>NC_086100.1:65300726-67800726 GCF_963921235.1 Mobula hypostoma
CATCGCACTGACTGTACGATACTGTGCTGTCCACACTCAGCTGTAATGGCATCGCACTGACTGTACGATACCGTGCTGTCCACACTGAGCTGTAATGGCATCACACTGACTGTACGATACCGTGCTGTCCACACTGAGCTGTAATGGCATCGCACTGACTGTACGATACCGTGCTACCCACACTGAGCTGTAATGGCATCGCACTGACTGTACGATACTGTGCTGTCCACACTGAGCTGTAATGGCATCGCACTGACTGTACGATACCGTGCTACCCACACTGAGCTGTAATGGCATCGCACTGACTGTACGATACCGTGCTACCCACCCTAAGCTGTAATGGCATCGCACTGACTGTACGATACCGTGCTACCCACCCTGAGCTGTAATGGCATCGCACTGACTGTACGATACCGTGCTGTCCACACTGAGCTGTAATGGCATCGCACTGACTGTACGATACCGTGCTGTCCACACTGAGCTGTAATGGCATCGCACTGACTGTACGATACCGTGCTGTCCACACTGAGCTGTAATGGCATCGCACTGACTGTACGATACCGTGCTGTCCACTGTAGATATGAGGTAAGATCAAAGAATTCTCATTTTTTAACTTTGAAAGTTGCCATTGAAGTTCTAATGTATTGGCTATAAAATATAAGTTTGGTTTTTCTCTCCATAGACAAAAGATTTTCCTAAATGTTGAGAGAGTTCAGTACTTCCTAATTTTAAGACCATAAGACCATAATATATAGGAGCAGAATTAGGCCATTTGGCCCATCGAGTCTGCTCTGCCACTTTATCATAGCTGATCCAATTTTCCTCTCACCCCCAATTTTAATTCACATTTGCTGAATCTATAGTATTTTTGCTTTGTGCTAAGTTATGGCTGACCAGATATGAGGGCAGGATTGCAGGGTGTGTAAGTGTGGGCTGAAGACAACTGCAGAACATCCCTCCACATAGAGAGCATGATTTGGAGACATTCAGTTACATAAGGAAGGCAGAAAGGATCTTAGCTCTTAGACACAGGTCACATTTCAGAGAGAGAAATAATGTCAGAATGATACTGGAAAGATTATTAAGGTTTGATGGAATGCAAGTGAGGTAGAAAGTAGAATCCTAAAGCTGTTATACCAGACTATAACTGCAATGCACACAGTTGTTAGATTTACATATGCACTAGAAAGATAGTGAAGAAGACCATCAGGACAGTGGATAGTTTACCTTGGGAACATGATGCAGGAGAGGATCCAGATGTAATTATGACCACATTTGACATCCTTTGTAGGCAGAATTAAGGGTTGAATTTGCAACTAAACTACCTGGTGCCAGGCTGAACAATATGGTAAATGGTTTGGAGGGTATTGGAGATCATTGAGTAGGATCCAGTCAATAGTAGTCTGTGTTCTGTGACTAACATTACAGGGGAACAAAGAGGTGGGCCTGTTTAAAAACCCCCAGCTGCTAGGAGATGAAAACAGGATCTCAAAAATGTAATCACTGGATTAATACCTATGCCATCTTTAAATTGGCATAGGGACAGAGATGATTCAATGTCTTGGGAGATTAATGCCAAAATTTGGATGAGAAGGAATCGTACCACTGGGAAAAGTTCACTTGAACTCTGTTGGGAATGAGACCTAGTAAGCATATTAAACAGTCCTGTCACAAGGAATTTAAATAACTTGAAGTAAGGAATCAAAAGACAATATAAATAAAAGGATCTGCTCACTCTTTTAACTCCTCATGCCCCATCTGTGGTAGAGTCTGCAAACTCATCAGTTAGCTCAGAACTCACAGAGCTGTGGTGGTAGCATGCCATTCTTGACCATAAGGAACTGCACAATAGAAATAAGGAGGCGGGAATGAAGATGATCTTAAACCATTATTGATTGCCATTGATTCTTGAGCCCTTTAAAGTGAAACAGATGCACCAATAGCTATCAGGACGCTGCATCAGTGGAAATACATTCTGATTATATAGCAGCTCATTTAAATTTATATGTTGATGCTTGGTATTACTGAGGGTGTAAGGAAAGGTTGAGGTTTATGAGCAATCACAAGGAGGAACTGCAAACTGATGTGCGCAAGAAGCAGTGAGCGGAGCACGAAAACCAGTTTTTCGATGGATGAAGGATTTGTACCTAAAGCTCATCCTCAATGAGAAGACAAGGATATCCCAAGGGACATCAGAATTGTGCTGTAATAATAACTATCTGGAGGAAGGGAAACAAGTCTGACTGTGATAATAAAAGAGGTGTTGCTTTGCAGCCCGTCAGAGGGGAAGTCATTGTCAGGATCCTCCACATCCTCTTCGGCTATAAGGGAAAAAAGTAGCTTCCTGAATTGTACCGTGCACTCTCTGCATCTGAATGCTCGTGAATATGATTATCACTAGGCGACAGAACTCTAGCAGGAACGCAGTGGCCAGCACTAGCCACTATTCACGACCTTGTTTCATCTGCACAAAACTGTTAATTCTAAGAACAGGAGACACCATGCAGCACTCTCCACACATTCAGCTGTCCAGAAACATTATCTCCATCTTACATCTTTTTCATGACGGCGTACAAACCATAATCCTAATCGATGGGTCTACAACAGTCAATCTCTGCAAAGACTTGATGTCAAAGAGAGATAGATATCAAATATAACTGTGTCATCATCCCCAATACTTCTTTCAAACTTTATTGCCAGACTTCCTTTCCAACAAAGATCTTCCTCCATGAATGGAAATAGCCTTCAAAACTAATAGGAAACAGCCTATTTTACGATTACTGCCTTCCAAATCAAGATTACCCAAACTGCAGGAGTAAAGCTGCTCTCAAAGTCATCTTTGCCTCATTTACTGAAGTATGTGAGAGGATGTGCTTATTACTAAACTTCTACAAGAGCCAGGTCCTCTGTTAACCTGCCCCTAACGTACCAGCAGGAATGGCGGAGAGTTCACAAACTCGTCGACCACCTCTCCGTTAGCCACCTTTTGTAACTTATTTTTTTATTATTATTTATTTATCTTTTTTGTAATATATGTAGTTTTTGATGTCTTGAACCGTACTGCTACCACAAAACAACAAATTTCTCAACGTATGTCAGTGATACTTAACATAATTCTGAATCCTGCGGAAGAGTCCGCAGTTCCCACATTGGTCTCCTCAGTCACCGCAAAACACGCAAAATAGAGAGGAAGCAGATCGCCTCGGATCTTGCATAAAAAGAAAAAAAAATGCAAATATACTCGAATCGTCATTTTGATAAAGACGTTGAATTCAATGGGACTGGTCCCGCGATAACTATCAGCGATTCCGACGTTCTCGCACTGGAAAGAAATTTCCGCTAGCCGGCAATCCACATATGTTTGTGACTTGTCTGTGATAGTCAATGTGTGATTCACACGGCGGTCAAAAGATACCCTACGTTGAGATGATGTCGATGTTTAGAGAGCTATTACATGTTTTCCCCTCAAAAAGAAGTTACAACAAATAATCTTTCGATATTTAAATAGGGAGGGATTCGAATACGTTTAATGGATTTGACTTTTCCGCATCTGGAGGGAAGAGATCTGACTCGGCGTCTGTTCTATGACTGCACTGGGAAAGTTTCCTATCGTTAAAAAAAAAACGCTAACCACATCGCTATCTCGAAACAGATGAGTCTTGAGATGATTTCTGCCTTTGAGAAATCTGAAATAACTCACATTAAGACGCTGTCAATCTCGCTCGAGAGAAATATTTGAAACGCGAGACAAACGGGAGTTTAACATCTGCTTGACCAATAACCGTGATACACGCTACAGCTTTGCAAATGTCAGAAGCAAATCGCGTCACGCGGTCAAGTGGAATTAAATCAGAAGTCATCTAGACTGTGGAGGTGCATGCCCGAGACACTTCCAGAAGTTTCTCAAAGAAGGCGATACACACGTCTAGTGTAACTGCGGGGGATAACAGTATAGAATTTCTTGTAAAATAACGTAATTAATTTGAAATACTGCTTACTATCTGAGTGACATTAATTCATGTACCATTTAATGGTTCGGAGAAATACTGTAAATTCAAAATTACACGGGTTTTGGATAATTAAAAATCTTGGGCACCCAGGATATGGTTACACCGTGAAAAGACCTACTGAATCCGGTGTGTCAACTTTAACATTCCTACACATGTATGCATGCGTCCAGCTAATAACTGACAGCTATATAAACATTTGTAGCTTTTAAATGATATGAAGAGAATCGATTAGCTATGCATACAGAGTTCCAACATTTAAACGCTTTGTACACACGGTTTCTTAAATATGTGCCTGTGGTTGCTTCTTGCTTTTATAAAAACAGTATTGTATATCATAGTCATTCATAAATCAAACACTCACTTCTTTCCCTTTGTCTCCAATACCGTCCATTAATCATTAGTTAGCAGGATAGACAATTTGAATCAGTTTTGTGTCTGATATGTTCAAAGGGCAGAATTCATCACCAAAAGGTTCAAATGAAATTGAATTCTACAAGCAGCAGGATTAAACAAAATATCTGTCGGACTTTTTGCAAAAAATAAATATGTCATCAGCAGAATAATTTTCTTTTTTACAACTTCACTGGAAATATCATATAAGTATGCTAATTGCATTGGAATAGGATATTTAAGGTTATTTTACTTCCAGTTAAATATAGGCACTTTTTTTAGATTTATCAAATTCATAAAGGGACATTGAAATTCTTTGCAATTGAATAACAAACATATGTTGAGTGGTCACCTATATAATATGGTTTAATCTGCCAATCTGTATTCATGATTAAATCTTTTTAGGACTGAATAAACATTTGAAGTGACGTGGTAATTTAAGAAAATCTATTTTTATTACCACACTCTCAAGGAAGAGTGACAAACAAAATAAATGTGGAACTTCGAAGAGTAATTGCTGTGATGTCTTTATTTCAAACAGTGGAAAATCTGGCATTGTAAATGAATGCAAATATATGACATATCAAAACCTCTCTCTGCCAAATAATGGCTCCAGAATGCAAATTAAACTGGATAATTTCCAAAAGTATAAAAGTCAACTTGCCATTTCTTTACTGTGTTACAGTGACTGCTTCCATATGTCACAAGGAAATCTGTCTTAATAAGCAATGCGAACACAACTTCATTTCTCTGCTTAATGGAGTCCTAAACTTTACTATGGATTCCAAAGGCTTCTTCTTCCCTTCAGATAGAATATCATCATTGACTACTTCTGGCATTGCATTGATCAAGTGCTGTCATGGGAAACTCGTAGCAGCTTCATGCTTAATCTGACTAGGCAAAATTGCTGTCAGTTTCCAATTACATAATTATATTAGTGCTAATAGAAACAAGTATAAGAAAGTGAAGCAAACCTGAGCCAACAAATGATGAAGATATACATATCTTATCAGCAGACAGTTTCTAATTCCAATGGGTATCATTAGGGATTAGTACATTATCATTAATATTTCAATGATTCTCTGAATCATTGTAGATGTTATTTAATCACACTTTTACCTGTTGGATTTGCTCATGCTAAACAGCCCATGGTGTGTGTATATGCAGTGTGTAAGTACCTTGATGGTATCTGTCATCATTTTGCTAACTGTTACAGATGGAATTATGTATTTCGGACAATTCATGTATCTTTAAAGCTCTTAAAACAGACTAATTGGATAGATTTGCAGAAGGGCTTGGAAGAGCTGGTCCCTACTGAAACGTGTTCACTGAAGCCTAGGAAAATGATAATATCCACAGCTCTTAATGACCAGCAGATTCAGATCAAAAGTAAAAAAAAAAGAATATTTAATTAATATGTGTGTTGCTTGGATTTCCCGCATCTGCAGATTTTCTCTTGTTTGTGATTTAATTAATGTCAATATTATTTGGTCTGCATCTGAAAATAGCTTACTAATTTATTTCGTGTCATTCTTCACATATTTCTTCACCCTTTGGAATAAGCTAATCAATATTTTTGATAAAGTGAACTATTATTATCTCAGACTTTTTAAGCAGAGGCTCTTTTCAATGCGGTGACCATTTTATATTTATATTTTTCACCTCTTCCCCAGCCCACAACGTAATTCCTGTTGGTATGATATCAGGTTATTTTCACTCACATAGCAAACAAGATTAGTTTTCCTTCAATTGTTTCTTATTTCCAGCTGGCATCAATTCAACTGCATTTTCAAGTTAAAGTTGGATGTTGAAGGCTTGCACCCACCTAGTGCATATCTGATCTCCAATGATGCTCATTTTCCATTAAAGGTCACTCAATAGCGATCATAGACATTTATACACAGAAGGAAACTATTTAGTGCACCATCATCTCAGAAGAGCTACTCTGCCCAATCCCAATTCCCAAATCTATTCATCCTTGAGTGCCAAGAGCTTATCCTTGGGGATTCCTTTTCAGGCAGTGGTTTCTAGAACCCCACCTCCTCCTAGAGTGATGTTTTACCCCCTACTCAAATCCTTCTAACAATGTATTGATGACTCTTCTTAGGGAAATAATTCCTTCCAGTTTTCCTGCCTAGGGTCTCATTGGCAGACTCTGCAAAAGAGTTGGATATTGATGGGTGGTGGGCATAAGCAGGAGCATGGTTACTCCCCATCCCAGGTGATGAATAGGTGCAAATGCATTCCATCTGCAGCATTAAGTGTTGTATGAATGTCCCTCCAAAAGAGAGGAATAATAAGTTCCTGTTCATGCCTCTATTACACCTAACTTTATACCTGTCGATTAGCTCTCCATTCTTGTTCCTTTATACAAAATAGAACAATTTCAGCTATGCCACTCTCTCCTCATAACCAAAATTCTCCAGCCCTGACAACCTAATAAATCTCTCAGGGATATCAATCGGCCAATTATATCAGCTCAGCAGAAGGAACTAATTCAGCCCAACCAGGATTTAGCCCCTGAGTCCAGTGGTCAGGCTTTGGTGGAACTGTTTGCTTTTTTTTGTTCTTTGAACAATTAATTATTGCCAAATAGAATGCATCTTTTATGTTATTTTCTTCTTTCAGAAGTCTAGGCCAGAAGCTATCAGATATTGAATTATTACAGTGATCATTAGTTTGATTACCCAATCCTTTCAGAATAAAATAAAAATCAAAATATGATTTTCAAAGCTGCAGTTACATAGCTGGAGGGTAAAGGCTGACGGCAATGCCCATTTTGTGGTAGTGTGCCCAATGAATGGATAACCTGGTGTTGCCAGGAGCTTCGGGAGCTCTGGTGAATAATGTCGTAAGCCAGATTTGCTGGAAGTGAAATATATTCACGAGAGCCTGCATCAAAGATAGATGAGAAGTACAGAGTAAGTGTATTCTAAAAAACACTTAAAATATTTATCTTTGCAAATATACATCCATAAAATCTTAAAGAATATTAGTGGCCCATATACTTAGTAATATAGTTAAATAAGTGTTTTCTACAGACATTTAGGTGCCCAGTAGTAACATTTTTGTATGATACAAAATGTGGAAAGCTAATGGCATGCTGGCTTTCATAACAAGGGGAATTGAGTACAGGAGCAAAGAGGTCCTTCTGCAGTTGTACAGGGCCCTGGTGAGACCACACCTGGAATATTGTGTGCAGTTTTAGTCTCCAAATTTGAGGAAGGACATTCTAGCTATTGAGGGATGCAGCGTAGGTTCACAAGGTTAATTCCCAGGATGGCGGGACTGTCATATGTTGAAAGATTGGAGCAACTGGGATTGTATACACTGGAATTTAGAAGGATGAGAGGGGATCTGATTGAAACATATAAGATTATTAGGGGATTGGACACGCTAGAGGCAGGAAACATGTTCCGGATGTTGGGGGAGTCCAGGACCAGAGGCCACAGTTTTAAGAATAAGTGGTAGACAATCTAGAATGGAGTTAAGGAAAAACTTTTTCACACAGAGGGTTATGGTTCTGTGGAATGCTCTGCCTCAGAAGGCAGTGGAGGCCAATTCTCTGGATTCTTTCAAAAAAGAGTTAGATAGAGCTCTTAAAGATAGCGGAGTGAAGGGATATGGGGAGAAGGCAGGAAAAAGGTACTGATTGTGGATGATCAGCCATGATCACAGTGAATGGTGGTGCTGGCTCAAAGGGCTGAATGGCCTACTCCTGCACCTATTGTCTATTGGAAATTACTTTCTGATGTTCACTGCAGACTGGTAGAACAACTGTTTGTTCATGACTACCGCACACAAAAATTAATAAACTGATCCATTATCTGCCTGGTACAGTGGTAAAATGTTTTGCATCTTACTCGTTCCAATAAAATAACTTCACAAAACTACTTTACAATATAATGTGTTTTTACATCCCTAAAACATTCTTCCGTTGTTATTAACATTTCAAAATTCATGGTGACACAAGAGAGTAATTCATATTAAAATATTCCCCATTCTCACATGTGACGTATGGCAGAATGACATCATGACCCTACTTTTTTATTTGTAGGGCTCTATTTATTTTATCAGATGTTTTTCATTAGCTTGCTAATTCATCCGTATGATATCCTTAACATGGAAGTCAGTGGCCACTGCCAGCGAAAATGTTTTTCTAAAGTAAAATGTTTATTTAATGGAAAATATTGCATAGAAAGTAGCACTTGTAGTTTAAATCATTGTGTTGCATATCAATGGTAGCATATATGCCTAGGGCAGTTTTTAGTGTAACTTGGATTTGAACCCTTTTGGTGAATGCTACCTTTATTTCAAAATCATATATAGTATTCAAAAATGTAGACATACTTGTGGGAGAGTCCATCTAGAATACTCATCTGCGCATCTACCCATAATACTTAGCACTTTGATTTAAAAAAATGTCAGTGAAGAGCACTAATAAAGATGTAATTGGAACTAATTGGTTATGATTCTAGTAATGCCCATTGAGCAGACCTGATATGCCAAATGGCCTAATTCTGCTCCTATGTCTTATGGTCTAATACACAATCCTGAGAATATTCCGTACCGTTATATGGCACCAAATTCAAATGGTATCCAATGAGACAAGAAGGAGCCTCTATTCCACATAAACGACTGGTGATAAATTATACATTACAAAGTCTTAGACAAACGGAAATGCAATCTGTCAGATGCATATTGATTACTGTAACAATTGATTTCTATCTGCTGCCTCTCTTTCTCAAGGGATCAGTATGGTATTTGAACCTGTGGGCAAGTAAGGAACATCTCCGAGCTAATGAAATTAAAGGCTACACCTATTCAATTGATTCTCATTAACCAAACAATGTTAATTCCTCACAGATTCTGCAATTTACTACTGTACATCCACAGTTTTGTGTTGAACCATTATTTTTGTTTGTATTACTGACATCATTATTTATCCGATTTATAGGGATTTAAAAATAAAAAGTGAAACAATCCATGAAATTTAACCATATGATCAAAATTATGCAGTCAGAGATCCTCACAGGTATTCACTGTAATTTCCTGGGATACTAAAGTGGGTAAGATGCCATGTGTCGGTATTTTTCAACAGGAAATGACTGTGCCTATTGTGGGCACAAAGTAACTAAGATGTTGATATGATATTTTCAGCTCATGTCAACCGTGAGAACAGTGGAGAATGTTCTGAGGAAGGAATTAATTCAAATAGCTAATGTGATATTCAACAGTGTGATTATTCATAAGGAAACCTGTCATATGATTGCAGAAGTGGATCCAAATCAATAAAATACAAACAGTAAATTGAACTTGGGATTAATTCATTGTAAAAGAGGAAGTTCATTTTTTAAAATCCTTTAATGACACATCATTTTAGGCCATTGGAAAAGTCAAATGTAAACTAATTGCATGTAATATCCTTTCCTTTCTTATAAGCACATAACATAATATGTTTAAGAATTAGCATTGAAAATATACCAAATAAAAGACATTCCACTGCCACTCAGCCAGCCTTTCCTTGTGAGCTTTATCTGAGGGGGACACATCCGTGATAATGTGAATGACTGGGAAGGTGGGATCAGTCAGTAAGTTACAGTAAATTAAAATATGTTCAGAACAATTGCAGATACTGGAAATATCCTGCAGGTAGTGTAATTGCACCTTAGCTCCAGCAATCTAGTTCCATTTTGGGCTCAAGTTCTATTTATGTGAAGTTTGGATGTTCTCCCTCTATGGCTGTGTGGGTTTCCTCTCACATCCCAAAGACAAGGGATCAGCCGTGATCATATTGAACGACTGGATAAGCATGAGGGTCCTGCTGGCCCACTCCTACTATATTTTCCTGTCTTCTTGATGGTTGTTTGGTGAATTGACTTCTGTCAATTACCTCTCGTGTAGGTGGGACAAATGTGAAGAGGTGCTCATTGGCACTTAATGATAATTGGCATTTAGATAATAGGTTACAGGGAAATAAGTGGGGGAATGGAACTGCTCGAGACTCAATGGGATGAATGGCTACCTCCTTTATCATAAGGAAATATGAGAAATAATCAATCATTTACAGTAGAATTAATAGATTAAATAAATATGATTTTTAAATGAATTGATTGGAGAGACAGGTTTAAGGCAGTCATAGAGCCATGCTCTGTGAGAATCCTAAAACAGAACCAACTACAAATTCCATTTCATCATGTTCAAATGTTGCCTATCTCCCTGATTTGGACCTAATGCTGAATCAGGTTTGAGTTTCTGTTGTCATGTCCTCTCCAGTACAAAACAGATTACTTCCAGCCTTGTGATTTGCATTGAATTTAGCTTATCCACTCACCTTGTTCTCACTGGTTGTAATAATGGCAATATCTCAATTTCAGTTTCAAAGATAATTCCCTTGCTTTCTGATAATTTCATGTTCTCACCATTCTGTTCCTTCTGAGTCGCTGATAAATTCTTGACTATGAATAGCTCAGAATGGAGTTCAGTGCCAGAACAGGAACTTCTTGATTCTGCATCAGTTGTGATAGGAAATATCTTGATTGGACTTGTGTCAGTCTAATCCAGATAGCACAGGATTTGCAAAGCTTGTTGTTTTTATAGAGGCTTTGTATGCAAATCAGGTAGGTATAATTTAGGATATGTAAGTTATTGTGTTTGCAATTATGCTTTTCAATACTGAAGCAGTGATTTTAGGTGATATATTTTATTTACTTTTTAACATGTAATTCTTTATTCCGTTAAAAGTGGTTCTTGATCAGTTCACTCGTCTGAGTGCTAATGGTGTCATGTAACCCAGTAGCACTGGTGTCATGTAACCTGTCTCATGGTCGGGTGGTCGGCGTCTAAACTGGCTCCCCCACCAGGCTTGCCTGGCGAGGAGGGTGGCTAGACACCCTGCAGGACGAAAAACAAGACATGTCAAGGGGCGGATGAACCCTCTTGTAGGGTCAACGGCCATCTAGCAAACATGAAGCGCAGAAAAGGCATCCCTTGCACCGAAGCTTGGTCTGGCCGTTCACCGCAACAGAACTTCCCCCAGCCTTCTTGGACCCCACCATGCTGCTGGATCTGGGAGGGGATGTCGAGGGGGTGGGTCTGCACTTGTGCAACACCCTACTCACCTGAAATCCCACTCACACACACGCTGTTCCTTTCTGAGGAGTGGGGTATCCACTAACTGACTGAAAGGAATCATCATCATCCTATGGGATGGATAACCAGAAGAAGAAGGAGATAAGTGATTCTTGATCAGTGATGAATATCAGGGATATTCCGAAGTATTGAAGAAAATATTAGCTTTGATAGATGGTACAGATGTGTCAGAGATTTTATTAGCTGTTCAACTGGTGTGGCTCCTTCTGGTTTATCCACCTGATCTAATTACATCACACAAGGCCCTAATGCTGGTCAGGTCCACTCTCTGATCAGGTCCTGGATGCCCTTGTCCAACAAATTCGGTATTACAGATTTTAATCAGGTAAAAGTGAGAAGATGATGTGCAAATGGCGAACCCCATTCAGTAGGGTTATTAGGGTTATCCATGGCTTGGGTAAAGATAGAAAATTATAAAGAGAGAGTCAAAGAGTTATGCAGCAGGGAAACAATCTCTTTGGCTCACCACATCTGCATTGATCATCAAGCAGCATCTCTATGTACTGTTCCTTATTTTACCCTTTCACTTCACCATTACCTCTTGCCATCATACTGTATTATTGTCCTGCCATTCATATACAGTGTCTATAAAAAGTATTCGCCTTCCCTCCCCCCTTGGAAGTTTTCATGTTTTATTGTTTTACAGCATTGAATCACAGTGGATTTAATTTGGCCTCCTTTTACACTGATCAACAGTAAAAGACTCTTTTGTATCAAAGTGAAAACAGATCTCTTCAAAGCAATCTAATTTAATTACAAATATAAAACACAAAATAATTGATTGTATAAATATTCACCCCCACCCCTGTTAATATGACACACCAAATCATCACTGGTGCAGCCAATTGGCAAACCTGCAGACCCTGAGGATTCCGCTTGAGGTGTTCAAAGCGACCTCAGCTTCATATGTGTGGTCAAGAACCATCTTTGGGGATTATGAGAGGTTATGTGATTGGTTAATTGCATTAACTGAAATACTACAAAAGTAGCTTACACCAGTTCTATCCTGATTAACATTCAGATTCCAATCTGAATCTTTGTTAACGTAATTTTTGCTGTTGTAATCATCTTCATCTTCACCGCACTGCTACAATTGCTCCATTTATGTCAACCTGCTGCCTTCATCAACATCCGGTGGGCATTCCCAGTTTGTGTTAAGATTTAATTTTAATTTAGTCCCATTAATGATAGATAATGGCACAATCTCTATGAGTCTGAAGGTAGTGAAGCCTTTAAGTTCTAATCCGGCTGAGAAACAGAAACTATAGAAAATGTGTCAATACAATGTTACATACCTGGAGTATGATTTTATTCCATTCCTGTCAGATCAGTGATGCCCAATGTGTCTTATTTGCAATACTATACTGTCTAATGAAGTCATGAAATCATCAAGATTGCAGGAACACTTCTGCAAAAGGCATCCTGTAAAGGCTACTTATGGTATTATTCAGTTCCAGAAGATGAAAGAGGCATTTGAAAAGCATTGCACACTCAAGTCCTTTGCCAAGAAAGCTAAAAATTACCATGATAGTGGTCTCATTGCTTCTTGTAGTAATTCCAATTGGTGAAAGATTAATAATGCCTGCTGTATCAGAAGTGCTCATCACTGATCTCAAAATGAACACCAGTATTTTAAAATCAATTCCTCAGAGTAATAACTCTGTAGCTCGTCCTATTGATGAGATGAGTGAAGGTATTGAGTATCAACTATGCACAAGGCTACAAAAAACAGAATTTGGGATACAACTGGATGAGTCAACTGTGTGAGACAATAAGGCATTGCTAACGGCATATGTATGGTTTATCAAAAATAGAAAAGTTTATGAAGCGATTCTCTTTTGTAAAAAGTTAAAAACAATGGAGAATCGATTTATGATGAGCTCAGAATGTATATTGAGGATAAAAGTATTCCAAATAGGATCCCGATTTCTTGTGCAACAGATGGACCACCATATATGACAGGTTGCCATGCTGGGTTAGTGACATTTATGAAAAAAGAAATTCAAAGTCTGGTTGCAATTCATTGTGTATTTCATCGTCAACATCACACAGCCAAATACCTATATCAGCATCGTTTTTCAAGCATGACTGTTGTAATGTCTGCTATCAACAAAATTAAAGCTCATCCATTAAATAGCGGAATATTTTGCCAGTTATGCCAAGATAATGATGAAGAGTTTGAATGCTTGCTTCATCACACTGAACTCCTTTGGCTGTCAAAAGGCTACTGTTTAAGATGTTTCTTTGATCATTTTAACACTGTGGTTGAATTTTTCCTCAAAGTTGACAAGTGCTTGGGAAACAAGATTGAACTTCTACATGGAGATGTGGCATACCTAGTTGATCTGTATGACAAAATGAGCATTCTAAATATGAAACTGCAAGGTGAGAATTTCAACTTAATCCAAGCAAAAAGTGCAGTATCCACTTTTAACAGGAAACTGGAAATATGGTTGAGTGGTGGTAAAAATCTTCTGAGGTGTATATATTTCAATGCTAGGAGTATTGCGGGGAAGGCGGATGAGTTGAGGGCGTGGATTGACACGTGGAATTATGATGTTGTAGCAATTAGTGAAACTTGGCTACAGGAGGGGCAGGACTGGCAGCTTAATATTCCAGGGTTCCGATGTTTCAGATGTGATCGAGGCAGAGGAATGAAAGGTGGGGGAGTAGCATTGCTTGTTAGGGAAAATATTACAGCAGTGCTCAGGCAGGACAGATTAGAGGGCTTGTCTACTGAGTCCTTATGGGTGGAGCTGAGAAACAGGAAAGGTATGGCCACATTAGTGGGATTGTATTACAGACCACCCAATAGTCAACGAGACTTGGAAGAGCAAATCTGCAGAGAGATAGCAGACAACTGCAGGAAACATAAAGTTGTGGTGGTAGGGGATTTTAATTTTCCATACATTGATTGGGACTCCCATACTGTTAGGGGTCTAGATGGTTTAGAGTTTGTAAAATGTGTTCAGGAAAGTTTTCTAAATCAATATATAGAGGGACCAACTAGAGGGGATGCAATATTGGATCTCCTGTTAGGAAGCGAATTAAGGCAAGTGACAGAAGTCTGTGTAGGGGAGCACTTTGGTTCCAGTGATCATAATGCCATTAGTTTCAATTTGATCATGAACAAGGATAGATCTGGTCCTAGGGTTGAGGTTCTGAACTGGAAGAAGGCCAAATTTGAAGAAATGAGAAAGGATCTAAAAAGCGTGGATTGGGACAGGTTGTTCTCTGGCAAAGATATGATTGGTAGATGGGAAGCCTTCAAAGGGGAAATTTTGAGAGTGCAGAGTTTGTATGTTCCTGTCAGGATTAAAGGCAAATTGAATAGGAATAAGGAACCTTGGTTCTCAAGGGATATTGCAACTCTGATAAAGAAGAAGAGGGAGTTGTATGAAATGTATAGGAAACAGGGAGTAAATAAGGTGCTTGAGGAGTATAAGAAGTGCAAGAAAATACTTAAGAAAGAAATCAGGAGGGCTAAAAGAAGACATGAGGTTGCCTTGGCAGTCAAAGTGAAGGATAATCCAAAGAGCTTTTACAAGTATATTAAGAACAAAAGGATTGTAAGGGATAAAATTGGTCCTCTTGAAGATCAGAGTGGTCAGCTTTGTGCGGAACCAAAGGAAATGGGGGAGATCTTAAATAGGTTTTTTGCATCTGTATTTACTAAGGAAGCTGGCATGAAATCTATGGAATTGAGGGAATCAAGTAGTGAGACCATGGCAACTGTACAGATTGAAAAGGAGGAGGTGCTTGCTGTCTTGAGGAAAATTAAAGTGGATAAATCCCCGGGACCTGACAGGGTGTTCCCTCGGACCTTGAAGGAGACTAGTGTTGAAATTGCGGGGGCCCTGGCAAAAATATTTAAAATGTCGCTGTCTACGGGTGAAGTGCCGGAGGATTGGAGAGTGGCTCATGTTGTTCCATTGTTTAAAAAATGATCGAAAAGTAATCCGGGAAATTATAGGCCGGTGAGTTTAACGTCAGTAGTAGGTAAGTTATTGGAGGGAGTACTAAGAGACAGAATCTACAAGCATTTGGATAGACAGGGGCTTATTAGGGAGAGTCAACATGGCTTTGTGCGTGGTAGGTCATGTTTGACCAATCTGTTGGAGTTTTTCGAGGAGATTACCAGGAAAGTGGATGAAGGGAAAGCAGTGGATATTGTCTACATGGACTTCAGTAAGGCCTTTGACAAGGTCCCGCATGGGAGGTTAGTAAGGAAAATTCAGTCGCTAGGTATATATGGAGAGGTGGTAAATTGGATTAGACATTGGCTCGATGGAAGAAGCCAGAGAATGGTGGTAGAAATTCGCTTCTCTGAATGGAGGCCTGTGACTAGTGGTGTGCCACAGGGATCAGTGCTGGGTCCATTGTTATTTGTCATCTATATCAATGATCTGGATGATAATGTGGTAAATTGGATCAGCAAGTTTGCTGATGATACAAAGATTGGAGGTGTAGTAGACAGTGAGGAAGGTTTTCAGAGCCTGCAGGGGGACTTGGACCAGCTGGAATAATGGGCTGATAAATGGCAGATGGAGTTTAATACTGACAAGTGTGAGATATTGCACATTGGAAGGACAAACCAAGGTAGAACATACAGGGTTAATGGTAAGGCACTGAGGAGTGCAGTGGAACAGAGGGATCTGGGAATACAGATACAAACTTCCCTAAAAGTGTCGTCACAGGTAGATAGGGTCGTAAAGAGAGCTTTTGGTACATTGGCCTTTATTAATTGTAGTATTGAGTATAAGAGCTGGAATGTTATGATAAGGTTGTATAAGGCATCGGTGAGGCCGAATCTGGAGTATTGTGTTCAGTTCTGGTCACCAAATTACATGAAGGATATAAGTAAGGTTGAAAGAGTGCAGAGAAGGTTTACAAGGATGTTGCCGGGACTTGAGAAACTCAGTTACAGAGAAAGGTTGAATAGGTTAGGACTTTATTCCCTGGAGCGTAGATGATTGAGGGGAGATTTGATAGAGGTGTATAAAATGATGATGGGTATAGATAGAGTGAATGCAAGCAGGCTTTTTCCACTGAGGCAAGGGGAGAAAAAAACCAGAGGACATGGGTTAAGGGTGAGGGGGGAAAAGTTTAAAGGGAACATTAGGGGGGGTTCTTCACACAGAGAACGGTGGGAGTATGGAATGAGCTGCCAGACAAGGTGGTAAATGCTGGTTCTTTTTTAACATTTAAGAATAAATTGGACAGATACATGGATGGGAGGCGTATGGAGAGATATGGTCCGTGTGCAGGTCAGTGGGACTAGGCAGGGAGTGGTTCGGCACTGCCAAGAAGGGCCAAAGGGCCTGTTTCTGTGCTGTAGTTTCTATGGTTCTATGTAAACAAAAGTTTGGGGGAAGAATATTCTCTCAGTTTCCTTGCATGGAAAATATGTTACTCTATTTCAAAGATGGTGATTTGCAAGAGTACTACTTACACCTGGAGTCACTGAAGAAGGATTTTCAGAATGAATTCGGGGATTTGAACGATCAGAAATTCCACTCTGGGTAATTAACTGATTTCTTTGCAAGGTGGAAGAACAGGAAGGAAGCTTGTGAGAAAAAAATTATTGAAATTCCAAATGATGAAGAAACAAAAATACTTTTCAAATATATACAGTAGGCTTTTGTGGTATGTGGCTACACAGTCATACAAAGATTCCTGCTCTTTGGACAAGAGCTAAACTGCTCTTCATTGCATTTCCACCCTCCTACCTGTTGAAAGAGGCTTCAGTGCAGTGAACCACATACTCACAAAAAACCAAAACTGCTTGGACATTATTATGCATGGGGACTTAAGGCTTTTGCTGTCACAACTTGAACCAGATATTTCAAATTTTGCTAAAAACCATCAAGCTCAAGGATCACATTGATATCAAAGCTGCTGTACAGCACGCAGGTACTGTGTAAGCTGGGTTTAAAGACAAATAAAATTTTAATGCAGAATCATTTTTCTCACATTAGTGTATGGTTTCTCATGTTGTTATGCTATGGGGGGAACCGGAATATATATCATGCCTAAGAAGGGCATTGGCAAGTATGAATGTTTCAGGGAGGCTTTGGCCTAAAAATAGTTTGTGAAACCCTCCCTTAAAGAAATACGCCAAGGCTCAGAGAATACTTTAGATAATGGCACAGCATGCAAATTCCAGTGTCTCATCTACAGGAGTTTGTCTATTATGGCCAAGAAATATAAGTAAATGCAAGTGACACAAATTACTGGACGAAAATAGTTTTGTAAATGTTGGTTTATGACACTAGTGAAAGTAAAGGAGAAGTGGAAGAAGGAAGACTGTGAAAGTTTTTAGTCCTTGAAATTCAAAATTTAAAAGGGACTGTTTAGGGGTCAGGGACTAATGTGGTGAGTGAGTAGAAATATATCATGGGTATATTATATGTCTTTAAATAGGGGCAATTGGCAGCAGATTTTGGATGAGTTAGGGAATAAAAGCTGAACAGAAGGATTGTGAAGAGTGAGCAGAATTGCCACTGGAATGGAAATAACAAAAACAAAGTATTTTGAAGTCACATTTGGCCTAAATTAGAATAGCTTCTGAAAATGGGCATTGAGTTCACAATGTGAGATTAGTTCATATTCAGGGAGCATACCACCTTTCATTTGGTTGATTTAAATGATTGTTATGTATACCCAGCACTGTGTCCTGACAGTACTGTTCATTGGCTTATCATCACTTCAGTGAGGCCCAGTATTGTGAGTAGCTAGCACTAGGTAAACTAGCTCAGCTAGTTCTGATGAATAGTCACAGATCTGAAACACTAACTTGCTTTTACACAGATACTTTCTGTCTTGTTGAGTGTTTCTAATATTTCCTGTTTTATTTTGGATTTCCAGCATCTGTAGCTTTTTTTATTACTAATTTTTTATTGCACCACCAACAAATTAAATTCAATACAACCAGTTGCCAATTACATTTTGACTGTTTATCCCAGCCACCCCCCAACCTTCACCACCATCCCCCCTCCTCCCCCCTCTCCCCCCATCCTTGTCCCCTCCACCAACCAACTGAATAGTAGTGCATACACAGACAAAGCATTCCTATTTTAACAAAAGATCTTTTAAGTTAGATATCAAATTTGTCCACATTAAGATTGTGTTTGGTCGTGCATCATTTACTCTTGCTGATGGAAGTTCCAGGTAAGAAATGTCCAAAAAGCTCTGAAGCCAGTGAGTATTTGAAATATCATGGGGAGGTTTCCAATGCTGGACTACAATCTTCTTAGCTGCAGTCAGGACTGACAGCCAGACTTTGCATGTTTTTTTTTTCGTAAGGGAAAGGTGGGAGTCATCATTTAGAAGATGTACAGCGGTGTCCATTGGTAATTGTACCCCTGTTAGTTCTGTAAGAGTACTGATAACCTTCCCCCACAAACCAAAAACCCCTGGACATTCCCATGCAACATGTATAAAAGAGCCAACGGTTCTGTGGGGGCATCTGTAGCTTTTTTGATCTTCACCGGTTAAGCTAACCCAATCTGCTTAAAGGGGAAGTGGATTGTGGCTTCTGTAGGGATTGTACAAATTAATTTAAGAAACCCAGAAGACATTGGCATGGTTTTCAAGGCTGCACCTATGAGGTTCTGTACAAGGTGAAATGCAGGAGAACACTGTTTAAGTGAGATTCAGAAAGTCCTACAGGGACAGAAACAGAAGGCAGTGAGGGGGAACAGGCATGAGCATTTCATTTACTACAGTAACAAGTTCAATGACTTCATATTCAGGCTGCAGATGTGCCTTTAAAAACAAGCTATTGTAGCACGAGTCTCAGGCACTGCTCAGTGTAATACACCCTCACATTCACCCATCAGTCCAGTGTTGTGCAGCATTGCCAAACCTGTTGGCAATGTGGAACAAACCTCACTTGCTCCACTGTACTCACACAATTAGCACTCACACTGTATTCACACAATTAGCACTACTGCGAGCCTCATACCCACATAGAACAGTGTTCATACACTGCCAGAAATTCAACACCTCTGCATATAACCCAAAATATGTGACATGCTTACTGACACACATTCCTATCTCTTGTGTCACAAAGTAATTAAGTTATGGTGGTATCATTAATTATTAAGGAAAGGTAAGACAAAGGAACTCATACCATTCCCCATAGAGGGATCAGAAGTGGAGAGAGTGAGCAGTTTCAAGTTCCTGGGTGTCAAGGTCTTGAGGATCTAACCTGGTCCCAACATACTAGTGTAGTTATAAAGAAAGGAAGACAGCAACTATACTTCATTAGGAGTTTAAAGAGATTTGGTATGTCAACAAATACACTTGAAAACCTCTATAGATGTACCATGGAGAACATTCTGACAGGCTGCATCACTGCCTGGTATAGGGGGTTATTGCAGAGGACCTGCAGAGGGTTGTAAATTTAGTCGGCTTCATCTTGGATACTAGCCTACAAAGTACCCAGGACATCTTCAAGGAGTGGTGTGTCAGAAAGGCAGTGTCCATTATTAAGGATCTCCAGCACCCAGGGCATGCCCTTTTCTCACTGTTACCATCAGGTAGGAGGTACAGAAGCCTGAAGGCACACACTCAGTGATTCAGGAACAGCTTCTTCCCCTCTGCCATCTGATTCCTAAATGGACATTGAATCCTTGAACACTACCTCACTTGGATCAAGTCTACATATTACTGCTGGGCCACATTGTCAGTCTAATATATTTTCTGCAGCCAAGCGGTTTTGTGGATATTTGAGACCTTTCTTTCTGTAGAAAGTGTTCTTCAAGAATGTAGTTCTGACAGTCTTGTGTATATGAGTGCAGATGCATATTCTTCTGACCATTCATCCTGTCAATTTGGCTAGCAAAACCCCTCAGGGCGTACCTTTCTTCAGTCTTCTGCTGCTGATCATGCTTTCCCTAGTTGACTTCTTCTGTTTTAATTTAGTGAGCCTGAAAATTTGTGAAGGTTTGAGCTCAGAGTTAGTTCTCCGTTGGCAGATAGCCAAGTCTGTTTAGAAGACAGAAAAGCTTTTGAACTGAAGGTCACCAATCCCATTCAATATAAGCAAAAACAGGTTAAGATAAACTATGTTGAGTAAATTGAATGTTTATAACAATAAATTTGTTTTATGTGGCTTTATGTGTATTAATTGTATATATTGTTTTGTTTCAGGCTGGTTATGAAATTGTTTTAATGTATTTTGTTAAACTCTTTGTAACTCTTTAAATGTGGCATGCAGATGATTTACATTGGTTTATTATTTCGTGTACAGAGGTACTGTGAAAAAATTGTTTTATGTGTAAAACTTTATCTGTAGTAACTTGACAAAGTGAAGGCATAACTTAAGTTTCATTGCTTGTAATTCACCAGTGGCATTTTATAGTCAAGGCAGCTCTTTTGTTAGGTGTGCAATCAGCAACTAGACTTCTGCTTGTTAGATTCCAATATGCAGTGGGGTTGAGGGGTGGGAATGTGCAACAAAAAGTTGTCTATACTGTTGTCTGGGCCACTCAGTGAATAAAGATATTGGTGTACAACATCACAATTATACTGTTAGATTTGACACAAAATTGTCCCACTTTCTACAAGGCTGTAAACTTCATCTAAAAACTAAATCAACTTATCTGGATTTATTTAAGTTTAGAGACTTAACATTTCTTTTCCTGGAAATGAAGAGGGGCAGGACATTATTCAAACAATAAAATAGTTTGTCTCTACCTTGTGTTATTGTATTGAATCTGTAAATATCTTCCCTAACTGGATTTGATTAGTGCACAATACCTTAATTTGACTTGAGTAAATTGTCTTTATGCCTTTCAGCAAAAGCTATAGCAAACCAGTCCAGTCCTGTCCCTGCCTCCTCTTGGTGTACATGATGGGTTTATTCACTCTATTATTTGCTGCCAGCTACTGTTCAGATTTTGAGCTTACCATGTACTGCTGACTTGCCCATTCCAGCCGGAAAACAATGATTGTTACCACATTTTTGCCCTGTTGACAAAATAACAACTTGAACGTTAATAGGATGACCTCAGGCACATTTGTAATAAGCAGAAACGTACTTGGACAAACCGCTCAGAATGGTAGTATTAACTACACCTTGCAGGAAAAAGTCAAAAACTAAAAAGATCACATAATAAATTCTTAAGTTTGCTGTGGAATTAATACCATAAGAGCAGATTTAGGACATTAGGTCCATCAAATCTGCTCTGCCATTCCATCATGACTGATTTATTATGCCTCTCAAACCCATTCTCCTGCTTTCTCCTGATAACATTTGACACCCTGACTAATCAAGGACCTATCCAGCTCCACCTTAAATACTGTATACCCAATGACTTGGCCTCTATAGCCATCTCTGGCAATGAATTCTACAGATTAGCTACCAACTCCCTAAAGAAATTCCTTCTCATCTCTGTTCTAAATGGACATCCTTCTATTCTGAAACTGTGCCCTCTGCTCCTGGACTCCCCCACTACAGGAAACATCCTCTCCATATCCACTCTATCTAGGCCTTTCAATATTCAATAGATTTCAATGAGATCCACCTCATTTTTCTATACTCCAGCGAATACAGGCCAGAACCATCAAACACACCTCATGCATTAACCCTTTCATTCCTGGAATCATTCTCGTGACCCTCCTCTGGATCTTCTCCAATGCCAGAATATCTTTTCTTAGATAAGGGGCCAAAACTGCTCACAGTACCTTAAGTATGGTCCAATCAATGCTTTATAAAGTCTCTGCATACATCCTTGCATTTATATTCTAGTTCTCTCTAAGTGAATACTAACATTGTATTTGCCTTCCTTACCACCGAATCAATCTGCAAGTTAACCTTTAGGGAATCCTGCGCAAGAAATCACAAGTCCTTTTGCACCTCTGATTTTTGAATTTTCTCCCCGATTAGAAAATAGCCTTTATTCCCTCTACCAAACTGCATGAGCATACACTTCCCTACACTATATTCCGTCTGCCACTTCGATGCCCATTTTCCCAATCTGTCTAAGTCCTTCCATAGACTCCCTGCATCCTCAACACTACCTGCCACTCCCCCACTCTCCCTACCTTCATATCACCCACAAACTTAGACACAAAGCCATCACTTCAGTCATCCAAATCATTGACATATAACATGAAAAGAAGAGATCTCAACACCGACACCTGCAGAACTCCACTAGTCACCTGCAGAAAACCGGAAAAGGCCTCCTTTATTCCTACTCTTTGCCTCCTGCCAGTCAGCCAATCTTCTAAACAATGCTAGTATCTTTCCTGAAATACCATGGCCTCATATTTTGTTTTGCAGATCATGTGCAGCACCTTGTCAAAGGCTTTCTGAAAACCTTCTGAACAACATCTACAGACTCTCCTTTGTCTATTCTGCTTGCTATTTCCTCAAATAAGTCCAAAAGATTTGTCAGGCAAGATTTCCCATTAAGAAAACAATGCTGACTTTGGCCTATTTTATCATTTGTCTCCAAGTACCCCAAAATCTTATCCTTAATAATGGGCTGCATTTTCCCAACCACTGAAGTCAGGCTACCTGGCTTAGAATTTCCTTTCTCCTCCCTCCTTTAAGGAGTGGAGTGAACTGGAACCATTCCAGAATCTAGTGATTCTTCAAAGGTTATTACTAGTGCCACTACAATCTCTTCAGCTACCTCTTTCAGAACCCAGGGGTGTAGTCCAACTGGCTTAGGTGACTTACTTACCTGCAGATTTTTCAGCTTTGCAAGCATTCCCAAGCCATAAGCAGCACTGGGGCCCCACAAGGGACTGTATTGGCTCCCTTTCTGTTTGCCCTGTATAGCTTGGACTTTACCCTCTCTGGCTATCCATCCCATAGGATGATGATGGTTCCTTTCAGTCAGTTAGCAGGGTACCCCACTCCTCAGAAAGGAACAGCGTGTGTGTGTGAATGGATTTAGGTGAGTAGAGGGTTGCACAGGTCTAGACCCAACCTCTCGACATCCCCTCCCGGATTTAGCGGCATGTTGGGGTCCAAGACGGCTGGGGGAGTTTCTGTTGCAGTGAATTGCCAGACCAAGCTTCGATGCAAGGGATGCCCTTTCCGCGCTTCACGGCACGTGTTTGCTAGATGGCCGTTGACCCTACGAGAGGGTTCATCCGCCCTTTTACAGGTCTTGTTTTTCATCCTGCAGGGTGTCTAGCCACCCTCCTCACCGAGCAAGCCTGGTGGGGGAGCCGGTTTAGTCGCCGACCACCCGACCATGCGACAGGTAGTACTGGGTTACATGGTACCAGTAGCACTCAGACGAGTGACCTGACTTGGGCTTTAGATACAACACTGAGTCATGTCATCTGCAGAAATTCTCTGATGGCTCAGCAATAGTTGGGTGTATAAAGGGAGGACAGGAGGATGAATACAGGGCCCTGGTGGAGGACGTTGTTAAATGGCGCAAGCTGAATCATCCGCAGCTCAACATCAGTAAGACAAAGGAGATGGTGATAGACTTTAGAAAGACTAAGCCTGCACTGCTCCCTGTTACTATTGATGGTGAAGATGTTGATGTGGTGAGGACCTACAAGTACCTGGGGGTGCACCTGGATGACAGACTGGAGTGGAATACCAACACAGAGGCTGTGTATGAGAAGGGCCAGAGTCACCTTTACTTCCTCAGGAGACTGAGGCCCTTTGGAGTACGCAGGCCTCTCCTTCACGTATTCTACTAGTCTGTTTTCACCAGTATAATCTTCTATGCGGTGGTGTGCTGGGCAATGGCATTATTACAGGTGATAACCAGAGGCTCAATAAACTGATTAGAAAGGCTGGCTCTGTTATAGGACTCTAACTTGACACACTGGAGGCTGTGGTAGAACAATTGACCCTACGGAAAATTGTGTCAATTCTGGGCAATGTTTCTCACCCTCTGCATGTCACCTTTGCTGAACAGAGGAGCACTTTTAGTAATAGACTAAGACAACAGCGCTGCTCCAAAGAGCGCGATATGAGGTCATTATATCCCTTGGCCATTAGACTCTATAATGAGTCAATCCATCGCTGGGGAAGTGATGACCCTTTCCGGTTAGACTGTTTGAAGTAAATAATATTTTATTCTCTTGTACTTCTCTTCTAATATTTGTATATTTGTTCACTTGTAAAGCTACTGTGACACTGTAATTTCCTTTGCTATTAATAAAGTATCTATCTATCAATCGTCTCCTTAGTAATAGCAACTACTCTTACTTCTGCCCACTGACACTCTCAAATTTCTGGCGTACTGCTAATGGCCTTTCACGGTGAAGACTGATGCAAAGTACTTATTAATTTCGTCTGCCATTTCATTATCCCCCAAAACTACTTCTCCAGGTTAATTTTCCAGCAGTCCAATATCCAGTCTCTCCTGTCTTTAACTCTTTAGTAAACTAAAACAAAATTATCCTCTTTTATATTACGGTCTAGCTTACCTTCGTATTTTATCTTAGCACAGTGGTTAACACAACGCTTTACAGTACAGTGACGCAGGTTCAATTCCCAGGACTGCTGTAAGAAGTCTGTCTCTTTCCTTGTGACCGTGTGGTTTCAGGTGTCCCGGATTCCTTCCACGGTCCAAAGATATACCGGTTGGTAGGTTAATTGGTGACTGTAAATTGTCCCGTGATGAGGCTCGGGTTAAATTGGGGGTTGCTGGGCAGCACCTCTGGAAGAGCTGGAAGAGCCTATTTTGTGCTGTATCTCAATAAATAGATAGCGAGATAGATAAATAAATAAGATTAATTAAACAACGTCCTTCTGGACTAACGTGCACAACATAGTACAAGTAACCCACACAGAACACATGAAGTAATATTACCACAAATAAATTAACAAATAATAAAATATATTTCCAAAGATTGACATTTAACATAAGTGCACTTCTGACACTAGAGCTTCATACATGATGAGATCACTTTACACCGCACGCTGTCGAAGCAGTGCTGCCATAATAATCAAGGACACGACCCACCCAGCCAACGCACTTTTCGTCCCTCTTCCCTCCGGGAGAAGACTCAGGAGCTTGAAGACTCCTACGGCCAGATTTGGGAACAGCTTCTTTCCAACTGTGATAAGACTGCTGAACGGATCCTGACCCGGATCTGGGCCGTACCCTCCAAATATCCAGACCTGCCTCTCGTTTTTTTTTTGCACTACCTTACTTTCCCTTTTCTATTTTCTATTTATGATTTATAATTTAAATTTTTAATATTTACTATCGGTTTGTACTCCAGGGAGCGCCAAGTGCAGAATCAAATATCGCTGTGATGATTGTACGCTCTAGTATCAATTGTTTGGCAACAATAAAGTATAAAGTATAAAGTATAAAAGATCTGTGTGGTGGCCAGGTGTTCAGCAGTCTCACGGTCTGGGGGAAGAAGCTGTTTCCCATCCTAACAGTTCTTGTCCTTAATGCTACTGTACCTCGTGACTGATGGTAGGGGGTCAAAGAGATTGTAGGGTGAATGGAAGGCATCATTGACAATGCTAAGGACCCTGTGTACACAGTGCTCCTGATAAATATCACAGATGAGTCAAAGGGACACCCTGATAGTCCTCTCAATGGTCCTTGCAATCCTTTGTAGGGTCTTGCAGTCAGATGCCTTTCAATTCCTGTACCAGACGGAGATACAGCTGGTCAGGACACTCTCAGTGGTGCTCAGGTAAAAACAGGAGGTAAGGGTAGACTGACTCACCTCAATCTCCTCAGGAAGTGGAGATGCTGTGGTGTTTTCTTGGCCTAAAGAGGTGTTGTTGAGGGACCAGGTGAGATTGTCCATTATGTGCACTCCCAGAAGCTTGGTGCTCCTAGCTCTGTCCGTGGAGGAGCCGCTTCTGTGCAGTGGGGAGTGGTCGGCCTGCACCTTCCTAAGGTCCACAATCATCTCTTTGGTCTTGTCCATGTTGAGACACAAGTTGCAGTGCTTGCATCGTTCTTCCAGCTAGCTCTACCTCTTCTCTGGAGGCCACCTCATCATCATCGTTGATGAGGCTAGCCGCTGTTGTGTCATCAATGAACGTGATTTGGTTTGAGCTGGATTTAGCAGTACAGTCATGCTTCAGCAGTGGGGGGCACCAGTGCTCAGCATAATAAAGCTAGAGATGTTGCTGCCAACATGGACTGACTGTGGACATTCTGTAAAGAAGTCCAAGATGCAGTTATGAAGAGAAATGTTGAGAGCCAATGAGGGCAGCTTAGCCCCCAGATTCTATGGGATATTTGTTTTAAACACCAAGCTGAAATTAATAAACAGGATCCTGGTGTATGAGGCATCCGGTACCAGATGGTGTCTATAAGATTTCTATAAGACCACTCTTTTGTTCTTCTAGCTCCAATTGGTATTCACCCAACACTCACAACACGCTGGAGGAACTCAGCAGGTCGGGTAGCCTCCGTGGAAATGATGAGTCGACGTTTCCACGGATGCTACCTGACCCGCTGAGTTCCTCCAGCGTGTTGTGAGTGCTGCTTTGATCCCAGCATCTGCAGAGTGTTTTGAGTATTCACCCATCCTGCCTGCTTACATTTCCTTGTCAGACAATCCCTTAATCTCAGGAATGAATGTGATGGACATTTTCTGAACTGTCTCCAGTGGAAATATGTAACTGTACACAGACGCCAAGACATGGTTTCTTCAAAGCTCTGTAAATTCACAAGACTTCCAATTTTACACTCCGCTCCTCATTCAATAAAAGGCAACATTTCATTTGTCTCCCCGAATATCTACTGTTCCTGTTCGCTGTGTTTCATTTCTGATGATTGCCTAATGCTCAATAACTTCATAATCACACTACCTACCAAAGAGTTTCCCATTCACTTAATCCTCCTACGTCTGTTCAGATCTTCTTTATATTCTCTTTGCAACTTGCTTTTGTTCCTATCTTGTAAATTATCAGAAAATCTGAGTACAATCTTTTATTTCCTCATCTAAGTCTTTCCTCCTAACTGTAAAAAGTGATGGCCTAGTGTTGAACTCTTGGCATTCTGCAAGTTACAACCTGAAAATCACCAATTATTCCTTATCCTTTTATCCTTATGTCTGTTTATACCTTATGCTTATTAAGTATGTTGGTTACATACCTCTATCATGATTATATGTAACATCTGCTGCCATGAGTTCTTATCCTGTGTTATAACCTTTTAATTTACTTTATTGGAAATCCAGTTAACTCCATCAGCAGGTCCCTCTTTATGCACCCTGTTTGCTACATACTCAAATATGTATCTAATAAATTTGTCACACAATTTGCCTTTCATAAAACACAGTGGCAGAAATTAACCCCAATGTCGATGGATGGTAGGAAAATCAAGGGGAGGTGATGGGCATTCAGAGGGAAGAGGTTTCAGGAAAATATGAGGGAGGATAGTATTGACCAGATTGTACATAAAGCTGTCATAGACTGGATGGATGGAATATCCTTCCTTTTTGTTGGAGGATAATAAGGGAAATAGACTGACTCTACTTAATTTTATTATATCTTAAAAGTCCTCTACTACTTCTTTAATAGTAGATTCCAGCATTTTTTATTTGTTGTTTTCTAATCTGCTGGGCCTTTCTAGCATTTTGGAAGATTGTATCAAAAAGACTTTCATGGTAAAGATTAATTTACTGACATACAGGAAACAAGCTAATTAATTTAATTCATAAATTTGGTTACACTTACTTACTTTGTTTAATATACCAACTTTATTTTTTTCCTTACTTCCCAGATAATCTTCTGCTTATAATTACAATCATTATGTGACACAACTTGTCATTTAAATAGTTACAGTAAACTGTAACTTAAAGCATGATCTAAGAGCTGAAAATATTTTAATTATGTGGTAAAATCTATCTGAGGACTTATAAGAAGTTAAGTTCAGATCTACAGAAGGGGATATCAATGCATGATATCATATGTATTTAGCATACACAGTATGGGTCTGGTTCTGATATAAATCCCCTCCAATGTGCTTCACAGATGAGAATCATAAAGGACAATTGTTATTGTGAGTCGGACTGCTAAGGAGGAGTCAAATCAATAGATTTTGAAAAAGTACTTAAAAAGTGTGTGAACTCATTATTTCATTATTTCACTAAGAATTTATTATTTCCTACCATTTTCTGCCTTAAGTTCTGCTCTCTGCCAATCCATATCCTTCTAGAAATATTTTCTGCTTATTTAAGGTTCGACCTGTTGTGCATTCAGAGATGCTCTTCTGCACACCACTGTTGTAGTACATGGTTATCTGAGACACCTTCCTGTCAGCTTGAACCAGTCTGGCCATTCCCCTCCGACCTCACTCATTAATAAGACATTTTTGCCCACAGAACTGCTGCTTCCTGGATTTTTTTTTGTTTTTTTTTTGCACCATTCTCAGCAAACTCCAGAGATTATTGTGCATGAAAACCTCAGGAGATCAGCAGTTTCTAAAATACTCAAACCACCCTGTCTGGTACCAAAATCATTTTGTGGTCAAAGTCACTTAGAGCAAATTTCTTCCCCATTCTGATGTTTGGTCTGAACAACAACTGAACCTCTTGACTATGCATTGAGTTGCTGCCATGATTGGTTGATCAGATATTTGCATTAACAAGAAAGTGTACAGAATACCGAATAAAGTGGCCACTGATTGTATTTCTGTACTGTACATAACTAGGGCCACACTTGGCTTTGATTTTCATCGATAAACGTGTTGTAATATGATTTTCGTAGAATACTATCAGCAACTCAGAGGATAAACGTCAATACTAGACTAATTACTTCATCAGTTTTTTTTCCAGTAAATACTGATACTGAGATAAGGGGTGTGTGTGTGTGTGTGTGTGTGTGTGTGTGTGTGGCCTATTGAGGAAGACTACTATTAATTCATTTCCTGTCTGCCTGGAAAAAGATATAAAATTTTCTCCACAATTTTGGCTGTGGGAGTAATTCTTATTTTTATTGGGCACAACCTGATTTACAATAGCTTGCTTTAAACTTGTACCTATCTTAAGCCCAAAATAATTCACAGCAATGTATTTTTCTTCATTTTTTTTGGTGAATTGAGATTGGGCTTGTGGGAGAGGGGGTGGAGGCAAAATCAATAAATGAATTTGTTTCTTCAAAATTGTATCAGCCTAAATTGTGTCGTTAGTAAAAGAATGTTACTCATGTCTGTAAAGAACATTGACTTGAATTCCTCCAGCTAAACGAAGACAAGAATACATGACAGAAGTTTCCCACTACACATCTGCCATCTTCTGGCGATAATTGGGATTGCAGGCATCTTTTTTTTTATATATAGAACTTTTGAACAAACTTTGAACTTTCATCAGTATAACCCCGGTTTCATTCCAGTCCAGAAGGCGGTGAAATGTAAGTTCACTGGTTCACAGTTACTGATTGCGAATGCTAAGATATTTAATTCTTGTAGGTCTTTAGGCCACAATGGCAGTACATTTTTCACAGGAGGAAAACAGAATTGATGTGGAAAATAACTGCACTTTCAAACATGAAATGTTAAAGCTAGCACTTCAGTTGGTCATGTTGTTCATAGTGTTGAAATTCCATGATAGCAAGATTCCTATGGTGAAAATATCTAATTTCTTGCTCTACACGAAAGCAGAATTTGATTATGAAAGTTAGGAGACAAATATTTTCTCCTTGAAGCAATAGTAAATACCATTCCTGCTAATGCTTCCAAAATTGCTCCTAATGTTGAAAGACATTTGATGTGTTTCAAGCTGGTTTCTTTGATTGTATAAGTGTGCCAATAAGATGTTTCCAATAAGTTTATGACGAAACAGACTCAGAAGTTGGAATCATGGACCAAGTATCTTTCTGACTCTATGTTATACTGTACAGTATCTGTCTTCAAAATCCCTCACTCCACTTTAGTAATTAGGTATGGTTTAATTTGTTATATATACATTTCTTTAATATTGTACTTACAATGAAACTAAGCATTGATTTTTGTATCTTATGTTAAATTAAAGCTCTAAACCATAGTTTATGACATATTCGTTTGTTTCTTACCATTCTAATGTGTGAGCAATATCCATACAGTTATGCATGTTTTAATATTTTTCTGTGCAGTACAGTTTATTAGATTTTATATTAAATTACTTTGACCACTACATTAAGGCATTTAACAGGAACAGATTAATAAGATCTGTTAGAACAATGGGACATTGAATGATAGTGATAATGACATGTATCAACATCTGAACAAAATGTTTTTTAAAAAATCATGTTAAGCTGCTTTACATGAGAACCACAAAACTAAATTTAATATCAAGCCATAATAAGACATATTACAATAGATTGAAGAAATCTTGGTGAAAGAGGTAGGATTTAAGAAGAATATTAGATGAGAATGTAGAGGTGATGAGCTTTAGGTAATTCCAGAGACTAGCATTTATGCAGCTGAAGCCATGTAACTATTATTTAAGTACTAAAAGTGAAATAGTTGCAAACAAGTAGCTTTGTTTTCACTAACACATATTTGCCTTAATTAACAATTGCTTAATTTTAAATTAACAGTTATTCACAGTTTATCTGTTTATATTTCAAATGACATTTTGCCAAACTATAATCCTATGTCTTGTCTGAATTACGTCAATTTAATTGCTTATCTGAAAATCCTTGGGAGATTATGAATTAAGTAACAATGCAAATAGCTTAAATAAATTCACCAAATAGTAAGTAAGTGATGATGATGTAGTTTTAAAATTTAAAGTTGTTACTTATTGGTTGGAAAAGTTAACAAGTGATCATATGGGGAGTGGAGGCTGCTAGGAGACTATTTTTGTTATCTTTTAATCATTATTCTTAATTTTGTACCTGCACTGTTCTCTGGCTATTAAACCTTAAAAATTAACCAACTTTACCCTTTGAGTGGAGTGGTCATCACATTTACAGATTACTTCCTTGAAAAGATTATTTGAGGTGGATAGATTTTCTGATAGAGAAAATGTTTGAAATTGTGAATAGAAATTAAAGGCATAATTAACTAAATGGCACGTTATGCTTTATTTTCTCTGGTTATCTCACTGCAAACTCTTTATTCCATTCAGTTTTAAAATTTGGAGCAATGAAAAACTTCAAAAACTGTTATTGACCCTGGCACTTATTGTTCGAAAAACTCTTCATGGTGGACTTTATGGAGCACTGGTATTGATATTGACCATAACTTAATGGGATCCATCTTCAAATCGCTGTCTTTTTTATTGTAAGAGATTGTAATCCCGTTCGGAAAGGGCATAGGCAATAAAATTTGACGCAACACTACCTATCTGTTAACATTTCTTAGTGATCTCAAAGAGAGCGAAAGGCAAACAAAATTATCCTGGTGCTCTACAAAAGAATATGTTGAAATATGTTCTTAAAGAAGCATTAGAGAAAATTCTGCAATCAACCGTGCGTGCTATATGATTGTTGCTGGCAAATGGATTTCTCGAATGGATAGATTTCCCTCTACCAGCACAAAAAATCCTCACTTTATTGAGTGCCAAAAATAGTACTGTAATTTATTCTGAATATAACCTCGAAGTTCTGGGCGTCTAATCAAGTGCAACATGCTGGAATTCCGTATGATTGAAAAGATACCTTCACAGCTTAGAAGGAAAAGGGAAGATAGGACAGTCGGGATGTTTCATCACCAGGTAAAACAGTTCTCATTCCAAGTCTTTCCTAGTAGAACGAGACCGTTCAAAATAATCGCATAGAGAGTTTGAAATCTAATCAGGGGAGAGAAACAGTTGCATGTCTGCTGGTGTGCGGAAAGAATTAATATAAAATACGGTGAAAGAACCACAAACCATGTGATAACTTTATTGAACATATTAAGTGTTGCTGTTGTAACAACATTTCTTAATTATAAGCGGTGATACTTATCTTTCTTTAATAATAAATCAAATAATTCTCAAACTGGAAGGGTTGTGTATGTATCTTAAACGGTATGATATGCCTAGACTATCTACAATATTATTATTATTTATTCTTTTAACTGAAGTATATTTTCGGACTTTAAATGTTATTTGTTAATATGTTAATTGATAGTTCTGAAAGTTGATGATTATGTAAATGCCAATATTCTATTAACTTGTATTCATAATACATAATGATGCAGCAGCATCGGTTCCCGTTTAGTAAAATTATTTTCATTATTTGCTTACTTAATGTTCTTATCTATTTTAGATGAGACTGCAAGAAAACAACTGAACAAAAGAAGGTGACTAAGAGTTTTGCATTACTGTAGTTTGCCTCTTAACGCGATAAACAGCGAGTAATTATAATTATGTTCGCAATCAATTGTTAATGGAGAAACTGCGACAAATACCGGATTAACTGGGCATAACACATTCAGATTTGTAAATACTTCACAAAAAAGTAGAACCTCAGTGTCAAGATTCAAATTATAATTAATAAATTCGTTAGGTGAAAATGTTATTCCTGTGAGTTAAAATACATAATATGCAGAGTCTATCTACAATATTTATTTATTATTATTTTCCATGAAGGATAAAATGTTGAAATATAAGACACTGTACAAGGGTTAACATTAATATTACCTTTATGGACATCATCGTCCTAGTTTAAAAGAAATAGATACTACACCTGTAATGATTTGATTATATCGCCGTTATTATTTTCAGAAATATGCAAACGTATTTTTACGAATAAAACATCTTAATTCGAATTTGCCCTCTCCAAAGCACGACCTATACCACATAAGGTATAAATAAGTGAAAAGAAAGTTATTGAATGAATGTATAGTCATACAATTTTTAAAGTTCTTATCATTTGCGTTTAAGAATGTCTCTTAAAGGATTCTGTGAAAATATTTTGGTTTGAAAAAAAATCAGTCGATACAAATACGCAAGACTACTCCTGCTGAAGTAAGATGAAGTAAAATCTACCTTTACCCGTGTATGCTTGATTGGTGGTTACTCACTGGCACTGGCCGTATTCACTCGAAATCCTGATCCAATTAATGTGCACCTGGCCTGGGAGATCGCTTTAATTACTGGCCACATTCAGGTTTGCTTTTTATACATGTAATTCGCAGTTCTCTCGGCAACTTCAGTACTAGTACCAATATATCCTGCTACCCTTAATCATTTGACCCATTTTACTTAATCTGTTAAAATTAACACTTTCATTACCTGTAATAATTTCCCATCCCTGACGAAGACAGGTTCCTCCCTGAGACCTTTGCATGAAATGATGCCTTAAAGATCTGTGCAAAATATATAGCCTTTTAAAATTATTCAAAAAAGGTAAAGCTACGCTCTGTCTAAATATATAAACCTATTACAATAACTAGTAGTTGTATTAGTAAGAAGAAAATCTATTCCCACCCCGTCCCCTCACAAATGACTATCAAATACCACGTTTAAAAATACTCAGATTTTGTTGATGGATTTTGGTTACAGTAATCGGCTTTTGATTCGATCCCGAAAATGTAGGGATCATTCTTTTTCAGAAACGTGGGTTAATTCTGGCACAGGGCAGGATGATCACTGGAAATGGGATGATGCTGTTTAAGTGCTATTTTAAACAACTTAAAAGGGAGAATTAATATAATAGCGACTGAGTCCGTTTAATCTTTCTTTTTGTTACGTCACTGGATAATCATTCTGTTCTGGTATAAGAGAACAATTGTTGAGATTAAGAATCAGTAAGTGAAAGCGATGACTTTTTGCCAAAAGGAGGTTGTTTCTCTTTTGGAACCGCCTTTCAAACAAAGCCCAGTCTTAACTATCTCATCGTTTGATTGATTAAGGCTTTGAATGAAGTTCCGCGCCAGACTGACAGGGTTTTTTGAATAGCCACTTCCAAATAAAGCCCACTCGGATGGCTGTGCTTGAAGATCAGAGTGTAAAGGATGAGTTTACCGGCAGTTAGCAAGTTATAAATAGAGAACTCAGACAATGGTACCTTCTCTGAGGACAGACGGGCTTTACAACAGTCCTGGCGTCATATCCTGCTGTGGCGCTTCAGCTCCCAGCCAGACCATTTCTTTCTCTTTTTTTGGGTTCTTCCTTAATTCTTAATACCACATATATAAACCCCAGAGAATGCGAAGGCCTGACTCGACTGTATCATCACAGTGCTTTGACTTCACCTGAGAGGCATTTGTTTTTCAAAACTCTGGATGGACTATCCCTTATATTAATAACTCCAAACACTATTTTACTAGGGATTAGTTTTAGAGGGACAACCGCTAATTGTTGGTGAATTGTATTGCTTATATAATTCAGAGTGTTAAAGAATGTAGCACTGTTTTCAGAGATCGCCTTCTTTTGACTTCAGGCTTTTGACCTGCAGGCAATCTTCTGTGAAACAAGATGGTGCGTATGTTTAGATATATGATAGATAAGCCAGTGAAAGTTGTCGTGTGTTAGAGAGGCTTCAGGACGGATTTCTATTCCTGCCGCAGCCGCACGTTCGCTTTTTATTTAAAAAAATCATATTTCCAGTGATGGGAAAAGAAGATTGCAGGGATTGGCCAATCAAAGCACACGTTTCCATAGAGAAGAATCTCGCTTATTCGCCAATCAGAAGACAGGGGTCTCGATGGAGCCAGGGGTGGAAGAACTGATAAATTCTCCAGGTCACCGTCCCATCGACTCCTGGCTGTGACCACAACTCTTAGCCCCTGAATCATAGTTGTACCTGTCACACGTAACAGGGCATCGCACGAACCACCATCAGCACTACCTTCAGAAACTTCAGCAGAAACTCAGTCAACTTTCTTGAGATCGCCGGTGAAGTATTTGGGGGTGTCACGTCTGCTGAGAGCAACTGAAACTGCAGCTTAGCTGTCCTGAAGTCGACTGGTCTGAGTGGATTTACCTTAAAAGTGACCATTATTCTTATTGTTTAAAATATATATCTCTCCTCCTCCTTCGGCAACCCACTGAATATCTGGGACTGAACGTGTCCAAAAAATGAGCACGTTGGCTGGACCCGTCCCAAGAATGATGCGGCCAGCCCCGGGACAGAATTACTCTCGCAGCAGCGGTTTCCCACTGGAAGGTGAGCTCCACACGTTTTAGCTGATCGAGTGCCCTTTAGCTTCGTACTACGAGAGAAAAGCCGTTTAAGCGCGTCCACGGGGAATCTTCTGTGTGAGATAACGGCAATACATCACGAAACTTGCCAAATAATAGTTTGTTATGTGACTACAGCTGTACAGGCCTATTTAGTGAACTCATTTTAAAAGTTTCTATTATCTCATAAACGCACTTCTCCAAGTGTCATGTTCAGTATATCCAGTAAGTAATTCTAATATAATTGAGGAGTTCGTTGGTGTTTGACATGGACTGACCACGTTAGCGTTAAAAGGAGACAAACTGTGAAAACCAACAGGAATATGTCTGCTTCATTGGTTTCAGATATCCGAAGTTTGGCTGGTTTTAACAGTGTTACTCCTTGAGTATATAAAAAATTCAGTGTGATCAATACTTCCCTAACTTGTGATTTTATGGCATGCTGTAAATACGCTAAAATAATTTTTTACGTAACGGGGCGGAATAGTCTGTTTATACAAAACATAGATTCAAATTGTTTGGTATCATGGTTTTATTTGTGTTCATCGCAACACATCTGACCTATCGCTTCGAACTTTCATTTTACAATTTGAAATAATATTGTAAACGGACATCAGGGAATAGATTTTAAACTTCCAGTTCTGAAACACCGAACAGTTTCATTTCTACAAATGGACTCCGCACGATATATAAGCACTCCCTTTCACCAATCTGTTATAAGCGTTAATGAAATATTTCCACTTCTTTAAATTGCAAGATGTCTATTAACGCTACGTTTTTTTTTACTGTAAATAGTGTCAACGCCTTTAGGTCAAGGAAGAGTGAACCAGCTCGGAGGAGTTTTTATAAACGGTCGGCCTCTGCCAAATCATATCAGGCACAAGATAGTGGAAATGGCCCATCACGGCATTAGACCATGTGTCATTTCCCGGCAGCTGAGGGTCTCCCACGGGTGTGTCTCTAAAATTCTCTGCAGATACCAAGAGACGGGGTCCATCAGACCAGGGGCGACTGGGAGCAAACCGAGGGTAAGTGGGACCACTTCTTAAGTAAATTGATTTCTCTCTTACAACTTGGATGATGCATCTACAACGTCGTGAAAAGCATTGTTTCGGCTCCTCTCCAAAGTGAAAGGATGGCGCTACGATTATCCGTCCGCGTTTTACGAAGGTTCTTCGAATGCGGACAGTTAAATCGACCAAAACTACCTGAGGATTGTAGTACTTTACAATTTTTAAAACTGTGAATCAACATCCCCTTTTGCTGAATTTGTGCCATTTACATCTGCAGTTACGCATTCACGTACGGTACTCAGTTACGCCTGTCATAATCGAGGCACTGCAAATAATTTGATCTAATCGGCCACTTTTAAAATTGGCTGAACTTTTCCTAACATTTTAAATATGATACTTTGAAAACACGGCGTTTTATGGCAGTGTTTGTTTGGTTCCATGTATTCACAGTTCATTTAGAAGTTGCACAGATTTGATCAACTTAAGTTAGTACTTTAGTAAGACTTCCAAACGTCAAAAATAAAGCTTCTCACAGTAATGAAGGTACCTGTAACAAATGGATTTTCTTAGTAAGATAACGCATGGAGTAACATTTTTATATTGGATTCATAATTTTAATATTACAAAATATTTTCAGTTTGGGAACATGATTAAATAGGGTTCATTAAATCATAATAAACGATTCATTTTCCATATTCCTCTCATACTGTTATCTTATTGATATTATTTGCTTTGTACACGGCCAGAAACATATATTTACTTATGTTTTTTTTTGCTGTACAGTATTACATATTTAAAAAATATAAGGTGAAAGGGTATCTTGAACAATGTAAATGGATTTTAACAAAACTTCTCCATTGAGGTTTTTGGGTTTTAGATGAAACAGCAGCTTACTGTATGGCACCTATTCGGGATGGCCAATGCCATGTTTATAATGGAGAAAACACTATTCCTTGATTCGTAATTCAATCTTTAATGTCGGTGGTTTTGACACAGACAATTAAGCACGCAGGTTGTAATGGCCCGCAATTATCGTAATATAGGTCATTAAACACAGGAATTGTACTTTGGTTACCCCGCATTTTCAATAAACGTGACCGCAAAGTTCAAGTAGCGATTTGCAGTGAAGTTACCAATCAATAAAACGCTTTTTTGGTCCAATTTGACTTTCGTTCAAATTCCTCAAGTGAAGTTTCGATCGTGAACTATATCTGCGTGCCCGACGATTATGTTCAAATGAAGTGCTACATATTTCATGTGCAAAGTGTATTAAACATTGAATTTTGATTTGCATGGATTTTTTCCAAGATTCCGATATAGAACTGTTACTCAACTACTGCTGCGTTTGTGGTAATTAGAAATTGAGTACAAATTACTGCTGTATTTAATTTTCAAGTCGGAATGTCTCCGAAGTGGTTTAGTTTACCTGTCACAATGAAGCAAAGCTGTAAATAATATTTTGTCCTCTTTCTTGTCATAACATTTCCAATGAAGCAAATGGCAATACCAGATGTAGAAAAAAAGATCGAAGAATACAAGAAGGAGAATCCTGGAATGTTTAGCTGGGAAATCCGGGATAAGCTATTGAAAGACGGCATGTGTGATCGGAATACCATTCCCTCAGGTTGGTTGGTACAACATTTGAGATCTGTGCGATTTGAAGTAAATAACAATATAGTGATTAACATGCAAACTTAACTACTCTTATTTCCCATAAACATGAATATTTCTGCAAATGTAAATGACGTCCAGCTGCACAACAAATAATAAAGGAAACCGTACCTCATGTTAATAGATTAATTCAGCATTCCAAAAAGTTCCATTTATATGGTCCTTTAATTTATTATTATTCTTTAAAATGTCAGGAAACAATTCACCGTGCTAAAATTGAGCACAGTCAATGTCTTATGTAGCTTTTATGGAAGGGTGGCATTTGCCAGAATTCGGGCTTTTGGTGTGTCGTTGATCATGAATGTAAATGTTTCCCTTGAGAGAAATGTCCATTTGATTATTTTTGACGGATAAAATTAAAGTACAGGTATAATCGCTTTATCCCAAATTAAAAATAAATTATTAAACTTAATATTCTAAACTTCTGTTTCATGAATGGAATATTGCACAGGAACTTGAAACATTTTGTTCATCTTATTAAACATTTCCTCCAAACAAGTGAGTTCCATAAGCCGTATCCTGAGGAGTAAATTCGGGAAAAAAGAAGACGAAGAGGAAGATTGCGGAAGAAAAGACTATGAAGATGGCGATAAAAAAACCAAGCACAGTATTGACGGCATCCTGGCTGATAAGGGTAAGGATGGAATACATTAAATTGTACGTTTTCTGTGATTGAAATATGTTAATATTTCTGTCTATACTTTATTTAATTTATGCGAATTAAGGAATCAGTAAGATTGTATTATTTACATCATTTGGACAAAAATAAGCGTTTTGAACCAAAGTCTACTGTAACTGCGAATGGAAGTTCATTTATTCAACACTGGGGTAGAAAGAATCACGATGTTCCTCGGAGGTTTCAACAGGAATGGCCACGAACATATTTGCCGCCAGATGCACATGCCGAGGTGTTCTTAGCTTTGTTTTGCGGTTCTGGTATTTCCCGGAGTGAGGGAAAGTGGACGGAAGTATTGCTTTTGTCTCACCCTGTGAGTTTTATTGAGCTTGCTCAGGTGGTAAAGTTTACGCCAAAGTGTCAAAACAATTGAACAAACCTAGCAAAGGGCGGCGATATCAAAGTTCGAGATGCAATCAGAGCGAGACTTATCAGCACCACAACCTGTTGATAGTTTGCCGCTTCGTTGTGCGCGAAGATAAACTGATTTTATTTTCACCGTTTAACATCTGACTGCAATTTCATTGATTTTCAGATAATGCCGGCGGAGGAGTAGGCTTAATATTGTTGTACGGATTATTAGTGTAGACCGTTTTTTTATTGATTACAGAGCAATAGTGCCAAATAACACCACTTAAGTGTGTCAACTCCATCAGGAACAGCAACAGATTACGCCTGTTGGAGGACTTCACTTAGTTATCGCTAAATTCCTAATAAATGAAATGATGCCGCAATCAAGTAGAGATCGCAGATAATATATACAAACATGTAACTGTATGTCATTCAATACAATTATGCTATCAATAACTTCCTGTAATTTCGATTTTAGTGTCGATTTCAAAGGTCATACATTAGTGCTTTAAACTCTAATCGACGCTTGAGCTTGCAACATTTTAAAACAGGTGTTCACTTTGCAAATTTGTCTTCATTCGTAATCTTACTGTCAGTTTCCGAAGATGAAAAATAATGTTTCAGATAAACAAATAAGATCATGGTCGTAACGTTTAACACATTGTATACTTTAAAAATTAGACGCTATTAGTTTAGATGGTATTATTTTGAACAAACATCTACGCTGGTAGAATTTACTGAACAATGTGAAATGTAATTCAGAGTGAGGGGACAAATATAAAGCTTTGTAGATAAGAGCATACCAGGCTAATTTCAACATGGTGTTACATTAAAACTGAGCCAACATTGGCTAATTATGTTTCAAGGAGATCTGAAAATTGGAAGTGATTCGGTGCAGATGTGATTTGAATTGTCTCTAATTATATAATATTTGGAGTGCATTAATGGGGTACTAATAACGAGAAAGGAGATACTTGAAGAAAATTAAACTTTCTACGGATATTTACTGCAACTTCCACTCAATATGTCTCTGGTATGTAACGAAACGAAAACTAAACTTCTGATGCCACTTTCTAAGCATTTCAAATTGTAATCGGGGAAGTTCAGCGTGGTGAATTTTGCATATATACTAGATACTGCATATATAGTTAACAGGGCTCTCAACTTGTCAATTGAAGTTTGAATTTCACGGAATTTCAGTGAAATATCACTTAATACTTTCCCCACATGTACCCTTAGCATTTCACAGAATTTTACTGACTAATTGAAAAGTAAAACGGAGCATATTGGAAATAAGGAGTAGGCATTATGTTTAAAATTCGACAGACTGCTTTTATTTTTGGGACTTAGAAGGTGAGTCTATTTAACCCTTTGAGATTTAAGTACTCTTATCATTTTTGTATAATTGCACCTATCTGCGTTTCTGGATATTCTCTCCCCCACCCCGCAAACACACGAAATCAATTTTCTTTTATGTCTGGTTCTTAGAAACTATGAAATGTTCCGTTCTTTTAAGGTTCGCTCAAGTATTTCGGGCACGTTTACACAGGAACAAATTATTTATTTAAAACATGACTGCTTTGTTGGAAATTCACAACCATTCCTGTTAAGGAAATGCAGTAAATAAACTGAGCCTGGTCAAGCTGTACTGAACCTGCGAAGATAAATGACAAATCTCATGGCTAACTGGGGGAGGGGGTCTGGAACCAGCACGTTCATAGGCACTTCCTAGGATCGAAGACTTGCATAAACTCCATTTCCGTAAGTTCTAGAGTTGATGGTGCGGGAGGCGTGGAAGGAAACGCGAAGTGCAGCGGGCGTTGGATATTGAGGGAAAATAAAACTGCCTCAGATGCGCAGAATTAGAAATCAGGCGGCATCTTTGGCAGTAGACACAGAGTTAACGTTCCAGGCACCGGATCTTCCAAATGAACGGTGTCTCTGTTTTCTTTTCTCAAATGATGCCTGCTTGTTGAGTGTTTCCACAATCTTTCTTTATTGTGGGTATTTTGAAAGATCGCCTCGCTTCCTCCGCCATTTATCCCAGGCTTCTGCCTAGGTTACATGGACTGGTAGGTCTGGGTGCCATTGGGAACGCTTGTCCACTCTGAATTCCCAGTAAATGGAAGCCTTTCAGAACATCCTTGGATCTGACGCTGTGGCGTGTGGTGGGGAGTCTGGTCGTAGTGGGGGGGGGGGGGCGGATGCGGACACGGCCTGACTGTTGGAGCCAGTTTTATAGACATTGAAGGTAGACCAGTGCAGCACAAAAAGAGAACTTCGGCCCGCCTTGGCGGCGCTCACCACGATGCCAAACTGATCTAATCCCATCTGGCTGCACATGGTCGGTATCTCTCTGTTCCCTTCCTGTTCACGTGTCCATTTGCCTCTTTAACATTGATTTGTACCTGGCTCTACCACCTACGCTGTGTAAAAACAAAGTGGCTTAGTGCATCTTTAAACCTTCCCTCTCTCACCATAAATATACCTTTAGCAATCTTACTTTTCAACGGGGGGAGGGGGAGGGTGGTTGTTGAAGGGGAGTCGTCGACGATTTGCCCTTTCTAATTCTCTCATTATCTTGCATATCTCCGCCCGGTCACCCTTTTTAGCCCCCGACGCTCCAACGAAAACAATCCCAAGTCTTTTTCACCCTCTCCTTAGATCTAATAGACCTGACACATGCAAGATCCTGGTAAACCATATCCGCTCCCTCTCCAAAGCGCCGTTCCTGTAGCGTGGAGACTAGAACTGTACGGATACTCCCAAGTGCCGCAGAAGTAAAGTTTTATACAGTTGCAAGAATTTAAATAGAATCCTGACTAACCCCAAAAATATCACCAGTTATATTTCCGACCATACTTTGATAAGAAACAAAGCGTCGTCAGTTACATAGTGCTAAGATTTATCCAGAAAACACATTTCCCCCTATCCACGCAGTTTTTGGCCATATACTGTACATGTGCAATTTAGAAATGTTTATTTCTTGATTTTGTTTGTGCGAAATCGCGTTAGAATCGTGGCTGTGAAAGATTGGCCCAATGTCCATGGAACAAGTAAGGAGCTATCTATAGGCAACCGTGAAGCTGTGACCTGATTCATGGAGTGCGATAGTTCGTTTTTAGTCGGAACTATTTATTGATCTGATTGATATGCCATAATCAACGTTTGAATTACCCTGGATGTGTATTTTACGAGCTTCTCTATGGATCATAATAACAATGAAAAGGTATGGCCGTGCCTCCTTTTAACTTGTTGGCATTGTTGAGATTTCATTTCCTTTTTTTCTCCGCTAACAAAGTACCTTTTCGCAAAGACATGATTTGTTAATCAAAACATCGAATCTATATAAAAAAAGACTGGAAACTCTCGGTGTGAGTGGATAAATTTAAGTCCTTTTTAGCATTAGCCTTGCGCACAAGCTTTGACACAAAGTGTCGCTTGTTGAAGGAGTCCATAGACCTGCACGGAATTCGCTGCAAATAGGATCTTGAGTAGACAAAAACGACCAAATGAGCTGGTCAAACATTTGTACAACTTTTCCAGCTATACAAAGAGGTCCCTGAATACACAATCCACACTTGGAGATGAACTTGGAAAACAAAGAAGCGTGAGTCCATTGAAAGTTACACTTTAGGCTTGGAAGGACAAAGCCTATGCCAGTGACAGCTTGGTCGCAACAAAAGAAGGCAACCTTTTTGTAATTCAGGGAGAAAAAAGAACAGAAACCATCCAAACAAAAGGCTGAGAAAAGACATTTGGGCTTGCAATGAGGAATGAATTATTCAGTGATCGCCGGTAGCAGCCAGTCCTTGGAGTTTTATGGACTCTGCTTCCACCGTGGAAAACTAGCCATTTTCACCAACAAAATGTTTCTTTTGCCATCTTTTTAGACGTAAGATGCCGACTGTCATTCAAAAGCAAAATACAATTGGCAGAGTCCGATTGAGCAAAGTCTTTGATTTAGGGTCTCGCATTAGATTGGAAGAAGCGGAGAGAAAACGGCTAAGAATGTCCTAGCAGTTAATAGATTAAAATTTAGCCTTTGCAAATTAATTTTCCAAAAGATTGTGACTCAAGACTTGTAAGAGCTTAGTGTTTTCATTCTAGGATCTCCTCGTTATTTTGGCATCATTAGTCTAAGGGGAAATCAGTTATTAGAGAGGAAAATGTCCTTTACGTTCTAATCTTTTCAACAAACAATTTATGTTGTAATTAACTTAGGTTCACAGGTAAACAATCAATTCAAGCCACTGGAGATTTTTTCCCCCTGTCTCAAAGGCCTGGTAACATTACAGAACTAGTTATAACACGGTGGTACAAGGCATTCGACCGTGGAGTGTGCAACTTGTAACTTCCAAGTAGTTTGAAGAGGCCTCTGTTTGCACTTAATAGCAAATTCTTTGCAAGCACAGCTGACAAACTCAGGGGATCAGAAGAAAAGAAAATTGTAATTTACTAAAAGGACCTTAAAAGTTTACAAAGCTTGCAAAGTCAGGGAACTTTTCGGAATAACTAACTTTCAGTGAACTTTCTAATCTCGAACGTGATAGTCTTGCCATTTTGAAAAATAAGCCACATAAAATAATGCATCATTGAAGTTTTTATGGTGAACTGTCGGCTACTTAAGAATCATTAGAGCACAACATTCTTGCTAAGTTCGCCTCGTGGTTAATTCTCCCTGTTAGCCATTTTCTCTTACATATAAACGGGTCGCTATAAGTGTTTCTGCCGGGGCTATATTTAATGATTTAGTAGTGTATTTAAGTGACTGAGGTTGCCCGATCTTCGCTGAATGGGACACTGTTTTCGCGCAGCTTCAGGCGTGATCAAGCTCGATTTATCAGCAATCACGCGCAGGTCCAAAATTCAATCAGAACCCGGACCGAAGCCTCTTAAAGCTGATTAAATCGAGCCCTTTATTTCTTCTCACTTTCATCTCTCCCTGACCCGCCCCCAATTCGCCCGGGGCGCAAATTCGTGAAATTTCTGTCCTTTTTTTTTCTCGCAGGGACCGCTGTTCGAAGCAACGAACAAGTAAAGCTGCGAGAGGGGAACGAGATGAAATAGTTTTGCGGAATAAAGTTTTGAACGAGCCAATGCATTTTTGGTTCATGTAGTAATAGAATTCCTGACAGCTAATAACTGTACTGGAGACACGCGACTGCCGGAGCCCATCTTAATATTTAGATGTAAGATTACAAGAAACAGTTGTGTTCATTCACTTGGGTGTGCACGCGGTGACAAAGTGGCAACAGTAAGGATGAATGAGAGAAAGTCAACAGACAGCAAGCACGATGCTATTAGATAAGACTCCTTTCACCTCTTGCAAAATATATACGGAATGACGGGCAAACCAAGTGTTAGGAATTAGAAGACTGAAAACTGACGAGGAGCTTTCTTGTGTTGAGCGAGCAGATGGACGAGAACGGGAGCATCGTGATGATCATCCCAATATATATAATGACCCCTCATGATGACTCCTTTAGTACAACACGAGCCAACTTTATGTTTCGGTCTACAACTGCTTTGAGAAGATAATATAGATGAGATTGCAGTAAAATTAATTATCTCATTGATTCATCTCTTAGCCGTACATAAGTCTACCTTGTATATGCAATTTGCTAAAAAAAATACTTTAAATTAGCATATATTTCGTGAAAGCAGATCTGAAAAGCTTTTTACGATTCCTCGGGCAGTTTTCCCTCTGGCCAATCACACTTAACATTTTCTTACACAAATAAAATAAACGAATTATATCTGTATCGGTAAGATAACAATTATAAACAAAAACAGTGGCCGCAGTAGGTTTCACGCAGTTGTGTACCACCAGATGTACCCCGCTGTCTGCAATTGTACAGGCTATATTGGCGTCTCAGGCTGAAATTCAATTTGTAAGCATGAAACCATAGATCTTTTTTTCCTCTCAGAAATGAAAAGCCCTTTGTGGTTATCACGATCTTACGGTCTTATGCCCGTAATATTTTTAAAGTGTACTGTCCAAGCAGTTCAATTGCATTAGGAGGCCAAAGTCTTTCCGAGAGATGTTTCAGTTCACTTGCAGGACTAACAGCGTGCTGCACGGTTCCATGTGCTGTTCTCCAATAAGATGATTGGAATCCTTCCTGGAGCATGACGTTCACTTGTGCTGTTTCCTTGGTACTTGGTCTATTTGGTTCGTGGAATCCCCGAGGAAATTGATCGACAGCCTCACACCAGATAAGCTGGTCATTTCTCTTTGTCCCCGGCAAGGTAGCTGCTGTGCTTTGCCTAGATAGCAACAAATGTAATAGGCGTAACATAAAGGCATGCTTGTTTTCTGACCAGGAGTGAAATAATTTTAACCAATTGACGTGCAGGCAAGAGCTTTTATGGAACTTTTGGAAAGTTTTGGGAAAGGAAGGTAGCAATGCACATTGTAACTCTAGAGCTATGGAAAATAAACACAAGACGGGATACAATCCAACTAATGTACCCAGTTTAATAATTACTGACAATTTATTTGATATAATCAACTTATTACTAAACCATACAGACCAAATAGTTCCTGGCTTAATTAGGGGTTTTTGTGCCAAGATTTAGCCAGTTGTTCATCTGGACTGGATGGGTCTGCACACAAAATGTTGGCTGTACCTTTCCCTCCACAGAGACTGCCTGACATCCTGAGTTCCTCCAGCAGTTTGTTCTAGATTTCAGCATGGACAGCCTCCAATGTCTGCTATTGAATGGTTTGCTATGACCAACTGTTTAGGTTCGGGCAAGACAATTGTCAATATAGATGAGGTGTAATTCGGAATTTGAACTCAGAAAGTTAACCTGTTCAAGATGAGGAAAGATTGAAGGAACAATATTTGTAAATGCACTGTTCTTAGGCATACTAGATTAAGCACATTGAGATATTTCTCCTCTGGGCTTTAGAAATAGACTCAATTGTATTTTGCCAATATTCTGAGATGAACATTTTCATATTTGTTGGTGCTGATATTTTCATATCTTCTGATAGGAGGATATGAAAAATTCTGAAATTCTGGTGCCAAAGGAAACCTGTGGTAATTGTTTTATTGTTCACATTAAATAAGATGGAACCTGGTGTTGATTCTGCAGTGAAGTGAAATTGGTCAGATAGGCCTGTCTAATTACCAGCGTGAAATTTCACCCCTCCAGAGGTAGATTTCATGCTCCCATCACTCACAAGACACTGCAATGCAATGCCACATGGTGATGGCATCAGCCTCTGTGTGCCAGTAGGCATTTGATTGCTAGGCTGTATTAGTGAAGCTTTGTATGATAGAATCAATAGTCAGATTAATTAGTTTGTAGGTCTTGTAATTTGAATGTAAAAGTTATAACTGACACAGCTTATGTTCCGTTGTTTCTTTTGTAAAAAAAAAGCATGAGGTTTAATCGTATAATCTGTTACAATATAGACCATCTCTTTCCTTTTACATTTTTCTCTAGATATTTACTTCTTGCTAAATTAGTACAAAATAAGGATTACAAAATGAATATTGCTTTTTCCTGCAACAAAAATGTGAGATATTATTTTAATTTCATAAATATTAAGCACAACGAAATAGATAACAACACAGAAATTACTGGAAAATTCTGCCTCAGGTCCAAAAGAATTGGTCTACTTCACCTGTAGTAAGCATATCAACAAGTGCTGACCTACAGTAAAAATAACAGTACAATAAAAATAAACTTTTAATCTAAATAAATCTACAAAATAGATCTAAAGTATACAAAATGACATTCAAATCAGGGAACACAATTTCATAGAAATGATTTTATAGGTTATAACTCAGTGTTATAACTTATTTTAAGGACCAGAGGAGATACTTTTGCAATTTAATTTTGCATTACTGTCTGATAAACCTTTGATCATAATTGAATCACTAATTTCTCGCACATCATATCAAAAACAAATAAGTTCACTGGCAATTATTCTAAAGAAAACATAGCTGCTCCATCAATGCACACATGTCTAAGAGAATTTCTATTTGAATAAATACGATAATTCCACTCTGCGGAGTGGTTCAAATCACTTAAAAACAATTGTGCCAGTTTTAATGTGATGAATTAAAATAAATCAACTAGCTTTGATTACAAACAAAACATGCTTCTAATAGATAAATTTCTATTTTTATGATATGTTTTGGCTGGCAATGTGGGCATCCAATTAATACCAGAAGTTATCCCCAAACAAAAATTCATGTTAGATGAAGTAGCAAATTATAATACAAGCTAAGGTGTCACCTGAGACAACTACTTAGGATATAAATAAACCGAGCAACCAATTATGGCATGAAAGTCTTGTATCTTGTGTTCAGTGTACCTAGAACACATGGTATCATTTTGATCAACTGAGTTCATAGAATAACATTGACTTCTTTGTCAAACAGTACATTTTTTTTGAAATCTGTATGAATTGCAGCAAGTTGAATTAAAATGTTATGTTTGGCCACTGCTCATATCCCCTGAGATATTTTGTGAAGCAGGATTTGCTGATGATGGCTGTGGCCGTGCCGTTACTACATGCTGAACAGGCAGGAAAGGCTCCTCACAAATGAATTCATTGGAGTTTTATGTCCCTTTTTGCCCTACAGCTGTTTTACAACCTGGAATTAAAATCTGTAAAGAAACTTTTCAGTTGCCTTGGCCAAATATTGATCAAGTGCTTGTTTGTTGGTGCTGATGCTATTGTTGTGTGAAGAGGGGCCAGTAGCTCCGCCCCTTGTTGCTGAACTTTATTGTCATTGCCTTTTAACAACAGGGATCAAAGCTCTATGCTTTTTGCTTACAGCAGTTAAAGGGAGGGTATCTTTATTGTATCTAATGTAGGATATTTAAATAGAAAACTTCATTAACATAGGTTTTTTAGCTTAATCATTAACAATTAGAGATCTCTGTGCACATTAATGATATAGTTGTATACAAATGTGAAAACTAATTATACAGTTTGCTAATCTAATTGTTTCATTTATAATGAATATTTTATCCTAAATATTTGGTTACAGTGCTATTAAGTTGTAGTTGTAGATTAATTCAGAAGCTTATGTAAAATTTTATATAATTGCGATTAATTTTAAAGAAAAAATAGTCATTTAAAGTAAACTTTTCATCAGAACTAATTTTCATCGAAGTAATTGTGGTCCAAATTGTTTGTATAAATCCCATCTGTGGGATACTCACTCTCGCTTTCATTTTTTTAAAACCTTCTACCTAAAATCAACACCAGATTTGGAAAATTGCTAAGAAGCCTTTCACGGCCATGCACTTAAACCATTCCTGAACTATCTTTGAACCAAGGGGGAAAAAAAAATCAGAAAATAATTATAATGGAGTAAGGAGCCTTTTCAGCTTCAATTATTCTCATCATCCCCCTTGTAAAATGATATGGTAAGAGAGTATAGGGAACTAAAGATCAATGCTCTTAACGACACTGTACACTAATAACAAGTTAGGTGTATTTTTGGGATAAATCATCAATTTAACCTAAAGGTGGATTTGTGTGTTCTAGTTTGAATAATTTCACACTATAGCTGATGAGTTCATTAAGACTTTTCGAAGCTAATCTGTTTGATTATATTTTACTTTATTTGGTGAAGTCACTATCAATCATTCTGTAAATTCACATCAAGATTGTGCAACAATCTCCCAATTAAGCAGATACAAAAGGCAATCAATTTAGATCAAAGTAAACAATATTCAACTTTGCTACAAGTTACTGCATACCTTTGTTATTTTCTCATGGAATTTAATTTATCTGATTTCATTTGTGACAAGTAATACTGCTGCTACAATCGCTCAACTTTTTTGTACAGTATTGGGTTGCCAATTTAGTTTCCAAGTGCCGATGCCTCCACAATGCTGTCTGTGGCCTGATGTTATAAAACTGCATAAACAAAAGTTGTACATGTTAGTTTTTGAAACTCCATGATAACTGTGAGTGTTACCATTGCATTATGTAGAGGATTTCTGCAATATATGTGCTGTAAAACTTCAACACCTTTGGTTGATTTTCAAAACTATGTTGGTCAACCATATTTGAGGGAAAAGATCTGCAATAGCTTTTGTTGATTTGAAGTTAGAGGAAAATAAGAGTTAAGCCAAGTTCATTGTCATTTAACTATAAACATGTATACCATCAAACAATATAACGTTTCTCTGAGCCAGGATGTAAAGCAGAGTAACACACATAACACACATAAAGCACAAAATAATTTATGAAAGTAAGGATAAATCTACGGATGAATTACACGTAAATAAACAATGTAAAGTGCGTAAATTAAATACCGTAAGGTACAGAACAGATTAACTGGTGACACTTCAATTGTGACGTGGCAGGGAGTTCAGAATTCTAATGGCCTGAGGGAAGAAACTGTTTCCCATCATGAGTGTCCTTGTTTTTATGCATCGGAGTCTCCCACCTGATGGTACAAAGTCAGAGGGTGTTGGATGGATGGGTGGGATCCTTGATATTACAAAGTGCCCTGCATATGCAGCGTTCTTGGTAAATGCCCTCAATGTATGTATATTTAATTATCCAAAAGCTGAGTATTTACAAACTGTTCAGATTTGATGTTTTTCTTGTAAAGAAAACCTGCTTCACTGCATGGCCTTGAGTTCTGCAGTCAAATGATATTTTTTTGTATCATCATGTCATGTCGAATGGTGTTTGCTGAGATTTGACATTCATGTAGACTTAGGCAGCCATGATGAATTGCATGCATCCTGCTCTATTTTTTTTCCATAAATGTTTCCTTTTGTCTTTTATCAAATTATTCTGGCGAGATATATACTACAAAGCTCAGAAATAAAAATATTTTAAACCAAAATAACTTGCAAATATTATTTCATAAAGACAGTTGAAAAAGTATTAGCAGATGTTCAGGAGTGCTGAGGTTAACTAAGATGGTTACAATGAGAATACTATGTATATGCTATAGGATATGTTTTATGGACTGTATCATCTGGCAAATGGTACACTTCTTTCCAGAGCAGGGAGATAGCTTCCATTACCGTGAGTTGGATGATGCAACATTATCGCTGGCTGCCATTTTATGTTGTTTGTGACACTTGATATAAAATATGTTTTTCATGTTCATGTCAACGTCAAACAGCATAATAATCTGATTTGTGAGCAATTGGTCTATAGCCTTTATTTCTATAATTTATATAATTAATTACAACTGAGCAGAATACTGTAGGGCTTAACCATAGAAAATATAAAATGTACAATCATATAGTGTGTTTGGAGTGATATGTCAGGCCAAATTGTTTGTAGAATAATCATACTTGGAGCAAGATTTTAAACTTTGAAAGAGAGGTACCTTTGATTTTCAGTGATTTATATGATAATTGAGTGATAATACCCTGGTTCAAATCAATTTAATTTGGAGATGGATGCACTGGGGAATGGTTTGCAGGTGCTGATTAAGTAACTGCAGAAGACAGAGGCACTTGCGAGTGTAACAGTAGGTGCTATTGAAGAATGAACTGGATGGAAGTAGTGCTTCAAGTAAGTACCAAGTGGATGGTGCTTTTGCTTGACGGAGACACTAATGTGAAGCCTCAGCTGGAATCCTGGCTATTCCTGGCAAAATTCAGATTAGTAAATGGGATTAACTGTTCCCAATGGAAGAGGAGAACCAACACTTTTGCCCAATTTGTTACTGGGGGCAGGGTATTACGAGCATTTTTGAAGTGGAGAATGTACAAGAAATCAACACGGAAGTGTTAAAACATACATAAGTGGTTTGAATTGGGTACAGCAGAACATTTAAGACTAAATTAAATTTCAGGAATATCCATGTACTCTTAATAGGTTCACCTGTTACTTTACTGAAGGTTTTTATCTATTTGGAATTAACTGTTATGTTAAAATGGATGAACCTAAGGGAATTTAATACAATCATTTTGAATTTCTCTATCTTGCAATTCTACAAGTTTGATGTTGTTTACGTTGTTGCTGCCACATTTTTTTTCCATTATTAATGAGCTTATTGAAATTTTCTCTTTAAATTCTTATCTAAGTCCCTCACGTAAATGTGACACAATGTTCAGAAGGCACACTTTATTTAGGGTGGTGCCTCTATTTAATCATTTCAAGGATGCACGCTACAGTGGCCTTCAGGCTGTCTGCCTTCTCAGAAAAGCATCTCTTCCGATTATTCAAGTTGAAGTCAAGGATATATTAATAGGAGTGGGTGTGGTGGACGAAAGACCAGACTTCTATCAGATTACATCTTTTAATACTGATACCAATCCCCATGGCCTTTAGTTTATTTGTTTTTGTTTATAATATTAAGCCCCAGAATTGTTTCTGTTTATTGAAAATAAAAACAAATTTAAGTGACCCAAGAATTGTGGTAAAGAAGCATATATTTTGATGGTGCATTTTTTTTGTTTTGGGGAAGTATCCCCTATCTTCTGGAATATTTCATTTCAAGAACCAGAATGACGTTGAACTGTTTAAAGTGGCAGATTTCCCCAGCTCAGAAATATCCTATACTGTGTTTTCTTTATGAGTCATCTTGCACATAAGTGTGCAAAAAAGCCTTAGGACTTAATAAGTGCTGGCACAACCCTAGAAATTCCATGAATGAACGAGATAGTACTCTAAGTGGAAGGAAGAATTTTAGAGCATGCTTTTGTGTGCAGAAAGCTTTCCATTATATTTAGTCCCTGGGGTAGGTGGTGTGGAGATGGTGGGGATGGTTGTGCAGTTGCTGGAGAGCATGGGACAGTGAGTGGATGGGATACAGTGTCTCACAGTGCAGTGGAGATTAGTAGAAGATGATTCAATCCAAGTGAAGTTTTTTGAATTTCTTACTAACTTGCTTGAATTAGCAAAGACCTAAAAAACAGAGCTCCATCCTCTTAAGTAGAGTGGCACTACATGATTTAAAAGAAGGGAAATAAAATAATTAGTAGTCAGTGAATTATGAATTTAAAATTATAAAATCATATATAATTTTTTCAGCAACATTCACATTCTGAATCCAAATCATATGAGTGTCTCAATTTGTTTTCCAAGTTATTAAACACTCATATTTTCAGGATGTATGTAACTACGATGTTTCTCCTTTCTTTCATTGGCTCTATTCTAATATACTCTCGCTGAGCAGCTGCCGTTAGTTGGCATCTGCAAAACCCACACCATGATCATCAGGCATTACAAGTCCAGTGTTCACCAAACTGTCAATGCCTGTTGTGATTAGCAAAATGGAATGAAATGTGTTTTATTCCAACAAGAAGAAAACTCTCAAACAAAAAACAGCCATAGCCTCATGGCCCTTGTTTAGAACCACATCGAAAGGAGGGCACTACAAAATATCACAGTTGCTGTAAAAATACACGGAGAAAAAAATCTTTTTCTTTACTACTAAGCCTTTCATACAATATTATGTCTTCAATATCCCATTGGTGTTTACTTAATTTGGAAATGGGTATCATAACGGTAACAATACCATCCCTCATAGATCGGGGATTGTGCTTACAGATTGAACATAAATGCACTTCAGAAATACAAACACTGAAAAGGATAAAATATTTCTCAAAGGGAAATCTGGAAAGGGTAATTGAATAAGCTTGGATCTCTGAAATATGTCATGGTGAGTGCAGTCAACATGTCATAATTAGTTTCACTGAAGACCATTCCAACAATCTGCTTCTATTCTTCCTGCATCATTGTTCGCAGCTAGGCAAATAGCCAGAGGACAAAAGGAATCAAGTTCTGACAAAACATGAAAGAGTAAAAAGATTTAACTGCTTTTATCAAAGAAACTGAGAAGAACTTTGTGTAAATAAAGTGAATAACTTGCCATCAATATTTCAGCAATTGCTTTTCTCAATGTCTGCTGTTGACAGATAAAAAAAGGTGGTAGTTGAAAGTTTTTTGCAATACTTTTCAAGATTTTTTTTAAAAAAGGGATCAATAAGCACATCAGTGCAAACAATGAAGAGACTTTAACTTATCAGATCATAGGATGTAAGGCTGTATTTCAGTGATTCTGTAACATTGACTGCATTGAAACGCTGGGTGCTTGACTGAGGTAACATACTGTTAATGTTTCCAAGTCAAAATATCTGTGATAGAGATCAGAAATGAAAAGTAATTTTTATCATAAGAAATAAATTTGCTTTCTGAAAATTATGATTTAATATTAAGAGAAATAAATTTCCAAAATACCAAGTGACAATGAATTGATAAAATTGAAAGGAGTTGGGAAAACTTTAACTCAAATGTCTTTGAAGTTTGCAATTTAAAGTGCAACATTACAATTTTATTGATACAACAGTAACGTTGAGTGAATTCTGGTTATATCAAGAATTATGATTACATTTGAATACAAAGACTCAAAGCTGGATAGAGTGATTATGTTTGTTAAAATAACATATTAATTAAAATAAGATACTGAACTGAGGAACAGCTAATTTAAGCTATTCCTTTGTTTTGCTGTATGTCATAGTAGTAGAAAGTTGTTGTCCTATTGTGGCTTGAACTGACTACCACTATTTTGTAGTATATTTGTTGGTTTTCTCTTGTTTGTTTACAGTACAAATTACCATTAGAGCAAAGCTTCTTCAACTCTTTCTGCTTCCCCCTTCATGAGGCCTTCAGCATGGTGACCATCCAAGCATAAAAACATGCTTATCTGCAAATGAATGGCAGTTCTATGCTTCATTAAAGCTTCTTTCTCTTTTGGCACTCACATTGTGACCCTTTTGATATTAATTCAAAGGCCAATTAATGAATGCGGGTTGTCTTTGAAGTGAGGTATTCAGGGCAGGCAATAGGATGAACCTGAGGCTCCAATGGACTATATTCATTCAGTAGCCCTTCAGAAGGGGTACATCCAGTTCAGAGAGTTTTGTTTCAGCTTGTGGTTAATGTAGCGCAGCTGATTCTGTGTTTGTTAATTGCATTATATAGCATCGAGTACTAGCAGGGCCACTCATAGCCCATTGCGCCTAAAGTTTATTTTAATGTTTCCACTCACTTTGGCTGAGAGTTCTGATGTGGCTTATTATTGTTTTGTAATTTATTGCACCAAATTAATCGATTGTACCCAATTGCATTAAGTGTTGGGAGTTGCTGAATTGGTGCTGCACAGAGTTGACGAAGAGCTAATTTGGCTGCACTCTCTTAACTATATGCACTGAATTGGGATTCACTCTACTGTGACCAAATCCTTCATAAGGCAGTTTGAATTGACTAAAAGAAAATGGACAAGAGAAGGTCAAGGAGAAAGGGCTAAAGAAGCACTCTATTTGTTAGAAGTATTAGCCAAGCAAAACTCCAGATAGCAACAATATGACCACAGTTAATAGACAAGCCAGACAGAGGCATGTCAATCACTAATCTTGGAAAGCAATAGACTGTAGCCCACTGTTTTATCCAATTAGCTTGGTAAACTCAGCACCTGTGATGATAATGTGTTCATTCCAGATTGCTGAGTTTGTTAATTAATTATAGAGATAATATGCAGCTAGGCTTTCTATGACTTAGTACAACATAGAAATATATCTCCCCCCCATCACTGAGTTTTCACATTTAAGCATATGAGCAAAGGAACTGCTCAATCAACTTTGAAAAGAATAGAAGTTTTACGCCCAACAAAGTAACTGATGTTTTATAAATTCTAATCTAATTTATTTAAAAATATGAAAGAGGCATGGGTCCATTTTGTGTCACTGATAATTTATGTATTATTAATGTAACTGGGCTAGCACTGTCAGGTTAGTGGCTTTATAGCACCTGCTCAGTAGCATTATCTGCTGGGAGTAAAATACTCCGTAAAGGACTGCCTTGGATCCAGCCAGCCATTGCAATTTCCTTGGTAACTACACAATAAAATTACATCTATTTGCATAGAAATGCATACTCAGACATTTTTATGTATGCTTAGTTAATAGTTGTGCTGGTACTTTCACCAAAACTGGTTTTGAATAGTCATGTAACCAGGTAGCCTATTAACCATATTAGTTTGGTTTGGTAACTTGGATCTTCTTCAGCTTTAAACAAATGAATGTTTAATTACTAGACATAATCTTATGATCATGCTCAAGGAAAGATAAGAAAAACATTTGTAATACTGAAATGATCAGTATGTCAAAATGTTTTCCTCAGAGCAAATGTACAGCACAAGTAGTTCAAGAATAATAATTTGTATGTTCACATCATGAGCTAGCATATTTAACTGGGAAAACAATGTTTGGATTTTATGGTGGCTTAGGATGTGCCTTGATATTATACTCCATTATAGAGGTATTAATGACGTTTGGAACTTTTTAACTATTTCAATATTGAAGGATATGGATTGTTCTGATCTGGGTTAGCTTAAGATAACCAACATACCCCAATTAAGATTGGTTGGATGAATGGAAGAGGTTTATCACTGCTGAGAATTGGCCTGTTTTAAGTACAATATACAGAGTGTGTTGACCTCACTAGCATACTAAATAAAACAAGATATTTATGGCATTTCTCTCAGTTACTTAGAAATAGAACCAGTGACTTCTTTAAAATGCAGGTTTTATTGTTGTCAGTGTGTCTGTAAATACTTCAAAGAGGCATCCAAAAGTTGCTAGGTCTTTGCAATTAATCATAGTTAATAATGTAAAGCATCAATTTATCTCCAGCATTTCATGTACATCTTCACTGTTTGCTTAGATATGTTTCAAAAGATCCCAAAAGATGTCGTGTTGGTTCAACATCCAAGAAAAATAGTATGCCTTGAGCACCAAAGTTCTTATTTTGATCAGATCACATTTTAAAATTTAGTTTAGATTGTAATGGGTGATCATTTAGTCGAATGTGCAGTATTACAACAGGACAGTATTGATCAGATCCTGATCCCTGGTGATTGATGTATATGTTGATTCCCATATCAACTTATACAAAGAATCCCAATGATTGTGCCATATCCTTTCCCCCCATTACTGAAATATGGATATTGGATTAACCACGTAGAGTTGTAGTAGTGCTTTACCATAAACTTTGAATCCAAATGCCTGAATGAACTCTTTGTTTATAGTTGGCAATTGCTGACCTGTTCAAATATAAAAGAAAAGAAGCACTGACTGAGTCACTGAAAAGAGATTCTTGACCATTGCCCTCTTGTGGTCATGTGACATAAGTTATTTTAACCTGAACACCTTTGCAAATAACTTGGAAGCAGGTCGTCCAACAAATAATATTAGCCAATAACTGTACAATGGATTTTGAAAATCTCCTCAAATAAAATGTCTGTCTGGGAATGGGAATTTGGATGAGTTAATCACTCTGAAGACAAAGGTGAAGAAATTGGATTGAGGGATCCACTGTGCCCCTGCTTAAATTTTCCTCTCAAGTGACCAAAAGCAGAAAAAAATGATAGGAGGTAAAAGAGAGAGCTACATACTGTAAGCATTCATTCATATTAAGTCTGCAGAGATCCATTTAAAATGTCCATTAAAACTATTAACAATATATAATTAAAATATTAAAAACAAAAGCTATTAGCTTCAAAGTCTTATGTGCACTAAGAACTGTGCTTTTAATATTATCTCACAGAACCCTACTAAAGAGATAAAATAATGTTAAAATGTCAAACTGATAGTCAAATGATCTTGGGTTTAAATTTAAGTAAAAACAAGTTACTCATATAAATTGGTGGTAGGGAATCTAACAGCACAACTTTTGAAGGCATGCTTGTAACATATTGCCAGGTCAAAGTTTATCATAAGGTCAATTTCTACCAATTTTTCTCAGTTTGAGTTTCAATTAACTGATCATTTACTTTTGACTGGCAGTGAGAAGTGTAATCCCCGAAATATATGCAGTGAGGTGTTTGTAATTACAATCAATGGTTATAACATTCAATATCCAGATTTATGTGAGAAAAAGAGTGTGAATCACCACACAATTATTTCCATAGTTATGGCGAACGAACTGTGGGGAGGCTGATTTGATGTTAGCACTCCAGGCCAGCATAGAGAACTTTCATGGTGGATTTGCAGTTTCCACAGCAAGAGAAATATTCAGTGCTCCTACATTTAAAAAGTAAATGTTTTCACGGTTCATTAATTCACATCAGAATACAAAATCAAATAACAAGGGCAAGAAGGAAAGAATTGGTATCAGGGTAAAACAAAATCCTATGTATCATTAGAAGTATCAATTTTGCATGAGTTACGTAATTAAAATTCAACTTTCATATGGCCCCTAGTGGCTATAAAAATGTCCATTTTATGCTTTTCAACATGGCTTTTTCTAATTGTCCTGCTCTCTGGCATGACATAAACAAACTTTCCTGGGGTGGTGCCAATTGGAAATTTGTTCCTGGTTTCACACCAGTGAAACATGTGTCCCATCTCCACATGTGACGGTGATTGTTGCTGTGATCATATCCATTAGGAATCATGCTTTCTAAATGCCTATTTTTTTTCAACTGTAAGCAGTAATTGTAGAATTTAACCATTAGATACTATTCAATAAACTTCATAATTTACAACATTGTTCCATGGTCTTGTAATATTATGGCAACAATGACTAAATGACTTTAAAAGTTAATCTGTTCTTAATGGAGAGCAATAACTTACTAAAGCCATAGGCCTTATAGGCTAATAGTCAACTTCTTTTAACACACTGCAGCCATTAACTGATCTAAATTTCAATGTTTTATTATTCTGAAACCCAATGTAATTTTTTAACCTTCAGAAGCAATTTAGTTTTAAATATTATAATGTGTGTAATTGTAGCAGTTGGAGTAGATTTATTGAAAAGCAAGATATTTAATAACTAAAAATTGGAGAGTGGTAGTAGTATTTCTTCAGTTATTAACAAATTATATTATACTAATTAAATTGGGGAAATTCAGATAATGTTTCTTTTAGCAATGAAGGGGTTAATAAGTGACAAAGTTCATCCTTGGCCAATATGCTCCTGTTGTTTTGCTCCAGATGTTTATTTACATTTTAATTAATCTAAATGAGTTTAACTCTAAACTAAACATATTATTAAATAGTGAGCAGATAGTATTAAAAAAGTGAAATGATTTCATTATGTTCTTCTTAGCTTACATACAGCAGGAGGTGGAGACATCAAATTTTTAATAAATAGTTTTGCTTTATGCCACAATATTTATGAAAAAATTTTAAGTAGGACTTATCGATTTTTAAGACAACTTAGGCAGGTGTAAAATTAATATTTTTAGTAAATTATAGGCACAGATGGGCCAGAAGCTGTTGCCACATCATTGCTATGAGTACATCTGTTTTACTTCAATGTACTGTTATATGTACTCAGTCAATCACTTTGTTCTATTTGCTGAGAAGCTAAACTGGTCTGATCTGCAAATAAATTGTTCATTTGTCTTTTTTCCCTTTTGTTTTGTTTTGGTAACACATGTCGACAGCTCAATTACCCAGTTCATTAACAGCTCCCAAAAGACTCTGTGGCTGGTCTATGATAGCAACTGTGCTTGGAGCACATATGGTCTGTAAAGGCCTCGTGCTTGATAGTTATATAAACGAAGATGACTACTGCCTTTATCTTCAGTATTTCATTTACCAAGACTATTCCTCACAATGCAAGCAACTGTTTGTAATTGTATGAACTGATTGAGATTTCCTCCACAAAGATACTCCTAAGTATTCTTAGCACTTTGTTTAACTCGAATATGTTCCTGCCAATGTTACTATATCTAGTAAAATACTTCTTAAGAGCTTGGCTTGCAATGTTTTTCACAAAACAATCTAACAGGGAACTTACTGAGTGCACCTCAGATCTTGACAAAGTAATTTTATATTCCCCCTAAGTTTACCTTGAGAAATTTCTATACATCTTCATTCAATGTCACTGGGAGATATCAAGATTTGAATAGAATGGGTACTAAATTGTGAAAAGCCAAGTCATTGGGCTGTTATATTCTTGTATATTATTAACTGCATGGACTTAAAAAAATCAACTGTTATCAAAATACAGCAGCAAGAATATCACACAAAATGCTGCCATGCTTTTAAGGTTTCAGAGAGGGAAGCCACAATACATAAAGCCATTGAAGTTTTTCTATTTGAACTAACATTGAGTAAAATATTGGTTGTTTTAGACTATAAAAACCCACAGCCAGCATTCCAATTGAATCAGACAGCACAAAAGCGGTGTTCCATAAATCTAGTTTAAATTAGGGATATTCCTTTGGAATTGGATTTAATAATTGAAATTGATTTAAACAATGTTTGTTCAGAGTTAAACATCAACCTAGATGTGGTAATAATGCAAAAAGCTTGAGGGGAGCTCCTAGTTGACTTCAGACCTTCTGAACTTGTCTCCTGCTGTTTACTATATTCATATTTAATCTGATTCTCCACCCACAGCAAAACCACTGTGGGACTTGTTGGATGTCAGAGTTTATTTGTACCATTTTGGTTAGCACGGAACTGTCAAGAGCTTATTTTGTTATTAATGACCCCTTGCTGTGGAGCTGAGAGTCAGGAAAATGGAAGAAGGGGAAGTTGGTTGGGGGATGGCAGAAATTAAATGCATCTTCAGTGAAGACAAACTAGTTTAAAAAGCTCAAAGCCACATCAATTGATTTTTATCAAACTGCCACTCTTCCCTCTATAAAATTAAAATAGTTAAACTCTCAGTGACAGAAAATGTAAGCTATTGCTTTATTACAAGTTATGGATTATCTAAATTCTCAAAACAATACTTTCTGCATAATATATATAATATTGTTTGCAACAGCACACTAAATCAAATTTTACTGCTGATAAAACAACTTTTTGTGTTAAAACAAATACATGGAAACGTTGTACAACATGAGTACCTCCAGGTGCCATGGGATGCTAAAACAGAGGGAACTGGATTAACCCCTGCTGAGTTTCCTACTCCAGTCCTCAACTGTTCTACTCCATTCCTCTTAAGTGTCTCTTTGTGCCAGGCAGGTGTCAGAATGCTTACTGTGAGGAAGGGCCTGTTGATGTATACCACAGATGGAGCGTGGAAATTGGCAGAATAGGCTTCTGCCATAGGCCACTTCTTAGGCCCCAACAAAAGGAGCCAAATATGTCAACAAAAATCCTGAGAACCACAAAGAAGAAAGTGTCATTTGTCATTAACTCTGATCCAGTGATAGGGTATCAGAATTACTAAAGCATGCCTAGTTTTCAGGCAAGTAAAAATGATAGTTCTAGTTCTTTAGAATGAGAAGTTTGGTTTAGTTTAGGGAACAGGTGGCTTTTGGCAGACTGCAATTCTTTTTTTCAGTACATTCAGCTGGAAAGATTATACTACCTTTAACATGTCGGAATTTTGTTTAAGGATTTATCTGAATTAGCTTTATTATGGGCTAATAAAATCTTTTAATTTTTAGCTTCTTTTGATAAAGATTCACAAGTGGAACAGGACAAAGGGAAATAGATGTACAAAGCACAATGAATATGATTGATGGATCTCCTCGGAAACAACTTTTTGCCCCATGGTGTGGCCCTCTGGATTAATAGAGTATTTAATTCAAAATATAAAAAATCTGGTCTATGAGTGAGATTTTCTTATGCTTTTAAATTATACATCTTCTTTCAGTGAGCATCTTCTTCCACAAGCCCACTGCGCCTTTCAAGGATTATTTTTTATTAACATTTGTGCTGAAAGCCATAGCAGCTGTGGAAGTACAGACAATGTTGCTTTTTTAATCTATCACCCTTGGGCAGTAATGGGGAGTAGTGGAAAGATTCACAGGGTGATTAATAGTCTTGACAGACCTTGGCTGTCAAGGCTATAACCATCGTAGTCTAGAATGTAGGGTGGTTGGGCCAGAGAGCTGGAGAAGAGGCAATCAGACCAATTGGATATGAATATCCTTCTGGATGTCAACACAGAATTCAGAGCCATTTGCTGTAACTGCAGCAACTTTCCAAACACACACCTTCTGATTGAGAGGAAAGAATGTAACCAGTAAACCAAATGTTGCTTCATATGGAAATTGTCTCTGTTGCTCTAATACCTGGGGGTGCAGTCAAAACATTTGAATTGTGCAACAGCTGCACATTTTGTTATTTATCTTCTATCTGTAAAGTTCTGTTGAAACTTCCTAGAAAGGTAATGTGAATTGACCATAGAACACACTATACAATGAATTAGGGGCAAAGAAAGGGTTTGGGGAATGACATGTCATCTGTGGAATGTACTAAATTCAGTTGATCAATATTGGCACAACTTCAGAGCTCTGCAATTCAACTTTTTTCACTGCTGTAAACTTGATTGCCTGCTGGAAATTGGCTGGGGTATAGCTGTGCTCAGTGGTGTGGCCTAACTTTAAGAATAGCCCAATATAAAGATTTACCTGAGGCCACTCCACAGACAAAATATGTCAAGTACAAATCCTTGTGTTCTTTGTTGTATTATTTTTCTGGGCAGTCTCGTGTGGTTGAGATTAATTTATTTCCACTACATTGTCTGGATTCTGAAGTCAATGATAAGGTCAAAATGCGAGCAAGAGGTGCATGAGGGACAAGGTGGATGCTGCATTTCTTCTGTCCTTTGCTCTGGAGTTCTGTATGCTCCCAATGAAGGTCAATGTTTACCAATAGATGTGGAGAATTGCAAAGAAGCAGTGTTGGTGGTGTCCTGAGATGTCTATGATAGATTAGACCATGTCATTAGACCATGAGCTTTTCTCCAGGTGAATATATTCTTTGCTATTTCTGACATGCAAATGGGGGTGGAGTCATAGATTAAAGATGGTAGATGGCCAGACAGTCGATCAGTGATTGGATGGGCAATTAAAGGTTAGGGGCTGGAGAGGGTCGGTATCTGGGCAGGTAACTAGGGCTCTGAGGTCAACTCCTTGTTTTCTCTAAGCAGTGAAAGGGCAGAAGCCTGAATGAACTGAAGTCAATTGCCTGTGCACTTGGGTCTCTGCTTTGCTGCTGGCTCACCATCGAGCCCAGGCACGGAACATTGAACCACTGAAGGAAGATGGGCATCACATCTTATTCTCAGCTTCATGCTAAGGAGAGTGGATGTGGCAGTGGTGACCTATTCATTTTAATGGAGAGGGGTGTCAGAGACTCAATATGAAAATAGTGATTTATATCCATTTTAAAATTATTTGTTAATATTTTAATATTTTCAAATAATTTATTGTAAATACATTTTATTTTTATATTCACATATCTTTGAATAGCCTTTAAATGTCTCTGAATTTTGGAAGTAGAAGTAGTGAAAAGATGACTTTGTAGGTGTGAAAGTTTAAAAAAAGGCGAAAGTCAAAATAACAGCAGTTGATGGAAATTCAAAAGAATAGCAGAAAATGCTAGAAACACACAGCAGCTCATGCAATATCTGCAGAAGGAGAAGTAAAGCTACTAGGTCCAGGGCCCTTTGTCAGAATGGGAAAGAAAGAAAACAACTTTGTATTCTTTCAAATGTGAAATGCAGAATGAGATGATCTCCCAAAACGAATGTAAAGTCAGAAAATGGCTGAAATACTCAGCTGGTCATGCTGCATCTGTGTGGCAGATTCAATGTTTGAGGTGAGCACTCTGCATCAGAAGCCAGTTAAACCTTGTTTCTCTTCCCACTTTTAGAATTGGACTGACCTATTGAGTATTAAGAACATTTTCTGTTTTATTTTAGAGTTTCAGCATCTGCGGTTTAATTTTTATTTTTGACTCTCCAAAATTAACTTGTTTTCTCTGTTTTTTTTATTTTTTTCTAAGTTCTGATGAAAGATTTTTAACCTTCAATCTTACTGTGTACATTTAAAGGTGGGGTTGATAAGTTCTTTATTGGTATAGGGTCGGGAGATGGCAAGAAAATGGGATTGAGAGAGAAAATAAATCAGCCACAATCAAATGGCAGAGCAGATTTGATGGCCCAAATGACCTAATTCTGCTCCCAATTGTTATGGTCTTAAACCTTAACTCCCTCTTTCCTAAACTTTATGCAGCCTGCTTGCGTTTTAGATTTGCAGCATCTGCAGATTTTTTTGATTAATGTAATAGAATGAACTGGCAAAAATGTAAGCTGAGTAATTGTCCATCACCAGTACTATTTCACACTAGCAGAATAATATATTTTGAGATGTAACAAAATGATAATTTAGTACAATTAGTCAATGCAATGCTTATTTTATTTACTCCTTCAACAATTGATAAGGTTTATCAAAGAGATCTGAAGATTTTTTATTTTCTATTATCAAATGCCATGAAGTAATAGTTAAAATAATTAAAATGCTTTCAGCCCTATTAATATTTGCAGAAGCAATACTTTGTGTCAGAAAAACATTTATTTTGGTCATCAGCTAAAATACTCTGCTGCAGGAAATTTATCCCCAACCATACAAAATAGGAGCGAATCTATAAATTTATATTTCAAGCACGACTGCTTATGTATTTTTCAACTCTCTATCAATAACTACACTTCCATAATTGCACAATTGGTGTAAAGAGAAAGAAATCTCACTAAAATGCCATGAAGCAAAATGTCATGCTGTGTTCAGTTCCTTATGAAATTGGTTGAAGTGTTCATATATCACTGCCTCAACAAAGCCAAATATTTCCTGAAGTCACAGTAAAGGTCAGAGTAGAAAGAGCTGCTTTTAATTCCTAATTCCTTGTTTAATTAAACTTCATGGCATATCCAGTTGTGGTACTTATGGCTTCCCTCCCTTTTTCATTTGTTCCTATAGTGAAGAATTTGTAATCCCATAGAGTGTTATTGCTTTCCTGTTCCTGATCCCTTTGCTAATTGCTGTCTTTCCTACTTTCTCCCAGTTTCATTACTCCTTGCCAGAGCTCTTTCCAGACAAAAGCAGCAGAGGCCACATCAAACCACACCGAGGAAGAATGTCATGGATACATAAATGGCTTCTTAGAGTTCTTTTGATTGTATCTTTTCTTACATTTGAACTGATCCCAAGCTGCTGCTGGAATTTCTCATCTATAATGTTCATTGTTAATTATATTCAGTTTTAGCTTATGGAGTGAAAAAAAATTCATTTGCAATTTCCCGATGTTTAATGTGTTTATTTTCAGACACTGAGTAGAAATTACAGCCTTATTTAAAACTAACATTTGACTACAGCTAGACCATTCAATAAAATTCTGATTAGGAACAATGTGTTCACTTTAATTTGCAGATTTATGTGGTAAAATGCAGATGTTAAACTATTGTCAGTTAGATAATGGTTATACTTGATGTGAAATCAGAGCACCAATAAAATTTGTCAAAATTTGCTTCTAAATTTATAATGACAATTATATATTTTTGAGCTGTCTTCGTTTTGCACTCATGAAATGGGCATAGGATGTTCATTGATGCCTATCCTTAGTTGCTGCTGGCTCTCATTATAAACATAAACATGATAAATACAAAGTGCCAGCAGCAACTTGAGATCAGTTACAATATAAGAAAAGATACTAAAATGAATGCTTACAGGACCATAGGATGTTAATTGCCTCCTGCTCTTGCCCAGTGTTGCATAACTGTTTGTGTTCCAGAGAATACATGTCTGAAAATACATAATATACATGGCTCATTAAGGTTTTCATAGTTTGCTGATATGATGTACATATTTTCTTTGCAGCTCTTTAAAAGATTGCCAGTGTCACTAGTATTGTGTGCATTAATTCATAGTCTCAGATAGATTGACTCCAAGTAAAGAAACAATAGTTCTTTTAGCTGGGGAATTTATCATCCAAGTATGTTGAATTTCTTACTGGCCAGTTAGATGTCACATTCTGGAGGGCATAAGTTACCAGAAATTGTCAGTAGGGTAGTGACTGCACTTTGCCTACATCACTGATCCTGTAATCATTAAAAGAAAATGGAATCAGTTTGGATGCCCTCATTTCAGGGGCATATTGCTGTGATCCACAAACAAACCTATCACACTGGGGACTTTGCTAATAAGGGACATACAACACAAGTTGGATTTTCATTATCCAGTTATTAAATGTAGAAATTTTATACTTGCATTTTCATTGTTATGATTTTTATGACATAAGGAGAGCTGATTTAGAGGAAATGAATTTGAGAATGAGGAAATTATTAATATTTATCAATGCAATCTTTATTTCCTGTGATGATAATAATAACAACTTATTTATAGAGCATTCTTCATACAGATGATGTAGTTCAAAGTGCTTTACAATGGGAAAAATGCAAACATGAAAATAAAAGACAAAAGGTTGTTAGTTAGTTAAAAGCAAGGTTAAATAAATAGGCTTTGAGCTGGTGTTTAAAAGTGTCAACTGAGTCTGCATCCCTTATAGTTTTAGGTTTTGAATTCCACAGTTTAGGAGCGTAGTTCAAAAAAAGCTTACCTGTCAATTATCCTTTGAGGGAGATAGTTTAAATTTAAGAGGCCAGCAGAAGATCTGAGAGCCTGAGCAGGATTATGAAAAACAAAATTGTAAAATATGTACTGTAGCCCTAGCAGGATTATAAAAGAGTTATATAATAACCACAGGTGCCACTTTAATAAATGAACATATTCTCAAGTAATTTGCCAAATTATACAATCAGCAAAATTCAATAAAGAGAACAGGGTACTAAAAGGAGCTTTTGTAATTGTATTCCAGTGAAATAGATTAGTATTTTATTCATATTTTAAAATTGTGCATTTTTTGTTACTTAAGTACCAAAGGTGATAAAGCTACAGCTTCTCAAATTACAGGTGATTGCAAAAATCAGGAATTTGCCAATCATAAGAAAGAAATTTCCACTGTAATGATGCAACATCAAAGCTCTTATAGAGTCCATTAGAACCAAAAAAAATCATTGTGAGAACTGCTGCAAGTTCTAGTTAAATAGTTCACATTTTTACTTTCAAAAATGTTGCAAATTTGAAGGAAGATTCTTTAAAATGGAGTTTGGTTTAAAGTCAGTTCTAAGCACCTCCTAAATCTGAGAGATGAAATCAAAGCAGATCATTGATGCTAAGTAAATAAAAACTGCAATAATAATAATAGAATATGGAGAGGTATAGAATAGGAAAAGAGTGTGAAGTTCATATGACTGGTTTTGAAAATGCACAATCTTACTTACTCTTACCTTCAAATACCTTGCTAAATAATTCATTATTATCATCTCCACGGCTCCTTTGAATATTTCACTCTTCATGTGATGTTATCTAAACTTATTACCTTCTAATCCTTCTAGTTCTCTAATGTCCTCAAGTCTGTCTCCCATTTCAGGGTTTGAAGCAATTTCAAACACATTTCGGGGTTATTTTCAGTTTCAGTGAGATAACAACATTGTAAACATTTAGGAATTAACTGCAAAGTACAATATTATTTTCCATTGACTTTAATAAAAAGGAAAAACAAACAATTGGTTGGGCAATATTTTTCCAACAGCATTTATCCCCTCAAAAGTTGAAGCTTATACTAATTCTAAACCTCAAAAGATCGTCTCCATAGGTCATCTTTAGCCATTATAAGCAGTCCTTATAGTTCAGATCCTTTTATATAAATTGCCTTGAAATGGTTGGCCATATCTGCTGAAGAGAATAGACAGGCTCACTATACTCAAGGTGTAGCTGTGACCACCTAAATGAAATCTATCTTAAACTCTATTGTGAGCAGGTTAAGTAGTTTGCATCTTACTGGAAATTCAAGCAACGTTCGCTCTACAAATCTAACACATATCCGTAGAGAAGATGTCAGGAAAAACACGGTTACAAATGGCATACCCGATTTTGCAAAGTTAATTTCTGTTCACATTAAATCAAGCCCTAAGCTAACAGCTGAGAACTTCTTTAGCATTACTTAAAGGGATCAGTGGTGGTTGCAGGGTGGGGGGAGGAATGCATGGTAATCTTTCTCTGCCAGGGAGCTTGCTTATGAGGCATTAACATATTTAGTTTGTTTTATTCTCTCGCCCACTTTGATCACTTACTCACCCCCGCCCCCCCGCCTGACTAATATTTACTTCTGGGCTCCGGATCAATAGGCTCCAATGCAGATGTATGTCTGACTAGTTCACTGGGCCATGGTCTGATCACACGTCTGATCCATCAGTCCCACCATTTGAAAGTATATCCTTCTATGGATGACGTCTCTACGTCCTCGGATGCCTTCATTCTCTGTTGCAGCTCCTGACAATGTCCCCGACAGCAGGGCTAATCAAGTTCCACCTAACAGCTCTTGGTTCAGTTTAAAGAATCTGATCTGGTAGGGTTCATTGAAATTCTGTCAAATTTTTTATGATCCTGCTTATATAATTAATTTGAACAATTTCATAATAAATTATAACGACTTGGGAAAATGAGTTGAGTGCTTAATTTTGGACACCATACTTTAGGAAGGACATCAAGACCATGGGAAGTTTGAAGAAGAGCAAGGGTGGCACTGTAGTACGGCCAAATAAAGCCACTGCCTCTCAGCAGTAGAAACCTAGTTTCAATACTGTGCGGAGTTTTCATATTCTCCTTCTTAGTCTGTGAGTTTCCCTCAGGTGCTCTGGTTTCCTCTCACGTCCCAAAGATGGGCCGATTGGTAGGTTATATCTAAAGTGTAATGTGCTCCCAGTATGTAGGTGAGTGAAGAATTTGGAGGGAGATGCTGAAAATGTGGGCCGAGTAAAATGGGATGAATGTAAATGGCTGGTTGATGGTTGTGAGGACTGAATGAATTCAAGGCCTGTTTCTGCACTGTATCACTCTATTATTAAGAGTTAATGGAATGGAAACCCAAAAGCAAAATACCACAGATACTGAAAATCTGACGAAAAACAAAATGCTGGAAAGACTCAACAAGTCACTCACCATCTGTGGCAAAAGAATGAGTTAATATTAATTTCAGTTTCAAATTGTTTTCCTTTTCCTTTTAATGGAATCATACCAGGAATGGGAAACCTCAATTATTTGGAGGGACTGGAGAAATTGAGGTTGTTTTTTTTTGGTGCTAAAATGGTTAAGAGAGCTTTTGACAGGCTCAAAAATAAAGAGTGGTTGTGATAGGGTATATGAGGATCAGCCATTCCTTGTAACAGAAGGGTCAGTAAATAACACAGAAAGTTTTTGACTTGTCATGTCAGTTTGTGACATTAGCAAGGGTTTTTTTTACACAGAAAGGTGCTGCAATCTAGAATGTACTGCCTGGAAGGAAGCAGATCTTTTCATAGCTGTTTGGATAAATATCAAAATGGTAAAGTTGTGATGTGTTCAAAATATCAAGATAGTGGTATTTAATTGGATAGACCACTTAAAGGCCAGCATACGCATGATGAATCCAATGGCCTCTTCCTGTGTTCTGTGCAATCATAGTTTAGAAACATATACTCAATAGAATATATTTAGTATGACTACAAATTCCATTTCTGAACTGCTTTGGGTTTGTTATTGCAGGAAGAAGTTAAGATTTACCAATTTTTTTCAGTTGGTGTGCAGTCAAAAATGAACATTTTTTTTCAGTACTCTAATATACAATTGTATTTTCCACATTTTGTATATTCTCATTTGCATGATTCAAATGAATAAAAGATGCACATGCTTGTGGTAAATAACCCCCATCCAGTCCTACAAAAGAGAAATTAATTGTGCAGATTAAACAACTTGAAACAGAATCAAGGTCTAAATTCCTAGGTATTGTCTCCATTGAGACTTTCCTCAAACATATTGGTTGTTAATGAGTCTCCATGGTCCTTGAGATAATTTATTGGAGGAAACCACTTACTTGGGTATCCTGTGATTAAAATGTTTTAATCACATTGCTAATAATTTATATCGTCAAAGAGCCAGAATAGATGTTGAACACTAAAGACCAAGATATATGGCTGTTCTTGGGCCCCCAAAGGAATTTCTCTCATTGTGAAATACACAGTTACTGAAAGGGTAGAGCTGTAATCTAAGGAATAGAATATGTTCTTCAGGTATGAATTCAGTAATTCAAATTAATCTGAGTGTTCACTGTGATTGAACTCAGCATCTTTATCTCATTAACAAATTGTCTTCTGCTGGCTGTTTGAATCCACTGGTACAATTGGTAGAGCAAGTAAAGATCCAACATTTTAAAAACGTTTACCTGTGGGGTCTTCAATGGTAAAAGCAGAAGATGGCTTCTGAGTCTCCTTTTTTAAAAAGAAATCACTCTGTGTTATCTGTGAATTTCTTGATTATTCAAGTAACTCAGGCATTGGATACAGTTACTGAGAGGATTTTGACAATTTAAAAAATCTACAAACTTAGATTCTGAATTTGGGTACCCTCAGATAAATACTTTGACAGTCTTTGTGCAAAGAAGGAATTGAATTAAGGGGAATTTCAAGGTACACACATATTAAAATGAAATAACTAAAATTATGGTTATTAATGTGGATGATATAAATGGAAAAGTTGAACAGATTAATTTGAAAAACATGCAGAATTGAAGCATTTAAAATTAGGAAAGAAAAGATTTTGAGATGATCATGTTCAAAAAAGTGGCCATCTACAATTAATTAACCTGCAGTGCCTAATTATACTGAATCACCCTGCATTAATTGTGATTCAGATTGAATCTCTTCCCATAAGTGTTAATTTACATAAGCGCTCATTTATAGGGAGACTCCCTGCTGTATTAAGTATCTCTATCCAATGACCTTTCCTGCATAAAAGTGTCTGTTTACAGTGAATCTCTGTGTAAAGCATCAGTTTACTTTGAATTTAGAGTGATCACTGACCATGAATCCCCTACAGACACCTTGTAGAGTCAGTGAACTACCCTGCTGTATTGAATATCTACTTAGCAGTGAGTTTGCTTTGCGGAGACTGTTCATTTGTAGTAAACCTCCACTCCATGAAGCATTCTATCAAAAGGGATCTTCTCCCTATATAAGTGGTCCATTTACAGTATATAAGTGTGTATAAATGGTATGCTTATGATGGTCTCCCTGCATAACTCAAGAATTTGCTGGATGTTTCCATGTAAGAAGTATCCATTTACTGTGAATCACCCTAAAATAAAATAGTCTTTCATAGTGTATCCTATGTATGACATTGAATTAGTGAATCTCTGGGCTATATAGTGTGCCCATTCACAATGAATTCACTTTGTAATGAGTGTCTATTTACAGTGAACCCCCTGCAGGAATTGCCAATTTACAGTAAATTCCCTGTGCAACTTGCCCATTTATAACAAATCTGTCTACTGTACAAACTGCCTGTGTCAGAAGACGTTCTGAAAGCTAATACTAAATATATTAGGAGTAGTTGGTGAATGCACTTCACTGTAAATGAACATTTTATGCAGTAGAAATTTACTATACTGTAAGTGTATGCCTAGAGAGAAACTGTAAATGAGTTCAGGGTTATGGTGAATCTTCCTTTGAGTAAAGTTATTACTTACAGTGAAAGTCCATTCTATATTGATGTTACACCATCCATTCAAAGATAATCCTTGTGTTGTATTCATTGCCTACATCCAATGAATTTCCCCCTTATTTACAGTTCACTGATGGTGAATGCCTTTATCCAATTTGTTTCATTATGGTGAATGTTTAAAATCTTCTGTCCATATTAAAATACCATTCCCTGAGTAAATTTACAGATTTTCAATACCACAAGGCTGCTGTGACTAGCTGCGAGAAGGTTATCCTTTGATCCTCTCCAAAACAATTCCTGCCTTGCGGCATAGGGTCAGAATATTTGTATTTCCAGTTGGAGTTAGTAATTCTGAGTGGGTGCACTGTGTTGATGGCTGCCTATATAAAAAAGGACAAAAAACAATAAAGATTTTAGTGACTGATTGTATAGCAGCAGGTAAGCAGGACAATTTTTGGCCTTACCTGCTACCATGATGGATTGTTCATATGCAATTCTAAACCTTTTTTAGGTTACATCTCCAAGTGGAACCACACAATGGAAGTCATTATAAAGTAGGAGTAGGTATGATGTCAACCAGGGCCTGGTTATTTCATGATAAAATGAGAGAAAACAGACTTGCATTTATGTAGCACCATTCATAATCCCATAGCCTATGTCAAAATGTTTTAAGTTCAATTGCTTAATGGGCTCATAATTGTGCTGATCTATTTAGTACTGATACCTCACATATTTAACCTCAACGTCTATCAAAAATAAGCTTATAATTTAAAGTTTGTTTATTTTTGAAAATTTGTACTAAATGGCTGTCTTGATCCCTAATATTTAAACATCCATATTTAAAAAGCGTGTTTTGAGTGCTTTGTGACTTTATAAGGCTCTAGATGGCATCATTCAAAAGCCAGTTCTTCCTGGCAATATCCTATGCTCAGCGATGGAGATATTTGTATGAAGCTACTTGTGAAATTGAAGGGAAATGTTACAGTAACATTGTTACATCTGGACAGGACTGGAAGAAGCTTCTACACCTTCATCTGTCTTCTTTTTCTAAGGCTCTGTGATACTTTTTTTTTAGTGGGTGATCTCTTTGTGTGCAAATGCATGAAAGATTTAGCAGAAAAGAAAGCAATACTAATAGTGATGAAGAGTGTAATGGGAAGACAATACAGGTTACCCCCGGTATCCGAAGGTAGAGCGTCCCTATGAAATGGTTCGTAAGCCGGAATGTCGTAAAGTGAAGAAGCAATTACCATTTATTAATATAGGAAAAAATTTTGAGCGTTCCCAGACCCAAAAAATAACCTACAAAATCATGTCAAATAACGCATAAAACCTAAAATAACAGTAACATATAGTTGGCGGGAGGAGAGGGAGCAGCGCGCCTGCGCGTACGCGGCCCTCTGGTGAAAAATGATATCGTACCTATTAAATAGGGGCCGTGGACAATTCTGATTTGGTGGAGAAAGGACGTGAAAGCACAGAGGAACATCTGGAGAAATTTCTGAAACGTTCGTTCGCTGCTGTCGTTACTGCGTGGTCAGGAAACTTTCGGAGGGTAGGCCTCAAAATCCCTGGCTTTGCCTGCTGTTGGCGACCAAGGTTGAGGTCGAATCGTTCGGACAGAGATGGCGCTCAGTACTTGGTGTCGGAGAGGTGATCAGAGCTCGAAGTTTTCAGATGACTCAGAGTCAGACTGTGTTCAGCATGGCAGGGAGAGTTTTTCTTCCTTCTTCCGTCTGCGTGAGATGTGGGACATTTGAGAGACTTTGAACTTTTACTGTGCTCATGGACTTCTTCATCAAGTTATGGTATTGTTACACTGTTTGTAACTATATGTTATAATTATGTGGTTTTGTCAGTTTTTTCAGTCTTGGTTTGTCCTGTGTTTTGTGATATCACACCAGAGGAAATATTGTATCATTTCTTAATGCATGCATTACTAAATGACAATAAAAGGGGACTACTTGTCTTCATAATCTAAAAGCAGGAATGATATGATAAATACACAGCCTATATAAAGTAGAAATACTTTTCTGCAGCACTGCCTAGTGCAGCGAAAATCTCGCTGAAGCGCTCTCAGCAGAAACACGGCGTAAGCGCTCTTGGCAGAAATACTCTCTCCAGTAACCTTTAAGCTATGAAGCTGCCAAATCATACCAAATAACATATAAAAATACACAGCCTATATAAAGTAGAAATAATATATGTACAGTGTAGTTTCACTTATTGACTTACCGGAATCGGGAAGACGCCAATAAATTGCAGTTTCGTCACAGTTAAACACTTGCTTATACGAATAACCACCTGACGCAATTGGCAATCGCCTCTGATCTGGGCCGATATTTATGTGCCAGGCGGCACCTAATTAACTAGCTTGTTTATTTCGGCTCTTTTCTTAAAGATGTGCTGGGTGCATTCCGACAACCGCTGCACCACTGCATTCTGCACAGCAATGTATCGGTCCGCGGCCCGGAGGTTGGGGACCACTGCTTAAATTTTGAAGCTGCCCTCACTTCAGAAACCGATCAAACCAACAATGAATACCTTTAAATTCCACTTTCGCAACACTTTCATCACCATCGTCCAGTGCTTTCTGTTTCAGCTTATTAAAAAGACTGACTGATTTCTCCTTAAATATAAGAGAACTTAACAGAACACCATGCTTTGTACACCCATCAATCCACTCAAGCAATAGACTTTCAATTTTTTCCATTATTGGATGCCGACTAAGAGAGACCACTTTGCTATGAGCAGAATCAATAGTAACATCGGCAGCTTTCAAAATTCTTTCTCTCTGCATATAAATAGTGCGAATGGTGGACACAGGCAAGTTCAACGTGTGGACAATCTCCTTACTTCATTCACCACGATTGAAACGCTTAATGATATCGAGTTTTACTGTAAGTGTAACACCCTTACGAGCTCTTTTAGGCTTTTCCGATACCCTCAAACTCATCATCCGGCTAGGATGCAGTTCCGGGGGAGGAGCTTGGCTGTTCGGGTGCACGCTACCTTTTCTCATAACAGTGAAAACACCTTCTGTTAGCGAAAACAGGTAACTAATGTAGGTCTTTCGTAACAGCGAGGTGTCGTAAAGCGAACGTTCGGAAAACGGGGGACACTTGTAAGCGGAAAGACATGGAGAATAAAGCCACACAGGAGACTTAGTCAGGTGCTAATGCCACTCTGCCCCAGTAAACCCTTAAGTTATGGCTACGTCACATACCTGTGCAGCAACTCAATAACTTTTATTCTGGCTGTAGGGATATGAAAAAACAAAAGTGATGGCATCAGTAAAGGTGTTAAAATGTTTAGACAAAGAAAGTCTAGGATAGTATGATACTGTGCCATTATCTAGACAGGGGTTGACAAAAAGACCCTCTATGGCTTTGGAGTTGTGTACTCTGGAACTAATACTGGACAATCCCACCTACAGTAAACAATGTGTTCAGTGAACAAGACTGTGAACGAATTGATAACTGGAAGTCTATCTCTGTTACATCCAGAACGTAGACTGCTTCTGAGGGCAGTGCAGGAGAGAGATTAGGCAGTAATCTGCTCTGTGGCTTGCAGATCCAATGGTTTCCATCTCGCAAAGCATTCAAGATCAACTGTATGCTTTTGGGCTAAGCGGCCCGCTAATCACTGGGGACACAGCAGTGCCCAGTGGAGTGATGGTACTTCAATGTGATATGCTAAGCAGCAAGCTTTTCTCCTCAGTACGCTTTAAAATTAGCATATTTTGGTCAACATTCTGGTGGCCAGTTACCAGCTTCTGAGATGCACATGGTGGTTGCTTCCTTCAGCTTAAATAGAGAGATAACTCTGTCCCACCAGCTTCTGCCTCGCAGTCACTATGCATCACAGCTCTATGGTTGTAAAGAAAATTACTGAAAAGAGAAATTGATGCTCATATCATTAGGTTGGAGGCTACCTAGATGGAATACAAGGTGTTGCTCCTTTACCCTGAGTGTGGCTGTTTTGTGGCAGAAGAGGAGGCCACAGACTGACATGTTGAAATGGGAATGGTGCTGGGAAGTTTCAAAGTTGAAGTGGAGCTGCTCGACAAAGTGGACCCCCAATTTACATCAGGTCTCACCAATGTAGAGGAGGCTGCATCAGGAGCACAGGATACAGTTTGGTTCTCTGAATGGAGGTGAGTGGGCAGGAGTAGCATTTCTGTCGCTTGCATAGATAGATGCCAGAAGAGGGATAGTGGGGAGGATGAATAGACAAGGGTACCATGGAGGGAGCAATCCCTGCAGAAAGCAGAGAAGTGTTTAGTTGTGGGATCCATTGAACATGGAAGAAGTTGTGGAGAATGATGTGTAGGATGCAAAGGCTCAAAGGGTGGTAGGACTCTATCTCTCTTAAGACAGCACAAAGTTGGGGAGAACACGGATGTCTGAGAGATGGAGGAGATGCGGGTGAGGGCAGCACCAATGGTGGAGGAAGGGAAATCCCAATCTTCGAAGAAGGAAGACACCTTTCACGTCCTGGGAAGGAAAGCGTCATTCTGGGAACATATGCCGTGGAGACGAAGGAACTGAGGAAAGGGAGTGGCAGTTTTACAGGGATAGCCTTGGGAATTGGTTAACAAATTGATGAGTTCGGTATTGGTACATGAAGCAGCACCAATACAGTCATCATTGTAGCTCAGAAAGAGCTAGGGAGCATTAACAGGGAAGGCTTGGAATGTGAACTGTTCCATGTGGCCAACAAAGAGGCAGATGTAGCTGGAGAGAATGGAGTCAAGGTATGCAAACACAAGTTCAGTGGGGCAGGGGCAGGTAGAGACAATTGGCCTACCTGGACAGTCAGGCTTCTGGTTCTTGAGTAGGAGGTAGAAATGAGCAGTGCAGTGCAAGGGATCTATAAGTTTGGTGGCAATGGATGAGAGATCTCCAGATTTGATGAGGTCAATGATGGTATTGGAGACAGTGGCCTGATATTCTGGACTGGAATCCTTTCCAAGGAGTAAGTAGGAGATGGTGTCTGAGATTTGCCACCTGGCCTCAGCAAGGTAGGGGTCTGTCCACCACTCTACAATAGCACAAACGTGAGACTCCCCGCTTTCCACTTTCCACAGGGATTGCTCCCTATGCGACTCCCTTGTCCACTCATCCCTCCCCACTGATCTCCCTCCTGGTCCTTATCCTTGCAAGTGGAACAAGTCCCACACCTGCTCATACACCTCTTCCCTCATTACCTTTTAGGGCCCCAAACAGACCTTCCAGCTGAAACAACACTTCACCTGTGAGCCTGTTGGTATCATCTACTGTACTGGTGCTCCCGGTGTGGCCTCCTGCATATTGGTGAGATCCGACATAAACTGGGAGACCACTTGGCCGAGTATTAATGCTCCATCCACCAGTAAAAGCAGGATCTCCTGGTGGCCACCCATTTCAATTCTACTTCCCATTCTCATTCGACATATCTACTGTCACGATGAGGCCACACTCAGTTTGGAGGAGCAACACTTTATATTCTGGCTGCGTAGCCTCCAACCTGATGGCGTGAACATCGATTCCTCAAACTTCTGGTAATTACATTCCCCTTTACTATTTCCCTTTCCTGTTTCTCTCTCTCACCTTATCTCCTTACTTGCCCATCACCTCCCTCTGGTGCTCCTCCCACTTCCCTTTCTTCCATGTCTTCTATCCTCTCCTATCAGATTCCTCTTCTCCAGCCCTTTATCTTTTCCACCAATCAACTTCCTAGCTCTTTACTTCACCCCTGTTTCACCTATCACCTGCCACCCTGTACTTCTTCCTCCCCTCCCTCAACTTCTTGCTCTGACTTCTCATCTTTTTTCCCAGTCCTCGTGAAGGGTCTCAGCCCGAAATGTCAACAGTTTACTCTTCCATAAATCTTGCCTGACCTGACCTGCTGAGTTCCTCCAGCAATTTTTATGTGACACTGCACGAGCACCCCCTTTGTTTGCAGGTTTGACAGTGAACTTGGGATTGGTGCGGAGAAAGTGGAGGGCAGTGGAAGGCAATCTCAAGCTAGTACATGTTTCCATATAGTACCTTGAGATAAATTTTCTTGTGGGGATCATAGTAAGTACAAAGAAACGTAATAGAATCAATGAAAAATTGCACACAAAAAGGATTCTCAAACAACCAATGTGCAAAAAAACAACAAATTGCAAATTCCAAAAACACCCAAAATAATAAAAAAAAAGTAAGTAATAAATATTGAAAACATCAATTGTAGAGTTCTTGAAAGTGAAGTAATAGGTTGTGGAGTCAGTTCAGTTTTGGGGTACTGTAAGTGAAGTTAGCCATTCTGTTTCAGGAGCCTGATGCTTGAGGGGTAATAACTATTCATGAACCTGAACCTTCTGTATCCTCATTGATGGCGACAGTGAGAAGAGAACATGGGGGTTCTTGATGACAGATGTTGCTTTCTTGTGACAGCACTCCATGTGGATGTGCTCAATGATGGGGAGGGCATTACCTGTGATAGACCCTGCTGTATCCACTACTTTTTGTAGGTTCTTCTGTTCAATGGCATTGGTGTTTCCATTCCAGGCCATGATTCAACCAGTCAGTATACTCTCCACCATGCATCTATAGAAGTTTGTCACAGTTTTGGATGACATTCTGAATCTTCACAAACTTCTAATAAAGTTGAAGTGCTGCAGTGCTTTATTTGTAATGGCACTTATGTGCTGGACTCAGGACAGGAATGAGTAGATATGGTCAGCTTAAGGGTGGTGATATTAGCGTATTTTAGTTTCTTAGGCATGGATCTCGCATACATAGATCCTAGTTTAAAGTGCCAGATGTTACACCATCAGACATGTTGGTAGGTGTATATTTATATGCAAAGAAATATGCCAAAAGAGCAACTTAAGTCTAGCCAAGTTCCTTGATCTGAAGTATTTCTGCTGCAGAAGTGAAACAGTATGAAAGGCTTGTGGATTCCAATTTATGGGCTCTTATGCTGAAATTTCTCCAAAGACAATATTGTTTTCTCCGAAGTTATAAATGTGGATTAACAAGCATTTAGAAATTATGACTGCACTTTGCAGAAATGAAATTGAATTGGTGGGGTAGATGTAAATCAAGAAATGTCCTCTCAGTTTCACTTAAGATACAGCTGTTATGTGGAGCCATTGTTAAAGCCACTTATAAAGCTTTCTTGAATGATATTCTATTTGGATGATGAAAGGTAGAAGATAATTTCAAATTCATTCAATAAATATATCTGCATCTAAGATCACCTGAATAAAATCCCAAATACCTTTCTTCATGGTCTGTACATAAAGCTGAAATTTTGCACAAAGTCTTTAGCAGGAGGTAAAAACGAAGTGCTGAGCTATTAAAAAAACCGTGTTCCTAATATCATGAGGCTAGTGGATTGACAGAAGGTAGAGACTGATAGTTTGACAAGGAACCAACATTCACAAAATGCTGGAGGAACTCAGCAAATCAGGCAGCATCTATGGCAACAAATAAACAGTTGACATTTCAGACCAAGCCCCTTCTTCAGGACTGGAAAGGAAAAGGAGAGATGCCAGAATGAAAAGTTGGGGGGTGGGGGCGGGGAAGAAGGCTAGCTGGAAGATGAAGCCAGGTGGGTGGGAATGGTAAATGACAGGAGAACAAGCTATGTGGAACAAGATCGGTGGTGAGGACAAGCTCCCAGGAAGGACATATGGCTGAGGTAGTGGATCTGGGTGAGTACGTGGTCGAAGAGTTGGAGGGAAGCAGAGATCACAGAGGGGGAGCAGTGAGGGAGGGTTCCACTGTACTCCTGTCGAACAGAAGATTTCAACTTCTTCAGGGTAGGCATTGCTTGAAGAGACTTCGCAATGGAGCAGCAAATAAGTCTGCCCAAAGTGACATGTACAAAGTGCTGGAGGAATGCAGCAGGTCAGGCAGCAATACTGCTGTTCCACAAGTTACATTATTGGGTTAGAATTTAACAGCAAAAACAAAATCTAAATTTGCAGATGATAGCAAATAGATGGTGTGGAGTACTCAGTAATGAGTAGAACTCAACAAACTGTGAAATGACATTAATGAAATAGTATGGGAATATATATGACAATTGAATTTCGGCAGATAAGTGTGAGCAATTACATTCGTACGGCAAATAAGATCACCTATTACACGGAAAATAAGAAATTAAATGGAGTAAAGAGGGAGTACACATTATTAGCATTAGCATTGGAAATTAATGTTACAAAAAAACATACAATATGGTTACTTTCTAATGAGATGGAGAACAAATACAGAATCTTGGTTAGGCCATGATTGGACTAATCTGTATAATTGAAGTTGACATAATATTTAAAATATGTATACAGTAGTAGTAAAAATACAGGTTGACACCTGAAATGAGAGATTGTGTGTGTCAGGAAGAGATGAAGAAACTATTATTTTTTTCTTGAAAAGCGAAGGCTGATCATTAAATTAATAAAGCATTTTAAAATCATGCAAGGAGTAGACAAGAAAATTCTCTACTTTTGAATGAGAACAAAGCAGGGCAGGATTTGATCAGGAATGGATCGTCAGTAAGAAATCAATTCAAGGAAATCAGCAGATGCTTCCTCACTTGGAGCATCATATGAATATGGAACTTATTACTCAAAGTTGAAGCAGACACTGGATGTGCATGAGGGAGAAGGGGGCAGAGCATTACTTTGACAGAATTTGAACAAGATGAATGCAAATATGCAGGAGTGGAACGTGAGTGATATCATAAATTGGATGGGCTACATTACCTGTTTCTGTGTTGTATATTCTGTTATTTTATTCAATTTTGACAGTGAAAATAAATTCTAGCAAGACTTTCTTTTCCTTCCTTTTCATTGAGTGATGAAATTCACAGATTGTGCGATCCTGGCATTGATCTCTGTTGATACAAATGTCATCATGGCAAGTATATTCAGACCGGAATTCTCAGCTTCTCTTCAGACATGCAGAGGATTTTTATTTATACTAGGGCATGGATTGCAGAGGATCGAAGTAATCCAATTTCTATTCTAAGTAATAAATTTTCGACTTACTTTGCATAAAATTGTTAACACCTAAACCTTTTAACCCCTACATAAAACATGTTTTTCAGTTGACAAGGCTTCAGTCAAGTGTAGAACCAGTACAGTATTTCCCTATATTCCTAGAATATGTAGAAATTCAACATTTGTTTTTGTTTTCAAATTGGAAAATTGAAGAATCTGGTCCATCTGCAAAAACTTGATCAAATAATGTAGGCTGTGTATTATTGTTCACTGAGTTTGGGGCAGTTGCATTGTCAGCGATGTTGTCTTTTAGATAGAAACTGATCTAGGCTCTGTTTGCTCCTTCAGGTGAATGACATACAATTCCTTGCCATTAATTTGAGAAAAGTAGGTGAATTTTCCCATTATGTCTTGATCAATATTTATGCATTTATCAATATTACTGAAAATAAATGGACTGATTACTTCACCACATGGGACCTTGCAAATTTAACTCCTGGTTATGAACATTGATAGTGTCTCTAGTTAAAACATATTTAAAGCTTGGAATGTGCTTTGGGATGTTCCAAGGTCAATAAAAAACATGATGTAAACACATCTGAATTTTTCAGTGCACTGCATACAAATTCATTTATAAGAGCTGTATGCATACAAGCAAAACCAGCTTTAACAAGGTTGTTACTATGCTTACCACTGTGACGATGCAGTTGCAGATTCCTGTGATGCAAATAATGAACTTAAAACTCTTCCTACAGCAAATAATTCAGACGAAGCGTCGGATATTGACTCGGAACCAGACCTGCCTCTAAAAAGGAAACAGCGGCGTAGCCGTACAACATTTACAGCAGAACAGCTGGAGGAATTGGAGAGAGCATTTGAGAGAACTCACTATCCAGACATCTACACTCGCGAGGAACTTGCACAGAGAGCAAAGCTTACAGAGGCACGAGTACAGGTAACAGCAGAACTTGCTTCTTGACATTGATATTGTATGTTATTAATACAAAAATCTCTATTATTTGGAACATTCCAAAAATATGTTTATTATAAACGATTGTTCTTGTTAACTAAATCGGTAAATTTCATATTGAGTGGTCAGTTGGAGTTTTGATAACTACACCCAAAAACAAAAAACAAAGTTGCAGATACTGGAAATTTGAAATGAAAAGAGGAAGCACCAGGTCAGACCACATCTGTGAAAAGAGAAATGTTAATGTTTCCAGTTGGTGGCCCTTTGTCAAAAAGTTATCTCATTGTATTTCTGCTGATACAACATGAGCTGCTGATCATTTGAAGCGTTTTCTGTTTTTTGTTTGGGCACCAGAGAACAAATCTGGAGAGAAACAACATTAATGTTTCAGGTCAATGAGCTTTCATCAGAGCTGGGAAAAGAATTAGAACTTGAATGTGTTTTTAGTGTAAGTTGCAGTGGAAAAAAGTAGGCAGGAGGAAATGGAGGTTAGAGTCAGAGAGAATGAGGGGGAAAATCTGCAATGTGGTTGAATGATACAAGTGGAGATGGTGCTGGCTGGAAGATGATGCAGGTGGTATATCTGGGAGATATACTTGTAGAAGAAGAGCAATATCTGAAATATTAGAAGTGCAGAAAAACAAAGCACTTGAATATTGGAATAGCTTATTTGTTTTTATTTGAATTATTTGTTAAATTCAATTTTGATTCTGATATGTAGTGTGCCAAGTCAGAAGCTGAGTAGTTAGTCCCTAAGTTTATAGTGAGGTTTGGCCGGCTGGTGGCGCAGTGGCATCAACGCTGGACTTTGGAGTGAAGGCTCCCGAGTTCGAATCCAGCGGGCTCCCTTGCATGCTTTCCATCTGTGCTGGGTTGAGCGTCGAGCTAGCAACTCAGCCTCATAAAAATAGGAAAGCCTGCTAAAATAAACGCCGTCATGACGGTGTCCCGATGACTCCATTCGGAGTTAAGGGCTTTCTTCTTCTTCTTATAATAATAAGGTTGTTTGGAACACTGTTAGGAGGACAACAACTGTTTTAGAGTGAAAGAAAGTGAGGGAGAGAGGGAGAGAGAGAGAGTGACCTGGAGCAGTGGTTCTCAACCCTTTTCTGCTTGTGGCCCACTTGTGACTTTCATTTACTGCTGTGGCCCCATCACTCCATAGTCTCTGCTGGTAAAAATGTTTTGGTCAACTGCACTACTTATTCTATAAAACAGTCAATATTAAAGGTACATGTACTATCGAAGTATACATGCAATGTACAGCCCTGAGATTCATCTTCCCACAGACAGTCATGAAACCAAGAAAAACATTCAAAGAAAAACATCAAACCACAAAGTCATCGAAACAGCCCATGAGTGCTCAGTTCAGTCTAGTGCTGTGTCATTCATTGACTGAAGGTCACAGAGCCAGCCCACCTCAATCAAAACCACACAAAATAGCAACAAAAAAGGAGCAACCAGAAACCAGAAACATCTCATAACATGAACTACAGAGTCCAATCCACAAAGTGCTTTGTTTAAACCTTGCCCAAGACCCAAGGCTCTGGCACCATCCTCCGGCAGCATCAAGCAAGAGGGAGGGAGAGGGACCCGTCAAATGTAGTCACCTTTCTTTCGGAGCAGTGAGTGAGAGCGAAAGAGGTTGACTAGTCACATGTGAGCACCTTCCTCCAACAGCAGTGAGCGGGAGGGAGAGATGGACCAGTCAAACACAGACAGATGGCGTTGAGCACCCACTTCCCTTCCACTCTCATCCTCATTGATTTCAATCTTCCTCAACATATTAATCAGCGAGATGGGCGAGAAATGGAATCAATCATTGATTCACACACAGTCTCCAGGCTGCACACTTCACTTGAAACATCACAGAAGATCCTTGGAGACAGCAAAGCGCCAGGTTGCTCAATTGGTCCGAAAATGCAACATCAAAATGTAGATTAGAGGTCGCCAAACTTTTTAAGCCCAAGATCCCCTACCTCGGCCTTAGTGAAAGGGAAGATCTACCCACTAAATCGTTTAGAGAAAAAACAACTCAGATTGTACTTCCAATTTGAGGCCTTTTATTTGGGCTCATCGTATTTGAATTACATAAAATGCTTTTGTCAAACTTTCAAATTAATTCAACCAAGAAAACACTGTAACTAGCATATCAAACAAGCCATAGGTGTCTTTCTTTAAGAATATTACAATACTTCATACCTTTTGTAGTAACTTCTACTTTGAAAAAGGATCACTCGACAACTTCATGTCCAAAGAAACAACTTTATCTGGGACAGCAAAACCAATGCGGCGGAGGGGCTTATACACACATGCGTAGAAAAGACAGGAAGTAAAACGCCACAACCCCGGAAACAACCTCTGTTTACAAACAGCTTTCCGTAGCGGGAGTACTGCTATATTACCATTATCCTAATTGGTATTAACTTATCTTTATAATGCTCACATTACAACACTTCGCCCCCTTTAAATTCCAACATTCCCCAAATGTAAAAGAACTGGGAAACAAAAAACAGTGGTGTCATTACCTTGCGTAACTCTGAAACTTATACTAGTGTCTCAGTAACAGTTTACCAATACAAAACACCTGAAAAACGTGGCAGAATCAACATTCAGTCTAACGAAGGAAACTGTCTATTCAAATATTCAGTCTGTCAGGATGTCAGGAGGTTTGCGAGGGCGCTGTGCTGCATCAGATAAAAATTATGAAATCTAAGTACAGGAGCTGTCTCACTGACAGACACCTCACAGACTGTCTCAAACTGGCTGTCTGTAGTTATGAACCAAATTTCAGGGAAATAGCAGAAAGTATTCAGCCCCAGTCATCACACTGAGTGCAACAGTCAATTTTTATTCATTTATTTTTCGTGTTGAAATAAAATGAAATAATGAAACATGGAATTAAAGGTGTTGTAATGTGAGCATTATAAAAATAAGTAATACTAATTATGAACGCAAACACGAGGAATTCTGCAGGTGCCGGAAATTCAAGCAACACACATCAAGGTTGCTGGTGAATGCAGCAGGCCAGGCAGCATCTCTAGGAAGAGGTACAGTCGACGTTTTGGGTCGAGACCCTTCGTCAGGACTAACTGAAAGAAGAGTAAGTAAGAGATTTGAAAGTGGGAGGGGGAGGGGGAGATCCAAAATGATAGGAGAAGACAGGAGGGGGAGGGATGGAGCCAAGAGCTGGACAGGAGATTGGCAAAAGGGATATGAGAGGATCATGGGACAGGAGGCCCAGGGAGAAAGAAAAGGGGGAGGGGGGAGAAACCCAGAAGATGGGCAAAGGGTATAGTGAGAGGGACAGAGGGAGAAAAAGGAGAGAGAGAAAAAGAATGTGTGTATATAAATAAATAATGGATGGGGTACGAGGGGGACATGGGGCATCAGCGGAAGTTTGAGAAGTCAGTGTTCATGGCATCAGGTTGGAGGCTACCCAGACGGAATATAAGGTGTTGTTCCTCCAACCTGAGTGTGGTTTCATGTTTACAGTAGAGGAGGCCGTAGATAGACATATCAGAATGGGAATGGGACATGGAATTAGAATGTGTGGCCACTGGGAGATCCTGCTTTCTCTGGTGGAGAGACACAATCTCCCAGTCTACGTCGGGTCTCGCCGAAGGCCACATAGAAGGCCACATAGAAGGCCACATCGGGAGCATCAGACGCAGTATATCACCCCTGCCGACTCACAGGTGAAGTGTCACCTCACCTGGAAGGACTATCTGGGGCCCTGAATGGTGGTAAAGGAGGATGTATAAGGGCATGTGTAGCACTTGTCACCCCCTCGTGCCCCATCCGTTATTTATTTATATACACACATTCTTTTTCTCTCTCTCCTTTTTCTCCCTCTGTCCCTCTCACTATACCCCTTGCCCATCCTCTGGACTCCCCCCGCCCCCTTTCCTTTCTCCCCGGGCCTCCTGTCCCATGATCCTCTCATATCCCTTTTGCCAATCATCTGTCCAGCTCTTGGCTCCATCCCTCCCCCTCCTGTCTTCTCCTATTATTTCAGATCTCCCCCTCCCCCTCCCACTTTCAAATCTCTTACTAACTGTTCCTTCAGTTAGTCCTGACGAAGGGTCTCGGCCTGAAATGTCGACTGTACCTCTTCCTAGAGATGCTGCCTGGCCTGCTGCATTCACCGAATACTAATTATGATAGTATTTCTGGGTTGCGGGGTTTTACTTCTGGTCTTTTCTACCGTGGTGCATGGTGGGGGAGCTACACACATGCGCACTGGGCAGAAAGAACAGAACCAAAACCCCGCAACCCGGAAGCAATCTCTCTTTACAAACAGCTTTCAGTAGCAGAAGTACTGCTATATTACCATTATCCTAATTAGTATCACTTATTTTTATAATGCTCACATTACAACAGTATTTGTGTATTTTTTTTCATATGTTTTGGGATCTACTGGGAAAGTCTCAAAGATTGACTGGTCAATCGTGATCGACTGGTTGGCGACCACTAATGTAGATCATAGGTTCCAATAGTAGCAGAATCATATTTGAAAGAAGAAGTGAAAGATGTAGTTAGTTGCATGAATTGTCTGTAGGATGTTGCCTTTGGCTGCGTTATTTGCTGGCACCTTTGTCTTCCAGTCATATTTATGTTTTAACAAGTTAAAGCTGTTATTATATTTTAAATATAATGTTACAGGTCTATATGAAAAATAAAAATATTTCAAAGCTCTGAATAGAATACTTTATTTCTAATATATATAATATTCCAACCAGCAATGAAAAAACACTTAATATTGTTATTTTGGGTATTTAGTGAGATACTTGCAATGGATGCAAACTAGCATGTTATTCATGATCTGATTGCAACTTAGTTAAAGATAATTGAAGACCTCCTCTTTTCACAACATCAAGACAGTTACGAGCTTTTGATAGCAGGTGAAGAACTTGACTAAAATCATATTCAACCAGATAAGAGGTGCTTTCATTTGAAAGTGTTATCATACAAATTATACACAGTGGCATTCTTTTGTCCTGTGGGGATGGAATGAAACCATGGACAAGGTCATCAATGGAATATTACTGACATCTTTTTCTTTGCCGCAGTAGCCATGGATAATAAGATATAAAAAGGGAAAAACTAAATATATATATATATATATATATGAGTGTGTGTGTGTGTGTGTGTGTGTGTGTGTGTGTGTGTCTAACGCACACATACACTATTTATATAATAAACAATAACAACAATACAATTGTGTGAGAAGGCTGCATAGAGTATTAATAATCATCGAAGAATCACCCAGTAGCACTTGCATCAACAGTGATCAAGTGCTTTGAGATGTTGGTGATGAAGCATGTCAAGTCCTGCCTAAGAAGTGACTTGGATCCACTCTAATTTGCCTACCGGAGCAACAGGTACACAGCAGATGCTATCTTGTTGACTCTTCACTCAAAACTGGAACATCTGGACAGCAAAGATGTGCATCAGTGTGTTCTTTCGTGGCTACAGCTCAGCATTAAGTACCATCATCCCCTCAAAAATAATTAAAAAGCTTCAAGACCTTGGCCTAATAACTCCTTGTGCCATTGGATCCTCAATTTCCTCACTTGCAGACTCCAGTCAGTTTGGGATTTGCAACATCTTCTCCACAATCTCCATCAGCGCAGGCTGTGAACTTAGGCCCCTGCTCTACTTGCTTTACACTAATGACTGTGGCTAAGCACAGGCCCAATGTCATATCCAAGTTTGCTGATGATATCACTGTCATGGGTGAAATCAAAGATGGTGATGAATCACCATCTAGGAGGGAGATAAAAAATTTGGCTGAGAGGTCCCATAGCAACAATCCCTTACTCAGTGTCAACAAGACCAAAGAACTGATTATTGACTGTAGGAGAAGGAAACCAGAGGTTCATGAGCCAGATCTTATCGGAAGATCAGAGGTGGAGAGGGTCAGCAACTTTAAATGCCTCGGTGTTATTATTTTGGGGGGCCTGTCCTGGGCCCAGCACTTAAGTGCAGTTAATAAGAAAGCACAGCAGTACCATGACTTCCTTAGGAGTTTGCAGAAGTTGGTTTAACATCAAAAACTTTGACAAATTTCTGTAGGTGTACGTGTAACTGGCTGAATCACAGCCTGGTATGGAAACACCTTTACACTTGAATGGAAAATCCTACAAAAATCAGTGGATATGGCCTATTCCACCCCAATGTTGAGCACATCCTCAAGAGGCATTGTTGCAGGAAAGCAGCACCCATCACCAAGGACCTTATAGGATCAGAAGGTGCAGAGTCCTTATGGGTTGAGCTAAGAAATTGCAGGGGTAAAAGGACCCTGATGGCAGTTATTTATAGGCGTCCAAACAGCTGCAGTGATGTGGACGACAAATTACAACAGAAAATAGAAAAGGCTTGTCAGAAAGGAAGTGTTATGATAATTGTGGGGAACATGCGAGTGGATTGGGAAAATCAGGTCGGCACTGGATCTCAAGAGAGAGAATTTGTAGAATGTCTGCAAGATGGCTTTTTAGAACAGCTTGTTGTTGAGCCCACTAGGGGATCGGCTGTACTGGATTGGGTATTGTGTAATGAACTGGATGTGATTAGAGAGATTGAAGTGAAGGAACCCTTAGGAGGCAGTGATCATAACATGACTGAGTTCACTGTGAAATTTGAAAAAGAGAAGCTGAAATCTGATGTGTTGTTATTTCAGTGGAGTAAAGGAAATTATAGTGGCATGAGAGAGGAATTGGCCAAAGTTGACTGGAAAGGGACACTGGCGGGAAGGACAGCAGAGCAGCAGTGGCTGGAGTTTATGTGAGAAGTGAGGAAGGTGCAAGACAGGTATATTCCAAAAAAGAAGAAATTTTTGAATGGAAAAAGGATGCAACTGTGGTTGACAAGAGAAGTCAAAGCCCACGTTAAAGCAAAGGAGAGGGCATACAAGGAAGCAAAAATTAGTGGGAAGACAGAGGATTGAGAAGTTTTCAAAAGCTTACAAAAGGAAACTAAGAAGGTCATTAAGAGGGAAAAGATTAACTATGAAAGGAAGCTAGCAAATAATATCAAAGAGGATACTAAAGGCTTTTTCAAGTATATAAAGAGTAAAAGACAGGTGAGAGTAGATATAGGACCAATAGAAAATGATGCTGGAGAAATTGTAATGGGAGATGAGGAGATGGTGGAGGAACTGAATCAGTATTTGCATCAGTCTTCACTGAGGAAGACATCAGCAGTATACCGGACACTCAAGTGAGGCAGGGAAGAGAAGTGTGCACAGTCACAATTACGACAGAGAAAGTACTCAGGAAGCTGAATAGTCTAAGGGTAGATAAATCTCCCGGACCAGATGGAATGCAACCTCGTGTTCTGAAGGCAGTAGCTGTGGAGATTGTGGAGGCATTAGCGATGATCTTTCAAAAGTCGATAGATTCTGGCATGGTTCCGGAGGATTGGAAGGTTGCAAATGTCACACCGCTATTTAAGAAGGGGGCAAGGAAGCAAAAAGGAAATTATAGACCTGTTAGCTTGACGTTGGTGGTTGGGAAGTTGTTGGAGTCGATTGTCAAGGATGAGGTTACAGAGCACCTGGAGGCATATGACAAGATAGGCAGAACTCAGCATGGATTCCTTAAAGGAAAATCCTGCCTGACAAACCTATTACAATTTTTTGAGGAAATTACAAGTAGGCTAGACAAGGGAGATGCAGTGGATGTTGTATATTAGGATTTTCAGAAGGCCATTGACAAGATGCCACACATGAGGCTACTTAACAAGATAAGAGCCCATGGAATTAAGGGAAAGTTACATACGTGGATAGAGCATTGGCTGATTGGCAGGAAACAGAGAGTAGGAATAAAGGGATCCTGTTTTGGTTGTCTGCTGGTTACCAGTGATGTTCCATAGGGGTCTGTGTTGGGGCCGCTTCTTTTTACATTGTACATCAACGATTTGGATTATGGAATAGATAGCTAAGTTTGCTGACGATACAAAGATAGGTGGAGGGGCCGGTAGTGCTGAGGAAACAGAGAGTCTGCAGAGAGACTTGGATAGATTGGAAGAATGGGCAAAGAAGTGGCAAATGAAATACAATGTTGGAAAGTGTATGGTTATGCACTTTGGCGGAAGAAATAAACGGGCAGACTATTATTTAAATGGGGAAAGAATTCAAAGTTCTGAGATGCAATGGGACTTGGGAGTCCTCGTACAGGATACCCTTAAGGTTAACCTCCAGGTTGAGTCGGTGATGAAGAAGGCGAATGCAATGTTGGCATTTATTTCTAGAGGAATAGAGTATAGGAGCAGGGATATGATGTTGAGGCTCTATAAGGCGCTGGTGAGACCTCACTTGGAGTACTGTGGGCAGTTTTGGTCTCCTTATTTAAGAAAGGATGTGCTGACGTTGGAGAGGGTACAGAGAAGATTCACTAGAATGATTCCGGGAATGGGAGGGTTAACATATGAGGAACGTTTGTCCGCTCTTGGACTGTATGCCTTGGAGTTTAGAAGAATGAGGGGAGACCTCAAAGAAACATTTCGAATGTTGAAAGGCATGGACAGAGTGGATGTGGCAAAGTTGTTTCCCATCATGGGGGAGTCTAGTACGAGAGGGCATGACTTAAGGATTGAAGGGTGCCCATTCAGAACAGAAACGTGAAGAAAATTTTTTAGACAGAGGGTGGTGAATCTATGGAATTTGTTGCCACGGGCAGCAGTGGAAGCCAAGTCATTGGGTGTATTTAAGGCAGAGATTGATAGTTAACTGAGTAGCCAGGGCATCAAATGTTATGGTGAGAGACGGGGGAGTGGGACTAAATGCGAGAATGGATCAGCTCATGATAAAATGGCGGAGCAGACTCGATGGGCCGAATGGCCAACTTCTGCTCCTTTGTCGTATGGTCTTATAGAAACATAGAAACATAGAAAATAGGTGCAGGAGTAGGCCATTCGGCCCTTCGAGCCTGCACCGCCATTTTTTATGATCATGGCTGATCATCCAACTCAGAACCCCGCCCCAGCCTTCCCTCCATACCCCCTGACCCCCATAGCCACAAGGGCCATATCTAACTCCCTCTTAAATATAGCCAATGAACTGGCCTCAACAGTTTCCTGTGGCAGAGAATCCCACAGATTCACCACTCTCTGTGTGAAGAAGTTTTTCCTAATCTCGGTCCTAAAAGGCTTCCCCTCTATCCTCAAACTGTGACCCCTCGTTCTGGACTTCCCCAACATCGGGAACAATCTTCCTGCATCTAGCCTGTCCAATCCCTTTAGGATCTTATACGTTTCAATCAGATCCCCCCTCAATCTTCTAAATTCCAACGAGTACAAGCCCAATTCATCCAGTCTTTCTTCATATGAAAGTCCCGCCATCCCAGGAATCAATCTGGTGAACCTTCTTTGTACTCCCTCTATGGCAAAGATGTCTTTCCTCAGATTAGGGGACCAAAACTGCACACAATACTCCAGGTGTGGTCTCACCAAGGCCTTGTACAACTGCAGTAGTACGTCCCTGCTCCTGTACTCGAATCCTCTCACTATAAATGCCAGCATACCATTCGCCTTTTTCACCGCCTGCTGTACCTGCATGCCCACTTTCAATGACTGGTGTATAATGACACCCAGGTCTCGTTGCACCTCCCCTTTTCCTAATCGGCCACCATTCAGATAATAATCTGTTTTCCTATTTTTGCCACCAAAGTGGATAACTTCACATTTAACCACATTAAATTGCATCTGCCATGAATTTGCCCACTCACCCAACCTATCCAAGTCACCCTGCATCCTCTTGGCATCCTCCTCACTGCTAACACTGCCACCCAGCTTCGTGTCATCCGCAAACTTGGAGATGCTGCATTTAATTCCCTCATCCAAGTCATTAATATATATTGTAAACAACTGGGGTCCCAGCACTGAGCCTTGCGGTACCCCACTATGGACCTCAATCAGCCAGGGCATGCTCTCTTCTCATTGCTGCCATTAGAAAGAAGGTACAGGCGCTTCAGGACTCTCACCACCAGGTTCAGGAACAGTTATTACCCCTCAACCATCAGGCTCTTGAACCAAAGGGGATAACTTCATTTAACTTCACTTGCCCCATAATTGAAATGTTTCCACAACCTATGGATTCACTCATGTTCTCAATATTTATAGATTATTTATTTAATTATTATTTCTTTTCTTTTTTTTGCACAGTGTGTTATCTTTCACACAATGGTTCAACACCCAATCACAAACGAGAGAAAATCTGCAGATGCTGGAAATCCAAGGAACACTCACAAAATGCTGGAGGAACTCAGCAGGCCAGGCAGCATCTAGGAAAAGAATACAGTCGACGTTTTGGGCCAAAACTCTTCAGCAGGACTGTACTCTTTTCCTAGATGCTGCCTGGCCTGCTGAGCTCCTCCAGCATTTTGTGTGTGTTGGTTGAATGCCCGACTTGGTGCGGTTTTTCATTTATTCTATTATGGCTATTATTTTATTGTGGATTTATTGAGTATGCCTACAAAAGAATGAATCTCAGGGTTGTATATGGCAGGAGTCCCCAACTTTTTTTGCACTGTGTGTCATAAGGTGGTGGCTAGGAACGGACCCAAGTGCAAGACACAGACACTGAAGTACTAGGGACAGGACTAGGATACAGGGCGATGGCAAGGACATGGACAGGAAAACCAGGAACCTGGAACAGGACTGAATAAGAGAGCTAGGAGCCTGGGCTTGGACTCCGAGCCAGAGACTGGACAAGGACATAGAACCTGGGTCTTGCCTCTGGCTTGGACCCCAGAACTAGGCAAGGATGAGGCTTGGCAGGCAGGATGAGGCTGGAGTCTTCAGGCTAGAAGCTAGAGGCTAGAGACTTGGCTTGGCTAGGCAAGAGGCTGGAGGCTTGAGGCTAGAGTCTTGGCTTGGCTTGGCAAGAGGCTAGAGGCTCAAGACTAGAGACTTGGCTTGGCTTGGCAAGAGGCTAGAGGCTCAAGACTAGAGACTTGGCTTGGCTTGGCAAGAGGCTAGGGGCTCGAGGCTAGAGACTTGGCTTGGCTTGGCAAGAGGCTAGAGGCTCGAGGCTAGAGACTTGGCTTGGCTTGGCTAGAGGCTCGAGGCTGGAAGCTGGAGGCTGGAGGGGAGGCGAGACTGGAGGGGAGGCGAGGCTGGAGGGGAGGCGAGGCTGGTGGCTGGAGGCGAGGCTGGTGGTGAGGCGAGGCTGGAGGTTGGATGCTGGAGACACGAGACTTGAGGTGAGGCTTGGCTCGGTTCCTCCTGGGCAGGGCGCAGATCACCACCCAACAGAGGCAAGGGACAGGAAGGGACAGTACCAACCCCAGGTAACGGCAAGACGGCCTGGCGTACCTGGGCAGAGGCAAGGGACAGGAAGGGACAGAACCAACCCCAGGTAACGGCAAGATGGCCTGGCTTACCTGGGCGGAGGCAAGGGACGGGAAAGGAGCTAGGTACAAGGTAGCTCCAGGACCAGACAGCAAGACAAGGCAAGGCTACTGGCAAAAGTGAGGCAAGACGAGAACTTCAGGTGAGGCGACAGTTACCGGCAAGACAAGGCAGGGCTTCTGGCAAAGCAAGGCGAGACAGAGCTTCAGGTGAAGCGAATGTTACCGGCAAGACAAGGCAGGGCTTCAGGCGAGGAAACAGAAGGCAGGGGAAGGGATACAAGGAGTAAGCACAAGAACAATCCAGAGGCCACGCCCTGGTCTCTGGAGGTATTTATGCAGCCAACCCCTGCGAGCATCAGCTGACTCAATTAGAGCTCAACAAGACAGAAGCAGGGTAGATAGGAAAACCTGGAGCAAGGGTTGGTGGACTGGACCGTGAACTAGAAAATAGACTTAACGGACTGGACTATTACAGTACCCCCCACCCCCCCGCAAGGGAGCCTCCGGGCGACCAAACAGGGTATCCAGACTATGGACGACCCAGGCGGGTGGGAGGGTATGTAACAGAAAGGAACCCCGGGTGGCAAGAGGAAAACGACAGTGTCTCTGTCGCTGGGTCCATGGTTGGCTGGATCGTTCTGTCATAAGGTGGTGGCTAGGAATGGACCCAAGTGCAAGACACAGACACTGAAGTACTAGGGATAGGACTAGGATACAGGGCGATTGCAAGGACATGGACAGGAAAACCAGGAACCTGGAACAGGACTGAACAAGAGAGCTAGGAGCCCGGGCTTGGACTCCGAGCCAGAGACTGGACAAGGACCCAGAACCTGGGTCTTGCCTCTGGCTCGGACCCCAGAACTAGGCAAGGACGAGGCTGGAGTCTTCAGGCTAGAAGCTAGAGGCTAGAGACTTGGCTTGGCAAGAGGCTAGAGGCTAGAGACTTGTCTTGGCTTGGCAAGAAGCTAGAGGCTCGAGGCTAGAGACTTGTCTTGGCTTGGCAAGAGGCTAGAGGCTCGAGGCTAGAGACTTGTCTTGGCTTGGCAAGAGGCTAGAGGCTCGAGACTAGAGACTTGGCTTGGCTTGGCAGGAGGCTGGAGACTTGAGGCGAGGCGAGGCAGGAGGCTGGAGACGAGGCGAGGCTGGAGACTGGAGACGAGGTGAGGCTGGAGGCTGGAGGATGGAGACTTGAGGTGAGGCTGGAGGCTGGAGGCAAAGCAAGGCAAGACGAGAACTTCAGGTGAGGTGAGAGTTACCGGCAAGACAAGGCAGGGGACGCGATACAAGGAGTAAGGACATGAACAATCCAGAGGCCACGCCCTGGTCTCTGGAGGTATTTATGCAGCCAGCCCCAACAAGCATCAGCTGACTCAATTAGAGCTCAACAAGACAGAAACAGGGTAGATAGGAAAACCTGGAGCAAGGGTCGATGGACCGGACCATGATCTGGAATATGGACTTCACGGACCAGACTATAACACTGTGGACCGCTTTAATATTGACAATATTTTGTGGACCGGCTGACCGGTGGAGGGGCAGGGGTGGTTGTTCAAGTAGGGTTAAACTCATCTCAACATGTCTTTTACAGTTAGGGTTGCCAACTTTCTCACTCCCAAATAAGGGACGGAAGTAGCAGTCAAATCCCGGGACACTTGTGTTTACCGTAGGAAAGACTACCATGACCATGAAGCCATGTGCGGGCACCTGTGTGCGCATGCGTGACATGCACATGTGCATACGTGCCGATTTTTTCCCCACAAATCGGTTTTGGCTTAATCATCCCGACTATACTGTACATACATTATTTCTACTTTACATAGGCTGTGTATTTATCATATCATTCCTGCTTTTACTATATGTTAGTGTGATTTTTGGTTTTATGTGTTATTTGGTATGAATTGTTATTTTTTGGGTCTGGGAACGCTCAAAAATTTTTCCCACATAAATTAATGGTAATTGCTTCTGCGCTTTATGCCATTTTGGCACGAAAGGTTTCATAGGAATGCTCTACCTTAGCGGAGGAAATACGGGGCAAGGGCTGTCCCGTATGGAACAAACCAATTTAGCCCAATATACAGGATGTCCGGGCAAATACGGGACAGTTGGCAACCCTATGTTCAAGTTCAACAGTGCGTGACAGGGAATGAAGAAAGGTGCAGATGACTCATACCGTTTTCCTCGCGGCCCGGTACCGGTCCGTGGCCCGGTGGTTGGGGACCACTGGTATTTGGTGACACATATCTATACTTCAATAATAAATTTACTTTGAACTTTGAATTATAATATGTATAATCTCGAGTGAAAATGTATCAGTATTGAATATACATGTAAACATAAAACTAGCCTTTTAGGCAGTGTTTTTTAAAAATAATTTTTTCAGCAAATTTAAAAAAAATGCTATTATATATGTAACTTCTATATGGCAATAAAGAGTGTGTACTCACATAGAAAAGAGAATTGAACTTTCTTTCAAAATATGATAAACATCAAGGATTTAATGTAAGTTGTGGTGGTAGATAGTGATGCAGTGGTGGAAGAAGTGCTCTTGCCTCTTGGCAGTTTAGCCATTTCTGGCAGCTGAGCCCACTGCAGCAACTGCAGCCTTCATGTCATGTTTTATAAGTATTATAACACACACATGGATAAGTAGAAGGCAAATGGAACCAGGCTCCTGCTGCATACCTGGCTCATTGGCCTTGCTGCAGCCAGCCCCACCTGATCAGCAGTTTGTCATTTGGGGGTTGGATGTGGAGCAGGGCTCAGCGGGCAGCCCTGCAGGGTGTGAATGATGACTTGTGTGTGGTCGAGCAGGAGCAGAGATAACGACTGACATGCCACACCACACCCCACACACAGGCAAAGCTGTTCTGTTGCTTCATTTTCCCCATTTGTTTCATTCAGGGTCCCAATTAAAATAATTACAGTAGTAAACTTACCATGGCCCATTCAGAAACTCCTGCGCCTCTCCAGTTTTTACTTGTGTCCCCTATGAAACCCGGCATGTCCCCCTGGGAGGGAGAACCACAGGCCTAAGGATCAGTGACAGACAACTGGAAGCTGAGGACTATCCTAGGAGACCAAATAAAGGCATTCTGCAGAACCGTCACTCAATCTGCTTTTGGCCTCACCATTGTAGAGAGGAACAGCAAAAGCAGCACACTTAAGCTCAATTTATACTTCTGCATCAAATGTACGCCATAGGGACGGCATAGCCGCGTACCCTACGCTGTACTCTACGCTGAACCCCAGGCCGTAGCCTAACGCGTACCTCTCCCAAAATGTAACTACGCGCTGCGGCGACGCAGACCACAACAACTGTGATTGGTCCACTTGGTAGCATTGCATTTCCTCCTAAATGCAGAAATGTTCAACTGCATTTCCGGTTGCTTCTTCTTCTCCGCCATTTCAGAACTGAGAGAGAAGAAACTCTTGTTGAACATTTATTAGATCCAACTCCAACATGATGTGCTCAGTTTCAATTGCCATTGTTTGAAGTACAGGAAGAAACTCAACACAGTGGCATAGAAACCCCTCCGCCAACTAGCGTTTTGACGGTGAATTGCAGAGCAACGTAGACACACCAACGCACAAGTGTAAATGCTCACACGGCGTAGGCCACTTGCGTCGGCTACAGTGTAAGCTACGGCGTAGCCTGTACGCACAAGTATAAATCAGCCTTAAATTGGAACCAAAACAGAAAATGTTAGAAGAACTCAGCATCAAGCAGCATTGGTGGAAAGAAAAAAAACACTTAATATATTAGGTCTGCAACCATTCATCAGAACCGAAATCCGGTATTCTCTATGTTTGTTTCAGATTTCTAGCATCTACAGCTTTTTTGATTTTTTCTTTAAACTAAACGGAATTGAAGTAAGTTGTTCATTTGGGAAGTAAAAAATGTGGATAGAGATGGCAGCCTTTTGATTCTTTTACTTTTATGCTTCTCAAAGATTTTAACTGTTTCCGAAATCTAGCATAACTTGTCAAAGTGTGTTATGCAGTGTCACAATGTGTGCTTGCAACCAAGGGTGGTCGGATGCCTTTGACCATTTGTTTTACTTTCTTCTGTGTAAAACTGTGGAATGAGTGAACGCTAGTCATTCCATTGTAGGGAGACATTTTTTTTTAAAGACTTGTTCTGCAACTCTCTGTATAGAATTATAATTGCATGGATAGTATTGTGCTTGTATGGGGCTGGGAGCATTTTAAAGGAACAACAAGAAGAATTGTGGAATATCTCATTGAAACCTATCAAATATTGAAAGGCCCTGATAGAGTAGATGTGGAGAGGAAGTTTCCTACAGTGGGAGAGTCTCCGACCAGAAGGCACAGCCTTAGGATAGAAGGGCGTTCCTTTAGGACAGAGATTAAGAGGAATTTCCTTAGCTGGAGCATGATGAATTTGTGGAATTCATTGCCAAAGATGGCAATGGAGGCCAAGTCATTGGGTATAGTTAAAGCAGAGTTTGATAGGTTCCTGATTAGTAAGAGCATCAAAGGTTCTTGGGAGAAGACAAGAGAATGGGGTCAAGAGGCATAATAAATCAGTACGATTGAATAGCAAAACAGACTCGATGGGTTGAGTGGCCTAATTATGCTCCTGCATCTTATGGTCTTATGGACCAGGAAGGCAGGCAATTACATTTTCCTATCCACTATAAGAATTTAGCCCTTGGGATAATTTCATTGCTGTTCTCTAGAAGGGAAGGACTTTGGTCTTTTTACTGATTTGTTTCTTTTGATCAGAATCACAATGTTCATGAACCCATGCTGCAGTTTTCAAGGTTCACTTGCACTGTGCAATTCATTCCAATGAACTAGTAGCAGCATATAGCTAAACTAGTTACCCAGGAAACGATTTCTGGAGGCCAGTGGCTGCTGAGCTCTTTTTGGGAGCATTTCAGAATTGGCTTATTATTGTCACATGCCATGATAATTTTGTGTGCCATCAATACAGATTATTTCAAGAGAAAATTAGTGGTGAAATAGAGAATATAGTGCAATAGTTGCAGTTACAGATATAACTTGGTTGAAAATATGTTAGGGTGGGTCAGTAAGTTTGCAGATGATACAATTGGTTTTGCAAATTGCATAGAAGATTTCCAAGGGATACAGTGGAATATACAGTAGATCTGTAGTAAATATGGACAGAGAAGTAGCAGATGGAGTTTAGTTTGGAAGAGTGTAAGGTGGTGCCCTTTGAAAGATCCAATCAAAAGGGAGAGTACACAGTTAATGGCAGGATCATTAACAATGTTGATGAATGAAGGATTTTGGGGCCCAGTTACATGGCTGTCTAAAAGTGGCTGCACAGGATGATGGGGTGGTAAAGAAGGCATATGGCATGCTGGCCTTCATTAGTCAACATATTGAGTTAAAAACCAGAAGTTATAGCTTTATAAACCTTTGGTTATGCCGTATTTAGAGTATTACATTCAAATCTGGTTGCCCCATTATAGGACAAATGTGAGGCTTTGGAGAGGGTGCAGAGGATGCTGCCTGGATGGAGGACACGTGCTTTGAGGAAAGATTGGACAAGCTAGGACTGATTTCTGCAGAGCAGCCGAGGTTGAGGGAGATTTGGCAGAAATTTATAAAATTACGCAAAATATAAGACCGCCTTAATCTCTTTCCCCAGATTGAAGAGTCTGGTACTAGAGTGCATGTACTTAAACTGGGAGGGGCAAAGTAGGAAGGAGGTGAGCAAAGCAAATGTTATACATGGAGAGTGGTGGGAATTTGCAATGTAATCCCTGGGGTGGTGATAGAAGCAGATATTATAGGAGCATTTAAGACACTCATAGAAAGGCACATGAATATATAAGGAAGGGAGGGATTTCATCAATGTGTGAAAATTAGGGATTAGATTAATTCAGAGTCATTAGTTTAATTAGTTTGGCACAACACCATGGACCAAAGGGCTTATACTGTCCTCTACTGTTAAGTGTTCTATGTTCCTTGGCCTTTCATCTATATTCTATATTCTCTCATCAATGGTTGATCTTCAGAATTAAAATCCACAATCTATATAATGCCCTTGTAGTAAAATGGGAATATTATTCATTAAATGTTAACACTGAGAAACATAACCTGCTGTTAAGGTAGGTGAGGAAAACTTGGTCAAAGTGGAATGAGAGGTGGGGACATAAAGGCAAGTATTGGTCTTTGGCAACTGAAAGAAATTTGAATGTGGCGGAGTCATGATTCCTGGGGACACTGAACAGGCCAGAAATGATAGAGCATAGGGATTCTCAGAGGACCGTCGGACGGGGAAGAGTTAAGGCCATAGCAGGATATGAAATGAAGAGCAAGAATTTTACAGTCATATTATTGCAAAGTTGGGATGACTGATAAACAAGAGTAGAAAATGGAATGTGGGCAGCAGAGTTTAGTATGGCCTAAAGTTTGTATAGGTATCCCCTGCTTTTCGAAAGTTTGCTTTACGTCACTTCGCTTTTACGAAAGACCTACATTAGTACCTGTTTTTGCTAACCAAAAGAAACCTGAAAAAATTTTTCGCCTTTACGAGAAAAGGTGAAAAGCGAAAATAGCGTTCAGCGTTTGTTTTGCAGCGAGCCGTTATAGAGGCAGCGCGCACCCCGAGCAGCGAGAGTGGCGCCGCCAAGCTCCTTCCCTGGGAACTACACTCAACATCTCGGCATCAAGCCGCCATAGCTCTGAACTGTGTCTGTGAGCATCTGTGCTTTATCTCGATTTATTTTGAGCATCTGTTAGCAAGATGTGTCCTGAGGTATCAGAAAAGCCTAAGAGAGCTCGTAAGGGTGTTACCCTTAGCGTAAAACTGCATGTAATTAAGTGTTTGGATTGTGGTGAACACTTGTTGTGTTTCTTTCACTTCCTGTTGTTTCGTTCGCATCCAAGCGGTTGGAATACCCAAGTGATTTTTTCTGAGTACATGAGTGGATACGTTAGTCCTTTTGTTGAAATTGATGCAGTTACTGATTGCATCAATTTTATCAATACTGATGCAATTGAAAGAGGAAAGGATACGAATCGAAACCGAACGCAATAGCGAACGGCCCAAAAGTGAAGTCGTCCAGGAACTGTATGTGAAGCACTTGCGTGAGATTTTTGCTACGATTGACAGTGCTGCAATAATTGTAGAAAAGTATAATTTTAATTTTGAAACGTAGGTTTAGGGCAGGTTCTCAACCTTCAACCTCTCAAATTTCCAGTGTGCTCGCTGTCTTCCCGATTCTGGTAAGTGAAACTGCACTGTACATACGTTATTTCTACTTTATATTGTCTGTGTATTTATCATATCATTCTTGCTTTTACTATAAGTTAGTGTTATTTTAGGTTTTATGTGTTACTTGGTCTGATCTGGTAGGTTATTTTTTGGGTCTGGGAACGCTCAAAATTTTTTCCCATATAAATTAATGGTAATTGTTTCTTCGCTTTATGCCATTTCGGCTTACGAAAGGTTTCATAGGAACACTCTACTTGCGGATAGCGGGGGAAACCTGTACATGCTAGATTAAGAGAGGCTGAGCAAGAGGGCATGGAATGATCAAGTCTAAAGGTAACAAAAGACACGTGCTGGCTCCAGCAATCGCTGAACACAGTGGTCTTTCTGCGGTACAACTCTATGATTGCTCAGTGATGTGGTGAGCTGAAAACCTTGTTCTTACGCACAACTGAGGCAAGGCTGGAAATTGATTTTATCGAGGAGTAGAAAGTAGGCGGTCTTAATGATGTGTTGTTAAATATGACACCAATGCTACAAATGTCTGTTTCAGTTACGATTGTGTTGCTAAAAGAGGGGCAGAATTGATTTGTAGGCAAGTCTGTGGCAAATACTGAATACCCTGGAACAGAATTTGCAATTGCCCTGGAAGTAATAATGCTTTCCATTGATCTTCAAGCAATTCCCTACAGGGACCTGGCAATTTCTGTGGCAAGAATTTTCCCTTTACCGATACTGCTTTGTGTCAGACATCAATTCAATCTGATCGTTGTTACCCAGAGACTGTGATACCATGAAGATGTTTGTTCAGCCAGATGCATGAAAGATTTCTTGGTCAGTAAAGGAGGAAGGAAAATACATAATTTTAAGCACTATAAAGTCTACTAAATAAAGAAAGGAAAATATATTGTGCATAAGACACGCAGAAATGTTATTAATAATCCTATTTTAAAATCACTTATATTCATCACAGAAAACTTCATTGCGCATATGTAACATATTTTCGGATCAGATAGCTTGGAAAGCAGTCTTTAAGTAGTACAACACAAGAACAGATCGTTCGGCGTATAATGTCTGCATAAACATAATACAAAATTAAACAAAAACTCTTCTGCCTGCATATGATCCATATCCCTCAATTCCCTGTATATACATGCACCTTTCAAAAAGTCTCTTAAACGCTCCTATTGTATCTGCTTCCATTACTACCCCTAGCAGCCCCATTTCAGTCACCTACACGCTCTTGTAGAAAAAAATTGCCTTCCACACCCCCTGTAAACTTTCTTCCTCTCATCTTAAAAGCATGTCCTCTATTATTTGACATTTGTGTCCTAGGATAAAGATTTTGACTATCTAGCCTGGTTAAGAGTGTATGTCAGCTTAAAATACATTTTACTAAGAACACAAGTTGTGATGCTCCAAAGCTGATTAGTTTACTCCAGTCCATTATGCCCACATAACAAATTGGCAACTTGCCGAATTATTGGAGAAATGCAGACAACAGTGTCATTATAACATTGTGTTTAAACATTTCTAAATGTATAGGAAGGAAAAGGAAGCCGATGTAAATAATTTAACAAGTCTAGTTATCTCTCTACAATGCAATACACTATGCTGCAATATCTTATACTGGGGTTATTTATCTAATATCACAGAACATTGCTGGAAAATAGCAAAGCAGCTGTGTGTTTATTTGTTATTTGCCTTCAATATAAGCACATTCTATGCCTGCATATCACTTTCGGAACTCAAGGAATGATCTAAGTGAAGTACAAGAACTAACACTTTCTAAGTACTTGCCCCTCAGAGCATGCAGAAGCCACATTAATGCAGCAGCTGGCACAGTGTAGCCTTAACCCTATGACTTCTTTGCATTCCTCACAGCTTCATCTGGTCTCATGAGGCCTATCATCTCTTATGTGGCTTGCTGTGATCTACTTCCCTGCTAAATTCCCCAGAACAACTAACATATGGATCTTTTACTAAACCCAGCATGAATGACAGATTTAAGTCAATCATTGACTTCTTCACGACAGTTCAGTGTTGCAAATTTAACGTTTCTCAGACAGTAGGGACATGGAATCTGCTAACTTTTATTGAGTTATTCCTAGCAATAAATTTTAACATTTTTAAATGACATTTATACTGCCATTCTTTGCTCCTTCTAAACCCATACACAACATCTGTATGTCAATAAAACACCAGTGACAGTTAACTGCTGATGAACTTCAACAGGTTTAATTCTGCATAACTATCTTATAGCCAAATAACAAATCAAACCATTATATTATTGTGGAAAACACATTACTCATAAAAGAGTATATTTGGACTGATTCAGAGTGTTTGGATTAACACTTGCACACAAACTAAAATTGCGTCAGTGTCTGATTACGGAAGATTTACTCAGATTTGTCATTCCAGATCCTAGTGAACTTGGAGTTTTGTCCAAACTTGCTATTTGATAAAAACACTAATTCATTTTAATGGTAGCTCAGACTGAAAATGACAAGGCTCAGATGGAATGCCAAAGGATGCCAACTTTGCAGAACTGCTTGACGAATACTAAAGTATAAAATGTTTACATATTAACATAAAAGCTTTAGTTGAATAGTCTACTGACAGGATAACAGTAAAAATCTTACAAGAAAGTTAATCCTTAAAAGATGTGTTTTTGAAATTTGTGTACAAAGTGACATGCTTGATTTGTCAGTGGATCATCTGTTAGTTTTCAATGGCTTTAAGTGAATGTAATTCCAAACATAAATGGCTTATTGTAATGTTTCGCTTCACAACAATTGGATCTTAAGATTACTATTTTTGTACCTGAATTTTGCATAATACTGTTCATTATTAATTAGTTTGAGTTTATAACATAGCTTAATTATGATAATAATTATAGCAAAAGTACTCCAATTCAATTAAAATTGTCCTGGCAGTGATCCTATTTAATTTATTAGGTTTGGTTCAGCAATCGCCGAGCTCGTTGGAGGAAACAAGCAGGAGCCAATCAACTACTGGCATTTAATCACTTGATTCCAGGTGGATTCCCGCCCACAGCAATGCCAGCACTGTCGCCATACCAACTATCTGATGCCAGTTATCCACCTACATCAATACCACAGGGTAAAGTAAATCTTTAATACCCATATTCTAACAAGGAATAATATCATCATAATTATTGAAAGCTTTTGTGCTTTAGAGTAAACCAAGGAGCTTTGAAATAAATTAAAAAAAAGTTGTTTAGAATTATTATCCATAAGTACTACAAAAAAAGTGAAATTATCAAGGAAGAAGTGAATGATTTGCTATTTTAGATGATTTTTTTTTCTGATGGCCTCTGTTACAATAGCTTGAGAGATCAAAGAGAATAAGGTATAAATTTAACTTTAGCAGTATCCCAAAAGGTATGATTAATAAGCAGCCAGCACTCTTGCTCCCAGTTGTCTTAGCTAGAATATCCAATCACTGGTATGTTTCCGAATCACCTTTGCTCATTGAGAAAAGTAAGAACTTCCCTCTTGTGGTTTCTCCATTCAGAATATATATTTAAAGACAAGGCTTGATCCCTAGGTGCCAGGTCTGTGTGGTGGCAAATTCTTCTTTAATGTAATGGGCAAAGCAAAAATTAAACTTCTGGCTCATTCTGGTCCAGCTAACTGTCTAATGTTTTGACATCTTAAAAAATAAGTCATGAAATGATTAAAACATTTAAATATACTCAAACAACTTAAGCATCTTAAATTATTGAATACTTTCCTCATTCCTCTGCAGCCAGTCCCTTCCATAAGACAAAGGAGCAACCACTAGGCTATTTGGCCCATCAACTCTGCTCTGATGCAATTCTGCATCACGGCTAATTTATTGTCCTTCTCAACCCCATACTTCTGCCTTCACCCCATTACCTTCGATGCTGTTAATAATCATGAGCTTAACACCTTTTGCCTTGAATATACACAATGACTTGGCCTTCACAGTCATCTGCGGCAATAAAGTCTGAAGTTTCACCACCTTCAGGCTAAAGAATTTCCTCTTCATCTCTGTTGTAAAGGGATATCCTCGTATCTGAGGCTGTGCCCTCTGGTCCTAGACTTCCCCACTATAGGAAACATCTTCTTCATGTCCACTCTATCTATGGTTCAGTGAGATCCTCCCCTCATTCTTTTAAATTCCAATGAGCACAAACTCAGAGCCTTCAAATGCTCCTCATACATTAACCTTTTCATTCTCAGGATCATTCTCATGATCCCCCTCTAGACTCTCTCAAATATCAACACATAATCTAATAATACTCTAATCTAATCTTTTCTTAGGTAAGGGGCCCAAAACTGCTCACAATTCTTCAAGAGCGGTCTGACCAAAGTGTCAACGTTACATCGTTGATTTTATATTCTAGTCTTAAAATGAATGTTAATGAACGCTATTTGCTTTCCTTACCACCAACTCAACCTGCTAGTTAACCCTTAACCTTTAGAGAATCTTGCATGAGGACTCTTGGGTTCCTTTGCACCTCTGATTTCTGAACTTGCTCGCTGTTTAGAAAATAGCTGACATCTATTTTCTAATAGATGGTTCCCTGTTTCCTCAACACTACCATAAAAATCAATGGTTGACTCTGGCTCAGGGTGATCACGTAGGTTTCATACCTGGGGGAGTTACTACATCCATACATTTGCTTGTTGCATGGGAAAAGGATTCAGACCATCTAACCTATCTGTACCTCATATAATTTTATTACATCGATCAGGTCACCTCTTAGTCTCCTTCACTCAAGGGAGAAGCCTAGTCTATCCCATAACTAATGTTTCCCAATCCAGGCAACATCTTGGGTCTGCACCAAATTTTATATTCTAAGCCCTGATGTTTGAGGCAAGCACACCATATGTTGTTTCCATCAGCCAAATGTGTTGCTGCTTTCATGGAAAAAATGTTTCTGAACATTCCTTAACACCCTACTATTTACTACTGTCTATACATTCTATTCCTATTTGCTGTCACATAGCGCAGCACCCCGCTCATGTTAATTTGTTAATTAACTTCTGTCTGCGAGTGCCCTGCTCACCTTTTCATCTGATATATTTGAGTCATGCATCCATTTTCCTGTAGCAACTAAGTCACCTTTTTTCCACTGTTTTAAATAGAACTGAATATCAAAAGAGATGTATCATAAGTGTCTAGCACAACAACTCCTTTAGACACTTTTACCCAAACCGGAAAGCCCCCCCCACTATAACATAAAGCTTCATCCAATGTGCATCCTTAACTCCTGTTGGAATGTGGTTGTTCTGGAAAATTACTGGAAAAAAAGTAATACACAATATTTTCTCTTAATTGTTAAATAACTATAACAGGCTGAATTATTGTTCTTAATTTGGTTTTGATGCCCATATAACACAAACTTTTCCATTTGTCTTGATCTTTTTGCCTACAAGGCTTCTCTGCATGATTCTTTAAAGCAGTTTGATGTTTCTGCTACAATCATTTCTTCCAGATGTTTCACGGAATTGAAAGATCCTTTAGTTATGATAAATAGCTATCAAGCCACTTTAGTGTGTACATGCAAGCATTCTTCAGTAAATGTGTTGGCACTAGACTATGGAACACTTCGCATTATGAGACCCAGTGTCACTTTCAATTACTTAGAGTTTAAATGATGTTAGAGGGAGGAAAAGTTATCCTTTACATTGCTCCAATGATGGAAAGTTTCCTCTGAACTCTGTGCAGTAAAATCATAACCATGCTTCTTAAAGAATTTCAACAGTTTCACTAAGTCTGGTTCACAGGTGGAATTATTCCCTGTCAGTGTACTTAATTTCACCTTTCTTCAGTACAAGTGCAACGTTTGCTCTACCTGTCCATCGCAAATAGGATGAGCCATGGTGGCTGTGGGGAGTGAAATTGTTCACAAGGTAGAACCTTGTGAGTAATGGTAAATCAGCAGAATTTTTCATTGCAGCATTCGTCATTTTGCGAAAGCCGCTTATTTTGTGCTGTCGCCAAAGTCTTGCACGAGCCACTCAGTCCAAAGAAAGAACCATGTTCTTTGCAGCCAGAAGACAATTGAGACTTTTGTCCCATCGTTTGGGACAGGATTTTAAACCAATTCCAGATTTCAAAGCAAAGAATACTAACATTCTTTGGCTGAAGCATTTCTGAAATAACAGGAAGCATTGGCAGAAGGTTGGAAAGCAATACAATAAAAATCCTCAGACATGTTTCATAAAAACTTGAAGTGATAGTAAGGGCTAACAAATTTCACAACACATGCCAGTGATAATAAACCTAATTCTGATTCTGAGGGGAAAAAAGAAACTTCATACTTCTTTGTAAATACATAACAATATTCTAGTCACTTTGTGAAAAATTTCCTCTGTTTTAAGAGAATATATATAAGATTTGATAATTACTGTGCTGTTTATGCAGTTTGTGTTTGTGTTCTTTTTTCAATGAAATGTAGAAGAAAGTATCATTTCTTTCAATGTTAAAATCAGTAACATTGTGGTTAGCTTTTAGACAATGTTTTGGTTGTTTCAATGACTTGTATTTGATATCTCAAAAGAAGGATGGCATTCTATTTAAAAAGTCACTGCCTTCATAACAAAAAGTCTACTGGAGACAAATCTTTTTATCAAGAAGCATTACCAAAAATAAAACCAATAATTTTTGTATGAAGCTTCATCAAAGCGAACACTGAAGGAAGCTTTAGGTTCAGTAAAAGACATCTTTAATTCAATATCATTTTTGATTTCTAGTGACCAATATCAATCATATGATCAAATGATAGCATCAATCACATATAAGGTGGGGAGGGTGTAGAGTAGATAACTGTTCTTAATCAGATTCTATGAAATTGCTTTCTCATTATTTTTCCCTTCCAAATATTATACATGCTATGTTTTGCTGGAATTTATACTACTGAGGTATATTTATGAACAAATCAAAACATGTTCTTTTCGTTGAAGATTCTTCTTTTTTAAGTATCTATATTTTGACTTCTGAAACAAATAAGTAGCAATTGCTAAAAAGTGTCTTAAAGGCTACTAGATACATGAGCTTATTAGATTTTAGTCTTAGAATAGCAGTTCCTTAAGATAGAAAAGTGATGGAGCACTAATACAATAAATGTTATTGTGCTTTCAGCAATCTCCGATCCAAGCAACACAGTTCACAGGCCACAGCCTCTGCCTCCGACATCAGTTCACCAGAGCAGCCTCCCTTCTACTCCAGACAGCAGTTCAGCTTACTGCTTATCCACCAGCAGGCATGGATTTTCAGGGTACACAGACAGCTTTGTGTCTCCAGCAGGGTCTACCAATCCTATGAACCCAACGGTTAGCAACGGCCTCTCACCTCAGGTCAGTTTTGTGATTCAGAACAGGCTGTCTACTGTATATGTGAAGCAAATAGTTTACTACCCAAGGCAAAACTAAAGAAAGATTTCTAAATTTAAGATCATCGCCCAAATCTGTTTATGCAGTTCATGTGACTGTGCTGGTTTATGCTCAGTAATTTTTTCAAGTACTTGGTATCCTTGGCAATTTATAAGACAACTATTTCACTGTCATCTTTTGGAATACTCAAATGTCATACAAGTGGATAAATATTGAGAACACTATAAAGAATAGCTACAAAGACTTAATTGCAGAATTCATAAAGTTGAAATGAAAGTAAAAATCAAACAGTTTTCCAAGATGAAATTCCATGTGTGTTTTAGGTTACTGTGTAATAGATTAAAGTGCATTACCATTCAAGTCACTAACGTGCTTCCCCCCGTTGTTTAAGTACATGGGTTAATTTTTAAAAACATTTTTTCTAGACCGTATTTCTATCATTTCAATCTTGGCAGTTACTAATATATTCTCTTGACAACGTTTATAAAAGTGAATTAACAATCCCATAAACTTAGTATTCCCCATCTAAGATAAACTAGAGTTCAGAATTGGAACTCTAGGTGGGGCATTACTTTTAGAGCCATTTAACAGAGTAAGACATGTATATCTTTATAATTATTTTGCAAAACCTCTCCTCTTAAAATACGTATAATAAATCTTAAATGGAAATTCACCATCAGCTTTTTTGATCTAGAAATGGTTAATATGAGGGGGCATAATTTTAAGATCATTGGACATAAATATATGGGGATGACAGAGGTAAGCTTTTTACACAGAGTAGTGAGCACATGGAGTACTCTGCCAAGGGTGGTGGTAGAAACAGGTAGATTAGGGGCATTTAAGAAACACTTAGATGATAGAAAGCTGGAGGGCTATGTAGGAGGGAAAGGTGAGATTGATCTCAGAGTAGGTTAAAGTGTAGTAAAAACAACATAGTGGGCCGAAGGGCCTATACTGTGCTGTTATGATCTATGTTCTAAGATCAACTTATATTTTGTTTAAAAATGAGTCCATACATTAGTGTTAAATCAGGGAAAATGGCAAAGACAAAATTAAAACGTGCTTTTAAACAACTGCTATAAGTTCTACTTTTGTTTATAAATTTAAAGCTCTAATATCACAATGTAATTACTATGGGAAAACATTCATATTACATGATTATGTGGTCAGTAAATTATCCTAGAAGAAATTAATTTTATATAGTGTTATAAGAAAGTGGGGGGGGGGGAATAAAGTTGGTTTGTGTGACACTATTGTCATGAATGATCCCTTCATTGAAACACACAGGCTCAAGGCTCACTTAATAGAGCATCTCAAGCTAATATAGCACCTTAGGCTAGTATCACCCACACTTGATATTGCACCATTAAACTTTTTAAATGTATTACCAGCTGGTGAAAGTAGACATTATCATTTTATTAAAATATACTGTCTCCATTTATTAGCATAAGTTGGACACAGGTGTCATTTGATATGTACACCAGTTAATTTTTAATATAGGTCACAAGGGACTGGAACATATAATTAAAACGGAGTCATTTCAGAGTGAGGAGATAGAATGCTAAAGGTATGATTTTCTTGAAAAGCATTCTATAAATTGAAGAACAGAAGGAAGCACGAAATGACATAAATGAAAAGTGAAAAGACAATTATAGTCAATTACACACCAATCATTGGTTACCGCGACTGCTTGAACAGTAAGGAACATTTTAATAGGCAGAAAATGAGATTCTAATGGCACAAAGGGGGGCCAAAATGATTGCTTGCATCTGTGGCTTTTTATTCTTCATTTAATGTGCAGTTGAATTGCGCAATGTTTTTACCGCTTTCTGCAGTACGCTGATAACTCCCAGATCCAACAGTTCAGACTATGGTAGAAACTATAAAGTGAGAATAAACAACTCCCCCCTTTGGGCAAATAGGACCTTTCCTGGTTTCTTTTGCTTAGAGCATGCAATTAATTGACATCTTAATCAATTTCTTTTGGGAAGTGAGAGTGTAGCAGCATCAAACACATTGCTGTCGCAGTGGAATTAGAAATTCTTAGTGCCTTGTGTTCAAAACAGTCAAGGGGCTCTGCATATCATCAGCTCATTTATTTGTTTTGCCCTCTTGAATGCCTTAACTTCTGTCTGATTAATATGTCATTGCAATGGAGATGCTTTGCTACTGTAATTTGAGTTACGATACGAAGATAATCTTTCTGGTGAGATGATGACAGCAGTGCCCTGTCTTGTGTTGCATATTGTATCTATGCTGTGGATACAGATGGACTAGTTGGAAAAGAATCCTTAATGAAATATGTCTGATCCTTAACAAAATATCTGAAAATATATATTTGGTATGGGAAATCTTAGTCAATATAATCATAAAGATATATGAATTCAAAGACTCTGGAAAAGAATTCACCCGCACCTTCTACCTTTAAATTAGATCTACATCTTGCCTCTTCTCTATGCCATTTTAAGTACTTCCTGATAAAATTAGATGTTAGTTGCCTATAATTAGATTTATACCTACTTTGACTGGAATTCTACACCAGAAGAATCAAAGTTATTTTTATCTATCCTATCAAATCCTTTTATTAATCACTCACCAGTTACTTTTAAATCTTCTATACTCAAGAAAATACAACTATAGTATTAAACCTAACTACGATATAATTCTATAGAATCTGCACAGCATTTCCTGGAAGGCCAACACACCTTTCCCTAATATGAATTGGTTACAAAAGAATGTATTTTTCCAGATGAGGTTTGACCTACTTTGTCTGGAGCAGATGCATAACTCCCATTACATCATATAACCCAGCAATGGGGGAGAAGAACTTGAGAAATCCTACAGTTACTCAACAGTTCATTAACTCTTTTTCTCTTTCTATGCAAACTGCATGAATTGTTGAGTCTTTCCTCCTTTCAGGTTTTAAGTCAGTTGAGTTACTTTTTGATTTAATAAATTTTTTCCAGCTCCAGTCACATCTTTTTTTGGCCTAGTTTGTTGTTTTTTTTTGAAAAGCATCCTTCAACACATTTAGGACTTGTGCATGTCTATCCAGATAAAATTGCAAGAAGGCAAACATATGACCAATGCTAGGAAATAAAACATGAATTATAATTACATGCCGAACTCATGCTTTCCCATTGAATCAACAAGTTGGAACACATCGAACAACCACTTGTTACTAGTTTAGACTTTGAAGACTTTCGAGGCCACTATTTTAGCATCTGTCCTGAACTCATGCCATTTTATTTCATAAGAAATCTTGTCGCAACATCATTGCTGAGCTGAATTTAAAAATAATCTGCAAACTAACTGCTCCTTCAAATCTACTAATATCATAAGAATATAGGAAAGGATAATTGAGGAAAATCATGTTCTGTCTGCATTTAAAACTCAAGCATCTGAAAATAATTCTTTATTCAAAATTTTGGTCACAGCATCTGTCCTAAAGCCAATAAATCCCAGTGCGTTTTGAACTGAAGAATAAATAAAGAATTAAATTGCAGTTCAACATCTGTAGATGTTATCAACCAATGTCTGTTCCAAGGTGCCAGGTTGAAAGTCTCCGATCTGTTTTCATCTTACGGCTTCTGAGGGAGGGCCTTTATTTTTATGACCCTGACAGGAAGGATGAGTTGAACCAAAGTTGTTTTTATCATCACTGACTAATGGGACAAATATGGTACATAAATTGTATAATCGTATTAGGCCTCATTCTTCATTTTAAACATTCTATTTACATGTGCCAGTGATTTATTTTTTAAAGTGTAGTTCCCTCCCCCAAGAAATAGATAACTTGACAAATTATCAAACAAATATAAAATTTCCTTCATAAATGATTTTAAGTTCATGTTCTTTTTCAAAATACTTTTTGATTCTAAACTCTGGATACTTCTAAAAAGTGTCTGTGCTTTCAGAATTTTATAAAAATAATTTATAAAGTTTTGGACAAGATGCTCTAATGATCCTGTGTTTCAAAGTGAGTTTTACATCTGAGTATTATTCCACAAAAGACTTCTTCATTGATAGCAATATAGCAGTTGTTAAAGCATATATTTTGCTGCAATATCATATAACTCTTTGATCAGAATCCTCTTCTGGTATGTAATCCATCAAGTTTAGTTTTATTACTGTATGGATTAAATATCTTTTACTGTTTTAAAACCATGAAGGAATCTAAAATTTATGTCTGCATTGGTGTGGGAACCAAGTGCCCTTTAACTTCTAAGCAGCGATATTATAGGTAACAAGATCTAGCTCAACTCCATGTGATACATAGCAAATCATGGGTACACAAGAGCGAGTTACAAAGCTTGCACAGTATCAGGGCATTCAGATCATGTCATAAACCTCAAGGCTGAAGCTGGAACAATACATGTGGATCATCTGTAATTCAAAGTTATGCTAATGTCTATAATTTTTGTTCTAGCCTTCTTTAAAATATTTAAAAAATGGATTTCTTAAGATACTTTACTTTCTGCTTACTGTACCTTTGATGCATTATTGTCTCCATTAAACGACATTCTTTATGACTTTTAATATATAAAAAAAATAAAATAACTTCTTTGTATTCCTTCCCTAACTAACACTTTTGTGCAGCTTCCAAAGACAGCCTTATTGAGAGTGTCATGTGAATGCAGTTTTTATGTGTGAAAGGTTAAGACTCTCAATGGCTTTCCAGTCTTAGAGTCCTTGAGTTTGTTTCTGCTGATGTATGCCTTATGATCTGTGGAATGAAAGAATGCATATCTCAAGCTATTGCAGTAAAGCTATAACATACAATACCAAATTACAATTCTTGTTGAAAGAATTTTATATATTGTTCTTGTCTTAGTGATCCCCAATACATAATTAATTTTCCAGTTTATTCTACAAATTTTAGTTCATTATGGAAGAACAAATTCTTTCCATCAGGAGCATAAGTCAGAGAAAGGAAGCTAGACATTTTCTACCAGTTCTTTCTGATTTGATAAGTTAGCTTTCCAATGTCGGGAGCTGGAAATATTCTTGCTGCTGATATTCACCGATCATCCTTTAATTGATCAGAAGTTGTATTTATTGAGATTACAGCACAGACAATAGCCAAGAAAGGATAGATTACTTCAAATATAACTAAATCTTATCAACTAAGTATCAAAGACAGTCAAGATTAACCTTGGAAAACATAAGACGATTTCAGCTGGGATATTAAAATTAATCTGACCTCTTATTGTAATGAAAAAGTTCCTTATGATTGACAGAAGATTAATCAAACCATCCTGTGATAACTTTCACAAACTTTTTTCTTTTTCAAAAACATGGTAGCAACATGGTTTTCTGAAGACAGAACCAAGATCCAAAACAATCTTGCTTATTGTGCCATATTGCTTTGAAGTATTAAGTCATTAAATGTTCTCTTTGTTACCTGATTTGCACTTTGACCAAAATCTCAACCCAGTAACTAATTAAAAAAAAGGGCAGGTTATACCTTTCCCTCCTTTTGTAGCTGCCATTCATTTATGTACATGCAAGAAATATTTATTTAAAAAAGAAGCAGTAGTAACAAATTTCAGTGGAAGAACCGGGATTTGGAATGTTACTGTAAAATTCAGTCTTTGAATTTTACATTTTGATTTCAAATGCCATTTTTGTTCACTTAGTTAGAGAAATAGTTTTATTCCATGATGCAGAGCTATTGAATATTTTCTTACATATTCTTTTGTAAACATCCTGTATTTTTTCAATTGCAGATTTAATATCAAGTTCCGATTTCTTTTGAGCAAATAGCTTGTTTCAAGTATTGGACAAATCCAATTTTTCACTTCTAATTGGGTAATGATATAATTGAGATTCAAACAACTATTTCATGCAATTTGGTTCTAACTAATATCTAATTTAACCATGTTTTCATCAGCAAGGAAGGAAATTACAGAGGTCTGAAAATAAAGTTTGCACAAAATGCCACACCAACTGAATTTGCAAAAGCAGCTAGCGAACTGCAAACATTAAGAAACTGATTACTGCATCTGCCCATTTCTGTGTTCAGATTCTGACTTTTCTTAATCGCCGGAAGCATTAGTATGATACTATGCTCAAATTGTAAATAAAAACACTAAGGCAGATAACTTTAAAAGTTGAAAATACTTTTTATCACAAGAATGTCAGTTATGCATCTTAGAATATCAGAATGCCGCTGAAATATATTGTCAGTACTGTTCAGTGTAAGGCATCTGGCCTATCAAGTCACGGGTCCTTCAGGTTCGATGGTTCAGCTCAGGGCTAACAACCCTGACTGGTAAAACAAAATAGTTACAGTAATGGCAATGAGGAATCCTTCTATTTCTGAGTCTCCACCCGGGACTTGCATGACTGACAGTAGTGAAAACCGAGAGGAAGCTGCTGACATGATGAACAAAGCCCTAAGCACTGCCAGAGATGGAGGAACTTCATTGCTGCTCTAAACCCCAGTGGTATAATGGGCAGTAAATGACTCACTAACAAGTCACTAATGCCATTTGATAATGTTGATTAATGAAAATGATCAGATTGAATAATAGAAATAACCTAGCTGGTCCATTACATTCGATAGTGACTCTGAAGGTAAAACTGGTCACTGAATTATTATTACATATTGCTGTTCAATAAACTGGTGCTGCAAAGTAGGTAGGATTAACATACAATATCAGACAATGTTGTGGAGTGCTTATGGATAACTATGTGGAACTATATACATTGTTTGTTTTGTTTTTATTTTACTACTACGCTGGAGACATGGAGTTTACATGTCAGCAAGCAGCAATGAACTTCTTCAAAGCACAGTCCCTTTATGAATAGAAAACAGCTTCCAATTATGTTCAGTGTTTTGGAACTGAAGAGTGTGTAGAAAAGGGAACCTGGCTGTGTCTTTGGATTAGGCGCCACAGCTAGAGGTATATAAGTTCAAAACACTGTAAAATATGAAGCTCATATGAACTATTTTGATGCAATCACAAAATCAATTAAAGATAGCAGAGGTGAGAACGATGAAGGGAGTACTTGAGGGCATTCTGAAGACTCCAGAGCTGCATTATAGAGTAGGAGGGGCTCCCCTACTATCGTTAGTGGGAAATTAGGACCAACAAATCTAAAGGTTTTGAGAAACCAGCAGATCCATTGGGTAAGAGAACATAGTGGCTATGATTTAATGAGTTATAGGAAATTGATCTAGAAGGAGATCAACAGAAAATTAAAAAAAAACTCTGTTTTGGGAAACCAAGGAAGACTGCAGATGCTGAAATTCTGGAGGAACTCAGTACAGATGCTGCCCTACCTGCTGAGTTCTTCAGGCATTTTTTCTGTGTTGGTTAATACTGTATTTCAGTTTAACATTCAGAGAAAAACTAATGAGATTGTATTGGTCATCTGTCTTACACCCACCTAATTTTACTTTATGTTGAGATTTTAAAAAGTGCGGGAAGATGCTTTACAGAATATTTAACATGTTGCAGTTTCTACAAGAGAGCCTAATCTCAAGTACAGGAAAACTACACCAGTGTGAAAAGATAATTATTTTTTTATTATTTTGACCTTCCAAAGTTTGTCCTGACATTAACAGCTAGTAAAAGTAAATATAAAAAAAATCTGCAGATTGGCGATTAACACAGTGAAGTGTAGAAACTTACTGTTGAATGCGCTTGTCAGAAATAGTAAATGAAAGGGTTAATTGCTTTTGACCATCAATGATCCAGCAGTAGCTTGACCCTCCTCTTGATGATGAATGAAAGGTTACTGACCCGCATGTGTTTCACATTAAGACCAAGCTTTGCTGTGACATCTTCAAGAGCATTTATCAGGATTCCACTGACAGCATGTTCTGTAAATGACAGAAAGCAAATGTGTAAGGGTCAGAAAGGAGAATGTCATCAGCTCCTGTATAATACATTTCTGAATCGAAAAACTGTCAGTGGAGTTTGAAACAAGAATGTTAATTCACTGCAAGAAAATATATTATGTATGAGGAAGACCTTATTTAGGCTGAAAATAATGAAATATGATATAGTTTTGCTATCAATTTGATTCTCTAGAAGATGCACCACAGAGGCAAAAGATGGATTATTAATCTGTGAATAAAATGTATTTTTTAATGCAGTGCAGTTTTCTGGTTCAGAGGAAAGAGAAATGAAATATAATCGACCATCAGAAAATTTGATTCACTTAACATGGTCCATGGTTTTACAGATGGGCTTTAGTATTAAAAGCAGCATTCCTTCACTGACTCGAGCAGTTCCATGGGATTTTTGTATGATAGCTAGCTGTGAAATATTTTACTGTTTATTCACTTCAAATTACACTGAATGGCTGATATTTTAATGATGTCAGGAGCAATTTAATTCAATACTTCCTCACAAAATCTCTGTGGGCATTGCAATACTGTTTCATTTACTTCAAATTAGAACTTGATTTCACAAATTTAATGCTAAGGGTCTTTGTTTCTGAGATCAATATTAAAATGCTGCTCTGTTTTAACCCTTAGCATGGTTAAATGGAGACTACCAGCAGTGAATCACAAGATGGTTAATAATGACAGTATAGTAAGATAAGTACATCTATGTATATCTCTAGTCTGATATATTCCAGTACATTTAATCTAAATACAGAACCAGCTAAATAATATGCAAAATATTTTCCTACCATCACAAACAACTGAAATACTAGCAATAAAAAACAAAGAAGTATTTGCTTATAATTGAACAATATGTAGATTATTTTATATACATACTTATTTCCAAATGATCCCTTCATTTTTCCTATTGTCAGTTGTTTTTAATTTGCTTATCTAAAGCTGAATATAAATGCTGAGTAATAATTACAAATATAAAGAAAAACAAGTAAGATTGATGCTAACTGAAAAGAAAATCAGGCAGGATATAAAATGAATTCCCAATCTTTTTGATCACCAGTGCAAGATGGTAGTGTCACAGAGCTGATGTCTCACAATTCCAGGGAGCTGGATTCATGCCTGATCCTGGGTGTTATCTGTGCAGAGTTTGCAGCTTCTATTCGTGACATGTATGTGCTCTGAGTGCTCCTATTTCCTCCCACATCTCATAGACATACTGGAAGGGAAGTCCAGATGAAGGGGCTCGACTGCCCATTTCCCTCCATTGATAGTGCCTGACTCACCGAGTTCCTCCTACACCTTGTGTGTTGCTCTAGATTTTAGCGTTTGCAGTCTCTTGTGAGTCTGGGAAGTTGTTTATTGTAAAATATCTCAGTGCAAGTTTATATCAAAAATCTGGACATGTGTGAAATGGAATAATTTGGAAATAGTACAGAGATATGAGAAGGAATGGGATTAATGGAATTGTCCCCTGGAGCTTTTATGGATGCTTTAGACTGAATGGTCTTCTATGTTAGAGTACAAATTTTCCGTTATGACTACCTCAGTAAATCTTTTCATTAATTCCCTTTTTTATCTGAAGAATCCTATGATTCGTGTTTTTTTGAGAAATAATAAAATTTTAATCCTGAATGCTGAAGTCACCACATAATAGCTCTTACTTTGAATTCAGCTGATAGATAGTAATAATACTTTATTTCAAGATAGCTTTAGCAACAAATTAACTGTTTACTTTGCTCTAATGTTACACTCTGGTAGGATATTCATTGACTTCCATGGAATTGGACAAGCTGTAGCTGATTCAATCTCATCCTGGGTAATCCATGAAAAAAAGGTGGGCCCATTTTGGATTGATCTTGGCTAATGAAAGCTAGCTCTGTCGAGTACCTGTGCCCAATGATATGGTGTGTAACTACTATTTTTCAAAGGAACTGATTGTTATAAGGTTGACATAACCAGCAGCGTTTATACTTTTTGGCTACATTGTCAAATTCAGTTTTCTACCGTTACGTATTATCTGATTTTGTTTTCTCTTTGCCTCCTGATGGCATATTTCAATCCATTTATTTTAGCTTGTCTACTACCACTACCAATTAACTCAAGAATTTCAGAAAACTTTATAAAGCAACTACGTATCAGAATCCTATAGGTGACAAACTTCAACGTCAGATTCTTTCCTACTGTATCCGCTGTAAAAATCAATATAAAATTTAACATTCATTGAGTTAAATTATTTTGTACCTAGTGCCAGTGTATAGCATTGCTATAATGCCCTAGAGAAAAAATATGATTATTGATCATCGTAGTTCTCACTTAAAGTTACAATTTCAATCATTGGAAGATTTTTTTTAGAATTTCTCAGAATTATTCAATAACTTTGGCCTGATAGGGACTCAGACAATATGTATCTGCACAGTGACAGAGAACTTTATTTGCTTAAGCTATTATATCATATCTCTTTACAATGTTGAAGAAAGCAATGGAAGCTCATGAAATCAATTCTGACTCAAAGACAGATCTCATGTCTCCATTACTTGTCCTTGTCACCTATTCTCCCATCCATGCCAATTGACCTACCAGCCTACATGTCCTTGAGATGTGATGGGATACTGTTCCAGGATTCAATAACTATACTGTAACCTAACTCCATTTGCCCCATGCCTCACAACATCTTTGTTTTTTTAAATATAATTTTTATTGAATTTTCAAAGTGAATACATGAGAAAATAATATCTACCCTCCCCCCTCCCCTTAACCCTCTCCCCCCGATATATACTCCTACCTAAGGGAGAAAAGAAAAAAAAAGAAGAAAAAAAAAGAATCGCCTGAATATTGGAAGGTTTGCACATGCTCCATGGGATTAAAAATAAATTTAATATATATTTGTTACTTTCCCCAAGGAACCAAGATCTTCATCATCGGAGCTGTAAATAAGGGCTCCAAATATTCAAAAATGTTTCATATTTATCTCTTAAAATCTAAAACATTACTTAGCTTCTCAACTCTCATAGTTCCCTGGGGAATCTCTTTGAACTTCACGATGTTGCTATGTGTTTCCCTCCCACTCATCCAGGCAAAAAGAAAAAAAAGATAGATAAGATACAAAAAAAGAAAAAACAAAATACCCGCCCCGCTAATGTTGTGTATCTTTTCATTCAAAGATACACAACACTACCCCCCTCCATTGTGCAGGTCGTGGCTGTTGCCACGCTTGCACACATGAATAACGTAGCGATTGGTCAGTATTTCTTCCAGCTCCCCCGTAACAAAAAATTGTATATATATAAAAAAAATTAATGTCATTATTCTCAGCTAATATTCCTCAAATTTTAACCTTTCTTCCCCTCCCTCATAGAATTAATAATATATTTATATATTCATCCACCTAAAAATCCAACAAGCCTAATGCTTGATCCAGTCTTCATCTTCAATCCATCTCGCTCCCCGGGTTTGTTCTTGTATCTGGTGAATATTCAAAGAATCTCGCACAAACTCCTCCGCTTTCCGGTAATCCTCAAAAAATCTTTTTTCTCCACCAGGCAAAAAAATCTTCAAGGTTGCAGGATAACACAATATAAATTGATAACCGTGATCCCATAGGGCTTTTTTCACTGGATTAAATTTCTTCCTTCTCTTCAAAAGTTCATAACTTATGTCAGGGTAGAAAAAATTTTCTTCCCTTTTATCATCAATGGCCCTTTTCTCTTTTTGGCAGCTTGGGCAGCCGCCTGTAGAATCCTTTCTTTGTCTTGAAATCTTAAGAATTTTATTAAAATTGATCATGGATATTGGTCATCTTGTGGTTTTGGTCTTAGAGCTCTATGTACCCGCTCAATTTCAATTGATCGGTCTTACTCTTTCATTTGCAGGGTTTTCGGGATCCATCTTTGAAAAAATTCTATTGGATTGTCTCCCTCTATACCTTCTTTAAGACCAACAATTTTAATATTATTATGTCTACTAAAATTTTCCAACACGTCCACTTTCTACAAGAGTCGATTTCTTTCCATGTTCCAGACAAACACATCATTTTCTGTTTTTTCCACTCTATCATTAATATGCTCCATTGTTCTTTCCACCTTCTGAAGTTTCTTATCCATTTTATCCTGTCTTTTCATAGCTTTATCATAGCACATCTTCATGTCTCTAAGCTCTGTTCTTAATTTTCTTAGTTCAGCCGTTAATTGCAATAAAGCCTCTCTTATGTCTCCATCATCTCCTTTACTTCCGGTCTCTTCCAGTTCTTCCTCCTCCTCTTCATCTGTATTCTCTGCAGAATCCAATTCTGACTCTGAGTCACTTTCAGTTGCAGTGGCCGTTGGTTCTTGTAGTTTAAGTTGTGTTGATTTGCGCATGCACAGTTCCGGCATCTTCTTCCGAGTGACCGCTACTGCCGCCATTGCTCCCTGTTCTTGTACACCAGAGATAAAATACGTCTCCTCCGAAGGAGCTCCAACCTGAATCCGAGGCTCCATCGCTGCAGTAGGCCCTTTTTTCTTCCCATCTCGCGGCGACTTCACAACAACAGACTTCTTCTGTTGCAGTTTACGAGGCATATTGTAGAGTAGTCTTACGAAGTTTATAAGTAGTTTTTGGAAAGTATTTATTAACTTTACGTTGTTTAAACAGTACTTTGCTGATTTTTTACGGAAGAGCTAGATTTACACGTCTCAATCCCACGTCATCACGTGACGCCCCCCCCCCCAACATCTTTGTTAATAAAGATCAAATTTAGGAGTAGTTTCAGCAACCTGTGAAATTATAAGCAAATAACTTCTTGGAAAATAATTTTTCTCGGAATTTCATGGGAAAATGTCATTTCAGATTGTATTTGATGGGCCTTAATATTGATGCTAAATTTCAGAGCATGTATAAGAACAATTATTGCAGTTTGTTGTGATTTAAAGAATTTGATCTTTCGTAGAGCTTGCAGTGGAGAAAGGTCATCAGTGCCATTCTGTTCTGTCAACATGACATCTTGAACTGGAATTTTTCAATACTGTAGCTTACATTTTTACTTCATTTCAAAATACATACATGATTTATTTTTAAATGATGCAATAACCTCCACCTAATCGTATTCTAATAATTGTCTTTATATTTACAAGAAATTTATTCTAATTTCTTCTCCTGTTCTTCAAACTGTATTCCAGTCAATGTTACCACTTGTTACTATTCCACCAACCATTAGAGTAATGGCTTGGATTTTAGAGTGGTTAAAACCAGCAAATCTTTCAGTGCTCTCCACTCTTGCAACTGATAAAAACTTTGGATTGTCATGCAAGAATATTGTATAAGTGCAAACCTAATTATTGCTGTCAGTGATTCTATCTTCATATGCCGTGCTGTTTACTTTTTTAGCAGAAAGCTGAAATCACTTGAACTGATATGAAGGCCTTTTCAAAGAAATTGCGTGATTATATAAATATCTGGAGAACTAAGGGACATTATGTTGGCTTGCTAAGTCATAATTTGCTGGTTAACAAACTGCCTGACTTTAAAGAAGTAATTTTATTGATATAATATAGTGTAATGCTTATTTAATATTCTATGTAAAGTTTACCAATGCTTCCTGTGTGATGAAATGATTGGCATTTCAGTCATGACTGAATCAGAGCTACTGGATGTCAGGGATCTCCTTGGATTAACATTCAACACTGTTAGGCATCAGAAAAATGCAAATTACCTTTAGAAATATTACAAGAATTTTGAAGGGAATCTTTTATCTCCCTGGGGTGGGTTGATGTGTGGGATATCCTGAGTTAATGCTCACAGTGACAGATTTTGAGTCAGGCATTCACATTTTACCCTTTCTAAACTTTTGACTCTTTTGCAAAACTCTGTAAGATCTCAACAGAATACCTGAGCATTTCCTCACAACTACAACTCGTCTTCCTTGGTATATCTTCATTGTATTATTTCTCTAGTGTTATATTTGGCCCATTATTGTGCAATAAAATAGAATTAATTTATTAGTTAGCTCATTGTGAAGGCACCCCAAGTTGGAAATGATCGTAACATGAACAAATTGTGCTTTCAGTTTGAGGAAAGACTGGGTGCAGACCAGAACTTTTAACTTAAATAAGGGCATTTATGAGGGTGTGGAAGCACAGTCAATGAAATAGTTCATTATGTTAAGGAATCTGTCAATCAAGATCTTCCAGAATATGCAGAATAAATACAGTACATTCCAATGAAATGAATATTTCCAAGGGAAGGGCTCTGAGCATGTGATTAACTACAAAGGTTCAAGATAGACACAGTATCAAACCTAAAATAACTGGACAAATTTAAGTACAAGTCAGAAGGATGGACTAAGGGTTACGTAAGTGGGTAATGAACAGATAATGGAGTACAATCTGGGAAAATTTGCAATTGTTAATTTTTGGTCAGAGAAGAAATAATAACAAAGCATATGATCCAAATAGTGAGAGTTTGCAATTCTTTGAGATACAGAAGTATCTTGGTGTCCTACAGCATGATTTGCAGAAGGCAATTTTGCAGATATAGTAAGTATAGAAGAAAGTCAATAAAATGTTATTGTTTATTGGTAGGGAACTGAATACAAAAGTAGGGACATTATATTTCAGTAATCTAGGGCATCACTGAGGCTACTTTTAGATTACATGTACAGGATTGCTTTTCCGAGTTAAGGATGGATGTTAATACACTGAAAGTGATTCAGAGGAGATCTGCTTAACTAATACCTTGAATGGACGAATTCCCTTATGAAACATGGCTGAGATATTGAAGACCAGGAGAAGACTTTACTAAAACCTATAAGACACTGAGGGACCTTTATAGGGTGGATATGGAAAGAATGTTTTCTCTTGTGGAAGAATCTTGAAATAGGGTTCACTATTTAAAGGTAAGTAGTTACCCATGTAGGGAAGAGACTTTTTTTTCTCTCTAAGAAGTTTATGAGTATTTGGAACTTTTTTTCCGCAAAGGCAAGTATGGTTAAATATCTGATAAGCGTGCAGTGTGAGAGTTCTAGGGTTAAGTGGGTATATGGAATTGAGGTTAGACTCAGATCACCCATGATCTCATTGAACGTCAGAGTAGACTTGGGAGGACAGGAAGCCTACTCCTGCTCCTCTGTGTGTTCTAACAGATTCCCTATAATAGGATATTTCTGGCTTACAGGAATTCACCAGGTCTTGTTCAACTAATGTTCACAAAAATCAATTCCTTAGTTTAACATTCAATGCTCTGACATTAAATACAGAAATCTGTTTGTCATTTCGCCATTTTCACCATTGTTTTATTTTCTTACCAACAAATTACTAAACTGAAAGATGATAATAGTGAATATAAAATTAAAGTTAAGAAAGCCATTTAAAGTAAAATTTATTTTATGCTTATAACATGAGAAACGAAGCATACTTCTTTGATGAGATTAATATTTAATCATTATTTTTTCAAAGTTATATTCTTGAAACTTCTGTAGTTTTATTTTAAGCAATTCCATCTAGTTTTGAAATGGATTAAGTGTCTACATTAATGTAAATTTCATGCTAACAATTTTCCTCTTTATTTTTCTTTAACACAGGGTTAACATACGTGCTTATTTCTTTACATAGACATATTTTGACTTATTCCAAACAGATACACATTTAAGTTATATAACAGCCATAATGGATATATTAAAAATGTAAAATGATACAATGGCAGAAAATCCTTTTCCTGCATTGTGCAGGCATAGTTCATTGTAATGTTTTTACATAAGAAAATATTATGAAAGTTAATGATTGAGACCATATGAGCTTAAGAGAATAAAAAATTGAAATGCCTCTGATAAGGAAACTAGAAAACTTCACTTTGCCAGTAACTCATTTGGATGCGCTGGTGCACCATCAGATATGTACGTTCTGAATTTGAAGTTACAAAAGGTCACCAAACAGATTTCATTTGATTTCTCAAATTTACATATAACTCAAGTACTTAGATGTTGTGTTACAAACTGAAGACAAAATAATATGGTAACATGTACTTTGAAAAACAAAATTCATATTAAATTGATGGTTGCCCTCTTTTCAATAAATGTATGTCATGTGAGTTTTATTATAAAAAAAACCAAAGTAGTGTTACCAGCAAAGTAGTGTTACCAGTTGCTCTACCAGGGTGATCAGAGTGATATTTGAAATTGAGATTCAGGAATAATTGATACATATTATTGACTTCACTTTAGGATTGTGATTTAGTTTATAGACAGATTTAATTTTACTATGGTGATCTACGTAAAATTATTGTGATCTATGTAAAGTACTTTTTGTAGTCATTCTCCTAGAAGTAACTTCGATAATTAGTTTTATAAACCCTTACAACAATGCACCAATTCATGCACATAGAGAAATTTATGATTATGTTAAGTTTATATACTCATACTTCGTAACCTTATGTCAGCTGTATGGCCAAGCAAAGAAATTTGTAAACTTATCTAAATACAGAAAATGCTGAAAAGGCTCTGTAGGCCAGTCAGCATATGTGGAAAGAGAAACAGTTAACCTTTTATGTCAATGATCCTTTATCAAAACTAATGTCATATGTCTTCTGCTTGAAAGATTAATTCTTCCTCTTTCCACAGATTCTGCCTCACTTACAAATATTTTTTCAGCATTTTCTGCTTTAATTTCAGACTTCCAGCATCTGCAGATATTTTCAAAACTGTAAACATATTTGTGCTATCAGTCAACATAGGATTTTAGGTCAATTATAATACAGAAAAAAATGCATCACTGTCCTTCAAATAGTTCCAAAGCTCAGGATTTTCCATTGCTGTTATGACACTTTGAATATCATTAAGTTAAGTGATTAGATTTAATATTCATCATTTTAAACTTTCATGCTTTAACTTCCAGAATAGTTGTCAAATGAATGCTTATACCACTGAATTTAGTTAATGCAAGTACAATGTAGTGAATTTCCATTCAGGGTGAAATAATTCCACTCTCCCAATTAAGCTAACATTAAAATGAATTTGAAAATGCGACTACTATTATAATGAAATGTCTATCTGCTATAGTAGAGCTAATCTTCAATTATAGCTCCTTAAAGAGCAGTGGATCATCAGAGAGCTGGATGGAAATTGTTGTCTCCATTCTTAAGTTGATGCAGGGAAAAATTTGATTAGGATCAACATGAAATGCAACATAGCTGGTTGTTAGTTGCCTTCACCTCTCCATAATTGGTTCTCTGTTGTCAATGGTAGTCAATGGCTTAGTTTTAATACTAATTACTGATTTTGTAGAAAATTCCCCACAACAATTTATCAATGACTTTGCCAGAACTTTATTTTGTTCAATGTCTATTGCTTTCAGTTGTGAGCTGAAAAAGATTCTAACAGGCAGCAGATGTGATGTTATTCAGCTAAATGAGTGCCAATCTCATTAAATAATTCTAATCTTCAATAAATTGGGAAAAAAAACACTTGCTTAAAAATTCATCCAGGTTGGTAACACGAAGCATACTATAAACTAATGACAATTTTCCACCCTGCTTCGGAAATCCGCTCCAATATTTTTGGGAGACAGTGTAGTATGCTTTATTATAGATTTATTGCTAGTATTGGGATGAATGATTAAGCAGCAAATGAAAACTTTCACATGAGTAAAACAAAGGCTAAATTTTCATAAGTAAAATACATGTTATGTGAAGCAATATAAGTGCATCAGAAAACATGCTTAGCAGAAATGATGCTATTTATTGTCATTTAAAATTATAATAGGTACTGCAACAAGGTTGATTAAAGTCATTAATGACATTTGGTGGCACGCCAGCACAGGTAACCCATTCCACTTTGTCCTCTTTGATCGGACTAAGGCTTTTGACAAGATCGATTGCATTCATGGCCCCATCATCATTGACCAGCTGGGTGGGGCTGCACTCCATTTTTATGGATTATTCAGTCAGAGGTTTCCCAGCAATGCCTCTGCTTCCTGCAACTGCATAATTACCCTCTGTGTTCTGAAAGATTTAACCTCGGTTCTTTCCCCGCCTTCTAATTTTCAGGTTAACATTAACTCCGGCAACATTCACCTAAAAAACAGCATTAATTCCAAAACCATTCTGATGACATTCTAATTTACCACCACATTTTCAGATCTTTCATTATCTCTAAATGGTCAAATGATTTGTTTAACAAATTGGGGTTTAGGAAGTGAATTACAAAAATGACCTCAAAAATAGGAATCTCAGGATTAACACCAGCAAAATTGGAAGGATAAATCAGATATGGCCACATTCCTATCTTTGAAGTATCTATTCCAGCAACTAATTTAACTAACCTTTGAACAGGTTCTACCATTCATCTTGATGACTCCTGAATTCAGTACTCTGTTCCTTAGTTTACCCCATATCTTTAGATCTCCTTAGCTATTAGAACTATCACTAGTTCTTTGAAAAATATACTTACTGATTTGGCCTCAATAGTTTTATATGGTAGGGAATTGCACAAGTTCATGATTCTTTGGGTGAAGAAATTTCTTGTCGTTTTAATCCTAAATGGCCAATCCTGGTGTAAAGGGGAGGAATTTAAATTCTAGGGATATTGAAATTGACTCCAAAAATTAATATAAGTTGAAAGGGCTGTATCAGGGCAGGACTGGCACCAATGGTGTAATAAAGGAGATTTTAAATTAAAATTGCCGGAGAATGGGAACTTTTGTGGGCAGAAAGAGAAAGAGGAAACTGGAAAAGTGACAAAAAGTCAGAAAGGACAAAAACAGAAGTATAAGGCATAGAAAACAAGGGAGAAAGGCAAACAATGTGAAAAACAAGTCTAAAAGCTTATGCATGGAGCATTAAGACAAAGGATAGATGAATTAATTGTGCAAAGCAACGTGCATGTATGTGATATACTAAGACATGACTACAGGGAAACCAAGAATGTAAACAAAACATACAAAGGTATCTTAAAGTTAGGAAGGACATGAAAAAGGGTGAGGTGATGAGACAGCATTTCAAATTTGGAAGATTAGTACAATGATGAGGAAGTATATTGGTCCAGATGATGTGGGATCTCTATGGAAGAAAACTAAGAAGTAGAGAAGAACAGAAAGCACTGGTGGGAGTTGAATACTTATATATAAATAGCAGTGGTGATATTGGGGATGGCATTAAACAGGAAATTTAAGGGGCATTTGACAAGGGTAATGCTGTAATGATAGATTACTTTGCATATATTTCAGGCTAACCAAATCAGTAATAATACTGTGGAGGTGGAATTACAGGAATCTACACGGAGTAGCTCTCTGGACCAATGTTTCAAGGAGCCAGCTAGTGAGCAGGTCATCTTAGAGTGGATATTGTGCGATGAGAAAGGATTAATTTGCAGCCTTGTTGCCTGAAGCCCCTTGAGGAGGAGCAATTGTATGATGCAATTCTTCCTTCAGATGGAGAGTGATGTAAGTGACTTTGAGAGTCACGTCCTGAATGTGAATAAAAGAAAATTCAATAGAAATGGACAAAATTAGCAAAGATATGTTGTAAAAGGTTACTTATGGGGCAAGGCACGGAGTTCATGGATGAACACCCCAATTGTACAATCCTGACTGGCAGAAAAATAAAACAGCAAGGGTGATTCAGCCATAGCTCATGAGGGAGTTCATGAACAGCATCAGATCCAACAAATAATTGGAATGAAAAGGCGGTAAACGTGAGGACTGGGAACAGTCTGGGGTTAAGAAAAGGAGAACCAATGGGTTAATTAACAAGAGAGATATAGATTTCCAGTAAAAGCATGTAGGTAATATAAAACTAATGGTAATAGTTTCTTCCGATATGTGAACAGAAGGAAATTAGTGAAGATCTTACCCTCAGAAATAAATTAATAATGAGGAGTGAAGAAATGGCAAATGAATTGGACAAGGACTTTGGCCCTTGGCTCCACAAATAACCTCGCAGAAATGTCAGTAAGCCAACAGTCTGGTGAAGGAGGAACTGAGTGAAATTGAAATATTAGTAAAAAAAATGGTGCTATGAAAATTGATGAAATCCATCAAGACAGATAAATCTTCAGGGCCTAAGAGCCTTATATCACTAGAACTTGGAAGAATGAAAAGGGATCTCATTGGAATGTAAAATCTTGTTGGAACTGGACAAAAGAAATTCAGGAAGGTGTTTCTAATGATCATGAGTAAGGATTCAGAATTTGCCAGTTAGGTCTGAAATGACAAGAAATTCTTCACCCAAATAGTGGTGAACCTGTACAATTCCCTGCCATAGAAGTTTAATGCTAAACCATTAACTATAGTTTTGAAAGAACTGCTGATAATCCTAATAGCTAAAGAGATCCAGACATATGAGGAAAACTGAGGATGCTAAATTCAGTCATCAATGAATGGTAGAACATGCTCAAGGGTTCACTAGACTAATTTCTAGAATGTCCCTGTATACTCCTGGATGTGTATAAATTTGCGTCAACTGTTTGTAAATAGAGGGAAGACTTTTCCTGTTCCTGTTTCCCATTAATGGACTTCACTAGTCCCTGGCAGCTCAGTGACTGTGAACCAGAGTGCTTGCTCACAGGGTATTACAGTGGTACAAGTAATAGAGCTGCTTCCATACATCTCCAGCAACCTGTTTCAACCCTGACTTCAGGTGACGTCTGTATTATGTTTACAAGATCTCTCTATGACAGCACAGGTTTCCTCTGCATGCTCGAATTCCCTCCATCATCCCAAAAAGATGTGGGTTGGTAGCTTTATTAACCATTGTAACTTCATCCCTAATGTTGGATGAGTGATGAAATCTACAGGAGGATTGCTGGGAAGGTGGGGAATGGATTAGTCCGGCAATTGTTGCCTGTAAGTAAGTGTGAACACAGTGGGCAGGAGCACCACCATGTTGCATTCCTCGATGATTCTATACCACTACTTGATCCTCCATGGAGCTCACATCAGCATTGTTACTAAGTTAGCCGAGCATTTGTTGAATCTGTGCCTCACTTCATCCATTACTAAAATCTAATTCCATACCTTTGTTATCTCTAGTTTTGACCAGTCAAGTGTTCTTCTGGTTGATTTCTATTATGTGCAGTTAAAAAATATTATCTCACTGCCTGACCTCCCATTTTCTTCGCTCCACATGTCTGTGGACACCTAAAAACTCTATTGCTAGAGTGCTAACTTAGAAGGTGTCCTGTTCACTCATCAAACACCTGATTAATAATCTAAATTAGCTGCTGCTTAAAAATGATCTTAAAATTAATATTTTCATCCTTGTTTTAAAATCTTTGCATGCTCCCAATGCTCCCTTTCTCCGTAGTCTCATTGAATTGTTTCAGCTGCTTAGATATCTATACTCCTTCCGGCCTCTTGATCATCTTTGAATTTAATCATTCTGTCGCTGGTGGTCTTGCTTTCAATTCTCAAGACCCAAAGTTCTGGAATTCCTAATTCTTTTTGTCTCTTAAAAGTCTTAAGTAAGGTTTTGTTCATATGTCTGAACGTCTACATCTATAATTCATGATCAATATTTGTAGCTGATGTTGCAATGGTGAATTACCTTGGATGTTTCTATGTTAAAGAATGCTTTATTTAGTTATAAGCTTGTTGACTTTGTTAAATCACACATAATAAAATGCAAGTTTTCCCAATTAATTTATAGTTGGAGCATTTCGTGCATAATTCACATTAATTTAAGCCTTCGTGTTGGAGAGCATTCATTTTGAGAGGACTAGGTTATAAAAGCAAGAAATTAATGTTAAGGCTTTATAAGGCATTGGTCAAACCACAGCTGAACAGTTTTGGGCCCCATATCTAAGCAAGGATATGTTGGGATTGGAGAGGGTCCAGAGGTTTATGAGAATTATCTCAGAAATGAAATGGTTAATGTGTGAGGAGTGTTTGATGGTTCTGGGCCTGTACTTGCTGGAGTATAGAAGAATGAAGGGAGATCTCATTGGATCCTACCAAATGTTGAAAGGCCGAGATAGAGTGGATGTGGGGAAGATTTTCCAATGGTGGGATATTCTATAACCGGAGGGCACAGCTTCAGAATAGAAGGATGGCCACTTAAAGCAGAGGTGAGGAGGAATTTCTTTAAACAGAAAGGGGTGATTCAGTGGAATTCATTGCCACAGATGGCAGTGGAGGCCAAGTTATTGAGTACATACAAAGTGGAGGTTGATAGTTTCTTGATTAGTATGGGCATCAAATGTCATAGGAAGAAGGCATGAGAATGGGGTTGAAAGGGAAAATAAATCAGCCATGATCAAGTAATGAAGCAGTCTTGATGGCCCAATTGGGTTTTATCTGCTCCTGTGGCTTATGATCTCATGGTCCAGTAGTCTAACCTCCACTTCACCATTGGAACCAAATAGGCAGAGTTAAGCCCATCTGTTGACTGATATGCCTGCGGAGCATTAGTGCCTGTATCCAATGCAAGTTCCACTGGTGCTGATTCTTAAATGATACACATACTGTATATTGTACTAAATGATTTAAAAATTGGTTCATCTCAAATAGCAATGGGGGAGCTATTGCATGATGTGATGTTATTCTGCTCAATTATCGATTAGAAATAATGCTACAAAATAATAAACATGCCTATGTGCAAGTCATAAATTACAATTTATAAAACTCAGAATGTTATCCATTCCATTTAGTGAATAGATTGGGATTCACTGAGCTCATGTACACCTCTGTTACTGGCGCTAGTCACCTTGCACACCATATTGATGATGGCATTGGCATTCACAAAACTAATGTCTGTCAGACATGTGCAGAGCAGACAGATGATACTATTCAGTATGCAATGTAATTTGACCCTTCTATTGCCACTTTGGTTTTCAGAGTTCCAGCCGACAATTTTTCTTAATATTGCATGGCTGATATGCATTAAGCTTCAGGAAAGACTCCCACTCCACCTCCACTTCACCAGTCATCAACAGCTCCGGAGGGCGGTTGCTGACTAGTCTCTTCTTTCGACTTCCTTCACTGCCTGCAGCTATTTGAAAGTATTCCTTGCAGATCCAGAACAACTGTCCTACTTTCTACTTTCTCCACCAAGGACCCTAGTTGCAAAACAAGATCTGTTTTTCCCCCTGCTGTAAGCTTCTTTACCATTTTTCGGGCCAAATTTGCTTCCTACATATCTGCTATTATCTACTTCAGTTATAGTGCAACTCTCCATTAAAAGTAAAGGTTAGATTTACATCATACACACTGAGTTGAACTTGTGCCAGTAACTATTGGTATTGGGCTCTCTTTAGTGGCGTGAAGTAAATGAACATTGCCGTCAGTACAGGCAGCACACAGTAGTCATTAAAAGAGCAGAGAACACAAAGGTGTTCTCCTATCAATATTACTGTAAACAAGCATGGTTCAATGGTCCAATCACATTCCAAATCTTATTTGTGTGGAGGGGAGGGAAGTTCTATATCAAATCCCTTCCCCCAAATTATGAACTTTCCTTGCATTTGAAGATTGCCATGTTCCTATTTTCTATGTCAGAGATCTTTGCAATTCCCTTTAAGTTACAATATCTATAAATTAATGATCATTCTTTTCTCTTTAGTATAACTGCACAATGTGCATTGTAGATTTCTGTGATTTCAGTCAGCATGTGACAGAATTATATCATAAAAATTATCTTGTTTTACTAAAAAGTGCAGTTTAATTGCTATTAAATTGAAAATCAATTCACGTGTTTAGACTATTCAGTAGATTTTAATTTTGTTCACACTCATAAATTTCAATATGAATTTATGAATTAGTCTGGCTAGTTAATACCAAGATAAATGAGTTTTTGTTGTTTTAACTTTTCCTTCCAGTGAACATTAGTCGATGAAATAAAATTGTGTTTTTTTAGTAATTTCATCTAAGAAGGGTCAGGGGTCAAAAGTGTTGGGAAGTTTCTTTCTTGGATAGAAGCAGTAAAGACTGCACTGTCAATTGAATGCTTATGGCCTAAACTATGATCTCTGGAAGAATCAAAGCTGAAAACAATCAATTCTCTACTAAATTCATTTTTTACACATGGGCATTCATTGAATCATCTCTTTACTGATGGGAACATCCTGGTACCAGCAAGCTGGGGCTGGTTACTCTAGACTAGTCCTCCTTTCATTCAGTTCTTGCAGTATGATTTGGTGCAGACTAGTTCTGCCCTTCCTGTAACTCCATGCTTTAAGTGAGAAGGTCACATTGAAATACCTTAACTGACACCCCATAGCCCCAGGATACTTTCTTTTTCTTGTTCTCAAAGAACCATGCAGAAATTACTAAAATCTAATTATTTTGCTGTTAATCAACTGCAGGTTGATTCCTGGAGCATTCTTATCGGCATTAAACCACTTGGGGCAGAAAACATTACTCAATAGACATTTAAGGATTTATCACAAATTTTCTAAAAAATTGATTTTCTGAATTTTTATGTTAAAATTTCTATTGGAAATCAATGCACGCTGTTAATTAATTCTATATCACTATTATCAGTAATGGCTATCATTGGTAGATGGGCAACGTGATAAAACTGCACTGACAGGACCACGTATTGAGAACAGATTTAATCCTAATGATTTTGAAGACCAGATTGGGTAATGTTCTGCTTGAAAACCTGGGAATAAATATACAAAATAATCTTTAATTCATTTCCCTCAAACTAGAATCTTGTACATAATTGAAAATCTAAGATTCTAAAATTGTTCAACACATTAAATAAAAAAATCAGTTCAAAAGTAATTCTCAGTGCATTTTTCCATCAACTCTAACTTTTTCTGTTCTCTTTTTGAAATCTTACTAGAATTGCGTAGTTGTCACTCTGAAGTACCTTATCTAATGTTCTGTGCACATGAGCCTAGACTGTGAACCTTAATAATTATTCTTTGTTGTATGTGTTTGTATGTATTTGCTGTGTTGTATTCTATACTTACTGATACAGCCAAATATATCAATTTTCCATTAATAATCAATGATTGGTTGGCTTCCAGGTACCTGACACATAACATGCACTGTCCCCACTTTTTTGACTAGTTTGGTGACACAGAGAAAAAATATGTTGCACTACTGCCCTGCTGGGGTCACGCCGCTGGGCAATCAATGATTAAAGATGAGATATTACTGACCATACTTCAAGTCTGAGAATGGCTCATTGATCCACTGAACTTGTTTCGGCAATAAAGCATCAAGAAAAACAACTGAGACTTTCCTGAAATAATGCTCTCATTATCTTGTGAAATTAATACCAATATCTGCATTAAATTATAGATGCAGAGACATCCAATGAGGATAGCCATTGATTCAGTCTTCCCCTACAGCCTGTGTTGTTTACAGCTTTCAACAGAGTCAAAGGAAATCAGTTTAATTGATGTAAACTTACAAATAAGACTTGCTTTAAAATACTGTTGATTGTTGCATATTGACTGTATTAAGTCATAATTATTGCTTAGCAAACCTCAATACCTTACAAATTGATTTTATGACTGTAGATTGTCATATCTTCACAGAAATGCTTCAAAAACTAATTGAGTTTAAACTAATAAGCTAAATAAATATTATTTGTTTATAAGAGCATGGAGATTATTGTTTAAATACATACAATGCAAATTAGACTACTGAATCTATATTGCATATTATTTTGGTTAACAGATGGGGAGAATCCCATTGCACTGATAGGGGTGTGGAGGAAGTCTTGTTAGGGCTGGAAAATTTTGGCTGTGTGGAAAAATTGAATAAGCTAGGTTGTTTTCTTTGGAACTGAGGAGGATGAGAGGAAAATTAATTAAGATATGTAACATTATGCAGGGCCCAGATAAAATAATTAAAAGGACCTATTTCTCTTAACTTTAATTTAGACAAACTAACGGATATAGATTTAAATATGTGGTTTTAAGCTTGGAGGGGAGATAATGAAAACAGTTTCATGAAGGAAGTGTTAGAGGTCTGCAACTCGTGGCTGAGCAGGCAGATGCACACATCAAATTTAAACAAATCTTGAATGTATACGTAAGTTCTGACTTGCAAGTATTGGAAATAAAATTAGCTTGGATAGCTCTTCTTCAATGCAGATATAATTGTGTGAATGTCTTCCATATGTGACATACATTTTCTCTACTGCTATGATACAATACCATAAACATATGCAAATTAACTTAACTTAGTACACAGTAAAAACTTTAAAAGTTTAATTAAAAACCATGCTTTTTTATGACTTGTAAAAGTTTTAAAATGTGACTGCCAGTTCATGTGGCTCAGTGAGATCACATTTGCTGGATGACAGGGATCTGAACTGATGCCCAACTGTCACTGACGTCAGAAATGAGGGTAGTCCATGCTTCATTTTTGGTCATTGTAGCAAGGCCATCAGAGTTGTTTGACACTGTTCAGCTGAGGAATCAAACTGTCCTGATTCACAAAAGACTAATATGCAAGTCCACTTGGTAATTCGGAAAGCTAACAGAATGTTATTGCTTATTTCTAGGGGAATTAAATACAAAAGTACAGAGGTTTTTCCTATTATATAGGGCAATGGTAAGATTAGATCTGAAGAACTGTGTGCAGAATTGATTTCTTTCACAAAGCAAAAATGTTAATGTGTTGAAAGCATTTCAGAATTGCTTTACTCGACTAATACCTGGAATGGGCTGCTTGACTTATGAGAAAAGGTTGAACAGGATAAGTCTGCATGCACTGGAACATAGGAGGATGAAAGGGAACTTACAAGATCTCAAGGTGTTTTGATAATGTGGATGTGGAATGAATATTTCCCCTTCTGGCAGGCTTCAGAACTGTGGTCACTATTTAAAATTATGTGGTCTCTCATTTAGGACAGTAATAAAACACATTTTTGTTCTTCCCTTGGAGCTCACGAGCCTTTGAAATTTTCTTCCTCCAAGGGCATTGGATGTAATGTTGATGAATATTTTAAAGCAAATGTAGATGAATATTTGGTAAAGAAGGATATAAATGATTACAATGAGTGGACAGGAATATGGAATTTAATCTACCATGAACCCTGCCGTGGTATTAAATGACAAAGCAAGTCTAAGGGCTGAGTGGCCTACTCCTGAATATAATTCTGATGCCGAGAAGCCCAATGTTTTACTGTGAAGACTGGACCATTACAATTTAAGAGTACAAATCATTTCAAGGAATTTGATCCCTCTTCAGGAATAAAATTCTGATTCGGGTGTGGAATTTCTACATATAAAATCACTGCTTATTAACTGCTATGTATTTGGGAATCTGAAATTCAAGTGCGACACTTAAAATACACAATCTCACTCTGAGCATCAAAGCTATCTGTTTAATCCTCCACAAACTAAGTGTTAATCCTATATCAAAACTGTGCCTGGAAGGAACTGTAAAATTTTGAAGTTTAATCAATACTGTGTAAATATATAATTTTCTTCAGCAATTCTTTTCACATTTGGTTTACAGAATGATCCGAGTCTGTCGTGATGACTGAGCATCAGTTAGAGTAACTGGATCTGTAGTTGGTAGAAGGGCGAATTTTTTTTTTGCCTTACTTCAAATTAGAAACCAGACATATGATTAAAATATTGAATATGTTGATTTACAATATGCCATCTGAATGCTCAAGAGGCAAAGTTGTTTATTTACAGTATAGGAATGGAAATAACAGACTTACAAATGGAGACTGTGTTGCAAAATTTCATCAGAATCTATTTTCCTTACCTATTTTCCTGGCAGGTTTTTCCTTTACTATAACTGCCAGAAAATAATTATCTCTTAATAAATTACAGTGATGGACATTTAGGATCAAACATTGATATCTTCTGAGAAACAGGAAACTTTAAAATATTCAATCTTTTCTCTGGCATTCCTCCAAACATATTAAGAGTTTGCCTCTGGGCAGGTTTATACAATTGATAGAATACCATGACGCCTTAAGTTATAGAAATATTAAGTTGAGTATGTATCAAATTCCTCGAGAAAAAGTCGCATTGTCCCTTCAATAACAAAAAAAATTACCATTTAAAACTATTTTTGTGAGAATTTCACCTTTTCACTGTTACTTGATCTCAAAATTAGACCAGAGACGTAAATTGCCTTTGACAAGAAATTGCTCTTCACTATTATATTCAATATCTGGTTATAATTTGAGACAAAATTTATTTTGGATTGCTGATTTTTGTACTTGAGGAAGATGATATTGCACATATTTGTGTAAAAATAATGCATTATAACCTTACAAGAACCAACTGAGTGAAATTTGCAATAACAGGCGCCACTATTTTCCTTTTGGTGTTGTATATCTGAAACAAAGAGTGGTGTTAATAAATTAAAACTTCAAAATATTCAAGCAAAATATGAACATTCCAAAGACAGTAAATTAAATGACAGAAATTGTTCTTAACTGCAATTCAAAAATATCTTTGAGTAATCTTTATTAAATTATATCTGAGATATTATGTATTGAAACATTAATCTGGCTAAAGTAGAGACTCTGTCTTAGCTTTAGTCACCTGAGGATGGTGGATGGGTTAGGGGATGAGTTTAAGGGTTCTGATGTGGAGAAGTCAAATGGACAAGATTGGTGGAGCAGTTTGCTTGTTCTTGTCCTTTCCTTGTGTTTGTGCCCGCTTCTGGCACAGTGACTTGGATACCTGTCCCACTCAAATGTGACTGTTTCCATTTTAGTGCATGATCCACATGAGGATATGAGGAATTTCATGTATGAACAAGACTCATTCTTTTTATATTGATGCATATTTTAGTCTGGGCTATTACAAGAATCACCCCTTGTAATAATAATAAGAGAGGCACAGAGAGAATCTGTATTTCCTGACAACTAACCTTTATTGTTTCAACTAAAAAGCATATGGGTTCACAAGCTACTTGTGTGCACACCCACTAGAATTCCCTGACCCTCCATGAAGAGTCAATGAAGAGAAAAGGGATTACCCGGGAAAGCAGTCTACACTGGCCAGGTGTTCCTCGTGGCTCCGATCGCCATGTGTCTGTGGGGTCCTCTACTTCTGTGATGGTTGGTCTCTGGAGAGTTATCGCCATTACATATTCGCAGCTCCTGGCTCTTAGAATGTTCCTCATCCGCTGAGCTGATGGATCTGCATCCCATTGGCTCAAGGTCCTGACTTACCTGAATCACCTCCTTACTGGCTGTAGTCCAGGGCTAAAACTAACATTGTTCTATATTTCTTCCACCCAGCCTTGTGCATTTGCATCTTTCAATTCTGACTGTCCAAACCGGTCAAATTAGGTGATCCAGACACTGAGTTTAACAAAATTACAGATTGCTTCTTCAATACGTCTGGCAATTTGTATAATAAAGAGCTACTCATCTGAGAATGGTCTCAGGTTTAGCAGGTCATTGCCTGAAGCTCCTTGTGTCCACATTCAATTGCTCTGATTAGATTATTCAAGGTTCACAAAATGGGTGGAAACAAAGACAATTGATTTGTCTGCTCCCCCTGTCCTTGATTTATTCAAATCCAGTAACTTGTAGACTGTAGTTCTTTCTGGCCAACATCTCCCTCCTCTTGATCCAAAGGTATTTATCTTAGGAATTTTACCCTCCTGTCATTCAGTTAACTGGCCATAGGACTGCCATGGCATCCCAGCAGGCGTGCAACACTTCCAGGGCTAACTTTCCTGAATCTCCCTCTGTAGAATTGAGGTCGAATTTCACCTGCTGCTCTGAGCCCATAGTCATGGCCCATTTTTATGGGTCAGGGTAATTGTCTACCAGTGATGGACTCCTGACAGCACCAATGTAAGGAAATGGGGGCCCAAACGTGACCAGGAGGATTTCAGGCAATGTTGATGTAGTATCACTGTATCATCACCAGAACATGGAAGCCACTTGAAAGGCATCAGAGGCTCTGAAGACTGCAATAACCCTCTAGGTTAGCTTCAGCAGGTAGGAAGAGGACTGGGCTGAAATGGCAGGATAACAAGTTACATCTGGACCTGCTCCCTCTGTCAGGTAATCTTTGTACTCAAGACCGGTACCTGAGAGTAGACACCCAATGATGGTGGGAAGCAGCTAACTAGGATGAAATTACATCTAGAACTTGGGACTTGATTTCATTGGTTCCAATGTCAAATGCACAGAGGATTGGCTTCCTGTGGAGGCCTTGATTGTGGTCGGCAAGGAAGGGAAGTCATGCTTGTAACACAGAGACAGTATAAAGTTTAAGAGGCTAATTTGAAGTTGGAGAATGGGGGTAAATCAGGACCAGCGTATTGACTTTGTCCTGGTCCCAAAATAGTTGTCCTTTCACTTCTTGCTTAACCAAGATTTCATTAACATTATGTTTTAAATTAACTGAATTTGTTCCATTCCTTAGGGGTTTATTTCAGAGGTATGCAGTCTTAATGTAAATACATGTTACCACAGAGATGTTTACTTCTCAGTTTGTCCAATTTAGAAATTATTTCCTCCTATTCATTTCACTCCCATTGACCAAAAATTTAACATAGATTGGAGAAACATATCTTTTTGTTACTGTAGTTTGCTCAGTAATTAAAATTTATGCTCTATTTGTTCAATTCACAAGGAGTGCTTAGTGAGACCACATTCTTTTGGGATCACAACCCCAATGCTTATGATCAATGCAAAGACCTCTGAAAACACTATTCAAACAATATCTTAAAAATGCATTCAAAATTAAAAAATGGTCTTAGTATATTAGTAATGGTGTGACTTTGCGTCTCTACAGGTCATGGGACTTTTGGCAAATCCCGGTGGCGTTCCACATCAGCCACAAACTGACTACGCCCTATCACCACTAACTGGAGGTCTGGAACCATCTACTTCTGTTTCTGCCAGCTGTAGTCAGCGGCTAGACCCAATGAAACCTCTTGACACCTTGCCCACCTCCCAGTCATACTGTCCATCAACTTACAGTTCCTCAGGTTACAGCATGGATCCAGTGGCAGGATACCAGTATGGACAATATGGGCAAAGTAAGTGCCATGTCAACCTCAGCAATACGTTTAGCTATAAAAATGCATATCCGCCCCATCCTTCATCAATCTGTATCAAAATGTGTGACTCAGTATACAAACTCTGATTATGAATGTGAAATTCATCACAACCTTATTAGTCTTGTTTAAAATAAATAATTACAAAATATATTGCTCCTTTAGTATGGTTTGGCACTTAGTGCAACATTCCAGCCAAATGCACAAGCAGGGCATGCAAAATGTAATAAAAAGAAAATATACATTTGGTCAACATTTGCTTCCGAAGAACTACGATCAGAAGAGGGCCCATTACTAATGTAAATATATTACAGGATTAATGTTATATTTCATTTGAGGAACAAAAGAAGAAGTGATGTTTTTCTGTACTGTGCATTTCTGGTATCTGAAAATGCAATGTCTTGCCCTATTATTTGGATAGCAGTCTCCATGTTGGATGTTACCACAGTCTGGCGAGGCTACAATCAGCATTTTTTCCCTTCAAGTTCTGTTAGACTGCCAAAAACCTATTATTATGAAAATACTTAATCTCATGGCTGTAATCATCTGTTTTACGAGCAAGCAGACAGATGGTACTTTATTTCTTATATTAGCTGGGATGTAGTTTTAATTAATGAATAAAGAACACTAACTGTTTAGTTGTCTATAGGCTGCCCTATTAGAACTTTGATACAAGTTTCTTCTAACATGGAATTAAAATCTCTCTAAAATGCCTACACTTTTATTACACTGATTAAAAGCATTAGATCAAATTCTATATTTGAACAATTGCTAAATGATTTAAAATAGACAGATCCACAAATCTATCAAGAGAATGCATGAAGAATTTGATGTGAACATATTATTCTATGTACTCAGTGAAATGCCAAACTTTTTAGTACACACTATTATTTTTGTACTTCTAAAAGTCGTAAAGGTGCTGCAATTGAAATATTAACATTAATTAGTAAATCTTTCCTCTTCAGGCTCCCTTTGCCTATAAGTATAAAGTTAAACAATCCGTGGCTGCAGTTAGTGTTACTATTGAATAAATGGAGAGATAGCACAAATGAAACAAAACTTAATTTTGACAAGATGAGATTTTGTCTTAAGAGATCACTGGAAAGTCAATAAATTGAGTTAGATCATTAGATAACCAGTACAAAATATCCTGAAAAGGCATTGCTATGCACTTAAGAACTTCTGCCTATTTCTAACAGACTAAGTTAGTTGAAGGGCTGAGTTAAAGCACTCTATATAATTATCTTCAGTGCTGTCAGCAGCATCTTGATGTGATTAATTGCCAGGACCTAATATATGCTTGCCATTTATGTAGAACCTAAGGCCAAGGTCTGTCAAAAAATAAAGCACCACTGGAATGTCACTATTAAAAACACATGTTCTGAGAAAGGCCAAATCAGGCATCATCTTGGACAATGTTCTTGGATCCATGTGGTACTGTCAAACTTGTCCTAATATAAACAAAGTAACCCTTGTAGTTTTGGCAGGTCATGATTAGCCCTGACAACATTGTACCTGCATTTGACGTGGCCCCTTGCAACGATGTTGTCACAAGAAGCATTCCTAAGTTTCTTTTACTTCCATTACAGGTGCCTTTCATTATCTGAAGCCAGATATAGCATGAGTGAAAAAGTCCATAAAAGTTGAAACAACCCTTGTTCTGGACACACAAACATAATGGGACCATGGTGCCCACAACGGTTGGATCTGTTCCCCAGAAACAAACCAACATTTGTCTTTTTCTGATAATGGTTTTCACTTGTGATCATTGGTTGAGACCCATATTCTATGTTTTGGTTTAAATAGTAGTGATACCTTAGTTTTGGCTCTTCTGTTGAGAGAAGATAAAGAAAATTCATCCCAAATAGTCATCCATATTAAAGATATGCAGCAAGCATTCAGTAAATGTCCCAAATTGTGGAATTCCTCATGCATTAATTATCAACATATAGTTTCAGAAGGAATACAATGAAAAACTGATTTGGAAACACTCTGAGTATTGACAACTTAAGTTAGTCTTCAAATGGCCTGACTTCACAAACAGAAACAATATCATCTCAAAATTTCTTGTCCATTGATCTGTGGAGTATTCTCTGAAATTTTACTTGGCTTTCAGATCTTGGCTGATAGTACCATAACTCTGCATGATAGCTACTTGTTGCTTTACTCCTCATTTACAAGTTACCAAAGCATCAAATGATATCCATGTAGTCACTGAAATCTCATTTGTTCCCAACAAATTTTGACATCCTGATGGCTTGGTCTCAAAATTAATAGGCTTCAATGATCACTGGAGGGTTGTTTCCTTATGTCAATAGATTTAAGAATGACAGCTGTGATATCAGAAGTAGAATCAATTATTTAAACTGTATTTTCAATTTTAAAAATGTAAATGTTTATCACAAGAACTCTGGTTTCTGATTCTGCTAATGAATGCGTCAAAATTACCCAAATAAAGGACTAAGTAATAGGGTGGAATGATGTCTTTTAGTCAGAAGTAAATGGAGCTGTTTAAAGTTCTATAATTAGGTATACTATCAAAATGCATTCAATGCAAAAAAAACACAAAAGCAACAAACCAACTCCAGCTTTAGTAATGAAACTGCAATGTGCAATATTATGTACTTCTATATCTACCATGGTATTTCTTGAAGGTATTGTACTGTATTCTATATTTTCTTGATATTCTTGTAATATAATTGGTTGGCTATATATTTACTGACAGGTGTTTTGGGCATTGTTAACAATATACAAGATCTAAACAATATACATTCCATTGATATTGTACATAAAATTCTTCACAAAAGAATCTGATATGCAGAAAATGTGTGTAAGTTTATATCACAGACTGAAAACTATTTCTTATTTCAATAAGTCTACAGGAAAGCTATGGATAGGTAGCTGGAATTTCAGAAATTGTTTATAATGGATTGTTACTGTCTTTCCACTAAATGCCTAAAACATAGTTGCAATTGGGATATTGTCATATTTTCACAAGTATGATTTCAGAATCACACAGCAAGTTTGATAGCTGGATGTTTATATATATCCGTAGGAGTTCGCAGAATCGTTTCCCATGACTTTGTCCATAAACTTAATTATGATCATTATATCAACCTGTTAAGTTGTTGCATTGCAACATAGACTTTCCTAGAGAGATCATTATTTATTCCTATATATTCAGCTATTTTAGAAATTAGCATGTATCTCATGATGTGTACATTTTTGCTTAGAATGTAGAAAAAATTAGATAATTACTGCCATTAAGTACAAAGATTAGATAATGTGACCTCTTCTGTCACATACTGGTTTTAAAAGGTGATGAAACTGAATGGAACTGAATGTTTTGTAGTGTCTGCCATCCAACCTTCTGTTTGTCATTTGACTGCAAAAATACAGCCTTGATGTAAAGATTCTCTTTCCTGTACAAACACAGTGAATATTTACTATTTATAATAAAAAATAAAACACTTAAGGAAAACAACTATCTGAATATGAGTTCCATTTATGACATATGGTTTCCAATTAACAATTTCCTACCTGAACCTCAGAAAGCCGCGATGTATGAAATCAGCAATAAAATCTGACCTCTGTTGGAGCAGAAGCTGCAAGCTTAAAACATTGTTGTTGTCTGTGGTGGTAATCTTGACTCCTATAGCCCAGAGCTGAAGATTTCTGTAATATCTCAGAGTGTGCCTTCACTATTACATAAGGATCACTGTTGTCAGTGTTTGGTCACTATTTATTAGCAAATGTGAATGTGTAACAGGGGCTCTATATCCAAACTATACTTAACACTTTTAATTGCAGCAATGATATAGATCCTAAACTTTATAACTCCCTCTGCTAGGGATTTGGACCCCATGTGAATAAGGAAATCATTCACTAAAAGTTAACCACTAAAAGTTAAATTGGGATTAGTCCAAAAGAATTTTTGCGGTGTGCACACAAACTTGTAGCACAGGCTGCACAAAATGCCACATTAATAAGGGCAATAGTGCACGGGCAGCAAGTACAAGCTGAAAATATGTAGATAAAGCAAATAATAGCATAAATCAGTTTATGTAATACTGATTACTCAACAGCACAGTTAGTTTAAAGCCCCTCTCTCCAGCTTACAGCATCTTTTAAATGTGCACAACTGAACACATTCAGCAGGAAGGATGATCTTCTCTGTCCTTCCACCCACAAGCCCATACCTTAGATCTCAACAATCTTATTTAAAAGGGATCATTAATTCCTCACATATTAATTCCTGCTGGATTTTTTTCTTGATATTGTGACTATGCAAGTGTTTATTGGTTTCTATAATTGACCAACATGCTGAATTGGCTACCGACTTCAATCTTCTGCGGAAGATCTAAAATAGGTGTGCCTTAGTGGAGGAGGCAGAGGATGTGAATGAGGAGGTGGGAGAATGAGGAGGGGCAATTGGAAGAGGAGGATGCAGGGGAATGGAAGAATAACTCTCAGTAGATATGCAGCCACACCCAGGATATGTTTGGAAGCAAATCTCTTACTGACCACATTGAACAATAAAGTGTGAGACACCTGTATTTCATAAAGAATGCACACGGAAATATGGAAACCAAAAAACCCTGCAGATGCTCAAAATCTAAAACAAAAACAGAAAATACTGGGTTGCCAGAAATATTGGAACATAGTAATCTACTATCTGTGGTGGCTGGAACTATTGGGGGGAGGGGGGCAAAAGTCCACATACAGATGGGTGATCAAAATAACAGTGGAAATAAATTTAGTTGACTGCAGCCTCTTGCAGACTGAATCTGGAATTCTTTACAATATCTCAAATTTAGCCTTTTATCATTTTATTCTTTATTCAAAAGGAAAGGAAATTGAACTATTTTTTGCTAGAGACCAGTAACTAGAAAAATAAGGATCAATGACACTAACAGGGGATTTAACTCTGTTTCTCACCCTGAAGATGCTGCATGACCTGCTGAGTACTTCCTACTCTTAACTTCTCCATTCTTGATAATTGCAACACCATTTCCAGTTCCCATTGTCCTCTGAAGTTCTGGAATTTGTCACAGAAACCCATACAATCAATAGGAGAATGTACAAAACTCCTTACAGACATGCCAATTTTTTTTCAGCCACACTTTGCTTGGATCTCCCCAATCTAGCCTCTGTTCCTACCACATCAAAGAGACTAGTTAATTGGGGAAAGTAGAGGCAATATGAAAGAATATACCGCATGAGCGAAAACGTGCACCTATGGAAATGTAAGCCCAGAAATACCGCCCTACCTGCATAAACAAACATGCTTTCCGGTAGGGTGCTGGTCATTATTTGTTTATATAGAAACATAGAAAATAGGTGCAGGAGTAGGTCATTCGGCCCTACGAGCCTGCACCACCATTTATTATGATCATGGCTGATCATCCAACTCAGAACCCCGCCCCTGCCTTCCCTCCATACCCCCTGATCCCCGTAGCCACAAGGGCCATATCTAACTCCCTCTTAAATATAGCCAGTGAACTGGCCTCAACTGTTTCCTGTGGCAGAGAATTCCACAGATTCACCACTCTCTGTGTGAAGAAGTTTTTCCTAATCTCGGTCCTAAAAGGCTTCCCCTTTATCCTCAAACTGTGACCCCTCGTTCTGGACTTCCCCAACATCGGGAACAATCTTCCTGCATCTAGCCTGTCCAATCCCTTTAGGATTTTATACGTTTCAATCAGATCCCCTCTCAATCTTCTAAATTCCAACGAGTACAAGCCTAGTTCATCCAGTCTTTCTTCATATGAAAGCCCTGCCATCCCAGGAATCAATCTGGTGAACCTTCTTTGTACTCTCTCTATGGCAAGGATGTCTTTCCTCAGATTAGGGGACCAAAACTGCACACAATACTCCAGGTGTGGTCTCACCAAGGCCTTGTACAACTGCAGTAGTACCTCCCTGCTCCTGTACTCGAATCCTCTCGCTATAAATACCAGCATACCATTCGCCTTTTTTACCGCCTGCTGTACCTGCATGCCCACTTTCAATGACTGGTGTATAATGACACCCAGGTCTCGTTGCACCTCCCCTTTTCCTAATCAGCCACCATTCAGATAATAATTTGTTTTCCTATTTTTGCCACCAAAGTGGATAACTTCACATTTATCCACATTAAATTGCATCTGCCATGAATTTGCCCACTCACCCAACCTATCCAAGTCACTCTGCATCCTCTTAGCATCCTCCTCACAGCTAACACTGCCACTCAGCTTCGTGTTATCCGCAAACTTGGAGATGCTGCATTTAATTCCCTCATCCAAGTCATTAATATATATTGTAAACAACTGGGGTCCCAGCACTGAGCCTTGCAGTACCCCACTAGTCACTGCCCGCCATTCTGAAAAGATCCCGTTTATTCCCACTCTTTGCTTCCTGTCTGCTAACCAATTCTCCATCCACATCAATACCTTACCCCTAATACCGTGTGCTTTAAGTTTGCACACTAATCTCCTGTGTGGGACCTTGTCAAAAGCCTTTTGAAAATCCAAATATACCACATCCACTGGTTCTCCCCTATCCACTCTACTGGTTACATCCTCAAAAAATTCAATGAGATTCGTCAGACATGATTTTCCTTTCACAAATCCATGCTGACTTTGTCCGATGATTTCACCGCTTTCCAAATGTACTGTTATCACATCCTTGATAACTGACTCCAACAGTTTCCCCACCACCGACATTAGGCTAACCGGTCTATAATTCCCCGGTTTCTCTCTCCCTCCTTTTTTAAAAAGTGTGGTTACATTAGCCACCCTCCAATCCTCAGGAACTAGTCCAGAATCTAACGAGTTTTGAAAAATTATCACTAATGCATCCACTATTTCTTGGGCTACTTCCTTAAGCACTCTAGGATGCAGACCATCTGGCCCTGGGGATTTATCTGCCTTCAATTCCTTCAATTTACCTAATACCACTTCCCTACTAACAAGTATTTCGCTCAGTTCCTCCATCTCACTGGACCCTCTGTCCCCTACTATTTCTGGAAGATTATTTATGTCCTCCTTAGTGAAGACAGAACCAAAGTAATTATTCAATTGGTCTGCCATGTCCTTGCTCCCCATAATCAATTCACCTGTTTCTGTCTGTAGGGGACCTACATTTGTCTTTACCAGTCTTTTCCTTTTTACATATCTATAAAAGCTTTTACAGTCCGTTTTTATGTTCCCTGCCAGTTTTCTCTCATAATCTTTTTTCCCCTTCCTAATTAAGCCCTTTGTCCTCCTCTGCTGAACTCTGAATTTCTCCCAGTCCTCAGGTGAGCCACTTTCTCTGGCGAATTTGTATGCTTCTTCTTTGGAATTGATACTATCCCTAATTTCTCTTGTCAGCCACGGGTGCACTACCTTCCTTGATTTATTCTTTTGCCAAACTGGGATGAACAATTGTTGTAGTTCATCCATGTAACCTTTAAATGCTTGCCATTGCATATCCACCGTCAATCCTTTAAGTGTCATTTGCCAGTCTATCTTAGCTAATTCACGTCTCATACCTTCAAAGTTACCCCTCTTTAAGTTCAGAACCTTTGTTTCTGAATTAACTATGTCACTCTCCATTTTAATGAAGAATTCCACCATATTATGGTCACTCTTACCCAAGGGGCCTCTCACGACAAGATTGCTAATTAACCCTTCCTCATTGCTCAAAACCCGTCCAGAATAGCCTGCTCTCTAGTTGGTTCCTCGACATGTTGGTTCAAAAAACCATCCCGCATACATTCCAAGAAATCCTCTTCCTCAGCACCTTTACCAATTTGGTTCACCCAATCTACATGTAGATTGAAGTCACCCATTATAACTGCTGTTCCTTTATTGCACACATTTCTAATTTCCTGTTTAATACCATCTCCGACCTCACTACTACTGTTAGGTGGCCTGTACGCAACTCCCACCAGCGTCTTCTGCCCCTTAGTGTTACGCAGCTCTACCCATATCGATTCCACATCTTCCCGGCTTATGTCCTTCCTTTCTATTGTGTTAATCTCTTCTTTAACCAGCAACGCCACCCCACCTCCCCTTCCTTCATGTCTATCCCTCCTGAATATTGAATATCCCTGAACGTTGAGCTCCCATCCTTGGTCACCCTGGAGCCATGTCTCTGTGATCCCAACTATATCATAATCATTAATAACAATCTGCACTTTCAATTCATCCACCTTATTACGAATGCTCCTTGCATTGACACACAAAGCCTTCAGGCGCTCTTTTACAACTCTCTTAGCCCTTATACAATTATGTTGAAAAGTGGCCCTTTTTAATGCTTGCCCTGGATTTGGCAGCCTGCCACTTTTACTCTTCTCCTTAGTACTTAGTACCAAGGTTGCTATGTCATAACTTGCAAGTGTTGCATGATTTACCTGTTACATATCATTAGATCTGTCCTTTTTCCAAAGGCATTCTAGTGTTCTCCTTTTGAACAAAATATTGATTTGCTCCCTTTATAGATTAATATCCTAAATTTCACTGGTGTCTCTAAAGTCATTTCACACAGGTAGGTCCCAGTTTTGTGGATGCAAGCTTTATAGGCACTGTAATAGGCTACTTCTGTACAGGTTGCTCATATTTAGTGAGGGGGACCCACCTCAAAGATCAAAGATCATGAATCTTACACTATTAAAATTTTTAAAAGCACTTTGAATGTTGCAGGTACATTAAAATCTTTCAAAACCATTAAAATACCTAGCAAATATAAAATGCTGAAGGGGAAAAAAAAACTAGAGATATGTAAAATGCTTCCAACTATTTTCATCAGTTTAAATACTTCCAAACATTTCTTAACACTCTCAAATACTAAAGTATGTAAATTAACACATTATTAGAGACTTAAAGATTTATTTATTGAGATACAGTGTGGAATAGGCCCTTCAAGCCATGCCGCCCAGCGACCCTCGATATAATCGTAGCCTAATCATGGGACAATTTACAATGACCAATTAACCTACCAAGCGGTACTTCTTTGGACTGTGGGAGGAAACTGGAGCACCTGGAGGAAACCCACACAATCAATAGGAGAATGTACAAAACTCCTTACAGATAGTGGTGGGAATTGAACCCGGGTCACTGGTACTGTTAAGTGTTGTGCTAACCACTACGCTACCATGCTGCTCAAATTTAAGAGCTTATTATTTAAATTAATCGGCATGTTTGAAGCCAATCCATTCCATTCACATCAACATGAGATGTCCCCTTTTCCTCTTCGGATCTGGAACAAAAATTTCCACAGAAGTTTCCGCTTTCACACTAAACTCCATGAAGATTTGACATTGGAAAAATCCTAATTGTGAATTGATTTGGCATCAGTTTCTAGATTTCACATGCACATAACATGCACAAAAATCCAATATTGCTGTCAGATACACAGAATAATTACAGCAAACTTCAATGGTTGTCATTACCCTCTGGAATTTGGAATGATTTAGGATATGAGTTTCACCATGCATGACTTGTCCATTAGTCCCAGTATGCAGTGGCTTGACTATCAGGCCTTAAAGAGATCACTATCAGCTACATCAAAATTTCTTCTTAAGTTTATTAAGAACAGAAGGGGCACAAACTCCCTTAATCCAACAAGATTATTTTTCTCTCCCTGCCAGTCCTGCACCTCATCCTCTCACTCTTCCACAGATCCAGCTCTCCATAGTGGTGACAGCTGGTACAAAATCCTGGTGATCTCCTGCCCTACTCAAGGGAGAAGCTTCCATGAACCCATCTCTTTGGAACATAGCTGCAGAAATTGATGTCCAGGATGGCTCGAGCCTTACCCTTCTGCATTCTATTTCCTCTGCCTCATTGAAAGCATGATCAAAGAAACCAAAGCTTAGCTAGCCAGGAAACGTTGTGATGGCAAACAGTGTTCCAGCTGTTGTCTTTCAGTAGTACAATAGGAAGTGGGCATTCAGTGAGGAGCTGAAAACAGTGTTTTTTTTTAAGTTGCTCAAAACAGAAGGGTAAGCAAAGCTAATGGCCTATAAATTCTATCACAATGATATAAATCTTAAACTCCACATCATTCAGTGCTGGGTACTAGCACAATTCCAGAGTTTTGTTTTGTTCTGGGTTCTGCATGGCTCTGACAGTGAGGGCAGAGAGACTGCCAGACCTGTTCAGTGACAAGTGCACGTTTTCTTTTGTTATGGCACAATGCAGGCCTCTGAGGAACATGGCCTCCAGGCTCAGAAAGTGGAACACGACCTCCAGGCTCAGAAAGTGGAACACGAGTGTTGAGGTTTCAATCTTATCAATGCAATCCTTTCTCTTCTGTGGTTGGAGAATTGAGGCTTTATAACATGGAACACTCAGGACAGGAACAGGCTTTTCAGCTCCCCACGTTTGCACCAACCGTTGATGCTACTCTTAACTAATCCTACTCTTTTTCTGCTCCGAAAGAAAGTCATACAAATGTAAATAAGACAAGTTATTATGAGCCAACCAATCCACCATTTATTCAACTAAACACTTTAAAATTCAGAGATTTCGTAGAGTTTAAAATAATACAAATTATGTATAAAGTAAAAAATGGACAGCTACCACAAAGTATCCAAAGGTTGTTTAAAATGAAAGTCATAATGATTTGAGAGGAACATGTTCAAAACAAAGGATAAGAAAAAATGTAAAAAAATCATTGTATTTCAGTCAGAGAGGTGAATCTATGGAACAGTTTAGTGAGAATTTAAAAAAATGCACCACACTTAACGTTTAAAAAATTATTTAAAAATAATTTAATGAACAAATATAAAATACATGATTTAAAATGAATGGGAGTAATGTAAATAAATGATACTTAGAATTGGATTTTGTATTAAAAGAATGTGAAATTTTTTGTGTTGATATGATGATTGACGTCAAATATGTTGTTGTATAAGTCAGAGGAGTAGGCGTAATAAGCTGGAGCTTTAGCCTACACCCTTTCGGTCTGTTTCAAAGAATATCTATGTTTTTTTGTTATAATTTTGTCCTCTGAAATCATCATTGAAAATGATGCTTTTGTTATGTTTGTACTGACCGAAATAAATTTCCTTCCTTCATTCATTCTATCTGTCAGGAAATAGTCTGTATCCCTCTATTTGTGCTTGTTCATGGGTCTGTCAAAATGCCTCTTAACTTTGCCATTGTATCCACTTCTACCACCTCCACTGGTAGTGCACTCTAGACTTCTACTCTTCTCTGAGAAAAAAAAAGCTTGCTTTTTGGACCTCATGGATTCGTAGAGTTTTATAGCAAGGAAACAGGTCCTTTGGTCCCATTAGTCAATGACAGTCAAGATGCTTGTCTATACGAATCCCATTCTTGCCCTTCCTAATTTCCTTTCCTTAAACTTCTCTCCTCTCACCTTAAACCTCTAGAATGTGACATCTCTCCCCGAAGGAAAAAATATGGATACCTACCCTTTAAGTACTTCTATCATTTTATAAAATTCCATCAGGTCACACCCCCTCACCCCCAAGCATCTGATACTCCAGAGAAAACAACCTAAGTCCGTCCAATTTATCCTTATGGATAGACACTCCAATCCAGGCAACACTTTGGTGACAAACAAGAGGAAATCTGCGGATGCTGGAAATCCAAGCAACACATATAGAATGCTGGAGGAACTCAGCAGGCCAGGCAGCATCTGTGGAAAGGAATACAGTCGATGTTTCAGGCCGATTCCCTTCATCAGGACTGGAAACAAAGATGAGGAGTCAGAGTAAGAGAGGTGGGGGGAGGAGAGGAAGAACCCCAAGGTGATGGGTGACACCAGGAGGAGAGAGGGGTGAAGTAAAGAGCTGGAAATTTGATTAGTGTAAGAGATAGGGGGAATCTTATAGGGGAGGACAGAAGACCATGGAAAAAAGAAAAGGGGGAGGATCCCAGCACTAATTGCCATGGTACACCTCTGGTCACAAACATCCATCAGACCAACACCCCTCTGCTTATATCATCTGCTGTCTCTGACCAAAACAAAATTGGACCGAACTTACCAACTCACTATCGATCCCATGTGATTTCGTCTCTGGACTTCATCTGCTGCTCAGATTTTTCTTCATGTACTGTAGCTGATAATGGCCCCAGTTCCTGCTTCTACTACTGATGACCTTGGGCTCCCTTTTCCCTAGCCAATCTTTTCCCTGGCTAACTCTTGGTCTTCATATCCTTGGGCTTTTACCATCCCATTCTCTTCCTGACCAATTTAACTGCTCTGTTCCTCCCTCCCAAGAGTGAAAACTGCAATTAGCATATCCTTTCTTATTGATCCCTTCTCCTGATTTTCTTCACAGCTAGGTTTACCACTAATCATTGCTTTGACCAAACCCCACCCAATTAATCACCAGACCATCTGCCCCTTCTGCATTCATCTCTACCAGCTAATTTTCTCTCATCCCCAAACAATTCTCTTTCTCCTCCATTGTTTCTTTATGGGTGGAAGAGAGACTCTGGTGATCCTCTCAGCAGTTCTCACAGCCCTTTGTAGGGCCTTGCAGTCAGATGCCTTGTAATTCCTGTACAAGACGGCAATGCAGCTAGTAAGGACAATCTCAATGGTGCTCTTGTAAAAAGTGGTTAGAATGGGGAGGGGGTGGAGCCTCCTGCCTCAATATCCTCAGGAAGTGGAGAGATTGCTGTGATTTCTTGACTAAGTGGTAGTTTTGAGGGTCCAGGTTCACTCCCAGAAACTTAGTGCTCCTAATTTTCTCCATGGAGGAGCCATGTACGTGCAATGAGGAGCAGTCAGCCTACACCTTCCTAAAGTCCACATCTCTTTCGTCTTGTCCACGCTGGGAGTCAAGTTGTTGTCCTCGCAGCATTCTAGCCGCTGCTCTACCTGCTCTCTGTATGCCGTCTTGTCGTCATTGATAATGAGCTCAGCCATTGTTGTGTCATCAGCAAATCTGATGTTTCTTTTTGAACTGAGTCTAGCAATACAGTCATGTATCAGCAGCGTGATCAACAATAGACTGAGCACAAAGCTCCAGGGGTCACTGCTGCTCAGCGTGATGGAGCTCGAGATGATTCTGTCATCACAGACTGACTGTTGCCTTTCTGTCAAGAAACTAGAGTGACAAAGTAGCAAAAACCATTACAGTCTATAAATTTTCCTTCAACTTCATGTGGAATAGTTAATAATAATAATTTTATTTATAGAGAAGATTTCATACAAATGATGTAGTTCGAAGTGCTTTACAATGGGATAAAGTGCAAACATGAAAATAAAACTTAAAAATGTAAAGAATGAACATAAAAATAAAAGACAAAATATGTCTTTTAAAAGCAGGGTTAAAGAAATAGGTTTTGAGCTGGCGTTTAAAAGGATGAACTGAGTCTGCATGCCTTATAGTTTTAGGTATTCCACAGTTTAGTGGTAAATTTAAAAAGAAATTGACCTGTTTATACTTAAGAGACCAAAGGAAGAAGATCTGCGAGCTCGAGCAGTATTATAAAACAAAAATGATTTTGTGAAGCACTCTGGTCAGAGACCAAGAGCTTTAAAAACAAGTAAGAGAATTTTAACTTCAATTTTAAAGGATACAGGAAGCCAATGCAGAATAGCTAGTATGGGAGTGATAAGTTCCCTCATCCTGCTTTTGGTTAAAGTCTAGCAAGGGCGTTCTGAATGAGTTGAAGTTTATTAATCGATTGCTTTGGAAGCCAGTAAAAAGTGTATTGAAGTAATGTAGTCTAATTTTCAGCATCATTATGTGACAGAAATGAACGTACCTTTGCTATGTTTCTTAAGTGTAGAATTGCTCTAGTCACTTTCTTTATGAGGAATTTAAAATTCAAATCTGAATCAAGGATAATACCCCGATTAGTTATTTCTGATTTTACAAGGGGAGCCAAGTTCCCAAGTTTATCAGTAAGGTTAACTCTTTTGGTTTTGGGACAAACCAAAAGTATTTCAGTTTTACCTCCATTTAGTTTTAGGAAATTATTGCACATCCATTTGTTTATTGCAGCCATACCAGAAGTCAGAGAAGATAGGATATTATCATCATCTGGCTCAAGTGAGATATACAATTGTGTGGCACCTACATAACTGTAGAAATCAAGTTTGTGCTCTCTAATGATGTCTCCTAAGGGAAGCATGTATAAGAAGAAGAGTAGGGGACCAAGACAGCTTCCCTGAGCAACACTAAAAAGTACATTGTGTCTCTTAGAAAACTGGTCTCCAAGACAAACAAAAAATTTTCTCTATAAGATATATGTGTAACCCTCAGGCTTGCCCAGCTTGTGCTTGTCTAGGGAATCAGCCTTCGGCCCCGCCAAACTGGGTAATCACGTTTGTGTGGATGTTGTGTCATGTATCCCCAGTTACAAACCCACAACGCAAAATATCAGACAGTACACCATATGCAATTAAATGATTGACCTTTATGAATCTTAATCTGAATCCTGTATAAGATTAGTAATGAAAGTTTTTAAAAAGAAGGGCCTAAGTCAAGTCAAAGTCATGTTGGAGCTCACTCAGTAGTCATTCTTCCACCATCGGTCTCCTCCGAATATCGCCGACCTTCGGACCGTCAGATCCCAGTCCACCCCGTCCGGTGGTCTACCAGCTCTCTCCACATGCATCTTCCCTCTTCCACTCTCCTCGACAAAAGACCACGAAAACAACATCCTTCCATATACACAAGACAAAGCAACAATGCATACTACAGTCCTGTTATCTCCAGTCATAACCTGAACATTGCTGCTACAGAGAAACCGTTACCTCAGCAGTGGACATTACAGAGAAGTCATTACATTAGCCTTAGCAGTGAAAAATTACAAAGAAGCCATTACATTCTCCCCCTATCAAATTTAGTCATGTCCTCATAACGTTGAGATAATTTGCCACCCCTTCCTGCAAAACACAAAGCCTAATCCAGGTGCAAAAGGCAGTGACATAGCTCCCCAAAACAGTAGATATCATGCTCTGTTCCCCAGGCGCTACACAGGCCAACCTATCCGGTGGTCTCGCTCTTCTCTGAGACCTCCATACCTCCTCACCTAACTCTTCAGGCTCAGACACTACTGGGGATACTTTGGGTCTACTTGCCAAGTCCTCCCTCGATCTACCGCTCATGCCCTCCTGCAACTCGGAGCCCCTTGTCCCGTGTCCAGGCCCCGCTTCCTCTCATTCAGCGTCCCGCTGTAACCCAGGCTGCCCACAGATAGCGCCCCCCCCCACCACTTCACCTGACTCAGTGGGAGAAGTCCAGGGGTCTCTTCCTCAGTCAATGGGGAGTTAGTGAAAGGCAGCATGTACCACATATCCAGATCATCATCCTCCGAATCAGTATCCCTCTCATGGGTGGGGCCCAGCCCAGCCTCTCCCGCTGTGGGCTCTGCAGTCACCCCGCATTTTCGCAGAGTCCTCTTACTCAGTGTAGGCTCCAAGTTGGGCTCTAGGTCTACCTGCACCTCTTGTCCCAGGGGCAACAGGTGGTTCTGATGGAGAATCTTGACAGGCCCCTTCCCCTCCTCTGGTTTCACCTGGAAAATCGGTAGGTTTGACATCTGACTGTCCACTACATAGGGTGTGGCTGCCCAGCGGTCAGCCAACTGCTGCTTTCCAGGTAGCCCCAAATTCCTTATGAGGTCTTGGTCTCCCGGCAGGAGTTGGGAGAACCTCACTTTCTGATCATACCTCCTCTTATTTCCTTGATTCTGCTTGGCGGCCGCAACCCAGCCAATTCATAAGCCCTTTTCAGCTCTCTCCTCATATCAGGCACATACTTCAGATAAGGCTTTGGTGGTAAGTCACCCGCATTAGTCCAAAACAAAGGTCAATGGGCAACCTCACCTCGTGCCCAAACATCAGATAATATGGCGAGTACCCAGTAGCTTCATTTCGTGTACAGTTGTAACAGTGAACCAGATGCCCAATATGTTGACTCCGTCTGCTCTTTTTGCTGATCTCCAGGGTCCTGAGCATGTCTAGCAAAGTCTGATTAAACCTCTCAGGCTGGAGATCTCCCTGCAGGTGATAGGGCGTGGTCCTCAACTTCTCAATTCCTAGCATGCCCAGTAACTCATCTATGAGTCTACTCTCAAAGTTCCGTCCCTGGTCACTATGTATCCACCTGGGAAGACCATAATAAATGAAATACTTCTCCCATAATACTTTCGCCACCGTAGTCGCCCTCTGGTCCTTGGTAGGAAAAGCCTGAGCATATCAGGTGTAGTGGACGGTGATGACTAAGACATTCGCCGTGTTGCTCTGCAAGTGGGACAAAGGAGCTGCCCTCGTAGGCAGTGTCTTCCGCCGTATGCATTGAATGCACGACTTGCAGTATTCTTCAACCTCCGACTTTATTCGGGGCCAGTAAAACCGGTCTCTGAGCAATCCATAGGTCTTTTCCATCCCCAAATGTCCAGAATCATCATGAAGTGACTTCAACGCAATCTTCCGATACTTCTCAGGCAGAACCAGCTGGCAACGCTGAGGTTGGTCTGGGGATGACATGACCCGGTATAAGATCTGGTTCTTCAACTCCAACCAAGGCCGTTCTTTCAGTAATGGAGGCACCAAGAGCGTGTTTCGTCTTCTCCGCCTGAGCCATGTCTCTCTTTTCAACCGCAGGCCAAATAGTGCCAATGCCCAGATCATCTCGCTGAGCAGCTGCCACTTCCCCAGAACTCAATTCCGGCAGCTGATTTGTCTTCAGAGCAGTCAGGTTACAGTAAACTGGGGGTAGAGCGTCATCAGAAGCCCCTAATTGATCCACTGCTCGATCCTGCCTCTCCTTTTCCTCTGCCTTCACGGTGATGGCAAACTGACACTTGCCCTTCACCCCAGGGACAGGGACACTCTCCCACTCCTCATCCCTGTCCAGTCCCTTATGCACCTCGTGGGACAAAGCATCTGCATCAATATTCCAGCTCCCCGGCTGGTACTTCAGGCTGAAATCATAGGCAGACAACGCTGCCAACCACCGATGGCCCATGGCATCCAGTTTGGCCGAGGTCAGGATATAAGTTAAGGGGTTGTTGTCCATCCTCACCTCAAACTTGGTCCCATAGAGATAGTCACTCAGCTTATCCACCACTGCCCATTTCAACATCAGGAATTCCAACTTGTGCATGGGATAGCTTCTCTCGGAGGGCGACAAACTCTGGCTGACAAATGCCACAGGCCTCAACCCGGTGCCCTGATCCTGATACAGGACGCCCCCTAAACCTTCTCGGCTGGCATCTGTGTGCAGTACATACGGCAATCGGGGGTCTGCAAAAGCCAGCACCGGTGCCTGGGTCAGCAACTCCTTCAGCGACTGAAAAGCCTCCTCACATTTTACATCCCACATTTGTCGGGTTTAGATATCTTGACCCTCCTGTCCTTTTTCTTGCCTCCCTTTCTTTCCCAAGGGAGGGTAACCACACAGAAGCTGATTCATTGGGTGACTCACTTTGCCATAGCCCTTCACGAATCTCCGATAATCACAGAACCCAAGGAATGAGCACAGAGCGCTCACAGTCTGGAGCCTTGGTCAAATGGTCACCGCTTCTATCTTAGCTGGGTCTATAGTCACTCCATTCCGTGAGATTATGTGTCCGACATAGCCAACAGACGTTTTGCAGAACTGGCACTTGTCCAGGGAAAGTTTTAACCCTTCAGCTTTCAGGTGGCTGAGCACCTTCAGTAGCCTCGCTTCATGTTCTTCCAAGGTGGATTCAAATACTATGAGGTCATCCAAATACACTAACACCTCAAGCAACACACATACAAATTGCTAGCAAACACAGCAGGCCAGGCAGCATCTTTAGGAAGAGGTACAGTCGACATTTCAGGCCGAGACCCTTCATCAGGACTAACTGAAAGATGAGATAGTAAAAGACTTGAAAGTGGGAGGGGGAGGAGAAGATCGGAAATGATAGGAGAAGACAGGAGGGGGAGGGATGGAGCCAAGAGCTGGACAGTTGATTGGCAAAAGGGATATGAAAAGATCATGGGACAGGAGGTCTAGGGAAAAAGAAAGGGGAAGGGGGAAGCCCAGAGGATGGGCAAGGAGTTATAGTGAGAGGGACAGAGGGAGAAAAAGGAGAGAGAGAAAAAAATTAATAATAATAATTAAAAATAAATAAATAAATAACGGATGGGGTACGAAGAGGAGGTGGAGAATTAATGGAAGTTGGAGAAATCAATGCTCATGCCATCAGGTTGGAGGCTACCCAGACGGAATATAAGGTGTTGTTCCTTCAAACTGAGTGCGGCTTCATCTTTACAGTAGAGGAGGCCGTGGATAGACGTATCAGAATGGGAATGGGATGTGGAATGAAAATGTGTGGCCACTGGGAGATCCTGCTTTCTCTGGCGGACAGAGTGTAGGTGTTCAGCGAAACAGTCTCCCAGTCCGTGTCCGGTCTCGCCAATATATAGAAGGTCGCATCGGGAACACCTCAAGCAAGTTCATATCCTCCACCGTCTTCTCCATGACTCTCATGAGCCTCCTCACAAGAGGGGTGTTGGACCCCACCAGAACTGAAACACCACCCGTCTCAACAGTGTTCGGACAAACCAGCACCACTGTATCAAGAACCTCAGACATTCCCACATCGGCCTCCGAGAACTCCAGTTTCACTGACAAATAATGGTCATATGGATAATCACCAGCACTGGTACGTACCCCAGATCTCCAGTGCCCTGAATGGTGTCACGGGTAAATGCTTCAGATACCAGTTGTAAAATGAACGGTACAGTAACATGACCTGCGACCCGGTGTCAAGTATGGCTTTCCTGTATATCCCCTTCGAATGTTAAAAGGCATGGACAGAGTGGATGAGGCAAAGTCGTTTCCCATGATGGGGGAGTCTAGTACGAGAAAGCATGACTTAAGGATTGAAGGGCGCCCATTCAGAACAGAAATGCGAAGAAATTTTTTTAGTCAGAGTGTGGTGAATCTATGGAATTTGTTGCCACGGGCAGCAGTGGAGGCCAAGTCATTGGGTGTATTTAAGGCAGAGATTGATAGGTATCTGAGTAGCCGGGGCATCAAAGGTTATGGTGAGAAGGCGGGGGAGTGGGACTAAATCGGAGAAAATGGATCAGCTCATGATAAAATGGCGGAGCAGACTTGATGGGCCGAATGGCCTACTTCTGTTCCTTTGTCCTATGGTCTTATGGTCTTATGGTCTCTATCTGTAGCGACACACTGGAGCATGGTCCCACTAAGCCTTCAGGAATAGGGTCTTTTGATTTCGGGAGTTCCTTGGTACACCACTGGGAACGTGTTCCCCTAGAGACACCAGGCTGTTCCCTCACTGGGTCTCCTCTAAGTTTCTCGACACCTCTCCCTGCTTGGATACCTGGGGGCTCGCTCTCCGAGGGCCTTCCTGCTGCTCACATTCCCACCGGAAGTGTCCCTCTTCCCCACAGTTATAGCACACGCTACCAGCTGATCCTTCTCTCACAGAACCCTGGCCACCCGCAGCCCTCTGTGCGGTTCGTCCCCTGAGGGGAGGCCCTCTCTACCAGTCCTATCATAAGGAGAGTCCACACCCGCTGTTAACACCTGGGACATCTCAGTTCTCAGCTCTGCCACCATCTCCTGTACCATTTCTCGGGTTGGGCTGGCCCCAGTCACCTCACCACAAGGGGCTACTGCCGAGGACTGTACCCTGCTGACAGAGTCCTCTCATGACCCCAACGTGTTCTGCTCCTCCCGCACATCGCTGATCAGCTGAACAAATGAGGGAGGGGGGCGCATTTTATGGGACTGTCAGAGACCCAAAGCAATCATGTACTGGGAATGGGCACTGTTGGCTATCTGGTCCATCCTTAACTTACCCACCTCAGCCGCCTAAATGAACCACTGGTGACACAAACAATTTAATTGTCTCTCTAGCCGAAAAATGTACATGGAAAGCTTCTCCCGCTTCTCCAGACACATGTTTTGAAACCCCCCTCCCCCATGAGCTCCAGTGTGCTCCCTGTCACAGCAAAAGCGCTCTCTAATGCTTCTAGATACTCAGCAAGCGGAGCAGAGTGTTGGTTAACTGATACGCCTCTTTCTACATCAGCCGCTAACCCCTTCAAACTTTCAACCAATCTCTGTCACTTTTCATCATCCGAGCACTGCCACTCATCTAACAACTGAGAGATCTTCTCCACCCACGTCTCATACTCCTCTTCCCCCTCGGGGGTGTGCGTTATTCCAGAGAACATTCTTATCTTCCGGCGGGGACCCTCTGCCTGTGTACTGGGCCACTCATCCGCCAGGGAGGTAAGGGCTGATGCCAACTCAGAACCCTCACTCTTCACTGGGGGATGGGGACTAATTAAACTTTCCAAATCCGACTACTCTTTCCCCTCACTCCTCAGAAACGATAGAACCCTGTCTCTGAACTCTCCGCCCCCAACTGCGGGCAACTCAACTTGTGAGCCAGCCTGCTGGGCTCCCTTCCCCTCCTTCCTGACAGTATGGACAGTATGGACAGGCCATGGCCCCACCTCACCTGGGGCACAGACAGACGCTGGCAGTCCCACCGCCGTTACGTCAGCACTAGTCTGAACTAAAACAAGGTCTGAGCCCGCCATTTTATCAAACCTTCGCACTACGATTTCAACTTTGCCAACAGCTTTAACCATACTCAAAAATTGAATTGAACCAGAAATACTTGTAAATTTGGACATGGTTTAAGAGGTTGGCTGTAACTGTAGCTGTGCTCTTCCTAATGGAAGCAAGTTTATTGATAAAAATATTACAAATTCCTCACATTTTGTGGCAGATGCTTGACTGAGGACATTATAGATTGCACCAGGGTTCAACAGTTGGTTTATAGTTGAGAACAATATTCCTGAATTGCTACTATTTTCTGTAATAATCTTGGGAAATAGTTCTTGCAAAGTGTATAGCAGCATTAAAGGGGGCTAGTTTTTTCTTGAAAATATTATAGACAATAGACAATAGGTGCAGAAGTAGACCATTCAGCCTTTCGAGCCTGCACCGCCATTCTGAGATCATGGCTGATCATCTACTATCAATACCCGGTTCCTGCCTTGTCCCCATAACCCTTGATTCCCCTATACATAAGATACCTATCTAGCTCCTTCTTGAAAGCATCCAGAGAATTGGCCTCCACTGCCTTCTGAGGCAGCGCATTCCACACCTCCACAACTCTCTGGGAGAAGAAGTTCCTCCTCAACTCTGTCCTAAATGACCTACCCCTTATTCTTAAACCGTGCCCTCTGGTACTGGACTCTCCCAGCATCTGGAACATATTTCCTGCCTCTATCTTGTCCAATTCCTTAATAATCTTATATGTCTCAATCAGATCCCCCCTCAATCTCCTTAATTCCAGCGTGTACAAGCGCAGTCTCTCTAACCTCTCTGCGTAAGACAGTCCGGACATCCCAGGAATTAACCTAGTGAACCTACGCTGCACCTCCTCCACGGCTAGGATGTCCTTCCTTAACCCCTGGAGACCAAAACTGCACACAATACTCCAGGTGTGGTCTCACCAGGACCCTGTACAAATGCAAAAGTATTTCCTTGCTCTTGTACTCAATTCCCTTTGTAATAAAGGCCAACATTCCATTAGCCTTCTTCACTGCCTGCTGCACTTGCTCATTCACCTTTAGAGACTGAAGAACAAGTACTCCTAGATCTCTTTGTATTTCTCCCTTACCTAACTCCACACCTTTCAGATAATAATCTGCCTCCCTGCTCTTGCTCCCAAAGTGAATAACCTCACACTTATTCACATTAAATGCCATCTGCCAAGTTTCTGCCCACTCACCCAGCTTATCCAAGTCACCTTGAATTCTCCTAACATCCTCATCACATGTCACACTGCCACCCAGCTTAGTATCATCAGCAAACTTGCTGATGTTATTCGCAATGCCTTCCTCTAAATCATTAACGTAAATCGTAAACAGCTGTGGTCCCAATACCGAGCCCTGTGGCACCCCACTAGTCACCACCTGCCATTCCGAGAAACACCCATTCACTGCTACCCTTTGCTTTCTATCTGCCAACCAGTTTTCTATCCATATCAATATCCTCCCCCCAATGCCATGAGCTCTGATTTTACTCACCAATCTCCTATGTGGTACCCTATCAAATGCCTTCTGAAAGTCAAGGTACACCACATTCACTGGATCTCCCGCGTCTATCTTCCTGTTTACATCCTCGAAAAACTCCAATAGATTAGTCAAGCATGATTTGCCCTTGGTAAATCCATGCTGGCTCAGTCCAATCCTATCACTGCTATCAAGATATGCTGCTATTTCATCTTTAATAATGGACTCTAGCATCTTCCCCACTACTGATGTTAGGCTAACAGGGTGATAGTTCTCTGTTTTCTCCCTCCCTCCTTTCTTTAAAAGTGGGATAACATTAGCCATTCGCCAATCCTCAGGAACTGATCCTGAATCTAAGGAACATTGGAAAATGATCACCAATGCATCTGCAATTTCCAGAGCCACCTCCTTTAGTACCCTAGGATGCAGACCATCTGGACCTGGGGATTTGTTAGCCTTCAGTCCCATCAGTCTACTCATCACTGTTTCCTTCCTAATGTCAATCTGTTTCAGATCCTCTGTTACCCTATGTCCTTGGCCCATCCATACATCTGGGAGATTGCTTGTGTCTTCCCTAGTGAAGACAGATCCAAAGTACTTATTAAATTCATCTGCCATTTCTCTGTTTCCCGTAACAATTTCTCCCAATTCATTCTTCAAGGGTCCAACATTGTTCTTAACTATCTTCCTTCTCTTCACATACCTAAAAAAACTTTTGCTATCCTCCATTATATTCCTAGCTAGCTTGCGTTCATACCTCATTTTTTCTCCCCGTATAGCCTTTTTAGTTAAGTTCTGTTGCTCCTTAAAAATTTCCCAATCATCCGTCTTCCCACTCACCTTAGCTCTGTTATACTTCTTTTTTAATGCTATGCTATGGTGGACTTCTAGTCTAGTTTTCCTTCATTTTCATTCAGCTAGTGTGGATGATCTCTTCAGTTTGTGGAGAGCATCGTTTAACCATGGTGATGTTTTACTCAGTGGTTTCTTTTTAATCCTACGTGGGGCCATTGTGTTTAATATTTTTGTCAAGTTATTGTTGAAAGAATCAACTATTTCATTTACTGAGCTGTCTAAGCCATATGGGTCAGATAAACTAGACAGCTCAGAGAATTTAAGTTGTGTTGCAGCATTGAGAAACCTTTTAACTGTAATTTCTTTTCTGGTCTTGGTTCCAGGCAGGAGTGCACCAAAAAGTACACAAAAATGATCAGAGTTTGCGGTCGCAGACCAAGAGACATTAATAATATTTAACCCATTTGTCATTACTAAATGAAGTGTATTTATAAGTGATCGGTGAGGTCGGCGACATGCAGGGTAAGATCTAGACTGCCTAGTAAGTTCATGAATTCAGCTGCAATAGTGTTCACATTGGAGTGATCATTAATATGAATATTGAAATCACCAAAGATGAGAATCCTGAGGATATTGGAGTTAACGTGGCACCTGAGTGACTACAGAGTCGAAGAACTGCTCGTTATCCGTAATCTGATGAAGTTGGGGCATTTTTCCACCTAGTTCTGTGATTTTATGGTCTGGGCAAAGGCAGCCCTCATAGACAGGTAGGGAGATGAAAGGTGGCATAGACCCAGTCTCATCATTTCGAACTAATTGTTAGCTATAAATTTGAGGGAATATTTACATGACAATAAAAATCACTCCACAGGGTATCAAAGGGATCAATCTCTTTGACATCTGAAAAATATTGGCAACTCAGTGGTTTGGAAAATCCAATAACTTAACATCTATATCTTCAATAAGTAAAACTCAAAATGAAAGTTAGTTTCAACACAAAATACTAAGAAGATCATGATGGCCCCTGAGGATGGATGAGTTGGACCAAATTTACAGAATAACAAGGACAAGGGTAGTCCTGTTGATGTAGGTTGAGTGTAAGCAGTAGGTCCAACAGAACTCAATATTCCTTTCTTTATCAGTGATATTCATTCAAAAGCTAAGGTATTTTAGCTAAACAGTGATGCTGTATTTGTCAGGATGATCAATGATATAGCTGAAAAACTATAAAATAAATTGGACTACATATGTACCTGGTAGGAAAGGTTGCAGAAGAAATTTAATGCAGGCAAATGCTAAGTAAGTAGATAAGCCATGGGGCCCGAGTATGATCCTGAAATGGCTTAAAATGAATTTGAAAGGCAAGAGTTTAATTAGTCTTTAGTGTTCAATGTGCCTTATTAATACAGAGAAGCAATTGATAAAGTAATTTGAGCTATAGGCAAAAAAATACTTAAGCTTTAGAAATTAATGAATTCATGAACAACGGGGCTCTGGTCATACAATTACTCTTGTGTTATGTCTAGTTCTGGCCACTGTAAAGCAAGGGAGGCACTCCCGAATTGAAGGCAACGTAAGTGATCGGTGATTTGGGGAAAGATGAGAAAAACACGGGTCTTTCAGCCTTGAAAAGCACGCCCCAGGAGACGGCCTTGTAGAATTCTGTCACAGAAAAAGAAAAATGTTTTCAAATCAAATTGCAAGAAGAGGGTAATAGGATATATGGCTGAGCTCGAAGAATTAAAGTTCTGTATTTTGTTCTGGGTTTATAAGCACTGTACAGTTGTGCACAGATTTTTTTGTTTTCTGAATAAATTATATTTCATCCTTTCCATTTGGCAGTCTAACTGGAGCTGTCACACGTTCATCTTAAACTTGCCAATTCTCTAGCATATTCCCTTCCTATGGGAATAACCCAGATCTTTTGTATTAATCCTTTAAAGCGACAAACTAAATTTCACAATCTTTGAAATATTTAAATACTGTAATCACTAGCTGAAGTCATAACTTAGAAATGAAAAAGACCTGGCGTCATATCATATAAACAAACATTTCTCTGGAGAGTTGCAACGTTGTTACCAATGAGAGTCAGTACTTTTTAATATTCATTTTTTTCTAATTAATTATTCAAACTTGCAATGCAAAACAGATTGGACGATCTTTCGAACTTGAAAAGTTTGATTCATTTGACCCCATTTGGTCACCACAGTAACAGAGGACTTCTTTCAAGCATATTCAAGATAGGAGTCTAGATTTATACAACAGACTGCTCTCCCAATCAAGCTTCTTTGCTATAACCTCACACAACCAGGCCAACAGAAGAAATGACTGATGACAAGATGCTTAACTGTTTGCCAATTCATTCAGATGAGAACAGATTAGATGGATTCGTGAAGAAAATGATGAGCCTGATTTCCATCACTTCTGCCACTTGGCCCTGTCCTTGACAGTATCAGTAGGAGTGACTTTGTAGAGAAAGTCCAAGGACATCCTCCATTGTGCTGCATGGTAGTACAATCATGCTGGAATGGGATAGGTACTGAATGATTTTGATTTAGTCCAAAATAGACACCAATGTCCAAAAGCGGGCATCATGGGGCACTGTTGACCATCAACCTGTAACCTCATGCATGTGATGCTCTTCACTCTAACATTACCAGTAAGTCAACAAAACTCAGTCAGCTCAATACCATTCAGGATAAGTTTGACTATTTTGCTCACATGCTAAGCACGATCATAAACATTGAATGCTACCCCACCAGTATACAATAGCTACATGTTTACATTTATCTGTTGGTTGCCCTCCTAGTCACACTACCCTGAATTTCGATTCATTTATTTATCACATGTACACTGAAGCATACAGTGAAGTGCATTATTTGTATTAGTCATAGTCATAGTCATAGTCATACTTTATTGATCCCGGGGGAAATTGGTTTTCGTTACTGTTGCACCATAAATAATTATAATAATAAAACCATAAATAATTAAATAGTAATATGTAAATTACGCCAGGAAATAAGTCCAGGACCAGCCTATTGGCTCAGGATGTCTGACCCTCCAAGGGAGGAATTGTAAAGTTTGATGGCCCACAGGCAGGAATGACTTCCTATGACGCTCTGTGTTGCATCTCAGTGGAGTGAGTCTCTGGCTGAATGTACTCCTGTGCCCAACCAGTACATTATGTAGTGGATGAGAGACATTGTCCAAGATGTCGTGCAACTTGGACAGCATCCTCTTTTCAGACACCACTGTATGAGAGTCCAGTTCCATCCCCACAACATCACTGGCCTTACGAATAAGTTTGTTGATTCTATTGATGTCTGCTACCTTCAGCCTGCTGCCCCAGCACATAACAGCAAACATGATCACACTGGCCATCACAGACTCGTAGAACATCCTCAGCATCGTCTGGCAGATGTTAGAGGACCTCAGTCTCCTCAGGAAATAGGGATGGCTCTGACCCTTCTTGTAGACAGCCTCAGTGTTCTTTGACCAGTCCAGTTTATTGTCAATTTGTATCCCCAGGTATTTGTAATCCTCCACCATGTCCACACTGAACCCCTGGATAGAAACAGGGGTCACTGGTACCTTAGCTCTCCTCAGGTCTACCACCAGCTCCTTAGTCTTTTTCACATTAAGCTGCAGATAATTCTGCTCACACCATGTGTCAAAGTTTCCTACTGTAGCCCTGTACTCAGCCTCATCTCCCTTGCTGATGCATCCAACTATGGCAGAGTCATCTGAAAACTTCTGAAGATGACAAGACTCTGTACAGCAGTTGAAGTCCGAGGTGTAAATGGTGAAGAGAAAGGGAGACAAGAAAGTCCCCTGTGGAGCCCCAGTGCTGCTGATCACTCTGTCGGACACACAGTGTTGCAAGCACACGAACACAACATAAGAATGCGCTGGGAACAGTCTGCAAGCGTCGCCACCCGTTCCAGTGGCAACATTACGTGCCTACAATGTTCAGCAGAACAACACAAGCAAGAACAGCAATAACAGAACAACAACTACAACAAAAACAACAGCAAAAACAGCTCCTTTTCACCCTCTCACTCAGGTGCACAGACCGTCTTCCAACCCCAGAGCAGGCTGCCTCCAGGCCTTCAGCCTCCAGTGAACTCATGGATCTCCAACCCAGGGACCTACTGACCTGGGGGGGCCACCAGCTCTCATTCACACTGGCCTTTTTTTCACAGCTCCTGCTGGTCCAACGTGTGTCCACGGATGTCTTTAGTTGCACATCCACGCTGTGGTCTTCAAATACAGAATGCAGAGCAGAGGACTAGATTCCAGCCTAGGCTTTAACTCTCCGTCATACCTGTCCCCAAATCCTAACTACACCCCTACCACCCTTCTCTGTGCCCAAAACCATCTGTGTGAATCTAAAAAGCAACCAAATCTGAACCACAACTTTGACTGGGACCACAGCTCAGCACTGTCCTGACTGGAATGGGAATTACGTTATTATTTCTTAACTATTGATGGGTCTAAATCTTTGAACTTTCTCTTCAACAATAATGTGGGATGATCCTTACAAGAAGGGTTGCAACATTTTAAGAAGGCCATTTTCCATCACCTTCTCAATGGCAATTAATGATAGGCAATATAAATTGGGCTTGTCAGTGAGATACATATTCCAGATGAATAGGAAAACTAAACATATTGCAGCTATGAGACATTATTCAAGGAAGCAGCCAATTGATACATTGTCCAAAGGAAAATCACATTTTTACTCAAATCAAGCATTGAGAATGAGTTAATATTGCAAGTGTGAGGGATCTGAGCCATTTTAATTTCTGGGCCTCATTTCAATATACTCTCCAGCTTAAGGCCAGTGCAAAGTTGGAACAGCTGTCTGGAAATAATTGAACAAAGCTTGCCTTCAGCATCATCATTTTTTCTCATGATTGAACACAATAATAATTTGTGCTGTTTGGAGTCCTATGGAAATCTGACCAGGCACATCTGAACATAGTCCACTCTACATTGTGATGTGATTTCCACATCAAGAATGTTTTGGAAAGTAACTTTCCCCATCCAATTGTACTTTGAAACACTATAAGGAAATTTGGGCCACTTTGTTCCAGCCAATAACTATCACCAGATGCTTCAAGGGCAACCAAATGTTCCCAGGACAGGACTGGGACATCTGCAGTGTAGGTCAGTTTATTAATTATCGTGCTTCCTTTGAACATCATCTCTTCATTAACCTTTGTTTTTTGCTATCATGACACTATGAATTCCCCAGTTTTAAAGCCATTATGCCCACCCCTTTTTAATTCTTCCAGCCATCTATCACTATGCAGTTATTCCCCACTCCCCACTTATGGACCATTCTTTTCCAATCCTCCACCTGATACAGGTCCAATTGAACCAATGGCTATCAGGCACCCAAAATTTGGCCTAGGGATGGATTATCAGGCAGCCTAGTTTTCATCTCAAAAGTATGCAAATAAAGTTTGCGGGGGGGGAGTGGGGCAGTGCGGGAGTCTACAATCAAAGTGTTTACCTAAAGCTTAAAGATAACTTTCCTTAATGACATCAGCAAACATCATTTTATTAAGAAGAAAATACATTTGTTGATAATGCCTCTTCAGAAATACTGGCTTTGGGTGTCATTAGGTGACTTCATCCATGTCAGCTAAGTGTGTGACAATATATGACAATACATTATTCTGAAAGAAATTAAGACTTACATTTATATTGTGCTTTTCACCTTCCAGTCAATTAAATCTGTCTGTAATAGAGCCGCTGTAAGAAACACACCAAACAACTTGTGCCCACAAACAACAGTGTTTGTAAATTTTCTATTATAATTTACAAAATATACTTTGGTCTGGATAAAAGTGATTATGCCATAATCTAGACTCAAAATAGAGCCACAGATCCACCATTATCACTTGAGAGAACATATTGGGCCTCACTTTTAAATTTTATTTGTACTCACTTCAGTTTCCGTCTTGCTGAATTCATGTTTCTGAAGTAGGGCTTCAATAAATTTCCAGTTCAGAGGCAAAAGCCCTGTAAATACAACCACAGTTGATTTAAAGTTCTGATCTATTTTTATACATGACATTCTTAAAACTAAGGCAACACACACAAAATGTGGAGGAACTCAGCAGGTAGGGCAGCACCTATGGAAGTGAATAAACAGTCAAAGGTTTGGGCCAAGACCCTTCATCAGGACTGCCTTAGATTTTCAGCATCTGCAGATTTTCTTGTGTTTGTGATTCCTAAAACTTAATTGAGCTTATCTTGAACATTTGTGTCACCTAAGCCATTACTCAGAGCTCTGGATTGTCTTTGCTTTTCTATGCATCTTACATAGTCCTCCTGCTACTGACAATTGGATTTCACTTCCAAGTCTCTGCTCTCAGATTTAAGTTTAACTAAATTTTAATTTCTAAGATTTATGAAATATAATTATCAGCCAATCAGCATCTATCTTACTGTCTACCACCAAGAAATTGCTCTGTTGTCAGCTGAGAGCTTTGTGCTGCCCATTTTATAGACCAGCTTGGTTCACCCTTGTCCCTTGTTTAAGCTTGGAACCAATAGGATTGTTTTGCTATAGAAATAAATACTAGCAACAAGACGTAAGCTGATAAGCCTCTAGTTATGCCTGTAACTGCATTGCCAGGACTACTAGGACTGTAAAGTGTTCCAGGCATATTAAGATACCAAACACAGAAAAATAGCAAGCATAATTCCCTCCATTAGAAAATATTATTAGCATTGTTTGGTAGCAACCTGAACAAAAACTCATTATTATTGCACATTTTTGTATCTTCACAAGCGTGATTAAAATTATTGGTAACTGCTTACTTTTATACTGTTAAAATAAAACTCACCACACTCCTGTTTCAGAAATGTTTTCATTCTGCTCTTGTGCACAAGAAATATTGTGCGTCTCAGGACAAGGAAGTTCAGTAATCAAAAATGCTCAACAAAGAAGTCAGGCAGCAATTGTGAGCAGAGAAACACAAATTGAGGAAAGGTCATCGACTGTAAATATTAATTGTTCACATATACTCCCTGATCTGTTGAGTGTTCCTGCACCTCCTTTTTTTTATTTCAGATATCTAGCTTCTGAAGTTGTTTATTTTTTGATTATGCTATATTGTTGATAGTTGCACAGAGGGTTGTCCCAATAACAGGTTCACCTAACAGAATTACTAAATGTTTTACATAATATGATGAACGATTAATTACCAGAAGTTTAATCATCATTTTATTAAAAAAGTGAAATTGTAGTCATATTCTATCAGATTTATGCTGAACTAGCTAATAAATTAACAAGGTTGCACAATGCAAAAGTCCTAATTCTGGATTAATATAAATTCTTCTGTTTTCTGACAGCTTGTAACAAACCCTTCTCCTTTCATGTCCTTTTCACCTCCTTAGAAGATGTTGACTCTTGATCAGGTTAGCTTCCTGGGAACTAATGGCCTTCAGCTCTTATTGAAGTATGCACAGTATGTGTGATCATAGACGGTGGGGATGTAGCAAGAACTGTGGAAAGCATCAAATCAGAGCTTGATCTTTTCTTTGTGTGTTGTATACATAAACACTGGATTGAAAAAATGCATATGTTAATACTAAACTTTTCAGGGTTGCCAAAAATTAAGGAAGTAATTAAACCCAGGAATGAATACAACAAGAGGCTTGAGTTTGAACCATAGTATCAGAAACCACTCTACAAGGGGAGGCTTGAGAAATTCGAGCTAATTGAGAAAGAAGAACTATGAGATAAATTCAGATGATTGCAAATCAAAACGTCGTTTCCAAAGGGTACTGGACCAAACTGATTGATGTAAGACAAAACAAATAGTATTCATTATCTGTATCTGCATTGATCAGAATAGATGTTTCATGATTACGCAGACTGAGCAAATATAACCATCATGTCATTAAAATCTCTGTACCAACAATAAATTTGCAGTTTACACGTAATACCAGGATAAACAAAAATTGGCCATAACACTCTTAGCATGTTATGCAATAGGGCATTATGAGCCACTCTCTCCACAGATGGAGATTTCCAGTATTTAGTGCATTTCCTTTCTGAATGAACATAAGGAATAGAAGCAGAGGAGTCATTTGGTTCTGTTACATTTCTGTATGTATCATGGCATATCAAATGAAATATACTCACTGCATATCCCTTCAATCAGAATCAGGTCCAGTATCACCAGCATATGTTGTGAAATTTATTTTTTGCGGCAGCAGTACAAAGCAATGCATAATAATAGAGGAAAGAACGTGAATTACAGTAAGTATATATATATTAAGAAGTTAAGTAGTACAAAGATTAAAAAAAATAATGAGGTAGAATTCATGGTTTCAATATAAATTCAGAAATCGGACAGCAGAGGGGAAGAAGCTGTTCCTGAATTGTTGAGTGTGTGCCTTTAGGCTTCTGTACCTCCTTCCTGATGTTAGCAATGAGAACAAGGCATGACCTGAGTGACGTGGATCTCTAATGATGGATTCCGCCTTTTTGAAGCATTGTTTCTTGAAGATGTCTTGGAAACTACGGAGGCTAGTATCCATGATGGAGCTGACTAAGTTTACACCTTTGAAGCTTATTTTGATCCTGTGCAGTAGCCCCTCCATACCAGATGGTGATGCAGCCAGTTAGAATGCTCTCCATGGTACTTCTGTAGAAATTTGTGAGTGTCCTTGGTGACGTACCAATTCTCCTCAAACTCCTAATGAAATATAGCACTGTCGTGCCTTCTTTGTAGCTGTATCGATTTGGTGGGCCCAGGATAGATCCTCAGAGATATTGACATACAGGAACTTGAAATTGCTCACTCTTTCCACTTCTGATCCCTCTATGAGGACTGGTGTGTGTTTCCTCATTTTACCCTTTCAGAAGTCCACAATCAGGTCTTTGGTTTTACTGACATTGAGTGCAATGTTGTTGGTGCGACATCACCCAGCTAGCTGAGCTAAACATGAACACGTAAATTATCCCAAACGTGAACATCCTGATGATATCAGGTAAAGTGCCATAATTAACCGAGAATTCATGGATCTGTAATTATTTCATTGTTGATGATTGTGTTATTTGATCAAGAGATTTAGGGGAAACATATGGAAATTGCCTCACATACAATATCACCAAACAATTTATTCCTACATTTAATATTTGGACAAAATATCCTTCAGAAATTAGTAGATGATGGTGCATCTTCGGTTTTTTATAACCTACTGCAGCTGTTTCTTCACAGGTCTCACCAACCCCATGTGAAGAACTCAGCAATGCCTTCCCACGACTCATCTGACTTCTGTTTCGGCTTAGCTAAGTTTGTTGCCTTTTTAATATGTTATGTATATACATAGATTAAATAATGATTTAATTGAAAACAGGCTTTCTGTTTGGTTCAGGGCTTAGGAATCATCAACCAATTGTAAAAAAAAGATTCATGCACAAAATGCCTTTGAGGAGCTTCAGATATGGTTTAAATAACAGATTTACCGCAGAGAATAATCCTGAGTGGAGAGGGCCTGAAGATTTTAATACTGACTTTTGCCCTTACATTTTTTCTCTTTTCAGAGAGTTCTTTACTTAATTACTACATTGGGAGAGGAGGTAAATACTGCTGGGATATTTGATTCTGGAAGAGTTAACTGAGTGAATGGACAAACAATTATTTATACTGAATAAGTCTCTTACCTTGTCAGTTTTGAACCTGGTGGACGCTCAGAACCAGCTCGGAGCCTGCAAGGTTGTTTTATTTTTGGCTCTGTCATTCCAGAATGTGGGTGGGGGAGGATAGTAGATGAGCTGTCAGTTAAGTGACAACTTGGCCAGTCTATTTGACGACTTCTTTTATAAAGTCAGTATGTGCGTGATTCAAATATTCTAGCATTGCACCGCTGAGGTCACTGCATTACATTCTATATTTCCCATTCAAGATAGCATAAGCATGGTTGATTTTGGACCAGGAAGGAACAATACATTTCCTCAGGGTTCATTTTGGTTGGAATATCAGTTGTGTCTAGACATCCACTGTCAACAATGAAAGCTTACTGAATAAAGTTGTATTAATGCAGAATAGTGTAAGTGGAAGCTGGTGATTATTTGTGAACATCCCTGAAATTGAGTCCCCTGTAGCAAGCAAGCTGTTTTGGATCCAATGATTGGAGTATGTACTCTACATATATTTTGGCTTTGAACTTAAATGGACTGGATTGGCATTTTTTCAGTATTTACAAAACACCTTACTTCATTTGTTTTCAAGAGCTATTTTTAATCAAATTGAGCATGGTTGTAATGCCTGAATATATGCTCATAAATATATATTTTTAAATATGTTTTGTTGATGAAGATGCTCAGTTATTATGGAATGTCTGATTGTGCCTTTGTGTATGTACAATATTCAGGATGAGTGGTGATGACCGACATTGCTGGCTGTGGTAAGATAAATTCTGGCCAATATTTTGTCATACATGTAGTGGCAAGATCTGAATTTTGGAGTTCTGCAAATGGTTCAATTTCCATGCTGATTAGTTAGGGTAAGTATGCCCAAAACCTTTCTTAAATGTGACTTTAGGGCAATTGTCAATACGATGCCACGCTGAACTGTTTAATCAAAGTTTTACTTCTAATTCACATAGTTATAATATTATTAATTGGAAGGGTGTGACTTCTGGGCATGAGCAAAATATAAACAATAATGATCTCCACTCCCATTCATCTTTGCATCTATCAAAGTTTTGCTTGTCTATGGTTAAGCCTCCAGCAAGGTCATAGTTCTATCATCCTTTCTTGGATCCCAGCCTTCTTCTTAACACTGAAGTACTGTATGACAACATGACTTTGATTGCCTCTCTTGTGATAACTTGTTCATCGGTATTCCTCAATACCATTCCATTTCTAGCTGGGCTTTCTGGGTGACACACACATCTCACTTAGGGCAAGAAGTTGCTCAGATAGCTGACAAACCCTGCAACATCGGTCAGGCAACACACACAAAAAATGCTGGTGAATGCAGCAGGCCAGGTAGCACCTATAGGAAGAAGTACAGTCAACGTTTTGGGCCAAAGACACTTTGTCAGGACTAACTGAAAGAAGAGATAGTAAGAGATTTGAAAGTGGGAGGGGCCGGGGACATCCAAAATGATAGGAGAAGATAGGAGGGGAGTGGTGGATCTAAGAGCTGGAAAGTTGATTGGCAAAATGGATACCAGGCTGGAGAAGGGAGAGGATCATGGGACGGGAAGCCTGGAGAGAAAGAAAAGTGGGGAGCAAACAAGGAGTTATAGTGAGAGGGACAGAGGGAGGAAAAAGAGAGAGAGAGAAAAAAAGGGGGGAAAATTAAAAAATAAAAAAATATATAACTTCCACTGCTACCAACCTTATAGTTCCCACACCCCGCATTTCCCGATCTACCTCCTACCCAAGATCCACAAACCTGCCTGTCCAGATTGACCCATTGTTTCAGCTTGTCCTGCCCCACCGAGCTCATTTCTGCATTCCTCAACACTGTTTTATCCCCCCTTGTTCAGTCCCTTCCCACCTATGTTCACGACACTTCTCACGCTCTGAATCTTTTCAATAATTTTAAGTTCCCTGGCCCCCACCGCTTTATTTTCACCATGGATGTCCAGTCCCTATATACTTCCATCCCCCATCAGGAAAGTCTCAAAGCTCTCCACTTCTTTTTGGATTCCAGACCTAACCAGTTCCCCTCTACCACCACTCTCCTCTGTCTAGTGGAATTAGTCCTTACTCTTAATAATTTCTCCTTTGGTTCATCCCACTTCCTCTAGACTAAAGGTGTAGCCATGGGCACCCATATGGGTCCCAGCTATGCCTGCCTTTTGTTGGCTTTGTGGAACAATGCATGTTCCAAGTCTATACTGGTATCTGTCCCCCACTTTTCCTTCGCTACATCGACGACTGCATTGACGCTGCTTCCTGCATGCATGCTGAGCTCGTTGACTTCATTAATTTTGCCTCCAACTTTCACCCTGTTCTCAAGTTTACCTGGTCCATTTCCAACGCCTTCCTCCCCTTTCTTGATCTTTCTGTCTCTATTTCTGGAGACAGGTTATCTACTGATGTCTACTATAAGCCTACGGACTCTCACAGCTATCTGGACTATTCCTCTTCTCACCCTGTCTCTTGCAAAAGTGCCATCCCCTTCTCATGATTTTGCTCTCAGGATGAAGCTTTTCATTCCAGGACGAAGGAGATGTCTTCCTTTTTTAAAGAAAGAAGCTTCCCTTCCTCCATCATCAACTCTGCTCTCAAACGCATCTCCCCCATTTCACGCACATCTGCTCTCACCCCATCCTCCTGCCACCCCAATAGGAATAGGGTTCCCCTTGTTCTAACCTACAACCCCACCAGCCTCCAGGTCCAACATATAATTCTCCGTAACTTCCGCCACCTCCAACGGGATCCCACCACTAAGCAGATCTTTCCCTCCCCCCCCCCGCTTTCCACAGGGATTGCTCCCTACGCGAGTTCCTTGTCCATTCATCCCCCCCATCCCTTCTCACCGACCTCCGACCCGGCACTTATCCTTGTAAGTGGAACAAGTGCTACACACGCCCTTACACTTCCTCCCTCACCACCATTCAGGGCCCCAGACAGTCCTTCCAGGTGAGGCAACACTTCACCTGTGAGTCGGCTGGGGTGATATACTGCGTCCGGTGCTCCCGGTGTGGCCTTCTATATATTGGCGAGACCCGACACAGACTGGGAGACCGTTTCGCTGAACACCTACGCTCTGTCTGCCAGAGAAAACAGGATCTCCCAGTGGCCACACATTTTAATTCCACATCCCATTCCCATTCTGATATGTCTATCCACGGCCTCCTCTACTGTCAAGATGAAGCCACACTCAGGTTGGAGGAACAACACCTTATATTTCATCTGGGTAGCCTCCAACCTGATGGCATAAATATTGACTTCTCCAACTTCTGTTAATGCCCCTCCTCCCCCTCCCACCCCATCCCTTATTTAGTTATATATTTTTTTATTTTTCTCCCCTTTTTTTCTCTCTCTCTTTTTTCTCCGTCTGTCCCTCTCACTATAACTCCTTGCCTGCTCTCCACCCTCTGGGCTCCCCTCCCTGCTTCTCTTTCTCCCCAGGATTCCTGTCCCATGATCGTCTCCCTTCTCCAGCCTGGTATCCCTTTTGCCAATCAACTTTCCAGCTCTTAGCTCTATCCCTCCCCCTTCTGTCTTCTTCTATCATTTCGGATCTCCCCCTCCCTCTCCCACTTTCAAATCTCTTACTATCTCTTCTTTCAGTTAGTCCTGACGAAGGGTCCCGGCCCGAAACGTCGACTGTTCCTCTTCCTATAGATGCTGCCTGGCCTGCTGCATTCACCAGCATTTTTTGTGTGTGTTGCTTGAATTTCCAGCATCTGCAGATTTCCTCGTGTCAACATCAGTCAGGCTCAGCATTTCCTGTATTATTTTGACCTCTAGGTCATCTCTGATAATCAAGTGACTTCTGATTGAGAATTCCTTCATTTTCAACTTCAATGTTTACTTGTTCTGCTTCAGTTGCTTCTACACTAACCCCTTCATCTGAACACCAGAAGTCCTGATGAGGGATCTTGCCCCAAAGCATTGACTGTGCACTCTTTTCCATAGATGCTGCCTAGTCTGTTGAGTTCCTCCAGCATTTTGAGCGTGTTGTTTTGATTTCCATCATCTGCAGGTTTTCTCTTGTTGGTAATCAGAACTTCATATCTGTAAAACTGTGATAATCTCAACCTTGCCGTTTCTCTTCTTTTGCACGTTGATTGACTGTCAGTCTCTGATAATGTATATTTTTTTTGTAGTTTCTATGGTACTTATTTATTTTTCCTATAAATGTTTGCAAGAAAATGACAACGTAGTATATGGTAATATATACATACTTAATAATACATTTACTTTGAACTTTGAATCTAAGCTCTATTATGAAACTATCAAATGCTTCTCTCTAAGCAACACACACAAAATGCTGGTGAACGCAGCAGGCCAGGCAGCATCCATAGGAAGAAGCACAGTCGATATTTCAGGCCGAGACCCTTCATCAGGACTAGCTGAAAGAAGAAATAGTAAGAGATTTGAAAGTGGGAGGTGGAGGGGGAGATCTGAAATGATAGGAGAAGACAGAAGGGCGAGGGATAGAGCTAAGAGCTGGAAAGTTGATTGGCAAAAGGGATACAAGGCTGGAGAAGGGAGAGGATCATGGGATGGGAGTCCTAGGGAGAAAGAAAGGGGGAGGGGAGCGCCAGAGGAAGATGGAGAGAAGGCAAGGAGTAATTGTAAGAGGGACAGAGAGAGAGAGAGAGAAAAAAGGAAAATAAATAAATAAACAACAGACAGACAAATAAATAAATAAATAAATAAGGGATGGGGTAAGAACGGGAATGGGAGGAGGGGCATTAACGGAAGTTAAAGAAGTCAATGTTCATGCCATCAGGTTGGAGGCTACCCAGATGGAATATAAGGTATTGTTCCTCTAACCTGATTGTGGCTTCACCTTGACAGTAGAGCAGGCCATGGATTGACACATCAGAATGGGAATGGGACGTGGAATTAAAATATGTGGCCACTGGGAGATCCTGCTTCCTCTGGTAGACAGAGCAATTCTCTATACTTGTGATTGCATATAAACAATTGCTAAAGTGGATTGTTTCATTTGCAGTTAGCTGCAATCTGTTTGAATGCAGCTAATGTACAAACGTTTGTATTTCCTGTCAGTACAATTATTTTTCCTTGAGACAAGTGAGAAGTGGGCAGTCAAGATCTCTGAGGACCTAACCTGGTGCCAACATATCGATACAGTTAAAGAGGCAAGTCAACGGCTATACTTCATTAGGAGTTTGAAGGGATTTGGTATGTCAACAAATATACTCAAAAACTTCTATAGATGTACCATGGAGAGCATTCTGACAGGCTGCACCACTGTCTGGTATGGGGGGGTGGTGGTGTGGGTTGCTGCTGCAAAAGGTTGTAAATCTAGTCAGCTCCATCTTGGGCACTAGCCTACAAAGTACCCAGGACATCTTTAGGAAGCATTATCTCAGAAAGGCAGTGTCCATTATTAAGGACCCCCAGCGCCCAGTGCATGCTCTTTTCTCACTGTCACCATCAGGTAGGAGGTACAGAAGCCTGAAGGCACACACTCAGCAATTCAGGAACAGCTTCTTCCCCTCTGCCATCCGATTCCTAAATTGGCATTGAGCACTTGAACACTACCTCATTTTTTAAATATATATTATTTGTTTTTATTTGAATGATTTTTAATCTATTCAATATATGCATACTGTAATTGATTTACTTATTTATTATTACTTTCTTCTATATTATGTATTGCATTGAACTGCTGCTGCTAAGTTAACAAATTTCTCGACACGTGATAATAAACCTGATTCTGATTCTGATTCTGAAGAGGGATATAATTACATCTTGACTTTCATCTGACAAACAAGAAAGAATCTGCAGATGCTGGAAATCCAAGCAACACACACACACACAGACACACAGACACAGACACACACACACACACACACACACACACACACACACACACACACACACACACACAAATGCTGGAGGAACTCAGCAGGCCAGGCAGCACCTATGGAAAAAAGTACAGAGACCCTTCGGCAGGACACATCTGCCTTGGTTTATCTTCCAAAATGAACTCTACATATAGTGTAAACTTTTTGTGTTACTTTTTCCATTCTTTAGACAAGTTATTTGCCTGAAATCGTTTCACCAAGTGTGGCTTTGTTTGGTCCATTGTTTACTCTCTCAGATGAATTGCACAACTCATTATCTCTGTTTACTACAGTCAGGAACAATTGCACTCAGGGCTCATCCTTCTGATTCAAGTATAACACCCTAGTGTTTTATTTTATTCATACAATTATGCTGTTGGGCAGTTTATTTTCTGTAGATTTCTCAAAAGGGAAATCTATATATAAAAACATTCCTTTAATTACATTATACAATAGAATATGTCATTTTTCTGCTTAAAATAAAAATTCAGTTGATTAGTAAGTTAGACTTAATGAATTTTGACCAATAAAATGCCCCCCGAGAGAAAAAAACTGGGAATGGGTAGCCATTTTTTTCTGGAGAGATTGAAGAAGTTTTGGAAAAGAAGAAAGATGAAGAAAAGGAAAACAGACAACAAATATAGCAGAAGAACATGGTGAAACGCTCACAGAACCAAATTTGGAAGGATACATACAGATATCTGAAAATCTTCATGCAGACTGTAGTCTCACGGTGAATGGACAGATAGCTTTCAGTTGGCATATGACATTAGAGAAAGTTCAATGCCTATTTTTTAAAGAAATCAACAGCACATTACAGGCCCTTCAGCCCACAATGTTGTGCTGACCATGTAACCTACTCTATTTTTCTAAGCTCCATGTACCTATCTAAGAGTCTCTTTTAAAAGAACCTATTGTATGTGCCTATACCACCTTTCCTGGCTGTGCATTCCACGCACCCACCGCGCTCTGTGTGAAAAACTTACCTCCGACATCCCTTTTGTAACTTCTTCCATGCAACATAAAACTATGCCCCCTCGCATTAGCCATTTTTACCCTGGGTAAAAGCCTCTGGCTATCCAAACAATCAATGCCTCCCATCATCTTATGCATCTCTATTAGGTCACCTTTCATCCTCAGTCGTTCCAAGGAGAAAAGGCCAAATTTACTCAACATATTCTCATTTTCCTTTGGATGTTGTGTGGGTATTTTTTTACTTGGACTGGTTCTTCAGCGCAGAACCGTTTTGGTAACTGTGAGTAAAGAGAGTGATGCAAGCTGGATTGATTACACATCAATGAGTTTCAATGATTATGTGCACACCATAGTCTGATATACATGTATTGGACCCTTTTCTTTATTTTGTTTGTTATAGTTTGAAATATTTTGTTAATATAATTTTGATCTGTTTATACCGGTGTGAACTAAATTATTGCTTCCTGGCAAATATTAAATTTGCATGGGTGTTTGTCAGTATTCATACAGGTAATGGTCTTATTTTACCTTGGAAGAAACAGTCAGACTTTTATGTTTTTAATGGTTATCTGAATCATATCCATCCTCGACCATTTATTTACTGGTAATGACCTTTTCATTGCTATTCCCATGCATTGAAGAGTTATGTTGCAGTTATTTTGTATTTGCAGTAATAGCTAATTCATTACAAGTCTATGGTGAGAGGGTTACACAGGGATAGTGTGTAAATTTCATTATTAACATCAATTAACTGTCCTAACACCATGCCTCGGTCTCTCCCTTATTCAATCTTGTATAGTGGAAATGGTGAATAACAAATCTATCTTTTCATTACTAAAATTCTCATTCTGTTTATCTGTTTGTCGTTTTGTCTGTTTTCAAATTAGCCCAGACGGTGCATTACAGCGGCACTCTTTTGACTAAATGGACTTAAAATGCGCTAACTTACAGAATGCATGCAAAGGGCAGGGTTATATTCGTATAAAATTGCTCACTCGTCAGCAGGCCCTGCTTTCCACACCCGATTCCAGTTTTCATGGAAACCGCGACGTGACACCACGACGCATGCGCACGGCCAGCCTCATCAGCGCCTCACTATGTTCACAGCAGCGACACCTACTGGAGCAAAAGGGCAGGGCAGCTCTATTTGCAGCAGTCACATTCTGCTAATCACCATCAGCATGTGCAGAATTGAGACAGATAAAACTGCGACCCATCAATAAGAGATAATTAAATCTTATTGTAATGAAGTACTTTGAAACACCCATCAAACCCTTTGCTGCAGTCAAAGGACAGTGGTGACTATATCACGTCCATTTAGGAGAGTGCCAACCACATCATCAAGAGAAATCAGCATCCTGGAGGCTTTGGTATTACTGCTTCGTATCTTCTATTCAGCATTAAGGTAAAATAATATGGTCAGCCTAATTATGCCACGTGGAAAGAGAAGGGGGACATTATGGTCAAGAGATGATGCCAAACGTCGTTGGGAAGCAGCAAGGAGAGGGAGAGAACAAGATTCGGATCAGGACAGGGCCGCACGGCTCCAGGATCAGAGAGAAAGAAATCTTTTTTTGCATCAGCAACCAAATGATCAGCCAGATTTTATCGCGAGAGTGCTTGACTTGAAGAGAAAGTTCTTTATGAAGTACCTCACTGGAACATATGGTCTCTTTGGTGGGTGTATCACTTACATTGTAAGGGTGGTATACCAAAAGCGGGGTCTGCCTCATTTGCACTGTCTGCTGTGACTCGATAAAGCATCCAAGCCGAGACCACAAGATTATGATAGATTCGTGCAAGCAGAAATACTAGACCCAAACGAAGATCCTGAGCTGCATGAATTGGCCTTGAAGTACATGATACATGATCTGTATTGCACCACTAAATCACCGTGTTGGCAAAATGGTACATGCAGTAAGAGGTACCCGAAGCAATTCATTGAGCATACAAAGTGTGGGGATGATTCATATCCTGCGTATAGGAGACAGTCTGTGGAAATGGGAGGATTTGTGGGTCATTAAGAAGGACGACAAAGTCGAACTATAACTTCTGAATGGGTGGTCCCCTATACTGCCCAACTATTGAGGCTGTTCAATTGTCATTTAAATGTAGAAATACGCTCATCTGTCAAGTCCATCAAATATGTGATCAAGTACACCATGGAGGGGAATGATCGGGCAATTTTTGGAGTGAATGGAGAAGATGAAATCACACAGTATTTGACAGGCATATATATCGGGTCCTCTGAAGCTGTCAGATCAATACTTGGATTTCCAATTCACGAGAGGGAACCAGCTGTTGTTCGCCTTCAAGTGCACCTTTCCCAACAGCATCAAGTATTCTTTCGAGATAATGCTGCTGTACAACTCAATAATGATATGGCAAGAACCACTTTAACGGAATTCATGGATCTTTGCACTCGTGATCCATTTGCAAGAACCCTGTGCTATGTGGATATTCCCAGATTCTACACTTGGACTAATAAGAGATGGGAAAGAAGGAGAATGGGGAAAAGAGTGGAGGAGTACTCCGGCATTTTTGAAGCAAATGTTCTGGGTTGAGTGTATACCGTTTCTCCATGAAGTGGCAACCTCTACTATTTGAGGTTTCTTCTTCATCACATAAAGGGGCCAGTATCATTTGAATCATTAAAAACACATGATGGAGATATCCTTCCATCATTCAAAGAAGTCTGTAGAGAGAGAGAGGATTATGGAAGAAGCAGAGAAAACAAGAATGCCCAGAGCAATGAGAGATTTATTTGTCATCTTGCTAACAAACACTGAAATCAACAATCCACAACAATTATGGAACAGGTTCAAGAATGCAATGTCTGAGGATTTCTTACAAATGGGGTGGAGAACTATCAATGATCCTAACGTCATGATCGATGAGAGACATCATGGACAAGCTCTTCTGTATTGCCAAGAGAAACTTGAGAACTTGGGCAAAACATTTGAAGAATATAACTTGCCGACACCAAGAAATGGTACAATTACTCAAAGTGCTGGCAATCTGGAACTATTGCGTGAACTGCAATACAACAGAGACAAACAGCAGGAATTTGTTTCACAGAAGGAGCCCCTATTGAATAATGAGCAAAGAGAAGTATATGAATATGAGTGCGACTGCTTGGAAAGGAATCTCTCTTCAATGATTTTCATTGATGCACCAGGAGGAACGGGCAAGACATTTATCATCAACTTGATCCTCGCTAAAGTTAGGGGAGATGAAGGTGTTGCTATTGCTGTAGCATCATCCGGTATTGCAGAAACATTGATGCCTGGTGGTAGGACAGTGCATTCAAGATTCAAGATGCCCCTCAAAGTCAATGAGGATGCCCTTTGTAACATCGATAAAAATACCAATACTGCAAATTTACTCCAAAATGCAAGGCCTTATTGTCTGGGATGAGTGCCCCATGATTAACAGGGAGAGCTTCAAAGCCATGGACTGGACTCTTTGTGATGTATGTGGCAAGAATGAGGCCTTTGGGGGTATTTTAACCATTTGCTGTGGCAATTTCCATCTGCTTCTAGCAGTTGTAAAACGAGGAAATGATGCTGATGTGGAGAATTCATGCATAAAAAAAATCTTACTTATGGAGAAGCTTCATCAGGTTTCAATTGAAGAGAAACATGCGATTGAGTGAAGGAGAAGGACGATATTCTGATTCCTATTGGACGTTGGAGAAGACAAGATTGAGAAAAATGAAAACGATGAAATTGAATTACCTGAAGATATGATTCTACCAGCAAAAACTATGGAAGAATGTATTGATTTCATCTACCCGACATTCAAAAATCCTGTAGAACTGTTCTCGAGGAAATCTATCTTGGTTCCTCTCAATGAAATGATGCGAAAAATAAACTGCACATGCGTGAGGCGCTTCCCTGGAATCATGAAAGAATATTGTTCCTTCAATGCCGTAAGTGAAGGAGCTAATGCTACTCATTTTCCAACAGTATTCCTTGATTCGGTTGAACTCTCTGGATTGCCTCCACATAAACTGGAATTGAAGAAGGGATCTCCCATCATTTCTATGAGGAACTTGGATCCACCAAGGCTTTGCAATAGAATGCGAATGATGATGGAAGAACTGCACAACAATCTCATCATAGCAGGATAAACATTGGTGTGTTCAAAAATGGCATTGTCATGATCCCAAGAATTACTCTCAGATTATCAGAAGGGGGAGATGTCCCTATTCAGCGGTGCCAGTTCCCGATACAGTCATGCTTTGCTATGACTATACATAAGGTGTAAGGCCAAACCATGAAGAATGTGTTGATTTATTTGGAGAAACCAGTATTCCAGCATGGTCAGCTTTAAGCCAGGGAAAAAGAATTGAAAATGTTAGAGTATTCTTGAAGGGTGGCAGATCAACCAGAAATGTTGTCATCAAAAGTGTCCTTCGTTAAATGAGGAGGAGCTATATTTGTCTTGCTACGTGTCTTTCTTCTTTAATAAACTGAGTTTTTAAATTTCCAAAGCAAAGCGCTAGCAATAGCATTCAGGGAAATTTAATGTTCATTCTGGTCACATCAGACTGCACTACCTTTCTCTCAAAGGGTGCCCCAACGGGTCACCCAGTTGTCTAGTTATCAATAAAGATGGTCTATTCATGAATGGCTTACAAAGCCAATGGTTATCCTTTCAGTTTTAAATTTAAAACAGTCTCCTTCTGGAATTTTCTTTCCTGAAATACTATTGCAACACTAGAAACAGTTAATCACATGAAACAATTCTTAACCTTGAGATATCATTAAAGGAATGATTATTTTCCATAGAGTCATGGATTCATAGAGACAGAAAGCACTACAGCACTGAAGCACACTCTTTGGCCCATCAATTCCATGCCAAACTATTATTCTGCCTAGTCCCATCATCCCACACCTGGTCTATATCCTTCAATACCCCTCCAATCCATGTACTTTTCCTTCCTACCCATGTACTTCTGTACTCTTAAATGTTGCAGTTGAACTCACATCTACCACTTCTAATGGAAGCTTGTTCCACACTCAGACCACCATCTGTGAAGAAATTCCCCCTCAGGTTCCCCTTAAATATTTCACCTTTCATCCTCATCCAAAGACCTCTAGTTCTAGTCTCAGGCACATCGGTGGAAAAAGCCTTTCTACACCCCTGATAATTTTACATACTTCCATCAAGTCTCCTCTCATTCCCCTATGTTCCAGGGAGTAAAGTCCTAACCTATTTAAACCTTTCCCTATAACACAAGCCCTCAAGTCTTGGCAACACCCTAGTAAATTTTCTCCGTACTCCTCAGTCCTAATTGATATCTTTCCTGTAGGTAAGTGACCAGAACTGCACACAATACTCCAAATTTGGCCTTATCCACATCTTATACCACTTCAACATAACATCCCCATTCTTATACTTAATACTCTAATTTATGAAAGCTAATGTGACAAAAGGTCTATTTATGATGCGATCTAGCTGTGACACCACTTCAAGGAAATATGGATCTGTATTCCCATATCCCTCTGTTCTATCCCACTCACAGTGCCCTATCATTCACTGTGTATGTCCTACTCTGGTTTGTCCTCCTAAAGAGCCACACCTCACACTTGTCTGCATTAACGAAAATCCATCAACTGAAATTATATACAAATCAGTGGACACTTTATTAGGTACACCTGCACACGTGCTTGTTAATGCAAATATCTAATCAGCCAATCATGTTGTAGCAACTTAATGCATAAAAGCATGCAGACATGGTCAAGAGATTCAGTCGTTGTTCAGATCAAATGACAGAAAGGGGGAAGGAATGTGATCTAAGTAACTTTGACCATGGAGTGATTGTTGATGCCAGATGGGGTGGATTGCGTATCTCAGAAACTGCTGATCTCCTGGGATTTTCATGCACAACAGTCTTTAGGGTTTACAGAGATTGATATGAATAACAAAAAAAAACATCCAGTGAGCGACATTTCTGTGGGTGAAAATATCTTGGTAATGAGAGAGGACAGAAGAGACTTGCCAGACTGATTAAAGCTAATAGGAAAGTGAGAGGAAACGATACATTACAACAGTGGTGTGCAGAAGAGCATCACTGAACACACAACATATCGAACTTTGAAGTGGATGGGCTACAGCAGCAGAAGACCATGAGCATGGACACAGTGGCTTCTCTATTGGGTACAGGGCATACCTAATAAAGTGGTCACTGAGTACATCTCATTGTCTCTTACAGCATAATCTGGACCCTTTCAAAATTTATGTCTCCCATCAACCTACCTCTTGAGTTCAGAATTGAGAAACTTCCACAGACTGCAGTGCCTCTATATATCTTGCAGCACAATCAAATAAGCACTCACTGTTTACTCCATTGTCTGACTGTAGTGCCAGATTTACAATTCTCTGCTATCGCAGATCTATGCTTAAAAATAGTGTTTCAATTGCTGTACTGTATCTTCAGACAGATTAACTCTAGTTTCCACAATAACACCGGGGAGTGTTCAAAGCACTTTGGAGCTGATATCTGTAAACACAATTCACTATTTTACATTTATTTATCTATCTCTCTATCTGTTTGTTTATTTATTTATTTATCAATTTATTCATTTATTACGTGGCTGCACAATCTTGTCATCTTGTACCTGATATGGGTGCACGGTGCCCTAGCTAGTGGAGCTACTTGCTCCCAGCCTCACTGTGCCAGGGTTTTATCCTACCGCTGCAGAAGACCATGAATGTGCACTCAGTGGCCACTTAGTTAGATGCATGAGGTACCTAATAATGTGGCCACCGAGCATATATTATAATGCAAAAATGATGTGTAAATCTCTATCTATTTCAAAAGTACTACCTAAAGGAGGCAGTGTTACCTTCATCCTTCAGTCTTCAATTAGAATATCCTTTGGTCCAAATTGATTTGACATGGACAGTTGCTTCAACTACGAACAGACTGAGGGAAACGCAGTATCTTTGGGAATTAACAGGGTGTCTCTAGCACCAGAAATGTATGAAATATAAAGTGAAAATGTCAGGTATTATTCTGGAGGTTTGAAATTATGGATAGTAGATATTAATTAAAATGAGAAGCAGTCTTCAGGAAATAAAATCTGTTCACAATTTAAATTCACCTGATGTTTGTACTCCTACCTCTACCCTCATCATATTATTCTGGCTTTTACCCTCTTCCTTTCTAGCCCCAATGAAGGAGCTCAGCCAAAGTGTCAGCTGCTTGTTCCATCCCGTTGATGCTGCCTGACCTGCTGAGTTCCTCTAGTGTTTTATGGTGGTCCTGGAAGAACCAAGAGTGCCTTTGGAAGACCGGATTGAAGAGGCATATTAGTGCAAGAAGGTCAATACCAGGAGTTTGTAGAGCAGTGCCAGGGACAAGGGTGGAGGGCACGATGTGAGCTTATAGAGGTGGGATGTAGAGGTTTTGCTGGCTGCTTGCTGTGCAGAACCTAGTGTCTCCTTGGCATTACAGGGACTGCAAAGAAAAGAGCCATCAGGACTGTCACAGAGGCTGCCGAGTGAGCCTCCAGATGGCTATGAATGAAGCAGTGAGACCCGTGGGCCAATGCTTCTGGGACACAAGCCAGGGCCTGATCAACCCCTGGCTGAGTCGCCTGGGCGAGAGAGTCTGATGTTGAATAACGCGAAACATCCCATCACCCCAGGGTACCCTCACTGATGATGTGTCCCAGCATCATGTGTGGTTCTATTGAAATGAATCATTGGCGTAGTACTTTGTCATTCCGCCCCATTGAAAATACCTAGGATAAGACGATAGATGAATGTTCATGTTAAACAGGAAGAAACAGTTGACCTTCAGGCTGAGACTCATCAGGGCAGCCAGTTGATGTAAATTATGATATTTACACACAATACCTGAATCAGAGGAATAACCACCGAGTGCATGTTTTCTACTTGTAGTAAAGAGTGAGCCAGGTTCATGTTAATTATAGGTCATTGAATACTTCAGAGTGAGACCAGGAAAGACATCAAGTGGACTCAGACGTGCAGACAAAGGACCTTTGACTACTCCAGCAGACTCGCAGAAAATAACAGACATGGCACTCCGGCCATGGACTTCTGGACTTTCGACATGACCCAGTACGGTCCTCTATTTGTGATTACGTGCATGATCACTAATCAGGAGAGTCTGAATGTACTACTTCTGCCAACTTGATTTGTCCAATCTGCAGGATTATTAAAATTGTCCATGATTATGTAGTACTTTTCTTAAGCCTCTGTTATTTGCCAATTGAAGACGTAGTGGTAAATTTATGAAGTTAGGTCTATTTACAAGATCTCTTGTAGTCTGAAATATTGCCCATATTATAGCCATTATCCTAGATCTTGCTGCCGACAGGACCAAATAGAGACATCATCTGGTCTGTGAGTCTGAAGATATGGCATTTGCAAGGCCAAACATACTCTCCATTAACTGGAGCTGAATGTTTCAATATGCTCCATTAGGTGAAATCCACTTCCTGGAAATCTCAGTTTTTAATGGGAAAGCAGTTTACCTACCCTAAAACAGTGTAGATAATGTAGGTGATAGGCCTATAGGAAGAAGTTAAGGAGAGAGTTTCTTTTAATTAAAAAAAAATGGGTATTATCTAATTTTTAAATTGATTTTGAAGTGCTTAGTTCATTTTTTAGTTTTAAAACACTTCTTTTCGAGTTTGTAAGATTTACTACACCTGAGTGTCAAAGACATGCAAATATGTTTTAAAGCCCTGATAGCTTTGACAGTTGACAAAACTGGGAACAGGGTTTTGCTGGTGGTTGAAGCTTTCAGGGAATCTTTTTAGGGTTGAGACTTTTCCATTTGATTGAATAAGGTCCTGCTGCACCATTGGGTTTCATTACCGGAATCCAGGATGCTGCAGGCCAGAATGTAACACTCCACGCAACTGGATGCAGTAAGTTAGGATGCGGATTGTGATCACAGATAGTGATCGCAGGCAGGGGACTAGGATAACAATATTTGGACCAATGTACTTCTGACTTGATGATAGAGTTCCTTCTGTTATTCCTAACAGAAGGTTTATTTGACTAATGGTCATTTCCTTCCAAATTTCTCTCTGGGAATATAGTCACGTTACTGTTCCCCAACACACAGGTCTTCTTCGGTAACACAATCGTTCTTCATGTATATTTCCAGCAGACCATGGAAGGTAGTCATAACAACTCCGTTCCTTATTCCCAACCTTCACAGATTCACTTTCTAACATTTACTTCCCCCTTCTTTTTGCTTCAATTACATTGTTTAATAGCAAACCAACAATATAGATTTTTCTTTTATCTTATGTAAAAAATGCTTTTGTTCTGCAAGGAGAATGCAGATAATGAGCATGTATAGAGATTTATCCCCATGATCCCCAGCAGATTTGCAATTTATAAAAGTCAATGAGATGAAACTGGTCCAAAGTCCAGCAGCAGCAAATGGTCAGTTAATGAATATCAATATCAAAATGCTATAGGTGTAGAAAATCTGAAATAAAGTGACTTATAGCATTTTCTGTTTTTACTTTTGATCTTCTCTACACAGTTTACCAATCTTCAGAGAGGTTCAAAATTATTATCAGAGTTTCTGGTTAAATATTTCTTGTACCTACCAAAGAGAGTGACAATCGTTGTTTTGTGGAGGAAAAACTATTCTAATAATTCATTCCCCTAGTGTACTGTGCATTCAAACAATGTTTAAACCTGTCAGTAATTTCACCATTTTATGGATACAATCTTAGCAAATGATATCTTCAATAATTAACTATTTAGTACATGCTGATAAATAGCTGCTTTAGGGAGCACCACTGAAAGAATCTATTGCATTGTCACAAAAATGTTTTAAAAAACATAATTTTATTTCATTTTTGAAGAGGTAATATGAATGACCTGCCTTTAGGTTGTTCTGTTGTATTTCAGTGAGACTATTTTGCTTGCTGTACAATAACGTAATAATATTGGGTATGCTTTTTATTTAGTTTTTTTAAAGATGAACTCTTATCCCAAATTAGTTCTAAAATACCCCATGGCAGTTCAATACATGGCAACTTTGAAGTGCTGGAAAAACGAAAACAGAATACGAATTTCCTCACATTCTGAAGTTCTAGGCCCTAAAGCACTGTGCTGTGAATTCTATTGCTGATAACATTTCAGAGCCTGTATTAATTTATCTGGGATTGATTCAGTAGAATTTTTTACTTACAGTTATCTGCATTGGGCAAGCCCCAGGCAATTGTAACATGTACTGAGGAGTAGTAGGCAGGGGATATCAATGAGAGATCCTGACTGGTTTACATTTAATTCAAAGGTGCTGTATTATCATTGATTGAATAAAATGAAGCAAAAGGCATCTGATGTCCCAAGAGGAATAAATGATGAATTATAAATGCAGGTTTACACAGGGAAGTTAAAATTGTGCTTGAGTAATAAGTTTGAGGACTTATTTTTGATCACAGGTAGCAGAGTTGTACATTGGTTCAATCTGCAACTCCAAGACCCAATCATGAAAATGAATGAGAAAAGAAAATGGATATACAGTACCGCGTGTGACTGATGAATGTAACAAGTAATGTTACCACCAAGAAAGCCTTCACGGATGCTGATTTCTGATAGCAGAAATTCACTGACTCTGCAATCCTCTCAATGTAATTTGCTTCTCTTAACTTTATTTTTATTTCATTTTGTTTAGTGGTACAATTCAGAAGAGGCCCTCTGCCCTTTGAGCTGCACTGCCAACAAGCCTGGAAAACCCAAACTAACCCTAGCCTAATCATGGGACGATTCACAATTACCAATTACCTATTAATTGGCATATCTTTGGACTGTGGGAGGAAACCAGAGCACCCAGAGGAAACCCATGCATTCCACAGGGAGGACATATAAACTCCTTACAGATGGCACCGGAATTGAAGTCTGAACTTCGATGCCCTGAGCTGTAACAGCTACGCTACCAATATTGCAACAATAGTTAACAAACATGAAAATGTAGAATATATATATTGTCAGAAATATTACCAGTTTTCCTGACGTTTCTAATGGCTTAGAGCAGGGAATTTATCTAACACACTGTGGCTTGGTAACTAAACTGTAAATCCCTAATGACAAAAATTCTTCAAAGATTGAAGAAGGGCGACACAGTAGTGTAGCGGTGGGTGCAATTACTTTGCAGAACCTGCAATCGCTGATTGGGAATAAATTTCTTCCTCTGTGTGTAAGGAGTTTGTACGTTTTCCCTGTGACTATGTGCGTTTCTTCCAGGTGCCCTGGTTTCCTTCCACGTTTCAAAAACACGTGGTTAGAGTTAGAGAGTTGTGAGCATGCTACGATGGCGTTGGTGCTGGAAACGCAGCAATACTTGCAGGCTGTCCCCAGCACAATCGTCTGTCTGTTCGGTCATTGACGCAAAACAATGCATTTCACTGTATGTTTCGATGTACATGTAACAAATAAGTATAATTTTTAAAACATTAATAGGGAATGTGTTCACCTATCTCAAACCCAGTTATGGAAATAAATTCAATGCAACTCTACATTAGGCACATACGGTTAAGGCTAAGGTTAAATATCTGAGAAGAAAATCATTGTGGTTCTCACTCCAGCTTGCTATCTCCTCCCACTGGTCAGAGCCTCCAGCAGGAAGAATGCTGTTTGTATTTGTCATCTGTAGAATAATGCTCATCATAATTCAATGCAATGCGCACAGAATGCTGGAGGAATTCAACAGGCCAGGCAGCATCTATGGAAATAAATAAATGGTCGAGATATTGGGCCATGGCCCTTCTTCAGGCCTGGGAAGGAATGGGGAAGAAGACAGAATAAAAAATTTGAGGGAGGGAAAGGAGGTTAGTTAGAAGGTGATAGGTGAAGCCAGATGGATAGGAAAGGTACAGGGCTGGAGAGGAAGGAATCTGATAGGAGAGGAGAGTGGACCATAGGAGAAAGGGAAGGAAGAGGGGATCCAGGCAGAGGAGTTAGGCAGGTGACAAGAGGCAAACAACAGGAATTCTGCAGATGCTGGAAATTCAAGCAACACACATCAAAGTTGCTGGTGAACGCAGCAGGCCAGGCAGCATCTGTAGGAAGAGGTGCAGTCAAAGTTTCAGGCCGAGACCCTTCGTCAGGACTAACTGAAGGAAGAGTGAGTAAGGGATTTGAAAGTTGGAGGGGGAGGGGGAAGATCCAAAATGATAGGAGAAGACAGGAGGGGGAGGGATAGAGCCAAGAGCTGGACAGGTGATAGGCAAAAGGGGATACGAGAGGATCATGGGACAGGAGGTCCGGGAAGAAAGACAAGGGGGGGGGGCCCAGAGGATGGGCAAGAGGTATATTCAGAGGGACAGAGGGAGAAAAAGGAGAGTGAGAGAAAGAATGTGTGCATAAAAATAAGTAACAGATGGGGTATGAGGGGGAGGGCCTTAGCGGAAGTTAGAGAAGTCGATGTTCATGCCATCAGGTTGGAGGCTACCCAGACGGAATATAAGGTGTTGTTCCTCCAACCTGAGTGTGGCTTCATCTTTACAGTAGAGGAGGCCGTAGATAGACATGTCAGAATGGGAATGGGATGTGGAATTAAAATGTGTGGCCACTGGGAGATCCTGCTTTCTCTGGCGGACAGAGCGTAGATGTTCAGCAAAGCAGTCTCCCAGTCAGCGTCGGGTCTCGCCAATATATAAAAGGCCACATCGGGAGCACCGGACGCAGTATTTCACCCCAGTCGACTCACAGGTGAAGTGTTGCCTCACCTGGAAGGACTGTTTGGGGCCCTGAATGGTGGTAAGGGAGGAGGTGTAAGGGCATGTGTAGCACTTGTTCCGCTTACACGGATAAGTGCCAGGAAGGAGATCAGTGTGGAGGGATGCGGGGGGACGAATGGACAAGGGAGTTGCGTAGGGAGCGATTCCTGCGGAATGCAGGGGGGGGGGAGGGAAAGATGTGCTTAGTGGTGGGATCCCATTGGAGGTGGTGGAAGTTACGGAGAATAATATGTTGGACCCGGAGGCTGGTGGGGTGGTAGGTGAGGACCAGGGGAACCCTATTCCTAGTGGGGTGGTGGGAGGATGGAGTGAGAGCAGATGTACGTGAAATGGGGGAGATGCGTTTATGAGCAGAGTTGATAGTGGAGGAAGGGAAGCCCCTTTCTTTAAAAAAGGAAGACATCTCCCTCGTCCTAGAATGAAAAGCCTCATCCTGAGAGCAGATGCGGCGGAGACGGAGGAATTGCGAGAAGGGGATGGCGTTTTTGCAAGAGACAGGGTGAGAAGAGGAATAGTCCAGATAGCTGTGAGAGTCAGTAGGCTTATAGTAGACATCAGTGGATAAGCTGTCTCCAGAGACAGAGACAGAAAGATCTAGAAAGGGGAGGGAGGTGTCGGAAATGGACCAGGTAAACTTGAGGGCAGGGTGAAAGTTGGAGGCAAAGTTAATAAAGTCAACGAGTTCTGCATGCGTGCAGGAAGCAGCGCCAATGCAGTCGTCGATGTAGCGAAGGAAAAGTGGGGGACAGATACCAGAATAGGCACGGAACATAGATTGTTCCACAAACCCAACAAAAAGGCAGGCATAGCTAGGACCCATACGGGTGCCCGCCAGAATAGGCATGGAACATAGGTGACAAGAGGTACGGGTTCAGGGTAGGAAATAGAAGTAAAGGGAGAGGGAGGGAATTTTTTTACTGGAAGGAGAAATCGATATTCATGTCATTAGTTTGGAGGCTACCCAGATGGAATATAAAGTGTTGCTTCTCTACCTTGAGGGTGGCCTCATCATGGCACATGAGGAAGCTGTGGACTGACAAGTCAGAATGGGAATGGGAATCAGAATTAAAATACCTGGCCACCAGGAAGTTATGCTTTTGGCGGATAGAGCAGAGGTGTCAATTTACAATGGGTCTCATATATGTAGAGGAGGGTCCATCAGGAGCATCGGACACAATAGACGACCCCAGCAGATTCACAGATGAAGTGTTGCCTCACCTGGAAAGACAGCTTGAGGCCCTGAACGGAGGTGAATAGGCAGATGGTGTCATAAGGGCGGTGGCTGGGAACGGACCCAAGTGCAAGACACAGACACTGAAGTATTAGGGACAGGACTAGGATACAGGGCGATGGCAAGGACATGGACAGGAAAACCAGGAACCTGGAACAAGACTGAACAAGAGAGCTGGTAGCCCAGGCTTAGATTCTGAGCCAGAGACTGGACAAGGACCCAGTACCTGGGTCTTGCCTCTGGCTCAGACCCCAGAACTAGGCAAGGATGAGGCTTGGCAGGCAGGACAAGGCAGAAATCTACAGGCTTGAAGCTTGAGGATAGAGGCTGGAGACTTGGCTTGGCTTGGCTTGGCAAGAGGCTAGGGGCTAGAGGCTGGAGTCTTCAGACTTGGGGCTATGCAGGAGGCTGGAGTCTTCAGACTTGGGGCTAGGCAGGATCTGGAGCCTTCAGACTTGGGGCTAGGCAAGAGACGAGGCGAAGCTTGGCAAGAGGCTGGAGACTTGAGACTAGAGGCGAGGCTGGAGGTTGGAGATTAAAGGCGAGGCTGGAGGCTGGAGGCTGGAGACTAGAGGCGAGGCTGGAGGCTGGAGGCTGGAGACTAGAGGCGAGGCTGGAGGCTGGAGGCTGGAGACTTGAGGCGAGGCTGGAGGCTGGAGGCTGGAGACTTGAGGCGAGGCTGGAGGCTGGAGGCTGGAGACGAGGCGAAGCTGGAGGCTGGAGGCTGGAGACTTGAGGCGAGGTTGGAGGACGGAGGCTGGAGACTTGAGGCGAGGCTGGAGGCTGGAGACTTGAGGCGAGGCTGGAGACTTGAGGCGAGGCTGGAGGCTGGAGGCTGGAGACGAGGCGAGGCTGGAGACTTGAGGCAAGGTTGGAGGCTGGAGACTTGAGGCGAGGCTGGAGGCTGGAGGCTGGAGACTTGAGGCGAGGCGAGGCTGGAGGCTGGAGACTTGAGGCGAGGTGAGGCAGGCTCCTCCTGGGCAGGGCGTGGATCTCCTGGGCAGGGCGCGGATCACTACCCAACAGAGGCAAGGGACAGGAAGGGACAGAAACAACCCCAGGTAATGGCAAGAGGACCTGGCTTACCTGGGCGGAGGCAAGGGACAGAACCAACCCCAGGTAACGGCAAGACGACCTGGCTTACCTAGGCGGAGGCAAGGGACAGGAAGGGACAGAACCAACCCCAGGTAATGGCAAGACGGCCTGGCTTACCTGGGCGGAGGCAAGCCACAGGAAAGGAGCTAGGTACAGGGTAGCTCCAGGACCAGACAGCAAGACAAGGCAAGGCTACTGGCAAAGCAAGGCAAGACGAGAACTTCAGGTGAGGCGAGAGTTACCGGCAAGACAAGGCAGGGCTTCAGGCGAGGAAACAGAAGGCAGGGGAAGGGATAAAAGGAGTAAGGACAAGAACAATCCAGCAATCACGCCTGGGTCTCTGGAGGTATTTATGCAGCCAACCCCAACGAGCATCAGCTGTCTCAACTAGCTCAACAAGGACAGAAACAGGGTAGATAGGAAAAAACCTGGAGCAAGGGTCGATGGACCGGACCGTGAAGCGGAATACAGACTTCAAGGTCCGAACTATGACAGATGAAGCACTTTGGCTGCTTGCAGGACTAAGTTCCAGGAGGGAGATTAATGGGGAGGGACGAATGGGCAAGAGAAATCATAGAGGGTGCAATTCCTGTGAAAAGCGGAGGGAGGGCCAGGTAAAGATATGTTTAGTGGTGGGATCCCTCTGGATATGGTGGAAGTTCCGGATGGTGGTGTGTTGGATGCAGAGGCTGATGGGGTGATAGGTAAGGACACAAGGAACTCTATCACTCTTAAGGCAGCAGGAAGACAGAGGGAGCGCGGGTGTTCAAGAAATGGAGGAGATATAAGTGAGAACAGCCTCTATGGTGGAGGAAGAGAAAACCTATTCTCTGATGTCCTGGAAAGGAAAGCTGCATCTTGGCAACAGGTGTAGCAGCAATGGAGGAACTGAGAAAACGGAATAGCATTTTTACAGGATACAGGGTGAGAAGAGGTTATAGTCATGATAACCGTGGAATCGGTAGGTTTATAAAAGATGTTGGTCAACAGCTTGTCTTCAGAGATGGAGACAGAAAGATCCAGAAAGGGGAGGAAGTGTCAGAAATGTACCAAGTGAATTTAAGGGCTGGGTGGAAGTTGGAGGCAAAGTTGATGAGCTCATCATGGATGCATGAAGCAGCTCAAATGCAGTCATCAATGTAGTGGAAAAAGAGCTGGTGAGCATTACCAAGGAAGGCTTGGAACATCAACTGTTCTTCATAGCTAACATAAAGGTAGGCATAGCTGGGACACATTTAGGTGCCCATGGCTACCCCTCACGTCTGGAGAAAGTCTGAGTAGCTGAAGGAAAATTTGTTGAGGGCGAGGACAAGTTCTGCCAGATAGGTGAGTGTGGTTGTGGAGGGGAAGTGGTTGGTTCTTTTATTGAGAAGGAAGCAGAGGGCTTTAAGGCCTTCTTGATGGAGGATATAAGTGAATCGAGACTTGGCAGCTATGGTGAAAATTAGGTGGTCAGGGCCAGGGAATTGAAAGTTAATGAGGAGATGAAGAGCATGAGAAGTGTCATGGAAGTAGGTGGAATGGGACTGAACCAAGGGGGTTAGAATGGAGTCAAGGTATGTGGACATGAGTTCAGTAGGGCGGCAGCAGGCAGAGACAAGGGGATATCTGGGCCATCAGGCTTGTGGATCTTGGGTAGGAGGTAGAACCTAGCAGTGCAGGGTAAGGGAACTATGAGTTTGGTGGCAGTGGATGAGGGATCTCCAGAGTTGATGAGATCAATGACAGCTTTCTGATGGTCTGGAGTGGAGTCCTCTTCAAGGGGTAGGTATGAAGGAGTGAATGAGAGTTGAAGACTGACCTCAGCGAGGTAGGGGTCAGTCTGCCTCACTACAATAGCTCTCCCTTTGTCTGCAGGTTTGATGGTAAGGTTAGGATTGGTGCAGAGAGAGTGGAGAGCAGTGCATTAAGAGGAGGTAAGGTTCGATGAGGAGAGAGGAGTCTGAAGTTGAGCCAGTTTATGTCCCATTGGCAAATCAAGATAAAAAGATCCAAAGCAGGGTGTCCAAGAAGAGAAGGAGGGTTGGAGCTGGGAGAAGGGGTCATCAGTGTGGGGTGTGAAACTCTTGCCAAAGACGTGGGCTCAGAGACAGAGGTGATGGAAGAAAAGTTCAGTGTTGTGGTGGGTGTGGAACTCTCTGAGGTGTGGGCAGAGAGGGACAAAGGAAAGGCCTTTGCTGAGGACAGAACATACCTTGAGAAGAGGAAGAAAGCTAACCATAGCTCTGAAGTGAGCATTTTAATATGATTCATTTCATATACTTGGGTGACTAGAAGAACACTGCAGTCTTTGAAAGAAGTCAACCAGTTGTGAGTCCGTGGGAACTTAAGACATCTATTTAACACCCTGTGCAAAACTGTGAAGTATGTTAACATTTTAACAAAGGAGACAGTCAATTATAACTCCTGATACCTGGCACAGCTGGTGTGAAAATGGTCCTAAAATGATCACATATCAACTGTCCCAGCCTAGCCCTCCAGCTCAACCATATCAGATTGGATTCTCAGTTGGTAGGACACAAGGAAACCAGACTAGTTTTGAGGTAAAATTGGACAAAGCATCCATGACATCATTTTGCTTAGTACCGCTCCAGTTGCCTGCCATCAAAACATCAACTGATAAACACTAGATGATCGAAATCCGGAGCAACACACATGAAATGTTGGAGGAAGTCAGCAGGTTAGGCAGCATCTATGGAGGGGAACGAACATTCAATGTTTTAGCCGATACCCTTCATTGGGACTGAAGAGGAAGGGGGAAGAAACCGGATTAAGAAGGCGGGGGAGGAGAAGGAGTACAATGTACCAGGTGACACCAGGTGAGGGGGAAGGTGGATGGGTGGAGGAGGGGTTAAAGTAAGAAGATGGGAGATGATAGGTGGAAAGGTAAAGGGCTGAAGAAGAATCAATCTGATAGGAGAGATAAGTGGACCATGGGCAAAAGGGAAGGCGGAGAGGCACAAGATGGAGGTGATGGGCAGGTGAAGTTTAAGAGAATGGGTAAGAGGGTAGTCATAAAGGAGAATGGAAAAAAGAGAGAAGCGGGAGGGGGCTATAAATTACTAGAAGTTTGAGAAATTGATTTTCATGCCATCAAATTGGAGGCTACCCAGATAGAATATGAGTTGTTGCTCCTCCAGTCTGAGAATGGCCTCAATGTGGCAGCAGTGGAGGCTATAGACCAACATGTCAGAATGCAAACAGCAAGTAGAATTAAAACTGGGAAATCCTATCTGTTGTTGCGGACGGATCATGACTTACAAAACAATCCTGGAGTTCATTTGATGGTTTAAGATAGTTGGCCAAGTAAACTGGGAATGCAAGTAAATCCTTCCAGTTGCTTGTCTGGCAAAGATGGCAAGAATCTTCCACGAAACCATTATCCCATCCCTACACCGCCCCAGTCTCGCAATCCTATGAATATAGAGTGATATGATATGGATCACAGAAGGAAATGGACACTTCAGACTTGTAGAGAAATCAGCTTAAATACAGTTCTCTGGAATGGAAATCTTCTATTACCCAGGGACTAGTATTAGTAGAGGATGGATGATAGTAGCAATTGATAGTAAGCAGATCAAAGAAGGGACCATGCTTATTCATTGTGACTCAATGGTCATCTTCACTGTGGGAGTTCCCGACAAAGCCTCAGATAAGAATTGTGCTTTAACTTAAACTTGATCCTTTCTTGGTCCTGCTCACACCCCTTAAGGCATGTACAGTATGTGCACTTACATCTTGCTGCAATGGTGCCTAATATATTGCATAAAACAACTAATTATTGGAGAAATTCAGCAGCTTGAGCAGCATCTGTTGTCAAAGTTCAGTCCTAATGTAGTGACTTGACTGGAAGCATCGAGAATTCCTTCCCTACCCCTCCCCTCCCCTCCCAGATGCTGCTTGACCTGCTGAGTTCCTCCAGCAATTTGTTTCTTGCTGCGGTTTGTAGCATCTGCATTCTCCTGTGTTTTCATATATTGTACGCAGATTGAGATATTCAATTCCTTTCTTCATATCCCTTGAGCCACCGTGGGGAAAGGATTCTCATCTCCGTCTAAAATGGGCAATCACTTGCGCTGAAGCTATGTTTCATAGAAACATAGAAAATAGGTGCAGGAGTAGGCCATTCAGCCCTTCGAGCCTGCACCGCCATTCAGTACGATCATGGTTTCACAAGGAAAAACAACTTTGCAGCATTAATCTTGTCAATACCACTCTGAATTTTATGTGCTACAATATGTTCACTTTTCTACATTCCAAATGTTAACGTGCCAACCTGTTCAACCTCTCTTTATATATCAACATCTTCAGCCCAGCACTCATTTAATGAATCTTCTCTGGACGGCCCCTAATAGAAAGGTGTCTTTTCTTAAACACAGAGATCAAACCCGTCTAGCAGTAGTTTCACTAGCAGCTTGCAGAGCTGCAATAAAAACTTCCCTTCTTTTATATCGCGTAATACTTGTAATAAGGAGCAAGTTTCTTTTTAGTCTTTCTAATTATTTGCTGTAGCTGCATGTTTGTGTTTCCTGTGCTAGGGTCCCTAGATCGCTTTGTCCTGCCACATTTACCCTTACTTGCCACCACCTTTTTGCCCACTCACTTAATCTGTTTCATTTTGCAGTATTGTTGAGATATCATCATAACTCATCTACCAATATATTTTGTTTCTTCCGCAGAGCTAATTACAACCTACTACATCCCTTCAGCCAACTCATCAAAACAGATTCTAATTAGTTCACGCAAATAACAGGAATTCTGCAGATGCTGGAAATTCAAGCAACACACATAAAAGTTGCTGGTGAACGCAGCAGGCCAGGCAGCATCTCTAGGAAGAGGTACAGTCGACGTTTCAGGCCGAGACCCTTCGTCAGGACTAACTGAAGGAAGAGTGAGTAACGGATTTGAAAGTGGGAGGGGGAGGGGGAGATCCAAAATGATAGGAGAAGACAGGAGGGGGAGGGATAGAGCCGAGAGCTGGACAGGTGATAGGCAAAAGGGGATACGAGAGGATCATGGGACAGGAGGTCCGGGAAGAAAGACAGGGGGGGGGGGACCCAGAGGATGGGCAAGGGGCATATTCAGAGGGACAGAGGGAGAAAAAGGAGAGTGAGAGAAAGAATGTGTGTATAAAAATAAGTACCAGATGGGGTACGAGGGGGAGGTGGGGCATTAGCGGAAGTTAGAGAAGTCGATGTTCATGCCATCAGGTTGGAGGCTACCCAGACGGAATATAAGGTGTTGTTCCTCCAACCTGAGTGTGGCTTCATCTTTACAGTAGAGGAGGCCATGGATAGACATGTCAGAATGGGAATGGGATGTGGAATTAAAATGTGTGGCCACTGGGAGATCCTGCTTTCTCTGGCAGACAGAGCGTAGGTGTTCAGCAAAGCAGTCTCCCAGTCAGCGTCGGGTCTCGCCAATATATAAAAGGCCACATTGGGAGCACCGGACGCAGTATATCACCCCAGCCGACTCACAGGTGAAGTGTTGCCTCACCTGGAAGGACTGTTTGGGGCCCTGAATGGTGGTAAGGGAGGAAGTGTCGGGGCATGTATAGCACTTGTTCCGCTTACACGGTTAAGTGCCAGGAGGGAGATCAATGGGGAGGGATGGGGGGGACGAATGGACAAGGGAGTCGCGTAGGGAGCGATCCCTGCGGAATGCAGAGGGGGGGGAGGGAAAGATGCGCTTAGTGGTGGGATCCCGTTGGAGGTGGCGGAAGTTACGGAGAATAATATGTTGGACCCGGAGGCTGGTGGGGTGGTAGGTGAGGACCAGGGGGACCCTATTCCTAGTGGGGTGGCGGGACGGGAGGAGATCCTGAGAGCAGATGCGGCGGAGACGGAGGAATTGCGAGAAGGGGATGGCGTTTTTGCAAGAGACAGGGTGAGAAGAGGAATAGTCCAGATAGCTGTGAGAGTCAGTAGGCTTATAGTAGACATCAGTGGATAAGCTGTCTCCAGAGACAGAGACAGAAAGATCTAGAAAGGGGAGGGAGTTGTCGGAAATGGACCAGGTAAACTTGAGCGCAGGGTGAAAGTTGGAGGCAAAGTTAATAAAGTCAACAAGCTCTGCATGCGTGCAGGAAGCAGCGCCAATGCAGTCGTCGATGTAGCGAAGGAAAAGTGGGGGACAGATACCAGAATATCGCATACCAGGGTCTCGGCCTGAAACGTCGACTGCACCTCTTCCTAGAGATGCTGCCTGGCCTGCTGTGTTCACCAGCAACTTTTATGTGTGTTGCTCTAATTAGTTGAGACTCTAGCACTATTATCTGTGGCACCCCAGGACTTATTGACTACCAGTCTGAAAACGGCTAATGTTTTTAATATTCTGGTAAAATATCCACTGTCATGTCTATGCTGATAGATTACTCACAATTCCCTGTACTCTTGCATAGTAATTTTCCAGAAGGTATTCAGTACAGTGCCACATGAAAGTCCAGGTACACTAGTCCCTCTAGTTCTCTTTCTATTTGCCCTATTTATTACATCCCCCAATATTCCTGAAAAAATTGTCAGACATGGTTTCCTTTTCATGAAGTCAGGTTAACTTTGTTTGATTGTCTTATGATTTTTAAAAAAATTATTGTGCCTTTTACCTCCTGAGTAAAGATTCCAGCATTTTCCCAGTGACAGATGTTATCTAAAGTGCCTTTAATTTCTTGCTTTCTGCATCCCTCCTTTCCTTAACAGTGACATAACATTTGTGCTGTTCCAATCCCTCAAACCACAGGGAAGTTTAAATAATTGCAACTAACACATGCATTATCTCTACAGCCACTCTCTTCGAGATGCTAGGACACAGACCATTGGGGTCAAGGAACTTGTCAGGCTTTATTGCCACTAGTTTGTCTACTATTCTTTATATCCTGATCATGATAGTTTTAATTTCCTCTCCGCCATGCATCCCTGCTCCTTGATTATCTGTTATTATTGGGATGACTTTAATAACATCCTCTATGAAGCCCAATCTAAGACAATAACTTGAAATCTCTGCATTTCTCTATTTCCCTTTGGGAATTCCTCACGGTCACTCTATAAGGGACCAACATTTATTTTAGCTACTCTCTCCTTTTATATATCTGTCCAATAATGTGAAATCCAATAGTAAATTTAATCTCATACTTTATTTTACTCTTATCCTCATAATTTTTTTGATTATCTTTTGTTAGTTTCGAAATATTTGGCCGTTTGCTTTTTTGGGTTTAGTATTTAGTTCTTTTTTTTTCTTTTTTTAGGGGAGTTTTTCTTTGTATATATTTTTTTTCTTTTTATTTCTTTTTTTTCTTTATGATTAATTACATCATGAGTTTGGAAGTCTATTATACCTGTGTTATTTGAAATCTTTTTTGTATATGTTTATTAATAATAAGATTATTCCAATCTCTTTGTATCAACATTGTTATTTTGTTTACAATTTTGAAAATTAATAAAAAGATTTAAAAAGAAAGATAAATATTTCTCAATCCTTTTCTTTCAATGTCAATTTTAATATAATCTTTAATTTGCTAGTCATTCTGCACTAATGGAATATACCTTTGGTGAGATTTATGAAATCTCTCCATAAATCATTCCATTGATATATTTTCTGTGTCCACCTTAGTCAGTCCTATCCTCATGCCAGCATCATTACTTTTATTTAAACATCAGTTAATTGTTTTAGACATAATTCTCTCACACTGGAAATGAATCTGAAATTTTAGCATACTGCAGTCACTCTTGTGTGAGTATTCACCATGAGATCATTTAGTCTTGGTAGTCACACCTCATATTCAGCCATGGTAATCTCCCACCTGACAGAAACAACATTGATTTCTCTAACTTCCGGTAAACACTTTGCAGTGGTCTCTCCGCCCCTCAACTTTTCCCTATCACTCCAACCCCATTACATCTGCTCTTTCCCTTCCAACACCCCTGACACCTGCCCATAACCCTTCTAGCTCCCTACCTCCTTCCCTTTATTCCATAGCCTGCTGTTTTGTCCCATCATTTTCAGATTCCATTTGCTTCAGTGCTTTGCCCCTTCCGTCCATCACCTCCCAGCTTCTCCCATCATTTCCAGTCCCCCCCCACAACCCCTGTCAACTGGATTCATTTATCATACACCTCATGCACCTCCCCATTCCCCACTCTTATATTCTGGCTTCTACCTTTTCTCTTTTCAGTCTCAATGAGGGGTCTTAGCACAAAATGTCAACTGGTCATTTCCCTCCATGGATTCTGCCTGACCTGCTGAGTTTCTCCAGCATATTTTGAGTGCTGCTCAAAATTTCCTGTATCTGTAGTCTTTCTTGGGACACTACAATTAAAATAGCCTGCTTTCTTATGCATTGCTCTAACAAGCACTGCTGCATGATAGTTCTTGCAGAAACATGGCTCCAGAACATCATCCCATGCACCATAAATCTTCAGGCCATGCCACTCTGGGACTTGTGCTAATATTATTTTGTGACCGTGTGTACTATCAGACCTATTTGTGCTGTGGTCCCCACCTGGCACTCAGCTCTCACCTGTGGCTCTCCGTAGCTGTTTGCATGCGACAGCGGCCACACCCCGGGCAACGGCTTCGACAAGCTGGCTAAACCAGGTGAGGGTAGCTGACGGGTCTCAAACCCTCGGTGAGATAGGGAGTTGTCTATCCCAGCATGTGAAGACAGACTCCGGTGGATTGAGCGGACGAGACCAGCGGAAGGTCCAACGGTCAAGAAGGCAGTCTCTGCAAGTGTCGTGGAACGTGTAGAGCAAGACAAGACACAGAAGACGTCCTGGTCGTCCACTGCGCCTAGTCCCATCTCCAGCCGTCTAGACTCTGTCTTGCCACTGGATCCAGATGGGAATTGGGAAGAGAGAGTGAGGCTGACGCTGCGCAACTCTCCCTCACTTAAATCCAAATCACGCGCTAGTCTCGACACCGTCATTATGGTGTCGAGGTCCTCTTCGACGTCAACGATGGACGAACAGCAATTTGTGCTGAGTGCTGTGTGGAGCTGCATGCACCTTGGCCCCAAAGGAGCAATGTTTCATTTAGCTGTATACATGCTATGATATATTGATAATTAAACTTGAACTTGAATTAAGAAAGTATCCTAAATATATATGCAGTGGCCACTTTATTAGGTACAGCCTTACACCTGTTCACCTGCTCATTAATGCAAATATCGAATCAGCCAATCATGTGGTAGCAGCTCTATGCATTAACCCATGCAGACATTGTCAAGCGGATCAGTTATTGTTCAGACTGAGATGAAATGGGGATGAAATGTGATCTAAGTGATTTTGACTGTGTTGGTGCCAGATGGGGTGGTTTGAGTATATCAGAAACCACAGATCTCCTGCAATTTTCACACATAACAGCCTCTAGACATTACAGAGAATGGTGCAAGATGCAAAAAAGAAAAGTTCCAGGAAATGGCAGCTCTGTAGGCAAAAGTGCCTTGTTAATAAGAGAGGTCAGAGGAGAATAGTCAGACTGGTTCAAGCTGACAGTAACATAAATAACCATGCGTTAGAACAGTGGAGTTCAGAAGAGCGTCTCTGAATGCACAACATATTGAATCTTGAAGTGATGGGCTACAGCAGCTGAAGACCACGAACATACACTCAGTAGCCACTTTATTAGGTACAGGAGCTATCTAATAAACTGCCCACTGAGTGCATAATTAGATATTATCTTAAAGTTTTGAGTCTATGACATAATCTGCACAGAATCTTGAACCCACACAGTTTGTGTGTTCTTCTGATGGCAGAACATGAGAATATTGGGATCATGTTGCTAAATCCTGCCACCATGTGGTCAGGTGTTGTACTGCTAAAATTATTGAGTAATCACATTTCCATTGGTTTTTCACTGATTTTGAGTGAAAAAGCTCGTCAGCTCTCATCACTCTTTGAAAACTCATTGCTGAGTTTCCAAAAGTTCTATTTACTGAAGTTTCTTTTACCTACTCATGGTTATCATACTGGATGCATTATCTTGTAGTTTATTTTTGGCAGTTCAGCACCATACTGCAAAATAGACTGTTGATGCTGGTAAGGTAAGTTACTTAAATTCTTATGATTGAGGTATATTTTTGGTCCAATAAGTAAGAAAGTAGAAAACTCACTTTCAAACAGTTGAACAATGAAAAGAGGGAAAGATAGGATGCACAAATAAGAAAATAAACACCAAGGGTATTAAGCAACACACATTAAAGTTGCTGGTGAACGCAGCAGGCCAAGCAGCATCTATAGGAAGAGGCGCAGTCAACGTTTCAGGCCGAGACCCTTCGTCAGGACTAACTGAAGGAAGAGTGAGTAAGGGATTTGAAAGCTGGAGGGGGAGGGGGAGATGCAAAATGATAGGAGAAGACAGGAGGGGGAGGGATAGAGCCGAGAGCTGGACAGGTGATAGGCAAAAGGGAATACGAGAGGATCATGGGACAGGAGGTCCGGGAAGAAAGACGGGGGGGGGTGACCCAGAGGATGGGCAAGAGATATATTCAGAGGGACAGAGGGAGAAAAAGGAGAGTGAGAGAAAGAATGTGTGCATAAAAAAGAGTAACAGATGGGGTACGAGGGGGAGGTGGGGCCTAGCGGAAGTTAGAGAAGTCAATGTTCATGCCATCAGGTTGGAGGCTACCCATACGGAATATAAGGTGTTGTTCCTCCAACCTGAGTGTGGCTTCATCTTTACAGTAGAGGAGGCCGTGGATAGACATGTCAGAATGGGAATGGGATGTGGAATTAAAATGTGTGGCCACTGGGAGATCCTGCTTTCTCTGGTGGACAGAGCGTAGATGTTCAGCAAAGCGGTCTCCCAGTCTGCGTCGGGTCTCACCAATATATAAAAGGCCACATCGGGAGCACCGGACGCAGTATATCACCCCAGTCGACTCACAGGTGAAGTGATGCCTCACCTGGAAGGACTGTTTGGGGCCCTGAATGGTGGTAAGGGAGGAAGTGTAAGGGCATGTGTAGCACTTGTTCCGCTTACACGGATAAGTGCCAGGAGGGAGATCAGTGGGGAGGGATGGGGGGGACGAATGGACAAGGGAGTCGTGTAGGGAGCGATCCCTGCGGAATGCAGAGAGAGGGGGGGAGGGAAAGATGTGCTTAGTGGTGGGATCCCATTGGAGGTGGCGGAAGTTACGGAGAATAATATGTTGGACCCGGAGGCTGGTGGGGTGGTAGGTGAGGACCAGGGGAACCCTATTCCTAGTGAGGTGGTGGGAGGATGGAGTGAGAGCAGATGTACGTGAAATGGGGGAGATGCGTTTAAGAGCAGAGTTGATAATGGAGGAAGGGAAGCCCCTTTCTTTAAAAAATGAAGACATCTCCCTCGTCCTAGAATGAAAAGCCTCATCCTGAGAGCAGATGCGGTGGAGACGGAGGAATTGCGAGAAGGGGATGGCGTTTTTGCAAGAGACAGGGTGAGAAGAGGAATAGTCCAGATAGCTGTGAGAGTCAGTAGGCTTATAGTAGACATCAGTGGATAAGCTGTCTCCAGAGACAGAGACAGAAAGATCTAGAAAGTGGAGGGAGGTGTCGGAAATGGACCAGGTAAACTTGAGGGCAGGGTGAAAGTTGGAGGCAAAGTTAATAAAGTCAACGAGTTCTGCATGCGTGCAGGAAGCAGCGCCAATGCAGTCGTCGATGTAGCGAAGGAAAAGTGGGGGACAGATACCAGAATAGGCACGGAACATAGATTGTTCCACAAACCCAACAAAAAGGCAGGCATAGCTAGGACCCATACGGGTGCCCATAGCTACACCTTTAGTTTGGAGGAAATGGGAGGAGCAAAAGGAGAAATTATTAAGAGTAAGGACTAATTCTGCTAGACGGAGCAGAGTGGTGGTAGAGGGGAACTGATTAGGTCTGGAATCCAAAAAGAAGCGTAGAGCTTTGAGACCTTCCTGATGGGGGATGGAAGTATATAGGGACTGGACATCCATGGTGAAAATAAAGCGGTGGGGGCCAGGGAACTTAAAATCATCGAAAAGTTTAAGAGCGTGAGAAGTGTCACGAACATAGGTCGGAAGGGATTGAACAAGGGGTGATAAGACAGTGTCGAGGTATGCAGAAACGAGTTCGGTGGGGCAGGAGCAAACTGAGATAATAGGTCGGCCAGGACAGGCAGGTTTGTGGATCTTGGGTAGGAGGTAGAAACGGGAAGTGCGGGGTGTGGGAACTATAAGGTTGGTAGCAGTGGATGGGAGATCCCCTGAGCGGATAAAGTCGTTGATAGTGTGGGAGACAATGGCCTGGTGCTCCTTAGTGGGGTCACGATCGAGGGGTAAATAAGAGGAGGTATCCGCGAGTTGTCGCTGTGCCTCGGCAAGGTAGAGGTCAGTACGCCAGACTACAACAGCACCCCCTTTATCAGCGGGTTTAATAATAATGTTAGGATTAGTGCGGAGGGAGTGGAGAGCAGAGCGTTCCGAAGGAGTGAGGTTGGAATGGGGACAAGGTGCGGTGAAGTCGAGACGGTTGATGTCCCGTCGGCAATTAGCGATAAAGAGATCCAGAGCAGGCAGAAGACCAGAGCGGGGTGTCCATGAAGAAGAGGAGGGTTGAAGACGGGAGAAGGGGTCATCGGTGGGGGTGGAAGAGTCCTTGCCGAAGAAGTAGGCTCGGAGACGGAGACGGCGGAAGAAAAGTTCCGCATCGTGGCGAACACGGAACTCGCTGAGGTGTGGGCGAAGGGGGACAAACGTGAGGCCCTTACTGAGAACAGAGCGCTCTGCCTCCGACAGTTGCCTAACATGACAAAGTCAAAAAAACGGCGATTGCAGGCGTGGATCCGACGGAGGATGAAATAGCGGGTAGGACCATTACAGACGGCGAAGAAAGTGTCCCGAAGGTGTGGAAGGGTCTGGGATAGGGACACCAAGTACCTCCTCATGGCGGAGAGCGTCGCCTTCAGAGCTTGACGGGAGAAGCGGCGAGAGGCAAAGTCAATAAAAGGGTATTAAACTAACTGGGTAAGAAATCAAATCTTTTGGTACATAAGTCATTTGGTTAGTTTGAAAAGGAAAAGTTAAATTTATGAGTAGTTTATTGAAAAATATTTCCTGCCATATTGTGGTTTGCAATCTGTATACCCTCACTGAAGGTTTGAACTGTACACATTAAGAATTTTTAACATGTCAACACATGATGGGGGTAGAGGAAATTATTGTTCATTAATATGTCAGTCAGCTACTTAATCAATACCTATGAGCACAGATAACGAGTGTCAAAATTTGGACATGATCAACTGGCCTGGCTGGCCTCCAGACTGAAAAACAGAGGTTGCATAGGATGGGTGTGGGGTCAGAGTAATGTTTGTGGATAGGAAGAGGAAAGTTAAATGAGGAACAGCTACTTTGTTGAACCTTAGAAGTTCTGATCTTAAACTAAGACCATGTTTGCCTGTTCAAGTTGACGCAAATATTTCAGTGGCACTCTTTGAAGAAACACAGTGATTCTATTTTAGGTGTGCAAATTGACTGAAACTTGTTAATAAGTACAATGATTCCACAACAACAAAGTATATATATTTTGTAAAATGTTGAATGGGTGTAAAGTGCTTTGTAGATGAAAATTAGTCTTTCCCTTCAGGCTATAAGTCAATAAGTTCCAGCTTGAATTTGTTTATGCTCCATTATCAAGTGATGTCTGCAGAGGGGTACCCACAGTTCTGCATCTAATTTTTCCAGCACTGGCGAGTTAATGCAACTTGACTGCAATTCTGAGAAGCGGTGGAAGAGAATGGAGATCTGGCCAAGTGGCTTTCAGTGATGATTTCCTGATCAGGTCATGCCAAGTACTCAGCAAAGTTCTAGTGAAAAATCCTGCCCATAGTCCTTTTTATTGCAATCAGGAAAATTACACAAAAGCTCAAGGTGTTGCTGTTTGCTCATTTTTATTTGTTTTCAGTCATTTAAAAATATGAAATAAAGTAGATGTGGAAATTTAAAGTTGCTGCTATTGATGTAAATCTCACACAACTTTGAGTGGAAGTTTGTATCCAGTGTATGGAAACTATTCAGGAATGAAACCAATGCAAGCATATATTTTCTCTGTAAGTGACGTGTGGTCTCTCTGTCACCTGATCTACCCAGCACTTGTATAATTTTCCAAATATCAGTATTACTATTTAAGCTTTGCTTATGAAAGCATCACTTTCAAAGCAAAATGGTTTTGAATGGATTAATGTTTTACTTGCACCTACTGCACCTGGGAATTTTCATTTGCTTATAATACTACAGACACTGAAAAATTAAAATTAAGAAGTAAGGAAGTATTAAGGATCAGAAGAAAGACTGAAACCAGACATAAAAACCCCATTTATTGTATGCAAAGGAAGGATTTACCTACCTTAGTGTCAAAATTACCCCTGAAATTAGAACGATCGTCCCAACAAACTATGATCCACTAGTGGGCAAGTAAAGGAGACGTTAGATCGATGGATAACAATGCCCATATCAATGATTGGCCGCATAAACATAATCAAAATGAATATGTTACCAAAATTTCTATAGTTTTTTCAATCACTTCCTCTCCCACAACCAAAATAATTTTTTGATAAGCTTAATAATATTTTTAGTAAATTAATTTGGAATAATCAAAAGTCTAGACTGAGACTTAGGCTGCTATACCTGCCTTATGAAAGGGGAGGGCTACGGCTCCCAAACCTGAAATGGTATTATTGGTCTGTGAGTTACGTTCTGCAATGTTTTATTTCTCAATGGAGGCCCATCCAGCCTAGGTGAATATTGAACAGGCATCAGTACCAAACCTCCCATTAAAGCTCTGTCTATACTCTGCAGACCCAAGAAATCTGAAAAGAACAGCCGAGAACCTTTTCCTCAAAAATACTATTGACATCTGGTATAAAGCACATCAGCACATTAAAGATACTCCTCCCATTTCTTGCTTCTCCCCATTATGGGGCAATACATACTTCAGGGCAGGAAGAGCAGACGGCGGTTTCAGAATCTGGGCAGAAAATAGAGGACCTTTTTATGAATGGTAATCTTATTACATTTAATCAATTGTGTCAGACATACCATATTCCTAAAAAACACTTTTTAAAATACTTGCAACTGAAACATTTCATACTATCAAAGTATAAGCATTTAATATCTGAACCACCACTATCACATCTTGAAAATCTCACACTTCTAAACCTAAAGGGAAGGAGTCAGATTTCTTTATTCTATACAGCTTTGATGTCATTTGATAAGGAGTCCACCATTGACAGGCTGGAGGCATGGAGACTGGATGTTCAAGAGGACATACAAGAAACTGAGTGGGAAATGGCATGCTTAAAAGCCCCAAAACAATCAATTAACATGAAGATATTACAATACAAATGGTTAATGAGCACCGGTCAAACTGAACCCTTGGTCCCCTGACATCCTGGACACTTGTGTTAAATGTTTAGAAGAAAAGGGTATTCTGTTTCACTGTGTATGGGACTGTCCTAAATTTAAAAAAATACTGGAAAACAGTTGTTCAGACTATATCTGAGATTGTTGGAGTAAAGGTGCCTCACCAAGCAATAATGTGTGTACTAGGTATATATTCAAAGAACTTTAGTTCAATACAGTCAATTTTAATTGACCTTGGACTCCTGTAGGCCAGGAGGATGATAGCTTTTTCTTGGAGAAAAATGGATATACCTTCGATACATGTATGCGTCTTGTATTGTATTGGAGAGACTGACTTACATAACCAGAGGAGGGGCCGGAGAATTTGAAAATGTGTGGAAACCTTTATTGGAGTTTTTTGGACGTCAAGGTGCACAGTCATGTTAAAATAACTGTGTGTTGTTGATTGCTTCTATGTTTTTTTTTCTGATGTGATTTTATTTTATTTCTTTGTTAAATATGTGAAATGTTATATTTCCTTTCCTTTGATTGTGAAAAACATGAGGACATCTTTCACTATTTAGTTTAATTATTATTATTGTTTATTTGTATTTGTGGAATACATGTAAAATTCAATAAAAATATTGAGAGAAGGATCAGTCAGTGCCTATGGAGAGAGAAACAAACAATATTTCAGATTAATTACTTGTTATGACTGATCAGCTATTAGTTTTAAATCTGTCTCATAGAGTCATAGAACTATATTCATGGAAACAGGCTCTTCAACCCAATTCAGCTACGCCAAACAAGTCACAACTCATCTAGGCCAACCAAGTTGACTGACTGAGTTGTCCCATTTACCTGCATTTGACACATATCCCTCTAATCACTTTCTATCCATTTAACTAAAGTGTATCTTTCCTTGGAGGTAATGTGCTAAGTATTTTGATAGATTATTTTCTTATTCTACTTACATTTACTCTGATTCAATAAACACGGAAGCTGGATACCAACTACGTAGGCAGGTCCCTGAGGTTGAGGATGGCTTCTTTTTCACCTTAAGTAAACAGCTTCTGCAGATGCTACAATTTTTCAAGAAGACATTGAATATATCCTAAAATGTTTTCAGCTGCCTTGCAGATATCTCATCCAATAAGGAAGCTTAGAATAGAGTGCATACACGCTGTCTGCGGTTCTTTGTGGGAATGGGACCCCGTCTTGGGGTTCCATAACTGGCCGTTGTTCGCCACGCCAAAGGCTCGGCCGAAGAGTCCGGCTCAAATTCGGAAGACTAGCATCTCGGGGCTCTGGAGACGGGCGGATCGAGGGTCGGTGTCACAACGGGAGACCCGTGTCTTGTCAGGGGAGTCGAGATATCTGCTGTGTGCCTGGAGACCCGGGATTTTTGTGATCTTTCGGCACAGAGCTAGAAAAAAATGACGTAACGGACTTTTAACATCATAAACCAGCGAGTTGTTTGTTATGTCTCCCCGCTGGCTGGGAAAACGGAAACACCTCTTTCTCCCTTATTAGAGAGAGAGAGAGAGAGAGAGCCTGCGGTATGTCAAATATCTGGTGAAGTATTTGGGGTAACTGCATTGCTGTGTCTTTGCTATTGCTCTGCTCACACTTGAGTGCTTGGTAGCGATGCTGATGCTTTTTTTTGCCGGTGGGGGAGGGGAGACTGTTGCTCGCTGTTGCTTATATGCGGGAAGGGGGAGCTTGGGGGGAATTTGGGGTTCTAACATTTAACTGTCGTTCATTCTTTGGGGCACTCCTCTGTTTTCATGGATGATTGCAAAGAAAAAGCATATCAGGATGTATATTGTATATAATTCTCTGACATTAAATTGTACCTTTGAACCTTTGAACCTTAAACCTTATTTTGAGAGTCATGTTCTGAGAGACGTACAGATACTCTTGACCACCCTATGGGGTTGGTTGATCCTCAGTGATCCTCGGATGCTGGTGATGTCAGTGTGGGGAGAACAATGACATTGGCTTACCTACGTATTTTACCAATTCATTTTCAAGATTTTGTAGAGGTACCATGGATGATGCCTCTCCACTCTTTGAGGTGCCTGAGGTTCCCAACCCTCCCCACCGATCTCCCTCCTGGCACTTATCCTTGTAAGCGGAACAAGTGCTACACACGCCCTGACACTTCCTCCCTCACCACCATTCAGGGCCCCAGACAGTCCTTCCATGTGAGGCAACACTTCACCCGTGAGTCGGCTGGGGTGATATACTGCGTCTGGTGCTCCTGATGCGGCCTTCTATATATTGGCGAGACCCGGTGCAGACTGGGAGACTGTTTCGCTGAACACCTACACTCTGTCTGCCAGAGAAAGCAGGATCTCCCAGTGGACTTCTGTTAATGCCCTCCTCCCCCTCGTACTCCATCTGTTATTTATTTATATATATATTCTATATATTCTTTTTCTCTCTCTCCTTTTTGTCATAGAACAGTACAGCACAGTACAGGTCCTTCGGCCCACAATGTTGTGCCGACCCTCAAATTCTGCCTCCCATATAAGCTCCACCTTAAATTCCTCCATATACCTGTCTAGTAGTCTCTTAAACTTCACTAGTGTATCTGCCTCCACCACTGACTCAGGCAGTGCATTCCACGCACCAACCACTCTCTGAGTAAAAAACCTTCCTCTAATATCCCCCTTGAACTTCCCACCCCTTACCTTAAAGCCATGTCCTCTTGTATTGAGCAGTGGTGCCCTGGGGAAGAGGCACTGGCTATCCACTCTATTTATTCCTCTTATTATCTTGTACACCTCTAACATGTCTCCTCTCATCCTCCTTCTCTCCAAAGAGTAAAGCCCTAGCTCTCTTAATCTCTGATCATAATGCATACTCTCTAAACCAGGCAGCATCCTGGTAAATCTCCTCTGTACCCTTTCCAACGCTTCCGCATCCTTCCTATAGTGAGGCGATCAGAACTGGACACAGTACTCCAAGTGTGGCCTAACCAGAGTTTTATAGAGCTGCTCATTACATCGCGACTCTTAAACTCTATCCCTCGACTTATGAAAGCTAACACCTCATAAGCTTTCTTAAGTACCCTATCCACCTGTGAGGCAACTTTCAGGGATCTGTAGACATGTACCCCCAGATCCCTCTGCTCCTCCACACTACCAAGTATCCTGCCATTTACTTTGTACTCTGCCTTGGAGTTTGTCCTTCCAAAGTGTACCACCTCACACTTCTCCGGGTTGAATTCCATCTGCCACTTCTCAGCCCACTTCTGCATCCTATCAATGTCTCTCTGCAATCTTTGACAATCCTCTACAATATCTACAACACCACCAACCTGTGTGTCGTCTGCAAACTTGCTAACCCACCCTTCTACCCCCACATCCAGGTCGTTAATAAAAATCATGAAAAGTGGAGGTCCCAGAACAGATCCTTGTGGGACACTACTAGTCACAATCCTCCAATCTGAATGTACTCCCTACACTACAACCCTCTGCCTTCTGCAGGTAAGCCAATTCTGAATCCACCTGGCCAAACTTCCCTGGATCCCATGCCTTCTGACTTTCTGAATAGCCTACCATGTGGAACCTTGTCAAATGCCTTACTAAAATCCATATCCACTGCACTACCCTCATCTATATGCCTGGTCACCTCCTCAAAGAACTCTATCAGGCTTGTTAGACACGATCTGCCTTTCACAAAGCCATGCTGACTGTCCCTGATCAGACCATGATTCTCTAAATGCCTATAGATCCTATCTCTAAGAATCTTTTCCAACAGCTTTCCCACCACAGACGTAAGGCTCACTGGTCTATAATTACCCGGACTATCCCTACTACCTTTTTGAACAAGGGAACAACATTCGCCTCCCTCCAATCCTCCGGTACCATTCCCATGGACGACGAGGACATAAAGATCCTAGCCAGAGGCTCAGCAATCTCTTCCCTCGCCTCGTGGAGCAACCTGGGGAATATTCTATCAGGCCCCGGGGACTTATCCGTCCTAATGTATTTTAACAACTCCAACACCTCCTCTCCCTTAATATCACCATACTTCAGAACATCAATCTCACTCATATTGTCCTCAGCATTATCAAGTTCCCTCTCATTGGTGAATACCGAAGAGAAGTATTCATTGAGGACCTCGCTCATTTCCACAGCCTCTAGGCACATCTTCCCACCTTTATCTCTAATCGGTCCTACCTTCACTCCTGTCATCCTTTTTTTCTTCACATAATTGAAGAATGCCTTGGGGTTTTCCTTTACTCTACTCGTCAAGGCCTTCTCATGCCCCTTTCTTGCTCTTCTCAGCCCCTTCTTAAGCTCCTTCCTTGCTACCCTATATTCCTCAATAGACCCATCTGATCCTTGCTTCTTAAACCTCATGTATGCTGCCTTCTTCCACCTGACTAGATTTTCCACCTCACTTGTCACCCATGCTTCCTTCACCCTACCATTCTTTATCTTCCTCACCGGGACAAATTTATCCCTAAAATCCTGCTAGAGATCTCTAAACATCGACCACATGTCCATAGTACATTTCCCTGAAAAAACATCATCCCAATTCACACCCACAAGTCCTAGCCTTATAGCCTCATAATTTGCCCTTCCCCAATCAAAAATTTTCCTGTCCTCTCTGATTCTATCCTTTTCCATAATAATGCTAAAGGCCAGGGAGCGGTTGTCACTGTCCCCCAGATGCTCACCCACAGAGAGATCTGTGCCCTGACCCGGTTCATTACCTAGTACTAGATCTAGTATGGCATTCCCCCTAGTCGGCCTGTCCACATACTGTGACAGGACTCCATCCTGGACACACTTAACAAACTCTGCCCCATCTAAACCCTTGGAACTAATCAGGTGCCAATCAATATTAGGAAAGTTAAAGTCACCCATGATAACAACCCTGTTATTTTTGCGCCTTTCCAAAATCTGCCTCCCAATCTGCTCCTCTGTATCTCTGCTGCTACCAGGGGCCTATAGAATACTCCCAATAGAGTAACTGCTCCCTTCCTATTCCTGACTTCCACCCATACTGACTCAAAAGAGGATCCTGCTACACTACCCACCCTTTCTGTAGTTGTAATAGTATCCCTGACCAGTAATGCCACCCCTCCTCCCCTTTTTCCGCCCTCTCTATCCCCTTTAAAGCACTGAAATCCGGGAATATTGAGAATCCATTCGTGCCCTGGTGCCAGCCAAGTCTCTGTAATGGCCACTACATCATAATCCCATGTATGTATCCAAGCTCTCAGTTCATCACCTTTGTTCCTGATGCTTCTTGCATTGAGGTAGACACATTTCAGCCCTTCTACCTTACTATCTTTACACCGTTTATTCTGCTTCTCTTTCCTCAAAGCCTCTCTATATGTTAGATCTGGCTTTACTCCATGCACTTCCTTCACTGCTCTATCGCTCTGGCTCCCATCCCCCTTTCAAATTAGTTTAAACCCTCCCAAACCATGCCAGTGAACCTACCTGCAAGGATATTGCTCCCCCTTGAGTTCAAGTGCAACCCATCCAATTTGTACAGGTCCCACCTTCCCCAGAAGAGATCCCAATAATCCAAAAATCTAAAACTCTGCTCCCTGCACCAACTCCTCAGCCACGCATTCAACTGCCATCTCCTCCAATTTTTACCATCACTGTCCCTCTCACTATACTCCTTGCCCATCCTCTGGGCTTCACCCCTCCCCCTTTCTTTCTCCCTAGGCCTCCTGTCCCATTATCCTCTCATATCCTGGCTGTCGGAGCAGGATAATCAAGGACACGACCCACCCAGCCAACACACTTTTCGTCCCTTTTCCCTCCGGGAGAAGGCTCAGGAGCTTGAAGACTCGTACGGCCAGATTTGGGAACAGCTTCTTTCCAAATGTGATAAGACTGCTGAAAGGATCCTGACCCGGATCTGGGCCATACCCTCCAAATATCCGGATCTTCCTCTCGTTTTTTTTGCACTACCTTACTTTTCATTTTTCTATTTTCTATTTATGATTCATAATTTAAATTTTTAATATTTACTATTGATTTGTAATCCAGGGAGCGGGAAGCGCAGAATCAAATATCGCTATGATGATTGTACGTTCTAGTACCAATTGTTTGGTGACAATAAAGTATAAAGTATAAAGTATTCCTTTTGCCAATCAACTGTCCAGCTCTTGGCTCCATCCCTCCCCCTCCTGTCTTCTCCTATCATTTTGGATCTCCCCCTCCCCCTCCCACTTTCAAATCTCTTACTAGCTCTTCTTTCAGCTAGTCCTGACGAAGGGTCTCGGCCTGAAACGTTGACTGTACCTCTTCCTATAGATGCTGCCTGGCCTGCTGCGTTCACCAGCAACTTTTTTTGTGTGTTGCTTGTAATTCCAGCATCTGCAGATTTCCTCGTGTTTGAGGTGCCTGTCATTCATTACGAAGCATGTAAGAAGAAAGATCACTTCTGTAGTTTATGAGCTTTACCCCAATATCTGAGGACCTGACCTGAAAACCCCTCTTTCAAGTGGCCAGGGTTGTGTCAGTGCATGAAAGAATGTGATAGCATTTGTCATCTAGGTCTACTTTTGCTGTGAAGTGGCTCGAAAGGTTGATCCAAGTTTACTATTAGCCTGTTTTCCTATTATCATTAATTTTTGGAGAGCGGTGTTGAGAAGTAGAGGCAGTTTGGTAGCTGATCGTTATGCCCCTGGATCGCTGGTGAAATGGACTTCTTCTTGTACACAGTCATAGAGAAGTACAGCACAGAAACAGGCCCTTTGGCTCATCTAGTCCATGCTGAAACAACTTAAACTGACTATTCTCATAGATCTGCACTGGGACCATAGCCCTCCGTACCCCTACCATCCATGTACCTATGCAAACTTCTCTTAAATGTTAAAATTGAACTTGCATGCACCATTTGTGCTGGTAGCTCATTCCACACTCTCATAAGCCTCTGAGTGAAGAAGTTTCCTCTCATGTTCCCCTTAAACTCTTCACCTTTCACCCTTAACCCATGACCTCTAGTTGTGGGAAATTGAGTTTCATTACAGTTGCACCAACCAAGAACAGGGTATAAATATAGCAATAAGACAATGGGTTATTTAATTTGGCTTGTTTCAAACAGCCAACACTGACTAAGTTACTTATTTCAAGGAATTTTGCAGATCTGATGGAAACAAATCATTTTGCATATCAAATAACTGATCTATCAGTAAGTTGGGAGTTTTACTGTATGTACTCAGAGAAGTTAGCTTTACAGCATTAATGGTAGATAGCTGAGGTCTGTGTCTCCAAAAGGATTTTCGGCTTCTTGGGTAAAAAAGGGTAGCTGAGGAAATATCACATGTGTGTGAAGTCACCCAAGAGGCAAAGAAAAAGGGTATAAATATAGAGGGCAGTTCAGGCTTATTAGGAATGAAGTAAGGAACATCAAGAAGCATGAAAGAAACATGGGGTGAACTAGAGTCCATTCCTCTGGCTTCAATTTCTGAGATGAATGATTTGATTGTCTGCATCGTCTGTATGACTTTTTTGTTTATAAGAATTTTACCTGTGTTTTGGAAATGCTTTATGTTTAGAAATAGCTTGTAATTGCGAAGTGTTTAAGATGGAAATCCTCCGAGTTTTAAACATGTTTTAAGAATGTTGTTTGAACTTAAGTGTATATCACTAAAAATAAATGAACTGTAGTTTAATCTGTTTTGTTAGTTGGAGGTATCTTCTCCTTGGTAGAGGGGGCCCACTGCTCAAATAGTGGGTAAACTCGCCAGGGAGGATAAAGAGGGAAGTTAGCTAGTTTTTGAAGAATAGGTAGTTACAGTATAACCTCCCTTTAGTGAGAGTACTCATAGCTATTTATATCTGCTTAAGGTCATCATTTGAGTTTATAACTTTGTGGTCTGCATGCCTAATAGTCATAGTCCTTCATGATGGATGCTGCCTTCTTGTAGCACCACTCTTGAAGATATCCTCTCTGGTTGGGAGGATTGCTAAACATAATATCCTTTAATGATCAGCATAAACTTTCCTGGCATGTTTAATAAACAATTCATGTGCAAGCACAGCAATCTTTATATGTAATGAAATAGTAAAGTCAAGATGCAGTTTGTGTAATTTGAGTTGCAGAGCTTGTAAACTGACTGGCCTGTTCTGGAGATTTACACTCACTGGTATGAACACTGCCATCCCTCAGCTTTTCTGATCGCTTCTTGGTCTTTTGGTCTTAACCTGCTGACGTAGAGGTGGATTCTCATGCTGATTAGGAAGCCAATCTAACACCCCTTTCCAACAATCAATGCCCATTCAGAATGACTGCAGCTACCAGCGCGTCGACCCGAGGACCTGGGAAAAGAAGCACTGTCAGGTTGGCAGTGAAGGATCTCAGAGAGGAAAACCCCTTCAACAAGGAGTCCTTCATTTGGAAGGTCCTGCAAGTTAGATATGAAGGACATCTACTGCGTCCAATATCTAACCGGTAATTGCTTCTTTGACATCACCTTCAATAACGTGGCGTAAAGGCAGAAGTTTGCTGCAGGATTTTTGGGGTGAGCTGAGGGAGAATACTGGAATTTACTCTCTGGAATTTAGAAGAATGCGGGGGGATCTTACTGAAACCTACCGAATTTTGAAAGAACTAGATAGGGTAGATGTGGAGAGGATGCTTCCTATGGTGGGGTATCCAGAACTAGAGGGCACAACCTCAAAATTGAGAGGTGACCCTTTAGAACAGATTTAGGGAAGAATTTTTTTAGTCAGAGAGTAGTAAGTTTGTGGAATGCTCTACCATAGACTGCAGTGGAGGCCAAGTCCATGTATATATTTAAGGTGGAAGTTGATTGTTTCCTGATCGGTCAAGGCATCAAAGGATATGGTGAGAAGGCAGGTGTATGGGTTGTGTGGGATCCGGGATCAGCCATGATGGAATGGCGGAGCAGAGTCAATGGGCCGAATGGCCTAATTCTGCTCCTATGTCTTATAGTCTTATTGATAACTGGGAAGAACCTGGTCATCAGGTGTGAGGTGTGCTCAGGGCTGCTGTGCTTGGCCCAGATGTGACCCATCCTCCATCTTGGGAATCACCCAAGCTATCTTCACGTTCATCTGGGGGTTCAAGATGGAGTGGGTCAGATATGTCACAATGTACCATTCCCTGGACAGTGGGGACTAAAACACACCCAATGTCACCCTCATCCGGATGACCGTGTTCATGTGTACACAACCATCAAATACCACTGCATACTAAGTTTCTGTCAGTCCCTGGTGTTGTGAAGGATGGCTCTGGCCCTACTCCCTTGCAACAACCCAGTCAGTGGATGTTACTACACTCCTGTCCTTCATGTAAAAGTTTTTCTGGACCAACATCCTTGAGCACAAATCCATTAGGTTGTGGTCAGCATGGAATATCCAGCAGACACTGCAGGAGAAGGACTTGATGGACACAGTGTGGTGGTTCCCTAACTAGACTGTTCAGACTGGCCCTGCATCCGGCCTCATCAGGAGGCACCAAGACCTTGCTTGGCTGGTGCTGAGAGGGGCCTTCATAGTCAGATCCTTCGTGCATCACTCCCATTGTGTGCTGCCCAAGGGAAGTGTCATACGGCGGTGGCTGGGAATGGACCCAAGTGCAAGACACAGAGATTGAAGTACTAGGGACAGGACTAGGATACAGGGCGATGGCAAGGACATGGACAGGAAAACCAGGAACCTGGAACAGGACTGAACAAGAGAGCTAGGAGCCCGGGCTTGGACTCCGAGCCAGAGACTGGACAAGGACCCAGTACGTGGGTCTTGCCTCTGGCTCAGACCCCAGAACTAGGCAAGGACGAGGCTTGGCAGGCAGGCAGGATGAGGCTGGAGTCTACAAGCTTGAGGCTAGAGGCTAGAGACTTGGCTTGGCTTGGCAAGAGGCTAGAGACTTGGCTTGGCTTGGCAAGAGGCTGGAGGCTAGGCAAGAGACTTGAGGCGAGGCTTGACAGGAGGCAGGAGGCTGGAGACTTGAGGTGAGGCTTGGCAGGAGGCTGGAGGCGAGGCTTGGCTCCTCCTGGGCAGGGCGCGGATCTCCTGGGCAGGGCGCGGATCACCACCCGACAGAAGCAAGAGACAGGAAGGGACAGAACCAACCCCAGGTAACGGCAAGACGGGCTGGCTTACCTAGGCAGAGGCAAGGGACAGGAAGGGAGCTAGGTACAGGGTGGCTCCAGGACAAGACTGCGGGTGAGACGAGGCGAGAGTTACTGGCAAGACAAGGCAAGGCTTCAGGCAAAGCAAGGCGAGATGAGAACTTCAGGCGAGGCAAAAGTTACCAACAAGACAAGGCAGGGCTTCAGGCAAGGAAACAGAAGGCAGAGCAAGGGATACATGAAGTAAGAACAAGAACAATCCAGCAGCCACACCCTGGTCTCTGGAGGTATTTATGCAGCCAGCCCCAACGAGCATCAGCTGCCTCAATCAGAACTCAACAAGAACAGAAACAGGGTAGACAGGAAAACCTGGAGCAAGGGTCAATGGACCGGACCGTGAACCGGAATACGGACTTCACGGGCCGGACCATGACAGGAAGACTGCAGTGGGAAAGAGATCATAGCTTATCTCTTTGCAGACTGTGGGTTTACAAAGGGGGTGGGGATGAAGTTACAAGGCCCTGTGTCGTGGTTGAACTGGAGAAGCTGGGTGACAGAGGACTCTGGGTTGCTGCCAGGGACACACGCAGAGATGACCGTCAAGTACTGCTGGTAGATCATCAACTCAATGAAAGAGGAACATTGCTCTGCCTGGAAGTTATTGGTCTGCTAGCACGTCAAGATGTCCGTGGAGGAACTGGCGACTGGCACATTGCAGACTGTAAGAGTGTGTGCTGAGGGATGCACTGAAACTTGGTGCCACCACTGCAAGGTCTCAGAGTGCAGAGGGAGGGGCTGGGTTGGGGTGAGGAAGTCCCTCAATTATTATAGCAGTATACAACCCCAGAGGGCCACATGAATGATAGCAGTGGAATGGATGTGTAGGAATGTTATAGAACAATACTGAAAGCATTGACTTTGAATGTAAAGAATGACAAGGCATTGCACAGTTTATTTGGGTCAATATTGTTTAGTATGAATAAAGTTTATTTTGATAAAATATATTCAGTCTTTCAGCTACCGCAAGTGGAGGGACCAAGGAGCCAAGCTGGTGGCAATGTTTGTTCTTTTTTATCCTTAAAGCAAGCATTACTGAAACATAAATCCTTTACTTTTGTGGTCAGTATTATTGGATGTACCAACCACAAATGTAAAGCTTTTATTTTGAGCTCCCTGACTCGAGAATTGGCAGCAAACTCTCCCTCACCCTCGAGAGAGAGAGAGAGATGGACTACCGAGAGCAGAGCCCGCTGACAGCCACTCTCGCTGTCCTCAATATTCTGGTTCCCATTATGATTCAGTTCGTGACACCGGTGAGAATTCATGTCCACAGGGCCATGCAAAGCACTGAAGTTGCCCGACTTCAGGCTGAATCTGGACATAGGGAAATGTGACTGATTGTCGAACTCCAAGAACAGGAACACATCGCTGGGCAGAACCGCAGCTTTGAGCGCTGCTGTGGATCGAAAATCCTGACAGGACCGCAGCTACCCTGAAAAGGAAAACAGAAGCATTAGAATAGGAAGAATTTAACTGTTTCTCTGTTGAGCTGGGAGAAGTCACCTTCTGGTGCCATCTTGGCATTTGGAACATTCTGTGACTAGTCTACCCTCAGCACAGGAACAAGTCATGTAGTGGGATTATAAAATATATTTTGATGTTGTTCTTATGAAAACAATGCGTATCACTCTCCAAGAGAAGAAAAAGACTTGAAATCATAAATAATAACTTTGTCTTAGAATTTATGTAGTCTGGAAACAAATGTCTCTGAAAAGTTTTATTGATCCTTTCTACATTTGTAAAAGGATATTTGGCGTGAGCGGAGTGAGCCCATACTTTGAGGAGTTTAAAAGATGGGCTGATGCAATTGAAATATATGAGCTTCTGAGAGCAAATACTAGGTTATGTAGAAAATTACAGGACAAAAGAATACCACTTGGTCCTTCCTAATCACGGCACCAGAAGCTAAAGGAATGTTTTCTCTGATAAAGGAGTCTAGAACTAGGCTCATTCTTTCAGTGTCAAGGTTGATCACTTAAAATTCAGGTATAGTGGCTTATCTTCATTTGGAGCCTTGAGAATCTTTAAAGTTCTTTCAGATTGCTGTGGATGATTTGTCATAAGGTGTATTCAAAACAGCTCTTTAGACTGTAGGATACTGAAAGGTTGCAGGAAATGGAGCAGCAGGTAAAAATCAGATCAGCCCATGATCTTATTGAATGGCAGGGCAAGTTCAAATGACCAAGTGTCTTTTCCTTGTCCTGCTTCCTAGAAACCTCATTTCAGATATTGGTATAATTATACGGTACTAAATTGTTTTAAAATAAAAATACTAATATTTTAAGTGTTGGAGAAACTGAAAGGATTGTTCGGTATTCAGAGTAAAGTGCCCAATTTCAACTTTACTACAAAATTAGTTACCCCTGTTAACTCTTTTTAATTAATATTCCTAACCCTGAGATGTAGCGTAAAAACCTTCAGGACCTTGAAGAAATGGAAAAATCCTACCGCAAGAGGTCTTGTCACCTTGCACACTTGGAATGTTAATTGAATTATTGCGCAATTAATCCAGGTCATCATGATGCTTCACAGGTATTAAAAACTAGCTGGAGCTGTAATTCATCAGTTCAAGAAAATCATGTTACAAAGGCTGTAGACATGAGGAGCTGGCCTTTTGGCCCATCATATCTGTGCTGACCATGAAGCCAGTCTAAACTAATCCCAGCAGGTCAGGTAGCATCTCTGGAAAAGAGTAAACAGTCAACTTTTTGGGCCGAAAGCCTTTATCAAGTACTTATGAAGAGTCTTGGCCCGAAAATTCAACTGTTTACTCTTTTCTATAGATGCTGCTTGGCCTGCTGAGATCCTCCAGCATTTTGTGTGTATTACCTTGATTTCCAGCATCTGCAGATTTTCACTTGTTTGTGATTAAACTAATCCCATGTGCCCACACATGGTCCATATCCCCCTAATCCTGTTTGTTTGCCTGTTGCAATGCGTCTTAAACATTGCTGTGCAACATACTTTTACAACTTGTGGAAACAACCCAGGTGTTTTGTGCTGTTGCAAACTTCACACAAGCATCTTAAATTACCAGTGGAATAAAATTAAACCAAAGGTATATAATGAAAAATTAAAAGAATGCACTTTATTTTTGCCATCAACACAATGCAAAAGGGAAACATTGTAACATCTAAACTAAACATTTTGTAACTAAGGTAGAAGAAATATTAATTTCCAAAGCAAAAACTGCTGGAGGAACTCAGCATACTATGCAGCATCTATGTAAGGGAAAGGAACAGACAATGTCTAATTTCTACCATCTTTCCGACTGCTGCACCGTAATAACATTGGACAATTGACAGATAAGGTACTAGACTAGGAGCGTTCCTATCAGTATGTAAAAGTCCGTCGTTTATATTTCATTTCAATAACGAATATTACCATATGTTGTGACTGTGAACAAAGTTACTGGAGACACACTGAAGTTAGTGGATATAGAAGCCTTTATTCAGCACCACATGCAGTAGGCATCATATTCGAGACACTCTTGGAAGAAGAGGCCTGCCTGACCCATTATTACATGACATATCTATATGCTAAAGATCAAAGGTAACAGCAGGCCAATTCTATACTTCCAATGGATCAACAATGCTTCCTTTGAATTACATATGGTTTTCAGTCGCCTCCCTCTTCATACTCATAATTCAAACATCCGAGATTAGCATTCTCATTCTCTCTGTCTCTCTGTCTCTTTCTCTCTGTGTGTGTCTCTCTCTCTTTCTCTGTGTCTCTCTCTGTCTCTCTGTGTCTGTCTGTCTCTCTCTGTGTCTCTTTCTGAGTCTCTGTCTGTCTGTCTCTCTCTGTCTCTCTCTGTGTCTCTGTGTCCCCTGTCTCTCTCTCTCTCTCTCTCTCTCTCTCTCTACATTCATGTATATGCAGATATCAACTGAATGGGTGTTTCTTGGTTTGCAATCAACCCCAATATGCAACTCCAGGAAGACCATTGTTCAGAGCTGCATTTTAAATTCAAGGTACAATCCACGTTCAGGTCTGAAGACGGGCTGCTGTTGAAATTAGCATTTGCTATATACCATAATCCCAGAACACTCTCTAACACCATATCTATATATTGTAATTTAACTGCCTGCAAAGAACACCTTAAAATATTCTGGTCAGACTGATCTTTTGGATGTCATATAAATTGCATGACATTAATGCTTAAAAAAAACCAGTATGAAGCAGTTATAAGAATAGTCAGTCAATAACATTATTTTAGAAATTACAGTTAAAATTTACTATGACTAAATTTGTTATAAAAATAATCACATAGTTTCTTTGTTGACCAAGGGCATCGGACTTTTTATTCATATTGTAATCATAATCTGATATCCAACTGATTAGAGGATGAAAGTATATTTCACATGATTATTTTCATAGCTTAAACAACAGATAACATAAAAAAAACAGCATTGTTAATTGGACTTAGTAAACTCCAGCCTATTGTTGGTAAAATATCCTGTTACCCTGAAATTTGCCCATTATTTTTGTAGCTATTCTGACTTGCTATTTTTAAATACGTAAAATGTTTCATGATGTTAAATTTCTCTGTCCACAGATGATACTTGATCTGTTGAGAAATTCCAGAATTTTGTGTTTTTCATAATTCCATTGTCATTTTGCAAATAAATCAAAACAGCCACTCACTGGATAACAAAGGGGTTAAAAACGAGAATCAAGATCTATGTTATCTTACCCCTTAAAATAACAATTTTATTTGCAAATATGTGTCAGATTTCCTAAGTAGTTTAATTCTTTCAATTGTATTTTAGTTTTATACATGGTTAAATTGAAATGATAATTTAAAGAAAATGAGACTAACATATCAGTTAATGCTTGAGTAAGTTTTTTTAGATATTATTTAGAAAACTAATAGTTTTCTAAAAATGCTGTACTGTTTCATTTTATTATAAGTTTGTCTTCAGTTTTATCGCTGCAGTTAGTGATAATCAGGATAGATTTCTAACTTAATTTGTTTCTATTTTGCTTTCATGTGTTTTATTGCCGAATCCTAATGGCAAATACAGGCACACTGTAGTTTTTCAGCTATAACACAATACGTACACGTGTAACAGTCATCAGTAGATCAGTTCAGAGGTCATACTTAAAGAAACAGTGTTAAGCTTGCAAAATATTACCATTTTTTAAAAGTGAAAGCTACTTCAAAGTGGCTTTGTGTTTTCTCCCTGATGCCACGACAGCTAGATCACCAAAGCAGCTGTTACTGTCATTTAGTCAAGTAATCTCAATGCGCAGAGATAATGTTTCGCTCTTTGGTAAAACAACAATTTACTTTGGTGCGATGTAACCTGTAAAACATAATACTCATTGAGTGACTCTGACCACTTTACCTTTATCGTGCGGTGGACACATCTGAAGGAAATGCATATTGAGGAGAACTTAACCTTTGCCCCTTGCTTCTTTGACACAGTCTTTCATTTCACTTGGCACTGGCAATCAAAGAACCAAGCTATAGAATACAGAACTGGCCAAAAAGTGTATCTTATTCACCTCAAGGTTCACATTCCAGTCACAAATGAAAGAAAATTAATGTACAATGTCAGCAGATTCCAACTATCACATTACAAACAGTAGGAAGAAAAAAAACCTTGGCAATGTTTCCACTGTACCCTTAACCTGGATAAATGTTTTATTTTGGAACAAACCTTGGAGGTTAGTCCCAAAATAAAACATTTTAACTCTGATGCAAAGCTGACAGTGCAATCTGCCCAAAACATTTAAGGAATTCAACTTTTTAAAATCTATTATTTATGTTAACTAATATGAAGCATGAGAAAAAGCCAATCCTCTAAAAAGAGCCAGGCTATAACAACTATAAAAGGAAACTGTTCCACTCTTATCTTTGTCTTCAAGCAGAGATGAAACCTGTCAGTCCAAAAAGTCTGTGCCAGTTTTGTTTTGTCTATCATCAGTAATCTTCTAGGCCAGCTTGCTTCTCCAGCCCTTCAAGCAACAATCTCATTTTTTGTTTCAAGAAGTTCTGAAATTTGCTTTACTTGGATTGTCATGGAACATTTCACATAATAACACCCTTCGGTGTAAAGATATTTTCTCAGATTTGTTGTTCTAATTGTGAGTATAACCATTGTTCTAATCTAGAAAAAGCATTCAATAGTTATTTAACCTATCCTAAAGTTTCATAGGATATGCCCTTCCCTTATTCTATCTATGAATATTGACCTTTGTCATGGCACGATGGATCTAACAGCCTGTATGTGTGGTAGATGATGATGAGGCTGTGAAATAACTTTTACGTTTATTGATTCTTGACAGAGCATTGGTTCTTTTCAATGAGTTTGAAATATAGTCTGAAAGAAAACCCTTATTAAATAAAAGCAAAAATATATACTTTTTTAATTTTGTAGATTTTGTGGCGGGAGGAGAAGATGGCGGCGCGACGTAGCTCGCAGCGGCCACTCCGGTAGTGATGTCTGTTATTTGTCAAGTAAGGTGCTGTGCACATTCCTGATTTGATGGAGACAGACGTGAGAGCACGGAGGAACATCTGGCAAAACTTCTGAAATGCCTGCTTCACTGCCGCTGCTACTGTGTGATCCAGAATCTCTGGACGGGAAGGCCCGAGTCCTCGGCGGCCGGGACGGGGTCGAAGCACTTGGCAGAGGATGGCGCTCGGTGCTGGGTGTTGGAAGGCTGGTCGGAGGCTCGAAGTTTTCGGATGGATTCAGAGTCCGCTGTGGTCCGGTGCTTCCAATGGTGTGGCATCGGCAAGTTTGCGGCACTTGGAGGTTCATGGCAGGGAGAGTTTCTCCCTTCTACCATCTGCGTGAGATGAGGAGTCTATTGGAACTTTGAGACCTCTTTTTTACCGTGCCCATGTTCTGCTCTTTATCAATTATGGTATTGCTTTGCACTGTTGTAACTATATGTTATAATTATGTGGTTTTGTCAGTTTTAGTCTTGGTTTGTCTTGTCTTTCTGTGATATCACTCTGGAGGAACATTGTATCATTTTTTAATGCATGCATTTCTAAATGACAATAAACGAGGACTGAGTGTCCTCATAATCTAATCTAATCTATAATGTTAGGCATATTAACAAATACAAGACATAATATCAAGGATGCATTTCACCCTAACCATGGACTTTTTACTCTCCTCCCATCCGGTAGGCACGACATGAGCCTCCGCTCCCGCACCAGCAGGCACAGGAAGAGGTTCTTCCCTGAGGCTGTGACCCTGCTGAACCTCACATCACAGCGCTAAGCAGTATTGCACCCATATTGTACTGTCTCAGTACTTTTATATTTGTGTGCTGTAGCACTTACTTTTTATTCACAGTTATTTTGTAAATAACACTATTCTTTGCATTTCTGGTTAGATGCTAACTGCATTTCATTGGCTTTGTATCTGTACTCGGCACAATGACAATAAAGTTGCATCTAATCTAACATAATATCAAAATCCCATGAAGAGTCAGACCTACATTTCCATTAGGCAGTCTTGAAGTGACAACAAATTAGACATAGATACATAACTCTTGTGTGCACAGATTCTCAACCTCCACCATTTCTGAGCACGTTCACAAATAGAGGCTCAAATTCCAATAATTATAAGAACTTCTAATATAAAATTAATACCTCACAGTTACAGTTTCAAATATACATTAGATACCCTTGTGCCACAGTAGAGCAGCAAATAGTGGGGTACTATTACAGCTCAGGGCATCGGAGTTTGGAGTTCAATTCCAGCGCCATCTGTAAGGAGTTTGCATGTTCTCCCCATGACCGCGTGGGTTTCCTCCGAGAGCTTCAGCTTCCTCCCACAGTACAAAGACGGACTGGTCAGGAGGTTAATTGGTTATTGTAACCTGACCTTTGATTAGGCTAGCGTTAAACTGGTGGGTTGCTTGTTGGGCCAGAAGGGTCTGTTCTGCGCTGTATCCTTAAATAAAATAAATAATATTTAAAAACAAATAAATGATACATATTGTGAGTTTGCTTTGCATGTTCAGGTTACTTAACAGGACTCCTTCAAATCAGCTTAATATTTCCAGAGCAAACATTCTCAACATGGATTCAGCACTGGAAAAGATTGAAGCTTTTGGGAAATAACTATAACGCCTTAGAAGATACGAAAAAAACATATATTTTTAGAATAATTCCACTCATCATCTTGGCAGGATAAAAGACTGTGCTGTCCCACAGATGGCAGCATTACCAGGTGCTAAAGAAGCTGGTGGAGATCTTAGAGACCCGCAGGTGGGATGCGAGAAGCAGCCTTTCCCCAGTGAGATGACAACTCAGTCCATTTGTTAAGGCTGGTAAGAGCACCAAATGCACCCGCCTGAGAGCTCCTTCAGGATTTCTCTCCACAGGCAAGCAGGGCAGATCTCAGCAGATAGCTACAGTTCCCCACAAAAATCACCACCACATCTCTCCACCCAGACATAGTACTGTGGTGTACGGCTGCCAGGACAATCCTCCTCATTGAGTTAACCATCCCATGGGAGGGAAGAGTGGAGGCTGCTGATAAGCGGAAGAGGCTGAGGTACTCAGACCTGACAGCTGAGTGTAAGGAAGCTGGATGGAGGGCCGCCACCTGCCCTGTGGAGGTAGGATGTCGGCGCATCGACGACAAGGTTACTCTGTGATATGGCAGTGACCGGAGCGAGGGTCAGGAGTACCACTGGATAGTTGGCTGGAGAGGCAGAAAAGGGCAGCTTTTGGCTGTGACAGAGGAGGAAGGATAGAAATTGGGGGACTGACTGACTGACTAACCCCATCGGAAGCTGCAGGCATCCCTGCCACTAGTCCGCCACCAGGAGCTGTACCAGGGCTAAGGGAGCAAAACATCAATGGGTGATGGTCCCCGGCTGACGACCGTGCAGCTCACCTAAGGAAATTGTGGGAGGTGTGACAGGCAGCAATGCCAAACAGGAAGCAATATCTTCCTGTAAACCTCATTCTTTGATTTTGGAAACATGGCAAAATGGACTGCAAATTTGAGTTTTCCAAACATCTAAGTGGAGATGGGACAGCAGATATCTGGGAGCACCACCACTAAGAAATCCCCCTCCAAGTCGCTCACCAACCTGACTTGGAAATATATCACCGTTCCCTCATTGTTGCTGGGTCAGAATCGTGGGATTCCCTCCCTAACAGCACTGTGGGTGTCCTTACACCTCAGGGACTGCAGCAGTTCAGTTCATCACCACCTTCTCAAGGGCAACTTAGGGATGGGCAATAAGTGCTGGCTTTGTTGGCGACGCCCACATCCTATAAATGAATAAATCTTTAAAAACTGTCATAATTACAGGCATACTATGTTATATATATGTATGCTTATAATGATTATATTAAATATAGATCATATTTATTGCAATTATAATTATGAATTATCTGGTGGAGATATTTGCTATTTACTTGACAGCATTTAACAAAGCTTTGTTAGGATACCTCCTATTTGGTGCAACTAACTGATGCCTTTTGCAGTGAGGAGTTGTATTTTGGCATCATGAAAGAACTATCTAGAATTAAATGATAAATCCTGATATATATTCATATATATCACCATTACACAATTTGTTAATCATAGAACAAAACTAGTTCATATTAAGATAATCTAAATGTTTAGTTTTGTGATTAAAACATTTTTTAAAAGTAGTGTAAATGTCTCTTTGCATTAATAGACCACTTTATGTTGTCAGAATATTATTAAGTTGGACATTAAAAGTTTGTTCCACTATGAACAGGATACATTAGCTTATTGTGTTAATATCAATACAGGCAAAGTCAATGATCACAGCAAAGCAGAGGTTTGCTAGTTTCCTCAAGGATTGAAGGTCAAAGGCCAAAACACTTGAAGCTGCTGTCTCATACCTCATTCAACCAGGAACAAATCAACAGCAGCAGAGGCCTGAGAGGTTATCAGTTTGTCATCTTTTTCATAGATGCATTGGGGTTTTGCACTGATCTTATATTTGGAAATGCTGCTTCTGTTAATGTTTCAAAGTGATATATCCAGAAGTTTGTACTCCAACATAGAGTGCATTATCTAAGATATGTTGTATTATTATTAGGCCACTGCAGTCAGTGAAGGAGCAGCATTCCTTACCAAATCTAGAATTCAGTTATCTCTGGACATGAGTTCACATGCTTGCTTTGGGAGCGCATACAATTTTTCTCAGCGGCACCAAGATGAACACAACAAATTTAATTTCCCTCTTCAAATCATGCTTTGGAAAATTCTTAAAGGAATCTTTAGACAAAAATGATGGATCACAGCTGAATGCAACTGCTTCTGTGGGAAATCTGCAGCAATCCGATGAAAATGCCTACTTTTTTGTCCTCTTTGTGATGTTTTTCTACTCATTCCTGGCATTTGTTGTATTTCTGGGGCATCTGCGAGCAAAGAAAAAGAAATCCCAAACGGATCCTTATGAAGAATTTATGAATGGAAAAGAAAGCAAGAATGGATTTCCTTTCCAAAGTGGATCTGTACTTAAGTTTGACTTTGAAGAAGAAAGTATTTTATAAAGATCTACAAAATATGAAGTAGGAACATTTCCAAAAGTGACCTTATAAAAGCCGTTATTTTACCATTTAACTGACAATTTAGATAATGAAGTGACAAATTAGCAAATTTCTTTTACAGTTACAAAAGTTTAGATGATCTGAAAGAGCAGAATAACATGCAGAAATGTTGATACTTGGCATTCAAAGAATATATGACACATAATGTTGAAGAAATCAGTATTCTCAGAAGAATCTGAATAAATTTAAGTATCTGGTTAATTTTTTTAAATGTGTATTTGTTACTTTCTAGTTTCCTTTGCCATGTAACATTATTGATAATTATTTCAATAGCTTGCATTTATAAATTTTAATACTTGCATATAAAAATAACTTCACTAAATTTTAAATTAGTTTATCGTTTTAAATTTGAATTTTAGTTGGTAATTAGTTAATAACATTTGTAATTTTATGTTGAAATATATTACTTATTCACATTTAAGCAACAATGTTGGTTTTCAATATTCGAACATTTTCCAACTTTGTTGTTAAGTGAGATGTTAAACCTTTGCTCCAGCTGTTATTAGTTTTGTAAAGTGTGCCATGCACAAAGCTTTAACTATCAATAAGTTGCATCAAAACACTGAAAAAGTAATCTATAAACATCATTCTTGAAAGTATGCTGATAAGTACTGGGAGACACACCTAAATAAATTGAAAGGACTGTCCATCAAAACATTTTCATAATTGGTGGAGAAAATAAAATAAAATTTTTGGTACCTTCCTGTTTCTCAGAACTAGTTCTCCACCTTTCACCTGATACAATGGACCTGGTAGGTTTCGAGAGGTGATGATTCAAAGCAGAATCTTGTGACAACCACAAAGGTATCTCCTTCTGTTTTAAGTGTGGCAAATTTCATGTGTCAGGGAAGCCTCTCTGAAGGGGTGGGTTATCTTTATGCTATATATTTGTAATATATTAGCATGTCCTTTATACTTCAGCAGTCATTTAAATTAAATATTGATCGCGGCCTTTTCTAAGTTGCAGAAATCCTAGCAGCTAATGGGAAGTGGGAGCTGCTGGGATGGGCAGGTTTGTTCTTTATATGGTATGAATTGTGGACATGCTGCTCAAGGTCCCTCAAGCAATTCTTCAGCCATGCTCTGTCAACATAATCCCTATCTATACCCTCCTCACCCTTGGTTGGAGTTGCTGCTACCATTCACCATCTTGCCTTACAGGCTCAGTTGCCTTCAACCTGGAATTCTTTCCAATATTTCTACCCCTACCTCAGTTGATTGCCCGCTTCTTGCCCATTTACCCCGTTGACTACCTGCTGGATTCTAACATCAAAATAAAGAGCATCACATTGAAGCCTGCTATACCTACTGAAAACTCTACCAATAAATAATTTTCACAATAAATTCAGATCAGACTCTTCAAAAATTCAACCATGTGTGTTATGTAACTGCATAGTTGACAAGTTGATATGATTGTCACTTAATAACAAATTCAAACTTTGAGTGCGATGTTCAAGAAACACTTGCTTTCTGAAATAAATCAAAAAGCTGCATGCTAGCTGTGTCAGAATTTAATTTCATTCTAACAATTAAAATGCGAAAACACAATTATTCTAAACAGGGCATGAAATTGGCAATAGTAATGCTTGTTATTTTGGTGTTTCTGATTCTATTTGATAGCTATGACTATATTATGACTTTGTGGCTAAGTACAGCTCCAATGCCCTGTTCAAGTTTGCTGATGACACCATTGCCATAGGTGGTGATGAATCAGCAAATGGGAGAGAAATTGAAAATCTGGAAGAGTGGTGTGACGACAACTTCTCACTCAATGTCAGCAAGACCTACTAGCTGATTATTGACCTCAGGAGAAGGAAACCAAAGGTCCATGAGACAGTCCTCATCAGAGGATCAGAGGTAGAGAGGATCAGCAACTTCAAATTCCTCGGTGTTATTATTTTGGAGGACCTGTCCTGGGCCCAGCACTTATGTGCAATAATGAAGAAAGTACGGCAGTGCATTTACTTCCTTAGGAGTTTGTGAAGATTTGGTGTGACATCTACAACTTTGACAAACTTCTATATATATGAGGTGGAGTATACTGACTGGCTGCATCAGAGCCTGGTATGGATACACCAATGCCCTTGAAAGGAAAATCCTACAAAATATACGGCCCAGTACATTACAAGTAAAGCCCTTCCACCACTGAGCACATCTACATGAAATGCTGGCACAGGAAAGCAGTACCCATCATCAGGCACCCCTAAACCCAAGACATGCTCTCTTCTCCCTGCTGCCATCAGGAACAAGGTACAGGAGCTTCAGGACTCACACCACCAGGTTCAGAAACAACCAACAGACTCTTGAACCAAAGGGGACAATTTCACTCAACCCATCATTGAAATATACCCACAATCAATGGACTCACTTTTAAGGACACTTCATCTCATGTTCTTGATATTTATTATTTATTTATTATTATTCTTTCTTTCATTTTGTATTTGCACAGTTTGTTGTCTTTTGCACACTGGTCAAACACCCAATTTGGTGTGGTCTTTCACTGATGATATTATGGTTATTATTCTATTGAGTATCCCAGCAAAAAAGAGTCTTAGGATTGTATATGGTGACATACAAGTACTTCGATAATAAATTTACTTTGAACTTTGGTGTTTAATGTATTGTGTGAATACTTCCGCCAGAATTTCTAAATACACCAGGCTGGTAAAGGTAGTACCAGTAACTAACACCCTCTGGAAGAATACACTGTAAACAGATGATGCTAACCAGTCTGTAACTTGACATTTGACACTGTAATTTTGGAGTTTAACATTTATGTTGCCTTTTAGCTTTAGAGATCAGTGCAGGTTAGGTATCAGGAAAGGAATATCAACAATTTAAAAAGTAGCAGCTGACTGAGTTAATCTTTCTGATGAAACAATTCTACAAGTCTGGACACAAGAGATCATAGATGCTGGAATTCATTTTTGTACTACAGGTCTGGTGGTTTTCTTTGATGCTTTAAATTGCAAGAGACACCTCTCTGGGACTAACGGACTGATTTGCTGACTTTAGTCATAGTCATACTTTATTGATCCCGGGGGAAATTGGTTTTCGTTACAGTTGCACCATAAATAATTAAATAGATAGATAGATATACTTTATTGATCCCGAGAGAAATTGGGTTTCGTTATAGCCGCACCAACCAAGAATAGAGCATAAATATAGCAATACAAAAACCACAAGGAATCAAACAACAAAATGCAAACTATGCCAGATGGGAAAAAGATCAGGACCAGTCTATTGGCTCAGGGTGTCTGACCCTCCACGGGAGGAGCTGCAAGTTCGATGGCCACAGGCAGAAACGACCTCCCGTGCTGCCCAGTGTTGAATCTAGGTGGAATGTGGCCGAAGTCCAACAGTAAAAAGTTCAATATCCGGTCTACAAACACGTTCCTCGATCGTAATATGCCCCGGATTGCACCATCTGTTGTTAACCAGAACAGTAAGCACCCAACTCCTTTACGCTTACCGCTTTCAGTGCACTTCCGGTCAGCCAGAATGGTCTAGAAGCCGTCCATGGAGAAGTTTTGATCAGGTATGTCCTCGTGCAGCCCCGTTCCAGTGAAACACATAACACTGTGCTCCCGAAATGTTCTCTGATGCCTGGCTAGCGCCGTGAACTCGTCCATTTTATTACCCATCGAACTCCTCTTCTCCATAAGTTTCTGTTGTCTCGACCCGGTCCTCTTTCCTCGACTTTGTGATCCCCCTCTGCATCCTCTGTGTGTTTTCCTCCAGATTTTAGCAGGGGTGTCCACCGCTCTGCTCGCTAAACCGGCCGGCATTAGTGCAAGCAGCTGGTCCCTGGAATGAACAATGTGACCATGCTTCTGTCCTGTGTGTCGGGATGTAACTATTTCCAGTGCTAAAAACCCAAATAAAACTCTCTCTAACAGCATGTTAGAGAGGGTGCAGCTTCGACGTGTTACCGTGAAAAAAAAACAAAAAATAACGTAAGTTAAAAGTAAGAAGAAAAAAGCAAGAATCCGATCGGAACGATTGTAACAGGCTGCATGCACAACCGGTGCATGCGCACTAAATAGTAATAAAACCATAAATAATTAAATAGTAATATCTAAGTTACGCCAGGAAATAAGTCCAGGACCAGCCTATTGGCTCTGGGTGTCTGACCCTCCAAGGGAGGAGTTGTAAAGCTTGATGGCCACAGGCAGGAATGACTTCCTATGACGCTCTGTGTTGTATCTCGATGGAATGAGTCTCTGGCTGAATGTACTCCTGTGCCCACCCAGTACATTATGTAGTGGATGGGAGACTTTGTCCAAGAGCTGTTAAGACGCTTACATAAATTGACTGTTACTGGACAAGCAAGATCAGGTAGTTATTCATTACCCATGGACTGTAGTGTGAGTGGCAGAATGAAAACAAAGAACAAGTAAAGCTGGTAACAGTGGGAGGAGGGGGAAGAGGAGTTCTCAGCAGGGGGCATTTTTACCAGGCTGTTTAGGAATTAATTATCTGACTGAGCTTCAGTGAGGAACAATATGTGAGATGCCTGCTCTTTAGTAACCACACCCTCAATGAATCAGAATCAGAATCACAATCAGGTTTACTATCACTGCCTTCCCGAGGCACCACTCCTTGAAGACATCCTGGATACTACAGTGACTAGTACCCATGATGCAGCTGACTAATTTTACAACTTTCTGCAACTTACTTTGATTCTGTGCAGTGAACCCCCTCCACATACCAGACAATGATGCAGCCAGTCAGAATGCTCTCCATGGTACATTTGTGGAAGTTTTCAAGTGTTTTAGTTGACAAACCAAATCTTCTCAAACTCCTAATGAAATATAGCCACTGTCTTGCCTTCTTTATGGTTGTATCAATATGTTGTGACCTGGTTAGGTCCTCAGAGATCTTGACACCCAGGAACTTGAAAATCCTCACTCCCTCCACTTCTGATCCCACTACGAGGATTAGTTTGTATTTCCTCGATTTACCTTTTCTGAAGTTCACAATCAGTTTTTTGGTCTTACTAACACTGAGTGCAAGGTTGTTGCTACAACACCCATTACTGCAATACACTCAAACAACAGGAATTCTGCAGATGCTGGAAATTCAAGCAACACCCATAAAAGTTGCTGGTGAACGCAGCAGGCCAGGCAGCATCTCTAGGAAGAGGTGCAGTCGACATTTCAGGCCGAGACCCTTCGTCAGGACTAACTGAAGGAAGAGTGAGTAAGGGATTTGAAAGTTGGAGGGGGAGGGGGAGATCCAAAATGATAGGAGAAGACAGGAGGGGGAGGGATAGAGCCAAGAGCTGGACAGGTGATAGGCAAAAGGGGATACGAGAGGATCATGGGACAGGAGGTCCGGGAAGAAAGACAAGGGGGGGGGACCCAGAGGATGGGCAAGGGGTATATACAGAGGGACAGAGGGAGAAAAAGGAGAGTGAGAGAAAGAATGTGTGTATAAAAATAAGTAACAGATGGGGTACGAGCGGGAGGTGGGGCATTAGCGGAAGTTAGAGAAGTCGATGTTCATGCCATCAGGTTGGAGGCTACCCAGACGGAATATACTGTAAAGATGAAGCCACACTCAGGTTGGAGGAACAACACCTTATATTCTGTCTGGGTAGCCTCCAATCTGATGGCATGAACATCGACTTCTCTAACTTCCGCTAATGCCCCACCTCCCGCTCGTACCCCATCTGTTACTTATTTTTATACACACATTCTTTCTCTCACTCTCCTTTTTCTCCCTCTGTCCCTCTGTATATACCCCTTGCCCATCCTCTGGGTCCCCCTCCTCCTTGTCTTTCTTCCCGGACCTCCTGTCCCATGATCCTCTCGTATCCCTTTTGCCTATCACCTGTCCAGCTCTCGGCTCCTTCCCTCCCCCTCCTGTCTTCTCCTATCATTTTGGATCTCCCCCTCCCCCTCCCACTTTCAAATCTCTTACTCACTCTTCCTTCAGTTAGTCCTGACGAAGGGTCTCGGCCTGAAACGTCGACTGTACCTCTTCCTAGAGATGCTGCCTGGCCTGCTGCGTTCACCAGCAACTTTGATGTGTGTTACTGCAATACACTCAACGCCTTTTATACACGCTTTGAAGAGGAGAACACAACTACAGCTGTGAAGATCCCTGCTGCACCTGATGACCCTGTGATCTCTGTCTCAGAGGCCAATATTAAGCTGTCTTTAAAGAGACTAAACCCTCGCAAATCAGAAGGTGCTGATGGAGTATCTGGTATCTGAAAACATGTGCCAACCAACTGGCTGGAGTATTCAAGGACATTTTCAACTTCTCACTGCTACGGGCGGAAGTTCTCACGTCAAAAAGGCAACAACTATACCAGTGCCTAAGAAGAATAATGTGGGCTGGCTTTATGACTATCACCTGGTAGCACACATCGACAGTGATGAAATGCTTTGAGAGGTTGATTATGACTAGACTGAACTCCTGCCTCAGCAAGGACCTGGACTCATTGCAGTTTGCCTATCGTCATAATAGGTCAATGGCAGGCGCAATCTCAATGGCTCTCCACACGGCTTTAGACCACCTAGACAACACAAACACCTACGTCAGGATGCTGTCTATCGACTATAGCTCAGCATTTAATACAATTATTCCCACAATCCTGATTGAGAATTTGCAGAACCTGGGCCTCTGTACCTCCCTCTGCAATTGGTTCCTTGACTTCCTAACCGGAAGACCACAATCTGTGCAGATTGGTGATAACATATCCTCCTCGCTGACGATCAACACTGGTGCACCTCAGGGGTGTGTGCTTAGCCCACTGCTCTACTCTCTATATACACATGACTGTGTGGTTAGGCAAAGCTCAAATACTATCTACAAAGTTGCTGAGGATACAACCACTGTTGGTAGAATCTCAGGAGGTGACGAGAGGGCGTACAGGAGTGAGATTATGCCAACTAGTGGAGTAGTGCCACAGCAACAACCTGGCAGCCAACATCACTAAGATGAAAAAGCTGATTGTGGACTTCCGGAAGGGTAAGCTGAAGGAACACCTACCAATCTTCATAGAGATCTCTGAGGATCTAACCTAGTCCCAACATATCGATGTACTTATAAAGACGGCAAGACAGCGGTTGTATTTTATTAGAGGTTTGAAGAGATTTGGCATGTCAACAAATAACACTTCAAAAATATCTACTGTTGTACCGTGGAGAGCATTCTGACAGGCTGCATCACTGTCTGGTATGGAGGGACTACTGCACAGGACTGAAAGAAGCTGCAGAAGGTTGTAAGTCTAGTCAGTTCCACCTTGGGTACTAGCCTCCAAAGTACCCAGGACATCTTTAGGGATCGGTGTCTCAGAAAGGCAGCATCCATTATTAAGGACCTCCAGCACCCAGGGCATGCCCTTTTCTCACTGTTACCATCAGGTAGGAGGTACAGAAGCCTGAAGGCACACACTCAGTGATTCAGGAACAGCTTCTTCCCCTCTGACATCCGATTCTTAAATGGACATTGAATCTTTGGACAGTACCTCACTGATTTTTAATAAACAGTATTTCTGTTTTTGCACGTTTTAAGAAAAATCTATTCAATATACGTAATTGATTTACTTGTTTATTTATTATTATCATTATATATGACAGTGGAACAGCAACGGCAAGTGTTTCTGGGAATAATGCAGAAGGTGCAGGATCAGTTCGTTCCAAAGAGGAAGAAAGATCCTAAGGGGAGTAAGGGGAGGCCGTGGCTGACAAGGAAAGTAATGGACAATATAAAAATAAAAGAGAAGAAGTATAACATAGTAAAGACGAGTGGGAAGCTGGAGGATTGGGAAACTTTTAAAGAGCAACAGAAGGTAACTAAAAAGGCAATACGTGGAGAAAAAATGAGGTACGAAGGTAAACTAGCCAAAAATATAAAGGAGGATAGTAAAAGCTTCTTTAGGTATGTGAAAAGGAAAAAAATAGTTAAGACCAAAATTGGGCCCTTGAAGACTGAAGCGGGTGAATTTATTATGGGGAACAAGGAAATGGCAGACGAGTTGAACAGGTACTTTAGATCTGTCTTCACTAGGGAAGACACAAAGAATCTCCCAGATGTAATAGTGGCCAAAAGACATAGGGTAATGGATGAACTGAAGGAAATTTATATTAGGCAGGAAATGGTGTTGGATAGGCTGTTGGGTCTGAAGGCAGATAAGTCCCCGGGACCTGATGGTCTGCATCCCAGGGTACTTAAGGAGGTGGCTTTAGAAATCGTGGACGCATTGGTAATCATTTTCCAATGTTCTACAGATTCAGGATCAGTTCCTGTGGATTGGAGGGTGGCTAATGTTGTCCCTCTCTTCAAGAAGGGAGGAAGAGAGAAAACAGGGAATTATAGACCGGTTAGCCTGACGTCGGTGGTAGGAAAGATGCTGGAGTCAATTATAAAAGATGAAATTACAACACATCTGGATAGCAGTAACAGGATAGGTCCGAGTCAGCAAGGATTTACGAAGGGGAAATCGTGCTTGACTAATCTTCTGAAATTTTTTGAGGATGTAACTATGAAAATGGACAAGGGAGAGCCAGTGGATGTAGTGTACCTGGACTTTCAGAAAGCCTTTGATAAAGTCCCACATAGGAGATTAGTGGGCAAAATTAGGGCACATGGTATTGGGGCAGAGTACTGACATGGATTGAAAATTGGCTGGCTGACAGAAAACAAAGAGTAGCCATTAACGGGTCCCTTTCGGAATGGCAGGCGGTGACCAGTGGGGTACCGCAGGGTTCAGTGCTCGGACCACAGCTGTTTACAATATATATTAACGATTTAGATGATGGAATTAAAAGTAACATTAGCAAATTTGCCGATGACACAAAGCTGGGAGGCAGTGTGAACTGTGAGGAGGATGTTATGAGAATGCAGGGTGACTTGGACAGGCTGGGTGAGTGGGTAGATGCAGCTTAATGTGGATAAATGTGAGGTTATCCACTTTGGTGGTAAGAACAGGAAGGCAGATTATTATCTAAATGGAGTCAAGTTAGGAAAAGGGGAAGCACAACGAGATCTAGGCGTTCTTGTACATCAGTCACTGAAAGCAAGCATGCAAGTACAGCAGGCAGTGAAGAAAGCTAATGGCATGCTGGCCTTCATAACAAGGGGAATTGAGTATAAGAGCAAAGAGGTCCTTCTGCAGCTGTACAGGGCCCTGGTGAGACCACACCTGGAGTACTGTGTGCAGTTTTGGTCTCCAAATTTGAGGAAGGATATTCTTGCTATTGAGGGAGAGCAGCGTAGGTTCACAAGGTTAATTCCAGGGATGGTGAGACTGTCATATGTCGAAAGATTGGAGCGACTGGGCTTGTATACTCTGGAATTTAGAAGACTGAGAGGGGATCTTATTGAAACATATAAGATTATTAAGGGATTGGACACGCTGCAGGTAGGAAGCATGTTCCCGCTGATGGGTGAGTCTAGAACCAGAGGCCACAGTTTAAAAATTAAGGGTAGGCCATTTAGAACGGAGTTAAGGAAAAACTTTTTCACCCAGAGAGTGGTGGATATATGGAATGCTCTGCCCCAGAAGGCTGTGTAGGCCAAGTCTCTGGATGCTTTCAAAAAAGAGATGGATAGAGCTCTTAAAGATAGCGGAATCAAAGGTTATGGGGATAAGGCAGGAAATGGATACTGATAGCGGATGATCAGCCATGATCACAGTGAATGGTGGTGCTGGCTCGAAGGGCCGAATGGCCTACTCCTGCACTATTGTCTATTTTTTCATTTATTTGTTATTTTTTCTCTCGCTATATTATGTGTCGCATTGAACTGCTGCTGCTAAGTTAACAAATTTCACATCACATGCTGGTGATAATAAACCTGATTCTGATTCTGATTCTGATAGTCACAAGTGCATACTCATAGCAGGGTAAGGTGAAGCCAAACTGAGGAATAAACATGATTTTTCTCCAGCCGGTAGCTACTTTTTTCTTAGACAGTTCCCTGGAATCAGGAATGATTTACTTCCCATCTGGTTATGTTAGTTTTGGGGTAGCTGATGAGGCAAATAGTGAATCTCACAGTTTTCTCTGGATGGACAGGAGGTGGTTGTCAGAGTAGGCAATAGCCACGTAGGCAAGGCTTTTGTGTGCTCCTGATGTTTGGCCTTGAGGTTCTCAGTACCATCTTGAATTTTGCTTCTCTGCTTTACGTGACCACAGGTTAGAGGTTTGCAGGAGTCAGTGGGGATATTGCACTTCTACAGCTAGTGTAAGTAAGTGAATCACATAATTGTTTAGTGTTCTTATGATGACCACAAGCTGTTATTGCCACCTACATGTTTGGCTTCCTGTGACAAACTATGACATAATAAGGATTGGGAGCAGGAGGAGGCCATCCAGTACTTTAAGCCTGTTCCATGATTCATTGAGATTACTGTTGATCTTTTACCTGGTTGTCATTTGCCTCATTCACCCTGTTTGTTTTCCCTTACTATCAGAAGATTTATTGATTTCTGCTTCTTCACAACGCAGTGATTCAGTTAGACAATGAATTTCAAGACATATGCCGGTGATATTAAATCTGTTTCTGATTCTGATCTATCATCAATGCCTCCCACCATCCAGGCCATGCCATCTTCTTTCAGCTACCATTGATCAAGTAGTAGAGAAATATGAAATCTCTCACTGCCAGGTTCAAGAACAATCCTGGTAGAACATAGAGAACAGAGAAAACCTACAACACAATTCAGGCCCTTCGGTCCACAAAGCTGTGCCGAACATGTACTTACTTTAGAAATTACCTAGAGTTACCCATAGCCCTCTATTTTTCTAAGCTCCATGTACCTGTCCAGGAGTCTCTTAAAAGACCCTATCGTATCTGCCTCCACCACTATCGCCAGCAGCCCATTCCACGCATTCCCCACTCTCTGCGTAAAAAACTTACCCCTGACATCTCCTCTGTACCTATGATGAAGGACCTCAGCCCAAAACGTTGACTGTTTATTCCCCTCCGTAGTTGCTGCCTGATTTGCTGAGTTCCTCCAGCTTTTTGTGTGTGTTGCTCAAGAACAGTTACTTCCCTTCAAACATTCAGTTCCAGCGCCAACCTCATAATGCTAATCTCTACCTCAATATAGCAACACTTACGACCACTGTAACCACCTTACACTACAATGGCGACCAACCTTGACGGTATTAGAAAAGATTTGGCAAGCGTGGACTGGGACATTTCTTTTTCTGGCAAAGATGTACTTGGTAAGCCGGAGGCCTTCAAAAGTGGCATTTTGAGAGTACAAAACTTGTTTGTCCCTATCACAGTAAAGGTAAAGCTTGGTTTTCAAGAGTTATTTAGGTCCTGGTTAAGAAAAAAAAGGAGGTGCTTACCTGGTATAGGCAGATAGGAACAAATGAGCTGCTATAAAAATATAAGAGAACATTTAAGAAATAAATCAGCAGGGTTAAAAGAAGGCATAAGGTTGCCCTAGCAGATAAGATGGAGGAGAATCCCAAGGGATTCTGCAGATATGTTAAGAGCAAAAGGAGAGGAAGGGGCAAAAATCGATCCTTTGGAAAGTCAGAATAGTAATCCATGTGTGGAGCTAAAAGAAATGGGGGAGATCTGAAATGAATTCTTTGCATCAGGAGACAGACACAGAGTCTATAGAACTGAGGCAAAGCAGCGTCAACTTCCTGGACCCTACACAGACAGGAGGAGCTGTTTGCTTTCTTAAGGCATACTAGGATGGTTAAATCCCCAGTGCCTGACAAGGTGTTCCATTGGACCCTGTGGGAGGCAAGTGCAGAAATCGCTATGGCCCTAGCAGAGATATTTAAATCAGACAGTGGCAGGTGAGGTAACAGAGCATTGGAGGATAACCAATGTTATTCTGCTGTTTAAGAAAGGATCTAAAATATATATCCTTGTGCATATGACAATAATCTCAACTTTAACTTTGACCTTCATTTCCTCAGATAGATTATTAGCATAGATTGTGAATAGCTGGATGACAGGTGCAGTTCCCTGTGGTATCCCACTGGTTACAACCATAGGATGACAAGGGTTATGGGCCAATGACTTGACTTTTGATTTAGCTCCCAACCCACATAGGTGTGATTATTATGCAAGTACATGTAAAGTTTAATTGCATAACACATTTGCATGCTCTAACAAAGCTGTTGCTAATTTGATTGCTCTGGAGGGTTTTTATCAGAACACGTCTCAAGATTTTTGGCAGTTTGCTGTATGATGGCGGCAGCTCTGATCTTTCCACCAGCAACAACATCAGCAGCTGTGAGCAGGAAAAGGATGAGGAAGAGAAAAAGGAGTGAGCGAATGGGATCAGTCAGATGCAACCTATTTAGTCACACTCTGCATGACTGTTTACAATCAATTCTTCTGATTACATCAGTCCAAATAGAACTGCAGCTCTCCACTTGACAGTGTGAGAGCAAAGGTTTGTGTGTACATTTTGCACAATGAATCTCTGTGATAGGACACCATTTATTCAGCGATCAGCTGGGGGCATGGGATGATGTGGCGAGGGAGAAACATGAGAGTTGAAGAGGATAATTAGAAGAGACAGAAGAATGTGCTAGTATGTTAATTGGCTACTGTAAATTAGTTATTGGTGTAGGTAGATAAGCGGCATTAAAAATAAATGTGGAAAGCAGGCTTAGGAGATCAAATTACAAAGGGACAAGAAAGTAAGGAAAAGGAGAGTGGGATGGATAAAACTTTTTTTTTGGAGGACAGCATGAACCTAATTGACTGAATGCCAACATAGGTAAATAAAAAGCAACCTGCTTTGTAGTTTCCCGCTATGACTCACCAACACACACTTTCCTTGGCTACAAATATAAATGTCTTATAATAAACATTCTGGACTAAATCATGTTTTATTGCATGCAATTATGATTAGATTATGAGGACACTCAGTCCTCTTTTATTGTCATTTAGTAATGCATGCATTAAGAAATGATACAATGTTCCTCCAGAATGATATCACAGAAACACAAAACAAACCAAGACTAAAAAAACTGACAAAAACCACATAATTATAACATATAGTTACAACAGTGCAAAGCAATACCGTAATTTGATAAAGAACAGACCATGGGCAGGTAATAAAAGTTTCAAAGTCTCTCGAAAGTCCCATCATCTCATGCAGATGGTAGAAGGAAGAGAAACTCTCTCCCTGCCATGAACCTCTAGTGTCACAAACTGGAAGCACCCGACCACAGCCGACTCTCGAGTCCGTCTGAAAACTTCGAGCCTCCGACCACCCCTCCGACACTGAGCACCGAGCACCGAGCACCATCTCCGCCAAGCGCTTCAACACTGGCCCTGGCAACAGGCAATAGGCAAAGCCGAGGATTTGGGGCCTTCCCCTCCAGAGATTCTTGATCGCACAGTAGCAACGGCAGCGAAGTAGGCATTTCAGAACTTCCATGCACTCACCACTCTCAACATACAAAACTTACCCCTGGCATCTCCTCTGTTCACTCAGCCTATTCTCATAAGGCATGCTCCCCAATCCAGGCAACATCCTTGTAAATATCGTCTGCACCCTTTCTATAGTTTCCACATCCTTCCTGTAGTAAGGTGACCAGAACTGAGCGCAGTACTCCAAGTGGGGTCTGACCAAGGTCCTATATGCCTCTTGGTTCTTGAACTCAATCACATGGTTGAGGAAGTCCAACGCTCCATATGTCTTCTTAACCACAGAGTCAACCTGCGCAGCAGCTTTGAGTGTCCTATGGACTCAGACCCCAAGACCCCTCGGATCCTTCACACTGCCAAGTCTTACCATCATTACTATACTCTGCCACCATATTTGACCTACCAAAATGAATCACCTCATACTTATCTGGGTTGAACTCCATCTGCCATTTCTCAGCCCAGTTTTGCATCCTATCGATGTCCCGCTGTAACCTCTGACAGCAATCCACACTATCCACAACACTCCCAACCTTTGTGTCATCAGCAAATTTCTATCCCATCCCTCCACTTCCTCATCCAGGTCATTTATAAAAATCACGAAGTGAAGAGGTCCCAGAACAGATCCCTAAGGTACACCATTGGTCACCGACATCCATGTAGAATATGACCCGTCTACAACCACTCCTTCCTTTCTGTGAGCAAGCCAATTCTGGATCTATAAAGCCTCCTTACCTTCTTAATAAGCCTTGCATGGGGTACCTTATCAAATGCCTTGCTGAAATCCTTATACACTATATCTACTGCTCTACCTTCATCAATGTGTTTAGTCACATCCTCAAAAACTTCAATCCTACTCGTAAGGCACGACCTGCCTTTGACCAAGCCATGCTGACTATTCGTAATCATATTATGCCTCTCCAAATGTTCATAAATCCTGCCTCTCAGGATCTTTTCCATCAACTTACCAACCACTGAAGTAAGACTCACTGGTCTATAATTTCCTGGCCTATCTCTACTCCCTTTCTTGAAAAAGGGAACAACATCTGCAACCCTCCAATCCTCCGGAACCTCTCTCGTCCCCATTGATGATGCAAAGATCATCACCAGAGGCTCAGCAATCTCTTTCCTCGCCTCCCACAGTAGCCTGGGGTATATCTCATCAGGTTGTAGAGCTTATCCAACTTGATGCTTTCCAAAAGCTCCAGCACATCCTCTTTCTTAATATCTACATGCTCAAGCTTTTCAGTCCACCATAAGTCATCCCGACAATCGCAAAGGTCCTTTTCCATAATGAATACTGAAGCCAAGTACTCATTAAGTATCTCTGCTATCTCCTCTGGTTCCATACACACTTTTCCACTGTTGCACTTGATTGGTCCTATTCTCTCATGTCTTATCCTCTTGCTCTTCGCATACTTGTCGAATGCCTTTGGGTTTACCTTCATCCTGCTCACCAAGACCTTCTCATGGCCTCTTCTAGCTCTCCTAATTTCATTCTTAAGATCCTAGATTTTTATCATTACCTAGTTTTTTGAACCTTTCATAAGCTTTTCTTTTCTTGACTAGATTTTCAACAGCCTTTGTACACCATGGTTCCTGTACCTTACCATCCTTTCCCTGCCTCATTGGAATGTACCTATGCAGAACACCATGCAAATATCCCCTGAACATTTGCCACATTTCTGCCATACATTTCCCTGAGAACATCTGTTTCCAATTTATGCTTCCAAGTTCCTGCCTGATAACTTCATATTTGACCTTACTCCAATTAAACGCTTTCCTAACTTGTCTGTTCCTATCCGTCTCTAATGCTATGGTAAAGGAGATAGAATTGTGATCATTATCTCAAAAACGCTCTCCCACTAAGAGATCTGACACCTGACCATGTTCATTTCCCAATACCAGATCAAGTACAGCCTCTCCCCTTGTAGGCTTTTCTACATACAATGTCAAGAAACCTTCCTGAACACATCTGACAAACTACACCGCATCTAAACCCCTCGCTCTAGAGAGATGCCAATCAATATTGGAGAAATTAAAATCTCCCACCACAACGACCCTGTTATTATTACACTTTTCTAGAATCTGTCACCCTAGCTGTTCCTTGATGTCCCTGTTCCTATTGGGTGGTCTATAAAAACACCCAGCAGAGTTATTGACCCCCTCCTGTTTCTAACTTCCACCCACAGAGACTCAGTAGACAATCTCTCCATGACTTCCTCCTTTTCTGCAGCCGTGACACTATCTCTGATCAGCAGTGCCGTGCCCCCACCTCTTTTGCCTCCCTCCTTGTCCTGTCTGAAACATCTAAAGCCTGGCCCTCTAAGTAACCATTCCTGCCCCTGAGCCATCCAAGTCTCTGTAATGGCCACAACATCATAGCTCCAAGTACTGATCCATGCTCTAAGCTCATCTGCTTTGCTCATGATGCTTCTTGCATTAAAATAGGCACACCTCAAACCATCAGTCTGAGCACATCCCTTCTCTATCACCTGCCTATCCTCCTTCTTGCACTCTCTCCAAGCTTTCTCTATTTGTAGCCAACAGCCCCTTCCTCTGTCTCTTCAGGTCCGTTCCCAGTCACCAGCAATTCTAGTTTAAACTCTCCCCAATAGCCTTAGCAAACATCTCTGCCAGGATATCGGTCCCCCTCGGATTCAAGTGCAACCCACCCTTTTTGTACAGGTCACGCCTGCCCCAGAAGAGGTCCCAATGATCCAGAAATCTGAATTCCTGCCTGGCTCCAATCCCTTAGCAACGCATTTATCCTCCACCTCACTCTATTCCTTTACTCACTGTCGCGTGGCACAGGCCGTATTCCCGAGATTACTACCTTGGAGGTCCTGCTTCTCAGCTTCCTTCCTAACTCACTGTAGTCTGTTTTCAGGACTTCTTCCCTTTTCCTACTTATGTCGTTGGTACCAATATGTAGCATGACCTCTGGCTGTTCTCCTTTCCACTTCAGGATATCGTGAACACAATCAGAAACATCCTGGACTCTGGCACCTGGGAGGCAAACTACCATCCGTGTTTCTTTCCTGTGTCCACAGAATTGCCTGTCTGACCCCCTTACTATAGAGTCCCCTATCTCTGCTGCCATCTTCTTTCTTTTCCTACCCTTCTGAGCCACAGGGCCAGACTCTGTGCCAGCAGCGCAGCCACTTTTGCTTCCCCCAGGTGGGCCATTCCCCCACCCCCCACTCAACAGTACTCAAACAGGAGTACCTATTGTGAACAGTTTATCTTCAAGATTTTTATTATTACTCTCCTACTATAATAGGCAGAGAGTATCTCGGGCGCCACAGTTGCATAGAGATTGGCGTGACACTATTACAGCTCAGGACGTTTTGGAGCTTGGAGTTCAATATGTAAGGAGTCTGTACCTCCTCCAAGTGGAATACATGGGTTTTCCCTGATATTCCAGTTTCCTCCCTCAGTCCAAAGACATACCAGGTAAGTTTATTGTCCGTTGTAAGTTATCCTGTGGTTAGGTTTGGGGTAACTGGGTTTGTCGGGAGTTGCTGGGGTGGTGTGACTCAAACAGCCATAAAGGCCTATTCTGTGCTGTACCAGTAAATAAATAAATAAATATTTTTCCTAGGGTTGAAATGTATAACACCAGAGGGCATGCATTTAAAGTGGGAGGGGATAAGTTCAAAAGAGATGTGAGGGGCAAGTTTTTTTCACACACAGAGTGGGTGCCTGGAACGCACTGCCTGGGGTGGTGGCAAAGGCAGATACATGAGGGAATTTTAATAAATGTTTAGATAGACAAATGAATTTGAGAGAAATAGAAGGATATGGACTTTTTTGTAGGCAGAATGGATTAGCTTAGTTGCCCATTTAGTTACTAATTTAATGAGTTTGTCACAACATTGTGGGCTGAAGGACTTGTTCCCATGCTGGACTCTTCTGTGCTCTAAATAGAATTAACATTTCAAGTCAATGACTTTTCCTAATAACTGGCTGGGGAGGAAATATTGAAGGAAACCTTAGTGATTGACTGTATCAGATCTACAGTGAAGTCTAGAAGAATGAATGGAGATGAAGAATTATCCAGCTTTAAATAATATTTTGTTTTCTACTTTGCTTGATTACTTCCATAAATGGTTTCAACCATCTGATCATTGAGCAGTTCCAATTGTTTTATTGATGTTGATGGTGTTACTTTAGGAACAGCCAAACTATGTAGATGGATTTGCTGAATGCAGTTTAGGGACATGAAATTAAGAGTTGGCAGTTTAATACTGCAAACATACTGGTTAAAACAGTGTAATGCCAGATACATAACACACTAGCGATTTCACTTTCACACAATAGAGATGTCAGGACAAACCACAATGCAAGATGAAAAGGTAATTTGCACATGGCCCTGAAACCCAGCTATTGCAGTGAAGCTGGCAGTATTTTCTCTCTTGCAGCTCTTGTTTGTTGTGTGAGGCTAAAAAAATACAAAGCAATATAAAATTATGAATTCTATTTACTGTGTATAAAATACAGTTCAACTCACAAGCGTAAAATTAATTTATATTGACAGCCAGTTATATTGATTAAACTGTCATAGTCTTCTCTGATACTAATATCAAAATGCATCACTCTTCTTTCCAGTTTTTCTTTTTAAAGTTTATTTAAAGGTTATTATCCACAGTATGAATGTTGATAATCTCAAAGCTATTAGCAGTAACGCTGGCAAATATCTTAATTTCTTTAAGTTAGATGCTAAGCCTGGGAAAAAATTGAAATGGGATTTGGAAATGCTGGAGGGTAAATATAATGCACTCAAAAGTAATTGGAAGTAGAAAGTCCAGGGGAGAAATCTGTAAAACTGTCTCCATATAGGACTATGCCCTGTAGGTATAGCAGAATAATGCCAAATGCATAAAGGTTGAATACAAAACTGAGACATATGCATTGCAATGAATAGGCTCTGATCAGGCAAATAAAGATCTCGCAGTAAAGCTGAGCTGAGGGTCAAGACAACAGCTAACAAGAAGCCAATTTAAAGGGATGTTTAACATAGACTAAGCACTGCATGATGTGCAAAAAAGTAATTGAAAATGTATTTTTGAAGTTGAAATTTGTAAGACATTTTTCTTTATACACAAAGTGTAGTAGGTGCTTGGAATGTGTTCCCAGGGGAGGTCATTGATTTAGAAACAATAGCAATATTTCAGAGACATTTAGACAAGCTTATGAACAGGCAGCAAACAGAGGGATATGGACCACGTGTAGATGGATGGGATTAGATTCATGATCAATGCAGATGTGAGAGGCTGAAAGGCCTACTCCTGTACTATTATATAATCTATGTTCTAATTTTAAATTGAACTGGCAGCTTTCTCTTACATTTAAAATAAAACTTCATGAAATAAAACTTAGCAAGTAGTTAATACATAAATATAAATTTCAATGATTTCATATATAATAATGAAATAATAGAAAACCTACAGCACAATACAGGTCCATAAAGCTGTGCTGAACATGTCCTTACCTTAGAAATTACCTAGGGTTAGCCATAGTCCTCTATTTTTCTAAGCTCCATGTACCTATCTAGGAGTCTCTTAAAAGACCCTATCGTATCCGCCTCCACCACCGTCACCGGCAGCCCATTCCACGCACTCACCACTCTCTGTGTAAAAAACTTACCCCTGACATCTCTGTACCTACTTCCAAGCACCTTAAAACTGTGCCCTCTCATGCTAGCCATTACAGCCCTGGGAAAAAGCCTCTGACTATCCACATGATCAACGCCTCTCATCTTCTTACGTGCCTCTATCAGGTCACCTCTCATCCTCTGACGCTCCAAGGCAAAAAGGCCGAGTTTACTCAACCTATTCTCATAAGGCATGCTTCCCAATCTAGGCAACATCCTTGTAAATCTAAAAGTCAACTTTGACTTTGACTTGATTCGCCTGTAACTTTACCTTTATATAAGCACATAAGCTATATTTCCCTCATCAAACTTTGCTGTTATTTCACTGTAATATTTGACTTTAATAATTGTACACCATCACTCCATGTTTACAAGTAACTGCTAATTCCATCCCAGATCTCCATTTCTAGAATTTACCCAACTATCAAGTTCAGACAGAGTGCTCCATAGTTATTGGCCCTTTTTCTGAGTAACTTTATGGAACAGCTTTTGTATCGACAGAGTGAAGACTTTGAATTTTGATATATTAATGTTATTATTTCTGGTACCTTACGACGAGAAGGCTGCAGGGTGGCGTGCAAGCCAAAGTTTGAGACCATTTCACCGATTATAGCTTCCACTGATCGCTGATTAACGTGACAACAGTGATTGAAACACCAAGGGGAGTGCGGAACTTTGGAGATCGTTTCAGTGTTCCAGCGCTCTGCAGTCTCCGAGAGGATTCTGGGAGGCAGAGGCAGGATACGCGAATCTTGTACCAGGCAGGCTTTAAGATGGTGTACAAGCCAATGTTTGGCTCCATTTCACCAATTATAGCTTCCATTGTCCGCCAATTAAAGCTGTGAGTGTGAATGAAGCATCGAAGCGAGTGTGGAGGGTAAATGCTGGCTGCTTGCCTTTTGATCAGTGGTTCTGTACCAAAGAGGGGACAGCCAGCTGTGCCTGGAGAGTGTTGCCCAGGTTTTTTTTCCTGTGTTCAGATGTGGGCTTGGACTTCAAAATCTTTCTTTCAGTCTTATAGTTTTTATATTTTGTGTTTTTTCGCCCAATATTCACGATTTTTATGAGGGGTGGGTGACTTGGGGGTCGATGTAAGTGATCTGTTTTGCTTGTTTTTTTTGTGCAGGAGGAGAGATTTAGGGATCAATGAGCCTGATCCATCTTGTTTGTTTTTTGTGAGGGAGGAGGGAGTTGGGGGTTGATGTGCATGTTCCATTTGTGTTCGTTTTTTTGGGGGGGAGATGGGATTGGGGGGGGGTTCATGATCATGCTGCCTTTATTTTCTTTCTTGGTTTCATGGCTACCCGGAGATTTGACGATTTTCAGAGTTGTGTGCTTCGATAGTAAAATGAACCTTTGAACTAATTTACGTACTGTAAAATACATTGTTGCATATTTTTGCACTCACCGATATTAATATGCAGTTACTGCAGCAATACTTTATAAATAAGTGTGATTGACAAAACCACAGTTATAAAACTACTGCTGAGGGATTGGCCAGGGTTGTGGAAAATTTGGTATTTATCCCACCCGATTTTATACCTTGTTCATATTTATAGGTGGATCAATTAAAATACCAGACGCACACAGTATCCCCTTATGCTGACAAAATTAGAATGGTCCAGATGTGTTGATCTCAACAAAAAAAGTAAAATGTATTCAATTTACTGAAATGGGAGTGGGGAATTATTTGCCACTATCATTGACAAAACCATGGAGTTCTCCAGCTGTTTCAATGAATTATTACACTAGGGCATTTTGCTGGAGAACTATTTCTTGGATCAAGTTATCAACAAGTCATACAAAAGCTTGACTTATGTTATGGATCAGAATCACTTATTAAGGGAAAAGTGATTACAATATGGTAAAAAGTTATATTAACTTCAAGAGACATAGCTACAGATGAATACCAGATGGAAAGAAATGTAGGAGGCGGCTTGGCCCAAAAGCAGAACAGAGGGGAGGATTTAGCAGTGAGTGATAAAAAAACAGCAAAATAAGTCACGAAGGGCCATGAAACCAGAGAGAATAGGTACTAAACACTATAGGCATCTGTGTGACTGAAGGGTAGGAGAAAATGGTCAACACCGGCAGGTTTGATGAGTGAACAGGACTGTGGATGAAAGCTGGGCTTAATTTGGCTGCAGGTGATGAGTTAGAAATGAATGGCAGGTGACTCCTATTAGCTGGATGGACACTGGGAGGAGCTTGTATGTTCATGCCTGCCAGGATCTATATTCCATGGCTGGCCCTCAATGGCCCAGAATGATCTGGGTAGGTCCAGTGGAAATCCTTGATGAATGATTGATCGGAGATGAAACTGGATGGTGCCCAAGACCTCCCCTCTGAGCTATACCTTTGCCCATCGGCAAGGAACAACATCCACAGTGATGTGAATCCATCAAGTGGTAAACCATGTACATTGGACTACCTACCACCATCCAAGGTTCCTAATTTGGCAGGGGAATGGGAACCAGACCGATATTGCTGAAGATGAGGTAGTTGATTTACAGAGGTGACGTGTAGTGAGATTTCTAGAAAGAAGAGGCTGATGTTAGAGCAAAATTATAGTCAGAATGATGAGCTGCAATGTAAAAGGCAGACATAATCGAAAAGAGTGAACACAGGACTGAAGGTGTTATATTAGAATGCGCAAAATATATGGATTAAGGCTGATGAACTTGGAGCACAGTTACATATTGGCATGTATGCTGTTGCATGCATCACTGAAGAATGGCTGAAAGAAGATTATAGCTGGGAGATTAATATCTAAGGATACACATTATATCAAATGGAAAGGCAGGAAGGCAGAGGCGGAGGCCTGGCCCTGTTGGTAAAAAACAAAATCAAATCATTAGAAAGAGGTGACGTAGGGTTGGAAGGTGTTAAATCATTGTAGGTAGAGCAAAGGGATTACAAGGCTAAAAAGATGCTGATGGGAGTTATATATAGACCACCAAACAGTACTAAGGATACAGTCTACAAGTTACAATGGGAGATAGAAAATTCATGCTGAAAGGGCAATGTTGCAATAGTCAAGGGGAATTCAATATGTAGGTAGACTGGGAAAATCAGGTTAGTGCAAAATTTCAAAAGGGGGATTTTGTAGAAAGTCTATAAGATGGCTTTTTAGAGCAGCTTGTGGTTGAGCTCACTAGGGTATCTGGATTGGGTGTTGTGTAATGAACCAGATCACTTGCAGGTTGAGTCGGTGGTGAGGAAGGCAAATGCTATGTTAGCATTCATTTCAAGAGGTCTAGAATACAAGAGCAAGGATGTGATGCTGAGGCTTTATAAGGCACTGGTGAGGCCTCACCTCGAGTATTGTGAACAGTTTTGGGCCCCTCATCTTATAAAAGATGTGCTGGCATTGGAGAGGGTCCAGAAGAGGTTCACAAGGATGATTCCAGGGATGAAAGGGTTATCATACGAAGAATGTTTGATGGCTCTGGGTCAGTACTTATTGGAATTCAGAAGGATGAGGGGGGATCTCATTGAAACCTTTCAAATGTTGAAAGACCTAGACAGAGTAGATGTGGAAAGGATGCTTCCCATGGTGGGAGAGTCTAGGACAAGAGGGCACAGCCTCAGGATAGAGTGACGTTTATTCAAAACAGAGATGCTGGGAAATTTCCTTAGCCAAACGGTGGTGAATTTGTGGAATTTGTTGCCACATGCAGCTGTGGAGGCCAGGTTGTTGGATATATTTAAGGCAGAGACTGATAGGCTCTTGATTGGACATGGCATCAAAGTTTATGGGGAGAAGGCCAGAAACTGGGGTTGAGGAGGAGAAAAAAAAGGATCAGTCATGACTGAATGGTGGAGCAGACTCGATGGGCCAGCTGGCCTAATTCTGCTCCCATGTTTTATGGTCTTATGATCTAAGATATCACAACCATGGCTAACAAGGGAAGTCAAAGAGAGGGCATATCATAGAGCAAAAATTAGTGGGCATTTAGAGGATTAAGAAGTTTTTAAAGACCAACAGAAGGCAACTAAAAAGTTATTAAGAAGGTAAAGATGGAATACTAAAGTAAGCTAGCCAATAATAACAAGAGGATACCAAAAGCTTCTTTAGATACATAAAGTGCAAAAGAGGTGGCTTTAGACCACCTGGACAACACAAACACTTACATCAGGATGCTGTTCATCGACTATAACTCAGCATTTAATACCATCAATCCCATAATCCTGATTGAGAAGTTGCAGAACCTGGGCTTCTGTACCTCCCTCTGCAATTGGACCCTCGACTTCTTAACTGGAAGACCACAATCTGTGCAGATTGGTGATAACATATCCTCTTCATCGATGGTCAACACTGGTGCACCTCAGGGGTGTGTGCGTAGCCCACTGCTCTACTCTCTGTATACACATGACTGTGTGGCTAGGCATAGCTCAAATACCATCTATAAATTTGCTGACAATAAAACCATTGTTGGTAGAATCTCAGGTGGTGACGAGAGGGCGTACAGGAGTGAGATATGCCAACTAGTGGAGTGGTGCTGTAGCAACAGCCTGGCACTCAATGTCAGTAAGACAAAAGAGCAGATTGTAGACTTCAGGAAGGGTAAGATGAAGGAACACATACCAATCTTCATAGAGGGATCAGAGAGTGAGCAGCTTTAAGTTCCTTGGTGTCAATATCTCTGAGGATCTAACCTAGTCCCAACATATCAATGTAGTTATAAAGAAACAAGACAGCAGCTATACTTTATTAAGAGTTTGAAGAGATTTGGCATGTCAACAAATACACTCAAAAGCTTCAATTGTTGTATCGTGGAGAGCATTCTGACAAGCTGCATCACTGGCTGGTATGGAGGAGCTACTGCACAGGACTGAAAGAAGCTGCAGAAGGTTGTAAATCCAATCAACTCCATCTTGGATACTAGCCTACAAAGTACCTAGGACATCTTTAGGGAGTAGTGTCTCAGAAAGGCAGCATCCATTATCAAGGACCTCCAGCACCCAGGGCATGCCCTTTTGTCACTGTTACCATCAGGTAGGAAGTGTAGAAGCCTGAAGGCACACACTCAGCAATTCAGGAACAGCTTCTTGCCCTCCACTATCCAATTCCTGAACGGACATTGAATCTTTGGACACTACCTCACTTTAAAAAAAAAACATTATTTCTGTTCTGCACATTTTAAAAATCTATTCAATATACATAATTGATCTACTTGTTTATTTATTTTATTTATTTTATTTATTTATTTTTCTCTGCTAGATTATGTATTGCATTGAACTGCTACTGCTAAGTTAACAAATTTCACGTCACATGCCAGTGATAATAAATCTGATTCTGATTCTGAGGCGAAAGTGGACATTGGACTGCTAGAAAACGATGCTGGAGAGGTAGTAATGTGAGAAAAGGAAATGGCAGATGAACTGAATAAGTATTTTGCATCAGTCTTCACTGTGGAAGAAACTAGCAGTATGGTGGAAGTTCCAGTGTCGGGGATCATGAAGTGTGTGTAGTTACCATTACTAGGGAGAAGGTTCTTTGGAAACCAAAAGGCCTGAAGGTAAATAAGTCACCTGGACCAAATGGTGTATACCCCAGGGTTCTGAAAAGGTACTTGAAGAGATTGTGGAGACATTTGTAATCAACTTTCAAGAATCACTAGATTCTTGAATGGTTCCAGAAGATTGGAACTTTGCACTCCATCTTCAAAAATGGAGAGAGGCTAAAGAAAGGAAATTACAGGCCAGTTAGTTTGATCTCAGTGGTTGGGAAGATGTTGGAGTCGATTGTTAAGGATGTGGTTTCGGGGTACTTGGAGGAACATGATAAAATGGGCCATAGTCAGCATGGTTTCCTCAAGCGAAAATCTTGCCTGACAAATTTGTTGGAATTCTTCGAAGAAATATCAGGTAGGAAAGACAAAGGAGAATTGGTTGATATTATGTACTTGGCGGTGTCTGGGAGGAGGTCAATCGCACAGTTGTGTGGTCTGTGAGGTGGCAGTGTGCTGGCTTTCCTCTCACTGAAGGCAGTGGAAAGGTCACAGCACTCTTGTGGGAGCTTGGTAAGGTTGAGAGTTTCCTCCATCGCCAAGGATTTATGGTGTTTAGGCAGGTGGGACCCGAACTCAGCAGTGAACCAGGTGAAGTGAGAGTTATCATTCTAGAGCCAGAAGTAACCGGAGATGAGAGAAGTGTTGGGTGAGGCTATCAGGAGGAATTAAATGGATTCGCAGTGCTCTCCAGTGCTCATGTCCACAGACTGTGTGCATACTCTGACCATCTTAGATCCCAAGGGACATCCATCAATTGCTGTGATATAGAAGGGATGAGAGATAGGATCAGTAGGACGTCCAAGCTGCACACAGAGTATCCAGTCCAGAAAGCTGCCTGCTGCACTGGAATCTACCACATCCTCCTGTGCTCATGGAAACGTTGGGGTGTGGAGGAGGACAGAGAATGTGAGCCAGGCTATGGTGCTGGAACAAGGGGCTAGAGAGAGCTTGCCAGATAGAAGGCTTCTCATCTCTGGTGATGAGAAATCTGGTGTTGTTGCTTGGACGTAGTGAGCATTTGGTGTGTTAGTGGCAAGTTGCTCCAAATTAGTTGCACAGGTTCTTTCTTCACCGATACTCACACTCTAGGGCCATTAAGGGAGCTCTCCTTAGATGCTTGGGCTCTGGAGACATGCTGAGGAACGTCACGCAGCTTAAAGTGGTTCTGGGAACATAGCTGAGGGTCTGGCTGATGCCCTGGAGGATTGTTTCATAAGACACCTGTCAATACAGAGAGCCAGAGTGATGAGGCTTTTGATGTTGGTGGGCATCTCCTGGGTAGATGGTTCCAGTGGCCCATGAGGCCATGATGGTAATGGGCCAGCAGTGTTTCTGCATTCTAGCCGCACTCTGCAGTGAGTGTTGTGAATTCCACAGTGTAATTCAGCCTTGAGCGTGAGCCTTGATGAAGGTGAAGCATCTGATTACTTCCTGGATGATTGAAAACCTGGCAGATCTCAGCTGTGAAATCCTCATATCTGTTGCAAACGGGAATCTTATTGTCCCAGTTAGTGGCAGCCCAGGTCAGAGCTTACCCTGTCAAGAGAGAGATGAAGAAGGCAATCTTGGATTGATCTGTAAAATATGAGCTGGATGGAAGTCAGAGTGCAAGGTGTACTGGGACAGGAAGATGCGGCATCAAGTTGGGGATCCGTCGAAGCACTCGGGTACCAGAATCCTGATCTCTGAAGGAGGAAGCTGACCGATGTGGGTTTGCTGTATCAAGATGGAGAGTTGGTTGAGAGTGGCAAGCAGATGGTCAGTGGTTTCCTTCTGCTTCTGGATTATTTGATCATGGAGACAAACAGTTTCCTTTAGGCAAGTAAGCTCTGCTGGGTCAATCACTGGTTCACTCATCCTGTCTAGAAATGTAGAGGAGGCTTGACCCAAAAGCAGAGCGGCAGAGACAATTTACCGGTGAGTGGTCACTTTAATATTAAACTGCAAAATTATAAGCCCTAAAGGGCCACAAAAAAAAAGAGAGAACAGGTACTAAACACCACAGACAACAAGATAGCTGAAAGCCAGGAGCAACTGATTGAGGCTAGCTGATTCGTATTAGTGAGCAAGGACTGTAGATGAGTGCTGGGTTTAAATAGGCTGCCTGTGTTGAGTTAGAAATGAGTGGCAGGTGACTCCTTTCTTTATTTTTAAATCTTTTTATTGTTATATTATACAGAAAAAATAACATGAGAACATTGAAGTAACAACACTCACAATGTCTCAAAAAAGACATTATCTTAAAGATTGAAAAAATATTTTGTGATAACAAAAAAAACCTACTAAGCAGACAAGTGAGAAAAAAAAGAACCCATTAGGTGTACAACCCCGGAGTCATGCGTCATACAAAAAGCTTCTAAAAATAAACATCAAACTGTCAGCAAGAAAAGAAAGTATACTAAAAAATTTACAATTAGATCATGGAAAAATTATATCAATTAGCTCAAATGATAATAACGAGCAAATGAGCCCCATCTTTTCTCAAAATCAAATAAAGGTTCAAAGGTTCGACTTCAAATTTTCTCCAAACTAAGACATAGCATCACTTGAGAGAACCATTGTGACAAAATGGGAGCTGATGTATCCTTCCACTTCAACAAAATGGCCCTCCTAGCTATCAATGTAACAAATGCAATAACATGTTAGTCAGACACAGAAATACCATGAATATTTTGAGGAATTATTCCAAAAAATAATTTTGGAAATAATAGTTAATTAATAGTTAATTTATTAGGTTGTAGATTAATTTTAAGTGCTTTAGAAATTGTTGAAAAAACTGACTTTCAAAACTGTTCCAATATAGAACAAGACCAAAACATATGTGTCAGTGTAGCTATCTCAGTTTTACATCTATCACAATGACTATCAACATTAGAAAAGATTTTAGAAAGTCTCTCCTTCGTCAAATGATAATGATGTACAATTCTAAATTGAATCAATGAATGGCTAGCACAAATTGAAGAAGAGTTAACCAACTTCAAAATCTTCACCCAATCCTCCGTCATAAAAGTCAAATTAGCTTCCTTTTCCTATTCCCGTTTAATCTTAGATAAAGGACGCTTATCCCATTGTAATAATAAATTATAAATTCTTCCAATAGAACACTTGATTGAAGGATTCATACTAATAATAGTATCTAACAGGTCAGCCTCCAATACGTAAGGAAAGTTACTTAAATATTTTTGTAAAAAATGTCTAACTTGAAGGTATTGCAGAAAGTGTGAGTATGAAAGAGAATATTTATCAATTAATTGCTCAAAAGACATCAATCTATCTTCTTTAAATAAATCCAAAGAAGTATTAATACCTTTATTTTTCCAAAGTAAAAAAATTGGATCACTCAAAGAAGGCTTAAAAAAGTAATTTCGATAAATTAAACTACAAAGTTTAAATTTTTTAAGATTAAAAAATTGCGGAACTGGAGCCAAATTTGTAAAGAATACTTAATCACAGGATATAGGTTTAAATTAACAACTTTAACTAATTGCATTGGTAAAGCAGCTCCCAATAACGAGGTTAAATAAAACTGTTTTACATCTTTCAGTTCCAGGTCTACCCAAATTGGTCAATCACTCTTATCAATCCAGTATAACCAAAAAGACATGTATTGCACATTAACAGCCCAATAATACATTCTTAGATTAGGCAAAGCAAGACCTCCATCATTTTTCAAATTTTGTAAGTGACATTTACTAATTCCTGGTCTTTTATTATTCCAAATAAAAGATAAAATAATAGAATCAATCCGATCAAAAAACTTCCTAGTCAAAAAAAACAGGAATATTCTGAAATAAATATAAAAATTTTGGTAAAATCATCATTTTAACTATATGAATATGACCAACATGTGAAAATGTAAGTGGACTCTATCTACTAAATAAATACTTCATAGAGTCTACTGAAGGAACAAAATTGGCTTTATAAAGATCCTTATATTTTTTAGTAATTATAATACCTAAATATCTAAAAGAGTCTGTGACTTTAAAAGGAGTATTATCATATATAGAGACAGAATCATTTAAAGGAAACAATTCACTTTTACTAACATTTATTTTATATCCTGAAAAACTTCCAAATTCATTAAATAATTTTAGCAAGGCAGGAATAGATTCGTCAGGGTTAGATTTATAAACCGATAAATCATCAGCATAAAGAGAGATCTTATGCATGGTCTCATTCACAAAAATCCCATGGATATTTTTAGCCTCATGAAGAGCAAGGGGTTCTGATATTAAATTAAACAACAAAGAACTTAATGGACAACCTTGCCTTGTCCCCCGTGAAAGCTGAAAAAAAAAGGAGACCTACAATGTTAGTGACAACAGTAGCAATAGGGGCTTTATGATATCATTTTAATCCAATTATTAAGATTAGCACCAAAGCCAAATTTCTCTGAATCATTGGATAAATATTTCCATTCGACTCAATCGAATGCTTTTTCAGCATCCAAAGATACAACACATTGTGGAGTTTTAAAAGAGGACAAATATATAATGTTAAATAGTCTCCGAACATTTGAAAAAGAATAAAGACCCTTTATTGTTGATCTTTAAAAATAATTTTACCCCAAATATTCTCCAAACCGATTGGCCATTATCTTTGACAGAATCTTAGCGTCGACATTCAGTAATGAAATAGGTCTATATGAAGCACAGTCAGTGGGATCTTTATCTTTTTTAAGAATTAAAGAAATAGAAGCCTCATAAAAAGTAGAGGGTAAGTCACTTTTCACAAAAGAATCCTTAAACATTTCCAACATATACAGAGAAAGCAACTTTCCAAATTTTTTGTAAAATTCTACAGGATAGCCATCAAGTCCTGGGGACTTACCAGATTGCATTGAAAAAATAGCTTTATGAATTTTGGCTTCAGTGATTTGAGCATCAAGAGTTTTTTGATCCTCAGCCGAGATTTTAGGAAAAACAATCTTTCGTAAAAAAGCATTCATTTCAGAGGAATCTAACGGACATTGAGATTTATAAATTTCAGCACAAAAAAATTTGAAAAATCTTATTAATTTCTTCATATTCCTGAGCCAAGGTACCATCTTTCCTATGAATTTTCATGATTTTGGCTGCAGCCATTTTTAATTGAGATGCGAGCAGTTTACTGTATTATTTTTATCTGCAAACATATAAAATTGGCTCTTTAATTTAAGCAAATATCCTTCAATGGGATGAGTTAATTACAGGTTATATTGTGATTGAAGTTCCACCCTTTGTTTAATTAAATCAGTATTGGGGGAAATTGCATAGATATTATCTAAATCTTTAATTTGTTTTGAAATTCTATCTAATTCTGCTTTAGTCTGTTCTTTAAGTTTAGCTGAATAAGAAATAATTTGACCACGTAAAATGCTTTATATGTATCCCATATAATTAATTTAGACATACCCCTTATATCATTAAAAAGAAAAAAATCTTTTATCTGGTTTTCAATGAAACTGACAAAGTCAGAGTTTTGCAATAATGTCTGAGACATGCGCCAAGGTGGGCAGACAAGAATGACATCATCAAGTTCAGAAGACAAACTCAGAAGCGCATGATCATATATAGCAATAGCATCATATTCGCAAGTTTTAACACTAGGCAAGAAGCGGGGATCGATTACAATATAATCGATCCTCGAATATGTTTTATAAACATGTGAGAAGAAAGAATATTCTCTATTATCGTGATGAAGATACCTCCACAAATTAATCAACCCAAAATCAATCAAAAAGGAAATAATAAATGATGCGGATCGATTTGGAAGTCGTTGATTGGTTGAGCTCTTATCAATCGTAGGATTTAAGCAGCAGTTAAAATCCCCGCCCGTTATCAGCATATATTCATGTAAATCAGGCAGTAAGGCAAATACCTTTTTTAAGAAAAAGGATCATCTAAGTTAGGACCATACAAATTAACCAAAACAACTTTTCTGTTACAGGTCGTCTCTTTAACAATTAAAAATCTACCATTAGAATCTGATTCAATATCCTCTTGAATAAATATATTAGGTTTAATAAAAATAGACACACCTCTTGTTTTACTCTGAGAAGTAGAGTGGAATTGCAAACCATTCCACCATCCAAAAAATCTATTTTGATCTCCCGCCCTGATATGTGCCTCTTGAGCAAAAATTATATCAGGTTGGAATCGATTAATAATTTTAAAAGTCTTTTTTCATTTAATAGGATGATTCCAACCACGTACCTTCCAACTTATTATATTAATCCGTTTAAATACCATACTATAATTTTATTCTACTTTATACATGCGCAGGGCACATACCAATATGGGATAATCAAAAACGGCTGTGATGAAGAATACAACCACATAAAAAACACGCATGCATCGGAACCACCTAATGGGAAAAAACTCCTAACTCTAAACCCACCCACCCACACCCGGAAGCCTGAAAAAGGAAAGCAATCTACAATAGAGTTCAAAGCTACTGACCTCTCTGTCTGTGTTTTCTTTCCCTCCGCCCCGTTAGTAAAAAAGTAGAGTGACCTTGTAAAAAAAAACAATAAAGTCTCAGCAAAAAAAGGTATTTACATTCCATCAACTAATAAACAAGAAAGAACCAAAATAATGTTATCTCTTAGAGAGAAAAACCAGGGCCATCTTTAAGTTTAATATTAATACCCTAAAAAAGCTTTAAATTCAATTATAAAATGTTATAATAAAACAGAAAAAATATATAAAAATCCCTATTAGTAGGAAAAAAACTACCAATTAGCTGATTAAAAAAAGAAACAAACAAGTATTAATTTAAAGGAACAAATCCCCTTATCTTCTTCTCTCAGCTGAATGTTCAGATGATCATTTAGACAGTCATACTTGAGCCATAAATCTTTCCAAAGGAAAACCAACAATATGCAATAATGAACAACTCTCCTTGTCTTCTTTAATCGGTCTCTCAATGAAATATACAAATGATCTTCATAAATATTCTTTCCAAAATGCGAATAATATACAGATAGCCAAACAGCCTTTCAGATAGTTCATTCAGCAGCGCATCAGTAACAGCGGCGGGGAAAGCCTGAACAAAGTCCAGTGCAGCTTTTGGATCAAAAAAAGTACGAGGAGGAGAATTCGCAGGAAAAACTTTAATTCTTGTCGGATACCTCAAAGAGGGAAAGAGTTTTTTTTATCATATGCTTGTTTCATTACCAGGGCAAATTTTGACCTTTGTTCCATTATCTCTCTTGGATAATCTTCGTAAAAGTGGAGCTCAGATTCCATATAACTAAAAACCCTCTGTTTTCTTGCCTGTCGCATTATTTGATCTTTAATTTTAAAGTGATGAAAGCAAACCAGAACAGATCTTGGTTTAATAGAATCCTTCAATTTCGAGATAAACGCCCTGTGCGCCTTTTCTATAGCAGGCGGCTTTGACAGAACGGTAGGAAATAAAGTGTAGAAAAGCTTACCAAAGTAAGCAGTTAAATCTCCATCTTCAGCTCCTTCTTGCAGCCCAACAATTCGTGTATTCTTTCGTCGAGACCTAGTTTCCAGGTCTATAATCTTATTTTGATATATTTCAAAACAAGTTGTAGCTTCAGACAACTTTTGCTTAGTTATCTTCAATTCCTCTTCATGTGTAATAATTTGAGTTTCCAGGTCTTTAAGTTTTCCCAGAAATGACTTCATTTCATTACTATTCTTTTCCAGTTGGTCTTTAATTGGCCCATTCTCATCCTTAATTGAATTCAGTGTCCCAACGATACCTTCAGCCCACGATGGCATTTCATCAGATCTTCCTTTTGCACCTTTCCTTTCCCATTACCTTTATCACTAGGTTCAGGTAAATTCTTCCCACTTCTCGTAGACATAGACATATTGTTCCCCCTCAAGAATCAGCAAGTAAAAAATTTAAATTCAAAGTTTAAACTAGGGGGAGAGAAAGAAAACTAAGAGCAGCGCAAAAATACTGCTACTCCGTTTGCAGACAGGGGCGGTCCTCTAATGGCAGGTGGCTCCTGTTAGCTGGATGGAGACTGGGAGGAGCCTGCATGTGCAGCCCTGACTCTAGAGCATTGAAACAAAATCATATTGTAAATAAGAGGAGTGAATTGGCAAAGGTAGACACTTAAAGGGAAAGGACTAAATAATAGTGCATAATGAGTCAGAAAGGGGAGAAAGGTCACAGAATAAAGGTAAAAAGTCCAACAAAAAGGCTTTCTATCTGAATACATAAAGGATTAATAATGTTGAGGGGCATAAATAGAGATAAATGGATTGGATCTAACTGTTTTACAGAAATTCTGTATAGCGTGACCAAGGCCAAGTAAGGGAACAGAATGTTCATGCTCACAAGTGGTTATGCACTGAGAAGGCAGGCAGAATTACAATGAGTGGGGTATGTGCCAGTGGAAGGAGTGTGGTGTGGTAGCCATGATAATCAAAGATGACATCAGTACAGCATTAAGAAAAGACCTTGGCTCAGAACATCAGAATGTAGAATCAGGTCAGAGAGGTACAAGAGACTGCAGATGATGAAATCTGGAGCAAAATAATAATTAAAAACTTTATGGTGGAAGTCAGTGGTCAAGCAACATCTGCAGAGGCAAAAGGATAGTCGATGTTTTGGTTGGAAACACTGACTTGTGAAGGTGAATGTAGAATCAATGTGGCCGAAACATTAAACACATATTTTGCAGGTATTCTCCGTAGAGGCAAAAGTATGCAAAAACCTTACATAACTAAAGGGTAAAAGAGAATGACGACCTTAAAACAATATCTGGGTAATTTATGGGATGGGATTATCAGCGAACAAATCTCTTGATAGGCAGCTGCAGAGGTAAAGAGTGCATGACTGTATCTTCCAATGTTCCATAGACGCTGTGATCATCTCAGCAGAGTTTTAGGTAACAGATGTCAAGATTCAAGATTGTTTATTGTCATTCTTCAGTACTTGAGTTGTAAAGGAGAATGAAATAGATTGTTACTCTGGATCCAATGCAGCATAAAAAAGACACAGTAAGCATAAAGAACACAATAACAAAACAAACTAAATACAATAAATATAAATATAAAAGCAATCTTATCAGAAGCAATGTATAAGTAACTCTTACATACACAGATTGATGGTACATACATAAAGTGATGCTGGTTGATGTGCTTGTAGTGGTGGTAGGGATGGGATGGGTTAATAGATGTAGCAGTAAAGTAGTAAAAGGGAAGACAGAACCATAAACTAGCTAGCAAGGCACCAGGTTTAGGAAAAATTGTGTATTCTATGTTAAGGACATGGTGATAGACAACTACAAAAATCACATTGTTACAAAGCAGGGCAAATATGTGAGGGTCTTCAGAACTGGGAACAATATGTTAGCATGGATAGAAAATTCATTAAATGATCAAAAGCAAGAAGTAGAAATGTGTGGATCATTTTCAAGCCAGACTGCCACAAATATGGTGCTACGTAGATCAATATTAAACCCTTATATCTATATTCAAGATTTAGAAAACAATGAAACATATCCAGATTAGTCAGGGAAGTGATATGTGAGGAAGATATAAAGAGATTACAAAGCAACATAGCAACATAGTAGGAAAACTGAATAATCCATATTAAGGACATGTTGTTACACAATCTTGAAAGGCAGGGCAGGTTGAACAAGTGGGCAAGAAGATGATTGATGGAATACAAGTGTCAGAAATTCTGAGGCTATTCACTTCCATGAGGTGAATGAGAAAGCACTATATTTTATTTTAAATAGTGAAAATCTGTTACATATTCAGGCACTGAGAAAATTGAATGTGCTTGTTTATAAAATGTACGAAGTCAACAGGAAGGTAGATGTTAGTTTTACAGCAAAGTTTGGAATACTGAGGAAAAAAGTCTGACACAAGGGTAAATAGATTTAGTGAGCCTGCGCTTGTTTGGTTTCTGTACCAAAGAAAGATGTGCTCCTTTAGGATGCACTACAATTTAAATTTACTAGCTTGATTCCATGAATATGGGATTGACCTCTGAGAAGACATTAAAGAAGAAAGGTATGTTGTGATTGCCTGTTCCTGCTTTTATTTCTATTGCTTACATTCTTAATGTCTTGAACATCTAGTAGAATTCACCTTCATAATTTTTGCAAACCTAAACAAGGTCCCAAACCATTACTGCATTTGTGAACCATCTTTAATTGCCCCCAAGAAGATGGCGGTGAGCTACCTCTCAAACTACCATATGCTATTGTATTTGACTACTGAAAACAAAAGAATGATTTCAGTTTGTACCTAGGCCTGTAGGCTTACGACTTCATCTTATTTTTTAAAAATCCAAGAAAAGGCAGAAAATTACAGCTTCTGATCAATTTAACTGCACATTTGCTCTGAATATCTTCAAGTGGCCCCTTGACCAACCAGTACTTATTTTAAAAACCTTGTTTGCACTAAAGCTTAATTCACACATGTTAAAGATTTGTGCCTGATTCACTGCAAAATTGCTGTCTTAAAGCACTGCAGCCTTACTGTGATTATTAAGTTTTGAATAAATGGTTCAACTTCCTATTGTTGAATTAAAGCTTGTTGGAAAGCAATGTGATTTGAATCAAGCAGAGAAAAGAAAAGCCCAAGTGCTGTGTGACTGAATTAGTTGCAGATCAGCTTGGTTTGGGATAAATATAATCAGATGCAAACAGGGTGAAAGGTTTAGTAACATTTCAAATTTAACTTTTGAGGTTTTCCTTCCTTCTAGGCATATGATAAAAGAAAGAGGGAATTCCAAACAGATCTTTTTCGTGAATCCAAAAGGAGTGTAGCAAATATACCCATGAATGCAATAGGAGCAAATAGTCCTTTCTGATTTCTGTCTTTAAATTGGTCATAAATTGTAGCAACAATGCAATTTTCAAATTGTACTTGAAAGCATTTAGAGGTTGTGTTCCTACATCTTCTCTGTAACACGGCAGACTTCATGCAGTACAACTAGTCATCTCCTGAGACTAGTATTTATTTAAGAATTACATTTATTACTGCTGTAATTCCACCCTTGATCAAATTATGCAACAAAATAATTTTGGCTATTTTCATGAGACCATGTCTGTGGATTTCAACTGCAATATTTACCGACTGCTTATTACTCACAAATAGAAGAAATGTAAACAGGATTCATAAGATACTTACAGTTGCTTTTCATATCTTGAGATTCATTCGTGGAAATACATCTTTCATTCATGTTAATTAAGTGTTTGTATTTCAAAGTCATTGTGTGTGTTTTCAAAATTCAGATCCATTTAGGTCAATGGAACTAAATTTCAGAAGCAGAGTGAAATACACAGCCACTGTGATGCATACATATTTAAAGGATTTGTTTTTTTTCCATCCAAAGAATAACCTTAAGAATAAAGTCACTATTTTTTGTCCACAAATATAGCTTCCAACTTGTGGAATGGAAGGTCCATAATAGAGAAATGATCAGTTAATGTGATATTAATGGTAGTTGAGATACAAGTGTTAGCCAAATACTGGCAAAATTCCTCTGCTTTATTTTGAACTAGTGTCATGGGACATTTCACATACAGCTGATGTGTCTTATCAGAAAGCAACACTTCCAACATGAGCGAGACTAGTATTCCCAGAGTCCTGTACCGTGGATTATGAATGTAAGATTTCTGAAAATATCTGGTGTGAAAAGAGAAATAAAATCTTGCTCTTTGTAACAGCCTTCAGTCTTAGGTCATCTTAAAGCACAACAAATAATAAAATTCTTTGGAAGTATGATCACTGTTGTAACGTAGGAAGCATAGCAGCTTATATGGACATAATGCATAACTGATCAGCTATATTGTTTTAGTTAATCTAGCTGTAGAATAAATATTCTTCCATAGCAGGTATAATTTATTCAAAATTGTGGATATTTAACACCTACTTGACAAGGCACAATCCCACATCTGACAGAAGTAACAGTGCCTCTGACAGAATACACTTATCTTTGCAGTAAAGCTTAAGACTGGGAATGGAACCAACAAACGATCGATTCAAAAGCAAGTGAGATTACTAAGCGAGGCATGGATGAGACTATTTAACTTTCTATGAACTGTCTTCAATCTTGAGGTTCAGGAAATTCCACAAAAAAAACAATCATCATTAATAAGCATTTTATTCAGCAAACGCATAAACTATCTGATTAAATTCAGCATTAAATCCACTATGCAGAAGTATTTAAAATGTTTCCATTTAAGAATGTAACATTCAACATGTATGAGCCAGCTCAATGAAATATTTCACAGTACATTATTTGCATTGACAGAGGTGTAAATAAGTTGGCAGTAACATATTTTTATTCACCAAACAAAACAATGTGTGTACAAAGAATGTTTGAGAAATGACAATAATGAGATTCAGATGGCAAGAGTAATATTGCAATAACAATTCTAACAAAAGAGGGGGAAAGGAAGTTCTAAACTGAAGCACAAGAGAGCAAATGTAACATTTCTGACATCAGTCACATTCTCCATTACCCCATGAAAAATATGTGATTAAAATTTCAAATATATGACCCATCTGGAATCTACTTTTTCCCAATGTCTAAATGTTGCATGTTGGTCGGTGGGGTGGGGGGGTCAGATGTAATTTCAAAGTGTTAAATGCTTAATTTAGAGCTCCTAACAAAATTCCATATTCCGATTCAATGAAAATATAGAGGACTAAATTGTGTTGCCTTGTGAAACAGGGATGGAAATTGTAATGTAGGATTACTCTAGATCCATAGCTTCTAATTCACTTGTACAACAGTTACAAGCAGCCAGTGATAACTGTTCTGTGCTTTGACCTGTTGTCTTTACAGGAGATCCAATTTCCCAAAAGGTTAGCAGTAGTTAAAGTTAATTTGCATTTTAAACCAACCTGTGCCTCTTCGGGACATGCAGATGGGGTAGAAGGAATAGCTGTGAAGTCAATACTGGATAGAGGATAAGGTTAAAGGTAAATTCTGTTGTAGACAACTCAGATGTGGAATTTTTTGGATATACTACTGAAGAAAACTCACAGGCATATATGATAAAAATGCTCATTGAAAGATCTGCTGGAAAACCTGTATGTAGTGACAAGAGAAATAAATAGTAACAGGTGAAGGCCATGTAGCCTTTCAGATCTGCTCCACCATGAAGTAAAGGCATGCCTTATCTTACATTTAATCTTGAATCTTATCATTTGAGCCAGATTGACAGCAATAATTTTACACAGAACATTGCATACATGTTGAAGTGTTTCCTTTACAGCACGGAATCACAGCATTATAAGATTGTACTGTACCATTCAACACAGTTTATCCACATGTACTAGTGGGCATCCCTCCATATTAACCCCATCACTCAGTAATTTCTTGAATACTGTCAGCAAATCAGTCTCAATCACCCTCTCAGGCAGTGCATTCCAGCTGCTTACCACTGGGTCAAGAAGGTCCCCCCCATATTCACTCTGAATCTCTTTCCTCTTACCCTCAATCTATGTTCTCTATTGTATAGACCTTTGACATAGGGAAAAAAAAAATCCTGCAGTCTCCTTGACTATATCCTTCAATTTTATATACACTTAATCAGATCTCCTCTTAACCTTCTCCTCTCCAGGGAAGAGAAAACCCAGCCTCTCCATTCTCTCCTCATAATTGAATAGCTCCAGCTCAGGGAACATGCTAGTGAATCTCCCCCACACCCTCTCCAGTTTTATCACGTCCTTCCTTGCTGAACAGAAATGAAACAGTGCTCCACTTGAGCTGTGACCAAGGTTTGATAAAATTTAGAACAACCTCCCTATTTCTGCCCCAAATAGTGAAGGTCAGTATCCTGTATGCTTTCTGAATCATGTTGTTTACCCTCAGTATATTGCTATTTTCAAGGATCTATGGATTTGTACTTTGACATCTCTCTGTTTCTCAGTAATCCTGAAGAGCTTACAATTCATTGCATATGTCCTGGCCTCATAGGCATTTCCAAAATGTCCAATTTCTTATTTGTCTAGGTTAAAATACATCTGCAATTTTTCATCCCATTTCACTAAAACATTGATATCTCATTGCAGCTCAAGACTGTATTAATTCTGCCAATATTTGAGTCATCTGCAAATGATTATGCATCCCAAATCTACATCCAAGCCATTCATGTATATTACAAACAGCAAGAATCTCAGCACCGACTCTTGTAGGACACCACTAATCACAGGCAGCTCAGTCACAAAATCAACCCTCTGTTTCCTATTGACAACCTAGTTTTGGATCCAGCAGATCAACTTGACCTGGATCCCTGAGCACCTAACTGCTTCAAAAGGGCATAAATCATACTGGTATCCAAGAAGAGTAGGGTGAACTGCCTCATTGCCTATTGCTCAGATGCATTCACATCTACCGTGATGAGGTGCTTTGGGAGGCTGATCCTGGCCAGAATTAACTCCTGCCTAACCAAGGACTTCAATTTGCCTACCATCATCATAGGTCCTTGGGAGGCACAGTCAGTGCGGATTGGAAATTATATCTCCTCCTCGCTGATAATCAACACCGGTGCACTTCAAGGATGTGTGCTTAGGCCACTGCTCTACACCCATGACTGTGTGGCTAGTCACAGCGCAGATCCCATCTATAAATTTGCCAATGACACAACTGCTGTTGGCAGAATCTGAGATGGTGGCAAGAAGATGTACAAGGTTGAGGACAGGTCAACTGACTGAGAGGTCGCAACAACAATCTTGCTCTCAACATCATTAAGACTTAGGATTTGATTGTTGACTTCTGGAAGGAGAAGTCGAGGAAACACACACCAGTCCTCATCGAGCAGTTAGTAATGGAAAGGGTGAGTCGGTTCAAGTTCCTGGGTGTCAGCACCTCTGAAGACCTAATCCCGACATATTGATGCAATTATGAAGACGGCACACCGACGGCTATATTTTGTTTGGAGTTTGAGGAGGCTTGGTATGGCACCTAAGATTCTAACAAATTTATACAGGTGTACTGTGGAGAACATTCTAGCTGGTTGTGTCACTGTCTGGTATAGAATCAGAAGAAGTTGCAGATGGCTATAAACTCAGCCAGCTCCATCATGGGCACTAGCCTCCCCACCATCAGGGATATCTTCAAAAGTTGATGCCTCAAAAAAGCAGTATCCATCATTTAAAGACCCCACCAACCAGAACATGCTGTCTTTTCATTACCACTATCAGAGCAGAGGCACGCTGTATGTTTTATGAACAGCTTCTTCCCTGCCATCATCAGATTTCTGAATGGACAATGAATCCATGAACACCACCTCACAATTTTTGCTCTTTTTTTATATACTTATTTATTTTTAATATATTTCCATAATTTTGATCATTTATAGTATATATTTTGTTTATTGCATTGTACTGCTGCCACAAAACAACAAATTTCATGACTTAAGTCAGTAATAATAAGCCTGATTCCGATAACATTTTTAACCAGCTTCTCATGAGGGACCTTGTCAAAAGCTGCACTAAAGTCTGTGGAAATCAAATCTACTGTACTACCCTCATTGATAAACTTTGTTACCTCTTCACAGAATTTAATCAAACTGGTCAGGAAGGATCTGCCTTTGAAAAAGCCACAGTGTAGTCTCTGATTAGTCCCTGCCCTTCCTAGTGATCTTTATCAGAATTATTTCCAGTCTCTTCCCTACCACTAATGTTTGGCTTACAGATCTATAGTTACTAGGCTTTTACTTGCTACTTCTTTTATTTTTTGAAGAGTATGACTATTTTTGCTGTACTCCAGTCAAAGGTACCTCATTTGTATCCAGCAAAGATTTAAGAATCACAGAAGTGCCATTAATCTCTTTCCTTGATTCCCACAGCATCTAATCCACAGATTTATTCATCTTTAAGCCTGTCAAGACATCAAGTACCTCCTGTTACATTATGAAAACCTACACTGGACTTTTACCTTCACCTTCATGGAAATCTGCAATGATGTTTTTTTTGTATTCACTTAGGACCTTACCTATCCCTTTTGGCTTCAAGCACAGATTGCTCTGTTATCCTTGACGGGTCCTATTTTTTCATTGGTTATTCTTTTGCCTTTAATATATTCATAGGATATCTTTAGATTTATCTTAATTCTGACTGCCAGTGATTTTTTTTGTGACATCTGTTTGCCTTAATTTCCTTTTTAAGCATCTCTACACATTATTTACACTCTTGACAAATCTCTTCATCATTCGTCCCTATTCCTGACATTGACTTCCTTTTGCATTTTATACAGTCTACGACATCCCCCTTGGTTTGTAAAATGAATGTGCTCTCTTAAATTGCAGTGGTGGTGTTCCCAATGCTTACCATTTGATCTGTGGAGCACAGATCTGCTTTTGGAGCAGAGAATAAATAATCCCTCTACTCTATTTGGAATACCCCTCCAATGGCCCATCACCAAGTCTCCCTAGCAAAGTGCTATAGAAAATAGAAAATGGCAAAAAATAGTCAGCAGGTCATACAGTGACTGTGCAGAGAGAAAAACAGAGTGAACGTTTCAGGTCAACGATTTACCATCAAAAGTAGAAAGCATGTTTTTACCTGAGGGGAAAACAACAGCATCATAGAATTAGAGACCACTACAGCCAACCATGTCAACCTATATCTCTGGCTAATCCCATCTCTCCGCTTCGAGACCATTGCCCTCCATACTTCTCTCAGCCATATATATATCCAAACATCTCTTAAATATTACAATTGAATTTGCACCTACCACTTCTGTTGGCAGCTCACTCCATGCTCTCACCACCCACTGAATTAACAAGATCCCCTTCAGGTTCCCCTTAAATATTTCACTTTTCATCCTAAGCCTATGTCTTCTAGTTCTAGTCTCACCCAACTTGAGTGGAAAAAAACTGCATGTATTTACCCTAGCAATATCCCTCATAATTTTGAACATATTGATCTCCCCTCATTCTCCTACACTCCAAGGAATAAAATCATAACCTGTTTATCTTTTCCCTATAAAGCACGTTCTTAAGTTCCTTAACATCCATGTAAATTTTCTCTGTACTCTTTCAAGCTTATTGATTTCTTTCATGCAGGTAGATGACCAGAACTGCACAGAATATCCCAAATTTGGCTTCACATCAAATTTGGTCTTACACAACTTCAACATTACATCCTAACTCCTGTACTCATTCCTCCGATTTATGATCTGCTGTCTCTCTTGATTTCTGTTTTGGATCCTCCTATGGCTGAGTTCCCCACCAGCAATTGGCCATGAAATAGATCTGATGACTGTTGAGAGGAAAAAGGGAGAAAAAAAAAGTGATCCTGATGTTCATTTAGCAGTTCTACATTGTTAGCCATGCAGAGTCTCCGTGAACTAACAAATTTTCTTGTTCTACCCCGATTTTCCGTTGATATTACTAAAGTATCATTTGCAAGACATAATGATCAAATGGAGGGTTGCTTGTACTTTAACCAAATCTCATATATCGTGTAATTGCCAACAAAATCTTAGCTGTTGTGTGCTGGGGCAGCAGGCTGAGGGTGGCAGACACCAACAGAATCAACAAACTTATTCGAAAGGCCAGTGATGTTGTGGGGATGGAACTAGACTCTCTCACGGTGGTGTCTGAAAAGAGGATGCTGTCTAAGTTGCATGCCATCTTGGTCAATGTCTCCCATCCACTACATAATGTACTGGGTGGGCACAGGAGTACATTCAGCCAGAGACTCATTCCTCCAAGATGCAGCACAGAGTGTCATAGGAAGTCATTCCTGCCTGTGTCCATCAAACTTTACAACTCCTCCCTGGAGGGTCAGACACCCTGTGCCGATAGGCTGGTCCTGGACTTATTTCATAATTTACTGGCATAATTTACATATTACTATTTAACTATTTATGTTTCTATTACTATTTATTATTTATGGTGCAACTGTAACGAAAACCAATTTCCCCCTGGGATCAATAAAGTATGACTATGACTATGACTATGAAAATCTTAATTTTTTTCTGCTTTTCTAAATAAATTTCAGGATGCATGTAAGATGCAGAAACAGTGACATTTTGATTTCAGCTACAACAATGCAGAAGTCTGATCTGCTCTTCCAGTGGCACTTACATCCATCCTGATAAAGGGTTTTGAGAGGCTGGTGTTGAAGCTATCAGCTCCTGTCTGAATGATGACTTGGATCCACTCCAATTCACCTGCCAAAGCAACAGGTCTACAGCAGATGTTATCTCATTGGCTCTTCACACAACCCTGGAACATCTGGACAGCAAAAATGCATATATCAGGATGCTCTTTATCAATTACAGCTCAGCACTTAACACCATCATCCCCTCAAAGCTCATCAGTTAACTCCAATATCCCCTTGTGCAATTGGATCCTGGGATTCCTCACTTGAAGGCAAACACTTCTCTCCACAATCTCCATCAGCACAGGAGCACCACAGGAATGTGTACTTACCCTCTGCTCTACTCGCTTTACACCTTTTAATGTGTCACTAAGTACATTTCCAACACCATATACAAGTTTGCTGTATCAAAGGTGGTGATAACACCAACCTCTCACTCAATGTTAATAAGACCAAGGAACTGATAGGAGACTTTAGGAGAGGGAAACCAGAGGTCCATGAGCCAGTAATCAACAGAGAATCAGAGTCGAATAGGGTCAATAGCTTTAAATTCTTGGGTGTCACTATCTCAGAGGACCTGTCCCATCATATAAATATTATTGTGAAGAAAGTATGACAGCACGTTTACTTCCTCAAGTTCTGCGGAGGTTTGGCATGTCATCAAAAACCTTGGCAAACTTCTATAGATGTGCGATGGAAAGTGTGCTGACTGGCTGCATTATGGGCTGGCATGGGAACACCAATGCCTTTGAGTGGAAAATCCTACAAAAGGTAGTGGATTTGGCCCAGTACATCATGGGTAAAACCCTCACACCTATCAAACATATCTATATGAAGTGTTGCTGGAGAAAAGCAGCACCCATCCTCAATGATCCTCACCACCCAGGCCATGCTCTTTTCTCGCTGCTGCCATCAGATAGAAGGTACAAGTGCCTCAGGACTCACACCACCAGCTTCAAGAACAGTTACTACCCCTTCACCATTAGGCTCTTGAACAAAAGGGGATAGCTAAACTTATTAAAGGACTCATTTAAAGACTCTGTTAAATTGTTATATTGGTGGATGTTATATTTTTATTTCATTCCTATTATTTATTGCTATTTATTTATATTTGCATTTGCACAGTTTGCAGTTTACAGTTCCTGATGTTTACTGTTACTGTTCTATAGATTTGTCTATAACTATGTGTGCAGAAGAAGAATATCAGTATTGTATGTGGTGACATGTATGTACTTTGATAATAAATTTTATTTTAAACTTTGAAAATAAGAAGGTACCATCGATGGAGATCAGAAAATTCCGCAGAACTTTTCTCATTCTTACAATTTCAAAGTTCAAAATAAATTTATTATCAAACTATATATACGTCACCATATTCAACCCTGAGATTCATTTTCTTGCAGGCATACTCAATAAATCCAAAAACCATAACAGAATGAATGGAAGGTCGCACCAACGGGACAACCAGAGTGCAAAAGACATCAACTGTGCAAATCCAAAAAGAAAATAATAATAATAATAAATAAGCAATAAATATTGAGGACATGAGATGAAGAGTCTTTGAAAGTGAGTCCAGCGGTTGTGGGAATAAGTCAGTAATGGGGCAAGTAATCCCTCTGTTATCCCTCTGGTTCTACACCTTGATGGTTGAGGGGTAATAACTGTTTCTGAACCTTGTGGTGTGACTCTTGAGGCTCCTGTACCTTCTTCCTGATGACTGCAGCGAGAAGAAATTATGACCTGGGTGGTGGGGGCTGCTGATGATGGAGGCTGCTTTCCTGTGACAATGCTCCATGTACTCAATGGAGGGGAGGGATTTACCCAGGTTGGACTGAGCTAAATCCATTACTTTTTATAGGATTTTCTGTTCAAGGGCAATGGTGTTTCCATACCAGGCTGTGATGCAGCCAGTCAATATACTCTGCACCACTCATCTATAGAAGTCTGCCGAAGTTTTAGATGTCACACCGAATCTTCGCAAACTTTTAAGGAAGTAGAGGTGTTGTCAGCTTCTTTGTAATTTCACTTGCATGTTGGGCCCAGAACAGGTCCTCAGAAATGATAACACCGAATAATTTAAAGCTGCTGACCCTCTCTATCTCTGATACCCCAGTGAGGACTGACTCATGGATCTCTGATTTTCTTCTCCTGAACTCAATAATCAGCTTCTTGGTCTTACTGACATTGAGTAAATTTGTTGCTGTGGTACCACTCAGCTAGATTTTCAATTTTGCTCCTATATGCTGATTCATCACCACCTTTGATTCAGCCTATGACAGTGGTGTCGTCAGCAAACTTAAATATGGCATTGGAGCTGTGCTTGGCCTCGCAGTTCAGTGTAGAACAGAGGGCCAAGAACACAGCTTTTTGGTGCACATGTGCTGATGGAGATTGTGGAAGAGACGTTGTTGCCAATCCGAACTGACTGAAGTATTCAAAAGAAATCCAGGTTCTTTCTTACCAGAGGATACATGAAGTACTTAGGTTGTCTTGTGTTATATAATCTCTGCAACTCTTGTCTATGGTTATTTAAATTACTTTAACATCAGTTAGGAAGCAGGACACCCTCTTTTCAGTTTCAGTTTTGTTGTCTTAATCCGTCTGTCTCAAAGGACATTGGGTGATGATGATCATCATCACAAGCCTGGGCAGAAGGTATGGAGATCCTGAGATGTCCAGTTGTCAAGATACCCCTCTTGGCCTCACCAGTGAAGTCCAAAGGAAAGCTTATGAAGCAATATGTTTGGCACCAGCTCAGATGCAGGAGCTGCCGGCAGGACGATCAATGACATCCAGCCAGTTTAGGGGCTCCACTCCAGATTTTCTGTATGGGTTTACTCCAGTAGCCTTCGTCTCTCCTGAGGCTGCCCACAAGGCAGTGGTGTTATTTACCCATAGCTGAGGATCTGGCTCATGAGCGCCACGGTGTGCCCACACATTGGTGGGCTTGAGTGCTACATGTGCAGGGGCCAGACCTCCTCCCTGTCCATTGTAGTTTAGCCTGAATCCAAAAGGAGTTCAGTTTCTGTGTGTCACCAGTGAGGAGGCACTACGTGAGGCTTGCTTTTGGAGAGGCTATATATTGATAGGGAAAGACCTACACATTCAGCTCTTGTTTTCACAAGACTGCTAGCCAGCAGTGGAAGCTGAAAATGAGAGTGACAAGCACTACACACTACACCACCATACTAGATGCATCACAACATCCATTTTGACACCCTTAATTACAGTATGTCATTGAAAATCATCACTTGCTTATCATTGGAAAGGAAAACAATCTATATAGTGGCACGAAGACACTATTCTGTTACAAAGAATGCCAACTTAGCATAGCAAGAATGCAAAAACTTGTCGGGAAAAATATAGCTGGTTTACTTTCTTATTCTGCATAACATGCTTGGAAAAGAAAACATAGTGAATTACTTCTTAATCTATCGGGAAGAAAAAACAATTATCTAATTCTAATATGAAGGAGGCCAGAGCTTCAGGCAGATCCCACGTAATATGAAACTTTCTGGCTCAGATACGTGGCTTAGTTCCAGAGGAAAGATTGTCCAAGAAAAATTAATTCAAAGTATGAGCATGGCACAACTTTATTTGTGGTCATATGCACAGAAGTGAGATAAATTACTTTAGAGTCAGACTTGGTGCAACTGTTATTCTGCACATCATTTTGCCATGTGCGAAGTAAAATGGTTCAAAGTTCAAAGAAAACTTATTATCAAAGTACACCCCAAGATTCACAGTAAATATAAGAAACACAATTGAACCAGCGAAAGACTGCAGCCAACAGGATGGACAAGCAAACAGTGTGCAAAAGATGACAAACTGTGCAAAACAAAAAAATCTATATATTTTGAGAACATGAGATGAAAAGTCCTTGAAAGTGATTCAATGGGTTGTGGGAACAGTTCAAAAATGGTGCGCATGAAGTTGAGCGAAAGAGAAATAACTGTTCCTGAACCTGGTTGAGTGGGTCCTGAGGCTCCTGTACCTTCTTCCTGATGGCAGTGGTGAGAAGAGAGCATGTCCTGGAGGCTGGTTGTCCTTGATGATGGATACTGTTTTCCTGTGACAGCACTCTGTGTTGTTATGCTCAATAATGGGGAGGGCTTTACCCCTGATTGACTGGGCTGTATCAACTATTTTATGTAGAGAGTTCAACAAGTCCCCTCTAAAATTTTCCCATCTATCCACCAATGTATTGGAAACATGGAGCTGAGGAACTCATAGAAGTTGTGGGGAGTGATTGCAATTGTGTGTGCAGATACAGGTTTGCTTAAAGAAACCAGTATGATGTCCATTCAAGTTTTGTGGCAAGCATTCCTTAGGTGAAGTGGTTATGCTTTAGGAGATAGAGAAATCATCAGTTTGAGAGATGTAAATTCATTTAGAGTAGAGACTTCACAGCATCAAGAGTTAATGATGTATTGTTGAAGCAGAGACATTTACTGTAATTATGGAATGATAAATGTCTTGTTTGCAGCTTCACTTGACCACAGTTGAGGATCGCTTCAGTTTACTTCCAAAAAGGCAGGAATAGGATGATTCATACTTTGGCAGGGAGTGGTTATAAAGGCACTTCGGGGGGCTTCAGATCTCTTCTGCCTGCATCCAACCGTGGCTACCAGCGCCAATTATCTGGCTGTGTTTTGGAAGGGAGAGTAAAAGACTCTTTTTTTAACATTAACATTTTGGAGTCTTTGTTGTAAATCAGGAACAGGGACTAGATGGTACTCCATTGGCATTCCTGGAGGGATACTACTGGTATGTACTTCAGCTTCTGCAGTCAATGAATTTATAATAGGTACTCCTGTACCTAAATTGTGGACAATCATTATAGCAAAAAATTCTGGGACCAAACACAAGATACAAACAAGTAATTAAAGCGTAATTCTTTACATCTTTACTGCATTGAGATTATATTTAGTTAAAAAGGGTAAATAGATCAATATCTCTGTGTAAGAAAAACAGAATGAACCTGTCTGCGTGTTACGAAGATGCAAAGATAGAAGGATCACAAGAAAATGCATTACAGGTCTGATCAAGATGTGCAGTTATTTTGCCTGTGATATATAAGAAACATTTCTGATCTGCTGGACGTGGAGTGGGGGAGGATGTTCCCTATTCTACATCAACAGCAGTCACAACTGATGACAGGCAGAACATATTTCGGCACAATTAACATCTTGTCAGCACAACTGGTTTTAATAGATGACATATCTAGTAAGTGTTTTAAAATGCCAAGTCACAGTAATCTTCCAGCCTAAGAAAACCCTTGCACTAACTACATGCTGTGTAACCCATAAATTCATCATTACTTCAGAAGCTTTAACCTGGTTTACAATGAGTGAAAGGTCACAGGACAACATCCTACCATTATTAACTTACAGGCTGCAGCGCAATATGTATTTTATTCCTCTTAAGCTGCTTCTCCTTTAGCTCTTATCCTAGCCGGAGAAAAAAGTGTGGTATATGACCAGGAAGCTTGGGCATGTTAGCCTGTGTATTGATTATAGCCATGCCATTTTCATATACTTGAAATAGATGGTGACAAACTGCATTTATATCTTAGTATTTTAAACAAGCATGCAATGAAGATAATTCAGATAAATGTTCTTAAGTAATAATAGCAAAAAATGGTGAAAAGTTACACTTAAGGCATTATATGGAGACTCGCATCCCTGATCAAATGGCTGAAGCGACTCAGTGGGTCAAGTGTCCCAGTGCATCTGTGGAAAAGGAATGGGCTTGACCTGCTGAGTTCCTCCAGCATGTTGTGCTTCGCTCCAGATTCCAGCTTCTGCAGTCTCTTACATCTCTGTCTTGTATTCCTGATTTTGAAATCAATAAATTTACCAACATAGACACATTACTGTGGCCGGGAAATAGAGCAAAATAGGTTAAGTGTTTGTGGATAGGATTATTTTCCTATTTGGTCTTTTTACTTAGAATGGGGGAAACAGTGATAAAAGGTGTCAGGCCGAAACTTGCCCATTCACATGAGATCTTGACTGAGTCACAGTGATCTTCAAAGAAGGGTATATTTTCAGAGTTGTGCTGAGATACACATCAAGGTAATTGTACAGATCTTTATAATATCAACATGATTTTTGGGATCTTTATGTTCAGAATTCCGTTTCTAGCAATCATGAAGTGTTAGTTGTCATTATTTGCTGGTTAAATACCAGAGCAATTTGACCCTTGGGCAAATGCAGTTTATTGTGGAATGATGGTTGAAAGGTTGAGTGGAGTTTTGACGGAGGTGGTGTATTCACAGACCTGACTGTCCAGGTAGGCCCATTGACTCTGCCTGCTCCTGCTCCACTGAACTCACGTTCTTGACTCCATTCGATTCCCCTTGTTTCAGTCCCTTCCCACCTACATCTGTAACACTTCACATGCTCCTGATCTTCTCAACAACTTTCAAATCCCTGGGCTTGACCACCACATTTCCACCCTGGATATCCAGTCCCTATATACTTCTATCTCACATCAAGAAGCCCTCTGCTTCTTTCTCAACAAATTACCCAACCAGTTCCCCTCCATCACTACCATCCTCCATCTGGCAGAACTGGTCCTCACCCTCAACAATTTCTCCTTCAGTTCTTCCCACTTTCTCCAAAACTTAAGGGGTACCCGTAGGCAACTGCATGGACCCCAGTTTTGCTTGCCTTTTTGATGGCTACATCGAACAATCCATGTTTCAAGCCTTCCCTGGTAATGCTCCCCAACTCTTCATACACTACATTGGTAACTGTGTTGGTGCTACACCATGCATCCATGGTTGGCTCATCAATTTCATCAACTTTGCCTTCACTTCTGCCTGGCCCTTGAATTCATTTGGTCTATTTTTGAAACCTCTCTCCCCTTTCTCAATCTCTCTGTCTCCATCTCTAGAGACAAAATTTCTATCAATTTTTTTTATAAACCTGCTGATTCCCATGGTTATCCTGATTATACTTCTTCATACCATGTCTCCAATAATGCTATTTCCTTTTCTCAGTTCTTTCATCTCCACCACATCTGTTCCCAGGATGAGATTTTCCTTTCCAGCTACACCACAAAATACTGGAGGAACTCAACAGGCCAGGCAGCATCTATGGAAAAAAGTACAGTCAACGTTTCCGGTTGAGACCGCTCGGCAGGGCTGGAGAAAAAAAAACGCTGAGGAGTAGATTTGAAAGATGGGGGGAGGGGAGAGAGAAACACCAGGTAAAACTGGAAGCGGAAGGATGAAGCAAAGAGCTAGGAAGTTGACTGATGAAAGAGACAGAAGGCCATGGAAGAAAGAAAAAAGGGGGGACGAGGAGCGCCAGAGGGAGGTGATGGGCGGGCAAGGAGATAACATGAGAGAGGGACAGGGGATGGGAAATGGTGAAGTGGGAGGGAAGGCATTACTGGAGATTTGAGCAATCGATGCTCATGCCATCAGGTTGGAGGCTATCCAAACGGAATATAGGGTTTTATTCCTCCAACCTAAGTGTGGCCTTTTCCTGACAGTGGAGGAGGCTGTGGATGGACAGTGGAGGAGACCATGGATGGACATATCGGAATGGGAATGAGAAGTGGAATTAAAATGGATGGGCACTGGAAGACCCTGTTTGTTCTGGTGGAAAAGCTTGGCAAAGCAGTCTCACAATCTACTTCGGGTCTCATCGATATCCAGGAGGCCACGCCGGGAGCACCAAAGACAGTAAGTAACCCCAACAGACTCACAGGTGAAGTATCGCCTCACCTGGAAGGACTGTTTAGGGCCCTGAATGGTAGGGAGGGAGGAGGTGTAGGGGCAGGTGTAGCACTTGTTCCGCTTGCAAGGATAAGTAGCAGGAGGGAGATCAGTGGGGAGGGACAATTGAACAAGGGAGTCACATAGTGAGCGGAATGCTGAAAGTTTGACGGGGGGAGGGAGGGAAAGATGTGTTTGGTGGTGGGATCCAGTTGGAGGTGGCGGGATGAAAAGCCTCATCCTGAGCGTGGAGTCAGAAGAATTGAGAGAAGGGGATGGTGTTTTTATAAGTAGCAGGGTGAGATGAGGTATAGTCCAGGTAGCTGGGAGAGTCCGTTGGTTTATAATAGACATTGGTGGATAAGCTGTCTCTGGAGATAGAGACAGTGAGATTGAGATTGAGAGAGGGGAAGTGTCAGAAATGGACCAGGTGAATTTGAGGGCAGGGTGAAAGTTGGAGGCAAAGTGGATGAGGTGGATGAGTTCAGCATGGGTGCAGGAAGCAACACCTATGCAGTTGTCAATGTAGCATAGGAAAAGTGTGGGATGGTCACCAGTGTAGGCTTGGAACATAGACTGTTCCACGTAGACAACAACAGGCAGGCGTAGCTGGGACCCATGCGACTGCCCATGGCTACCCCTATTGTTTGAAGGAAGTAGGAGGACCCAAAGGAGAAATTATTTAGAATGAGGACAAGTTCCGCTCGGCAGAGGAGAGTGGTGTTGGAGGGGAACTGGTTGGGTCTGGTGTTCAGAAAGAAATGGGGAGCTTTGAGGCCTTCCTGGAGGATGGAGATATTTAGGGATTGGACATCCATATTAAAAATAAGATGATGGTGGCCAGGGAACCTGAAATCCTACAGAAGATCAAGAGCGTGTGAGGGACTGAACCGGGGGGGGGGGAGGGGGATAAAACAGAGTTGAGGTATGCAGATATGAGTTCAGTGGGGCCAGGAACAAGCTGAAACAGTGGGTCTACCTGGACAAGCAGGTTTGTGGATTTTGGGTAGGAGGTAGAAACGGGAAGTGCGGGGTGCGGGAACTCTGATGTTGATGGCGGTGGGTGGGAGATCCCAGTGTCAATAAGGTGTTTCTTAGTGGGGTCCTGTTCGAGGGGTAAATAAGAGGAGGTGTCTGAGAGTTGGCACTAGGCCTGAGCAAGGTAGAGGTCAGTTTGCCAGACTACTACAGCAGCCCCCCTTAACTGTGGGTTTGATGGCGAGGTTAAGATTAGTGCGGAGGGAGTGGAGAGCCAAGCGTTCGGAAGGAATGAGATTGGAATAGGAGAGAGAAGTGTTAAAGTCTAGACAGTTAATGGCAATGAAAAGGTCCAGAGCAGGCAGAAGACCAGGGCGGGTTGTCCAGGAAGAGGAGGAGGGTTGAAGAGGAGAGAAGGGCTCACTGAGCTGTGGGCGCAGGAGAACAAAAGTAAAGCCTTTAAGGCTGATTTATACTTCTGCGTAGGTTCTGCACCGTAGCCTACGCAAGTGGCCTACGCCGTTGTGAGCATTTACACTTGTGCACTGGTGTGTCTGCGTCGCTCTGCAATTCACCGCCAAAACGCTAGTTGGCAGTAGGGTTTCTATGCCACTGTGTTGAGTTTCTTCATGTTGAGTTTCTTTGTGTAATTCAAACAATGGCGACTGAAACTGAGCGCATCATGTTGGAGCAACACACATCAAAGTTGCTGGTGAACGCAGCAGGCCAGGCAGCATCTCTAGGAAGAGGTGCTGCCTGGCCTGCTGCGTTCACCAGCAACTTTGATGTGTGTTGCTTGAATTTCCAGCATCTGCGGAATTCCTGTTGTTTGTATCGTGTTAGAGTTGGAGCTAATAGATGTTGAACAAGAGTTACTTTTATTGAAGTTACTGTAACGCAGAAAAGAGAGAAGACGTCGGAGGAGATGGTGTGTACGACTATTGAACGGATTGAGACAGAAGGAGGGTGAATTTTCTCTGCTTGTCCGGCCACTGAGAGACATGGATGAGGAAATGCATTTCAAATATTTTCGGATGTCAGCAGGTAGATTTGACGATTTGACGAGAAGAAGCAACCAAAAATGAGAAGGAGGAACTGCGATGCTACCAAGTGGACCAATCACAGTTGTTGCGGTCTGCGTCACTGTGACGCATAGTTATATTTTTGGGGAGGTGTGTTTCAGGCTACAGCATAGGGTACGGTGTAGGGTGCACGGCTACGCTGTACCTACGTCGTAGATTCGACGCAGAAGTATAATAAATTGACCTTTACTGTGGACAGAGTGTTCTGTCTCAGAGAGGAGGTTGGAGGAAATGGTGAAAACCCGGCATGGATCAGAGCTGGGATCGAAAGGGGGAAGGGGATTGGTGGTGTTTGAGGATAAGGGAGGTTCGGAGTGTTCAGGGATGGTGAAGTGAGAGGAAGATGGAGTCTCTGAGGACCCAGGAGCTGGCGGTGGGATCTGAGAGAGACAGAATTGCAGAGTGGTGGTAAGGGAAGGGGAGATGAAGGCTCCAGCGGCAGCATGTGAAGACCCGGTTGGGAGGTCAAGGCTGGAGTCGGAGTTGGAGGTTGCGCAATCGGCACTTTAGCGACGTCCGAGGTCATTGGAAACTGCATTAATGCAGTGGAGTTCGGGTTTTGAGTCCGCTCTGGAGTGTTAGAACAGTTGAGATCAGCAACAGGAATCGTGGTCTGGAGGCATCCAGGCCTGCTGGTGTCGGAGTCAGCAGGTAGACGGGCGATCTTCCGATCCTTTGCAGGACACGAGAAAGTCAAAGAACCGGTGATTGAAATCGTGGATCCGGCGGAGGATGAAGAAGAGTACAGGTTCATTCTAGGTGGTGGAGAGAGAATCCTGGAGTTGAGGAAGTGGCTGGCATAGGGACAGCAGGTACCTCCTCATTGCAGAAAGCATGGTGCGTAGAAGGCAGTGGGAGGAGCAGTCAACTGAATGTGAGTACCTGGGGTCCTCAGAGGGCCCAAATCGAGAGGCTTGAAAATGAATCTGGAAACCTGATAAGCTGACAGTGAAGACATGTTGCCAGAAAAGATACACCTCTGCTATCCTGAAAATTTTCCTTTCCAAGATAGCAGAGGTATCCTCCTTCTTCAAAGAATGGGTGGTCCCTTCCTCCACCATTGATGCTACCCTCACCAAGATCTCCTCCATTTTCTGGACCCCATCTTCCCACTGCCTTAACTGATCATTCCCATTATGATTCACTTGTCCTTTCATCTCTTTCCATTACTCCTCCCTCCTGAACATATCTCTGCAAACGACAGAAATGCTACACCTGCCCATTCAACTCCATGCAAGGCTGAAAACCGTCTTCAGTCCTTCCATGTGAGACAACACTTCAACTGCAAATCTGTTGGAGTTGTCTATTGTATACACTGCTCTTGATAGACTCCTGTACATTGATGAGACCTGATGTAAATTGGAGAACCTCTTTCTCAAGCACCTCTGCTCCACCAGCCAAAAATGGAATTTACCGGTGCTCAACCATTTTAACTCCTATTCGCATTCCTGTTCCATCATGTCAGTCCATGGCTTCCTCTTTTACCATAATGAGGCTACTCTCAGGGAGAAGATGCAACAACTCATATTCCATTTAGGTAGCTTCCAACCTGATGCCATGAACATCAATTTCTCCTGGTAAGTTTTCCTCCGTCCTCTTCCCTCTTTTTCTATTCCACACTCTGGCCTCGTACCTAGTCTCCTCACCTGCTTATCACCTCTCCCTGGTAGCCCTCCTCCTTCCCTTTCTCCCATGGACCACTCTCCTCTCCCATCAGATTCCTTGTTCTCCAGCCCTTTACTTTTTACACCCACCCAGCTTCACCTATCACCTTGTAGCATGCTCTCCTTCCCTTCCCACTACCTCCTTTACACTGGCAATTTCTCCTTTCCTTTCCAGCTTGACCTGCTGGGTTCCTCCAGCATTCTGTGTGTTGAACAGAGGTAACTGTTTCTATCAGTAGGTTCAAGATTCAAGGTATATTTAATATCAAGGTATGTGTGCAGTATACAACCCTGAGATGCGGCTTCCCCACAGACTGCCACGGAAAAGAAAACCTATGGGATCCATTCAAAGAAAAACATCAACACACTAAGAAGATGAACAAATTGCGCAAGTGGCAAAAAACGAGCGAAAAACACAGAAAATAAACACAAAAATCAAAAGTGTCCAGGCATATTCAGTTCAGTTCAGTGTTTGTTATGTGCAGTCTGTCCTGATTCAAAATTGCCCAAAATAGCAACAAAGAAAGGAGTGACCAGAAACCAGAAGCATATCATAACGTGAACTAGAGTCCAATCCACAATCTGCCCTGATTAAACCTTGCCCAAGACCCAAACTCCACCACCATCCTCCAACAGTATGAAGAGAGAGAGACAGAGAGAGATGGAGAGGGGGAGAGACGGAGAGGGAGAGGGGGAGAGACGGAGAGGGAGAGGGGGGGGAGAGAGAGAGAGAGAGAGAGAGAGAGAGAGAGAGAGAGAGAGAGAGAGAGAGAGAGAGGGAGAGAGACAGAGACCATCACACACAGACACCTTCCGCCAGCAGCAACAAATGAGAGGCTGGTAGATGGTGATGAACACCCATATGCACTCCACATTTGCCTAGATGATTTCAATCTTCTGTGGCACTCTAGTCTGTGAGATAGGCAAGAAATCGAGCCAATCATGGGCTCGCGCCCCATTTGCAGGCTTCTTGGCCTCGAAGCTCCACCCTTCACCGGAAGCCTCATGGACCACCCTTAGAGTCAGCAGACTGCCAGATTGCTCTATGGGTCTAAAAACACCACCAAGATGTACATCACAGGCTCCAACAGTTGCAGAAGCACATTTGAAAGAAAAAGAAGATGTAAAAGAAGTGAAAGGAGTTTTGTGAACCTTCTGGAGGATATCACCCTCAGTCGCATTGTTTGCTGGCACCATCTTCATCCAGAAAATGTTTCTGAGACCAGAGAATAGGATTTAAAATTTTGGGCAAACAACAGAACATTTTTTTCAGTCAGGGAGTAGTTATAATCCGGAATTTACTTTCCAGGAAAGGTGAAAACAGAATTAAGCTGTACCTTCTAAAGGGAATAGGATTGTCTCTTGGGAAAAGACAATTTATAGGACTGTTAAGAAAAGGATTGATAGGTTAATTCTACTAGGAAGTGATGGGTTGAAGAGCTGCAACAATTCTATGATTGTGACGTGGAGAAACAATAGGCTTAACTGTTAATGCACATCACCAAGGACTGCTCATCAAGAGTATCTTTTGCATGACACTCATTTTTGCATTGTTCTCTAGAATCAAAGTGTCCTTCATGTGCTGAAAATCCTCACAGAATGAAGATGGAACAGGTGACAATTTGGCCAACAAGACTCCTTTTATTCCAAGAGCATCGTGAATGCAGTAAAGCATCCCAAAACACCCTGCAGGAGTATGAGAAAAATGCCTGATGATCTGACACATCAACAAGTATTAAGGCAGGTGATTAAGAGCTAGGTTGAAGAGATAGATGTTGAAGAGTATTAGAGATGGATGGTCAATTCAGGAAGGAAATTACAATGCTTAGAGCATTAGAAGCTGAAGGCAATGCTGCTGGTGAAGTCATTCATTAACTTCAGTGATAATCAAAAGGCCAGAACTGAGGAAGTAGCTATTTTGAATTGTTTGAGTGCTAGAGGAGATTGCTGATAGATGAGGAGCAAAGTTGTAGTTTTCTCGTGCAGTGTGTTGAAACTCTGACTAAACACCAAGTTAAACTGGAGCCAATGAAGACAGAGGTAGTAAGGTTAACCGTTTACTGTTCACTCTTTCACATTAACATCGTATGTTGAAAAGGCATTGCCTCTATGATGTTTCTTTGTTGATAGAAATGGAGTCTTTCACAATCATTTTGCATGCATGAGCCTCGCTTCCGTTGTTTTTCAACGAACCGGAAGTTACCGACAAGACGCTGCGAAACCGGAAATGATGTCATGACATGCCGCGATATACCATAGGCAATAAATTTTACTTTTTGTTAAACTGTAATGTAGTTATCAACCTTCGACTTTAACCAGAAAATAGTTACAAACAAATGACTTAAAGTGGAAATTTAATAAAGTTAAATAAACGCCTTAAGGGCAACACAAAAGTCATGTCAGGACTAGGAAACACAGATGAAGCTATTAAAACCAAAATTTAGCTTATCTGGTAGCTCATGTAGGTCAGAGGTGGCGAGTGAATGGGTCCTCATGGACAAGAACTCCGGCTGGGCTTGGGGATAGGATGTAGGACTGGGAGACTAGATGCAAACAGGCAAGCACTGACTATCATGGGCAGAAGTTGCTCAAACTCTAGCTACCTCCTGGCCATATAAAATTAGGATTTAAAAACTTGCCTCTGTTTCTGATCCATTCATGCTAGACACAAGAAGTAGCTTTAGGGTTCTGTGCATGTAATAGTCATTGATTAGCATAAATTCACGAGGCTCCTACTTGAATCAGGGGGGCGCCTCAGCCACTAGTCTTTAAGATAGCTGCAGGGTAGAAAAAAGAGAAGTAAATAGCCCACTTTGATTTTAACTCCTGTACTGCCCGCTTTCTTCCAGGTGGAGAGAATTAAAATTCCCCATCGATTCTTCCCCCTACACTGCCCCATCGATGTGAGTTAAACAACTACACCACCTACTGTTCAGAGTGGAGTCAACACTTTTACTCTTATTTGAATATTGTGGCATGTTAAGATCAAGATACCTACTTTAAATAAAAGAACAAATAAAATTCCTCAATAGTGAGAGGAAAATAATTCTGCATTTGTACAGAGAAATGTTAGGAGAATTTAAAGCAAACAGTTGATTGTCTTACATGAAATCTACAAGCACCTAATAAACACTGTGCAGATATTCGTTGGTCCCTGGTTGGTGTGGTTAAATTGGCAGCATGTGACAAGGCAACAAATGTGATGGTCTAAGTAATCCTGCAAAAATTTAGGGCTGATGGAGGTTGAGGGCGGTGCAGTGACACAGCTAGAAGCGCTCCTGCCTCACTGAGACAGTATCCAGATCCTTAACCCTGATGCTGATGTGTAGAGTTTGCATATTCTCTCATCACCACAATACCTCCTACAGCTCCAATTTCCTTCTGTATCCTAAAAAAATACCTGGGTGGGTCGGTTAATTGTCCACTAAAAATTTGCTGCTGGAGGGTAGATTCTTGGGGAGAAGGGTTGGGGAAGAGAGTTGATGGGAATCTGGGGAGAATACAATGGATTGGGGAGGGATTAATGTTAAACTAGACACTTGATGGTTGGCATGGGCCCAGTGGGCTGAGGGACCTGTCTGCAAGTTACATTTATGATTCAATGGCACCTCAGCATTATGCCATATAAAACAATCACAACATATTAAATACAGCAAAAAGCTAATCTATTGTCAGTGCAAAATAAGAAAATAACATTACTCACAAATGTACTTTGGACATTGAGCAGAGTATGTATACCATTTACAATCTTGAGATTCACCTTCCTGCAGGCAGCCACAAAACCAAGAAACACAGTAGGATCCCCCCCCAAAAAAACACTACAAAGACTGTCACACATCTAATGTCTGAGAAAAGGTTGTCATACAAAAAGGGAAAGACATACTAAGGTGGGGTTGGATGACGGTAGTGAATAGTGAAACTGAGACATTCAAGCATAAATTGGGGTCTGTGGGTTCACATTTGGATTGGAATTCAAGGCATATTATATGCCTTAAGATTAATATGCCGTCATTGAATAAGATTGACTAGGAAGAGGCTGTGGATGTTGTGTATTTGGATTTTCAAAAGGCCTTCGATAAGGTGCCGCATATGAGGCTGCTTAATAAGATGAGAGCCCATGGAATTATAGGAAAGATATTGAAATGGGTGGAGCATTGGCTGATAGGCAGAAAGCAAAGGGTGGGAATAAAGGGATCCTATTCTGGTTGGTTGCCGGTTACTAGTGGTGTTCCGCAGGGGTCGGTGTTGGGGCCGCTTCTTTTTACAATGTATATCGATGATTTGGATTATGGATTAAATGGTTTTGTGGATAAGTTTGCGGATGACACCAAGGTAGGTGGAGGAGCAGGAAATGTTGAAGAAACGGAAAGGTTGCAGAGAGACTTAGTCAGTTTAGGAGAGTGGGCAAAGAAATGGCAGATGAGATACAACGTTGACAAATGTACGGTTGTACATTTCAGAAGAAGAAATAATCGGGCAGGTTATTATTTAGATGGGGAGAAAATTCAAAAATCAGAAGTGCAAAGGGACTTGGGGGTCTTCGTGCAGGATACCCTGAAGGTTAACCACCAGGTTGGATCGGCAGTAAGGAAAGCGAATGCTATGTTGGCATTCATTTCAAGAGGAATAGTGTATAAGAGTAAGGAGGTGTTGATGAGGCTCTATGGGGCATTAGTGAGATCTCATTTGGAATACTGTGTGCAGTTTTGGGCCCCCTATCTTAGAAAGGATGTACTGATGTTGGAGAGAGTTCAGAGAAGATTTACGAGGATGATTCCTGGAATGCAGGGGCTAGCATATGAGGAACGTTTGTCGGCTCTTGGATTGTATTCATTAGAGTATAGAAGAATGAGAGGGGATCTCATAGAAACATTTCGAATGTTGAAAGGGTTGGACGGAGTAGATGTGGAAAGGTTGTTTCCCTTGGTGGGTGAGTCCAGGACAAGAGGCCATAGTCTTAGAATTAGAGGGTACCTAGTTAAAACAGAGATGAGGAGAAATTTTTTTAGCCAGAGGGTCGTGGATTTGTGGAATTCGTTGCCATTGAGGGATCATTGAGGGTGTTTAAGGAGGAGGTTGACAGGTATCTAATTAGTCAGGGTATCAAGGGATATGGGGAAAAAGCCGGTAATTGGAACTAGATGAGTGAATAGCTTAGCTCATGGGGGAGCTGCGAAGCAGACTCGATGGGCCGAATGGCCTATTTCTGCTCCTTTGTCTTGTGATCTTGTGTTGGATGAGTATCACAGTAGAAAATGAGGATGTTGAGGCCTAAGGATGAGCCACTGTGAGCAGTGTTACAAGCATTATGAAGGCCCACATTTGGATGAATGATCCACTCTGGCTGAGCACCACACTTAGATAGAAATTTCATCCAGGATTGCTCCTCATATCAAAGTGATACAAAAAACTCTTTCTGCAATGAGCTCAGTGACATGGTCAATAATATTTCAACTCATGAAAATAGACCACTATTTAAAGACTTACTGCTGTGCTCACAATTTGAGCCAAATAGCGACAGCAAATTGAATGAAAATTGTCGATTTTTGCTCAAGTTTTGTTCATGTAATTAACTGTATGTCTTGGGGAAAAATTGAAATCTCCACAACAACTCTATTTCCATCTTTATTTTTCTCTTCTAGGGCTCTTTTGAAGACCCTGATCATGAGTTACATGCTGACTACGGTTCTTTGCGGGAATGGGACCCGCTCTCGGGGTTTCATGACTGGCCGTTGTTTTGCACGCCAAGGGCTTGGCCTAAGGATTCAGCTCGGCTTTGGAAGCCTAAGATCTTGGGGCTCTGGAGACGGGCGGATCAAGCGTTGGTGTCACAACAGGAGACCTATGTGTCATTAGGGGAGTTGGAATATCTGTGGCTGTGTGCCCAGAGAATCGTAATCTTTGGGCACAGAGCTCGAAAAAAGCAACATGGTAGACTTTAAACATTGTAAACCAGCGAGTTGTTTGTTATGTCTCTTCGCTCGCTGTGAAAATGGAGACATCTCTTTCTCCCTTATTAGGAAGAGAGAGAGCCTGTGGTATGTTGAATATTGGGTGAGACGCAAAGTCTTTGGGGTAACTGCAAGTCTGTGTCCTTTCTGTTGCTTTGCTCACACTTGAGTGCTTGGTGGTGGGTGCCGATGGTTTTTTTTGCTCGTGGAGGGGGGATTGTTGCTTGCTGCCACTTACGTGCGGGAGGGGGAAGCTGGGGAGAACTTTGGGGTTCTTACATTTGACTGTCATTCATTCTTTAGTGCACTCTATTGTTTTCGTGGATGGTTGCGAAGAAAAAGCATTTCAGGATGTATATTGTATGCATTTCCCTGACATTAAATGTACCTTTGAAACATTTGAATGTAAATCGGAGCAACCAACAATTTGGAAACAAGACCTGATTATCACCATATTATAGAAATCCATGAAATAACAATTGGACAACTTTATTGCAGCTCTGACTGTGATACTGATCATTTATTTCAATGTACTTAAATCAAATTGTAGTGCAGGAAATTATATACAGGCAAAAATCTCTTCTTACCACGAATACATTTCGCTCAATTGAAATCTGAAGACGTGTCATCTCACTTCATCAAAACTCTCAGGGCCTCTATGATTTCCCAAGCTATGAAAGACAGCTGAGGAGAAATGGGTTCAGTGTGGTGAGTCAATTATCACATAGCCTTGAGCTCTTGTGGTACCTCTCAATGTAGCTCATGCAGCTTGTTCATTGAGAACTGTTCTCACCAGAAACTCTCAGAACCCTTTAATGCAAGAACAATCTTCATCACTCCAAACTGCAGATGTTCAAAACAAAATAGGCAAAATATCAAACAAACCACAAGGTGTGAAAATGGTAACTGGTTAAGTGCGTAAGAGTGTTCAAGAAGCTGCTTACTGTGTTTCCATGCAAGAAAAGCAGAGGGCAATAAAAAAAACCTTTTGGTCTATTCCAAGGAAGGAACCTCCTTTAAAATCCTTCGTTATGAAACGGACAAATGAAGGATCATAAAAAGTTCAAATGCTGGATTTAATATTACTCAGAACTCTCGTAAACTATGTGACTATTCTTACAATGTGCTTGAGGACATTGCAATCCACATAAAATTTGATCATGAACCTACCATGGAGAAAGTAAAGAAAAACATCAAACTGTAAACAACTAGGTGTGGATGGCAAAGCAGCTGAAGTTTAATTGAGAGGTATCTGTTCTCCTCCTCCATTAGCACAACTTAAAATGCTTATATTATAGATGAGGTAAAATTCTACGAGACAAAAAATTCAGTATTAAAATACAATACAATAACTATCTCTGTAGACAAACACACACAAAATACTGGAGGAACTCAACAGGCCAGGCAGCATCTATGGGAAAAAAAAGCACAGTCAATGTTTCGGGCCGAAACCCTTCAGCAGGACTGGAGAATAAAAGCTGAGGAGTAGATTTGAAAGATGAGGGGAGGGTAGAGAGAAACACCAGGCAATAGGTGAAACTTGGAGGGGGAGAGATGAATCAAAGAGCTAGGAAGCTGATTGGTGAAAGAGGCAGAAAGCCATGGAAGTAAGAAATGGGGGTGGGGAGCAAAGGAACACCAGAAGGAGGCAATGGGTGGGCAGTGAGATAACACGAGAGAGGGAAAAGGGGGTGGGAAATGGTGAACTAGGGGGTGGAGGTATTACTGGAAGTTTGAGAAATGAATGGTCATGCTATCAAGTTGGAAGCTTCCCAAAATGACTACAAGGTGCTGTTCCTCCAACTTAAGTGTGGCCTTATCACGATCGCAGAGGAGGCCATGGATGGATTTATCAGAATGGGAATGGGAAGTGGAATTAAAATGGGTGGCCACTAGGAGATCCCGCTTGTTCTGGCGGGTGGAGTGTAGATGCTCGGCGAAGTGGTCTTCCAATCTACGTCGCTATATCCTTACTTCGCAGTGATAGATAACTGCTCTGCTTCAGATCCTTGTTGGCAGAGTCTCATTGTGACTTCAGATACACCAGGCAATTTGAAAAGCAGAATTATACTTTGGGGCAGCTACGAGAAAAAAGGAAATCTCAAACACAGCACTTGTGGATCTCAAAGCCCTTGCTCTGTTTTCAGATCTAAATTGGTAACTTGTTTTTTTTTATTGTCGCAAGTACTGAGGTACAGTGTAAAACTTTGCTTTGCATTTTGTTCAAACAGACCATTTCAGGCAACTCCTCAGGGTCCTCAAGTGCTTTCATGTTGGTAACGATGGAATGATATAATGTGGAAGATGTGAAACTAAGAATGGTGGTCCAGCTCCTATACACTTCTGGATTTTCTTACTGTCCAATTAGGGTACGCTTCACACAGGAATTTAAATTTGGATCATATTTGTTTATTTTATTTTACTTAAGAGATACAGCACGGTAATAGGCCATTCCTGCCAAATCAGCCCGCATTGCCCAATTACACCCATGTCACCAATTAACCATATGTCTTTGGGATGTGGGAGGAAACCAGAGCACCTGGAGGAAGCCCAAGTAGTCACAGAGAGAATGTACTGTTGACCAGAAAGAACTGCAATCTACAAATCATTGAACAGGAATGAGGCAAGGGCAGTGGAAAGAGACAAAGCAAAGGTCTTTGTTCTTGCTATGTGGTGGCAAGAATAGAAGTGATCATTTGGTGAGTCTGTCTTCGTAGTCGCCATTTCATGAACTATTTGATAAATTGATTCTTGATCTGGGATCACTTTATCAGAGCAGTAGAACATGGACATAAGGAGTTTCTGCCAATGATCTGCTGAACCTGAGCTTAATTTCAGATAAGAAGCTGCTTATTATGTAAAACGGCAGGTCTGCAGAAGGAACAACCTGTGATTTGATCATCTGTAGCCAGTGTTTGGGTGACGTGGTTAGACTGATTTTAATCAGTCAGAATGGGACAGAATTAAGGAAATCACCTAAGGCACAAGACCAAAGGAAACAGCCATAATGCAATACTGCTTGTAGCCCTGGGGTACATCCAATGAGAACAGACACAGGTCAGTCAGATGACCTTGAGCCAATGAAACTGAAACTTCATAGATGATTTGATAAGGAAAAGAACAGGAATGGAGGATTTTGAGGGCACAGGCAGCAACAACTCTTCGGAAACCAACCATTGTGGGGTATTCCCAGGGGTGCAGTGGTAGCCGGAGCTGTCTGAAATGTGTTTGGCACCTCTTTAAGAAAAAAGCCAAAATGAACAAGCTAATTAATTAGGTGCCGCCCAGGGTGATTTGAGTCTCTCAGAAACTGCTGATCTCCTGGGATTTTTATGCACACCATTCTCTGGAGTTTACAAAGAATGGTGCCAAAAACAAAAAAAAATCCAGCGAGTGGATTTAACACGATGTTTTCGCTCATGGAACAGCCACTCGCTGGATTTTTTTTTGTTTTTGGCACCATTCTTTGTAAACTCCAGAGTATGTTGTGCATAAAAATCCCAGGAGATCAGTAGTTTATGAGAGACTCAAATCACCCTGGGCGGCACCTAATCAATTAGCTTGTTTATTTCAGCTTTTTTCTTAAAGAGGTGGCGAATGCATTTCAGACCGCTCCGGCTACCACTGCAGCCCTGGGAATACCCCACATCGGAAACGTGGAGGCCACATTGGTATCATGAGGAATGTCAGACTAGTGTAGACACTTTTTCCTGGGTATTACCTTTCCACATCTTTGACTGTTCATTGAGGGTCAGGGAAACCTAGTAGATGTACACACATATATTCAGTTGTGTAAAGGTGCTTGTCAGTAAATACAGATTCTCTCTGTACCTAACTGATCATTATTATTGAGGGTAATCCTTGTAACAGTACAAACTCCTTATAGACAGTTGCGGAATTGAACCCCAATCGCTGGCACTGTAAGAGCATTATGCTAACCACTGTGCTTCCATGCCACTCACTTATCTGGAGGCAACTCGTGAACCTTGGTCATCCCAAAGTAAAAGAAAATGATCCAAGAGGTCTTGCCCATGAAATTCTCTTTGTAAGTGATGTAGCAATTGTTTGGTATTCAGGAGGGGAACTGCAAAGTCTCATGAATCATTTTCTTCATGGCTCTGATAATTTCATTGACCCAAAAAAGACAATAGTTACGAATCAACTAATTGACAAAAATCTTTACACGGAATACAGGAACAGTCAAATAATTAACATATTTGATCTTCACTATCTCATTAAATCTTAGGATAGAACTGAAATGATCACCTTCATCTGAAAGGCAACTAACATCATAACTAAACTACAAACCTACTAAAGGTTATACAAACCACTTAACACAACAGAGGATACTTAAAATGATTAAATACACATAAATTAACTCATTAACTCTCTAACAGTGTGCATTATTTAAAATGTATCTCTTGCTCTTACAGCTATCCTTGTCCATTAAAAGAATGGATTGAAATAATTGAATCTGAGCTGGTGCTTGTTCAGACCTAGCTTCTGGGAGACTTCAAAATGGTTTGTCTTCTGCAGGGCACCGTCTGCTCAAAGGTACTGATCAGCCGGTGTTTGTGGTTTCTGCATTTGTGCAGTTGATTGTATCTTAAACTTTTTCAGTTACAGAAGTAAGTGACGGAAGTTCCACACAGATTCATCAGCATTTTTGAAGAAATTGCAGCCTTACAACAGTTAAGACAAAAGGGAGCATTAAGACAATAGCACCAGTAACAGTGGGAATGAGGGTGGCATTAGTAACATTGGTGTAGTATTAATACCAAGAGCATAAGCTTTAGGTGTAATAGCTGTAGCAGTAGTAGTGACTGACGCCAATAGATATAATTTTCCTGTTTCTCTATGCCATCTGTGAAACGGTGAAAATATCGACCTATAATAGGTCTGCCAGGAACAAATTACAAAATGACTGGTTCAGATCAGCTTCAGAAATAAAAAGGATCACTGTTCATCAGTTCAACTGTTTGATGATTGAGCCCGTGGGTGAAGTGCTTAAGTGACTCCACAAGGGTTTCGGAAGCATTTAGGTTGCGTAGCAAAGCAGCAGTGTTTTTGCATTAAAACAACTCTTGACCTTTCCAGTAATGTACTTCTTTGATGCTTGCTCATAGAATTTTCAAGAGGCTAAATGTCGTATAAAAAGAGAATTTGATTGGCAGTTTAGTAAACAGACCAGACAACATTTATTTTTTTATTTTTCTCCATTTTTGACCATGTTGCATAAATGTAATTTCACATTGAAGTCAGGTAAAATTGCTCTTTATTTCATTAAAAAGGATAACCTTCATAATTCAGTCAAGGAACAAACTTATTCCTGCCCTTCTCTTGTATCTTTTCTACTAAAATGTAGTTCAGCAAGATGCTTCTGAATGTAATTTTAAGGGTTCAGCCAAGTCAACACAATATTTAGATTGCGAAAGCCTTTCCAAAGGCAAGTTTTGTTTAACATAACTATTAAATAAATATTTTAATAAACATTTGTCTTTTCTCTCAAAAAACCTTGTGGCCTAAAAAGTTGTTCTCTCATTGAAAAAACCTTGTGGCCTAGAAATTCAAATATATAGCAGATGTGTTTTTAAGTGCTGCAGGATCAAATTGTAAATTTTTAAGTGTAAATGGCACTATGCACATTGCACAGAATGGGATGGTGAATTGTGTGTTTCTGTGAATGGGAGACTACTATGCAGGAAGGTCTTTGGACACACTGCAATGATGTCAGTGACTGGTCAACAACATTGTACAAAGCAATTGCAACATCTACGAATGAACGTGTGCACCAGGAGAGGAAAGGGAGTATGCGCATTGGTGTTAGTAGGGTGCTTGTCCACTTTGATCCCTACCTGTCTGCCCTACCTTATCTGATCATGTATTAGATAAGCTTAGTACCTGTTTCTGTGAACCTGCTCCTACTTTCCAGTGGCAGTTCCAGGTGAGAATCGTAACCTCTTACACAGGTAATTTTGTGATTTGTTTACAGCTGGAATTCTGCACCGTCATTATATACAGCTCAAGGTCTGAGAACCATGATAGATATGCATTCATCACCTTACCCATTGGGTCTGCTGGAATACTGGTCACCTGTGATCCTGGATGGAACTGTCACTAGATACCTGTGCAGTGTCAAGTTAAGAAGCACTTGGATGCTTGATACAATACCTAGCTCCCTATCACAAACTAATGCTCTATTATAATACCATTGCTTGTACAAGGAGACAGTTTTTTGATATTTGACCGGCATAACATTAAAGAAAATTCAAGTCACCAAAGTAAAACAGTAACATCTGCCGAATTGGATGTCAAAAGTTACCATAAGGAAAAAGTGCAGCAAGTGAGCATGTTTGATATGGTCAAAACATATGCTTTGTATAAAGTTTTTGCAAAAAATTTGGAAATGGGTTCCTTATATTCTCAATAGAAGACAGCCTGTTTATTGTAACTATTTCTGAAGAAAATCAAATTCCAGAAAATACACTTTAAATATTGAATTAATTGCTTTTTCCAGATTATGTACGGTCCTCTCTCATTCACCAACTAAAACACCTGTTACCACTATTAGTGTTTACAGCACAAAGTATATAGTCGGATACCACATTACAAAATTAGAAATACATTCAAAGAGATAAAAGTTTTAACATATGATGTCAAAATGTATGACAACAAAATGATTTTAAGGGAAATTCAACATTTGAACACCCGAGTTGCACCCTCTTTCGAATTGTTTCCTTTCTTGAACACAACAGACTTACCTTTCACATTCACTATTTGAAATCTTTAATATCGGGATCATTCAAATAACAATTTTTAAATGATCACAATTGCATCATAAATATTGTTTCCAATGCAAAACTATATTCTATATATGGCATTATTAGTGAATTAGGCAAAATGTTAATCATTATAATTCCTTGAGATAGATTCTAATTCTTTCCTGAAGCTACCAAATACTTCTTCTTTCCAATCCTTCGTAATGAATAATATATTTTTTAATAAACACACTCTTCACAATTTTGGCCCTGATAACACGTTAAAACTTATGCTCATTCTCAAGCTTATCGTCTTTTTTTTGTGAGTTCTATTGCATTGCCCTTTCATACTTTTATATTAGTCAGCTAACCACAAAGATTGAAGTTGTAAGTAAATTGTGTCAGTAGACTCTCAATGTCTAATACTCCATAATAAAAACATTACAGACGTTTGACTTTTTGTCTATACAGCAGATTTAAATCAACTCTTGATCTGGATGATGTAAATAAATTGTAAAAAATCAGATGCAGACTTTTAAAATGTTGCACAATTGCCATTCATCCCATGACCAAACAATCAATCAAACTTTCAAATGACAGGCATAATTTATGCCTGGAGCACATGAAGATTATATAAATGGGTTTAACCCTATTAGTTATGGACAGGTCATGGGTGCAAATCCTGACACTCACATATAATTCACCCTGAAGCCTGAATTTCCTGATTAGACTGAGGGGAATTGACACCTGTCAGACATAATGAGCACTGTCCCTCCTGTAGCTTCTGGGGCCAAGCTCATTACTTTATTGGTCAACTCCATGTGTAAAAATTATCTGATTGGGACCTTGCCTGTTTTCAGGAAAAAAAATAAATGTACTCCAGGACTTAAGGATTCACATGTGCTTAAGGAGGCTGCCGTTATTGTTCATATGCAGGGTAAGTAGGTTAGCAATTTCAGAATCAATTCCAGGTCTGCAGAATAGCAGTGGACCCTCAGGTTCTCTGAAGGGGCAGTAGAAATACTGAGTGAAGTCAGCATAACAGGTATTACTTAGCACCAAACAATGAAGCAAGACAAAGTGATGGTCAAGGCGGAATGTGCCAATTTTAATATGGTCTTGAATAGCCAGTTGAAAGAGTAACAGGAATCTTGTACACCTCACAAGAAAACATCAGCAAAGGCTTTAATAATTTGCCACTGACACTTCCAGTCCTTCACTGGAAGTGTTTCTTCAGGCGTAAAATAACTACATTCATTCCCACAACAGCTATGAATGTAATGTAGGTGCTTCTTGCATGGACATGTGAACATTTTCATCTAGGCTTAAAGCTGGTAAGTTTTACTGCATTGTACAGAAACCTAAAACACTTTTCATTTTCTGTGCTCTTTTTCAAAGAGTACTCTGCTAAACCATGGAGTAGATACTGGGAAAGGCCTGTGGAGATGGGGAAATAGGATGAATTGTTGTGTTCGTCCATCGTCGATGTCGATGAGGACCTTGAGACTAGCGCATGATTTGGATTTAAGTGAGAGAGAGTTGCGTAGCGTCAGCCTCACTCTCTCTCTTCCCAATTCCCATCTGGATCCAGTGGCAAGACAGAGTCGAAACGGCTGGAGATGGGACTAGGCGCAGTGGATGACCAGGACATCTTCTGTGTCTTGTCCTGCTCTACACGTTCCACAATGCTTGCAGAGACGGCCTTCTTGTCCGTTGGACCTTCCATTGGTCTCGTCTGCTCAATCCGCTGGAGACTGTCTTCACATGCTGGGATAGATATCTCTCTATCTCACCGAGGGTTTGAGACCCATCAGCTACCCTCACCTGCTTTAGCCAGCTTGTCAAAGTCATTGCCCGGGATGTGGCCGCTGTCGCATGCAAACAGCTATGGCGAGCCACGGGTGAGAGCTGAGTGCCAGGTGGGGACCAAGGGTGGACTAACCGCCTTGAAAAGGATATGACATGTTCCCCCTCCATAGGTGCTACCCCTCCCAGACACCCCATACACCCCAATAGGAAAAGCAGTATGCATGAAAAGTTATTGATCTGAAATGTTGACTTGGAATCAACTTTATTATCTCTCTCAAAAACAAAATTCAGCACTGCTACAACCCCAAGCTTTCAGCTATGATTATCATCAACCAGAACTTTTTCTGTTTGACCTTTGCCATTTCAGCTCCAATTTTCAAAAAGGCCAAAAAAAGTATTGGACTTTTAAAGAAAAACATTTGGTTTAGAAGTACTTACATATTTTCCATTACACATATTTCTTTTTGTTGTATCTGAAATTCTAATTTTTGTTTTCCTTTATTCAAGATGAGAGGAGATTTTACAAGTTGTAAGACACTAGTGAGCCAGTTTATGAGAGCAATGATCAAAATGTAATAGATTCTGGGTGTGTTGCTTGCAGTATATGGCCTTTCATAATAGGAGCTGTCCCAAAGGACAAGGTGACCCATAATGCTCTTTGGCAAATCACATTTTCAACAATATCTTGCTTAAGGCTCTTTCTCATGAGCACATAGGAATGTGGACCTGTTTATGCAAACCCTTGCCATAGAAGAATAATTTCACCATGGAAATCTGTTTTTTTTTTCAAAAAGAATACTTGGATACAAATAGTTAGGAGTTTGACAGTGGAGGCCATGAAATTCCCCAAGGGAAGAAAGAATAAAATCATAAATGCTCTTGTCCTGGGTCCTTGGCATACATCACAGAAAATTCAGAATTAGTGAATCTTCAAACACTTTAATGGGAGATTGTTATCTAGAATGCTTCTAGTGACTGTGGGCCTTCAGTTAAAACATCTTGTCTGCTTCATGCTCAAGCCAGTATATCATATTTCTGAAATGTGCATTAAACAAAATAAAGAACGGCAGCTATATTCCTAAATCAGCAGCATTATAAAAGACAGATTCATGTACATGGCATGCCTTATAAAATGAGAACCATAAAATTTTAAGCTTGGTTGCGCTTTATAGGGCAGTATGGATAAAACTGAATTTTACACTAATAAACTATGAATTGCCTGCAGCTTTATGGAATCAGCTCTTTGCTGTTTAACATCTCTTCTGTTTTGAAGGCACTGATGCCTTGCTAGAGTGCAGTTCTGTGAGCAGTGAGTACTCATTAGGAATTTTCCTAAGTGAGTGCTATCCTACTGCTTACCATAACAATTAATGTTATCAGGTTACTTGGTGGCGACATTGCATTCATTTCTGAAGCAGACACCTATATGTAACTCTGCTGCGAATTATACAAAAGCACAAGAAGGTGAAGACCAAATGAACTCTTGAGAATGCTCTGTCATGTAACAAGGATATGGTTTTTCCTAACTCACCTCAACCTTATACCCTACCCTAAAGTTCCTCAAGTTTGGTGTTCAAGAGTATGTCGATCTCAAGCAGAAAGACTTAAACATTGAATGGCTGAACTTTCAACAAACTCTGGGATAAAAATTTCCAAAAAAAAAATCACTATCTTCTGAGGGAATATATTTTCTTTAACTCAATCATTAAACTGGAGAAACATTATAGAATCTAACTTATCAGCCTTCATATATTTTCAATAAAGATGCTCTCATTTTTCCACACTTCAAAAATTACTATTAAGCTAATTTTTTGTCCTGTTTTGACAGAACAATGCCCTAATCCCATGAATCAATTGAATGTCCGTTAATCAATTCTCTCTGAAATAATGAGATCAAAATCATGTAGAACTCTATGCTCATAGTCTTATCAATCTCTCTAACACGCCACTTCTTGCTACAAAAGTTAGCTGACTGTAAAATATGCAACTTTAGTTGGTACCTCTAAGAATTGTAGCATTTAACCAACAGCTCTTTGTAAATATGTTGCTTCACTGGGTTTACAGAGGCCATCTATTTTTATGAAGGTGCCAATGTAAGATATTCAGCTCTGCTCAGTATAATTTCTTTCACAAAAGTCATCTTTCCTCCAGTACCACAGGGAGTGAATGAGAGAAGCTACTGAGAAAAGATGTCAGAAGTACCGATTAATGAAGCTATGGAATTCAGATGTTATGTCTGAATCAGAATTCCAGTCTGAGTTCCCTCCCAGATAATATGTGGCCAAGTGACAGCCATATGTGACCTTTTAGGACAAAAGATGAGCGGCTAGTTTTTTTTTGCTCTGAGTTCAAACATCGACAGTCTGTTATGTCTGCTGCTTGAATGAACAACTGAAAGTGAAATAGACTGCAGTTAAAAAGAGTGCAGAACATGTGGAATGAAAAATCAATTCTACAAATAGCATGAGGAGGACATCAAAAGTCATTGGAGTAACTGAGGTGAACCATGCAGGAATAGGGACAGTGCTAGATCTGGAGTAGTGATTGTACAGAATGCAATTGTCTTCAAACAAAGTCAGTTCTGTGGAAGATGGCTTACTAGATGTATCTATACCAATGTGTTGGTGTAAGAGCAACCAATGACTCCTTAGTTTGTCTTGGGAGCAAATATATAATCTCCGCCCAAATTAAATCATCAACAACAAGATGTACAGCTGAAACCATGAATTATGTGATATAAATTTACACATTACATTAAGGCCAGGTGATAAGCAATGAGGCCAAAGAATCAAGACAGATTTGCTATGGACTTCATTGTGGTAGACCATAAAGACGTCACACCCATACTTGAAAGTAGCAAGGTCAAGATACAAATGTGGTACAGATGGGAGTGATCATTAGGACAGGATTACATCAGCCATCAACTCGGCTGTTGTTCACAATGTTGGGAAAGCAGAAATCCAGGAAGTCAATTGGAAGTGTTACGTAACCAGCAACAATGAATATTAATCGAGACAGGTTTTATAAAAACAACTGAACATTTATTAAACACGTATAAACGATAAGGAGAAAAAACAAAGGAAAACTTTGACCGGAGGTTAAACAGGTATGCAGCCATTCATCAACTCCTCTCGGCTCTGGTTCTTAAAGCGTTAACTGCGAAAACAGTTCTTAAAGCGATACAGTCAGATACAGTTCTTAAGGCGATAACTTCGAAAGTCCCACAGTTTTACACATTCAATCGAGAGAAACTTCTCTGGAGAACAATTTCTTCACCGACGCACCTTTACTGCTGGCTCCGTCCACAGGATTCCCGATGCCGAAAATAAACAGTTTAAATCGACTGACCTTAAATTCCTTTTAGAGAGAGAGAGCCTTTGCATGAACTCATTGCACTTTCACAGGAGTTATCTCAATGCAGCTTCTCTTCAACGAAGACTCAGTAAGGTCGATCCTTTATTAAACTGCCAACCGATGCCAACTTCTCTCGATCCTTCACTTCAACGAATTCTTCACTGTCCCTTCAAAACTGTCGGAATTGAGTGAATTGGCACTTCCAGCCACAAACTTCCAGTCCAAGTAATATAGAATCTTTCAACAGAACGTACAACCGTTTTAAAAATGAAACTGCATCACAAAAACAAACGCCAGAAACGGAGATACAACACGTTCTACCTGGAAATCTACAAACTCAAATACCCCTACTACGTCACTTGAGTTGACCCTTATATAGTCACGGGGCACATGTCATCATGTGACCTGACATCGATGGGAAAATCACATCAGGTGACCTCCAAAAGACCATTACAGCATTCTCACAAAAAAAAAACAGATCTCCTTGAGCATGTAACAGAGGGAGCCAAAAGAGGGGTACAATACCGCCACAGAGGTGGTAAAGACTCCTGATATTAAGTGTGGAAAATAGACTATGATGAAATAAATCTCCTGTCAGAATGGTGTCAGATCTGTCAGAAGATTGTAATTAGTCATCACACACCACACTCCAGATCATAAGTAATCTTTGCATATTTCATAACAGAGGAATGGGTGTGGAAAGATGTTTTACCAAGTATCTAGATGATTGTGTGCTGAAGTAAAGCACACAGGTTGACAGTTACTTTGCGTGTCTTTTTTTCTTTTTGCATTCTTTATCATTAAAACAAATGAATAATGAATGTATTATTGGGTGGTACATTTAAACTGGAGGTCATGACCAATTATTCCTAGTTACCATTGTCATAATGCAGAAGTTTCCAAGGGCTGTGCCTGTAGGAAATACTGCTGTGTCTCTATAGGTGTGGCCATGGAATGAAATGTTCTTATATCATACAATCTCTTCTACAAATAAAGCACCTCATCTGTTTGTTTAAGTTTGGACTTTCCTCCAATTCCTTTGTGACTGAATGAAAATACTTTTTGATAGACATTATTTTTCTTTCTGATGTTTTACCTGCCTGTCATTTCTCTGTGATTCAACTCAAAGGGTACTTAACTCCCGGTGAATACCATTATTTATTGATCACTCATCTTTTAAAGATACAGTGGACTCTGGTTAATTGGGATAGCCTAGGAGCAATGCATTTTGCCCCAATTGAGCGGCTGCCCCAATTAGACGAAGTTTCTTGAAAAATAATTAAAATCGTACAAAAAAGCCAAATTACTGTTTAACTGAGTAGTAACCAATTATGTATTTAAATGAAACACAGAACAAACTGGAATATTAACAATGCTACCACAGTACTATAAAAACTGCAGTTCCTAATACTTATAGATGGAAGAGTTCATCCAAAGTATGCTAGCATTTTTTTTTGATTGATTGTAAATAAACAAAATTGGTGCAGACACCTTGTGCAGATAATGGACTGCCATCAAACGATGCCATCAATGATTACATCCTACAAACCTTCATTTTCTTTGCAACATTCAAAGTTCAAAGTAAATTTATTATCAAAATACATATGTCACCACATCCAACCCTGAGATGCATTTTCTTGCTGGCATACTCAGAAAATCAAAACCATAATAGAATTAATGAAGGACCCCACCAGCAGGATGGACAACAAGCCACCAAACTGTAGATACACAACATAAGAAAAAACAGAAATAATAATTATAATAATAATCATCAATGAAACCAGGAATCAGCACTCCATGCAAGCATTTGCAATTTACAGCACTAAAAAAATGGGACCACGAACCAGAAAAATGAAGACATTATCTCTATTGAAGAAAAAATTAACCAATGGAAGAGCACGAACTTCCATGGAAGACATCACCACAACCTGAGCAGAGTAAATTTCAACAAAGAAGTGAATGCTTGGCTCAGAGTTGGAGAAATCTTCCCAGAAACAGGAAAGGATGGTTCCTTGTGGCAATACAGATGGTTAAAACAAAAAAATATAAAAATACATAATAAATGACCAATAAATTCAAGATGGTAAACACAGAAATGCTGAGGCATTATAAGGCATTGGTGAGGCCTCACCTTGAGCATTGTGTACAGTTTTGGGCTCCTCATCTTAGAAGAGATGTGCTGGCACAGGAGTGGGTCCAGAGGAGGTTCTCAAGGATGATTCCAGGAATGAAATGGTTATTGTACAAGGAACGCTTGACGGCTCTGGGTCTGTACTCACTGGAATTTAGAAGGATGAAGGTGGGGGATCTCATTGAAATCTTTTGAATGTTGAAAGGCCTACACAGAGTAGATGCGGAAAGGACGTTTCCCATGGTGGGAGAATCTAGGACAAGAGGGCACAGCCTCAAGATAGAGGTGCGTCCATTCAAAACAGAGATGCAGAGAAATTTCTTTAGTCAGATGGTGGTGAATTTGTGGAATTTGTTGCCACGTGCAGCTGTGGAGGCCAGGTCGTTGGGTGTATTTAAGGCAAAAATTGCTAGGTTCTTGATTGGACATGGTATCAAAGGTTACAGGGAGAAAGCCGGGAAAATGGGGTTGACGAGAAGAAAATAAAAGGATCAGCCATGATTGATTGGTGGAGCAGACTCATTGGGCCAAATGGCCTAATTCTGCTCCTATGTCTTATGGTCTTATCCTTTCACTCTTGATCTATGCATAGAATGCCTTGGGATTCACCTTAATCCTACTTGCCAAGGACTTTTCCTGGCCCAACTTAGCTTGCCTAATTCCATTCTTGAGTTCTTTCTGGCTTGTTTATAATTCTCATGTGCTCTGTTTGATCCTAACTTTTGAAGCTTCACATAATTTTCCTTCTTCTTCTAGACTAAATTCAAGACCTCTCTGCATATCCAAGGTTCTCTTAACTTTCTATCCTTGTCCTTCTTTCTAACAGGAACATACCTTTCCTGTACTCTGTGTAATTGAACTTTAAACACCCTCCACATGTTTGATGTGGACTTACCAGAAAAAGGCGCTCCCACTTCTCTCAACTTAGTTCCTGCCTAATGCCCTCATAATTTGCCCTACTCCAATTTAAGACTCTCCCACAAGGACCATGCATATCCTTATCTATAGCTATCCTGAGGGTTAAGGAGTTGTGGTCACTGTTCCGTAACTGCTCACCCACTGAAAAGTCAGAAACCTGGCCACTCACTACCCAACACCAGATGCAGTACAGCCCCTGCTCTGGTTGGACTTTCTACATATTGATTTAAGAAACTCTCCTGGATACATTTAATAAATTCTGCCTTACCTAAACCCCTTGCACTAGGAAGGCCACAGTTTGTATTAGGAAAGTTGAAATATCCCATGACAACGATCCTATTATTTTTATAGATTTCCTTAATCTGATTACATATCTGTTCCTCAGTGTCACCGTTGCCATTGAGTGATCTGTAGCACAATGCCATGAGTGTGATTGCACCCTTCCTATTCTTGAGTTCTACCCAACTGGCTGCACCCTCCAGTGTGTCTCCCCTGAATGCAGCAGTGATACTGTTTCTGATTAGTAGTGCAATTCACCCCACCCCTCCTCTTTTACTTCCTTCTCTACCTTTTTATAAAACTTTGAAAATCTGGCATATTAATCACCCATTCCTCCCCCTCTCTCAACCAAGTCACTGTAGTGGGCTCAACATTGTAGTTCCATGTATTGATCCATATTCTAAGTTCACAACCTTTACCCATAGTATTCCTAGCATTAAAGTACACACACTTCAAATTCCACCATAACCGTTTTTGTCGTTTTTGCTCATCAATGCTTTTCTTGGCATCTACCTTCCCATCTGAGCGCCCAGGGCTAATGCCTCTGGAGATTACCTATCTTGGGATTGGAGGTCTGTCTGTGCGTGGGTGGGAAATGGGTTCGTTTTTACTGTTGTTTTGTTGTGTTTAGATTAGATTAGATTAGATTATGAGGACACACAGTCCTCTTTTATTGTCATTTAGTAATGCATGCATTAAGAAATGATACAATATTCCTCTGGTGTGATATCACAAAAACAGGACTTTATACTTTATTGTTGCCAAACAATTGGTACTGAAACGTACAATCATCACAACGATATTTGATTCTGCGCTTCCCACTCCATGGATTACAAATATTAAATATTATAAATATTAAAAATAGTTAAAATTAGTAAGTATTAAAAATGTAAATTATAAATCATAAATAGAAAATAGAAAAATGGGAAGTAAGGTAGTGCAAAAAAACCGAGAGGCAGGTCCGGATATTTGGAGGGTACGGCCCAGATCTGGGTCAGGATCCGTTCAGCAGTCTTATCACATTTGGAAAGAAGCTGTTCCCAAATCTGGCCGTATGAGTCTTCAAGCTCCTGAACCTTCTCCTGGAGGGAAGAGGGATGAAAAGTGTGTTGGCTGGGTGGGTCATGTCCTTGATTATCCTGGCAGCACTGCTCCGACAGCGGTGTAAAGTGAGTCCATGGACGGAAGATTGGTTTGTGTGATGTGCTGTGCCATGTTCACGATCTTCTGCAGCTTCTTTCGGTCTTGGACAGGACAACTTCCATACCAGGTTGTGATGCACCCTAGAAGAATGCTTTCTATGGTGTATCTATAAAAATTAGTGAGGGTTTTAGGGGACAGGCCAAATTTCTTTAGTTTTCTCAGGAAGTAAAGGCGCTGGTGGGTCTTCTTGGTAGTGAACTCTGCTTGGCTGGACCAAGTCAGGTCATTTGTGATATTGTCCCCGAGGAACTTAAAGCTTTTGACCTGTTCCACTTGGGCACCACTGATGTAAATTGAGTCGTGCGGTCCACTACTCCTTCTGAAGTCAACAATCAATTCCTTCGTCTTGCTGACAGACCAAGACTGAAAAACTAACAAAACCACATAATTATAACATATAGTTACAACAGTGCAACAATACCGTAACTTGATAAAGAACAGTCCACGGCACAGTAAAAAAGTTCAAAGTTTCTCGGAAGTCCCACATCTGACGCAGATGGGAGAAGGAAGAAAACACTCCCTGCCATGCCCGACCACAGTCCGACCCTGAGTCGTCCAAAAACTTCGAGCTCTGATCAGCCCTCCGACACCGAGTACCGAGCACCATCTCTTTCCGAACGTTTCGACCTCAGCTTCGGTCGCCAGCAGCAGGCAAAGCCGGGGATTTTGGGGCCTACCCTTCGGAGATTCTCAATCGCACAGTAACAACAACAGTGAATCAGGCATTCCAGAAATTTCTCCAGATGATCATTTGCTTCTCACGTCTGTCTTCATCAAATCGGAATTGTCCACGGCCCCTATTTAACAGAATCGATATCATTTCACTGGCGAGCTGCGTGCGCTGCGTCGCGTTGCCATCTTCTCCTCCCGCCGAGGAGTTGTTGTTATTATTATTGATATGTTGTTCTGCTGAACATTGTGGACATGTTATGTTGGTGCAGCAGAGGGGCAGCATGTTCTGAGGTTGCATTGATTGTAATGGAAAATATGCTTTTCATTGTATGTTTCAAGGTGCATGTGATAAATAATGAACCTGAATCTGTATGAAGAGTTATCATCGTCGTTATTGGGAACTATTTCAAAGGAGAAAAATGTTGTGGTGGTAAGGGAAATGAAGAAACTATATATTGAATTAATAATTAGAAATATTAACATTTTCAAATTCGTTGCAATCAAAAGAAGCCTAGAAACATGGCTCGGTTTAGTTTTTTTCCCTCCATGGTAAAGAGGCCGAAGTGTTGACTATTTGGGCTTAACTGGTCAGGATTAGACATGGGGTCTTCAGCACATTATGCGTCCAAATATTGTTGTAGCCAGATGATTTGGTAATATTTTGTCTTCAGTCTTACAGGAACAGATTTCTACCCTTAGAATAAGAAAGTAAGTAGAAAATTGAAGGCAAATGTATCAATTGAAAAAAACACGACAAAAGCATGTCACCTACATAATAGGGGGTGGTCTGGACAGATGTTCCTGTATTAGTTCCCAATGGATATGGATCTATTATGAAAAATTATCCTTACCATTTCAAACAGCCATAAATGTGATTGTGATAATTGGCTTAAAATTAATCTCTTCAAAACATAAACTTGTTTCATTATGCAGTGTGAATTGTATTTAATTTGATACATAATGTAATAAATCTTTGCCTCTGGAAAACTTTGCTTTTATTGTTGATTATCTAATAATGTGTAATTAATAACAGAACATTACCTTAAACTGGAAAACCATTTTTTTATCACAGATTTTTGTGAAGTCCCTGTGATTGGTTCTCTGTTACGTGATATAATCAGCAAATATAAAAGTGTCAGGAATATTTATGTAATTTGTATTCACATTGCTAGTGATATCTGTCAGCTAATTTCTGCATAGTATTTATTTACTACTTCCGTTTCTTTTGTTTTGCTCTGGATAGCTACTGATCCGAATTGAACCAATTATTAAAATTAGACTTTTATGATCTAACTGACATGTTCTTGCTCATTTCTTTAGACTGTGTATATCCACCGAAAGCTCTATTTGTCATCATCATAGTCCATACTGTTCTATGACTTTGTATCATCAGCAAACCTGGACACACTAATCTTGGATATGATTCGGTAACATCTGTATAGCACTTGTCTTATCTCATGTGACTGGTCACTGCACTCTTTATGAGAAAATCAAACTACATCGTACTTCACTAGGTGCTAGTAGGCCATCAGAAGCCCTAGGTATCGAAAGGAGGCAGTATATAGGAAATATACACTTCTGGAGATAAGTTTGTTTATAAAAATAAACAAACATGAGTAAGAACAATTCACGATTCCAACATTCTGTTTAGGTTCCAAATCTCAGATATCAAATGAAAACCAAATTCCTTGTTAGTTAGAATCAGTGTGATTTATTAGAATAACCTTTGTTACTCAAATTAACTAATTAGATCTACTGTTATTCCCTATTTCAAGCTTTACAGACAAACAATTTCCTTTCTATTTATCCCTAGTTAGTTGGGAAATTAATTGAATTCCCATTCTTAAGTATTATAATTAACTTCAGTTTCATTTCCAGTCAGTATGTCTACAAGTTCAATATATATATATGGCTTAATTCCTTTCACAACATTTCTCCAACATCACAACTTTTAAACAAAATCAATGTTGTTCAATAACTTAAAGTCTTTGTAAAAATAATCAGTTCTTCCAGAAAAATCAAATTCATATTCTTCAAATGAAAAAAATAAACTTATACATCCAACCATATTAAATCCTCTGTATCATTAAACATTTTGCTCCCGCGCTGGTTCTTTGATCTTGGGTGACTCACCATCTTGTTTCTTGGTTCATTGAATGAATTGGTGGGTCATCCACAGAAAGCTGATTCACAATACTTACGCAAAAAAACCTGACCAAATCCTTGGTGTGATTTAACAGACTAATCCCGGTTACACAGTAGAGATCTTGGACACTTGTCTCAGCCAATATTATAGCTGCTGCTTGTTATGGCTGTAGCTTTAATAAATATTTTATTGCTATCATCTCTCCTTCAGGAGCTGCATTTCTCAGGCTTGTCTGCACCTGTGCCAGCCAAGCCTTGTTCTCACATAGCTTCCCCTCCCTTATTTTTCTTATTTATATTTTTCTTATAGTTCTTATTTTTTTAAAAATTCGGTTTCATCCCTCCACAGGTAGAGCTTTCTAGCATTACATCTTTGGGTTTAATTAACCTGGGTTACACCCTCCCCTTTGAAACGTTGCAAGCTCCTTTGCATACGAGTACAGGTTGCACAGGTTTGGGGTGTTCAACGTAAGTGAAATCTGGAAGAGACACTACAATAGCTGAACTCAGACCTTGGAAACGGGGCTGAATTATTGTCACTAAAGGATTTCCTGACTCAGGATATGTAAAGATTTATAGGTTTTATTCTGTCTAGAAGACCTTCTGAGTTCGGGCTCTTCTTTGTGAGAATTCTGCTGTGTCTTTTCTCATCAACACTTCATCACGTGTCTCTTTTTCTCCTCTAATGTCACTCATCTGGGATTGACGAGATTTTCAGACCTTTTCCAGCAGGTAGGATACACTGATCATGCATTTTCTCATTTGTTGTTTCTTCTACTGGGTTTTCTTCAGACTTACAGGTTAAGTTAGCTTCTACCATGGATTCCTCTATATCAGGTAAGTAACTTCCATTTCTTTGGGATTTCAGTAATGGGTCTGCAACTGCAATGGTTGTAAGTGGCTGATCTGGGCTTGAGTTGGAGCCCACAATTATTCCGTGCAACTGTTCACAAGTTTCTCGACTCTCAGAAGGTTCATCTACAATGTCAAGTCTTGGGCTGAGATAATAAAACTCATCCTAGTCCTCTTCATAGTCAATTGAATTTTCTTCCTCTTCAACCGACTCTTTATTCTTAGTACTCCTGCGAGTTGTGCGCTTGTTAACAGGAACAGAAGAGAATTCATAGTCTTCAGAAGGAAGAAATCCTCAAGGGAGCAATAGATCCCTATATAATATTCTTATGGGCCCAGAATGGTTCTCAGGGTGTACCTTGTAAACAGGTTGATCACCAGCTTGGTTTACCACTACATAGACTTGCCATTTATTGGCAAGTTTGTTTTTACCTCACAGGCACATGTTCCTTACTAGCACTCTGTCTCCTTCTTTCAACTCTGAAGTTGTCGCATGTTTGTCCTGACGAAGGGTCTCGGCCCAAAATGTCGACTGTACCTCTTCCTAGAGATGCGGCCTGGCCTGCTGCGTTCACCAGCAACTTTGATGTGTGTTGGTTGAATTTCCATCATCTGCAGAATTCTTCGTGTTTACATGTTTGTCATATCTGGTCTTGTTTCAGTCTGCCATTTTCGGTCTGAAATTTTAAATTTTGTACATGAGAATGCCATGTACCAGGTTTGTCTTTCAAGGTAGACTCGATGGGCTGAATGGCTGACTTCTGCTTCTTTGTCTTATGGTCTAAGTCAACTGGGAGCCTGGGTTGGTGTCCAAACATGAATTCATACTGACTAAAACCAGGGTTCCCAGCATACTTAAGAGAGTCCTGTTAAACCTCTCGACAGGGATTCCCCTGGGATGATATGGCATCGTTCTGACTTCTTCCAATTCTGACTATCTCACACAGTTCTATAATCAAGTAGGATTCAAAATTGGGCCCTCTATCACTGGCGCTCAGGATAACCATAATGAGAGATGAAATGCTCCCATAGGCACTTTGCAACCATCTTGGCTTTTAGTTAGGTGCAGGAATAGTCAAAGCATACTTACTAAAGAGATCAGTTATTACTAACTCATGTTTTGTGTTACTTTAATCAGGTTTTAATGTAAGAAAGTCCTTGCAGACCAGCTGCAAAAGTCGAGTAGCCACAATATTCACTCGTAGAGCAGCTTTCTCAAGTAAGGTCTTTCTTCTTACACATCAACCACATGATTTAATATAGTGTTCCACATCAGCAGTCATCTTGGGCCAATAGAACTTCTTCTGACTCAATCCAGGGTACGATCAATACCCAAGTGACCAATGTCATTGTGAAGACTCTTAAGTACATCAGACTGAAACTTTTCAAGTAAAACAAGCTGGTAAGTTGTTTTATCTCCAGTTAATCTTTCTCTGTAGAGAATTCCAGGTGTTGGCACGTGGCCAAGTGGTTAAGGCGTCGGTCTAGTGATCAGAAGGTCACTAGTTCAAGCCTCAGTTGAGGCAGTGTGTTATGTCCTTGAGCAAGGCACTTAACCACACATTGCTCTGCGACGACACTGGCGCCAAGCTGTATTGGCCCTAGTGCCCTTCCCTTGGACAACATCGGTAGCGTGGAGAGGGGAGACTTGCAGCATGGGCAACTGCCGGTCTTCCATACAACCTTGCCCAGGCCTGCACCCTGGAAACCTTCCAAAGCGTAAATCCATGGTCTAACGGATGCCTATATATATATATATATATATATATATAAAAGAGAATTCCATCTTTTAACTCTGGATGATCACATTCTCTGAGAAGGTAGGGTAGTCTGAGGATTGTGTCTCTCACTGAAGGGGATGGCTTCTCTTCAGTTTCCATATTCTTGATGACTTCCCTAGTACAAGAATCAGCTGAGAGTCTGTAATCTGATCATCCGAGAGATAAGAAATCTTCTTGTGCGTAACCGTCCAGTACTGTATAGCGCTTGAATGCATCGTTAAGGATCCAACAAATGCAATGGCAACATCTTTGGTGGGTTCTGTCTGTTGGATAAGACGACTCTTACATACAGCTTGCACAATGTCAGCGCTAATTTCAACCACACCACCTGAGTTCACCGAACGACTTTCAGTAAATTTCAAGAAGTGTTCCTGGTCTTTCTGAGACTTTGTTTCACAAAGCAAGTTCTTGGAGCTTTTGGGACATGTTTTGCCAACATCAGTCCCTGTTTGTTCCGCAACAGGAACTGCTTCTAGTTTAAATGAGGCTTAGAAGCACCTTGACATGACTCCCACTCACTCGCCTCTTTTCAAGCTGTCTTCTCTTTTCCACTACTAATGCCCAATTGGGTTCATAACAGCAAGTGCTGGCTATGTGCCCATCTTCACCACATTTAAAACAGTACCAAGGTTTTGGTTTTGAGTTTGGCTATTTGTCAGTGGTTCAGGACTCTTGTTAATTTTTTGTGTCAGCCTTTCCTTTTAGTGTAGCCACTAGAAGAAGGAGTAACTGAAAGGAGAAGAGACAGTCACTTGCTGTCTTAGAGCTTGTTTATACCTTCTGTTTTGTAGTTTATAGAACAGCTAGTTGACTTTGAAGCTCAGGGATTCGTTTAGTCAGTTGAGAAGCAACTGAAACTAGCTGTGTTACGTCATCTTCTTTACAGCCACCTACGGTCTGAGACTCTATAACGGCACATTGTTTGACTGTTCCGAAATGTTGCTTCATGCGTGTGGTTCTGGAAGCATGCTTGTTTTCCTCGGTGCATAGAAGTGTCAATATCTCGGTAAACGATGGCAGGTTTTGGTTTTCTCCTGTTCCCATTGCGGCTCTAAGATTGGGGAGTGATCCCAACATCCCCCTACAAAACTGCTTTAGCAGATGCTCACTAGCCTCAGCTTCGGCAACTCTGCCTCGCCTTACAATCAATGTCAACGCTACATGTAGCTACTGCAGGTAGGCAAATGGTCTTTCACCTGTGTTCTGTACCGTATTCATGAATTTGGCGAAGAATTCATCACAGTCTTCCATAGTGGCAATAGCTGAATCTAGGAGTTGTACATAAATGGCGGGTGAAGCTCCAGGGTTTATTAACATGATGGTGTCAGAAGCTGACGGCAGAATACTTTTACTTATTTTCCGTGTTTTATGAAGATCAGACACACTTGGGTCTTGCAAGTGCAGTTCAATGCGAGAACGACAAGTCCCATAATCCGTCTCATTAGGTGGAAGAGGGGGTTCTACCAGAACAAAGTCGAAGTATTACTGGTAGATTGCTTTGAGCCAGCAAGTCATTACTGCACACAGAGAGAAAGATGGGTTCACTGCAACTCCACTAGTTAGTATTACGGGAATCAAATTATTCTGCATAGCAGCTAGAGCTGTTTCTGGCTACTTAGTATCGGAGGAGTCTGCTCTGAATTGAAGAATTGTGGTACATCTTCAGCAGTTTCAATAGTGACTGTTTCCCTACTCTCAATAGTAAGGGTTTCACTGATCTAGGTAGACATCTCTCTCAGAATTTTGTCATAATCTTTCCCACTGGGCTCCACTAAGGTTTTCAACTCACCTAAGTAAGCTTGAGTGGTGTCTTTTCCAACTTTGAGTGTAAACACTGGCTAAAGTAACTACATGGTAGGAAACCTGTTGGTCACCTCTTGCCTGTTGAGTGCAAGGTAGCATGAGGTACTTAGGTGATTCTGCACTGGCAACTGAACCATATTCTTTTAGAAAGTCTAGTATTTATTCATCTTGTTCTGTTCCTGTTATGCCACTAACTATTACAGCATTTGGGATTGTGACACCCTTTTCATCTATGACATTCATTTTCTTTCACTGCAGGTTTTAACTGAACAAGCAAGTTTGAACAATAAGATTCTTTTAGTGCTTTTGTATACTAATGATGTGATCCAATACCCTATCTCCTGGCTGGCTTGCCAGATTTTGAGTAACACCTGTGTGGCGCTGGTCTTACCATGTCTTACGCCCGTTGGATCAGCAACACAATTCCCTCGAGAGCCATACGTACCCGAACCGGAACGCTACACTGGGGGCCTAGGGAAGGGCTGGGCCTTCTATTTACAATGCTCTTTGATCTTTGAGCAACAGCCACGTACGTACACCTCGGACAGATCAAAGATTGCATACATCATGGGGCTGCTGCAAGGGGATGCCTAGGCATGAGCCACCGCGATCTGGGACAACCAACCAGATGTCCGTTCCTCCTTTGTCTCCGAAATGAGGAAGGTCTTTGAACAGCCCATTCACGGTAAGGATGCTGCTAAGCCCTTACTAACTCTTTGTCAGGGTTCGCAAAGCATAGCAAAATACTCCATCGAGTTCCAAATATTAGTGGCCGGCTCTGGGTGGAATGGTTAGGCACTATGGGAAGTGTTCCGATAGGGCCTCTCAGATAAGATGAACTGGCAGCGAAGGATGACGCAGACAGCCTGGATTCTCTGATCTCTCCAGCCACCAGGCTCAATAATCGACTTCAAGAGCGTCTGAGAGAAAAGACCAGTCGCCCGGCTCCTCGGGTCAGCCCACATCCCATCGTGCCATCTTCAGCGAGCCTCCCTTCCCCAACCCCGCCAAGTATAGCTTCTGCTCTGACCGTCCCCACCACCCTGGGGGAGGAACCGATGCAGCTGGGACAGAACCATCTCTCCCCGCCGAGCGACTTTGGAGACGGAGAGCTGGGGATTGTTACTATTGCGGCCAGCCAGGACATTTCCGGGATACCTGTCCACTGCGGCCAAAAGGGAGGGCTCACCAGTAGAAAGGGGGACCCTGGTGAGCCGGATGACACTCCCTTCAGCCCCACAGAGCCAGATGCAGATCCTGGCTACCGTGAATTATCAACAACAGTCCCTGTCCCTATCAGCCTTGGTGGATTCCGCTGCCGAGGAAAATCTGCAGGACGAGGACATAGCCTCCTGGGCCGGAATAACTCCAGAGCCGTTAAGTCCCCTCTGGAGGCCTGGGCGCTGGACAGAAAACTGCTGGCTCAGGTTACCCGCTGTACACCACCCCTGACCTTGATTCTGTCCGGAAACCATTGAGAGGAGGCATGATTTAATCTCATCCGTTCTCCTCAAGTCCCTGTAGTTCTAGGATATCCCTGGCTGAACCATCACAACCCCTACATCGACTGATCTACCGGGAGGATAGCCAGCTGGAGCCCATTTTGCCACGCCACCTGTCTGCGGTCGGCTCCATCCCCCAGGGAGGTTACAGCGACCTCGCCTATCTGGAACCCCTTGACTTGTTTGGAGTCCACGCAGAATACTATGACCTGAGACAGGTATTCAGCAAACAACGGACTCTTTGCCTGCCTCTGCACCGCCCATATGATTGCTCTATCAACCTTTTCCCAGGGTCCTCATTACCCACCAGTCGTCTTTATAACCTATCCCGACCAGAGAGAGAGGCTGTAGAGAAATACATGAGTGAGTCCCTCACAGCGGGCATTATTCGATCTTCATCCTCCCCAGTGGGCGCCGGTTTCTTCTTTGTAGAGAAGAATGATGGGTCACTTCGTCCCTGTATTGATTACCGTGGCCTAAACATAATTACAGTTAAAAATAAGTATCCACTGCCCCTCATTAACTCGGCATTTGAACCACTTCACGGAGCCACCATCTTCTCAAAGTTGGATCTTCGTAATGCCTACCATCTAGTCAGGATGAGGGAGGGAGACGAGTGGAAGACGGCCTTTAATACACCTTTGGGCCACTTTGAATATTTGGTCATGCCGTTTGGCCTCACCAATGCCCCCGCCACTTTTCAAGCCCTAATCAATGATGTACTGAGGGACTTCATTAATCGCTTCATGTTCATCTACCTAGATGATATCTAAATATTTTCTAGCAACCCCCAGAAACACATTCACCATGTCCGTCTAGTCCTCCAGAGACTGTGGGACAACAAGTTATTTGCGAAGGCGGAGAAATGTGAGTTCCATGTCCCTTCAGTCAGCTTCCTGGGCTACATCATCGAGAGCGGGCAGGTGAGGGCAGATGCCGAGAAGATCCGGGTGGTGGAAGAATGGCCCAGACCCATGACCCGCAAGCAACTTCAGCGGTTTTTGGGGTTTGCAGACCTTTATCGCTGACTTATCAGGGACTACATGCGGGTGGCGGTGCCCCTTACCTGACTTACCTTGCCTACCGCACCTTTTCGTTCGGACTCCGAGGCTGATTCGGCATTCACTGACCTGAAGAGGCCGTTCACAACCGCTCTCAACCTCGTCCAACTGGACTCCCCCGCCCCACCGTCAATTCATTGTTGAGGTTCATCCCTGTGCCTTCTTTTCTCACCGACTGTCCCCTGCCGTGCAGAATTATGATGTGGGGAATCGGGAACTACTGGTGGATGAACTAGCATTGGAGGAGTGGAGGCACTGGCTGGAGGGGGTGGAACTCCCGTTTATTGTTTGGACTGATCATAAGAACCTGGGATACATTCAGACTGCCAAACGTTTGAACTCCCGCCAGGTCTGTTGGGCATTATTTTCTTGGACGGTTCAAGTTTTCCCTCACATACCATCCAACAGTCCAAGAACGGGAAGTCGGACGCGCTCTCCCGCCAATACAACTGCAAGGAGGACACTTCCAGCCCAGAAACTATCCTCCCACCATCCTGTGTGGTGGCAATCCTCACTTGGGAGATTGAGTCTATAGTAAAGGAAGCCCAACGGGATGACCCTGACCCCGGCAATGGACCCGCCGATTGCCTTTTTGTGCCTGATTCCGTCAGATCTCAGGTTCTCCGGTGGGGGGGACACATCTCGGTTCGCCTGCCAGTCCGGGAGTGATTGGACCCTGACTCTCCTGAAAAAATTCCATGGAGGCGGATACCTGTTCCTATGTCTCTGCATGTTACATCTGTGCCCTTGGAAAAGCCTCCCATCGGCCACCTGCGGGATTACTTCGTCCCCTACCTGTCCTTGGTTGTCCCTGGTCACACATCGCCCTAGATTTCGTCACTGGTCTACCCCCTTCACACGGAAACACCACCATACTCAATGTGGTAGACCGGTTCTCCAAGATGATGCAACTTGTAGCCCTGCCTAAACTCCCTTCTGCTCAGGAAACCGCAGACTTTCTCGTCCGCCACGTCTTCCGCCTCCACGGAATCCCCGTGGACACGGTCTCCAATCGAGGTCCCCAATTCATCTCGCAGGGAGGGAAGGCCTTCTGTCAAGCCTTAGGTGCCTCAGTCAGCCTGTCATCTGGCTTCCACCCACAGACGAACGGGCAAATGGAACTGGTCAACCAGGACTTGGAGGTGACGCTACGTTGTATTACAACTAATAACTCGTCTACCTGGAGTGACCACCTCGCGTGGGTTGAGTACACCCACAACTCTCTGGTTAGCACTGCCATGGTAAAGTCTCCCTTTGAGTGCTCCCTCGGGTACCAACCCCCGCAGTTCCTCGTGTAAGAAGGGGTTGCGGTACCATCTGTTCAAGCCCATATCAATTGGTGCCGCAAGGTTTGGGAGGACACACACACGGCCCTGCTTAGATCAGCTGATCGCAATAGGAGGATTGCCGATCGACACCGGACTCCTGCGCCTGAGTATCAACCTACGCAGATGTTGTGGCTTTCATCCAAGGACATCTCTCTCAAAAACAAGCCTATGAAACTCGCCCCCTCAAAAACAAGCCTAAGAAACTCGCCCCTCGCTTCCTGGGATATTTCAAAGTCGAAAGTATCATCAACCCCGTCAGCAGTCTGACTTAAACTACCAAGATCTATGCACATCCACCCTACTTTTCATGTTTCCCAATTAAAACCACTTTCCGTCAGCCCCTTGTGTCCTCCGACCGAAACCCCTCCACATGCCTGGATCATCGACAACCATCCGGCATACACCGTCCAACGGCTACTAGTTGTGTGCTGCCGGGGCAGGGGCCTCCAATACCTGGTCGACTGTGAAGAGTACGGCCCAGAGGAGCGCTCCTGGGTTCCCTGCTCCTTCATCCTGGACCCCTCCCTCATCCAAGACTTCCATCGGGACCATCCAGACAAGCCTGGAGAATTGCCTGGAGGCTCCCATGGTGGGGGGTGGGGTGGGGTGGGGTGTACTGTCATGGTCCCGTCTGGCAATTCCCCATATTGCTATTACCTCCTCAATTGGGCCTTAATCCCCTCAGCTGATTTCCAATCATTCCCAGGTCCACTAATTACAGCACACCTGGTTCCCATTAGCGAACATAGGATAAAACTCGGACAGCACAGCCATGCTTTGTCAGTTCGTTGGTCGACTCTAGTGTGAGTAAACCTTGTTTCCTGATCCCTTGGGACTGTCACTTTTAAGATCTGCATCATTTCCTAGATACCCTACGTAAACCTCATCTCCGTGTAGAGACTCTCCCGGATACCGGCTCCCCGTTTGTGGCGGTGCTAACACCTCACGACTCTGTATCCTGCACTTGGGTTTCTCCTCGACCTCATCCTTGCAACACTCAGCCTTTCGGGTGAGGGGAGTTCTCCATCTTGTCCACCAGGGTCTCCAGAGCTTTATTTGAAAATATTATTTTTCTTTTGCCTGTGTGCTTCAATCTCTTCCTGCAAAGCTGTAAAGACCACTAGAATGATTTCCACCACAGGTTCTAGCCTCCCTTTCTGAGAAGTAGATTGACTTTGATCTACATTAGACTGCACGAGGCATTGATAGCCTCTCACTTACCCGGGCCAGGCACAGAACCACTGATAATCAGTGATGTGTTTACTGCTAACTGGTTATGTGCAGCCATTAACAGAGCTATGTGCTGACAAGTAGCTAATTATCTCAAGAATTACACACAAAATACTGGAGGAATTCAACAGGCCAAGCAGCATCTACAGAAAAGAGTATCGTTGATGTTTCAGGCAGAGACTCTTCATCAGGACTGGAGAGAAAAAAAGAGGAGTCAGTGTAAGAAGGTGGGGAAGGGAGGAAGATGCACAAGGTGATAGATGCCTACTGTCACGATGAAGCAACACTCAGGTTGCAGGAGCAACACCTCGTATTCCGACTGGGAAGCCTCCAACCTGAAGGCATAAACTTTGATTTCTCGAACTTATGGAGATCCCCCTCCCCTCCTTCACTATTCCCAGTTTTCATTTCCCTCCCACCTCATCTTCTTACCTGTCTATCACCTCTCTCTCTTAGGTGCTCCACCCCCTTTTCTTTCTTCCATGGCCTTCTGTCTTCCTCCATCTGATTTCCCCCCTTTTTCAGCCCTGTATCTCTTTCTCCAATCAACTTCCCAGCTCTTTAGTTCACCCCTCCCCCCCGTTATCAAACTAATCCAAATTCCTTGTTAGTTGGCATCAGTGCGATTCATTAGAATAATCTTTGCTACTCCAATTTCTCTAACTAATTAGAACTAGTGTTATTCCCCATTTAAGGTTTAAAGACTAATAATTTCCTTTCTACTTATCTCTAGTTATTTAAGAACGGGAATTCAATTAATTTCCTCAGTATTATGGTCAACTTCAGTTTCATTTCCAGTCAGCACGTCTTCAACTTCAAATATATACTATATACACAGCCCAACTCCTTTCATGACAATTCTCCATCACAACCTTTAAACAAAGTAAACCTCACTCAGTAAAGTAAAGTCTTTGCAAAAATAATCAATTCTTTCAGAAAATCAAATTCAGATCCTTGAAATGAAAATTTCACTCCCGCGCTGGTTTTTTGATATTGGGTGGCTTCCCATCTTGTTGCTTGGTTCATTGAATGAATTGGTGGGTCATCCACAGAAAGTCGATTCACAATACTTACACACAAAAAAAACACTGACCAAATCCCTTGGTACTTGTTAACAGAACTAATTCTTGGTTACACGGTAAAGATCTCGGACACTCATCTCTACTGATATTGTCTCATATGGCTTGTTATAGCCATGGCTGTAATAAATCTTATTGTTATCTCTCCTCCAGGGGTTTCACTTTAAGATTTAAGTAAGCAGGGTAGGGATACTCATTACTAATTCCACTTCTAACAGCTTCTATCGTTAGTTTCTCATTAGCTGCATTTCTCTCACTTGTCCACGCCTGTGTCAGGCATGCTTCGTTCTCACATAGCCTTCCCCCGCCCCCCCCCCCCAATTCTCTTAAAATAAATAATGTGGTTTCATCCCTCCACAAGTGGATCTTTCCAGCATTACATCTTTGGGTTCAATTAACCTGGGTTACAATTCACCAACAAACTTCTAATTTTGTTATTAGACATGAGATAATAGTAAAATAAATTTTCTGATGAACTAGGTAGGTTAAAGAGAGATAGAAGTAGAATCCCAGTGAGTTGAAAGAATGCTAGAAACGGGATCCCAATGAGTCTGAAAGGATCTTGGTAATCAGGGCCACAGAGCACAAAAATTGAACAACAATTTTCACTAACACTACCAAATGGTGTGCAAGTGTTTAAAAAAAACTTCGCAAGTCTTTGCTAAAGGTAAAAGATTTCCTTCAGTTCAAAGTTTAATTTATTACCAAAGTATACATCCCTGACATTCTTCCCTAGATATCCACAAAAGCAAGAAAAGAATGGCAGCATGACCATCAACCGCCAAATTCCTCCTCCCTCTCTTCCCGCATTTACCTCGATGTTTCAATCTCCCTCATCACTTTAATCGGCATAACATTGTTGAACATGGACTTGCACGGCCTCCTCCCCCCCCCCCCCCGCAACCTTCTTGCATGCTACCGCTGCCTTAGAATTTCCTCAGGGACTGCAGAGCACTGAAGCACCCAAACAATCTCCAAACTGCAAACCATAGGCTGCAACAGTTCCTGAATCACATTCAAGATGAAAAATAAATGTAAAAGATATAAAAGTGAAATCTGGTTCCATGATCTATCCAGAAGATGTCGACCGAAGGAGAGTTGTACGCAGGTGCCACTTTGACCAGAAGTTCCTTCTGAAGTATCAGTGTTCATGTCCTCTTGAGAGAACCTTCATACAGAAGTTTGGGGCCAAAGTTCAGGTCAGTAGAATACCATCAACCTCAAATATTAACTGTTTCTTTCTCTGTGAAAGCTGCTGGACTTGCTAAGTGTTTTCTGCATTTATTGTTTTGATTAAATTTCTTAAGACATTTGTAAAATTGACAATATCGTTAAATCAGTTTTAAATTTACCTCACAACCATAGTTTATAGAAGAAAGGGATATCATTCTCTACCCCATTTAGTATTTTGACCACTTTAGTAAAACTATTCTTTGTGTCTGTTTTCAAGGCGGAAGAATCGTATCCCAACGCTCATCCTATTCTTTCTTCTGTATTACATTTATGCTTTGGATGGCTTCTTTTCTTTCCAAGACAAACTGACAGAAACAAAGCTCTCTATTGTAAATAGCCTAGGACACTCGACAGCTTTGTCATAACCTCCTGGGATTCAACTTCAGCAACTTCATTATGTCTGTCAGCTGTACAATTACCATGATCAATAAGGCAAAAAATGTTACTGGATATTTGACATTCCCAAGCTTTCCATTTCCAAAATGCAGCATGAGGCATTTGTCCACGTGAAGTTTCATTTATTAGGGATGTTTCTTTTTGTGACATTTCAGCTGCTCCCCAGAGCCCAGCATCTCTTCTGCTTGGTGCCACTTACAAGTCCAGGTCATTTTCATTGTGACTGTGATTCCAAGTTAACTGTGTGGAAATTCATGTTCTAACATTAGGTCTTTAAAGGATTCCACTCTCATAACTCAATATTTGTAGACAGATGAAAAACATTTAAGTATTGTGATTAAACCTATCCTTCAATTAGGAGTATTTAGCCCAAGATATTATGTAGCTATATAAAATGTAAGCATTTCAAGTGGTTTTAAGCACAATATAATACACCAAGATGCAAATAATTAAGTATCCGACTATACAGAAATCCTTGTGACTCAGCCTCCAGTTTGTAAGTTAAGTTTGTTTTCTATATCACTTCTGCTTTCATATAATGAAAAGCAACTCACTGAGGCTCCTTTGGAGGGATATTTCATATACCAGTCTCTAATACTCAGAAGGAAAAGGGCAGTAAGTACTTAGGCTCCCCAATTCACACAACATTCTGCCTGAGATTGTTCACTGTTTATAGTTACTGAGTTAACGTCTTCAAAATTGTTACACAACATCATTCTGGAGAAACCAACTTCATGTGTATTGTGGTGACTTTGCAAGTAGATTCCAGATTCATGACTGCCTTTCCAGAGTGCTAAAAAGGAAGGGACAGTTAACATTGAACTTCATGACAATATTCACATCTTGAGAAAGTTGTTTTTATATGGAAGTAAGCCTATGAAAGGCAGTTGTCCTCAATAGTAACAAATGATCCTTATGGTAAATGGATAATGACAACTTGATGTAAACTTTACTCAGTATATTAAAAACTACCAATAAAACTGAAATAGATAACAAATGAGTTCTCATTTTCATAATGAAAGCTCTATAGATGTCTTAAGATTGTGAATGAAATACATTTCTTCCTTCTTGAAATTCTTTTTCCATAACAACTTGTGACATTCAGATGTTTTATTTAATTTGAATAATATTTTTAAAACCAGTGAATGAATGCATCATTTATTAAATAGCACATTTTCTGTATTCCATTGAGAGTGTCAGAACACAGATATAAGATACAATGAGAGATCTGGCACTTATAGACATATTGAATACTGCCTTTCACACTCCTCCAGCTCTCAGTCAGGAATGGAGAAAAAGTGAGATATTTCTCAGATTGGAGATATGTTCATGAATCATCATTCTGAAATTGGTCCAGCTAACGTTTGAGGTTTGTGACATCATAAATATTCAGTGAAAATGTTGATTACACTTCTACCAAACCCACACACTTCCCACAAGCTCCATCTGCCAATTCTAACCCTAGAAAAGGCATGCAGAGATTCAATCAGAAAGTGCATCTTCTCTTTTTTGGCAAAATAACACACATCTTCATCCACTTTACCAAGTATCAAAACAAAACTTAATTTTAAAATAACTTCTACCACTTCTTCCGTGCTCAGTGAGGCAGACAAGATGTGTTTCTGCTTTAAGTGATGCTGCTGTATGCAGCCAGTATGCATGATGATATCCAATAAATCACCAGTGAAAATTATGATGCCTACATTGCAATGAACAGTTGTCAGTTAATGGCATTCTTTAATTTGTGTAAAAATCAACTTTAACATCTTAAATGTTTAAAAGTAATATTACCCATATCAAATCTGGGCACCAAGTAAACTCACTTTGATTGATTCTTATCAAGGACAAAAGCCCAAGGCTTCAGATCCCATTGGTTGTCATCCCTGTCTGCCCATCTTATTGTTGTGAGGGCAAGGAAGGAGGCATGAACCTACAATCTTTTGACTTGGAAGAAAAATCAGTAATATTGACTCAGTTTTCTGAAAGTAACAAGTCACCCTCAGTGAGTGTGTTTACATATTGTGGACACAAGAGACCAAACACAAACACACAGAAATCTGGAGGAGCTCAGCATGTCAGGCAGCATGTCATTTGGTCCAATTCATCTATGCCATCTGTGATGCTCATCCACTCTAATCCCATTTTCCCACATTAGGCCTACATTCCCTTATTCCTTTTCTATTTTACTATCTGCCTATAAGCAGTGATTGTCACCTGACTTTACCACTCGTTAATTAAAAAAAACAGACAAAAATAAATATTAGAGAACATTTAAACACAATTAAATGCATGTTAATTTAAAACAATCAATTCATGGTAACAAGAATTACCCAAACTTTCTCACAACCATTCCTTTGCATTGCAGATAATAGAGCTATCAGGTGGTCAAGGCCAACCCAGCAAATGTTCAAAGACTGATTTTTCATGTCAATGTCAGACAACAGCTGGGGCAGTGTTAATGAAAACATCAGGAAGTTTTGGAGTCCTAAGCTTCCTGACAGTTATGGAAGAAACAAAGAAATGCCAGGATTTCTCAGGAAAATTCAGATCAATAGATTTCCTAGCTTGTCCTCTTTCCCCTACCCCACTTTTTATTCTGGTGTTTTCCTCATTCCTTTCCAGTCCTGATGAAGGGGCTCAGCCTAAAATGTTGAATGTTTATTCATTTTCATAGATGCAGCCTGACCTGCTGAATTCCTCCAGCATTTTGCATGTGTTGTAGTGGATTTCCAGCATCTGCAAAATCTCTTGTGTTTAAGATCAAGACAGTGACTTGTTTGAACACCCACCTGAATCAATCCAAGCACACATGAATATTTCACTATTGGAATTATCTTTGATTTACTTGGCTTTGGTTTGCATTCCTTAGGCACAAAATATAAAACGCCTGTGTGGTTTTAAGACATGCATTTCGAATTGTTTCCTGCTGCTGACTGTTTCAATTTTTTGATCATTTCTTGTTAACTCTTCCCCATGGCAAATTTTGAGGCGGCATCTAAAAACTGTTCTTTATTAAATTAATTACTGACACTACTAGTAGACACCAAGTTTGATACAAAAATATTTTTCAATATTTTGTCTGAGGATTTTGAAAAGATTTCAATATGCAAAGTTAATATGCTGAATGGGTTCGCTTGCATTGAAAAATGAGGAAGTACAAGTGGTTGGGTTATGGAGGGATGTTATAAACCTGGTCAGGCAAAATCCATATACATTTCCTTTATTCTCATGAACGAAGATTTCTTTGCTGTACCAGCTGTAGAAAAATTGACCACAGCTTGAAGAACTGTAAGAACATCATGTAAGCAAGAGTAGGAGAAAAAGGTTACATGGGACCTTGATCTTGCTCCATCATTCCCATACGACCATGGCTGATGTACTCTTTTTCTCAGACTATCTTCCTACTTCAGCAACTTAAAATGCTTTTGTATGAAGATCATTATAGTGCCTTATCTGTTTCCTCTCCCCAACCTCCCCAATCATGAACTGGGTGACAGGAAATCTCTCCAAGCATTTAAGGGACATTTCTTGGAATTTCTTCTTTGGCAGTAAAACATTATTTTTCAAAATATCTGAATCTGTAGGAGGCAGAGAAGCCCGAAGTCCTACACCACCAAGTTCAAGAACAATTCCTTTTCTTCAATCACAGGGTTCTTGAATCAACCAGTAAAATCCTAACATTACAGTTTAGCAAACATTACAGTGTACCAAAAAAAAGGCTTGGCTTTTTATTCCAATTGTATTCTTGTAAAGATTGTGCATAATTTATGCTTATATGATGTTATATGCATGTGATGCCATTGTAATTAAGTTTCTCGTTGCACCTGTGAATATGACAATAACTCAACTTTGAATTCAACTCAACAGCACTATATTTATGTCACTTTCTGGATACAGCTTAAACTGTACAGACCAAGATTGTATGGGCTTACCAGTACAGAGCAGTTATGGTTCTTGGGAGGAGATTTTAACTGAGCTGCAATGACTTGTCAATTTTCGGGAAGTACCGTATATGCTTTTAAATTTCATTCCCAGTGAATATCAAGCAATTGACATTATCAGTAACATTTCTACTGAAATATGAAGATGTGATTAATGTAGATGTTGCTACTTTGCAAATTCCAAGTACTTAGTCACAGTTTATTAATCTGAGGACATAACATTTTTTCTCCTCCATCTTTAACAGGGACTTTCAATTAGTGTTCTGTGATCCTCATACACAAATGGCTGAAGTGTGGCTTTTGGCTTAACTGCAGATGCCAGTGCACCTACTGTGTCATTAATTCATTAAATGATCTGGCACCAAACCAGGCCCATCAGAATATTCACTATGCCAATCATCAACCACCCATTTACACTATTTCTATATGAATCCCATTTTTGATTTTCCCCACATTTTAGGACAGAGAATGGAACAGGACTGGACAGGCTTGTAGCCATGATGTTGTGGCAATCTTGTTGCCAATGTATATGTAGCCTGGGGAAAGTACACACTCAGGACAACAAATACTTTTTTGTGTTTTAATTCCTTTATCTGCTTTAGAAGTTTACGTGCCAAAAGAGGGTCTCAAAACAAAACGAACAAATTTACAACCAGTTCTTGCCATTACAATGTCAGTTTAACTTTTGATCCACAACCTTCTGTAGCGGCAAATTGTGTATGCAGTATAAAAATCCATAAAGCAAACCACACAAAACTAATACAGAACTAATACGGTAGTGGCCATTCTGAAGGAACACAATACAAGCAACATTAGAATCCCCCCAACTCTGTATCTTATACATAGCAACGAAAATGTAAGCGAATACATCTCATCTAAGACATCTACTACGTTTTAGTACATACGTGCTGAACTTCCCAACAGCAACTAAACATTCACAGTACGCTGTTACATGCATAATCAGTCATGATACAATAAAGTTAAACAAGAGGTACACTTTGGCACAACTTTTACAAGATATTGCCAGGTAGTTAAATTACAGGAAGACTGACCTACTTGGCCGGTAAGGAACTTTGCACAAGCCACGCTATCCAGCGCCGATGCCTTCACTCGTGAAAATCTAAAGCATCCTCATGTAGAACATGTCAAATTACCGATATTCTTGATTTGCCAACAAGCATAAACAAATTCACATGGATATTGTCAATTAATACTCACCTTTCCTCACCATGCCCAGTTTCTCTGGGAGGAACTCGATTCCAACGGCCCACCAGCTTCTTCAGCAGAAAACAAAATGGTCTCCCCACTATCCCGCGAGTGCGTCATGACATCACCATCTCCACTTAAAGGCACAGACAACTACTCTAGCATTACCCAGATGGATGCGTAAGTAAACTTTTAACGATACTGAATAAGGTTCGACGGTCACCCGGTTACATATACTAAATGTCCTGCTCATGTGTATCATGCGTTTCCTGCCATTCTCTTCATGTTTGTGTATCTATCTAAAAGCTTCTTAAACTCCACCAAACTGCCTGCTTCCATTACTACTGCTGGTAACCCATTCCAGGCACCTACCATTCTCTGTAAAAGCATACTTCTCACATCACCTTTAAACACTTCTCTAACCTTAAAAGCATGTCCTCCAGCATTTGACATTTCTACCCTCAGGAAAAGATTCCATCTACCCCAACTACACCTCTCACAATTTAACAATCCTCCATCATGACTCCCCTTGGCCTCCAGCACTCTGGGATGAACAACACACGTTTGTGCAACCTTTCCTGACGGCTCATAACTTCTAATCCAGGAAAACCTCTTCTGCCCTGTCTCCATAGCTTTCCGATAACTGGGGCAACCAGAACTGCACACAATATTCCAACTGTGTTCTGACTGAAGTTTTCTATATCTGCAGTATGACTTCCCTATTCTTCTCTCAACACCACTTCCAATGAAGACAAGCATGCCTCTTAACCACCTTATCCATTTGTGTAGCCCTTTCAAAGAAATATGGACTGGGATCCCAGGATTCCTCAATGCTAACACTGACTGTATACTTTGTCCTTTCGTTTGACCTCCCAAAGCACAACACCTCACACTTGCCCAGATTGAACTTCATCTGCCACTTCTCTACCCATATCTGAAACTGATATACATCCTGATGTATTCTTTGATGGCCCTTTACACTGTCACACAACTCAAACAATCTTGGTGTCACTCAAAACTGTTAATCCACCCATCTACATTTTCATCAAATCATTGATATATATCAGAAATAACAGAGGACCCAACACTGAATCTTGTGGAAAGCACTGGTCACAGGCCTCCAGCCAGATAATAGATTTCCACCCAGCTCTGTCTTCTATGGGCAAGCTAGTTCTGATTCAAAACATGGAATTTACCCCAGATGCCAAGCATCCTTATTTTTGAATCAACCAGCCATAAAGGACCTCATCAAATACCTCACTAAAGTCCATGTAGATAACCACCAGACCTCATCTTTGTCAAGCTCCATTCACCTCCTCAAAAAAGCTTGATCCCAAGAAAGCCACACCAACTCACACCCCTCCCCCCAAAAAGTCATGCCATTTTTTTTAAAATTCTATAGTCTCTGGGATATTACCTGTTACTAATGAGAATACAGAGATCTTTGTCAATGTCCCAGCAATCTCCACACTTTCTTTCAATTTTCTGAGATATATGCCACCAGGCCCTGGGGATTTGTCTGCCTTAATGCTTTTCAGAAGACTCAACACTCCATCCTCCTTAATTTCAACATGTCCCAGCACATTAGTACAACTCACTCTGCCTTCACTATACTTCAAATCCTTCAGTAAATATTGACACAAGGGCAGATTTAGTACCTCAGCCTATTGCTCTGACTTAAAGAACAAATTATCTTCTTCTTTCTTCCCCTCCCCCCGCCCCTTCAAGTGGACCTGCCCTCTCCTTAATTACCCTCCTTTTCTCAGTGGCTATTGGAGGGCCTATAATATAACATCATTTGGATAACTTCACCTTTCTCATTTCAGAGCACCAAAATCCCTTCTGTGGATGAGACCTTCAATGTGTGCAGTTTGAGTACTGCTGTGATATTGTCCTTTACAAGTAGCGTAAACACTACATTTTTACCCCATCTCTATCCCGTACAAAACAACAAAACCCAGGAGCCTTGTGCTGCCAGTCCTGTCCACCACAATTAGGTCTATGTAATTGCAACAACATCATAATTCCCTTTACTCTAAGTACATAAGCTTTGTACTCTGAAGCTCTAAGTTCATCCTCCTTATCCACAATACTCCTAACATGAAAATAAACACATTTCAGACCGCCAAAGAGTCTTACAAATGTCTATGGTGCAAGAGAAATTGCCTAATCAAGAATCAAACTCAATCACTCAGTTGGAAGTCCAACACTCCCACTGATGATTGTGAGTGAACACAATTGCAAAAACAATGATGCAGACAGGAGTTGAGATGCAGATTCAAAAGCAAGTTTTACTTTCTTTAGCCAAGTTGGCGGGGGGGGGGGGGGAGGGAGGAAGAAACAAGCAACCAGTCCAACTCAAAAATGTAGTAATCCAAACACAAATTCAGCAATCCAAGACCTTGATGCACAAATAAGATCCAGAAATGGCAGACTGTAAGCAGACATCACAAAAACACTGAAGAAAAACATACCAGAGACTCTTGCTACTGACAAGATGGCATTTTAAGACTGAACAAAGTAAGGCAGAGGAAGCAGGGTTTAAAATACACAAACATTAATTGGCAACATGTGCAGTCCACGATGAATAACAGGAGTGTCCAATCAGTTCTGTAAAAACCATAAGAGAACGATGCGTGTCCCTGATGACCAACCCCAGAATAGACCACCCCCTTACCATGTAGCTGTACAGTGGAGAAAATTCTAACTGGTTGCATTACAGCCTGGTGTGGAGGCTCCATGCACAGCAGTGCTAGAGGCTGCAGAGGGGCATAGGCTTGGCCAGTTCCATCACGGGCACAACCATCCCCACCACTGAGGACATCTTCAAGAGGTAAATCCCCATGTAGGTGACATCCATCATTCAGGACCCTCACCGTTGAAGACATGCCCACTTCCTCATATTACCATCGAGGAGGAGGTAAATGAGCCTGAAGACCCATACTCAGTGATTTAGGAACAGATTCTTCCCGTCAGCCATCGGAATTCTGAACAGTGAATGAACCCGTGAAAATAACATTGCTATTCTTTTTTAACCCTTTTTATTTTTATAATTTATAGATTTTTATGCTTTTGCACTATACTGCTGCAGCAAAGCTATGGCTTTCTACTATATATTAGTGATAATAAATCTGATTCTGATTTCACCTAAACCTGCCCGATTCTACCACTCTCATATACACCAAGGGCAGATTAACGGCCGCTAATTAACCTACCAACCTGCATGTCTTGGTCTGTGGGAGAAAATTAGAGGGCTGCAGGAAACCCAAAGTGACACAAGTGTGCAGACTCAACATAGCAGTACCAGAGATCAGGATTGAGCCCAGGTCTCTGTCACTGTGACACTCTGAAATCCTGCAAAACATTATTGCACTAGCGCTGGCCTCCAGCATATCATCTAATGAGTCTGCAGTCGGATAAACTGATTAGACTTTTGCATTTTATCATGTCAGGACTTTGTGGTGGCATTAACAGTAAAACCATTGATGGTTATTACATTGCAAAACCGATGGCAACTCCAGGTTACAGGCACGTGTGCCACATTAATATAGAGATCCCACAGGAAGTGATTCAGCCTTCAACTTAAGCAAAGTTGTTTGTAATTTACATCTCCAGAATCAATGGAAATCAGTTGGACTAATGAAAACTTAAAATATTTATGAACTATCACGGCTGTAAAATAACCTGGAAAGAGAAGGCAGCATGCAGTGTCCAGCTGCCAGTTGTAGCAGATTGAATTATCAGTGACCCCGACTGATTCAGTCAGCTGAATCTGCGGTGTATTCCATGCCAAGCTGCTTTCATTGGCACAATGGGGCAGAGAAATCACACAGCCATCCCTCGAGTGCAGATGGAGTTTTCTTTGCTTTGCTTCTTTCTGCAATGCCTATATAATTTTTCAAAAATCCTGGATAAGATTTAACTCCCATGGTCCCTATATTAATGATGGTACTTTGTTTTGGATAGGGTTTCTTTTTTTTAAGATGCCTCATGCAAGCATCAACTACACCTTAGCCTAATGCTTAGTCAAATACCTTAGTCTAACGTTTTCATGCATTTGGGGCTTGGAGGATGTGAGTTGATTTAACAATTTGTAACCAGAAGAACAAGGAAGGAAGTCTGGGTTGCCAGCTTGCTGACGGAATGGCTGGAAGTAAGAGTGGGGTGGGTGGATGGGAGATTGTGTCAGGATACTCTTCACTGAAGCAAGACTGGAATCGTCGAGACATAGGTCAGTCATGAATACAGTACACATAGATGGCAAATAGTAGGAGACAGTGACATGAATTGGGCTAGTGGTTTGTAATGGATGGTTGAAACGACCTGGTACGGTGGTGGGAAAAATCAAAGATCCTAGCACACTGATGGGTGGCTTGGAGAAAAGCAAATTATGGAAATTGGAGATCCCACATGGAGTTTAGGTGGAATGCAATAGAGACTAAAAGTGTTAGTGGGGAGGGGACATATCCTAAAGAATGAAAGCTAAGTAATTGACATCTAAATTGCAATGAACAAACAAACGACTCTAAAATTCAAAGAAACAGTGGTTGCCCCATTCAAGTATTGCACATACTCATGTTAAAAATACAATTATAAAATATAAAATAGCATCGAGAAATAATAAAGCTGAAATAATAAAAAAAAACAAGCAAACCAATACTGGTAAGGTATTTAACACGGTCCTTTGTGGGAGGCTCAGCCAGTAGATTGAGATGCTGCCATTTGGATTCAAAATGAGCTTGCCCACACAAGACAGAGGGTGTTGGTCGATGGGACTTATTGTGGGTGGAGGTCTGTGACTGGTGGTGTTCCACAGGTGTCTGTACTGGGTCCTCTGCTGTTTGTGATCTATATAAATGACATGGGGGAAAATGTAGATGCGTGAACTAGTAAGTTTGCAGACAATGATGGGTTGTGGTGCTGTGGATCACGTAGAAGATGAACAAAGGAAACAGCAGGATACTAATGAGTTGCATATGTTGTCAGAGAAATGGCAGACAGAGTTTAATCTGGCCAAATGTGCACTTTGGAAGATCAAATGTAAAGAAGAGAACACTGCTAATGGCAAGATCCTTAACAGTGTTGATGTGCAGAATGACCTTGGAGTCCAGGTCCACAGCGTCCTGAAAGAGGCTTCACAGGTTGATAGATAGGTAAAGAAGGCTTGCCTTTATTAGTCAAGGAAATGAGTTCAAGAGTTGCAAAGTAATGTTGCAGCTTTATAAAACTAATTAGTTCACATCTAGAGAATTGTATTCAGTTCTGGTCATTCTACAAGGAGTGATTGATAAGTTTGTGGCTTAAGGTAGAAGGAGTCAATTTTAGAAAACTTAGCACATTTATTTTTCAACATAGTTCCCTCCTACATGTACACACTTAGTCCAGCGGTCATGGAGCATATGGATCCCTTCTTTGTAGAAGTGGCCCACGGCAGGGGTGAATGATAAGTTCATGGCCTAAGGTAGAAGGAGATGAGTTATTAACTTCAAACTTTCTGCATTATCACTCAAAGAGTGGAACTGCATGTGCATGTAACGAGAACGTCTTGGACCTCCAGGTGGTCCACAGCAGGGGTGATTGATAAGTTCGTGGCCTAAGGTAGAAGGAGATGAGCTATACAGCTCTTGTTACATGCACGTGCAGATCGACTCTGAGTGAAAATGCAGAAAGTTTGAAGTTTCTCTTCATCTCCTTCTACCTTAGGCCACAAACTTATCAATCACCTCTCGTATTGTAGGAAGGATGTTGCGGCTTTGGAGAGGGTGCAGAAAGGTTTATCAGGATGCTGCCTGGATTAGGGGCCAATGTACCGTAATGAGAGGTTGTACAAACCTTGGTTGTTTATTCCAGAATGGTGGAGACTAAGGGGAGATCTGATAGGGGTTTATAAGATTATAAGAGGCATAGATAGAGCAGACAGCCAGTATCTTTGCTCCCGGGTTGTAATGTCAAATACCAGAAGTTGTGGATTTAAGGTGAAAGGGGCCAAGTTCAAAAGAGATGGGCAGAGCAATTTTTTTTTGCACGGAGAATGGTGGGTGCCTAGAATGCTTTGCCTGAGGTGGTGATGGAAGCAAATATGATAGAGATGTTCAAGATGTTCTTAGAAAAGCACATGAATGTCAAAGAAATGGAAAGATATGGACATTGTGTAGGCAGAAAGGATTAGTTTAGGTGCGTATTTGATTATTAATTTACTTAGATCGGCACAACATTCTGCGCTGTCAGGCCTGCTCTTGTGTTGCACTGTTTGATGTCCTAAGTTCTATTCAGTAATATTTTCTTTAGGAAGATCTGGGTAGTTGTACCTAAAGTTGTAGCCATAGTACCCTACCTTGTAGCCATCTTTCCAGTTTCCTCCATCAAAAATTTATAACAAAAGCTGTTAGAAATGCTCAACATGCCAGGTCGATTCGATGGAGTGAGCTACAGGCTAATATTTGAGGTCCAGATACACCATGATCCCTACGTACCATTGGTCTAGAAACAGGGCAGACCAGGCACGGCAGCACAATGGTAGCAATCAGGAGGGATTGTCCCTGGGAGTCCACAAACCGGACAGATATCATAGCCTCTGATCAAACACAGACAGAATCAGAATCAAGTTTAACATCACCGGCTTATGTCATGAGATTTATTGTTTTGCAGCAGAAGTACATTGCAATACAAAATAGTAAAAAAACCTATAAATTACAATAACCAGAAAATATGTTAAAAATAATTAAATAAGCCATGTAAAAAGAGAGTGAAAGATAGGGAGGTGGTGTTCATGGATTCATGGGCTATTCAGGAATCTGATGGCAGAGGGAAAGAAGCTGTCCTTAAAACTTTGTGTGTGTGTTGTCACTCTCCCGTATCTCCTTCCTGATGGTAGTAATGAGAAGAGGGCATGTCCTGGATAGTGAGAGTCCTTAAATGATAGATGTTGAATTCTTGGGGTGCCGCCTTTTGAAGATGTCCTTGATGGTGGGGAGGCTCTTGCCCGTGATAGAGCTGGCTGAGTTTACAACACTTTACAGCTTTTTCCAATCCTGTGTATTGGTGCCTCCATACCAAATGGTAATACAGCCAGTCAGAATGCCCTTCATGGTACATTTACAGAAATTTGGTAAAATCTTTGAGGATCTCTTCAAATTACTAATGAAGTATAGGTGCTTGTGTGCCTCTTCGTAATTGCATCAATGTATTGGGCCCAGGCTAGATATTCAGAGATGTTAACACCCAGGAACTTGAAGTTACTCATCCTTTCCACTGCTGATTCCTCAGTGAGGACTGATGTGTGTACCCTCAACTTACTCTTCCTTGAGGTCCACAGATTTTGCTGCTGATCCGTATACAATACTTCCATAGTCTAATCTTGATCTTATTTATGCTACATAAATATACTTCAGTGATGCAAAATCAGCACCCCATTCCAATCCAGCAAGGCACCTCATAACATTTATCACATTTTTACATTTACTAACTACATATCTAACATGTTCTCTCCATGTTAATCTCAACTCAAAGTGCACTCCCAAAAACTGAAAACTTTCAACTCTCTCCAAGTTACTTCCATACAGATTCAAATTAAGTCCCCTGAACTTTTTCCTCGTAAAGAACATGGCTTTTGTCTTCTCCACTGAAAATTTAACACCCCACTTTGTCCCCCACTCTTCAACTTGATTAATTCCATCTTGCATTTTCGTAACTATATGTTCAATATTTCTCCCTCTTTTCCACAAAACCTAGTTATCTGCAAACAATGATCTCCCCATTTCCGTTGGAATATTTACGAATATATCATTTATCAAAATGGAGAATAAAGTTGGACTCACTACACTCCCCTGAGGCGTCCTGTTTTCTACAACATACTGGCTTGATAGCTCTGATCCTATCCTCACCTGAATAGTTCCCCCGTTTAAAAAGTCCTTAACCCAATTGAACATTGCCCCCCAATTCCCATTAAATGTAGCTTGATTAGGAGCCCCTCTTTCCATAACATATCATAAGCTTTCTCAACATCAAAAAAAACTGCAACCACTGTCTCCTTATTTACTTGAGCTTTCCTTATTTCATCCTCTAGACACAACACCGGATCCATAGTATTCCTTCCTTTCCTGAACCTGCTTTGATACATAGCCACCATACCTCTACTTTCCAAGAAGTACAGTAACCTCTCATTTATCATACATTCTATAAATTTACATACATGTGACGTCAAGGCAATTTGCCTGTAGTTTTCTGGCCTGCTGGCATCTTTCCCAGGTTTCCTTATTGGAATAATTATTGCCTCTTTCCAGTTCCCTTGTATTCTCCCTTCATCCCAGACTTTGTTATACAGAAGCAGTAGTTTCTCCAGACTTCCTTCACTCAAGTGTTTTATCATACTGTAACATATTTCATCTTTACCTCGTGCAGTCTTTCTTGTTTTATCTAGTGCCTTTCTTAATTCTCCCATGCTGAAAGGGAGATCTTGCATACCGTCAAGGTTAGTTTTCCTACATAAAGCTTCCGTATTTTCAGCTTTTGTTTTCTCTCTACCTCTTCTTCCCTTCTATTATCGGAACTATGTGTCATAAAAAAAGTGTTTGCCAACAACTCTGCCTTTTCCTTATTTGTTACTGCAGTCACATTTCCATCAACCAGAACTGGGTACCTCCACTCTCTCCTGTCCCCTCCCATCCTTTTTATCATCCCCTCATCTCTCCTACCTGAGTTGTGTTTCCGATTGAATCACAATACTTTCTCCAGTGCGTTCTTTTAGCATGTCTTATTGTCCTCCTTACTACTGCCTGAGCTTGTTTGTACTGAATCATATGTTGGAAATTATGAGTTCTTTTAACCAGTTTAAATGTCTTATTTCTATTTCTCACTGCTTCCTTACAATTATCATCCCACCATGGTATTATTGTCTTCTTTATTCTTCCTTTACTTTTAGGAATGGATTCTAATGCAGCTGATATTATACCTTGTTTTAATATACTGTCAAGTGTTTCTACATCCATTCCATCACTGATCTGACCTAGATATCTATCACTTTTTTCCAGAAGTTTCTCCCAGTTGGCTTTCTCAAGGATCCATTTCCACCTGTATTCTCTGTGACCAATGAAGCAGAAATATTTATCTTGCACCAGATTGGGTAATGATCACTCCCTACAGTTCCTTCTTGGTACACTAACCAATCACACACTGATGCAATGGAATTTGATAGTAATGTAAGATCAAGCACAGATTCTTTACCTGTATTAACATCAATTCTAGTACTACTGCCATCATTTAGGCACACTAAATACTTCTCATCTAGCAACTCCTCTATTACCCAACCATTGATGTCTGTTCTGTCATCCCCCATAATACATTATGTCCATTGAAATCACCACACCAAACAATGTTACTACTATTCTGCCCTTCTATCTCCTCAAGCTTGTTTAACTCTAGTCTTTTGCATGGATTATAATAATTCACAATCACCAACTCTTTCCTTTCAGCCCATACTTTTACTACCACATACTCTTGTTCACTTCCTACACCTAGTATTCTATAAGGAATATCTTGCTTTACACAAGTTGCACATCCTCCTCTTCCACCCTCTCTCCTGTCTTGCCTTACTGCCTCATAACCATATAAAACAAAATCTAAATTAGGTTTTAACCAGGTCTCCTGGATACACACAACATCTGGCTTTTCTCTCCTACTCGCGATAAACTGCTCGAAATCTTGTCCATTAGCAATCAGGCTTCTTGCATTCCATTGAAGAAGTAGCATTATTAGTAATATCAACCCACACATACTGTCTCTTGACTTGACTGTACCCTGAGTTCATCGTTTACTTCTTCCCATTTTAATCCTATCATACCCAAATGGTGCTCTGCAGCTTTCACAATAATCTGAATCCTTTCAGTTTTAGATTTGATCTCATACATTGCGTTTACCACTCCTGCTATAAAGGTCACCAGTTTCTTCTTCTCTATCCATGCATTCTTCTTATCTTGCCTTTCTTTAGCTGCTGCTTGCTCTTTGCCGAATCCTCCCTCATTCATTTTCTTCTGTCCTGCCAACTTGACTGCCTCAGCATGAGACTTTTTCCTTCACCCTTATCTGCTGCACCTCCACCTCTTTTTTCAACACTTCACACCCCCAGTACGCTACACTATGGTTACCGCCACAATTACAGCACTTTGGTCTCACTCCCTCTCCACATTTTCCGTATTCATGTTCCCCACCACACCTTGCACATCTTCTCTTTCCTTTGCACACTTTGGCCACATGCCCAAACTCCTAGTAACTGAAACACCTCATAGGTTTTGGTATATATTCTCTTACATTGTATCTTAGGAATCCAAAATATAACTCTTTGGAGGCACCTTTTCCTCGAATTCTACCAGAACAGTTTCAGTCTCTCTTTTCTCTGCTCCCCTTGTCATTCTTTTCACACTCTTCACTGAACTATTCCTCACCCTCAAGTTCTCCACTAGCTCCTTCATATTAACACTGAGGGGAACCCCAGATATCACCCCCCGGCAACCATTTACCCTTTGTGCTCCAACTCTTACAACCCTGGACACTTTGACTTTCCCAGCATTAGTCACCTTCATTGCCTTCTCCATCTGCTCTTCAGTTTTACATCCTATCAGCAGGTTTCCATCTCCTAAAGTTCTCGCATGGTTCACTTCTCCTACTTGTCCTCTAATGATTTTTGTTAGCTTAAGCAGATCAATTTCCTTTACTCCCCCTTCCCCCTCAAATCTTACCACTACATTTAGCAATTTTGTCCTCGGGCCCTTCTCCTCAACTTTTCTTCCCTCACTTTCCAATCCACCTACACTCAACCCACCTCCTTTCTTTCTCTTCCGACCCATCGTCTTCCTGTTCTTAGTCCCTCTCCCTACCTCTTCCCACTCATACTCTGTGCTACTGCTGTCACCATCAGTCTCCTTCCCTGCCATCCTATCAGAGTTTGCAAGGGACCGTGTACAAATATCGTTCCGGACCTATACAAGCCGTCGGTCAATATTCCCACAGAATGTCCCTCACAACAGCCAGCAGCCAGCAGGTAACTCTGGCCCAGCAGTTCAAAACAGCAGCCTAAAAACCAGCCAGTCAGCCCCCTACCCTGTACTCTGTGCCATTGGTCTTTAAATATCCTCCTCATATCAGATGTGGAAGTCCAGAAACAGCTGCTTATGGTTAATTCTTCCAAGTTCTTGCCAAATGCTCTTGTAATTTGTCCTGCTCCGATGTAATGCTCTCCAACAAGGCCCTACTTATCTTATATACACCTACCTTAAAATTTAAGCAGCTGTGGTCACTGTTCCCTAACTGCTCACCCACAGAAAGGTCAGTCACCTGGCCAGGATCATTACCCAACTGTTCCAGTACAGCCCCTCCTCTTGTAGGACTATCTACATATTGATTTAAGAAACCTTCCTGGATGCACCTAACAAATTCTGCCCCAACTAAGCCCATTTCATTATGAAGGCCCCAGTTTATATCAGGGAAATTGAAGTCCTCCATAACAATAACCCTATTGTTTAGACACCTTTCCTTCATCTGCTCGCATATTTGTTCCACAATGTGCCTGGTGGCTCTTAGAATGTTGAAATTACAATCCCATCAGAGTGATTGCATCTTTCTATTTTTGAGTTCTACCCATATAGACTCAGTAGACATGCCCTCCATTATGTCCCTTCTGTGTGCAGTTGTGATATTGTCTCTAATTAGTAGCTCAACTACCCCCCCCCCCGCCACACCTTAACTCCCTTTCTATCTTTTCTAAAGCATCATAACTCTGGAACATTAAGCACCTATTCCTGCCCCTCTCTCAACCAAGTCACCATAATGGCCACGACATCGTAGTTCCGTGTACTGATCCATTATCTAAGTACACCACCTTTACCCATAATACTCCAAGTATTAAAATACGCACTTTTCGAAGTACCTGTCCCATCATATCTAGTACTTTGCTCCTGTCTGTTTTTACTGGCCCTGACGTCTACCTTCCTTTTCATCCTTTCACTTTCTGACCAGGTGCTCTAGTCCTGTCTAATAGAAATATCCATTGCACTGTCCCTCCTGAGAAGAAAGACCAATTTCACACGAAGGTATCTGCGGTGGTTTTGTGTGACATAAAGTTGTGTTAAATGGGTTAGATCTGAAATGGCTTTCAATATTCAAATGATGAAGGAGGCACTGTGGGATATCGATAGAAATATATTCCCTCAAATTCTGTGGCCCAGTGCTTTATAATTACCACCAACTCTGCTTCAGTGACGAGCATTGAAAAAGACATGTCTGGATTAGTATCAGCCATACTTAGAAGTGCCAACCTGTTAAATTTTAACATCACATGCAATCCAAGCCAGCAAAGGAACAAACAACTGTCAGAGATAAGTGATTCCACATCCTTTTAACTTTGATGGTTGTGTCAAAGATAAGTGGAAATAACTTTTTCAAGATAAGTGGTCATCATGATACAGCAATCCTGACACATCCAATGCTGAATAATGATAAGCAATCAAAGAGCTAATGGAATCAATCAGAATCAGCTTTAATATCACTGACATATATCACGAAATTTGTTGTTTTGTAGCAGCAAAAATGGTATAAATTACAATAAGTTTTTTTTTAGTGCAAAAAAGCGAGCATAAGTAGTGATGTAGTGTTTATGGGTTGGTTCATTGTCCATTCTGAAACCTGCTGCTGGAGCAAAAGAAACCGTTCCTAAAATGTTGAGTGTGTGTCTACAGGCTCGTGTACATCCTGCATCTCCCCTCTGCCACTTACCCCTGCAAATAGCCAATGTGCTGCACCTTCACCCTCACCTCCACCGAGAGCCGCAAACAGTCCTTCCAGGTGAAGCATCACTTTGCTTGTGAATCAGCAGGTGCTGTCTTTTGTGTTCGGATCTCCCGATATGGCGTCCTCTACATCAGTGAGATGCGATCAAAATTGGGGGACATCTTCATAAAGCACCTCTGCTTCATTCACCTAAAGCAGAGCTTCCTAGAGGCCAAACATTTTAATTCCAATTTTCTTTCCCATTCTGACATGTCAGTCCCATGGAGTCCTCCATGGAGGAGGAGCAATATCTTATATTCTGTCTGGGTACCCTCTAATCTGATGGCATGAATTTTGATCTCTCCTTCCAGTTAAAAAAAATCCCTCCCCCTCCCCTCTTCTTCTATTCCCCTCTCTGACCTCTTACCTCTTCTCACCTACATATCACATCCTCCTGCGTCCCCTCCTCCTTCCCTTTTTGCTATGGTGCACTTTCCTCTCCTAGTAGATTCCTTTATCTCCAGCCCTTTACCTTTCCCACCCACCTGGCTTCCCCTATCACTTTCCACCTAACCTCCTTCCCCTCCCCTCAACTTCTTGTTCTGGCATCTTCCCCCTTCCTTTCCAGCCCTGAAGAAGGGTCTTGACCCGAAATGCTGACTGTTTATTCATTTCCACGTATGCAGCCTGACCTGCTGAATTCGTCAGCATCTTCAGACTTTCTCATTAGATTATTAGATTAGATTATGAGGACACCCAGTCCTCTTTTATTGTCATTTAGTAATGCATGCATTAAGAAATGATACAGTGTTCCTCCAGAATGATATCACAGAAACACAAGACAAACCAAGACCAAAAAAAACTGACAAAAAACACATAATTATAATATATAGTTACAACAGTGCAAAGCAATACCGTAATTTGATAAAGAACACACCACTGGCATGGTAAAAAAAAGTCTCAAAGTCTCCCGAAAGTCCCATCATCTCACACAGACAGAGAAGGAAGAAAAACTCTCCCTGCCATGAGCTTCCAGCACCGCAAACTTGCCAAGGCAGCACTCTGGAAGCACCCGACCACAGCCGACTCTTGAGTCCGTCCAAAAACTTCGAGCCACTGACCAGCCCTCCGACACTGAGCACTGAGCACCATCTCTGCCGAGTGCTTTGATCCTGGCCCCAGCAACAGGCAATAGGCAAAGCCGAGGATTTGGGGCCTTCCCCTCCGGAGATTCTTGATCGCACAGTAGCAGCAGCAGCGAAGTGGGCATTTTAGAAGTTTCTCCAGATGTTCCTCCGTGCTCCTCACGGCTGTCTCCGTCAAATCAGGATTGTGCTTGGCCCCTATTTAACAAATACGATATCATCTCGGAGCGGCCGCCATCTTCTCCTCCCCTTCTCATGTTTATGATCCTATACCTCTTCCCTGATGGTAATAATGAGAAAAAAGCAGGTGCTGGTGATGGATTCCTTAACGATGGATGTCACCATTATGAGGCTCTGCTTTTGAAGATGTCCTTGGTGCTAGGGAGGCTAGTGCCCATGATGGAGCTTGTTGAGTTTGCAAAGCTCTGCAGCTTTTCCTGATCCTGTGCAGTGGCCCCTCCATACTAGATAGTGATGCAACCAGTTAGAATGCTCTGTTAAAATTTTTGTGGGTCTTTGGTGACATGCCAAATTTCCTCAAAGTTCCAATAAAATATAGCCAGTGTCATGCTTCCTTAGTAATTGCATCAGTATGTTGGGCCCAGGATAAATCTTCAGAGAGGTTGGCACCCAGAAACTTGAAGCTGCTCACCCTTTCTACCGCTGAACCCTTGATGAGAGCTGGTGTGTGTCCCTTGACTTCGCCTTTCTGAAGTCCACAATCAGCTCCTTGGCCTAGTGACCTAGAGTGCAAGGTTATTGTGGTGATACCACTCAACCATCTGATCAATCTCACTCCTGTATGCCTTCTCATCACCATCTGAGATTCTGCCAACAACATTTGTGTAATCGGCGAATTAATAGTTCCCACTTGAGTTGTGCCTAGCCATACAGTCACAGGTGTAGAGAGAGTAGAGCAGTGGGCTAAGCAACAACCCCAGAGGTGTCCTGGTGTTGATTGCCAGTGAGGAGGAGGTGTTATTTTTGATCCGCACTGACTGTGGTCTCCCGATGAGAAAGTCAAGAATCCAGTTGCTCGTGGAAGTACAGAGGCCCAGGTTTTGAAGCTTGTTGATTAGTACTGAGACGATGATAGTGTTGAACGCTGAACTGTAATTAACAAACTGCAGCCTGACATAGGTATCGCTGTTGTCCAAGTGATCCACAGCCAAGTGGAGAGCCAGTGAGATTGCATCTGCTGTAGACCTATTGCAACAGTAGGCAAATTGCAGTGGGTCCAGATCCTGCTTAGGAAGGAGTTAATTCTAGCCATGACAAACCTCTCAAAGCACTTTATCACAGTGGAGGTGAGTGCAACTGGGCAATAGTTGTTGAGGCAGCTTATCCTGCTTTTAAAGACAAGAGATACTGCTGGAAATCCAGAGTAACACATACAAAATGCTGCAGGAACTAAGCAGGTCAGGTGACATCTATGGAAAGGTATAAACAGTCGTCATTTCGGGCCAAGACCCTTAATCAAGAATGAGCAACACAAATCAAAGTTACTGGTGAACGCAGCAGGCCAGGCAGCATCTCTAGGAAGAGGTACAGTCGACGTTTCGGGCTGAGACCCTTCATCAGGACTAAGTGAGGAGCTGACTTAAAATGTCTGATGCCATTTTTCTTCAATGAACAGTCAGAATTCTTCTGACATGTATTGTGATCTGTTGTCACTCACATTTGTTCTGGTAATCCATTTCAGGCAAAGATAATCCTCAGAGGGGAGACAGTCTTGGCTGAGGTGGTTGCTTTCATTGGTATAACCTCCGGCCACTTCGAATGAGCATTAATCAGAAACATAGAGTCCATCAATGGCACAGCAATATTTACTATTTGCCATGATGACGACGGCCACTCCCACAGGTGTGATGGTGCCTGTGGGGTGTATTTTGAACTTTTTGGCATCCCAAACAGCTTTTGGCCAAGTTTTCAATCTGTTCCTCTATTCCCAGCCTCTACACGTAGCTTTGGGTGAGACTCTTCATCTTGACTGTACCCAGGTATCCTTCAAGCAGATTTTCTAACAGTTGTGCAGTTTAGAGGGAACCACAACACAAGATCCACACATCAGCATTTTTTGACATCCCAACAGATGGTCTCATCTTGCTGAGAACTCAGGAAACATAGAGTTACCATGAGCGGGTCATCCTTGTGTGGTGATTTCATAGACATCTGATAATGTCAGGTCATTCCTGGGTTCTCTTTGTTTTTCAGAATTTGTTACTGGCAGCAAATGTAGTGTGGAACACTTCTGCTGGGTCACAGTATGAAGATGTCTCTTCTTCAGTTGTCAATAGTGGAAGACGTGGCTAGCCATCAGTGTTGCTGTGTTCTTTGGTAACCTTGAACTCAATGTCATAAAAGTCGGCTGTTAGGAATAGTGCCCAATGTTGTAACTGGGTAGCAGTCATCACTGGAATTCTTTTCCTGACCTTGGAATGGACATAAGGGGCTGGTGATCACTACACTCTTCAGTGATCTTGAAGCAAACACAATTGGGCATTCAGATCCATCTTTCATAACGTGTGACAAAACGGCTTCAATGCCATGAAGGGACACATTGTACACCAGTCTGATGGGCAGGATGGGTCATAATGGGTGAGCAGTTCATTGGATATTATTAGTCTCTTTGTTTCCTTGAATACTTTTCACAGCTTTCTGACCATTCCCACTTTGCTCCTGTCTGTAGCAGTGCATTCAATGGATGAAGCATTGTAGCAATGTTTGGGAGAAACTGGTGATAAAAGTATGACTTGTGTTGTGACACTTTTTCCGGTTTGGGTGCCTGCAGCACTGCTTCAGTTTTCTCTTGTGACTTATGTAAGCCCTGCTTGTCAATGACATAACTAATCAAAATAGGACATACATGGTAAATGGTAGGGCATTAAAGAATGCTTTAGAACAGAGGGATCTAGGAATAATGGTGTATAGTTCCCTGAAGGTGGAATCTCATGTGGATAGGGTGGTGAAGAAAGCTTTTGGTTTGCTGGCCTTTATTAATCAGAGCATAGAGTATAGGAGCTGGGATGTAATGTTGAATTTGTATAAGGCATTGGTAAGGCCAAATCTGGAGTATTATGTACAGTTCTGGTCACTGAATTATAGGAAAGATGTCAATAAAATTGAGAGAGTACAGAGGAGGTTTACTAAAATGTTGCCTGGGTTTCATCTCCTAAGTTACAGAGGAAGGTTGAACAAGTTAGGTCTTTATCATTTGGGGCGTCGAAGGTTGAGGGGAGACTTGATAGAGGTGTTTAAAATTATGAGGGGGATTGATAGAGTTGATGTGGTTAGACTTTTTCCATTGAGAGTGGGGATGATTCAAACAAGAGGGCATGGGTTGAGAATTAGAAGACAAAAGTTTAGGGGTAACATGAGGGGGAACTTCTTTACTCAGAGAGTGGTAGCTGTGTGGAAAGAACTTCCAGCAGAAGTGGTTGAGGCAGGTTCGATGTTGTCGTTTAAAGTTAAATTGGATAGATATATGGACAGGAAAGGAATGGAGGGTTATGGGCTGAGTGCAGGTTGGTGGGAATAGGATAGGGTAAGAGTTCAGCATGGACTAGAAGGGCCGAGATGGCCTGTTTCCATGCTGTAATTGTTATATGGTTACATGTCCAAAATGTGAGATTTCATTCTTGAAACAATCACATTTCTCTCTCTTTGCATGCAGACCATATTCAATCAGCCTGGTAAGCACTTTACCAAGGTTTTGCAAGTGCTCTTCATCATTTTTGCTGGTCACACTGAAGTCATCAGGATAACATTGTGTTCCTGGGATATCTAGGAGCACTCGGTCCATTGCTCTTTTCCAAATTGCTGGAGCTGATGGGACGCCAAAAATGAGATGATTATATTGGAACAGTCCCTTGTGAGTGTTGATTGTGAGGAACTTCCTGCTTGTCTCCTCTATTTCTATTTGCAGATAGGCTTGTGACAAGTCAATCTTTGAAGACCTCTCCCCACCTGCCAAAGATGCAAAATTGCCTTCTATTTGTAATAAGGGATACCGCACAGTACACAACACCGGGTTGAAACTCACCTTGAAATCGCCACGTATGTGAATGGCTCCGACTTTCCCTTTCTTGATCGCTGAGACAATGGTTGTGGCCCAATTGCTCCACTCAACCTTCAAGAGAATTCCAGACATCTCCAAGCTCTGCAGTTCAGCATTCACTTATAGACTTAAGGCTACGTCCAAGCTACGCCGGATAATTTTGAAAATGCTGGTTTCGAGTAAAAACGACAGGCGTCCACACTAAGCGTTTTTCAAAATATCTCCGTCCACATTAGACGGATATTTGTGTGAATCTCCTCCTACTGGGCATGCGCAGGACACACAGAAAACAAGCAAAGAGGAAACGGTATACTTGGTGCGCGTTTGACCAGTTACAGAGTAGAAAAACTTAAAAGGAATTGCTCTTGGCTCTCTTGCAGGAGGACTTAAACTAAAAAAACAAATACTGGAGCGTATGGAGGCAACCGACAAGGAGTTCACAGACAGTATGACCCTGCTGACGACGAACATTGAAAAACTGACTAACTCTGTTGCATTAATAAAGCACCTTGTTAAATGTATAAAACGTCTGCATCGGTGTTATCTTGTATTTCCATACAATGTTACATTAGGCTGTTACACATCTATTGTCAGAGAAGTACTTGCATAAATAGGTGCACTGTGCACACTTTATGGAATCTTGATGTTGCTGTTTCATCCAGTTCAATTCTGGCCTTCGGGCTTTTGAGTTTACCAATCCCCTTTTCAAAAACCTTATCATTAGCATTAAGCAGCTGTGCCAGTCTCTGATTGGTGCTACCATTTGGGCTGCCATTGCCTGTTGTCACACTGAGAGCTTTGACGGAGTGCCAGTCTAGCTGGAATTTTCTCAATAATTCACAGTTGGCCCTCCACTTTTCAGTACATAAGGTCCTAATGCTTTGTTTGGCCTCCACACATCACGCTCACCTTCAGTTTGCCTTTGGGAGACAATTCTTTGCCTTTGTAGGTCTTTAGCATCACTGAAGTCTTCTCCAATGGTCTAAAAAACAGCCTGTTAGCCTCTGGAATTATGGACAAAGCTGACCCTGTATCCAGCTCCATTTTCAGTCTTACACCAGGCACATCTATTGTGATCCAGATGATTTTGTGACCTCCTTCAGTAATATTATGCAATTCTAAGCATGACAGTTCACCTATGTTGTCAGATTCTGTTTTACATTTGGTAACCTTTATGATTTGCTTATTTCTGTTTGAGACTTTTCACTTGGTTGTGCTTTTTGTCTGCCTTTCACATTCTCTCTACGTGAACTTGTTTGTGACACTTTCTGCAGACTTTTACTTTGAACCAACAGTCATTTGCATCATGGGAGAATTTACTGCATTGATAACATCTTTGGCTTTTTGCACCATTCAGAGACATTTTGTGCCTTTCACATTCTAACCCCCTTTTCTGTAGATCTGCTTCATCCTTTGCTGCAATCTCTGATGATATTGCAATGGTCAATGCCCATTGTGAGGTTAGGTCTCTCTCTGCCAGTGGCTTCTTTTGAGTGCTTTGACTATACATGCCACATGCAAGTTTGTCCCTTAATGCATCAGAAAGTCCTTCTCTAAAGTTATAGTACTGGGAAAGTTTGTGCAGTTCTGCAATGTACTCAGAAAGACTTTCATCTTTTGACTGATTCCTTTTGTAAAATCTAAATCTCTCAGCTATTACCAGTGGTTTTGGGCTTAAGTGATTTTGTAAAATTGTAACAATTTCATCAAACGTCTTGCTTGGTTACATAAGAGACTGTACGTCCTTGCACCCATTAAGTGAAGAAGTGCCGGTGCTTTTTTTGCTCCTCCATGTTGTCACAGTATAATACAGTTCATCCCTCTTGATATACGACTCCCAGCCTTCATTAGCACTATCAAATTCATCAACTTTCCCGACTGAAGCCATCGCCACGTTATTTTCACTTTAAATTCATTGCTTTTTCCACTATTACTCATGTGTCCCTCGGCTTTCTCATGATGTTTAACTCTTGCAGCTTCATCCCTTAACTGTCCATGCAGTTCGTGATATTCTCTGATATTCAGGTTCGCACTCATTGCCAACTTGTTGTGTCTGTGCACAACTACATATCGATTAAATAAAAGCATGCACGTGGGAGATGGTTTAACTGGTGTATTCGCATTGCAGCAAGAGGTAGAGAGAGAGAGAGAGTGAGAGAGAGAGAACCATGTGCATATGCCGACAACAGAACAATACGTAGTGCTAAGGGGAATCATTGCTCTAAAAGAGCATACATTACAGAAAGAGTGGCCAGTTTCAAGTGTGTAAACATCTCTGAAGATTTATCCTGGGCTCAGTGTATTGATGCAACTATTAAGAAAGGATGACAGTGGCTATATTTCAAATTAAATTTGAAGGGACTTGGTATGTCACCACAGACACTCACAAATTTCTACAGATGTACTGCGGAGAACATTCTAACGTTGTATCACCATTTGGTATGGAGGGGCCATTGCGTGGGATCGGAAAAAGCTGCAGAAAGTTGAAAAGTTTCCCAGATCCATGATGGGTACTAACACCCCAAGCATCCAGAATGCCTTCAAAAAACGATGCCTCAAAAAGGTGGTATCCATGATTAAGGACCCCCATCATCCAAGATATGTCCTTTTCTTATTGCTACCATCAAAAAGGAGGTACGGAAGCTTGAAGACACACACTCAATGTTTCAGGAACAGCTACTTCCCCTCTGTCATCAGATTTCTGAAGGGCGATGAATCCATGAATGTCACCACACAATTTTTTTCTCTTCTTGTATGACTTATTTAATTAATATGTGTACTTATTTTAATTTATAGTTTTTTTATTATTATGTATTGCAATGTACTGCTGCCATGAAACAACAGCTAGTGATATTAAACATGATTCTGATTTATTGAATTGTTGCTTTTTATTTAGAGAAATCTATAAAATTTGTGATTGTGTGAATAAACTGGAGTCCTGTTGCAGAAGTTACTTACCAAATAGAAAAATGAGAGAAACAGAAATGTCTTTTTATTAATTCTGTTAGAGTAAACATTTACATTAAATAATTCCTCATTTTCTTACGTACTTTTTTCAAAGACACTATCGAACTCCTATTACAAAAATTCCAACAAAATATAAATTGTGGCAAATAAATTTCAAAAACTAAAATCCTATTCTTTTAGATATCATATTACAGTTTAAATAGAGTCAGGTAATTTTTTCTATCATTTTAAAATTTAGCAGAACATCTGGAAAGAAGTATTACATTTCATTGGTAGGAACTAAGTGACAGAAAATTTAATTATTTGCATTTTCATAAAATATGTCATAAGAATTAATTTGTTAGTGATATATCTGTTAAGCAATCCAACAAATCACGCTGACCATGGAACAATGTAACTGTGTTGTGAAATGTTATTTTGGATTTGTTCACCAGAGGGCAGTAAAATATTACAACAAGCTGCATGTCTAACAATTCAATTCGAAAATTAATTTATTTGATACATTTAAAATATTCATCAGGTCTAATACAATATTCCCTATGAGTCAGAACATCCTTTAAAAAGAACAAAAAGTCTTAATTCCAACAAATTCTGTTCATTTAAAAGAATTTGTGTACTAAAAATACAATAACCATCAAATGATATCTTATAATCAACTGAAAAATGAAAGTAGTATTAACTAGATATTACCAATCAATTTTTACTCCTAATATTTTAGAGTGAAGGAAATAAAATTAGTAGTATGTATTTTATTTGCATCCATTTGAATCTCAATCTCCAAATACTGTATGTGGAAAATTTCAAAATGTGCAATCAAGCATGCACAAAGTTTATAGATTTTAAAACCTGCATTGAATAGACTAATCAAATAATCCCCTTGTTAAATTAGTTGGTAAAAATATTAAAACATGATCTTATTTGTCCTCCACATATTTGGAGCTGATCATCTCTATACCCATGACTGTGTGGCTAGGCATAGCTCAAATACCATCTATAAATTTGCTGATGGTACAACCATTGTTGGCTGAATCTCAGACGGAGAAGAGAGGGTGTACAGGAGTGAGATATGTCAACTTGTGAAGTCGTGTCACAGCAACAACCTTGTACTCAATGTCAGTAAGACAAAAAAGCTGATTGTGGATTTCAGAAAGGGTAAGATGAAGGAACACATAACAATCCTCACAGAGGGATCAGAAGTGGAGAGAGTGAGCAGTTTCAAGTTCCTGGGTGTCAAGATCTCTGAGTACCTAACCTGGTCCCAACATATCGATGCAGCTACAAAGAACGCAAAACAGCGTCTATACTTCATTAGGAGTTTGAAGAGATTTGATACGTCAACAAAAACACTCAAGAACTTCTATCGATGTACCGTGAAGAGCATTCTGACAGGCTGCATCACTGTCTGGGGGTGGCTACTGCACAGGACCGAAAGAAGCTGCAGAGGGTCATAAATTTAGTCAGCTCCATCTTGGGTACTAGCCTTCAAAACACCCAGGACATCTTCAAGGAGCGATGTCTCAGAAAGATAGCGTCCATTATTTTGGACCCCCAGCACCCAAAGCATGCCCTTTTCTCATTGTTACCATCAGGTAGGAGGTACAGAAGCCTGAAGGCACACACTCAGCGATTCAGGAACAGCTTCTTCCCCTCCGCCATCTGATTCCTAAATGGACATTGATCCCTTAAACACTAACTCACTTCTTTAATATATATTTTTTCTGTTTTTGCATGATTTTTAATCTATTCTTTATATGTATACTGTAATTTATTTATTTATTATTATTTTTTTCTTCTATATTATGTATTGAACTGCTGCTGCTAAGTTAACAAATTTCACAACACATATTGGTGATAATAAACCTGATTCTGATTCTGATTCATTAGGGTTGTTCCTGAATCAAATCCTTTTTCAGCACCTTAGAACATGCCTTCACACGGCCTCTCTCACAGTGTATAAAGTGTTCCTATGCTACTTTACATCAATCATTTCCTTCCCCCCTGTTGCTGGCATCTGACACCTTTGTAAATGTGAGAAAGACATAGCTCTCATTTCCATCCTTTAGTCATAATGTTTAGATAAGGGTTGGCTGTTTTTCCACTCTAAATTAGCCAGTGTATTCAGGATTTTTCCCAAATCAAAGCTTCAAATTGGGGCAGAAATTCATCACAGATTGCTCGCACTGAAAGGGTGTTAAATTTTCAGCCTCTTATAATTCCTGCCTCCCCATTTCTATTCACTTCAGTGACTCAGAAAATGCTTGTGTTTGCATCTCTGCTTCGCTTGCATTCAGGAGTCAATAATGGTGTGTATTCGGCAACCCCTCGCTCACAGGAATGCTTGGAATATTGATGAAGTCCAAGTACATCCACTCCATCAATGTGCAGTTGATGTATAATCATATATAGATGACAGGTCAGATAATCCCAATGATTTCAGGTTGGTGTTCCCAGATTTATCAACACAGCTACTGCAGAACTAAATTCATATAGATGTAAAAGTTTCACCTGAATTTCATTCCAGATAGTATATTCTGTTGTATGGTTTAATGCCAGGTTCTGGACTCTCCTGATATTAAGGATATCCATGTATCCTCTCTGTATAGTCTGGTTAGAATTTACAGGTTTCTCTAATTTCCTTTCCCATTCTTCTCTTCTCTAATGAATATAGGCCTATTGACTCAACCTCTCCTCCTATATCAGTACTGCCATCTCAAGAACCAGTCCAGCAAATCTTCATGGCACTCTAAAGCAAGAACATCCTTCCAAAACTGCACACAAAACTCCTGATGATGTCCCTCTGAAGTTCTGTACAGCTGCAGTGAGACATCCTTGCATCTGTAATTAAATTCTCTTACAATAGTGTGACACACTGTTTGTCTTTGTAAGTTCTTCTTGCATCTTATTGCTTGACTGGCGTACAGGGGCACAAAATCTTGTTGCAACTTCCCTTTCCCAATTTATCACCCCCAATTTGATACTCAGTCTTTTAGTAACAAATCGGGTAACCTTACATTTATTCATGTTAAGCTGTATTTTCTTACCCATCGTTTCTAAATCACATTGGAGCCCATGCTAGTCTTCACACATCGTCATTAGCCTTTCTCTTTCTCCATCTATCCCAACCAGCTTTGCAAACTCAAAGATAGAATATCACAAACCTATATTCAACATTTAATGTACTGTATATTGTGAATAGTTGGGGTCAAGCACTGATCCCTGCATCACTCTGCTAATTAATGACTACTTCTTAGAGAAATATCATGATAGTTCTACTTTCATTTCCCTAACCAGCTAATCCTCAGACAGTCCCAGAATATCATCCACTATCTCATGTGCTTTAGTATTGCATGCCAATCTATAATGTAAGATCTTACTGAAAAACCTTCTGGAAGTCTAAAAGTGTCACATCCATTGACTTGCTTCTGGGTTGCATTGCACTTGTTGCAAGAACCTTGTCTCAGTGGTATATCACAAACAAGAGAAAATCTGCAGATACTGGAAATTCGAGCAACGCATACAAGATGTTGGAGGAACTCAGCAGGTCAGGCAGCGTCTATGGAAAGGAGTAAACAGTAAGAGCTTCGGGCTGAGACCTTTCATCATGACTGGAGAAAAAAGATGAGAATTCAGAGTAAAAAGATGGGGAGGGGGAGGAAGGAGTACAAGGTAGAAGGTAATAGGTGAAACCAGGAGAGAGGCAGGGGTGAAGTAAAGAGCTGGGAAGTTGATTGGTGTAAGAGATAAAGGACTGGAGAAGTGGGAATCTGATAGGAGAGGGCAGAAGGCCATGGAAGAAAGGGAAGGGGGGAGGAGCACCAGAGGGAGGTGATGGGCAGGTAAGGAGATGAGATGAGAGAGGGAAGTGGGAATGGGGAATGGTGATGGTGGGGGGGGGGGTGCATCACTGGTAGTTTGAGAAATAGATGTTCATGCAGCAGTAGCGGAGGCCATAGATTAACATTTCGGAATGGGAATGGGAAGTAGAATTAAAAGAGGTGGCTGCTGGGAGATCCCACTTTTTCTGGCAGACGGAGCATAGGTGCTTGGCAAAGTGATCTCCCAGTTTATGTCGGATCTCACCGATATACAGGAGGCCACACTGGGAGCACTGGATTCAGTAGATGAGCCCAACAGACTGACAGATGAAGTCTCGCTTCACCTGGAAGCACTGTTTGGGGCTCTGAATGGTAGTGAGGGAGGAGGTGTAGGGGTAGGTGTAGCATTTGTTCTGCTTGCAAGGGTAAGTGTCAGGAAGGAGATCAGTGCAGAGGGATGAATGGACAAGGGAGTCCCGTAGGGACGATCCTTGTGAAAAGCAGAAAGTGGGTGGGGGGGTGGAGGATGTGCTTAGTAGTGGGATCCTGTTGGATATGGCGGAAATTACGAAGAATTATGTGCTGGTCTTGGAGGCTGTTGGGGTGGTAGCTGAGGGCAAGAGGAACCCCATTTCTAGTGGGGTGGGGGGAGGATGGGGTGAGGGCAGTGTTGATGGGGGAGGAAGGGAAGCCCTTTCTTTGGGCTTTGGAGATGAGGCCATCTCCTTAATTCTGGAATGAAAAGCCTCATCCTAAGAGCAGATGCAGTGGAGACAGAGGAATTGAGAGAAGGGGATGGCAATTTTACAAGTAACGGTGTAGGAAGAGGTATAGTCCAAGTAGCTGTGAGAATCTCTAGGAAGAGGTGCAGTCGACGTTTCAGGCCGAGACCCTTCATCAGGACTAATTGAAGGAAGAGTGAGTAAGGGATTTGAAAGTTGGAGGGGGAGGGGGAGATCCAAAATGATAGGAGAAGACAGGAGGGGGAGGGATGGAGCCAAGAGCTGGACAGATGATTGGCAAAAGGGATACGAGAGAATCATGGGACAGGAGGTCCGGGAAGAAAGACAAGGAGGGGGACCCAGAGGATGGGCAAGGGGTATATTCAGAGGGACAGAAGGAGAAAAAGGAGAGTGAGAGAAAGAATGTGTGTATAAAAATAAGTAACAGATGGGGTACGAAGGGGAGGTGGGGCATTAGCGGAAGTTAGAGAAGTCGATGTTCATGCCATCAGGTTGGAGGCTACCCAGACGGAATATAAGGTGTTGTTCCTCCAACCTGAGTGTGGCTTCATCTTTACAGCAGAGGAGGCCGTGGATAGACATGTCAGAATGGGAATGGGATGTGGAATTAAAATGTGTGGCCACTGGGAGATCCTGCTTTCTCTGGCGGACAGAGCGTAGGTGTTCAGCAAAGCGGTCTCCCAGTCTGCGTCAGGTCTCGCCAATATATAAAAGGCCACATCAGGAGCACCGGACGCAGTATATCACCCCAGCCGACTCACAGGTGAAGTGTTGCCTCACCTGGAAGGACTGTTTGGGGCCCTGAATGGTGGTAAGGGAGGAAGTGTAAGGGCATGTGTAGCACTTGTTCCGCTTACATGGAAAAGTGCCAGGTGGGGGCCAGGGAACTTAAAATCATCAAAAAGTTTAAGAGCGTGAGAAGTGTCACGAACATAGGTAAGAAGGGATTGAACAAGGGGGGATAAAACCGTGTCGAGGTATGCAGAAACGAGTTCAGTGGGGCAGGAGCAAGCTGAGACAATAGGTTGGCCAGGACAGGCACCTCCAATGGGATCCCACCACTAAGCACATCTTTCCCTCCCCTCTCTCTCTGCGTTCTGCAGGGATCGCTCCCTACACGACTCCCTTGTCCATTCGTCCCCCCCATCCCTCCCCACTGATCTCCCTCCTGGCACTTATCCGTGTAAGCGGAACAAGTGCTACACATGCCCTTACACTTCCTCCCTTAACACCATTCAGGGCCCCAAACAGTCCTTCCAGGTGAGGCAACACTTCACCTGTGAGTCGGCTGGGGTGATATACTGCGTCCGGTGCTCCCGATGTGGCCTTTTATATATTGGCGAGACCCGACGCAGACTGGGAGACCGCTTTGCTGAACACCTACGCTCTGTCCGCCAGAGAAAGCAGGATCTCCCAGTGGCCACACATTTTAATTCCACATCCCATTCCCATTCTGACATGTCTATCCACGGCCTCCTCTGCTGTAAAGATGAAGCCACACTCAGGTTGGAGGAACAACACCTTATATTCCGTCTGGGTAGCCTCCAACCTGATGGCATGAACATCGACTTCTCTAACTTCCGCTAATGCCCCACTTCCCCCTCGTACCCCATCTGGTACTTATTTTTATACACACATTCTTTCTCTCACTCTCCTTTTTCTCCCTCTGTCCCTCTGAATATACCCCTTGCCCATCCTCTGGGTCCCCACCCCCACTTGTCTTTCTTCCCGGACCTCCTGTCCCATGATCCTCTCATATCCCTTTTGCCAATCACCAGTCCAGCTCTTGGCTCCATCCCTCCCCCTCCTGTCTTCTCCTATCATTTTGGATCTTCCCCCTCCCCCTCCCACTTTCAAATCCCTTACTCACTCTTCCTACAGTTAGTCCTGACGAAGTGTCTCGGCCTGAAACGTCGACTGCACCTCTTCCCATAGATGCTGCTTGGCCTGCTGCGTTCACCAGCAACTTTTATGTGTGTTGCTTGAATTTCCAGCATCTGCAGAATTCCTGTTGTTAGCTGTGAGAATCCGGTGGGTTTATAAAAGATATCAGTAGATAAGCTGTCTCCAGAGCTAGAGACAGAGAGGTTGAGAAGCGGGAGGGAGGTGTTGGAAATGGACCAGGTAAATTTGAGGGCAGGGTGAAGTTGGAGGCAAAGTTGATGAAGTCAATGAACTTCAGGGGTGCAGGAAGGAGCACTAATGCACTCGTTGACGTAGCATAAGAAAAGTTGAGGAGTGATGCCAGTATAGGCTTGGAAATTAGACTGTTCCACACAACCAACAAAAAGGCAGGTGCACACTGCCTATAAAAAGTATTCACCACTGCCCCCCCGCCCCCCCAGAAGTTTTCATGTTTTATTATCTTGCAATATTGAATCACTGTGGATTTAATTTGGCTTTTTAAAAACACTGATCAACAGAAAAAAACTATTTTGTGTCGAAGTGAATACAGGTCTCTACAGAGTGATCTAAATTAATTACAAATATTAAACACCAAATAATTGATAATAAAATTCACTGGCTGATAAATGGAGGGATGGAATTTAATCCTGCTAATTAGAATTTTGGTTGTATAAAAGTATGGTGTTTACAATGTAATAGCAGATAAAATAGTAAAGAAGACCCGCAGGGTGTTTGCCTTTATGAGCTGGTACACAGATATAAGAGTATGGACGGTATGGTATGACTTTATAAAACTTTGAACAGATTACCACAGTATTACACTAAGTGCTTATGTGCAGTTCTGCTTGCCGCACTATGAGATGTGAATGCATTGGAGAGGGCCATTTGCCAGGATGTTGCTTGAGATGGAGTATTTCAGGTATGAAAAGAGACTGGACTGACTGGATTTGTTTACCTTGGAGCAGAGAAAGCTGAGAGGAGATTGATAGTGCTATACAATATTATGAGGGGCAGAGATGGAGTAGATAGAGAGAATCTTTTCCCATAATGGAGATGTCTGAAACCAGAAGGCATAGGTTTTATGGTGGGAAATAAGAGGTTTGGAGGGGTTCTGAGGAAACAAAAAATCATCCAGAGGATGGTTGCAATCTGGAACATACCGTTGGATAAAGTGGAGGGGCCAGGTTTTTACACAACATTTAACAGGTACTTGAATTTGCACTTGAATCACCAGGACATAGTAGGCCATGAGCCAAGTGCTGGTACTCGATGGTCTGCAAGGTCATTGTGGGTCAGAGGACCTGTTGCTATGCAGTAGATATTCCATGTTTCTATAATATATCAATTTCTATTCTGATGAAAGGCAGATGTTCATATTTTTGTTTAACATTAATTATTATTTTTACAAAGTTATTTTTTAAAAAACAGCTCTTTTTGCTTCTCTTTACGCTGTGAGAATAATTTAACATGATAGGTTGCTTAGACAGCTCACAGCTTCTGGGCACCATAGATCCCATTGAACTAGTGTCGACCTACAGTAAATATCGGAAAAGGACAAGTTCTTGGCAGTGATCTGTAAACCTCGAAGGGGAATTTTTGTCTAGGTTAGTGATGACCACAATTGCTTCATAAATAGTCATAAAGTTATCTCCCATATTCACAGAATAATGATCCATAGTTATGCCTGCCTTTTTGTCAGCTACAGTGCATGGAACAGTCCATGTTCCAAGCCTGTACTGGTAAGTCTCCCCAAAATTTTCTGCACCACAGTGTTGATTGCAATAGTGTTATTTCCTGCACCCTTGTTGTGCTTGTCAATTTCATCAACTTTTCCTCCAACTTCTACCCTGCCCACATATTTATTTGGTCCATTTCTGTGACCTCTCTGTCCTTAATCGATCTCTCTGACTCCATGTCTGGACATAACTATAGACATCCTTTACAAACCCACCGACCTTCATACTTATCTTGACCCTGCTGCTTCCCACCCTGCAATTCCTTATCTCAGTTCCTCTGCCCCGCCACATCTGTTCTCAAGCTTTCCATTCTAGAACATCGAAGATGTCCTGTTTTATCAAAGAATGGATTTCCCTTCTACCATTGTCAATGCTGCCCTCACCCACATCTTCTCCATTCCCTATACATCTGCTCTCAATCCATCCTCTTGGTATCATAACAGGAATAGGGTTTCTCTTGTCCTTACCTGTGACGCCATGAGTCTCCATATCTAGCACATTATTCCTCAAAACTTTCATCCTCTAGATCCTACCACTAATCATATCTTTCCCTCCACTTCCTCCTACCCTCTGCTATCCATAGGGATTGTTCTGCATGTACCTCTCTTCTCCACATGACCTTCCTCACTTATCTCCCTCCCGGCACTTACAACTGCAAGCATGACAAGTTCTATACCTTCCTTAAAACCTCCTCCATCACCATCATTCAGGGCCCCAGTCTTTCCAGCTGAGGAGACACTTCAGCTTTGGGTCTGTTGGGGTCATTTATTGTTTCTGGTGCTCCTGGTGAACCTCCTCTACAATAGAGAGACCAACACAGACTGGGGGAACCACTTTGTTGAGCACCTTCTGCTGCAAAAGGCAGGATCATCCAGTGACTATCTAGTTCTATCTGACTTCCCACTCCAAATCTGACAATGTCTGTCCGTGGTCTCCTTTATTGCCACGATGAGGCAAACTCAGATTGGAGGAATGTAAAAAGAGAGAATGGGGGAAGGGTGAGTACTCCATCTGGGTAGCCTCCAACTTGATGGCATGAACATTGATTTCTCTAACTTCTAGCAACTACTTCCCCTTCCCCAGTCTCTCTATTTCCATTCCCCAATCTGTTTCTCTTCTTACACCTCCTGTTTTCCTCAGCTGCCCATTGCCTTCTTCTGGTAACCCTCTTCCTTCCATGGTCCATTGTCCTGTCCAATTAGATCCATTCTTCTTCAGTCCTTTATCTCTTCTCTTAGCTTTTTACTTCATCCCCCCACCTTCCCCAGCCACCCACCTTCCCCCTTCACCTGGTCTCATCCATTACTTGCCAGCTTGTATTCCTTCCCTTCTGTTATGTTTGTGGTACTGGGAAGCCAGGTGGCTATGAATAACATGCACGAGAGACAGAGAGGTGAGGAACAAATGTGCAGCTGATTATTTAGCTTGTAAGTCATCTACCCAGAATGCCCTCTCACATTGTTCAGTACATAACACACAGGAAAGCTTGACAGAATCTCTTAAGGAACAAAATATACATGAATACATAACATATCCCTGCCCCACTTATTTTAAAGGTTTCTCCCCCTTCCCATACACAGACCAACTACTGAACTATTAACATTCAGTAAAGTAATTCTCAAATTCAACCAACAACAAAAAACACATTTTTTATAAACTAGGGAAAGATGGTAAACTTCCTTTATTCCCAGATATCACCCTGGGGGCTAATCTGCCCCATGTTTTAAGGGTTAGTCACTAAACTAGAGATTCAAACAGTCTGGAGACTGCCTGTCCCTGTGAGGTACCGACGGCCTGGGAATAAAGTCACTTTGTTTCTTGGTGGTGTATTTATAGATCTTGGCTTGGATACTGCATTGTCAGTAGGAGGCACATCAGAAAGCACAGATTTTGGGGGAGTACTGGCAGTGTCATTTGATCTTAACAGAGTTTCTGCTATCAGCTCAGAATATTCTCTTATTCCTACAACTGGATCTGGATTGGTTAGTTTGTGCTGGTTTTCCGTAGCTTCAGAAGTGGACAAGAGCTGATCAACATGCTTTCTCCAGATGTAGTTACTAGTTTCCACTGTGTACAACACAGGACCAGTTTGTGCCACCCCTGTCACAGGTATCTATTTTGTTCCAGAGATGTAGTTCCGGGCAAGTACTATCTCTCCTGCTGTGAAACTTCAGTACATCGCTTTAGCACATCTCTCTGCTTGGGTTTTCTGTTCATTTAGCACACTCTGTTTTATGTTGGGGATATAAGCAGGTCAAGCCAGGTGCAAAGCTACCTTTTCGTCAGTGCAGTGGCTGAAGCCAATTTGTTGGTGGCGGGAGGTATGTCAGCAAGAAAGTGCTAAGATGCTGTTTGTGGGATCCACTTCCCACTTAAGTCTTGAGAGATTGTTTCATTGCTTATACGAATCACTCAGCAAAACCACTAGTAGCTGGATGATATGGTGCTGACTTATTGTGCTGAATACTGTTTGCTTCCATAAATGCCTTGAACTCTTCAGACAGGAGTTGTGGGCCATTGTCACTTACAAGCTCTTGAGAAAGCCCAAACGGCTAAAGGTGGAACGTGGCTCCTCAGTGCATTTTCAAGATGTAACGCTCTTCATGATGCTGACCTTGGGCCATTCGCTGTGCGTATCCACTACGACCAAGAACATGTGTTCTTCACTAGGTCCTGCAAAATGTACATGAATCCTCTGTCATGGTTCTTCAGGCCATTCCCATGGATGTAAAGGAACAAGCTGAGGGACATTCCTCACTCAGATAATGTGAGCATGCTTTGGCCTTGCTGTATTTTCAATGGTTATATCTAGTCCTGGCCACCAGGAAGAGCTGCATGCAATTTCTTTCATGCACACTATGCCACAATGTCCAGCATGTAGCTCATCAAGCAAGTGCTTTCTTAATGATAGAGGAATGACAAGATGATAGCCCCATAATAAACATCCTGTTTGGGCTTGGGCTCCTTCCATCGAGCCTGGTAAGGTTTCAATCCCATGGATGGTTCTCCTTTCTATTCGTGAGTTACCATGTCCACCACTTTAGATAAAACAGGGTCAGTACATGTATGCTTCTGGACTTGCTCTGCAGTTACTAGAGCTGTAGGTACTTCCTTAAAGTAAAAGATCTCTTTTGGGGATGGCCCTGGAACAGTTACAACCAAGGGAAGTCTGGATAGTCCATTAGCATTTGAATGGTGCTTGAACCTCCGGTACTTTATATCGTACTGATGTGCAGATAGTAACAGAGCCCAATTTGCAGTGGACTAGCAGCCCAGGACCAAAAATTAGTGTCAAGGGGCAATAATCTGTCAGTGGTGTAAATCATCGACCAAAGAGGAACTGATGGAATTTCCTAACTCCAAAGACAATTATGAGAGCTTCGTGCTCAATCTGGGCATAGTGGCTTTCTGCCTTGCTTAATGTCCTTTATACGAAAGTGATTGGATGCTCTTCGCTCAATGGCATGATGTGTGAGATAACTGCCCCCACACCACAGGGTGATGTGTTCAGGCCAGCTGTATGGGCAATGACAGGCAAGTGCAAGTGCTTCAGAATGTGACAAAGCTGGTTTGGTATTTTTAAAAACTTCTTCACAGTGATCTGAACTCTGCCAGTGTGTTGATTTATTTAAAAGGTCATGAAATGGTTTCAGCATGCAAGATAGGTCAGGAACAACCTTTGTCTAGTATGTTGGTAGTCCTAGGGAAGATCTTAATTGATTTACATTCTGTGGTGATGGAATCTCCATGATTACCTTCACCTTTTTTGGTGCCTTGTGAAGCCCTGAGGTGTTAATAACATGGCCCAAATATTCAACTGAAGGTTGAAAGAACTCACACTTGTCCTTCCGAACCCGTAGATCATATTCCTTCAATCTTTATAGTGTAGCATCCAAGTTTTGTAGGTGCTCATTTTTCCCACCAATGAGTACGTCATCCAAATAGCATTGCTCCCCTGTCAACCCACTCAGGATCTGGTCACCACGAAAGTGCAGAAGCCGAGGTGATGCCAAACAGAAGCCTTCGGTACCAGAACATTCCTTTGTGAGACACTATGGTCAACAGTTCCTGTGACTCTGACTCCACACACATCTGCAAGTACCTTTGACACAAGTCAATCTTACTAAATGTCTGTCCTCTAGCCAATGCTGCAAAAAGGTCATCAATGAGGGGAAGAGAGTATTATTCGGCCCTAAGAACCAGGTTAATAGTTACCTTGAAGTCTCCACAAAGCCTTAAAGACCCATTCCTCTTTAGGACAGAATCCACTGGAGTTGCCCATTTACTTACACACTCTGGTTCCAGTACTTTACTCTGGACCAGTCTTCCCAATTCAGCCTCTACATTTTGTTTGTGGGCCTGTGGACCAAGTTTTGCCTTTAGGCATTTGGGTTTTGCATCAGACTTAACAGCCAACTTAACATACTGCCCAATTCTCCATTGAATATTTCTATGTGTTTCTTTAATACCTCTTGCAGACCAGTGCTCCAACCAATCAAGTGCACTTTGTGACTGTTGAGTTTGAGCTGCTCCAACCACAAGTGGCTCAGAAGTGCTGGATAACTACCTTTAACAATGTACTGTGGAAGTTTCTTTCTTTCTTTGTTAATCTCCACTACTCCCCTCACTGGAACAGCCTCACCAGTGTAAGTCTTTAAAGTCAACCTTGCCCCTTCAGGAATGAGATGCTGCAATTTCTCCTTGTAAACTGTCTCGGCGCCAGTGGTACTGCAACACCCATGCCCACCTGCATCCTCACTGTGGCCCCATCCAACGGCAAGGTTAGATTAGATTAGATTCAACTTTATTGTCATTGTGCCGAGTATAGATACTAGGCCAATGAAATGCAGTTAGCATCTAACCAGAAATGCAAAGAATAGTGTTATTTACAAAATAACTGCGACTAAAAAGTAAGTGCTACAGCACACAAACATAAAAGTACTGAGACAGTACAATATGGGTACAATACTGCTTAGCACTGTGATGTGAGGTTCAGCAGGGTCACAGCCTCAGGGAAGAAACTCTTCCTGTGCCTGCTGGTGTGAGAGCGGAGGCTCCTGTGTCACCTACCGGATGGGAGGAGAGTAAAAAGTCCATGGTTAGGGTGAGATGCATCCCTGATAATGCTTTTCGCCCTGCCCAGGTAGCGTTTATGGTAGATCTTCTCAATGGTGGGCAATTTGGTGCCAATAACCCGCTGGGCAGTTTTCACCACACGCTGGAGTGCTTTGCGGTCCGATACAGGACAATTGCCATACCACACTGAGATGCAGTTGGTGAGTATGCTCTCAATGGTACAGCGGTAAAAGTCCGTCAGTATCTTGGGACAGAGGTGAGCTTTCTTGATGCTCCTCAGGAAATAAAGGCACTGTTGTACCTTTTTGATCAGGATGGAGGAGTTCAGAGACCAGGTGAGATCCTTGGAAATGTTGACACCAAGGAATTTGAAGTTTGATACACGCTCCACTACAGCTCCGTTGATGTAGATGGGGACGTGAGTGTGGCTCCTAGCATGACTGAAGTCTACAATGATCTCCTTGGTCTTCTGGGTGTTAAGGTCACTCAATAGTCATCTTTGTGTCCTGAAATAGATAAAACATGCAGAGCTTCTTCAACCACAGAGTGAGAGTTACTGAGTCCATCCTGTTCACATATTACTTTCGTTTTCTCCAAAAGTCATTTTTCTTTATTACTGTGATTTTGGCTGACTGTGTCTTTTTACTTTTACAAGCGCTTTCAATATGTATCTTTGCCACAGCTTTGGCAATCTAAATCTTTTTACCAGCATTCTTTTGCTGAATGCACAGTTTTGCCACAACAGTAACATTGATTGCCAATAGGTGTCATATTCTTAAAGTCAATAGAAACTTTATGAACTTGGAAAGATGCACTTAAGAGCCGTGCTTCTTTATCTGCCATCCCCATTGGTGTACTAAACTCAATTGCCTTCTATAATGTTAATCTGTCTTCTGAAAGGAAATGTTTCTGAGTTGCCTCACTACACAGACCATATACAAGTTTATCATGTAGTGTGTCAATCAGTGATTGCCAAAAATCATAATGTTCAGACAATTGCTTCAGTACTGCCACAAACTGTGAAATAGACTCGCCTTCCTCTTGATTCCTTTTGTGAAATCTAAACCTCTCAGCAATAATCAAAAGTTTATGTGAATAGTAGTCCTTCAAACTTTAACTATATCCTCATAAGGCTTATTACCAAGCTTAGCTGGTTGCACTAGACTGCATAATAAATTAAACGTTCTTGCACCCATCAGAAAAGTTAGAACAGGGAGATCATCTAAAATTTGCTTAGCCCATGCAAAATATTCAAATTTTTCAATATCTGAACTCCACTGCTCTGTTGTTTCATCATACAGACCCATTCTTCCAAACGTTGTTGCCATTTTCAAATACAATCACATTCCAGAAAAGTTAACTCGCCTTATCCGTCTCTCTGTCTCCCTTCCTCTCTTATTTGCTTTATTTAACCCTCCCATTCTCGTTGTCTCCCTTCCGATGTTTCAGACACCATGCTTCCTACGGCAGTTTTCTTTTTGCTCACCCACACCACATAGTGGTACATCTCCAGTGTTGCCCATGGACTCTTCTTGCTGAAGGGAAAAATACATTATATATCGTGTAAGGTCTTGTCTCCTCGTATGTTTGTGGTACTGGGAAGCTAGATGGCTGTGAATATCACACACAAGAGATGGAGGGGTGATCTCCCAGTGGCCACACATTTTAATTCCATGTCCCATTCCCATTCTGATATGTCTATCCATGGCCTCCTCTACTGTAAAGATGAAGCCACACTCAGGTTGGAGGAACAACACATTATAGTCCGTCTGGGTAGCCTCCAACCTGATGGCATGAACACTGACTTCTCTAACTTCCACTAATGCCCCACCTCCCCCTTGTACCACATCCGTTATTTATTTATATACACACATTCTTTCTCTCTCTGTCCTTTTTCTCCCTCTGTCCCTCTGACTATACCCCTTGCCCATGCTCTGGGTTTTCCCCCCTCCCCCTTTTCCTTCTCCCTGGGTCTCCTGTCCCATGATCCTCTCATATCCCTTTTGCCAATCAACTGTCCAGCTCTTGGCTCCATCCCTCCCCCTCCTGTCTTCTCCTATCATTTTGGATCTCCCCCTCCCCCTCCCACTTTCAAATCTTTTACTAGCTCTTCCTTCAGTTAGTCCTGACGAAGGGTCTCGGCCCAAAACGTCAACTGTACCTCTTCCTAGAGATGCTGCCTGGCCTGCTGCGTTCACCGGCAACTTTGATGTGTGTTGCTTGAACTTCCAGCATCTGCAGAATTCCTCATGTTTATGCTGTTTATTTTGTTTGTTAGTCATCTACCCAGAATGCCCTTTCACATCACATTCAGTATGTAACACACAAGGAAGCTTGGCAGCAATCCAGAAGGGTCAAAATATACATGAAAACATAACGCCGCCTCCCCACCTTCTTATTCTGCCTTCTGCCCCTTCCTTTCCTATCCTGATGAGGGGTCTTTCCATAGATGCTGCTGACTTGCTGAGTTCCTCCAGCATTTTGACTGTGTTTCCAGCGTTCCTTGAAACTAGATGACCAGTAGATGGCAGAGTTGCTCTTTCAAACAATTTGCCACATTTTTTTGCCGCGAAAATACTCTCAACAGGGAGAATTTCCTAAAACTGTAGGTGAAGATTTTTACACGAATTTGGCCATGAGATGGGAACCTGAGTAATAGGGCTGAAAATGTGGCAATTGTTCTGTAAGTAGATGTAGTGTGTGGTCAGACTGTGAAGAAGGACAGTTAGATGGAAGGGCAAGATTGCAGTCAGTGGGAAGAGTTGAAGTGTAACGGGGGGAAAAATTGAAAAGGGTGATGAAAACAGGACTGAAGGTGTTATATTTGAATGCAGGCAGCATATGGAATAAGGCTGATGATCTTGTCGTGCAGTTAGAGATTGGCAGGTATGACATCGTGGGCATCACTGAGTCGTGGATGAAAGAAGATCATAGTTGGGAGTTTTAACATCCAAGGATACACATTGCATTGAAAGCACAGGCAGATTGGCAGAGGGGTGGGATAACTGTTGGTAAAAAATCAAATCAAATCTTTAGAAAGTGGTGACAGAGGATTGGAAGATGTAGAAGCATTGTGGGTAGAGTAAGAAACTGCAAAAGTAAAAAAACCCTGATGGGAATTATTTATATACAGGCCTCTGAACAGTAGCCAGGATGTGGGCTACAGATTACAATGGCAGATAGAAAGGGCATGTAAAAAAGTAATGTTACAATATTTTTCAAAATGTAGGTAGATTGGGGAAATCAGGTTTGTGCTAGATTCCAAGAGCAGGAATTTGTAGAATACCTATGAGATGGCTTTTTTTAGAGCAGCTTGTAGTTGAGCCCACGAGAGTAAAGGTAATTCTGATTGGATGTTGTGTAATGAACCAGATTTGATGAGGGAACTTAAGGTAAACGAACCGTTGGGAACCAATGATCATAACATGATAGAATTCACCATGCAATTTAAGAGGGAGAAGCTAAAGTCAGATGTATCAGTAATACAGTGGAGCAAAGGGAATTAAAGAGGCATGAGAGAGATGCTTGCTAAAGTTAATTGGAAAGGACACAGCAGAGATGACGGCAGAACAGCAGAGGTTGGAGTTTCACAGAGCAATTCAGAAAGTGCAGGATACATACAACCCTGGCTTGTACATCCCAGAGAAGAAGTATTCTAAAGGGAGATGATGCAACCATGGCTGACAAGGGAAGTCAAAGACAGCATAAAAGTAAAGGGGTAGGGCATGTAATATAGCAAAACTTAGTGGGAAGTGAGAGGACTGGGAAGTTTTAAATACCAACAGAAGGTGACTAAACAGCCATAAGGAGAGAAAAGATGAAACATGAAGGAGAGCTCGCCAATAACATAAAAGAGGATACCAAAATTTTTTTCAGGTATATAAATAATAAAAGAGAGGTGAGAGTGGATATTGGACAGCTGAAAAATGATGCTGGTGTGGTGGTAATGGGGGACAAAGAAATGATGGATGAATTTAATAGATATTTTAGACCATAAGACTAAAGGCATATGAGCAAAATTGGGCCATTCTGCCCATTGAGTCTGCTCCAACATTCCATCATGGCTGATATACTATCCCTCTTAACCCTATTCTCCTACCTCCACCACCCACCCCCTGTAACTTTTGATGCTTGTCAACCTTCACTTTAAATATACTCAATGAATTGGCTTCACAGCTGTCTATGACAATGAATTCCAGATACTCACCATCCTCTGGCAGAAGACATTCTTCCTCGCCTCTTTTCAAAATGGATGTCCCTCTATTCTGAGGCTGTATCTTTTGCCCCTAGGCTCCCCCACTTTAAGAAATATGCACTATACATCCACTCTATCTAGGCCTTTCAGTATTTGATATGTTTCAACGAGATCCCTCTCATTCTTCTAAACTCCTGCAAGTACAAGCCCAGAATCATCAAATACTCCTAATGCATTAATCCTTTTATTCCATGAATCATTGTCGTGAACCTCCTTTGGACCTTCTGCAATGCCAGCACATCTTTTCTGAGATAAGGGGTCAAAAATTGCTCACAATACTTTCTGGCCAATAATTAATCCTTGCTTTTAATATCCAGTCCTCTTGAAATGAATGCTAATATTGCATTTGCCTTCCTTACCATAGACTTAACCTCCATGTGAACCTTAGGGAATCCTGCACGACGACTCCAAAGTTCCTTTGCGCCTCTGATATTTGAGTTGTCTTCCCATTTAGATTCCTTAAGGTTGTTATAGCCGCGGGTGGTAATGGGGACACTACCACTTACCTCCCAATGGTGTGCGCCTCAAATGGCCTCTGACAACCAAGTACAGCTCCTTGGCTACAAAGTCCAATGGAACTGTTTCTAATGACAGGAGAAGGGGCAAAAGTGGGTTACTGGTGCCTGAAAACCAGTTGCTTTGAGCAGACGGGTCACATCAGCTGTGATTGGCAGTTCATCTAGGAGAAGGAAAACTCTGATCTCAAACTTCTGCTTTCTTGTGGCTATACCCACTCATGGAGAAGGCTTTGAGAGTAAACCCTGTGGGAAAAATCCAGAGCTGGAGATCTTCAGGGAGTCCTACGTTGAGTTCAATGCTAACTGGTAACTCTTGTGACGCAGCTGGTACCAAATTGTATCGGCTTCGGCTATTCCTTCAGGTTCATCAGATGTATGGTGAGGTAGAGATTTCTACATGGGCAACTATTTGTTCTCCATATCAGCCCAGGCTTATGTATCTAGATAGCTAGGACAAAACATCCGTGGTCAACCCTGACCGATTGAAGCCTGTCTTTCTCTCTCTCTCTCTCCCCATTTAGAAAATAGTCTATGCCTTTATTCCTTTTACAGAAGTGTATGACTATATTCCAGCTGCCACTTTGTTATTTCTCCTAATCTAAGTCCTTCTGCAGACTCCCTGCTTTCTCAACACCTATCTTCATATCATCTGCAAACTTGGCTATAGAGCCATCAATTCCATCATCCAAATCATTGACGTATAATGTGAAAAGAAGTGGCAACAACATTGACCCCTGCAGAACACAAAGAACAGGAATTCTGCAGATGCTGGAAATTCAAACAGCACACATCAAACTTGCTGGTGAACGCAGCAGGCCAGGCAGCATCTCTAGGAAGAGGTACAGTCGACATTTCGGGCCGAGACCCTTCGTCAGATCTAACTGAAAAAAGAGCTAGTAAGAGATTTGAAAGTGGGAGGGGGAGGGGGAGATCCAAAATGATAGGAGAAGACAGGAGGGGGAGGGATGGAGCCGAGAGCTGGACAGGTGATAGGCAAAGGGGATATGAGAGGATCATGGGACAGGAGGCCCAGGGAGAGAGACAAGGGGTGGGGGGAACCCAGAGGATGGGCAAGGGGTATAGTCAGAGGGACAGAGGGAGAAAAAGGAGAGAGAGAGAAAGAATGTGTGTATATAAATAAATAACGGATGGGGTACGAGGGGGAGGTGGGCCCCTGCAGAACACCACTTGTCACTGGCAGTCAACCAGTAAGGACCCCCTTTATCTCTACTCTGTGCCTCCTGCCAATAAGCCAGTCTTCTATCCATATTAGTATCTTTCCTGTAATTCCTGGGCTCGTACCTTGTTAAGCAGCCTCATGTGTGGCACCTTGTGAAAGGCCTTCTTGAAATCCAAGTAAACAATATGCACTGATATTGAGTGAGGGATTGTTGTTGTGGTACTGCTCATCCAAATTTTTAATCTCCCTCCGATATGCTGATTCATCGCTAACTTTGATTCAACCAATGACAGTGGTGTTGTCAGCAAACTTAAATATGGCATTGGAGCTGTGCTTAGCCACACAGTCACAAGTATAAAGCAAGTAGAGCAGGGGGCTAAGCACACAGCTTTGTGGTGCTCTTGTGCCGATGGAGATTTTGGAGAAGGTGTTGTTGCCAGTTGTTGCTGATCATGTGAATAGCCAGAGGCTTTTCCCCAAGGCTGAAATGGCTAACATGAGGGGGCATAGTTTTAAGTTGTTTGGAAGTAGGTACAGAGGGGATGTCAGGGGTAAATTTTTCCACACAGAGGGTGGAGGGTGCATGGAATGCACTGCTGGCAACTGTGGTGGAGGCAGATATAGTAGGGTCTTTTAAAGACTTTTAAATAGGTACATGGAGCTTAGCAAAATAGAGAGCTACGCGGTAGGGTAATTCTAGGCATTTTCGAGAGTAGGTTACATGGTTGGCACAACATTGTGGGCCGACGGGCCTGTAATGTGCTGTAGATCTCAATGTTCTATGTTCTATGTAATCCGAAGTGACTGTCGTCTGCAATTGAGGAAATCAAGGATACAATTATACAAAAGGTATTGAGGCTTCTTGATTTAGTTTAGAGGGGATGATGATATTGAATGCTAAGCTGCAGTTGCTAAAGAGCATCATGGCATCTGCTGTGGGCCTGTTGTGACAGTAGGCAAATTGGAGTGGATTCAAGTTGCTTCTCAGTCAGGAGTTGTTATGTTTCATCACCAACGTCTCAGAGCACTTCATCACAGTGGATATAAGTGCTACTGGATGATAGTCGTTGAGGCAAGTTCCTTCATTCTTCTGAGGCAGCAATATAACTGAGCCTGCTTAAAGCAGATAGGTTCTTCGGACTGCTGAAGTGAGAGTTTACAGATACCGGTGAATACTCCAGCCGAGTGATCAGCACAGGTCTTTAGTACTTGATCGGATGTTCCATCTGGGCCAAATGCTTCCCATGGGCTCACCACCCTAAAGGATACTCTCGCGTTAGACTCAAAGACTGAAATCACAGGGTCATGTGGGAATAGATGAAGGTTCTGCCATGTTTTGCAAATGTTGATAGTTTTACAAGAATCACCCCTTGTAATAATGATCAGTGAGGCACAGACAATCTGTATTTACTGACAAGTAACTTTTATTGTCTCAACTAAAAAGCACATGGATTCACAAACTAACTACCTACGGGCATCGCACTGGAATCCCTGACCCTGACTGAAATGTCAAAGAAGAGAAAAGATATTACCTGGGAAAGGAATCTACACTTTCCTCGTGGTTCTGACCTCCATGTGTCCATGGGGTCCTCCTTATCTGCAGTAGTTGGTCTCTGGCTGCCGAAGAGTTATTTCCCCTACATAGTTGGAACTCCTGAATCTTCTTGTGTTCCTTATCAGTTGAACTGGTGGATCTCCATCCCACTGGCTTAAGGTTACCTGTCCTACCTGGATCTCCTTCTTACTGGTTCTTGACCAGGGCTACCATTGCTCCATGTGTATTTGTGTCTTTCAATTCTTGACTGGTCCAAACCAGTTAAATGGGGCAACCTAGAGAGAGTCTAATGAGATTACAGATTGTTTCTTTGGTAGGTCAGACATTTTACATAATAAGTAGATACTCATCTGAGAATGGTCTCAAGTTTAGAAGGTCATTTCTGAAGTTCCTTGTGTCCACCTTCAATTGCTCCGATTAGATTATTGCAGAGCAAGAATCAGTTCAGAGTCCATGCACTTTAGATAACAAATAGCTACTTGTCTGAGAATGGTCTCGGGTTTAGCAGGTCATTACCTGAAGCTCCTTGTGTCAACCTTTCCAGAATCTGTCTCCCTATCTGCTCCTCGATGTCCCTGTTACTATTGGGTGGACCATAAAAAACACCCAGTAGATTTATTGACCCCTTCCTATTCCTAACTTCCACCCACAGAGACCCCGTAGACAATCCCTCCATTTCTTCCTCCTTTTCTGCAGCCGTGACACTATCTCTGATCAACAGTGCCATGCCCCCACCTCTTTTGCCTCCCTCCCTGTCCTTTCTGAAACATCTAAAGTCTGGCACTCGAAGTATCCATTCGTGGCCCTGAGCCATCCAAGTCTCTGTAATGGCCATAACATCGTAGCTCCAAGTACTGATCCACGCTCTAAGCTCATCCACTTTATTCATAATACTCCTTGCATTAAAGTAGACACATCTCAGACCATCGGTCTGAGCGCATCCCTTCTCTATCACCTGCCTATCCTCTCTCTCCCGCACTGTCTCTCTATTTGTGAGCCAATCGCCTCTTCCTCTGTCTCTTCAGTTTGGTTCCCAACCCCAACAATCATAGTTTAAACTCTCCTCAATAGCCTTAGCAAACCTCCCCGCCAGGATATTGGTCCCCCTGGGATTCAAGTGCAACCTGTGCTTTTTGTACAGATCACTCCTGCCCCAGAAGAGGTCCCAATGATCCACAAATCTGAATCCCTGCCCCCTGATCTAATCCCTTAGCCACGCATTCATCCTCCACCTCACACTATTCCGGTTCCCACTGTCACGTGGCACAGGCAGTAATTCTGAGATTACTAACTTTGTGGTCCTGTTTCTCAACTTTCTTCCTAACTCCCTGTAATCTGCTTTCAGGACCTCCTCCCTTTTCCTGCCTATATCGTTGGTATCAGTATATGCCATGACCTCTGGCTGTTCTCCTTCCCACTTCAGGGTATCATGGACGTAATCAGAAACATCTTGGTCCCTGGCACCTGTGAGGCAAACTACCATCTGTGCTTCTTTCCTGCATCCACAGAATCGCCTTTCTGACCCCTAACTATAGAGTCCCCTGTCACTGCTGCCATCCTCTTCCCTTCCATACCCTTCTGTGCCACAGGGCCAGACTCTGTGCCAGAGGCACGGCCACTGTTGCTTCCCCCATTTAGGCTGTCCCCCTCAACAGTACTCAACTAGGAGTACTTAATGTCAAGGGGGACAGCCACAGGGGTACTCTCTAGCATCTGACTCCTGCCCTTCCTTCTCCTAACTGTTACCCACTTATCTGTCTCCTAAGGCCCCGGTGTGACTACCTGCCTATAGCTCCTCTCTATCATCTCCTCACTCTCCCTGAAGGTCTTCGAGCTGCACCTCCAGTTCCCTAACACGGGTCCCTGGGGAGCTGCAGCTCGACGCACCTCGCACAGATTTGGCCATCCGGGAGGCTGGGATTCTCCAGGACTTCCCACTTCTGACACCAGCACAGAACGCCGGCCTCCTCCTGTCTTTATTCTACACAGGCAACCTACCTCGCCTCGACCCGTTATTACCGAAGCCCCATTGAGCCAAAGCACTCCTATTCTGTTTCCCTCTACTTCATCGCCTGCTCTATAATGCTGTCTCCTTCTAAACTCTTCTTGCTGTTCTCACTGGCTGATGTCCACTCACTTGTGCAGTCATGCCCGATCAAACTCCTGAAGAAATAACCAATGCATTCTTCCCAAAACCCTGAGCCATCGGCTTCAGCCAAGCTTTAATGCCTGATTATCTCCCTCCTACTTGCTTTGATACTTATTATTCCTCCCCAACCTTGATTACTTCATACTCTAGCCCACACCTCTGTTCATCAATCTAGCCCCAGTAGATCTGATCTGTAAATCTGCCCTCCCCATTCTGCAGGCCTGAACAACATACCTAGAAATTAAGGAGTACCACTTCTCTTGAAACAATTAAGTTCATATTTGTTGTGTTTGCAAAGCTTTGAAAACTTTGTAAACTATTTCTATTGTTCAACACTTGTGCTGCGTTAGTACAGAAGTGGAGGGTCTCTCTTCCCTCGATGCCAGGTCAGGTTTGAGTTTGGATTTACTTTTCATTGATGTGGAGCCGAAATTGATTCTCAGATATCTGCCCTGACCTATTGGAACAGTTGGAACAGATTGAGCTCACAATGTACAGTAAGTACACCCTGTATTTACCTTATTTTAGTGAAGGTGTTGGACTCTGTCATGAAAGTAAAATGGTACTTTTAATGGTACTCAAAACTCCTAAAACTTCAACAGGATTGATCTGGATCATCCAGCCAGTTGGCCAAATGTTACTCACCAATGTTTCTGGTTGGAAGGAGACCAGGTCAGTACAGTGCCTTAGAGATTACTGAACCCATAACCTTCCGATTGATAAGGAATCAAGCTCCTTCCCATGTCTCTGGACTCTCACTCTCCCATCTTGTGTATCCCATCTATTTCAGCCAAAATTCTTTTGCACACTTGGATCACTGTATGTAATTTGAGGATGGGTTGGTCTAAGATCTCAGCATGAAAAGGGAGGAAATCCAAATTGATGATTGTGGTGTTGGTGCTATTGATTTATTATTGTCACATATACCAAGATACATGGAGAAGTTTGTTTCGCATACTGTTTACATTGTCAAATCATTACACACTGCATTGAGCTACAGTAAGGTAAACAATGATAATGCAGAATAAAGTGTTAAAGCTACAGAGAAAGTGCATTGCAGGTAAATGATAAAGTGTATGATGAAAAAGAGGTAGATTGTGAGGCCAAGGGTCTATCTTATAGATGAGGTCCATTCTAGAGTCTGATAACTGTTGAATCAAAGCTTTCCTTGAGCCTTGATGTACATTCTTTCAGGCTTTTGTATCTTCTGCCTGATGGGAAGTGGGAGAAGATTAATATCCCCAGGGTGGGTGGGGTCTTTGTTTATGCTGGCTGCTTTATTGAGGTAGTGAGAAGTATAGACAAAGTTCATAGAGGGGAGGCTGGTTCCTGTGATGTGCTGAGCTGTGTGCACAACCCTCTGCTTCTTGCGAAACCGTGCAGAGCAATTGCCATACCAAGCCATTATGCATCTGGATAGATTGCTTTCTCTGGTGAATCAATAAAAATAGGTAAGAAATGACAGGGACATGATATATTTCTTTAGATAGAGAGCTTCTGTGAGGGGAGGATGTTGGGAGAAGTCAGGGAAGGAGTGCATTGCTGGGCTTTGGATGTGGAAGTGTTGACCCATTTTAAGAGAGTAAATCAGGATCTGAGAAAGAGAAAGAATACTGAAATACCTCAACATCCCCTTACATTTGAACCCACGCCTGCCCCAATAAAGGGCATACAACCAGGAAACATATCTAAGGTTTCTATTCATAATCATCCAGGAGGATGTAATGGGGCGGGTAGACCAGACCCAAAAGACCCAAACGATTCAAGTGTACAGAAAATGTGGTGAAAAGTACACAAGCACAACAAAGTAACTTATGCCTAATTTATTGTCCTAAAATAGAAAGCACAAATCAACCACACAAAATACTTCGTAGATAGTTACAAAGGTTTCCACAAAGACCTCAAGGCTCATGATTTGTAGTCTCCACTTGATTGTTGCTGTTGTCAGGAGCTGATCGTGCTGTTGTCGGGGGAACTCTGAATTCTGACTCATGAAATCACCCTGGGTCCATCCTAGGGACCGATGGCCATCTCTCAGTCTAGGTGAGGTCCCAAGAACCAGTAAAAGGTGCCTCAATAAATAAGGGTTTAATCCACAAGCATGGCGAGACACACAGAGACAGACAAACTATTCAGTATTTTGTTCTCATGCCACTAACTCAGCATGGTTTCTTTCAGTCAAACAACTCATGTGTTCATCGACAGATATCCTGATGTCACTGGTGCCTTGAGACCAAGAAAGAATCCAGGTGCTATCAGCAGACATTAAACATTAACAAACCTACACTGTTTAATTTGTACAGACAGCTTGACACCTTACGTGCTGCGAACTCACAAAAAGTTAAAGTGTCACTTGAAGCTATTACGACGTTCATCCAATATTTTACAAATTCAAATACACCACGACACAGAGGAACAAGTACTGTGCATGATCATAATGCACAGGGTACAGTGCCATGATCTCTTCCACTTGTTAATGATGGATGAGCAGTGCAGAGTTTACCAGAGGTCTAGCTTGCCGCACTCTCTTGAGATTTCAGCAAGCACAATATGGATAGAGGGCAGGATATTTTGTGGCCAGAGTGGACAACTAATTGGATGATCCAGTCCATAGGATTTGAAGGTCAGAATGATCAGGTTGAAGAAACATCTTTACTTGTGTTACATATCTTACTGCAGTTGCCTAAGTCAAGAGAAGGTATTGGGTATACAGAATTTTTAATAATACTTTTTAAATTTTGTATAAAGTGTATATTGTCCAAGAGCTATTTCAGTTCTTGATTTGAAAAATCAGTAATGGTTTTGATTTTAGCTGTTTGGTCCAATTGGTCATCATCTTTGCTTAATAAATTATCAGGATAGATTTGTACATTAATCTCTAAAATAGATCTGATCAAAACATAGTAGAAATACCATCAAATACTATCTCTGGAAAATCCTAAAGAGTGATGGCTAGGGTAAGGTAACCATTATTAGCATATTCTCCCACATCAACATCACCAGGAGATTGAATATGCTCATTCAGCTCCAGTGAGCAGGTCACATTGTCCACATGTGGAAACTGTATTCCTAAACCATTGATTGCAAGCTCTCTCCTGAGAAGAGATTTCCAGCAGAACAGAAAAAAAAGTTTCAAGATTGTTTTCAATCTTTTGAAAAGCTCATCCAAAGTCATCAATCACGGGTTCTTGCAAAAGAGAGAAGGTACTATGTTATTTCAGTCCCTTCAAGAGTAATTGGACAATGCCATATGCAAATACTTCAATAAGGTACAGCATCCTAAACTACCCACCCACCCAAATAACAAGCAGATGTCCCACTTGTAAATAAGCCTGCAGATTCTACACAGGTCTTTAGAGCCACATCAGGACCCAAAGAAGTTGACTGGAATTCACTCTTTCTGAACCTTGGGGAACTCAGCAAGAAGTATCAGAACAAGAACAGAAGTCTAATCTTATGGACTGTATTTTAAAAAGCTATTCAATTTATTTTATTATTATTTAGCACTACATAAATTAGATGGAATTCAAACTTAACCAGATAAATGTGTTTCAGTCATTGTATCACAATAATATATTAGAAAATCCTATCAGCTATTTGTGTCAATATAAACAAACAAGTAAAAGAACAAGGCAGTTATTATTTAAGAATTAATGTCTACAAAAACTGTTGGTGGACATCATTAACATGTAAAAAGTGCTTGTTAGTTCCACATCACAGCATAGGTGAGGTAATTATTTAAAAAAAAACACCATGGAATGAAACTAGGCAGAAATAACATCTGACATATGGTCTACCGGTGCAGTTAAATGACTTCTAAGTAATATATTAGTCAGCTACTTCAAGATCATAGCCGTGAAATGCTTCAACTGGTATAATACCATAGAAACAATGTCACTGAGAGCAAGCAACCTTGTCCCTTTTGTGTTCTACTGATGAAGATCCCACAATTCATGGCAGCTATGTTAACCATGAACTGAAACCTCAGAGTAATTTGGTCTTAAAATCCATATTATTTCCTGTACATTACAAGGTCAAATTGCACCAATTGTGACAATTTTGGTCATATAATAGCTCCTTTCCTAAAATAGAAGATACAATTAAAATGCCAGAATGATTTTTAAATTCTCTGTTTTCCCTCCTCATCCTGAAGCTGAACATGAAAAGAAGCAGACATATATACCTGTACACCTGCTCATTAAAACAAATGTATAATTAGCCAATTACGTAGCAGCAACTCAATAATTGAAGTGTGCAAACATAGTCAAGAGGATCAGTTGTTGTTCGGACCCAACACCAGAATAAGGAAGAAATGTGATCTAAGTTTCACCGTGGAATGATTGTTGGTGCCATCTAGGGTGGTTTGAGTACTTCAGACCTGCCAGGATTTTCACATACAACAGTCTCTAGTGTTCACAGAGAATGGTGCGAAAAACTAAAAAAAATCCAGTGAATCTGTGGGTGAAAATGCCTTGTTAATGTGAGAAGCCAGAGAAAAATGGCCAGTGGGTTTAAGCTGACAGGAAGGCATCAGTATCTCAAATAACCACGTGTTACAGCTGTGGTGTTTGGAAGAGCATCTCTGAATGAACCTTGAAATGGATGGGCTACAGCAGCAGAAGATCATAAACACAGACTCAGTGGCCACTTTATTAGGTTCTGGAGGTGGTGAATTTTTATTATTCAACAACATCCTTATAAAATGACTACCAGTAGAAAAAAAAACGAGTGCCTGTTAAAAATAATACAAATTTGTTATGAAAATAGCTTACGCTTTATTATTTAAACGCAAACAACAGGAATTCTGCAGATGCTGGAAATTCAAGCAACATACATCAAAGTTGCTGGTGAACGCAGCAGGCCAAGCAGCATCTATAGGAAGAGGCGCAGTCGACGTTTCAGGCCGAGACCCTTCGTGACGAAGGGTCTCGGCCTGAAACGTCGACTGCGCGTCTTCCTATAGATGCTGCTTGGCCTGCTGCGTTCACCAGCAACTTTGATGTATGTTACGCTTTATTATTGGTTATTTGGCCATTGGTGTGTGTCTTTATACCTAGAACCAAGTTTCTACTCACATATAATCATAACACTGAATGCTAAAAAAAAATAGGGTGTTCACCCCAGGCCCTAAACTTAAGAAACAAAGTGAATCCATGTGTGCAATGTTTATAGATTATTGATGTTGACACTTAAAACTGGATGACTTCCTTGTTGCAACACCACCAGACAGGGTTTACGCTCAAAGTTCAAAGTAAATTTATTATCAAAGTACATGTATGTCACCAGATGCAACTCTCGCAGGTGTTCACAGTAAATACAAAGAATCCACAAAAAATCCAAGCAAAGTAATAAGAATAAATAAATAAATAAGCAATTAATATTGAGAACATGAGCTGAAGATTCCTTGAAAGTGAGTCCATAGGTTGCGGGAACAGCTCAGTGTAGAGATGAATGCAGCTGAGTGAATTTACCCCCTTTGGTTCAAGAGCATGATTAATGGTTGAGGAGTTATAACTGTTCCTGAACTTGGTGGTGTGTGTTCTGAGGCCCCTGCACCTCAGGAAGAAGAGAGCATAGTCTGGGTGGTAGGGGTCTCTGATGATGGATGATACTTTCCTTCAACAGCACTCCTTGTAGATGTGCTTAATGGTGGAGAGGATTTTACTCAAGGTGGGCTAGGCTGTATCCATTAATTTTTGTCGGCTTTTCCATTCAAGGGCATTGGTGTTTCCATATGAGGCTGTGATGCAACCAGTCAATATACTCTCCATCACTCACTTATAAAAGTTTGACTAAGTTTTAAATGACATGCTGAATCATAGCTAATTCTAAGAAAGTCGAGGTGCTAGACACAGGGCAAGTTCTCTGTTCATCTAAATTGAATATTCCATTTGTAAGCATAAAATTATAACTTTATAATAAGTTCACTCAATTTATATATCAACATTTCTTTTTTACCGTTTTTAATTATGTCAAATTAGGAAGCTGATCCGAAACACATTAAAAATAATATCATTGCAATATATCACCTCATTAAAATATTACATCATACTTTTAATATAGATTACTTAGAATAAATTTTCACTGTTACCATAAAACGAGCAGAAATTGAAAACTCAAACCTCATTAACACCTGTAACTTATTGTTATTGGTATGTGGAACAGTTCACATTAGCAATACAGCTGGGTGATGTTTATATAAATTACACCTAATTAAACACAGAAACATATTCATATATAGAGCACTTGCTAATAATTTTAAAAGATATCCAGCAGTTTGCTGAATAGGTCAGTTTATTGTAAAATGTTGGTAAATGACCGAATAATCTGGTACAGGTGGCTTCAAATGTGCTGACTTGATTCACAAACTTCGAGGTTATGTAGCACCTGTAAAATAGTTTTCCTAGATTTTGAATTATATGCATTAGAACATAGGTTAGAACAATCTCATCAATCATAGAATGTGCAATGTAACTTCTGGACAATTTTTTTTGCAAAAAGTTCTGTCAGGTAATATTTGAAAGAAGCTGACTAAACACAGTTAGTAGTGGCACACTATTAAAATAAGCGGTTATAAGACACAATATAGTGGTTCCTCCCTGCCAGCTTTTTTGACACAAGCTGGGGTCTGATCAGCCCCGGCTGGGTCACCTGGAGGAGGTTGTATGACGTTGAAAGACCCGAAACACCCAATGGTTCCAGGAACATCACTGAAGATGTGTCCAGAAGCATCAATAGATGTATGTACACAACAGTTATTTAATTGAATCCACATTTAATAACAGCAACAATGCAAGCACAAGGCTGCCCATGTCTTATTAACATTTTAACAAACATAACCTCAATCTGCATCTCAGATTCTGATCAAAAGTTTGCTAAAACAAGGAAGTACATCTCCAGTTTTAATCCCCACATAAGGCAACCCCCATTAAGGGCAAGTTCATCCTAGCACTTGTGAAAATGGGGGAACAGGAATTTCTGTTGTACATTCCATCCATTTAGGGTGGCCATGTAGACCTGAGACAGTGTTTGGCCTTTTCTAATTTCTCTTTGGATCATGTCTGCTATAACAGGCAGACTTTCAATTTTCATTCGGGAGAATGTGTCAAGGGGAGTGTCCTCTTCTGTAAATTTTCAGGTATTTCTTTTTCCGAGGGCATACGAGACAATCCATCAGCATTTCCATGATTAGTTGCCCTTTGCATTTGATCTTGTAATTGTGTTGTCCAAGGAACAGAGCTCATTTCTGCATTCGTGCTGCTGCTGTTAGTGAAACACCCTTCTGTGAATTGAAAATGGACACTAGTGGTTGATGATCAGTAATGAGTGTAAAAGCTCCATACACGTCCTGGTTGAAACATTTTACAGCTTAAATCAGATTCGAGGCCTCTCTGCCAATCTGTGTCTAATTTTTCTCTGCAGTGGTAATGGAACATGATGCAAAGGCTATCTTCCATCATTCATCACTTGTGACATGACTGCACCTATATCATAAGGGAAGGTATCACAGGCAAGCTCCACTGGATGGTGTGGATCATGTGTGATTATACTGTTTGACATCAGCCCTTCCTTTACATTTTTGAAAGCCACTTCACTGTTTTATTGGCTTTTCTTCCCGATCTGTAGTAATGAGTTCAAGGGGTGGAGCACAGTAGCTAGGTTTGACAGGAATTTGTCATAGTAATTGAAAAAGCCTAAAAAGGCCTGCAACTGTGACATATCATTTGGCTTTGGCCATTCAGAACTTCTTGAATTTTCTCACCACACTTGTGTAAAATCTTGTGTGCCAATGGTGTGACTACAGTAAGTGATGCTTGATTTAGAGAACTCACATTTGTTGCATATTGCTCTGAGTCCACAATCTTCTAATCTTATTAACACTGCTTTGATATTTTGGAGATGTTCCTTGCCATCCTTACTGGTAGCAATGATGTCATCCAGGAAACACTAAGTGCCTGGGCTGCCTTGCAGCACCTGGTTCACAGCTTTCTGTCCGAGTTCCGGTGCAGATACTACTACTACAAAAATAAGCCTATGGTAGCAATAAGGCTCTTTCTGAGTGTTTATGGAGAGAAACCTTTAAACTCTTCTATCTCCATCTGTAGGTAGGCCTCAGCCAAGTTCACTTTGCTGAACTGTTTCACTCCAAAAATTTTGCAAAGATATCCTCAGTCCTGGGTAGAGTTTATTGACCTACTTTCAGCACTGGATTGATGGTGACTTTAAAATCACCACAGATCCTGACAGACCCATTCTTCCTGGCTACTTGGACACTGGCATTACCCTTGGGCTGTACTGAACCTTGGAAAGAATTCATTTAGTCTCCATGCAGTCTATCTCTCAAGCAACTTTATCATGGCTGCTATAAGGAATCAGATGGGCTTTGCAAAACTTGGGTGTGGCATTTTCACTTAACACTACTTTACCCTTGATACATTTTAGTTATCCAATGCCACCCTCGAACACAGTCTTGGCACCATCCAGTACCTTTCTTAGTTCACTTTCAGTTCAGTCTGTTGTGAGGATGTGGTATGAAAAATAGTAGATGGTTCTCCAATCAAGTTGTAATTGTCTCAGCCAATCATGACCCTACAATTCTGCCCCTCCTGTTTGTAACACAGACAAGCCCAATGTAGCTTGTTGGTTGTTGAATTTCACTGTTATGACTGTCATTTCCACAGAAGTTATCTTTTCTCCAGTATAAGCAAGAGCATATTGTTCAGTGGTACACCTTTGAACAGAACAATTGAACTAAAGACAATTCATATTTGTGCAGGTTTCCAGGGATAGTAAATACCGAACACTGAAGTTGGGCAAATGCCCGTTTTCTTTGTTGGGATGGGATGGAGGCATGAACTCTGCATAATTCTTCCTGAAGAGCCTCTCCATGAACTCCACGTAATGACCTTTCATTTCTGGTTTCCTTTTCAATGTGCGACTGAGGGACATGAGACCAAGGGCCTGTTCTCCATTGTTTGGCAGGAGTTATTGTGGAGAGCAGAAAGGAAGGGGAGCTACCCAGCTGTTCAATTCATCTTTGCTAAACACTTCGTTCATGATTTGAAGGGAGACATCATCTTCGATGGAAGGTGCCATCATATAATCATCTTCCAAATGACGGAAGACCAGCTTGCCTAAATCTGATTAAGCAGAGGTGAATATGTCTGGGTGCTTGGTTTGCTTATCTACTATCATCTCTTTCATACAAATTCTACTCTTACAAGATCTGACATGACTTGAGCGCTCATTCTCCAAGACACTAGTCTTGCTGTTGATGTTGAGCTGATGGTCACACCACCGAGGCAGACTTTATCCACTATGACTCAAACCAGGTCCAGTTGCTGGGCATAAGGTGCATCATATACCTTATGTGCGCAGATGGTGTCTCTGCCAAGGAACAGGAGACGCAGCAGAAGAGTCAAGTGGGAGAATCTTGTCAGCTACGTAAGACCATATGACCCCAAGATATAGGAACAGAATTAGGCCATTCGGCATTCGAGCCTGCTCTGCCATGTTATCCTGTTTGATCCAATTTTCCCCTCAGTCCCTTCTTCTGCCTTCTCCCTGTATCCCTTCATGCCCTGACCAAGAATCTATTAACCTCCGCCTTAACGTAACGACTTGGTCTCCACAGCTGCCTGTGGCAAAGAATTCCACAGATTCACCACTCTCTAGCTAAAGAAATTCCTCCTCATCTCCATTCTTTGACTAGATCTTTGACCAGTGGCCATCTGGACATCAAAAGCTTGGCGAGAAGGAGACTTCAATCAGGTCCACTGACTGAGCAGGTTAGGCAGGAGTGGGTCATATCAGCATAATAGAGCTTTGACCAGCGTCAATTGCTGTTTGGGATTGGAGAGGAGAAGATGGCGGCGCGACGTAGCTCACAGTGGCCACTCCAGTGGTGATGTCTGTTATTTGTCAAGTAGGATGCCGTGCACAATCCTGATTTGATGGAGACAGACGTGAGAGCATGGAGGAACATCTGGTGAAACTTCTGAAATGCCTGCTTCGCTGCTGCTGCTACAGTGTGGTCCGAAATCTCCGGATGGGGAGGCCCTGAGCCCTAGGCTTTGCTTGTTGCTCAGCGGCCGGGGTGGGGTCGAAGCACTCGGCAGAGGATGGTGCTCGGAGAGGTTGTGTCGGAGGGGCTGGTCAGAGGCTCGAAGTTTTCAGACAGACTCAGAGTCCGCTGCGGTCGGGTGCTTCCAATGGTGCTGCATCGGCAAGTTTGCGGCACTTGGAGGTTCATGGCGGGAGAGTTTCTCCCTTTTACCATCTGTGTGAGATGATGAGGCTATCGGGACTTTGAGACTTTTTTACCGTGCCCATGGTCTGCTCTTTATCAAATTGTGGTATTGCTTTGCACTGTTGTAACTATATGTTATAATTATGTGGTTTTGTCAGTTTTAGTCTTGGTTTGTCCTGTGTTTCTTGTGATATCATTCTGGAGGAACATTGTATCATTTCTGATGCATGCATTTCTAAATGACAATAAAAGAGGACTGAGTGTCCTCATAATCTAATCTAATCTAATTAGTAAAAGCAAATTAAAGGAAGGTGGAGGAAATGTAGCGGCTGTCATCTGAGTGGACGTAGAGTGATGATCTTAAGGCTTTAGCTCTTCGAGGCTTCAACGAAGAGAGTTTTCACTCAGAGAAAGCAAAGGAAAGAAAAGCTCACTTTTTTTTCTCTTCTTTATATCTGCTCAGCCAAGACAGCAGGGATGACAGGCAGGATAGTGAAATTGCGGGATGTGGGAAGGCAGAGAGACCTCCAGTGCCCCTGATAACTAAAACTGCAAGAAGTGCATTCAGCTGCATCTTCTAACAAACTGTGTTAAGGAGATGGAGTTGCCCTGGATGAACTCCGAATCATTCAGGAGGCTAAAACGGTGACATATGGACATATGGAGAGGTAGTTTCACCCAAGATGCCGGACACAGGAAACTGCGTGACAATCAGTAAGGGGAAAGGGGTTAAGGAGCCAGTACAGTGTACCCCTGTGGTCTTCCCTGTCAAAAACAGGGAAATCACTTTGGACACTGTCAGGGGGATGACTTAACAGAGGTAAGTCACAGTGGGTGAGTCTCTGGCACTGAGTCTGCCTCTGTGAGTCAGAAGGAAAGGGGGAAAAAGAGGTATGCTGTTGTTATAGGGGATTCATTGATTAGAGGAATGGACAGGAGCTTCTGTGGGCAAGATTTGATTCCCAGATGGTACATTGCTTCCCGGGTGCCAGGGTCCAGGATATCTCAGATTGAGTCCTCAGCATTCTTAAGCGGGTGGGTGAGCAGCCAGAAGTCATGGTCCGTGTCCAATGGCATGGTTAGGATGAGTGACGAGGTTCTGTATGGGGAGTTCAGAGAGCTAGGTGCTCTGTTAAAGGGCAGGATCTCAGGATCTCTGTCCATGCCACACAATAGTGAGGCCAGAACTAGGAAGATTATACAGTTTAATGCATGTCTAAGGAGTTGGTATAAGAGAGAGTGCATAAGATTTTTGGATCATTGGGCTCTCTTCCAGGGGAGGTGGGACCCATACAGAAGGGACAGTTTGCACCTGAACTGCAGGGGGACTAATATCCTAGTGGGAAGGCTTGTTAATGCTGCACAGTGTGGTGTAAACTAGAGTTGCAGGGGGATGGGAACTACAGTGCCAGAACAGTTAATGAAAATGTTGTGGAGACAGATGATGGTAAAACCTCAGACAAAGTTAGGAATCAAAAGGTGCGACTGATGTCCTGAGCTGCCTATACCTAAATGCAAGGAATATGGTAGGAAAGGCGGATAATAGAGCTGAAGATGAGGTAGCTGGTTTACAAACAACGGCAATGTGTAGTGAAAAAAGCCTGCTGATAAGGCAAAATTGCAGCCAACAGGATGAGTTGTCATGTAAAAGGTGGACAAAATCAAAAATGGTGAATACAGGTCTGAAGGTGTTGTATCTGAATTTGAACAGTATGTGGAATAAGGTAAATGAACTTACAGCACAGTTGCAAATTGACAGTTATAATGTTGTAGGCATCACTTGGATCATGGCTGAAAATCATAGCTGGGAGCTTAATGTCCAAGGATACACATTGTATCGAAAAGATAGGTAGGAAGGCAAAGGGGACGGTGTTGTCCTGTTAGTAAAAAAATGAAATCAAATCATTAGGAAGAAGTGACATAGGATCAGAAGGTGTTGAATCATTGTGGATAGAGCTAAGTTAAAAAGACCCTGATGGGTGATGTACACAGACCCCCAAACAGTAATAAGGATGTGGCATGCAAATTACAATGAGAGATAGAAATGCATGCCAAAAGGGCAATGTTACAATAGTCAAGGGGAACTTCCATATGCAGGTAGATTAGGAAAATCAGGTTGGTGCTGGATTACAGGAGGGGGAACATCTAGAGTGCCTATGAGATGGCTTTCGAGAGTAGCTCGTGGTTGAGCCCACTGGAGGATCAATTATCTGGATAGGGTGTTGTGCAATGAACCAGAATAGATTAGAGAGCTTCAGGTAAAGGAACTCATTGAGAAAATTGATCATAGTATGATTGAATTCACCCTGAAATTTAAGAAGGAGAAGTTAAAGTCAGATGTACCAATATTACAGTGGAGTAAAGGGAATTACAGAGGCATGAGAGAGGAGTTGGCCAGAACTGTTTCGAAAAGGACACTGGCAGAGATGATGGCAAAGCAGAAATGGCTGGAATTTCTGGAAGCAATTTGGAAGGCACAGGATATATACATCCCAAAGAGGAAGAAGTATTCTAAAGGAAAGAAGACACAACTGTGGCTAATGATGTTGTGGGGATGGAACTGGGCTCTCTGACGGTGGTGTCTGAAAAGAGGATGCTGTCCAAGTTGCATGCCATCTTGGACAATGTCTCCCATCCACTACATAATGTACTGGTTGGGCACAGGAGTACATTCAGCCAGAGACTCATTCCACCGAGATACAACTCAGAGCATCATAGGAAGTCATTCCTGCCTGTGGCCATCAAACTTTACAACTCCTCCCTTCGAGGGTCCAACACCCTGAGCCAATAGGCTAGTCCTGGACTTATTTCCATCTGGCATAATTTACATATTACTATTTAATTATTTAAGGTTTTATGTTGCTATGTTTATACTTTATTCTTGGTTGGTGCAACTGTAATGAAACCCAATTTCCCTTGGGATCAATAAAGTATGTATGTCTGTCTATCTATCTATCTATCTATCTATCTATCTATCTAATGAGAGAAGTTAAAGCCAACATAAAAGCCAAAGAGAGGGCATATAATAGAGCAAAAATTGATGGGAAATTAGAAGATTGGGAAGCTTTTAAGAACCAACAGGAGGCAAATAAAACAGTAATCAAGAAGGTAAAGATGGAATACGAAAGTAAGCCAGCCAATAATATTAAAGAGAATACCAAAAGTTTCTTCAGATATATAAGGTATAAAAGAGAGGCAAGAATGAATATCGGACTGCTGGAAAATGATGCTGGAGAGGTAGTAAAATGGTGGACAAACTGAATAAGTATTTTGCATTAGTCGTCATAGTAGAAGACACTAGCAGTATAGTGGAATTTCCAGGTGTCAGGGGTCATGAAGTGTGTGAAGTAACCATCTACATACATCTGATTGATGCTCAACTGGCTACTCGCCATGCTCTGCTGCAGGTTTGCTAGAACCAATGGTAGTCTAATGTTCTGGCCCTGAATGAAATGCTAATATGTGCTTGCCTCCATTGCACTTAGTGCAGCATATGTCAGCTTTATAGTCTTTTATGCTCTTTTGCTTAATATGCTGTTGAAGCATAATATTTGAAACATAGTGAGTACTCCTTTAAAAAGTGTCACTAATCTGCAAATAGTTTCACTCTGAATTTGCTACATTCCAAAGTTCCAAGTTCTATGACAACCTATTATTTAAGTACCTATATTTCACTATACGCAATCCTGAGGGTTTGTGGGCATTCTAGTGGGCGTTTACAGTAAATACAAGAAGCACAATGGAATCCCTGAAAGCCAGCTCCCAACAGGACGGACAAACAACCAATGTGCAAATGTACAAATACAAAAAGAAAGAAAATAAAGAAATAATAAAAATAATAATAATAAATAAGCAATAAATATCAAGAATATGAGATGGAGAGTCCTTGAAAGTGAGTCCATAGGTTGTTAGAACACTTGAGTGATGGGGTGAGTGAAGTTGAGGGAAGTTCATCCAACTAGTTCAAGAGACGGATTGTTGAGGGGTAATAACTGTTCCTGAACCTGGTGGGGCAGGTCCTGAGGCCCTTGTACCTTCTTCCTGATGGTAGAAGCGAGATGAGAGCATGGCATGGTTGGCAGTGTCCTTGATGATGAATGCTGCTTTCATATACTCAGTGGTGGGGAGGAAATTCCCCCGATGGACTGGGCCATATTTGTTTTACAGGATTTTTCATTCAAGAGCACTGGTGTTTCCATACCAGTCCATGATGCAACCAGCCTATATACTCTCCACAGCAGTTCATCAAAGTCTTAGATGTCATGCTGAATCTTGACAAACTTCTAAGAAAGTGGAGGTGCTGCCATGCTTTCTTTGTATTAGCACTTAGGTGCTGGAGCTAAGACATATCCTCTGAAAAGATAACATGGAGGAACTTAAAGTTGCTGAGTCTATCCAACTCTGATGAAGACTGGTTCATGGACCTCTGGTTTCCTCCTCCTGAAATCGATAATCAGCTCCTTGGTCTTGCTGACATTGAGTGAGAAGTGGTTGTTGGGGCCCGATTTTCAATCTCCCTCTTAAATGCTGATTCATCACCACCTCTAAATTGGCCAGTGACGGTGTTGTCATTAACAAACTAAAATATGCCATTGGAGTTGTACTTGGCCACAGTCATAAGTGTAAAGCGAGTCGAGCAGGGGGCTAAGCCCTCAGTCTTGTGGTGCGCCTGTGCTGAGTGAGAATGTGGAGGAGAAATTGTTGCCAATCTGTACTGACTAAGGTCTGCAAGTGAGGAAATTGAGGATTCAGTTGCTCAAGGAGGTATTGAGGCCTTGGTCATGAAGCTTATTGGTTAGTTTTGAGAGGGTGATAGTATTGAATGTCCAGCTGTAGTCATTGGAGCGAATCCTGATGTATCCATCTTCACTGTCCAGATGTTCCAGGGTTGAGTGAAGAGCTAATGAAATAGCATCTGCTTTTGACCTGTTGTGACAGTTGGCAAAATGGACTGGATCTAAATTACTCCTCAGGCAGGAGTTGATATGTTTCATCACCAGCCTCTCAAAGCTCTCCATGTGTAAGTGCTGTTAGACGGTAGTCATTGAGGCAGACTACCACCTTCTTCTTAAGTGCTAGTACAATTTAACTTGTTTGAAGCAGGTAGGCACCTTGACTGAAGAAGGAAGAGGTTAAAGTTATTGGTGAACACTCCCACTAGTTGATCGACACAGGTCTTTAGTACTGAGCCAGGTACACTGTCTGCGATAGATGTTTTTCATGCATTCACCCTCCTGAGGATGCCCTCGCATCAGCCTTAGAGACTAAAATCACAAGCTCATCGGATCTGTGGGAGTTCGTGAATGTGCCTCCATGTTTTGATGATCGAAGCGAGCATAAAAGGCATTGAGCTCATTTGGAACAGAGCTGTGGTCAGTCCTAGTCGGTCACCTAAGCAGCTTGGTTTCACTTTATATGGGGTGATAGTATTCAGGCCCTGCTTCAGCCGTCAAATATCTGTCAGTGATTCACGATTGTTCTAGAATTGCCACTTCGCATGTGAAATGGCTTTCTGGAGATTGTAGCTGGACCTCTTATATTTTACTTAGTCACTAGACCTGAATGGCACTGATCTGGCATTTTCTTAAGGGATAAGGTTCCTTATGGGCAGAGCATTCTCTATTGGGGTCATGGCAGAGTTTTCTACTTCAGTTTTGTTGACTGTCGTAGGGGTTTTAGTTTTCCGTACTTTTGCTGGAGACCTCTCTTTGAATGAGGTGTTACCAGAAATCGAGAGCATAAAACTAGGGCCATCTTGCATTTCTGCGTGGAAGCAGATGAATTCCACAAAGAATGAAAATGGCGGATAGTGGGCATGATGCTTTGTTTTATACTTGAACCACTGTATTTGCATGTTGTTCGGTTGTTTCTCCACTATAGGGCTTATTCCTCTTGCAGTGTACAAGAAACCTAGTCCTAGTAGGGAACCCTTATGTTTTGTGGCTTGCTGTTCTGATAACAGATCTGCAAGTTCCAGTAGCTTCTGCAGTTCTTTGTTTCGGAGATTTGGGAAATTATTGAGTCTTCTGAAGAAAAATTCTTCGATTGCCTCTGGAGAGCCATAGTATTTGTCCAGCCTCTGCCACAACATTTGTAAACCCTTAGCTGGGTTATTAGTGTGAACTGCCCTAACCATTCTTTCATGTTGTAATGACTCCCCACGAAGCCACTTACGGAGAAGATCTAGCTTTTTGTTAGATTTGAGACTTAGTCCTTCCATCGATTTGCAAAAAGCTTGACTTCCAGGGCAGATAACTGGCAGACTATTCATTGAACACTTTAGTCCTGCTGTGATGAGCCAGACACCAGGACAACCCGCACCTGCAACTCCTGAATGAGAGCATTGTGGAGACTTGCTTGCCATATGTGTGTCCTGTGATGGATGAAAGCTCAGTCTGTCCACATCTGAGGAGATAGGGTTGGCATCAGCAGCAATTCTTGACTGAAGCCTTTGCTGCGATGAAACTGCTGAAGGGGGTCTTGTTGCTATAGATCTTGACAGCCAATACTTGGACTACGAGAAAAGTATACTGGCTGCGTAGTGTAGAGAGTTTCTCCTTGTGGAACTGGAGCACTGCCTTTTTTACAGCCAAAACAAGTTTGGACATATTCTTCAGTTAGCTGCATTGGCTGTTTTGACGGCAGGACATGATTGTTTCTGGTTGTAGACTCACCACTGTTTAAGTCAGCTGCTGATTCATTCACCTTTGCCTCAGCTTCACACTCTTCCTTAAGCGTACTTAGTGGAGCCCCTAGAACGTGGTTTCTCCATGTTTATACGACCTTCCTCCGTTTGCATCTCAACTTTCTGTTTAACATAAGTTGCTCTCATTCCTGCCACTTCGGCTCTGGCACAGGCTTGTGCTGCAGCTATGCTAATCATGGATTTGTTCAAGCATCGCGAAGACATGGTTAATGCACCACATTCTGACACCACTTCCAGTTCTTGGTGATTGACGTTGCTTGGGTCAGAAACTGACAGGGTTGTCTATGGTGGTCAAATGTGTCTGCAGTCTGTAAGCGATGCCTTTGAAGAAGAATTATCTTCTCACTCTACTGCCCTTGCATTGTGTATAAACAAAGCTATGCAGTGAGATAAACACCATCTCAAAAATCACCTGAGCAGGAAGCTTTCGTCAGAGTTTTTAATGAGTTCCTACTTCTCAAACGATATTGCTGTTTCAAGGACAAAAGAGGAATGAATGGAGATAGATGTCTTTCCACTGTGGGCTGCAAATTAACCCACGTAGGAAATGATATAAAAATGATACAAGAAGTGATGTTCATACAAAATGAGCTGTGCCTCTAGAGGCCAGAACAGCATTAATTTTTACAAATAATTACAATTACTTTAGTAGTTTTGCTTAATATTGAAATTAAAATCACTTGTTTCTTGTGTAGGTAGTTAAGGTGCACTGAAATTCATACCATTTCCTTATTACAGGATTAAAGGTCTGTAATGTGTCAGTACGAGCATTGGATAATAGGTGTATCAACCTAACATAGAAATTCAGCTGCAAACTTAAGAGGATCTATACTCTACACGCCTACACATTGTGATAAGTAAACTGTGAAAACTACAATCTGCAATTAGGAATCACGAGGAGCAAAGGAAAGTTATTAAGATTCATATAGTGCCAAGAGAATACACAACTGATAATTGATTTTACCTGAAAATTTTAGAGCTCCTGAAATGATATTTGAAGTGATAGTTTCAAAATCATAGGGTAATTTGAAAAATATGTCACTTAATTATACCTTATGGGCTAAGTATCCAGCTAACATTCCACTTTGGAATTTTAAGTTTAAAATAAGTTCTGATTCTGTATTTCCAAAGGGGTAACATTTATAAAAACAACACAAAGAAAACTAAAATAAGAAATTTCAGAACTTTAAAAAAATTCCTAAAAGTATTACGTTATATTTATTTTTTTCAATACATTAATTTTATTCTTTCAGAAGATCTTCTATTTCAGTACAATATACGTGTATCAATTTTGATGGCTAAACTTTGTATTTTAAGGGGTATGATAAAACAATTACTTAAATAAACTTTGCAAAATTTCTTACATTAAAAAACAATGGGATGTTGTAATAAAATATCTATTTTCAGACAACAGATTTGGCAAAGGTAATCTTTTTTGACAGATGGTAATGAAAATACACAGAAATAAATTAGTACAGAAATAAAAATACGTTTGTATGCCACCATGTATAAAATTAAAATATTATAATTGATGCAATGTCCAACAAGGGTATAAATTCAGTATCTCTTTGCAGTTACATACTAAGAAAATTACTTGTTTTTCTCCGACTGTATGCTGGTTTACTATATTATTACTGTGTCTAGCTTTGAAAGACCTATGCACATACTTACTGTATATCAGCATCATGATAGCAATTGTATTTTCATGTTGCAGTTCACTTCAGCCAAAACAGACATTTGTGATTGTTCAGTGAGTGACAGTTTTGCCTCGAGGATCAGCAAACTAAACTCTTAATAAAACATCATGAAAGTGCTTCACAAACGATTCTCCCCACCCCCTGCAGCGAAATGTCACAGTTCATTGGCCTTTCATGAGAAATTTTACATGAAATTACACCCAAATTCACTACATTGAGAAACTACAATATTGTTTAAGTAAATATTTGCACAGAACATGAGCAGTTGGAAGACTCTTGAGATGCGAGCTGTTCCCTGACCTGAAATAATTAAGCTTGTGCTTTCTCTCTCCCCCCTAGTCTGATAGCACAACATCATGTATGATACTAGTTTGATTGCTTCCTTGGCATTTTTGATGATCCATAACTGTCTTATATCATTATTTCCAACATCCAGCCAAGCAAGGATAAAAGGTAGAATATGCTGCCTTCATCTACTCCCATGGAAACTCCATTAACTCCAAAAAACACGTGACTGCAAAGTATCCAATCAGCATAGAGGCAGACAATCCATAAGGGTAACCACAGTAGCAGCGGAAAGTAAAGTTGTTACCAGAGACAAAGCTCAAGCCTTGGTTTCCCATCAATATTTGACTAAGTAACTAAAAACAGCTCAGTGTAGCCTTATTCATAGTGACAGATATACAGTAACTGCTAAGAAAACCAAGAGTCTATCAGGACCATTATAGAAGACCCAAACAGCTATATTTAAGCAAACATTGACATCATCTTCTGGCACAAGTCCAGCAGGTTGATGTATTGCAGTATTCAATAAAATACATGCAACAACGTTTTAATTCAATTAAACCAAGAACATGTATTAGATTTTTACTAATTTTTACCATCTAGCGCTTTGAGATTCTGCATAGTTTGATCGCTGTAGATCTGGTGGTTTCTCTGCAGAGTATAATTGCCTTTTCCCTAGATTGTAAAATATTTATATTACTGTTGCTGATCTTCACAGAAAATTGGCCCCCTTGAATTTTTTATGAATATCTTTCAGTCAGAATAGCTGACAAGGGCATGATGGGAACTACATTCTTCTTGGCCAAGGGTACAAGAATAAAAGGAATGAAGAACAATGTTTTGAGCCAGAATGATTTAAAGAGTTTAAACACCAAAGAAATAACCACTGCAGAATTTAAGTGAGGGAGGATTATCCTTGTATGCAACCAATGGATGTAAGTACCATCGCCTGCAAAGTGAATGATATAATGTGGAAAATAAAGTCTAGATTCCCAGAAAAGATGAGAGGAATTATAAATTTCAGATTTATCATTTGCTTGAATGGCAGTTATTTACTTCCATTAACCCATTCATGTTCAATGAAGTCAGACAAGTGGATCTGAAGATTAAGTGCTCCTGATCACCAGATATTTGAACACTGAATTGTGTCCAACATTTATTTGTTATCCCATTTTTCTTCACAGTCAGTCAATTCTTTGGAGCATTTTAAAAAAAATGTCATGCAGTACTGTACAAGTCTTAGGCACCCTAGATTTTTTATATGGTTTCAGATTGTGTGGCCTCCACAGAGCCCTGATCTCAACATCATCAAAGCTGTCTGGTATACCTTGAGACACAACACAAGCAAGACAGCCAGAGTCTGCAGGAGAACTGTGGCAAGCTCTCCAAGATGCTTGGAACAACCTACCAGCCGATTTTCTTATAAAACTGCGCGACAGAGAATTGATGCAGTTTTAAAGGTAATGGGTGGTCAAATCAAATATTGATGAGTCCTGATGAAGGGTCTCGGCCCAAAATATCGACTGTTTACTCTTTTCCATAGATGTTGCCCAGCCTGCTGAGTTCCTCTGGCATTTCCTGTGCGTTGCATTGATTTGATTTAGTCTTTTTGCTGTTAACTGCTCTGTATAGTAATTTTTTGATATTTAGAAACTTTTCATTTCATTATTTTTGAAAGCATCCTTGCGTTACAAAATTATTTTACATGTGCCTAAGACTTTTGCACGGTACTGTATATTTAAACTGATCAAGCATAATCTGGATATAAAAGAATAATGGAATAGGAATTTCCATTGCAACAAGAGACAGAGGGAAAGCCTGTATTGAAATGTGAGCTTTGGTGTGTTTTTTCCTCCATGTGCTCACTGACAACATTGCATTAGACACAGCCTGGGATTATGGCATTGAAGAACTCCTCCACATCATTTCAGTAATTTTTCTCTGTCATATTTTAAACTATAGAAGACAATGTTCAATGTCTATATATTGGCACGGGGATGAGGGGTGCAGCTAGTGGTGGTAATGATGGAGATATAGGTGTGGGTGCAGTGTGGTGGTGGAATCATTACTTCCCAGTGTGCTGGGAGTAGGAACCAGCAAGTGGGGGTGGCCTTATCAGTGAGTGAGAGAGCTATCTTTCCTTTCAGTGGATTTTATTTAAGTCAACTGCTCCTTTAACATATTCGCTTGGTATCCCAAACCTTCAGGAAAAGCAGGCATGATGATAAGCTGCATCAATCATTTTTTGCATGTGTACTTAAAAGGACTTAGAGCTCTACAGCACAGAAAAAGGCCCCTTGGCCATATAGTAGAAAATATTTTTTTAATATCTTTAGTGGTTGCCTGCACTGTTGATCAGTATACCAAAGATGCCAATGCTTCAATTGGATTTGCTTGTCTTGCTGCATTTATTGCTGTGAGCAGCAAGGACATTAGTTATTGGTGTGAAAAGGAAGACAAAACCTGCCATGGACACCAGTATGTTGTTGGGAGAGATAAGGAGACCATGCAACCAAGGAAAGGAATGCAATCACTCTGCTTTAAGTAATTTACTGGATCAAAAAAGGTGAACAAAGTTGCAACTTTTAAACACATTGCTCCAAATACTTTAATCTGTCTGTAATGTCACACTGACACTAATTTATCTTGCACATGCATCCATCTTCCCCAATCAATATGTTCCCTTCTATCCATACTGGATTCAACTCACTCTAATGCCATGTCACAACACTCCCTTAAGGCCACCATCAACAAGTTCTCCACTACATTCACTTGTTAATTTCCTTAACCTCTTTACCAGAGAACTGTAGATGTTCCTTCAGCTATTAGTTGGTGAAAATATGCTTTCAAGCTAGCCTTGATGATAGCCATAGTTATATACATAGATAGTCTTTAGACTTAAGGAGGTGCGTGTCTTCTTGTATAATGACAAGAACCAAAATACTGGACTGTGGCGACCCACTTTCTGGCACACACGAACCGGCTCACGAAACAGCGCGCGCAGGCAGAGGGCCGGCACCAAAAAGGGCGCCAGGCCATCTTCACCAGCAGGGGGAAAATCCCGCGCGCAGAAAGGGTCTGGGAATATGCATTCACCACAGTAGTCCCGCCCAGGGAGGGCGGGAACGGGAAGGCTTAAAAGCGGGCCGCGAAGTTTGAATAAACCTCTTTCATCGCAATTCTAACTCACCGACTCCGTGTGGTTATTCTAGCGCTGTGTGTAGCACATCGCTACAATTGGTGACCCCGACGGCCCAAACGATATTTGGACCAGAGATGACCGACGCTGCATCTGTTCACGCAGTTTCGTTAAAACTGCCAAGCTTCTGGACGCTGCGACCCCATTTATGGTTCGAACAAGCAGAAGCACAATTCCACATTCGGCAGATAACCTCGGAGTCCACTCGCTACTACTACGTGCTGAGCTCCCTCGACCAGGAGACTGCTGCACAAGTTGAGGAGTTTATACAGTCGCCCCCGGAGGACGGCAAATACACAGCATTCAAAGCCCTGCTCATAAGGACTTTCGGACTCTCACGGCGCGAATGAGCACGCCGCTTAATGCACCTGGATGGTTTGGGAGACAGGCCGCCGTCAGCATTAATGAACGAGATGCTGGCCCTGGCTGAAGGACACAAACCCTGCCTCATGTTTGAGCAGGCGCTCCTAGAGCAACTGCCTGAGGACATATGCCTGCTGCTGTCCGACGCAGATTTCAGCAACCCCCGGGAGGTGGCGGCCCGAGCAGATGTGCTGTGGAATGCCAGGAAAGAGAGAGGGGCATCCTTCGCACAGATCACCAAGCCGCGTGCCCAACGACAGACCAGACCAGGCCCGGCAGCAGAGCCTACAAAACCCGGCGACGGGAGTGAGGAGCCCAACGAACAATGGTGTTTCTACCACCAGCGGTGGGGCACGGAGGCCCGCCGCTGCAGACCGCCCTGCAAATTCCCGGGAAACGCCAGGACCAGCCGCCGCTGATGGCTACGGCGGCTGGCCATCAAGACAGCCTCCTGTACGTCTGGGACAAGCAGTCGGGACGCCACTTTTTGGTCGACACCGGAGCGGAGATCAGCGTCTTACCTCCAACGAGTTACGACACCCGCAACAGAGAACCGGGACCCACCCTGAGGGCCGCTAATGGCAGCACAATATGAACCTACGGCACCCGCACGGTGCGGCTACAGTTCATCTCCAGCCGGTTCACGTGGGACTTCACACTGGCTGCCGTGGCCCAACCACTGCTGGGGGCAGATTTTCTACGAGCCCACAGCCTGCTGGTCGACTTGCAAGGGAAGTGATTAGTCCACGCCAAGACTTTTCAACCGTTCTCCCTGGGTGAAGCACAGTTGCCAGCCCCACACCTGGACTCCATCACGCTGTCCGACGATGAATTCACCAGGGTCCTGGTGGATTTCCCATCAGTACTGACACCGCAGTTCACGGCAGCCATGCCCAGACACGGAATACAGCACCACATCCCGACCCAGGGACCACACCTCCACGCCCGTGCTCGAAGGCTTCCCCCGGACAAATTCCGACTGGCGAAGGAGGAGTTCAAGAAGATGGAGGAATTAGGGATCATACGACGGTCCGACAGCCCATGGGCCTCCCCCCTTCACATGGTGCCCAAGGCAACGGGGGGCTGGAGACCATGCGGTGACTACCGCAGACTGAACGAGGCTACAACGCCAGACCGCTACCCTGTGCCGCACATTCAAGACTTCGCAGCAAACCTACACGGCGCAAGGATCTTTTCCAAGGTAGACCTCGTCTGGGGATACCATCAAATCCCTGTACATCCAGACGACATCCCCAAAACAGCCCTTATCACCCCGTTCGGACTTTTCGAATTCCTCCGAATGCCGTTTGGTCTAAAGAATGCCTCACAGACTTTCCAGCGGCTAATGGACGCGGTGGGACGCGACCTGGACTTTGCATTCATCCATTTGGACGACATCCTCATAGCCAGCAGTAGTCGGCAGGAGCATCTGCCCCACCTCCACCAGCTCTACTCCCGCCTGAATGAATTTGGCCTTACAATCAATCCAGCCAAATGCCAGTTCGGACTCGACACCATCGACTTCCTGGGCCACAGGATTACTAAAGACGGGGCAACCCCGCTGCCCGCCAAGGTAGACGCAGTCCGCCACTTCCCCCGACCCAACACAATCAAAGGCTTGCAGGAATTCGTGGGTATGGTGAATTTCTACCACCGTTTCCTCCCCTCAGCAGCCTGAACCATGCGCCCCTTGTTCACTCTAATGTCGGGTAAGGGCAAGGACATTACCTGGAACGAAGAGGCCGCAACCGCTTTCGTTAAAACCAAAGAAGCCTTGGCAAACGCCGCGATGCTAGTGCACCCCAGAACGGACGTTCCTACTGCCCTCACGGTGGACGCATCCAACACAGCAGTCGGTGGAGTGCTGGAACAACTCATCGAGGGTCGCTGGCAACCCCTGGCGTTCTTCAGCAAACACCTACGACCACCCGAACTCAAATACAGTGCTTTCGACCGGGAGCTATTGGCACTATACCTGGCAATCCGGCATTTCAGGAACTTCTTAGAAGGTAGGCCTTTCACCGCGTTCACAGACCACAAACTGCTTACCTTTGCGTTCACTAAGGTGTCCGACCCCTGGTCGTCCCGCCAGCAGCGACATCTGTCCTACATCTCCGAGTACACGACGGACATCCGGCATGTCTCTGGAAAGAACAATGTCATGGCAGACGCACTATCCAGACCTACCATACAGGCCCTGTCCCAGGGGGTGGACTATGCAGCGCTGGCAGAGGCACAGCAGACAGACGCTGAGATCCCCAGTTACAGGACTGCAGTCTCCGGTTTGCAGCTCCAAGACCTCCCCGTAGGCCCAGGTGAGAGGACCCTACTATGTGACGTAGCTACTGGCCAACCCCGCCCCGTCGTCCCAGCAGCCTGGCGCTGGCGGGTGTTCGAATCCATTCACAACTTAGCGCACCCCTCCATCAGGACAACTGTCCGGCTGGTCTCCAACAGGTTCGTGTGGCATGGACTTCGTAAACAGGTCAGTGAATGGGCCAAAACGTGTATGCAGTGCCAAACGGCCAAGGTGCAGGGGCACACCAAGGCTCCACCGCAGCGGTTCGGACCCACCCGCCGGAGGTTCGACCACATCCATGTGGATATCGTGGGGCCCCTGCCAGTGTCACGAGGAGCGCGGTACCTCCTAACTATGATAGACCGGTTCACCAGATGGCCAGAGGCAGTCCCGCTCAGCGACACCACCTCTGAATCCTGCGCCCGAGCACTGATCGCAACCTGGGTAGCCCGCTTTGGGGTACTGGCCCACATTACCTCTGACAGGGGCGCCCAGTTCACTTCCAGCCTGTGGTCGGCTATGGCCAGACTTTTAGGAACACAGCTACACCACACAACTGCCTACCACCCACAGTCGAACGGACTAGTGGAGCGCTTCCACCGTCACCTGAAATCGGCTCTCATGGCCCGCCTGGAGGGGCCTAACTGGGTGGACGAACTTCCCTGGGTCCTCCTCGGAATCCGCACGGCGCCCAAAGAGGATCTACACACCTCGTCGGCCGAGTCGGTGTGCGGCGCGCCCCTGGTCGTCCCAGGAGAGTTCATACCAGCCCCAAGGGGGCAAGAGGAAGAACCCACAGCAGTCCTGGACAGACTACGGGAGAGGTTCGGTAACCTGGCCCCCATACCCACTTCACAGCACGGACAGAGCCCGACCTGTGTACCCAAAGACCTGCAGAACTGTAAGTTTCTTTTTGTATGACGGGGCGGACACCGGGCACTGCTACAGCGGCCCTACGAGGGGCCGTTTAAGGTGATCAGGAACAACGGGTCCACATTCGTGCTGGACATTGGGGGGAGAGAGGAGGTTTTCACGGTGGACCGACTCAAACCGGCCCATGTGGACTTGGCGCAACCGGTCCAGGCTCAGGCACTGCGGCGCAGGGGCAGACCTCCCAAACAGAGGCCGATCCAGACTGTGGACATTGGGGGAGGTATCGCCGGTTCTGAGGGGGGGTTATGTGGCGACCCACTTTCTGGCACCCACGAACCGGCTCACGAAACAGCGCGCTCAGGCAGAGGGCCGGCAGCAAAAAGGGCGCCAGGCCATCTTCACCAGCAGGGGGAAAATCCTGCGCGAGGAAAGGGTCTGGGAATATGCATTCCCCACAGTAGTCCCGCCCAGGGAGGCCGGGAACGGGAAGGCTTAAAAGCGGGCCGCGAAGTTTGAATAAACCTCTTTCATCGCAACTCTAACTCACCGACTCCGTGTGGTTATTCTAGCGCTGTGTGTAGCACATCGCTACAGACAAGCTTGGCAGGTCAGGCAAAGCTCCCACGTTAGCACTCTGACTTTTGATGAAGAGTCCTCAAGCTGAAACATTAACGGCTTTTCTCCTTTCACAAATGATGCCTGACTTCCAGAGTCCAACCTGCATTTTTTTATTATTATTTCAGATTTGTAGCATCTGTAATTCTTTGATTTCCAGCATAGCACCCGACAACAGAGTTCCTTCTCATGCAGACAAGTGCTCAGCTGGGTTGTATCCCAGGTATGACTGAGAAGTACATAAGCAAAATCTTAAGCATGTTTACTTTCAATGTTCTAACTGATGGCTTCAATATCCGATAGGGTCTTCACCATCTCACAATGGAGGAGAATGAAAGTGGCTCCTCAGTGAAGGCAATGATGTAGCTGGTGGTCAAAAGTTATGCAATGGAAACCAAAATACTGATGCCATCTCTGTCTGTTCTTTCTTCTGTATACCATGATAATTAAACTTATCCTCGTATACCTACTGTAACATTCTCGTTGAGAGAAGGTAAAAGGCAGTATCCATCCAGAAGAAGCGCTGGATTTCTCCAGTTTATTATTGAACATAATTTTAAAAATATGGATTATTTATCTTTAAGTTACCAAGATGAACATACAACCCATTAACTTGTTTTATGCAAACAGAGGAAAGGGCAAAAGATGATTAATTGTATAACCTGTCTATTGTGGTAACAGTTCAAGTAGAATAATAGAAACTAATAGTGAAGGAGATGTGCATAATATGAAGAATTATTCATCATAGAAGCCATGGGCTTCTACAGATATATTAACAATAAAAGGACAAAATTGATCCACTTAAAGATTATCACGGTCATCTATGGCGGAGATCTTAAATGTATTTTTTATTGCATCTGTGTTTACTTGAGAGACAGACGGGGTCTATAGAACTGAGGTGAAACAGTAGTGAGGTCATGGACTGTGACAGAAGGGGAGATGCTTGCTGTCATGGCCATATTGTATACAGTTCTGGTTACCTACCTACAATAAAGATTGAAAGGGTCAGAGAAAATGTAGAAGGATCTTTCTGGGACTTGAGGACCAGAGCTATAAGGAAAGATTGTATAGCTTCGGACTTTATTCCATGGAGCAAAGGAGAATGAGAGGAGATTTGATAGAGGTATTCAAAATTATTAGGGGTATAGATAAGGTAAATACAAGCAGACTTTTTCCGTTGAGGTTTGGCGAGATTAGAATAGAGGTCATAGGTTAAGGGTGAATGGTGAAATACTTAAGGGGAACCTGAGGAGGAACTTCTTCAGAAGGTGGTGCAAGTGTGGAACGAGTTGTCTGCGGAAGAGATGGATGCAGATTCAATTGCAACATTTAAGAGAGCTTTGGATAGGTACATGGATGGGAGGTCTATGGAGGACTATAATCTGTGCAGGTTGATGGAACTGAGGAGAGTAACAGTTTGCAATGTACTAGATGGGCTGAAGGGCCTGTTTTCTATCCTGTACTGTACTGTTTGTTGACCAGTTGATGTGATAAACACCGAATTTTCACCATGCCTGGGAATGGAAGTAAACTACATTATTAATCAAACTGAAGCAATTCAAATTGGGCCTGTTATCTCCCCCTATAACACGTAACAGGTCTGTTGAATAGTTAAGTGTGTAATTTCCCAATGAGCAAGAAATTGTTGTCAGTGGCATACCACCTGCATTCACTACTGACCTGCTGGTTAAATAGAAGCAAGAGTTATAACATTGTGCTCCAGTTCCCAAGCACTGAGAAATTGTAGTTGTATGGACTTAAGTGCCATGACCCCTGTGGCTTTGGCAATTGTTCATACTGCTAGAGTCATTCAAACACTACCAGAATAATGAAAAGTGAAACTAAGATTCAAAACTATTATTAAACAATTAAAATCAGTTTTGAAAATGTAAATAGTCTAATATTTCCTTTAATCCTTTCTCACTCACCCTTCCAGCCAAAGGAAGGATTGGGTTACCCTGATCCTCACTTTCCATCCCACCAGCCTCCACATTTATAGTCATAGAGTCATAGAAAACCACAGCATAGAAACAGGCCCTTCTTCCCATCTAGTCTATCCCGCCTTCAATAAATTCCACACCCAATACATCTTCCCTTCCTCTCTTCCCCTTGGGACAATAATCCACTTTTCTGTACCACCAAATATACCCCTCCTCATAGCATTCTCCCATGCAACTGCTGGGGTTGGAACACCTACTCATTTTTCACCATCCAGTGATTCATGCAGTCCTTTTAGCATAATGAGTAATTCACTTGCCTTTCTTTCATCCCGATGTTGATGCCGTGGTCTCTCCACAACGGGGAAGCCAATTGTACTTGTTGCTTGTTTCACAGAGCATCTGCATTCAGCCCACGGGGTGTTCTGGAATTACTAGATTACTGTTACTTTAATTCTCTATCCACTTGGCCTCATCTTTCTGCATCCTTATTGAAGCCTGATTTACACTTAAGGAACAGTTGCTCATCTCCCAACAGGACATATACAGTCTTGGAGATTCAATAACACATTCAACAATTTTAGGTCATTTACTTTCTCTGCATGAGAACTGGCCAATTCTTCTGTAGGGTTCTCAGTCTGTAACATGAACTCTTTCATTAGCTTTTCTCTCTCCTCACACTGCCTGACCTGCTGGACATTTCCAACACAGTTCCCTGCCACTGTTTAGTTCTAAATTTGACAGCTTCTATGTGTCCCTTTGATTTCTCTCTCCTTAATTTATGAATCAGATGGCTTTATAAAGAGTATATCACCATAGCAACTGGAGAGGCAAAATAAAATCAAGTCATCCAGTTGTTACTGTGCAGTTCTGATTAATCAGAACAGCCTACAAAGCTTCAGCGACTGTCTTGTCCAACCAGTTTTTCCATTTGTACTGTTAATGTATATACACAGAAATCAAGCAAAACAGGTATAATTTTTTTATTCAATCATTTCCCCGTTTCTTTGCACTGGAGAAGTTAATTTGTTCAAGATCTCTGCTCTTCTTATTTGATCACATCAATTGGTCCTGTCTTCATCTCATCATACCTTTGGTATAACAAGGTTAGTGTTAATCATATTAATTTTACAATATTTCATCAAATATTCCACAATGGTTTTCAGAGACATGTTAGATTTAATGAACAGAAGTTTTTGTGTTTCTCCCTTTCCTCCCCAGCACCATAAGCTCCAAGAACAAATAGCAATCATTTCAGTTTCCATCCTTAACCCTCATTCAGCCGGAGACTCATTCCTCCGAGATGCAACACTGAGCGTCATAGGAAGTCATTCCTGCCTGTGGCCATCAAACTTTACAACTCCCCCCTTGGAGGGTCAGACACCCTGAGCCAATAGGCTGGTCCTGGACTTATTTCCTGGCATAATTTACATATTACTATTTAACTATTTATGGTTTTATTATTATTTAATTATTTTTGGTGCAACTGTAACAAAAAACAATTTCCCCCGGGATCAATAAAGTATGACTATGCCTATGACTATGACTATGACTATGGATTGAACTTATAATTCTGCTAATTCCCACTTATCCTTATTCCATTCTATAGCAACTCTCAGTGTACTCTATCAGGGATATTCCCTTCATCATTCATCTTTCCCCACATCCACAACTCAAAAGCAATTTTATTTTTTTCATTGTTCCAGTTCTGATCCAGGGTCTCAGATCTAAATCCTTAACATGCTTTGTTCCTTCCACAGATGCTGCCTGACCTGAGTGTTAAGGGTTTTCCTTTCAAAATTAAACCTTCCGCTCCCTTTGAATAATGGACTCACCAGATGTGCAATGAGTTTAATCCGTGGTTCCTGCTCAAATTCACTCTCCGGCGAAGACTAATTGTTCCTGCACCATGCTCATTGTTTGTTTGGTGTTGGTGAGCAAACATGGCTGAAAAATTGCTATTGTTTTGCACACTGCCATTGTCTATGCTAGAGTACAGTTGGGAAATACTCAGCAAGAAGCTTTTTGGGAATTCCGTGTTCCTGTAGAATAGCCAGCATTTCTCAGCAAACTATCTGTTTACTTGCTTTTACCTTTTCAATGCACATCAGTGGCCCCATTCAAAACTAGCATAAATCAAGCATTAAGCTAAGGGATGGAAATGAAGCACCTTCCTTATATCTAACCCAGACAATGCACAATACACAGGGGGACAGAATGAGATGGGGGGAGTTTGCTGGAAGAGATGCAGTTCACTTACTCAACCAATATGCCACTGTGAGTTTGTGCACATGCATTATCCACAGGTGCATACTACACTGCTTTACCCTCTTCTAAAGGAAAGGGTGATTTATGCATGCATATTATTCCTATTAAATTCCCCTCTGAAGTTTTCTTGGTCTTTCTGATCTCCTAAATTCACTTGGGTTACCACTTATTGAATTGAGAAAAGCACTACTCTCTGATACCATTGAATGGAGTCTTGTGTTGTTCTTTCCACAGTGGATCAACTTCTGGTATATACTCTGCCATATAACTGTAAAACTGGCTGTTTTTCTTTTGCTGAAGTTAAGTAGGTTCTCGGAATATTGCAATCACCAATTTCTGCAGACACTTCATATTTCAATGATCACTCTTGTAATCTATTTCCAAATATATGAGTTGTCAGGTAGTATGAACACTTGAATTTTTATAATGCCATTTCAATTGTTTCACAACTTAATTCATCTCATCCCCTTTTCTACTCTCCTATCAAAATTTGGCTGAACAAAATTCAATCATGTTCTGGATGTATATTAATTTACAACTTAGTGGGATTATAAAATTTTGTACAACACAGCATGGTTCTTTGCTAATTGAAGTCTCATTGATAAACTTTAACACTCCTACAATATCTTTTTCTACTGTGCCTCAATGACAATTCTTACTAATCTCTTACATAGTTGATATGACAATGGGTATGGTAAAATAATTACACAATACCATATTATTTTCTGATATATTTAAATAGAAAAGAATGAAACTGAAAACTGATGACTGACACCAGTTCCTCTGGTAAGTAAGCTGCACCTCAATTTTAATACTGATGTAGACCCATAGAGTAATGCAGCATGTTAACTGGCCCTTCATCACAACTAATCCTCCCTGCTAGTCCCCATTGCCCATGTTCAGTCCATAATCCTCCAAGCCCCTGTCCTCAAATTATCTACCCCAATGCCTCTTAAATGTTGCTGTTATACCCCCCTCAACTACTTTCTCTGGCAGCTCATTCCAGGTAGTCACTACCCTCTTTGTAAAGAAATTACCTCTCAGGTCTCATTTAATTTCTTTCCCCTCTTATCTTGTATCTGTACCCTGTAGCTTTTCCCCCAACTCTGGGGAAAAGGTTATGAACGTATAGCTTATCCATATCCTTCATGATTTTATAAATCTATCAGGTCATTCTCCAATGCTCCAGCATGGCCAACCACTCAGGCCATTTTACTCCAGGCATCATTCTTATGAATCTCTTCGGTACCCTCTCCAGCGTGAAAATGCATTCCTATAACAGGGTGACCAAATTGTAGATAATACTCCAAGTGTGGTCTCACTGCTGACTTATACTGTATAACTGCAGCATAATGTCCTGATGAAAGCCAGCATGCAAAATACCTTCTTCACCACCTTGCCTACCTGCGCAGCCACTTTCAGTGCACTTGTATTCCCAGGCCCCTCTGTTCCATAAAACTTGTCAGTGCCCTGACATTCACTGTAGAATCATACCCTGGTCTCTTCTATTCTTCATAAGCCCACCACCCCTCCTGAGGCAGAGGCCACTGATGCTCTGTCCTGGGCTGATGTTTTCTCACCCCTGTGGCTTCCACTTTCACTGCATGAATTCATACATACTCTACGTTGAGAACCTTCCTCTGCCTGGGATGAATCTTTGGAGCTTCTGCTGGCAATTCTGTAGCCCTGGGTTTTTATGGGATGGGGTTTCTGGCCCCATGCCCAAACGACCTCACTTAGCAGCCAGACTTGGGACCATCCATGGCAAAGTTTGTACCCTGGTTTAACTATCCAAAATGTATCACCTCACACTGATCTAAGTTGACATCCATTTGTGATTCCTCAGCCCATCTCCATAACTGATCAAGACATCTATGCTATTTATTGTAACCTGCTTCACTATCAAAAAGTAAGTGAACTGCATCAACAAACCCGCTCATCGTACATTCATATCAAAATCATTTACATACATAATGAATAGCATACCGTATTTCCTAGCACTAACCCTTGACACACCCCACCAGTCACGGGCCTCCATTTAGAGAATCAACCTTCAACCATCACCCTCTTCTTCCTGTCATCGAGCCAATATCGAAACTCTGCTTGAATCCCATGTGACCTATCCTTCCAGATCAGCCTGCCGTGCATAACAATGTCAAGAGCCTGAATAATGTCCACATTGACAGCATCCACTGCCTACCTTCATCTATCCCCTTTGTTACTGTTGTGAAAAACTCAAAGTTTCATCAGACATGTTCACCCAGACACAAAACCACATTGACTATGCTTAATCAGGCCTTGAATATACCATGCGATGATAGATTCTGTCCCTCAGAATTCCTTCTATTAATTTCCCTACCACTGAAGTCAGGGCTCGCTAGCCTGTAGTTCCCTGGCTATCCTTCTTGCTACCCTTCTCTCACCCCCTCCCACTCTTCCAGAACTTTGTCAGAGGCTAACAATGAAGTCTATCTCCACTGGGGCCTCCCTAATTTCTTCCTGGCCAGTGTAAGATCAGTGTAAAGTATAGGGGTGCACTTGGACAGGTACTGGGGACTTGCCTGTTTTAATGCAAGTACCCCCTTCCTCGCAGTAAGCAGATGACCCAACATCTCTCTAATTATAATCCTTATTTATTTGGCATCCGTGATATTCTCCTTAGTAAACACTGAGGAAAAATAGACGTTAGGAATCTCAGTCACCACCTGTGGCTCCACACATTGGAGGCCCTGATAGCCTCTAAGACAACCTATGTTCTCCTTAGTCATCCTTGTTTTATATACAGGCATCCGTTAGTCTCATGAGACCATGGATTTGCGTCTTGGAAGGTTTCCAGGGTGCAGGCCTGGGCAAGGTTGTATGGAAGACCAGCAGCTGCCCATGCTGCAAGTCTCCCCTCACCACGCTACCGATGATGTCCAAGGGAAGGGCATTAGGACCCACACAGCTTGGCACCGGTGTCATCGCAGAGCAACGTGTGATTAAGTGCCTTGCTCAAGGACCTGCACGCTGCCTCAGCCAAGGCTCGAACTAGCGACCTTCAAATCACTAGACGAACGCCTTAACCACTTGGCAACGCACCAACACAACCTTGTACTGTTAATATAACTGGGAAGAGCCTCTTGGGATTAGCTTTAACTCTGGAAATGACTCAGAAAGTGTGCAGCTCTGGTGGCTGATGGCAGGGTTGAGTTGTTCTCTGATCTTGGCAAACCATTTACAAATGTTTCATCACCATTCGATGAGACATCATCAGAGCGCTGTTCACTTGAATTGCCACTATTGGAGAACTACTCAACTCAAACACCTTTAACTTTGTATGCCAAATACTCTCCTTCTGCCCTCCTGATTTCCCTCTTAAATCCGGTCATAAACTTTTTATATTTGTTGGAGGAATTATTCATACCCAGTTGCCTAAATGCAATGTACACTTCTTTCTTTTTCCTTACAAGAGCTTTGATATCTCTCATCAGCCAGGGTTCCTTGAACTTGTTACATCTACCCTTCACCCCAACAGGAACATGTCACCCCTGAATTCTTGTTATGTCCCTTCTAAATGCCTCCCAATTGACAACTGTTCTTTTGCCTTTAAGTAGAGTCATCCAGTCCACCCCAGTTAGGTCATACCTAATGCCCTCAAAGTTAGCCCTGTTACGTTTTCAGGACTTTAATCTGTGCCCCTGTTCTACCTTCTCTATAACTATTTTAAAACTAATAGAATTGTGGTCACTGGACCCAAAGTGCTCCCCAACAGTCACTTCAGTAACTTGGCCCAACTTGCTCACTAAGAGGAGTCCCAGTATTGTTCCTTCCCAAGTAGGTTCCTCTATGTATTCTGTGAGAAAACTGTCTTGGACATATCACATAAATTCTACCCCATCCAGGCCCTTAGTGCTCTGGGTGGCCCTGTTGATACCAGCAAAACTGAAATTCCCACTTCACTATCTTACTATTCTCACAATTGTATGCAATTCCTTGTCACATCTGCTCCTCAAATTCCTGCTGACAATATACGTGGGGGGTGGGGAGGGAAGGGTATCATATAGCCCTACCTTTTTTCTAAGATCTAACCAAATAGTTCCACCAGATGATCCCTCATGGAAATTATTTTTAACCATTGCTGTTATATCCTCCCTTAAGGTAACAGTAATTAACCCCTTCCACTTTTACCTGTTCCTCTGTCATTCCTAAATCATCAATATCCTAGAACATTCACCATCGACCTCCTCCGATCGTCGCTGCCCTTCGGACCCTTGCTCCAAGTCCACTCTGTCTGGCAGTCCACCAAATCTCTCTATTTGTGTCTTCTCTCCGGCAAAAGCCCGGGAAAAACTTCCTTCAATATTCACAAGACAGAGCAACAAAATCCTGATTGGCTAACATGCATACCTCAGTCCTGTTATCTCCAACCATAACCCAAACATTGCTGCTACAGAGAAATCATTACCTCAGCGGTGAACATTACAGAGAAGCCATTACAGTGTGTTACATTTAAAAAAGATGGATATCTCTGACATCCTGGAATGGGAAGCCACATCCTGAGAACAGATGTGGCAGAGGCGAAGAAACTGAGAAAAGGCAATATAATTTTTACAGGAGACAGGTTGCGAAGAGGTATAGTCAAGAAAGCCATGGGAATCAGTAATCCAGAGATGAAGACAGACAGATCAAGAGAGGGGAGGAAGATGTCAGAGATGGCCCAGTGAATTTAAGGGTAGGGTGCAAGTTCACGGCAAAATTGCTTAAATTGACAAGCTCAACAAGGGTGCATGAACCAGCACCAATGCAGTAATCAATGTAGTGGAGAAACAGTTGGGGAGTATAACTGGGGAAGGCTTCAAACAAAGATTGTTCTATATAGCTAACAAAGAGGCAGGCATAGCTTGGACCATGGCTGTGCCCTGGGCTTGGAGAAAGTAGGAACGGAAGAAAAAATTGTTCAGGATGAGGACGAGTTCTGCCAGATGGAAGAGGGTAGTGGTGGAGGGAGATTGGTTGGTTCTTCTGTTAAGAAAGAAGCAGAGAGGTTTGAGGCCTTCCTGGTGAGGAACAGAAGTGTATAGAGACTGAACATCCATGGTGAAGGTGAAGTGGTCAGGGCCAGGGATTGGAAGTTATCAAGAAGATTGAGGGCATGAGAAGTGTCGCGGATATAGAAACATAGAAAACCTACAGCACAATACAGGCTCTTTGGTCCACAATGCTGTGCCGAACATGTACTTACTTTAGAAATTACCTGGAGTTACCCATAGCCCTCTATTTTTCTAAACTCCATGTACTTATCCAGGAATCTTTTAAAAGACTCTATCTCAGCCGCCTCCACCACTGTCACTGGCAACCCATTCTGCGCACTCACCACCCTCTGCGTAAAAAACTTACCCCTGACATCTCCTCTATAACAGCTCCAAGCACCTTAAAACTGTGACCTCTTGTGTTAGCCATTTCAGCCCTGGGAAAAAGCCTCTGACTATCCACATGATCAACGCCTCTCATCATCTTATATACCTCTATCAGGTCACCTCTCATCCTCCGCCGCTCCAAGGAGGAAAGGCCAAGCTCACTCAATCTATGCTCACAACGCATGCTCCCCAATCCAGGCAACATCCTTGGAAATCTTCTCTGCACCCTTTCTATAGTTTCTACATTCTTCCTGTAGTGAGGCAGCCAGAACTGAGCACGGTACTCCAAGTGGGGTCTGACCAGGGTCCCATATAGCTGCAACATTACCTCTTGGCTCTTAAACTCAATCCCACGGTTGATGAAGGCCAATGCACTGTATGTTTTCTGTTTTCTTAACCACAGAGTCAACCTGCGCAGCTGCTTTGAGTGTCCTATGGACTCAGACCCCAAGCTCCCTCTGATCCTCCACACTGCCGAGAGTATTACCATTAATACTATATTCTGCCATCATATTTGACCTACCAAAATGAACCACCTCACATTTATCTGGGTTGAACTCCATCTGACACTTCTCAGCCCAGTTTTGCATCCAACCAATGTCCCGCTGTAAGCTCTGACAGCCCTCCACACTATCCACAACACCCCCAACCTTTGTGTCATCAGCAAATTTACTAAACCATCCCTCCACTTCCTCATCCAGGTCATTTATAACAATCACGAAGAGAAGGGGATCCAGAACAGATCCCTGAGGCACACCACTGGTCACTGACATCCATGCAGAATATGACCCGTCTACAACCACACTTTGCCTTCTGAGGGCAAGCCAATTCTGGATTCACAAAGCAAGGTCTCCTTGGATCCCATGCCTCCTTACTTTCTTGATAAGCCTTTCATGGGGTACCTTATCAAATGCCTTGCTGAAATCCATATACACTACATCTACTGCTCTACCTTCATCAACGTGTTTAGTCACATCCTCAAAAAATTCATCCAGGCTCATAAGGCATGACCTGCCTTTTACAAAGCCATGTTGACTATTCCTAATCATATTATGCCTCTCCAAATGTTCATGAATCCTGCCTGTCAGGATGTTTTCCATCAACTTACCAACCACTGAAGTGAGACTCACTGGTCTATAATTTCCTGGGCTATCTCTACTCCCTTTCTTGAATAAGGGAACAACATCTGCAACCCTACAATCTTCTGGATCCTCTCCTGTCCCAGTTGATGATGCAAAGATCATTGCCAGAGGCTCAGCAATCTCTTCCCTCGCCTCCCACGGTAGCCTGGGGTATATCCCATCCAGTCCCGGTGACTTATCCAACTTGATGCTTTCCAAAAGCTCCAGCACATCCTCTTTCTTAATGTCTATATGCTCAAGCTTTTCAATCCACTGTAAGTCATCCCTACAATCACCAAAGTCCTTTTCCATAGTGAATACTGAGACAGGAAGGGACTGAACCAAGGGGGGGATAGAATGAAATTGAGACATGATGCCACTCGTTCAGTAGGGGAGAAGCAATAGGCCTTCCTGGAAAGTCCAGTTTGTGGACATTAGGCAGGAGATAGAAGGGAGCAGTGCAAAGTAAGGGAACTCTATATTTGGTGACAGTGGTTGACATTATCCAGTCACTCTGCTCATCTTCATTAACACTCCCTCTTGTTCAAATTCATCGGATCCCTTGTTCGTCAACATATGTGGGATAGGTTGAGACCTTCATTAGGCTGGCTTTGCACAGGATAATATAAAATAGCAACACTCTAGCTTGTAATCCACTCAAAGATAGCCTGGAATATTTCTGCATATTTTCTTACTTGTAAATCTGAATGTGTTTTTTGAAGTAACCTACTGAACACCTGTTTTTCGTGTAACTTCAATTTCCTGAGCCGAATATTGCCCATTAATTGGTTGATTAGTATAAGCAGCAACAGCCATTGGCAGTTCTACTGACTGGCTATGTAACCTGTTTTGCTGGAACATTGCTTCACATTCATTATCCTCTCTGTTATTGGTATTTGGTTAAACCTACTTAGGTATGTATCCTTGCCCAGCCTCCTTCAACAATGACATTTTTGATGATAATTGTTCTTCCATTAAAATAAAAACCCAATTTTCAATTTTATAAAGAATGTTATAGGCAACTTCTGATCTGCAAACAGTATTTAAATTCTGATGAATATGTGTGTGTTATGAAAACATACACAAACATTTTCTCAAACATATTTCTAAAAGGGGAATTAACTGACTTTACATGTTTCAACAGTGTATGCATATAGACATATATAATTAAACTGCTTCAAATATATTGAATTGCATCAAATTCAGTAACTTCTGTAGGCAGGGAGGAACTAGTATTGGAACACAGAATGTAATAATATTCTTTTGTGATAGGTTTAAATTTAGAAGCTGACTATGGTTAATCCTATCAATTTCCTTTAGAATACAGAAAGAATACTTCTTACTTAAGGTGTGTACTTAAAATGCAGTAACCAACAAAATATGACCTTCTGGAAATTATACTAAGATATATTTAGATAAAAAAGCATTAAATTGTAAACTATTAGTTTTGAAACAAGTTTAGAAATATATTTTAACATTTTTATATTAACTGAAATTAACTAAATAAGAGAATTTGAGTAAATATATCAAATATCTTTGAGTATACTTGCAATCCTTAGTTATGTCAAACACAATTCTTGTGTGATGTTTCTAGCAAAATGCCCTTGTTCACGATTAGACAAAGAATACCTTGTTTGCCTCCACCTTTTGAATAAACTGACACAATATAATTGATTGCGGTTATGTATGACAGAAACAAACTGATGCTAATGAACTCCATGAAATAAATAAACATAATGTCAACTTGGAAAATTTGCAGATGCAGGTTGTTTCAAGTCATGAAACGTGATCACTTTTGAGTGGTTGCCAACATTACACTGTATCACAATAGCTTTGTAATAACATGATCCAGATAAATCCATCAGACCATGTATTTTCTGTTTACGTGCAGTTGGTGGGCCTGCTCTGCTGTTGTTTGTTCTTCTCACGCTCTGATCCTACATAATATTCCCACAGGCAAATAGTTTACTGCCTAAGAATATGGATGGTTGAATATATTTATGAGTTTTCAATGGCAAGCATCACCAAACCAATTGTCTGGGTGCCAGACTCCAGGATTATGTGAGAAAGAGGAAAGATAAAATGCTTTCAAAAGCAACATTGCTGGTGAACACCTCAAGAAAGACACTCATGTTGTTGCCATTGTAAAATTGGCAACTAATGCTAAACACAGCATGCTGGTGCCCCCTGTACTGTTAAATAAACTATATTGCTTTTACAAATATAAGATGTACCAAGCATCACACCACACTGTTCTTTCCACCAACAGTCTTGTTGTAAATCAGGAAAAACAACATAGGTCGTTTTTGACTGTGCAGCTGTAGAAAAAGAATCAGACATTCCTTTGTTCAGGGTTTATTTCAATAATTACCTCTGTAAAAATAGACATACTAAACAACAGATACCAGATAAGTTTTAGGTTTCTCATACATTAAGCATTTATTTTTAGCTTCCATGAAAAAGCCTTGTAATGCGCCAAGTATATTTCTTAGAATTTTCTTTCATGAACACCACTGTGCATCATTGAGTTGGACTGCCTGCAGTGTTAAATCCAACAATTGATATGTAATTCATATACATATAATTAATTAAGTGTTAGTTAGTTACTTACTACCCATTACAGCGATGGCGTCTAGGGCAGCACCCACCTCAAACCCTTGTTTAGGGCTTCTTTCATCATGTCAGTAGCTTCCTCTCGGTTCTCACTACTGTTAGTCAAGCAAGTCCTGGGTGGACAGCCAGGAATACTATTGCACTCGGATGTGGAAGGACTCTTCATTGCTGTGTCTGTAACAGTTTTGTTTAACCAGTTACGGTTGTTAGCTCTGAGCTGAGCCCCCCACCCCACCCCACCGAACCTGGAGGACTAGTGGACCAGTCTTAGTCTGGCCTCTATCCCTTGACCCGCTTGGCATGGGTGATCCGGCCAAGAGCCAAAGCATAAAGACTTGACTCCAGCCAACATAGCGCTCCGGGTCATTGAGGCACACAATCCTCCAAACCCAACAACAAGGTTGTGGTCATTTGGAGGTAGTTAAATGTACTATATATTTCTTTGCCCATGTACTGCTATCCTCCTCTCTTCTGTGATCCAGCAATAGGATTCAGTTCTTCTTGTCCTCCTCTTCCAGACTATGATCTTCTGTGTTCACTGGATCAATGCCTCCAAGGCAATGTCACCTTCCCCATCCCTTTCGGTATTTCGAAGGAACCATTTCCCCTGCGACCCACTAATTCTTTCTTTTTTACCATTACTACCCACTGCTGCTTTTGCTGTGTCACCACAGTAATTACAACAGTCTCACTCTCAGGATCCAAAAACACAGTTAAGTTCATTCTAAACAAGAGAAAATCTGCTGTTGCTAGAAATCCAGTCAACACAAACAAAATGCTGGAGGAACTCAGCAGGCCTCCGGCATGTATGGAAAAAAGTACATTTGAGACTCTTCATCAGAACTGGAAACAAAGATGAGGAGTCAGAGTAAGAAAGTGGGGGGAGGGGAGGAGAGGAAGAACCACAAGGTGATGGGAGCAACCGGGGGTCGGTGGGGGGGGGGGCGGTGGAGGGGTGAATTAAAGATCTGGGAAGTCAATGGGTGAAAGAGATACAGGCCTGGAGAAGGGGGAGTCTGATAGGAGAAGGCAGAGGCCACAGAAGAAAGAAAAGTGGGGGAGGGAGGTGATAGGTCGGTGAGATGATAAGGTGAGAGGGATGGGAATGGGGAATGGTGAAGGGGGTGTTTTGCTTACTGGAATTTCGAGAAATCGATGTTCATGTCATCAGGTTGGAGACTACCCAGACAGAATATAAGGTTTTGCTCCTCCAACCTGAGTGTGGCCTCATCGTGACAGTAGACACCTATCACCTTGTGCTTCTTCCTCCCTTCCCCCAACTTTCTTACTCTGACTGCTCATCTTGTTTCCAGTCCTAAAGAAGGGTTTCTGCCTGAAACGTTGACCATGTTCTTTTCCATAGAAGCTGCCCGGCCTGCTGAGTTCCTCCAGTATTTTCTGTGTGTTGCTTAAGATAATTAGCTACCTGTCAGCACATAACTCTGTTAATGGCTGCATATAAACAGTTTGCAGTAAACATTTTACTGATTATCAGTGGTTCTGTGCCTGGCCCAGGTTAGTGAGAGGCTATCAATGCCTTGTGCAAGCTAATGTAGATCAAAGCCAACCTGCAACTCATAAAGGGTAGAGCTAGAATCTGTGGCAGAAATCATTCTAGTGCTCTTTACAGGTTTGCAGGAAGAAATTGAAGCACACAGGCAAAAAGGAGCATTTGTATTTTCAAACAAGGCATTGGAGGCCCTGGTGGACAAGACGGAGAACTCCTCACACCCAAAAGGCTGAGAGGCACTCCTGGTGCACACTGAAACAACAGAGAGACAAGTTAGTGCAAGGAAGCAATTCTATGGATACAAATTCAAAGACTTCACATATATGGAAAAGGGCAGCGAATGCAACTTCATATGCCATTTCCTACTAAGAGCCCTGCTAGATTTGCATACTTCTCTATACCAAATAATTATTACAGCAACCACATCACCCACCTGCCAATAAACTGCCAAGACAAAGAACTAACTTTCAAATACTGTAAAATTCCTTTACATACGCACCTCATAATCTTGTCAGCTACTCAGTTCATAGTGAAATGAGGGGAGGTTTCTTCACTCAGAGTATGGTGAATCTCTGGAATTCTCTACCCTAGAGAGCTGGAGCGACTTGGCCATTGTTTGTATTTGAAATGGAGGTTGAAAGATTTCCATGCATTAAAGGAATCAAGATATATGTGGACAGTGAAATTTGAGACTGAAGATCAGCCATGATCTTTTTGAATGCCAGAGCAAGCTCAAGGGGCAGAGGAGTCGTTTTCCAGCCTCAACAGTAGATGTCCGAGTCTTCCACTGTTCTGCTTCTCACTGTGGTCTTGCGGGAGAATTGGCCACCAGAGGGTTTTGCTAAATGGATCTTATTGCTGCACCCCTGTCTTTTCCTCTTCATAGCAGATTAATCCTCTCATCTTGCCTTCTCCTTACCCACTTTGCTTTGCTGCAGCAAGAAGAATGGTAATGAAAGCTCCCAAGTCCAGTGTAACCAACATCTGCTGAAGTATTCAAGTGAAAGCACTCAGCAGTACTATATGAAGTAACAGAGTGGTGCACATTAGCTCTGAAATTCAGTTTTCTTTTCAATGAACTATTCCTAAATAAAATTCAAAACATTGCTGCTACCAACACATGTTCTTAGCATTACCAACTGGGAATGTATTTCTAGGCATCAGAAGTTTAATTTAAAAAATTGTCATAAGGTCTGGTGAAATACAAACAATACCTTACTCCAACAAGCAAACTTTAGGTTAATCAGCAACAAAAAATTAAAATGACTGAGATCCTTTTTAAATAGTTCAGCAATCACAGTACCTCCCTTCTGAAAAAGCTCCCTTCCAGAAATCATCATAGGGTTATTAAAACAAAAGCTTCACACCACCTAAGAGGTTTCTTCTCCCAGGCAGTTTATCTGATCAATCATTCTAGTCTGTTCGCCCCATCCCTTACTATCAATTACCCCAGTTACTGCACTGCAATATAAACATTCCAATCCATTTTTATCATGCAATTTACATTTTAAGTACATGCTTGTATTTATGTATTTATGAAATTTTATTCAGTATTTGGTAAGAGGCAACAAATGCGTACGAAGTGTCCTCTCGAGGCCCAACCAAAGGTACTTTTTTCTTTGTAAAATTTGTTTTTTACGATTCAAAAACAATTCTAACCAAGATCATTGGATGCTGCAGGGCTACTCCGTCAGTGAGCTTCTTATTAATCAAAGTAGCTGGACTGGTGTCAGTGCTGGAGCTGGCGGAGGCTGGGATGGTGGAGAAGGAGACAGCCAAGGTGTCGAAAGGGGCCGGCCGAGGCCAGGAAAATGGAGAAGAAGCCAGCTGAGGTGTCGAAGGAGCCAGTCAGGATATTGGAAGGAAAGGTCAGGATGTTGGAGGAGCCCGCTTGGATATCAGAGGAGCTGGTCGAGCCAGTTTGGATTCAAAGGAGTTGATTGGCTGCGTACCATGTTGCTGCCCGCTACTTGGGAGCATCAGAGTTGGTTCGGTATAACTGTGCAAGATTGTCTCAGACATTTTACTTGCGGTCGTAAGACTCTGTTGGACAGTGATAATGTAAGTTGCCGCAGGCCTGTTATCTGTGGCTGGTGGAGGGACAGTCAACATGGGAGCTGTGTAACTTCAGTTGTAGAGAGAACTAGGCCTCAAGCCTTGGGCTTGCCTGCTGCTGCAGGCCAGGTGAGCTATGCAGAAGCGTTACAGCGTGCTTGAGCTCAGCTGGGGCCTGGCCTCTCCAGTCGGTGCTACCCTCCTGTGTTTGAACAGTAGAATAGCAGGCTGGATTGCGTGCATCTGTACACTGCTGGGAGACTGTACCATTGATTGCTGGACATTGTTGCTCGGGGTTCTGGACTATATATATTTTTTGAGTGAATATGCATTTTTGCTCGATATTTTGAAATATGTTACTGGCTACTTTTGAATGCTTACTTGCTATTTTGAATGTTTTGCACCTTGGCCCAGAGGAACACTGTCTCATTCAGCTGTGTCTATGTGTGGTTTGAATGATAATTAAACTTAACTTGGTTTGATTTGACCTGTACTTCAACATTTAAATTTATTTGTTTATATATAATCCTTTATAATTGTTGAATGTTGTTGTTTCTGTTGCACGTCACACACTGACCAATACACCTCTGATATAAATGTATCTGGCGAATAAAGTTGATCCTCGATCCTATCTTCCTGGATCCTCCATGTTAACTGAATGTATGAGATTATACTGATTGTTAAACTCCACCAGTGCTGGCACACTGACTGATGCGACATCTGCCTGCTCTACGCAACCCTGGTAAACGAGAGCACTGCATTGTCCAGTGCTTCACCCAGGAGAGCATTGTGAGTAACTAATTTCACAAATGTGCATCTGTATTGGAGCCAAATTAGTGACTGATGCCACCTTTTTTTTGTTTAATAATCTTGGGGAGGTCATGTGAGCCAATGCATTTCCAGTTTATACCCTTCTTAATGGCTTCATAGACGGTTTAAGAAGACTGAGGGCAACATTAGTTTCAACTCTCCTTGTGGATTCAAATAAATAATATATGAAAAAATGTGACAGTTATACTGCTGGCCAAAAAAGTCATGGCATATTACATGTTCTAAACATTCAGTAATTGAACCCTTATATCTTCACCAGCCACTCAGAGCTGATTCCTTTTAGTAGTGGAGAAATAAGCAATGCTGGTTTTTTAATGTATCATAAATTACATTCTTCTGGATTTGCAAGGCTGCAATTTTTCAATTTCATCTTTTCTGAAGTAACTAAGTAGTAGTTTACTGATGGCCTATGTTGTAATCAGTTAAAAAAAGCTCTGAGGTCAACACTTTCCTGACATTGACATTATTAAATTTATAAGTGGATCAATGGCAAAATAATACTGCAGCTCTGAAACTGACATTAATAAACCTAACCTGGCAGCAGTGTACAACAGAGTAGTTTATAATGCCAGATCCATTGGCTTTATTGGTTCATTGCAATGCTGGAGCTGAAGTCAATAAGATTTGCTTGCAGACAAAATTGGTTCAACATGGAAAATATCCTTAACAGGTTAATTCTGATGCACAGCTGGATTTTGCATCCATTTCCAGATAGGCTGAATGCTATCAAATACTACCAAAATTTTCTCCCATTTGCCAAAATTGTTCCCTATTCCAGAAAGTAACTCTATAATGATTTTCTTCACCATCATACTTCTACCTCTTGCTAAACCTCTCTTCCTGTTCCCAGTGAAAAGTGAGAGGATTCATTGATTTATTTTTCGCGTGGATTGAGCTTATCTAGTCAATTACTTTTGCCAAATCCATTCCTTCTCATGCCCAATAAGTTAGTCTATCACTCCTGCTCACTGACTTCTGACTTCCACAATACCTTCAGTTTAAAATTCACATTCTTTTGTTCCAGTCCTTCCCTGGCTTCTCCCGTTCCTACTTACTCGAATTCAAAATCACTCTGCATTCATCAGACCCAGACCTTCTGCACATACCTCACTGCTTTTACACCCCATGGAGATTGTAACTTCAGAGACTGAGACCATAAACTGAAACATCTTTTCTGCTTTTCTCAGCCCCTCTTTATTTTGCTTTACCACTATCATTAAACACACTTTTACAAACAAGCTTTGAGTTATCCCTCACTCTTCATGCTTTTGGACACATTTCCCATGTTAGAGTCCCTCTAAAAGCAAAATGTTTCTGTAGGGGTCTCAATTCAGCAGTAGACACACAGAAAGTGGTATGTGTGATTCTGGTTGTGAGTGGAGATGGATATTTGCTTTGACTCTGGTGTAAGTTTTGATGAATTAATGGCAATTAATAGGATATTTAGTTTGGAAAAGTTCCATTAAAAATGATATTCTGCAATTTTATAAATCAGGAGTTTTATTTGAACAAAGATAAAGATTGTGTTGTTGCATATAATCACTGCCTAGAATCCATTTCTAAGATTACATTTTCCAAAATGATAGGTTGGGTTAATAAAGCTAAAATCTTAAAAGTATTGGCAAGTTGTAAACATATTTTCCATGGATTGCTCAGAATGCTTTGCAACTGAAATGACTGAAGATGCCTCTTGGCATAAACTAGACATTTGTCTTCACTTTAATTTGAGACAATAATCAAGTTTCAGTGAAGCAAAAGCACAAGGATGAAAAATGCTTTTATTCATTTTATAAGACCTGAGTAAAATAAATCAATAAAACAGCATTGGTATTCTTACAATGTAGAAGTTGTTAGGTAGATTCATTTTTATTATTGTGGTCAAACTCCATATCAAACAGCTTTTTGAAAACCTGAGTAGGCAGCATTAGGATTAAACTTAAGCAAAATTTTAACAAAATATTCTCAGTCTGTTTAGTTGCTCCAACATGTACTTGAATGCTATCAAATGATACAATGATTGCATTTGTTACATACTTCATAAATATCTTGTGATTGTCTTATGAGGATGATGTAATGGTCTTGCGGAGGTCACATGATATAATTTTCCCGCTGATGTGAGGTCATGTGATGACCTGTTCTCACCAGGTGTATAAGAGTAGGCCCTTGGTGACGCAGTTTAGGTTTTCCAGTTAGAATGTCAGCCAGATACTCCGCTCTGCTGCGTATTTGCCTTATGACGCAGTTTACTTTACTTTACTTTATACTTTATTGTCGCTGAACAATTGATACTAGAGTGTACAATCATCACAGTGATATTTGATTCTGCTCTTCGTGCTCCCTGGAGTACAAATCGATAGTAAATATTAAAAATTTAAACACTGACAGGTGGATTCAGTGCCGGCTGTGGTTGGCTGCTTCCAAGGCATCGGCAAGTTGACGGTGCCTGGAGGTTTATGGCAGGGAGTTTCTCCCTTTTGCCACCGCTATCAGGGACTTGGGAGTCGATCGACTCGGGGACTTTTGAGACTTTATTTACCGTGCCCATGGTTTGTTCTTCATCAAATTATGGTATTTCTTTGCACTGCTGTAACTATATGTTATAATTATGTAGTTCTGTCAGTGTTAGTCTTTGGTTTGCCCTGTTTTCTGTGATATCACTCCGGAGAAACATTGCATCATTTCTTAATGCATTTATGCATTTCTAAATGACAATAAAAGAGGACTGAGTGTTCTCATAATCCAAAAAAATAGAAAATAGAAAAGGGAAAGTAAGATAGTGCAAAAATACCGAGGCAGGTCCGGATATTTGGAGGGTATGGCCCATATCCGGGTCAGGATCCATTCAGCAGTCTTATCACAGTTGGAAAGAAGCTGTTCCCAAATCTGGCCGTATGAGTTTTCAAGCTCCTGAGCCTTCTCCCAGAGGGAAGGGGGATGAAAAGTGTGTAGGCTGGGTGAGTTGTGTCCTTGATTATCCTGGCAGCACTGCTCCAACAGCGTGCGGTATAAAGTGAATCCAAGGATGGAAGATTGGTTTGTGTGATGTGCTGGGCTGTGTTCACGATCTTCTGCAGCTTCTTCCGGTCTTGGACAGGACAACTTCCATACCAGGTTGTGATGCACCCAGAAAAATGCTTTCTACGGTGCATCTATAAAAATTAGTGAGTGTCTTAGGGGACAGGCCAAATTTCCTCAGCTTCCTCAGGAAGTAAAGTTTTGATTTAAAACGGAGTTTTACGTTCTATTGTAAGGTACAAAAGTGTTGGGCCGGCAGTTTAACCAATCACTGCCAGGTTTGTTGATGTATCTTTTCAGTAATATTGGAGAATGAAGACGGGAGCCTGAAGGAGTCGTTCAGCGGTTTTGGACCATTATTGAATTCATTCAGGAAAGAGTGATCTGCATGAGATAGCCTCTGCTAAAAGCAGCAGAAGAGGCTGTGCAGTATCTAGTATCCAGAGGGAAAGGTCAGTGCCTTTAAACAGTTTTATTTCTGTCGTCATGAATCCTACAGACAAGGCAGGATCTGGCTGGGATTGGCAGTGATGTCGTGTCTTCGAGGAATTCTTTACTTCAGGAAAGTCTCTCCTAATTGACTGTATAAATCTCCTTGGACTTTCGAATTTTCCATTCTAAGAACTGTGTTTGAATTTACCACTTTAAGAACTGTTTTTGCATTTATCGCTTTAAGAACTAGTACGGAGTGGCGGTTTGTTAAATGGCCACATAGCAGTTTACTTTCGGTTAAGATTTTCGTTTGTTTATTTTTTTTTATATTGAGCAGAGTTTATTAAATGTTTGGTTGTTTTTATAAAACCTGACTCAGTTCTATATTCATTGTTGCCGGTCACGTGACACATTGCTAAAGCAATAAGATGATAGGACAGAGAATTGTTGTATGAGCTACTTGGTTGCTTACCAATTTGCTCATGGTGTCACAAAGATTGACTTGGGTGTCCTTAGCTTGTTTACTATTATGACTATATGGAAAAACAGAAAGCTGATTCAACAACTTACCAAAAAATACAAGTCCCGTCACCAAGCAACCTTAGATTGAGCTGGTTAAGTAGTCTGAATGGACTTCAGAGCAAGTCCCCTTAGCTTCCACATGGTTTTACCAATTATGGGGTTGCAACCAGTAGACAAGCCCTTGGAAGTTTGAACTTCAAGAGAATATTGACCATAAGAAATTATATTTTTTTTCACATTCTTACTGACTAACTTTCATAACTTTGCATTTTTTAATCAAAGTTCAAAGTTAAAAGTATTTTTTAATCAAAATACATATACATCACAATATAGCACCCTGAGATTCATTTTCTTGCAAGGATTCACAGTAGAACAAAAAATACAGTAGAATCAATGAAAAACTACACACAAACAACCAATGTGCAAAAGAAGATAAACTGTACATATACAACAAAATCAAATAATAATAAAAAAAATAAATATCTGTTACTGAGAACTTGAGTTGTAGAGTTTGTAAAAGTGAATCCATAGGTTGTGGTTTACTGTTGACGTTAGTGAAGTTATCCACTTGGGTTCAGGAGCTTAATAACCATTCCTGAACCTGGTGGTGTGGGACTTCAGGTTCCAGTACCTCCTTCCTGATGGCAGCAGCAAGAGGAGAGCAAGGCCTGGATGCTGGGGGTCCTTGATGATGGAAGCTGCTTTCTTTTGGCTGTTCTCCTTGCAGATGTGATCAACGGTGTGGAGTGTATTTTCTGTGAAGAACTGGACTTCATCCTCTAATTTTTGTAGGTTTTTCCATTCTTGGAGTTTCCATATCAGGCCATGATGCAACCAGTAAGATACGCTCCACTGTGGATCTATAGAAGTTTGTCAAAGTTTTACGTGACGTGCCTAATCTTCACAATCTTCTAAAAAAAGGTAGAGGTGCTGCTGTGCCTTTTTTGTGTTGGTACTTACTTGCTGGTCCCAGGACAGATCCTCTGACATGATAACACCAAGAAATTTAAAGTTTCTGACCCTCTCCACCTCCAATCTTCCAATGAGGACTGCCTCATGGACCTCTGTTTTCCTCCTCCTCAAGTCAATAATCAGCTCTTTGTTTTGCTGATATTGAGTGAGAGGTTGTTGTTCTGGCACCATTCAGCCAGATATTCAATTTCCCTCCTATATGCCAACTCATCACCATCTTTGATGCAGCCCAGAACACTGGTGTCAGCGGCAAACTTAGGTATGCCATTGGAGCTGTGCTTAGCCTCACAGTAATAAGTACAAAGTGACTAGAGCAGAGGACTAAACACAAAGTCTTGTAGTGCACTTGTGTTGATGGTGATTGTCGAGGAGATGTTGCTGCCAATCTGAACTGACTGGGATTTGCAAGTGAGAAAATCGAGGATCCAGTTGCACAAGGAGGTATTGAGACCTAGGACTTGGAGCATAGTGATAGTTTTGGGGGGATGATATTGTTGAATGTTGAGCTGTAGTCAATGATTAGCATCCTGATATATACATCTTCACTGTCCAGATGTCTCAGGGCTGGGTGAAAAGCCAATGAAATGATATTTGTTATGTTGACCTCTTGTGACAGTTGGCACATTGGAGTGGATCCAAGTCACTCTTCAAGCATGCGTTGATATGTTTCATGACTAACTTCTCAAAGCACTTCATCACAGTGGAGATAAATGCAACTGGACAATAGTCATTGAAGAAGGTCACCACATTCTTCTTGGGCACAGGTATGATTGAAGCTTGTTTGAAGTAGGTGGGTACCTCAGACTGCCGAAGTAAGGGGTTAAAATGTCAGTAAATATTTCAGTCAGTTGATTAGCACTCGTCTTCAGTACTTGGCCAGGTGTCCCATCTGGGCCATATGCTTTGTGTGGGTTCTTCTTCATGATGGATGCTCTCACATCAATCTTGGAGACTGAAATCACAGTGTTGTTGGGGGTTTCGTGAAGATGTCTCCATGTTCAGTCAAAGGCATTGAGCGCATCTTGGAGCAAAACCTTGTTGTCACATATGTTCCTTGGTTTTGTTTTGTAGGAGGTGATGGTATTCAGCCATGCAACAGCTATCGAGCATCTTTCAGGTTGGTTCAGAACCATCTCCTTGCATGTGGTGTGGTTTTCCAGAGGCCATACCTAAATCTCTTGTACTTTCCTAGGTCTCCCAAACTGAACACCAAAGATCTAGCCCTCAGCAGATTGTGATCTCTTATTTCTTCCAGGGCTTCTGGTTGAGGAAGACTCTGAATAATTTTCCATGGTCTTTGGCAACCGTGGCATAAACTTGATAGCTTATAATTTGATCTAGTCTACAGCCAACTCCTGTGGAGACAACTGAACATATCATGCATATTTTTATAAATATTCGGTAGATTGTTTCCTGAGGTTTGATTAAGCAAGGTGGCTCTACACATTTTTGAGATTAGGAGAAAAAGAAGTAACCTCATTGAAGCATGCAAAATTCTTAAGACTTGATGAGAGATGATATTTAGAAACATAGAAACATAGAAAATAGGTGCAGGAGTAGGCCATTCGGCCCTTCGAGCCTGCACCGCCATTTATTATGATCATGGCTGATCATCCAACTCAGAACCCCGCCCCAGCCTTCCCTCCATACCCCCTGACCCCCGTAGCCAAAAGGGCCATATCTAACTCCCTCTTAAATATAGCCAATGAACTGGCCTCAACTGTTTCCTGTGGCAGAGAATTCCACAGATTCACCACTCTCTGTGTGAAGAAGTTTTTCCTAATCTCGGTCCTAAAAGGCTTCCCCTCTATCCTCAAACGGTGGCCCCTCGTTCTGGACTTCCCCAAAATCGGGAACAATCTTCCTGCATCTAGCCTGTCCAATCCCTTTAGGATCTTATACGTTTCAATCAGATCCCCCCTCAATCTTCTAAATTCCAACGAGTACAAGCCCAGTTCATCCAGTCTTTCTTCATATGAAAGTCCTGCCATCCCAGGAATCAATCTGGTGAACCTTCTTTGTACTCCCTCTATGGCAAAGATGTCTTTCCTCAGATTAGGGGACCAAAACTACACACAATACTCCAGGTGTGGTTTCACCAAGGCCTTGTACAACTGCAGTAGTGCCTCCCTGCTCCTGTACTCGAATCCTCTCGCTATAAATGCCAGCATACCATTCGCCTTTTTCACCGCCTGCTGTACCTGCATGCCCACTTTCAAAAATCGGCCACCATTCAGATAATAATCTGTTTTCCTATTTTTGCCACCATAAGTGGATAACTTCACATTTATCCACATTAAATTGCATCTGCCATGAATTTGCCCACTCACCCAACCTATCCAAGTCACCCTGCATCCTCTTAGCATCCTCCTCACTGCTAACACTGCCACCCAGCTTCGTGTCATCCGCAAACTTGGAGATGCTGCATTTAATTCCCTCATCCAAGTCATTAATATATATTGTAAACAACTGGGGTCCCAGCACTGAGCCTTGCGGTACCCCACTAGTCACTGCCTGCCATTCTGAAAAGGTCCCGTTTATTCCCACTCTTTGCTTCCTGTCTGCTAACCAATTCTCCACCCACACCAATACCTTACCCCCAATACCATGTGCTTTAAGTTTGCACACTAATCTCCTGTGTGGGACCTTGTCAAAAGCCTTTTGAAAATCCAAATATACCACATCCACTGGTTCTCCCCTATCCACTCTACTAGTTACATCCTCAAAAAATTCTATGAGATTCGTCAGACATGATTTTCCTTTCACAAATCCACGCTGACTTTGTCCGATTTTTTCACCGCTTTCCAAATGTGCTGTTATCACATCCTTGATAACTGACTCCAGCAATTTCCCCACCACCGACGTTAGGCTAACCGGTCTATAATTCCCCGGTTTCTCTCTCCCTCCTTTTTTAAAAAGTGGGGTTACATTAGCCACCCTCCAATCCTCAGGAACTAGCCCAGAATCTAACGAGTTTTGAAAAATTATATTTCCTTCATCAAGTTTCACAGACATAAGAAGTGGCTCCATAAGAAAATGGCCCTCCAGGATAAAGAAGAAAAAGAATTTCTTCATCCAAGTAGTGAATCATTGAACTTCTCTATCCAAAAATGGTAGTGGAGGTGCAGTTTCTCAATATATTCAAGACCAAAAAAAAGGTAGAATTTTAGAGATTAAAATGAATTAATTAAGGATTATAGGGACACTATAGAAAGGTGACATTGAGGTAAAAGATTAGCAATGATATTATTGAATGGCAGCATAAGATATGGTGGGCTGAAAGACCCACTCTTTCTTTTTCTCATATTTTTAAATCTGGTGCAGTTTGAACTCACTAAAGGTCACCTCCAGTTTACAAAGAAGATCATTTATTTGTAATGAACTTAGCAGAAAATAACGGGTCGAACATAAGAAATATGAAATCACAATTAATTTAACCTTCCAGTCATAGTTAGAGAATACAAACCATATTTACTCAACATCTAGTAATATAAGTTTTCAAATTCTGATGTGCTGATAAGTCTCTCTCTAACCTAAAACTGAATACCATTCTCTTGATGTGTTCCGACCAAAGTTCTATAGAACAAAATCATCATTACCTCATTGCTGCATTTAAACACTTTTGCAACAAATACACCATTAGCTTCATTCATTACTTTTTACGGAATCCAAATTACCATGGTCATCCACATAACTGCTGCACTAACGTACATTCAATATGCATTATGGTGTACTGTATATCAACACAATGACAAATGGAATCACCAACTTAGCAAAAGCAGTAGTCCTTTGGAACTCTTATACTTGTGTCATTATTAAAAATAATCATGGCTTATCTACAATCTCAGTGTCACTTTTTGTCACCATACCTTTGATTCCTAATAATTAGAAATACAGTCTGTTGATTTCATTAGATTACGCAAAGATAGGTTAGGCTATTCCATGAGATTAGTAGGCTGGTAATCACATTGAAAATGAACCCTTCAATATATTTTATAATTTATTGAAATGAACTATGGACTAGCTAAAGCCCAAAAAAAAACAGTTTCAATCAGTTTGATTGGCAGCAAATTTTCTCCTCTACTGCTTAAAAAAGACCACAGTTTGGTCGTACAGATCAGAAAGCCTGATGTGCTCAATGATCAACACAATCCCAGTTTGACATCAAAACATAAAGAGGAAAGACCATAAAACCATAAGACATACTGTAGGAGCAGAATTAGACTGTTTGGCCCATCGAGTCTGCTCTGCCATTCAATCATGGCTGATCCTTTCTTTTCTCCTCCTCAATCCCATTTCCCAACCTTCTCCCTGTAACCTATGATGCCATGTACAATCAAGAACCTACCAATCTCTGCCTTAAATACACCCAACAAGCTGGCCTCCACATCTCTGTTTTGAATGGACGCCCCTCTATCCTGAGGCTGTGCCCTCTTGTCCTAGACTCTCCCACCATGGGAAACATCCTTTCCACATTGACTCTGTCTAGGCCTTTCAACATTCGAAGGGTTTCAATGAGATTCCCCCTCATCCTTCTAAATACCAGCGAGGACAGACCCAGAGCCATTAAACGCTCCTTGTATGATAACACTTTCTATTAAATAAAATAGAATAAAAAGAAAGGAAAACAAACAGTGACACGAGATGTGCAAAATTAATACTAGCTAATAGCTAATATGTATGTAGTAATTTAATCTCATCCTTACTACATTCAGAAGGAGCTCCTTTGGCCTGAAGTGTCCATGCTGGCTACCAAGGAGCACTCCCATTTATGGTCTCCTTATTTTCCTGCACTTCTGCAACATGTTCTCACTCACAGATGCCTTTCCATTTTATTTTGAAACTTTTACACATAATCAACGCTAAGGGGTAATTAGCCTACCAGCATACTGGAATACATGATGTAATCAAAACACTCTAAGGAAGCCCTTGTGGTCAAGGAGGGGGATGTATGCACATCAGCATTAAGATCAGGCTCTGGGACAGTTCCACCAATAAGTTATCCTCTCAAACAAAACTGAGGGGTGGGAGTGGGCTTGGAAAAGGGTGGAGGGATGGTTGGTATTGGGGCTTTGGTAGTGATGTGGTGACTGATAATTTCTGCAATTATGTTATATCAGAATCTTCAGTGATGCAGCAAGTAAGTATTGCATGACAATGGACATTAATGCTGTATACCTCGTGTTCTCAGTGTGGGCATACACACAAGCCCTCAGTTCAAACTAAGGGTCTATCAGGAATCCCTGGCTGCAAGTCTTTCCCCCTTCCTTTTGTTGTTTACTTTCTCATCATTATATTCGCAATATTTTCTCAATTTCTGTTAAGACTTTTCTATTCAAAAATAAGCTTCACCTAATTCTCGTTTGCAAATACTGAGCCAAACACTGAGTTCAGTAATTTCCCAGCCCTGGCTGAGAGGTCATTTTTCACCGGATCTTTGACTAAGAAATAAAGTTATCCTTAATTAAGTGGATGCAGGGAGGTGATTATAAAATTATGCAAATTTTATTAATAAATTGCACTTCACTTTATAAAATTATGACTGCAAACAGTGTATACATATTTGAATTTCTAAGCTTCTTTGTACACCCAGTTGTATAATCAAGTAATAAAATCATGAAAACATATACTTTAATCAATGCCATTACCATCTTTCCTCAACAGAAACATCAATTCTCACAGGCTGACAAATTACTATAAAGCCAAATAGTTTAATAGTTCTGTTTAACATTTGCAGCATTACTTTACCTCACAATATGATTGATTGCATTAACAATATAAAAATCCTATAGGGAAAAATTGATTGGGTTCCCGAGAGAGATCACAATTTGCATGAAAATTTTAATTAAAAGCTTTGATTAAATGTCATATGACATAGTTAAATCATCTTTAATTTGGTGACTTACTCAGAGGAAAGATACTTGCTACTCTGTATATTTTCTTGTTTATATTAAAAGTCACAGATGGAAATAAGAATTAAATTCCTATTCCAGAAAATACCAGAAAATAAATTTTGTATATAAAATTGCATTTTTGTTTATTCTCTTCAGGCAAGTAATTGGAGATAAATAATACAAAGAATGTTTGAATCATGCTTTTCAGCAGCTTTGTGAAATCATCCATCATGTGCTGGTAGTATCAAAATTCTGACTATGTCACTGTAGTTCTATAACACAGTGCATGGCAGAAACCTTTGCTTTCAGCTTTATAGAATTTCTTAACATTAGTGTTAAATCATAAATGTTGTGTTTATTCTGGCAATTCAGTTATACAATGTAAATGCAATGATTTCCCCAGTGTAAAAATGTGTTAATAGAAATTTTATTCATTACCAGTTGGCAATCGGTTTAGACAACTACAAAGCAGTGATGGTGGTCACTGTTTATTCAGTGCTCTTGTTTGGTTTTCAGAGGATGTTTAAGCTTTATGTGTATTAAGAAACTCTGATCTTCATATCTTTCTACATGAATAGTTGTTACTCTTGGGTGCACTGATGGGAAAAGTGAATTTTCGGTTTCCAATTCTGTCCTATCAAATATTAGATATTCAAAACTAGGTAATTAGAAGGAAGCATGCCACCTGTATTGTTCAATTAAGTTAAAATATCAATTAACTAGATTAGCCTAATTGAAACGTATGTGATTTTTAATATTACTATATTCATTGCCATAAACAAGAAGCAGACATAGTAATTTTTGTTTGTAATAGAAAATATAATAGAATATTGGAGGAAGGAGTATCTAGATGGAGGAATGTGAAATTATTATTACTAATTTTCCAACCTCAAAATAGCAAATGGTTCTTAGATAGTAATACCACTAAACTGGTATATTAAAAAAGTCCTAAGATTTAGCTTTGTTTAGAAATGTTTTGTTTCTTTGGCAGAGATGGTAGACAATATTCTACAAGGATCACTAACTGGCAGGAAAACAGTGGTCTTAGCATTGCTTTAATATAGATGCTGGAGCAGATCTTCCAACAGGCATTGGAGCTATTGCTGGGACTTGCCTATATTTCTGCACAATTTGAAGCCCATTTGTGATGTTGTCTTATGCTGGTTATAACACTTCCACCAAGTATCTAGGCTGCCGGCTGCTCTGATACTTTAACTGAGGACACCCGATGAAACCTCATAGAGGAATGCAAAGTTCTGTGGAATTATCAGTTATTCACAATTATAAGAAAAGACTGCCAGGACATTTTTAATTTGAGATAGTTCAGTTTAAAGATAATTGATTATTATCAGAGTTTGTTGGTGCTTCTCAGTATAACATTTTAAAATATTTCAAGTAATTTAAATTTCTTCAACTAATATTTTTAGATTGCGATATTTCATGGATGCTTGAATGTTTGTGAACGTCAAACAAAGTCAATATCTATGACAATTTAAACAGCCAATAATGTAATTAAACAGCCTCACTGGCTCTCAAACCCATTCACAGAATGTAGCTGGTACCTTCATTGGGAGAGACCGCCAGGCTTTGCCAACTTACTGAGCTCTTGATGGAAGAAAAAAGACTGGGGAAGATGGTGTTGTTCAAGGGCAAGCAACCAGTGCTCTTGGGCAACAGAAGATTTGCACCAATCTGTTAATGACAGAAGATTATAAAGAAGGAAAAGAACCCTTCAGGTGGTAAAATTATGGAATGAATGTAAAGTAATAATTGAATACAAAAGTCAGAGTTTGATCTTATATTAACTGTTCTTGAACATTTCATTAGCCGGACATCATTTAAAATTACTGATTGCGCCAAACTTGCTTTTCATTAGCAATCACATCTCAACACTAAACTTCATATTTATAGAGAGGGAACGCACTATTTCAAATCTGGTTAACTCCTTGATTCAGGAAAACAATTTAATATTCCTACTTAGTCAGAATCTTGCTACTAGATGTACTTGGATGTGCATACAGTGGGAAATCTGACGTATGATTTCTGTATTTCCTTTTGTATATTGTAGCACCGAGGAGCAAGAATATTCTCTTACAGTTTTTGATAATAATCAGTTCTCCAAGTTTCACATTTATCTATATTTGATTTCTCTTAATTTTCAGATGAGGTACAAAGTGAATATGCAGTACAAACAAGTCATATCATTCTGCTTACACTCATTTCAATGGTAAGTTGTTCATCACTGGTACATGTTATTAAAAGAAATGTGGCTCACATTACAGAAGTAAATGCCTTCAATGAAATCAAAAGCAAGAATTAAATGAACAAATATTGATCCATCAGTACTGAACTTCCTTTGTGAATGTATTGGTGTTAGAGTGCTGCTGGGGGCAAGAGAAGCCTGTGACAATAGTTTTTCTCACTGCCACTTAATCATATTAATCCTTGAGCTCAACATAGCAAGCAAATCACAGTTCGTGGCTGCAGAACTTGGTAGCTGGAGATACAATGACCTCAGTTAGGCTGTGATCTTTCACAATAGCGAGACAGAAAGGAGTTTGCTGTAGACTTCCCACTCTGTCGACAGGTCCGCTTGCAAGCTGTCCGTTGAAGCACTCCGCAGCTTTTTCATAATACTTACAAGCAGTCCTCCAAAGGGTCTCAATCAACCTTAGCCCTGCTTCTTCACAAAAGGCTCTTCCAGTTTACAGAGCAAGTTTTCTTGAGACCTTACTTAATAGTTGAAACTTTGCCCTTATCTGTGGTTGCAGCTGATTCTTGAGCTGGCTGCAGATGAACATATATCGATCTTTACAAGCTGAGTTTTCTTATTTTGCAGGTGCCAGTCCTATCCTGCAAATCTGCCCTCCTGTTACAACCCTCCATCTGTTACTTTGCTCCAAGGAGATATGTCAAACAGCTTGGGACATTTTAATAGTCCAATTACAAAGGGCTGTGTCAGGAGGCCAGGAACCTCCTCAACCCCTTTTTTCCAAGCAACTATAATCTCCACCTGGGCTTACAATCTGCCCCTGAGATACAAAAAAATATTATCTTAACAGTTATCAAGTGTAAGAAAAATGCAAACAAATCATATAGCCTTTCACACCAACATAAAGGTTTTTGCCCTGATTTTTTAAAAAAAATCATGGGGAATCTTACTCAAAGTTAATGATCCTTACAAATTATTTGCCACTCTGTGTCTGCTACATGATGACGTGATAACTGTGATGCCAGCTGATGGGCACAGTAATCATAGAGTCATTACTAGATCAGGGTCTGAGTCATAGAGTCATACAGCTCACAGACAGACTTACTTAGTCTCTAACAACCATCACAGACTGGGACAACCTTGTTTATCTCCATTGCTTCAACCTTCTTCACAATCTTCCTTACCACAAACAACACAATGGCCTCTTTCCAATCTGTCCCGGCCTCATAAGACCCTCTGCGCCCACCTCTTCACACACTCACACAAAATCAAGTAAGAGCCTGGATCATTGTCCACATCTTGGGAATTACTTCTCAATGATGGCACACAGTAACAGTGAAGTTCATTACTAACTTCAGTGTACCAGCACAGCCTGTTGTCAGCCTAAGTCCTCCAACCCAACATTGCCACGGTTTACCAAGTGGCAACTCTTCCTTGTGTTCTGTACATTTGTAATCATGGACAACCTACAGTTTGCATCTCAAAGTAGAGGGCAGAAACCACCAACGCTACCTCTGGCAAATCCTTCAAATCCACCTATAGGGAAGATGAACCTCTCATGGGCCAACAACTCCATCCTTGAGAATGTGACTGACCTCAGTCCACAGGATGGGCCATAACATCTGCATGCCTGACACCGGAATCTGCCCCAGTCTACATCATGGAAGAAATTTCCAAGAAGTCAGAGAAAATGGTCAAGGATATTCTCAAAGACTCTTAGAGAACAAATATATTCCTCACTGACTGTGGCCATTCAAAATACAGATGGAGCATTTGGGAAGACACTAAGCACCTTCTGTCTCTATGATGTGAGCATACTGAGGTCAGTTGAAGGCATGCACAACATTTTAAAATAACCATCCAACACTGCAACACCTGCCTCATCTATTGCAAAGTGCTGCTTGAAACTCGTCATCCAGCTCAGAATTAGATTGGGACCAAGTCTTTCTTGGGTGAGTGCCTAAAAAATGGATAATCTGGTCTTGATTCTTTGCATTGGCCATTGTTAAAGCTACAAGACAGCTGCCAATGCCAATGTTAACTAAAGGCACAACTCTACATCTGCCACTTCGTTCTGACCAGACACACCTTCGCATCATGCAGGTATGCCAGGCCATGGAGAAACAGACATGATCATTCAAATAACACTGAATATTGACCACTCTGGCATGGCTTTCCCCTTGCAAAACAAAAAACACTTTGTATGTAGAATTTAGAATCATAGAGACTCAAGATTCAAGTTTATTTATCACATTTGTAATGCTCAGTTATATTGGCTCGTATGTGTCTAGGGAAAATCCTACCCAGCACTTGCCTCAACGCTTCCCACTGAATTGGTTGCTGCAGCACTGCCGCCGGAATCAATCCCAAACATCAATCATCAGCCAGTACACACAGTATGTTTTACCAGGTACACTTTATAGATATTACTAAGTCTATGAAATTAATATAAATTCGATACAGAAAAGGAAGTAATGGGAAAAAAAGGCGCCAGATTTATCAAAGTCCAAGTTCTTCATGCACAACCATTGGAGCTCAATCAATTCCTGATGACTACTCGGATTCTGTCGACCCACGGCTTGGGACCACCCGGAGTGATCGACTGGAGCCTTTCGCACGTCCGCTGTCCTCCCCGTCTCTCCTCCGACTTCCCGCCAAAAACCCCCGTTCCCAGTCATATGAGACAGCATTATCACCAGAAAAAATCGATAACATGAGTACCCATCGGCTAATAGCAGCCTGCTATCTGTATTAACCCAAGCAAATGTCTAGCTAGAGACTTTCTCAGCATTTAACATAACAAAGAAGCATTCCCAAGTATAACATAACAAAGAAGCCATTTTAAATTTAACATACAAAAAAAAAGACCGGTACACATGTATATCAACATACAGTGATATGCATTATTTGCATTAACAACCAATACACCTGAAGGAGTGCTGAGGACAGTCCACAAGAGTCACCACATATTCTGGTGCTAATGTAGCATAGTTACATAGTGGGTTTATAGCCATAGTTACATTGACATGGTCACGGATCCTGGAAACTAACTCTTAGGTGCACTGACTCTATGGATGCGAATATTTAAGCACACTTTGTATTCTCCCTCTAGTCCATCCACTATCGCTCCCCCCACCACCTTCCCAAGATTCTAACAGTTACATGCACATCATAGAACAATTTACAGCAGACAGTAACCAATCAACCCATGCCTTTTCAAAGAAATTGGAGTATTCAGAGGAAGCCCACACATTTGCAGTGAGAGAGAATGTGCAATCAAGCAGGCACCATGATTCAGCATTGAACCCCTTTGCTGGAGTTGTGAGGCGACAGTTCTACTGTCTGCACCACGAGAGTGATGCCTGAAAGAACCCTCCAGTACAGTAACTATATTTATATTCGACATCAAGGAACTTGTGACAATGAATTTTCACTGGTAAGTGGATTTCAGAATCACTCAGTCAGGCCCGGTGCCATAATCCCCTGACAATCTGAATGATAGCAAACAGAGTCATACTACAAATGTACAGGAATGCGTTGAACTGAAAGCAATGACAATGACGGGTTAGTTTCTGCCTTCACAGAATCTCTCAAGGCACTTTACCGTTATTTAGAGTTCATAGAATTTTGAGACATAAGAGATTGCAAATGCTGGAACCTGCAGCAAAAAATAAACTGCTGGCTAAGACCGACCTAAAACATTGACCGTCTCTTTGCCTTCAAAAAGCTGCCTGATTTCTTCCAGCGGTTTATATTGTACTCATCAATTACTGATTCTTGTATAGGACAAGTTGAAATAAATCATTACCCTTGAGATACTGTTAGAGGGCATTTAAAGATTTGCCTTGTGCTTTCCTACGCATTTGAACAGGTTGATATATCAGTAATTGATTTTTTTACTATTCTTCTTTGTTGGTTTGTCTATCATTTGGACCACAGAAGATTTCTAATGTCCAGGGAGCAGCCCACCACTAAGAAACACGACACTCAGGTTTTACCAGCGATTTTAGGTACTGCAGGCATTATCTCAACTTCACCACGGATGATCCCAAGCCCGGCTGCAAATGAGGATGACCTCACCCCTGGGAGAGGGAGGATCTTCAAGAATGTGCTACATCTACAGACACCTTGAGAGTCTGGCCCAGAGTAGAGGAATCTGGCAATCTACTGTCAGTGTTCTATGTCCCTGTAGGGGTGATGGGCTTAGAAGAAGAAAAAGAAGACATAATTGTAAGACATTATCTCTCTTGATTTCTTAGTAGAGATCTATCTGGTGATGATTATGGAACCTTCTCTGCCTAGCCAGTTAGCTGTTATGCTGCTTTTCAGTTTATCACCTTCTCCATTAATGAGGGGGAAATGCATTGAATTGAATTGAATTTATTTCTTACATCCTTCACATACACAAGGAGTAAAAATTTTTACGTTACGTCTCCATCTAAATGTGCAATGTGCAATTTATAGTAATTTGCAATAAATAGTATGTACAACAGGGTAGTCAATATAACATAGAAATACAATTGTATCAGCGTGAATTAATCAGTCTGATGGCCTTGTGGATTAAGCTGTCCCGGAGCTTGTTGGTCCTGGCTGCAGTACTGTTTCCCAGATGGTAGCAGATGGAACAGTTTGTGGTTGGGCTGACCCATGTCCCCAGTGATCCTTCAGGTCCTTTTTATGCACCTGTCTTTGTAAGTGTCTTGAATAGTGGGAAATTCACATCTACAGTTAAGCTGGGCTGTCCGCACTACTCTCTGCAGAGTCTTGCGATTCACGGCAGTACAGCTCCCATACCAGGCAGTGATGCAGCTAGTCACCTGTGCCCCTGTAGAAAGTTCTTACGATTTGGAGGCCCATACTAAACTTCTTCAAACACCTGAGGTGAAAGAGGTGCTGTTGTACTTTTTTCACCATACAGCCAGTCTGTACGGACCACATGAGATCCTCAGTGATGTGTATGCTGAGGAGCTTAAAACTGATCACCCTCTCAACCCCGGATCCATTGATGCCAGTAGGGGTTAGCCTATCTCCATTCCTCCTGCGGTTCACCATCAGCTCCTCTGTTTTTGTGACATTGAGGGAGAGGTTGTTTTCTTGTCAACTCTGTGTCAGGGTGATGACTTCTTCTCTGTAGGCTGCCTTGTTATTATTTGAGATTAGGTCAATCAATGTAGCATTGTCAGCAAATTTAATTAGCAGATTGGAGCTGTGGGTGGCGACACAATCATGGGTATACAGAGAGTAAAGGAAATGCATTATAATTCTATAGGGGTAAATGTTGTCTTCAAGAAAGATAGGGTTGTCTTTCTTGATATTTATCTTAATGTAGATTTTTTTAATGCATATAACTAGGAAGTGGGCATTGTGGGCTCAGTAAGTATTTAATGCCCATTTCTAATTGTTATTGAATTAAAAAGCTTGTTAGGCCATTACAGAATACACTTAAGAGCCAACTTCGTGTTGAGAGTCAGAGAAGTGAGAAAGCAGATTGCTTTCCTATGGAAAATGAGGACAACCTTGGAATAAGTTGTCCCCTCTCTCTTTCCACGGAATGGACGTTAATATATTTTCGAACTCCTGCCAGACACCTCAATGGATATGATACAATGTTTGTTTGAGTTTATTTTGCTCACATTTCTGCAGTGAGATCCCATCGCTTCTCAGTGGTTAGTTTAAGAAATTATTGGATTTTATTTTGCAAAACTGTATCTTGCAGCAATGTTTTTGTATATATATATATGCTTAAATGAATCACTCACTTGAGATGTCACGGTTTTACATTCGTCTTAAGACCAGGTTGGTGTTTCACCGGCGTTACTGCTTTTACTGTTCTTTCAGAACATCAGCTCTCTTCTACTAGTCAGCTACTTTTTGGAAGAAATGTAATGTTTTCTGTTTTCAGAACAAAACAAATAAGTTCAAAATAAACAGACTGATGAATAACCTTACATAATCCCTTTGCATATTTTTGAACATGTGGTGGGCCATACCATCAATAATTTTTTCCCATTGTTGTTTGCAGTACCTTATAGCTGCTATACCTAGAGGTTTGGTAAGGAGTCCTTCTGGATGAATTACTGTTAGTCCTTGAAATTCAGCAATAAGGTAAATTGTTAAACTGGTTTATTTTTCACTGTACTTGGGTACGTGCGACAACTTTGTGCTACATACCGTCCATACAGATCAGTTCATCACATCCGTACGTCAATGCTGTACACAGGAACAGCAATAACAGAATGCAGAATGTAAGTAGGAACCTTTTCTTATCTTGCAAACATACAGTATGCCCTTCTTTTTCACCTCCATTAACCCAGAGAAAATAGATTTCCAAGGATAGACATAAGGATCATAATTCTCAAATTTGCATGCCTTCATAAATCTGTTTCCATCCTACATGAAACTACACGAACCATGATTTTAACTGAGAGGTTCACACCAGGCACAGTCTCAGTGAAGATAGGTGTCAATCACTCTCACACTACACACAATATTTCATGTGACAGTGCTGCACTACACTTCCAGTATGTTTCCCATTAAAATCTTCTGCTATAGGATGAACCTTATACTGAGGTTCCTGACAACCTAAGTGTTAAAAAAAAGATTAGCTTTACTTGTCACAAGTGCATCGAAACATAAAAGCATATAGTGAACTGTGTCAATGACCAACAGATTTCAAGGATGTGTTGGGGGCAAACCGCAAATGTTGCCATGTTTCTGGCACTAACAAAGCATGCCCACCACTTACTAACCCTACCCTAGTTGTCTTTGGAACGTGGGAGGAGACCAGAGCACCTGGAAGATGCGGTCAAACTCCTTACAGACAGCTGTAGGGAATGAATACCAACCGGTGACTGCTGGTGCTGTGATGCACTATGCTACCATGCTGCCCACAACCTACATTGCTCTACTGACCCTTGGCTCTAACTTAAGCATTGTCACTTTGAGGAGGGAGAAGCACCCCGCCTTCTTGAAATAGTTGGCTTTACTACAATGGCACATTTGCTGCAAAATTTTAAATTTCCCACATTTAATTGTAAATTCACTGCACAAAGAGAGTAGGAATGTGAGTTCTGTTTAACTATTCCATTGCAGAGCATTAATCTTCCTGTTCATTCTGTTCGAATTGTAATATTCACTCCATCTGCTTTTAGCTTGCTGTAGGAGGTGAGAATGTTGCACTGAAAGTATTTTTGCTGCTGCCCAATCAATGAATCAAATGTCACTCACTAAAATGTCTCTCTGCAAAATTAATTTTGCACAGAAGTGCTGGTGACTTCAGGCTATGCAAAATACTGTCTGCTCTAATATTTCTTGAGCTGCAGTGGTTATATATACAGAATAAATTACATTCAATAAGTTAGCAGCTTCCGTTTGTAATAAAACAGCACAACACAATACAAATCAACTGAAGTCATGCATTTCTGAAATGTCCTTACAGCTATTATGGTGAAGTACAGGCAATTTCTTTCTTCATTCAGCTGGGAAAACCCAGGCAACATCTGGAAAAGTAATAGTGGCTAAGCATCTAGATTCTAGAAGGTCAAGCTGATTGATGCATCATAATCTATCTGCACATATAACAAACACAACAGATTCTGCCGATGCTGGAAATCAAGCAAAACACACAAAGTGGCTGGAGGAACTCAGCAAGATCAGACAGCATCTACTGAGGAAAGCAAGCAGTCATGATTTGGACTGAGATCCTTCACTGGGATTGGGAAGGAAAGAGGAATAAGGAAATAGGGGAAGGTAAGAAGAACGAGTTGGCAAATAATAGGTGAAACCAGGTGAGGGGGAAGGGGTCGAAGTAAGAAGCTGGGAGAGATGGGTGGAAGAGATGAAGGCACAATAAGAAGAAACCTGATAGGAAAGGACAGAGGACCATGGAAGAAAGGGAAGGAGGAGGGAAACCAAAGTGTGGTGAGGAGAAGAGAAGGGGTGACAGGGGATCCAGGATGGGTGATGGAAAAAGAGAGAACAGGAAGGGGAAGAAGATACTGGGCATTTCAGAAGTCAATGTAATTTCTCTCCCTCCCCCTTCTCTCTTTTTCCATTCCTCATAAGAATTAAAATTGATAAATTGATTTTTACAAGTATTGAGGTACAGTGAAAACTTTGTCTTGAATTCCATCTGTAGAGATCATTTCAATGCACCAGCGCATTGAGGTAGTTCAAGGGAAAATAATAACAATAGGTATACAGATGGGGTGGGGTGCCTCTGTTGGTAAAAAATGAAATCAAATCTTTAGAAAGAGATGTAAATCCTTGTGGATAGAGTTTTAAAAACTGCAAGAGTATAAAGACTGTGATGGAGTTACGTACATATAGGCCTCCAAACAGTAGCCAGAATATGGGATACAAGTTACAATGGGAGATAGAAAATGCAAATAAAAAGAGCAATATTACGATAGTCATGGAAGGTTTCAATATGGAGGTAGATTGGGAAAATCAGGTTAGTACAGGATCTCAAGAGAGGGAATTTAGGAATGCCTACAAGATGGTTTTTTAGAGCAATTTGTGATTGAGCCCACTAGGCAAAAGGCAATTCTGGATTGGCTTGTGTATAATGTACAAGATTTGATTAGGGAGCCTAAGGTAAAGGGAGCTTAGGAAGGAGTAATCATAATATGATAGAATTCATCCAGCAGTATGAGAGGGAGATGCTAAAATCAGATGTATCAGTATTAGTGAAGAAAAGGGAATTAAGGAGCATGAGAGAGGAGCTGGCCAAAGTTGAATGGAAGGGGACACTAGCAGGGATGATGGCAGAACATTAATGGCAGGAGTTTCTGGGACCCATTCAGAAGGTGCAGGATAGATACATCCAACAGGAGTATTGTAAAGCAAGGATGAGGCAAGTGTGGCAGACAAGAGAAGTCAAAGACTGCATAAAAGCAAAAGAGAGAACATATAATATAGCAAAAATTAGTGTGAGGTTAGAGGACAGAAAACTTTTAAAATCAACAGAAGGCAAATAAAAAGCCAATGAAATAAAAGAGGATACCAAAAGTTTTTTAGATCTATAAGGAGAAAAAGAGAGGCAAGAGTAGATATCAGACTGCTGGAGAAGTAGCAGACAAACTTAACAAGTATTTTGCATCAGCCTGCACTGTGGAAGACACCAGCAGTATGCCAGAAGTTTGAGAGTATCAGGGGACAGAAGCGAGTGTAGTTACTATAACTAATGAGAAGGTGCTTGGGAAGCTGGAAGGTAGATAAATGACCTGGATCACATACACTACACACCAAATTTCAGAAAGAGGTGGCTGAAGAGATTCTGGAGGCATTAGTAGTGATCCTTCAACAATCACTAGATTCTGTACTGATTTTAGAGGATGGGAAAACTGCAAATGTCACTCCATTCGTTCAAGAGGACTAGAATATAAAAATAATAATATAATCACGAGGCCTTATAAGGCATTGGTCAGACTGCACTTAGAGCATCGTGAGCCGTTTCGGGCCCCCTATCTAAGAAAAGACGTGCTGACATGCTGGGGAGGGTCCAGTGCAGGTTCATGAGAATGATTTTGGGAATAAAAGGATGAATGTATGAAGCGCTTTTGTTAACTCTGTGGCTGTACTCTTTAAAGTTTAGAGTAATAAGGGAGAATCTCAATGAAACCTATTGCATTTTGAAAGGCCTAGACAGAGTGGATGTGGAGAGCATGTTTCCTACAATGGGGGAGTCTAGACCTGAGGACATAGCATTAGAATAGAGAGATGTTCCTTCACAACAGAGATGAGGAGGAATTTCTTCAGCTAGAGTGTGGTGAATCTGTGGAATCCATTGCCACATGTGACTGTGGAAACCCAGTAACCAGGTATATTTATAATGGAGCTGGTTAGCTTCCTGATTAGTAAGAGCATCAAAGATTATGGGGTGATTATGGGAAAAGGAGGTTGAGAGAGATAATAAATCAGACACAATGGAATGGCAGAGCAGACCTGATTGACCAAATGGCCCAACTCTGCTCCTGTGAAGAATAAGCTCTTCTCAGGCTTCCAGAGGCTACAGGTATTGATTTTGGTTATCATCAATACCTGTACCCAACAGGAAGCCAGAGAAAAGTTTATTCATCATATATGCTGAGAAAACACTGGATCTTTTTTTTGCTCCTATGTCTTATGGCTTTATGGTATTAATAACAGAGTGTAAAACAATGTTTACAGTAATAGAGAAAGTACATTGCAAGCTGAAATAAGATGCAAGGTTATAACTAAGTAGATTGTGGGATTAAGAATACATCTTACACTCAGGAACTGTACTATAGTGTTATAACAGTGAGCTAGAAGTTGCCTTTGTGCTTGTTGGTATACGCTTTCAGGTTTTTATATCTTCTGCCTAGGAGGAGAGGAGAGAAGAGAGAATTTCTGGGGTGAAATACAATTGAATATGGTCTTAGGCTTGCGAGAGCATTGGCAATGTGATTGCCCATTTAAACTAAGTGCTGCTTCTCATTTTACTACTCTGAAGGAGTTTCTGATACCTGCTATAAAGTTCTGTAATGTCTCAGAAATGTTTTTCCTCCATGTGGAGTTGAATATTTCCTTTTGAGCTGTATTAGCTCTGAGGTAATATTTAATAACAAGTGATTAAAGCCAAATTGTTTCTCCTAGCAGGCTGTTCATCTCTGTAGAAGGTGGTGATGACGATTTAGTCACCAAGAATCATTATGGTGGATCATTTCTGTAAATGGACATTTGGGCTCATTCTAGTCCCCACAAGCCAATTCACTCATTGGGAGTTGGACCTTTAACTCTGATGGATATTCACTGACCAGGGTTGGGTGGCCATTTTGAGAAGTTTTGCTTTCTAACACGGCAGCTGACAATTTCAGGGATTAAAGAAATGTTTTTGAGTAAGATAAGCTTGCAACCAACATTCTTTGTAAACAGGAGCCAGTCCTCATTTCATAATGTAAGTTGCAAGAAGTAATTAATCTGAAGTTAAAAGGACAGTTTTGCAACTAAACACCATTGTCTATAGAGAACAGACTGCTGGTCCACAGCATGGGACTGGTTGCTCATGAGATGCACTGTAAAATGAAAGGGCTACGTTAATTGGCCTACTTCAAACCAGACAACACTGGCTAAGTTATTTAGTTCAAGGAAGCTTGCAGTCCAAATTGATACTATCACTTGACATATCAAATAGCTGATCTATCAATGGTTGGGAGACTTGTGTACTCAGAGAGTCAGCCCTCACAACATTAACTGTGGGAAACTAGGAACTCTGTCTCCAGAAGCTTGAAACCATTTGTGTTAAAAGGTATCTGAAAAAAAATCACTTGCATGTGAAGTCAGCCAAGTAGCAGAAAAAAATAATATAAAAGCAGAGAACAGTCAGGATTGTTAGGAATGGTAGAGATCAGCAAAAAGAATGGAAGGAGATGGGGTGACTAGAATCTATTCTTCTACCTTTGATTTCTGTGATGGACGATGCATTCATTTCAACTCGTTAGTATGTCTTTTTAGCTTATAGGACGTGTATCTGTGTTTTGAAAATCCTTCATGTTTTAGAAATCATTTATAATTTGAAAATCTTTTATAAGATAGAAATCCTCTAAATTCGCACGGAGGATAAATAGGGGAAGCTCTTGAAGAGTATGTTGCTACAGTATAACCTCCTTTTACTGAAGGTACTTATAGCTGTCTATATCAGATAGGGCTAAAAATCTTCGTTGAGTTCTGAACTTTACAGACAGCAAACATAACAGGAATATCACCAAAGCATTTTTTCAGTCATGAGGCTTTAATTCAAGTACATTTAAGATTTGATAGAGTTTGGAACTGTTTAACCTATCCAATGTTATAGCAAGTACTCACAGTTATGTAAATATTTTAACACACAAAAATACCTCACATAGATTTAAGTGAACAGACAGAAACTCCTGGTTGAGGAAATCAAAAGGAGCTGGAATCTGTGTGTACATTAACAAGGTTTGGTGCACAACCTCATCTGTAGTTAGCAGTCACAGTTCTGGGGCAATTGGACATCTTTCAATTAAATGCCACACATAATATCTGCTCAGAGAGTTTACTGTTGTCTTCATAACCACTGTCTACTACCCCACTAAACATGAATGCCAAGGAAGTACTGGCAAAGCTTTACCATATCATCAGCCATCTACCAAACAAGCATCCGGACAGTCTCTTCACTATTTCAGGAGGCTTCAGTCATGTTAACATTTTGCCCAAATTCAATTAACAAAGCACCATGACCACCAGAGGAACAAACAGATTGGACCACGCTTATACAAATAGATGTGGTCTTACAAAGCCATCCCATGCCCTCATCTTGGCCTCTCTGACCACTTCTCCATCATGTTAATCTCAGCATGCTGACTGCCGCTGAAAATGGAGAAACCAGTCAAGGGGACCATCACTGTATGGCCTCATGAGGCAATCACTGCTTCCTGACTGTTTTGAATAAAGGGGAAGCCTTTTAGGACTGAGATGAGGAAAAACTTCTTCACATAGAGCGTGATGAATCTGTGGAATTCTCTGCCACAGGAAACAGTTGAGGCCAGTTCATTGGCTATATTTAAGAGGGAGTTAGATATGGCCCTTGTGGCTAAAGGGATCAGGGGGTATGGAGGGAAGGCTGGTACAGGGTTCTGAGTTGGATGATCAGCCATGATCATACTGAATGGCGGTGCAGGCTTGAAGGGCCGAATGGACTACTCCTGTACCTATTTTCTATGTTTCTATGAATGGACTAACTGGCAGATGTTCAAGGAGGCCGCCACAAACAGAAAAGACACAGACCTCAAGGAATATGCCTCATGTGTCACCAGCTTCATCAATAAGCATGAAGATGAAATTGGTACCTCAAGAATGGTCACGTCATGGCCCAACCAGAAGCCCTGGCTGAACACAGAAGTGCACTCCCTCTTAAAGCCTGGGGCACTGCCTTCCAGTCCTGTGACAGAAAAGCTCTTAGAGCAGCCAGGAGAAAACCCACCTTAACATCATAGGGCAAAGACTGCCTATGAACAAAAGGTTCAGAAACACCTCTGCATAATAAAGCCTGGTGTTTGTGACTGCGCGTCAAGTGCATTTCTGACTATGCAGGAAAAACAGCATTAATTGTACCAGTGATGCTCCCTCTTTGATGCTCGAAACACAATACTGGTCACGAAAGCTACGCCCATCCCAGGTAAGCAGCCACAGTCTGTTACAGTGGCAGACATGAGAAAGACTCTGCAGAGAGTCAAACCCCATAAGGCGGCAGGGCATGACAAAATACCAGGCCAGGTAGTCAGTGAGTGTGCACCCCAGCTCACAGATGTATACGCAGACATATTCAGAACTTCACTCATCCAGGTTGCTATCCTCACAGACTTCAATTGAGCCACCATCATCCCTGTACCAAAGAACTCCACACTTTCAGAACTAAATGACCACCACCCAGTGGCACTGATGACAATCAGCATGATGTGCTTTAGAAAGCTGGTAATGGTACATATCAAAAACTCCATTCCTGTCACACTGGTCACTCATCAATATGCTTACCAACAGAGCTACTCTATGACAGATACTATAGTATTTGACAAGCACCTGGCCTCGACACACCTAGAAAACAAGGATGTTTACATTAGAATGCAGTTTCTGAATTTCATTTTGGTATTCAACACTATTGTCCCACAGATATTGGTGAACAAAACTCCTACTACTTAGTCTAAATACACCACTTGTGCAACTGGTTGTTGGACTTCCTAACAATCAGACCTCAGGTAGTCAGGATGCACAACTGCTCCTCCTCCCCATCATCTTCAACACCAGGACTCCCAGGGTGTGTGCTGAGCCTGTGGCTGTACACCCTTCGCACACATGACTGCATGGCTAAGCATCCGAGTAATCACCTTGTTAAACTCACCAATGCCACGGCGGTGGTGAGGCTTATCACCAACAATGATAAGAGTGCACACAGAGGGCAGCTGGAAGAACTTGAAGTATGATGCCAGGCAAATACCTCTGCTTCAAAGTCAACAAGACAAAGGAGATGGTTATCAACTTCAGGAGAACATGCACCATTCACATCCCCCTTTACATCGGCAGCATAGCAGTGGAAACTGCACGCAGTTTCCAATTTCTGGGAGTGCACTTCTCACACAGCTTTTTGTGGTCCCAGAATGCATTGTACACAGTCAAGACAGCTCACTAATGCCCCTATTTTCTGAGGACGCTGAAGGTAACTGGAATAGACACAGCTATACTCACGTCATTCTATAGATGTGCAGTAGACACATCTATACTCACATCATTCTATAGATGTGCAGTAGACAGCATCATAGCATGGCATGGAAACTGCATTGTGGTGGACAGGGAAGCTCCACAGCAGGTAATCAAAGCTGCCCAGTGCATCACTGGCACCAGACTATGTACAGAAAGGTGTCAGACAAGGGTCAGTAACATCATGAAGGATCCCACCCACTTTGCTAATGGACTGTTTTACCCAAACCCACACCAGGACCACCAGACCCAAAAATAGTTTCCCCAGGCATTAAGGCTGACCAAAATCTCCACCCACTAACCCACCACCACTTTATCATTTCCTGTCAGTACTTTATTTACAGTCACCCCTCTTCCTAGAATTATGTTATGGACGTATAATCAGTCCATGTATATAAGCTATCTTATGTATTTATTGTGTTATCTGATTAATTTTATTGTATTCTTTATCTGATTATGTATTTTTTGTACTGCATCAGATCTGGAGTAACAATTATATTGTTCTTCTTTACACATGTGTACAGAAAATAACATTAAACAACCTTGATTGGGCTTGTATTGAAATGAAAGATGGACTCCAGTAATTAAAGAAATAAAACTTAGGTAAGCTGAGAATAATGTTGAGCGTCAAGGACATCAGTGAATGGGGAATTGCATGGTTCAGGCAGGGAAACAGACAGCAGAAATCCACAGAAGGTGAAGGATAGGAAACTGGCTTGGAAACCTTGGGAATAGTCAAATCAAGGATGATATATATGGGTACTGAGAGTTTCTGCAGCAAATGCATAGATAACATAGGGAAATGAGTTTGGGACTTTGAAACTGAGAGAATATGAGTTAAAAAGCTCAGTTGAAGTGTGGAATGCCAGGATTGCATTCTGGTTCATTCATAAATATTGCCAGATCCAGTTCTGTTGAAGGTTGACAAGAAATAATACTGTTCCATCCAAAAGTGTGTTTGATTATGGAAACTGCTGTTGCAAACAATGTTTCAGTTTTCTGGTTTCAAGTGAGCCTTGCTTTGATGGTGGTAAATTATTCACCAAATACAAGGCAGCATAAATTCTAAATTTTGTATTATTTATTACAGTCATTTAAAAACTTTTAAAATGGATTCAGTTTTATACTGTGGCAAAAACGAAACAAGACCAATGGACCATTAGACCATAAGACACTGGAGCAGATTTATGCCATTCGTCCCATTGAGACTGCTCCACCATTTGATTATGGCAGACTGATTTCCCTCTCAACCCCATTCTCCTTCATTCTTCCCGTAACTTTTCACGCCCTGACTTATCAAGAATTCATCAACATCTGCCTTAAGTATGCTCAATGACCTGGCCTTCACAGCTACCTGTGGCAACGAAATCAACAGATTCATCACTCTCTGGCATAAGGAATTCCTCCTCATCTCCATTTCAAATGGATGTCCCTCTATTCTGACATTCTGCCCTCTGGTCCTAGACTCCCCAACAATAGGAACCATCTCCATATCTAGGCCTTCAACATTGGATAGGTTTAAATGAGAACACCCCTCTTTCTTCTAAATTCCAGCGAGTACAGGCTCAGGGGCATCAAATGCTCCTGATATGACAAGCCATTCAATCATTTCTTAACGCATGCAGGTTTATCTATGCATAGCAACACAAGCTAACTCCTTCCAAGAAGTTGAAGTACGACTTACAGCAGTTCTTGAAGCAATGAAGCAGTATTATGAAAAATGTTCTCTGAACCCAGATCCATCAAAAAATCAAGTGTGTGCATTCCACCTGAGGAATTGAGAAGCAGCTCGGAAACTCAAGATCATCTGGTGTGGGAAGGAGCTCGAACACCATCCGACTCCAATTTACCTGGGTGTGACACTGGATAGGACGCTCTCATTTGCCACCCACATCCAAAAACTCCAAGGAAAAGTTGGCTCTCGCAATTCTGTCTTGAAAAAACTAGCAGGCACGAAATGGGGAGCTAATGCTCACACACTTAGATCAACTGCCCCAGCACTCTGCTATGCACCTGCAGAATACTGTGCACCTGTGTGGGGCAGATCAGCCCATGTGAAGAAAATAGACCCGTTTCTTAACGAAGCCTGCCAAATAATCACAGGCACACTGCGCCTCACACCCACTTATATCATTTACAGACTTGCAGGCATTGCTCCCCTCCTCCAGAGATCTGAAGACAGACTACAACAAAAATTGAAAAAGGTAAACAGAACTCGGATCCACGGCACCCACTACATCATCATGTGCCAGTTTCCAACCGCCTAAAGTCGAGGAAAAGCTTTGCTACAGTGGAGGAACTACCACACAGAACGTCCCCCCAAACATACAGGATTGACCTCTGGCAACAAACAGAAGCCAGAACCCCACCAAACAATACAGTGCAAGACCCCACAGAAACGTGGCCAGACGGGGCACTGCTTGACAGACGGAAGTGGTGCACTCTCAACAGAGCGAGAGCGGGAGTTTGTAGGACGGGAGACAAGATGGTGAAGTGGGGTTTAAAGACCATTGAATCCTGTGAGTGTGGCGAAAGGGTGCAGAACATTGAACACGTTCTGCACAACTGCCCACTCTCACCTGATTTAGCTGACACTGATCTGCTCAACATCAGCCAAACAACACTAGAGTGGCTGGCTGTCTGGTGTGACAAGCTATGAATGAATCCTGGAATATTTTTGTAAACCTCCTTTGAACCCTTTCCAATGTTGAAATATCCTTTCATACATAAGGGGCACAAAAATGCTCACAATACTCCAAATGCAGCCTCCCCAGTACCTTATAAAGCCTGGGCATTACATCCTTGTTTTTATTTTCTAGTCCACTTGAAATTAATGCTAACATTTCATTTGCTTTCCTCACCACCGACTCAACCTACAAGTTAATCTTGAGGAAATCCTGTACAAGGAGTCCCAAGTCCCTTTGCACCTCAAATTTTAGAAATTTCTCCCGGTTTAGAAAATAGTCTCTGCTTTTATTCCTTCTACAAAAGTGCATGACTATGCACTTCCTGAAACTGTATTCCATCTGCCACATCTTTGCCTATTCTCCCAATCTGTCTAAGTCCTTCTGCAGACTCCCTGCTTGCTCCTCCACTTATCTTCATATCATCCGCAATCTTACCCCAAAGCCATCAATTGCATTATCCAAATCATTGACATACAACATAAAAAGAAGTGGTCTCAACACTGACCCCTGCAGAACACCATTAGTCACCACCAGCCAATCAGAAAAAGCTCCCTTTATCCCCATTCTTTGCCCCCTGCCAATCAGACAATGCTCTATCCATGCTAGTATCTTTCCTGCAATACATGGGCTCTCATCTTCCCATGCAGCTTCATGTGTGGTACCTTGTCAAAGGCTTTTTGAAAATCCAGGCATACAACATCCATTGATTCTCCTTTCTCTAGCTTGCCTGTTATTTCTTGAAAGAATTCCAAAAGATTTATCAGGCAAGATTTTCTTTTAAGAAAACCATGCTGACTTTAGCCTATTTTATCATGTGCCTCCAAATACTGTACACCGAAACCTGATGCTTATCAATCAACTCCAATATTTTGCCAACCATAGAGGTTAGGCTTACTGGCCTATAATTTCCTTCCTTCTAACTCTCTCCTTTCTTGAAAAGTGGAATGACAGTTTCACTTTATCAGTCCTCCAGGACTATGTCAGAATCTAATGATTCTTGAAAGATCTTTACTAATGCCTCCTCAATTACTTCAGTTACCTGTTTCAGTACCCTAGGGTGTAGTCCATCTGGCCAAGGTGACTTACCTATCTTCAGATCCTTCAGCTTCCCTAGCACCTTCTCCCAAGTAATAGCAACTGCACTCACTTCAGCCCCCTGATATTCTTAAACTTCCAAAATACTACTAGTGTCTTCCACAGTGAAGACTGATGCAAAGTACTTATTCAGTTCGTTCACCATGTCCTTGCCCCTATAGATACTCCTCCAGCATCATTTTCCAGCAGTCTAATATCTACTTTTACTCTTCAAATACCTGAAAAAACTTCTGGTATTCTCTTTGATATTATTGGCAGACTTACCTTTATATTTCATATTTTCACTCCCTAAGGCTTTTTAGTTGCCTTCTGTTGGTTTTTAAAAGCTTCCCAATCCTCTAATTTCCCACTGTATTTTGCTGTATTATCTGCCCCCTCTTTTCCTTTTATGTTGGCTTTGACTTCTCTTGTCAGCCATGGTTGTGTCATCCAGCCTTTGGAATACTTCTGCTCCTTTGGGGTGTATCTTTCCTGAACCTTCCAAACTGCTCCCAGAAAATCCAACCATTGCGGCTCTGCTGTCATCCCTACTAGTGTTCCCTTCCAACACTGGTGCAAATAAATTAGCCCATGTTGCAAGGCTTGATCTTAAAGTTTGGCTCATGCATACGCAAACACCTCATGGACACCATTTTGCAAACAGATTTCTTAGTCTGTGGGCTTTGAACTTTAGTTTACTGCTTGCAATTTATAATAAGAATTTAAGATTGGTTCTTGCTTGTATTCACTTAACTCCAGAATACTCCCTATCAGGGAAGAAAAAAATTGGCAAGGTGATTAAACAAGTATTTTCAGCCTTCATGGAAAAGGGACAAATAAATTCCCAGAAATATTAAGAAAACAGGAAGCTAATGAAACAGAATTGTAGGAAAATATTTTTTGTTAAAAAAGAGAAATTAATACCCTAGAAACAGATTATCTAAATTTCCAAATACTCAAAGAGGTAACTGTAGAATTATTGGACTGCTCTACCAGCTGTCATCTCTGCGGGTTTCATGGCAGTTGCTCGCTAGTGTGATGAACTGAGATCAAGGCTTGGGCCTACTCTGGGGAGCAGATCTGAGGTCTCAGTCTATTTCAGAATGCTGCCATTTGCTTCTATTGTTTGCATGATGTGTGTGTGTTTTCCCCTCTTTGCACAATGATTATGGTCTTTCATTTTTTTTAATTGGGTCCTTCGGGTTTCTTGCTTTGTGTCTGCCTGACAGTCAGACAAATCTCAAGGTGTATAATTTATTCATTCTTTGATAATACATGTACTTTGAATCTTTTGAATTTGAATGATTGAAAATTTACAGTTGTTACGGAACATTTCCTGCAGACTGGAGGGTGACAAATGTTCCTCCACTGTGTGGGAAGAAAAGACACAATAACAAACAACAGAAGGACTAGCCTATCTCCAGTAGTGGGAAAAATACTAAATCCATTATAAGAGATTTGAAAATAGATAGTTAGCATATATCAATGGACTAGACCAAAAATCAACATAGGCTCATGAAAAGGAAATTTGGCTTGATAACTGAATAGAATTTCTTTTGAGGATGTAACTGGTAGCAAAAATAAAAAGAGCGTATTTAAAATTGCAGAAAGTTTTTGATATGTACCATTAGTCCCATATAAGAGAGTATGCATATTTTGAGAGTATGCATTATGATCAGAGATTAAGGGAGCTGGGGCTTTACTCTTTGGAGAGAAGGAGGATGAGAGGAGACATGATAGAGGTGTACAAGATAATAAGAGGAATAGATAGAGTGGATAGCCAGCGTCTCTTCCCCAGGGCACCACTGCTCAATACAAGAGACATGGCTTTAAGGTAAGGGGTGAGAAGTTCAAGGGGGATATTAGAGGAAGGTTTTTTACTCAGAGAGTGGTTGGTGCGTGGAATGTACTGCCTGAGTCAGTGGTGGAGGCAGATACACTAGTGAAGTCTAAGAGACTGCTAGACAGGTATATGGAGGAATTTAAGGTGGTGGATGACATGGGAGTTAGGGTTTAAGGGTCAGCACAACATTGTGGGCCAAAGGGCCTGTACTGTGCTGTACTATTCTATGTTCTATGTTCTTGTTCTGTAAGATGACAGACATTAGTGTACACAATTAAAGCATGTGGAATTGAAGATAACACACACATATGGATTGAAAATTGGTTGGCAGAGACAATCACACCTAATGGTGACTCCTTTGCTTGTATCTTCGGAAACAGCTCTATTTCCATATTTAATATCTCTATTTTTTTCCTTCAGGGTTCTTTTGAAGACCCTGACCTGGAGTTACACACTGACTTTGGGTCTTTGTGGGAATGGGACATGCTGTCAGGGTTCACAACTGGCCATTATCCAATATGCCAAGGATGCGGCCTAAGAGATTAGCTCGCCTTTGCAGTTCAGGGATTTTGTGGCTCTGGAGACAGGCGGACTGAAGGTCGGTGTCCCAATAGGAAATTGGTGTGTCGTGGGAGACAGAAGATCTCTGGCTCTGTGCCCAAACACCCGAGACTTCGGGCATAGAGCTTGGAAAAAGTGGACTTTTAACATCATAAATCAGTGAGTTGTTTGTTACGTCTCCCCTCTCACTGTGAAATGGAGACATCTCTTTCTCCCTTATTAGGGAGGGAGAGAGCCTGTGGTATGTGAATATCAGGTGAACAAGTTGTCTTTGGGGTACTGCAAGTCTGTGTCTTTGCTGTTGCTTTGCTGCATGCTTGAGTGCTCAGTGGTGGGTGCCGATGCTTTTGTTGCTGGTGGGGATTGGAGGATCATTGCTTTGCTGCTGCTTATGTGTGGGAGGGGGGAGCTGGGGGTGCTGTGGGGTCCTAATTGTCATTTATTCTTTGGGGGCACTCCTCTGTTTTTGTGAATAGTTGCGAAGAAAAAGCATTTCAGGATATATATTGTATACATTCCTCTGACATTAAATGTACCTTTGAAATCTTTGAAATGAGTGTTGGAATTAGTGGGCTTTTTCTGGTTGGTAATGTGACCAATTGCAGGGAATAGTGCTTGAGACCCAGTTCTTTACAATACCTACTCACGAGGGAAATGAATGTAGAATTAAGTTTTCTGATGACACAAAATTGGCTAGGATTGTGAGTTATAGGGAGGATACAAAGAGAATTGCTATTTGGATAAGTTGGGAAATATTGACGTACCAAGAGACATCAATCATCGAAAACAAGCTTATACATGCACCAAGCAACTCTTCTTAAATGCAAATATAGGTCTTGAGTATATGTGCAAGGGTGTCTTACTACAATTATGCACGGCCTTGTAGTTACCACACCTAAATATTGTGTGCAAACTTGATTTCCTTAATTAAGGAGGGATGTATTTGCTATTGCACCAGGCTGATCCCTGGAATACTAGCACCTGACTTCTGGTGAGAGCCTGAGTCAATTTTGCTTGCATTTTTCATACAATTTTAAAGTAGAAGAAGGACCTCATTGCAAACATACAAAGTTCTGATTGGACTACACTGACTGAGAACTGGGGGAGTATGGTCCCCCAGCTGGAAGATTGAGAATAAGGAGTCAATCTCTGGGTATGCTGTAAGTCAGTTAGAACTGAGATGAGGACTAATTTCTTCTCCTTAAAAGAGTTGAATCTGTGGAATTCTCTGCCATAAAAGTGACATAGGCCAAGTGACTGTAAATATTTAAGGAGGAGATTAATGAATATCTAAACAGAAATAAGAACAGAGTGCAAAACTGGTATTGAAATAAAGGATCAACCATGATTGTAACAAATGGCAGAGAAGAATGAACGGGTGGACAGTCAACTTTTGTTCCTGCTTTGTAAATTTCTACATTTATTAGAATGCTTCAAGTGATGAGAGATTTCAGCCCTAAGACGAAGTTGTATCCCCTGAGAAAAAGACTAGAAGCCTACAACATGACCAATGTCCCTACGAACCTGTTAGCCACAGACCAGCATTGATAAAAAAAAGACAAAGTTTTGATTAAAAAAAAGATATCATAGGACATGAAAAAGATTTTTTGAGTTGGAAGTCACTTCCAGTAAAGATGGAAACTTAATTGCCACAGGCACCGGTGGAGTCCAAGTCACTGGATGTATTTAAGGCAGAGATTGATAGGTATCTGACTAGCCAGGGCATCAAAGGTTATGGTGAGAAGGCGGGGGAGTGGGACTAAGTGGGAGAATGGATCAGCTCATAATAAAATGGCGGAGCAGACTCGATGGGCCGAATGGCTGACTTCTGCTCCTTTGTCTTATGGTCTTATGGTCTTAATTATCATTGCTTTCGAGAAGGAATTGAATGAGCACATGGGAACCAATCATTACATGAGCACAGGGAAAGATCAAGTAATGGCACTAACAGGACTGTGTCTTCTAGGAGCTGACCTGGACTCGATGGGTTGAGTATCCTTCTGCACCAAAACATTTTCCAGATTCTACGTATAAATTGAAATGAAATTGAAATACACAAACACGATAATTTAATGGAAATTATTGTAAAATCAGATAATGGCCTGTTAAATGGCATTATTAACATAAATGAATAAAATAATTAAGATCTTAAGATTTTGCAGGTGACACAAAGCTGGGTGGCAGTGTGAAATGTGAGGAGGATGTTATGAGAATGCAGCGTGACTTGGATGGGTTGGGTGAGTGGGCAGATGCATGGCAGATGTAGTTTAATGTGGATAAATGTGAGGTTATCCACTTTGGTGGCAAGAACAGGAAGGCAGATTACTATCTGAATGGTGTCAAGTTAGGAAAAGGGGAAGTACAACGAGATCTAGGTGTTCTTCTTCATCAGTCACTGAAAGTAAGCATGCAGGTACAGCAGGCAGTGAAGAAAGCTAATGGCATGCTGGCCTTCATAACAAGGGGAATTGAGTATAGGAGCAAAGAAGTCCTTCTGCAGTTGTACAGGGCCCTGGTGAGACCACACCTGGAATATTGTGTACAGTTTTGGTCTCCAAATTTGAGGAATGAAATTCTAGCTATTGAGGGAGTACAGCGTAGGTTCACGAGGTTAATTCCCGGGATGGCGGGACTGTCATTGTTGAAAGATTGGAGCGACTGGGGTTGTATACACTGGAATTTAGAAGGATGAGAGGGGATCTGATTGAAACATATAAGATTATTAAGGGATTGGACACGCTAGAGGCAGGAAACATGTTCCCAGTGTTAGGAGAGTCCAGAACCAGAGGCCACAGTTTAAGAATAAGGGGTAGGCCATTTAGAATGGAGTTGAGGAAGAACTTTTTTCCCACAGAGGGTTGTGGTTCTGTGGAATGCTCTGTCTCAGCAGGCAGTGGAGGCCAATTCTCTGGGTTCTTTCAAAAAGAGTTAGGTAGAGCTCTTAAAGATAGCGGAGTCATGGGATATGGGGAGAAGGCAGGAAAAGGGTACTGATTGTGGATGATCAGCCATGATCACAGTGAATGGCGGTGCTGGCTCGAAGGGCTGAATGGCCTACTCCTGCACCTATTGTCTATTGTCTATTGGCTATTGTCTATTAAATGGGCCTTGGAACTCAAGCATTTTTCATCAACTTGTTGAACAAGCAGTATGGATCAAAGGGAATTTCTCATCATTAAACACGGATTTCAAACAGCTAGTGATGAGTTAATTTCAGGGGAACTTTATAATAGGCCAATAAATATTTGTGGTGTGCAATTGAGTAATAGGTGAACAGTTCGTAATACAATTAACACCTTATTATTCTGCGATTCCATGCTATTCAAAATCTACTAACAAACAACATTTTCATGCCCTCATATTTGTACTACAATGACATACCAAGAAAACAAGACATGTTTGAAACATAATATCCAGAATTATAGATGTTTAAGTAAAAATTTTGTACAATTTAGAAGAAAATGAACTAATTTTGAAGTAGAACAGCTTGCTACAGGAGCAGGCCCTTCCCATTATGTTGTGTGAAACCTGTTTTTTCTCTGCTGTTCTATTTCTAACCACCCTGCTCTCTCTCTGTTTCACCCTGCAGCCAATTATTTAGTGAGTTGCCCTTTTCAGGTCCACTCCACCTTCTCCCTGTCATTACATTTCCAGGTCCACCTCTGTGCTTCTCCCCGCTGCATGTGAACTCTGTGCCTTGTTTATCATTCTCACTTTGCTCTGTCTTCACAACATGTTCATGCCTCTCCCACTCTGTGCACTGGCTTGTCATATGCCATCTCTTCACTTTGCCCGGGCCACTGCCAATCATCCTCTCCTTACTTCACCCCGTAGACAATTGCTATTGTACATTGCTTCATGCCTCATCTCCATATCTATCCTCACTCCTCGTTCACCTGATATGGAATATTAGGCCATCAACCTATCTCCAAATAGCAATACATTGATGAAAGGAATTGGACATTAGACATTTAGATAAGTCTGGCAACATGCCCATGTTTAATCTGTAAATGATGTAGCAGTTTCTAGCACAACCAAAGTTCAAAGCAGGAAATCAGGAAGAAAATCATTCAGGGCCCTAAACAGTCCTTCCAGGTGAGGGCAACATTTACCTGTGAGTCTGTTGGGATGATATACTGTGTCCAGTGCCTCCAGAGTGGCCTCCTGTATATTGGTGAGACCCAATGTAGATTGGGAGACCATTTCACTGAGCACTTACGTCTGCCAGAGAAAAGTGGGATCTCCCAGTGGCCACCCATTTTAATTCCACTTCCCATTCCCATTCTGATATGCCTGTCCATGGCCTCCTCCAGTGTCATGATGTGGCCATACTTAGGTTGGAGGAGGAACACCTTATATTCTGTCTGGACAGCCTCCAACCTGATGGTATGAACATGGATTCCTCAAACTTCCGCTAATGCCTCCTCTTCCTTTCCCTCTCTCACCTTATCTCCTTGTCCTCCCATCACCTCCCTCTGGTGCTCCTCCCTCCTTTTCTTTCTTCCACGGCTTTCTGTCTCTTTTACCAAATTACTTCCGAGCTCTTTACTTTATCCCCTCCCAATTCAGGTTTCACCTATCACCTTGTGTTTCTCTCTCCCCTCCCCCCACCTTTAAATCTATTTTTCAGCTTTTTTTCTCCAGTCCTGCCGAAGGGGTTCGGCCCGAAACATCAGCTGTACTCTTTCTCTAGATGCTTCCTGGCCTACGGATTCCTCCAGCATTTTGTATGTGTTGCTCAGATTTCCAGCATCTGCAGATTTTCTCTCGTTTGTGGCAAAAAATTCTTCTGGAAACTATGTTGAACCAATTACTTTAATAGAGATTCAGCACTGAAAATACATGGAACATCTTGAAGTTGTACTTGTATGAAATAGAAAAGGATATCCAGAGTACAGGCCTCCATTCCAAGCTCAAAGGCTAGAGACATGCACATGGAAAAAATGGCATCTGGAGTCCAGGCCTGCGCTCCAAGCTCAAAGGCCAGTAACATAGATGGGTAACGAAGGATATCCATGGATGTCAGGCTGTTGCAGGCTGGTGGGTCCCAAATTGTATGTCCATGCTAACAGGAACATGGCAGCCTTTTAGTCAGCAAGCCCAGAGGTCGAGCATAGAGTTCGGGATCCCATCATTGGCTAGTCCATTAAGATCAAATCTCGATGGTCGATTGGAAGTCCAGAAATAGAAGCCTGGTGGCCAAATCCTGGCCAGAGACTGGAGACTGAAGGCTGAAGAACTGGAGGCCTGGAGCTTAAGGACTGTCCATGTGTGTGGGTGGGTGGGTGGGAGGGAGGAAAGTGGTTTGTTATGCAGTAATGTTTTCGTTACTTGTGTTCTGTGTTGCTCTACCAAACATTTTGGGCACGCTATGTTGGCACCGAAATGCGTGGTGACACTTGCAGGCTGCTCTGAACATACCCTTGGTTGTCACAAATACGAGAAAATCTGCAGATGCTGGAAATCAAAAGTGACACACACAAAATGCTGGAGCAACTCAGTAGGCCAGGCAACATCTATGGAAAAGAGTAAACAGACTGTTTACTCTTTTCCATAAATGCTCCATATCCTTGGGTGTGATGTTTGTTAGTGCAAATGACACATTTCACTCTAAGTTTCAACATTCATGTGATAAATAAATGAATCTGAATATAAGTAAAATAAAACCACAAAACTATAAAAATGTAATATTTCCCCATTTTTACATATGGAAATATTTAGATCATCCTACATTTATTTAAATTGACATAAATTCTCCAACGTTGACATTTATCACAGTAATTGCAAATATTGTTTTTATTTTCAGTTCTCTTCATTTCTAGTCTCTCCATTTGCTATTTCTTATTGCCATTTTACAGACATTCATTAATGAGTTATCAAATTAGCAGAGACTATGCTTGTCCTGTTCGTTTAGGTTCCAGATCCCTTCTAGAGCATGTCATGTTTGATGGATGATTGGTGAGGTGCAACTTCCAGTATAAAACCCCAAGGTAAGACTGGAGATAAATATTGAACAGGGTATGAGGGAGATCTCACCTTCGAAATATTATCTTGGGGTTTTTATATCCAACTAAGATAGGGATATGGTTTAACATCTGCTTCAAAGGGCATTCCTTTACCAGTTTAAATATCCTCAGGACCACACTGAGTATCAGCCTGTACTTTTCATGCTCAAGACACAAAATGAGATATGAACCCATTAATTAGTAGCTGAGAGATATAGATGTTATTAACTGAGTCACAGCTGACGCACAACTAATATAATTTTTCTTTTAACTAGATGCTTTATGTACTTCTGGAATGAACCCTTTTAGAATAGAACCATTGCTCCTACTTGGTCAGGTAGCAAATGCTGATTGTGATTCTCTTCTTATACTCAAATATTATACTTTTGTTTCTTTTTGTCAACTCCTTTTCCCTTGAACAATAATCTCTTTTGTTACTTGATTACTCAAGCCTACCACCTAATCATAGGTGTTCCCCTGCCCCTCCTTCTAACTGCCTTTACCAATTCCAATGTGTGCATTTTGATTTGAAACATTAACTTTACTTTCCACTTCCAGTGACATTTCCAACCTTGCTACATGCTTAAAGCATTTTCCCTTTTTGTTTTTGCTTTAGTAGTCAGTTGCAAAATAAAACACAATTGTTCTGCTAACAGACAGGAGCATGAATTGCTATACTTAAACAAACAACACACATCAAAGTTGCTGGTGAACGCAGCAGGCCAGGCAGCACCTCTAGGAAGAGGTACAGTTGACCTTTCGGGCCGAGACCCCTCGTGGCTTTCTTTGGCAGATAGCAGATCCATTCCTTCACCCACTTCAACATTTTTGTTGCTTTTCAATACACCAGAAAACAACAGCTGTGGATCAGAAATCCAGTTTACACACTGTGTTCCTTATATAGAAAAGTTGCTGAGAACTAGCCGCTGATCAACAAGGTTTATTTTACTAGAACAGCTCTATAATTATTTGGTTGCACTTCCGATGACAAATCCGGGAAGAATTTTATTATGCATTCATTGTCAAACAAGTACAGCCCATTACTAGATAATTGCGACTTTCCTTTCTTAAAGTAGCAAATGACAAGTTGCTGATCAGGATAGTCAGGATAATGCTTAAGGCATTTCTCTTTGTTAAGCCTATGTCATGCTGTTTTCTTATCCTCCAGAGTACCCTATTGAATGCTACGGGAAGTTTCAGGGTAAATTATCACTGGCAAAAATTGACGTATGAATGGGTGTAAGTCAGACTCAACTTCCTGACTACCTCACCACAGAAAAATCTTAGCATGTATGTTCATTGAAAGTGATGCTTAGACTCACAATCTTGTCTCCACTGTAACAGCTAAACCAAATGAGTCAAACTAACATTATACAAATGCGACCAAGTTATTACTTCAATAAATATTGCTATCATAAAATCAGTTAATTGGAGCATTTTTTCCCTCTCCACCAAATGTTTATGTAAAATGAAGCTTTCACTCAGTGGAATTTATCCAGTTACAAGAAGTTTTAAACTGCTCTGTCTCCAGACACTTACATTTAGTGACTCTCTGCAGCTTTTTTTTATCTAGTGTACTTGCTGCAGTGTGGACATTCATGGATTTGTATCTATGCACCAGTCTTCAAACAAAGATGTAACAATGGCAATTTTCCAGTCCTTTGATATTAACCCCATATCTACAGATGTTGGAAAGATTATATACAATACCTCTACAATTTCCAATCCACTTCCCTCAGGAACCCGTACCTGACCCATCTCCTCCTGAAAGACTACTCAATTTTCAGTTGTAATTACATCTGCCTATTTTGCTTGCAGCCAGATGTTCTCATTCCCCTGAAATCATCCCTTCTATACTTCACTACTTTTAATCTTGAGCAGTCCACATACGGGACTTCTTCAGAGCTATACTAAGCATTCTGTTACAATGATTGCTGATCTCCTACTGACACTTGTTCCTCTTCACCTGCTTCACTGCTGAGAACCAAGTTGGCAATGACTTCTTCCTTGACAGCTATAAACATACTGGTCAAGTTCAACAGAAACACTTCAAAAAGGCCTACCCTCTATGCATCTTATATTATTTTCTTCCCGTCTATATTCAGAGGGATGAATTTCTGAATTATCACTAGTTTAATGTTTCTGCACATACCTTTAAGTTCCCTTCAAATATGCTCTTTTGTAATCTCAGTCGCATAAGGATACATCCATTTTTTTCTCAACTCACACCAAATAGATTCTGTTATTGACTCCTCCAGGACATTATCTTCTCTCTTCAGCACTGCAAATGCTACAAAATCAATACTACCACTCATCTCCATTTGATTTACAGTTCCTTAGCTTTCCTGAACACCTTCTGCCCACAAATATTACAGTTCAAACATTATGATCCCATGTGGTTAGTTGCACCAAGACGTTGTTTAATAGCCTTTGTGTGTCATTTGCATGCACAGTGAATCAATCTTAGAACTCCTGTCCTCTCACTTTGTCCAGTCCTATCCAATAGCATACAATTTCTTGCTGTCTGTCCCAAACCTCTCATTTTATTTTCAGAGGACTAGGAAAAACCATCCCCTGCAGCACCATCTACCAACTTCCACCTCCACCCCCATCCCAAACAAACACCACTCTAATACTGTCCAGCTTCTCTGCTAGGACATTGGTTCCAGTCTGCTAAGGCATAAGCCATCTGCTGTCTAGATTCCACCGCCCCAGAACTGATCCCAATGATTCTATCATGCACTTTCTCAAGACACACATTCATCTGCATTATTTTCCTGCTCCTCTTCCAATTAGCGTACGAAATTGGGATTAGTACCATCCTTGGCTATCATTATGTCAGTAGTATCAATGCTAATAGATGACTACGTAAGATTCAATTTCATTTGTTCATGCGCCAGTCGTGCATGCAGCCTGTTACAGCTGTTAGGGGCTTGCTGTTCTGGTTAACAACAGATGGTGCAATCCTGGTCATATTACGATCGAGGAACATGCTTGTAGCCCGGATATTGAACTTTTTGCTGTTGGACTCCGGCCATATTCCACCGAGATACAACACTGGGCGTCATGGGAGGTTGTTCCTGCCTGTGGCCATCAAACTTTGCAGCTCCTCCCATGGAGGGTCTGACACCCTGAGCCAATAGGCTGGTCCTGGACTTATTTCCATCTGGCATAGTTTGCATATTGTTGTTTGATTGTTTGTGGTTTTTGTATTTCTATATTTATGCTCTTCTTGGTTGGTGCAGCTGTAACGAAACTCAGTTTCCTTTGTGAAGTATGTCTATGTCTATGTCTATGTTTACCTCAGCAAATACCTGGACAATATTCAGGTTGGGGCTGAAAGTGGTATCAACATTTGCACTACATTGAAGCCAGCGCTGACCAGTTTTGAAGACAGATTAGTACTGTCACACACATTACCCTGCAGTCAAAAGCCTTGATGTTGAAATGGAATGAATAGACAAATTACCATTGATCAGAAACTAGTTGGGACCAATCAGATAATATGGCTCCAGAGCAGATCCGATGCTGGGTATCAACCAATAGGTGACTTACCTCCAAGAACCTTAAAGGTTCTTCATCATCTGTGACACATGTCAGGAGTATCATAGAATACCCTCTACTTTATTATCCATCCATAGCTGAATGTGTGGTGAGCTGCCAACTTAGAAACATTATATATCTTCTGGAAGATGTTATCACAATGTTGTTAGGTAGTGTGTTCCAGGATTTAGACTTAGCTCTGTTAAAAGAATAGGATACTTGGAAGTGTGGAGGAGCAGAGGGATCTGGAGGTACATATCCACAGATCCCTGAAAGCTGCCTCACAGGTAGATAGGGTAGTTAAGAAAGCTTATGGAGTGTTAGCTTTCATAAGTCAAGGGATCGAGTTTAAGAGTTGCGAGGTAATGATGCAGCTCTATAAAACTCTGGTTAGGCCACACTTGGAGTACTGTGTCCAGTTCTGGTCACCCACTATAGGAAGGATGTGGAAGCATTGGAAAGGGTACGGAGGAGATTTACCAGGATGCTGCCTGGTTTAGAGAGTATGGATTATGATCTGGAGAGAAGGAGGATGAGAGGAGACATGATAGAGGTATACAAGATATTAAGAGGAATAGATAGAGTGGACAGCCAGCGCCTCTTCCCCAGGGCACCACTGCTCAATACAAGAGGACGTGGCTTTAAGGTAAGGGGTGGGAAGCTCAAGGGGGATATTAGAGGAAGGTTTTTTACTCAGAGAGTGCTTGGTGCGTGGAATGCACTGCCTGAGTCAGTGGTGGAGGCAGATACACTAGTGAAATTTAAGAGACTACTAGACGGGTATATGGAGGAATTTAAGGTGGAGGTTATATGGGAGGCAGGGTTTAAGGGTCGGCACAACATTGTGGGCCAAAGGGCCTGTAGTGTGCTGTACTGTTCTATGTTCTATGTTCTCTGAATGAATACAGCTCCAATAATACTGATTAAGTTCAACATCATCAAAGATAAAGCAACCTGCTTGACTAGCACTTCAAACATCACCCGAAACTTCACGATTACAGTTTGTACCCTCCATTAGAGGTCACTTACCTAAGTTAAGGCTGATTTATACATCTGCGTCAACTCGACGCCATAAGTACGGTGTAGCTGCGAACCCTACGCAGAGCCTACAAGGATCCCTATGCCATAGCCTGACGTGCACCTCTCCCAAAATGTAACTACGCGTCGTGGCAACACAGACCGAACAAATGTGATTGGTCGCTTGGTAGCATCGCATTTCCTCCTACGCTGCAATAGCTTCCCATTGGGCGACTGAAGGGAAAGGAAGGAACTCTGGCTGCAATGCTTTCCATAAAGCTTTACAGACCTTCAAAATTATGGAGGACACATTTTGCTTTTACAAAAAAAGACGCTTGCTTTAAACTTGTTTACCCCGAGAAAGACGACCACTACCATGAAGCCTTGCGGGGGCAGGTGTGTGCGTATGCGCAACGTGCCAGAATCGCAGAGTGACGCAGACACACCAACGCACAAGTATAAATGCTCACAACGTTACGGCATCGAGTTGACGCACAAGTATAAATCAGCCTTTACTCTGAAGATACTTCTCAAACCTGTGGCCTCTACCAACTACAAACAGATTGAAAATAAGTGCTTGGGAATGCCACCTCCCACAGTCTCCCTCTAAGAGAAACAATATCCTGACCTGAAAATATTTGTCTATTCTCTTACCAGAGCTAAGTCTAAATCCTGGAACACCCTACCTAACAACATTGTGATAACATCTTCCAGAAGATATATAATGTTTCTAAGTTGGCGGCTTACCACACATTCAGTTATGGATAGATAATAAATTCTGGATTGTCAGTATTGTTCACATCCCAAATGGTGAAAAGTTTTCAGCACTTCAGAAGTTCTCTTATTCCTTTATAACTTATATGCCATACGACAGGTAGGCAGATATTTTTATGCTCTGCTTGACAAAGATATCCACAGCTTAAAAATGTAATCAGTTTAATTAGACTCCTGCAGGTGTCTGCTTTGCATGTTAACGTTGATAAAGATAATTGCGTCAGGAAAGAATCAGTTGCCCATTTAATCAAGAAATGTCACCATTTTCTAGTTAGAAACCTGACTGGCCTATTGATTTGTCTAAGGATATAATAAAGGAATGCAACTCTAAATGCAGACAGGGTATTTTCAGCAGATTTTATTCATTACAATACTGTCTGCATTTCAGAAGTGGTTGTAAAGCTTCCTGAAATATTAAGAGGATCCTGACATTTGGTGTACAAATGCAAATCTTTCTCTCCTTTGTGAGACTTTTAAACAGATGTTCTTCTCTTCACCATGCAGGAGAGATTCCATTTTTGTTTCAGTGCAATGCACTGAAAAACAGGATATAAGTGATGAAATTAGTATATAAAAAGGAAAAGTGGGCATTCCAAAAAAAACTGTTTCTAAATAATACACTTCAGCAGATGCAGCAAACTGCCTCCAATGTGGGAGTACTAGTTTTCAGCATTAAAAGTACTTTCAGCATTAGCTGTGGTAGCTAATTATATAGACAATGTGAGCAATATATGTGTTGTGCATGCACACAGTATGTAGATAGCTCATGACATGATTCTCCATGCAACACTTACTTTACGACAGCCTATCTGAATTGGTCTATGCCATTCAAATGTATGTGAAGGCTCTTTTGAATATTGCGAGCTTCTCCATGGCCCTATCCTACAAATGATACTAGACTGCTTTACAAGCATCCTACTGGACTTCTTCCAATAGGAGAGGAACTAGGTCAGCTGGTCCCTCAAGCCTGATAATGAAAGGTTTTAATAGGAATCTTGAAAGATGTTTCGTTTTGTTGGAGAATCTACAATGAAAGGTCAATGTTTGAAATTAAAAGCAACAATCAATCTGCTGGAGGAACTCTATGGGTCAAGTTGCATCTGTGGGAAGAAAACAATTGTTGACGTTTTGGGTCAACTGCATTTGTACTGAGTTCCCCCAGCAGATAGTTTGTTCCTTCAGATCCCAGGGTGAGAGGTATCTTGTATATCCAATTAAAAATCAATGGTTTACCACTTAGGACACGGTTTAGGCAATTGTGTTTCTCTGAGAAAATCGTGGCTTTGGAATTCTCTTTCATCAAAGAATAGTGGAAGCAGAGTCTTGGACTAATTTTAAGCAATAGATAATAGACATTTAAAAAGCAAAATCGTGAAAATATACTGAGTGAAAGTACAAATGCAGTGTTGGGATTACCATCAGACTAGCTGGTGGAGTAGGCTTGCGGGGACGTGGCCCAATCCTGCTTCTAAATTTTATGTTCACATGTAAAGAGGAGGAGGAGGAAGGAAGAGGACATCTCCAGTTTCTTTCTCTCCATGACCTGAAGGTCACAAACGCCGCATTCAACGCATGGCTCATTTTATCCTCTCTCTACACACCCTTAAGAGTGTCTCATTAGCAGAAATATCCTTTCTACAACACTTAAGTATAGAACTACAAAAAACTACAAAACATTAAAAATCTGCCTTTAATGCCTAAATAGGCTCTCCATGTGGCTCTGCCTGTTTTTCTGGTCTATCAGAGGGCCGCCTGGCAGCAGTTCCTTGGTGGGGGTTGCTGACCAAGGCAAGAAGGTCACCCAAGTCCTGAGGTGCTCTGGGACAAGAAGCTTCGAGTCAGACTCCCCTATCCTAAATGGCATCACTCTGGGCTGATGGGCATCGGAGATGATTGGTCTGAGTAGAGTACAGGAGAGAGAAAATCAGATGTGTGATTCTCAGAACTACTTCCACCCCCAGGTATAGCAGTATGCAAATGACTGCAATGAGCACAATACCGTACATGGTGAGGAAGGAGGCAGGAATTTACTCTGATTGGTTAATTAGCAGTGGGTGTCAGTTCCATCCACCCAGATGACGAGATCATAACGGCATAAGAGGTATTTTCAGGTGTCAGCCATACGCCTATGAAAATTGTTCCATGGTTCAATAAAATCCTGATTGGTCAAGCACACTTCCTTTCTTGAGTCCCATATCCCCTGACCCCCAGAGTGATAGCAAAAAGGATGAATAATGCTAGAAAGCTCACTTGAATAATGATTAGAATAGTTGTCAATCAATAAGACAGACGAATCCATCAGTATCTTCTATAGCTAAGTCACCAACAAGCATTCTGACAAGCTCTTATTGCTTTAAATCAGCATGCTGTGTGTCTGTTTCTTTTTGTTGGGCACTGTGGCCTATATAGTCCCTAGTCAGGTGCCTAAAGACCTGTGTAGCACCAGTAACATAATATGGGTGATACATGATGATCTATGGATATATTAGCATTTAATGTGGATGAAAGAGTGAAAGTACCAGTTAAAGCCATGAATGTTCACTGTGAAGTCACAATTGCTTCAGCAATCAGTTATAGTCCACAATTCAACTGCATACCACATAAAAAACAATGTGTTACACAAATCAATTTCCAGACCTTTGATTATTGTGGGATAAAACTTTGAAATGTCTTCACACAATACACAGAGAATGCTGGAGGACCTCAGCAGGCAGACAGCATTTATGGAAAAGAGTACAGTCGACGTTGGGCCAAGGTCCTTCAACAGGACACGTTCAGTCCTGCTGAAGGGTCTTGGCCCAAAATGTCGACTTTACACTTTTTTACAGATGCTGCCTAGACTGCTGAATTCCTCCAGCATTCTCTCTGTGTGTTGCTTGGTATCCAACATCTGCAGATTTTCTCTTGTTTACTTTTTTGGTGCAGATGGAAGAAATTATTGTCATTATTTGTTTTGTTCTGTACTTTTGTATTTTGTCTGTCTTCTTTTGCATACTGGCTGTTTGTCGGTCTTTGTGTGTAGTTTTTTTGTTGATTCTATTGTATTTCTTTCTTCGACTGTGAATGCATATAGGAAAATGAATCTCAGTTAGTATGTAGTGACATAAACATACTTTGATAATAAATTTACTTTGAACTTTGAATCAATGCTGAATCCTTGGTACATTTTATTGAGATGGATTACTTCCTTTCTGATCTTCAGTATACTCAGGGCTTGCCTGTAATCACTATGAGCTGTAACCAATCTTCCTGACCAACTCACTCCATGGCATTCAGCTGTACCAACATCCTCCACTGTCTGTCTTCTGCTTTACAGTTTAAATAAGCTGTTCTTTACTCGTTCCTCTCTAATATGTCTCAATAATTTGCTTGCTGTCACCCAGTCACATCCTGTCACCTTTCCTTCATTCGAACACTGCTTCTGAAGGACATTATTTGCAGGCACAGAGCCAGGACCAATGCTGATGATGTTCAACTCTAACTTACCATCAAAATCATGGAATAGAGTACTTACAGCATCTCTGTGGTTCTTTATCAAAGAGTAGGAACCTTATGAGATGTTACAACTGACATTTTAATTGAGAATATCAAACAGTATCAACCAAAAGTGGAACCAGCTATAAGTGTGAGTGGCTATCAATCATTTACTAATCCTTGTACCTTTCTGTTTCCTGTGGGCTAGAGTCAATGATACTTATTGCAGAAGAATGCTTTGAGATTCAAAGCTGAAGTTGATGTAAGCAAACTATGCATATCTGATCCCCTAAGGGAAGGACTTTGTATTAGGGAATCTGCATTTGATAAGTTGAAGAACAAGTATTCAGCGCAATTCCCATTCACAGCCGTTTAGATCAGGCTTGACGCCGCATCTCCCACACATCAGATTCTTCCTCTGTGCCCTTTCTTCTGCTGCCTTTTCAGGTCATTCAGCCATCAGTCACTTTCCAGGGTTCCAAAGTGCTGCGATGTAAAAAGGAGGAACAATAAACATAGGTTTGAAGTCATGCTTTATCAGAGCAATTTCAAACTCATTCTTAATCTTTTTCTCAGAAACAACATACATATTACAATAGCATTAATTCTGGACATTTGAGAGTTATTAAAGATTTCCCAACAGTCTTTTACTTAATTTTTATGATTGTTTTATTTTCACAATGATACGTTTAATTTAATTTATCATTGCAATCTATTTATAGAAAATTTCCCTTCATATTTAGGCTTTTTAGTAATTTTTCTCGAGAGTCAGCTTTATCAAAATTGCTGTTGAATAAGTGATTCTAATAAACATTAAGATGAATCAAATAAGTATATATCCTGTACTTAATGTGAGAAATTGTACGCATAACAAAAAGCTAAATAAAAGAATTAAGAGCCATGACCATACATATAATTTAGCGCACTTTTGTTCAAATATGTTTTCGTATTTAAATATTTGATTAAATATTTTCTACATTTAGACTCCAGAGGTTTAAAAATAAACAGAACTAGTTTAGGACATAGAGTAGAATTAGGCCATTTGGGCCATCGAGTCTGCTCTGCCAATTAATCATGGCTGATCCAGTTTATTCCCTCCTCAGCCCCACTCCTTGGCCTTCTCGCCATAACCTTTGATGCCATGTCCAATCAAGAACCTATCAAGCTCTGCCTCAAATATATCCAATGACCTGGCTACCACAGCTACCTGTGGTAATAAATTCCACAAATTCACCACACTCTGCCTCAAACAATTTCTCCACGTCTGTTTTAATTGGATGCCCCTCTATTCTGAGGCTGTGCCCTCTTGTCCTAGACTCCCCCAACATGGGAAACATCCTCTCCACATCTACTCTGTCGAGGCCTTTCAACATTCAAAAGGTTTCAATGAGATTCCCCTTCATCCTTCTAAATACCAGTGAGGACATGCTCAGAGCCATCAAACGTTCCTCCTTTGATAACCCTTTCATTCCCAGAATCATCCTTGTGAGCCTCCTCTGAACCTCCTCCAATGCCAGCACATCTTTTCTTCAGTAAGGAGCCCGAAACTGTTCACAGTACTCAAGGTGAGGCCTCACCAGTGCCTAAGCCTCAGCATCACATCCCTGCTCTTCTATTCAAGACCTCTTGAAATGAATGCTAGAATTGCCTTCCTGACCACCAACTCTACCTGCGAGTTAACCTTTAGTGGATATTGTATTCAGTTCCGATCACCTCATTATAGGAAAAACATGGAAGCTTTAGAGTGGGTGCAGAGGTGATTTACCAGGAAGCTGCCTGGATTAGAGACCATGTGTTATGAGCAAGAGAAAATCTGCAGATGCTGGAAATCCAAGCAATACATACAAAATGCTGGAGGAACTCAGTAGTCCAGGCAACATCTGTGGAAAAGAATGCAGTTGACATTTTGGGCTGAGACCCTTCATCATAGGTAGAGTGAGCTAGGGCTTTTTTCTTTGGAGTGAAGGAGGATGAGAGGTGACTTGACAGTGGTGTACAATATGGTAGGTCAAGTGGGCACCCAGAGATTTTTTCCCGACCAGAAAAGGCTAATACCTGGGGGAATAATTTTTAAGGTGATTCGCTGCCAATCAGCCAATACACTAGTCATGTTAGTAACTTTCCTGTAATACCATGGGGTCTTAACTTGGTAAGCAGCCTGATGCATCGCACCTTGTCAAAGGTCTTCTGAAAGTCCAAATATACAACATCCACTACATCCCCTTTATCTATCTTACTTGTAATCTTTTCAAAGAATTCCAACAGCTTTGTCAGGCAAGATTTTCGCTGAAGGAAACTATGCTGACTTTGTCCTTATATACTTCCATCCCCCATCAGGAAGGTCTCAAAGCTCTACGCTTCTTTTTGGATTCCAGACCTAATCAGTTCCCCTCTACCACCACTCTGCTCCGTCTAGCGGAATTAGTCCTTACTCTTAATAATTTCTCCTTTTGCTCCTCCCATTTCCTCCAAACTAAAGGTGTAGCTATGGGCACCCGTATGGGTCCTAGCTATGCCTGCCTTTTTGTTGGGTTTGTGGAACAATCTATGTTCCGTGCCTATTCTGGTATCTGTCCCCCACTTTTCCTTCGCTACATCGACGACTGCATTGGCGCTGCTTCCTGCACGCATGCAGAACTCGTTGACTTTATTAACTTTGCCTCCAACTTTCACCCTGCCCTCAAGTTTACCTGATCCATTTCCGACACCTCCCTCCCCTTTCTAGATCTTTCTGTCTCTGTCTCTGGAGACAGCTTATCCACTGATGTCTACTATAAGCCGACTGACTCTCACAGCTATCTGGACTATTCCTCTTCTCACCCTGTCTCTTGCAAAAACGCCATCCCCGTCTCGCAATTCCTCCGTCTCCGCCGCATCTGCTCTCAGGATGAGGCTTTTCATTCTAGGACAAGGGAGATGTCTTCATTTTTTAAAGAAAGGGGCTTCCCTTCCTCCACTATCAACTCTGCTCTTAAACGCATCTCCCCCATTTCACGTACATCTGCTCTCACTCCATCCTCCCACCACCCCACTAGGAATAGGGTTCCCCTGGTCCTCACCTACCACCCCACCAGCCTCCGGGTCCAACATATTATTCTCCATAACTTCCGCCACCTCCAACGGGATCCCACCACTAAGCACATCTTTCCCTCCCTGCCTCTCTCTGCATTCCGCAGGGATCGCTCCCTACACAGCTCCCTTGTCCATTCGTTCCCCCCATCCCTCCCCACTGATCTCCCTCCTGGCACTTATCCGTGTAAGCAGAACAAGTGCTACACATGCCCTTACACTTCCTCCCTTACCACCATTCAGGGCCCCAAACAGTCCTTCCAGGTGAGGCATCACTTCACCTGTGAGTCGACTGGGGTGATATACTGCGTCCGGTGCTCCCGATGTGGCCTTTTATATATTGGTGAGACCCGACGCAGACTGGGAGACCGCTTTGCTGAACATCTACGCTCTGTCCGCCAGAGAAAGCAGGATCTCCCAGTGGCCACACATTTTAATTCCACATCCCATTCCCATTCTGACATGTCTATCCACGGCCTCCTCTACTGTAAAGATGAAGCCACACTCAGGTTGGAGGAACAACACCTTATATTCCGTCTGGGTAGCCTCCAACCTGATGGCATGAACATTGACTTCTCTAACTTCCGCTAGGCCCCACCTCCCCTTCATACCCCAGCTGTTACTCATTTTTATGCACACATTCTTTCTCTCACTCTCCTTTTTCTCCCTCTGTCCCTCTGAATATACCTCTTGCCCATCCTCTGGGTCACCCCCCCCCCCGTCTTTCTTCCCGGACCTCCTGTCCCATGATCCTCTCATATCCCCTTTTGCCTATCACCTGTCCAGCTCTCGGCTCTATCCCTCCCCCTCCTGTCTTCTCCTATCATTTTGCATCTCCCCCTCCCCCTCCAGCTTTCAAATCCCTTACTCACTCTTCCTTCAGTTAGTCCTGACGAAGGGTCTCGGCCTGAAACGTCGACTGCGCCTCTTCCTATAGATGCTGCCTGGCCTGCTGCGTTCACCAGCAACTTTGATGTGTGTTGCTTGAATTTCCAGCATCTGCAGAATTCCTGTTGTATGCTGACTTTGTACCATCTTGTCCTGTGTCATCTCAACCTTAACAATTGACTCAAAGATCTTCCCAACCACTGAGGTCAGGCTAACTGGTCTATAATTTCTTTTCTGCTGCGTTCCTCCTATTTTTTAATGAGTATAGTGACATCTGCAATTTTCCAGGCCACTGGCACTCAAAAAGCTCTTTCAGCTTTTTGAGCACCTTCTCCCTTGTAAAGGTAACTGCGTTCACTTCTCTTCCCTCGCACCCTTTAACATCTGGCACACAGCTAGTGTCTTCCACAGTGAAGACCGATGCAAAATAGACACATTTAGCTCCTCTGCCATTTCCTTATCCCCCATTATTATTTCTCCAGCCTCATTTTCTAGCAGTCCTATATCCACTCTCATACTTAAAAAAGATTTTACTATACACTTTGTTATTGTTCCTTTATGTCATGATCAGAATCATAATCTACTCTACGTTTTTGGGTTCAGAGGTGGATAATGGGAACCACAGGCGGCTGATGGAATGGGTGAGTGGTCAATTACGAGATGGTGCACAGCTTCCTCAAGCCATCTGCAGGCCAGGCAGTATTTATGGAAAAGAGTACCATGGACTTTTTGGACTGAGATCCTTCAGCAGTACTGCAGAAAAAAAGTTGAGTAGATTTAAAGGTGGAGGGATGAGAGGGAAAAACCACAAGATAACAGGTGAAACCAGGAGGGGGAGGGCTGAAGTAAAGAGCTGGAAAGTTGATGGGTGAAAGAGATACAGGGCAGGAGAAGGGGGAATCTAATAGGAGAGGACAGAAGACCCTGCGAAAAAGAAAAGTGAGGAGAAACACCAGAGATGGGCAGGCAGGAGAAAAGGTGAGTGAGGGAAAAGGGGATGGGGACTGGTGAAGGAGAGGGTGGGGGGGTGGGGGGGGTGCCATTATCGTAAGTTCGAGAAATCGATGTTCATGCCATCAGGTTGGAGGCTACCCAGACAGAATATAAGGTGTTGCTCCTCCAGCCTAAGTGCGGCCTCATCACGACAGTAGAGGAGGCCATGGATAGACATATCGGGATGGGAATGGGAAGTGGGATTAAAATAGGTGGCCACTGGGAGATCCCGCTTTTTCTGGCAGATGGAGAGTAGAAGTGGTCTCCCAATCTATGTTGGTTCTCTCCGATATACAGGAGGCCACACTGGGAGCAGTATATGACCCCAACAGATTCACAGGTGAAATGTCGCTTCACCTGGAAGGACTGTTTGGGGCCCTGAATGGTAGTAAGGAAGGAGGTGTAGGGGCAGGTGTAGCACTTGTTCTGCTTTCAAGGATAAGTGCCATGAGGGAGATCAGTGGGGAAGGACAAATGGACAAGGGAGTCGTGTAGGGAGTGACCCCTGCAGAAAGCAGAAAGTCGTGGGGTGGCGGTGGGTGTGGAGGGGTGGGGAAGATGTGCTGGTAGTGGGATCTCGTTGGAGGTGGTGGAAGTTTCGGGGGATTATGTTTTAGGCGCGGAGGGTGGAGGGGTGGTAGATGAGGACACAAGAAACCCTATCCATGGTAGGGTGGCGCGCAGATGGGGTGGAATCAGATGCGTGTGAAATGGAAGAGATGCGGTTGAGGGCAGTGTTGATGTTGGAGGAAGGGAAACCTCTCTCTTTGAAGAAGGGGGACATTTCCTTCATTCTGGAGTGAAAAGCCTCACCCTAAGAGCAGGTGTGGTGGAGACGGAGGAATTAAGTGAAGGGGATGGTCTTTTTACAGGTCACAGGGTGGGAAAAGGTATAGTCCTGGTAGCTATGAGAGTCTGTATGTTTCAGTAGATAAGCTGTCTCCAGAAATACTTACACCAATATTACCAAATAATGCTTTCATTGTTTCAATACTTTCCAAAACCTTGTCTCATATATGTTGCACCTTCCTTCCAATAACTTTCTCACGGGAGTGAAGGTAATCTTTAGGGCCACTGAGTGCAGCACAAGGCAGGGTAATGAATCTGTGAAGGAGTAATTTTTTCTTATATATTGTTTCTCATTGAAAGTCCCTTCTCTTTTAATTTTCTGTTCTTCCAACATACCCAAGATTTTTTGAATCCAAAATGTGTAAGGTCTCTTTTTGATTATTTCCTGATTTGTCTCAAAGCTACCCCACACATTATATATTATTCTCCGGCTGAAAGGCAACAATGTCAACACTGCTCACAATCCCAGGTGTTAACTTCTTGTTCATGAGTCACACACTCACATTTATTACCTGTTGCTGAAACATTCCTGAAAATCTTTCTGCCACTCCAGTGTTACATTTGGGCATTAACATTCAGTGTAATTACTGCAAATCAGCGGAAGAAAGTGCAATATGTTCTGTAGCATTTCATGTTATCAGATTAATTGATGGCAACATGGTGGGATTGCTAGGTAATCTGGAATGTAAAACTGTAATGTCCCTCACTGTTTCACTGGCATCCTCTCATTAGTAAACAACTTACTCTTGTCTACGTACCTACTATTTTCTTTTAAAATATTTCCCATCCAAAACAGATCTAAATTTCACTTTAAGATTTTGTCAACTGTGGAAGGAAGGAGTTATCATTATATTTCTGACACTCAAGATTGATAAGGTTTCCAATGATTCAAGTCTTAAATGGTTTATTTCTTTACTGAAAAGAATTTGTCCATGAAAAAAAACTTGCACCTTTAATTTCTTTTTGGAAAATGTTAACTAGATTATGGCACCATCTAATCTACAAAAAAGATTCCAGCCTTAATTTTCTCCCTATATCAAAAGACAGCAATCCTGTAGTACCAATAAATTCTGTTAAATGGAGATTATCTTCTTGTTGGGAAAAAAGAGATGACTATTAAAAGCTGCAAGTGTGAAAGTGATATATATATTTATTGCCAATTTTTTAATTGTCTTTAAGGAGAGCTCTGATAAATCTCTCTTCAGAAATGTTGCCATGCTTAAGGTGAAAATACTCCCACAGTGTTGTTGGAACGACAGCACCAGAATTTAGACCCAGTAACGATGAAGGGACTAAGATCTATTTCCATCAGGATGTTGTATGGTTTAGAAAAGAACCTGGTATTCATGCTCAGAAACAAGAGAAGATCTGCAGATGCTGGAAATCCAAGTAACACACACAAAATTCTGGAGGAACTCAGCAGGCCAGACAGCATCCATGGAAAAAAGCCCAATCAACGTTTCGGGCCGAAACCCTTTGGCTGATTTTAATGCTGGTCTTTCCATGCGCCTGCTGGCTTGTTTGTCATGGTGGTAAAGGCCGTGGGTTTGGCTGGTACTGTAAGAGTTGCTTGTATGAGCAATAGCAGTTTGCACTACTGCAGCCATGGTGATCGAGAACAAGTTAATAATATGGCGATGTGTTGTCATTCATTTTTGCTATCCTCACAATTGCTTGCTGTTTTACACAACATACAGTAAATAATATGATGTTTGCTTTCAAAAGGCATCACAGGAGATAAAAGATATGATACTTAGAGTTGGATTGCAAAGCACACTGAACAGCCCAGTTTCTATATCCACTCATGTATAATCTTTATACTCGAGTTCTAAAGATCTTCCATCATAAAGCTAAAGTAAAAGTTGTAACATTATTTTTTTCAAATTTGTTAATAGTAATACCCCAAATACAGAAAGCATGATGTTTCTCAGATATTTCAATTGAAAAATACAGCCCATGTTTGCCACACTTTGATCGTGAAACCTAGGGGAAAAGGTAAAAGAAGAGGGCCTATCATTCGCTGTACTCTGAATATTATTCAGATATTTGCTCCTAAGATTGTTAATGTGAACAATTACACCACCAAGGTAATTCCACAGAAAACAGATGTGTATAATCAATAACACAAGAGATTCCGCAGATGCTGGAAATCTTTAGCAATGTACACAAAATGCTGGAGGAACTCAGCAGGTCAGGCAGCATCTATGGAGGGGAAAAAACAGTTGGCCTTTTGGACTACGACAATTCATCAGGACTGGAAAGGAAGGGGGCAGAAGCCAGAATAAGAAGGTGGGGGGGGGGGAGAGGAAGGAGTAAATGCTGACAGGTGATAGGTGAGTAGCTGGGAGTTGATAGGTGGAAGCAGAAACCATCTAAAGAAGGAGGAATTTGATAGGAGAGGATTTTGGGAGAAAGGGAAGAAGGAGGGTCACCTGAAGGTGATAGGCAGGTGAGGAGAAGGCATGAGAGGGCAACCAGAACGGGGAATGGAAAAAGGGAGAAGGAGGAATGGTAGAAATTGCCAGAAATTGGAGAAATTGATGTTCATGACATCCAGTTGGAGGCTACCCAGATGGAATATGAGGTGTTGCTCCTTCAACACCTCAACATAGCCTCACCTAATCAATAGGTTTATCTATATCTAGTGTCCACATTATTCCCAGAATTTCATGTAATGCATGTGCAGTTATCCTTTCCTTGGTTCTGTTTTCTGTGCAAATGAATTTTGTTTGTTCCACAACTGTTTGTTTGCTACAAACTCAGACATAATCTCCACCCTTCCTCCGACTCACTGACTAAGATTGCTGTCAACAGGGACTCTACAATTTCAAATCATAATGCAGTGAAGCAAACTCATTGAATGGTGAGTTCCTTTGTTATGATTGCGGGTCAAATGAGGAAAAGAAACTTCCTTTTTAATCTACAACAATTAACAAAAAATAAATCAAGACCTGGAGTATATTTAGACATCCAGAATTAACAAATATGCTCACATTAAATGGAATTCCTTTGATAAACATCTTTGTTAAATTCAAAGGAATGATTCCTATAAATTGGCTGTTCTACTCCATTCCTCTAATTATTTCTTGATGTTCTTAATTATAACCATTTGATGCACCCAAATAAGAATACAAGCTTTAGCATTTCACTTCAGATAAAGCAAAAAATGTCTAATTCATAGATCAATTCATTAAAACAAGGAGAGAAAATAATAAGAAAACTTAATAGTCATTGTTTAGGATTAAATAATATGTTTTCTTCAACCTGTGCCTTTGTTATTCCAATATTTATTACAAGGCAGTTTTTTCCAAAGACTCTTATTTCAAAATAACTCTGCTGCATCAATAAACAATATAAAACTTCTACAACTGCCTTTCTCAGAATGCAGAAAGAAGAGAAATATTATTTCAATGTTTTGTCCAGATGTACATTTGAACGCTCAAATATAGCAGAGTGCTTCATTTTAAACCTTTCACGTTTGGAAGATGTATATTTGACTTCATTTAATTCCGTTATTTTCGGTAAAATATAATTTCTGGAGTTGTTGATACCAACAAATGATTATGTTTATTTATAAACTAACGGATGTATCATAGAATTTTACAAAGGCCTAGTAAATTGGACGAAATCCAATACATTGTATTAACATTATTGACAAAGACTCTGATTTTCCATTATTAAGAACGTTTCTTTTTAAAGTCATCTAAAGGTAACTCCCATTGGGATGTAGGCAAGGGAGGGGAATGTGATTTAGAAGAAATGTTAAAGATAAAATCGTTATTTCTTGTGTACTTAAAAACCTGCATTTATGTAAGACTTTTGTGTGTAGCTCTCTGGCCATCCCAAAGAACTTTACTACCAATGAAATACCTCTGAAGTGTAGGCACTATTGTAATGTAGGACACATGACAGGCATTTTGTGCACCTAGTTCCCATAAATAATCAAGTTAAAATGACCTAGTTAATCTGCTTTACTAATACAGAATCTGGAATAAGGATTATTAATAAATAGACTGGAGCTAGCTTCCCAGTTTTTACTAATAATAATGAGATGACATCTCATTGGCTCTTCACTTAATCCTGGAACATCTGAACAGCAAAGATGCATATATCAGGGTGCTTTTTATCAACTACAGCTTAGAATTCAATACCACCATCCCCTCAAAACTAATCAATAAGCTCCAAGACTCCAAGATCCTGGCCTCAATACTTCCTTGTGCTATTGGATGCTGAATTTTCTTGCTTGTAGACACAGTCAGCTTGGATTGGCAACAATGTCTCCTCCACGATCTCCATCAACACAGGTGCACCAAAGCACTGTGTGCTTAGCCCCCTGCTCTACTTGCTTTACACCTATGACTGTGCGTCTAAGCACAGGTCCAATGTCATATTCAAGTTTGCTGATGACACCACTGCTGTGGATCAGATCAAAAGTGGTGTTGAATCAGCATACAGGAGCAAGATCAAAAATTTGGCTGAGTGGTGTCATAACAACAACCTCTCACTCAATGCCAGCAAGACCAAGGAACTGATTATTGACTTCAGGGAAGGGAAACCAGAGGTCCATGAGCCAGTCCTCATTGGAAGATCAGAGGTGGAGAGGGTCAGCAACTTTAAATTCCTGGGTGTTAGTATTTCAGAGGACCTGTCCTGGACCCAGCACGTAAGTGCAATTGTGAAGAAAGCACAGCAGTGCCTCTACTGCCTTAGAGGTCTGCGGAAATTTGGTGTGACATCTAAAACTCTGACAAATATCTATAGATGAGTAGGGGATCATGATCTGGTATGGGAACATCAATGCCTTTGTACAGGAAATCCTACGAAAGGTATTGGATTCGGCCCAGTACTTCACGGGTAAAGCCCTCCCAACCATTGTGCATATCTGCATGAAATGCTGTCATAGGAAAGCAGCATCCATCATCAAAGATTCCCATCACCCTGTTCATGCTCTCTTATCGCTACTGCTGTCAGCACAAGAGCCTCAGAACTCACAACGCCAGGTTCAAGAACAGTAACTACCCCTCAACCATCAGGCTCTTGAATACAAAGCAATAACTACACTCATTTGCCCCATCATTGAAATGCTCCTACAACTAATGATCTCACCTTAAGGACTCTTTATCTTATGTTCTTGTTACTTATTGCTATTCATTTATATTTGCACTTGAACAGTTTATTGTTTTCGGCACTCTAGTTCTAGTTCTATTCTATAGATTTGCTGAGTATGCCCGCAGAAAATTGAATCCCAGGGTTATATATGGTGACATATATGTACTTTGATAATAAAATTTGTCTTGAACTTTGAACTTTATGTCTGAGAAAGCAGATGGAAATTTAGTTTACTTTCACCTCTCACCATTACCCACAGCCTTCAATACTGCATTGTTATGTCTGCCTATATTTTGCCCTGCAGCTTCTAGAGTGGTTGTGGAACCCACAACTTTCTGATTCAAAGGCAAGAAGTCTTCTAACTGAGCAACAGGTAATCCACTCTGTATTTAAGGATTACATTGAAGTTCGAGTTCAACCCTGTACATGTACTGTATATTGCTAATCAAAACACCATTCCTCTGGAGCCAAGGCACTACACACAATACATGCAGTCACATGCAGCTTCTATAGTTCCAATCCAGCCTACAGTCACTAAATAATATTGGCACAAATTCCTGAATGGCAAGACCTGAAGATTAATGCTGCATGGGATGTTGTCCTGGAGCCACATTTCTGCAAGAAGAACGCAGCAGTTCCTGCTCTTGTGCTGGGTTAGCTGCAGATGAAGGCAATCCAACTGGTGTTCCAGGGACAGCAGCATCGATGGGAGAGCCAACCTGCACAGGCCAGCCCCCAACCCAGCACAGATTCCAGCATGCCCATAGTGCCTCTGTTCCCTCCAGCACCTCCTCCCCTGGGTGGCTGCAACAGGTGACACTGCGGCATGAAGGCCTGGTCCGTGCAACAACCCGAAGCCAAGCAGCTCCTCGGCCGACAAACTCGCCAAGGATCTAATGAACCAGACTTGCAGTATATTGTATTACCAATCTCCAACAGGGTCTTGAGATCACAAAAAAAATGTTTAGTGCAAATATTTGCACCATTTTTTGGACCCAGAGATGCCGCTAAGACTAAGTGCTGCAACATCTTACGGGAAGACACATTAATGGCTCAGTCCTCTTTATGGCAGCTCACCGAAAGTAAAACCCAAGCCTGTCTAACTGTACACGTGGGTCAGAGAATTATATCTATTTCTATATCTCTGAATAATATCACTGATTAAAGTATCTCTAACAATATATGCAGTCCACAGATAAATAATCAGGGTAGTGTCAGAGTGTCAGTTAATCTAGTGCAGCTTTATGAAATATGCATTCCCTTTACATCAAGTATTCAGCAATCCAGCACGCACAGAACTAGCAGATGTTCTGGGTTATTTGGATGTGACTCCAAATAATATCTGAACATACCTCAACTTCCCTTCTTATTTAATATCAGACAAATGTATAATATACATGCAGTGGCCACTATACTAGGTACACCTGCTCGTTAATGTAAATATCTAGTTAGCCAATCATGTGGCAGCAACTCTAAGCAGAAAACCATACAGACATAGTCAAGTGGTTTAGTCTTTGGACCAAACATCAGAATGAGGAAGAAATATGATCAATAGGTTTCAATAGGTACATTTAATGTCAGAGAAATGTATACAAAATGTATACAACATACATCCTGAAATTACTGTTTTTTGCAGATGTACATGAAAACAGAGGAGTGCCCCAAAGAATGAATGACAGTTAAAATGTTAGCACCCCCCAACTCCCCCTGCTATGCATAAGCAGTAGCAAGGCAACAACCTCCTCTCCCATTCCCACAAAGAACTGAAGTCAGAGTGTAACTCCAGGTCATGGTCTTCAAAAGAACACCTCACACCCTAAAAAAGGGAAATCAAAGACAGAAATAGAGCTGCACGCAAGGATGCAAGAAAAAGAATCGCCATTTAGCCCCATCTTGACCACCTTCATAGTCTAAGTGACTTTGGCCACGGAACGATTGTTGGTCCCAGTCGGGGTGGTTTTGGTATTTCATAAACTTTTAATCTCCTGGTATTTTCATGCACAACAGTCTCTCAGAGTTTGCAGAGAATGGCGTGCAAAACAAAAAAAAATCCAGTGAGTGGCAGTTCTGTGGGTGGAAATGCCTTGCTGATGAGGGAGGTCAAAGAATGAGCAAACTGTTTCAAACTGACAGGAAGGCAATGTAACTCAAATAACCATGTGTTATAACAGCGTTGTGCAGAAGGACGTCTCTGAGCACGCAACATGTTAAAGCTTGAAATAGAAAGACTATAGCAGAAGAAGACCACAAGCACACACTCAGTGGCCGCTTCAGTAGATACAGGAGGTACCTAATAAAGTGGCCACTGAGAGTATTTTCCATTCAATCTGCCGAGTTAAGGGAGAGGTAATCTGACACTCTGGCCCTAATTGTAGCAGAAAATCTCACGTTTCAGACCAATGATGATCTGGACCCAGCCAAAACTCTGACTGTGTAGCTGGCCTACACTGCCCACTTCGGATCCCTGCTCACAATATGACAAATGAATAAGTCAAATGCCAAACTTCTGAACAACTGGATGCCAAATTATTGTAGTTTTACTGTATCAGATGCCTCAAACATGATTTATCTCATTCTGTTTTACTGATGTATTGTATAACCCTCTTATAACTCTGAGAATGTGTTAAATCTTTCAGGGAACATTCGGTTAAAGTATGTTATCTAGCTTCTGTATTAACTAACAGTGTAATCTGTAGAATATCTGAAGAGGTATCCATGGAAACCATATCCCTGCAATCTCACCTGGAGCTCAAATTGGTTTGATGCACAAACAACAGTTTAAAGAAACAATTCTGGCATACATTAAAATACTCAAGAGGCAGATTCTCAATCCTAGAGTCACTACAATAGCTAACAGAATGTACAATAATAAAAACACAAACAGATTGATCTAACATTTACAAGGAAAGTGGAGAATGGGGCAGGAAGAGACAGAAAGAGGGAAGTGGAGAAAACGGAGGGCAGTAAAAGGAAAGCTGTTATTTTTCAATGGCTCACTTACCTATTTGAGTGGATGATGAACTGATTTTGTATTACATTGCTAGGTTGGACACTTGCAGTAACTAATGCAGGCAAAAATAATCCTGCTGCATGATTTAAAGAGGCTCATTGAATACTAACAGTACAACATGAATTCTCTCTGCCATCCAATCGGCTTTAAGTAGCATTAAAAGTAGAGCTTGTGAAAAACAACTTAAATTTGCAAAATAAGATTTAAAGGAACTCATTCATCGAGAGTCAGACTCAATAGGTCAAATTGATTTTCCTAAACATTCCTTTTCTCCTGGGTATCAGTCCAGTGAACATTATCTGACCTATCTTCATTGCAAGCATATTTTTTCTTAAATTAAGAAGACCAATAAATTTACAATGCTCCCACCAAACCCATGCAAGTTATCTCAGCACTTCTTTAATAATGAACTTCTTTCTTTATGATAAAGGCCATTGATAGATTTGCTTGGAAAATCTATTTCCTGCCACTCCAGCATCACTCTCCTAACTGTCCTCCTCAAAGTTAATTAGGAATGGGTAATAAATGGTGCCCCTGCCAACAACACTCACATCCTGCTCATGAATAAAACAAGATCTGGTATTTCCTACTAATCAAGCCAGTTTATACCCTAAACCAAGGTTTATGATAAATTCTCACGTGTCTGTGTATAACTAATGCTTGTTTGTGTGGAACTTTATCCAGAGCTCTTGTGAATTCAATTGCACTGTGATGTAGGGCTTTTTACATTTCAGTTCTCATTTTCCAAAAAGAATCAAAAAGCTTTTACATTATATTTGAGCTTTATCCATACCATAAAAACCTGGTAAGTATCAGCTGAACTGGACGCAGTAGAAGGCAGGATAAAGTTCAAATATATTCCTTATAATTAAAGCACAAAAAAAAAACGGGAAAAGCTCATTAAGTGTGATGTGCATGATGGGCTAATGACCCTTCTGAGGGCTTTCCCAAAAATTCATATTGTATCTAAGACATCTCATTCAATAGAAAAACCCTGAATACTTAAAAAACTCTTGAAGGCCATGATTATGTAGAGAGTACAAGAAAACAGGTCCATCATCAGCCAGGATCACAGATTGCCGGATGGATTGGAGTTATCTAGGAGATGAGTTTGTGGGAGGTTATAGCAGGGTCATGTCATCAGTCAGGAGGATCAGAACCTTAAGGGAAAGATTAGGACTTGGGGTAAGACCTTAAGATACAGGAGCAGAATTAGGCCATTCTGCCCATCAAGTCTTCTTCACCATTTGATCATAGTTGATTTATTTTCCCCCTCAACCCCCTTATCTTGCTGTAACCTCTGATAACTTTACTAATCTAGAAGCTATCAACCTCTGCTTTAAATACCCAATGACTTTGCCACAATCGTCTGTGACCATGAATTCCATGGATTCACCAGTCTCTTGCTAAAGAAACTCTTCCTCATCTCTGTTCTAAAGGCTGTCCTTCTATTCTGAGGCTGTGTTCTCTGGTTCTAGACTCTCCCACCATTGGAGCTATCTCTCTACGTCCACTCTATCCAGGCCTTTCAATGAAATCCCCCCTCATTCTCTTAATCACCAGTGAGTATTAAACTAGAGCCATCAAACACTTCTCACATATTAAAATTTTATTCTTGGGATCATTCTTGTAAATCTCCTCTGGACCCTTTCCAATGCCAGCACATCCTTCCTTGGATTATAGGTTGGCAGTATCAAGCTCATGAGGAGAGCCATGCTTGAGAAATGATGGTGGTGCTGATGTTCAGGGATGTACTAGGTTCAGATGATGGCTTGAGGGCCTGAGGAAGAGATACCAAGAAGGATAGGGTTGTTACTGAAAGAATGCATATATGCATTTGGTTGCCAACACCATACTCCAGCAGAACAATCCCAATAGGGGAGGGGAGGAGAAGATGGTGGCGCAACACAGTGGGCGCGGCCGCTCTGAAATGATATCATATTTGAAAGTAGAATGCTGTGCACAATCCTGATTTGGTGGAGACAGACATGAGAAGCACGGAGGAACATCTGGAGAAACTTCTGAAATGCCCGCCTTGCTGCCGCTGCTACTGTGCGTTCGGGAATCACTGGAGGGGAAGGCCGCAAATCCTCAGCTTTGCCTATTGCCTGTTGCCAGGGCCAGGGTTGAAGCGCTCGGCAGAGATGGTGCTTGGTGCCGGAGGGCTGGTCAGAGGCTCGAAGTTTTCGGACGGACTCAAGAGTCGGCTGTGATCAGGTGCTTCCAGGATGCTGCATCAGCGAGTTTGTGGCGCTGGAAGCTCATGGCAGGGAGAGTTTTTCTTCCTTCTACCATCTGCGTGAGATGATGGGACTTTCGAGAGACTTTGAGACTTTTTTTTAACCATGCCCATGGTGTGTTCTTTATCAAATTACAGTATTGCTTTGCACTGTTGTAACTATATGTTATAATTATGTGGTTTTTGTCAGTTTTTTTTAGTCTTGGTTTGTCTTGTGTTTCTGTGATATCATTCTGGAGGAACATTGTATCATTTCTTAATGCATGCATTACTAAATGACAATAAAAGAGGACTGCGTGTCCTCATAATCTAATCTAATCTAAATAGTTTGCTAAAGTAGACCTCACCTTTGATATGAAAGCCTACATCTGCATGAGCAGCTTACACCAGCTGTGAGCCATGGAGACACAAGGCAACTTTGAGAAAGTACCACTTGGTCATACATTGCAGGTTATTCCAGACCCCTGTCCAATGATAGCAGATGTGCAACTGGTTTTCCAATAAATTTCTATCATGTAGCACCCAGCAGTATTCTAGTCCAATGAGACAATATTACCTATAGTTGCTCAGTCAGCCACTCTACTGGATAGGAAAATTTATAAACCTATTTATAAATGGTAATTCATCGATATGTGTATAACAAAGATCCTTTTATCAATGTTGAAGAAAACTATCAGAAGGTACTGGAATAGGAGAACAAATTATGGAAAATTCTATTCTTGAGCAGTGGTTTGTAATTTGGCCAATTTGTCTCAAGCAGCGCGTACCACAACCCTTCTATGAATGACAACAAAGCATATATCTTGGACTAAAATGATCATCAAAACCTTTGTTTTCAGTTAGAGCTAACTGCTGGTACTGAAGGATTTGTTTCCATATTTTTTCTGCCTTCTGAAGACCAGTGGCTTGGAACCAATTCCATGAATCTCAAAAGCCTAACTCAGTGGGGGAAAAAAAAATTAGGAAAATTATTTGCCCAATGTTGGACATGTTATTGTAGATTGGTATTTAAATGCTTTCCTGGTTCCTTCAGTTTAAAAAAAACTTTTCCACCTTAACTTGCTGGAAGACTGAAAGACAAGCATGGCACCAGTCACATTGGTGAATAGCAGAATCTGTGATGAGATTTTAAAATAGAGATAAAATGAGCAGAAATGAAATGGAGGTTCAGTTAGTTGCCATACCATAGTCAACTCAGAAGAAGCAAGAAAAATATTCAGCACAAGGTAAGAAAATAGAGGTAGAAAAGTAAGAAAAATAAAGTTAGAGACTAGAAATTTTTTTTATTTCAAAATATACTTTCTTCAAAAATAAATATATACAATAAAGCATTCAATAACTTTCCATCCTTTACATACATTTCCATTAAAGTCAGTACATATCCATATTTATGGCCATTCACGTGGCACTCCAGTTGTTCACCTTACCACATCATTGTTGAGGGGTATACTCCCACTCCCACGCGTGGAGAAACCTATACTGTGGTCCTTCCCCACCGGGCCCTTGCGGTGGCTGCACCAAGTTTCAGTGCGTCCCTCAGCACGTACTCCTGCAACCGAGAATGTGCCAGTCGGCAGCATTCTCCCACGGACATCTCCATGTGCTGGTAGATCATCAAGTTTCGGGCCAACCAAAGAGCGTCTTTCACCGAGTTGATGATCTGCCAGCAGCACCAGATGTTTGTCTCCGTGTGCGTCCCCGGGAACAGCCCGTAGATCAGAGAGTCCTCTGTTACACAGCTGCTGGGGATGAAACATGACACTAGCCCGTCCATCCTCCTCCACACCCTCTTTGGGAACTGACAGTGTGCAAGGAGGTGGGTCACAGACTCCTCCTCACTGCAGTCCTCCCGTGGGCAGTGGGGTGCGGAGACAACGTTCCGGGCGTACAGGAGGGCTCTGACTGGGAGGGCCCGTCTCACCACCAGCCAGGCGAGGTCTTGGTGCCTGTTGGTGAGATCTGGCGATGAGGCATTTTGCCAGATGAATATTTCCATGAACCCAAAGGAAAGAAGCTCCAGTCTAAATTGTTCATTTCCCTGCCAGAAAGATTGATAGGCTTTAACAACAATTACATTGTTGTAAGCTGCTCAATTAATTAATAGATTAAACTTTCTACAGTGTAATTAATGTGCAAATCCAGCAAATTCTTAAAAATAATGGGGTTTCTAGGGATAAGATGTCACTCATACAAAGCAAATAGAGGAGCCATGTAAATCAGCAGCAAGTTCTGGCGAGCTGCAATTCCATACACTGATTTGGACATTAGTAATGCATCATTAACCTGCTTTTTCAGAAACTATTCTCCCAATTGTTCAGCCTCGAATTCTTGCCATGAGACAAGATGGAAATTTATCTTCATGCTGCTGTGGCATCTGACCTAATACATTGAATACCTATGGATGGGAAAGAGCATTGTAATGCTGCACTGTGAAATATGTGACAGCGTAGGTATTAAGATGTTTTGTAATGGAAAGATTAGGGATGTGCATTTAAAACTGACATGCATTGGAACTACTCCTTGTAAATCTGTTGACTCTGTGGAACTCTTTGCCCTAGAGGGTTCTTCAGGCTAAATCACTGGAGGTGTTTAAAGAGGAAATAGATACATTTTTGATAGATCAGGAAATTGCGTTAATGGGGAATGGACCCAGAAGAGGAGATGAAGCCTTAGAGAGATCAGCTATGATAATATTGCATGCCAGGGGAGGCTTCAGGGGCTGAGTGGTTGACTCCTGCTCCTATTCTGATAAATCAGGACTATACCTGAGAAAATGAAAATATTTAACTTACAATCTATTAATAGAAGTCAATCAAACTGAAAGGGAAAAGATAAAGAAAATGGTTGATACATACCTAGCTGCGTGCAGAATAGTTGTAAGAAAATCTATCACTGCTATATGGAGCATCTGCTACCTGTATGTTTATACATTCATATTGTTCTTAATCATCCCTCAAGGAAAACTGACAAATCAAACTGTAGAATGATGTATCATTTGTACAATGTTATGTATGTACGTACGCTCGTATAACTGTATTTCAACACAATGGTGTACAGGATTACATATTTACAGCATGCAATACAATGCCTAAGGCCATATCAATGTCTTGGATTGATTCAAAAATTATTCATTTTATTTTCCCTTCTTTCATCCGTAGAATCCAGAGTTTCAATTGCCTTCATGTGGACTTTTCTACTGAAATTCCAATTTTTAGAGACATTTGTCTGATAGACTGTTTTTCCATTCATAGGAATGAAACAAGAGGAAAAATATTAAGCCCCTCAACCCTGTGATAGCACTAAACTGCAAAACTGCAGTCAAACACAGACTGGCTGTGTAGCAATTAAAAAAGTTATCAATTACTCCTATTAATAGTGATGTAGGGTAACGTAATTGGGTGATACGTACATAATACATAACCGCCGATATTGAGTTGGGGTTTTGCTTTAAGCGGTTGGTCTGACGTGATGATGTTGTTACATAAGGATTTTTAGCATGCTTTTGTGTTTAGGTTTTGGATTCAATAAAATGTACTATGGGTTTCATTAAACATAAAATGCCTCACTTTGTTTTAGTTGCAAAAACCTACATTGGTGACCCCGATGCTCTAGGACCTGTTAATCAACACAGTCACTTTGAAATTGCTGGAGTTTTAGAAGCAAAATGCTGTTGCTTGATCTCTACAAGCTAAGGCCCAGTTCATGCTGGGAGAGGTCTCTGCTGACGACACCAAATTCTACTACGTGGTAATGTCACTCAGCAAGTCCACAGCAGCTAGAGTAGTGAGTCTGCTTGAACACCACCCTGAACACAATAAATATTGATCACCGAAAACTCACTTTTTACAGACTTTTGTATTATCGGAGTCTGAACGCGCCGAACAGTTACTGCCCTTACTCGGTCTTGGTGATGCTAGGCCTTCGATGCTGTCTCTTCTGGGAAAATCACCATTCTTGTTTTATTTTTAAAGAACTCTTCATGCAGCAAATGCCTGATGAAGTTTGCGTAGCCTCACTATGGACTATAGGGAGTTTGCTAAAATGGCTGATAGTCTACACTAGTTAGGCAGCGGTGCATCATTCTTCCTCCTTTCTCTACCTCAGTAAGCCTGGTCAGCAAGGCCCCCAACACAAGGATGCCTATGGCTACAAAACAAGGACAGATGTGTTTTTACCATGCACACTTTGGTAGGAACACAAGGAAGTGCTGACCGCCTTGCAGCTTTGACAGTGCCAGTGCATCAGGACATCAGAGGTCCGTGAACAATGTGGGTTCCAGCTGCCAGAGTCATCTTCTGTACATTACAGACACCCTTTCAGGGCGCCCTTTCTTGTGGGACACGGGTGCTCAAGTGGGTGTGCTGCCAAAATCACCTATTGATGAGAAGACAAAGAGTGTCAAAACCTTGCTGGATGCCACCAGCGGCAGCAAGATCCGGACTTACACGACACGATGGGTGACATTCTGCTTCAGTGGCTGACGTTACATATGGGACTTAGTCCTGGCTAAAGTGATTAGACCTCTGCTCGATGCAGATTTCCTGTGTGCCCAAGGACTGTTAGTCGATATTAAGAACTGCCTGTTTGTGGATGTCAAGGACTTTGGGTTGTTACCCTGCTCCCCCAGTAAGTACCCCACAACAACTCTGTCAAGCACATGCTCCATTGCATGTGAGTCTACTTGCCTGCTGGGCAAATTCCTCGACCTCACCAAGCCCACATTGTGCACGACAGTCACAAAACATGGGGTTGAGCACCACATTCCCACGACTAGCCCACCAGTCCATGCCCACGCATGTAGACTGAAAAGCTGGCAACCGCACAGGCTGATTTTGCCATCATGGCAAGACTTGACATTGTATGCTGGTCAAATAGACCCTAGGATTCATCCTTCCATATGGTCCCATGGTGTTTGCTGCCCATGTGATGACTATCGACACCTTAACAAGGCCACATCCCCGATTGTTACACAGTCCCACACATTCAGAACCTCTTGGCACGCTTAGCCAGAAAGTTAATTTTTTCCAAAGTCGATCTAGTTGGGGGCTACCATCAGGTGCCTGTGTGCTCCGAGGACATTCTCAAAACAGCTGTGATAACCCAATTGATTGTTTTGAGTTTCTGCACATGCTGTTTGGGCTGAAGAATGCAGCACATACTTTCTAACGGCTGATGGTATGTGTCTTAAAAGACTTAGATTTTCTTTTTGTTTAACTAGATGACATACTTGTCGTCAGTGCACTCAAATCCCAACATATATCTCATCTCCACACAATCTTCGGGCACTTACGTCAGCACGAGTTGATAATTAACTCTGCTAAATGCCAGATTGGGTTGTAAGCCATTGACTTTCTCGGCCTTTGCATCTCTGCAAAGGGTATGAAAGCCCTCCCATCAAAGATAGCCACTATTATGGGTTTCCAACCACTCCACACCACTAAAAAACTACAGGCGTTTTTAGGTATGGCGAATTTCTATCACCACTTCATTCTGCAAGCTGCTGAACTTACACTCCCCCTGTATAGTGAGCTTAAAGGCAATACCCCTAATCATGTGTTTGACTGGTCAGCGGACATGACCAGGGCATCTGATGATATTAAATAAGCTCTTTCTAACATGACCCTACCAGTGCACCTGCTCCCTGACACACCCATAGCTATTACTATGGACACTTCAGACACTGCTGTGGGTGCTGTGTATGAACAGTTGGTCAAAGGCGTGTGGCAGCCCATTGCCTTCTTCTGCCCGCAGCTCCATCCCTCCCGAAAGGAAATACAGCACGTTTGACCAAGAGCTTCTTGGTCTCTCTCTGGCTATCCGCCACTTTCATTTTCTTCTAGATGGTTGCCATTTCACAGCGTTAGTTGAGCACAAACCCCTCGGCAACTCAATGGCCAAAATATCAAACCCTTAGTCTGCACGGCAGCAACGACATCTGAGCTGAGTGTCCGAGCTCACAACAGATATACAGCACAACATATCAAGGGGGAAAATAATGCCATGGCTGATTGCCTCTCACGACAAGACATTGAAGCTGAAACACAAGGGTTGATTATGTCGGCATGGCAACTGGCCAGGTTACTGACCCAGAGGTCCAGGCTTACCGAACAGCAGTCGTGGGCCTGTGGTTGGCTAACTTTAGATTCGGGGAAGCTGGGGTTTCTCTCCTGTGTGATATCTCAACCAGTCGTCCTTGCCCCATTGTGCTCGTAAACCAGTGATGGAGTGTTTTTGACGCCATACATGGCCTGTCGCATCCAGACCAGAAGGCCTCGTAGAAACTTCTTACATTGGTGGACTGTACCACCAGGTGGCCAGAGGTCATCCCTCTAGCATCGAGGATGGCTGTAGATGTGGTTCGGGTGTTAATCAGCACCTGGGTTGCTCGGTGTGGCACCCCATCTGTTATTTCCTCTGACTGTGGTCCCCAATTCATATCAGACCTCTGGGCTGTGATGGTCCAGAACCTCGGTGTTAGGTTATATCACACCACAACGTATCACCTGCAGTCCAATGACCTATGTAAGCAGTTTCACCACTCTTTAAAGGCTGCCCTGAGGGCTTCCCTGCCTGATGAGCGTTGGCATGATCGTCTCCCATGGGTCCTGCTAGTGCTCAGTACTGCTCCAAAAGAGGACCTGCAGTCGTCCGCATCTCAGTTGGTATATGGACAGCCGCTATGAGAGCCAGATGATTTAATTCCTGATGCCATGACTACCTGTTCGGCCTCTCAACAGCGTTCCTCCGTCCTCAGTAATTTCAGTTCCTTTTCTCCTATTCCTACCACCCGTCATGGCGTATAACACTCTTGGGTTCCCACTCTCAGGGGAAAGGTGGAAAAGGTAAAGGGCTGAAGAAGAAGAGGACATAGAACCATGGAAGAAGGGAAGAAGGAGGGAACCGGAGGGAAGTGATGGGCAGGGGAAGAGAACAGAAGGGGTAAGAGTATAATCAGAATGGAGAATGGAAAAGGAGAGAAGGAGGGAGAAGCAGGAATGACCAGGACTTGGAGAAATTGATGTTCATGCCATCACGTTGGAGGCTAACCAAACAGAATATGAGGCGTGCTCCTCTAACCTGAGTATGGCCTCATCAGGGCTCCTTGTTTACCAGAAAATTGGGCTCCTTTCCTGTGTTGCCTTCCTTGGTAGCTACAACCCTCAATACATCATTCCTACTCAGGTCTCTTCATCAACCATAAACTTAATTGCTCTGATAACAACAGCCAGTCCTTCAGCTGCCCAGGCTCCAAGATTTTGGATAAGCTATTTCGCTTTATTCTCTTTGTGTCTCCACCTCTAAATCTCTCCTTTAAAGCATTCTGTTAAACTGACCACATTGGCTCAGCTTTTTCCTCATTTTCTTCATTTTCCTCATGTAAGATTGTGTCAAATTTCATTTGATAATGTACCCAAGTATTATCTTGCATATCATACATTGTTAAAAATGTCATATTTTATATATTTTTTATTTGTTTTGTGTATACATCATTATCAAGACCAGGATCTATTATGTAAATTGTACAACTCATTATTTTTGAGAATCCCTTTCAACGACCAAATTGTGTTTTATTGTAGGCCCTATGGCAAGTAATCACTGAATGAGGACTGCAGGAGTGGGAGTAGAAAGATTGTTAGGTTAAGAGTCTCTCTTATTGTACTAGGGGACTGTTCAACAGTTTTATAACAGTGAGAAAGAAGCTGTCCTTAAGCCTGGTGGTTTGTGCTTTCAGGTTTTTTTATCCCTCCTGACGGCAGGGTGGCTCGAATCTTCGAATAAACTGGCTGCTTTACCGAGGCAGTGAGCAGTGTAGACAGAATCCATGGAGGGGAGGTTGTTTTCTATGGTGTGCTGCGCTGAGTTCACAACTCTTTGCAGTTCCTTGCAGTCACGGACAGGGCACCATACCAAGCCATGCTGCATGCTGATAGGGTGCTTTCAATGGTGCATCAGTAATAATTGTGAAGGTCAAAAGGGCCATGCCAAATCTCTTTAGCTTCCTGAGGAAGCAGAGGCAATGTGTATTTTCTTGGCTGAGGACCAGGACAGGCTATCGGTGATGTTCACTCCGAGAAACTTGAAGCTTTCAGTCTTCTTATCCTCAGCATCATTGATATACCCGCCTTCCTGAAGTTAGTAATCAGCTCTTTCACATTGCTAACATTGAGGGAAAAGTTGTTGCTATACTACTATAAAGCACAAGGCACTCTGTCCCCTTCCTGTACTCATATTCATTGTTATTTCAAAGCTCAAAATTCAAAGTAAATTTTATTATTAAAGTACATATATGACACATACATGATCCTGGAATTCATTTTCTTGTGAAAATACTCAACAAATCTACAGAATAATAACTATAATAGAATCAATGAAAGATTGCCCAACTACAGAGTTCAACCAGAGCACAGAAGACAACAAACTGCAAATTCAAAAAAAAAGGAAACAATAATATAAATAAATAAGCAATAAATATCAAGAATGTGGGATGAAGAGTCCTTGAAAGTGAGTCCAGTGGTTGTGAAAATGTTTCAATGATGGAGCAAGTAAAGTTATCCCCTTTGGTTCAAAAGACTAATGGCTGAGGGGTAGTTACTGTTCCTGAAGCTGGTGGTATAAGTTCTGATGCTCCTGTATCTTCCTCCTGATGGCAGCAGCAAGAAGAGAGTATGTTCTGAGTGGTCCCTAATGATGGATGCTGCTTTCCTGTGACCATGTTTCATGTAGATGTGCTCAATGGTTGGGAGGGCTTTTCCTGTGATGGACTGGACCGTATCTACTATTTTTTGTAGGATTTTACATTCAAGGCAGCGGTGTTTCCATACCAGGCTGTGATACAGCCAGTCAACATACACTCCACTACACATCTATAGAAGTTTGCCGAAGTTTTAGATGTTATACTAAATCTCTTCAAATTCCTAAGGAAGAAGAAGTGCTGCCATACTTTCTTTATAACTGTTCTTATGTGGTGGACCCACGTCAGGTCCTCTGAAATAATAACACCAAAGAATTTGAAGTTGCTATCCCTCTTCACCCCTGATCATTTGATGAGAACTGATTCATGGACTTCTGGTTTCCTTCTCCTGATTTGGCCCCCTATGTTGGTGTGACATGCAAACTTGTGAATATAGTTCAAGTGGAATCTGACCACGCAGTTGTTAGAGTATAGGGAGCAGCACAGGGCGTGGCCTTGTAGGGTATTAATGTTTAGAATATTTGTGATTGATGTATTGTTTCCTGTCCTTACTGATTGTGGTCTGTTGGTCAGGAAATTAAGGACTCAGATGCAAACAGAAGTATTGAGTCCCAGTTCTAGGAGTCTGGAGATGTGTTTGCTTGGAATTATAGTAATAAAGATGGAGCTGTAGTCAATAAGAAATAGTTTGACATAGGTACCTTTACAGTCCAGATGCTCCAGAAATGAAGATAGATACAGGGAGATGGTACTGTGATGGACCTCTAGGTAAATGACAATGGGTGCAGGTTGTAAGCTGGATTTGATGTGTGCCTTTTGAATAACTTAATGTTGGTGGATGTCAGAGCCGGCCACTAGGCGGTAGTTGTTACCGTGGTTGGTTGGACCAGAACGCCACCTTGTTTTTCCTAGGTACTGTTATGATAGTGTTCTTCTTGAAGAAGGTGGGAACCTTAGATCGATGTAAGTAGAAGTTAAAAATGTCTGAAAATATCCCAGCCGTTGATCTGCTCAAGATCCAAAGACACAGCTGGGGACCCTATTCGGGCCACATGCTTTCCATCATAGTCATAGTCATAGTCATACTTTATTGATCCCAGGGGGAAATTGGTACTCTCTGGAAGAGCGATCTTATGTCTGCAAAGGTAAGTGTGGATTCAGGTGCACTGGAGGATGTTGGGGCAGGTAGTGACATTCCAGTCCTCCACTTTACAAAATCTGCATAGAATGCTTTCATCTTATCAGAAAGGGATGTGCTGTTGTTGGTGATATTTATATTAAAATAAAACAAATATAATTTCAGTATATTTTTCTTGGCCTTACAGCAAAAGCAAACTGTTAAATTATTTTGCATATGTATATAATTATGGAAGGTGAAGCACAGCACACTCTAATTTGTAAGGCTTATCCTAATAGATGTAATTATATATTCTGTCCTGTGTCCACTAACCATGGTTCGTTAATATGTGTGTATTATATTAGCGAGTTAAATGTGCAGTTTGGTGTCCAGATTAGACATATCCTGAGCTATCAAGAGAAACCACCTTCTTTCCAGACTGTGACTCTCTTGATTCCCACTCAATCAGGTCAATTTTTCATTTACAAATTTTGTCCAAATGAACAACAATAGCCAGCCAACAAGTTGCATGCTCATTTACACCATAGTCTGTTCAGCACTTTCTTTATTGTGAAATGGAACCAAGCAGCACCGAAGCATAAATAAAAATAGAAAAAATACTAGAATATGGATTATGACATTCAAATAGAAGATAGAAAATAATATTTCCAAATGCCTTTTGGTTATCAAATTATTACAATATAGCATAAGAAGCAGGAGCAGGAATATGGAATTTAGCCATTCAACAAGAACATGGCTGATCCAATCATGACAACAACACTACCTTCATCTTCTCTCCCCATACTCACTGACTCTCTTTTAGATCAAATATTTCAGTCCTTGAGTATATTCTACCTTCGCAGATAATTCTAAACTATCTAAAATTCCTGTTCAAAAATTCTAAAACTGCTCCAAAATTTCAAGTGAACAATTCCAAATAGTGTCAAACCTCTGAGAGGGAAAAACACCTCCTTATCTCAGGCTACATCCATACTAGACAGGATAAATCCATAACCGAAGCTTTTTCTCTTCGTTTTGACCCTCCGTCCACACTAAAATGGTGTTTTTCTCCCCCGAAAACAGAGATTTTCAGAAACACTCTATAGAGTGAATAATTCTGAAAACGCCTAATATCCGGCATAGTGAGTACAGGGTAACCGGTTATTTTTAAAACCACTGTCATGATGTGCCAGAACAAATAGTGGCAGCAGTACAGCATTTCATTGTTTTCTTTAATGCAACCTCCAACACCACAACAATATCTGACAATAGATGTGCAACATCTATTGTCAGGTATTACAAGATAACACTGATGCAGACATGTTTTATACATTTAACAAGGTGACATTAATGTATTGCTTGTGCAAACATTCAATAGATGCAATTGTCACTTTTGCCCAGTAACTTGTTTTATTGCACATGTTAAATACAGCAAAATAATACACAAAGACATGGCAAAAGTAAAGGCAAACAAAAGAGGTAATGGCAAATTTCACTTTTGCCCAGTAACAAGCCTTATTGCATTTTGTTGTAGCTGTCGTCCCTTTCATCAGTGAAGAGACTATGGCTGTAGGAAATGTTTCTGGATAAACGTGCACTGTCTTTCTTTTGGCAATTTCCTTTAAGTTTTTCTAGTCTGTAACTGGACAAACGCACACCAGGTATACCGTTTACTCTTCGCTTGTTTTCTGAGTGTCCTGCGCATGCCCAGTAGGAGGAGATTCACACAAATATCCGTTTTAACATGGACAGAGATATTTTTAAAAATGTCTAGTGTGGATGCCTGTCATTTTTAAGTGAAACTGGCATTTTCAAAATTATCCGGTCTAGTGTGGATGTAGCCTCAGTCTTAAGTGGGCGACTGCTTATCTATGACTAAGTCTCCAGGTTCTAAATATGGGAAAAATAATTACTCATTCTGTCAATCCCTCACAGAATCTTACATCGTTCAGAAAGATCATCTATGCTGCATTAAATATGTGCTCAACCAGTTCAACTTTTTTTCTTTTCTTTTTCTTTTCCCCATTTTCCAAGGCATCATTTAGTGAACATTCATTCAATGCAAGTGCATTCGTCCTCCAATGTGGAGATTAAAACTGTGCGCAGTATTTCATCTGCGCTCATTATCACTCTGAGAAGTTGCATCAGAATTTCTCTGTCTGTATACTCCATAAATCTTGCAATGAATCCAACATTCCATTAATCTTCCTATTAACTTGCTGTTACTACATGCCAACCATTTGCATTCCATGAACTGAAACCCCAGATCCATTGGCATTTCAATACTTGGTAAACTTTAAAATTACGTTTTGATCTTTTTAACCCTCATGCCAAAGAATAAAATTGCGCATTTTCCCAGCTTATTCTCCATTTGCCAACTTTATCCCCCATTGATTTATTACCTTCGTAGGGATATGTTTATATCTATCTTACAACTTGCTAACCCACCTACCTTTGCATCCTAGGTAAGTTAGGCTACAAAGCTGCCTGTAGAAACAGAAAATCTATTTCTAGAGTTAATCAAGAGCCCTTTTGCCCACCAACTGGGTCCTGACTATCAGGCAGCCAGTTACACTAATCCTGCAATTTCATTTTATGCAATAATTGCCTGCATGTTAATGTATTTAATTGCACTTCATTTTTTAAATTTTTTTTTATAATTTCAATATTTTCAAATCTTTAATTCCTAACAGTTATGTGTTTCTAAATTACAGGGATATTCAGAAGCATTTAAAGTCCTTGGCAGATCTTACAGCTGGCAAAGCCTTGCATATTACTTGGCCTGCTACCAAAAGCTTTCCTCAGGAGCTTCACAGAATTTAGAATTTATTTAAATCTTCCATCCATCCCACAACGTGAGAGAGTAAAAATCTTTTCATTATGACTCCATTGCAATGTACAGACATGTGAATTTAAAAGTCTAATGGCTTGTAGACGAAGCTGACCGATAGCCTGTTGGTCCTGGCTTTAATGCTGCAGTAGTGTTTGCCAGACAGAAGCAGCTGGAACAGTTTATGGTTGGGGTGACTGGTGTCCCCAATGATCTTCCAGGCTTTCTTTCTGCACCACTGCTATAAATGTCCTCAGTGGAGGGAAGTTCACATTCACAGGTACGCTGGGCTGATCGTATCACTCTATGCAGTGCCCAGCGATCAAGGTTGGTGCAGTTCCTGTACCAGGTGCCAAGCTGGAAGGCTAGGCGAACCAGAGGAATGCCAGTAGACTATGACAGGGTCTAAATGAGATCACTGGGCGCAAAGAAAATGCTGGGAATATCAATAACTGTGGCGCTTCTCTTCCTGACAAACTTAACGTATTCTACGCAAGATTCGAACAGAAGAGGAGCTCCCTCCAGATGAACTGGACCTGGTGGCATCGAGATTCATCATCACCGAGGAGGACGTTAGAAGGGCCTTCCTGAAGATAAATCCAAGGAAGGCGACGGGCCCAGATGGCGTCCCGGCACGGGTTCTCCGAGCCTGTGCAAGCAAGCTAGCTGGAGTGTTTACTGACAACTTCATCTGCTCCTTGCCTCAGTCTAAGATCCCCTCGTGTTTTAAGAAGGCAACGATAATCCCAGTGCCGAAGAAGAGCAAGGTGGCATGCCTGAATGACTATTGACCTGTGGCTCTGACATCAATTGCTATGAAGTGCTTTGAGCAATTGGTTATGGCACACATCAACCACAGCCTACCGGTCAACTTCGACGCTTTGCAGTTCGCCTACCGGAGCAACAGGTCAACGGCAGGTGCCATCTCTCTGGCCCTACATTCCTCCTTAGAACACCTGGAGAATAAAGACGCATACATAAGGCTCCTTTTCATTGACTACAGCTCTGCCTTTAATACCATCATTCCAAATAAACTGATTCTTAAGCTCCAGAACCTGGGTCTTAGCACTCAGATCTGCAGCTGGATCTTCAACTTCCTCACAGACAGGACCCAGGCTGTAAAAATAGGGGACAAGCTCTCCTCTACAATCACTCTGAGCACCGGTGCCCCACAAGGCTGTGTACTCAGCCCCCTGCTGTACTCACTGTACACCCATGATGGTGTAGCCAAGTTTCCATCGAACTCAATATATAAGTTTGCTGATGACACAACAATTGTAGGCCGTATCTCGGGTAATGCTGAGTTTGAGAACAGAGAGGAAATTAAGAACCTGGTGGCATGGTGCGAAGACAATAACCTAACCCTCAACGTCAGCAAGACGAAGGAATTGGTTGTTGACTTCAGAAGGAGTAGCGGACCGCACAACCCCATTTACATTGGTGGCGCGCAAGTGGAACAGGTCAAAAGCTTTAAGTTCCTCGAGGTCAATATCACAAATGACCTGACTTGGTCCAACGAAGCAGAGTCCACTGCCAAGAAGGCCCACCAGCGCCTTTACTTCCTGAGAAAGCTAAACAAATTTGGCCTGTCCCCTAAAACCCTCACTAAATTTTATAGATGCACTGTAGAAAGCATTTTTCTAGGGTGCATCACAATCTGGTATGGAAGTTGTCCTGTCCAAGACCGGAAGAAGCTGCAGAAGATTGTGAACACATCCTAGCACATCACACAAACCAATCTTCTGTCCTTGGACTCACTTTACACCGCACGCTATCGGAGCAGTGCTGCCAGGATAATCAAGGACACGACCCACCCAGCCAACACACTTTTCGTCCCTCCTCCCTCGGGGAGAAGGCTCAAGAGCTTGAAGACTCGTATGGCCAGATTTGGGAACAGCTTCTTTCCAACTGTAATAAGACTGCTGAACGGATCCTGACCCGGATCTGGGCCGTACCCTCCAAATACCCGGACCTGCCTCTCGGTTTTTTTGCACTACCTTACTTTCCCTTTTCTATTTTCTATTTATGATTTATAATTTAAATTGATTTTTAATATTTACTATCGAAGCGCAGAATCAAATATCGCTGTGATGGTTGTACGCTCTGGTATCAATTGTTTGGCGACTATAAAGTAAAGTAAAGGTTGTGATACAAGCAGTCAGTATGCTTTCAATGGCAACCCTGTAGAAGATCTTGAGGATCTGGGGGCCCATGCCAAACTTCTTCAGTTGCCACAAAACTGGTGTGTACGGTACAGGTGAGATCATTGGTAATGTGTATACCAAAGAACGTGAAACTACTCACCCTCTCAACTGCTGACCTATTGATGTTGATTGGGCCAAGCCTTTCTCCACTCCTCCTGCAATTCACAATCAGCTCTTTTGTTTTTTGGACATTGAGGGAGAGGTTGCTATCCTGGCATCTCTGTGTGAGGGTGTCAACCTCTCCTCTGTAGGCTGTCTCATTACCATTAGAAATAAGACCGATCAAAGTTGTGTCATCTGCGAATTTGATCAGGCAGTGTTTGATCTGTTTCCAAAGCTTCATAGTAGTAACAGCATTATCTCTTGCAATGCCATGCCATTTTGGATCAAAATTACACTTTAAATAAACATGAGTGGATATGGAGAAAGCAAGTCTGCAGTGGGCTTGAATGATAGCAATAATTGCAGGCACCTCGTCACTGGTGGTAGGATCAATAGTTCAAAATTGGCTAATGTAATTACAAAAATGTTATTAGAACATATTTGTAAACTCAGTCCTAATTTTATAGGACAATATACCAAGATTCTGTAGAGTTTCCATTGGGATTGTGGATTGTTTTTCAAAGCAATTTGCTTCCAGCAAGATGGCACCAGAGACAAAAGGTGACATCTTGCAGACAACTTACAAAGCTAATGAATAATCTTCTTCTTCTGAATTGAGATCAATTGCAGCCTGAAATTTCCCTTTTAAGAATGTATTTTTGTGCCAGCTGAGCGATCTGGCACTTATATGATTCTGTGTGGATGAGATTCCGCGTTGATTCCCAATGGCCGATCATGAACCCATAGTCGTTTCAGTTACTCTGCGCTGATTAAAGTGTTGAGCAAGATCAAAATCATTGAGGCTGAGAGCATAAAATGAACAGGTGTCCTGCGTTGTCTGCCTGTGTTTGACCCGTCTCTCTCACTGCTGCTGGCGGGCAGAAGGTACAGGAGATTTGGGTCCCATGTCACCGGTTTTGGGAGTGACTGTTACCCTGCAACCAGAAGTCTTCTGGACGGGCTTGCCTCAGTGCTGAACTCGCTCTGCAGTTGTGGCCTGCTGCCATCGGCACAGCACTAAGAATTCACTTTTAGAGACTCTGCGGTTAATTGTATCTGTTTTCTTTTTATTGTTTGCACAATGTGATCTTCTCTTCGCACATTAGGTGTTGGATGGTCTCTGTGGGTGTTTTTTTTCTTTGAAAGGATTTGATTTTGTTTCTTTGTGTTGTGGCTGCCTGCAAGAAGACAAATCTCAAGGGTGTATGCTGTATACATACTTCGATAATAAATATACTTTAAGCTTTGAATCAGGTCATCAAGTACTAAAAGATGAAGGAATTTAAAATACAAATTAATACTAATACAACTGAACTAAAGAACTGGTTTAAAAGAAGCCAATGTCTTCCAAAAATTTGACTGTGGACCCAACTCAAATTGATTGTCACTGCATGTTTCCAATGACTGTAGCTATTCGAACAATACTTTTTTAGTGAAAATCATGTAGAAAATTGTAGAAGTTGGCAAGGACTTTGAATGCTTGTGAATTTCAGAAGTAGTCAAACAATTAGAAATAGAAAGAAGCATTTCTCTTAAAAATTATTGCAGTAATACTTTGTCAGTCAAAGATTCAAAGATTCAAAAAACTTTATTGTTATCCTAACCGTACATCAGCTCTGCAGGGCAGAATGAAACAGCGTTTCTCAGGAGCTGTGCAATCATAACATAACAAGCGCAACACTAAATAAAAAACATAACAATAAATAGTAAAACACAACGGCCACATGTCAGTTAAAATCAAGTTATAAGTGTCCAGTGCAAGTTAAAAGTGTCCAAAGCAGAGTCAGGTAGAGCAGCTATTTAGCAGTCTGACTGCCTGTGGGAGGAAGCTGTTTAGTAGCCTTGTGGTTTTAGCTTTGATGCTCCTGTAACGTTTGCCTGAAGGCAAAAGAACAAACAGTTCATGGAGAGGGTGTGAGGGGTCTTTAATGATGTACCGTGTCTTCTGGAAGCATTGACTCTGAAAGAGGTCTTGGACAGAAGGTAGGGAGACCCCAATAACCTTCTCTGCTCCCCTAACCACCCTTTGCAAGGCTTTTTTGTCGACAGCACTGCAGCTGGAGTACCAGGTTGTGATGCAAGAGGTCAGCACACTCTCAACCACGCCTCTGTAGAGTGTAGTTAAGATGTTAGTGGGGAGTGATGCTTGTTTAAGCTTCCTCAGAAAGTGAAATCTCTGCTGGGCCCGTTTCACAGTCCCAGTGGTGTTCCTGAACCAGGTGAGATTGTCCGAGATGACAGCAATAAATTTGTTTTAAAAGTTTTAAATATATGTTCTTAGTTTACTGAGGCAATTGCAACTTAACTAATAAATGCTCTTATATAGATATTTCTCAAGGATATTTCAGTTTTTTAAAAAGTAAGTTAGATGAAGTGATATGCTAATTAATTGTGATCATTAAACCTGTTCCAACAACATATATGAAGCCTCACCAGGCTATCACTATTGAATAAATGAAGCAATATTTATAAGTACAGTTATTTAAAAAATCTAATCTGAAGCCAAACGTAATTTTGCTATGTCATGGAAGTTCAGCATTAAACAAACAAGTCTGAGCAGAAACTTGAAGAAAAAATTAAGCCAGAATAAATTAGTGTATAATTTGTACCAATGAATTTGACTTTCGAGTAAATGGAAATATACTGCCTATTGTTTGTTTAAAGTGCAGTTGCAATTCTAAGAAAACAGTAAACTGGAAAACAATGTAGGAATCCAGATAACTGGTTCCAATAAAACGCCTATTAAGCAAAGATACAAGAAAGTACATAGGGCTAAAAATTACCTGCACACAAAAAGCACTGAAAACTCTAGTTTGTAAAATTCTATTATAAATTGGGCTCAAGCATTGAGCACAAAGGAAAGAATTGAAAAAAGGTTATTGCATGATTAGCATAAAAAGGATGGTTGATGGTCATGGTGAACTCAATGTGCCAAATTACCTGTATCTGTGCTGTATCTCCCTCCGACTTGGTGAATAACCTTCCTACAGCAAGGTCCCACCATAGATCAGAGGATTGTTAGAGGGATGGATACACAGATGTCTGGACAAACTAATGGTAAGATGAGTGGTAGATAAAATTGGATTGGGGGATACAGGGGATAAGCCAATTGGATAGACAATTGAGGGACCCTAAGGGAAAGGGCAGTAGTGGGAATGGACACTAGGAATTGCACTTAAAGGAAAACCTATCTTGGACTCATTGTGTGTCTCAGCAGAAAATCAGGCAACAAAACCCCAATGCTAATTCCACCCTGATATTGAAGTTGCCCAAGAGAATTAAGTTGTTTCCCTATAGTTGAAGACGGTCTAGGCCAGATTTATAACAAAGTGTTGGAACATGTGTACTGATGATCATGGCATGATGGTTCCACATCATTGTAAGCTGGAGGGTAAAAGTGCATCTCCATCAACACTCTAGAAGCTTGACACCATCCAGTACAAGGCAGCCGACTTGATTGGTACCCCTTCCACAAGCATCCAATCCCTCCACCATCGGCAAACAGTTGCAGCAGTGTGTACTATCTACAGGATGCACTGCAGCAGCACACCAAGGTTCCTAAGGTAGCACCTTCCAGACCCATGATCACTACCATCTAGAAGGACGAGAACAGCAGATACCTGGGAACACCACCACTTGGTAATCCCCCGTCAAGTCACTCACCATCCTAACTTGGAAACATATCCTTCATTGTCCCTGGGTCAAAATCAGGGAATTCTCTCCCTAACAGCTGTATGGGTATACCTGCACCTCAGGGTCCACAGCAGTTCAAGAAGGCAGTTCATCACCAGCTTCTCAAGGGCAACTAGGTATGGGCAATAATGCTGGCTTAGCTGGTGATGCCCATATCCTGTAAATAAATAAATAAATAAACAAACAAACAGGTATTTGTCATTCTAAAGTGGGACACCAGATCATCTCATTAAGGGCAAAATCTGAATCACAAAGATGTTCCTCCTTTTAGGTTCGCAATTCCAAAAGGAAGCTTCTAAGAATAGAATTTCCTTAACTATGCTATCAAAGCTGCATTCAGATCAGTGCCTTTTGAGACTGGCTATGAGTTCTGACATTATGAGTTTCCAATCTAAAATCAGCAGTGTAACAAAAGGAACATCAGCAACTTCAAACTGAACCTCTAATTCTTTGATTCCACAACTCCAGTCTTTCTGTGAGCAATATGAAACATGTGGTGAGATACAAATCCCTGAGCTGCTTTATTACATAAACAGGAAGTGAACATGCAGCACATCAGATGTAATGAAATCTCATTTTCAACAAGAAACAGAAACAAGCTCAAAAAGAAAAGTAACTTCAAAATTATGCTCCCTTAATGGGTTTGATTAACATCCTGATTGGTTATCTGATGTTGAGAGCTCTGGGCTTGGTTTTAATGAATTTCCCCTTTGGTAGTGCTGGTCCTGTAGCTAGACCCAGCCCCATATCCTTTATCCATGAGAAGTGTCCCCAGCCAGGGCGATAACAATCCTTTTGATTTGTTTCTATATTCCAAATACTATATTCTATGTTCCATTCTGTACCCAAATAGCATAATGTTGGAAATCCTACCAACAAAAGCAGCTAATTTACTATCACTATGGAGTGCAGTTTTAAAAGTAAATGTGCCATCTGCAAAACTGATAGTGACTTTCTAAGCTAAACTTCTGTTCTATTGAGGGAGTCCTGCTCTTTAGAAAGATACTCTTTTGGATGAAACCCTTAACCTATTCTACACTTCCAAGTGAACATAAAAGATTCCATACTATTATTTCAAAATTAGGCAGTGAGCTATCTATCAACAGTGTTCTGGAAAATATTTATTTCCCATTATTTAAGTGGCCGAAGGTAAAAGATTGCATGGTTATTATCATATTGTTTTGTCTAGGGTTTTGGTTTCAATGGTTTTCTACATTACCTAGCAAAACGATTCCAAAGAACTGCAAAATAAAGGATTGCAGTGTATAAACCACAAATCTTCCCAGTCAGAAATCACATTTCACTCTGGATGTAAATAGCCTTTATAAGCATAACAAAGAATCCACCAAAACAAACTTCTATACTTTCAGATGTTAGATAGTTCTTCTCCCAAAGAATTGTGATACTTTGGAATATGGTTCTTCTGCGTGTTGATTTCGCAGAGTTCAAGAAAGAGTGTCGATCTGAAACTTGATGACATAGAATGAATAATATCTAGAAGATGGATTTCATCCTCTTTTAGAGTCTTAAACAAATACTACATACAACATTTCAGTCACGCCAATTTCCTGAATACGTTTGTGAAAATGGGCAAATATAAAACCAGTACCATGACATTTTATACAAGCACATGTTCATTTAGACAGGACCTGCACTTTTTCCTGCATTTTTTCCTGTCTCAAGGCAGTCAGAGCAAAAGGAAGTCTCCCTATGCCAACCGCCGTGTGATGGCAGAAAAGACTATGTGGCATGAAATAAAACAGTATGTGCATGGGCCACTCTATTACTGGATAAGGTTTCACAAGGAAGTGACCTTCATCAGGATTTACTCCCAGATGAAAGTTGCACAGGTAGATTGAATTGTGAAGCCTCTTCTGGAACATTGGGCCTTCATTTGATAGAAGGGTGCTGCAAGTTGTGATGTGAGGTTTTGAGTGGAAAAGTCATGGGAGAGTGGAGGTGGTGATGTGGGGAGAGGTGTGAGCTGGTTTGTGGATAACGCCTTGGGTGTTGTTAGGGTTGGTGGTACAGGGACAGAGTGGCTGTGAAGGGCATGGTGATGGGAGAAGGTACAGATATGTAGGAGGGTGTTTTATTGTGTGAATTGTGTGGGTGGGAATCAGTTACATGTGTCCAAGACAAAGAAACAGGCAGGGAAATCATTACGGACACTAACCACCCAGCAAACTGCCTTTTCCAAAAGCTCGCTTCTGAAAAGCACTACAGAGCTATAAAACAAAAACTTCATGCACCTCAAAAGTTTCTTTTGCTGGGCAGTTAATCTGAACAACCATTCTAGTTCGCCTCCCCCCGCCCCGCAACCCTGCCTCTATCAATGACCTCAGTCACTACACTGTAAACACTTTAAGCTACTTTTCATAATGCTATTTACGTTGTAAATAATTACTGGTATTTATGCCCTTCTGTACATTTTATTCCATGCTTGTACTTCCAAATTTACTTTTATATCATTCTTTATAATTGTTGATGATTGTTGTTTATTTATTTATTTATTTAAGTATTTAGAGATACAAAGCAGAACACACCCTTTCAGCACAACAAGCTGCAATACCCACCTATTTGACACCAGCCTAATCATAGGACAATTTACAATGACCAACAAACTTCATAACCGGTATGTCTTTGGACTGTTGGAGGAGGCTGGAGCACCCATTCGAAACCCACACACTCACTGAGAGAACTGTTGTGTATTTAATATTTCAGTAATATTTGAACAATATTGTAAACATATTGATTGGTTCTGCATATTTTGTTATTTACATAGCTCTTTACGTGTTATATGTAAAAGTACAGGAATGGTGTACATCATTACACCACTATGTCATATGTGTGCATCTCACTGAAGTAAAAAACGAAACTGGAGTACACACATTTATCCCCTGTACCTCCTTGTTTTTCTTTCAATTAGTTTTAGGTTTAGGAGTTACAAACCATAACAGTGGTGACGAGGAAGTTCTAAACAAATCCAGGACAACTACTGACCTGCTGAAGTGCAGCGAGACAGTCAAGTTTAAAGGAAGCCACAGCAAGATGCTCGAGTTAAAAGAAAACAGCAGCACTTTTTCTTCTTTGCAAGAGGAGAAAGAAGTTTGAGTTTAAAAAAAAGGCAGAAAATGGATAAATTCACAGGTTCATAAATAGAGAATACTGCAAGATAATAATCATAAGTAGAATAAAAAACAGTAATGGCTGGCTACATCAGAAAGATAGATGTGTTGGTTTGCACATCAGATAATTGGATTTTATATCCTGAGTGAATTGAACAGTATTTTGAAGGAAATGAAATAGCCAATGAAAAACGATTGCCAGTTTTGCTGAGTGCATTGTGTGGAAAGGCAGTTTGCTTAGAAGTTTAACTGTATCACCCAAATCAGCCAGAATGAGGTTTGCTGATATTGTGAAAGTAATGCAGGAACATTTAGAACTGAAATTATTATTGATTGCAGAATACTTTAGGTTTCATAAGCAGAATCAAAAGGGAGGTGAGTCCATTTCAGCATATGTAGATTAAATGAAGACATTATCTGAGTATCGTCAGCTCAATAGTATGCTTAACGATGCACTGAGAGGTAGCTTAGTTTGTGAAATCTTACAATAGAGCATTCAAAAAGAACAGCTGAAATTGCTGTATCAATGGATACAGCAGCCAGAGATGAAAGAGAGTTGCACTCAGGAATAAAAGCATGTGCGAACAGAATCGCAACATCTAAACAGAAACCTGCCAAGCTGAAGGAATTGTGTCCCTGTTGTGGCAGAGACTCACATACACCAGACTAATGCAGGTTTAAAGGCAAGACTTGCAGAGAATGCAAAAAAGTAAGACATGTCCAAATAGCATGTCGCCAGACTGAAATAAATAGACTACACAGAGAAGAGAAAGAGATAAAGAGTCATGTTGCATTTTCAAATAGAGCACAAATCTGCATGATGTTGATGAAAAATGTGATAATGATGAAGGTGATGCAGGACTGGGGAGACATGAAGTTTGTAATGTGGAAACAAACAATAGTCAAGCAGTATGGCCTACACCAGAAGTGAACAGCAAATTAATTAAGATGGAATTGTACACTGGCTCAGCTGTTTCAGTCATTCCACAAAATAAGTTTGAACAGTATTTCAAAGATACTGAACCGAAGCCTGCAGATATCCAACCTAAGAATGTATACTGGAGAATACTGTGGGAATGGCATTCGTACCAGTGGGCTTGCATGTGGTAAAAACAGGAGGGTCAGCATTGTGGGGACAAGATTAGTTGAGACAACCACAACTTGATTGGAGATCCATCCATCATTTGCATGCCACATCCCCTGCAATAGAATTAACTGAGTAGCAAATTAAGAAAGGCACTGGATGATGCCACAGCAGTGTTCAAGGATGACATTGGAAAGCTCAAACATAGCAAGGGTAAAATCGTGTTAAATGAAAATGCTACACCCAAGTTTTACAAAGCCCGGCAGGTTCCTTATACCAACTGTGATAAAGAAGCCAGTGAGCGAGGTGACATGGAGGCTGAGAGAATTCTTTCCAGGGTTGAGTGGGGCCCATGGCAGTGCCAGTGGTGCCAGTAGCCAAGAAGAATGGATCTATCAGGATCTGTGATAATTTTAAGGTCACTATCCCAGTATTGAAAATAAATCAATACCCTCTACCCAGAACAGAGGATATCTTTGTAAACCTTTCTAGAGGGAAACACATCAGCAAAGTGAACTTAGCTGAGGCCTACTTATAGATTGAGATGAAAGAAGAGTCCAACATGTTTCTCACCATCAACACTCACAAAGGGTTTTATCACTATAATAGGCTTATTTTTCGAGCAGCACCTGCACCTGCACTGTAGTTGAAATCTATGGACTAGGTGCTGCAATGCTGCACTGGCCCTCATTGTTACCCAGATTACATCATTGTTACCCAGATTACATCATTGTTACCCAGATTACACCATTGTTACCAGTAGGAATGACAAAATTTCAAGACATTGTGAAGAAGATTAGAAGATTATGGGCTTAGAGCACAATACAACAAATATGAATTCTTTAAACAAAGCGTTACTTACTGCAGTCACACCATTGACACGTAAGATTTACACAAGTGTGCTAAGCAAATTCAAGCCATGAAGGATTCCCCAAGACCTGAGGATGTATCACAGTGCAGTACTTTTCAGGATTTGTCAATTACTATAAAATGTTTCTGCAAAACCTGGCAAATGTGCTCCACCCCTTGAACTCATTAGTATAGGAAGCAATGCCAATGGACAAAGCATTATGAGGTGGCTTTCCAAAAGAGAAAGGAAGCAGTGATATCGGACACTGTACACATTATGATCCTCATCGTTCACTGAAGCTTACCTAACACCCATGGCTGTTGCATCACTTTCCCTTACCACTGAAAAGAAAAATTACACACAGGTTGACAGTGGGGCCTTGAGTCTGGTTTGGGGTGCAAAACATTTCAACCAATAGGTATATAGGAGAGAGTTTGCCCTCATTACTGATCATCAACCACAAGTGTCCATTTTCAATCCACAGAAGGTTGTTCCACTAACAGCAGTAACATGTTTGCAGAGGTGGGCTCCGGTTCTTGGAGAACATTATTACAAGAGGAAATTCAAGAAGTCAGTTAATCATGGAAGTACTGATGGATTGTTCTGTTTACCCTTGGAAAAGGAAATACATGAAAAATTTACAAAAGTGTATACTCCTCTTGACATATTCTTCCTAATACCAATTGAAAGTCTCCTTATTATGGCAGAAATGATCCAAAGGGAAACCAGAAAAAAACACACAATCGCAGGTCTACATGGCCGCACAAAATGCTTGGAATGTGCAGGAGAGATTCCAGTTCTCCCATTTTTACCAGCACTGGGATGGATGAACTTGTCCTAGATGGAAGTTGGTTTATGTGGGTATTGAGAGTTGTTGTACCATCCAAGCTGAGAGCTAAAGTGTTGGAGGAGCAACATCTAGGCATGGTCAAAATTAAAGTGTTGGATCAAAGGTTTGTCTGATGACCTGCAATAGATCAGCAGATCGAGCAGCTGATCATGCACTGTTCAGGATGCTAACCCATCCAGAAGATGCCAAGAGCACCCCTCCATCCCTGGGAATGGTCTGCATTGCATTGGTAGAAGGATCATGCTGATTTTGACGGACCAATCAGAGGTACACATTTCTTGGTATTAGTGGATGCAGGTACAAAGTGGCCAGAGGTGTTCCCACTAGACTCCACTAAAGCTTCCCGAACTACTAATGTGTTGAGAAGCATCTTCTCAAGGACTGGTGTTCTGGTATAGATAGTCAGTGACAATGGACCACAGTTTGTTGTGGAACAGTTTCATTCATTCCTGTAAATGAACGGAATAAGACATATCACATCTTCACTGTACCATCCAGCTACAAATGGCTTGCTGGAAAGGTTTGTCCAGAGTTTAAGGAACACACTGCGAGTAATGTCAGCAGAACACACTGCACTGACACTGAATCAGAAGCTCGCCAATTTCCTCCTTGCATGTCACAAAGCAGCACACTCCACAAGCAACACTTCACCAGCTATGGCGTTCCTTGGTTGTCCATTATGCTCATGCATGAATCTCCTCAAACCCAATCACAGAGAGAGTATGAAGGACAAACAACTGAAAAGAATTGAGGGCCCCTCAAACAAGAAGGTTCACTGCTTCACTTCTGGACAAGCAGTCCTGATCAGAGACTACTGAGATGATCAAAAGTGTGTGCTTGAGAAGATTAAGGACAGAACTGGACCACTCTCCTACACAGTGGAGAATGCACCCGATGTCATCCAGAGATAACACATCGATCAGTTGAGAAGAGCAGAGTCAATTTTCGGAGAAGAAATGTGTTCAGATCTGTCAGAACCATTTCCTGCAGTTCCAGAGTCAGCTCCTACAACCACCACTTAGGAGGCCCCAGAACCTTTCCAGCAAGCCATTTGTAGCTGGATGGTACAGTGAAGATGTGATATGTCTTATTCCATTCATTTACAGGAATGAATGAAACTGTTCCACAACAAACTGTGGTCCATTGTCACTGACTATCTATACCAGAACACCAGTCTTTGAGAAGATGCTTCTCAACACATTAGTAGTTCGGGAAGCTTTAGTGGAGTCTAGTGGGAACACCTCTGGCCACTTTGTACCTGCATCCACTAATACCAAGAAATGTGTACCTGAGATTGTTTCACAGCCACAAGTCTCACCTGCCAAGCAGAGTGACTCCCCTTGTCGGGTAAGACTTTATCCCACAAGAATAAGAAATATTCCACAGCGATTAAATCTTTAGGCTTGAATGGGATCATTTAAAATTTACCACGCTATGGATGTCTATATAGTTGTTGTATTTTATATATATGAGTTAAGATGCATTTTGCATTGTGGTGGAGTTTACAGCTAAGCAGGGAGCAGTCTTGTGTATTTAATATTTCAGTAATATTGTAAATATATCATTTAGTTAAGCATTCTTTGTTGTTTACGTAGTTCATTAAAAGCTACACATATAAGTAGTGAATGGCATACGTCATTACACCACTACATCAGGGGTGCATGTCTCACTGAAGTAAAAAATGAAACTGGACTACACATGTTTATCCCTGGTTCTCTTGTGCTTTTCCTTCAATTAGTTTTATCTTTCGGAGTGATAAAGCATAACAAGAATGCACAAACTCAGAACTGAACCCTGAACTCCTGAACACCCCAACCTGTAATAGCGTTGCGCTAACCACTATTCTGTGGTGTAGAATTGTTGTATGTAGCACCAGCACACCACTGTAACTTCCTAATATATTTTAATGAGTATGGCAAATAAAGTTGATCGTCGATGCTTAACGTTAAAGATGGCAAGAAGCGTTCAGTAATGATTTTCCTTCCTGTGTGTTCAACGCTGTTTTAACTAAGTAGTGAAGCTTGACATTTCTCAAAATGACTTGTCTCATTTTAACATACATCTTCAATGCCTGTAGCCTGAGGAAATCTTCTAAACTCGTGGATGAATTTATTTCAACTCAAATTACCATACCATCATTACTCATTTCTGAAACCTTCGCTGGGTCAAAGCTTTCAGTAGAATCTCTGAAGCAGCCCTATACAAAAAACAATTGCCTACTCTAGAAAGCGTCACCTTTACTATTGTGAATCATTGATGACAACAAACCTACGCTGTGTGAAATGGCAATCTCTAATGTGTTGAACATTTCCCTGGTCTCTCACATGCACAGAGATGGGCCTGTAAATTGTTCTTGTCAACATTTAAGTCATGATACAGTGTAAGTATTCAAAGTCATATTTCTCACTGTCAAATGGTGCAGGTTCTTAACACCTTATTAATGCTCAGTGAGATTTACAAAATGCAGCTGATGTATAACATTGCAAGTTGTCCTGTTAGTGGGGGGAAGCCAGCAAACTTTCATAGTGACGTAGTGTTAAGTAGCAGATTATGTTCATAGGAGATTTTATGACTGAGACACTGCACACTGATTTTACATTGTTCTGTATATTTAATGGAATAACTCTCGCTTATATCTTCAGATTACTATGAAATTCTTTACATTTGCTTCAGATTCTGTTCAAACTAAAAGCTGCAAGGTGGAAGTGAAGAAAGCCAAGCACATTGGAATCCTCATCATGTTTACTCGAAGGCCAGGTACCAGTAGCAACACACACACACACACACACACACAAAATGCTGGAGGAACTCAGCAGTACAAGCAGCATCTATGGAGGGGAAGAAGCAGTCAATGTGAAAATAGATTCTTGATGTGATCTTTGCCACAATCTGAGTACAAAATACAGCACTTTTCACAACAGTGGGAAAACAAGACTGAGATTTAATGATGACAGACACGCTGCGGGAACCTGCTATGATGTGATTTTCCAATTATACCTGATGTGGGGCTGAGGCCTTTACCAGTTTAATAGCCAGAGCCAGAAGAAAGGGAGGAGAAGTGACTGTTAGGTGGAAGGGGGATATTTAAGTTTTGAAATCCATCCATCCAGTAATTCATCAAAGAGGCCAGAAGCATGGTGATTAATCCCAGATCTTAAATGTTGGAATGGTACTTGATGGGGGAGGAGAATTGCTTGCACCCAAGGCCAAGCTGCTCTTGCCTAATAATCACAAATACGTGTTTGATTGAAAGTTAATGGATAGTCATAAGAAGCATGCTTTTTTTTCTGTCTTTGGTCTGGCATTGGTAAGGCCAATCACAAAAGCACAATTGCTGCTCCAATTAACTCAGTGCAGGCTGAAGAATGAACCTGGGGACATCTGGTGTGTATCAGTTAATTACCCTGGGGCTAGTGCACTACTAAAAGATTCATTAAAATGAACTGTACTGGACTTCAACTTTTAACAGAACTTTACTTCCTTGAAACACTTTTTAAGTTATATTCTTCTGCATGTTAGGTTCTCTATCCCCACATAAGGGATTGCACAGTCACCTCCCAAAGATCCTGCTAACACCACATATCAGGTTCTGTTCGCACTATAGGAATGCAGGCCATCTGCGGGAGCATCAGAGTCCTTCCCTGGCTGCCCTAAGAGCATTAAGCAATGGGACAAAAAGGTTGTCTAAAGCACACACAGTTTCCAGTGATAAACTGCTTTGATGGGTTCATTCATGCCTGTCAGTGACAAAATTTAAGGACAAAGTCTTTTTAAATCCTGAGCTCCAAGTTTTTCTCTGTTTAAGGCAGGACCCAGCAGAAGACTGTTGTCAAGAGGGGTCTTCGCCAACATTAAGTGAATGGATGCATCAGCAACCATCCCAGGTGTGGCACCATAATTAGGATATTGATTAGAATGGGGAAGGGGGCAAGAGGTGGTGCAGGATCAAAAATAACAAGTGACATCTAAACTACCCTTTAGGGGATCACATTAAAACTAGAACAAGCAGTAAAATGTAACATTGCACAGGCCTTCTCATCTAAATCCCCAGCCACCCTTCCTCCTCCTCTTGGTTACAATGTCTTGAATCACACCAAGTCCCATTCACCATTCTTTGTTTACAGGTTTACATTGGCTCCTCTTGATTTTAAAATATCTACCACATCTCAGAAATAGTATAGGGATGTGACGCCGACTTTGTGAAGCCAAATGCCCTATACCTGTGGGAATGAGGCTTGTAAATCTTACAGCTCTTTCTTTCTGCTCATTTTCCCCGTTGAGGAAGCTAACAAACTATTGATGCTCCACAAATGATGTATTGGCTGTGTGCGTAGTAAACTGAGGTTGTTTATGATGCCCACAGCAATTTTGTAAGGATGCACTGACAGAAGAATTTATAGCCAATGTGACCTTCATAGGCTCCAAGTTACACTCTGGCAGATGGTCTGGGCAACTTACAGTCCCAATGCTGGAATTAGAGCAGTCTTAAAAACTAATGCTTTTGCTGCTTCTGATTGGATGATCTGTTCCTGAATACCTGTCTGTTCTAATGCCTCTAACTTTCTCCTCTTGTAATGTGTGCAGATTTTTGTCCTTCTTTTCCCCTTATGTAGTAGGTTATATCATAATACCAGTATCATGGCCACTCACCAAGTGAAGACAAGCAAATCACATTGAACAATTCCGTAAACAGTGTCACATCTGATCCTCTGAATTCTTCTCAAAACTGCATCACTCTGACCAAGTATCCATCCATCTCCATAGTATTGCATGCCATTATCACTGCCTTCCCTTATATGCTACTTGCTGGATTAAGGAAATGATGTTACAAATGCCCAGATGATCACAATAAAGACCTGATCAAGATTACTGGAGAACTGAGTTTTAACCAGGAAATTGCAGAGTGCAAATATCAGAAATTGTTGGATACAAATCATGTTTAGTTAATCTATCCTCAAAACTTAACCTTTAAAATTTGCTCAGTGCTGCAGAGATATTATTCTTGTTTCATCTTAGATCAGACCCAAAGTATATGCTGGTGTCTCAGAAAAGAAAATCTGCATCCTGTTTGGGTTTTTAAACCTGGGTTATTTACAGGCATCACATTAAACACATGAGCTCTGCATGATTTGTTTGGTATTCTGAATGTAGAATAGTGTAATTCAATTAGCAAATGTAGTGGAACTGCTATTTAGAACCTCATTATTCAATCCTTTCATCGGTTCAATTACGCACCTCTACAGTTTAGGAAGATAGATGGAGGTCATTTGGGAGCTGTAAAGCACATTCAATTGAATACAAATCTATAATGGTCTTAAACTAATTTACACTTGTTTTCTGCTGTTCTCCAGCAAGAGGCTCCAATTGAAACCTAAGACCAATGAATGAGAAGTCCATTACTGCCTTCTCCTTGTTACCAAGATTTTAAGTGCAGCACTAATAAAACAAAATGTAAAGGCAACAGGGATACACTAGATTATTGTTAGCAATGCTTCTAAAAGGCGACAAGCAATCGTGACAGCAATACTAACGTACAACTTTGCACAGATAAGCTAAAGTGGTTCATTTTTTATGGTTAAGACAGTGATCCCTTCTGAACATGAAAAAGCTGCCCATGAAAATCTAGCAGCTTTTATGTTGAAAACTTAATTCTTCCATTGTCTTTTGCTACCATCCATCAGTACAAAGAAGTTCTGGATGGCCAACAGTGATGATATCACCAAGCTGGCTGAGCAGCCAATCAGAAAGAGAGAAAACAAGGACGGAAAATACACAATCTGCATTTCCTATTTTAAAATAAATTTTAAAATGTGGCTTGCACGTATGAAGGGGAAGTTGAAACATTTAATATTTGTTTTCATTCTATGATATAATACCCACATAAATAATGTTGAAGGAATACAGAGAAAATTTACAAGGATATTGCCAGGTCTGGAGGATCTGAGTTACAAGGAAAGATTGAATAGTTTAGAACTTTATTCCTTGGAACATAGAAAGATTGAGAGCAGATTTGATAGAGGTATACAAAATTATGAGGGGCATAGATAGGGTAAAAGCAAGCAGGCTTTTTCCACTGAGGCTGGGTAGGACTACAACCAGAAATCATAGGTTAAGGGAGAAAGGAAAAAAGTTTAAGGGGAACGTGAGGAGAAGCCTCTTCAGTCAGAGGGTCCTGAGTGTGTGGAATAAGCTGCCAGCACAAGTGGTGCATGCGAGCTCAATTTCAACATACGTGGATGATAGGGGTATGGAGGGCTGTGGGCCCAGTGCAGATCGATGGGAGTAGGCATTTAAGTGGTTTGGCTTGGACAAGATGGGCTGAAAGGCTTAGTTATGTGTTGTACTTTTCTATGACTCTATGTTTGGAATGGGAAGAAATCCATAAAGATAAAGGGGAAATATGCAAGCTCCAAACAGACAGCATCAGAAGTCAGGTTTGAACCTGAGTTCCTGGAGTTGTGAAGCAGCATCCCAACTTGCTGTTCCTCTGTGCCACCCCATGTTATAGTGTATAAATGTCACAGGTTGTTGTCAGTTCAACTGCCTTTGCTTGATTGTATTGGAGAGGGTAGCAGACAGCCCAACCTATGGAGGATGGCTGAATCATGCTTGATTTCACATGGAAATCCCAAAATTATTGTCTATTTTACCAATGTAATGTCAATGAACACCCAAATGATTGGGTCTCATTAAAATGCAAAATTAAAGCCTGTATCTTTTCTCTTTGTTACATATTCTCAATAGCTTCCTTAATTTATTCATTATGCAATCCACATTATATATCTTTTACAAAACAATTCAGAAAACATCTAGATCCTAATCATCTCCCTACCACATACTTAAACTTTCAATATAAGCTTTCCAAAAATTACTCTGGTTTGATTTTTTTTCATTCTCTCAGAAAATGATATGACTTCATGAACAAACTAATTTTTTGAAAAAGTAAACACTTGGATCTATATAGTGATTTCTACAATCCTATAAAATGAAAGGAGTGCATCTGAATTTTCCTTCCTGGTGTAATGTAGGAATTGTAGGATGGAAAATTTCTGAAGGCAACATGGCCAGATAGCCAGAATCAGAATCGGTTTACTATCACTGGCATATGTCTTCAGGTTCCTGTACCTCCTCCTTGATGATAGCTATGAGAAGAGGACAATTTTTAATGTTAATTATTGAGTGATAAATGTGGCTAGGCAACAGGATATTTCGTCTATTCTGCTTCAGAATACTGTACTACCTGAGAGCTGGCACCTGGGTTTAATATTTCTACCCAACAGTTTCCTATTCCCTAACCAGTGCACTGGTTATCAGATTGCATTTTTTTTTTGCTCAGATCTCTGGAATTTGATGTAAATTCCCAGCACTTTAATTCTAAGTTCAAAGTAAATTTATTCTCAAAATGTATATATGTTACGACGTATTACCCTGAGATTCACTTTCCTGCAGGCACTTACAGGGAAAAAAAATAGAATTTTACAAAAGTCTACATAAACAAAGACTGACGAACACCAATGTATAAAAGAAAGAAAACTGCAAATAAAAATAATATTGAGAATATGAGTTGTAAAGAGTCCTTGAGAGTGAGACTATAGATTATAGAACCAGTTCAGAGCAGTATAACCATATAACAATTACAGCACGGAAACAGGCCATCTCGGCCCTGCTTGTCCATGCCGAATGCTTACTCTCACCTAGTCCCATCGACATGCACTCAGTCCATAACCCTCCATTCCTTTCCTGTCTATATATCTATCCAATTTTACTTTAAATGACAATATCGAACCTGCCTCTACCACTTCTGCTGGAAGCTCATTCCACACAGCTACCATTCTCTGAGTAAAGAAGTTCCCTCTCATGTTATCCCTAAACTTTTGCCTCCTAACTATCAACCCATGTCCTCTTGTTTGAATCTCCCCTACTCTCAATGGAAAAGACCTATCCATGTCAAGTCTATCCATCCCCCTCATAATTTTAAATACCTCTATTAAGTCCCCCCTCAACTTCTATGCTCCAAAGAAGAAAGACCCAACTTGTTCAACCTTTCTCTATAACTTAGGTGCTGAAATCCACGTAACATTCTAGTAAATCTTCTCTATACTCTCTCTATTTTATTGACATCTTTCCTATAATTTGGTGACCAGAACTGTACACAATACTCCAAATTCGGCCTTACCAATGCCTTGTACAATTTTAACATTACATCCTAACTCCTATACTCAATGCTCTGATTTATAAAGGCCAGCATACCAAAAGCTTTCTTCACCACCCTATCCACATGAGATTCCACCTTCAGGGAGCTATGCACCATTATTCCCAGATCCCTCTGTTCTACTGCATTCTTCAATTCCCTACCATTTACCATGTATGTCCTATTTTGATTAGTCCTACCAAAATGTAGCACCTCACATTTATCAGCATTAAACTCCATCTGCCAACTTTCAGCCCACTCTTCTAACTGGTCTAAATCTCTCTGCAAGCTTTGAAAACCTACTTCATTACCCACAGTGCCACCTATCTTAGTATCATCTGCATACTTACTAATCCAATTTGCCACCCCATCATCCAGAACATTAATATATATGACAAACAACAATGGATCCAGTACAGATCCCTGAGGCACACCACTAGTCACCAGCCTCTAATCTGACACACAGTTATCCACTACTACTCTCTGGCGTCTCCCATCCAGCCACTGCTGAATCCATTTTACTACTTCAATATTAATACCTAACGATTGAACCTTCCTAACTAACCTTCTGTGTGGAACCTTGTCAAAGGCCTTACTGAAGTCCATATAGACAACATCCACAACTTTACTCTCATCAACTTTCCTAGTAACCTCTTCAAAAAATTCAACAAGATTTGTCAAACATGACCTTCCACGCACAAATCCATGTTGACTGTTCCTAATCAGACCCTGTCTATCCAGATGATTATATATACCATCTCTAAGAATACTTTCCGTCAATTTACCCACCACTGACGTCAAACTCACAGGCCGATAATTGCTAGGTTTACTCTTAGAACCCTTTTTAAACAATGGAACAACATGAGCAATGCGCCAATCCTCCAGCACAATCCCCGTTTCTAATGATATTTGAAATATTTCTGTCAGAGCCCCTGCTATTCCTACACTAATTTCCCTCAAGGTCCTGTCAGGACCTGGAGACTTATCCACTTTTAAATTCCTTAAATGTGCCGGTACTTTCTCTTCTCTAATCATCATAGTTTCCATAACTTCCCTACCTGTTTCCCTTACCTTACACAATTCTATATCCTTCTCCTTAGTGAATACTGAAGAAAAGAAATTGTTCAAAATCTCCCCATCTCTTTTGGTTCCACACATAGCTGTCCACTCTGATTCTCTAAGGGACCAATTTTATCCCTCACTATCCCTTTGCTATTAATATAACTGTAGAAACCCTTTGGATTTATTTCTACCTTACTTGGCAAAGCAACCTCGTATCTTCTTTTAGCTTTTCTAATTTCTTTCTTAAGATTCTTTTTACATTCTTTATATTCCTCGAGCACCTCATTTACTCCATGCTGCCTATATTTATTGTAGATATCTCTGTTTTTCTGAACAAAGTTTCCAATATCCCTTGAAAACCATGGCTCTCTCAAACTTTTAACGTTTCCTTTCAACCTAACAGGAACATAAAGATTCTGTACCCTCAAAATTTCACCTTTAAATTACCTCAATTTCTCTATTACATCCTTCCCATAAAATGATTTGTCCCAATCCACTCCTTCTAAATCCTTTCGTATCTCCTCAAAGTTAGCCTTTCTCCAATCTCAACCCTGGGTCCAGGCCTGTCCTTCTCCATAATTATATTGAAGCTAATGGCATTCTGATCACTGGACCGAAGTGCTCTCCAACACATACCTCCGTCACCTGACCTATCTCATTCCCTAACAGGAGATCCAACACTGCCCCTTCTCTAGTTGGTACCTCTATGTATTGCTGCAAAAAACTATCTTGAACACATTTTACAAACTCCAAACCATCCAGCCCTTTTACAGTATGGGCTTCCCAGTCTTTGTGTGGAAAATTAAAATCTCCCACAATCACAACCTTGTACTTACTACAAATATCTGCTATGATAAGCAGTGGTGAATGAAATTAGCCATACCAGTTCAGGAGCTGGATGGTTGGAGGATAATCAGTATTCCTGAACCTGGTGGTGTCTACCTTTTGCCCAAATAGTGAGATGGATGCTGCTTCCTTGTGGCTGAGCTTCATGTCCAGTAAGTAGACACAGTGGTGGAAACAGCTTTGCCTGTGATGGACTGGTCGGTATCCACAACTTTCTGTAGCCTTTTCCATTATTGGGCATTAAGAAGGGAACTACAGCGACGACTTAGAATTATTGGTGCAGAAAAGCCTATATTTTACCTTTATAAATAATGCACATGAACTAGTCCAGTAAGCAAGAAATAAAAGCATTTGGGTAGTGTCTTAGAACTCTTCTCCTCAGATTCTTCATCGTAGAAGATAGGATATCCACTGACATCTTTTACAAAGTCATTGATTCCTATAGTTACCATGACTACACTTCCTTCCAACCTGTCACTTGCAATAATGCTATTTTCCTCTCTCAGTTCCTCAGAATTCATCACATCAGTTCTTATAAGACTTGCCATTCCTGAATATCCAAGATGTCCTCTTTTTTCAGAAAAAGGGGTTTCCCTCCCCCTCCTCACTGCACTTGCATTTCACTTGACATCTTCACTTGCATTTCTTCTATTTCCTGCACACCTGCCCTCACATTATTCCCCCTCAGATATAACAGATTACCTCTGTTCTTACCTACGACCCCACAAGCATCCACATTTAACATATACTTCTCCAAAGTTTCTACAGTCTCCATCGGGACCCCACTCCAGAAATATCTTACCCTCTCCTCCTGCTTTGCTTTCTGCAGAGTTGCTGTCTCTATGAGTCTCTTGTCCACTCCTCCCTACCCACTATCCCCTTCCAGGCACTTAGCGTCACCGTAGTGTAGTGGTTAGAGTGTAGCTCAGGACATTGGGTTTCAGAGTTCAATGCCTTTGTAGGTTATGTCAGTATGACCTTCCCATGGAATGTGTGGGTTTTTGCTGGGTTATCTAGATTTCTCCCACAGTCCGAAGATGTATTGGGTAGGTTAACTGCTTACGGAAGATTGTCCCGTGATTGTGTTAGTGTTAAATCGGGTTGCTGGGGTGGTGCGGCTCGAAGAGCCGGGAGTGCCTACTCTGCACTGTATCTCTAAGTAAATAAAATCACACCAACTGTTACACTTTCTCCTTCACCACCATTCAAGGTCCCAAACCATTCTTCCAAGTGAGGCAGTCCTTCGTCTGTGAATCAGTTGGTGTTATTTATTGTATCCAGTGCTCCAGGCGCATCCTCCTCTAGTTTGCTGAGACCTGATGCAGACTCAGAGATCACTTTGTTGAGCACCTTCAGTCCATCTGCTTTGTCAGTCAGTATCTCCCATATGTCAGCCATTTTAATTCCACTTTCCATTCACAGCCTGTTTTACTGCTGAGTTGAGGCTAGACATAGATCAGAATAGAGCACCATATTCCACCTTGGTAGTCTCTAACCTGACAGCATGAACACTGATGTCTTGACCTTCTGATAATCACTCCCTTCTGTCTCTTCTTTGTTTTCTCTTACCCACCAGGCCACATCATCTTTCATTCCCCTCTACTGCTCTCTTGATCTGCCCATTACCCACGCATTCCTCTCCCTGGTTCCCCTCTTCACCTCCTGACCTTTATTCCATGGTCCTATCAAATTCCATCTTCTTCAGTCCGTTTTCACTTCCACCTATCACTTCCTGACTTCTTACATGATTCCCAATCTCCCCCTCCCTTCCCTGCCTACCTTCCCACTCAACTGGATTCACCTATCCCCGGCACCTCTCCCCTAAAACCTTAATACTGACCATCCCTCCTCTTTTTTTCCAGTCTGGATGAAAGGTGTCGGCCTGAAATGTTGCAGAACATTTCCTTCCATTGATGCTGCTAAATCTCACTTCTGAGTGTTGCTCTTCGTTAAAATTCTTTTGGAGGAAATGTCACGATATACACATGCTACATAAAACAATAAAATAAACACCTTTTGGTGACATTACATTATATAAGTAGGGGAATAAGTCTGGACATTGCCTGAACTGTGGGCAATATCAGTAAAGGGCTTTGCCTGAGAAATTGGAATGTCATAATACTTCTGAATAATGTGTGTCACATGACCGGCAACAATGAATATAGAATTGAAAACACAAAATAATCTGCAGATGCTGGGATCAAAGAATTGAGTCAGGTTTTATAAAAACAAACAAACAAACATTTACTAAACTTTGCTCAAAAATAAGAAAATGTTTTTAAACGACTAACTTAACCGGAAGTTTACTGTTATACGGCAACTCTGGAACAGTTCTTAAAAAGGTAAATGTGAAAACAGTTCTTAAAGTGGTAAATTCGAAAGTCCAAGGTATTTATACAGTCAATTAGGAGAGACTTTCCTGAAGCAAAGAATTCCTCGAAGACGTGTCGTTACTGCTGATCCTAGCCGGAATCTACCTTGTCCGCAGGATTCATGATGACAGAAATAAACAGCTTAAAAGGAACTGATCTTTTTCCTGGTGAGGCCACTCTCCCAGTGGCCACACATTTTAATTCCACATCCCATTCCCATTTTGATATGTCTATCCATGGCCTCCTCTACTGTAAGGGTGAAGCCACACTCAAGTTGGAGGAACAACACCTTATATTCCGTCTGGGTAGCCTCCAACCTGATGGCATGAACATTGACTTCTCTAACTTCCACTAATGCCCCACCTCCTCATCATATCCCATCCGTTAGTTATTTATATACACACATTCTTTCTCTCTCTCTCTCCTTTTTCTCCCTCTGTCCCTCTGACTATACCCCTTGCTCATCCTCTGGGTTTTCCCCGCCTCCCCGCTTTCCTTCTCCCTGGGCCTCCTGTCCCATGATCCTCTCATATCCCTTTTGCCAATCACCTGTCCAACTCTTGGCTCCATCCCTCCCCCTCCTGTCTTCTCCTATCACTTTGGATCTCCCCCTCCCCCTCCCACTTTCAAATCTCTTACTAGCTCTTCCTTCAGTTAGTCCTGACGAAGGGTCTCGGCCCGAAACGTCGACTGTACCTCTTCCTAGAGATGCTGCCTGGCCTGCTGCATTCACCAGCAACTTTGATGTGTGTTGTCAGTATAAACTGTTCTCATTGATACTATTCATATGCATGTGATCCATATCCCTTTTTTTCACTGCCTGTTCATGTGTCTGTTTAAATGCTTAAACTTTACTATCGTATACAAGCCTTTTTATTACTATAAATTACATTATTACTGGAATTTACATTTCTTAGATACTCTTTGCAGATCAATAACCCGGTTCTGTGGTTACCAATTACTTGATCACAATGCTTCAAAACCCATGTTGATCGTATCAGTACTGTGCATAACTTAGGATCTGGTGTTAGCCCTATGCATTATTTTAATAACCTAAACTCTGGGTAAATATGGGGAGGTACCTAAATACCACTTACAAATAATTAATAGCATTGTGCTTTGGCAATTACCTCTGCTTCATGAAGAAATATTACATACTACAAAAGGAGAGCAAGGACACAATGTAAGGGAGGAACTTAATAGATTTAATCTTTTGAAAAAGAACTCCAGAATTAAAGCAACTAAAGCAAATAGTCACTTCTTGACAGCAAAGTAATTGGTGAAGAAATTGCTTATGCATTTGTCATAATTTTCCAAAACACTCTTAGGTTCTGGAGTTTTTGATTTTTGTGATAGCAAAAATGCAAATATTACAGGGAAAAAAAAAGTGACAGCCTGTCAGTTTAATGCTATTTTGTGGAAAGCTGTGTGAATCTATCACAAGAGACAGAATGACTGAGGACTTGTATAGTAACACCTGATATGAGATTATGCATGAATTTTTGATGAAGAGCACATATCTGACTTATAGCATTGATTCTTATTTTGAGGAGATTGTTAACTTGGTAGACACAGAAGTGTCTATTGTTGTTACATATCTGGACTTCCAAAAGACAATTGAGAAGGTTCTGCCTGAGAGAATATGAGAAAAGAGATGGCATGGGGAATAGTTTCTGATTGCTATCTATAACAAGCTTTCTCCAAGCCTCTATAATGGGTTATTAGCTATTCATCATGTACATTGTGATTCAGAAGATAACTTCGATAATGCAGAGTGCTGACACTTATATCCAAGTCTGCTAAGCAAACTATGCTAGGAGGTACCATGTGTTTATGGAAGCTGAAGGTTAGAGACACATGCACAGTACAGGTGAATGAACAAAATTGGATTAAACAAAGATCAGTAAGGGAGAGTGAGATGACAAGATCGGTGAGTATGAGCATGGAGTGGTGTTATTTATAGCAGCCAACTGTTCACAATCTATGTCTGTAATTTGGAGGAGAAGTTGAAGAAGAATATTTTCAAGTTTACTGTTATTACAAAGCTGAATGACAGTGTTTGCTGTGAGGATTTATTTAAAGATACAAAATAGAACAAGATTACAAGAGTCATTTTGAAGTTGGGAGGCTACAATCTGAGAGACCCTGCAGAAATTGGTGCCGAGGACCTTTAATCCTCATCAATAATTTGGACAAGGGGTTATCCGTAATATTTCCAAGTTTGCTGATGATGCATAGCTAGGTGGCAATGTGAGCTGGGAAGGAGATGCAGAGGGCCTTAAGGGAGATCTAGACCGATTAATTGAATGGTAGACGGAATATAATGGGAGGAATGTGGAATCATCTACTTTGAAAGAAAAAATATAGAAAGGCAGAGCATATTTCAAATGGCATAAGATTGAAAGGAATTAACATTTATAGAATGTCACTGAAAATCAACATCCCGGGTACAGCAAGCAATTAGGACAGTAAATTATACATTTGCTTTCATTGCAAGTTTAAGATTTGAGTCTGAGACTAGATTACAAAATTATGTTGCATGCTGTTGAATCTGCATCTGAAATGTTCTTTATCAGCCTGATCTTCCCACCTGAGAAAAGATGTAGTTTTAATAGAGGAAGTGCAGTGAAAGTTCATCAAATTGTTTCCTGGGATGATCAGCTGAGTGTGTAAGAATGAGAAGTAATCTCAGTGAAGCACATAAAATTCTTATAAAGTTTGACATGGTTGAAGAAGAATTGACATTGTGGTATAGGACAGAAATGGGAAAATATTTCTTCACCCAAAGGGTAATGTATCTTTGAATTCTCAACCCAAGAAGACTAGGGTGATTCAGTCACAGAGAATATGTCAGAAAGTGATTGATAGATTTTTAGATGTTAAGGCATTCAAGTACAAAAGTAAGTTGACCAATAATATAAAAGAGGATACCAAAAGTTTCTTCAGATATATAAAGTGTAAAAGAAAGGTGAGAGTGGATATTGGACCGCTGGAAAATGATGCTGGAGAGTTAGTAATGGGGGACAAGGAAATGGTATTGCATCAGTCTTTACTGTGGAAGACACTAGTCATACGGTGGAAGTTCCAGGTGTCAGGGGTCATGAAATGTGTGAAGTCACCATAACTAGAGAGAAAGTTCTTGGGGAAACTGAAAGGACTGAAGGTAGATGAGTCAACTGGACCAGATGGTGTACATCTCAGGGTTCTGAAAGAGGTAGCTGAAGAGATTGTGGAGGCATTAGTAATGATATTTCAAGAATCACTAGATTCTGGAATGGTTCTGGAAAATGGATAATTGCAAATGTCACTCCACTCTTCAAGAAGGGAGAGAGGCAGAAGAAGGGAAACTATGGCCCAGTTAGTCTGACCTCAGTGGTTGGGAAGATGTTGGAGTTGATTGTTAAGGATGAGGTTGCAGCGTACTGGAGGCACATGATAAAATAGGCAATAGTCAGAATGGTTTCCTCAAGAGAAAATCTTGCCTGAGAAACCTGTTGGAATTATTTGAAGAAATAACAAGCAGAATAGACAAAGGAGAATCAGTTGATGTTGTTCACTTGGATTTTCAGAAGACCTATGACAGGAGACCACACATGAGGCTGTTTAACAACCTACAAGCCCATGGTGTTACAGGAAAGATTCTAGCATGGATATAGCAGTGGCTGGTTGGTAGGGGACAAAGAGTGGGAATAAAGAGAGCCTTTTCTAGTTGGCTACCAGAGACTAGTGGTGTTCCACAGGGATCTGTGTGGGACCAGTTCTTTTTACTTTATATGTCAATCGCTTGCATGTTGGAATTTATGGCTTTGTTGCAAAGTTTGCATACGATATGAAGATAGGTGGAGGGGAAGGTAGTTTTGAGGTAGTAGAGATACTACAGAAGGTCTCAGACAAATTTGGAGAATGGGCAAAAAATGGCAGATGGAAAACAGTGACTGGAAACGTATGGTCATGTACATTTGTAGAAGAAATGAAAGGGTTGACTATTTTCTAAGTTGAGAGAAAATATTAAAAAAACTGAGGTGCAAAGCGACTTGGGAGTCCTTGTCCAAGATTCCTTAAAGGTTAATTTGTAGGTTGAGTCAGTGGTGAGGAAGGTAAATGCAATGCTAGCATTCATTTTGAGAGGACTAGAATATAAAAGCAAAGATGTAATGTTGAGACTTTATAAAGCACTGGTGAGGCCTCACAGAGTATTTTGAGCAGTTTTGGGCCCCTTATCTTCGAGAGGATGTGCTGAAATTGGAGAGGGTTCAAAGCAAGTTCACGAAAATGATTCCAGACTAAATGGTTTGTCACATGAAGAGCATTTGATGGCTCTGGCTCTGTATTCAGCAGAATCCAAAAGGATAAGCGGTGACCTAATTGAAACCTATCAAATGGTGAAGGACCTTGACAGAGTGGATGTGGAGAGGATGTTTCCTACTCTGGGAGAGTCTAAGACCAGAGGACACAGCCTCAGAATACAGGGGCATCCTTTTAGAATGGAGTTGAGGAGGGATTTATTTAGCCAGAGAGTGGTGAATCTGTGGAATTCTTTGCCACAGACAGCTGTGCAGCCCAAGTCTTTGTGTATATTTAAGGCAGAAGATGATAGATTCTTGATTGGTTAGGGCATGAAAGGATATGGGGAGAAGGCAGAAGTTTGAGGTTGAAAGGAAAATTAGATCAGCCATGTTGAAATAGTGGAGCAGACTTGATGGGCCAAATGGCCTAATTCTGCTCCTATATCTTATGATCCTATAGTCAATTAAGAGATCTGGAGGAAAGTTGCACTGGGGTCAATAATCATCTACAAGCTTATTATGTGACAGAGGAGCACGAGGACAAAATGGTTCATCTTGCTTTTATACCATATATTTCTGATGTATAGACTGGACACATCCAGCTGTAACTTACTCAAGTACAGTTAATAATTTTTTTACACTGTCAACTACGCATCTGTTTGTGCCATGATAGACCGTCCTGTTGACAATAAGATTCTTTCATTCTCTTGTGTTTTTCTGGTTTATTGCTTCTATGTGTATAAACATAAATTAAAATACAGTTAAATTTATATTCTAATTCTTATCCATTTGTTAAATGTTGTAAAACCCTCTGAATATTGTCAATCTCCATTCAATAATTCTGCAGTACTGTATTGTGGGTACTCTTTGTCATATCACTCATAAATAGCTACTTCCTCTGGAACAGAACAGCTGTATGTTTAACAGCCTTTGGCTGAGTATTTCATATTGAACATTAGCCTAGCTTTCTAGAGCAATAGACATTGCTTAAATCTATTTAAATAATTGAGAGTGAAGGCAATGAGGCAAGCCTAATTTTCTATATAATATTTACTTCAAGTTAATGATTTCAGAGTCTGTTTTATTTATGAGTTATTTTGATTACATGTAAAATGTAAGGTGGCTAAGGAGATTTAGAAACATTTTAGAGTTTGGCTCCTTGCCTGCAGATTTCTGAGCTTGAATTCCAGACCTACCCATTACTCAACTGCACTTCATTTAGATGTATGCTATATGTCAACCAGGCCACTGGATGACGGATTTTATCTCAGGAGGATGGGCTGGTGTTGGAGAGAGGTGCTTAGGGGAGGCTGTATTTTACTTGACAGTTGACATCATCAGGATTATCCTGATGAATAAGATTTATGGCATTTACTATGGATAAAGATAGCCTACAGTCAATACATATTATTATGTGCTGCAGTTAAAGAATGATGCGTGATGAAAGATCATGAGAAATCATGATTTTAGCTCACTTTAGCTCCTTTTTTCTTACATTTTCTCACTCCTCTTCAACTGGAGCAGTGCTGAATGTGCTGCAAATACCTCTCAATTTTGGTGACAGTGCCATTCATCAAAAGATGACATGTGGTTGATTTAGGGTAAAGTTACACATGTTAGGTCTCACCTTTCATGGGGTGAAGGATATTTTCCATTCTTCAAATGTTTTCCTTATGTCATCTTCCCTGAAGGTAATAGCTTTGAGGAATATAATAACAAGAAAAAAAAGGGAAGTATAGTCTATTTTAGGAGATTTCCACTTAAATTAAATTATTTTTTTCTCAGCTTTCTTCATCCTATAATTTTCTGCTAACATCTAAGTATTAAAGGTATATATTTCACCATTAAAATACCACAGGATTGAGTTAACATTGCTGTGTTGTATAATGCAATAGTTAATTACCAAACTTCTTAATTAGCTCACAAAAAAATTCCAATAGTAGAAAGTGCATTGTTTATGGATGTTAATCTCCTGCTACCAACCCTTTTCAAAGAATAAACATAGAAATAAATTATGACAAGCTTCTTAAAACTTAATTGCATTTTATGATTAAAATGTAAATCTTATTTTGCAGCTCCTCAGACCACATTTGACATCAAGGTGCTTCTGCTCTTTATTTATTGGTATTGGCAATGAGGGCTAGATGAATCAATCAAGGTATTTCCTCTAATAAGAAGAGAAATTAATTGAAATGATCAGCAAGACAATCAGTGGAGAGAAAAATAGATTTAAGTTTTAGATAAATAAATCAATAAATGATCCTTCACCAGTCTAGCTATTGCTGTTTCTATTTCAGATTTCTAGCATCTGCAGTTTTATTAAAGTGAAAGTTCTTTGTGCGTCATTCTCTTTCATTGTATGGTTGATAATGGGTTGGGGGACCACAGTAATATTGCTAGTAGAGCTGCTGCCTCACAGTGCTAGAGACTTGGTTGAATCCTGACCTCAAGTGCTGTCTCTGTAGAGTTTGCATACGCTCCCTGTGAATGCACGGGTTTCCTCTGAAAGCTCTGGTCCCCTCCCAGAGCTCCCAAAGATGTGTAGGTTGGTATATCAGATGGCCAATGTAAATTTCACCTTGTCATACAAGGGAATTTATGTAGGATTAGTGTAAAAGGTGCATGATGATTGGCGTGGAGTTAGCCAGCTGAGTGGCCTGGTTAAGTGCTATATTTCTCTTTAATTAATAAATTCAACATTACAACAGTTGAAAAGGTTCACAAATTTCCTGTCCTGTGATTTATATTTTCATATTATTACAAAGTAGAAGAAATGGTATTGGAAAAGGGGAATTTTCAGGGCACAAATGAAGCATTTCCGCTTATCAAGTCCATGCTGGCCCACAGAGCAATTCAAAACTCTGTAACTTATTTTCCCCACATAGCCATCAAAGTTCAAAGTTCGAAGTAAGTTTATTATGAAAGTACATATATGTTACCACAAACAACCCCCAGATTCATTTTCTTGCGGGCATTCCCAGTAAATACAAAGAAACACAATAGAATCAATGAAATGCTGTACATAACAAAACAGACATACAACCAATATGCAAAAGCAAATGAACTGTGCAAATACAAAAAAAAACAATAGTAATAATAAATAAGCAATAAATATTGAGAACATGAGATGAAGAGTCCTTGAAAGTTAAATTGAGCCTTTTTGTTGACTTTGTGGAGCAATCCATGTTCCAAACCTATACTGGTATCTGTCCCCCACTTTTCCTTCGCTACATCGACGACTGCATTGGCGCTGCTTCCTGCACGCATGCTGAGCACGTTGACTTCATTACCTTTGCCTCCAACTTTCACCCTGCCCTCAAGTTTATCTGGTCCATTTCCGACACCTCCCTCCCCTTTCTAGATCTTTCTGTCTCTATCTCTGGAGACAGCTTATCTACTGATGTCTATTATAAGCCTACGGACTCTCACAGCTATCTGGACTATTCCTCTTCTCACCCTGTCTCTTGCAAAAATGCCATCCCCTTCTCGCAATTCCGCCGTTTCCGCTGCATCTGCTCTCAGGATGAGGCTTTTCATTCCAGGATGAAGGAGATGTCCTCTTTTTTTAAAGAAGGGGGCTTCCCTTCCTCCACCATCAACTCTGCTCTCAAACGCATCTCTCCCATTTCACACACATCTGCTCTCACCCCATCCTCCCGCCACCCCACTAAGAATAGGGTTCCCCTGGTCCTCACCTACAAACCCACCAGCCTCCGGGTCCAACATATAATTCTCCGTAACTTCCACCACCTCCAACGGGATCCCACCACCAAGCACATCTTTCCCTCCCCCCTCTCTGCTTTCTGCAGGGATTGCTCCCTACGCAACTCCCTTGTCCAATTGTCCCCCCCATCCCTCCCCACCAATCTCCCTCCTGGCACTTATCCTTGTAAGTGGAACAAGTGCTACACATGCCCTTACACTTCCTCCCTCACAGCCATTCAGGGCCCCAGACAGTCCTTCCAGGTGAGGCGACATTTCACCTGGGGTGATATACTGCGTCCGGTACTCCTGATGCGGCCTTCTATATATTGGCGAGACCTGGCGCAGACTGGGAGACTATTTCGCTGAACACCTACGCTCTGTCCACCAGAGAAAGCAGGATTTCCCAGTGGCCACACATTTTAATTCCACGTCCCATTCCCATTCTGACATGTCTATCCACGGCCTCCTCTACTGTAAAGGTGAAGCCACACTCAGGTTGGAGGAACAACACTTTATATTCTGTCTGGGTAGCCTCCAACCTGATGGCATGAACATTGACTTCTCTAACTTCTGTTAATGCCCCTCCTCCCCCTCGTACCCCATCCATTATTTATTTATACAGGTTTCCCCCGCCATCCGAAGGTAGAGTGCTCCTATGAAACGGTTCATAAGCCAAAATGTCGTAAAGTGAAGAAGCAATTACCATTTATTTATATGGGAAAATTTTGTGAGCGTTCGCAGACCCAAAAATAACCTACCAAATAATGCCAAATAACACATAAAACCTAAAATAACAGTAACATATAGTAAAAGCAGGAATGATATGATAAATACACAGCCTATATAAAGTAGAAATACTTCTCTACAATGATTGCCTGCACAGATTCTCCGTAGCGAAAATCTCACGCAAGCGCTGTTGGCATAAACATGCTCTCCAGTAACCTTTAAACTACGAAGCTGCCAAATCTACCAAGTAACACGTAAAAATACACAACCTACATAAAGTAGAAATAATGTATATACGGTGTAGTATCACTTACCGGAATTGGGAAAACAGCGCCGAGCACACTGCTGATGGTGTGTTAGACTGAGTCGTCGCACACTGGGTGGTGCAGTGGCCCCCACCCTCCGGGCCGCTGACCCGATACATTGCCGCGAAGAACGCAGCGGTAGCTGGGAGGCACCTAGCATATCTTTAAGAAAAAAGCCGAAATAAACATGCTAATTAATTCGGTGCTGCCCGGCACGTAATTGTTGGACCAAATCAGTGCCGATTGCTGATTGCATCGTCTCTGTTTTGGGCTGACAATTACGTACTAGGCGGTACCTAATTAATCAGCATTTTTATTTCGGCTTTTTTCTTAAAGATGTGCTGTGTGCCTCCCGGCTACTGCTGCATTCTCCGCGAATTGGTACAGTATCTGTCCGGGGCCTGGGTGTTGGGGTGGTGGGACAAAGGGGTATCATCTCATCCGTCGATCAGGGCAGGCAGCTCATCTTCTCCTATGACTGCCCGCCTCGATGTCGAAGCTTGAGGTTCGTCGTCTGCTGTGGCTGATGTGGAAGGCTTGCTTGACTGTTGAGCCTCGCGCATTTTTCTATCATACAGTTGTTTGTAAGCACTCAAACCATCCTGCAAATACCCCTAAACCTACGTACCCTTTCAAAATTAAAGTCGTACTTTATCATTGCAGCGAAAATCTCACGCAGTTGCTTCACTTTCTGCATTCGGTTGCATTCGGTTTCGATTGTTATCCTTTCCTCTTCCAATTGCATCAGCTCTTCATCTATCAGTTCTTGGTCATGGGATGCCAAAACCTCTTCAACATCATCTTTGTCAACTTCCACAAGCCAAACTCACTTTGTCCTTGCTTCGTTCACCACGATCGAAACGCTTAATTATGTCTAGTTTTACGCTAAGTGTAACACCCTTACTCTTTCAGGCTTTTCTGACACCTTAGAACTCATCTTGCTAACAGCTGCTCAGTGCAACGTGTTAAAGCAATGCCGTTCCAAATCCAGGGCAGAGCGGCTGCTCGGGGTGTGCGCTGCCTTTTATCGCGCGCTGCCTTTCTTCATAACAGTGAAAACACCTTCTGAAAGTGAAAACATGGTACTAATGTAGGTCTTTCGTAATAGTGAGGTTTTGTAAAGTGAACGTTCGAAAAGCGGGGGACACCTGATATATATATATATATATATATATATATATATATTCTTTTTCTCTCTCTCCTTTTTCTCCCTCTGTCCCTCTCACTATACTCCTTGCCCATCCTCTGGGCTTCACCCCTCCCTCTTTCTTTCTTCCTAGGCCTCCCATCCTATGTTCCTCTCATATCCCTTTTGCCAATCAACTGTCCACCTCTTGGCTCCATCCCTCCCCCTCCTGTCTTCTCCTATCATTTTGGATCTCCCCCCTCCCCCTCCCACTTTCAAATCTCTTACTAGTTCTTCTTTCAGTTAGTGCTAACGAAGGGTCTCGGCCCAAAACATCGACTGTTTCTCTTCTTAGTGATGCTGCCTGGCCTGCTACATTCACCAGCAACTTTTATGTGTGTTGCTTGGAAGTGAGTACATAGGTTGTGGGAACAGTTCAGTGATGGGGTGAGTTATCCCCTCTGGTTCAAGAACCTGATGGTTTGAAGCTAATAACTGTTCCTAAAAACTAGTGGTGCGGGTCCTGAGGTTCCTGAACCTTCTTCCTGATGGCAACAGCAAGAAGAGAGCATGGCCTGGATGGTGGGGCTCCTAATGGTGGATGCTGCATACTTGTGACAGCACTCCATGTTGATGTGCTGATTGGTGGGGAGGGCTTTACCTATGATGGATAGGGCCATAACTACTACTTTTGTAGAATTTTCCATTCAAAGGCATTGATATTTTCATGTCTGGCTGTGATGCAACCGTTCATTATACTCTCCACTGCACATCTATAGAAGCTTGACAAAGTTTTTCGATGTTTAGAAAGTTTTACTTTCTTAGAAGTTTGCAAAGATTCAGCATGTCATCAACTCCTCTTAGATTCCACTACTCATTCACACACAATGCAGCAATGTAGTGGAAGCCAATTAGCCTCTTACAATTTATCTTTTAATAGTTCAACTGACTGAAGAATAATATTTACAGTACATTTATTTTCTGTGATAAACAAAACCTGCAACCCTATATTTGTTACTTACTTATAATTGAAAAATAAAACCAAAACCTTATACTTAGCACACTTTAAAAATATATATTCTTAACATCATTTCATACTGAATGCCTCATAAATCATCATTTTGTGGATGTTATTTGATCGCTATGTTTCTTCCAAAATTGGATGACCAACTTCAAAACACTGTAGTTAGTTACAAACAGGACAGTCTAATTGCAGTATAGTAATTTTAACTTTTTATTAATTGGAATAATTTGCAAAAGTCAGTGGGTATATTTATTTTTAGAGTTAAAACAGGTTAAATTACAAAAACAAGCAAACCTTATGCTGGTAAAGCCAATCCATAGGTGTGAACAATGTTGCCTTGTGACACCTGCAAGGAACCAGCTGCTTCATTTCCACAGCCATCAGTTATCTTTCTTCAGCGAAGATCAGGGGGGAGCAGGTTGGCTGTTGGTTCTGATTTTCAAGAGAAGTGGATGGAGCGCTGCCTTTGACACTGGGGCTGGGAGAGGTACAGTATAGCCCCAACACTCAGCCTGATCCCTTTTTCCCCTTTTCATACGGGGTACCTGGAAGAGGTGATTTTAGTGTCAGTGTGTAAGAGAGTGAGCAAAGTAGCAAACAATTATGACAGAGGTTAAATATTGTGGACAAAGTAATTTGTAAAAATATCACAATTTTATACACTTACTATTCATAATTAAGGACCAAATGCAGCAGATCATCGAATCTGATGTCAGATCAGGTCACAAATAAATAACAGAAGTGAATAATAGTTTGCTTTTATATTTTGTTTTCAATAAATTATTTGTTCAAAGTTGATTGCACTGGAATTTCTTTGGCTTAACATTTCTAAACACTTTTGCCCTGGGTCATGAATAAAATCTCAGACTGACTCCCTTCATTATCCTTCCCTCCAGGAGATTTATATTTTGAGCATCACAATTAAACAGTTTATAATCCAAATCAGTAGATCTCCAACCTGACAGGAATAAATCAATGAACAGAAGGTGATTTTAATACTGAGAATACAGAATGAATGCTGATCCAGGAAAATCAACAAAATAGAATTTTAAAATGATTGTTCACTATGAAGCCATTGTATTAAGGCCACTTTTTAGATTTCTGGTCTACAATAACAAAAGTCCTGCATGTTTAATGCTGAAGAAGCACTTGTTTGTAAAACACTTGAGAAGGAAAATTTCCAGGCACTGTACTCTCTTCCTGTGTGACACGGAATCTTCTGTTCAAGGGAGTGTGTGAATAAATAATTTATATCAAAATCAGGCTGTGAGAGCACATTAATTTACAATCCAAATTCAACATAAATTAAGTCAATAGAGGGAGCTCCAGAATAAAATCAAATTATATTGTATTAGGAGTAGTGAGATACATATATCTTTTCACACACTGATAATTTGCTTTTATTATTTTATCCAGTTTGCTGTTCAATCTTAAAATAGTGGTTGTTTTATTTTCAAATCTACAGTATGAGGCTATAACAGTGAACATCACTCTGTAGGAGGCAACAAAGACTAATATTTAACAGTGCACTTGATTTCTTTCCCCAGTTAATTAATAACTTTTTAAATGCAGCATTTAAGGCTTTCTTTGCAACACTTATAAACCAGATAGAGATTACTTCAGGAACTGACTGTCTTACACTTTGGGTAATAAATCTTTGTCCATGTAGTGCAGGATAGATTCATACATTACTGCCCGTGTTATGCTATGCATTCAAGCATGCACATGTGGTTCTCATCAGTTTACCACCAAACGAGAGGTCATGAAAATGAAACTAGTGAACCATATGCAGTCACCAGAAAATAAGTATGTGGCTCCAATTATGGTAAATTTTATAGTAAACAGTTCATTGCACACAGAATCTTTTTTCATTCAGAGCTGTCCTCATGGGGAAACTGTACATTGAAAGTACATCCTATGTCCCAGATTTTGCAGTCAGTGATGAAGTGATGGAATATTTCAGTGACCTTGAAGAAATCTGCCTGAAAATATCCCGTGACGTGTGCACTGCAGATTTACCTTACCTGACATCAGTTCTGCCCTGCATCAGTTCTCCCGTCCATTAACAGTGATGTCATCAGGCAGATTAAATAGCCAATCGGTCTGAAGAATTCTTGTAAGCAAAAAACCACATACTCAACTGTTAGCTATTTTTTAACATTTACAGAAGAGAAATAAAATCAGAGCTATACACATGAAGCTAAGGTAAAAGCTGTAATGTTAGGATATAAAACAATAAACTAAATAATTTGTATAATTTTAAATAACTATGCAATTTTAAAATAGTTGACTGAAAGAATGACAGTCTGCAAATATACAACTAGATTGTTAGGTCACAAAGGTTGCTATGCAATAATTACAATTTACTGTGGTGTTAAAAATTAGTTACACCCTCTGCAAGAACAGAAGAAACAGAAACAGGCATAAGGTTCCTTGATCTGATATCATGACTTAGGTCAACTTTGCTGCATGATTCCCAATTTTTCTAAATCCTTAGGTAAATATAACTCTATCAGTCTCAGCACAGATTACCCTCAGTAAATGAATATCTATAATCCACAGAAGTAGGGGATTTGGAAGGTTTACAGACCTCAGACTAAAGAAGGTCCTGCTTTTTTCAATACTGAAGTATCAATTCCTATGGTGAAACTATTTTCACAAATTCTAACCTCTCACCTAGAGAAAACAGCTTCTTGTTACACATCACAAACAAGAGAAAGTCTGCAGATGCTGGAAATCAGGACAACACATACAAAATGCTTGAGGAACTCAGCAGGCCAGGCAGCATCTATGGAAAAAAGTACAGTTGGCGTTTCAGGCCGAGACCCTTCGGCAGGACTGGAGAAGAAAAGCTGAGGAGTAGTTTTGAAAGATGGGGGGAGGGGAGAGAGGGACAAGGGGATGGGAAATGGTGAAGGGGGGGGGGGTAGATCCTCTGTCATGCTATTTCCTTGCCCGCCCATCGTCTCCCTCTGGTGCTCTCCCCCACCCCTTTCTTCTTCCTTCCATGGCCTTCTGTCTGTTTCACCAATCAATTTCCTAGCTCTTTGCTTCATCTCACCCCCTCTGAGTTTCTCCTATCGCCCGGCGTTTCTCTCTTCCCTCCCCCCACCCTTCAAATCTACTCCTCGTTTTTTTTTCTCCAGTCCTGCCGAAAGGTTTTCAGCCCGAAATGTCGACTGTACTTTTTTCCATTGATGCTGCCTGGTCTGCTGAGTTCCTCCAGCATTTTGTATGTGTTTCTTGCTACACATCCTATCTTCAAGAACACCAATATTCACTTTTATTGAGTGCAGCCAATCTTATCCAATCTCTCTTGAACAGACGACCTCTAACTCAGGAATCAATTTAGGGAATCAACACTAAACTGACTCCAATGCAAATATATAGTATAGAGAGACTAAAACTGCATACTGTATTCCAAAAATGGCCTCCTCAGCACAGTCTATTAAAGAAATCAACCCATGTTTAAGGGAGGATTACTCCCAAACTGATTGCATCAGGATTCACTAGGAAGGAGAAGGGTATCGCTCAGAAAATAAATGTGATTCCCATATTATTCCATATATAAAGGTATTCCCCAGAAGTAGTCATCAGTTTACTCCATAATAACGCTGACACTGATTGCCTCAATGGTATTCTCATTAGAGAGTCTGGCACTGTAATATCATCCTGTAGACATGCCACTTGCACCAAATAGATTAGTACTGCACAATTCAGATATTTACAAGTTTTTAATGGGTTCCAGCATCATAAGTAGACTACTCAGCAGTACTGTTTGTATGTTAACCTCCGACAAGATGCTCTCTTATAAACACCTCTAAAAATCCATCATAATGACATCAGCAGATCAAATAATTATTACATAGCTGTTTGTGTGTCATTGGTATTGTTATTGTTATTACTATTGTCATGTGTACATAGATTTAGTGAAATATCCAAGCCACTCTTCAATGTTAATTCACAATCCTAACACTCTGTTAAAATAACTACAGTTCCATGGTGAAACATAAATTCTTTCTGCTTTACAAATGAAAATTTATTGAAGATATTGAAGAGTTAACACTGAAATTATAGTTTGTTCTCCTTATTCTCCAGCAGAGCTTGATTTCAACTGGAATCCAGTCTTCTAACTGGATCAATTAGATATAATGACTGATTCCATGATGGTGCGGCAGGTAGTACTGCTGTCTCACAGCTCTAAGGACAGGGGCTTGATCCTGATCTCAAATGCTGTGAGTAGAGAGTTTTCCATCACCACATTGGCTTCTGGCTGTATCCCAAAGATATGCTGGGAGGTTGCATGGTAACTGTAAACTCCCCTCTTAATGTAAGTTAAGGGCAAAATAAAATTGCGGCAGAAGGTGTGGGGGGCAGAGATTAATCAGTATGTTTAAGTCTAGCTCTCCCCTAACTCCATCTACCAGTTTGCAGATGAAACCACCATTATGGGCTGTAACAAGTCAGTGTACAACAGGAAGATAGAGAACGCAGTGACATGTTGTCATGAATAAACTTTTGCCTCAATGAGAGCAACACGAAAAAGTCAGTCTTTAATTTCAAGAAGGGATACAATACACATGCTCCTGTTTACATCAACAGTGCTAAGGTCGAGAGGGTGTGAGCTTCAAGTTCTGAGCAGTGAGCATTGCCTGTCCTGGTCCAATCACATAAGCACTATGGTCAAGAAAGCTCACCTATTATGGAGGAAGCTCTACTTCCTCAGGAGACTAAAGAAACTTGTTACCTTTGACTCTCACCAATTTTTATTGATATACCATAGAAAGATACATCATATGCAGGGAATGGTGGGATACGGATCACATACAGGCAGACATGGGTGCCACGGTAGTGTAATGGCTAGTGGGACGCTATTACAGCTCTGGGTGTCAGAGTTTGGAGTTTAATTGCTGCACCCTCTGTGAGCCGGGACATGTATTCCTTCCTTTGTACGCATGCGTTTCCTCCCACAGTCCAAAGACTTACCGCTTAGAAGGTTAATTGGTTATTGTAAATTCTCCACTGATTAAGCTAGGGTTAAATAAGTGAGTTGCTGGGTGGTGCAGCTCAAAGGGCCAGAAGACCCTGTTGCACATTATATCTTTAAATAAATAAAATAATAAAAACTTAGTTTAATTCAGTGTTGTGTCTGGTGTAGACATAGTTGGCCAAAGGACCTGCTCCTGTGCTGTACTACTCCATCTTCTACGTATTTATAACCTCTTGATTGTCAAATAATCTACTTTATAACACATAAAACACCTCAACTCTATGTTTTGTTTTCCAAAACACACTCAGTGGCCACTTTGTTAGGTAACCTGTACACCAGCTTCTCTGACATCTAATCCGTCAATCATGTGAAAGGCATGGTCGAGAGGTTCAGTGGTTGTTCAGACCAAACATCAGAATGGGGGAAAATATGTTATCTAGGCACCTTTGACCGTGGAATGATTGCTGATGCCAGAGGGGGCAGTTTCGGAAATTGTTAAATCACCTGGGATTTTCATGCATAACAGTCTCTGGAGTTTATAGAGAATGGTACAAAAAACATCCAGTGAGCCGCAGTTCTGTGGGCAAAAATGCCTTGTTAATGTGAGAGATCAGAGGAGAATGACCAGACTGGTTGAAGCCGATAGCAAGGCGACAGTAACTCAAATAACCATGTTTTGTAACAATGATGCAAGAACATCTTGAACACACACCCTCAAACCATGAAGTGCATGGACTACTGCAACAGATCACAAACATACACTCAATGACTTTATTAGGTACAGGAGGTTCCTAATAAAATGCTACTGAGTGTAAACATGATGCGATTTACTGCAGAATAATCCTAAAATTTAAAAAATGGTAAAAGAATTTTTGATCATCCCATATTTTAATATAAACCATTCACATTAAAAATGCTTTGCAGACTTGTCTTTGTGGAGACATTCTTCTGTTTTCATTTTATGCATTCAATGATAGATTCTATTTTGACAGCATGTGATGAACTTGCTGGACGGTATAATTAAATCACACCCACCTCCAACACATAGACAAAACCTAATTTACTCTGAGCAATCCACACCAAGTATTTATGCTGGGGTTATATTCACTTTTGCCTTGATGTTTTCCGTGCCTGATAATGAATCTGAATGACATATAGTTTTCATTGGTTGTCCATCGTAACCCTTTTAGCAAGAACAATTTTTTTAGTTATATGGGATAATGAAAATAAATTTAAAGCAGAAAATGTACATACCTTATTAAAATGACTGCTCTGGAATTCTCAGATGGAAACAGCAGGAGGCAGATGAAAATGATCTGTGTGGGTGAGGTTAAATACAGAAGTGAATTGAAGGAACTCAGCAGTGTTTGGTCATTCCTAGCCTTCATACATTCTGATAATACAAAGCATGTTTTTTTTATTAAACTTGATTTAACCATTAAAGAGTTATCTTATTTACCTTGGCATTTAGTTACAAAGAAAAGGGCAATCAATGCGTACGAAACTAAATGAGCTGAAGCAATATATTATTGTAATGGGAGTGTAATGAGAGTAGATCATTTGACCCATTGAATTTACTCAACTATTCAATATGGTCCTGGCTGATCTTTTACCTCAGCACTGCTAAACCAAGAGTGGGCACGTGGCCAAGTGGTTAAGGCATTGGACTAGCGGCCTGAAGGTCATGAGTTTGAGCCCCAGCGGAAGCAACGTGTTGTGTCCTTGAGCAAGGCACTTAATCACACATTGCTCTGCGACAACACTGGTGCCAAGCTGTATGGGTCCTAATACCCTTCCCTTGAACAACATTGGTGTCATGGAGAGGGGAGACTTGCAGCATGGGCAACTGCTGGTCTTCCATACAACGTTGCCCAGGGCTGCGCCCTGGAGAGTGAAGACTTTCCAGGCGCAGATCCATGGTCTCGCAAGACTAACGGATGCTAACCCAAGAGACCTTGATACCCTTGGCATCTAACAATCTATTGATCTCTGTTTTGAATAAACTCAATAACTAAGCCTCCTTAGCTACCTTGAATAGAATATTTCAAACTTCATCCATTGCCTACTAGATGAAGATATGTTCCCGCATCTCAGTCCTGAATGACTTACCCTAACGCTGGTTCTAGATTTTCTAACCAAGGAAATATATTCCTTGCATCTAGTTAGCCAAGCCCTGTCAGAACTTTATATCTATCGATGAGATTACCTCTGAAAACTACTAAACCTGAAAGCTTATAGGCCTAAATGACATTGAGAAGCACATAAATGCTCCTGGGATGTCTTAGTTTGGACATGTCTTTCCCTCAATTTTAAACAGAACTTTCTGTCTCATCTACTTACTGCCCCTTTGCTGCTCCCAGTCAAAACCAAGACCGAGTTCCCCTAGTCCACACTTTCCACTCTACCTGAATCGACATTCCAAAATGAATAATTCCTTCCTGACTCACCCCATTTCTTTTTCCACCTTTATCAATTACTTATACGTTTTCCCCTGCAAATGAAAGCAGTGAAATATTTTTTCTTTTACATCATCCTTTCCCACAATGCAGAGATGTAAACATTCCTTTCAGATAAAGCAACCATTTGCTGCACTTCTTCCAGTCCAACATACTGCATTCAGTGCTCAAACAGTAGAATAGTAAAAACTGCCAAGAGAAACAAACATCAGGATCTCTGAACAACAGGAATTCTGCAGATGCTGGAAATTCAAGCAACACACATCAAAATTGCTGGTGAACGCAGCAGGCCAGGCAGCATTTCTAAGTCCTGACGAAGGGTCTTGGCCTGAAACGTCGACTGTACCTCTTCCTAGAGATGCTGCCTGGCCTGCTGCATTCACCAGCAACTTTGATGTGTGTTATCAGGATCTCTGTCTCCGCTACTTGTGATGTTTACTGGGAACATTACAAATGAAGGGATCAAAGCATTGATGTTGATCCCTACCACCCATCCCACAGTCTCTTTGACCCACTACACTCAGGAAGGTGGTACAGGAGCATCAGGACTAGGACTGCCGGACTGGGTAACAGCTTCTTCCTTCAGGCAGTGAGACTAATGAATACTCTGCCATCACTGAGGTCTTGTCACTGGGACAGCCAGTTGTTTGCTCTTTACTGTACTGTTTCCTGTTTACCTATGCTGCACACATTGCATTTTGAATTATATTCTATTAACTTATTTATGGTAATATTTTGGTTTATGTGCTATGTGTGATAAGTGTTTTGTGGGCGCACTGTGGTCTGCAGAAACCTTTTTCCCTTTGCTTGCATGAACAGTCAGATGATTATAAACCAGGTGCCAACTTTACAGGGCATCATCGCATGGAGATGAGCCTAAGCTTTTAAATTGTTTGATTAATTCTCCACCCCATTCTCATTCTGATTTATCAATCTGTGGTCTATTTCAATGAGGCCCAAAAGAATTTCATCTTGCATCTGACAGTACTGCAGGCTTTGGGACTCAATATTGAATTCAACAATTTCAGATGGCTTGCTTCCTCTGTATCAGAAATGATGTATTCTGTGGTAGGACTATTTGTCTGCATAACTCATTTATTCTCTCTCTACAAACATTATCAGGCTTCCAACATTCTATTTTTCTTTTCTGAAAATGTCCAGTTTTACCCCAGGTGAGAACTCAGGAAGCAAATGATACAGTTCCAAAATAACGTTTTGAAATATGGCTAAGGGCATTTAGAACCTGGAAGGGGAGAAATTTCTTCACTCAAAGATTGCTGATATTTGGAATTCTCTGCACTGGAAGGCTCTCAAGGTTCACTTACTGTGCCCTTTCAAACCACAGTTTGATATTTAGAGAAGCAAGGGTTATGGAAATAGTTTTGGAAAATAGTGTTGAGGTAGATAATCAAACATGCCCTGAATGAATGACCACGTTCTGCTACTATTTCTTACATTCTTATGATCTTTTAATCTGAATGTTATAGTTTTTACATTTTCTTCTTTTTTATACTTCTTCCCGCATTAAACTATCAACTAAACTGTTTTGCAGACAGTGTATCAAGATGGAAATTCTGCTCTCATCCAATCACAGGTATTTCCGTTGTCCTATATATTCTTCCCCATGTTCCCTGCAATTAGAAACTAACTCATTTTCTCACTTTTTCAGATACGCATTCTCTGACCTGAATTTTAAATTCTGCTTCTCTTTTAATGGATGCTGCCTGACCTGCTGGGCATTTCAAGCACTGGCTGTTTTTACTTCAGCGTACAGGCTCAATATGTTTTCTATTTTCTCAGAGAGCAAACACCCCAGTCTCAAAAAACAATCTAGTGAACACTTCCTCTACTTCCTTTATTGCAATTATCTCCTTCTGTAGAGACCAAACCTGTAGACAGCGTTTCAAGTCTGGTCTTGTGAGAACTCAATATAATTGCAGTAAGAAGTCTTCTGTCTTATACTCAAATACTCCTATATTAAAATCTAAAATACAATTTGCCTATCCAATTCCCTGTGTATTAACTTTCAATGACATGTACAAGGACACCTAGTCTATTTTGAACATCCAATACTTTTCAAGCACTCACCATGAAAATATGCTCTGTTCTTTTAGTTTATTAAAAATACCTCATGTTTTTGGTATTATATTCTCACTACCTTGTCCTTGCCCAGTCATATAGCCTGTGTCTACCTCCTCAGTGATTGTTTACAACTCCTCAAGACCCACGTTGCCAACTGCCTTTTTATCACTGGCAAAACTGGAAAAATTACATTTGGTTCCTTCATCCAAAATCATTACTATATTTAACCTTCATCTGATTTATTTATATAGATTGTGGACAGCTGGGGAACTTTCAGCAATCCCTGTTTCACTGTCTTCAATCTGAAAGTAGCATGTTTATTCCCTGCTCTTTATTTGCTGATCAGTAACAATTCCTCAACCCAAGTCAGTATACTACCAGCATTCTAAGTTTACTGCAAAATCCCTTTTATGTGGACCCTTATATTCAATCTCTTCCAACATCTAAGTACACCACATCCATTTACCTTCCCCTTATCTATTCCACTAGTTACCAACTCAAAAACTCAAATTTGTTAATCCTGCTTTCCCTGTCATACTTCCAGCTGAGTATAAGAGGAAGGAGGTGGGAGAAAGCCATTCAGCCCCTGCTCTGCTATTCAATAAGATTATGATTCACTTTTACCTGAGCAGAACTTTCCTACATATACTTTCCATTTCTATAATATCTCAGATGCATCAATCTGTATTGAATATATTCAGTGACTGGAACTCCAAAGTCCTTTTGGGTTGAAGATTTCATAAGATTCGCTGCCCCTTTTGTAAAGACAATTCTCCTCATCGCTGCCTTGACAAGGCTTTGAGACTCCATCCTTGAGTCAAGACAATCCGGCCAGGGAAAGTATCAATTAGGCATCTACCCTAAATTTTCTACATTTCAAGAAGATCACCTCTCATTCTACTAAACTGAAGAGAGAGCACACCTAGCCTGCTTAACCTCTATTGTTACAACAAATTTGCCAACCTAGGAACTAATTCAATAAACAATCACAGCAACACACACAAAATGCTGGAGGAACTCAGCAGGCCAGGCAGTTTATGGGAAAAAGTGCAATGGACATTTAGGGCTGAAATCCTTTGGCAAACTAATATAAACTATATATTACAATTATATATATATAAATTAAATAATTAGTACAAAAAAGAGAGGAAAAATTACTCAGATAGTATTCATGGGTTAATTTTCCATTCAGGAATCTGATGGTGGAGAGGAAGAAGCTGTTCCTGAAATGTTGAGTGTGTGGCTTCAGACTCCTATACCTCCTCCTTGATGGTAGCAGTGAAAAGAGGGCACGTCCAGGGTGATGGAGACCTTAATGATGGATGCTGCCTTTTGGAGGCATTGCCTTTTGAAAGTGTTCTTGATGCTGGCAAATCTAGTTGCCATGATGGGGGCTGGCTGGGTTTACAACTCTCCGCAGCTTTTTCCGATCCAGTGCGATGGCCCTCCATGCCAGTTGGTGATGCAACCAGTTAGAATGCTCTCCATGGTTAATCTATAGAAATCTGTGAGTACCTTTGGTGGCATACAAATTCTCTTCAAACTCTGAATGAAATATGGCCAATGTAATGCCTTCTTTGTAATTGTATCAATACATTAGACCCATGAGAGATCTTCAGTGCTGTTGATACACAACAACTTGAATCTAATCACCTTTTCCATTTCTAATTCCTCGATGAGGACTGGTGTGTGTTCCCTGACATCCCCTTCCTGAAGTCCACAGTCAATTCCTTGGTCTTAATGACATTGAGTGCAAGGTTGTTGCTGGGACACCAGTCAACCAGCTGATCTATCTCGCTCCTGTATGCCTCCTCATCACCATCTGAAATTCTACCTATAATAGTTGTGTCTTCGGCAAATTTATAGATGGCATTTGAACTGTGCCTAGCCACACATTCAGTGGGCTAAGTGCACATACATGAGCTGTGCCAGTATTGATTGTCAGCGAGCAGATGTTAGTTCCAATCTACACAGACTGTGGTCATCAGGTGAGGAAGTCAAGGATCCAGGTGTAGAAGCTGGTACAGAGGCCCAGGTTTTGGAGGTTATTGAGTAGAACTGAGGGCACGATCCTGTTGAATGCTGAGCTGAGCTGCCATCAATAAACAGCAGTCTTATATAGGTATGTACAGGTGATCAAAGGCTGAGTGGAGACCCAGTGAAATTGTATCTGCTATAGACCTACTGTGGCGATAGGCAAATTGCAGTGGGTCCAGGTCCTTGCTTAGGCAGGAATCGTTTCCAACCTCTCAAAACACTTCATTACAGTAGATATGACTGCAGCTGGGCAATAGCCATTAAGGCAGCTCACCCGGCTTTTCTTGGGCACTGGTACCCTTTTGAAGTAAATGAGAAACTCTGCCTGCAGCAGTGAACGATAGAAGATGTCCTTGAACACTCCCACCAGTTGGTTAGCACAGTTTTTCAGATCCCTATTAGGTACACATCAGAGCCTGACGGCTTGCAAGTGTTTACCCTCTTGAAAGATTTTCTGAAATCGGCCTCCAAAGCAAAGATCACAGGGATAACAGATGCTGCAGGGATTTGCACAGGAGTTGCTTTATTCTCCCATTCAAAGTGAGCATAAAATGTATTGAGCAGTTCTGGGAGTGCACATCACAGCCATTCATGATGTTAGGTTTCGTTTTGTAGGAACTTCTGGCCTGAAAATCCTCCCAAAGCAGACATGCATCAAATTCCATCTCGAACCTCAACCGGAATTGTTTATTCTCCCTTAAGATAGCCTTCCTGTCCATCTTGAATAGTTGTGGAGCACTGGTCTTGAATGCCACAAACGTAGCCCTCAGCATTCTTTCAATCTCTTGGTTCATCCACAACTTTAGGTCTTGGTACATCCGGTATGTTCTCGAAGGCACACGCTCACCCACACAGGTCTTGATGAAGTCAGTGACAAACATGGCATATTCATTCAGATTTGAAGATGAATCCCTAAAAATTGTCCAGTCCCGTAAGCACTGCTCCACTTCCCTTGACCGTATGGTACTTTCTTGTCCTCACCACTGGTGCTGTGGACTTTAGTCTCTGCCTGTACATGAGCATTTACCATAATGAGAGGATGGACAAAGTTGGCTTGTTTTCTCTGAAGCAGTGGAGGCTGAGGGCAGACGCTTTAGGGGTTTATAAAATTATAAGAGACATAGATAGAGCACTCTTTTTCTCAGCGTCAAAATTTCTAATACCAGAGGGCATGCATTTAAGGTAAGGGGGTAATTTCGAAGGAAATGTGAGGGGCAAGCATTTTACACAGTGCATGGTGGGTGCCTGGAATGCACTGCTTGGGGTGGTGTTAGAGGCAGATAGATTTTGATCTTGGAGTCACGCTGATACGCAACGAGTGAAAGCAACACACTGAGTCGAGCAGGGCCTGGTTGAACTGTTTCAATCCACGAGCGTTTAAGTACCCGCTCCCAGCATCCCCCTGCTCTTTGCGGGGCGGAAGTGTTGTCGGTGTTGTCGGCTTCCGGGCCGAGGTCTGCCCTGCACTCAGAGCCCTCTCGGTTGCCGCTGGCTGTGGACTCGCCTGCGACTGCTGGAGTCAGCTGGCTTGCCGTGTGGGTGAGCCACCACATGACCACCCCCATCCCCCCCCCCCCCCCGCCACCAGATCTGATGCTAGGAGGTGCAGAGTCCACAGCCTGCACACTGTCAGTTCTTTTAGGTGGCCGGCTTCGTCGTCGTGGGGGTGGCACCACAACCGGGCGTTCAAGGTGTAGATGCGCCGGTTTGAGACGGTCAATGGTAAAAGTCTCTTCACGAGCACCGATGTCGAGAACGCAGGTCGTCCCATTATGGCGCACCACCTTGTAGGGTCCTTCGTACGGTCGCTGCAGGGGTGGTCTGTGCGCGCCTCGGCAAACGAAAACATACTTGCTCTGTTGTAGGTCCTTGGGCATGAAAGAGGGTGTTGTTCCGTGATGGGACGTCGGGACTGGGCAAGTGTTCCAAGCCGCTCCCGGAGTTTATTTAGGACCGCCGTAGGTGTGTCCTCCTGGCCACGGGGTGCTCGCACAAACTTACCGGGAACTGTGAGCAGGGCACTGTAAACAAGTTCGGACGATGATGCAGCTAGATCCTCCTTGGGTGCCGTGCAGATGCCAAGCAGCACCCAGGGGAGGTCGTCAGCCCAGTTTGGCCCTCGGAGGTGTGCCATCAGGGCTGACTTCAAGTGCCTGTGGAAACGTTCCACCAGGCTGTTGGACTGCGGGTGGTAGGCAGTCATTCGGTGGAGCTGGGTTCCGAGGAGTTGTGCCAGTGCAGACCACAAAGCTGATGTGAACTGCACACCCCGTCTGAAGTGAGGTGGGCTGGGAGTCCGAACCGTGCCACCCAGGTGGTAATCAGGGCTCTGGCACATGTCTCCGTGGCCGTGTCAGCGAATGGGACAGCTTCCGGCCACCTCGTGTACCTGTCCACCATGGTGAACAGGTATCTCGCTCCTCTCAAAACCGGCAGTGGGCCGATGATGTCCACGTAGACATGTTCAAACCTCCTATGTGTCGGCTGGAAGGGTTGCAGTGGGGCCTTCATGTGCCTCTGGATTTTGGAGGTTTGACAGTGTGTGCATGTCCTGGCCCAGTGCCCGACCTGCTTGCGTAGGCCGTGCCACACAAACCTGTCTGTGATCAGCCGGATGGTCACCCGGATGGGAGGGTGGGCTAAACCGTGCCAGGCGTTGAAAACGCGGCGCCTCCAAGCGGTCGGGACAATGGGCTGAGGTTGCCCGGTAGACACATCGCAAAGGAGCTCATTACCTTCAGGCCCAATGGGTATGTCTCCGAGGCGGAGTCCTGAGACTGCGTTTCGGTATACCGGCATCTCGCTGTCCAGTTGTTGCGCCTTAGCTAATGCCGCATATCCACCCCCAGAGACAGAGAGTGCACTGATTGGACAGAGGTGCATGACAACGCGTTGACTACCACATTGTTCTTCCCTGAGATGTGCATGATTGTGGTGGTAAACTCTGAGATGTACGGCAAGTGGTGTTGTTGGCGGCCTGACCACGGGTCCGACACTTTGGCAAACGCGAAGATGAGCGGCTTGTGGTCTGTGGAGGCCGTGAACTCCCTCCCTTCCAGGAATTACCTGAAGTGCCGGATGGCAAGGGACAGGGCCAGCAGTTCCCTGTCGAAAGCGCTGTACTTAAGTTCCGGGGGTCGTAGGTGCCAGCTGAAGAAAGCAAGCGGCTTCCACTGGCCTTCGATGAGCTGCTAGAGCACGCCGCCAACTGCCGCATTGGAGGCATCCACAGTGAGGGCAGTGGGGACGTCAACCCGGGGGTGGACCAGAAGCGTGGCGTTTGCTAGCATGTTCTTGGCTTGTTCAAAAGCTGCCATCGTCTCCTCTGTCCAGGTGACCTCTTTGAGCTTGCCGGACATCAAGCCGAAAAGGGGCTGCATGATCCGGGCCGCTGAGGGCAGGAAACGGTGATAAAAGTGAACTATCCCAACAAATTCCTGCAGACCTTTAACAGTGCTGGGTCTGGCGCATTGGCGGATGGCTTCAACTCTTGCCAGCAGGGGCACAGCTCTATGGCGGTCGATCCAGTGTCCCAAGAAGTTGATGGCGGATAGGCCGAACTGGCACTTGGTGGGGTTGATAGCCAGGCCGTAGTTGCTTCGGTGGCAGCAGAGCAGGCATAAATGTGCTAGATGTTCCTGGTGGGAACAGCTGGCGACAAGTTTGTCATCCAGGTAGATGAACAGAAGGTCCAGATCTCGCCCTACTGCGTCCATCAGGTGCTGGAATGTCTGCGCCGTGGTTTTGAGCCCGATCGGCATCCTGAGGAACTCGAACAGGCCAAAGGGGGTAATGAGGGCTGTCTTGGGTACATTGTCTGGGTGGACTGCGATCTGATGATACCCTCAGACCAAGTCAATCTTCGAAAAGATGCGCGCCCCGTGCAGGTTGGCCGTAAAGTCCTGGATGTGTGTTACTGGATAGCGATTGGACATGATGGTATCGTTCAGCCTCGATAGTCGCCGCATGATCTCCACCCTCCCGTGGTCTTGGGCACCATATGGAGTGGGGAGGCCCATGGGCTGTTGGAAAGCCGGACAATCCCCATCTCCTCCATCTTCTTGAATTCCTCCTTCGCGAGGCGGTAGCCTGCGGGCCCGGGCATGAAGGGGAGGTCCCTGTGTGGGAATGTGGTGTGTCACACTGTGCTCGAGGTCTGTTGAGGAAAACTGCGGCGTGATGATAGATGGGAACTCCGATAACACTCTGGCGAACTCGTTGTCGGAATAAGTGACAGAGTCCAGGTGCGGGGACAGTAACCTGGCCTCACCGAGGGAGAAAGTCTGGAACGTCTTTGCATCGATCAATCGTCATCCCTTCAAATCCATGAGCAGGCAGTGCACGCGGAGGAAGTCCACACCCAGTAATGGCTGTGATACTGCGGCCAGTGTAAATGTGCATGTAAAGCGCTGGAACCGAACTGCAAGAGGATGGTTCTTGTGCCGTAGGTACGGATGGTGCTGCTGTTGGCTGCCGTAAGTTCCGGTCCTGTTCTTCTAGTTCGGGTATCGTGGCTCGAGGGGGGTAAGAGTCTGATTTCCGCTGCCGTGTCCACCAGGAATCTACGCCCAGAGTGCTTGTCCCATATGTAGAGGAGGCTATCACAGTGACCAGCCGCAGCAGCCATCAGTGACGGCTGGTCCTGGCGTTTCCTTGGAGCGAGCATGGCGGTCGGCAGCAGCAGGCCCCGGAACCCCACCTTTGATGATAACAACACCAAGACTCAGAAGTGTTGCCGTCCCTTGGTGTGGGTGTTACGTGCTCCGCTGCTGGGATGTGGGAGCACTGGACTTTCGGCTGTGCTGCAGCACTAATTTCAACGGTGGTTCCACCATTTTGTTTGGTGCGCCAAAGCACGGGTCTCTGAAGTCTTCATCTGCTAGCAGGAGGCGGACGTCTCCTGGCATTTGCTCCAAGAAGATCTGTTCAAAAAGCAGGCGAGGCTTATGGCTGTCCGCCAGTGCTAGCATGTTGCTCATCAGGGCTGATAGTGCGCGTTCGCCCAGACATCCATGTGCAGTAACCGCGCGGCCCATTCGTGGCGGGAGAAGCCAAATGTGCGAATTAACAGGGCCTTGAGTGCCTCGTACATGTCTGTTGCCGGGGGCTGATGCAGAAAGTCGATAACGCAGCCCGCTATCTCCTGGTTGAGGGCGCCCACCACGTAGTAATACCTGGTGGCGTCTGAGACAACTTGCCTGACCTGGAACTGGGCCTCCACTTGCACGAACCAGACCAGGGGTTGAGTGGTCCAGAAGGTTGGCAGTTTAAGGGAAACTGCATTCTGCAGAGCCGAGTCATTCATGTTGGGTCCAAATGCCGTTGGACCTTCAGGGTCACCAATGTAGTCGCACTGATACGCGATGAGTGAAAGCAACACACTGAGTGGAGCAGAGTCTGGTTGAACTATTTACTGTTTCAATCCACGCACACTTAAGTGCCCGCTCCCAGCATCCCCCGCTCTTTGTGGGGCGTGTGACGAGAATACACATAAAATTAAGATGTTTGCTGGTCTGGGTTAGCATCAGTGACATCAGCAAGTGGTCTGCCACCTGCCCTCAGGGGAAGGAGAGATAAGGAACAATGGAGCAGCGTCTGGAGATGTGTAATGAAGGAACAGGGGAGAGAGAGCTGTCTGGAGCGGCTCCCCCTTTGAACCTTGAACTGTTTGAAGTGGTGGACAGGCGATGCCCCAGCAGGGGGATAAAAAGGGACAGGTTCGCTAAGGCAAGACACATGCCACCCGAGGTAACGAGACCCTGGAAGCGGTACGCTTCTCACGAGTCGGTGAGAGGTACCAGACAACGGCCAGGGTGGAAAGGTACGATCAGCGGGAACCCGGTGTGTGTCCGCCCTTGCCTGGGTGCCGGGTTCACTGCAGAGGATCAACCGCATCTGGAGGAGGGGTCACAGTCGGTGACCTCAGGTGACATCACCAAGGACCCGCCCAAAAGTTGCTTGTGAGCCATATCGTCAGTCTGTGAGTGAAGCCGTTCTGAATGATCAGTTGTTCCTGTTCTCTCTCTCTCTCCCCCCACGTTGTCCATTGCCATGGCAACGATTACTGCGAACTGAACTACTAAACTGGACTGAACTTTGAGTCACTTTGAAATTTGGTTATTTACCCCTAGACAACGATAGAGCTTGATTGATGCTGTTATCTTAATTCTGTGCACATGTGTGGTTATCATTGTTGAACTGTTGCATTTATTATCCTTTCGATTACTGTGTTGCTTGTTTCTTTAATAAAACTTTCTTAGTTCTAGTACTCCAGACTCCAACTGAGTGATCCATTTCTGCTGGTTTGGCAACCCAGTTACGGGGTACGTAACAGGCAGAAGTGACATCAGCTTCTGGGCTAAGGTCTGCCCCACACTCAGTGCCCTCTCGGTTGCCGCTGGCTGCGGACTCGCCCGCGACTGCTGGAGCCAGTTCGCTTGCCACGTGGGCGAGCCGCCACAACCTCTTAAGAGATATTCAGGTAGGCATATGAATGTGAGGAAAATGGCAGGATATGTACATTGAACTTGAACTAAACCTATAATCTAGTTTTGTCTTGCTTTGAAATGAGGAAACGTTGTCTGCAGATCCAGTGCAGAGTAACCAGCTTCTTTCATGCTCTTAAACGCAGGGCACTGAGGTGGGTGCTCTGACTGAGATTCTGGTCAACGGTTGGCACAGATATTAATGATGGGCAAAGCAGTTAATGTCAAAGGAAGGTGATTAGGTTCACTGTCATTTTAGATGTAATTGCCTGTCAACATACTGTCTGAGTCATGCCACATGTGAGCCTAGTTGGTTTCATTGATTTCAGTTTTACTATGTCACGCTGGTGCCACTTTTGTCAACTTTGCTATGACATCAGGGACATCACTCTCACCTCCCCACTGGCTGCATCTTTCCTTCCAGATACAGTCTCAAATAGAGCAAGAGATTTGTCAAAAATTATTTCCCTTTCATATCACTGTGATTTGACCCAATCTTTTCATTACTTCTCAGGTGCTTTGGTACCACTTCCTTACGAATAGTTCCTTGTATTTTGTCAATTGTTGATGTCAAGCTAATTAGACTGTAGTGTTTGATTTTCTCTCTCCCTCAAATACTCTTTTTGAATTATTTCCTCCTTCACACCTTGGGTTAGATCTGCCAAATCAAAATGATACATCGAGTCATGAATTTAATCATTAGAGTCATCTTGTGTCATTAACAGCAGGTGTAATCACATTTAATACCAATTATAAAACACAAGTCAAAAATTTATAATTCATAGACGCTGTAAAGCGCGAACATATTAGAAAAAATAATGCAATGACAATGAAACCGACAGACAGCAAGACGTCACCTGAAAGAAAAAAACTTTGTGATTGCTGTGGGCGGCAACATTACCTAAAAAAGTGTCCAGCGTATCGGAAAATGTGCAACACCTGCGGTAAGAGTAATCATTTTTCACGCTGTTGCAGAAGTAGAAAGGAAATAAAACATGTAAATGCAGTGCTTGAAAATGAACACGAGGAGTTTTATATAGATTGCTTTGTGAAAACAAGCAAAGTAAGAATGACTGGACTATGCCATTGCAAGTGAACCAAACATTATTTTGTTTAAATTGGTTAATGGATCACAAGTAAATGTTCTTGCAGAATCTGAGTTTAATGCATTAAAGCCTAGACCAAAGTTAAATCAGACAAATATAAAAGTGACTGAGTATTCAGGTGCAGACATTCCAGTTAAAGGAACATGTGTAGCAAAAGTATCACACAAAAATATGTTGCACACGCTTTCATTTGTGGTGGTGCCAAAGATTGTACAATCAATACTGGGTTTATCTGCCTGTTAAGAGACTGAATTTGGTGTCTTAGAGTCTTAGTCCTGGACAGTAACACAGAGTCAGAATATAGTGACTTGATGAAAGAGTATGAAGTCATACAGAGACCAAAGATGTCGGTACAGTACAATACTGATCTGAAGCCACAGTGTGACAAGAATCAGGATCCAATTGAAGAAGTGAAAGCACAAGTGAAGGAATTGAGAAGTTTTATTGAAATGATGAAGTCTCAGCATAAAAAACAGATTACACAGTTAATGAATGAATTGTGATTTCTTCTCAAAGACCTCAAGAAAGAGCCAGCTTCAGAGTTTCAGTTAACTGATGCAGACCAGACAAAACATGAAAATAACAAGGAAACACAAGAACTGTGTGAACCACTTAGAAGGTCTACTCGTATTCGTAAACCCTCAGAGAGACTGATAGAGACATCTTAAATTATGCATTTGTTTTGATTAATGTTGCTAATTGTTTTTTTTAAGGAAAGGAAGATGTGGTGATATCACATGTCACGTGTAAGAACGTGATTGGACAGAGTTCAGAGCATGCGCAGAAATGACAGAATGATCTAGAAACTTGCATGGTTGCTGTTTGCTGTAGTAGATAAAAGTTCTAGTTTTAATTCTTCCAGAATATGGTTTGTTCCTGGTAACTCACGGTACGTCTAAAGAACACAACACTTGGTTCTTTGATTTTTTTACGTAGCTTTCTGCAGCACTCACTGATATTCTTGTACTTTTCCACTGGAGCCATCACTGCCACCCCTTAGAGTGGGATGGTTAAAATCATAAATCTGTAGTTACTAAGATATTTCCAGTGTCTGATCTGGAAGTCTGTGTTGTCATTACTGAAGCAATTTTAGTTTCAATTGTATTCGCCATTGCAAACTTTGATTTACAATTTTTTGACTTAATATTAGTTAGCATAGAACTATCAAATGATATTAAGAACTATTTTATCTTTTATATCTGTTTCTTACCAACATTTCCAAGGAATTACAACACTGAACTGCCAGTCACAGCAATGAGGCCAAGAGTTTCTTGCATGTAAAACCATCTCAGTATGTATCAAGTAACAAAACAAATTGTGGGCTTGCTCAGATGCATAATCTAACCTTTAAGTTTATTGGTAAGAACTGAATAAATAATAAAAACAGATACTTTATTGCGAGGCTTCTGAAATGCATCACCCTGTGGTGGAAATTAAATTACAGGAAAATACCTTCACATTATTTAAAAAGAAGGCAACACAAAACAGTGATGCTAACTCTACATATACAAGAGGACTTTTTTTGTGTCTGGATTACAGTACATTGGAACAAAACATATTTTGTCATGATTCAGTGGCATTTATTACTATTAAAGTTATATTTATGAATTTCTGTTCATTAGATGTCCATGAATTGCACATTATTTTGTGGTCAGGAGGGCAGGATTTGGAATGTAATCCCAAATTTGTGTCTGTACTACTCTTGAAGTATAAACAGCTTGTCAAAATGTCTTGAGTTCACTTGTTCCTAATTCATCATTAATCATTCTGGAGATGTGCCAAGATTTGCTCTGAATTTTACTCTGACAGCTTGACTATGATTAGAAGTTGTCATGTAGTGAACAAGTTCTACTATCTTATGTTAGCTCAGTCCAATAATTCACGTTCAACTAAATACTCATTATAGTATGAAAATGGAAAACATAATGGGAAACAAAGAAATAGCAGAACAACTTAAACAAATATGTTGGTTTTGTCTTCATAGAAAATGACACAAATAAATTCCTAGAAACTTTTCGGAACCAAGACTCTAATGAAAAGGAAGAATTGTTGGAAATTAATTTTAGTAACAAAGTGAGAGAAAAACTATCTGAAAGGCAATTTATACCAAGAGCTGATGATCAGCATTCCACAGTACCAGAGAGTGTATTGATTTATATCTTCTTTGTATTTAGGATCAGTTTCTACAGATTGGCAGGATTCAAATGCAATCCCACTATTTTAAAATGGAGGGAGAGAAAAAAAATAGAGACCTACATACCACCTAACATCAATAGCAGGGAACTGTCAGTCTGTTACAACAGATGTGATAATAGGTCATTTCAAAACAATCAAGAGGGTTGTTCAGGATTAGACAAGCTGAACCTGGATTTAAGAAAGTGAGATGATCTTTGGCAAACCTGGATGAGGTTTTTGAAGGTGTAAGTACTGGAATGGATAAGAAAATATCAGTGGATATGGTGGATTTGATTTTCAGAAAGACTTTGATACGATGGTGGTTAGCAAGCAAAATCTGTGGGGATTGAGGATAACATACTTGGACGGTTCTAAATGTACTGCAAGGAATAAATCCTTTAAAAGAACTGGAATGTCTGATAAGTGGCCTGAGTCCTGACATGCTAACCCTGTTTTTCTGTCTACAGATGCTGCCTGTTTTGGTTGTATGTTTCCAGCATTTTCTGCTTTTACTGTAAATAAATAGATTCTGTTACGTAGTAGACCCTGTCAATTTACCTTTATATTTGACTGTTTAGCACAACAATATTCCTAAGGATCCCATCCAAGCAAAATTTCTTCAATGATTTTTTTTTAAATATAATTTTTATTGAGTTTTCAAAAATACATGAAAAGATAGTATCTACCCTTACCCCTCCCCTTAACCCTCCCCCCCATATAAAATCCTACCTAAAAAGAAAAAAAGAAAAAAAAAGAGAGCCGCCTGGGTATTGGAAGGTTTCCACATGCTCCATGGAATTCAAAATAAAATTGGTATACTTATTCGTTACTTTCCCCAAGGGACCAAGATCTTTATCGGAGCACTTAAATATGCCATCCTATCTTTTGTAAATAAGGGCGCCAAATATTCAAAAATGTTACATATTTATCTCTTAAATTATAAGTAATATTTTTTGTGGTGTAATATATAATTGGTGTAAAAAGTTATATTATACTAATCTAAGTCGAACATTTATTGTGTTTGTCATACTGTCAAGGCACAGTCTTGACCAATTTGTTTCATCAATATTAATATTCAGATCTGTTTCCCATTCTTGTTTTGACTTAAAAATTGCTACTCCCCACTACAACACTACCCACCCAATCTCTCTTTAATTTCTGATATTCTGTTTCTGTTAAATGCGTTTCCTGTAAAAAGGCTGAATCTATCTTCATTTTCTTAATATGTGTTAAGATTCTTTTTGTTTTCACTAGTCCATTAAGCCCATTAACATTAAAACTCAAAAAGTTCAATAAATTAGTCATTATTTTTAACAAAGTTACTCCAATCTAAAACATTACTTAACTTCTCAACTCTCATAGTTCCTTGGGGAATCTCTTTGAACTTCACCACGTTGCTATGCGGTCCCCCCCCCCCCCCCAATCATCCAGGCAAAAAGAAAAAAAAAGAGATAGATGAGATATATAAAAAAAGAAAAAACAAAATACCCCCCCCACTAATGTTGTGAATGAAAGGATACGCAACACTACCCCCCTTCCATTTTGCGGGTCGTGGCTAGAGCCACGCTTGTACACATGATTAGCGTAGCAATTGATCAGTGCTTCTTCCAGCTCCCTGCAACAAAAAAATATATATATATATAAAAAAATTAATGTTACTATTCCCAACCAGTATTCCTCAAATTTTAACCTTACTTCCCCTCCCTCATATAATTAGTAATATATTTATATATTCATCCGCCTTCAAAAATCCAACAAGTCCATTCTTTGACCCAGTCTTCTTCAATCCATCTCGCTCCCCTGGTTTTGTTCTTGTACCTGGTGAATATTCAGAGAGTCTTGCACAAACTGCTCCGCTTTCCGGTAATCATCAAAAAATCTTTTTTCTCCACCAGTCAAAAAAATCTTCAAGGTTGCAGGGTAATGCAATATAAAATGATAACCATGATCCCATAGGATTTTTTTCACTGGATTAAATTTCTTCCTTCTCTTCAAAAGTTCATAACTTAGGTCAGGATAGAAAAAAATTTTGTTCCCTTGAATCATCAATGGCCCTTTTCTATTCTTGGCAGCTTGGGCAGCTGCCTGTAGAATCCTTTCCTTGTCTTGAAATCTTAAGAATTTTATTAAAATTGCTCGTGGATATTGGTCATCTTGTGGTTTTGGTCTTAGAGCTCTATGTGCCCGCTCAATTTCAATTAATCGGCCCTCCTCTTTCATTTGCAAAACTTCCGGGATCCATCTTTGAAAAAATTTTATTGGATTTTCTCCCTCCATACCTTCTTTAAGACCAACAATTTTAATAATATTACGTCTACTAAAATTTTCCAACATGTCCACTTTCTCCAAGAGTCGATTTCTTTCCGTGTTCCAGACAAGCAAATCATTTTCTGTTTTTTCCACTCTTATCATTAATATGCTCCATTTTTCTTTCCATCTCCTGAAGCTTCTTATCCATTTTATCCTGTCTTTTCATAGCTTTATTATAGCACATCTTCATGTCTCTAAGCTCTGCTCTTACTTTTCTTACTTCAGCCGTTAATTGCGATAAAGCCTCTCTTATGTCTCCATCATCTCCTTTAGTTCCAATCCCTTCCATTTCTTCCTCCTCTTCTTCATCTGTATTCTCTGCGGTATCCGATTCTGACTCTGAGTCACTTTCAGTTGCAGTGGCTGTCGGTTCTTGTAGTTTGAGTTGTATCGATTTGCGCATGCGTTCTTCTTTGCGCATGCGCATTTCCGGCACCTTCTTCCGAGAGACCGCTACCGCCGCCATTGCTCCCTGTTCTCCGGCGGAGATAGAACGCATCTCCTCCAAAAGAGATCTAACCTGAGTCCGAGGCTCCATCGCTGCAGTAGGCCCTTTTTTCTTCCCATCTCTCGGCGGCTTCGCAACAACAGACTTCTTCTGTTGCGGTTTAGGAGGCATATCGTAAAGTAGTCTTGCAAAGTTATAAATAGTTTTCGGAAAGTATTTATTAACTTTGTCTTGTTTAAACGGTACTTTGCTAATTTTTTACAGGACAGCTGGATTTACATGTCTCAATCCCACGCTATTACGTGACGCCCCCCCCTTCAATGATTAAAAAATAAGTAAGCATAAGGTCCTGACTGCTTTCCATGCGATGATTATACTGACTCACAGTCAGAGAAAGTGGAGCATAATATAAAAACAGAATGTTTTCTTATTTAAGATGTTGGAAAATATCAGGAAAATAAATATGGATAACGTACAATTTTTATCAGGTGATTTATCTAGTAAGACTTATAATTGCATCAAAGCAAAATGCTTTTGTGATTTATACTTTTTATTTAGCTTACTTTTAATATTATTTCATTTGTCCCATATTGAACCACATTCCAAGCTGAGACCCTTGAATTAATAAGCCATCTTTCTGAACAAGTAATTGTTTTGTGAAGAAGTCAGAAGAGCCAACTGCCACAACAGTGTTAAGAGCAAGAAATAAATTAATTGACACAATTCAGTGCAAGTTATATCACTTCAGCATGTTTATAAATAAATGAAGAAAGGCAGTGCTACTTCAAGTTCAAAATGATAACTAAAACTATAATTAAAGTACATCATTATTTCAGGATTTGGCTCAGATTCATGTTTGAATTCTTGCCAAAGTACATCATTAACTGAAGACATTGTTACCCAGTGCCAAATAATTCCCACTTATGAGGAACTAATTATGATGTTATTTTAAACTACTTCATCTGGTTCAAAAATGCAGAGATTTTGGGGTAAGTCGGGGTGGAATTTTCACCTTCCAAATGAATGCTTGAAGCCTAACAATACTTTCCCTAATTGCTCACCAGCTTTATAACTAGCTGTACTATCACTCCTTTCTTCCTTCACTTACCCCCAGTTTGATATACCATCACTTTACCTCTCAAAATGGCTGGTTAGTCATGTGGAAAAGGTGGGTGGGAATATTCATCTAATCTCTCCTTTGTTAAAGTGCAGGAACATCTTCTTTCTGCTTTTACTGAGGTGATAACCTACACACCCACTTCCACCACCAGCTTTCTGATCTGATATTCCCTCTGTCCCTGCCTTACTGTGCGTATGAAGGTCAGTAAAATAATTTGCAACATCACTGTGATTTATGTACATCCATTTCTCAAAGATTGGTTGCCTGATAAGCAGAGATACTACTGTTGAGGCTTTTTTATCATTAGATCAGAAAATCTTAGACTTGAGTGTTCATCTGCGCTGGCTGCTGCCTTAGTAAAGTTTGCCATTGGAATGTTATAATAGACTTCAACATCAAGCTTTTCAATCCTAATTGTTTTCCAGTAACCCAATAAAATGTCTAGATGTGTGAACATCAAGCTATGGCGTATCTATGATGCCACTTAAATCAAGTCCTTTGCTTTAATAGTATATTACCAACAGCTCAGACATTGACAACACATTGTGACTTTTCTGGCAATCTCACTGTGTTCTGCCACCTTATCACTTTGAAGTCAACATTGAATACTATTATTTCATGAATTTCTCACTGACTTTTCCTTTCTCACACTCCAAGCTCTCTCAAAATTCTGACATTCATCTCTTAACTCACACCAAGTACCAAAGGCCCCTCAATTATAACTTGCTGATCTAGATCAGCTCCTATAATAAAGGCAACATTAAAGATTTTATTCTCCTCAGCCCCAATTATCACCTTAGCCTCACTTTTTGTTGTTTATGTAATCACCCTCAGTTGAATGGTAAGTAGGCACAACCTCCAAAGAAAGGCCATTAAGGCACAAGAGCCTTGAAAACATTTGTTTGGTGCAGCTAGAAATCTATGCTTCACCATTGTGCAGATCTCTGATTTTTGTTCCAAATCACTCCCCTGCTTTGAAGAATTCATTTTCAGTTTTTGTTGATTGAATGTAAGCTATTGAAACTGTTACCAACTACCATTGGGATCTCTTCTGGGGAAGGTCTGACCTGTACAAAAAGGACGGGCTGCACCTGTACTGGAAAGGGACCAATATCCTGGCGGGCAGGTTTGCTAGAGCTGTTGGGAAGGGTTTAAACTAGTTTGGCAGGGGGGTGGGAATCAGAATGTGAGTGCAGAGATTAGGGTAGAAGGACTAGGGCCTGATGCTATGTGTTCTGAGTTGGTGAGGAAGGACAGGCAGGGGACAAAACATAAATGTAGCCAGTTAGAGGGGTTGAAATGTGTCTATTTCAATGCTAGGAGTATTAGGAATAAAGGGGATGAACTTAGAGCATGGATCAGTAAGTGGAACTAAGATGTTGTGGCCATTGCTGAAACTTGGCTGGAGGAAGGCCAGGATTAGCTGATGCAGGTATCGGGGTTTAGGTGTTTTAAAAGGAATAAGATGGGAGGTAAAAAGGTGGGGGGGGGAGTAGCTTTAATGGTCAGGGATAGTATCACAGCAATAGAAAGGGAGGACGCTGCAGAGGGAGTGTCCACTGAGTCGGTGTGGTTGGAAGTCAGAAATAGGAATGCATCAATCACTGTGCTGGGAGTAGTGTATAGGCCCCCAAATAGCCTTCGCGACACCGAGGAGCAGATAAGCAGGCAGATTTTAGAATGGTGCAGGAAATACAGGGTTGTAGTTATGGGTGATTTCAACTTCCCTCATATTGACTGGCACCTCCTGACTGCAAGGGGAATGGATGGGGCTGAATTTGTCAGGTGTGTTCAAGAAGGATTCCTGACACAGTATGTGGACTGGCCGACAAGAGGAGAGGCCATACTGGATCTAGTTCTGGGTAATGAACCTGGTCAGGTGGCAGACCTCTTGGTGGGGGAGCATTATGGTGAGAGTGACCGCAACTCCCTTAGCTTCAGCATAGCTATGGAAAAGGATAAAAACAGACAAAATGGGAAAGTGCTTAACTGGGGAAGGGCTAACTATGAAGGGATGAGGCAGGAACTAGCGAGAGTAAATTGGAAACAGATGTTCAAGGGTGAAAGCACAGAAGTAATGTGGAGGAAGTGTAGGGACCACTTGTGCTGGGTTCAGGATAGGTTTGTCCCACTGAGACAAGGAAAAAATAGTAAGAAAAGGGAACCGTGGCTGACGAAACACGTGAGACAACTTGTCAAGAGGAAGAAGGAAGGATATGTTAGATATTAAAAGCAGGAAGCAGGAGGGGCTCATGAGAAATATAGGGTAGCCAGGAAGGAGCTTAAGAAAAGATTTAGGAGAGCTCGAAGGGGGCATGAGAAGGCCCTGGCATGTAGGATTAAGGAGAACCCCATGGCGTTCTATGCATATGTAAAGAACAAAAGGATGACAAGAATGAAGCTGGGGCCGCTAAAGGATAAAGAAGGCAACGTGCCTGGAGGCAGAGGAGGTTGGGAAAGTCCTAATTGAATACTTTGCTTCAGTATTCACAACTGAAAATAACCTCGATCAGGGTGAGGTTGAAATAGAACAGGCCTATGTGCTGGACAATGTGGTGATTAAAGAAGAAGAAGTATTGGCTCTTCTTAAAAACACTAAGATTGATAAATCCCCAGGGCTGGACGTGATATACCCCTAGGTTGCTGTGGGAAGTGAGAGAAGAGATTGCTGGAGCAGTAGCTATGATCTTTGAATCTTCTTTGGCTGCAGGGGAGATGCCGGAGGATTGGAGAACAGCAAATATAGTTCCCTTGTTTAAAAAAGGTAATAGGGAATCTTACATTGGTGGTCTGCAAACTATTGGAAAGGATTCTTAAGGATAGGATCTACGAGCACTTGGAGAAGTACAGTCTACTCAAGGATAGTCAATATGGCTTTGTGAAGGGAAGGTCGTGCTCCTGAGCCTAATTGAGTTTTTTGAAGAGGTAACAAAAGAAATTCATGAGGGTAGGGCAGTAGATGTGGTCTACATGGATTTTAGCAAGGCATTTGACAAGGTCCCCCATGACAGACTCATCCAGAAAGTCATGAGGCATGGGATCAGTGGAACATTGGCTGTTTGGATAAAAAATTGTCTTACAGGAAGAAAGCAGAGGGTAGTAGTGGAAGGAAAGTATTCTGCCTGGAGGTCGGTGACTAGTGGAGTGCCGCAAGGATCGGTCCTGGGATCCCTGCTCTTTGTGATTTTTATAAATGACCTGGATGAAGAGGCAGAAGGATGGGTGAGCAAGTTTGCGGATGACACGAAGATTGGAGGAGTTGTGGATGGAGCTGTAAGTTCTCGAAGGTTACAAGAGGATATAGACAAGATGCAGAGTTGGGTAGAAAAGTGGCAGATGGAGTTCAATCCGGATAAGTGTGAGGTGATGCATCTTGGAAGGACAAACCAGAAGGCTGAGTACAGGGTTAATGGTTGGTTACTTAAGAGTGTGGATGAACAGAGGAACCTTGCGGTTCAAATCCATACATCCCTCAAGGTCGCTGCTTAGGTTGATAGGATAGTTAAGAAGGCCTATGGGATGCAAGGCTTCATTAAGAGGAGAATTGAGTTCAAGAGTAGAGAGGTCATGTTGCAACTCTACAAATCTCTGGTGAGACCACACTTAGAGTATTGTGTTCAGTTCTGGTCACCTCATTATAGGAAGGATGTGGAAGCTATAGAGAGGGTGCAGATGAGACTTACCAGGATGTTGCCTGGATTGGAAAACAAATCTTATGAGGCAAGGCTAGCAGAGCTGGGACTTTTCTCTTTAGAGCGTAGAAGAATGAGAGGGGACTTGATAGAGGTCTACAAGATTATGAGAGGCATAGATAGGTGGATAGCCAGTACCTGTTTCCCAGAGCAAGAATAGCAAACACCAGAGGGCATATGTACAATTAAGGGATGGAAGTTTAGGGGAGACATCGGGGTAAGTTTTTTTACACAGAGGGTTGTGGGTGCCTAGTGTGACTTGCCAGGGATGGTGGTGGAGGCTAAAACATTAGTGGTATTTAAGAGGCTCTTGGATAGGCACATGGATGAAAGAAAAATAGAGGGTTATGGGGTAGTGTGGGTTTAGTACGTTTTTTAAGGAATATATGGGTCGCCACAACATCAAGGGCCGAAGGGCTTGCACTGTGCTGTAGTATTCTAGTGTCTAGTGTCTATAAGACCATAAGACAAAGGAGCAGAAGTTGGCCATTTGGCCCATCGAGTCTGATCCACCATTTTATCATTAGCTGATCCATTCTCCCATTTAGTCCCACTCCCCCGCCTTCTCACCATAACCTTTGATGCCCTGGCTACTCAGATACCTATCAATCTCTGCCTTAAATACACCCAATGACTTGGCCTCCACTGCTGCCCGTGGCAACAAATTCCATAGATTCACCACCCTCTGACTAAAAAAATTTCTTCCCATTTCTGTTCTGAATGGACGCCCTTCAATCCTTAAGTCATGCTCTCTCGTACTAGACTCCCCCATCATGGGAAACAACTTTGCCACATCCACTCTGTCCATGCCTTTCAACATTACCATGAACTGCCACTTCAGAATGACAACCTGGTACAAGATTAATCACATGTAATTTTTAATTTATATACAGAAATGAAACATTGATTATGTTGAATAGAAATGTACTTTTCATAGCAGTCCTCACTAATTTTTCAAAAAAATATTCAATTGAACTGGAAAAAAATTTGATGATCATCTTCATGAAAGCCAGATAATAGTTATAATATTAGCATTTGTTGACTACAATGCAACAGCTCGACAGGCAAACTTGAAGTTGCTGGAACTGCTATAGTTCTCTGATCTGCTGTCTTCAGGACGGACTCCCTGGCAACGAAAGGAAAGCTTTCACAACATTAGTTAGGATGGGACAAAAGATTCATATTGATGATGGAGAGACATTCTAGTCCTCCGAAGAGATGGTATGATTCCAAAGAAATGGAAAACCTATGTTCCACTTTGTGTAATAAAGGATGAGGCCATATTCTTCTGTACTTGATTTCATGATATCCACCAGTGGCTCAAATATTGCTGTTTACTTATCACCAAACTAAACACTACTGTGCCTTTACATAGTAAGGACAGAATACTGTAAACATGGATGCAAATTCTAGATTAAATTCTGATCTGATTCCCCTACTGAATTATTTTCAAGTTCTTTCCTTTAACTCAATTTTGCTTGACAGCTGAAAGGCTGAAATTTGTCATTTAATCTCATGACTCACTAAACCAGTGTACCAGATGAATGATTCTCTTCAAGAGATGATGGGAACGAATTAGACCATTCTATAAAATGTAAATTACTTAGTTTTCAACAAAACCTTTCAACAAAATTGGACACCGATGCAAGGTAATTGCTTTTGGAGGAAATAATTATCAATCAAAGTATTTAATTAAAATCATAATAGGGTAGTTTTTTTTCCCTAATGCTCAAGCTAGAGTCTCCAACCCACAGCAAGTTAAATTGTAAAAAAGGGCATTAGTTCACAAAATATGGTTATAAACAACAGCACTCCTCTCTCCTCTTTGAATCTTACCTCCCCTGAATTCACTGCCCTCCACTCACTCTGGACCAATCCCAACCTTACTATCAAACCTGCAAAGGAGGAACTGTTGCAGTGCTCTCCCTGGTGACTAAATCTGCAAGAAGTGAACCCAACTTCAGCTCATGACTGGCAAAGTCAAGGAACTGGAAATAGAGCTGAGTGTACTCAGGACCATTCGAGAGGCTGAAAGCAACACAGATGAGACTTTTCCTAAGGTGGTCTCGCCTAGAGTGCAGGTTTCATACAGTAGCTACGTGACCACCAGGAGAAGTAAGAGAAGGAGGTAAACAGCTAGTGCAGGGTTCCCTTTGGCCAATCCCTTTCAGCATCAAGTATAACCCTTTGGATAGTGGCGGGTAGGGGTGCAGCAACAACTAGGCCAGTGGCATTGTGGTGGATCTGAGGCGCAGCAGGGAAGCGTAAGGTCAGGCAGTGCAATAGTGATAGAAGACTCAATAGTTAGAAGGACAGACAGGAGATTCTGCGGCCGCAAAAATGACCCCAGAGGTCGTGGTGCACATTAGCACCAATGATACAGGTAGAAAAGTGGAAGAGGTCCTGTGTAGTGAGTATAGGGAGTTAGGGAAAAAGATGAAAAGCAGGACCTTCATGGTAGTAAACCTTCGATTACTCCCAGTGCAATGTGCTAGTCAGGGCAGGAATAGGATGATAGTACAGATGAATGAGTGGCTGAGGATCTGGTGCAAGGGGCAAGGTTTCAGATTTCTGGATCATTGGTATCTCTTCTGGGGAAGGTATGACCTGTACAAAAAGGACGGGTTACATCTGAACCTGAGGGGGACCAATATCCTTGTGGGCAGGTGCACTAGAGTTGTTGAGGGATAGGAACTGGAGTGATAGGACTGAAGATGGGCAGTTGGCTTACAAGTAGGTACGTATGTAGTGACACTGTGAGGAAGGGTAGGCAGATGACAGGGCAAAATTGCAGTCTGTAAGATGGGTTACAGTGCAACACAAGAACAAAATCAAAAAGGTGAATGAATTCAGGGTGGAAGGTGTTATTTTTGAATGCACATAGTAAATTGAATAAGATAGATGATCTTGTAGTGCAGTTAGAAATTGGCAGGTATGATATTTCGGTCATCACTGAGTCGTGGGCTGAAAGAAGTTCATAGTTGGGAACTTAACAGTCAAGGATACATATTGTATCAAAACGACAAGCAGGTAGCACGGGGTGGGATTGCTTGGTTGGTAAAACATTAAATCAAATGCTTAGAAAGAGGTGGCAAAGGATTGGAAGATGTTGAACCCCTTACAGAATTAAGAAACTGTAAAGGTATAAAGACCCTGTGTCATGGTCCGGTCTGTGAAATCCGCATTCCGGTTCATGGTCTGGTCCACGTTCCTTATTCCAGGTTTTTCGGTTTTCCCCAGTTTCTGTTGAGGCAGCTGATTCCTTTTTGGGCTGGCTTCATACATAGCTTCAGAAATCAGCCTCTGGCTGCTGGAGTGTTCCTGTCCATACCCACTGTTTGAATCCCTTCTGTTCCCCTGCCTTCTGTCGCCTCGCCTGCACCGCTGTCTGGTTCAATTGCGGGAGCAAGATAAGGGACTGTCTATTACTGTTTTGAACTGTCTCTGTGTCCACACCTACACTAAGTAGGTCTGGCTGTTTGCTGCTACCTAGTGTTGGGAACTGTCTGTATCCATGCCTTTGCTAGGTAGGTCCAGCCATTTGTCGCTACCTAGTGTTGGGAACTGTCTGTATCCATGCCTTTGCTAGGTAGGTCCAGCCATTTGTCGCTACCTAGTGTTGGGAACTGTCTGTATCCACGCCTTCGCTAGGTAGGTCTGGCTGTCTGCTGCTGTCTTGTGTTGGGAACCGTCTTGTTGTATTCTGCATTCTGTGTAATGAGTTCCGGCCCTATGTCCTGTACCCAAGGAGGGGTCCCGGCTCTGTGTTCCATGTTTCTGTCTCTCCCTCGACCAAGGCTCTGCGTTCCTGTCTCTCCCTCGACCAAGTCAAGGCTTCAGGGTCCAAGAACCTTGTCCTGTGCAAGCCATGGCTTTGTGCTCTCGACTTGTCCGTGTGTCTCACCCAGCCCGGTGCTAGGGTTCCCTCATCCTGTGCTGTGGTTTCCTTGTCCTGCCCAGGAGTCTCACGCCCAGTCCTGTTGCCACTCCTCGTCCTGTAGCCACGTCTTGTCCTTGCCTAGTTCTGGAGTCTGAGCCCAAGTCAAGTCCCAGGTCCTGGGTCCTTGCCCAGTCTCTGGTTCGGAGTCCATACCCAAGCCTCACGGAACCCAAGCCCCATCATGTCCTCGTCTCGAGGAACCCAAGTCCCGTCCTTTCCTGTAGCCACATCATGTCCTCGCCTAGTTCCAGGGTCCGAGCCCGAGTCAAGACCCAGGTTCTGGGTCCTTGTCCAGTCTCTGGCTCGGAGTCCAAGCACAAGCTCCTAGTTCCCAGTTCCTAGTCCTGGTCCCACTTGCCGAGCCAATGTCCTAGCCCAAGTCTGGGTTCTTGTCCCAGCTCCTATTCTGTATCCACTCACGTCCCTAACTCTAGTCTCTAGTCCTGTCCTGTTCCTAGTACTTCAGTGTCTGTATCTTGCATTTGGGTCTGCCCCCCAGCACCCCCACTATGACACCCTGATGGGAATTATGTACAGGCCTCCGAACAGTAGCCAGGATGTGGCATATAAATTACAACAAGAAATAGAAAAGGCATGTAAAAAGACCTTAAGACCATAAGATATGGGAGAAGAATTAGGCCATTTGGCCTATTGATCCTGCTCTGCCATTTCATCATGGCTGATCCAATTTTCCTCTCAGCCCCAGTCTCCTGCCTTCTCCTCATATCTCTTCATGCCTTGAACAATCAAGAATCTGTCAACTTCTGCCTTAAATATACATAAAGTCTTGACCTTCACATTTGCCTGTGGCAATGAATTCCACAGATTCACTACTCTCAGCCTAAAGAAGATCCTTCTCATCTCCGTTCTAAAAAGATGCCCCTCTATTCTGGTTCTAGACTTTCCCAAATTAGGAAACATTCTATCCGCATCCAGACTATCAAGGCTTTTTACTATTCGATAAGCTTCAATGAGGTCATCCTGCTTCTTCTGAATTTCAGTGTATACAGGCCCAGAGCCATCAAACGCTCTTCATATGACAAGCCGTTCAATCTTGGAATCATTTTTGTGAACCTCCTTTGAACTCTCTCCAGCTTCAGCACATGCTTTCGAAGATAAGGGGCCTGAAACTGCTCACAGTACTCCAAGTGAGGCCTCACCAGTGCTTTATGAAGTCTCAACATTACATCCATGTTTTTATATTCTAGTCCTCTTGTCTTCCTCTCCATTAACTTACATACTTATTGTAATATTCTAATCCTTTCCAAATGAATGCTAACATTGTATTTGCCATTACCACTGACCTGCGAATTAACCTTTAGGGAATTCTGCGCAAGGACTCCCAAGCCCCTTTGCACCTCAGTGTTTTGTATTTTCTCTCCATTTAGAAAATAGCCAACCCTTTAATTTCTTCTGCTAAAGAGCATGACCATACAATTCCCAACACTGTATCCATCTGCCACTTCATTGCCCATTCTCCTAATCTGTCTGAGTCCTTCTGTAGCCTCTCTACTTCCTCCAAACTACCTGCCCCTTCACCTATTTTTGTATTGTCTGCAAACTTGGCAATAAAGCCATCAATTCCATCATCCAAATCATTGACATATATCATAAAAGACCCCTGTGGAACCCCACTAGTCACCGGCAGCTAACCAAAAAAGGCTCTCTTTATTCTCACTCTTTGCCTCCTGTCACTTAGCTACAGCTTTATCTATATTAGAATCTTTCCTGTAATACCATGAGCTTGTAACTTGTTTAGCAGCCTTATGTGTGACACCTTTTCAAAGGCCTTTGGAAAGTCCAAACACACAACATCAACTGATTCTGCTTTGTTTATCTTGCTTGTTACTTCTTCAAAGAATTCTAACAGATTTGTCAGGCAAGGTTTTCCCTTGAGGAGACCATGCTGACTCTGGCCTATTTTATCATGTGCATCCAAGTACCCTAAACCTACATCCTTAACAATCACCTCAAACATCTTCCCAACCATAGAGGTCTATTATTTCCTTTCTTCTGCCTCCCTCCCTTCTTGAAGAGTGAAATGACATTTACAATTTTCTAGTCTTCCAGAACCATTTGGGAATTTAGTGATTCTTGAAAGTACATTACTGATGTCTCTACAATCTCTTCAAGCCACCTCTTTCAGAACCCTGGTGTGTACACCGTCAGGTCCAGTTGACTTATCTACCTTCAGACATTTAGTTTCCTAAGAACCTTCCCTCTAGTAATGGTAGAAACTTCATGACTCCTGACACCTGGAACTTCCACTATACTGCTAGTGTCTTCCACAGTGAAGACCAATGCAAAATACCTATTCAGTTTGTCTGCCACTTCCTTGTCCCCATTAGTACCTCTCCAGTATTGTATTCCAGTGGTCCGATATCCACTCTCACCCCTCTTTTATGTTTTATGATTCTGAAGAAACTTTTGGTATTTAGTATTATTGGCTAGCTTACTTTTGTATTCCATCTTTACCTTAATGACTTTTTTAGTAGCCTTCTGTTGGTTTTTAAAAGCTTCCTAATCCTCTAATTTCCCATTAAGTTTTGCCCTAATATATGCTCTCTCTTTGGCTTTTACATTGGTTTAACTTCTCCTGTTAGCCACAGTTGTGTCATCTTGTCTTTAGAATACTTCTTTCTCGTTGGGATGTATATATCCTATGCCTTCTGAATTGCTTCCAGAAATTCCAGCCATTGCTACTTTGCTATCATCCCTAGAAAAGTTTCTTTTCCAATCAATTCTGGTCAACTCCTCTCTCATGCCTCTGTAATTCCCTTTTCTGCACTGTAATACTGATACATTTGACTAAAATGGCCGTCTAAAAGGGCAATGTGATGATATTTGTGAGGGATTTCAATATGTAGGTAGACTGAGAAAATCAAATTGGTGCTGGATCCCAAAAGAGGGAATTTTTAGAATGGATATGAGAGCTTTTAGAGCAACTTGTGGTTGAGCCCACTAGAGGAAAGGCAATTCTGAACTGGGTGATGTGTAATGAACCAGATTTGATCGGAGAGCTTAAGGTAAAAGAACCACGAGGAGCCAGTGACCAACATATGATAAAATTCACCCTGCAGTTTGAGTTGGTCTGATACCTGCAATTTGAAGATTTCAGAGAACACTGATACATCTGATAAACTCAGATGTGTCAGTGTTATAGAAGAGTAAAGGGAATTTCAGAGGCATGAGAGAGGAGATGGTCAAAATTGATTGGAAGTGGAAGCTAACAGGGATGACAGGAGAACACTATTGGCTGGCTTTTCTGAGGGCTATTGGAAGATGAAGAATAGATGCATTCCAAAGATAGTAAAGGGAGGATGAGATAACTATGTCTGATAAGGGAAGTCAAAGATAGCATAAAAGGAAAAGAGTGGGCATACAATAAAGTAAAAGTTAGTGGGAAGCTATAGGATTCGGCACAGCCAAGAAGGGCCAAAAGGCCTGTTTCTGTGCTGTAGTTTCTATGGTTTCTATGGATTAGGAAGCTATTAAAACCAACAGAAGGCAACTAAAAGTGCCATAAGTAGAGAAAAGATTAAATATGAAGGGAAGTTGGCCAGTAATATAGAAGTTCAAAGTTCAAAGATCAAAGTAAATTTATTATCGAAGTACATATATGTCACCATATACAACCCCGAGATTCTTTTTCTTATGGACATGCTCAATAAATCCAGCAACCCTAACAGAGTTGGTGAAAGACTGCACTCAACCGTGCAAACGACTAGCGTGCAAAAGACGACAAACTGCGCTAAAAGAAATAATAATAATGATGATATTGAGAGCATGAGATGAAGAGTCCTTGAATGTGAGTGCATAGGATGTGGGAACAGTTCAGCGGTGGGGCAAGTGAAGTTAAGTTATCCTCTCTGGTTCAAGAGCCTGATGATTGAGGAGTACAGTAATAACTGTTCCTGAACCTGGTGGTGTGAGCCCTGAGGCTCCTGTACATATTGCCTGATGGAAGTTGTGAGAAGACAGCATGAGTCGCTGATGAGGTAAGGTGCTTTCCTGCGACAGTGCTCCATGAAGATGGGGGCGGAGGGGTGTGAGAGCTATATCCATTACTATTTTCAGGATTTTCCATTCAAGGGTAATGGTGTTTCCATACCAGGCTGTGATGCAGCCAGTCATTATACTCTCCACCACACATCTATAGAAGTTTGTCAAAGTTTTAAGTGTTATGCTGAATCTTCACAAACTCTAATGAAGTAGAGGCGCTGCCGTGCTTTCTTCATAATTGCACTGATGTGTTGGGCCCAGGACAAGCCCTCTGAGAGTATAACACTGAAGAATTTAATGTTTCTGACCCCCTTCACCTCTGATCCCCTGAAGATGGCAGGCTCATGGCCTCTGGTTTCCTCCTCCTGAAGTCAATATCAGCTCCTTGGTCTTGCTAACTTTGAGTGACAAGATACCAGAAGTGTTTTCAGATATATAAAGTGTAAAAGAGAGGTGACATTGGATATCAGACCACTGGAAAATGATGCTGGAGGGATAGGAATGGGAGAAAAAGAAATGCTAGATGATCTTAATAATTATTTGCATCAGTCATCACTATGGAAGAAACCAGTTACATGCCAGAAATTCAAGAGTGTCAAGGGGTATAAGGAGAAGATGCTTAGGAAGCTGAAAGGTCAGAAAGTAGATAAGTCACCTGGACCAGCTGGACTACATCTCAGGGTTCTGAAAGAGGTAGTTGAAGAGATTGTGGAGACATTAGTAATGGTCTTTGAAGAATCATTAGATTCTGGAATGGTTCCAGAGGATAAAAAATTGCATATTTCATTCTTTATGAAGGGAGGGAGGCAGAAGAGAAGTTATAGGCCAGTTAGCCTGACCTCAGTGGTTGTGAAAATGTTGAGTCCATTATTAAGGATGAAGTTTCGGGGTACTGTGAGGCACATGATAAAATAGGCCAAAATCAGCATTGTTTCCTTTTGGAAAAATCTTACTTGATAAATATCTTAAGAATTCTTTGAGGAAATAACAGGTGGGATAGACTAAGGAAAGTACGTGCACGTTGTTTACTTGGATTTTCTGAAGATCTTTGACAATGTGCCAAGATAAAAGTGATAGTATTGCATGAAAGATACTAACATGGATAGAAGATTGGCTGACTGGGAGGAAGCAATGTGTGTGAATAACAGGGCGTTTGTGTTTTGCTGCAGATGACTAGTGGTGTTCCGCAGAGTCGGTACTGGGATTGCTTCTTTTCACATTATATGCCCATAATTTGGATTATGGAATTGATGGCTTTGTGGCCAAGTTTGTTGTCGATACGCGCATAGGTGGAGAGGCTGGCAGTGTTGAGGAAGCAGGAAGTCTGCAGAAGGACTTAGACAGATTGGGAGAAAGGATAAAGAAGTGCAATAGAATATAGTGTAGGGAAGTGCATCGTCATGTACTTTGATAGAAGGAATAAACACATAGACTATTTTCGAAATGGAGAGAAAGTTCAAAAATTTGAGGATCAAAGGAATTTGAGATTCTTTATGCATGATTTCTTACAGAACTTGCAGGTTGAGTTGGTGGTAAGGAAGGCAACTGCAATGCTAGCATTCAGTTTGAGAGGATTAGAATATAACAGTAAGTATGTAATGCTCATGCTTTAGAAGGCATTGGTCAGACTGCACTTCGTGTATTGTGAGCTACTTTGGGTTCCTTATCTGAGAAAATATGGGCTAGCATTAGAGAGAGTCAAGAAGAGGTTCACAAGAATTATTCTGGGAATGAAACAGTTAACGTATGAGGAACATTTGATGGCTCTGAGACTGTCCTCACTGAAGTTCAGAAAAATGGCCGGGGGTGGGGGCAGTGGTGCAGAATCTCATTGAATCCTATCAGGTTCCAATAGAGTGGATGTGGAGAGGATACTTCCTACAGTGGGTAAGTCTTGGAGTGGAGGACAAAGCCTCAAAATAGAGTGATATCCATTTAGAACACAGACGAAGAGGAATTCTTTTAACTAGAAGGTGACAAATCTGTGGAATTCATTGTCACAGATGACTGTGGAGGACAAATCAAAGAGTATATTGAAAGCAGAGGTTAATAGTTTCTTGATTAGTCAGGGTATCAAAGATTATGGGAAGAAGGCAGAAGAATGTGGTTGAGAAGGATTTTAAATCAGCCATGACGGAATAGTGGAGCAAACTTGTTGAGCCAAATGGCCTAATTCTGCTCCCATGTCTTATGGTCTTAGGTGCTACTCCTATCCATTCACCTCCTCCCTCATCTTCATTCGGGGCCCCAAACAGTCCTCACAGGTAAGGTGACACTTTAGCTGCATATCTGTTGGGGCTGTCTTCTGGATCCTGTGCTCCTCTACATTTGTGAGACCTGGGAGGTTGCTTTTTTCAGCACCTCAGCTCCATCTGCAAAAAGCGGAATTTCTGGGTGGCCAACAATTTCAACTCGTATCCCCATTCCTCTTCCAACATGTCAGTCCAGGGCCTCCTCTTCTGCCATGATGAGGCCAATCTCAGGTTGGAGGAGCAACACCTCATATTCCAACTAGGTAGCCTCCAACTTGATGGCATAAACATTGATTTCTCCAATATCTGGTCATTTTTCCCCACCCCTTCCCTATTCTTTAGATCTCCACTCTGGCCTTGTACCCCTACTCCTCGCTTGCCCATCACCTCCCTCTGGTCCCCTTCTCCTTCTCTTTCTCCCATGATTCACGCTCTTCTCCTGTCAGATTCCTTCTTCTCCAGCCTTTGCCTTTTCCACTTATCAGCTCCAAGCTTACTTTATCGCCCCTCCCCCAAACCCACCTACCTGGTTTCACCTATCATCTTCTTGTTCGTCCTCCTTCCCCTCCCTCCAGCTTTTTATTGTGACCTCTTCCCCCTTTTTTTCCAGTCCTGATGACAGGTGTCGGCCTGAAATAGCAACTGTTTATTAGATGCTGCTTGACTTGTTGAGTTCCTCCAGCATTTTTTGTGTGTTGCTCTGGATTTCCAGCATTTGCAGGATCTCGTGTTCATAACAGTCACGGTCATTTGTCCTCTCCTATACAATGTATATAGATTACAGATTTCATTTTACATTGAACCTGAGGAGAATCAGATCTCTGCCTTTATCTTCATATCAACCACAGAACTGAAAAAGTGACATTCATAGGTGCACTTGGAGTCAATGGAATCTAACTCTTTTAAATTGTCACAAATGCCTGAAGAATTGCACTTGCTGGCATGTGGTATCTAATGGGCCAGAGCACAATGAAACAGGATATCTGACACTGCTATCAGTCGTGGCACAATGAGCTGGCCAAGAAGGATTAGGTCTGACAAAGCACTGGCTAGATATTAAACGGAGCTGCTTGGTAAAATGAAGTGCAAATCAGCCCTTGGGTTTTACGGAGCAAGAAATCAGAAACCTGTCAGCGAATTCAACATGCAAACATATAAATTAAGAGCACGAGTGGGCCACTCAGCTCCTTAAGCCTGCTCTGCCATTTAGTAAGATCATGGCTGATCTGAAAATAATCCCATAGCAGGCAGCATGAGAATAAAGCAAAACTACCACACTGAACAATTTTATCTTTGAGAGTAAACAACAAGAAAGATCAAATCTCTGATATAATAATAGAGTTGTGTATTGCATAGGGTTGTGTATTGCAAACAGTCATTATTCACTCATTTATTCCTATACAAACTATACAGCTGGATTGATTTTATCTTCCATCAGTGCAATTGGTTTGTGTAATGGGCAAAAAATTGATGTAATTAGTGGGCAGTCAGTGGGAGAAAGCAACACAGAATAATTCTCATTAAAGAGTTGGTTTACATCAACCTCACACTGAAAAACTGTCTTGGATATTGGAAAAAAAACCTGTTCAATTTAACCTAAAGTTTCTTGACTAACTCCACTTCTGAGTTCTAACTCAGCTCATCAAGCATTGAAATTACTTGAGCCATTTAATCACTGAGTATGAAAGAATAATCGAAACATAAAAAATGCAGAATAAATAAACTGATTTCAACGTTGTAAGGACAAACGTGGGTTACTTATTCAATAAAACTTAAGTCATCTGACAACTACCTCATCAATTCCCTCCTTTTTCCAATGGACCAAATTATTAAAATTCTTTCATCCCTTAACATAAACTCACACCTTTTTTCTTGCAACTCTTTTCATGCCCTGACTGAGGTCATCTTGTCCACAAGCCTTCTTGCTGTGTCATGCCTATTTCCATTCACCAAGCGACCATCCTGGTCCACATTAGTTACTGCAGACATAAGAGACTGCAGATGCTGGAATCTGGAGTATCACACAAAAAGCTTGAGGAACTCAGAGGGTCTGCCAGTGAGGGAAAGGGACAATTGATGTTTCAGGTTGAAATCTTTCATTTGGACTGCATATTAGCTGTTATTATTCACAGTTCTCTCTTAGAGTCATAAAGTCATGGAACATTATAGAACAGAATCCGGCCCTTTCCCATCTAGTCTGTGCCAAACTATTAATCTGCCCAGCCCCACCAACCTGCACCAAAACAACAGACCTCCATACCCCTCAGATCTATGTACCTATCCAAATTTCTCTTAACTTCCCTTTAAATCTCTCATATTCCCTTTAAACATTTCACCTTCTACCCTTAACCCCTGACCTCCAGTTCTAGCCTCCTACCAGAAATTGATCCATTTATGTCAATTATGATGCCTTCAAAGTGTTACTTGATCAATCTGTTCTTACAACCACAGCACTCTGGCTTTGAGAGTAACACACTGGCTCAGCATTTGGAACTGTTACTCCACAGCTCCAATGACTCAGTTTTGATCCTTACCCAAGATGCTGACTGAGTGGAGTGTATGCTTTCTCCCTGTAAACATAAATTTCCCCAGTCTTCTGCTTTCATCCCATACCCCAAAGATGTACTGGTATGCTAACTGGCTACAGTAAATTTCTTCTTGTATGGATGAATGGCAGGAAAATAGGGGACTCGAGGGGGAGCAATATCCTTGCAGGTAGGTTTGCTAGCATGGATTGGGAGGGTTTAAACTAATTTGCAAGGGGGATGGGACCCGGAGCGATAGAGCACTGGAAGAAGTGCATGGAATAAAGCCAGAACTAACGTATAAAGAGGCTTTAAGGAAAGAAAAGCAGAATAAAGGGTGTAAAGGTAGTAAGGTAGAAGGGCTAAAGTGCATGTACTTCAATGCAAGAAGCATCAGGAGTAACAGGTGATGAACTGAGAGCTTGGACACATACATAGAATTATGATGTAGTGGCCATTACAGAGACTTGGCTGGCACCAGGGCAGGAATGGATTATCAATATTCCTGGATATCAGTGCTTTAAAAGGGATGGGGGGGGAAGGGGAAGAGGAGGAGGGGTGGCATTACTGGTCAGGGATACTATTACAGCGACAGAAAGGGTGGGTAATGTAGCAGGATCCTCTTTTGAGTCAGTATGGGTAGAAGTCAGGAACAGGAAGGGAGCAGTTACTCTATTGGGAGTATTCTATAGGCCCCCTGGTAGCAGCAGAGATACCGAGGAGCAGATTGGGAGGTAGATTTTGGAAAGGTGCAAAAATAACAGGGGTGTTATCATGGGTGACTTTAACTTCCCTAATAATGATTGGCACCTGATTAGTTCCAATGGTTCAGACGGGGCAGAGTTTGTTAAGTGTGTCCAGGACGGATTCCTGTCACAGTATGTTGGCAGGCCGATTAGGGGGAATGCCATACTAGATCTAGTACTAGGTAACGAATGGGTCAGGTCACCGATCTCTCAGTGGGTGAGCATCGGAGGGACAGTGACCACCGCTCCCTGGCCTTTAGCATTACGTTGGGAAAGGATAGAATCAGAGAGGACAGGAAAATTTTTAATTGGCGAAGGGCAAATTATGAGGCTATAAGGCTAGAACTTGCAGGTGTGAATTGGGATGATGTTTTTGCAGGGAAATGTACTATGGACATGTGGTCAATGTTTAGGGATCTCTTGCAGGATGTTAGGGATAAATTTGTCCCAGTGAGGAAGATAAAGAATGGTAGGGTGAAGGAATCATGGGTGACAAGTGAGGTGGAAGAAGGCAGCATACATGAGGTTTAGGAAGCAAGGATCAGATGGGTCTATTGAGGAATACAGGGTAGCAAGAAAGGAGCTTAAGGTGGGGCTGAGGAGAGCAAGAAGGGGGCATTAGAAGGCCTTGGCGAGTAGGGTAAAGGAAAACCCCAAGGCATTCTTCAATTATGTGAGGAACAAAAGGATGACAGGAGTGAAGTTAGGACCGATTAGAGATAAAGATGGGAAGATGTGCCTGGAGGCTGTGGAAGTGAGCAAGGTCCACAATGAATACTTCTGTTCGGTATTCACCAATGAGAGGGAACTTGATGGTGAGGACAATATGAGTGAGGTTGATGTTCTGGAACATGGTGATATTAAGGGAGAGGAGGTGTTGGGAGTTGTTAAAATACATTCGGACAGATAAGTCCCCGGGGCCTGACGGATTATTCCTGAGGCTGCTCCATGAGGTGAGGGAAGAGATTGCTGAGCCTCTGACTAGGATCTTTATGTCCTCGTTGTCCATGGGAATGGTACCGGAGGATTGGAGGGAGGTGAATGTTCTCTCCTTGTTCAAAAAAGGTAGTAGGGATAGTCTGGGTAATTTTAGACCAGTGAGTCTTACGTCTGTGGTGGGAATGCTGTTGGAAAAGATTCTTAGAGATAGGATCGATGGGCATTTAGAGAATCATGGTTTGATCAGGGATAGTCAGCATGGCTTTCTGAAAGGCAGGTCATGTCTAACAAGCCTGATAGAGTTCTTTGAGGAGGTGACCAGGCATATAGATGAGGGTAGTGTTGTGGATGTGATCTACATGGATTTTAGTAAGGCATTTGACAAGGTTCCACACGGTAGGCATATTCAGAAAGTCAGAAGGCATAGGATCCAGGGAAGTTTGACCAGGAGGATTCAGAATTGGCTTGCTTGCAGAAAGCAGAGGGTAATGGAGGGAGTACATTCAGATTGGAGGGTTGTAACTGGTGGTGCCCTGCAAGGATTGGTTCTGGGACCTCTACTTTTTGTGATGTTTATTAATGATCTGGATATGGGGGTAGAAGGGTGGGTTGGCAAGTTTGCAGACGATACAAAGGTTTTTGGTGTTGTAGATAGTGTACAGGATTGTCGAAGATTGCTGAGAGACATTGATAGGATGCAGAAGTGGGCTGAGAAGTAGCAGATGGAGTTCAACTCAGAGAAGTGTGAGGTGGTACACTTTGGAAGGACGAGTACAGGCAAGGCAGAATACAAAGTAAATGGCAGGATACTTGGAAGTGTGGAGGAGCAGAGGGATCTGGGGGTACATGTCCATAGATCTCTGAAAACTGCCTCACAGGTAGATAGGGTAGTTAAGAAAGCTTATGGGGTGTTAGCTTTCATAAGTAGAGGGATAGAGTTTAAAAGTCATGAGGTAATGATGCAGCTCTATAAACCTCTGGTTAGGCCACACTTAGAGTACTGTGTCCAGTTCTGGTCGCCTCACCCTGGATGTGGAAGCATTGGAAAGGGTACAGAGGAGATTTACAAGGATGCTGCCTGTTTTAGAGAGTATGCATTATGATCAGAGATTAAGGGAACTAGGACATTACTCTTTGGAGAGAAGGAGGATGAGAGGAGATATGATAGAGATATACAAGATATTAAGAGGAATAGATAGTGGACAGCCAGCTCCTCTTCCCCAGGGCGCCACTGCTCAATACAAAAGGACATGGCTTTAAGGTAAGGGGTGGGAAGTTTAAGGGGGATATTACAGGGAGTTTTTTTACTCAGTGGTTGGTGCATGGAGTGCACAGCCTGAGTCAGTGGTGGAGGCAGATACACTAGCACTAGTGAAATTTAAGACACTACTAGACGAGTATATGGAGGAATTTAAGGTGGGGGCTTATGTGGGAGGCAGGGTTTAAGGGTCGGCACAACATTGTGAGCCGAAGGGCCTGTACTGTGCTGTACTATCCTAAGAAAAAGGAAGGTCATGGACAAGTGAAAAAGAATGTGAAGTAGATTAAAGAATTGAGGAAAGTGATTGATACAAATGACTTGAGAGCCAGCAATCACTTGATAACATGTTTCCTTCTATTTTATAAGAATATATGTTTTTGTATTGCTTAGAGCAATTTGTTCTGAACATTATAGTACTTTCTAACAAGGTCTGCTGAATAAGTGCATCTTGCTGATTTGTCTCAGGTGTTATTTAAGGAGTTATTTCACTAGCTTTAGAGTTGTGAAAGAGAATTTTGGTTTCCTGTTCTTAGTAAATACATTTCCAAATGAAAAAGATCAACAAAGGAACATGACAAGTTTTCTTATCCTTTTATTTAAAATTATTTCTTTTTCACACTCATTTCTAGAGAATGGGAGAAAGTAACAGAGGTATTGTGGCATTTAATTTCTTGAGCAAATCTTGGCTCAAATGGTTTGTCTTTTTGTTGTTAATATGATTCAGTCCATCCACCAAATTGACAAGGAAAGTTATGCCATAAGGCTTGTTACATTAATCCTTATGATTTTATGGCAGTGTTGTTAAGTTGGACCTCAATGATCCAGCTAATATTATAGATTCACAGATTTGTCACGGTACAGAAAAAGGCAACGCAGGCCAACACATCAACGCTGGTCTGAGCTTCCAGATGAAGTGGTAAATGTGGGCTCACTTTTAACATTTAAGAAAAACTTGGACAGGTACATGGATGAGAGGTGTATGGAGGGATATGGTCCAGGTGCAGGTCAGTGGGACTAAACAGAAAAATGGTTTGGCACAGCCAAGAAGGGCCAAAAGGCCTGTTTCTGTGCTGTAATGTTCTATGGTTCTATGGTTCTTAACAGAATACTCTCAATTCCCCACAGCACCATTAAGTTATTGTCCCTCAAGTGCTCATCCAATTCTCTTCTGAGAGCTCTAATGGATTTTATTTCCAGCACCCAAACAGTTGATGATTTCCAGATTGTTGCCTGTGTATAACAGGTTTTCACACGTTCTCCTTGCATCTTTTGCTTAAACCCTCTGATTGGTGCCCTAATTCTTGAAGCATTTGCTAATATGCATGGTTTCCTTCTATTTACCTGATCCAAATCAATCACATTCAATCAAATCTCCTCTCGATTTTCTTTACTTTAAGGAGAGTAATACCAGTTTCTGTCCCATTTTAGAATTAAAATCCCTCTGTTCACCCAGAGGACCAGTGTTTAGCATCAGGCAGAACAGATTCCCATCTGTATAACTTAAAAGGATTCAGTTTACTTGTAGTAATTGATTGCTTGCTTAAGCATGTTGGTTCATAAGTTGTAAGACTTCTCCCGGTCAGGATGTGTTTAATAAGCTTGCGTTAAACATGAAGACTTTACTGTCCATACTTCTGGGTTCACAGAATGATCAGAAGGAGAAAGAAAGGGCCACAGATCAGAGCATTGTACTGGAAGGAAGAGAAGGTAGCAATGCTTCTCAGCAGGACTTCCCAACATAACAGGCTTTCTAGAAGCACTTCTTCAAGTTGGTTGATAAGTACACTCAAGGAGACTGTTCCTTCAAGGTAGTCTTCACATACACAGATCTTCCAGAAACTTAAACCACATCTGCTGCTGTATAATAGCGCCAACAGAGTCTCTCCTTTCTGCTACTGAAGGTCACAATAACAGTGAATTTCTCTATATCTGGTTCTTTAACTTTGGACTTAGAAATATGAAAGGCTCTGGAACCATGGTATCCAGGCGAATAATACAAGCAATCTGAATACAAACTGATAATACAAGACTCCACTATCTCCTGAGTATCACTGGCCCAAGGCCTCACTGTTCCACCATCTCACTGTCCCTATATAATGCTAAGTAGAAAGGTATCATTTATGATCATTCTGTGAACACTGGTGTATAGTATCTAGGAATGTTAACAGCATATAGAGAGTTCAGAGGCAGATGGACTGAGGTTGGTTTAGTGCTGAATGATATTTTAGGATGGTGGCATGCATTCTCTTAATTGGGTTTTGAAATTGGACACTTAATCTCTCACCTAATCGGAAAATAATTTCGTCAACATATTGATACAGCTTAAGATGCTGTCTCTTGAAACAAGTATCAGATAGGTGTACCTTTGAGTTCAACCTCAACTGGAATACCATGTCCATTTCTGGTCAGCACAACTTAACAATGCCATAAAGTATTCGTAGAAGGCACAAAGATGACTTACAAGAATAATTCTCGGGATAAGGAATTCTAGTCACACGAATAAACTGGGGAAGCAGTGTTTGATCTTCTTACGTGTCAGGGAAGCTCCAAGTAGTATTGATAAAGGTGTTTAAGGTCAAACTGAATTATATGGAGCTAAAGTGTTTCCAATGAAATGGGTAAGCAGTAGCTGACCAGGGATAAAGATTAAAATTGATTGGCTGAAGAACTGGAAGTGATATTAGAAGAAAAAGCTTCAATGCAATGAAAGACGAGAATGGGAAAGGTATTGACTGATAAGGTGGTGAATATAGATTCATTGCTAAACTTCAGAGGAGAATTAGAGGGATAACATTTGCGGGAATATAGGGAAATGAGTGGGTAGTTAGGATTGATTACATTGTTATACAACAGATGTGATTCAGACTCAAAGTGGAGTTGCCCCTGTCACTGTTCAATTATTCTGAATGCAGTTGGCAGTAATGTGCAAGGGGCTAGACCTTGGTTAGGAAGAGATGTGGGTGCAAAGGTGATAGTTGTGTTGGCTTTCCTCATGTTTTACTGGAGGGAACTGCAGCTTATTTGATGATGATAAGAGACAAGTAGTTTGACATCAGAAAGGAAAGGATGCAATGAAATTGTGCAGAGATAAAATTGGATGTCTTCGGAATACATAGTGAATGCCCAGGAAGAAAGAAGGTTACAGGAAGTAGTGGATACAGCCCAGTCCATCATAGGCAAAGCCCTCCTGACTATTGAGTAAATATACATGGAGTACCGCCACAGCAAAGCGGCATCCATCATCAAAGAACCCCCCCCCCCCATCCCCATACAGGCCATGCCCTTTTCTTGCTCTTACCATAGGGTAGGAAGTACAGAATCCTTAGATCCCACACCAACAAGTTCAGAAATAGCTGTTACCCTACAACTATCAGGCTCCTGAACAGGCATGGATAACTTCATGCACCACTACTTTGAAATTATTCTATGATCTACTTTCAAGGATTCTTTACAACTCATGTTCTCAGTATTATTTGTAGTTGCAGTTTGTCTTCCTTTCCACACTGGTGTTTGTCAGTCTTTGCCTTGTATACAACTGCTGTTGTATTTTTTTTATATCCCTGTAAATGACTGCAATGCAATGTATTCTAAAGTAGTGTATGGTAGTATATATGTACTTTGATAATAAACTTACTTTGAGTTTTGAACTTTATAGCACTATTAAGTTAGACATATAAAAATATTGTGAATGATAGACTGAAATATCACCATCCCAGCTCCAAGAGTGTTCTTCAAATTCAACCCTAGAGAATCCATTTCCAAGCTTGCTGGCAATCCAGAAGAAATGTTTGCTGTTTAAAGTCTTTTTCTATATTCCAAGCTGTACAGAGAAACTCCCTCAGTCTGCAAGAAACAATAGGTTGCTCCAAAAGTGGAAGTGAATCAAGTGACACCAAATTGTTTATATTTTTTATTAATATATTTCATGCAAATAATTAGGGAGGTGAGACAGGCTATAGCTGACTTTTTCCAACAATTCACATGCACAAGTATGTTGGCTAGAAAGAGATTTGTGTCATCCAAGTGAAGGAACTGCACGTTTGAAGCCCATACTATTCAAACATCATTGTGAAATAAAGAACATGCTGCTATGCCTCAGCTTGTGGTCGTTTTATCTGCAGCCTTTAGATTAAGAACATGTGAATGTCGGGTGTTTGAAGACTTATTTAAAGTCTGCTGAGCTAAAAAATTGTCAATTGCATCTGTATTTTAAAAAAATAGTCATAGCAGCCTAACAAACTGGCAACGTAGAAGGTGAAATGTCAAAATCTTTCAGATCAAGGATATAAACCAAACAGAAATTGTTGCTGAGTAGGCCCCATGAAGTTCAGGAGCTTGGCAACCAAATGGTTCGGCAAGCAGAGCTGACTCCAGATGCACAATTATCTGATTGAAACATAACCTGATCCAAGTACAGCATTCCAACATCAAATCACTCCCATTCCCCTCATCATATACAGTTTCTAATTCAGACATAACAATGACTGCTAGACAGTTCACATTTGTGATGTTCAACACACAAGAGTCTTTCAGTCCAATATTGCTCAATGCTTCAATCAAAAAGCTTCTTGTAGATTGTTTATATGTACAATGTTTTTTTCTTTAGTTTTTAATCCCATTTTCCTCAACACTGTGATATCAGAACAAAGTGGAGAATTGCACTCTCCCCTGAATCCAGCTGTCCAGGTATGTGTATGGAGGGAAGGTAGCAGCTGACCTGCTTTCCATTAACTGTGAGATGTGGCAGCTGCTAAATAATAGACCATTGTAACTCCTGTATGACACTTCTGATTTCTCACTTTTCTTTCAGCCTATACTTTAGGCAAGGGTCATGGCTTAGTGCTCATACTTTTGAGGCTTTGGTTTTCCCTCCAGAGATATCAATGTAAAATTTAGGCTGACACTGCAGCACTAAGGCGGTTAAACTGAATACACTACTGCATCTCAGAAGTACAGTCACCCAGCTAAAATGTCAAATTAAGTTTGCTTCTGCCCCTCAGGTCAATATGAAACATTCCAAGCCACTCTTCGTAGGAGTGACAGAGGAATGCTAATCAAAATCAAAGCCAATAGTTGTCTCTTAACCGAATAATATATTTATTACTGTATTTAATCATCTGCGGCACACCTCCATAATTTTGTCAAATGCACTATATAACTATAAATATTTCTATATATTTTTCATGAGATTGTTGACTCCTACAGGGGAAATATTTGTATCTTTCCAACCAATGAACTCCAGATGTAGGTGACCCAGTTTTATGCTTTGATATTTCTTGCTAATATTCCACTGAGTCACCATGCACAAGAAATATTCAAGTGACAGTAATATCATGGCTCATCACGAAAAACAGTCATTTTAGAGCAGATAAGAGTTCAGATTTTTCAGGGAATTGCTTGGATTTCCTTACATAAGCACTGCTATATTCAGCAAAACAAAACAGCTGGTGATTGACTTCAGGAAGGTTGCAGTGTACACACTCCTGTGTATATCAAGTGTTGAGGTTGAGAGGACTGAAGGATTCAAGTTCCTAAGAGTGAGCATCACCTGTCCTGGTCCAACACAAGTTGTTATCATGGATAGGAAAACACACCAAAGTCTCTACTTCCTCATGAGGCTGAAGAAATTTGGTATAACCCCATCAACCCTTACTAGTTTTTATTGATGTACTGTAAAAGCATCCTATCTGGATGCATGATGGCTTGTTATAGCAACTGCTCTGCACGTGACCACAAAAGACTGCAGAGAGTTGTGGAGACAGACTAGCACAACACAGAAACCAGCCTACCCTGTGGAGACTCTGTACTTCTTGCTGCCTCAGTAAAGCAGCAAGCACAATCAAAGAGCTCACCTGCCCTGGATATTCTATGTTCTACCCTCTTCCTTCAGGCAAAAGATGTGAATGTGTAAGAACATGTACTACCAGGCTCAAGGCTTCCAGGCAATGGCCTATTGTTAAATGGTTCCCTAGTACAATAAGTTAGACTCTTGATCTCACAGTATACCTCACCATAAGCTTGCATCGTATTTGCTGTACTGCATTTTTTTTTACTGTAACTGGTAAACTTTATTCTGCATTGCTATTGTCTTACATTGCTCTATCTCAATGCACTGTTTAATGATCTAATCTGTAAGGACAGTATGGAATGGAAGCTTTTTGCTGTACCTTGTTACATGTGACAACAATTAACCAATTCCAAAGATTTCCACATCTGCATAATATGGAAGTCCTAAATATACTGGTAATTTCTCTGAGGTAATTTCCCTAAGACAGACTAATGTTGCATTCTTTGAAGAGTTTAATGGTAGCTGGATGAAATTGCAGGAATTCTACAGCACATGTACCAGGGAACCTGTCTGAACATGTATGTAAAGATAAACCTTGTTCAGGATAAACAGCCTAAAAATTGGAATTCAAGATTGTTGGTGCACTATGCATCAAGAAGAGGCCACTGAACCCCTCAAGCCTGCTCTCCTATTTAACAAGATCATCATTGATCTACTTGAAATCTCAGATCCATGTTCCTATTGACCTGCTATAATCTTTCACCTCCTTACTCATCGGCAAGCTAGTTATCCCTACCTTACAAACATCTGAAGACTCTGTTTCCACTACTCCTGGAGGACGAGAGTCCGAAGACTCACTACCCTCTGAGAAGAAAAATAATTTGTCATTTCTATCTTAAATGGGCACCTCTTGTTTTATTGTAAGTGATTCTATAGTTCTAGATCCACTCACAAGTGAAAATATCTGTTCCATATCCAACCTGTCAAAGTCCTTTGTACATTTCAATCAAATTTTTTCTTGCTTTCTCAAACTCAAATACATACAAATCAAACCTGTCCAACCTATTCTCATGAGTCAGCCCATCCATTTCAGGCTGAGTTTAGTAAATCTTCTCTGAACTGTTCCCAATGTATTCGCGTTCTCTTAAATAAGGATATCAACACTGTACACAGTATTCCAGAGGTGGTCTTACTAATGTCCATATATAACGAAATAACCCTCAAACCCTTGAGTTCCGTTCCTGTCACAACAAACAAAAACGTTGATGCTATCTTTCCAAATATGATAGTACAGTAGTTAGCATGACACTACTACAGCCCTGGGTATTCAGAGTTCAGGCTTCAAATCCGGCACCGCATGTAAGGAGTTTGTACGTTCTCCCTGTGAACCGCATGGGTTTCCTCTGGGTGCTCCGGTTTCCTCCCACAGTCCAGAGATGTACTAGTTAGCAGGCTCATTGATCATTGTAAATCGTCCTGTGAATAGGCTAGTGCTAAATAGGTGGGCTGCTCGTTGGACCAGAAGGGCCTGTTCCATGTTGTATCTTTAAACAACCAAATTCTTGCAGTACTTGCTAATCGTGGGACCAAATAAAAATACCAAAATTTGGAAAATTTACACATGTGGAATTATTACAGTGATTTTCATTCTGACCATTTTATTAACGTTCACTCTGCTCGATTCTCAGCAGCAACAACGAGATCACAACTGACACGGTATGGGAAGTGCGTCACAGCCTGAAGCTGTACTCTCTGTGGCAGCTTTTCATGCTGCTCCAATGCACTGCCATTCAGGTGGGGGAGAGTGTGGGGAATAGTGGAATGCACATCGGCAGAGCAACCAGCCTAAAATCTTTTAGACAATCCAGTCCTGTGCTGTAAATGACTCCATGCTGCTTTTAAAAACAAACTCACTGTTCAGGCAGTGACTACAGTAAAATCAGTAATGCACAAGAGTTTGTAAATCTACAGGAGAGGAAACATTGTGATATTTAATAAATATAAGCAATGCTGGAAACTTAGGCATGTGCAGGCAGTTAGTATTAGTTAGTTAGGCAAACACGAGGAATTCTGCGGATGCTGGAAATTCAAGCAACACACATCAAAGTTGCTGGTGAACGCAGCAGGCCAGGCAGCATCTCTAGGAAGAGGTACAGTCGACGTTTCAGGTCGAGACCCTTCGTCAGGACTAACTGAAGGAAGAGTTAGTAAGAGATTGTTTTTAAAAAAGGATGTAGGCAAAAGACGGGCAATTATAGGCCAGTTAGCTTAATATCTACAGTCAGGAAAATGCTTGAAGCTGTTACTAAGGAAGAAATAGCGAAACGTTCAGAAAGGAGCGGTTCCATTAGACAGACACAGCATGGATTCAGAAAGGACAGGTCCTGTTTGATAAACTTACTGGAGTTCTTTGAGGACATGATGAGTGCAGTGGATAGAGGGGATCAGATGGATGTCGTATACTTGATTTCCAGAAGGCGTTGGATAAGGTGCCGAACAAGAAACCTATAAATAAGATATGGACGCATGGAGTAGGGGGAAGTGAATTGGCATGGATAGTGGATTGGTTAACCAATAGAAGGCAGAGAGTTGGTTTAAATGGGTGTTTCTCTGGTTGGCAGTCAGTGGTGAGTGGGGTGCCACAGGGGTCGGTGTTGGGCCCGCAGCTGCTTACCATTTACATTGATGATTTGGAAGAGGGAACTGAGTGTAGTGTAGCAAAATTTGCAGGTGACACTAAACTGAGTGGAAAAGCAAATTGTACAGAGGATGTGGAGAGTCTGCAGAGGGATATAGATAGGTTAAGTGAGTGGGCCAAGGTCTGGCAGACGGAATACAATGTTGGTAAATGCGAGATCATCCACTTTGGAAGGAATAATAAAAGAGCAGATTATTATTTAAATGGTGACAGACTGCAGCATGCTGTTGTGCAGAGGGACTTGGGAGTGCTTTTTCATGAATCGCAAAAAGTTGGCTTGCAGGTACAATAGGTTATTAAGAAGGCAAATGGAATGTTGGCATTCATTGCTACAGGGATTGAATTCAAGAGCAGGGAGGTCATGCTGCAACTATACAGGGTACTGGTGAGGCTGCACCTGGAGTACTGTGTGCAGTTCTGGTCTCCATACTTGCGGAAGCATATACTGGCTTTGGAGGTAGAGCAGAGGAGGTTCACCAGGTTGATTCCAGAGATGAAGGGGTTAACCTATGAGGAGCGATTGAGTCGCCTGGGACTATACTCTCTGGAATTCAGAAGAATGAAAGGTGATCTTATAGAAACAAACACAATTTTGAAAGGGATAGATAAGGTAGAAGTAGGAAAGTTGTTTCCATTGGTAGGTGAGACTAGAACTAGGGGACCTTGCCTCAAGATTCAGGGGAGAAGATTTAGGATGGAGATGAGGAGAAACTGATTTTCCCAGAGAGTGGTGAATCTATAGAATTATCTGCCCAGGGAAGCAGTTGAGGCTTCTTCACTAAGTATATTTAAGATACAGTTAGACAGGTTTTTACATAGTCAGGGAATTAAGGGTTATGGGGAAAAGGCAGGTAGATGGAGTTGAGTTTATGGACAGATCAGCCATGATCTTATTGAATGGCGGGGCAGGCTTGATGGGCCGGATGGCCGACTCCTGCTCCTATTTCTTATGTTCTTATGTCTACATCGTCAAGTCAAGTTTATTGTCATTTAACTATATAAGTGTATATAATGTACTTAACTGTATAATGTATATAGGAACGAGACATTTCTCCGAACCAGGGTGTAAAGCACAGTAGTACACATAACACATGATAACTTATGAAGACAAGGATAAAATCTACTGATGAGTCACACATAAATAACAACTAAAGTACATTAATATTAAATATTGTAAGGTACTGAAAAGATTAATCAGTGACACTTTGAATAAGATGTGGTAGGGAGTTCAGCAAGGAATTTGACAAGTTGGTCAAGAAGGTTCAGACACTTGGCATTCAAGATGAGGTAGTAAATTGGATTAGACTTTGGCTAAGAAGCCATAGAGTGGTAAAAGATGGTGCCCCACTGACTGGAGGCCTGTGACTAGTGGAGTGCTGTTGTTGTTTGCCATCTATATCAATGATCGGGGTGATAATGTGTTAAACTGGATCAGCAAATTTACAGGTGACACCAAAACTGGGGGTGTAGTGGTCAGCGAGGATGACTATGAAAGCTTGCAGCTGGATCTGGACCAGCTGGAAAAATAGGCTGCAAAATAGCAGATAGAATTTAATGCAGATAAGTGTGAGGTGTTGTACTTTGGGAGGACCAACTAGGGTAGGTCTTACATGGTGAATGGTATGGCACTGAGGAGTGTGGTAGAACAAATGGATCTGGGAATACAGGTCCATAATTCATTGACAGTGGCATTACAGGGAGATAGTGTCATTAAGAAATATTTTGGCACATTGGCCTTCAAAGATGGAGGACAGGAGTTGGGATGTTATGTTGAAGTTGTATTAGACACTGGTGATTTGGAGAACTGTGTGCAGTTTTGATTACCTGCCTACAGGAAAGATACATATAAGATTGAAAGAGTACAGAGAAAATTTACAAGAATTGTGTTGGGACTATAGGACCTGAGTTATAAGGAAAGATTGAATAGGTTTGAACTTTATTCCCGAGAATGTAGAAGATTGAAGGGAGATTTGATATAGAGATACAGTTTACAAAATTAGGAAGGGTATATGTAGGGTAAGTACAAGCAGGTTTTTTCCACTGAGACACGAGGAATTCTGCAGATGCTGGAAATTCAAGCAATACACATCAAAGTTGCTGGTGAATGCAGCAGGCCAGGCAGCATCTCTAGGAAGAGGTACAGTCGACGTTTCGGGCCGAGACCCTTCATCAGGACTAACTGAAGGAAGAGCTAGTAAGAGATTTGAAAGTGGGAGGGGGAGGGGGAGATCCAAAGTGATAGGAGAAGACAGGAGCGGGAGGGATGGAGCCAAGAGCTGGACAGGTGATTGGCAAAAGGGAGATGAGAGGATCATGGGACAGGAGGCCCAGGGAGAAGGAAAAGGGGGAGGCGGGGAAAAAAATCCAGAGGATGGGCAAGGAGTATAGTCAGAGGGACAGAGGGAAAAAAAGGAGATAGAGAGAAAGAATGTGTGTATATAAATAAATAACGGATGGGGTATGAGGGGGAGGTGGGGCATTAGCGGAAGTTAGAGAAGTCAATGTTCATGCTATCAGGTTGGAGGCTACCCAGACGGAATATAAGGTGTTGTTCCTCTAACCTGAGTGTGGCTTCATCTTTACAGTAGAGGAGGCCATGGATAGACATATCAGAATGGGAATGGGATGTGGAATTAAAATGTGTGGCCACTGGGAGATTCTGCTTTCTCTGGCAGTGCTTTTTCCACTGAGGCTGAGTGATACTACAACCAGAGATCAGGGGTTAAGGGTGAAGGGTGAAATATTTAAGGGGAATATGATGGGAAACTTCTTCATTCAGCGAGTGATGAAAGTATGGAACAAGCTATCACTGAAAGTGGTGGATGCAATTTCAATTTCAATATTCAAGAGAAGTTTGGATAGGTACATGGATGAGAGAGAGATGGAGGGCAATGGTCTGGGTGTAGGTCGATGGGACTGGGCAATTTCAATGGTTTGGTCTGGACTAGATGGGCAGAAAGGCCTGTTTCTGTGTTGTAGCTTTCTATGACTCTAAGACTCTCTGATGTCATCAGCAACAGGAATGTCCCTCGAAGAAAGTCAGTTGTTCTGGGTCATTGGTCCAATGTTATAATTGGAAGGTCTATCACAAATATGGTCATTATGGAGTTAAATCATAATACACAATGAACATTGAAAGCAAGTGCTTCCTGCTCAATAAACATTATAATCCAGTGCTATCTGCTCAATTTCCAGATAAATGAGTCCATTCATTTGACTGAAGAGCAATGGCTTTGAGGGAAAAAGGGTCAGATGGTATATATACTTTCAATTGATTAGTTTATTAAATTGTTTGCATTCTTAAATGATTTTGATGTTTTATCTATAAGAAGTTATATTCCTTAATAGTTTTATGATTTTTTAATTACTTTAGAATTTCTTAAATGTCATTCAGAAAAATTCAAATGTTGACAGGTTTGACAACTGGATAAGGTTAAATATTTAGTTTTGATTTGGTGGTATTTACACAGTCAAGGCTCTGTCATCTGGCCCAGCACTTAGCAGTAGGTTTTTTCGTGAGATCCACAAAAGTAAAGTCCAGATTTCTGTATGCCAATAAGGAATGTAGACTTTTATTATTTGGGCCAAGAAAATTATATTTGGGAAAATTAAAGTGTTATATAATGATTGCTAACTTAACTGAGAAATAATTGGGTTGGTTATAAGTTTTCAGAAATCAAAGAGAGCATTCTTTGCAAATTTACAAAGATTGTATGTATAGCAAGATTCTGTAGTATTCATAATCTATCAAACAAACAAGATTACACATGTCCTTGAAGAGTATTCCAGCCTGACGTTGAAGTATCTTTGAGAAGGATGCACAGAAGTAAATAGGGGCAGTATATTTTTATGGTGATTTTATGTACTTCTTCCTGTAGTTCCAGTCAGAACCAACAACACTTGTCTTATACTGCACAGACATTACTGAGAATTCTGTTCTGGCTTTCAGGAAACAAAACTCTGCTTGTGTAGAATTCACCCCCGAGGGGTAATTGTTAAATATTTCAAGACTGCAGGTGGGACCATCTGGCTTTTGCACAGATTAGAAAAATAGATTCTACTTAAAATGTGCCAAGCAAATCCGACAGGGTGCACATGCATGGTTTTAAAGCATTTTTGATTCTGCACAAGGGTTATACACCATGCAGCTTCAAGCCTGACTGCATGAGACAGCCCACCTGAAAGGTGCTCACATCGATGTATTCTGCAGTCAAATCAAAGGATGAATCAGATGGTTTGGAAGCTTAGCAATTTATTTCATCCTAAACTGAGTTTCTAACACAATATCTTCTCCATCCTCCACCTTTGCCCTGTTTCAGTTCATCTGCAGCTGAAAATCTTATGTTGGTTTTTGATCTCTCTAAACTTGATTATTCTAATAATATCTTGAGTGGTTTCCCACAATGCGCCGTCTGTAAAACTGAACACATCAGGAACACTGTGCCTTTATCTACTTGCAGTGGTGACTGCAATGCTTCACAGTACCAGCGACCCAGGTTCAATTCCTGCCTCTGTCTGTAAGGATTTTGTACTTTCTCTCCGTAACCATGTGGGTTTCCTCTGGGAGCTCCAGTTCCCTCCCACAACCCAAAGACATACTGATTGGTAGATTAATTGATAACTGTAGTTTGTTCCATGATTAGGCCAGGGTTAAATCAGAAGTTCCTTACGGTTGTTATAGCTGGAGCTGGTAATGGGGACAAACTCCCACTACCTATTAAATGCTCCCAATGGCGCATGCCTTAAACAGCTTCTGACAGCCAAGTCCAACTCCTGGCCTTCATGTGTGGCTTAGCTACTAAGCTCGGTGGAACCATTTCTACTGACAGGAGAAGGGGCAAAGGCAGGTTACTGGCACCTGAGAACCAGTCTCTTCGGGCAGATGGGGCTCACCAGCCGTGGTTGGCAGCTCACCTAGCAGAAGGAGAACTCTGATCTCAAGCTTCTGCTGCCTTGCGGCTATACCCACTCGTGGGGAAGGCTTTGGGAGTAACCCCCAAGGAAAAAATCAAGAGCTGGAGTCCTTAAGGCAGTCAATACTGACTGGCAACTTCTGCATCGCTGCTGGCACCAGACTGTATCGGTCTCTGTCGTTCCTCTGGGTTCATCAGATGTGTGGAGAAGGGGAGCTTGCTACAGGGGCAACAGCTTGATCTCCATATCATACTGCCCAGGCTTGCATGTATATGTGTGTACACACACACACACACACACACACACACACACACACACACAGACACACACACACACACACAGCTAGGAGGTAATATCTCTGGTCAGCTCTTACCGACGGAGGCTCTCAAATCAGGGGTTGTTGGGTAGGCTGGAAGGGCCTATCCTCTACTATCCAAATAAATAACTAAGTAAATGGGTTATGGATAGATAGATAAACTATCACAACACTTTCACATTTGGTGCCTTATCTGGTTCTCAAAGGAACAACACATTGTGACAAAAATTTGTACCCTCTTGTTTACACCAAAGATGGGATATGGAAGTATTCTCAATTTGAAACCCATTTCTGAAATCCCATATCTCAAGTTGCGCTCTTTACATAAATTGTTAAATGATTTAGTGCTGCCACATGCATTGAGGTGAAAAACTTGTTTTGCATGACACATATGCAGATAATTTCTTTTCAACAGTGCATTGAAGTAGTGGAAGATGCTGTAAGACAATAACAGTATGCAAGTGTTAAAGTTACAGAGAAGGTGCAGAAAAGGCAGATCAGAAACTGCAAGGCTGTAATGAGGTAGATTGTGACAACAAGAGACCATTTTTATCAAACTAGGCAACCACTGAAAGATATTATAACAGCAGGAAAGAAGTAGTTCTTCTACCTGATGGTACTTACTTTCTTTTGTACCTGCTGCCTGTTGTGAGAAGGGAGAAGAGAGATTGTCCAGGATGGTGGGTCTTTGATTATGTCGCTCAATTTACTGAGGCAGTGAGAAGTGTAGACAGAGTCCATGCAGGGGAGACTGGCTTCTGTGACGTGCTGAGCTGTGTCCATAACTCCCTGCAGTTTACTGGGGTCACAGGCAGAGCAGTTGCCAGACCAAGATGCAAAGCATTGGGATAGGATGCTTTCTATGGTGCACTAATGACAACCGGTGAGGGTTAAGCAGCCATGCCAAATTTCTTTAGCCTCCTGGGGAAGTAGAGGCAAATGTGATTAAGCTTTCATCTTCATTTCCCCCTTTCCTACTACTGATATCCCTTGGATAGCTCTGACTCCCTCTACACTCACAGTTTCCTTTGCTCCACCATTGGTAAGTATGTCGTTAGTTGCCAATATCCTAAGCTCTTCATCAAAGTTTCTGCCTCTGTATTTATTTTATTTAAATCACTTCTTTAAAATCTGTCTCTAAGATGCTTTACTGAATTAAAGGTGAAATATAATGCAACTTCATATTGATAATATAAACTCTCTGGATCAGTTCAAATCCAAACAAAAATGCTATTCAACATTCGTAAGATACTGATTAATGCAGCTAGAAAGGCTTAAAACATCTGTAGTTACTTGGAATATTACTGTATTTAAGCTTTATTATTGAGCAATTATATATATGTGTGTGTATGTGTATATATATATATATATATATTTGTGGTTCGTCCATCGTCGTCGATGAAGACTCGACACCATTAGCCACTTTGAGGCTGGATGCGGTATGTCCGAGGGTGACTGGTCAGGCTAATTTGGGCACGAAATGTCCTGGCATATGTTGGTCAGACATGTGTAGGCACTGCAGTTGTTGCGCTGGTGGCTCTGGGCTTGCGCAGCTCGCGCTTATGTTGTGCTTCAGCATTATGCCTTGCTTCATAAACTTGACAGCCCTTGTGGATAAGGCCGTGCCAGGAAGGGCAGTTTTGTGCCAGCGTTTCCCAGCAGGTCGTGTCTATGTCAAATGACTTCAGGGAGGCCTTTAGTGTGTCTTTGAGCGTCTTCCAACAGAGAGTTCTCCAAAAAAGAGCTGCTTGGGTATGCGCTCACCCGGCATGCGGATGACATGACCTGCCCACCGGGTCTGTGCTCTCATCAGCAGTGTGTGGACTGATGGCAGACTTGCTCTAGGGAGAACTTCAGTGTCTGGCACTTTGTCTTGCCATCTGATGTCTAATATTCTGCGAAGACAAGTCATGTGGAAATGGTTGAGCTGTCTTGTATGCCTTTGGTACACAGTCCACATTTCACAGGCATACAGGAAGGTAGTGAGTACCACGACTCTGTAGACCTTCAGTTTTGTTGCTGGACTGATTCCTCGACGTTCCCATACGGTGGAGCGCAGTCTACCGAAAGCAGAACTTGCCTTCACTATTCTGCAGTTAACTTCTGTATCAATAGTCACTGCTCGGGAGAGGGTGCTGCCAAGGTAAATAAACTGCTCCACTGCCTGTAGTTTCTGTCCTTTGACTGTGATTTTCGGTTCTGTGTACGGTGCATGAAGGGCAGGCTGGTGCATGACTTTGGTCTTTTTCATGTTGATAGTGAGTCCAAAGTTGTATCAAGTCGTGGAGAATTTGTCCATATTGACTTGCATCTCTGGCTCCAAGCCAGCATACAGGGCACAGTCATCGGCAAAGAGGAAGTCTCTCAGAACAGTCTCCTTCACTTTGGTAAAAGCTTGAAGTCTCCTCAGGTTGAAGAGCTTCCCATCCACTCTGTACTTGAGGCTGATTCCAGCATCACTGTCCTGGAAGGCATCATTCAGCATGGCAGTAAACATCATGCTGAACAGTGTGGGTGCGAGCACACAGCCCTGTTTGATGCCATTGGGGACTGGAAACGCCTCAGAGGATTCTCCGCCGTCCAGCGCTCGGGACATCATGCCATCATGGAACTGGCGTACCATCTGAATGAATTTGGCGGGGCAGCCGAAACTTGACATGATCCTCCACAGGCTTTGTCGGCAGACAGTGTCGCAGGCTTTCGTGAGATCAACAAAAGTTGTGTAGAGTTCACGATTCTGCTCCTGACACTTCTCCTGAAGTTGGCGCCCGGCAAAAATCATGTCAATAGTCCCACGACTTATGTGAAAGCCACACTGTGACTCTGGCAGCAGGCCCAGCTCCAGATGGGTGACCACACGAGTTAGCAGGACTCTTGCCAGGGTTTTTCCTGCGATGGAGAGCAGCGAGATTCATCGGTGGTTGTCGCATACTTGTCGATTGCCCTTCCTCTTCTAGAGGTGTATGATGGATGCATCTTTAAGTTCCTGAGGAATGGATCCTTGTTTCCAAAAAGACTGGAACAACTCGCTGAGCTTCTCTATAAGTACAGGACCACCGGCTTTGTAGATCTCTGCAGGTATGGCATCTGCCCCTGGGGCTTTGTCACTGGATAGCTAGCTGACAGCTTTCGTGACTTCGGCTACTACCGGTGGGTCATCCATGGGGCTGTTGATGTCGACCTGGGGAATCTTGTGTATTGCCTCATCGTTAATAGATGACGGTCGGTTGAGGACGGCTTCAAAGTGTTCAGTCCATCTCTGCAGGATCTGAGCCTTCTCTGTAATGAGACTTGTACCATCTATACTCAAGCGGGGGGAACTTCCGAGAGATTGAGGTCCGTAGAGAGTGTTGAGGACTTAATTGAATCATTTCAAGTTGTTTCTGTCAGCGTATCCCTGTATTTCATCTGTCTTGGTACTCAGCCAGGCATCTTGCATTTTACGCAGTTTATTCTGGACTGTCCTGCGAGCACTGGTAAAGGCATTTTTCTTGGCAGCTGATGATGTGTCGTTCTGATGGGCACAATGAAGGCAGTGCTTTTCAACGAGTAGAGCCTGTGTCTCCTCATCATTCTCATCGAACCAGTCATGCGGCTTGTGGGTAGAGAGCCCTAGTACCTTCAGTGCAGATGAATGGACAGCATCACTAAAGCGATCCCAGTCGTCCACAGCGCTACCTGCAAGGTGTAGGTCAGCAAGCTTGGTTTCTACATCTTCAGCCAGTGCTGAAGCTATGCTGGGGTTCTTCAGCCTGGCCACGTTGATTCTTTTCATAGCCTTGCTTCCTTGTGGTCACCTCTTGGGTCTGATGTGGAGCTTCATTTTGGAAACAATGAGCCTGTGATCTGTCCAGCAGTCAGCGCCACACATGGCTTTGGTCACTCTGACATCCTGCCTGTCTTTTCTCCTGACAATGACATAGTCAATAAGATACCAATGCTTAGCACGGGGGTGCATCCAGGAGGTCTTGTTATGGGTGGGCAGGCGGAAAGTTGTGTTGGTGATGAGCAGGTCATGTGCTGTACAGGTCTTCAGTAAGAGTAGGCAGTTACTGTTACATTTGTCCACTCCATGTCTTCCAATGACTCCCTGCCAGGCTGCAGAGTCGTGCCCTACTCTTGCACTGAAGTCGCCAAGCAAGATCAGCTTGTCGGTGCTGCTCACTGCTGATAGTAGGGGGTCTAGTTCCTCATAGAGCCTGTCTTTTGTCACATCCAGTTTGGTCATTGTGGGGCAAACAACAGGAATTCCGCAGATGCTGGAAATTCAAGCAACACACATAAAAGTTGCTGGTGAACGCAGTAGGCCAGGCAGCATCTCTAGGAAGAGGTGCAGTCGACGTTTCAGGCCGAGACCCTTCGTCAGGACTAACTGAAGGAAGAGTGAGTAAGGGATTTGAAAGTTGGAGGGGGAGGGGGAGATCCAAAATGATAGGAGAAGACAGGAGGGGGAGGGATGGAGCCAAGAGTTGTACAGGTGATAGGCAAAAGGGATACGAGAGGATCATGGGACAGGAGGTCCAGGAAGAAAGACAAGGTGGGGGGGACCCAGAGGATGGGCAAGGGGTATATTCAGAGGGACAGAGGGAGAAAAAGGAGAGTGAGAGAAAGAATGTGTGTATAAAAAAAGTAACAGATGGGGTCCGAGGGGGAGGTTGGGGACACTTCTCTAACTTCCGCTCCTCTACTGTAAAGATGAAGACACACTCAGGTTGGAGGAACAACACCTTATATTCAGTCTGGGTAGCCTCCAACCTGATGGCATAAACATTGACTTCTCTAACTTCCGCTAATGCGAGTCTCACTCAGGACTGCAATGTCAATGTTGTATCTTGCAAGCTCTCTGGCAACTAAGGCTGTTCTTCTCTGTGGTCTGTTTGCTGTAGGGTGGTCCAATAGCATGCGCACGTTCCAAGTGCCAATGGTGAACAGTGTCACCTTGCGTTTTGTTGTGTTTGTTCGACCGCCAAGATGGGATCCCAACCAGCCGCGGTAAACTGGCCAGGGTGTAATGAAGCAGGCAATGTTTAGGGCACCTTTTCTCGCCCCCTTCCTCATACTACGGAGGTGAGCAGTGCGTTCCTAAAGAGGGCAGCTCGGTTCCCCGGGCAGACGCTGAGTTTCACTGCTGCTTCGGTCAGCGAAAAACAACCATTAGACCTGAGCTGCCTCTGTGCAGGTCCGTGACTACAGCTCCCGGTGTATCCACACCTGATGCTTCCTCGCTCGCCCATCGCCACAGGACTTAAAAGGTTGAGAGTGATGATGATGAGGATGATGGTGTCGAGACTAGTGCTTGATTTGGATTTAAGTGAGGGAGAGTTGCGCAGCGTCAGCTTCACTCTCTCTTCTCAATTCCCATCTGGATCCAGTGGCAGGACAGAGTCGAGACGGCTGGAGATGGGACTAGGTGCAGTGGATGACCAGGACATCTTCTGTGTCTTGTCCTGCTCTATGCATTCCACGACGCCTGCAGAGTCTGCCTTCTTGACAGTTGGACCTACCATTGGTCTCGTCCGCTCAGTCTGCCGGAGTCTGTCTTCACATGCTGGGATAGACGACTCCCTATCTCACTGAGGGTTCGAGACCCGTCGGCTACCCTCACCTGGTTTAGCCGGCTTGTCGAAGCCGTTGCCCGGAGTGTGGCCGCTGTCACATGCAAACAGCAACAGGGAGCCACAGGTGAGAGCTGAGTGCCAGGTGGGGACCAGAGGTGGACAAACTGCCTTGAAAAGGACGCGACATGTTCCCCCACCAGAGGTGCTACCCCTCCCTGACACCCCATACACCACACACACACACACACACACACACATATATATATATATATATATATATAAAAGCAAACCCAGCCAGTGACTTTTGAGAGATGGGCTAGGAAAACTCTACCTAGTCTTGCAAAGTGTCAGATTTACTGAACATTAAATGTTTCTTTGTAAATTGACAAAGACATCAGTTTGAAAGGAGGAATACATCTGATTGCAGATGCTTGGTTTTCTGCATATTATTAAACATTTGCAGATAACTGAGTGATGTCTCTAAATCCATCTTCTGACTTCATTGAAAGTGAACTGAATGTTAATAAGGATGATCTCCTTCAACAAGTGTGGATCTGACAGTTGAATAAGGTTTAGAGAATGAATTGTCCAACTGCAGGTTTATCACACAGAATAAACATATCTATAATGTCGCCATTTATGTTCATACTCCAAAATTTATCAGAGAGCTGTTGCGCATCACATCTTCTCTCTGGTTACTCTGCTTGTTTTCAGCTTTTCCCTTTAATATACAATCTAGGACATGGTGAAAAGTTGCTTCAACACAGAGGTGTATTAGCATTCAAAATCACAGCATAAATTCTTGGTTGGATATCTGCAGGCTTCAGTTTAGTATCTCCAAAATGCCTCTCAAACTCATTTTGTGGAATGACTGAAACAGGTGAACCAGTATCCAATTCCATTTTAACAATTTTGCCATTCACTTCTGGTGTAAGCCATATTGCTTGCTTATTGTTAGTTTTCACACTTAAATCACGAGGCTACACAATCCTGCATCAGTATCAGACTTTTCATCAACAGCATGAAGATTAGTGCTCTTTTTGAAACTGCAGTTTGACTTTTTAGCATTTTCTCTTGCCTGTGCAGTCCATTTATTTTTGTCTGCCCAACATGCTCAGTGTATGTGTTCTACTTTGTAACATTCCTGCAGGTTTTGCTTTTAAATCTGCACTTGTTTGGTGTCTGTGATCCCCTGCCACAATGGTAACACAATTTGTTCGGCCAAGCTGGTTTCCGTTTACATGCTGCAATTTTATTCACACTCACTTTCATTCCTGACTGCAATTCAATTGCATCTCTGTCTATGGTTTCTATTGAAACAGTGATTTCCACTGCTCTTTTAAATTTAAGCCACACTTCGGTTAGGAGCTATTTTGAATCCCTTCTTGTAAGATCCCACAAATTAAACAATCTTTTACTGTATCATTAAGCCCATTAGCGAACTAACAATGCTCAGACAATTTCTTCAATTCAGCCACTTATTGTACACTGAAATGGACTCCCCATCCTTTTGATTCTGCTTATGAAACTTAAAGCATTCTGTAATCAATAATGGCTTCGGATCTAAGTGTTCCTGCATTACTTTTACAATAACAGCAGAGTTCATTTCTGCTGGTTTGGTTGGAGCAGGTAAACTTTGAAGTAAACTGTCTGCCCTTAAACACAATGCACTCAGCAAAATTAGCACTCACTTCTCACTGGCTATTTCATTTGCTTCAAAAGACTGTTGCAATACCTTAGTATACATGAACCAATTAGCTGATGTACAATCAAACTTGTCAATCTTTCCGATGTAGTCAGCTTTTGTGTATGTGAACAACAGGAATTCTGCAGATGCTGGAAATTCAAGCAACACACATAAAAGTTGCTGGTGAACGCAGCAGGCCAGGCAGCATCTCTAGGAAGAGGTACAGTTGACGTTTTGGGCCGAGACCCTTCGTCAGGACTAACTGAAGGAAGAGTGAGTAAGGGATTTGAAAGTTGGAGGGGGAGGGGGAGATCCAAAATGATAGGAGAAGACAGGAGGGGGAGGGATGGAGCCAAGAGCTGGACAGGTGATAGGCAAAAGGGGATACGAGAGGATCATGGGACAGGAGGTCCGGGAAGAAAGACAAGGGGGGGGAAACCAGAGGATGGGCAAGAGGTATATTTAGAGGGACAGAGGGAGAAAAAGGAGAGTGAGAGAAAGAATGTGTGCATAAAAATAAGTAACAGATGGGGTACGAGGAGGAGGTGGGGCCTTAGCGGAAGTTAGAGAAGTCGATGCTCATGCCATCAGGTTGGAGGCTACCCAGACGGAATATAAGGTGTTGTTCCTCCAACCTGAGTGTGGCTTCATCTTTACAGTACAGGAGGCCGTGGATAGACATGTCAGAATGGAAATGGGATGTGGAATTAAAATGTGTGGCCACTGGGAGATCCTGCTTTCTCTGGCGGACAGAGCGTAGATGTTCAGCAAAGCTGTCTCCCAATCTGCGTCGGGTCTCGCCAATATATAAAAGGACACATCGGGAGCACCGGACGCAGTATATCACCCCAGTCGACTCACAGGTGAAGTGTTGCCTCACCTGGAAGGACTGTTTGGGGCCCTGAATGGTGGTAAGGGAGGAAGTGTAAGGGCATGTATAGCACTTGTTCTGCTTACACGGATAAGTGCCAGGAAGGAAATCAGTGGGGAGGGATGGGGGGGACGAATGGACAAGGGAGTTGCGTAGGGAGCGATCCCTGCGGAATGCAGAGAGAGGGGGGGAGGGAAAGATGTGCTTAGTGGTGGGATCCCGTTGGAGGTGGCGGAAGTTACGGAGAATAATATGTTGGACCCGGAGGCTGGTGGGGTGGTAGGTGAGGACCAGGGGAACCCTATTCCTAGTGGGGTGGCGGGAGGATGGAGTGAGAGCAGATGTACGTGAAATGGGGGAGATGCGTTTAAGAGCAGAGTTGATAGTGGAGGAAGGGAAGCCCCTTTCTTTAAAAAAGGAAGACATCTCCCTCGTCCTAGAATGAAAAGCCTCATCCTGAGAGCAGATGCGGCGGAGACAGAGGAATTGCGAGAAGGGGATGGCGTTTTTGCAAGAGACAGGGTGAGAAGAGGAATAGTCCAGATAGCTGTGAGAGTCAGTAGGCTTATAGTAGACATCAGTGGATAAGCTGTCTCCAGAGACAGAGACAGAAAGATCTAGAAAGAGGAGGGAGGTGTCGGAAATGGACCAGGTAAACTTGAGGGCAGGGTGAAAGTTGGAGGCAAAGTTAATAAAGTCAACGAGCTCAGCATGCGTGCAGGAAGCATCGCCAATGCAGTCGTCGATGTAGCGAGGGAAAAGTGGGGGACAGATACCAGAATAGGCATGGAACATAGATTGTTCCACAAACTCAACAAAAAGGCAGGCATAGCTAGGACCCATGCGGGTGCCCATAGCTACACCTTTAGTTTGGAGGAAGTGGGAGGATCCAAAGGAGAAATTATTAAGAGTAAGGACTAATTTCGCTAGACGGAGCAGAGTGGTGGTAGAGGGGAACTGATTAGGTCTGGAATCCAAAAAGAAGCGTAGAGCTTTGAGACCTTCCTGATGGGGGATGGAACTATATAGGGACTGGACATCCATGGTGAAAATAAAGCGGTGGGGGCCAGGGAACTTAAAATCATCGAAAAGTTTAAGAGCGTGAGAAGTCTCACGAACATAGGTCGGAAGGGATTGAACAAGGGGTGATAAAACCGTGTCGAGGTATGCAGAAACGAGTTCGGTAAGGTTAGGATTAGTGTGGAGGGAGTGGAGAGCAGATCCCACCGTCAGCTCCTGGGCCCTCGGAAGCTCCATCTTCCTCTCACCCCAACCCTCCCCTCTCCATTGACACCCCCAGCCTCCCCCCTCCCCCCTCTGATCCCAGATCTCATCCGTGCCGGGTCTTTACGATCCCCTCCGACCTTCAACTGTCGGAGGCAGAACGCTCTGTCCTCAGTAAGGACCTCACGTTTGTTCCCCTTCGCCCACACCTCAGCGAGTTCCGTGTTCGCCATGATGCAGAACTTTTCTTCCGCCGTCTCCGTCTCCGAGCCTACTTCTTCAGCAAGACTCTTCCAACCCACCGATGACCCCTTCTCCCGTCTTCAACCCTCCTCTTCTTCATGGACACCCCGCTCTGGTCTTCTGCCTGCTCTGGATCTCTTTATCGCTAATTGCCGACGGGACATCAACCGTCTCGACTTCACCGCAACTTGTCCCCATTCCAACTTCACTCCTTCGGAACGCTCTGCTCTCCACTCCCTCCGCACTAATCCTAACCTTATTATTAAACCCGCCGATAAGGGGGGTGCTGTTGTAGTCTGGCGTACTGACCTCTACCTTGCTGAGGCACAGCGACAACTCGCGGATACCTCCTCTTATTTACCCCTCGATCGTGACACCACTAAGGAGCACCAGGCCATTGTCATCACACCATCACCGACTTTATCCGCTCAGGGGATCTCCCATCCACTGCTACCAACCTTATAGTTCCCACACCCCGCACTTCCCGTTTCTACCTCCTACCTGAGATCCACAAACCTGCCTGTCCTGGCCGACCTATTGTCTCAGCTTGCTCCTGCCCCACCTCGACACGGTTTTATCACCCCTTGTTCAATCCCTTCCGACCTATGTTCGTGACACTTCTCACGCTCTTAAACTTTTCGATGATTTTAAGTTCCCTGGCCTCCACCGCTTCATTTTCACCATGGATGTCCAGTCCCTATATAGTTCCATCCCCCATCAGGAAGGTCTCAAAGCTCTACGCTTCTTTTTGGATTCCAGACCTAATCAGTTCCCCTCTACCACCACTCTGTTCCGTCTAGCGGAATTAGTCCTTACTCTTAATAATTTCTCCTTTGGCTCCTCCCACTTCCTCCAAACTAAAGGTGTAGCTATGGGCACCGGTATGGCTCCTAGCTATGCCTGCCTTTTTGTTGGATTTGTGGAACAATCTATGTTCCATGCCTATTCTGGTATCTGTTCCCCACTTTTCCTTCGCTACATCGACGACTGCATTGGCGCTGCTTCCTGCACGCATGCAGGACTCGTTGACTTTATTAACTTTGCCTCCAACTTTCACCCTGCCCTCAAGTTTACCTGGTCCATTTCCGACACCTCCCTCCTCTTTCTAGATCTTTCTGTCTCTGTCTCTGGAGACAGCTTATCCACTGATGTCTACTATAAGCCTACTGACTCTCACAGCTATCTGGACTATTCCTCTTCTCACCCTGTCTCTTGCAAAAACGCCATCCCCTTCTCGCAATTCCTCTGTCTCCGCCGCATCTGCTCTCAGGATGAGGCTTTTCATTCTAGGACGAGGGAGATGTCTTCCTTTTTTAAAGAAAGGGGCTTCCCTTCCTCCACTATCAACTCTGCTCTTAAACGCATCTCCCCCATTTCACGTACATCTGCTCTCACTCCATCCTCCCGCCACCCCACTAGGAATAGGGTTCCCCTGGTCCTCACCTACCACCCCACCAGCCTCCGGGTCCAACATATTATTCTCCGTAACTTCCGCCACCTCCAACGAGACCCCACCACTAAGCACATCTCTCCCTCCCCCCCTCTCTCTGCATTCCGCAGGGATCGCTCCCTACGCAACTCCCTTGTCCATTCGTCCCCCCCATCCCTCCCCACTGATCTCCTTCCTGGCACTTATCCGTGTAAGCAGAACAAGTGCTACACATGCCCTTACACTTCCTCCCTTACCACCATTCAGGGCCCCAAACAGTCCTTCCAGGTGAGGCAACACTTCACTTGTGAGTCGACTGGAGTGATATACTGCGTCTGGTGCTCCCGATGTGTCCTTTTATATATTGGCGAGACCCGACGCAGATTGGGAGACCGCTTTGCTGAACATCTACGCTCTGTCCGCCAGAGAAAGCAGGATCTCCCAGTGGCCACACATTTTAATTCCACATCCCATTCCCATTCTAACATGTCTATCCACGGCCTCCTCTACTGTAAAGATGAAACCACACTCAGGTTGGAGGAACAACACCTTATATTCCGTCTGGGTAGCCTCCAACCTGATGGCATGAACATCGACTTCTCTAACTTCCGCTAAGGCCCCACCTCCCCCTCGTACCCCATCTGTTACTTATTTTTATGCACACGTTCTTTCTCTCACTCTCCTTTTTCTCCCTCTGTCCCTCTGAATATACCTGTTGCCCATTCTCTGGGTCCCCCCCACTTGTCTTTCTTCCCGGACCTCCTGTCCCATGATTCTCTCATATCCCTTTTGCCTATCACCTGTCCAGCTCTCGGCTCTATCCCTCCCCCTCCTGTCTTCTCCTATCATTTTGGATCTCCCCCTCCCCCTCCCACTTTCAAATCCCTTACTCACTCTTCTTTCAGTTAGTCCTGACGAAGGGTCTTGGCCTGAAATGTCGACTGCACCTCTTCCTACGGATGCTGCCTGGCCTGCTGCGTTCACCAGCAACTTTGATGTGTGTTGTTTTGTGTATGTGGCCTGGTTATACAACAATGCTATTAATAAAAACACTGGAGACGAGAGCTAAGGTTCATGGTTCTTTACTGGCAGAAACTGAACTCAACACGTACATACAGATCAATACGTGCCATGAGTGCACTCCATCTAGATTTGTGTGTGTCGCTCCTTTTTAGCTCCCTTCTGGGGCAGGCAGACCCTCAGTCCCTCGAGTTCAGCGCTGGCTGTGGTCTTGGCTAGACGCACTGCGGCTCCAACTGTGTCTCTTGGTCTCCCAACGTTTCCGACTCTAACTGTGCTCCCACTTCCTTTCAGACTGGCGGCCTCGCTCTTCCAATTCTACTTTTTTTTTAAACGATTATCACTCAGTACTTACTCTTCATGAGCACAGTATTTTTCTGTATAAAGACTTTTTAAACTTGATTGTGTCTTCCCTTCTGAAGTCCAACTCAGCATGTGCTGGGCTGCTTTTATTTTTTAGTCTGAATGTATCATTGCACTTTAACAGGCCGGCAGCCATGTCAGGTTCTGTTTAAAAATACCTCGCTGCCAATTAGGCAGTTACTTGTGAATATTGGCTAGGTTTTAAGCTGGAAGAGAGTTTAAGGAGCTTCTGGAAAGTTGCAAGCATTCAGCTTTTGTATAAAGAAAACAGGGGTCTACTCTGTGTGCATTAAGGTTATTGTATGAACTTCAAGTGGGAGGCAAAGAGCAGCTTGTAAAAGTAGGTGCCACCCAGCTACAAATGGCTTGGCAGACAGGTTTGTCTGGAATCTAAAGAACGCACTGTGAGCAGTATCAAGAACAAGAGAACCCACATTTGACGTGAGAAAGAGAAAGTTTAAAGGAGATCTGCAGTAAGACCAAGGTATTGATTGTAGACTTCAGGAAGGGGAAGTTAAGAGAACACATAACAGGTGACATCGAGGAAGTCAGCAGTGGAAAGGGTGAGCAGTTTCAAATACCCCAAGTGTCAACATCTCTGAAGATCTACCCTGGGCCCAGCATCTGGATGCAATTATGAAGAAGACACACCAAAGGCTAAAATTCATTCGAAGTTTGAGGAGATTTGGCATGTCACCAAAGATACTAGCAAATTTGTATTGATGTACCATAGAAAGCATTCTGACTGGTTGCATATCCATCTGGTATGTGGTGCCTTTGAGGACGTCTTCAAAAACCAAAGCTTCAGAAAGGTGGCATCCATCATTAAGGACTCTTGCCATCCAGGATATTCCCTCTTTTCATTACTACCGTTAGGGAGAAGGTACAGGAGCCTGAAGAAACACACTCTGTGATTTAGGAACAGCTTTTTTCCCTCTGCCTTCAGATTTCTGAATGGTCCATGAACCCATGAACACCCCCTCATCATTTCGTTCTCTTTTTGTATTATTTACTTCTGTTTATGTATACACCATATTCTTATTATAATTTATAGTAATGTTTATGTATTGCACTTTACCGCTGCCACAGAACAACAAGTTTCACTACATACTGTATGTCAGTGATAGTAAACCTGACTCTGGCTCTGACGCCATTACCTATTGTGCTGGGCTGGTTTTGAGTCACTTCAGATGTGTGCCCCCTCAGTAAACCAGATCCTAATGTTCTTTTATCACTGTACCTAAATTTAGAGCTCACTGCGTTGTTGGAAGTCTCACATAACAGATCAGGCATTAAATCGAGGCCAAAACATCTGTTCTGACATTGCAGATGGACATTCAAGATTCCTTTCTACTAGTTTTATTAAATTAGCAGAAGCCCTGGCTCATATAGCTTTTCTCTCAGCAGGAATACCAGGACTTGAACTTACTGTTCATTTCATCATTGTTTAAATAGTGGTGAGTGCAACCCTTTACAGCACCAGTGATCAGCACAATCCTCACTGATTTGTTTTAACACAAACGACGTATTTCACTTTATGTTTCAATGTGCATGCGATTAATAAAGCAAATTGTTTTTCTCTTTATCTTTTCAGGAGACACTTTGAGGTGATGTACAAATGTATCTGCCCTGTTTTACTATACAAATGATCATGGCTGATCGACACTGTCCTCAACTCTCCTGTAGCAGATCTCCAGTCTTTCAACAATTTATTAACCTCTACTTTAAGCACTTCTAATAATCAAGCATCCACAACCCTCTTGGTTTGAGAATTCCAGAGATTCATCACCGTTTGAGAAATAAAAATTTTTCCACACCTGCTGTAAAACCTGTCCCCTTATCTTATAACAACGTCCCCTCATTCGAGATGCTCCCACTAGTGAAATCATTTCGATTCTACCCTGTTGTGCCCCATCAGGATCTTGTATGTTGTAATAAGGACATAAGATGAACCGCAGCATCCCAGGAATTAGCTGGTGAGTCTTCTTTGGACCACCTTTAATGCTACTATATCCTTTTTATAGCGTAGAATAGACTCTTCAGTGAACCACTGGTTCACTACACTGCAAAAATACTTCAATTTAACTTGACCTCCTTTTCAAGGAAAAATACGCTCGCCGGATGCTTTCTCTAAGCTTTAGAATCAGAAGTCTATCACTTATCTAATGAATGCAGGAAAGCATTTAGCAAAGCAAACAAAAACTAGATTAAAACTGTGTCTTTCTGTAGAAAAAACCTACTCATATGCTGTTCTTATTGTAACCTGCATATGAAATGAGCTGTTTGAGGATCGTAATACTATAGGGAAAAGTCCCAACCAGTCTGAGCTGCAGACACCCATTGAATAATGCATTTTCTACTTCATTTTGTTTGAAACAAAAGCAGCCATTTAACTGAGAGAAATAATCAGGGACCACATGTTCTTATTTATATTTTAAGAAAAACTATTGCCCATATCACAAAGCTTTTGCTGCTGTCAAAACTGAAAGAATAAGAGCTAGAAATATGGCAACAGATGCTTGGGTGAAAGAGAAAAATTGCCTCCATGACACAGCAGAGCAGTTTACCAATAAAGATTTCCTCAGCTGCACAGTGTTGTTCAATAGTTCTGACAGCTGTCAGGGAGCACAGGGACACCTTTGCTATGCCACCAACATTTTAATCAGGTTATTTAGCCCTAGCTGGAAAATAAACATTTATTTTCAGGACTTTTTTTGCTGTTTGAAATTGTACATTTTCAGCTATTCATTAAACAGTTGTCATTACGATCTCTTAAAGGGCAACTGGCTAATTTCCAGAGAAAATTGATAAAGAGTACAAAAATTGACAGCAGGGAAAATTTGGACTTGTGGCCCTTTGTCTTTGAATATTAATTTCAGTTTGTGGAAATTGTCCTACTTAACAACATTCATGTTAACCCTGGTTTTCCTTTCCAGTGTCAGGAGAATTATTCATGTGCATAGGCCCTATTAACATGTCCTTTGTGAATATATCTTGTAAGAGATTTTTTTTCAGTTCACTAGCTGAACAATAGATTTATAATACTGGAATGAAAAGTCCTTCTATCCAGGGTCACAAAAGCAAATATGACCACATCATTAACACAGAATTTAGGTCAAAATTACTTGTGATGGTTAATACCAAATTTTCCAATATATTGCTTTTATCACTCACAAGAGCTTGTGTGGCTATTTATGGTGTAGTGTAGGTATAGAATGGAGTGGGGCAATGCTAATAAAATATCCTTTTACAATATGAAATCAAATTCTAACAGTGTACAGCAGGACTGAGGGACCAGCTGGTCTCTCCATTCTTGTGAATTGTGTGTGGTTATATTCAGCTTGCCTCAATGTGATACTTTCTTCTGCTACTTTCCTCTGTAAGCCGGAAGCAGCATTCCCAATTAATAGTTGGCCCGTGCTTGTTGTCTGCACTCAGCACTGAGAAACCTGATAAGTATGAAATTACAAGCGTCAGATCTGTATTTGTGAACTTGCTTCTGGAAGCCATCCTGATTCAAAATGGCGAGATAGTGTGTGGCAGCAAGTCTGGGTGTGATGTAATACCATTGCGTGGGTGGGCCAGAACAGGTCCCAGATACACAACTGTCAAAAATGTTTTGGCAGTCTGCCAAACCACACCTCCAGTGTGAGTCAAATGTCAATGTTAAGGACCAAGAATATTTTGAAATGTCCCTGAAAAGACATTCAAAAATAAGCATAAAAAGGTCAATGGAATAATTAAAACTCTTAAAAATCATGGAAATATGTCGTCAAAAATTAAAAGTACTGTTAAATATTAAAACCATTAAGCAAACTCAACTAATTAAAACATGCAAATTATCTTTCACACATCCTTGTCCTTCACAGCTTTTCTTTGCTATTTGAATGGCTGGGCTCGCTATTCCTGTGCTGGTAAAACTCACTGCCAAAGTCCTGTGGAACTACATCAAGTTTAGGCTCTAATACTGGGCCAGGCTCCAGCATTACAGTGAGATCACCAGTTTAGCCAGCATTTGCATGGGGATCTTTAGTTTCTGACACAGTGTAAACACAAACATTTCCTGAAATTTGATGCAATTTCTCTCTCATGGTGTCATAAACTAGTACATTCCTGTAGCCAGGGAACAGAACCTAAAGAAATGGACAGTTCATTCATTTTCTGAATCCATTTGGACTTGTTACTAAAAGGATAAATAGGCCGGATTTGTGTGTAGGGCCTGGTATGTAATCTTTGCAGAGGCCACTGAAGACCTCAAATCAATAGAAGATAAGCAAAGGTGATCAACGCAGTGATAATTGCTATTTATTGTTGTTGTTATTCTCTAATGGAAAGAATGCATTAGTTATAATATCATTGGCAATGTCAATATGACCCTGTATATAGGTGAATATTTTCCAAATTCATGTATTTCAATGTTTGTATTATGAAATATTTCAAATATATTTGCAATGCTACTTTCTGTGGAAAGTTAACTCATATATCTAGTATGTGATATATGACTGAATGGGCACAAAATTTTTTATTTAGCTTATAAAACAATCCAGAATATTCAGCTGAAATTCTGCTCAGTCTGAAATAGACTAACCCAATGCTTGTACATGAAAGAACAGAATGAAAACACAACCTTACAAATCTACACTGGTTTGATTTTGCAAAGCTACTTACAATGTTTAAGAATGAGTTAAGAGAGATCTTATCACAGGAAATAATGATAATCACATAGGCTCACGGCACTGTCACACAACTTCTAGCAGCTGATGTATAGGAGAATCAGTAAAGATTGGGAGCAGATCATCTGCCTGCCACCATATACAGGAGTAATGCATCACATATTATAAATGAGGGAAATGAGCTGAAGTCAAAAAACAACCAGCATAGAACACATTCACTTGCATTAGTTTGATTTTTCTTATCATGCAAAAGAAAACAGTGACGAAGGGAGACACCATTTCCCCTCTATCAACTGCCTCATATTGCTGACTGTGCTGCAATTACAATATGAATTTCTTCCACTTTACCAAAGGTCCTGTCCAATTTATTCAGTGTGTGATTAGCAGTTTTAACTTCATTGCTTGCTGTGTGCTGAGCCACACGCTCACAGCTAAGTTTACAGTTGGGCATCCACAAGCATCCTGAGCTAGTAAGTTCAAATGTTTTTCTCTCTTCTTAGACCATAAGACCATAAGACATAGGAGCAGAATTAGGCCATTCAGTCCATCAAGTCTGCTCCGCCATTCCATCATGGCTGGTCCCGGATCCCACTCAACCTCATACACCTGCCTTCTTGCCATATCCTTTGATTCCCAGACCGATCAGAAACGATCAACTTCCGCCTTAAATATATACACAGAGTTAGCCTCCACCAGTCTGTGGCAGAGCATTCCACAGATTTGCTACTCCCTGGCTGAAAAAAAAACTCCTTATCTCTGTTCTAAAGGGTCGCCCCTCAATTCTGAGGCTGTGGCCTCCAGTTCTGGATTCCTCCACTATAGGAAATATCCTCTCCACATCCACACTACCTTGCCTTTCAACATTTGGTAGATTATCATGAGGTTCTTCTAAATTACAACACTACTGGCCCAAAATGCCAAACGCTCCTCATATGGTAAACATCTTCATTCCCAGAATCATCCTCATGAACCTCCTCAGGACGCCTCCAATGACAACATATCCTTTCCAAGATATTGAGTCGAATCTCTTCATCATTATGAAATTACCCATCCTGAAAATTGCATGTCAATGGATCAGAGCTGAGGACAAGATAAATCTGAGCTGTGGCTGGACAGTCTACTGACATTCACAGGTTGGAACACCAGAAGGCTAACTTCCATAGTACTTTATAGTACTGGCAATTCCTTAGCAAGAGGAGTACTTTTTTAAATCTTAATTTCCTGTAACTTCCTATTATATGTCTTCATCTCTTTAAAGTCACAACCTATCAGCTTGGTCTTCTATTCTTAACCTCTACAAAAGTTACAATGAATTGGCTCTTGTGATCTGTACAAAAGCAGCTTTCAATCAGTGCCTCTTCACTGAAACAGATGGACAAGAAAGTTTTGGACTGATGCCAACACAGATTGCGTTGCTTTCTATCCTAAAGGTAAAGTTCTTTAATACTGCATTTTGCTGCTGGTTTGGCTCCCAATAGATCCACACTGTGCATGCTTGCCCTTTCTACATTTGAAATATATAGTCAGTCTGCTTGAGACCTATTGCAGATCAAATAGTTGCTGACCTTTCCCAACATGCACGTATTAAGAGCTCAAAATGATTATATTTTCCATAAATTCAAGAGTATATACATTTTAATATTACCTTTATTTTCCATTCCACATTTGTAATGAGTTTGCTTCTACTTTATCCAAGACCCACAAACCTTCCTGTCCAGGTAGACCCATTGTTTCAGCTTGTTCCTACCCCACTGAACTCGATTCTGCATACCTCAACACTGTTTTATCGCCCCCTTGTTCAATCCCTTCCTACCTATGATCGTGACACATCTCACGCTTTGAATTTTTTCAATGATTTTAAGTTCCCTGGCCCCCACCGCATTATTTTCACCATGGATGTCCAGTCCCTATATACTTCGATCCCCCATCAGGAAGGTCTCAAAGCCCTCTGCTTCTTTTTGGATTCCAGACCTAACCAGTTCCCCTCTACCACCACTCCCCTCCATCTAACGGAATTAGTCCTTACCCTTAATAATTTCTCCTTTGGCTCCTCTCATTTCCTCCAAACTAAAGGTGTAGCCATGGGCACCCATGGGGGTCCCAGCTATGCCTGCCCTTTTGTTGGCTTTGTGGAACAATCCATGTTCCAAGCCTATAATGGTATCCATCCCCCACTTTTCCTTTGCTACATCGTCGACTGCATTGGTGCTGCTTCCTACGCGCATGCTGAGCTCATTGACTTCATTAACTTTGCCTCCAACTTTCACCCTGCCCTCAAATTTATCTGGTCCATTTCCGACACCTCCCTCCCCTTTCTTGATCTTTCTGTCTCTGACTCTGGAGACAGCTTATCTACTGATGTCTACTATAAGCCTACTGACTCTCACAGCTATCTGGACTATTCCTCTTCTCACACTATCTCCTGAAAAAATGCCATCCCCTTCTCGCAATTCCTCCGTCTCCGCCACATTTGCTCTCAGGATGAGGCTTTTCATTCCAGGATGAGGGAGATGTCCTCCTTTTTTTAAAGAAAGGGGCTTCCCTTCCTCCACCATCAACTCTGCTCTCAAACGTATCTCTCCCATTTCACGCACATTTGCTCTCACCCCATCCTCCTGCCACCCCACTAGGGACAGGGTACTCCTTGTCCTCACCTACCACCCCACCAGCCTCCAGGTCCAACATATAATTCTCCATAACTTCTGCCACCTCCAATGGGATCCCACCACCAAGCACATCTCCACCGGCCCCCATCCCATCAGATCTCCCTCCCGGCACTTATCCTTGTAAGCGGAACAAGTGCTACACATGCCCTTACACTTCCTCCCTCACTGACATTCAGGGCCCCAGACAGTCCTTCCAGGTGAGGTGACACTTCATCTGTGAGTCAGCTGGGGTGATATACTCCGTCCAGTGCTCCCGGTGCTGCCTTCTATATATTGGTAAGACCCGACGCAGACTGGGAGACTGTTTGACTGAACACCTATGCTCTGTCCGCCAGAGAAAGCAGGATCTCCCAGTGGCCACACATTTTAATTCCATGTCCCAATCCCATTCTGATATGTCCATCCACGGCCTCCTCTACTGTCAAGATGAAGCCACACTCAGGTTGGAGGAACAACACCTTATATTCCATCTGGGTAGCCTCCAACATGAACATTGACTTCTCTAACTTCCATTAATGCCCCTCCTCCCCTTCTTACCCCATACCTTATTTATTTACTATTTTTTCCTCTTTCTCTCTCTTTTTTCTCCCTCTGTCCCTCTCACTATATCTTCCTCTGGTGCTCACCTCCCCCTTTCTTTCTCCATAGGCCACCTGTCCCATGATCCTCTCCCTTCTCCAGCCTTGTATCCCCTTTGCCAATCAACTTTCCAGCTCTTAGCTCCATCCCTCCCCTCCTGTCTTCAACTATCATTTCAGATCTCTCCCTCCCCCTCCCACTTTCAAATCTCTTAATATCTCTTTTTTCAGTTAGTCCTGACGAAGGGTCTCAGCCCGAAACGTTGACTGTACTTCTTCCTATAGATGCTGCCTGGCCTGCTGCGTTCACCAGCATTTTCTGTGAGTTGCTTTTACTTTACAGGTTCTTAATAAATGTTTCCAAATCAGAGCTAAGTCAACCATTACTAATATTGATGCTAAACCAGTAAGTACCATGTGTCAACTCATTTGTGTCATAAAACATTTTTTTTACCATGGAATACATCTATCATTGTCTTAAACACAGCATATTTACTGGATCACAGGTAGACTTGTCTGGATTTCCAAAGTAACATGAATTTCCACAGCCACATTAAATAGATGCACATGAAAAATGCTGCAAATGATGGTAATCTGAAATAAAACTTAAAATTCTGGAAATATTCAGCAAATCAGGCAGAACCTGTAGAAAGTGATACAGATAAACTATTCATTTTGGGGATCCACCATCATGTGATTTCCTGCTTTCTTACAGAACTCAAAAATGTCATTACTTTTGCAGCCAATTTCTACCTTCTTTTTTTATTATGGTCCATATCTGATGCTTTCCTGATCTTCCAATCTCCATCTCAGGGGAGAGGATAGTCACAAGGATCCATTAAAAACCCAAAGATTCCCAAGGGTTTCTTATTTTCACTTCCTCTCAGTCTGCCTCCTGGAAGGATTCCACTACAAAATAAACTCATTAAATAGGCAGGCTCACTTACATTTAAAAGTGCTACTTCTAAATGATCAACATCTACTTCCAAGAGCACAGTAGGATGTCGTCGTGGTGGCTATCTTGCGAGGTCGTCGATGATGGTCTTCATTCTGTTGATCTACTTATGGGCTCTCAAGTGGTTTATGAGTCCAATCTTGGCTTTGAAAGTTCTTCCACGTTCAGGATGTAGAATATTAGGGTTAATAACAATGGCTGGACGATCTCTGGTGTCCCTTTACTGGTGTGATTTCCAGAGGTTAATGTAGTACTTACAGAACCACAACACCACTCCAAAATTTCACATTCAAATCACAATCTGAGCAAATCAATACCAAGCAGAATCATGGAAGGACATTCATATTTTTTGTTGTCTTACTTAACTGCTTCCCTTCAATTCCAATTCAATTAAACTCTGAAATATAGTGACATTCCAAAACCACTATATATTGACTCTGCTTGTTCAGCCCGTTACTACTCTGTGTCTAATCTTTTAAAGTTAGACAAGCATGCATCCCTTGTTTCCATAAATGTCTTTCTTAAGTGCTTATTGTTTTAATACTTTTAATTTAAAAGGCAATGCATATGTCTGTTTTGCAGACAAGCATTATGTTAGTCTTGATCTTATCTCGAAATATATCTAAAGCATTTTGAAGAACTAACTAATGATACAGAAATTCAATGATTCATGTAAGAATGCAATCAAAGGAAAAATGAATTATTAGAGAAGGTAAAATTTGGGTTGCAAAAAAACAATAATGCAGTCTTTCAGTTATCTTAATTAATATTGGTCAGAAAACAAATACATGGTGAGGTTTTACTGAAGCATCTTGGAGAATTACAAGTTGACCTTAAAAGGCAATTACACCAGAAATATATATCCTTTATTGAACATATGTACTTTAAACTATAGACTCATCACAAAACTGCATCTAATGATTTTAGTTTTAAAGATTTTTCACCTTTATTTAACCTTTCAATAGCACCTTATGGTAACATTATGTACCAGTTCCAATGTGTCCGAAGTATTAAAACTGCAAGACTGAAATTTGTAAACAGAGGTTTGCAAGTAGAATATTGATCAAGAAGGAAAAGATTATTTAATTCTCCCTAAAAGCCACTGTACACAATTGACTAAGGGTGGCTTTGATTCTATACTTTCAAGATGTTCCTGCTAATTTGAACAGCAGAAAAGTGTTAAGGATATTAGAAAACTTGCTGACACCAATTGGAGCTTGGGGACTGACTAACAGCTACGTAGGATGCAAACAATGCAGATGTGTGTGTGGGTTGATGCCATCTTCAGCACAGAGACACATTGAACAAAAAAGTTGGTGGAAGAAGGGAAATTCTCAGAGATAAATTATAATAGTGAAAGACTGAAAGTCATCAATCAGAACAGTGACATAAATGGTGAAATACAAGAGTGTCTATGCAACAAGAGTCCCAGATGTCAGTATCACCCGCAGCGTGTCAATCCCCAGGATACCTTGGCTTTATGTATTGTATGCCTGATATTAAGCAAAGTTCACTTCCATTGGCCCATAGCACTCAGCAATGCTGCTTTCTCTTGCGCCTCCTAACACGATCTTTATAATTGCGCAGCCTTATGTGTTTGACTACATTTGTCTTTTGACCAATTCTGACAGTCATTTGTAAGGAAGATTCTGGATCCACCAGATGTTGTGCAGTCCCACAATTACGTAGGGATTATTTCAACGGAGCAACAAATCCTTGACAATACTGATGAATCCTATGTACAATGGAACATCAAAATACTCAGCAACTCGCACAATACGTTTTTTCCACAAATTTGCCTGAATTTCTTCTCCTTGACTAAAGTTTTTATTTCTTACGTTCTTTCCAAAGAAAATACATTCATGATTACTTTCACAATATATTTTGCACCAGAACAATTCAAAAAATCTGCAATGCAGACCAAGAATACTCAAAGTGATTTTTTTTTACCATACTCCTTAGCTGTCACCCACTTCAGAATGTGCTTGTAAGCTCTTTATCTTGAAGACTTCCATTCTTCTACAGATTTATCTTTAAAATTAAATAATCTAATAAGGTCTAGAGGAAGAGAAATACCCAGTGTTATACTTGATCTCTCTTCTTGTTTTCAAATTACGGAACACATGAATCCATGACCACTGAGAAGTAAATGGATTAAACATTCTCCATGCCCAGCAATCAAAACAAAATAATATCAAGCAGTTCTTACAAAGGCAAGAAACATGTGGTATTAAATACTAAACTGTGGCATCTTATATTTCACAATGTCAAATAGTGGAATACGAGTATTTCATGAGTGCAAATTCTAATTTAATTTCGGATGCCCTGCATTTGTCAACAGCTTCTAGACTCAAAAACCTTTCAACATGGCACCATGTCTTGAAAGCATCACATACTAGTTCATACAACTTTTTATAAACTTAAGAAGACATCTTTGATTGTTCTGTACTGCAATTGTGGAAAAGCTAGCAAACAGATGAATGTAGCAAAATTTAAAAACATTAAATAAATCATACAGACCACTGAAACATAGAAACATTTTTAGTCAAAACTTGCAAAGTACTTAGGTTTTAGCTAGTCGGTGAGCAAAATACCCTGTCACTATATTAAAAAAAAAGCAATGATTAGGGTGAAACCATCTTGTCTAACATAAGGCCATCCACCCTATGACAGAGCACTGGAGACACAGGAGACTGCTGGTGCTTGAATCTGGAGCAGCAAACAAACTGTTGGAGGAACTCAGTGGATCGTGAAAGAAGTCCAATAATCAGCAGTTATCACCCTTTCAGCCCACCTGATGCTGCGCTCACATCTCAGGTCCTTTAGGACCTGTCAAGGCGATTACATTTAGGTGGGTTTACGACTTTGAGGTGTTCAGTCATCATCCCATTTACGATAGTTTTTGGGCAGTGGTGAAGTGGAGTGGGGAAGGGGTACCGAGTGCACTGAAGGAGCAGTGAGTGGCAGAGAGCAGCAAAGGGGCAGTGAGAACAATGGCATTCCTACACTTCTCTAGCTAAAAATATCAGCCAGCTATATACATTAAACTAAAACATGTTTCTTTTTGAGGGATATCAGAATCAATTTCAGGAATGACGAAGAAGTCAAAACTGAGGAGTACAGACTTCTTCAGAGTGTTGGAGAAAATTACAGGTAAAGAGTGAGGGAAATATTCTGGGGAAATTTGAAAGGAATGGAGAGACTTTAAAATCAAGGTGTTAATATTGGTGTGATGAAACTGGGTGCACATTGGAAAACAAACCATATCTTTGGATGACTTTAATTTTAGTGGAAGGTAGAATAAAGAGAAGGGCTGGAATAATTGTCAAAATTTATCTAATGCTTGAAAGAGCAATTTGTTGCCAAATAAGTTGACAGAAAGGAAAAGCCTTGTGGTATAACTATGGGGTAAATACTTATTAATAGCACAGATATATGATCTTAAGTTCTATTTTGTGGCAAATCTGACAACAAGGTTGTGAGCAGTCCTCTATGAGGTGTGTAGAGATTGATTTGGCAAAGTTGACATCAAGCTAGTCACTGCTCTAAAAGAAAAGGGAGGAAGAGAGAAGGACATGGAGCAGCTAGTAAGAAGGTGACACCAGCTATGGAAGAATTGGAAGAAAGCAACACGGGAGAAGTACAGTGATCCAGCAAGGAAAACTCCCCTTGGATCACTAGGGTATGTTCCACATCCTGCTTTTACAATCGCCCAGTTTGACACTACCTACCAACCCCCCGCCAAGCTAAGTGAAGTCAGAGAAGTCATCAAAATGTCATCAGCATCAGTGCCAGGTCCAAACAGAATTCCTTGTAAGCTCTACAAAAATTGGCATCATGTATTAAAGATCCTGTGGAACTAATGAGAACTGCCTAGAAAAAGCAGTACATCAAATTAGAGTGGAAAAGAACCTGAGGCGGTGTCCATCCCCAAAGAGCAGAACTCCAGTTCTATCAACCATTTCTGGAGTTCTGGAGCATTGCAGTGCTGCACATTGAGGGGAAAATCATCTTCTCTGTCGTGACTAAGAGGACGACCAGCTATCTTACTATCTCATGGGCAACGGATACATTGACACCAGCTGCAAGAAGGCAGGAGTTCCTGGCTTCCCGGGATGTGTAGAGCATGTATCATTGATGTGGGATCTGATCCAACGAGCCAAATGTGAGAAAGGTGACCTACACTTCGTGTTGACTGGATCTTTGCTTCACCAGCTCATCAACTTGGCGACTGAGTTCTTTTACATTTCCCACTGCATTCAATGACCTTCCAATTGGCTTCTCTTTTCAAGATTTTACAACGGGGTGGCAGCAGCTTAAAGTGGGCATTGCAATAGGATGTTTCATCTCTCCCATCCTGTTTGCGGCAGTCTTCAAAACCATCCTCATTGGAGCAAGGCAGGTGGTTGGAGGGATAAAGCTACAGTCAGGACAGAGGCTTCCTCCACTGAGAAGCTACATGGATGATGTCTCAAGCATCCTTCAGATGGCTGCATGCACAAGAAGGCTGCTGAAGAGGCTGGTAAGCTAGTGACCAGGACAAGCTAGTGACCTGGGCAAGGTTGAAGATCAAACCCTCTGAAAAGGGGTTATTAGCAATGATATCACCATTGTTGTAGGAGGCAAGGAAATCCTATTGTTGGCCAGGCAGCTTGTCCAAGGCCTTGGGAGGCAGTACACTGCAGAGCGTTCCAACAGGCAGATGGGAAAAATAGCAGCCAAACGGCTCACAGAGGGCTTGGCCAGAATTGACCAAAGCCAATTACCCAGAAAGTATAAAGTGTTCACACAGTACCAAAGGGTGATGTGGCCCCTGAAAATGTGTAAAATTCCCTCATCAACAGCCAGCAGGATGGATGGGATAGCTAACTCATACATTCATAAATGGCTGGGGCTGCCTCAGTGTTTCACAGACACTGACCTTTTTGGGAAGAACATGCTGCAGCTGCCACTGAGATTTATTGGCCTGGGGCACAAGCAGGAGAAAGCATCATCCATACCGGCCATAAATGGAGAGCTCAAACTGAATTAGATCAGGACATCAGCGGGCTCCAGCACCAAGAGGTTGTCGGCAGAGTCCTGGCTGGACATGCAGGACTTGGCTGGGGAAAGGCAGAACGTTTTTGGTCCAAGGGCTCGAAAAAAGAGAGGAAAGCCATGGTAGTGGAGGAGGTGACAAAGACAGACTGGAGCATTACAGGGTGAAGGCAGTGACGCAGGGCCACCAGGGTAGATGGACATCATCAACAGGCCATTCAGCTGGTCTGATTTCTGGAAGATCCCACAAGCCAGACTCAGCTTCCTCATCAGGGTAATCTTGCCCTGCTCCTGAAATCTTTTCCAGCGGTTCAGCAGTGAGAATAGCTGCCCCCTGTGTGATACCACCAATGCCAACCTCCAACACATCCTGGCAGGCTGTAAGACTGCACTGTTGCAGGGGCACTACAGGTGGTGGCACGAAAGGTGCTAAAGAAGCTGGCAGAGATCCTAGGGACCTGCAAGCAAGATGCGAGAAGCAGCCTATCCCCAGCAGGACGACAACTCATCCCATTTGTTAAGGTTGTTAAAAGCACAGAATGCACCCGCCCAAGAGCTCCTTCAGGATTTAGCTCCACAGGCAAGGAGTGGAACATGAGGGCCGATCTCAGCAGATAGCTACAGTTCCCCACGAAAATCACCACGACATCTCTCCACCCAGACATAGTACTGTGGTGTACGGCTGCCAGGACAATCCTCCTCATTGAGTTAACCATCCCATGGGAGGGAAGAGTGGAGGCTGCTCATAAGCAGAAGAGGCTGAGGTACTCAGACCTGGCAGCTGAGGGTAAGGAAGCTGGATGGAGGACCGTCATCTGCCCTGTGGAGGTAGGATGTCGGCGCATCAACGACAAGGTTACTCTGTGATATGGCAGGGACCGGAGCGAGGGTCAGGAGTACCACTGGATAGTTGGCTGGAGAGGCAGAAAAGGGCAGCTTTTGGCTGTGGCTGAGGAGGAAGGACAGAAAATGGGGGACTAACTAACTCCATTGAAAGCTGCAGGGAATGGCAGGTAGACATCCCTGCCACTAGTCTGCCACCAGGAGCTGTACCAGGGCTAAGGGAGCAAAGCATCAATGGGTGATGGTCCCCGGCTGATGACCATGCAGCTCACCTAAGGAAACCATTGGAGGTGCAGCAGGCAGCAATGCCAATCAGAAAACAACAGCTCCCTGTGAATCTCAGTGGAAAATTGCTTCAAGTACTCAGAATATCTTTTGAGATGTCAAAGATATGATTAATTTTAAACTGTACGGCCAAACAACTGTGAAAACTTTGTTTAAAATTGGTTTCAATTTTTCTAAAAGTGGGTAAACAGATTCTCTTTTTTGCTGAATTTCTCTGTCAGCTCAAATATTTTTTAATTCTATTACCAACACTATCCATCTCAAATACTTGTTAACAGCATGCTGCATGAACTTTCCATACATTATCCCAGCAGAGAACATGGTTATAAACTTATCAGAAACAGCCATTATTGAGCTAGAGAGACATTTCCTTGTCCTGCTACAGCTTTCCTGAAAGCACAATTCCTAAGTTGTTCCACCTATTATATGCAACTTACATATTTTTAAATGTAAACTGTAGAAACTCTTGGGCCCAGCTCACACAATTATCTCTGCTTTTTTTTGGCAAATGAAAATAAACTGATTATTAAGCTAACTATTTCTGCATGGCATGTGGCCTATAATAAGTCTGAACAGCTTATGTGAATAACTAATTTGAAAACTTCCAAATATGGATTTCAATAGAACATCTTAGAAATATAAACAAATTCATTTTGGAAAATCCAGTATTTTTTTTGACATAACATAAAACTTGGTAGTTTGAATCTAAAGACTATTTTACTAGTGGAAGCAGCTGTTATGCTTTGGCCATTTCACTGAACACCTGTGAATCACAGGACCATAACCAGCAGATGAAGGAGAACAAAGTGAAGAAGAAATAGTCAGAAAATTTAAGTGACATAATTGAAAAAGGTTTTATGTGTGATCTTAAGCAGCCAGCTGGAGATAAAGGAGATAAAATGGCAAAAATTTGAGTGAAAGAGGTAACATTCTGGGTTGTTAAGTTACATGAAATTTAAAATATCTAAAAAGGTACTTAACATTTTTCATGCTGTTTATAATGTAATCATACATTATGGGGTATTTTTACGTGATTGCAAAACACAAAGAGCTAAAATATAATGAATCACAAATAAATAAAGCTTCATTTTCCCCAGACACATGTCAAGCTGATTATCTGAAATAACAAATCGGCATGTCAAACCTATCTGTGTTGCCTTACCAAACAAACCAACATATGGTTTCTATTTCTTAATGCACTTTTTTTTTGTCAAATTAATAGTCTAATGTAGATTATGAGCATAGCTGAATTAAACAAAAAGTTCATTCATGAAAGAATACTTTTGGGATATTTATCTTTTGCCAAAGCACAAAAGACAGTGCATTTTACATTCTAATCAACATTTTAACACAATTAAGTAAAATATTTTCATTCAATGTTTTGTACAGTAGAGTTCTTTGAAAATACTGACTTCAGTGTGCTTCACATTGAATATAGGATTGAGAAATTCAATGCAGACTCAAATTTGACACAAACACAGAGGAATATATATATCTACTACTTGATCTATAATTAGGCAAATAAAGAAAACCTTAAGCTGTAAATCTTTTTAAAATTTTACTTGTTACATATTTTTAAATATTTATAAAACTTTCACATTATTTTTATAGGAAAAACACAATTACTAATAGTGTTTTTAAAATTAAAATTACTAACCAACTAAAATTAAAATTAATATCAATGATTTTCAAATTGCAAAATGAATTTTGGAAATCACACTTGAAGATAGAAATATAAATACTTCTTCAATATTTCTCAGGCTAATGTGAGCCAACACAAATGAAATTTAAGGAATGTACGCATGAGTGTTTTACAGAGGCGCTGGGTGGGGGTGGGGAGAAAGAGAGAGAGAGAAGGAAAATCTTTCTGTATTATTGAATAATATCCAAACAGAAAATGTTGCTACAGTTTAAGCAGCGTCAGTGAGGCAGAAGGTGTAATGTTTAGGATCAAGAAAAGAACTGAGTGAAAGGAGGAAAGATTGCCAATGTATGGCAGCAGGAAGGTGATAGATGGAACCACATGGGGTAGAGCAGTGGAAGTGATGGGCAGATGGAAACAGCTGGGGGAAAAAGGAGTGTGAAAGATGAACAAAGGGAGAAGAAACCTGGGTGAACTGGCAAATGTATATCAGAGGAAATCACCAGCGTGTGGGTTATCTGAAACTGAAAAATGCAAAAGATCACACTTTTAGGTTATAAGCCTCTCATAAAGAATATGATATTTTGATTTTTCCGTTGTTGTTGTTGTTATGTTTTGTTTTCAGAATAATATGTTTGAATGAAAAAGTGTCTGAATATGAAGCAGATGGAAAGGGACAGAGTGAATTGGAGGAAAGTTCCAAAACAATTGTCCTTTATTGAAGAACGTGATTAAATATCTTGGTGTTTACACAAGGTTACCAAACGGCATATTCTGAAAGTGATACATAGAAGTTGCTAGGGTCTGTTGATTCAAATTTAAATACAGTATACACAGTAGCACATTTATAAAACCACCCAGCTGCCAAACAACAAACACTATATATTCAGACAGATTCTGATCACCATTCCAGATTGTACGTTCTGAAGAGTCACACCCAGAAAAACTCTGGTAGTCCTCATGCAAATTCCATTAATATTATGTAGTGAAAGCAACTTCATGGTGTTAATACTTCATCTTAGACATGTGTTACCATTAGATTAAAAGGCATTGTGAATAGATCACAAAGTTTTGCATTCCAACCACTGATGGTCATTTGTTTGATTTCATTGTTGTAATCAAGTTTTACTTTCTTTGAGCTGTTCAGGTTATTAAACTGGTAATCCTAAAAAGGTTGATATCTTGGATGTAGCCCATAGTGAGACATGTAGAATCCAACATATTCTTGCCCAATAAACATAAACTATCTCCTAAATTGGTATAAATTGCCTGAAATTGGTTGAGAAAATAATTATGCAGAAAATATTTTTGATGGACTCATTATAATACAACATGGTTGAACGATCACGAAGAAATAAAGGCAATCCGTTTAGTGGCTCTTGCTTGGTTTAAAAAAAATCAGTTAGTTCAAAAAGTCACACTTTCATTTTGAAAACCTACTGCATTTTATTTTATGGAAGCAGTGGGAGTGACATGAAGTAGAACTGAACTGGAAATTGCCTAAAAAGCATGAAAATGCTTGACTATCTACTTATACCAGTTCCATGATTGCTTCTGTATTGGGTACATACTACATTACTAACAGTGTGAAGTTTTTATTACTAATCATTTATGAACCCAGCTTAATAAGTATTATCTTTCTGCATTATAATAATCTACATATTGTCTAACCCCGTTGCAATCACATCACCTATCTAAAAATGATATAAACCATGAAAGAAATCTGTGACCATCTCAGAATATAATCAACTTTTCAACAACAAATCAGATGCAATTATGGCTTATTGTCTAACGGAATGGCTGCACTTTCATTCATTAGACATCGGAATGCAGGGTCAATGTGTGTAGGTGGTAAAACAGCCAAGTGGGCACAACATGGAGTGAGTAAAGTGACTGCTTTGACGCTTTGGAGTTTCTGAGATTGCATATTGAGGCAAACACTTCTGTGTTTCTTTTCATCCATATTCAGCATTAGGCCTGGGGGGAGGTCAGTGGATACACAAAGCCTCCCACTGGACTGGTGCCTGTCATTGACTGACAGCACATCTACTGGGGAGATGTAAAACTGTGAGTAGGAGGACTTCAGCAACATCTAGAAGAGCAAGTTACTAGAGAGAAAAAAACAAAAGACATCACCACTAAGCCTTATTAGTCTTTCAGTAATCTTAGGAAGGACTGTAGTATTTCTTCAATCAATCACTTGAAACCTGAACTATCTGATCAGAGAGCTGAAATATATAAAAACAAACTGTGATATCTAACCACATCAGCATTTACAATTCTTTGGTTATTTGAATATAAATTTCAGCAACAGAATTTGCTTGAAGAAAACAGTAAATAAAATCTGGCATATATGAAGTGTTTCAGCTTTTTTTTTATTTCAAAGTTTGCCTGCTCAGTTAATTAATTTAATTGCAACAATTGGCAAGCAGCCATACTCTGCAAAGCGGGATCCCGTAGTGACCACTACTGCTGTACGAGGGAAATGTTGTCATGACCATTTTCTTTATTTTACTAAAACAGCAATATGAAACTCATAATATCTATCTGAACCAGTACAGAGGGCCTCAGTTTCCCCAGCATACAATTCCTCGGATAATCCAGTAATTATTTGGACTGCCATCCCATACATTAGAATGAAAAATTCTAGTTTCTCACATTTTAAATCCCGAACCTTCATATTTGGAACGACATTAATATCAGTTTAGCCAAACTGAACTAGGCAGATTGAAATGGTTATTTAAATCCACAAGAATACAAAGAAAAATCGTTCAGCAACTGAAGATTATGCCAGTCTCTCTCTCGCTCATGCCTCTCAACTTCAATCACCCTTCAGAAAAATAACAAAACTGATAGTTTTAGGGAAGTTCAGCAGGACTGTAGGCATTTATAAAGAGAAAACACATTTGGTCTAGAAATTTCTTTGTATTCTGAAAAAACAACGCTGCATCTGAAAATTGGATGAATCCAAAGTTCAGAGGTTTTATTTTTATATCCTAATGCCTGAGAAATCTGAATTTTCAGTGGAATTTTCCCTTGTCCTAATTCATTTCATCCAGTAGAAACTCCCATAAATGACATCAACACTTGTGTTAAATCCAAAATCTGCCTGCAGAGTTTCTTCAAAATTACTATCAGGAAAAAAATGATAGTTTTTATTCACGGAAACAGCCAGGTTTTGCAAACCTAGTTCTCCCTAAAACTATTTGATTAGAGCAGTAGTAAAGAGAATGCAAATTCTGTAATCTGGAGCAAAAAAAAACAAGTGGAGGGAGAAACTTAATGGGTCAGATAGCGTCTATGAAGGAAATTTTCACTCTTTGACTTCACTGCAATACAACGTAGAGTCATAGAGCAGTAGTGTGGATATTGGCCCTTATGCCCAACGAATTCATGCCAATTGCATTGTCCACCCAGCTAGTCTCAATTTTCTGTGTCCAGCCCAAATCCCTCCAGGCCCTTCCTCTTCATATACCTATCCTACCTCCCCTTCAAACACCCTCTGCATCTTCCATCCCCTCCAAATATCCTTTGCATCCTCCGTCCCCTTCAACCATCCCCCTCTGCATCCTCCCCCCCTTTCAAACACCTTCTGCATTCCCCATCCCCTTCAAACACCCTCTGCATCCTCCTACCTTCAAACACCCTCTGCAACCTCTCCCTTCAAATACACTCTGTATTCTCCCTCCCCTACAAACACCCTCTGCATCCTCCGTCCCCTTCAAACTTCACCCACTGCATTTTACCCCAAGTCAATTCTGAATCCATCCTACTAGCTCTTCCTGAATTCCACAGGATTTAATCTTTGAGACCAGCCTACCATGTAGGACCTTGTTGAAGGCCTAAAGTTCAGATCAACAACATCACTGCCATACCCCCATCTACCATTTTGGTTATATATTCAAAGAACTTTAAAGGGTTCATCAAACATGACTTCTCACACACACAACATGCTGTCTGCTCCTCATCAGACTCTCTATCCAATTCCCTCTAGTAGCTGCCTTGCTGCTGATGCCAGACTGACTGGCATGCAGTTTCTTGGCTTCTCCTTGCTACCCTTCTTAAACAACAAAATTATGTCGACCAACTTCCAGTTTTTGGGAACTTCACCTGTGACTACAATGAAGCAAATATCTCTGCAATTTCCTCTCTAAGCTCCCACAAAGTCCAGGCATACATGCCTTCACCCCCAGGGATCTGTCCACCTTGATGCATAGCAAGGTTGCAAATACCTCCTCCTTTGGTATTTTAATGTTCTCCACTTGTTTCCCTTATCTATTGAACAACCATCATTTTCTATTCAGAACCAGAATCAGTTTAATATCACTGGCATATATTGGGAAAATTGTTCTTTTGTGGCAGCAGTATATGTAATACATAAAATTTCATAATATACTGTATATTTTTCTTACATTCATATGCAGTAGAGCAAAGATTTGATGAGGTAGTTCATTGTCCATTCAGGTATCTGATGGTGAAGGGGAAGAAGATGTTCCTAAAATGTTGAGTGTCTGCCTTCGGGCTCCTGCGTCTTCTCCCTGATGGTAGCAATAAAAAGAGGGTGTGTCCTGGCTGATGGGTTCCTTACTGAAGGATGTCGCCTTTTTGAAAAATCGCCCCCAATGTTGGGGAGTCTTGTTCCCATGATGGAGCTAGCTAAGTTTGTAAGCTTCGGCAGCTCTTTACGATTCTTTGCAGTGACCCCTCCAAAGCTGACCCTGATGAAACCAGTTAGCATGCTGTGCACAGTACATTTGTAGAAATTTGCTAGACTTTGGTGACAAGCAAATCTCCTCTAACTCCTAATGAAATACCGTCACTTTCATGCCTTCTTTGTAATTGAATCAATATGTCAGGGCCAGGACAGATCTTCAGAGATGTTGACACACAGGAACTTGAAACTGCTCTCCCTTTCCACTGCTGATCCCTCCATGAGGACTGATATGAGCTCCCTTGTTTGAGATGCAGGGCAAGATTGCTGCATCAGAGGGAAATGAGGGATTGCTGCATTTTCTGCTTCACGGAGATGTAGCTCACAGGACAAGCTGGATGTGTCGGTAAGACCCAAGGGCTTTTCAATCCATCAGTTGGACCAGACTGCTCATTCGACGGGGACAAAAGGTGGGGGTCTGTATTTCATGTAAAATCCTTGTGGTGCTCGGACATAACGGTCTTGTCATACTCTCAGCCTGGAACATCTAATGATTAAGTGCTGACTGTTGTACTAACCAACAGGGTTCTCCACAGTGATCCTGATTGTAGTTTACATACCACCAAAGGCTGATGGTAATCAAGCACTTGGGGTATTATGTGCCGTGATCAGCAAATGAGAAACAGCCTACACCAACACCTTTCAAGTCATTGGATGGGATTTAAATGTGATTTGTTTGAAGAAATTCCTGTCCAATTATCATCAACATATCACCTGCAACACAAGGGGTCCCAACACACTCGACCACTGCTGTACTACACTCAGGGTGCCTACCGCTCCACCCCTAGCCCACATTTGGGAGATCTGACCATCTGGATGTCCACCTACCTGCATACAGGCAGAGGCTAAAGAGTAAAGCTCCAGAGATAAAGTCAATAAAGACGTGGTCACGGGAGATGGAGGAGCAGCTATGGGATTGCTTTGTCAGTGGACTGGACTCAGCAGAGGATCTGAATAAATACACCATGGTTGTCATGGACTTTATAAACCAGTCATAGATAAGTGTAATCCTCATAAAATCATTCCGAGCCTTCCCCAACCAGTATCCCCAGATGAACCATGAGATCCACGATCTGCAGAAGGGCCACATCAGTGGCGTTCAGGGTGACCAAATAAAATACAAGAGGTCCAGGTATGACATCTGGAAAGCCATCTCACGTGCAATGTGGCAATTCCGGACCAAACTTGGATCACTGAAGGATGCACGACAGCTGTGGCAGGGTTCCATGCCATCACCTCTCAAAAAAATGAAACCAAGCGACATATGAGGGGTGATTGATAAGTTTGTGGCCTAAGGTAGACGATGAGTTATTAACTTCAAACTTTCTGCATTACCACTCAAAGAGTTGAACTGCACATACATGTAACAGTGTCTTGGACCTCCAGGTGGTCCATAGCAGGGGTGATTGATAAATTCGTGGCCTAAGGTAGAAGGAGATAAGTTATACAGCTCTCGTTACATGCATGTGCAGTTCAACTCTTTGAGTCAAAATGCAGAAAGTTTGAAGTTAATAACTCATCTCCTTCTAACTTAGGCCACAAACTTATCAATCACCCCTGCTGTGGACCACTTTCTGGAGGTCCAAGACACCGACTTCTACAAAGAAGGGATCCGTATGCTCCACGACCGCTGGACTAAGTGTGTAAATGTAGGAAAAATAAATGTGCTAGGTTTTCTAAAATTGACTCCTTCTACGTTAGGCAACGAACTTATCAATCACCCCTCGTATGTGACAACAAGGCTTCACTCCCAGATGAGTTCAGTGCCTTTTATGCTCACTTTCACTGAGAGGATGTACCTTCACAAGCTTCCACAGCCTTTGATAACCCTGTGATTTCAGTCTCTGAGTACAATGTGCGAGCATCCTTCAGGAGGGTGAACGCATGAAAAGCATCTGGTCCATATGGGGTATGTGGTCAAGTACTAAAGAACTGAGCAAATCAACTGGCTGCAGTGTTCACTGAGATCTTTAACCTCTCGCTTCAGTAGTCTGAGGTACCTACCTGCTTCAATTAGGCTTCAATTATACAATATTGAGAAAGTAAGGAGGCATGGGATTCAAGGGGACATTGCTTTTTGGATCCAGAACTGGCTTGCCCACAGAAGGCAAAGAGTGGCTGTAGACGGGTCATATTCTGCATGGAGGCCGGTGACCAGTGGTATGGGATCAGTTCTGGGACCCCTACTCTTTGTGATTTTTATAATTGACCTGGATGAGGAAGTGGACAGATGGGTTAATAAATTTGCAGATGACACAAAGGTTGGGGGTGTTGTGGATAGTGTGGAGAGCTGTCAGAAGTTACAACGGGACATTGATAGGATGCAAAACTAGGCTGAGAAGTGGCAGATGGGGTTCAACCCAGGTAGGTGTGAGGTGGTTCATTTTGGTAGGTCAAATATGATGGCAGAATTTAGCATTAATGGTAAGACTCTTGACAGTGTGGAGGATCAGAGGGATCTTGGGGCCCGAGTCCATAGGACACTCAAAGCTGCTGCGTAGGTTGACTCTGTGGTTAAGAAGGCATACGGTGCACTGGCCTTCATCAATGGTGGGATTGAGTTTAAGAGCCGAGAGGTAATGTTGCAGCTATATAGGACCCTGGTCAGACCCCACTTGGAGTACTGCGCTCAGTTCTGGTTGCCTCACTAGAGGAAGGACGTGGAAACCATAGAGAGGGTGCAGAGGAGATTTACAAGGACCTTGCCTGGATTGGGGAGCATGCCTTATGAGAATAAGTTGAGTGAACAGGGCCTTTTCTCCTTGGAGCAACAGACGATGAGAGGTGACTTGATAGAGGAGTACAATATAATGAGAGGCATTGATCATCTGGATAGTCAAAGGCTTTTCCCCAGGGCTGAAATGGCTAGCATGAGAGGGCATAGTTTTAAGGTACTTGGAAGTAGGTACAGATGAGATGTCAGGGGTAAATTTTTTACGCAGAGTGGTGGGTGTGCGGAATGGGCTGCCAGCGGCAGCGGAGGCGGAAACGATAGGGTCTTTTAAGAGACTCCTGGATGGGTACAGAGAGCTTAGGAAAATAGAGGGCTATGGGTAAAGCCTAAACAGTTCTAAGGTATGGACATGTTCAGCACAGCTTTGAGGGCCGAAAGGCCTGTATTATGCTGTATGTTTTCTATGTTTCTACATTGCTAATATTTAATTTATTTATTGCTATTATTATTTTGTTTTTTCGTTATGTATCTACACAGCTTATCATCTTTAGCACATTGGTTGTCTGTCTAACTTGTTATGTGCAATGCTTCATTGATTTTATTTGTTTTTTATGTTCTTACTATGAATGCGCACAAAAAAATGAATCTCAGGGTGGTATATGGTGACATGTATGTACTTTGATAATAAATTTAGCTTGAACTTTGACTTCTTCTTCCTGAAGCCCACAACCAATTCCTTGGTCTTACTGATGTTGAATGCAATGTTGCTGCCTCCTCAACACCATGCGAGATTTTTGCCAATGACAATTGTATCAGATTTATAGATTGCATATGAGTTGTTCCTAGCCTCACATTCATGGCTATTGAGGGAGTAGAGCAGTGGGCTAAGCACACATCCTTGTGATGTGCCAGTGTTGACGATCAGCGAAGAGGAGCTATTATTTCCAGTCCGCACTGACGGTGTATTCTGATGAGGAAGTCAAGGACCCAGTTTCAGAGGGTGGTACAGAGACCCAGGTTTTGAAGCTTGTTGTTTAGTACTGAGAGGGTGATGGTGTTGAACGCCAAGCTGGAATCAATAAACAGCAGCCTGATATAGGTATTGCTGTTGTCCCGGTGGTCCAAGGCCAAGTGGATAGCTTGTGAGTTTACATCTGCTGTAGTCCTGTTATGGTGATAGGCATATTGCATCAAGTCCAGGTGCTTGCTTGGACAGGAATTGACATGACCAGCTTCTCAAAGCACTTCGTCACTGTAGATGTGAGTGCAACTGGGCAATAGTCATTGAGGCAGCTCACCCTGCTGGGCACTGCTAAGATTAATACCCTTTTGCAGCTCTAGCAGCAGCAGTGAGGGATTGAAGATGTCCTTGAACACTCTAGGTTTTCAATGCCCTACGAGGTAGACCATCAGGACCTGATGCCTTGTGAAGGTTCACTCTCTTGAAAGATGTTCTGATGTCACCCTCCGAGACTGAGATCATAGGGTCACCAAATGCTGCAGGGATTCGCAGAGGTTTCGTTTTATTCTCCCTTTCAATGTATGTACAAACTCATCTAAGAATGAAACATCACAGCCGTTCACGATGTTAGGTTTTACCTTGTAGGAACTAATGGCGTGCACACTCTGCCAGAGCTGCATGCATCAGATTCCATCTCTATCTTCAATCAGAATTGTTTCTTCACTTTTAAAATAGTCTTCATTTGGTTGTAACTGGGCTTGTATAATTCTGGATCACCAGTCCTGAATGCCATAGTTCTAGATCTCAGCAGAACACAAATCTCCTAGTTCATTCATGACTTTTGGTTTGGGTATGTCCAGTATATTCTCAAAGGCACACATATCCACACAGGTCTTGATGAAGTCGATGACAACTGTGACATGTTCAATCAGATTCACAATGGATCCCTGAATATTGTGCAGTCCACCAATTAGAAACAGGCCTGTGAGTGGTCCACCACCTCTCAACCATACCTTCATGGTCCTCACTACTGGTGCTTCAGTCCTCAGTCTCCGCCTGTACGCTGGGAGTGTAAGTACAGGCAGATGATCAAACTTGACAAAGTGTGGACATGGGATGGCATAGTAAATATTCTTGACGGTGGTGAAACAGTAGTTAAGGTGATATGTTGGGGGCAGTTGGTCAGACACTTCATTAAGCCAGTCTGGTTGAAATTCCCCACAATGATTGAAAAGGCATCAGGGTGTGCTGTTTTGTGACTGCTGATCATGGTGCTCAACTCCTCCGGTGCCAAAGTTGAAATGTACACTACGACAGGGATTACAGTGGAAAACTGCCTCAGCATAGAAAATGGACAACACTTGACCACTATATGTTTCAGCTTGGATGAGAAGGACTGGGACACAACTACCACGTCTGTGCACCATGATGAGTGAATCATAAAGCACACTCTGCCTCTCTGCCTTTAAGAGACACCGCTGTTCGGTCTCCAGGGTGGATGCTGAAGCCCTCAAGATGCAGCTCCGAGTCTGAAATGGTAGAGGTAAGCCATGTTTCAATGAAGCAAAGTGCATAGCAGTTCCTGATATCCCTCTTGTACTGTAATCTTGCTATGGTGTCTTCAATTTTATTTTCCAGAGCCTGTATATTCACCAGCAGGATAGTAGCAAAGGTCTCGTGACCCTGTGTTTCTTTCTTACTTGCAGCCCAGCATACTTTCAAATGTTTCTAAAGTGCATTGAGTGTCAGAAAAATGTATACAATATACATCCTGAAATGCTTTTTCTTCGCAGCCATCCATGAAAACAGAGGAGTGCCCCAAAGAATGAACGACAGTTAAATGTTGGAACCCCAAAGTCCTCTCCAGCTCCCATCCCGCCCGCGTGTAAGTGACACAAGCAACAATCCCCCCTCTGGCAAAAAAAAAAGCATCAGCAGCCATCACCAAGTACTCAAGCGTGCAGCAAAAGCAACAGCAAAGACACAGACCTGCAGTACTCCAAAGACTACACGTTCACCCAATTTCCATTTTCTTGAAGGGAAACTGCACTTGCAATCTGAGTCTGCAGTCTGGGGTCCACCGATTTTGAAGATCAATAGATTTTTAAAAAGATTTTAAAACAATTATTGCTTACTGAAGTACCCGTGGCTGTGATGGTGGATTTCAGCCACAGTAATCTTAAAGGGAAACATCTGAAGATTCCCTTTGGAGGTGCAAGCAAAGAGTCACCTCTTTCAAATGCTAACCTGTATGGCAAACAGAGGGATCTACATGGTAGTGTGCAGTACTGGACCTTCTGTTGGGGAATGAAGCAGGACAAGCAATTCAGGTGGCAGTTCAGAGAGCACTTTGGCTCATTAAACACCAAGGAGAAATATTCATCAAAAATCTTACCCATCTCCAGTGGCTCAACACAAGGCAGACCTGATGATCCCTAAAGGAAATGCTCTCTTCCTAGCTAGATTTTCACTTGGGACTTTCCTTAACCTTACCTCCCAGATCCACCATATACACTCTCTTTAACCTTCTGATTTCTCTCGTGTATTCTACATCATTTTATAGTCAGCAAGGAATTCAATCATGCCTGACCCCCTATGCCCAATGTATGCTTCCTTCTTTTTATTAACCAGAGCCTCAATATCTCTCGTCAGTCAGGGTTCTCTATCTTTGCTGGGTTTACTCTTCACCCTAACAGGAACACCCTGAACTCTTGATATCCCACTCTTAAAAGCCTCTCACTTGCCTTCATTCATTCCTTTCACTTCAGTCAGGTTCTCCCAACTGACCTCTGCTAGATCCTGCCAAATTCCCTCAAAATTAGCCCTGCCTAACCTGTGGGCCTGTCCTATCCTTTTCCATCACTACATTAAAACTAACAGAATTATGGTTACTAGAGCCAAAGTGCTCTCTGACTTCCACCTCAGTTACTTGCTCTGCCTCATTCTCCAAGAGGAGGCCCTGTATTGCACATACCACGTAGATGCCTCTGTACAGATATTGACTCAGGACACTTTCCTGGACATATTCTAAAAATTCCTCTCCATCCAGGCCCTTAACACTCTGTGTGGCTCAGTCAATACTGGGGAAATTAAAATTTCCCACTAATAAGCCCTGCTATTATTACAACTATGAGCAACTTGTAGAGAGCGTCTCCACACACCTGCTCAAGTTCCTGTTGATGAATGGGGTTGGGAGTCTACAATACAGCCCCACTAGAGTGATGCTCCAGCATTACACAAGGATCACACATACCAACAGCCTACATTGTATTCCTATAAGACATGCATGTGACATAAGGTAATACCCTCTCACTTTGCTGAGTGGCCCCAGTACTGCTGAACATCTGTGCTGCTGATTTATAGTAAAAGTTGGAACCAACACGAATTGGAACAAATGGAGACACAAGAGACTGCAGATACTGGAACCTGGAGCAAAACAATCTGCTGGATAACCTCAGCAGGCCCAGCAGCATCTGTGGGTGTGTGGGTGTGTGAGTGGGGGTTGGGGTGGGGAGAGAATTGTGGACACTTTGGGTCAAAATGCTACGTCAGGACAATTAGCACAACTAGAGCCCACTTTAGTCCCAAATGTTTTTTTATATATAATTTGGCTACTTGTTACTTATTCCAAGTTGTCCAATGCATCTTATTTTGTTTTACAAAGCAATATTCTCAATGAGAACTTGATATAAAATTGCCAGTTTGACTTCAACGTGACCCTTTTGAATACTAACCAGAGAAGGCATGCATTGTTTTACATACAAGCTGACTACCTTCAGTATCAATAAACATAAGATTTTTAAAAAATCACACCACCATGTTGCTTCCTTTAATTTCTAAAGCTAGGTTTTGTCGCCTCGGCAAGAACTTCGGCCTCTGTGCCATCTGACCTAATTTTAAGCCATCTTCATGCAAATATATTAATTATTTCCCCGCTAAGATTTAGTCATAAAATATAAATGACTCCCACAAATATTTCTATAATAACCATAGAAACATAGAAATCTACAGCACATTACAGGACCTTCGGCCCACAATGTTGTGCCGAACACAAAAACGTAACGCAGATTTAATGTTCGCCATGTAACGACAGTCGTTAACACCTTCCTGGTTACTGTTCAATAAAAGGTATTTTTCATCTTTATGACTTTACACAGCACTGTAAAGTAAAGAACATATCGAGTCAAGCTGTTATCCACAGACTCACAGAGAAATCTCTGAAGTTCCAATCTCGTCGAAGATTGTTAATGGTTTTCGCATCCAATTGCACTTCGCCGCAGAAAGGTGAAACCGGAGACGCAAGAGACTGCAGATGCTGGAATCCGAAGCAAAAGAAAGGTGAAACTATCAACGTGAATTACCCTAAACAGTCCACTGGGTGGTGCTGGTGGGTCAGCTGTAAGGCAATGGAAACCAGCTCACTCTCGGTTCTATTGCAAAGTGAGATCGTCCTTTAACGCAGGGGCCCGAAATCAGTCGTTGCGTTGGACAGAAAAAGGTGCGAAAAGCAATGTGAGAAGGCAGAGCTGAATGAAATAAGTGAGAGGAAAAACGGGGATGAGGATCGCCCCCTGACCTGGTTTAATAAATATCAGAAGTTACACCAAAGCCTCGTTGAGTTCTGCACGGTTGTTTTATCCCCGTTCCCAACTCTAAACGAAATGAAACAATACGGTGTTCCCTGTCATCAGCACTATAAAAAATGTGCCGATCCTGTAATCCCACAGGCATATCAGAATGTCACCAGACAGCAGGACGGTTCTTGCATCACGGTGGAGAGTGTATAGTTAGCATTCAGATGCTACATGGTGGAGACTATGTTGAAATATTTATAAGGCGCACGTAAAAGAATAATAGAGCCAGAATCTGCTTTGCAGATCGCTGTGAAGGAAGTTAACGGTTAAACTAATAAAGCGTTTGAACAACGTTTGCAAAATATAAGATTATAATTCAATGCTCTCACTGAGTACAATCAAAAGCACAAGGCAGCCTTGCAGTCAATAGGCATTATCCATTTACCTAAGTAGATTATGGTTTGTTTTTTTTTCATGTTCTAACCCTATTTCAAAGAACATTTTACAACTTTTAACTTCGATACATTAAGGTTTGTAAATAAAAATACCAGGCAGTGAAGAAGGTTAAAAGCGAACGGTGAAGAACCACAGGGTACTGAACCGAGGGATTCCAGAGGCCATTCCTCACTCCCTCAAAATGTGTTGCATTAAGTCCGGGGCATTGATTTCCCCAGATGGGATCTTGGAAGAGTTTCACAAGCCGCACGAGAAGACGGCGGCAGCGCATAAAGTTGTGAAGGTGTGCTTCCAGTTTATGTTCAAACCTTCTGGGGGGACAAGAGAGAGAGATGTGTGTCGCAGGTGACACTGAAATCACTTGTCAATCTCTAATAAATCTATTTGTCAAAACGAAAGTAGATTTCTTGCAGGCTTTTGTGTTTACTGGGACGGTTTCGATTTCTCTGCTTAATGATGGGGGGGGGGGTGGAGACGAGGCCCTCTTGCAATAGAAGTCTCGTTTCAGACTGGAGGGGAAAACCTGCTTCAAACGGACTGCTCTCTCCGGAGGAGGTGGTCGACAGTGCTGGCGGGGTTGTGTCCCAGTACATATTTTGACTGCTTCTTTTTGATTGACGCCTGACGTCAGTCGATGGCACCGCCCCTTCGGCAATGTCTTCGAGCTGCTGCTCCCCAAATCCAGTCTCTATTCCACCGGGAAAGAGCGATCTAAAGTGAAGCTCGATTGGCAGGGTTATAACAAGGAAACAATGGGGGAAATGGCCAGGACTGTGCAGTTAAGCGTCTGTGCTTTGGTTCTCGGGATTGCGACAGCATTTTATAATTCAAAGAGCCATCCGCCCAACCAAGGTAAATTGGCGATCACTTCGCGTTGCGGGGCTCTCCGAATGAGCGAGCAGAACTTGAAATCTGTACTCTGGTAGCTGCTAGGCTAACTAAGCTAATAGCGCGACCCGTTGCTGGAGTGCCTGACGGTGGGCTTTGTGGGACAGGCAGGTGGGACAGTCTGCATGTTAGTATGACTGGGGCTGTTCTGTTCACCGCCAATACCTGATCCTCCCCAAACCTCGCTTGTTTCTGATAGACTTAGGTATAGAAACGTAGATTGCTGCCGATGGCTAGAGTATCCGGCAGTTCTGCGGAGTTTTATTTCGAGCGTCAAGCGAGAAGTCCCTCCCGTCCACTTTCGGTGGGAGATCGCTTCCCTCTTCTTCGTCCGTGGACCTTAGCCACCGTGCCCACAGTGTGACAACCGCAAGCACAAGCGGAGCGCAGACCTGTGCACGGTGAGATCCTGCAGTCGCCGCAGCTCACACGTTGAAAGCTCCCCCTTCAACAGTGAAAACACTTATTGAAGACATGTACCAGTCCTAAAAAAGAGAAATTCGGATTGAAATAGGGGGAGGGGTCGGAATTAGTGCAGAGTTGTGGCATTTTAACTGGGTCGGGCACAGACCATAAACTGAATGGGAATGGACTGGTGATTTTCGCGTACTTTTTGAAATCCGGTGCAAAACTGAGCTAACTTCGTGAATACATGTTTCAACGATGGGAATTGATTGTACGGCCGAAACTGTCCAGACTATTGCCGACGTGTTTTAACATTCAAACCACGTCGTTTCTCCTTTCTGAGCCTGCGATTGAGTCCTCATTGTCCTGCCGCAGTGTAATCCACGGTAGATTCATCCAGATGCTTCTGGTGTGCAATTCGGAACACGCCTTCACTGCAGAGGGTGGGGGCGGGGGTTGCCTGGCGTCCAGCTCCTTATCTCTCCTGGAAATCGGAAGGAGATGCCACCCATCAGAAGTTAGTGGGCAGTTTTCAACAAATCCTAAACTGAAAGTATTTCGGGCTCACTCACGCTCACTGATAGCCATCGCGGAGAACAGTTAAACTTACTGGTTTTGCACGGTTGACCCTCTTCCCCCAGAAATGCCTATATCATTTTGAGTTATTGCACGCGGATCGGGCAATAGGACGTGATTTTTGGCAGAAAACATTTGCCGGGGAGATGTATTCTCTTTAATATCTTCTCACCCTTCCAGTGTCCAACGCCAGTGAATGCGGCGGCAGCTGCTTCGCGTATAGTTACCTGAGCGAGCGTTCGAGGGGAGCATTGCAGACAGCTCTAAAACCGCTTCATCTCCAATCTGAACAACTCTCTCACTGCCACTAAAATAAACCAATAAGCTTGGGTTGCTGTTTTATTGTTTAGTGTATATTTTACACGAAAACATTTTAATCACTACATATTTTGTGGGTAATCCCCACACACTGAACTTCACTTTTGAGTAACTCTCTGATATAGGACGAGCGAACCAATTATTCTAAATTCCAATTCAAACGTAATATGCCTTGCCAAATTCATCAGAGTTTGCAAATTCTGGTTTCAATACCAGATACGATATTAACAATTAGCGATAAAACTGAATTCAGTACGCCATAGCACATTCTTCTGTTGCTCAATTTCTGAAGAAGTTTAATAGCCATTAAGCAAAGAAAGTTTGAAAACTGCAGAGTGCGGCATTTTACGCCGCTGTTCTTTTCCACCCTGGTAATTGGCTGCTTTAACTCTTCACAGTTATCTTGTTGGATTCCCGATCTGTTCAAGGCGAGCTGGGCTGGGAAGCTTTCCCATCTGAAGCCGGAGTGAGTATGAGAATTTGGAATCGCGTTGGGAAGTATTCGATTGCGAGCTAATGGGGGCATTTTCAGCAGATTGCGCCGGGGAGGTCAGGTTTCCGCGGGGCTCGCGTGAAGTGAATTATTCTTTGTGCGGGGTAACCATATACTCCCTTCGGAAAGCTGCAGGCTGAAGAATTGGACACCAAAAGGGGCAGGAGTACAGGGGAGATAATTAAATAGAGAACGGATAAGATCATTTTTGCTGGTCACTTGATTCAGAAATCTACATTAACTGTAGGGAAACTAATGAAGGAACTATTGTTCCGAAACTCTAGTATTACGATGCAGTGTCTAGATTGTCGAAATTGTCCCAAAATAATGAACATTTTCTCACAGAATTCAGAGTTGTTATTTCTACAGTTTAGCAGCGGATTGAGTTGGATTACAAATTACAAAAGGCGTTCCAAACCTCAGGGACAGGCTGAGTGGGAAGGGATTCTGTTCCCTGACAGAAACTGGGCGATCCCTGTGGACGCGGCCGGGCTGGGAAGGAAGATCAGACATCGACAGAGGGGCTGCTTACCTAGGATTAGCGGGAAAGCTGATCTGCTGTAGGAGGTGGAATTGGAGCTGGGTATTTCGGTGGGATGAGTACGAGTGTGCACGCAGTCTCCATTTCCAGATAAGTTGAAAATGTCAAAACACAAGGAAACTCGCGTCTGAGGTTTCCTGCAGTGACAAGGTTTTGGACCAGCACCGTTCACCAGCAATTAGAAGTTAAACAAGACTCGCTCTGTACAGTCACTGGCCTGATCGTGGCGCCTGGAAACAACAATACATTATATTTCCAATTTCCCTGCTAACGTGCTTTTTTAAAACGAAGACATTAAACAACAATTTGCATTTGACTTTTTTCGAAGAAAAATACAACGAATCAGTCAATAAAAGTAAATTGAAGTAACACCTTCGTACTTATAGCGGGGCTGCATTATCAAGTTATTAATTTACAAATTATATATAACAATTTAAATAAGTGAATGTGAGGAATTTTGTTAATGGCTGGTTGATTGCATTGAGCTGACCCTGAGATACTTAGCTCTTTTGCAGTACAGGGTATGTCTTTACACGCCGATGACTCCCGGGTCATTTTCCTCAGTTCATATTGATTAACAGTTAACTCTCAGAGATAGCGGATGCCAGCATGTGCCACCACCTTACTCCCTTCTATCCCTTTCATTAACCATTGGGGAATAAATTCAGCACCTCCAGTACAACGAGTCCTCAAATCTGACCCCGAGGAAGGTCACTGATTCCGGGGATGGTCTGCAGATGATGGCTCGCAGGCTTGAAGGAACTAGGCGGAGGATGTTTAGGTTTGATTGAAGGGTAAGGCCACAACTGGAAACGAGGAAAGCCCTAATTTTATTTATAGTACTGAGTTTAAGGATAAAACTGGTTCTATTTCATTGAAAGATAGTTTCATATCATGCACTTGAGCTCAATTTATAAACCTCTGTGAAACGTTAAATTGCCCCCGTCGCCCAAAGTCCTGTTGAAACATTTGAATTACTGGTGGTTAATGTTTCATTACAAAATGCTATACACGGAAGTATTTTCTTTAATTACAACTAACTCCAACAAAGATATTCAGTTTTGCAAAAAGGAATATTGTGTGTGCGGGGGGGGGGGGAGGGGGTGCAGGATTATCAGTGAGCGAAAAATCATCTTGGAATTAAAATCGTACCGTTCGTAGGGTGGGGAATGTACAGTTTAAGGTGCGGTGCGCGTCCATGACTTGAATTTAACGGATTCATTCGAAGCAGCTGTGAAAGAGTAGCGACGCTAACCTGCTTATGAGCTTCCCTTAAACCACCATCAACAAGAGTTTATCTTTTTCTGTCACTAACCTGTTTTAACACATTGTTCTGATGAATTAACCACTGGAATTAAATCTCCTGGGAGATCAGAGCGTCATGAAGGTCATTGAACCTTTATTAATTCGCAATCAAGTCTAGGTAATCATCGAGACAGTATGGGCCTGACATGAGTATTCACGTCTGGCGATCTCGGAAGACGGCAGGTGCTGCTTGTAGGCTTTGCTTTTTTTAAAATCAAACGTAAACAGTCAAATTGACTCACGTGGAATAAAAGGTTTTACAGTTAAACACCATCCAGCGAGCGCCTTCCTTGTCTCTTATGCACTGTCACTGTTAAAATAAATATCTACAGAGTGATTTCAGTGTGAATATATGCATAGTGTTGAGTATTTCTGTTATACTTAGAATTACACTACCTTTTAAAGTATTCCTTTTAAAGGCAAATCTGTTTAACACATTCATAATTAAAGATCCTCTTTGATTGGGCTGGAAACAAATCACAGATTATTACATTATCTGAAACTGGATTTGCTCCATCCTACTTAAATCCCAACATTTGTTTGCATCTGTACATTTATGTAACCACTTCATGCTTTCCCAAATTCTATGACCTGTCCAGCCCTTGCTTAGTCCCATCCTACCTCTGCATTCTCCATAAAGATTATGATGCAAGATCAGATCCTCCTGTTTTCTTGCACATTCGGCAACACCTTAACTTTTGACTCTCAGAAACTTTCTTTGTAATCCGTCTGCATTAGTAGTTCTCTCAACATTTTCAACAAGCGTCTAAATCTGTTTGAGATCAATTATTTCCCATAATCTTAATTGTTATTTAGCATTTGTGCTCCTTCATGATGTAGGAATCAAGTGACCATTAAAATGAATATCCATTTCACTAAAGGTATTATGCAAATTAAAATCTTTGTCAGCTTAATTAGTTTATTTAACTATATCCAGTTAGAATGTATTTTAACTTGCATACATGCAATGCAGAATTAGACAAGCCTTGGGAGAGATAGGTAAATGCACTTTTGTATTCATGTCTTGGGAAAAAAATTCAAAATGCAGATGGCTGCATTGCCTTGGTATCTGTCCAGACTTTCTGCAAAACAAAAGTTCTAATGTTAAATAGCATTTCACAGAAATGTGTACTGAAAGACTAAAATATGTGTGTTTTGTGTATGTGTTTATCTTAACAGTGGGAGGAAGTGAGTATCATGGATGAGAAGAATACTCCAATCCGAACCTACCAAGTTTGCAACGTGATGGAACCAAATCAGAATAACTGGCTGCGAACTGACTGGATCCCTCGTGAGGGAGCCCAGAGAGTTTATATAGAAATTAAATTTACCCTTAGAGACTGCAACAGTCTGCCAGGTGTCATGGGAACATGCAAAGAAACCTTTAATCTGTTCTACTTTGAATCAAATAATGATAAAGAGTGGTATATTTCAGAAAACCGGTACGTAAAGATTGACACCATTGCAGCTGATGAGAGTTTTACACAAGTGGACATAGGTGACCGGGTAATGAAACTGAACACAGAAGTTCGGGACGTAGGCCCTCTGACTAAGAAAGGCTTCTACTTGGCATTTCAAGATGTAGGTGCCTGCATTGCCTTGGTATCCGTCCGTGTTTTCTACAAAAAATGCCCCCTGACAGTACACAACTTGGCACAGTTCCCTGACACCATTACAGGTGCTGACACCTCATCTCTTGTGGAAGTGCGTGGTTCCTGTGTGAACAACTCGGAGGAGAAAGATGAGCCAAAAATGTATTGCGGTGCGGATGGAGAATGGTTGGTGCCAATAGGCAACTGTCTGTGCAACACTGGCTATGAAGAACAGTCTGGGGAATGCCAAGGTAGGATAAAATATTGGATTTTTGATGTAATTCCTTTTAGATTTTATACATAAGCTATTTAATTAGTGTTTGCTTAGTATGGTGTAAAGCGAGATAATTAACTTGTCTATTGGGAGATTAAAGGCCACAACTGAGTGATTAGCAACTCTGTCTGTTTAATGTGATGTCTCTTTGCTCCATAGCAAGTATACACACATCAATTGAGTTATTTGAAAGTAACTAATAATATCAGTCTACTTCTGTCAAAAGTTAATAATTATAACATTTGTATTCAATTATCTCATAAAAAAATGGCTCAAACGTGTATCAGTTGGTTTACGATAATTTAAAATAGTACACCAGTCAATACAGTACTTCGTATTTAGCATTTGGGAGTAAGTACCTGTCTCGGTGCTAATGATGTCGCTGCAAGGCTCGCATCCCATTCCTGTCATCTACATTGGATCTATGGTTCCTTGGCGAATGTGATAATAAGATCAGCAGACAAAGAGACTATATGGATTATTTAATGGCTGTTTCTGCTGTGGTTCTATGGTAGATTTATGACAGGAGCAACATGATGATTCTGACAATGTGATATGACTGGCAGCTTTCTGTAGAAATGAATCACTAAATTTCCCTTAATCATACCTAAGCCAGCTGAAGAAGAACCACCACAGTGAAAGGCAACTGCAGCAAATAAAAGAGACCAATGATTATGACAAGAGGCAGACCATGCAAACCTTCTTGTCTACCTACTGCTCAAATGTGAGCCATGAATTGTTTGGGATTTTGCATTGTGTTCACCATTAGGAATCTTTGCTGGGTTAAAATGAGGAGAAGAAGAAGGAGACCTTTCATAATTGTAAATAGCCCCTCATTGGTGACAGTGATACACTGATAATTTCTCCAATGTTGTATTGGTAATGATAGATCTAACAGAGAGGTTTTAGTATCTTGATATTATTGCAAAATGAACAATTTAAGTTAAAGCAGGTTTCAAACTCAGACTAAGCAATAGAGCTTTACAAGTAATTTACAAATTGCCAGATTCCTAACAGACTAGAACCTATTTTTATTCAACATATGTGTTTACTAAAAGACTAAGTACTGGTAGATTGAGAAAGAGCTATAGCTGCAAACGTTTCATTGAGTGTTCATTTTAGTTCATGCATCTACATGAAAGCGTAAAACTGGAGTGACTTCCAATTGGAAACAATAAAATGGACATGGTACTGATTTAGTTTTAATGGAGGCTTTAAATTGAAAATATGTTACATTTCATTCAGCTGAACATAACCTTTATTATATAAAACATGCAGAATGTAAACTGAAATCAATAAAAATGGAATGAAATGTAATTTTTTTGTTGAAGATGTATTTAAGAATCATTATTATTTTAATGTGAACTTCAGAAGGTGCTTAGCCAGAACATAATTCGTTTAGGCGTAAAGCAAAACTACACAATAGGAAAAAGATAGAAAGAATATGTAACTTAAAAAAATAAACTGAATTAAATTACAGTCTTAACCAGAAGTATTGGATTCTCTTAGTTAGTTCTTGCATTCCAGTATTTCTACTTAAAAGGCAGTATTATGCTAATGCCTCCAAATTTTCAGTATGATGGAAGGAAAACGTAAGCCATCATTTATATATCTATAACCTTTAAGTGATCTGTTTGGTTTAGTCATACCAAGGTTATTCAAAGAGCTCAAAATGCAGCCTCCTTGGGTTATCTTGATTAATGGGAGAATAACAGAGTTTTCTTGTTTTGAGCTTTGTGCCCCATATTTGGTGCAGCTAATTACATTGCTTTGTTCAATAAGAGCCTTTTGATAAGTTACACTGATAAACAGTACAAATGATGGGACGGCTCCTTAACAAAAGCCTGAATCTAACCAAAAGACATTGCTCAGCGACCAAGTCCAGTACACAGAGCGAAGGCTACAACGTCACCAGAATTAGTCTATGGTGCTGTTTTTTTGAACACATTAACTTTTATCAAGACTGTATTTTTACTAAATTATTCCCCATTTTGAGGCCAAGCACTCCGGTTCTTACAAAGTAAAAATAAAAAACTGGGAAGTGTTTTAATGGGTGGTATTGTTCTGTATGTTATGACAGCGTTCAAATTATAATAATTTTTAATCATATTCCAGCTGAATTTAGTTGGACAAATCAGTAGTATTACCTTTTGAAATACAATATCTAGCCTTTGCTGAGCGAGGACTGAGAAGGTTTTACTGCAGGGAGCCAAGATTTTCTGCCCCCACCATGCCATTTGATTCAAGTAACGTTGAATGTGTTTGAAATTTTGTGAATAGGAACTGCCCTATTGTTTTGCATGGGAGAACCCTGACGGCACAATTATAGAGCAGGGGTCAAGGGTCATTTACTTCCTCATCCATCTTCCGCCTGTCACTGGGGGTCAGAGTTAGATTGATTAAGATCTCATGGCGTGACAAAGACCTGGCAATCAGTGGTGGGTGCTTATTGTTATTGGAGTCACCAATGCTGGTCATCTGCTGGGGCCTGGGACTGCTAGGGACAGACTTACATTTCCTCTTCCAGTTGTCACCTTCAGCAGAATGTGTTAATACTTGAAAGAATTGACAGATTGGTAGGGATGGATCTGAGGTTTCAAAGTGACAGATTGGTATTGTCTGTACCACCTGCAAGTTCATTTGAAAGGGCCAATGATGTCTGACGGACTTCCTTGTAAGGTAACAAATAGAATTGATTCGTGATATCAATATATCACTAACTATGTAATAGTGAAAACTAATCAAATTGGTTATTTTCAGCATGCTCTTATAACTTGGCTGTAATGCAAGAATTCTCTGGACATCATTGTAATTAGTTTTAACATAGTTTGTGAAGAAATACTTTGTTTGATTTATTGCTAATGTAGAAACTTCTGATTGATCCCTCTTTAAATATTGCCTCATTATGATAATCTTCATGTTGAAGGCAATCTCTTAATTATGGTGCTGCCTTGAATGGATTTTATTAAGCAAAATCTGGTAAATTATTTCAATTTTTTGAGAGGGAACCAAACATTATCTTTTTGAGAGAAAAACTGTTTTGGAAGGGCATTTGCTGCCTGTTTTGTAGAGGACGAGAATGTCATTGTGAGCGATAGGACTAATCTACTACTGCATGCAGCTTTTGTCACATAAGAATTGAATAATAAGCAGGTTTTACATCCATCACCAGCACAGGAAGCTGGTGCTTGCAATCTTCACTTTCCTATTATAGTGAGCTTAAAAAGGCACTGACTTTTGTGGATGAATGTTAAGAAATTCTGTATCTTTATTTACAAACCCTTGTTTGTGCAGAATGTTCGATGTGATAATGAAAATTACCTGCAACTCTCAAAATAAGCCTTTAGTGGCATTTTCTGTATATTGATCCAGAGTTCCAGCATCTTCAGTATCTCTTGTGCCTCCTTTATTAAAGTTGTAATGTTCTTTGACTCAGCTACTTATCAACTATACTTGCTAATATAGAAGTAGAGCTGCTTAAATACAGTTTCATAAACATGGGAACTCTTTAAATGCATTTGTACATCTCATTATAGTATGATGGCAACTCCCATCTAGTAACTATACCCACATAGTTCTAGCTCTTTAAGACTTGTTTCATGACACTTTAGTTAGAAATAATGCATTTCTGTTTGTAATTTAAATTTAAGAGAAGAGCAGACAGAATATAATTACACTTTATTTCATGATATAGAGATGCTTATTAAGAAAAAAATCAGATCCTAATTATATTATTAATGTACTTTTGTGTTTCAAAATATTGCTCAATGAGGTGTCTATTCACTAATGTAAAGGCAGGATGTCAAATTTAGGGTGCAACAGTGGCGCAGTGGTTAGCACAATATTGCAGTTGGGGGTGCGGGTCAGAGTTCAGGCACCTGTTAGGGATTTGTACATTCTGCACGTGATCATGTGGGTTTCCCTCAGGTACTCCGGTTTAGTAGGTTAATAGGTTACAGGTTAGTAGGTTTCATAGGCATAGTCATAGTCATACTTTATTGATCCCAGGGGAAATTGGTTTTTGTTACAGTTGCACCATAAATAATAAATAGTAATAAAACCATAAATAGTTAAATAGTAATATGTAAATTACGCCAGGAAATTATGGGTACATTTAATGTCAGAGAAAATGTACACAATATACATACTGAAATTCTTTTTCTTTGAAAACATCCATGAAAACAGAGGAGTGCCCCAAAGAATGAATGACAGTTAAACATTAGAACCCCTAAGCCACCCCCCCCAGCTCCCCCTCCCACGTTCAAGCAGCAGCAAGGCAATGGCCACCCGCCCCACACCCCCACCAGCAAAAGCATCAGCCCCCTCCACCGAGCACTCAAGCGTGCAGCAGAGCATCAATGAAAAGTTAGACTTGCAGTACCCCAAGAACTACTCATTCACCCACCCGGTAATTCGACATACTCTCTCTCCCTAATAAAGGGAAAAGAGGTGTCCCTGTTTCACAGCGAGAGGGGTAACATGACTAAGAACTGGCTGATATATGATGTTATGAGTATGTGACATCACTTTTTCTGAGCTCTGCACCAGGGAGTTGACCTCAGACAGGCGCAGCTCGCTGGACACACAACCCCGGCTGCTAACCCGCTGCTCCCGATATTCCGTGTTTTCCCGCGATGCTTCAGTCAGGGACACCGCCCTAGAATCAGCACGTCTCCAGGGCCATGAGAATCCGGTACCCTGAAGGTGCACTCGCCTTCCAGGCTGCTTCTTTGGGATATCAAAAAGGGCCGGTCGTGAGGCCTTGAGAACAGGTCCCATTCCAATGAAGAACCAAAGTCCAGAGTGTAACTCCAGGTCAGGGTCTCCAAAAGAACCTTGAAAAGGGAAAAAAGAGATATCAAAGATAGAAATAGAACTGTTTCCAAAAATGCAAGCAAAGTACTCACCATTTAGCACTATCTTGACTTTGCTCTGCTCCTCTGAGGTTAATTGATCTTGGTAAGTTGTCCTCTATTCAACTGGGGTTAAATGGGTAGCTTGCTGGGCAGCACTGTTGGTTGAGCCAGAGAGCCTGTTTCATGGTGTATCTTTAAATAAAAAGCATATAAAAATAAAATGAAAATAAAAATTCACATAAATCTTATAACTACACCTGTGCTGTGATGGGCGACAGTTGTGAATGTCTGAATTTGAAAAGAAATCCCTGAACTCAGTATGTGGTACTCACATGTACAGCATCTGTGCTTTACTGTCAATCAATGCTGAAAGATCAACATGATCTCCCAATGTCATCATTACACTGAAAATCCAACCTCCGCCATTCATCTGTTATGATGAATGAGCATTGTCAAATGGCCAGACTTCTTATCTCTGCTTAGATGAGCTTCCTTGTTTTCAAATTTTCTACACTAAATTATGCAAAATAGTATGTCCCATTACATATTCACAAAGGAAAGGAGGTTTCCTAGCAAATTGGGCCCAGGGGTTTCTCAAAAGATGGACAATGTCCAAATTTTGTCTGAGGGTAGACATATTAATGTCATAGCATAGAAACAGAGGTTCAGCCGGCAGCAACCATCAGCCGCTCATTTGCACTAATCACTGTTTATGCAAATGTAGCTGTTGACGTTACCGCAATGCAACAATGGTGTTTGCAGCATGCATGCTGGATGTAGAGTGTTATTTTCCTGAAGCGTTCATCTGGAATTCTGAAAGCTTGTTTTGCAAAAGCATTGCAACGACTTGGTGATTTTGATTTTGAGGTGGGGCAGGTTGGTTAGATGGTCATATCATAGCCATGTAATGAGTCTTTCTATTAGGTTGGGAATCCAGGAATAGTATTTACAGTGCATATCCAACCTGATAAGTATAGGTTAATTTCATTCAGTGCCCAATTTGTTACTGATCTGCACGTTTTTTTTTCTGCTTCTTGTAGCTGGAGGTGGAAAATAGGGAGCTGATAATAATAATAATGGTTGTGACTACAAGGCATTGTGGTCTTCAAAGTAGCAGGTCTTGTAGGAGACTTATAGACAGGCCTTCTGGCACTGTTCTTCAGAAAGTTTGAGAAGGGTCTCTATAGATCCTTTTGGTTGGGTAATGCCTTTCACACCAGCAACTTATAGTGGGGTCTGCAATTTGCTGTTTAACTGCTACTCATGCCGTTCCTAGACTTTTTGCACCCAGTTCAATGTAGCAAGAAGAACAGCCACCTTTACTCCCTCTTTTCCAGGCAGAGTTGTTGGAAAGCCCTTCAATTGTGTACTAATTCAGAAAATGAGCAATCAATCAGCTGTTTTAATATGCCAAAGCCAATAAGGTTAATTGCAGTGGCTCAGGTTGTACACTACAAATGATGGCAAAACTGCCAGATTTCACTGTCATTACACAGTAAAATTGCCAGCAACCACGTGCCTAATGGAGTAATTTTTGCAATTATGGCCAATGATTCAGTTTTTCTCCCAAGGCTCTACTTCTTGTAGATTTTTCCAGAGTAATCATTGGCAAAAACAAACTATTTACAAACTTGCCTCAGTGTAAAATTACCTAAAAATGTTTAGCTTCATTGCGTGAGGTCCGAATGAATTGTCAGTGGTGAACTGAGCCTAAATACTATTCATCAAATTATCTGACCCCAAACTAAATAGTCCCATGTAATCCTCAATTATAAATATTCTAAAATTTTTTTCAAAAATCTATAATATTTTAAATACTTTTCAAGAAGTTTCAGATATTTCAGCTTAAATATTTAATAGGTGTGTTTTTCAATCTTTAGCACTTTGTCAAATAATTAAAATTTTACATCAAAATCACTTTATTTCTTTCCTGCATTGTAGCTGAAGAAAATTATTTAAGTCATTTGGATCAAGCTCTTGTAATCTTTTTGGCAGCTTTCATTGGTGTCAGTGATAATCCATTTGTTGCTAACAGCAACATATAGGCCATTCTTTGACAACTATTTTGTACTCCTGTAATTTGTAGCCATTTGCAGTCTAGCAGCCAGTGCACGCTGGAGCTACGTATTGCTAACAGACCGGCAGATGGAGTGGGTTCCTGCTTATTGACCTGAAATGGCAATGAGTTCCATTTATTTGTAGAACCCCTGAATTACAGAGTGGACAGGAGATGCCTGTTTGCCTGCAGTGGGTGGCTCATGAGAAACTAAAATATGATCAAGTATCAGTGGAAGATAGCAGGACTAGGTGAGAGTATGAGTTCGGCACAGACTAGAAGGGCCAAAATGGCCTGTTTCTGTGCTGTAATTGTTAGATGGTTATATGGTTATATAAGATGCCTCAGAAATGTAAATTAGCAGGGACTTTATGTTAAGCAGTGTTTTGGGGTTGTTGGTGCCTTGCTTCCAGTTCTGTGGGTGTGACAAAGCTGATGAGGTCAATGTGATCCGCAGCCACTGTTAGGGCAGATGATGGTTAACAGGGTGGTCGGCTGCATAGCTTGGAGATAATACATCCTTTCTGCATCAATGTTGGGTTTCATTGCTCTTATGCATGGACCTGAGCTCCTCATTGTTATTCTGAATGCCTCTTTTCTATTTTCAGTGATTAAGGACTGTGCAATCTCATGATTTTTTGGAGATTTTAGAATTTCCTGAGAAGGCTTTGAAAATATCCTTGAGTTGTTTCCTGTGTCTAACTGGTCATCTCTCAGAGCTTGGAATAAAGCTTGGGGCTCTGATGCCTCGCGTAAAAACAATGTAGTGTGCCCTTTGAAGCCAATTGAGTGCATTAAGGTGTCGGTGTTGGGGAGCCTAGCCCAGGAGAGTGGATGCTAGCATTGATGCTGTTAGCCTGCTGGTGGATTTGGAGGACAGGGTGAGCATTGGTAACTGTGCTTTGAGGTGCTGCTGAAGGTAGCCTGTGTCTCCGAAGATTACAGGTTGGCAGGGTAACCATGATGTCTACTGGACAGAAAGCTTTGTACCAAGCTTGAGATCTTGACCTTCAAATACAATTTTCCTCAGATAGCACTGAAGGCAATAGGGAATTTTGTAATCAATGTATGACCTCATTGGGTCACTCCTGCATATAAAGACTGGCTCAGTTTCTCATATCTCTTGTGAATCTTTATTGTTGAAGAGTGGGATTGCATAGAAGGAGGCTTTATGTTTTAATAAATGAGATGGTGATAGTTTAGAGCTCCTTCTCTGAATGTACAGTCACACACACATCATTTGAGTTTCAGAGCTCAGTAACATAATGAATTTCTGCAGAGAGCCCAATTTGAGAAGAATATGCCACAGTCTCTCCATATTTAACAGGGTTCAGACTGTGACATAAACTAGACATGCTCTAATTGGCCAGTGCTTTCTTGGGAATCTAGGACCCACACATCCAAGACCCACCCTAATTGAAGAGAGGTTATCACGGACAATGAGTCAACCAGCACCCAGTGCACTTTCAACTAAACTTCATCTCTGAGTCTGTCCCTGATATGAATGTCCTTATCTCCAGTTCACAGCAATCTAATTGGTTTAGCTTCACCACAATTCCAACCTGACGCGAAATTGAAACGGCCAATTAAATTGGAAAACAACAAGGCCCAGGGCGCAGACAATATTCCTGATGAAGTTCTAAAACCTGGCAAAGAGGAATAAATTCAGAAACTCATCTCTCAGTTCTTGGAAGAGAAGGACATTCTGGGGAAACTTGAAGATGTCGCAACAGCGGCATTTTCATAGAAGAGACAAATCTCTTTGCTCTAACTCCCTAGGGTTCTCCGTAATGTTGATAAGGGAAAAGCCATTGCCCAGGGTCCTCTATGACTCCCGCCTCTCAGTACTTGAGCGCTTTTCCTCAAATTGCAAAACTTGGATTTTCTCCATCTTGAGGCACGGTAGTCATCATTATCTCATGGCTACTCCAAGGTAACTGAAGAGGGCTGCATCAATTGCTGTATGTGGCCTTTATTATGGCTTCACAAAAGACTTTGAGCATCTTAACTCTTCCCATGTGCCATTTCTGTTTGGTGGAGTGGGGTGGGTTAGTGATTGCGGCAAGTTAACTTGATCTCATTGTTTCAGAGACCCTGCACATATTCATTCACTCTTTCGCCAGTGTTACATACTACAACTGCTCTACATAGTCCCCTTGTACAACATGTTTGGCTCTCTCTATGTGACTGGTACACAGAGCTTCATATGTGCTCATTAGATGATGATTCTTGATTATAAACCTTGAAGTTTTCATTTGTGAAGAACTAATCACATGCTTTGATCTCTGTTATGTTGGTTTTGTTAAGAATTATAAGTTCTGGACCAAAATGAGACATGGAACACCTGATAACTCAACAAATTAATCATAGTTTTGTTGTGCTAATCATCTCTTATCCAAAGCAAGTATTGTTACTTACTGATGTAGACAATCCTATTTCTTTTACTGATTCCAAGTTAATTGCATCACTAACAGTAAAACCTTTGGGGGATTATAAAGATTTCTTGTGAGCAGTTACTTAAATTTATGAGCAATAGAAGATCAGACATATCAACCATATATGGTGCAGGAACTAACACAGGATCACCCCTGCTGTGAACCGTTTCTCTGTGGTAGTTAGGTAAATATTGATATGCAGAATAAAGTTTGTAAGTGATAAAGCTTCAGAGACAAATCAGTTTCTAATTTTGTTTTCTCCTGAGATTCCAGACCATTTTTTCATGCTTTTATTCTGTGAATAGCCCGAGAATCTTCGGTACTGTCCACCGTAAAGTGCCAAGTGTTATTTTGACAGTCTGATCCCCTGCCGTTTGCCATTTGACTGTGTTCTGACATGGCTCCAGATCCACTCTTTGTTTCTTTCTGCTCAAAGGGTCAGAGGTTAACTGAAAACTCATTTTTTTCCCTCCACCAATGACAATCTTGGAAGTGGGTAAATATTCAGTTATTCAGTTCTTTTATTTTGCATTAAAGTGAGTTTGAATTCAAATTTAAAATTTTTGTCTTAGATACAAATTTATTTTTATAATTATAGCAACATCATGTTTGCTTAACTTGGATTTAATTCCAAAATAGAATATTCATTGCATTGAAGCTTGACTTACACAATTTACACAGGTTTTTTTTTTGCTGTGGTGATTATTGTATTGTGCCAGCTAACTTTCACCAACAAATTAGTATGTCATGTTTAATGATTTTCTTGTCAATCATAGACTTACTTAAAAAAAGTTAAATCCTGATTATAGTTAATATTAAATAGCTCCTCATTATGTGATTAAATTGTAATTAGGCTGTTATTTGCAATCACTATTTCTGAACTTTTCTCAAAGGGTTATTGAGTCAAAATGAAAGAATGATATAAAAATCTCTTTTGCTTTCATGAGCAGTATTATAAAAATAAGATTTGTAACCATATTATCTGAAAGATTGAATTTGACAGTAAAATATTGTTTGAAAATAAATGCAGTCGTATTGAAAAAGACATCCAGCTTTGAAAAAAATGTCTCATTTTGAAGCGTGCCTGCATGGGAAAGTGATTAATGCAGTCGCTAAGCAAATTAGCATGTCAAAAGCTTTGAATCAATACCAGTACTTTTTGTGCTAGCTGGATGGAATGGGGAAAGCTTGAGAAGCACCAGGAAGCTCTTGACAGCTGTGGCAATCTGCAAAAGAGACTGTCGATGCTGATGCAGACATGCAAAGCTTGATCTCAGTGACGCTAATCCCAAAAAACGACTAGAGCAGATTAGTCGAAAACTACTTCAATGTATCTAATTGTTTCAACTGTAAAAAAGGTGATGAAATTAAGAATATTGCAGAGAAATTAGTGATGTATGCATTACTACCACCAGATCTATTTTATATTGAGTATTTACCCATGCATTTTCAGTGGTAAGGTTTGAATAAGACCAATCCCCAACAAAGAGGTATTAATGCCTTTAGGCTTTGTGTTAATGGGTAACAATTTAATTCATATCTTTCAGACTGAGCCTTAATCCAAATATCTAGGTTTGTAGGCTCTATTTAGACATTTCTGTCAGATTGTAAATAAATTTTTAAAATATCTTTCAAATGTAATTTATTGAAATATGTATGAAAAGGCCTTTCTTTTGTATCATACTCTTTTACCTCATTTGGATCAAAAATTCCCTGCTTAGTTGGTAGCAGCTAACTTTAATTGTAGTTTATTTAAATACTGCAAAAACATCCCTTCGGAAAGACATTTTTTGATTTGAATATTTCACTAAGTACTACAGACGGTGCTCCTGAACAAAGTGACTTGGACATGGTGCACATAGGGCCTGTGCTTATTGACCTACATTGACTCCCGATTATCAACACCTCAGTTTTAAAATAATCAGCCTTGTGTTGAAATTCCTGCATGGTCTCATTTCTGTCTGGCTGTGTAAAGTGTCTCGGCCCAAGAACCCTCCAGGAACAATGTGTTCTCCAACTACTCCCATTCATGGATTCAGGCATGTAGGCCCTAAGCTCTGAACTTCCCTGTCAAATCTTCTCCATCTCCTTCTTTTCAAAGCCTCTTTAAAGCTATTCCTTTGCTTTGAATCACCTACTTTAGGTCTCCCTGTCTGGCTGAGTGTCAGTTGCTGTTCAGAAATCACTTCTGTGAAATGCTGTGACATGGTTTGCCATATTAAAGATGTTATGTAAATAAAAGTTATTGTTGTCACCATATACTGCAAACCCAAATGATGTGTCTTGACAGTTTATTGGGATGAGGACCATGCCAATGACTTAAGATGTTGAGGGGTGAATTCTATTAAAATTTATATTTTATGAAAATCTGTCTTCAAGGTTGAAAAGGAAACCAGTTTATATCATAAAGATTCAACATGGAATCAGTCACTAAACTTAATAATCTAAAATTTCTGACAGTTCCATAGATCCAGAATAGATCTTAGTTTCTTGTGAATATCTACAAAGTTGGATTGCCCAGATCTAGCTCAAGACAATTTGGATGTAGAAAACGAGCCAGACCAGGCAAAGTAGCTTCAGTAATGACTAATGTACAGAGCTCAAACCAGTAAATCTTCAGTTAAAAATACAAACAAAGATCATATTTTAAAATATACTTGTAAGTTGCTATTGCCACTGCAGTGGTTAATGTGTAAAATTGCAATGCAATTTTGCACTTCCGAGGAGTGGAGAATATAATTAAGTGTTTTGCCCTTCTGGGTTGTGTCTAGAACATCGACATAGCAGCAGCTGTGTAATACTGAGTTAAAATAATAATAGTTACAGTCCTGCCATTGCTTGTGATAATGTTTAGAGTCATTAATAGCCGTGAATAAAGAAGTGCAGTGGATTACGGTTCATTGGGCCATTGGTTAATCAGGGCAGCCATTTGGGACAACTCTTAAAGAACAAATAATAAATTGAGAAAGCAGTTGTGATTCCCTTCTTTTATTTGGGACAGTATACTGCTTAATTGAAGCAGGAGACTGTTGCTAAATAGTTTTTAACTAGCGTCAGTCATATGCACTCGTGTGGCTGTTACAATCAACTCTGTGCTTAGAGCCATTAGTTATTAAATGGCAACACACATCGAAGTTGCTGGTGAACGCAGCAGGCCAGGCAGCATCTGTAGGAAGAGGTGCAGTCGACGTTTCAGGCCGAGACCCTTCATCAGGACTAACTGAAGGAAGAGTGAGTAAGGGATTTGAAAGTTGGAGGGGGAGGGGGAGATCCAAAATGATAGGAGAAGACAGGAGGGGGAGGGATGGAGCCAAGAGCTGGACAGGTGATAGGCAAAAGGGGATACGAGAGGATCATGGGACAGGAGGTCCGGGAAGAAAGACGGGGGGGGGACCCAGAGGATGGGCAAGAGGTATATTCAGAGGGACAGAGGGAGAAAAAGGAGAGTGAGAGAAAGAATGTGTGCATAAAAATAAGTAACAGATGGGGTACGAGGGGGAGGTGGGGCCTTAGCGGAAGTTAGAGAAGTCAATGTTCATGCCATCAGGTTGGAGGCTACCCAGACGGAATATAAGGTGTTATTCCTCCAACCTGAGTGTGGCTTCATCTTTACAGTAGAGGAGGCCGTGGATAGACATGTCAGAATGGGAATGGGATGTGGAATTAAAATGTGTGGCCACTGGGAGATCCTGCTTTCTCTGGCGGACAGAGCGTAGATGTTCAGCAAAGCGGTCTCCCAGTCTGCGTCGGGTCTCGCCAATATATAAAAGGACACATCGGGAGCACCAGACGCAGTATATCACCCCAGTCGACTCACAGGTGAAGTGTTGCCTCACCTGGAAGGATTGTTTGGGGCCCTGAATGGTGGTAAGGGAGGAAGTGTAAGGGCATGTGTAGCACTTGTTCCGCTTACACGGATAAGTGCCAGGAGGGAGATCAGTGGGGAGGGATGGGGGGGACGAATGGACAAGGGAGTTGCGTAGGGAGCCATCCCTGCGGAATGCAGAGAGAGGCGGGGAGGGAAAGATGTGCTTAGTGGTGGGATCCCGTTGGAGGTGGCGGAAGTTACGGAGAATAATACGTTGGACCTGGAGGCTGGTGGGGCGGTAGGTGAGGACCAGGGGAACCCTATTCCTAGTGGGGTGGCGGGAGGATGGAGTGAGAGCAGAAGTACGTGAAATGAGGGAGATGCGTTTAAGAGCAGAGTTGATAGTGGAGGAAGGGAAGCCCCTTTCTTTAAAAAAGGAAGACATCTCCCTCATCCTAGAATGAAAAGCCTCATCCTGAGAGCAGATGCGGCGGAGACGGAGGAATTGCGAGAAGGGGATGTGATGTTCAGCAAAGCGGTCTCCCAGTCTGCGTCGTGTCTCGTGACGTTCAGCAATCCCCTACCCCACTAGGAATAGGGTTCCCCTGGTCCTCACCTACCACCCCACCAGCCTCCGGGTCCAACATATTATTCTCCGTAACTTCCGCCACCTCCAACGGGATCCCACCACAAAGCACATCTTTCCCTCCCCGCCTCTCTCTGCATTCCGCAGGGATCGCTCCCTACGCAACTCCCTTGTCCTTTCGTCCCCCCCATCCCTCCCCACTGATCTCCCTCCTGGCACTTATCCGTGTAAGCGGAACAAGTGCTACACATGCCCTTACACTTCCTCCCTTACCACCATTCAGGGCCCCAAACAATCCTTCCAGGTGAGGCAACACTTCACCTGTGAGTCGACTGGGGTGATATACTGCGTCCGGTGCTCCCGATGTGGCCTTTTATATATTGGCGAGTCCCGACGCAGACTGGGAGACCGCTTTGCTGAACATCTACGCTCTGTCCGCCAGAGAAAGCAGGATCTCCCAGTGGCTCGTACCCCATCTGTTACTTATTTTTATGCACACATTCTTTCTCTCACTCTCCTTTTTCTCCCTCTGTCCCTCTGAATATACCTCTTGCCCATCCTCTGGGTCCCCCCCGTCTTTCTTCCCGAACCTCCTGTCCCATGATCCTCTCGTATCCCCTTTTGCCTATCACCTGTCCAGCTCTTGGCTCTATCCCTCCCCCTTCTGTCTTCTCCTATCATTTTGGATCTCCCCCTCCCCCTCCAACTTTCAAATCCCTTACTCACTCTTCCTTCAGTTAGTCCTGACGAAGGGTCTCTGCCTGAAATGTCGACTCTACCTCTTCCTAGAGATGCTGCCTGGCCTGCTGCGTTCACCAGCAACTTTGATGTGTGTTGCTTGAATTTCCAGCATCTGCAGAATTCCTGTTGTTTGAGTTATTAAATGGCGTCCGTTGCATATGTTTGTGTTCAAAATGCAGTGATTTTCGTCACTGATAGTTGACAAGAAATAAGCAATAAGACAATTCAGAACTGTTTTGCTCAGCATGGTTTCAAGCAATCAGGCTTGAAGATGCCAGAAATAACCGGGAGTAAAAATGAAATGATTTCACTACTTCAGCAAGTTAGGAACTATGAAGGTATCGACAATTATCTTGAATTTTACAATGAAAAGAAGATTTGGAGGATGCAGTCTTTTAAAAGCAGTCCATTATCTACAATAGGAGTCTGCACTGATTTTGTTCATTTACAGTCATTACAATCAAAAGAAAATGGCAGATGCTAATGCGCATGCGCCGGTCGTGCATGCAGCCTGGTACAGCCGTTCCGATCTATTCTTACTTTCTTCTTCTTACTTTTTAATTGACGTTATTTTTTGTATTTTTTTTCTCACGGTAACATGTCGAAGCTGCACCCTCTCTAACATGCTGGTAGAGAGAGTTTTATTTGGGTTTTCTTTAGCGCTGGAAATGGTTACATCCGGACACACGGGACAGAAGCAAGGTCGCATTGTGTATTCCACGGACCAGCAAAGACTGGTCGGCTTAGCGAACAGAGCGGTGGACACCCCTGCTGAAATCCGGAGGAAAACACACAGAGGATGCAGAGGGGGATCACAAAGCCGAGGAAAGAGGACCGGCTCGAGACAACAGAGTCTTTTGGAGAAGAGGAGTTCGGTAGGTAATACCGTTCTGGCTGACCGGAAGTGCACTGAGAGCGGTAAGCGTAAAGGAATTGGGTGCTTACTGTTCTAGCTAACAACGGATGGTGCAATCCTGGGTATATTACGATTGACAAACGTGTTTGCAGACTGGATATTGAACTTTTTACTGTTGGACTTCGGCCACATTCCACTGTGATACAACATTTGGCGGCACGGGAGGTCGTTCCTGCCTGTGGCCATCGAACGTGCAGCTCCTCCCGTGGAGGGTCAGACACCCTGAGCCAATAGACTGGTCCTGGACTTATTTCCATCTGGCATAGTTTGCATTTTGGTGTTTGATTGTTGGGGTTTTTTGTATTGCTATATTTACGCTCTATTCTTGGTTGGTGCGGCTGTAACGAAACCAAATTTCCCTCGGGATCAGTAAAGTATATCTATCTATCTAGATGAATTCCTCCATTGATAACTGTTAGGAGCTGATACACAGTTTATAGTCCTTTATTCTGTATCTCATTTAATTACATAAATTGTTACTCAGTTAAATGGTAGTTTGTCTTTTTTATACCTTTAACTGTTTCCATGAAGCTTTGGCTAAATGGGGCAGCCACTTAATTGTGCGTGTATATACTGGTCCCAATGTGTCCCACTTAACCGGAATCCACTGTGCTTGTATGATACAGTGCTACAGTACAAAGTATTGATGCTAGCATTTGAGTTGGCAATGCTTGTAAATGTACTTTTATAAATATTTGCAAAATTTCAATATTTTGCATTTTGACTGAAGTAAAAGAAGTATTATTCTGAATCATTCCTAGTGGGTGAGCATATAGAGAACTTTAGCTTTTATCTCAGCCTGTTTGTTCTCTGCTCTGGCTCATGGTTCACAGCAGAGAATTCCAAAAGTGCAAAAGCTAGATGCAAAGGTTCTCTTCACTGACTGCAAAGATATCAATGGACACTCGTATGTCAGTGATATTAAAGCTGATTGTGATTCTATCAACATTTGGAAACTCATTAGTCTGATCAATTCAGGGTTGTAATAATCCCCCCCCCCCACCCATCCATTGTCTGTACTCCACAAGAAAATAAAACTCTGCATTTTAATTTGTCTATTTCCTTTTAAACAACTGAGATAAACAATGGTTGACAGATAAATATCAATGCATAAAGCAGGCAGTGCTGGAATCATAACACCTGGCTTCTTTTAACAAATTGCCTGTCATAGCTGACTTATGATAAGAATTATACACAATAGTTAGCAAATGCCCTGACTTAAAATTGTATATCTTATCAATTATTCCTCAGTGTTGAATCATGAAGAGATTGTTATTTGTCATTTTAAATGGGGAAAGAACTAATAATGAAATCATCATATGCCATACCCTAGACTGGAAACAAATTCCTCTTCAATCTATAAATGTCACTGGCAGTATGTTTCTGATCAGCACCTTTTTGAAAATTATTTGCCGTAACAGAGTCAAATGAAATCAGATGTAAAGCACATCATATACATTAAAAACTGGATTTTTGATGCTGTAAGAGATCAGAACAATTCTTATTCATTCAGTTTATATGGGTTTTCTTGGCCAGGCCAGCATGTTTTGCATCCCTAAATGCCATTTTGAGTAAAGCAATCAGCTGCTTGAACTGGAGCAAACCATCTGCTGTTGGTTTGAATGTTCTGTAAAAGTTCCAGCAGAGGTGAAAGAATTAAATACATATCTAATTCATTGTGGGACTTGGGGGGGCGGGGGTGGGGATATGGTGTTGGTGGTGCTTACATATATCCACTGCACATTTCCCTCCAGGTGGTGGGGCTTACAAGCTTACAGAGTCTTACAAAGTTCTGAGTGAGTTGCTGCAGCCCTTTTTGTAAATGGTATACAGTGTATGCATACGTGATGTACTGGTGTTGGAGTGTAAGAATGTTTACAGGATGAATGTGCCAGTCAAAGATGTTTTGCAATGTCAAGTGTTTGAGTGTCCAGATAAGTAGAAAGCATTCTATCTGCCTTCTGGTAGATGATCTTTTTAGGTGTCAGAAGTTTAATGATTCACTGTAAAATACCCTGGCCCTGACCTGTTATTAACCCCCTGGATATTGACATATTTAATAATGATCACACCATAGAATATCAAAGTGGAGGGTATGAGGTTGAACTTAGACTTGTCATGCAATAGTTATATTGTATTGTTAGTCTTGTTAATTGCACCTGTATTGGTTGTATTTGATTTGTGTATTTAAAAACATGTGCTCTATATTGCTTTCCCTAGAACATCGCTTAAATTTGCACAAGTTTTGACATTTTTAAGGTTGCTCTGCAAGACAGAAAGTATCATGCAATGCTTTGGATGGGGAAAGATTTTGTTTCTGTGCATGCTTACAAACTAAAAGTTGAATAATGGCTTCATCAAAATATACCTCCTGTTCAGACAATAGACAATAGGTGCAGGAGTAGGCCATTCAGCCCTTCGAGCCAGCACCGCCATTCACTGTGATCATGGCTGATCATCCACAATCAGTATCCAGTTCCTGCCTTATCCCCATTACCTTTGATCCCACTATCTTTAAGAGCTCTATCCATCTCTTTCTTGAAAGCATCCAGAGACTTGGCCTCCACAGCCTTCTGGGGCAGAGCATTCCATATATCCACCACTCTCTGGGTGAAAAAGTTTTTCCTCAACTCCATTCTAAATCGCCTACCCCTTATTCTTAAACTGTGGTCTCTGGTTCTGGACTCACCCATCAGCAGGAACATGCTTCCTGCCTCCAGTGTGTCCAATCCCTTAATAATCTTATATGTTTCAATAAGATCCCCTCTCGGCCTTCTAAATTCCGGAGTATACAAGCCCAGTCGCTCCAATCTTTCGACATATGACAGTCCTGCCATCCCAGGAATTACCCTTGTGAACCTACACTGCACTCCCTCAGTAGCAAGAATGTCCTTTCTCAAATCTGGAGACCAAAACTGCACACAGTACTCCAGATGTGGTCTCACCAGGGCCCTGTACAGCTGCAGAAGGACCTCTTTGCTCTTATACTCAATTCCCCTTGTTATAAAGGCCAGCATGCCATTAGCTTTCTTCACTGCCTGCTGTACTTGCATGCTTGCTTTCAGTGACTGATGTACAAGAACACCTAGATCTCGTTGTGCTTCCCCTTTTCCTAACTTGACTCCATTTAGATAATAATCTGCATTCCCATTCTTACCAACAAAGTGGATAACCTCACATTTATCCACATTGAACTGCATCTGCCCACTCACCCAGCCTTTCCAAGTCACCCTGCATTCTCATAACATCCTCCTCATATTTCACACTGCCACCCAGCTTTGTGTCATCGGCAAATTTGTTAATGTTACTTTTAATTCCCTCATCTAAATCATTAATGTATATTGTAAACAGCTGCGGTCCCAGCACTGAACCCTGCGGTACCCCACTGGTCACTACCTGCCATTCCGAAAGGGACCCGTTAATCGCTACTCTTTGTTTTCTGTCAGCCAGCCAATTTTCAGTCCATGTCAGTACTCTGCCCCCAATGCCATGTAACCTAATTTTGCCCACTGTTCTCCTATGTGGGCCTTTATCAAAGGCTTTCTGAAAGTCCAGGTACACTACATCCACTGGCTCTCCCTTGTCCATTTTCATAGTTACATCCTGAAAAAATTCCAGAAGATTAGTCAAGCACGATTTCCCCTTAGTAAATCCATGCTGACTCGGACCGATCCTGTTACTGCTATCCAGATGTGTCGTAATTTCATCTTTTATAATTGACTCCAGCATCTTTCCCACCACCGACGTCAGGCCAAGCCACCCTCCAATCCACAGGAACTGATCCTGAATCTATAGAACATTGGAAAATGATTACCAATGCATCCATGATTTCTAAAGCCACCTCCTTAAGCACCCTGGGAAGCAGACCATCAGGTCCCGGGGACTTACCAGCCTTCAGACCCAACAGCCTATCCAACACCATTTCCTGCCTAATATAAATTTCCTTCAATTCATCCATTACCCTAGGTCCTTTGGCCACTATTACATCTGGGAGGTTGTTTGTGTCTTCCCTAGTGAAGACAGATCCAAAGTACCTGTTCAACTCGTCTGCCATTTCCTTGTTCCCCATAATAAATTCACCCGCTGCAGTCTTCAAGGGCCCAATTTTGGTCAATTATTTTTTTTTCCTTTTCACATACCTAAAGAAGCTATTACTATCCTCCTTTATATTCTTGGCTAGTTTACCTTCGTACCTCATTTTTTCTCCGCGTATTGCCTTTTTAGTTACCTTCTGTTGCTCTTTAAAAATTTCCCAATCCTCCGGCTTCCCACTCGTCTTTGCTATGTTATACTTCTTCTCTTTTATTTTTATACTGTCCATTACTTCCCTTGTCAGCCACAGCCTCCCCTTACTCCCCTTAGGATCTTTCTTCCTCTTTGTCAGTATAACAACATGAGGTTACAGAGAAGAATATGCCAGAATTCATTTGGTACATTGTTAAATTAAATTGGGTTTTGCCACCTAATTTCTGCTTCCCAAAGTGGGAGGTGAAAAAAAAATATGCTGGAGACACAGAGTCTGCAGATGCTGGAATATAGAGTGAAAATAAACTGCTGGAATTACTTAGTGGAGCACCAGTGGATGCAAATACATAGTCAAAGTTTGGTCAAGACTCTGGATGAGGGCTGATTGTCTAGAAGGGAAAAAGCCAATACATAGAAGAGAGAGAAAGTGGGAAGGCAGAGGCTGATTGGTAATAGGTGGAACCAGGTTCTGGGAAAGGATGGGTAGTGATTTTTGGAATAATGGACAAATAGAGTGAGGTGAGGGCTGGGGAGTTGTTGGGACAGAGGTTGGGAGATGATAGGTGTGATCAGATAAGGGAGTGGTGATGGGCAGATGAAAGCAGGTGGGAAGGGGAAAGTGGATAAAAATGTGAGCCAATGGAGAAGAATCCTTGGTAAAAAGGTGATAGATGGAGCCAGGTGGGGGAGGGTGTGAGCCTAGATAATGTGTTGGGGAGGGAATGGAAAAGGTGAACAAAGGAAGAGAGACCTTGGGTAGACCAGTGGTATGGGAAAGGAATATGGGGTAATGGAGCAGATGTGTGGTTTACTTGAAATTAGAAAATTCACAGTTCATGCCATTGGGGTTTTGGTTGACCAAGTGGAGAGTATGAACTTCTTTTCCTCTAGTTTGCTCTTGGTAAAGCCACGGCAAGGATAGACAGTTGGTGTGGGAAGGGGAGTTGAAATGATGTGAAATGAAGTTCAAGATGGTCATTGCAGACAGCACAGGTGTTCTGCAAAATGGTTGCCTGGTCTACACTTTGTTTCGGATTGATAGTGAGGGAGGAGGTGAAAGGACAAATGTTGTATGTCCTGCAGTTGCAGAGCACAGGGAGAACGGGGTGAGAAGGGGTGAAAGGGCCCAATCACAATGAGAGGGAAAATAGCTGGTGAAGGGGCTAAGGATTGTATGCTGTATTGTGGCGGTTAGTGGGTGAAATTTGGAATAGGCCCCTCGGCCCAAGATGTGCCAGCCTTTTAACAAATGAAGACCAAAGACTCTGTTTTGTTTGGAGAGGGTGAGTTGGAGCAGACATGTGGGAAATTGAAGACACGTGTATGTGATCTCCAACAAGTACAGAGGGTGGAACCACAGTTCCTGAAGAAAGAGGATATTTCAGAGGTCCTGGAGTGGAAAGTTTCAACTTGACAACAGATGCAGCAGACATGGAGGAGGTGGTGTCCCTAGGGCAGGGGTCCCCATCCTTTTTTGCACCGCGGACCGGTTTAATAATTGACAATATTCTTGCGGACCGGCCAACCCGGGGTGCGGGGTTGTTCAAGTAAGGTTAAACTCACCTCAACATGTCTTTTAGAGTTAGTGTTGCCAACTTTCTCACTCCCAAATAAGGGACAAAAGTAGCAGTCAAATCCCAGGACACTTGTGTTTACCCCAGGAAAGACTACTATGAAGATGAAGCAACACTCACAACACGCTGGAGGAACTCAGCAGGTCAGGCAGCATCCGTGGAAAAGATCAGTCAACGTTTCGGGCTTTGACCCCAGCATCTGCGGAGTATTTTGTATTTATGACCATGAAGCCTTGCACGGGCACCTGTGTGCGCATGCGAGTACGTGTCGATTTTTTTTCCCCACAAATCGGTTTTGACTTAATCTTCCCGACTATACTGTACATACGTTATTTCTACTTTGTATACGCTGTGTCTTTATCATATCATTCCTGCTTTTACTATATGTTAGTGTTATTTTAGGTTTTATGTGTTATTTGGTAGGTTATTTTTTGGGTCTGGGAACACTCAAAAAATTTTCCCACATAAATTAATGGTAATTGCTTCTGCGCTTTACGCCATTTTGGTTTACGAAAGGTTTCATAGGAATGGTCTACATTAGCGGGGGAAATATGGGACAAGGGCGGTCCTGTATGAACAAACCAATTTAGCCCAATATACGGGATGTCCCGGCAAATACAGGAGAGTTGGCAACCCTATGTTCAAGTTCAACAGTGCGTGACAGGGAATGAGGAAAGGCGCAGATGACTCATCGTTTCCTTGCGGCCCGGTAGCACATGCTTTGCGGCCCGGTGGTTGGGAACCACTACCCTAGAGAGACAGAATGTGAGGTTGTAGTCAGGAGGTTTATAGTATATTGGTGGATAGCTTGAAATGGAGATAGAGAGATCCAGAAATGGAAGCCAAGGTGAATTTAAGAGCTGGGTCAAAGTTGGTAGCAAAATTGATCTGAAAAAGTGGTGGCACTGGAAAATATTCAGATGAGGTATTTTGATAAAATTTGCATCAGATGAAAGAAAGCTTACCAAATATCCTTTTATAAGGACTGTGCTGTTTGTGATCATATGAAAATAGGAAACCATTATTAAGCAAATTTAATGTTTTATGTCACACAGTATTCTAAGAGCATGGCTGTGATGAAGAAATACTTGATTATTATTTTTGAACCTTTCAAGGAGTTGCTTTTGTATAGTTGCTAACAGATTTGGAGAGACAGAAGTTTGCCTATAATAGAATATCTTTTGTCTGAACTGTAATTTTTCATCTGAAATACGAACAATATTTATGCTAATCATAGTCCCACATAAACAACAAGATGGCAGCACAGGGAGAATTGTTATTTTCTATTAATATATTGTGAGAGAGGTTCTTGCAACTCTTACAGCTTAATTACAAGCTACAGTATTTTTGGTAAGTGCTATATTGCCATTACTTATCAATCTTATGTCAACAGAATTTGAAATAGTGCGCTTTCTTTTAAGATGCAAAAAGTAAACATAGAACGTACATAGAACATAAAATAGTACAGCACAGTACAGGCACTTCAGCCCACAATGTTGTGCCGACCCTCAAACCCTGCCTCCCATATAAGCCCCCACCTTAGATTCCTCCATATACCTGTCTAGTAGTCTCTTAAACTTCACTAGTGTATCTGCCTCTACCACTGACTCAGGCAGCGCATTCCACGCACCAACCACTCTCTGAGTATAAAACCTTCCTCTAATATCCCCCTTGAACTTCCCACCCCTTAACTTAAAGCCATGTCCTCTTGTATTGAGCAGTGGTGCCCTGGGGAAGAGGCGCTGGCTATCGACTCTATCTATTCCTCTTATTATCTTGTACACCTCTATCATGTCTCCTCTCATCCTCCTTCTCTCCAAAGAGTAAAGCCCTAGCTCCCTTAATCTCTGATCATAATGCATACTTTCGAAACCAGGCAGCATCCTGGTAAATCTCCTCTGTACCCTTTCCAATGCTTCCACATCCTTCCTATAGTGAGGTGACCAGAACTGGACACAGTACTCCAAGTGTGGCCTAACCAGAGTTTTATAGAGCTGCATCATTACATCGCGACTCTTAAACTCTATCCCTCAACTTATGAAAGCTAACACACCATAAGCTTTTCTTAACTACCATATCCACCTGTGAGGCAACTTTCAGGGATCTGTGGACATGTACCCCGAGATCCCTCTGCTCCTCCACACTACCAAGTATCCTGTCATTTACTTTGTACTCTGCCTTGGAATTTGTCCTTCCAAAGTGTACCACCTCACACTTCTCCGGGTTGAACTCCATCTGCCACTTCTCAGCCCACTTCTGCATCTTATCAATGTCTCTCTGCAATCTTCGACAATCCTCTACACTATCTACAACACCACCAACCTTTGTGTCGTCTGCAAACTTGCCAACCCACCCTTCTACCCCTACATCCAGGTCGTTAATAAAAATCACGAAAAGTAGAGGTCCCAGAACAGATCCTTGTGGGACACCACTAGTCACAATCCTCCAATCTGAATGTACTCCCTCCACCACCACCCTCTGCCTTCTGCAGGCAAGCCAATTCTGTATTTGATCAATACAGAGATTTGGTGTATATCGTAAAATAGAGCAAAGAGTTCACCATTGTTTCTTCTTTAATATGTTACTCTGTTTACCTGTGTGATTCTGCATTTTTGAGATGGGTTTTTGTAAGTGCAAAATGCACTTACAATGACAATAATGATCAGTGAGCAGGGTTTAATGGAACCTTTGTGACATTGTCCACAAACAGTATCAGATTATCCTCTTTTATTTGTTGTATAATTCTATACCATGGTATCATGTTTTTCCCCAATGAAAATGGTAATTATTTTGTTTGATAGGTATTCTGGATTTTGTGGTTGGCATGAAGGGACTGCACAGAACTGAATAATGGTCACAGATCTGTTGTGGGCTTTTGAGTAGCAACAGTGGTGTCCCTTACCAGGGATCTGTGGTACATGATAGCAAAAGATGCATTTGTGTGGCTTTGCAACCAGTCAAGTGGATTCATCCTCTCTGGGTCATGCAGGAGAGATTTTCAGTTCCTGTAAATTAGACAGTATGGATCTGATGTAACCGAAAAATACAAAAATCTAACGTCAGTTTCACGGACCACCTCCAACAGCTTGCTCTCCTTATCATACTGTATCATGCAGGCAGCTGAGACACAATGTCCATGGTCAACCCAGAACAATGGAGGGCCTCAACCACCTCCAAACTGGGTGCAAGAGTGGGGTAGGGAACCAAGGCAAGGGTTGTCATTCAAGTATTCTAATAAAGTGCTGTGCTTCAGCTACATTTTGCATTTTAAATTCAGTCCTACACATATATTTCCTAGCACGTAGAAATAGAGAGGTGTCGATTGCTGAATTGGGGGGTAAATAGCTATTCAATTGACAGCTAGATTAAATTTGTTGCTTACTTTCTTCTCAGAGGCTATCACCAACTGACTTTTCTGACCCACCCTCCTTAGGTCATTCTTCCACCACTGGCTCTTACGATTTCCTCTTGGAAACCCTACTATTTTCTTTTCTAAGCCTCCTGTCTCCACTAGCATAAAGCTTTTTTTTTCAATTTTCTCACACCCTGCATTCAGAACGTGTGATCATTGCACTCTACTTCAAGGCCTTGTTTTGATCTGGTCTCCTAACAGCAGGCCAGTCTCTCCATCTGGTTTGCTGTGCTTGGAGAAAAAGGCCATACAAATGAGATCCTGCTATTAAGTGAAATAGGGGACTCAAGGGGGAGGGGTGTGGAAGAGAATGTTGCATTCTTCATTCTTCATTCTCCATTCTTCCATTCTTCCATTCTTCACAATCTCAACCCAAACCCAGTCTCCGTTTTCTCCTATTCCACCACCACCTCCCCCAAGAATTGTTGAGGATAGAGAGTCTTACCTAATGGGTAGAAATGAGAAAATATAAACAAATGTAAAATCAGATATGAGAAAACAAGTAAAAATGTACGCACTAAAAGATTTTAAAAGGTGGAAGTGACAAAAGAAAATGTGTAAGGTGCTTTAGTTTTTGTAAAATCTCTCACAATATTTACATTCTAACTGAATGAGAATGCTCAGTCATTTGCAAAGTGTAAACTAGGAAGTTTATCTGTGATGAGTATTCACAGTCCAGGGCTATGGGGCCATTTTTATGCTGAGCTCAGCTTTCCAACATAGCAGTTGACATTTGTAGATATCAAAGAGTTGCTTTTGAATAAGTTACACTTCCAACCCATATTCTTTGTTCAACTTCTTGTAAACTGGAGCCAGTTTTCATTTCATAATGTAAGAGGCAAACAATAATCAGTCTGAAGTTAAAAGGACAGCTTTGCAAACAAACAGTTCTGTATGTAAAGCACAGTGTGGTGGCCCAGAGCAAGGGGCTGGTTACAGTGTACGACAGAAAGGTTATGTTAATTGGCCTGTTTCAAGCCATAAAGCACTGGCTAAGTTATTTAGTTCAAGGAAGCTTGCAGACCAGATTGACACTATCACTTAACAAATTAATTAGCTGATCTATTAATAATTGGAAGGTTTGTGTACTCAAAGAGTTAGCTTCATAGTATTAATTGTGGGTATTTGGGCACTCTTACCCCAGAAACTTTCAGACAAGGCGTTCCCAACCTTTTTTATGCAATGGAGCCTTACAATTAACCAAGGGGTCCATGTACTCTAGGATGGTAACCCCTGTTTTAGACAGTTTGTATAAAAAGGTATCTGAAAAATATATCTCATGAACGTGAAGTCACCCAAGTGGCAGAAAAACAATATAAATATAAATGAGCAGTCAGGCTTGTTAGGAATGGTCTAGGAACAGCAAGAAGAATGACAGAAAGACTGGGTGATTAGGATGCATTCCTCTGCCTTCGATAGACAACTCATTTGACTGCAATTCAATGGTATGTCTTTTTAGCTTATAGGAATTGTACCTGTATTTTACAAAACCTTTGTGTTTTAGAAATTAATTGTAATTTGGAAATCTTTTATAAGATAGAAATCCTCTGTGAGATTTGAATGTGTTTTAAGAATTTTGTCTGGATTTAAATGTGTATCATTAAAAGTAAATGCCCTGTGTTTAAACTACTTTGTTAGTTGGAAGTATCTTCCCTTAGTAGGGAAGGGGAACCCACTACTCAAATTGCTAGTTAAACTTGCTATGGAGGATAAACAGGGAAATAAGCTAGATTTTGAAGAGTAAGTGGCTACAGTATAACCTGTCTTTAATGAGGGTACCTATAACTATCTGTATTGGATAGGGCTTAAGATTGTTGAGTTTAGAACATCATGAACAGCAAACTGAATACCACCTCAATTCTGTTTGTAAAATAAACATGAGGAAGGAAGAGTAAGAGTAAGAAAAATGAAAAACAGAAAATTCAAACTAAAGCTGATTTCATTTTTTAAAAAATCTATAGCATTAATTAAATCCATGCCTGAAAATATTTCAGTTCCTTTCCTTCAATTTCAGTGTGAATTTTAATGATAGATACTCATGTTACAGGATAATTGGGGAAAAAAGACCAATCTATCAGAAAGTTCTCGTTACATTTACCATTAAACTGAACACAAATCATTGGCCAGTCTGGTGTGTTACCACAGTTAGTAGATAGTAAAATATTTTACTTCGTGAAATTTTATAACTTTCGTGCTCTTTACACTCTCAGGACTTCATCCTAGATAATAACTCCATTCAAAAATTATAATTTTTTTCTTAATGATGTTATGTGATCTGCTCATTGTAAAAGGTTAGTGGATGGCAATGCATAGATATCTTTATACAACCATTTCCTTGTCTAAGTCAGAGTCCTTGCATAAGAATCAATAAACTGGCTGTAAATGGATTTCAGTGAGAAGTGAAACATTCTAGATATTGAGCCAGTGAGAATTGGGACCCAGACTAAATATATAATCTCCCATTAGGTTTTACACTATAAGTGTTAGTTGCAATGAAAATCAATACATAGTTAACAGCCTCTGATAGCATCAAAACGGAGTAGTTACCAAGACAGTGCTCAGCAGAGTAGGTCCTAATTGCAGTGGTATGCATTAATGTGAATAACTTCAGTTTAGTATTTAATTACCACATCCTTTTGCTAAACAACATCAGATTTATTTCTGGTTTTAATTTGGCTGATTCCCCATACAGATTTCCAAGAACAGTATTGTTTCCAGCTGTTGATAAACCAATCCAAAAGATTTTTGAAAACGTATTTGATTTGGCAATGAATTGAAGCAAGTACTTAGGTTGGTTGGGCGGTGGGGGGGAGGTGGGGGGATGGTAGTGATTGGGGTGTTCCTGAAACACTCAGCTATGCATTGGTCATTTAAGCCACATCAGAATTAAAACTGCATGCTTAGTTTAACATGTCTCCCATTGTAATTGTGCATCCATGGTAACAAATCAAATGATTGTATAATTTACAGCAAGCTTGCATTTGCTGAATTAAGGTACATGTTGAAATAAGAGGAGTCAGAGACCTGGCAACCATCCAAGTAGAGTGGTTCAAATACATCACAGATTACATAAATGCAACTTGATTGGTTTGTGGATGTCATCTGAACCCTGAGAATGGATTACAGCCTTCAACTATTCCCTAGATGTTTATTGTTTTTGATATAATATAGTAATGCTGAGCTAGAGAAAGTTTATCACCCTGACATGGCAGCATGCTGAATGTGTTCTACAGTGAAGAAGGAGGATGTTTCATTAGGAGGATGTTTCATTAGGAGATATTTAGGTTCTTCTGATTGTTGCTCCCTTCCCTTAAGACCGTACTTTTAACTTTAGATTTACTTATGGTAGAATTTCTTGTGACAAATTTTAGACCATCCGCAATGTAAGTGGGCTGTTTGCAGTCTGACATTATTAACGTAACTAAATATAGAATTTGACTCTGGTATAAGGAACCTATAGGGGATGGATGGGGAAACTGAATAAAAGCAGGATTCAAGCAATGTGATTAACAGCATGATAGAGTGACTAGTGTGTCCCTTTAGAATAGAGATAAGCAAGAATTTCTTGCCACAGATGGCCGTGGAGGTGAAGTTATTGGATATATTTGAAGTGGAGGTTGATAGGTTCTTGATCAGTAAGGGTGTCAAAAGTTAAGGAGAGAAGGCAGGTGAATGGGGCTGAGAGGGATAATAAATTAGGCAAAATTGAATGCCAGAGCAGACCAGATGAGCTGAATGATTTCTGTTCCTGTGTCTTATGGTTTAATGTCTTTACAATTTTGCCTGAAGAGTATACCTAGAAACTCTCCGAATTTCACCCTATGATCCAGGTAATTTCTGAAAGTTACCAGAATTTGGCGAACTTTGGTGAATTTGTGGTCTAAAGCTCACTCTTTTATTCCTCTTCCTCATACAGACAGAAAGACTCCTAAGTCAGTGAATGGTGGATCGCATAGTATCAGTACGTGCACCAAATATCACTCAATGAGAATCAATTACTACTGAAGGCAGTGGCGGATGAGATCTCTCATGTACTGTTTTCAGGGAGCACAAAACAAGATGTTTACTTTATTCAAAGAGTCACATATCTTCCTTCTATCACACTTAAACTTGCTGTTTTATTTCAAATATGATAATTGAAATAGTTACAACTTACATATTTAAAATTTAAAAAGAAATTAAAACAGAAACTGCATTGATGCTAATAGAACTGAATGACGGATCTGTGGTCTTTGTTGGTTGATATTCAACCAACTTTGTTGGTTAAAGGTACATCTTTAACACTGCCAGCTAAAATCTGATTTCTCCCTGCTTATATTTGGAAGTTTCCAATGCATAAAGAAATGCAAAGGCAAAGTTGAAATCACGGCTTCAGGTGAAAAGAAAAGCAGTTACAAGAATTTTAAACTTTCAAGTGTTGCTCATGAGGCCACTCAAGTAGACATGCCAATGAATTCTATAGCACTGTGTAAGAGTCTTAGGCACATATATATAGCTAGGATGCCTAAGACTTTTGCACAGTACTGGATTTGTCAATGTGGAGCAGAAAGCGAGTTTGTAAATATGGTGGGAGCAAAGGACTTTGGGGTGGTGAGGGTGGAGTGCTGCGGGAGGGGTGTGAAACAGGTGACAGAAGGAGAGCTGGTGCGGGGTGCAGACACATCTAGCCCTGAGACGCCAGGCAAGGTCATTTGATTCTGAGTCATTGGTCGACTGATCATTACAGAATGTCTCTCTGGTGCCTTCTGCTCCCACCCCTCTCGCTCCCTTTCTCACTCAGTCCACAAGAGAGACCCATATCAGAGACAGATTTATCATCACTCACATATGTTGTGATTTTATTTGTGGCAGCAGTGCAGTATAAAATGGCTACAGTACTGTGCAAAAGTCTTAGACCCTAGCTATATACTGGATATGTGCCTAAGACTATCGCACTATGCTGTACATATATTTTCATGTCATAAAGGACAATGGTCTTTATGGTTATTGATAGAACCTGAAGCCTGACAAATGTTAGAATTGTCCTGAATATAAGAGACAACTGCATGCTAAACAGGCAACATGATCTACTAGCAATGTTCTGAATCCTTCTTCCTTTTAGGTAGCCTCAGAGTTCATGAATAACTTGTTTTCCAGCAGTTCCATGGGTTCTGACGTAGCAGTCAAGGCCAGTGTAAAACCCATAGACTCTTCTACAGGTGGAGCAGGAGGGGCTTAGTAGTATTTGGGTAATGATTTGCGACATGGTATATTCCTTTCACCGCTAACACTAGGTTTCTGTGTGCACCCAACAAATAGACTTCAGATCCTTAATGTCCTGCTGATTCCCATTCTCCATTTTGAGTGACCAAGGACCATATTCTACCATGAATATCTGGGAATATTACATTGTTTTAAAGAGACTTTTAGAATGTCCTTTACGCCTTTCCCTGTTTACCTGGTGAGTTCAGGACACAGTGACTGTTATGGGCATATGAAAAGCATGGTTTGTCCATTGCAACCAACTTAGTTTAATAAAGGCCTTAGTAGTGAGGATATTACTGACAGCAGTTTGCTTTTCCTGGCAATGGATTTGAAGGTTTTGCAAAGAGTGTTGATGGTATCTCTGACACTGAAAATGTATGATGAGACTCTGGAGTACATGGACTTCATCCCATTTTCTCAAGATACATCTGAATGAACATCAACCCTGGGGATGAAATTCACCATCACTTTCTGCACATCAGTACAGCCTTTACTGTTTGAAGATCATGGCCATAAACTGGCCTTTTGCTTCTGAGACAGAGTCTACCTACGGTTGCCAGGCTGGTGGAGGGCCTTCATTTTGCCTATGATACCATGCAGTGTCCATTCTCTTGCACGTTTCAGTAAAGGAGTCAACAATGACTTGGACTTCGTTCTCTAACTCTGTATGTACAGAGGCTTTTTCTGTGTAGCACAACTCAGTGACTGAAATTGAAGTGACCCCGTTCCAGACTGGAGGCAACATAGACACTCCTTTCCAGTTTGTCCTGTGAATCAGCTCCACTCCAGCAGGAAGTTTGTAGGAAATGGGTTAGATCTCCTACATAGATTAAGCTACAATATTGCAGCTTTGGCTGGCGTCAGCCTGGTCGGATAATATGACTCTTATGGACACATTGGAAAGATCATAACATGCATGCCATTATAAAGCAGATGCAATATGAAGACAAATTTATGCAGCCAGTTGTTTTGAGAAGGATACTCCGCGATTGATGGAGTCAGTGGTGTTTTTGTAAGGTCCTGGTGTTTTCTGGCAGGTAAATTTATTGGAGATTTCTGGGTAGTTCGGAGGTGGTGGTCACGTAATATTTCAGGATCAGCAAGCTATCTGTGAGACATTGTTATGGAGCTGTAATCCTGTCTTTGTCAGATTGTCATCTATCTTTGTGGAACTCTTGAGACACTGTTTTTTTCATGACACTTGTTCTCATGCCTGCATAGTTTTGGTTCGTGGAAAGTGGAGACAACTGTTTGGACTAAGCAGTAGGTAGTGCAACAGTCACTAGTACACATCATGTGGTTGGGAGTGTGGATATCTTTGTAATCTTAGGTAATGACACAATGTAATAGGTACCAGTGGCTGATAGGGGTGTTAATATGAGATCCTGTGCTGTCTCTCTGATGAAACAGGCCATTTGTTATTCCAGGACTGTGCTCCAAGTGTTTTGTCAGAGGAAGAGATCTGTTGGAGTAAGATTTATCCACTTCCTTCGTGCCAACTACACCTTGTCAGAGGATTTTGCCTTTCCAAACCTGTCACTGAAGTCACTTGCAAGTATCAGCTTGCCTCCCTCTGGAATGTGAGCCGTTGTTTTTTATAGGTCAGAGTAGAAGTTATTGTTAGCTACATGAATGGTCTACAGGGTTGGGCTTATGTACTGATCATCATTGTGTGGCTGGTTCCATGTTATTGTGAGCTGGAAAGCAGTGTGCCCACTGCCTTGTACTTTGGCCATTTTCTATGCCAAATCTTTTGAATTCCCAGATTTTTAAGGCAAGATGGCATTCAGATCTGGATGTCTGCAGGGGTCCTTGCATTTCAGGTCTCATACTTCAAATTGAGGTGTGGCTTATCTGTAAATCCTTCTAGTAAAGGATAGCTATTATATACTGTAAGAGCTCCCACAAAGTGAAAGTGTTTGTGATCCAATGATAAGGTGATCAAAAATACCTGAAGAATTGGCTTGGCTACATGAATATCTTCATACGTACAGGTCATCTTGATCAAAGACAATTTTTTCTGTTGCCTCTTCCTCATTGCCTTCCCCCCCCCCCAACCAGTCCACTCTCATTTTTATCCCTCAGCTCCAGTCTTCCCCATCCCAATTATTTTCTCTTCTAAGTCCCCTCCCATCACCTTGAACTATCTCTCCAATCCATGCCACCCATTCCTCTCTCTTTTGCCCTGTTTTGATATGCTGCCATTTAAATACAAACTGAAACAACCAAAAGCCATCTTACTTCACCAGATGTAGAGAAACATCATTGAAATACAAAAGGTAGTGGTAGGGCCCAGTCCATCGTGGGTAAAGCCCTCCGCACCATTGAGCACATCTACATGGCACGTTGTCACAGGAAAGCAGCATCCGTCATCAGACACCCCCACCACCTACTTCTCATTGTTGCCATCAGGAATAAGGTGCAGTACCCTCAGTACTTCACGCCACAGGACCAGTAAACCATTATTAACACGCAACCATCAAGCTTTCAAACCAGAGGAGATAACTTCACTCTACTTTATTTGCCCCAAAACTGAACTGTTCCCACAACCTCGGACTACTTTCAAGGACTCTTCAACACTTGTTTTCAATATTTATTGCATGCTTACTTGCTTATTTGTTTATTTGATTAATTATTATTATTTCTTTTTCTCTTTCTTTTTGTATTTTCATAATTTGCTGTCTTTTGCACACTGGTTGTCCACCCCGTTAGTGTGGTCTTTCATTCATTCTATTATGGTTATTGGATTTATTGAGCATACCTGCAAGAAAATGAATCTCAGCATTGTGTATGGTGATGTATATGTACGTAGATAATAAATTAACTTCTGAATTTTCAATTTTGATTTAAAATATTAAAACAACCTGGTTTTTAATGTGCAAAGATATTGGCATGAAATAAAACCTATAAAGTAATCGTTTTGGAGAGGTGATAAAGTTGTAATTTTAAATCACAGTAAGTAAGGCTCTTGCAGTTTGTATTTGCCACACACTTTTCAGATACTTGAGTCTGAAAGTGTTCTAAGTAAATAGATTCAGCTGATTCTTTTAACAGGATGAAACGATCGTGCTTAAAGTATTTTCCTTTAAAACTAATGAAAACATGCGACTTGAAATGAGGTTTTATGGGATTTATTCAGAGATTATCTTTTAATATTGCATTGTGATTTATTACTTTAGCTTCTGCCAATATGTGTTAGTTGCTCTTTGATCCAACACATTCAAAAAGCACTAATGGAGACACGAGACTGCAGATGTGTGAATATGGAACAAAAAAAACTGCTGCGTGAACTCAGCAGGTAAAACAGCATTTGTGGATTCAAGGGTATAATTGATATTTTGGGTCAAGACTCTTCATCCCTAGTGGGAAGATAGCCGGTATAAAATGGTGCAAGAGTGAGAGAGAGAAACAGGGGTGATAGGTGGAATCAGGTGAGGTGGGAGATGTTAAGCAGATGGAGGCAGTTTGGAGCAGGGGTGTAGGAAACAGGGGATGAAGGCTAGAGGTACAAACTGGAAAATAGTAAGGGTGAGCTGAGTAGATGTAACTTAGGTGGCAGAGGGGATAGGACGGGTGGACCAAGGATGAAGAAGTACCGATGGGTTAGTGTGCAGGTGGGCTATTGTAAAACTGCTTTAATCTGTGATTTGCAGGGATACATGGATTTTGGTGATTTGTGTGTAAATAACAAAGAGGTCTTGATGAATACTAATAGGAAGGCTAACATTTTCTCTGCTCTGATAATCAGTCAGTAATCTCTGGTTCCAAGTTCCAGATTATGTATGTCCAGAGTTAAATGCAGAAATCTATAACAGCTGCATATAATAGAAACTGATAAAATTGAAAATGCATCGATATAAATCTAAAGTTCATACCAAAGAAAAAGTAGATAACCTCAGAGCATAAATTTTAACTGAGTAATAAGTGCTTAATTATTCATAAAGAATCACTTTGGCATGGAAAATGTGGCTTTAAAAGTGTAGAAACATATTCTTGCATAATATAATTTATAGTCTGACCTACATAAAATAATTTGTATCTTTTAATCCAGTTCTTCTTTCCCAGTTGATTTTGCCTTCTCTCTCTTCCTGATTTAAATTAGCCTTATACTTTACAGTTCAAACTTTGCAGTGCTTCATCTCAGGAAGCTGGGGCTTGATTTATTGATGAGCCTTACCACGTTTTTCCTGCTCACTGATGCCCATGAGTTCAAAAAGTTACAAAATAGGTAATGGACAGCTGTCAACTTCTTCAGCCTATTCCTGAATCATTAACTTTAAAATAGAGCCATTGATATAGTCTAGCGATAGCAGAAAATGGCATAGAAAAACTGAAAGAATTTGACAGTGAATATCAGCCGTTTTAAAGCATGAACAACGATAGACGTTATGAAGTGCAGGGTAAGGACAGCACTATTTCCAAAATATTTAACATATATTACTGAAGTGTCCATAAGATGGAGTCAAGATAGTAAGCAAAATTAGATAAAACATGTTTTGAAGCCTTTGCAATAATTAAAATATCCTAAAGTATAGGTAAATCATATAACTCCACAGAATTCTTTTTCCTTCAGGATGAAACCTTGTGAGAAGAATACCCAGTCTAAGTAACTAAGCAGGGGATGGAAAAGGTGAACATAGTTGGAAAGTCCTTGGCTGGACGGGTAGGAGTGGAAGAGGAGCAATGGAGGTGTAGCTTAATTGAAATTAGGAAATTCACCGTTAAATCCATTGGTTTGTGGACTACCTAAGATCAGACGTTGTTTATCGAGTTTGCATTTGGCATCACTGTAAGAAGGCTAATATTTGTGTGGGAATGGGTGGGGAAGTTGAAGTAGCATGTAACTAAAAGCTCAGGATGGTTGATCCAGAGCACAGGTGCTCAGCAAAATGTTCAATTAGTCTTGCTTGCTGTTGTCAGTGTATTGTGTGCACAGAGTATAATAGATAATAGTATAATAGATATAATAATAGAGTATGCGAATCTCTACCTTGCCCAGGACTGTTTAGGTCCTTACATTGAATTGAGACTGCAGAGAAGAGCAACAGTTTCCATCTATGCATCTAGACCTATCTATAAACCAGGGTATCTTCTGCTATGATTCACCTTTTTTATCCTCTCCCCACCTGGTTCTAACTACCTATCCTCCCACTCCTCTCTGCTTCTGCCTATCACCTGCCTGCTTCTCTCTCCACACTCCCCACCCCTCCTCTCCATCTGCCTAACAACCCCCTCATCTAGTTCCATGTATCATCTACCAACCTCAATCTCACCCCTCCCTTACTGCTACACACTGGCTGTCTTCCCTCTATGTTCTCAGATCCGATGCAGTTCATCTAGTGGTTCATTTTTTAAAAAATCCAAATCCCGGCTTCTGCAACCTCTTGAGTTTCTAAGCATTTCAAAAGAATGAATAGTACAACCTCAGTTTCAACCAAACATGTTACATTTTATTTAGACGTTTACAGAATGTGGATATCACTGCAAACACTTTTCTTTCATTGTCCATTTCTTTTTGTCCTCACCTGGAAGTAAGAAGGAAATTAGGAGTAGACAAACTGGATTGGTCTGATATACATAGGCAGATGCACAAAGGAATCTTATGGCAGTATATGGTGACATATATGTACTTTGATAATAAATTTACTTTGACTTTGACTAAAGGTGGCAGATCACTGAAGGATGTTAATGAACAAATTGATTCTTCCAACAGTCCATTAATTCCCTAGTTTCTGTTACTGAGATCAATTTTTTTTATTGACTTAAATTTAGATTTCCATGGCCACCAAGGTGGGATTCAAATTCATGTCTCTGAATCAGTAGTCTGTAACTCTGGTTTACTGTTCTCCATAGACGCTGCCTGAACTGCTGTGTACTTCCAGCATTTTGTGTGTGTTGCTTGGATTTCGAGCATCTGCAGATTTTCTCATGTTTGTGAATCACAATGGCATCTTGCCACCTATGAACCAACCACAATTGTTCAACGTTGTTACACACACACACCTTTGTATCCTTGATTACAGTGTTAAATAATTGCTTTACAATTCAAATTATTGAAGACTGTTGCAGATTCTATCTAACATTTCAAAGTTGTCATTCAAATTACAGTACAATAAAGTTCCAAGTGAAGCTTGTCTTCCAATTGGAGTCTGGTGAGCAGCTAAACCACTAGTTGTTTAACTTTTAGAGAATGGTAAACAGCTAAACTATTAGTTGTTTAACATGAAAGCCTTTTTCAACTTTCACTTATATCTCAGTTTTTTATATGAGCAAATTTAAAGTGTTGGTATAGCCTTTAGCTTGAGACTAATTAGAACAAATGAAATGCTAAGCTAGAGTCCAAGGTTCAATTCAATTTATTTTTGTAATATGTATTTAAAAGAGGAATACAATAGAAGCTTCTTATTGTCCTGTTTTGGAAGAAGTGCTTTATTTTTAGAGTCAGATTTGTTTACTGTTGAAGTATCTCCAAAAGATTTTTCAACAGAAATCTTCACCAATTACACTTCACTAAATTACCAACTCTCAATTTAAGGCCAAACCATTGCTGATATGTGAGACATAAGAAATGTATTTGGTTACCTGTAGCTAATTGCTGGCTTGAGTTATAAAGCATGCAAAGCATAATGCAAACTTGGCTTTAATTTGCATGACACCAGGAAAAGAAACTACGCAATTCCACTCCTGGAGCTACCAGATATTTGACTTCCTTCTTTAGTGTATTTTAATACTTCCTGCTGCTTGGTTTTGGATTTGTTTGCAATTACCACCAACATGTCACCTGGAGAAACAGAGAAGTCAGCACACATGATCAAAATTACTCCACCATCAAGAATGCATACCATGCCGTCCCATGTCTGCACCTGGGCAAATCCAATCATCTGATTGTACTTCTGCTCCTGGCAAACTAACGCAGACTGAGGACTGCAGCACAAGTAGTGAGGACAGTGAACATATGGTCAAGACTGCTTTGAATTGGTGGGCTAGCCATAATCAGAGATTCATCTTCAAATCTGAATATGTCACAGCCATCACTGACTTCATTAAAACCTGTGTGGATGAGTGTGGGCTTCAAGAACATATTGTGTCTTCCCAAACCAGAAGCCCTGGATGAACTAGGAGATTTGCAGTCTGCTTAGGACTAGATCTGTGGCATTCAAAACTGGTGATCGAGAGTCTTACAAGAATTCCAAGTACGATCTAAGGAAGACCATTGTGAGAGCAGAAAGGCAATTCTGAGTGAAATTAGAGACAGAATCATATGCATGTCACCTGTGACAGGGCTTGCATGCCATTATTTCCTTTAAGGCAAAAACCGAACAGCATAAATGGCTGTGACGCTTCACTTCCTGGTGACCTCAATGCATTTTATGCAAACTTTGAAAGGGAGAATAACACTATATCTCTGCGAATCTGCACAGCGTCCAGTGACAATGTCTCGGAGGTCAACGTTCCAATATTTTTCAGGAGGATGAACCCTCGCAAGGCTTCAGGCCTGTTGGTGCACTTGCTCTGTGACAATCAAGTGGCTGGAGTATTCAAGGACATCTTCAACTTCTTGCTCATGTGTCTAAGCTTTCCACCAGCTTGCAAAGGACAGCAATCATTTCAGTGCCCTAGAAGAGCTTGGTACGCTGCCTCAAAGACTGTTATCTGATAGTACTCACATCTATTCTAATGAAGTGCTTTGAGAGTTTGGTTATGGCTAGAATTAACTGCTGCCTGAACAAGGACTTGGACTATGACAATTTGTCTACTGCCACAAACAGGTCTACAGCAGATGCTATCTCACAGGCTCTCTAGTCTGCTTTGAACATCCACAAGACATAAATCAGACTGCTGATTATCAGTTACAGCTTGGTTTTCAACACCATCATTCCTTCAGCACTCATGATCAAACTGATCCTCCGTACCTCACTCGGCAACTGGTTCCTCAGCTTCCTAATTGGGAGATCACAGTCAGTGTAGATTGATAAATTTTCTCCTCACTGACAACACAAGTAACCACAAGGATGTGTGCTTCACTCACCACACTACTCTCTCTACACAAGTGACTGTGTGATGAAGGAAAGCTCAATTATAGGCTACAGCTTTGCCTATGACAGCACTGTTGGTAGAATCTCAGATGGCAATGAAGAGGCTTACAAGAGTGAGATAGATCAGTTGGTTGAGTGCTGTCACAATAGCAACCTTGCAATAGGAACCGATTGTGGACCAGCAAGGGGACTTCAGGAGAACCCACACCGGCCCTCACTGAGGAATCAGTGGTAGAGAGGGTGTACAGTTGTCAACATCTCAAAAGGATTTATCCTGGGCACAGCATATTGATGCAATCACAGAGGAGAGTGCGCATGTCACAAAAGCCTCATGGAATTCCAAATCACAGGATCACAAGAGGCTGCAGAGGGTCGTAGACTCCGCATGCAAAACACTTTACACGATCGAGGACATCTTCAAATGGCCATGCTTCAAGAAGGTGGCATCCATCATTCAGAATGATCACAATCCAGTTTAGACTTCTTGTTATTGCCATCGGGGAAGAGGCACAGGAGCCTGAAGACCCACAATTAATGATTTAGGAACAGTTTCTTCCCCTCTGATGTCAAATTTCTGAATTGTTCTTGAACACTCCCTTGTTAGTCGATTATTTTCACTATTTCACTTTGCAATCTATACGTTTTTAATTCTTTGCACTGTACTGCTAGGGCAAAACAAAAAATTTCAAATCATATGTCAGCAATAACAAATTTGATTCTTACTCGTCACTTTCCACCAGTTTGTAAAGCCGACAGATAATTGTGATTCTAAAATTACAGAACTGAAAGCTTAAATTTTAGAATTGTTCAGATTAATTTTGAATTATGTATTAAAACTTTTTGCTGCTATCTGACTGCAAAAGGAAAAATCATATTTTAGTCCTATAAATAACTTTTAATGTGGCAGATCACAGTGTAATAAACTTTGCCATTTACGCCAACTGTCAGGAACTGTAGAGGAGACTTGGCCCAAACAGAACGGAAACCTCCCGTGCCTGCGGACAGAAAGACCAAAGAAAAGAGAGACATAAGATAAAAAGTGGTCATGTCTTATACATAAAAAGTGTCAGGGAATGACCAGGTTGGTTTGGCCTAGGTTTCATTGATTGACATCACTGCCACCAGGCCTTTACCATCAACATCATTGACTAGAAACTTAACCAGCTGAGCTAAATATAAATGTGGCTTTCTGACTTCCCATGTAAAGAGCACAAGTATTTGTCTGCTTAACGACTGCTCCATCAATATTCAGAAGATCAATATGTTCCAGGATAATTCCACTTGTTTGAAGGGCACTGCATTCACTCCAGCCAATATTGCCAACATTTCACTTATTAAAAAAAATTAGGAAGACGAATTCAGGTTTGCAACGTGACCGGGTCCATGAGAGATTTTTGACAGTTAGTAGAAATTTGACAACTATTACCACATTTCTAACCTTCCAGTCCCAGGGATCCCATTTCACCTGACTGTTCCTTAGTCTGCTGATGATAGCCAGAGGACGAATTCACTGAGCTGCAGAGGAGGGAGCAGAAGGACAATGCAGCCATGATTTTATGAGCCATTTAGAAGTATACTATCTCTGAGGCTGAAGTTCGAAGGATGATGGAATAATCTCACTTTCTCTTGATGAATAGAAAGAGAGAATACTCAAAAGAGATCAACACTAACCAGGAGAAATCACCCCCGACTGTGCATCTCTCCATTGCACACTTTAAGTAGCTACCCAAACAGCTCACTATCAAACAAACAGTGCACTTAGCTAAAGTGGTTAACTTTCTAAGTTCAAGTTAAAGTAGTAAATTTATTTATTATCAAAGTACATATATGTCACCATATACAGCCCTGAGGTTCATTTTCTTGTGGGCATACTCAATAAATCCATAGAATAATAAGCATAAGAGAATCGGTGAAAGACCACACCCATTTGGGCATTCAACCAGTGTGCAAAAGACAACAAACTGTGCAAATAACAGAAGAAATATATAATGATAATAATAATAATAATAATAAATATATAAGAAATAAATACTGAGAACATGAGTTGAAGAGTCCTTGAGCGCCAGTCCATTGGTTGTGGGAAAATTTCAATGATGAGGCAAGTGAAGCTGAGTGAAGTTATCCTTCTGATTCAAGAGCCCGATGGTTGAGGGGTAGTTACTGTTCCTGGACCTGGTGGTGTGAATCCTGAGGCTCCTATACCTTCTTCCTGATGATGGATACTGTTTTCATGTAGATGTGCTCAATAGTGGGGAGGGCTTTATCCATGATGGACTGGGCCATATACATAACTTTTTGAAGGATTTTCCACTCAAGGATATCGCTGTTTCTATATGAGGCTGTGATGGAGCCAGTCAGTATACTTTCCACTACACACCTATAGAAGTTTGTAGAAGTTTTAGATTCATGCTGAGTGTTAGCATACTCTAAGGATGTAGAGGCGCTGCTGCGCTTTCTTCGTAATTGTGTTCATGTGCTGGGCCCAGGACAGGCACTCCAAAATAATAACACCGATGAATTTAAAGTTACTGACCCTCTCCACCTCTGATCCCCCTGCAAGGAGAACTGCCTCATGGACTTCTGGTTTCCTTTTCCTAATGTAAATAATCAGCTCCTTGGGTGAGTGAGAGGTTGTTGTCATGGCACCATTCAGTCAGATTTTCAGTCTCCCTCCTATGTGCTGATTCGTCACCACCTGTGATTCAGCCTTTGACAGTGATGTCATCAGCAAACTTGAATATGGCATTAGAGCTATGCTTAGGCTCACAGTCATAAATGTGAAGCAAATAGATTAGGGGGCTGAGCACAGAGCCTTGTAGTGCACTGTGCTGATGGAGATCATTGAGGAGATATTGTTGCCAAACCAAACTGACTGGGGTCTGCAAGTGATGAAATTGAGGATCCAATTACACAAGGAGATATTGAGGCCAAGATCTAGCAGCTTATTGATTAGCTTTGAGGGGTTAATGGTCTCGAATGCTGAACTGTAGTCAATTAAAGAGCATTTTTGCTGTCCAGACCTATTCCAGGGTTGAGTAAAGTGCCAATGAGATGACATCTGCTGTGGACCTGTTGCTCTGGTAGGCAAATTGGAGCAGATTGAAGTTGCTTCTCAGGCAGGAGCTGATATTTTTCTTCACCATCCTCTCAAAACACTTCGTCACTATGGATACAAGTGTTCCTGGATGAATGTCGTTGAGGCAAGTAACCATGTTCTTCTTGGGCCTATAACTGAAGCCTGCTTGAAGCAGATGGATACCTCAGTGAACACTCCAGCCAGCTGATTAGCACATGTCTTTAGGACTTGTCCAGTTAGCCCATCTGGCTGAATGCTTTTTGGTTCACCCTCCTGAATGCAGCTCTCATGTCAACAGAGGCTGAAATCATTGGGGGCTGTGGGAGTTTGTGATAGTTCCTCCATGATTTGACAGTTAACGTGAGTATAGCAGGCATTGAGCTCATCTGGAAGCAAAGTCCTGCTGTCGTTTGATTTAACTTTATAAGAGGCAATAGAATATAAGTCCTGCCTTAATTGTCAAGTATCCTTCATTGATTCAAGTTTAGTAGTGAATTGCTACTTTGCCATGAGATAGGCTTTTTGGAGACCACACCTGGATCTCTTATAACTTTCTTGGTCAGCAGATTTGAATGCCTCTGAGGTAGCTCTCAACAGATTGGTGATCTCATTGTTCATCCAGAGCTTCTGAATGGGGAAGACTCTGAATGATTTCTGTGTGGACATACTCATCTACAACTGTTTTAATAAAGTCCATGATAATCATGGTGTATTCATTCAGATCCAGAGATGAGTCCTTGAACACAGCCCAGTCCACTGAATCAAACTAATCCTGTAGCCATTCCTCTGCCCCCTGCGACCACTCTTTGTTGTCCTAATCTCTGGAGCTTTGCTCTTTAGCTTCTGCCTGAGTGAAGGTAGGAGAGGGACAGCCAAGTGATCCAATTTACACAATGTGGACTGGGGATGGAACAGTAGGCATTTCTTATCATTAGTTTAGTGCGTTGAGCCCTCTGATGCTACAGGTTATATGCTGAAGGTAATTGGGCAGGACTTTCTTCAAACAAGTATGGTTGAAGTCCCCAACTATGATTTGAAAGGCTTCGGGTTGGACCATTTCTTGTTTGGAGACGGCATGATGCAGTATCTCCAAGCGCTTGATCACCATCGGCCACTGGTGGTATGTTAATTGCAGTCAGGATTGTGGAGCAGAACTCTTTAGGTAAATAGAACGGGTGGTACTTGACCGTTATGTGTTCAAGTTCGGGGGAATATGAGTTGGACCAAAACTACCACCACTGAAACACACACCTCCACATTTTGCCTTTTCCAAATCAGCAATTTGGTCCATATGGAAAATCCAGAAGCATTCTGGTTTGCTTGCTGTATTTGGCATGGTGGGAGAAGGCCTACTCTCTCTTAGACATAGAATACAGCATTCTCTCATTTCCCTCCGGTACAGCAATCTTGTCCATAAGTCCTCAGTTTTGTTCTCCAGTGACTGCACATTTACTAACATGATGCTTGGTAGAGGGGCCTCATCCTTCTGTGTTTTAGCCTGGCTTGTTCCCCCCACCCCACCCCCGCTTCGCTTTCGGCCATGTGATGAAACTTCATTCGCCTATGGGTGCCCTACTTGCCTGGTCTGTCAGGACTCTCAGACAATCATGAAATCTGTGAATCATTAAGATGGTTTAAAAGTACATTGCTTAGAGGGAAATCATTTGCTGCAGATTGCAGCGAGAATAATTCAAAAGAGGTACAGTTAAAACTATACGTAGAGGTATTGTCCGCAGCCTACAGAATGTCGCTGTGGTTCACCAGCAACATTGTGACATTGTGTTTTCTCAAGGTTTCTTCAACAGGTCCTCCCATACCTGGCACCTGTACCATCTAGAACTTCCTGATCTAGAAGAATGACGAATTTATGTGTCATACATAGGACCATCACTTTCTAATTCATCTTCAATTTACACACCATTCTAGCTTGAAAATATGTCATCATTTCATTGTGCACATTTGGGCCACACTTCTGGAACTTCCTACCTGACTACACTGCGGGAATACGATTGTGTTATAACTTTCTGAAGGCAATAAAGGTAGGCAGTAAATTCTGGATGTGACAGTGATAGCCACGTCTTATGAATAAGTAATTGTCAAGGAGTAAGAATGAATGTAACTCCTAATTCAGTTTGGCATGTAATTAATTGTGTAGATAAATGTGGAATGGACAGTCTTTTATGATTCCCTCTTTTGTGTAAAGACACTTACTTATTTTTCAGTTGGTAACATGATCCTGTTAGTGATACACTGTAGCCATACTCTACTACCCTTTCAAAGTATTTGGCTACAGTCAAGCCATTAGTAACATGGTGCCAAAATAGTTTCAGTAAATTAATCATGTAGTCAATAAAGAATTCACGTGAACTAGCAACATTAATACCTTTCTCATGTTAAAATATCTTCAGGTATATTTTTGTTTAAGATCTGATTTTTCCCAAAGAAGCTGTATTATTAAAGTTATGTAGAATTTCCAGATTAAGTACTTCCATTTTGTATACAGACACGATAATGACATTACAGATGCATTTAAGTAGGCACATGAACGTGCAGGGAATGGAAGGATAAGGATCATGTGCAGGCAGGTAGATTTAGTTTAGTTTGGCATCATGACTTAAGCATTGGGCTGAATTAGAAAGGTTGGGTACAGACCAAAATGAGGTGGTGAGATCCAGGCCCCAGAACGTATCATAGCAATAGAACCTGATGTTTGGATGATGATATAAGCACCAGGACAGATTGAGAAGGTGAGGTTGTTGAGAGCTTGCTTCCAGGGATGAGATGGTATACCTCGCCGCTCCGTGATACTTACTCTGCTCTGTGCTGAACTGAGGGTCTGTGGATGAACTGCCTTTCATGGACTTCAGTTCTGAGCACTCTTTGCTTGCTTTTATTGTTTGCACAATCTGTTTTTTTTCTCTCTCTGCACATTGGGTGTTTGATGGTCTTTTTTTCTGTGGATTCTTTTGGGATTCTTTATTTTGTGGCTGCCTGTAAGGACAGAATTTCAAGGCTGTATAATATATATGAACTTTGAAAATAAATGTACTTTGAACTTGAATGGCAGAAACTTTTTGGAGCTAAGGGCTATTTACAAAAGCACAAACAATGCATAAGTGAATTCAAAATAGAGAGCTGTGTGTAGTTGGGGAACAAGCTGGAGATGTTTAATAATATTAATGGTGATGTGCCAACTGAAGCAGATCCCAATAGAAGTGTTTTAATGGAATTGAATATAACCTACTGGAATCCAGTCAAGCATTTTGAAATTCTTCCGTGATGTACCTTACATGGAAGAAATGTAAGTGTGGAGGAATTTTACTTGTAGATTTCATGGTATTTTATCATCTCCAAAGCAGATGTCAATTTCACATCTTGGATAAGGCAAAACAGCTAGTTGTATATTGTGAAGGGTAGTGTTCTGGGAAGATTAATGAACTCTAAAAAGCAGATAGAGTTGTTATAGTCAGGCAAGTATAAATCAAAAGATTATCATCTGATTGGAATTTACCTGCTGGCAATGTTGGCTAAAGGCCCATTCCCAGGGAGTATCTTTAGAACTATGAAAACCTGGCAAAATACTATCTATACAGTATATCCATATTTAGCCTTAAAGTGAACAATCAAAACACTTCACAGCTATCAGTTACGAATAACTTATAACAGGAACATAAAAGCACTTAAAATGTTCTACTACATCATTTTGCAATACTGGAGTTTCTCTAAATGACCTTCTGAAGAGAGAATGTAACACATTTTTACCTTTGGAAGTGTGTGGAAGTCTTCCTCTAAGCGATCTGAGTTTATCTGATTTCAATGTGGTGATTGATCTGTAACCACCATATAACTGATATTTTTGGCATAGGTCGGTACTAGTCTCACTCAAAAATGACCCAAGGATGCCATTGGAAACTACACACAGTGCAAAAGATGGTGGATACCTGGAGTTAACGTCAAAGAGCGCTGTTGCGTAGATTAGCAGAGTTAATGTACATTCTGAAGGATTATCTAATATTGACATTTGTTGAACAAAGTTCCTCAATACAGATATCCCTCAACTAATAGTTATAAATTTCATTCACAGAAACTCCAGGTAATTTTTTCACCTTAAAACTTTAAATGTCCACTAATTTAAAAAATCTTCCATTTGGTTTGTAAATGAATGAAGCATTTATTGAAACTTAATATTGTCATCTTATGTTCAGCTTTCCCGCAACACATCTTCAGCTTAATTTGATTACAATCAGCATTTTACAGAAAAGGTTCTTAAGGATGACTAACTTAATGTAAGTTAATTATAATGAATAAAATTGCAAGCAACATTGCATTGAATTTATGTTTAATGAAAAATTAGTCTCAAGTTACTCTATGGTATATAATCATTTCAGAATTGCAGCTGTTCAGAATTACATGAAATTCCTTCTTTCAATACTGTGCTCACTAGCTATAGTTTTGTGTTTTTGAGCTGAAAATGAGATTACAAATCCAGTTAAGAATGAGAATACCAATAAAAAAAACAATCCCAGTGCTTGATTCTGCAGAGACAGACATTGTCCTATATTTAACACAACTGCTGATGATTCTTGTTTAGATTAGTCACAACACAGGGAATTTTAAGATGATTGAGTTTGCTAAAAATTATTTTAAGAGCTTTTATTAGTTGAGTTCCACCTGATTTTCTGGGGGTGGATTTTTTTTCGATGCAGCATTCTTTAAGTGATTCTGCTTAAGAATTTACATGCACAAAACCTTCCTAATTTGGATGCAGTTGCTCTCTGCCTACATACTTTGCTATCTAAACATACTTAAAATCATTCTTATTAATAAATCTATGCTGGATGGTTACAGAGCTGATTTATCAATCCCACTATGATTAATAGCAACTTTTAACAGAAAATATAGACAGTATGGTTATATTGCAAATAAAGTGAGCATTTTGATTTAAGGCCTAAATTAAATGTTTCCCACTGTTTGTTGGATGTTAATTTATTGTTGCTCACTTCATTCAAAAAGTTATCAAATGCCCAAAAATCTATTATGCAAGTATCAAACACTGTGTATTTTAATGCAGAGTCATACTGAGTAACTAATACTATTCTGGTGTTTAATTTTTTTGTGAGGATAGAGGATGAAAACATATTTAACCTTCCTGTTGAAATACACTGATTCCAACAATATTCAGAAAGAGAGTGCCTTATTTACTATTCCTTAAGCCTTTCGCCATTTACCCTTTCAAATTTAAAAATGGCATAGTTCAACAAGAGATTCTGCAGATGCTGGAGCAACTCAGCAGGATCGACAGCATCTTTGGAGAGGAATAAACTGTTTCAGGCCAAGCCTCAACATCAGGTTTGGAAAAGAAGGGGGAGGGGGCCAGAATAAGAAGGTAGGGGTGGGGAGGGAGAGGATATATCTGATATACAAGCTGGCAGGTGATAAGTGAAACCAGATAAGGGGGAAGGAGGCTGGATGGGAGTGAGGGGTGAAGTGAAAAGCTGACAATGGACCATGGAAGAGAGTGAAAGGGGTAGGGCACCAGAGGAGGGCAATTGACAGGTGAGGAGAAGAAAAGTGGTAAAATGGGTACCAGAATGAGGAATGGAAAATAAGAGAAGAGGGAAAGGGGAGATACTTCCAGAAGTTAAAGAAATTGATGTTCAGGGCATTATGTTGGAGGCTTTATAACTGAGTATGAGGTGTTGCTCCTCCAGCCTGAGTGAGATCTCATTATGGCAGTAGCGGAGGTTATGCATTGAGCTACTGAGCTCCAACCATCACAAAGGGCAGGATTTCCTGGTGGCCACCCATTTCAATTTGACTTTCCGTTCCCATGTTGGTCCATGGCCTTGTCCTACTGCCACAAGGAGACCCCACTCAGGTTGGAGGAGCAACACCTTATGTTTCATCTGGGTAGTCTTCAACCAGATGGCAGGAAATTTCTCTCCTTTTCCATTCCCCATACTGGCTCCCCTCTCCCATTTCTTCTCATCATCTGCCCATCACCCCCAGCCCCTTCTGCTGCCCCTCCTCCTTCCCTTTCTCCTGTAGTCTGCTGTTTTCTCCTATCAGATTCATTCTTCTTCAGCCCTTCCACCTATCACCTCCCAGCTTCTTATCTCATTCACCCTACCCACCCTCCTACATTACCCACCCCCCCCAAATTGTTTTCACCTATTACCAGCCATCTTGTATTCCTTCCCCTCCCGTCCACTTCCTTATTCTGGCTTCTTTTCCCTTTCTTCCCAGTTCTGATGAAGGGTCTCAGCCCGAAAGATTGAGTGTTTATTCCTTTGCATAGGTGCTGCCTGACCTGCTGAGTGCCTCCAGTACTTTGTGTGTGTACTTCAACATCAGTTCTGTTCTGTTAATGTATCTGTGCACATGTGTGAATCTAATTTAAAAGTTGCATTTGCTGCACTCCAGTGATGAATCCCACAAGTTTTTAAAGGATTTATGGCCAGAGACTGATAGCAGTGTCAACTGAATCATTGAATAATAATTACTCTTATTTTAATAATCCAGCTATGCCACTTGGGTCGATTGCAGCTGTTTTCTGAATTTGGGAGTTAATTGGCTTTTTAAAGATCACTGAAGCTTAAAAGATCAGAGGTAATCCCAAACAGTTCAGTCAACTCTTCAAGATATGTATCTATACTTCCTTTGCTTATCACAATTTTCATTGTTCCAGGAGACATGTAAAAGATTCTCCTGTCACATATGTGAGATCCAGGAGAGTGATATATTAAAGCACAGCAGTTGCTAATGGGTAGTATTTCATGATGCAGTTACCACTTGAATATCTGTTAATTTTTGTTTTGCAAAGGTGCCAAGGCAGGGAGATCTGTTTAAGTAATAAAAGATATTCCTGCTTCTTAACTTAACCTGATGAGTGCTTTGATGAGCTGTGATGAAGTGTTTTGAGATACTGGTGATGAAACACATCAACACCTGCCTGAGAAGCAACTTAGATCCACTCCACTTTGCTTACCAGATCAGATGCCATCTCACTGGCTCTCCCATGGGAAGATAGCTTGGAAGAGGCCTTTGAAAGGAAGCTCTCCAAGTACGCAGGACTGGTCAGCAACTGTCAGCAGGCTGGATGGAGAGCGAGGTGTCTCCCAGTGGAGGTTGGTTGTAGGGGATTCATAGCCCGTTCTTTAGTTAGAGCCTTCAGCATTTTGGGCATTGAGGGAGAAAGGAAGAGGAGAGCCATCCGCAGTACCACCAATGTGGCAGAGAGGGCCTCAAGATGGCTGTGGCTCAAAAGAGTGGGAGCCATGGAGTCATAAGTAGCTAGCCATCTGGACATAAGTTGGGGTCTGATCAGTCCCAAGCAGCCGCTCTCCCCCGGATTCGGACACGTGCCTGTGAGCAGCCGTTAGCAAGATGAGTTCTAAGGTATTGGAAAAGCCTGAAAGAGCTCGTAAGGGTGTTACACTTAGCGTAAAACTAGACATAAGTAAGGACATAGTGAGTTTGACTTGTGGAAGCTGACGAAGATAATGTTGAAGAGGTTTTGGCATCCCATGACCAAGAACTGATAAATGAAGAGCTGATGCAATTGGAAGAGGAAAGGATAACAATCAAAACCGAATGCTGTAGCGAACCGACCGAAAGTGAAGTCGTCCAGGAACTGAACGTCAGGCAACTACATGAGATTTTCGCTGCAATGATAAAGTACGACTTTAATTTCGAAAGAGTATGTCAGTTTAGGGCATATTTGCTGGATGGTTTGAGTGCTTACAAAGAACTGTATGATAGAAAAATGTGCGAGGCTCAGCAGTCAAGCAAGCTTTCCACATCAGCCACAGCAGATGACGAACCTCAACCTTCGACATCGAGGCAGGCAGACATAGAAGAAGATGGCCTGCCTACCCTCATGGAAGCAGACAACGAGATGACACCCCGGTGTCCCACCACCCCAGTAGTTCCAACCCCCGGGCCGCGGACAGATACCGATTCGTGGAGAATGCAGCGGTAGCCGGGAGGCACGCAGCACATCTTTAAGAAAAAAGCCGAATTAAACAAGCTGATTAATTACGCAAACAAGAGGAATTCTGCAGATGCTGGAAATTCAAGCAACACACATCAAAGTTGCTGGTGAACGCAGCAGGCCAGGCAGCATCTCTAGGAAGAGGTACAATCGACGTTTCAGGCTGAGACCCTTCATCAGGACTAACTGAAGGAAGAGTGAGTAAGGGATTTGAAAGTTGGAGGGGGAGGGGGAGATCCAAAATGATAGGAGAAGACAGGAGGGGGAGGGGTAGAGCCAAGAGCTGGACAGGTGATTGGCAAAGGGGATACGAGAGGATCATGGGACAGGAGGTCCGGGAAGAAGGAAAAGGTGGGGGGGGAACCCAGAGGATGGGCAAGGGGTATAGTCAGAGGGACAGAGGGAGAAAAAGAAGAGTGACAGAAGGAATATGTGTATAAAAATAAATAATGGATGGGGTACGAGGGGGATGTGGGGCATTAGCGGAAGTTAGAGAAGTCAGTGTTCATGCCATCAGGTTGGAGGCTACCCAGACGGAATATAAGGTGTTGTTCCACCAACCTGAGTGTGGCTTCATCTTTACAGTAGAGGAGGCCGTAGATAGACATGTCAGAATGGGAATGGGATGAGGAATTAAAATGTGTGGCCTCTGGGAGATCCTGCTTTCTCTGGCGGACAGAGCGTAGGTGTTCAGCAAAACGGTCTCCCAGTCTGCGTCGGGTCTCGCCAATATATAGAAGGCCACATCAGGAGCACCGGACGCAGTATATCAGACTGGGAGACCGTTTTGCTGAACACCTACGCTCTGTCCGCCAGAGAAAGCAGGATCTCCCGGTGGCCACACATTTTAATTCCTCATCCCATTCCCATTCTGACATGTCTATCTACGGCCTCCTCTACTGTAAAGATGAAGCCACACTCAGGTTGGTGGAACAACACCTTATATTCCGTCTGGGTAGCCTCCAACCTGATGGCATGAACATTGACTTCTCTAACTTCCGCTAGTGCCCCACCTCCCCCGGTACCCCATCCGTTATTTATTTTTATACACACATTCTTTCTCTCACTCACCTTTTTCTCCCTCTGTCCCTCTGACTATACCGCTTGCCCATCCTCTGGGTTCCCCGCGCCCCCCCCCGTTGTCTTTCTCCCTGGGCCTCCTGTCCCATGATCCTCTCATATCCCCTTTGCCAATCACCTGTCCAGCTCTTGGCTCCATCCCTCCCCCTCCTGTCTTCTCCTATCATTTTGGATCTCCCCCTCCCCCTCCCACTTTCCAATCTCTTACTCACTCTTCCTTCAGTTAGTCCTGACGAAGGGTCTCGGCCTGAAACGTCGACTGTACCTCTTCCTAGAGAAGCTAATTAATTAGGTGCTGCCTGGCACGTAAATGTCGGCCCAGATCAGAGACGATTGCCGATTGTGTCGCCTCTAATCTGGGCCGACATTTACGTGCCGGGCGGCACCTAATTAATTAGTTTTTTTGTTTCGGCTTTTTTCTTAAAGACTTGCTGGGTGCGTCCCAGCTACCGCTTGTACCCCTGCATGCTTCGTGGATTGGTATCGTGTCGGCGACCCAGAGGGTGGGGGCCACTGCACCACCCTAACCTCCGACGACTCAGCCTAACACACCGTCATCAGTGTGCTCGGCACTTTCCCAATTCCGGTAAGTGATACTACACGGTACATACATTATTTCTACTTTATATCGGCTGTGTATTTTTACATGTTATTTAGTATGATTTGGCAGCTTCGTAGCTTAAAGGTTACTGGAGAGCGCTTGCGCCGTGTTTTTGCCGAGAGCGCTTACATGAGATTTTTGCTACGGAGAACAGTGCAGGCAATTATTGTGGAAAAGCATTTCTACTTTATATAGGCTGTGTTTTCATCATATCATTCCTGCTTTTACTATATGTTACTGTTATTTTGGGTTTTATGTGTTATTTGGCATGAATTGGTAGGTTATTTTTGGGTCTGCGAACGCTCACAGATTTTTCCCATATAAATAAATGGTAATTGCTTCTCGTTTTACGACATTTCGGCTTACGAACCGTTTCATAGGAACGCTGTACCTTCGGATGGCGGGGGAAACCCATATTTGGACAGTTTATTTGTTTTGCGCACAGGTCGTATGCCCAAGTTGGTGCAGCCTTTCATTGATTCTATTATGGATGTATTGAGTATGCCCACGAGAAAATAAATCTCAGGTTGTGTATGGTGACATATATATACTTAGATAATGAATTTACTTTGAACTTTGAATTTTAAATGAGAGGCTACAACAGACATTTGCACTGATGGCCAGCTTCTATATATGCAGCATGCGCATACTTTTATGATTTGTTTCCAACATTTTGCGCATTAAACACAAAGAGTGCCTACTCAGATATATCTTCACGTTTAATCTTTCCTGTTTTTCCTTCTTCTGAAAAAAAAATGAGTATCTGGTAGTACTCTGCTTACTTATTATTTTTTATTTTGCAGTACATTGCGGAGTAGGCCCTTCTGACCCTTCTCACCGCGCTGCCCCAACAACCCCAAACAAACCCGATTGACCCTAACCTGATCATGGGACAACTTACAATAACCGATAAACCTACCAACCAGTACATCTTTGGACTGTGGAGGAAACCAGAGGACCTTGGGGAAAATCCACACGTTCCACAGGGCGGATGTACGGAGACTCCTTTAAGGGATTGCTGTAGTCGCTGGAATTGAACTCCAAACTCCAGAACACCCCGAGTTATAATAGCGTTGTGCTAACCGCTATGCTACCATAGCACCCATATGATTGTTGTCACATGTACCAAGATACAGTGAAAAGCTTGTCTTGCATACTACTTATACAGATGCATGGAGGACGTAGGCTTTGTACTATTGCTTGGATTCACTAAAGGCCACATGAGTTTCCTAGCATTGGACCAAGTTCCACAGTACTTACCTGCTTTATTGGGCAATTCTTCCTCATCACTAGAATAACACATTCAAACCTCCAGATTGCCACCCCCTCCAACTTGTTGCTCGTCACAATTTCCCCCTTTCCAAACCTTTACGCAATCCGCTGAATGCCAGCCCATTGATACTGTGCCCCCAGCAAACTATCAACCTTAGCATTCAATCCCCTCCATCTCCACCACACCAAGCATAGTCTCACCTGTGATACCTCCTGGCAGATCACAAAGCTTCACTCCAATGCCCCCACAAATGTTTTTCTGTCCTTCCCACTCCCAGTTCCAACACTCACCACACTCCATCCGTGCTACCCAGAAATGTTCTACCCAAAGGGTACCCAAGTCCAATTAGGGTCTAATTCAATGATTCTCTGATGAGTGCACTGGAATTTCGAGGCTAGTATGTCCCCTGGTCTTAGCTACTTCCACAGTATTGTATTGAAACAGTTCGGGTCACCCCACTACGGGAAAGATGTGGAAACTATAGAAAGGGTGCAGAGGAGATTTACAAGGATGTTGCCTTGTAAATTGGAGAGCATGCCTTATGAGAATAGGCTGAGCGAACTCGGCCTTTTTTCCTTGGGGTGATGGAGGATGAGAGGTGACCTGATAGAGGTGTATAAGATGATGAGAGGCATTGATCGTGTGGATAGTCAGAGGCTTTTTCCCAGGGCTGAAAGGGCTGTAGGTCTTCTATGTTTCTGTGAAAGCTCAGCTAGAATTTCAGAAATTATCTGTCAGAATGGGAGAAGAAATTTAGCTTGTAAATTCTTTTTGCTACATTGATTCTTCCTGATTCTCTCCTATCCTAAAGCTTTTAAGATTTCCCCATTATATGTGAAATGACTGAGAGAGAGAGGCAACTCGATGTTTACAGAGCTGTGCTACTTATTTCCTCATTATATCCCAAGAATGACATAAGTTAACAGCATATAACAAAGAGGCAGTTTGAACAGCATTGTGGCCTTCATGACTTAGTACTGTGATCAATGCAGCTGAATAGTGAAATGGTGTTTGCTGACTGGGTCAGGTAGTGGTTACATAATGATGAGAGCAATGCTTACTTAATGCTTGCAACAATCTTCATTAGTAGGTTTATCAATTGTAATTGTCAGCTAATAAAAAAACAAAACTAAATTAATATACAATTAAAACAGTTAAAAATATGGGTTGAACAGCCACATCATGCTCAGGAGACCCACTTATAGTTCTTGCACAAAATGAAGAGCTGTTAAATGTAGTGGATAACAAATTAACCTTGTCTCTTACAGTTTAACCCTTGGACAGTCTTTCTAAGGGAGTATAGTTCCCTGACTATGTTGCAATTAGTTGTAGTTTATGCTATAGTTTTTTTTTGGATTGAGTCTTTTGCTTTAAAGGAGAGTGAGTTATGATAGAACAAATGTTAGAAAGTTAAAGGACAGAGTAATAGTGCATGGGAGCAAAGTGAGTAATAATGAACAGAATCTGCAATGAAGGAACAGTGCGTGTATATGGGAAAGTATACTATATGTTCAAGAGTGCTGGCTGCTTGTCTTTTGATGGATCTGCTATGGAGAGGGAAAGATCTACCACTGGGCCTGGAGATTGTTGCCCAGGTTTTCTGCGTTTTGAATGTGGACTTGGACAATAGACTATTTTGTTCAATCTTACAGTTTTTTAATGTTTTTTCCCCAATCTTTCGTGTTTGTATTATGTGGTGAGAGGGATTTGGGGGTCAACGTGCTCATTCCATTTTGTTCATTTTTTGTGTGGGAGGAGGAGGGATTTGGGAGTTGATGTGCCTGCTCCGTTTTTGTTCATTTTTTGTGCAGGGAGAGGGGATTTGGGGGGCTATGATCTTGCTGCCTTGCTTTTCTTTCTTGGTTTCATGGCTTCCCTTTGAGCCTTTGAAGTACAGTTGACTATACAATTGACAAGAGTGAAACTTCTTTATCTGAGCAAAAGATTATTACTAACAAGATGGATGAACTAATAGTACACACAGAAATAAATCCTATGACATAAAAGCTATATTTGAATCAGGGTTATTATCACCGACATGCGTCGTGAAATTTGTTAACTTAGAAGCAGCAGTACAATGCAATTCATAATATAAAAGAAGAAGAAGAAAAAAAAAATTAAAAAAAAAAATAAGTAAATCAATTTACAGTATAGGTATATTGACTAGATTAAAGTCATACAAAAAACAGAAATAATTATATATTTAAAAAGTGAGGTATTCATGAGTTCATATAGAGTAATGTGACCAAATTGTCCAGGAAATGTAATTTTTAGAAGTCAAATGTAAAATGAAGAGGATGAACTGTGATAACAAAGCCTGGGGTTTGATATTTATTCCAACAAGAAAATGAACTGCAAAGTAGTAAATGCTAATGAATACATATTTTGATAATAAATTTAATTTGAACTTTAAACTCAAATGCAGCAGACTGAAAGTTAATCTCACGGAAACAAATACATTCCTTACCTGATTTAACAAGGGATTATTGATTGTTCCCTTATTTGGGATGTCTATAACCTGGGGTCACAGTCTCAATATATGAGGTTAGTCATTCAGAATTAAAATAAAAAGAAATTTCTTTACCTGGAGGTTAACAAATCTTTTGAATTCTCTTCTCAAGCAGGCTGAGGAGGTTCAGTCTCTAAGTACACGTCAAGGCAGAGATGAATAAATATCCAAAAGATTATACAAGAAAATTGAGAGAAATGGTGTTAGTGCAGAAAAGTGACTCTGAGGTAAAAGGTCAGCATTTAGGTAGCAGATCATCGCCTATTCCTTCAGCTTCTATCCCTTATACTCTTACATTAAATATGCAAATGGAGCACGAAAGGAAGTAACATGGTGACATCATCATACTTGTGTCATGAGTACAAGTTTGCTGTTGTTATTCTGTGTTAAAGTGTATGCCTAAATTTTATTAATTCTACTTTTTCCTGGAGATTTTACACATTGAACTTATCAGTGCTATCAGACTGGCTCAGATTCCATCTCTAGTGGCCACTTTATTAGGTACAGTAGGTAACTAATAGTAGACATTAGTGTATTTCTGTATGTTTGTTGTCTTCTGCTGCTGTAGCCCATCCCCCTCAAGGTTCGATGTGTTGTGTGTTCAGAGGTGCTCCTCTGCACACCACTGTTGTAACACAAGGTTATTTGAGTTATTGTCGCTTTCCTGTCGGCTTGAACCATTCTGGTCATTCTCCTCTGACCTCTCTCATTATCAAGGTGTTTTGCCCCAAAGCTGCTGCTCATTGGATGCTATTTTGTCTTCTGCAACATTCTCTGTAAACTCTAGAGATCTGGGTGAAAATTCCAGGAACTCAGCGGTTTCTGAGATACTCAAACCACCCCATCTAGCACCAACAATCATTCCATATTCAGTCAGTTAGATCACATTTCCTCCCTGTTTCTGATGTTTGGTCTGAGCAGCAATTGAACCTCTTAGCCATGTTTGCATTCTTTCATGCATTGAATTGCAGCCATATGTTTGGTTAATAGGATATTTATCATTTGCGAGCAAGTGTGTGGATGTGTGTGGGTAAAGTGGCCACAGAGTGTAAGTTTGTTCAAACGTTTTGGGGGGATGGCAACTGCCATATTTGGTGTAGAGCTCAGCTGCGCAAAAAAGTCCTTGTTTAAAGGTCATATTCTACTGAGGAAGCTGATTCTGGGTAGGTTGTGATGTTGCATGGCAAATTAGTCTCAATGCTTTTGTCTCAAATTATCACCTAATTCTGATAATTTTCTAAAACAGAGAGCAGGTGTAAATATCTGGTCAAATTTTTCTCCTACAGCTTTCATATTCATGTAGCCCATCTGCTTACAGATATTACAGCAGTTCTTCATGCAATTTTAATGATTTGAATAAAGTGCCTCCCAAATTTTTCCCACTTCTATTGCCCCATGGAAGTCAGAATATTTTTATTTCCAGTACTGCCCAGTTTATGGAATATTTCTATGCCTTGCAATTTGACTGGTCTCTTCCCTGATTTTATTAGATGCTGGCAGTAAGACAAACTGTGTGGATTTTCCCCTTTGACTTGAAATGGAAATGAAAGAAGTATTGCTGAATAAATGTACTAGTTTGAAGTTTAATTTTTTTCTTTGTTTCGGAGCTTTCTTGGTATTTAAAATTGAAAATGCAAAGACTACATTGCAACCTGTGAACAGCTCTGAGGAACCAATAGACCCTCAACACTCACAGTTCACAGATGTTTACTGATCTGTTCTGCTTTTCCAGCATTTTCTATTTCAGTTCCCAGCATTTGCAGTCTGGTCACTCTTTTCTAATGATATAAGAAATGCTTCAGTCAGAATTTGAAGGCATTGGTGAATAAAAACATTCCTTTTAATTTTGGTTTAAGTTTGGCTATGGGAGGAAATTATTAAAGTTCATCTGAAGTTTGTCTAGTCAAAATAGTTTGGCAGTAGGATTCAATTAGTAAAGAGGTTACATGGGAGATTTCATTGTATCAAGTTACATGTCTGCATTATTTTCTTGAGAACCAACCAAATGAGTGATGAGGAATGCATGAGCAAATGTGACTATAGGAATGCAATACAGCTGTTAAAATTAGGGCTTGAAATGGTGAATGCTAATAGGAGAATGTGTTTCACACTTTCCACTTGTTTAATCTGACACTTTTCTTCATGCACTTGAGATATAATATTTGCTTTAGGGATTGTGTCTGATGTTGAGGGGAAGCTTTGACCCTTATACATTATCCTCTGCTGTGGTTCATGATTTTGTGTCAGCAAATCCTGAAGTTGCCAACTAACCTACAGTCAAAAGCATCTTACAACCTTGTACAATAATGCTGGCCCCATAAATCTTAGACACCTCAGTAAGGGATTTGAAACTGGGTTTAGGTGGATTGATAGTTTTGGTTAATCTATATATGTACCATCAGAAGAAGTTTATCCTATCAATTAAAACCCTTGATAATTTTTTATCCATCACTGAGGATAAGCAACCATAAAGAATGAGTTTATAATGTCTGGGTGACGTGTGTTTTAACTCTCCTTTTTCACATATTCAAATCTCTGCCAAGGTTCAAAAGAAATATTGCTTAGCTACAAAAAAAACTGATGGCATTCAGAGCAGCAGAACTATTAAATCTGAGACACAAAAACTAATGGCATGTAAATGTTTTGCATTCCTTCTCTTCACCCCTCTGGTTATTTACACTAACACTCCATTTCTCTTCTATTAAAAATCAAGTGTTATCCTACTGTGAGAACTTCAAAAATGTCACTGGAGTGTTCATATAAAGTTATATAAATAATGCAATAAAACTTCCACTCTTTCTTCCAGCTTGTAAAATTGGATATTACAAGGCCTTGTCAACAGATCCAGGCTGCACAAAGTGTCCACCACACAGCTATTCCACTCACGAAGCTTCTACCTCCTGCATCTGTGAAAGGGGCTACTTCAGAGCTGAAAATGATCCCTTATCCATGCCTTGTACAAGTAAGTTTCATGTTTGATTTGCAATTTGCCCAAAGAGTTTGTATTCTGAAATGGTTGTTGATCACCTTTTCTGCCCAAAACAAAGCGATTTGGGGCAGTACCAAGCTAATATTGATGAAATTTAAATCTGACAAGATTGTCATCACTAGGAAAACAAAATGAATGCCAATATACTTAACACAATTTTACAGTAAAAGTAGTGTGTTTGTGCATCAGCACTATATCGTCTGATAACGTAATGAGAAAACCCCTGATTAGTTATAGAATAAAGAACCACTGAAGATGACAGAGATCACATGGACATAGAAGGGTTTACAAGAGGATTTTTTAAAGTGTGACAGAACTGTCAAAACATAGGAGTTTCAGACTTCAGGGCCACCATAGAAGTTAACTATTTCTCAGGATTTTGTGGTTTTTCAAAATCATTTTTACTGGGATTTATTCGTACTTTAGTTATGCTGCATTCATGGCTAAAGTAGAACTCGCCTGTTTATAGAGTAATGCAGCATGGAAATAGGCCCTTTGGCAAATTTACCCACGTTGACCAAGCCCATCAAAGGTTGTTCCATTTGCTTGCCTTTTGCCCATATCCCTCTGATCATTTCCTATCCATGTTCCTGTTCAGTGTTGTTATTGTACCTGCGTCCACCACTTCCTGTGGCAGGTCGCTCCATGTACAATCCACCCTCTTTGTGAAGAAGTTGCCCTTTGAGTCCCTTTTAAATCTTTTCTCCTCTCAACTGAAACCTATGTTCTCAATTTCTTGGTTCCTTTTCCCCGGGGGGAGAAAAGACTGTACACATTCATGCTGTCTGTGTCTCTCAAGATTTTATACACCTCGATGTGGTCTCCTATGTTGCAAGGAATAATCTCTCCCAATCTCTCCCTATAGCTCAAGCCCCTAGGGCAACATTCTCTTGGATGTTCTTTGCACCTTTTCCAGCTTAATAATAATGTCTTTCCTATAATAGGATAACTACAACTGTACAGAAAAGACCAGCTTCAGCCTCACCACTGTCTTGTACAACTACAATGAACATGTTATAACTTGTGTAGTGGAGCAAAGGAATGGCAGGCAGATGGCAGGTGCTGCCTTAAAGCTCCCTGACCTGGGTTCGGTTCTGACCATTGGTAGTATCTGTATGGAGTTTAAGTTTTCTCCCTGTGAATTGATTTTGAGATCGAATACCTAGCCTGTGAAGAGCAACTTGGTGTTGGCTAGACTAGGATGGAATAAATTGGTCAATGAATCAGACCTGTGCCATGTTTCCAGGAGATGTGTGAACATTGAAGTTCCCAGGATAGAGACTCTAGAACCCTGAATATTTTCTGCAATGAAGTTTCTTGGGCTGGCTCGACTGTTCTATTGATCAGGTTGACAGGAGCTGGATCCCCAACGTCAAGTTTAGCAGCAAGAATATGGCTGCTCATGTCAATGTCTTGATAAGATTTGAAGATAAAATCAGAAAAAAGATTAATATTTAACATTTATTACAACATTTAATAACACAACTATAAATGCCAAAAACTGCAACAATAAAATATCAAACAAAAGTATAAAAAGTGCAAACGTAATGGCACATAAAAGAAATAAAAGTACTCAGTGTGCGTGCCCAAGAGGCCAGTCAGAGGTACCTGAGCCACAAAACACTTAATAGTGATTCTAAGGTAGCTTGCAAACGAAGTCATCAACAGGAAACTATTCCCTCCTAGGTTGATTGTGTTCCCTCTGTGTGCTTTGCTTTCCTCACAAATCCCAAAGGTGTGCTGGTAGATTAATAGCCTCTATGAAATACCCTTGTGGAGGTGGTTAGTAGGAGAACTGGGGAGGAGTTAATGGGCAAGCGAGTCGATCTGGGTTGTTGTCAATGTGGCAGTAAGTGGAGAATGAAATTGATTGGATTGCTATGGCAGTTGGCATTGACTCGATAGGCCAAATGTCTCCTTCTAAGAAAGCAGCAATAAACCAGCCTTTGTTGAAGGATATAATTGATTGAATTTCCTGTGCCTATAATGTATGTTGAAGCTTCTGGAGGATCAAAGGATACCAGTGAGTGAGAGAAAATGCTTAAATGTTACAGACTTGGAAATTTTAAATCAGGGTGTGGAAATAAAGTGTCTGAAGGTTAATTCATTGCCACTAGACTCGCTGAATCAGAGGGACAGGTTTCTAAAATAAGCCAGTATGATCACAAATAAAGTTGAAACTAAAACCATATAATTCTCCAAAATAGTCAGGATGTTAAACTAAACTCTAGTCTGGAATTCACACTGCTTTTTTGTCTCACTAGACAGAAAGAAGATCTAATGTAAACATAGTTTGCGCAGTAATTAAATTCAAACATGAATTTATTTGACAAAAAAGGAAGTGTCAGTCTGATAAACATATTCCAATACATTAACTTGGTATGAACCCATCAGATAAATTTGTATTAAGTTGCTAACCCGAGATGGTAATATTTAGAAAACATTTCATTGGGGTGTACAAAATTATCATGGCCTAGACAGGGTGAACAGGAAGGACTTATTTCCCTTAGTAAGACCTCAATAGTCAGGAAGCATAGATTTAAATTAATTTGTAGAGGGATTAGAGGGCAGACAAGGTTTTTTCCCCCAAAAGAAGAAGTTTTTGACTTCTTTTTCCCTCCTAGATTAGGAGTTTGTACTCACTTCCCAAAAGGATGTCGAAGGCAGGAACCTGCATTGCATTTAAAAAGTAGCTGGAGGGATATATGAAGAATAATAACATACGAAACTAAAAACGTTTGTATAAACCAAAGCTGATACATGGGATTAACATAAATTGCACATTTTTGGCTGGCATGGATTTAATGCATTGAATAGTGTCCTTGTGTGCCATTAGTTTCTATTGTTCTTAAAGACAAACTGGTTCTTTAAATATGGTTATTTTGGTAATGTAAGCTTTTTAAAGTATATTCCAACATCAGGTTACTTTGTATTCAACTTTTCACCATCTGTGACCTTTCCCTTGGTTACATAGTGTGCTTTCTGTCGTTCACTTCCTACAACAGTGACACTAGCAATGTTAGATGAAATGATTTCCTTCTGCTCATAGCCAGAATCCATGCATACATTTTTTTTTGTCTCTGAAGTTTGGATACGAATCTATTATTCCTTTCCAACTTGGATCATTAAATGCAAATCTGTGTCTTGTAGAATGATAAGCAATGCAGAATGCCAGAGAAACTGTTACTAACAGGTAATGTAACTTGAGCACCTGTGTTTGAGTAAACTGGCCTCCAGCAAACTAAACACTTTCCATATCTGTTGAAAGAAATCTGTTAGCATGGGTGATTTGTGAATCTGTCAGGAAAGCAACAAAAAAAAACCTTATTACTTCATCCCCCTTTCCCCATCCTCCTTACCTATCGCCATTCCCTCCCCCACTCCCCACAACCTTCATACTGTGGCTTCTGCCTCCTTCCGTTCCAGTCCTGATAAAGGGTCTTAAGCTGAAGCATCAACTATTTATTCTGCTCCATAGATGATGGCTGACTTGCTGAGCTCTTACCACATTTTGTGTGCGTTGCTCAAAATAGAACCTCAGCAATCCTTTGAATTAAAGTAAGGTACTTCTGTTGCTTCTATCATTCATGTTCACAGAAACAAGCCTTTCTGTTTCGATATTGACAAAGATGTATCATGTGATTGAATTGCTCACCAAAGCCCATAAGAAATTATAATGTTAACCAGAAGTGATGAGGTTCTGAAGCCATTCATAAAATTCCTCTCAAAAGCAAGCTTCAATAATCTACCTGTCAACCCCAATATTGGGATGGGCGAAATATAGGAAGAAATGTTTTAATTGGGGGGGGGAGCTCTTTATTTGCACAAAATGATTGCAGTCTAGACCTGTTATCATTTTTTCCCCCACACCAACCAGATGTCCCACATCTGCTGTATCCTGAGCAGTTTTCCTCGGTGAACCTGGATGCTCATGTCACATGCTATCATTATCATATATTTTCCATTTGAGACTACTGTATGGTACTCATACAGTCTGTCTCCTGTAGTTAGCACAGCAAGTTGTAGTATCTTCCCATTCAGCCAGTGGAAAGCAGCTGGCTCAAGAGTATATGGGGTTCATTACCAGCTAGAGGGTTAATCTTGCACCTAATGACTCACTATTTACTGTTCAAAGTGGCAGCACTGTTTCACCATTCTTAATTTTCAAAAGTACCTAATTGGCTTCAAATGGCCTTGGGATATTTCAAGATTGTGAAAGGCACTATATAAATGCAAATTTTTCCCATTAAGCCATCTGGAGCCCAATAAAGCATTCTTTTAAAGCATATTATACCACATTAAAATTGGATTGATTCCTGGAAGATAACATTTCAAACAATATCCCTATTCATCCAAAATAAGTCAGAGGGGTTTTGGTTCCACTGTGTACTATTTATATGACACAAGTATTTTTGTTAAATTTATGTTTAGATTTCTCAACACATTCATTAGACCACTTAAAATGAGAATGAAGCATTTGATGAAATAGTGCATTGGAGATCATAAACCCAAGTTGTTGGGAGAGGCAGCAAGGAGTGACTCCAGTTGCTGCCGTGACAACAACTATCTCAACTTTTCCTTTCCCCTCATCCACTCCAACCTCACCTCTCAAAATGAACAGCCTTCCATTCATTTTGCAATAATCACAACCTAGTCATGAAACCCACAGACCAGGGCATTGTGGTCTGGCAGATTGACCTTACCTGGACTGCTCATCCATCAACATTCGATCCCTCTTTTAAGCCCTGGCATTTCCCTTGCCCTCACTGTAGATGAACTCTTGTCCTTTCGCCTCCTCCCTCAAAAACATCGGGGGCACTAAACAGTCCTTCTGGGTGAGACGAAGGTTCACATGCATCTCCTTCAACCTTGTCTATTGCATTTGGTACACCCAATGTGGTCACCTCTACATTTTCATCCACCCACTTCACACACTGGCTCCACCTCTCCCCCTCTATTCCGCATCTTGTTCTAACTGTCATTATCATTTTCACCTCCTTACAGTAATTAGCTGAATTTAGCACTGGTAGTGCTAACAACTGCTTCAAAGTTTATATTGGAGCCAAATGGCAACGGTAAAAATTGATGATAATATAAACAGTTGGACTAAAATTCAAAGACGAGTTAGACAGGGATGCATTGCCTCACTGGAATTGTTTAATATCTATAGTGAAATGATTCTCAGAGAAATAGAAGACCTAGATGGGATAAAAATTGGAAGTGTTAACATCAACAATATAAGATATGCAGACGATACCAACCTAATAGCAAGTGCTGCAGAAGACCTACAAATCCTCCGAGACAAAGTAGTACAAACAAGTGCAGATTTTGGTCTAACCATCAACTGTAAAAAAACCAAATATATGGTAATATCAAAACAGCAGGATACTCCCAACTGCCAATTGTACATTGGTAACAAAGAGATTGAACAAAAGACCAGCTTTAATTACCGTAGTAGCTTTATATCACAAGATTCTAGAAGTAAAGTAGAAATAAAAAGAAGAATTGCCATTGCCAAAACCAACTTCCAAAAAATGAGACCCATTTTTACCAACAGACTCATTTCTATGACAACAAGGCTTAGGCTACTAAAATGTTACATCTGGTCAATCTTACTGTATGCTTCTGAAACATGGACTATAACACCAGAACTCCAAAGCAACAGAAATGTGGTTTCTTAGGAGAATACTGAAAATACCATGTAGAGATAGGGTAACTAATGAGACAGTACTCCAATGTGCCCATACAAAAAGATCTTTAATGAGAACATTAAATGAGAGGAAACTTAAATTCCTGGGGCATGTCATCAGAAAGGGAGAAATAGAATGCCTTACATTACAAGGCCGTATGCCTGGGAAACACGGAAGAAGAAGGCAAAGAAGAAAATATATGGACACTGTGAACGATCTAACAGAACTATGTGTGTGAGTTATCACTGACGCCGCATGAGATTGTTCAATGTCGAAAGCCATGATCACCCAAGCATGTAACGCGCAAGGCACATGAAGAGGAAGTGCTTTGTACTTTTCCCTAGCAGTTGTCTCATATCTTCACACTCCTTTCCTCCACTGAGCTCCATTTGTTTTTATTTATCTTTTACCCTTCTCTCCTTGTCTGCCTCCATCTACCTTTTACTTGTCACTATCTTCCAGTTCCACTCCTGCTCACCTCCCATTACCTGGCATATGCTGTCTGTCATCTTGCAAATGCAGTGAGACATTAATTTGTGAGAGGACCAGAATATAAGAGCAAGAATCTAATGCGGAAGCTTTATCAGGGATTGATGGAGTATTGTGAGCAATTTTAAGACTGTAAAATATAGGAGCAGAATTAGGCCATTTGGCCATCGCGTCTGTTCCCCCATTTCATCATGGCTGATCCAATTTTCCTCTCAGTCCCAATCTCCCATCTTCTCTCCGTATCGCTTCATGCCTTGACCAATCAAAAATTTTGGACCCCTTTTCTATGAAAATATGTGCTGGCGTTGGAGAGTGTCCAGAGGAGATTCATGAGAATAATTCCGGGAGTGAAAGGGTTAACATACGAGGATTGTTTGATGGCTCCAGGCCTGTACTCACTGGAATTTTGAAGGATGAGGGGAGATCTCATTGAAAACTATTGAATATTGAAAGGCCTAGATAGAGTGGACGTGGAGAGCATGTTTCCTATAGTGAGTAAGTCTAGGACCAGAGGACACAGCCTCAGAATAGAGAGATGTCCATTTAGAACAGAGGTTAGAAGGAATTTCTTTCACCAGAGGGTGGTGAATCTGTAGCATTCATTGCCACTGACAGCTGTGAAAGCCAAGTTATGGAGTATAATTGAAGCAGAATTTGTCAGGTTGTGATTAGTCAGGTTATGGAGAGAAGGCAGGAGAATGGGTTGAGAGGGATAATAAATCAGCCACGATGGAATGGCAGAGCAGACTTGATGGGCCAAATGACTAAATCTGCTAGTATGTCTTATGATCTAATGGTGTTATCATACACCCCTCCTCAATCCACCAGTTGTTTTGGAATCCTTTTACTGCTTTAATTTGGCCATTTTGTCTCCCTCCTCAAACCTAATGCAGGAATTACACCCAAAATGTCAACAATGTCATTCCTCCCACAGATGCAGCACGACCCGCTGAGTTCCTCCAGCACATTGCTGCTGCAAGAAGAGATTTTTTCTGTTTGTCTTGCTGTGTGTTCAGGTTCGAAAGCACCAATGCAAGAAGGCAATGTGTCCTCATAAAAGCATTCCATTTTAATCACCTTTCCTTCTTTCCCAATGAAATCTGATACCAGTAATAAAGTCACATTACTCTCACTGAATATGGAACTGGGGTCTAGCTATTCTACATCATAACATAATATTTAAATTCTCAATAGGATTTTAGTGGACAAGCAACACTAAACATACTGATCATGCGGTGTTGATCAACAGCATGTGGTATATCTTTGAACGACCCTTCTGGGAAATTCACTTGTGCACATGGCACTCAAAAAGGTCTTCTGAGATGTATTTCAACAACATTTAAAGGGGACCTGCCAACACAATTTCCTGCTTGATATTTGCAAACGGCTGCAGTTCGGTGCCCTTTTAGTTAAAATTTACTTCTTGATGAGGTCTTTAATGGATCCTAAAGTAAAATGGCTTGGATTGTGACCCCACTCCAACACCACCACAACTAGAAATCAACTTCCCACCCCATCTGACCTGCATCTTGAAGTAGAACCCAAACATCTCACTGACGCGTCTACCATCCCTCAGTTTATTTCCTGATTATTTGATCCTTGAGGCACTGAGCCCTTCCTGACTGATGTGCAGTACAGGGTTAATGCAGAATGCTGGAGGAATTCAGTAGGACAAGCAGCATCTATGGACGTTTCGGGCTGAGGCCCTTCACCAGGGCTGGAAAGGAAAGAGGAACAAGCCAGAATAAAAGGTGGGGGAAGGACAAAGAGTACGAGGTGGTAGGTGAAGCCGGGTGGGGCGGGGGTGAAGTGAGAAGTTTGGAGCTGATAGATGAAAAGGTAAAGGGCTAAAGAAGAAGGAATCTGATAGGAGAGGAGAGTGGCCCATGGGAGAAAGGGAAGGAGGAGGGGCCCAGGGTGAGGTGATAGGCAGATCATAAAGTTAAGAGGGAGGGAAGCGGGAGGGAGAGAAATAACCAGAAGTTAGAGAAATTGATGTTCATGCCATCTTTCCCAGTGCACTATGATTCTGAGCAAACAAATTGCACAGCTTCAGCACTCATTACTCTGCATTAAAAAGGTATTAAACATTATATTACCTAAAAGGACATGTTTTCATGTAAACATATGAACTATGGGCAGGAATTAAATCTTGACACTTAGAACAAGCTCTGCCATTCAATGAGATTACACTTGCCTACCCATTCCATGTAAACTTTTACCACCAATGTGAAATTTGCATTTAAATAATGGGATGCAGTGTAATTATGCACCAAGAGAGATTAACTAACTTTATTCTCAAAAGAGCAAAAATAGCCCTAGAAAATCAAGCTAATGAGGATTCTAAATTTTACTTCATCGCTGCACTGTATGTATATCCATTCCAAATAAACGCTCAGTCCAACTGCATGGTTCCATTCATGGAAATATAGAAAATAGGTGCAGGAGTAGGCCATTCAGCCCTTCAAGCCTGCACTGCCATTCAGTATGATCATGGCTGATCATCCAACTCAGAACCCCGTACCAGCCTTCCCTCCATACCCCCGATTCCTTAAGCCACAAGGCCCATATCTAACTCCCTCTTAAATATAGCCAATGAACTGGCCTTAACTGTTTCCTGTGGCAGAGAATTCCACAGATTCACCACTCTCTGTGTGAAGAAGTTTTTCCTCATCTTGGTCCTAAAAGGCTTCCCCTTTATCCTCAAACTGTGACCCCTCGTTCTGGACTTCCCCAACATCGGGAACAATCTCCCTGCATCTAACCTGTCCCTTTAGGATTTTATACGTTTCAATAAGATCCCCCCTCAATCTTCAAAATTTCAGAGAGTATAAGCCTAGTTGATCCAGCCTTTCATCATATGAAAGTCCTGCCATCCCAGGAATCAATCTGGTGAACCTTCTTTGTACTCCCTCTATGGCAAGGATGTCTTTCCTCAGATTTGAGGACCAAAACTGCACACTATACTCCAGGTGTGGTATCACCAAGGCCTTGTACAACTGCAGTAGTACCTGCTTGCTCCTGTACTTGAATCCTCTTGCTATGAATGCCAGCATACCATTCGCCTTTTTCACCGCCTGCTGTACCTGCATGCCCACTTTCAATGACTGGTGTATAATGACACCCAGGTCTCGTTGCATCTCCCCTTTTCCTAATCGGCCACCATTCAGATAATAATCTGTTTTCCTGTTTTTGCCACTAAAGTGGATAACCTCACATTTATCCACATTAAATTGCATCTGCCATGAATTTGCCCACTCACCTAACCTATCCAAGTCACCCTGCATCCTCTCAGCATCCTCCTCACAGCTAATACTGCCACCCAGCTTCGTGTCATCCGCAAACTTGGAGATGTTGCATTAATTCCCCCATCTAAGTCATTAATATATATTGTAAACAACTGGGGTCCCAGCACTGAGCCTTGCGGTACCCCACTAGTCATTGCCTGCCATTCTGAGAAGGTCCTGCTTATTCCCACTCTTTGCTTCCTGTCTGCCAACCAATTCTCTATCCACATCAATACCTTACCCCCAATACGGTGTGCTTTAAGTTTGCACACTAATCTCTTGTGTGGGACCTTGTCAAAAGCCTTTTGAAAATCCAAATATACTACATCCACTGGTTCTCCCCTATCCACTCTACTAGTTACATCCTCAGAAAATTCTATTAGATTTGTCAGACATGATTTTCCTTTCACAAATCCATGCTGACTTTGTCCGATAATTTCACCGCTTTCCAAATGTGCTGTTATCACATCTTTGATAACTGACTCTAGCATTTTCCTCACCACCGAAGTTAGGCTAACCGGTCTATAATTCCCCAGTTTCTCTCTCCCTCCTTTTTTAAAAAGTGGGGTTACATTAGCCACCCTCCAATCCTCAGGAACTAGTCCAGAATTCAAAGAGTTTTGTAAAATTATCACTAATGCATGCCCTATTTCTTGGGCTACTTCCTTAAGCACTCTGGGATGCAGAACATCTGGCCCTGGGGATTCATCTGCCTTTAATCCCTTCAATTTACCTAACACCACTTCCCTACTAACATGTCTTTCCCTCAGTTCCTCCATCTCACTGGACCCTCTGTCAATTCATTTGGTCTGCCATGTCCTTGTTCCCCATAATCAATTCACCTGTTTCTGTCTGCAGGGGACCTACGTTTGTCTTAACCAATCTTTTTCTTTTCACATATCTATAAAAGCTTTTACAGTCAGTTTTTATGTTCCCTGCCAGTTTTCTCTCATAATCTTTTTTCCCTTTCCTAATTAAGCCCTTTGTTCTCCTCTGCTGGACTCTGAAATTTTCCCAGTCCTCAGGTGAGCTGCTTTTTCTGGCTAATTTGTATGTTTCTTCTTTGGAATTGATACTATCCCTAATTTCCCTTGTCAGCCATGGGTGCACTACCTTCCCTGATTTATTCTTTTGCCAAACTGGGATGAACAATTGTTGTAGTTCATCCATGCGATCTTTAAATGCTTGCCATTGCATATCCACCGTCAACCCTTTAAGTATCATTTGCCAGTCTATCTTAGCTAATTCACGTCTCATACCTTCAAAGTTACCCTTTTTTAAGTTCAGAACCTTTGTTTCTGAATTAACTATGTCACTCTCCATCTTACTGAAGAATTCCACCATATTATGGTCACTCTTACCCAAGGGGCCTCTCACGAAAAGATTGCTAATTAACCCTTCCTCATTGCTCAATACCCAGTATAGAATGGCCTGCTCTCTAGTTGGTTCCTTGACATGTTGGTTCAAAAAACCATCCCGCATACATTCCAAGAAATCCTCTTCCTCAGCACCCTTACCAATTTGGTTCACCCAATCTATATGTAGATTGAAGTCACCCATTATAACTGCTGTTCCTTTATTGCATCCATTTCTAATTTCCTGTTTAATACCATCCCGAACCTCACTACTACTGTTAGGTGGCCTGTACACAACTCCCACCAGCGTTTTCTGCCCCTTAGTGTTATGCAGCTCTACCCATATCGATTCCACATCCTCCCGGCTAATGTCCTTCCTTTCTATTGCGTTAATCTCCTCTCTAACCAGCAATGCTACCCCACCTCCTTTTCTTTCATGTCTATCCCTCCTGAATATTGAATATCCCTGAATGTTGAGCTCCCATCCTTGGTCACCCTGGAGCCATGTCTCTGTGATCCCAACAGTATCATATTCATTAATAACAATCTGCACTTTTAATTCATCCACCTTGTTACGAATGCTCCTTGCATTGACACACAAAGCCTTCAGGCTTGCTTTTACAACACTCCCAGCCCTTATACAATTATGTTAAAAAGTGGCCTTTTCAATTTTTGCCCTGGATTTGCCGGCCTGCCACTTTTACTTTTCACCTTACTACTTTTTGCTTCTACCCTCATTTTACGCTCATCTGTCTCTCTGCACTTGTTCCCATCCCCCTGTTGTGAACTAACCTCCTCTCTCCTAGTCTCTTTAATTTGATTCCCTCACCCCAACCATTCTAGTTTAAAGTCACCTCAGTAGCCCTCGCAAATCTCCCCGCCAGGATATTGGTCCCCCTAGGATTCAAGTGTAACCCGTCCATTTTGTACAGGTCTCAGCTGCTCCAAAAGAGGTCCCAATGATCCAAAAACTTGAATCCCTGCCCCCTGCTCCAATCCCTCAGCCACGCATTTATCCTCCACCTCATTGCATTCCTACTCTCACTGTCGCGTAGCACAGGCAGTAATCCCGAGATTATTACCTTTGTAGTCCTTTTTTTCAACTCCCTTCCTAACTCCCTATATTCTGAAATGTTTCTAATGAGACTTGGTTATGGTGCTTCAAAGTTGTTTTGAATTCAACTATACTATTTCTCGGGCTTAGTAAAGAATCTGACTATTTTTCTTCGGAAATGTAAATATGATTATTTTCCTTAATCTAACACCATCCAATAATGGAAGAACACTGATGGGAGGATTTATTTGCTACATATTTTGAAACTATATCAAATTAATAATGAGGCAATGAACACTATTCTAGCTAGTTTAGAAAGGAAATGGTTGCCTCTCTCTGAGAAAGTAGAATTCCTTTCATGCTTCATGCTTCCATTTTGTTGTGTAACCATGTCTCTCTTTAGTATACTGCTCCTCAGCTCTTGCTAGCATCTGCTGCACAGTTTTACACCTTACTGGTTCCCTGTTTAGAGACATAGAAACATAGAAACCCTACAGCACAATACAGGCCCTTCGGCCCACAAAGTTGTGCCGAACATGTCCCTACCTTAGAAATTACTAGGCTTACCTATAGCCCTCTATTTTTCTAAGCTCCATGTACCTATCCAAAAGTCTCTTAAAAGACCCTATCGTATCCGACTCCACCACCGTTGCCGGCAGCCCATTCCACACACTCACCACTCTCTGAGTAAAAAACTTACCCCTGACATCTCCTCAGTACCTACTCCCAAGCACCTTAAACCTGTGTCCTCTTGTGGCAACCATTTCAGCCCTGGGAAAAACCCTTTGACTATCCACACGATCAATGTCTCTCATCGAGCCCTGCCCCACATAATAATTATTGACTTTTGCTTCCAAGCAACTCTTGTTCAGTGTGGGCCATTTTCCCAGATGAGCACAGAGCATTTTGTTATGATCCACTCCCAGAAGTCCATTGCAGAAAATGGACTTCTAATCCATCAGAGCTATTTCCTTGTAAGTAATTAACTGTGTGATCATTTAATTGATGTTTTTGAAAGGTGATTCTTGAACTGGTATATTGAATATCTTGAAAGTTTATTGCTTACAATCAAAATGGCATGGAATTTACTGATGGCAATCAGTTGTTACATCTGAAACAGGATAAATGTGCACTATACCATAAGATCAACTTTGACCTGAATATGTAAGAAGTAATTTATTGTGTGTGATACTACAAGACATGCACAACAGAAATATAATTAATTTCTGCAATAAATCCTCAAAATAGAAAATCAGCAGTTAGTGTTGATGCTGGTGAAGCAGATTACATTCAAGGCCTGATTTTTTGCCCATGGCCATTATATAAAACATCAGTAATCCTAGATAACTGAGTTAATAGGAATGAAGAAGTATAGCAGCCAAGATGTTTTTTTTTAAAAAAAGGTTCATGTCTATCTTTTAAATTATTTTGATAGTGATTTGTTTTCATTAAATGCCCGAGAGATGTCTTAGAAAGGATTAAGTAGAGTGAACATTGTACTCAATTTTTTCAGTACAATAAAGTTGTCATTCACTGGATTTCTCCTTTCTAACTAGGACCACCCTCTGCTCCACTGAATCTGATTTCAAACATTAATGAGACCTCAGTCATCCTGGAGTGGAGTCCTCCTCAGAACAACGGAGGCAGGCACGACGTTACGTACAACGTTGTCTGTAAGAAGTGCACCAGTGATCTTAGCCGCTGCCGGCCATGTGGGAGCGGGATTCATTTCATCCCCCAACAAACAGGCTTGAAAAATACCAAGGTTTCTATCACTGATCTTCAAGCTCACACCAACTACACCTTTGAAGTTTTTGCTGTAAATGGAGTCACAAGACAGAATCCAAATCATGACCAGTCTGTCTCAGTCACTGTCAAAACCAATCAGGCAGGTAAGAGGATGAAATGACACAGTAAGTGCAGCAGTTGTTGCCCTTTTATGTGAACATTTAAGTCTACTCATTGTGAGATGTGAGAACTCACTTTACAAACATTCAAATCAAATCAAATTACTGTCTTTAATGTTTATGTGGTCATCATGGATATCATCCCATTTCAAGCAACCATTTACAGTACCAGGCTTTCCTGATATCCTGTAGAGCACAGTTAGATGCAAGATTAGGGGCTCGGTGTGTTGTCCAACTCTTGTGGGTCAGTTTCAATCCCATGATATCGTACTCTTCAACATAAGAATATTTTTGTCTCGTTTCCTTCAGTTACACTGGAGCAACACACATCAAAGTTGCTGGTGGGCGCAGCAGGCCAGGCAGCATCTCTAGGAAGAGGTACAGTCGACGTTTCAGGCCGAGACCCTTCGTCAGGACTAACTAAAGGAAGAGTTAGTAAGAGATTTGAAAGTGGGAGGGGGAGGGGGAGATCCAAAATGATAGGAGAAGACAGGAGGGGGAGGGATGGAGCCAAGAGCTGGACAGGTGATAGGCAAAAGGGATATGAGAGGATCATGGGACAGGAGGCCTAGGGAGAAGGAAAAGGGGCAGGGGGGAAAACCCAGAGGATGGGCAAGAGGTATAGTCAGAGGGACAGAGGGAGAAAAAGGAGAGAGAGAGAAAGAATGTGTGTATATAAATAAATAGCGGATGGGGTACGAGGGGGAGGTGGGGCATTAACGGAAGTTAGAGAAGTCAATGTTCATGCCATCAGGTTGGAGGCTACCCAGACGGAATATAAGGTGTTGTTCCTCCAACCTGAGTGTGGCTTCATCTTTACAGTAGAGGAGGCCGTGGATAGACATGCCAGAATGGGAATGGGATGTGGAATTAAAATGTGTGGCCACTGGGAGATCCTGCTTTCTCTGGCGGACAGAGCATAGTTGTTCGACAAAACGGTCTCCCAGACTGCGTCGGGTCTCGCCAATATATAGAAGGCCACATTGGGAGCACCGGACGCAGTATATCACCCCAGCCGACTCACAGGTGAAGTGTCGCCTCACCTGGAAGGACTGTCTGGGGCCCTGAATGGTGGTAAGGGAGGAAGTGTAAGGGCATGTGTAGCACTTGTTCCGCTTACAAGGATAAGTGCCAGGAGGGAGATCAGTGGGGAGGGATGGGGGGGACGAATGGACAAGGGAGTCGCGTAGGGAGCGATCCCTGTGGAAAGCGGAGGCGGGGGGAGGGAAAGATGTGCTTAGTGGTGGGATCCCGTTGGAGGTGGCACAAGTTACGGAGAATAATATGTTGGACCCGGAGGCTGGTGGGGTGGTAGGTGAGGACCAGGGGAACCCTATTCCTAGTGGGGTGGCGGGAGGATGGAGTGAGAGCAGATGTGCATGAAATGGGGGAGATGTGTTTGAGAGCAGAGTTGATGGTGGAGGATGGGAAGCCCCTTTCTTTAAAAAAGGAAGACATCTCCCTCGTCCTGGAATGAAAAGCCTCATCCTGAGAGCAGATGCGGCAAAGGCGGAGGAATTGCGAGAAGGGGATGGCATTTTTGCAAGAGACAGGGTGAGAAGAGTAATAGTCCAGATAGCTGTGAGAGTCAGTAGGCTTATAGTAGACATCAGTGGTTAAGCTGTCTCCAGAGATAGAGACAGAACGATCTAGAAAGGGGAGGGAGGTGTTGGAAATGGACCTGGTAAACTTGAGGGCAGGGTGAAAGTTGGAGGCAAAATTAATAAAGTCAACGAGCTCAGCATGCATGCAGGAAGCAGTGCCAATGCAGTCGTTGATGTAGCGAAGGAAAAGTGGGGGACAGGTACCAGAATAGGCATGGAACATAGATTGTTCCACAAAGCCAACAAAAAGGCAGGCATAGTTAGGACCCATACGGGTGCCCACGGCCTCCTCTACTGTAAAGATGAAGCCACACTCAGGCTGGAGGAATAACACCTTATATTCCGTCTGGGTAGCCTTCAACCTGATGGTATGAACATTGACTTCTCTAACTTCCGCTAATGCCCCACCTCCCCCTCGTACCCCATCCGTTATTTATTTATATACACACATTCTTTCTCTCTCTCTCCTTTTTCTCCCTCTGTCCCTCTGACTATACCCCTTGCCCATCCTCTGGGTTCCCCCCCTCTTGTTTTTCTCCCCGGACTTCCTGTCCCATGATCCTCTCATATCCCCTTTTGCCTATCACCTGTCCAGCTCTTGGCTCCATCCCTCCCCCTCCTGTCTTCTCCTATCATTTTGGATCTCCCCCTCCCCCTCCAACTTTCAAATCCCTTACTCACTCTTCCTTCAGTTAGTCCTGATGAAGGGTCTCAGCCTGAAACGTCGACTGCACCTCTTCCTACAGATGCTGCCTGGCCTGCTGCGTTCACCAGCAACTTTGATGTATGTTGCTTGAATTTCCAGCATCTGCAGAATTCCTGTTGTTTGCGTTTTAAGTTACACTGGAGTATATCTTTGTGAGATCGCCAACTAGAAGCAGCTTCCTACCATTAATCTCATTGTCACTTCCCAAATTCATACCATATTAGCCAGCAGAGACACTTAATAGAGACAAATGAAGCTAGTTTTGAGTGTTTGAGGACCATGCCAAACTCACTTGGCTCTATGGACTCCCAGAGTGAGCGAGTTGTAAAAGACATTTATTTGGCAATTCAGTAAAGTGAACTTCGACCTATAACAGACAAGAAGAATGCATGATCTATGCTATATTAAGAATCTTAATTGTTTGCCCTATATTTTAAATCACCAAGCAGCAATACAATTACAGGGTTGTGGCTAGATTTAAATGAGTTATTTCTATAGCATGTGTGGACATCAGATTTTTCGTGCTTGAATCATACTTCAGTAGCAAAATAACAGTTTAAGTTGGTAAAATTGTCCTTATGCTTTTCTTCTACCAGGACAAACAGCATAGCAATATAAGTCTGCTTAATTACAAAACATTTGAATTATCTTCCATCCTCTATGTAATTTACTGCGAAAATTCAAACCAATGCAATTATATTAAAGTCCAAACTATATTTGCCAGCATATCCTGCAAGTGTGGCTCTTCAAGCAAGCATGATTTTTTTTTATTGGCTAGATTGTGGCAGTCACTAGATTTTTTATAGAATACAGCTTGTAATTACTGTTTAAGGTACACATTATTTTAAAACAGATGCAGATTGATTAAAACAACAAAACATTTTTACTTTTGAGATAGTGGAACTGTTTAGCTGACAACTGAACCTTTGGCTGTGTATTTGCTAAAGTGATGCAAGTATAACTCTACAGAAGGCTGTCCATCTGTCATTCTGGGAATGAAATTAGGACTTTTTTAAAATCAGCTGTCTTCCCATGTAGTAGTGAATTTAAAAAATCAAACAGTTAATGACTTGTATCAAAATTCCCTCAGTACCCCTCCAATCTTTCTGCAAGAAACAAGGAGAAAGGTTTTGCTTATAGCAGTGAAGTACAACTTCACAAAAAGCTGCCTTCCAGAAATATGGCGTAGACTGAATTTCTGAAAGTTTCACATAAGTATTGTGTTCTCTACAACGTTTGCTTCCTGTTGATTTTTGATAAAATAGAACTCATAAATTTGGCTGTTTTGATTTCCACATAATGTCACACAATAACTATTAAAGGAAATAGTGCAATTGAAATATTAAGTATACCCAGACATTCTCAAAAAAAGTAAGCCAGCACTGAATTAAGTTACTGATGAATTTGGCTTCTGGCATATTTTTCCTTATCAAAAGATCTATAGAGTTCCCTTGTATACTGTTACAAGGACTCTGCAAAATAACGGGAATTACTTTGTTAACCTTTCATAGCAGATTGATAACTACATCTACAGGAAGTCATTTCTTCCGTCTTCCAGTAGACTTTAAGAGGAGCAACTTCAAACTTGGTAATGGCCTGGGACTGGGTTTTAAAATCTAACCTGCAAACCAAAAGAATTATGAATAGAAAAGGATAAATAACTGATTTTATACTGGGATAGTTTTTAAAAGAACTTGGGAGAGAGGAGATATGAGGCATGTATATAATGGAAACAGGCAGTTGGGCACACTTCTGTATTACAAATCTCTGATTTAAATGCTCTTGGTATTGGTTATCTTAATGTACTAAGCTGTGGAATTTAAGACCAAAATGGGGCTGTATTTATAAAGTGTCCTTTATGATCTCAAGTTTGTCACAAAGGATTTTACTGCCTTATACTGTATATTTACCTTTGAAGCATGTTCAGCCAGTTTGTTTTTTGGTGAGGAGTTGACTGAGGCTAAATCTTGGCAAGTCACCATTGCTAACACAAGTGTCACAGGATCTTCTATGTTCATGAGAAGGGAGTTGGGGCATCAGTTTAATATCTCATTGAGAAACACGAGAGATGCTTCAGATGCTGGAAATCCAGAGCAACACACGCAAAATGCCGGAGGAACTCAGTAGATCAGCAAGCATCTATGAAAATAAGTAAACATTGACATTTTGGATCAAGACTCTTCATGAAGACTGGAAAGGAAGGAGGAAGATGCCAGAATAAAAAAAGTGGTGGGGGAGGAGAGTGAGTACAAGCTAGGAGGTGATAGGTGAAACCTCTTACCTCTTCCTTTCTCACCTACCACCTCCCTGGTGCCCTTCCTTCCCTTTCTCCCATGGGCCATCTCCTTTCCCAATGAATTCGCTCTTCTTCAGCCCTTTACGTTTTCCACCTATCAATTCCCAGCTTTTCACTTTACCATCTGCCCTCCACAAATACCTGGTTTCATCTATTTTACTTCAGCATTTTGTGCGTGTTCCTCTGATTCAAAATATGATGCCTCCAGAAAAGTAACAGCCTTTCAATACTGAAATGAAGGGTCAACTGAGATTCTGTACTCAAGTCTTAAGAGGTACCTAAATGCACAACGTTCTGTGTGTGCTACCATCTGAGCTAGGCTGATACCTTATAGTTTGTTTCACAAGGAATTTGAAAGTAGGGTATATTTGAATGTGCAGATAATTTGGATATATATGAAAACATAAAATAAGTTCCATTATATAATTTAATCCTTCTTAGTGTATAAGCATGACTGGTTGTCCAGGTCTCTTGCCATTTGAATTCTCCACCCACTCCTAAGTTAACCTCTTTGTCCTTGACTTTCCATGCAGTTTCAATGAAATACAGTATGCTGCAGAAGCACTCAGTGCTACAGACCAAAATTACATCCCATATTTTGGCCAGCTGCTGCTGGCCCTGATTCACATCTGCTCCAGCCCATCTCTGTTTGCTTTGCAGAAGTATTTCCATCCCATTGTCATTTAGTCAACTCTATCATCATGCACCATCCATCATACACCTTCTCTTTTGTTCTTTCCCTTCCTCCCCACTCTCCCTGCCTTGGTACTTCCTTTAAAACTAAGTTATTCCAGGTTCGCAAACTGAAACATTATCTTTGTTTTTATCTCCCCAGGTGCTGTCTGACCTGTTGAGTTTTTCTATCAAATCTCTGTTTACTTCAGGTTGACAGCATTTACATAGTTTGCTCCCTGGTCCTCATCCTTCCCTACCTACCCTTCTCCATTGCCTGACTTTTTCTCTCGTGTAACCATAGAAAGTGCAATACTTATCCCTAAATCATCTTCCTCACCACAATTGAGGGACCTAAACAGCATTTCTGGGGAAGCAGAGATTCACGTGCACTTTCTCCAACATTGTCTATTACATTTGGTACTGTTCATGTGGTCTCCTTCATTGGTAGCTTACAGCCCAATGGTAAGAACATTGAATTTTCCACTTTCAAGTAATTCCATCCCCTTCTGTGTTTTTCCCATCGTGGTTTCCCGCTGTTCACCTTCTCCATTTCCATCTGCTTGTCATCCACATAACTATCCACTTGGGTTTCTTCTCACCCTCCCCCTCTCCCACCTCACTCCATATGCCCACTTTATTTCTTTGTCATTCATTTTCCAGCTATCACTGATCAACTTCAGTATCCGAATGCCACCCTTGCTCTCCCCCACCTGGCTCCATATGTCCATTATTCCCCTACCTGACTTCCCTGACTTCACCTATCACCTTCTAGCCCATGTTTGACCCTTCCCTCACACCCCTATATACTGGCTGTCTTCCTGCTATATTCTTCATCCTGTTGCAGAGTCACAACCTGAAGAAACAACTATCCCTTTGCCTCCTCTGATACCACCTGATCTACTGAATTGCTCCAGATTCCAGTACCTGCAGTCCCTTGAGTCTACACAAATTGCTCATATGTTATGTAACTCCAATAATCATCAATAACTTGCTTTAATTAAATGAGTAATTCATTAACATGGACAGGAACAATCACTTCTATCAGTTGTTGAATTGTGAGTACAATGAAATGCAACAATCTTACTTTCTCATTACAATTTTGGTGGATGTTTTAAATTGTAATCCATTCATTCTATGTGAGATGTGAAATTGTCAAATGTGTTGGAATTTGTAGCTTAATTGAGTGTGAAGTAATGCAAGGTGGAAACAATGTGTACTGGAAGAAGCAGTGTCACACCTCTTGTCCTTCACATAGTCATAGTCATAGTCATACTTTATTTATCCGGAGGGAAATTGGTTTTCGTTACAGTTGTACCATAAATAATTAAATAGTAATAAAACCATAAATAATTAAATAGTAATATGTAGATTATGCCAGGAAATAAGTCCAGGACCAGTCTATTGGCTCAGGGTGTCTGACCCTCCAAGGGAGGAGTTGTAAAGTTTGATGGCCACAGGCAGGAATGACTTCCTTTGATGCTCTGTGTTGCATCTCGGTGGAATGAGTCTCTGGCTGAATGTACTCCTGTGCCCAACCAGTACATTATGTAGTGGATGGGAGACATTGTCCACGATGGCATGCAACTTGGACAGCATCCTCTTTTCAGACACCACCGTGAGAGAGTCCAGTTCCATCCTCACAACATCACTGGCCTTACGAACGATTCACAATGGCATAAATGCAGTTAGAATTCTACAAATGCAAATTCTGTTATTTTGTGAGTGCATACATTTGTCCCAAAATTGGAGCAGGAAATATGGCTCAGTACCGTTGCCTATGCATTATTGTTAACACCAAATAATACTGAAACAAAAATATGTGTAAGTAATTGTTTTCTATCTTACTGTTATAAGTTCCACACTAGCACTGGTTCCATTAGTATAAATTGCAGTTTTCCTTGTTTTTTTCAGAAGCACAGTTGACATCCATTTACACAGCAAATGGGGTGTGAAGTGTTAACTGGCTCCTGACAGAGTCTTGAGGAGAATCCATGTATAAAGATTTGCTGAATGTCACATTGTGCACAGCAGTTAACAATATATTTGGATTTGCCTCAGACTCATCCGTTACTCTCATTCACATGTGAGACAATTTCACATCATTGATTGGGGCCCAAGGGAGCCAATTGTTCCATTCACATTACAGTTTCCTGTTGATCATTTACAGCTTGTCTTGTACAAAAGTTAGTTGCATGAGTGAGACCTGCTGGCCATCCATACATACATTAGGATTTACTTCAGAACTTGAAGTATTGTAACAAAGATTATAGAAATTATATGGAATGATGTAAACTTTAAATAATGCTAATGCCATAAATATTTGAAATCAAATCACATTTACTGTTTTTATTCCAAACTTGATAACAGATTAGCCAATAATATAAAAGAGGATACCAAACTTTTTCAGATATACAAATACCACAAGACATAGGAGCAGAATTAAGTCATTCAATGCAGTGATCTGGTCTGCAATTCCATCATGGCTGATTTACAAACAGTAAAAAGAGAGGTGAGAGTGGATATCAGACCATTTGAAAATTAAGTTGGAGAGGTACCAATGATGGACAAAGAAAGGATGGAAGAATTTTGGGTCAAATTTCACTGTGGATGACACCAGCAATATGCCAGAAATCCGAGCATGTCAGGGGATAGAAGTGAGTGTAGTTGCTATTTCTAAAGAGAAGGTGCTTGAGAAGTTGAAAGGTCTGAATGTGGATAAGTCACCTGGACCAGATGGACCGCACCCCAGGGTTCTGAAAGAGGTGCTGTGGCTGAAATGATTGTAGAGGCATGAGAAGTGATATTTCAAGAATCACTAATTTTGGAATAGTTCCGGAGGAATGCAAGATCACAAATGTCACTCTACCCTTTAAGAAGGAAGGGAGGCAAAAGACAAGCAATTACAGGCCAGTTAGCCTGACTTCACTGTCTTGCAAGATGTTGGAGTCTATTATTAAGGATGAAGTTTCAGGGTACTTTGAGGCACATGATAAAATAGGCTGAAATTAGCATGGTTTGCTTAAGGGGAAAAACCTTTTGGAATTCCTTGAGGACATAACAGACAGGATAGACAAGGGAGAGTCAGTGGATATTGCTTACTTGGATTTCAGAAGGCCTTTGACAGGTACCACACACGAGGCTGCAAAAAAAGATAAGAGCCCATGGCATTACAGGAAAGATACTAGCATGGATAGATTGGCTGACTGGTAGGAGGCAAAAGAGTGAGAATAGAAGGGGCCTTTTCTGGTTGGCTGCTGGTGGCTAGTGGTAATCCCTGGAAGTCAGCAATGCTTCTTTTCACGTTGTATGTCAATAATTTGAATTATGAAGTTAATGGTTTTGTGGCCAAGTTTATAGATGATACCAAGGTATATAGAAGGGCAGATAGTGTAGAGGAAGCAGAGAGTCTGCAGGAGGAGTTGCACAGATTAGGAGAATTGGCAAATAAGTGGAAATAGAATATAGCACAGAGAAGTGTATGGTCATGTACTTTGGAAAAAAGAATAAAGGCATATACTATTTTCAAAGCTGGGAGTAAACTCACAAGGGTTGGCAGTTCTCATACAGGATACACTAAATGTTAACTTGCAAGTTGAGTCGGTGGTAAGGAAGGTAAATGCAATGATAATATTCATTTTGAGAGGACTAAATTATAAAAGTAAGGATGTAATGCTGAGACTTTATAAGACATTGATCAGACCACACTTGGAGTATCATCGGCAATTTTGAACCACTTATCTAAGAAAGGATGTGCTGTCATTGCTGAGGGTCCAGAGGATTTTCACAAGAATGATCCTGGGAGTGAAAGGGTTAACATATGAGGGGCGTTTGATAGCTCTGGGCTTGTAATAACTGGAGTTTAGAAGAATGAGGGACGATCTCTTTGAAACGTATCAAATACTGAAAGGCCCAGATAGAGTGGACTTGGAGAGGATGTTTCCTATAGTGGGTGAGTCTAGGACCAGAGGACACATAGAATAGAACAGAGATGAGGAGGAATTTATTTAGCCAGATGGTGGTGAATCTATGGAATTCATTACCCCAGGTGTCTGTAGACACTATGTCCTTGGGTATATTTAAAGTGGAGGCTGATGGTTTTTTGTTTAGTAAGGGCACCAAAGGTTACGGGAAGAAGGCAGGAAAATGGGATTAAGAGGGATATTAAATCAGCTATGATTGAATGGCAGAGCAGACTTGATGAACCAAATAGCCTAATTCTGCTCCTCTGTCTTATGGTCTTAACTTGTTTATAATATAGCTCCTTGTGCCAGCCATCATAAATACAGGGGTCTTTTCAACTCTCATATCCAGGTATTCAAGGAGAACATCGAGTGTTTTTGTGCCAAATTGATTTTGCTCACAAATTAATTGCAACAGGACAGGATATTAGTGAATTCTCCAATTTGAAATTGTTGACATGCGGAGAGAACATTTTACACCGAAAATTCTCTGCACTATTCTACTTCAGCAGAGAATTAATTTTGTGAGAATCAAAGTCTGTGTGGCATTCTGTTGAAAATCAGAAGTGGAATTATTTCACAGGTTTAATTCCCAACACAGTGGTAGTGAGATCAATATCTGACAGCTGGTCACAAATCTCTGCAAAAGTAAGATTTGCTGTTACCTTTGGAGTTACTAAACTAGCAACTTTTGTACTTCCAAGTGATGCTGATAGCTGATGCTATCTATTTGCTTATACAAACCTTATTCTTCTTGTCTTTCAGATAATTATAAATCCAGAAATGTTACTGTAATCTAGACTGTTTGTCAGTGATTTTGTTCAAGGTTGATAATATTCAAATATCTTGCAGAAATTGTGATAAAAAGGAACAAATTTATCTTTAGTGATAGAAATACTTATGATACAATTTGTTCACCTCAATAGACTGCACAGCCAGAGGAAATAGTTGTTCTTTCTGCCATTATAGATTCCCCATGATCTTGAAAACTATATCAAAGGAGTAGTCAATCTCCTAAATTCAAGGGACCATGGCTTAGCTTGTGTGAGCTTGCCTTCTAATTTAACCTTTGGAGTCCAGGCATGAATCTGGTAAATCTGGCTGCAGTTTTTCTGGACCTTGCTATTGTGGAGACAGCAGAATTGCTCTAAGTACCAAATTAGCTATGTAATTAATCAATGAATTACAGATAGTTGTCAGAATTTCTAACAGTATCATGAATGAAAATGAATTTCTGGATACACAATGATGGGGGCAGACCTGTAGTACTTGAAGTTCTTAATATCCTGTGGTATCATGTGATCGTACAAAAGATGTTTAGAAAAGGCAATGACACCTTTGGTTGACCCTGTAGAGGCCTGCATCCAAATGTGTAGCCACCTTACTGGATAATGCCACAGAAATCTTAAATAAATGTACCTATGAATACTGCATCATCTGAATACTGATACCAACGTTATGCAGGCCTGTGACTGCTCTGTATGAACCTTTTATAATCAGTAGGGAAGTCAAAGTAAGAAGTCAGATTCAGAAGTGCTAAAGATGCCAAGTGTACACATACACAGGTACATTTATTTAAGATTTGCTGTGGCATTATCCAATAAGATAGCGGTGTGCTCGTACGCAGTGGCCTCAAGGGTGTTAGTGTCCTTTCTAAATGTCTTTTTACGATCACAAGATACTGCAGGATATTAAGAACTTGAAGTACTGCAGGTCTACCCTTTCAACGAGTTGCGCATTGGCAGATGAGATGCAGGATCTGGAGGTGGTGCACAAAGGTGGTATGCAGTCTGACAGCGAATGATTGGCTTGGATGCTTTTCTTGTCATCACAAGATACTGTTGGACATTGGTAATGTGGAATGCTGCAAGTCTAGTTCGTTGGTTTATTGGTGAGACCGATGGCAGGAGAACTACGTGGCGCAAGTTGTAGTGAGAACTAGGCGTCGGAGTCGGTGCCAGAGGCAGTGTGGCACGGCACCCATGCTGGCATCAGTGCTGCTTTCCAGTGTTCACGCACTGGAAGACAAGCTGGGTTGCTTTCGACTGCAGACTGCTACGGGCCTGCTCAAGGACTCAGGGATTTGGGCAATAATATTATATTGTTATAACTGTATGAGACAGCATGTTTCCTGCTATCTTATATATGCCATATGCTTATTGTTGGTGCTGCATTTGGCACCTTGGGCCTGGAGGAATTCTCTTTCATTTGGCTGATTCATGGGCATTCATGTATGGTTCAGTAACAATTAAACTTGAACTTGAATCAGACTGAAGTTTAATATCATTGGCATATGTCATGAAAATTGCTGTTTTGTGGCAGCAGTGCATTACAATATATAATAATAAAAACTATAAATTACAGTAAAACATATATATACAATTCCGCCTCCTTTACATTGGAGAAGGATAGGAACAGACAAGTTAGGAAAGCGTTTAATTGAGTAAGAGGAAATATGAGGCTATCAGGCAGGAACTTGGAAGCGTAAATTGGGAACAGATGTTCTCAGGGAAATGTATGGCAGAAATGTGGCAAACATTCAGGGGATATTTGCATGGAGTTCTGCATAGGTATGTTCCAATGAGACAGGGAAAGGATGGTAGGGTACAGGTACTGTGGTGTACAAAGGCTGTTGTAAATTTAGTCAAGAAGAAAAGAAAAACTTACGAAAGGTTCAAAAAACTAGGCAATGATAGAGATCTAGAAGATTATAAGGCTAGCGGGAAGGAGCTTAAAATGAAATTAGGAGAGCCAGAAGGGGCCATGAAAAAGCCTTGGCGGACAGGATTAAGGAAAACTTCAAGGCATTCTACAAAAGGATGAAACGTGAGAGAATAGGACCAATCAATTAAGTTAGTAGGCAAAAAAAGAGAAAAGAAATTGTGAGGTATTTTTCATGGATCCATTGTCCATTCAGAAATCTGATGGTGGAGGGGAACAAGCTGTTCCTGAAATGTAGAGTGTGTGTCTTCAGGCTCCTGTACCTCTGCAATGAAAGAGGGCATGTCTTGGATAATGGGCATCCTTAATGATGGATGCCACCTTTTTGAGCTATCACTTTTTGAAAGGTGTCCTCGATGGTAGGGAGGCTAATGCCCATGATGAAGCTGGTTGAGTTTACAATTTCCTGCAGCTTTTTCTGATCATGTGCAATGGCCCCTCCATACCAGACGGTGATGCAACCAGTTGGAATCATCTCTACAGTACATCTGTAGAAATTTGCAAGTGCCTTTGGTGTCGTACCAATTCTCCTTAAACTCCTAGTGAAATTGTAGTCGCTGTTGTGCCTCCTTTATAATTGCATCAATATATTGGGCCCAGGGTAGATCTTCAGAGGTGTTGACATGAAGGAACCTGAAACTTGTGGGTAGACAGCTGGAGCAATGTTGATGAAAGTAGTGGTGCTTTCCATGTTGTGTGTTGGTGAAAGCAAGTTCAATGCTTACTATCAATAGTTTTGCTTGATATTTTAGTGTCTGGGAAAAGGTCAAAGGAACAAGTCTCGTTGGATAATTCTTTCAAATAGTCCTCATGGGCTAAATGAGTTGAATGGCCTTCTTTTGTGTGGTTTGATTCTGTGATTAAATGCAACAGAAGTAAATGAGGTTGGGGTTAACTACACACATGCAAAGCGGATTGGTTGTCTATAATATGAACACACCAGTTTTTCATCACGGTGAGTAATAGCTTAAGAAGGCAATGCAACATCAATCATTTACGAAAGCCACTGAATTAGCTCCATAAGTTTACCATAATTGTCTCATTAACTTTCAAAAGTTCAGCCATTTAAGGAACACACAGGAAGTAAGAGTTTATTTGCGTACACTACATCATTGCTAAAAAGCTAATAAGATTCATATCAAGGGAAACCTATTGTTGACCACAAACATATAGGAAAAGTTACCAAGTTTGTCAGTGTCATGGAAAGAACAAATAAATTACCTTTTAGTACGATATCATTCATTGTCATTCTCAGAACATTTATATGTCTATTTTAACACACTATACATTTTCATTTTATATTTATTGAATTTGCCGAGGGCTATTTTGTGTTAATTCTATTTGACGTCAGAAATATTCCTCACACAATAGTACTGGCCTTTGTGCATTATGACACATAGCAACAAATGTTTGTTTGCAAATAAAATACAAAGGTGCAAAGCAAAAGAGCTCAAACACACAAATAAAGTATTTTTATGTGCCTTTAGAGGTAATTTCTGATTCTCAGAATGCCGCCACCGTTACAACCTTTATGTGCTGCTCTCTGTAATGTATACTCATTTTATGCTGTACCTTTTTGGTGACCTATTTGAGCTTGATGTGGTAAATTCAATTGGAGTAATCACACAGGCACTTCCTACAGATGTGCTGGGCTGTCCGCACCACTCTCCTACGATTGAGGGAAGTACAGTTCCCACACCAGCCAGTGATGTAGCCAGTCAGGATGCTGTCAATTCTGCCCCTGTAGAAAGGATTTGGGGGCTCATGCTAAACTTCTTCAACCATCTGAGGTGATGCAAAAAACAAAGGAGCTGGTTGTGGACTGCTGGAGGAATGGAGACAGGCTAACCCCTATTGACATCAATGAATCTGGGGTTGAGAGGGTGAACAGCTTTAAGTTTCTCTGCACAAAGATCACCAAGGATCTCACTTGGTCTGTACATACTGTCTGTGTGGTGAAAAAAGCACAACAGCACCTCTTTCACCTCAGATGGTAGAAGTTAGAAGAGTGTATGTCCTGAATGGTGAGGGTTCTCAGTGATGGATGCCATTTCTTGAAGCACTGCCTTTTGAAGATATTCCCAATGGTGTTTAGGAAGTGCCATGGTGGTCTGCCTGAGTTTACAACCCTTTGTCGTCTTATTTTTGATCCGTGTGCAATAAAGTTGGACTTCACCTAAACGCTAAAAAGGCAGAGTACATGGCGTTTGACTGTGACAAAGATACTCTCAAGACCAAAAAGAATGATACCATTAAGAAAGTCTTTGACTATAAGTACCTCGGGTCAAGAATGATGAGTTCGGAGAAGGACATAAAGGTATGGAAGGCGCTGGCGTGGAGGGCTATGAACAACATGAAGGAAATCTGGAAGTCAAACCTGACCAGAGGGCTTAAAAAGAGGATCTTCATAGCAGTCATAGAGTCCATTCTCACGTACGGATGCGAGACGTGGACACTCACCAAGACAATGCGAAAGTCTCTAGATGGTTGCTATACACAAATGCTCCGGATGGCTCTTGAGTTGTGAGTTGGCAACAGCACATGACGAACGTCGAGCTCTATGACGACTTACCAATGCTCACCACTAAAATCGAGGCGAGAAGAATGCAACTAGCGGGACACTGTCTCTGCCACCCCGAGCTACCTGCCAGCCTAGTCATCATATGGGAGCCCAAGCACGGGAGGATGAACCCTGGGTGCCCTCCCAAGACTATAGTCAACACGCTTCTAGAAGACAGTGGCACGGCTAATATAGATGAACTGAACACACTGATGAGGAACAGGGAGAAGTGGAGAGTCCGTCATCGTGCCCGGCGCTGGCCCCTAGGCCCGAGTCGATGTAGTAGTAGTGGTGGTGCATTGGATCCTCCATACCAGGTGATATGCAACCTGTTGAGTGCTCTCTGCGTAATGATTGCATCAATACGTTGAGTCCAGCGTTGATCTCCCGAGATGTTGACTCCCAGGAATGTGAAACTGCTCACCTTTTCCACAGCTGAACCCTCGATGAGACTTGGTGTATATTCTTCCTATTTCCATTCCTGACGTCCACAATAATTTTTTTGTCTTTCTGATGTGATGTTGATGTTGTTGCATCAGAAACAGTCAGAAAAACACCCCCCTACCTTCTATATGCAAGCTAATTCTGGATCCAACTAACCTGCCAACCGGACTTAATGTACTGGACCAGCATGCCATGAGGGAATTGGTTAAGTGCTCTTCTTCATGTAGCCCGTGCACATTTACCTATCTTCATCGATCATCTTTGTCAATTCCTTAAAAGAATCAGTCAAACATGTGAAACAAGACCTTCCCTACAAAAGCCATGCACCCAAGCCTAAGAAGTCCATGTTTTCCATTGCAGCTAATTCCTGTCTCTAAGAAATGTCAACAGTAATTTCCCTTGCACTGCTACAAATCTCATCAGCCTGTAGTATCCTGGTTTATCCCTGTTGCCTCTCTTAAACAAAGGATGACCTTGTCTTCTGGCACATCAGCATAGCCAAAAAAGATCAATCACTTCCCTTGCTTTCCTCAGTATCCTGGGATAGATCACATCAGACCCTGGGGGCTTATCTACCTTAATACTACATCAAGACATCCATCCCCTCCCTTAAACATTATCGGCCTGCCTGAGAATTGATTGAAAGGTAGCCAAAATTGCTATGGTCACATCTTACCCTATATTATTTTCCATTAATATCAACACATGTAAATGCTGTGTACTTGGTATCATGACAGGCCAAGTATTTCCATGTTTTTGTGTCATTAACAAAAGACACAATTGGCGTGTAGACACTAATGATTCAGATTGCAAAAATCAGGTGAATCTAGCTCTGAGATTGTAAAACTTATAAAAGTAACTATTTCACACCAAGCACTATTTCACATCTTGTACATCTGATCTTAACATCAGAATATGTGAACGTATGGCACTAGAGGATGCAGTGAATAATTACTGGAATGAGATATTTCAATTAAGAAGATAGAACTATTGAATCTGGGGATGTTCAACTTGGAGCAGAGGCGGTTGAAAGGAGATCTGATGATCAGAGACGTTTAAAAACAATTTGAAATAGGTTTATATAATTCAAAACATTTAAAATATTTCAAAAATAAAATAACTTGTAATTGTCAAAAAACAATCAAAAGTGTTAATTTATTGAAACTAAACTAATACTGTCCCCAGATACTGTTTTCCCTCTTGATTGCCAACCACATTTTGATGGTTGGGATTGTGCTAGAATTTCAGCTCGTAACTCATGTTAGGCTGAGGATACTAATACAGAACACATCTGATCTTTCAGCATGGGATAAATGAACTCCACGCATGACTCAATACCAAGTCCAGTGTCACAGCTAGAGCTCGGGTCTACCTGTATGTTGTAAAGTTTCATGCTGGAATTCTAAGATGTAGAACTTAGGAACACGCTGACCCATGCAATCCTCTTAGCTAGTAGCTCTCTCCAGAACTGCCTGCAAACTCCACCCAGTGCCTGTAAAATATTAAAATAAATGAACATTTGATGGAAGTCCTGTGGTTTTCTACAATAGCAAGTGGATGTGCTGATAAAGTCATTCGTACTTTAGGCACTGAACCAGCTTTGGAATCTGTTACTCATGCTGAGATGCAGATGTTAGGTGCTAAAATCCCACAAGGACCTCGCTCAAGTGTCGGTTTCATCTGTGCAAAGCCAGGCAGTGAGTGTCAGGAAACAAATTGATGGTGGTAGGAGATCAAAGCCGAGCACAGTCCCATCCTTGTTCACTGCCCTCATAGGCCATTTTTCAGCAGATGTTATGGGATAGGGATCACAGCAGAAATTTCATTCACTGTCTTCCAAGTAGAGGAAAACTGAAACCAACTGCAGTAAGCCTCACAATCAATAAGCACATAACTCTGCTCAGTCTTTTGTATTGCACAAAGTAGAATAGTTACCCACAGTAACTTAGTGAGATCCAACTTGACTTCATGAAATGAAGTACAGTGACAGCAATTGCTAAAGCAGAGTTTACTGCTTCCACTTACTGCTGCTGAGCGGCTTGGAACATTGTTAATTGTTACAGCTAACAGCAGTTACCATCCTGCATTCATTGTTACCTTTATATCCACCCTCTATTCTGGAGTCGATGCTTCATAACACTTCCCCCATTTCTTTATTGACATCTCCTCCTTCAGCTTGCCTTATAAAAATGCACTTCAGCTAAATTATCAGTCTCTCCTCCTTACATGCCATCTTAACCAAAACCCACATTTTTTATTATTACACCTCTACACCTCTAAGAGTTATCTGGATATTTGACTATACAGGAGCACCAAGCACACAGAAGATATTCTTCCTGCCTCAATACAAATTCATTGGGAACTCAGTGAATTTTAAACCAGGAAATATCATGAACAAATTCTGCTCCCGTTTTGTTGTGATTGACTGGCTATACTGGAGGATCAAAATGTATTTTAGCTAAAAGCCTCTTGTTTGTCCTGCTCAATATCATTAATGTCTTTTGAGTTTCCCCAACAATTTCTTCTATGAATACATCAAGTCAGGCTGGAGCCAGTCCACTAGTTCACTGTCAAGTTTATCTCAATACACAGTCATCCCAAATACCTTCATTTTCCTGGTGTGTAATGGAAGTTTTATTGCTCATAAAAAGCTTTGTGTCATTTAACTATAAACAGAACAGATGGTAAGTTAGTTTCAGGCAAAATGTAACCGCATTCCTCAAAGTGCACAGGCCATCATTAAAGAGGAGGTTATAGACCAAATTCTTTTATCTTTCCCTTCCTATCATACATTCCTTCAGAAATGTAGCAGGCCCTAAGCATCAGATTACAACCACTTTACCTTTGCGTGGTTTAATTGCAGCAGAATGTTCCTGACAGCATAACATGTAGGAACTCTTTCATTTAAAGAATTAAAATCTTTACCCACTGAATTGCTATACTAATTGATGTTTTTGCTCCATAGATATATTGTTAAGATTCTTTTATTCTAACAATGCTTCGACTATCCTTCCTTTTTGTAAAAACCTATGTTTTAAGAAATATATTCAGGTAGTAAAAAGCTGCTGTTAGCAAGACCAGGAACGATAACAATGTACTTGCAAGGTGTTTCATTTTCGGTATATTTTCGAGAATCTATGATGAGATGGTTTATTTTCTAGCTTTCTGTCCTTGAGTTATGATCTTCTTGGCAACCAATACTAATTAACTGCCAGTCAGAATTTTGGACGTTGTCAGTTGATTGACTGAAGTTATAAAACGGATTCAGCTTTGAATTAGTATTCCACAGGGAAACATTTTAATTTTATGATTGTTATCCTACTTTGAGTGAGCAACTGCCCCTGATATAGAGAGGGACTGTACAACTGCCTTGCTCATTTCCTGAGACTGAAGAACAGTAACGATATTTCCGATATCCTATGAAAGGTTGAGAGTGAAGAAAAATCAATGATAATCTGTGTATTCTAAAAACTCTGTCAATCAGAATTTTTAAAGTTATATCATAATGTAAGAATTAATAATATTTAGAATTTATTTTTCTCTAATGAAAAAACCGTTTCTCTTGCAAGCAAACAAAGTATTTGTAGCAGCTGAATTTCCTAGGCTTCCAGATAATTATTAGCTGGTGAAAATAAAATGGTAAATAAGTCTTGCTTGGATACGTTCGTAAATATGAGACGTATCAGTAGAAATCCAGATAACAATACACCTTCCGTTAACAACTTGTTATGTCTAGTTCTCTTAAACTAACTGCTCATCTTGCAGTCGCAACCACACAACTGATAATGCAACAAGGAAAGGAAAATGTCTAACCAAATCGTGGAAGAAATGTCCATCCTTAAAATGTCAAAGTAAATTGGATCCAGGTAGTTTCCATGAAAATATATGGAGAATTTTTAACTCATACCATTGAAATAATTACTTGATAACTATAACCCCCATTACTGTTCATGATACAGTAGAAGAACAATAATTATATGTTATGTAATTGGAAAAAACATTGTGAAGCATTCAGTTGCCTAAATGTCAGAACAACTTTTCTTTGGTGAATTAAAAGTAGGCAATATGTTTTGTTTTTATATATGATTATAAAATGAACTCTCATTTTGAATCACAATATTCAGTTGCCCTTTTGTTATTGCTATTTTTGGGAGTTTTTGAATCGGGGCAGCACGCAGATAACAAGCACTGAGCTGAACTGAATGTGTCTGAACTCTTTGATTCTGTGTTTTTAGCTCTTTCTTTGTTGCCGTTTGTGTGATTTGTTTTTGCACCGGGGGGGGGGGGTTAATGTTTATACCTTGAACGGGGTCCATGGTTTTCTTTGTTTCGTGGCTGTCTGTGGGAAAAATGAATCTCAGGATTGTATACTGCATACATTCTTTCAACAACAAGTGTACTTTGAATCTTTGAAAATATTTTCATGATATTTTAACTTGAATAAATGACACGTTCAGAACTAATTCTTGCTTTGCAATGTGCAGTATAGCAACTTGCATAAAGGCACTTGAGCCAGTTCAGTATTTACAAATCCACTTGGGATATCTTAAGATTCAGGAAAATTTCCTTCAAAACATTCTATTGTGCTCCATCAGGATCAGCTGCTCAAGTAATTTGTTGCTGGTTTACCTCTGTCTTGGAAGATGGTGGGCTTGTCCCCTCCTGAGAGTTGTGCACATATTCTAGGCAGACACCTCACTACACAGCTGAAAGAATGCTGGGTGGCTGGAGGGCTTTCAGATGTAATTTAAAGCAAAGTTTTGTCAGCTGTCTCAGATGTAAAAGGCCCTTTGATAATATTCAAAGAGCGGGGTATTCTCCCAGTAAAATTGCCATTGGATTTTTTTTTTGCTTCTACCAAAGCCTCGAGCAATTGATATGGTCAGGAGGCAGGGAGGTGGTGGGTTGCTCTTGGTGACAATTGATGTGGCCATTTGTTTCAATGGTGAACACACTTTGGCTCCTGCATCAGCGCTTTTACAACAGCAAACTTCACCCAGTGGAAAACACTTTGGTTGTTCTGAGGTGTAATTTGTCCTTTTTTGCACAATGGGTGGACAATTAGAGTTAATGGAAGGAAGAGGCTCTGAGAGAATCCCAGTCTTCAGCCATGGTGTGGCCCAGCATGAGGGTGCAAAAGTCAGAGTGAAAATATTCACAATAATTTCCCCCAGGTATGCTAAATGAGTGATCCCTCTCAGCTTCACCCACTAAGACATAATCCTGTCTTCAGCCAAATCAAATCACCCATGATTTCATTAAATATGGGTGTAGGCTTGAGGAGCTGAATGGCCTGCTGCTTCCAATTTGTAATCCACTCACATGTAATATCAAGAGGCAATTGAGGGAACTGGATACAGCAAAGACTATGGGACCAGATGATAATCTGGGCTATAGTACTGAAATTTATGCTTCAGAACTCGTATCTCTATTTCAGAACAGTTACAACTTCAACTTAACAATTTTGCTTACAAAAGGCAGGACAAATCCAATGTGGGTAAGTACTGTCCTTTATTTTAGAGGAATAGTGTTAGAAGCACTACATGGACTGAGCAGCTTGGTGAATTTTCCTATTCATGATCACATTGTATCGATTCTGACTTGGAAGTTTTTAAGTGCAGTGGAGGCAAGGACAGCATCAGAGTCGGAGTAACTGCTGCTGGAAATTAATGAGTTAATTTTCTGTCAAACGTTGTCAGACTTTAAGTTACTAACTTCAGTTTCCCACTCTATATAAACGGTGCCATAGCAAAATGAATAATCAATCAGCATTCATTGTATAAGTTACTAACAGAGAAAATCAATATCTTAATTAGCAACAGATAACCAAGCACTTCGCAAAAACACTAGAACAGTGCACCTGCATCGATAATATTGACAGTAGTTTTTACTGTTCTCAAAATTGGGCATTGTTTCCCATGAGTAGTTTATCTTTCCTTGCTATAATCATTTGGAAATTTCCACCACACTCTTGTGATTTTGGCATGGAAAACATCCATACCTTTGTTCATTTCTAGTGCTCTTGAGTTGGATAGGTGTATTTGAACAGCTGCACAATGTGGATTAGGCTACAGTAACATCTATTGAACTTTAATGTAAAAATGCTGCAAGAACTCAGCAAGGTAGGTAGCATCTACGGAGAGGATAAACAGTTGACATTTCAGTCCTGATGAAGGGCCTTGGCCCGAAAAGTCAACTGCTTATTCCCATCTATAGATGCTGTTTACTTACTGAGTTCCTTATTTAGTTGTGTCAAAAGGATCTGTGATATACATTCGATGAGACATCTTCCTCAAGATGTGACTCCTTATAAATAAAGATTAATTTCTTAGCCATTTATGAATTAATGAATCAAATCAGAGTTGAAGGCAGGAGAAAAATATGAGTGGTTCAGTAAATGTTTGAATACAACTTCTGAGTTCACGTAATATCTTATGTTTCTGAATGTCTTGGCCAAGCTTCATCCATTTAAGCCCCACTCAATCTGTCCATTATTCTGTGCGCTTTAATCAACAGCAGCAACTCTGTATCGACAAAGTGCTGTAAGTGGACACTGCATTATGTGTGGTGCACGGAATTACTAGAATTACATGAGATACAGGGGAAGGCATCACACAGGATCAATGGTCAAGAATCATGAAAATTGCTAAAACCAGCCTTGTGCTGATCACTCATACTAAAAGTCTAAATTATTCCATACTTTCCAAATCTCTGGAGGTTCTCAAATTCATTTTTTGTTGATTTGTTTTGACATGATTGATCTGAGAACACAAATGGACATGCTTAATTGTTAAAAGATAGCCATAACACATTAGAAGTACAGATGACATATTTCGACCAAATCTATTTACTGGAATAGAACAGCAGTTCCAGCAAAATGATCAATGAGTTGTGTTTTTGACGGAAGGGTTCAGTAATAGGTTAACTACTTACCTTTTTGCTTATATAAGGATTCCATTCAGTAATGTAACTTCTTATATGAAAAATCTAGAAACATGAACAATTTTTCAATTTGATTTTAACGCAGCAAAAAATTGTCCTTTGCTCTTTGATCTGTTTGCAAAAATTAGGCACTCATGAAATATTTAAAATTAATAGGGAAAATTAAATTTTTCTTTAAAACATCACTCACAAATTGCTTTCAAGCTGAATGTTTTGTTTTGATATTTAGATTTGAGGCCAACTCTGTAGGAAATATATGCAGTAGCATGCTATGTTTTTCTTGGCAGGTCATAAGTCTTCATTACCAGATTTTAAGAAAACACACACATTTGATGGATTGAATTGGCGGAGACAAACCAACTATGTTTTGTTAAGTCGAAGTATATTTTAATGTATGAATATGAAAATCCTCTGGATTCTTATCTGAAACGAATAATGTGAAATGTACATTTTCTGTCTTGCACATTGCTGCTGTAATACTATAAAGTCAATGTCACAGTAAAATTGACTTTCAGCACTTCTTTATTTCCAGTTAAATACAGAGGGACACAGATTGCAAAGCCCCATATATTTAATGTTAGTTCCACAAGTGCTGTTTCAAGGTGTACCAGTCATACTTCACTACAAAATATTATTGAAATAAATTACTTGAAGGGAAATGCTTGATACTCTCCATATCTTACGTCATTCAATAATAGTATGAAATATTATAGAATCAGTTTTCCTTTTCATTCTTCACTGAGTTGAAAGGAGTGACTGATTTTCATTGAAGGTACCTCTAGTGCCTCACTGACCAAATTGGATGCCATTGATTATAGGTATTCTCAGATCCATACAGTGCATGGGGTTGAGGTAATGTTAAAGGACCTCACACTCTCATTTTGACATTGTAACTGATATGGGGCATTAGAGCCTATAGTGTGTTACTTTTGAGTGTGGGGTTCTATTCTATGGTGATGGTGGAAGATAGAGCATTGACACTTGTGGTATCACTGTGGTGTTGGAGGGTAGGGACATGTGCTGCAGTCAGTGGGCAGGGAAAGCACTGGAGGTCTGGATCTTCAGTCAGGTTCATGAAGTGGGATCTGGCTAAGGATAGGGCAGTCAGTGAAAAACGTAGTATAAGATTGCAAATTGATAGCTGCACTGGAAAACTAGGCAGGTGATGGGATGGGAAGATCAGGGCACTAGAGCCTGGGCCTCACAAGGTTATGTTGGTTGAAGCTCTGCCCCAGGTAATTGAGATCAAGATGGCTGAGTGCTGTGTGGTGGCCATATTTACACAGAGTAAGATAGGGTGAGCTGAAGGGGTCTCGGCCCAGTGCTGGTCTGTGAAGTGCAGGTCATCCAGGAAGTAACTGATTACGCCTTAGTCCAAAGTCCTCTCTGTAAAAGGAAAGTTGCACAGGAAATTATATCCTGTTTGCTTATCATAGACATGGTATCAGAGGGACAAAATTGATTCACGTTCAGAAGCATGTGGCTGAATTTTCAAAAGAGGCCGAAGTGGTCATTGTCCCTTTTCACTCTGGAATTTTATATTCAGTTCTGAATTCCTGGGTATGTGCTGTTACAAGATTTTCTGTTTGGTGAAAGTAGTGTTTCCCATGAATTTGCCAGCAAGAACTCACAAGCTAATTTAAGAGCAATATTGATGCCAGCCATCGGGGAAAACTAGGGAAGGGAAATAATTAGGTTATCTGCTGTATGCAGAAGTAAAATATGGAATATCAGTGCTAGTTTCTCTTTCTGAAACTTGTTTGGGCAGTAGCTCTTGGCTGGAATTAAACATTTTAGTTTCTTGACCAAGGACCATTTTTTGACAGTGAGCCTCAGGAGACTGTTCAAACATGGAGGTTCTGCTGCCAAGCCCAGCACTTCTCTGAAAGCTGCAGCTGGCAAGCAGGATTAGAAGCTCAAATAGAGCTTTCCTTTTTCTAAACCATGACATTTGTCTTGTTTTAAAATTTGCTTAAAGATAATCTACACAACCATAAGCAATAATTGACATTTTGTTCAGATGGCGATTATAAGTATTTGAAAATAGTATGAAGTAAGCATAAATATTGTTTGTGTATCATAGTAGAAAATAGCACAAAAGCTGTTGGCTTCTATTATCATTTCAATTCATTTCTTTGCTCAGGTGACTATTTATGCTTACTGTTTTCCATAGTCAGTGCCCCCTCTCTGTGTATTTGAAAGAAAGGAAAGCCTGCATTTAGAAGGCAATATGGTATTTCCTCTGAACCAGTGATTTGCCCAGTGGCTGTTTTGTGTAGTTCTTCATTGGTTCTATTATATTTCTTTGTTCTACTGTGAATACCTGAAAGAAAAATGAATCTCAGGGTAGTATATTGCGACATATACATACAATACTATATACTCTGAACTAAAGTGATTTACACCCAATTAGCTAGATGTCAAAATGTAATGAAGCGATCAGTTTGTGCAGAGCAAGGTTCCAGAAATGGATTTGTCATAATGTTAATCTTTTGAAATGATGTTGATTGAGGGATGAATATTGATCAAGGTATTGTGGATAATTCCCTAGCTGTTATTAAAATAGTGCAATGGGATATTTTCTGTCAATCTGAGAGATGCAGATAGGACCTAAATTTGACAGCTCATTATAAAGGCAGCACAGCACAATGCTCGTTCTGCACTGCACTGGAGTGTCAACCTTAATTTCTGAGCTTAAGTTTTAACAGTGAGACTTGAATCCACAACTTTCCAACTCAGAGATTCGAGTGCTATCAGTTGAGTTATGGCATAAAGCTGTGACTATTGATGTCTTGTTTAGTTCAGTTTGAAAGTGATGGACTTTTTAGTCAAAGTAGTTGGAATCAATGACAGCACACTTTTGATAAAAAGAAGACTGGCTCTCTGAGACAAATTTAATTTGAGTACATCATTGCATCTAGTGATATTGGCAAATAACAGCAGGGGCACGGCCTTTAGTGACAGCAGGAATCAATCTTCAATCAATGTGAAATCATTTGCACAGGCTACAGAAGGCCATGTTCTCAATTGACCTGAAAATGGATTTCCTTAAGACTCAACATCCTTAAAAATGTAAACCGAGCACATTCTGCTCCTTCTTAAGGCACATTCAGTATTTGAAGTCAGATGCCAGAAACTTCAGGTGCAAAATGTGCAAAGGTTCATGAATACTGGGAAAAGAATCAACATTTATTCCTACTGCATACATTCTTCAAGAAAGCAGTTAAGTTGGAAATTGTCTTGGTTAATGGGGAAATATATTGAATTTCACTGAAGATCATTTAAAAAAATGCCCCTGCAATGCCTGCAAAAGATTATTTCTGCTTGAAGTCTCATATTTAGCGAGTGAATTAATTTCTAAAGGTAATCTACTGTATTTATTCCACTCAGCTCCATCTTCTGTTGGCATAATTCAAGCTAAAGAGATAACAAGACATGGTGTTACTTTGGTCTGGCCAGAACCTGAGAGACCAAACGGTGTTATACTGGAGTATGAGATCAAGTACTATGAAAAGGTTAGTGATCTGTAGCTGTCAAGTTACATAAATTATTATTTGTTATTTAGAGATACAGCTTGGTAACAGGCTCTTTCTGCTCAACAGGCCCACACTGCCTAATCACATCCTTGTGAACAGTTAACGTACTAACATGCCCAATCACATCCTTGCGACCAGTTAATGTACTAACTAGTACATCTTTAGAATGTGGGAGGAAACCCATGTGGTCATGGGGAAAATGTGCAAACTCCTTACAGGTGGTGGCAGAATTGAACCTGGGTCATTGGTGCTGTAATAGCATTACACTAACCGTAGCGCCCGAATGTACAATATTTACAAAATATACAATACCACAGTGCATTGAGCCTTTACCAGCGCTTTCAAACAGTGGTCATACTTGTTCATTTGCTCATATTTTTTTCTTTCGGTTTCTTCTTAAGGCATAGGCAGATCGTAGGTTCATAAGTATGCAGTTTGCAACAGTAAATGTAATCTCTCTACCACAATGAACTGAAAAATCATGTCAGTAAGCTCTTTTTAGAACCTCCTTTCCTCCCTGGGGTAGAGCACATACTGAACACAGAACTAACGTATTTTTTAGTCTGTGTGTTAATTCATTGTATTACCATTTCCTTACTAACATATGATTGATTTCTTTGTAGGATCAAAATGAACGCAGTTACAGGATTGTTAAAACTCTCTCCAGAAATACAGAAATCAAAGGCTTGAACCCCTTAACAGCCTATATGTTTCATGTTCGTGCACGAACAGCTGCAGGATATGGCGAGTTCAGTGCCCCATTTCAGTTCATAACCAACTCAGGTATTAAGCAATTCAGATATCTTTTCAGTCAATGCTGTTCCCATTGATTTTCTCAATTTACGTTGCATATTATATTGAGCTGCGTCTGTAAGCAATACCTACCCAGAAACATCTTTGCGTCTCCTGTATGTGACCCCTGTGTGTGGCAGAGAGTGCCAACAAGCTATTCAAAAGTAACAGCTTTTCAGTTCAAGCTACAACTGCCCTTCAACCTATGGGGCAGCTTACTCTTTCCAGGCTGGGTAACTGTCAGTAGGTGAACTCAACTGATACGGTAGTTCTGGCTGAGCCTAGCTGAATTCAGCAAAGATCCGTAATTAACTCGGGAAGATGTGATCATGTTCTTCTTGACTGAGCCACATTAAAGTTTTAATGTTTCATTAAATTCAACCCCATCTCCAATTTTTCCTATCTTTCAAAGCAAAGTGTCTCTATTGATCAATGCAAATATTCTGCTCATCTCTAGCTCCTTCAGCTATCATTGGTGATGGTGCCAGCCCCACAGTTTTGCTGGTGTCCGTGGCTGGAAGTGCAGTTCTACTTGTGATACTCATCTCAGCCTTTGTTATAAGTAGGAGGTAAGATCTGATTCTTTCAATCAATGCACCAGCTGCTCGACGACTGAAAGCTAAAGACATGCTACTGACAATTTTTTTCTTTTTCATGCATGTGCTGTGAATATATTTTTGGCAAAGCCAGTTCTTATTATCCATCTGTAATCTCGCTTGAGCAACTGTTAGTGAATCGACTTACTGACTTCATGAATCCCCATACATTGTTTGGATAATCTACTTCCTGGTTTGTTGGGGGGGCGGGGGGTTGCGACAGAATTTGGACTCAGTGATAATCAATGGGATGATCTCCTATTTCCAAGATGGGATGCTGCTTTATATTAAGTGTGTTTTGCTGGTGATGCTGTTTTATTTGAATGGCGGACCCCTTGGTTGTAGAAGTGAGGGACTAAAGTGATGTTGTTGATGATCTGATGCAGTTCTTCTTGTTACAAATTGTAGCCAGAATGCATGAGTGGTGAAGAGTAGGAGCATCTGAGCTGGTAGATGGGAGTAGACCATTTTGTCCTGGACAGTGTCGGATGCTTGAAAGATATTGGAACCACACTCACTTAGGCACACAGTATTCCATAGCGTTTCTGATTGTTCATTTTCACTGATGAAGAGAGAGATCATGGGGGAGTAAAAAGCTGAGCCACTTGCTGTGGAACATCCTGGTGTTGTAATCAGTACTAATCTATTTATCATCATGGTGATGTGGGTTTCTAGGTTACAGGTGGTCAAAGATTCAGCAACAGTGGTCAGGTAGTTAGACTACTCTTTGTTGAATAGGGTTACTACTTGTCGATAATGTCACAAGAACATTGCATGACATTTTATCCATCCAAGCCCAAATGTGCAGGCAAGAAAAGACTGTTGAAAATCCAAGGACTTATGATCAAAACTGACTACCATCAAACCAGCTGTGATTATCCTGACATCTGGCATAGCTGAGGGAAGTCATTGATGAAGCAGCTGCAGGAACACACCCTGAGCAATTCCTACACTGATATCCTAGAACAGAGATAGCTAATTTACAACAACCACAATAATCTTTTTTTGTGCATGGTATAATTATACATTGTACAGAGATTTCCCTTTTTATTCCCAGTTAAATTTGGCTTTTTGGACATTAAGTTTTCACATTATTGCCTCTGAGTTACCTTGACAGAGCCCTTGAACTTTTCACATCTTAATTCTTGCTGCTTTGTTCTCACCTAATCTCATTCTAAATAGACCAAGGATAGAGTAACCCTGGCCCTCCTGTTCCCACCAGCCTCCATTTTCAATAGATCATTCTTCACAATTTATGCCACCTTCACTGATAATTCCATTGCTAGGCAATTTTCCCTTCTCTTCCCAGCATTCCAAAGAAGTCATTCTGTTTATAGCTTCCTGGTATTTTATTCTATCTCCAACAACCTTTCTCACAGTCCTTTCCTGCGCCGCTGGAGGGGATGCAGCACTTGTCATTTTGCCCCTCCTTCCCTTCCACCATCCAGAAACCCAAATAGCCTTTGCAGGTGTGTCAGTAATTGACTTGCATTCTTGCAAATGAATGTACCACACTTGGTGCTCACAATGTGGTCTTCTCTATATTGGAGAAGTTAAATGCCAATTAGTTAATTGTTTGGGTGGTACTTCTATTCAGTCTGCGTAGGCAACTCAGCACTTCCAGTTGACTGTCACTTTAGTTGTTCTTTCCACTCCTAATTGGCTTTCTGCATTGTTCCATCAAGGAAAGACACCTCATCTTCTTTTTGGGTACATTTTAGATATCTTGCTCTGACTACTATTTCTCAGAGCTGACCCATTTTACTCTCTTCACAGAAGCTGCCTGATTTGCTGGCCATTTCTAGTTTTCTTGTTGAAGTTTCCAGAACAGCTCTGACCAGCATTTCACAGCTCTCACAATGTCCCTTATCTTGTTTCTGCTCTCTCACCCTTCAACTCACTTAACTATTAACAAAATGATTCCACTAAAATCGGATCACTTCAGCAAACCTGGCTTCAATCTTTATTTAAGATTGATCATAACTTTGTCTAGATTACAAGGGGCTAAAATTGCTCTCAGCCAGAATAGCTGACAAAATGGGAACTAGCAGATCACCAGTTTTAAACTACACCTGATTTTCTTTTCTTTTGCAGTGAAGATCAATGTTGCTACTGATTAGGCTACACCTGGTACCATAAAATTATACTTCCACTGAGAAGGAAGAAGTTGAAAAGCAAAACAAAAGCCCTCCAATGGACCAATCTGTCTACTATTTCTAAAAGAAATTCCAAAATATAACTGAAAGCAATTTTTTAAAAATATCAAACTTCAGTATTCATTAAATATCATATGATATTGACTTGGCGTCTTATGATACAATAAAAAAAATTCTTGTTTGCATTAACCTGGGAAAGCATATCACAGCAAAATACAACTTTACTCAGACCGCTTAAAATTTCCAAAATACTCTGCAGGTCGCTTGTATTTCTTGCCAAACTCCAACTCTGGTAACCTTGAAACATCTGTCAGGTTATATTATTCTGAGTAATACATCATGAATAATTGTACAGAGATATTCTAACCTGAAGCTGTTTCCAGGAAACAAAGCAAAAAGTAACAGACAGCATAATTTGCTGAGAAATCTTTATTAAAAGCCACTGTAATAGGACGTAGTAATGACAAGCATGATAGTTTAATATCACATCCATTTATTTTGATGGCTTTATTATTTAAGACAGGATTGATGGCACTATTCATTGGAATTCTAATTATGACTTGCCACCTAAGAGCATTGAGATTCATTGAATGTAGAAGCTGATGAATTCTGTGCTATAAATACTGTTATTCTCAGGCTTTGATAAACAGGATCTGGTGATTGGCTCTCCATGGATCATTCTTAGAAAATGAAATGTTCACCTTTGGCCTCATTGATTTTTTTTGTATCAGATGGAAAATTGTCAGAAGAAAACTGGTGGGGTAACCAGTTTTGCCATGTCGGGAGCAATCTTGTGCATTTGCTGTTCAAAGGTGAACTACTGTTTATGTTACTACAAAGGAGCCTTAAATCTGGTGATAACAGCCATGCTTGTGGATCGCAATAAATCACAGATGGAAATCGATTGAATTCTGCTCCTTGCCTTTTAAAGATTGCTTTTTATTTAAAGTACTTCAGCGCTGTTTACTTATGGGTGAGCCAACTAATCTGTCAAAGCCCAAAAATCTGTAATAAACTGGGGGAAAAGCAAATAGGGAATGTTTGCAGGGCTATGGAACAAGTCAATAGTGGAATAAGTAATAGATTTGGACAGGAATGTTATGGAACTACATTCTTTTTATATAGAAACAGTTGCAGCCAGGTGTCATGTGGATGGGCATTGCGTAGATGTTGATAAAGTGGAAGAGGAACAGGAACGACATTGTTTCAAGCTTATTCCAATTCTTTACATCAGTTCTAACATACATGCATCACTGAAAATTAGAATTTCTGCTTTATGTGCATAATTAATTTGGTATTTGGATTTCAGGAGGATGTAATAGGTGAGCAGGTTGTTTTGATGTAAGAATACTTACATAGGATTTATATTTGCTTGAAAGAGCAATTGAAGCAAAATGTGATTTCCTGATGTTTACTGGAAGGAGGCAGATAAAATGAGTAACTAAAGACATCAGGTATGAATGCTTAAGTATGTAGCTATAATTTTAATTTGCCTGTGAATTTTTGATTCTGTTAGCTATAGCAGTATGCAGAATACACTGAATTGGAAATTGGATCCCATGTTGTTACACTTATTAGTTTGAGTCATGTATGCTCCAGAATTTCCCATCGCAGTGCTTCTGACAAAATATTTGTCATTCCGTTTCGGATGATCTCGTGCTCATTCAGAAATGCCCAATAATTTCTACACATTTATGATGTGTTATAGTAGACAACATAGACCATATAGATTCCAGCTTATTTCATGATTTATGTTAGATAGTCAAGCATAGCATTGAATACTCAAATGACCATATTATTCAGGGGTAGATGATTTAGTTGAAGTTGAACTATGTTTGGTTCAGCTTCTTTTGGCAGAGAACAGAAAGAATTAAATGTTTTTTTCTTTATCCAGAAAAGGTTAAGTATCGATTAGGTACTGAAATTAATATTAATTAACTAAGGACTTGGAGGTATTTGATAAAGGGAGCACAGGTGGGGATTAAAATTACTTCCCCTTCAATTTATAATAATTTAGAATGCAATATTGGTAGAGGCAGATTTAACAACTTTAATAAGCAAGTTGTTTAAATACCTGAAGGTGAAGTATTTCCAGGCATTTGGGATTATATAATTTAGTGGGAATAATGGAATAAATATACTGAAGAGAAGGCAAACACTTTATGGACTTTTTGGGTTCTTCCTCTGCTTAAACATTCACTGTGACATCCAAATCCAGCCGATGTAATACATCAACAATTTCAAAAAGCTTTGAATAAGCTGCCACACAAAAGTATATTAAACAAGAGTAGAGCTAATATACTGGTGTGTATCGAAATGGTTATTTAAAGTCAAATTCAAGTTTATTGTCATCTACATCTGTATGCACAGGTACAATGAAAAACGTACATGCAGCAATATCAAAGATACATAGCAACTATAAACAGCATTCTGAAGAAAAAATCATAAATTAAAAGTAAATGATTCTGAATTTTTACATGAAAGAACACAGGTTAGAACAAAAGTTCTTCTTTAAGTGCAAAGTGATCATAGTATTGCTGAACTGCAATAATTTGGGTTATGTCAGTTGGTTCAAGAACCAAATGATTGAAGGAAAGTGACTTTTCTGCAACTTGGTGGTGTGGGACATCAGGCTTCTGTGCTTCCCTCTTGATGGCAGCTCTGCGAAGGTGGCACGGCCTGGATGGTGGGGATCTTTGATGATGGATGCTGCCTTCCTGAGGTAGTCTCTTGTAGATACTACCAGTGGTGGGGAGGAATGTGCCTGTGATGCATTGGGCTAGGTCCACAACTCCGCAGTTTCTTATGTCCCTTTCCATTTGAAATGCCATACCAGACAGTAATGCAGCCAGTCATTTACAGGCTAGGAAGTTGGGAGCAGTGGAATGTTGCTGGACTCTGAGGATCTCGATGCTCACAGTCTAGACCCATGCTGTGAGTGAGAGGATGGAGTGTAATATATCCAAAGTTGCAGCAAAGATGGGTGGGAGTATAACCTCTGAAACAGATGCTGATAGGCTTCAGTCAGCTAAGCAAATGAAATCCAATACGGAAATATGTGAGATCATCCATTCTGGTAATGAAAAAAAACAAGTATTTTTTAAATTATCTGATACCTCAGGAATTGAAAGGTGTGAAAGAGCTTGTAAATGCATCATTCAATGATAACACACAGAGATAGCAAGCAATTGGAAAAGCAAACAGTATGTCGACCTTTGACTGAAGGAGTATTGAGTACAAGACTAGAAATGTCTTGCACCAATTATATGAATTCTAATACCAGTGCTCCAAATATGTTGGATACAAGTCTGGTCTCCCTACCAAAGAAAGTTTAAATTTGCAAAAGTGAGGTTCATGAAGTTAATTTGTAGGATGCTGGGTTTGTTGTATCAGGAAAAATTAAAAGCTGGCTCTGTACTCCTTTGAATTTAGAAGAATGTGTAAGGATTTTATTGAAATGTTCATCACATCCTGATGAAGAGTCTCGGGCCGAAACATCAACAGTTTACACAGTTCCATAGATGCTGCCTGCCAGCTGAGTTCCTCCAGCATTTTGTGTGTGTTGCTAACATTTTTACATGACTTGGCAGAACTAGTATAGAGATGATGTTTACCCTGAGTGGAGTATCTACCACAAGGGAGTATCTAACAATGAGGGAATGATTATCCATTCAGAAATTATGTTTTGTTTTAAATTCCAAAGAGTAGTGAATCTTTAGAATTCTCTGTCCAAGAGATCTGAGGAGGATCAGTAATATTCAAGACAAAGATAGATAGAGTTTTGGTTAGTATGGGAAAGTGATGATGAGATAAAAGATCAGCCATGACTTTTTTAAATAGTAAACAAGATAATAAAGATTGAATGGCCCACATTGTTGTCCAATGCGGCTTCCTATTGAAAGTCTCTTTGTGAAATGCTTTACACCAATTTGAGTGAATTATCAAAGCCTACCTTATTTGAATCACAGCTGATAACGATGCTGTTCCATCACAGTGGGAGAGTACACACTGAGAATTAATTCTGATGGAAAGAGTATGGGCTTGGATGTCCCCATTGCTAGCATTGTGTTTATCCACTTGCCGACATAATGCTAATCTACACTGAAACAAAGTATTTTTAAATGATCCACATGGAGCATCTGATAGCTGTAAATAACTTCCTACAGGTTAGAGCAAGACCCCTTCCCATGTACTATTTGTTAAACTATACTGAGGTCACAAACAAGGATGTTAAGTTAATCTTGTATTTGGATTTAAAAACATTGCATGACTTTTTTTATTCTTGTTTTTCCAAATGAACAAAAGCTCTTAATTGTCAAAATTAACACAAAGGTTTCATTTTCTGGCATCTTCTTTAGCTGCATAAACCTTTCACTGAATCCTGGTCAATGATCTGCTACAGAGTGATCCCAGTAATTAATCCTTCATCAGCATTCTACATATTCAAAGAAAAAGTAATCAAGGTTTACCTCCTTTTCTCTTGTACGAGCAGGGCAGATTGAAGTCAGAGGTTTGACAATATTATCAGTGAAAAGTTTACCCATTGCCAATATCTTTTATTCTCGTCTTTATCTAGTCTTTGAATAATAATGGCAGCAAGAACAAAGCATTGGCGTTGAGACTCCAACTGTTTTGCCCCCTTGAGTGAATCCAACCATGTTAATACTGTATTGTTTGTGCTTTGGCAGCCTGCAGAGGATGTCCCCTCTGTCTCACCTACAATCTGCGGACCCTTCTGACCCCTGCTGCTTATCAAAGCACTCTCTACCTGTGCCCTGTCATTCCACATAAACCTTTCTAATTACATAAGTCAAACAGTTACAAAGGCTTCCTTATTCTATTCAGGCTTAGTCAGGTAAGCCATCTCCAAATGTCAATTTATTTTCTAAGTCTGCAACTGGCTATTAACATTCATTTCCCTTGTTCCATGAGTGGCTAATGAGTTCTCCAGCTTTCTCAGTGGTTAATGATACACAGCAGTGTCTTACCCCAGGCAAAGTTCAGCAGGTGACAGTCATGCAAGTAGGGACGAGGGGGAGGAGACCCAGACCTATAATTACAAAGCAAAAAAGTACAATTGAATGTTTGAACGGTGGGGTGCATTCCCAGCTAAGCAGGTGGTCTTGAATTCCTAATTTCCGCCCCCCCCCCACCTCCCTATTGTCATTAATCTTAATGCTTTATTTTCTGTCTATGCAGACGCAGAAAATACAGTAAAGCCAAGCAGGATGCAGATGAGGAGAAGCATTTACATAATGGGCAAGGTATGTGATATTAAGCAACAATTTATACCAGAAAGGTATTTGCACTTTTGTACCTAAAGAGAATGTGTTAAAGAATTTACAGGGCTCAGCATTGTAGATCAGCCCTTTGTACTAATTCCGTTCTACTAGGTAACAATAGTCTTTCATCCTGGTGGTTATTTATTTTGAGAGCTCTGGGTAGATATCCAGGCTCAGATCTGTAAACTCTCAAGGCTGTCTTTTGAGCATTCATTTCTTTGAAATGTTATTAAAAATGTGGGCACCCTACTTGCATCACCATACTATATTGATCTGACATTAGGATAAAGTTGGAGTGGGTTTGTGAGATCAGGTAGTGTCTTTTAAGTTCTGAGCCAGGAGGACCTGCTATCTTATTTCAAGACTAACACCAGACTAATACCATACAGAAGACTGTACATAAGTTACTTCAAATACAAGTGGTTTCCATATTGTAATATTGTTGGTGCCAAATTTATGTTGTTATTAATATTCATTTCAAATCAGAGAAATGTCCTTGAGAGCATTCCTTATGCCAAATCATATAGAAATCTGCTTTGTGCCTTTAAACATCAATTCAACAAACTTCAAAGAACTCACAAATGTTGTTGTTGATAAAAGGATAACAAACTTATACTCATACCTCACAGTATGTTGGCATGTAGTTAAAAAAATACTAACCATTCTAAAATCTCAGCTGGATCTTGATCTGTGTTAATTTAGCTGAGCAACTTTAGGAAGCACAATTTGCCTCAGGCTTTGGAGCATGAAGGAACTAAGATTCCATCTCCAGATCTTTATCCAGTTACTCATGTTACAAGCTGTTATGTAAAGTCAGATGTCGAGTTTTTACAGTCCTTCAGTGGATGAAAGGCTGGCTGACAGTCAGTCAATTACCATCCAAAAACATGCATCAGGAAACAAGTATTAGATATACAAGTTTGTTCTGAAGCCAAACACTGGTGTCTGGGAGATCAGGAGAGAAAGATTGGTGAACAGATTCCTCCCTGTAAAATGCTGATATTGCTACATTATAATGGTACAGAATTAACAATGCAACATCTCTAGTAAGAGGTACAGTCGACGTTTCGGGCTGAGACCCTTCGTCAGGACTAACTGAAAGAAAAGCTAGTACTACTAGCTCTTCTTTCAGTTAGTCCTGACGAAGGGTCTCGGCCCGAAACGTCGACTGTACCTCCTCCTAGAGATGCTGCCTGGCCTGCTGTGTTCACCAGCAACTTTTACGTGTGTCGCTTGAAATTCCAGCATCTGCAGGTTTCCTTGTGTTTACAGAATTAACAATGTTTTGTTGGTTTATAATGGAAACATATATTCCCTTCACATCAATTTGCATAAACACTGAAAAATATTTTTTTTCTATTGTGTGTATTTTAAAGGGGTGAGGACATATGTCGACCCTTTCACATATGAAGATCCCAATCAAGCTGTTCATGAATTTGCCAAAGAAATTGATGCTTCTTGTATTAAGATTGAAAGAGTGATTGGTGTAGGTAAGTTATTGAGACAATATATTTATAGATTGAACCAGAGTGTATTTATGATCAGCTTTCTGGTTGGACACTATATTTTTAAACTTTCTTGTTGAAAATTGCTTGATAAAGGTGAGGCAGCAGATGCAAAGGAACAGAACTATTTTGCATACCATGATTAAGAAGGATTTAGATGCTTGCTCTTCTGCAAATCAAGGCTAATCTCAGAAGATTATAGAATCATTAATGTTTATGCTAGGTTCTCTCTGGTCATATCCTTTGAACTCCAGAGGTTAGAGATGGTCATGGAACTTCCTCCTGTTGGTTGCTTAATTGTCTTCCAGCTTTCATGACTGTATCTGGTAAAAAGAGTTTTTGTGATCTGATCCATTGGGTGTAGTATTGATTAGCTCAGTCTTTAGGGAATGGAAAGGTTGTCCGTAGTTTAGCTTTGCCACTTTAGCAGTCCATTATTAACAGCACACTGCATTTAATTAGGATAACCACCACTGCTTTGTAAACTTTTAGGTAAAAAGAAATGTTATAGATTATGGTAGAAAATAGTTCCATAGTTGTGAATTGTGACCATGAGTTTTAGGGTCACGGAAACTGGCCCGTTGGCCCATGACAAAAAACATCTAAACTTTAAAGAGACGCTTGGATAGGCACAAGGATATGAGGAAGATGGAGGGATATGGACATGGTGTAGGTAGGAGAGATTAGTGTCTGAGTGTTTTTGATTTGCTTTTTAGCTGGTTCGACACAACATTGTGAGCCAAATGGCCTGTTCCTGTGCTGTATTGTTCTATGTTCATCCACGTTTCATTAATTGGGATGAAATTAAGGCTGTTAGGATAAGTGCTTTCTACAACTAAATAAAAAAATGTAATTGCATAAAAATATGCTACAGCATTGCAAAACATTAACTAGACTACATCTGGAGTTCTCTGTTTGAAGTACCTACAACATAGGAAAAATATTTTGGCCTCGGAGGAGCTGCAGTGTAGATGGACGAGAATGACACCTATATTCCTAAGTTAAATTACGTGAAGAGATGCAGAAACTAGGGTGGAATTCCCCAGTGTTTCGAAAAGCAAGGGCTGTTCTGTTTGAAGTTTGAGATAGGAAGGAAAATTGATAGGGTAAATTAAGAACAAGTATTCTTGCTGGTTTGAGAATCTAGGACTGGAGAATGTGTACCTAAAATTTATAGCCAAAACTGTCAGCATTGAAGCTAGAAAATACTTCCAAGAAAAGGAGTAGTAGAACTTAGCAACTGATGCAAAAACTATTTGTTAATTCAATTCTTACATTGATAATTTACTGTCAAGCAAAATCATGATGTGATCTCAGGAGAAGGATTAACAGTACAAATCGTTCGGGAGACCACACTTGGAGTATTGTGTTTTGTTCTGATCACTGAACTATTGGAAGGATGTCAATTATCTGAACAGGGTACATAAAATATCCACAAGGATGTTATCAGGACTGGAGGGCTTGAGTTCTAAGAAAAGGCTGGGGCACTTTCTGGGGTGTAGGAGACTGAGGGGTGACTTTATTGTAGTTTACAAAATTGTGTGGGTCATAGATAAGGTGAAGAGTCAGTCTTTTCCAGGTTAGGGGAGTTTAAAACTAGAGGGCATAGATTTAAGCTGAGTGGGGAGAAAGGAGATCCTGACAGGCAACACTTTCTACATGGAAAGTGGCAGGTATGTGGAACAAGCTGCTTGATGAAGTGGCAAATGTGAGTACAATTGCAAGGTTCAGAAGGAACTTAGCAGTTATGTGGATAGGAAAGGCTCAGAGGCATATGGGTAAACACAGACAATGGAAGTAGCTCAGTTAGAATGACAGTTGGCATAGGTGAGTTGGGCCAAAGGATTGTTTTCATTCTGTATGGTTCTATGATTTCATCTGGAGTTAGGAGTTACTATCGAAGGAAGCTTGTACATACCATTATTTCAAAGATCAGCCATGACCTTGTTGATTGCTGGGATTGGCCCAAGGGACTAAGTCTGCCATTTTTGATCATATGTCCTATTCTTTTCCACAGGTGAATTTGGCGAAGTATGTAGTGGACGATTGAAAATGCCAGGCAAGAGAGAGATCTGTGTTGCCATCAAGACCCTGAAAGCTGGCTATACTGATAAACAGAGACGAGATTTCCTGAGTGAAGCAAGCATCATGGGCCAGTTTGATCACCCGAACATCATCCACTTGGAGGGAGTTGTTACAAAATGTAGGTCCAGTGAACGGACTGTGCATAAATGCCGTATACATTCATCTAGAAATGACAGATGGGACACTTTCTGATAAATAACAAGGGAGAAGCCCTGGAACACAAGTCATTAATCTTTGTGGCAGATTCAAATGAGTTTATGGTGCAAATTGACATTCTATCCTTAGACAGCTTGTACTAAGATTTGCAGTGAAATTAATATCTAGGTCTATTTAGGCCGGGATATTTTTTGAAACTGTGACAGACTTGGCAGGGTGTCATGGGATAGGTGAAAACAGATGGCAAGGAACTCGATATTAAGCAGCAAAACAATTCCTTTTTGTCGTAAACCATATCTAAGGCTACCTGCCTGTGAAAGGATGAGATGTTATAAATGTTCATGCACAAGAATTTCATTCTTCCCTTGTGACTAAGAAGTCAAGCTTCTCTAGATAAATGTGCAACAATTAAGCATTGCAACTCATCTGCAAGCATAGCAGTAACAGAAGAATATTTCTTTGTAAAAGCAGTTTTTAGAAATTGCTATTTAAATTTAGAGAATGTGTAACCTGACCTATTGTATCCTATTGCTTGATACCCAGCAGACTGTACAGAACCGTAATGAGCACATTTGCCCTTGTTCCTGCTTCTCTAATGGCTGTCACTTAATAAAACATTCATCTCAGCTAGATTTTGATAGGTATGATAATAGACAGTATTTAGTAAACAAAAAATAAAAAATGCAAATCAAGTCCCCAACCTTAGTTCCAGAATTGCCTCTAAGCTGTCACTTCAACACGTCGTGTTCTGACTTGAATACGAACCTGGTCTGCAGAGTTGAGACTATGTCATGTTGTAACATACAGCCATCTTTTTTCTCACTGTCCTGAAAGAGAGAAAAACTGCTATTAGCAGATTAATTGCATGTATAACTGAAATCTTCTCTTGAGACTTGCTGTGATAAAGTTAGTAATTGGGAATAAGAGTCTGCTGTGGTATTGAGCTGGGTAGACCTGTGTAATCCAGCAGGATTTTGGCACTCCTGAATTGAGGTTGTGAGAATGTGGGGGAGGAGGGAAGAAGAGCCAGATTAGTCACATTCCTGGATCCACTTGCTATCTGGTGACTGAGTTAGTAAATATAAGGTGTGGACAGGGTTACATCTATTGTGATGCCTCTCATTGTCAATAGTCGGCGAGCAGACACAGGCCACTTCTGCACATGAAGAATAGATGTTTCTGCTTAGGACTACTGGTGTCTTGCTAACTAAATTCCAAATGAACAATTTAGAGTTGGGGTAGCTTATAGTGCATTTAAATAGAATCTTAAAATAATTATCTTCAGTAATGTATCAGGAACTACATGTGTAAAATTAAACTACATTTGATTTGGAATGTAGCAGGTTTTGCTTAGTGACTTCAGTGAACAACCACTGGCATCTAAATTTTTAATGCCTTATTCCCCATTGTAGTAGCACAGATTTTACTGTTTGTACACTTGTTAAATTGACAGAGACCAGCAACCGAGTATATTCTTATCTGATTTTTCTTCCACTTTTTATTATTAGTGCCAGAGTGGAAAATAGCTCCAGTGAGTAGGTACAGCTTCAAGAAGGACCTGTGAAATCAATTTGTGGCAACATGTCATGTCCTAAAAAGGTGCAATTATGATCCCTAGAGTCGGCGTAAAGAATGGGAAGGAAAGACGAACTTCTTTCAAGCAGCTAAACTCCAGAGACATTCTCTAAATTACACAAGACCTTGCAAATATATAACTAGTAAGGGTTAATCTGACAGATGGTGTCCAACGTGTTATTCAATAAATCATCCAGACTTCTATGCATCTAGGGCATAGATTGTGGCATTTTTAATTAAATTAGATCTATCATGATAAATGACAGTACAGCCAATGTAATTCTCTGTATCTCATTTTCATCTCATTAATGGAAATGTTTGGCAAATAATTCCATTTTGTTTGAAACTCTAGGTAAACCGGTAATGATCATAACTGAATACATGGAAAATGGATCTCTGGATGCATTCCTCAGGGTAAGTCATTGTCAGGCTCTGAAGAAAATGCATTTTTTTTGGGAAAGAGACTCTTTCTAAGATGTAGTCCTGCTCTATTATCGTAGAAGTGAACTTGATTTGTGTTGTTTACAGAAGAATGACGGCCAGTTCACCGTTATTCAGCTGGTGGGAATGCTGCGCGGAATTGGCTCAGGAATGAAGTACCTCTCTGATATGAGCTATGTGCACCGAGATTTGGCTGCTCGGAATATTCTTGTGAACAGTAATTTAGTCTGCAAAGTTTCTGATTTTGGCATGTCCCGAGTTCTTGAAGATGATCCAGAGGCAGCGTATACCACACGGGTAAGGCCACACTCACCTAGCTCAACAATTGGATCTTTGTGCTGGAAGCCAGGGTAAGATGATCAAATGACCAGAGGCAGCACAACAAACTTTTGCCTTCTAACTGATGATCAAATTCTTGTTTACAGGGCGGAAAGATCCCAATCAGGTGGACAGCACCTGAAGCAATTGCTTATCGCAAGTTTACCTCAGCAAGTGATGTTTGGAGTTATGGGATTGTGATGTGGGAGGTTATGTCCTATGGAGAGCGGCCTTACTGGGATATGTCCAATCAAGACGTAAGTTTGTTTAATTTGAGTCTATTATTTTTTTAGGATAAAAGGTTGGAAGCTGTCTCCAATTGGTGCTGCACTAATAAGACATACCGATTTGAAAATCTTTTTTGTTCCGAACAGTTGGTCATCATAACTTGAGCATATTGAGATAGTAAAACAGATATTCCTGCAGATATAACATACAGATGATCAGGTATTATTGTTGTGGAGTGACATATCCATCTCCACAAATGCACCTCACTGATGTCTAGTCTACTGCTGCCTTAAATCAGCAGTTTCAGGATGACTCCGAAGCTGCAGGTGGAGGAATTTCTGAAAGGAATGGAAGTCCTGTTCTTGCGGGGGTGGGAATTTACTTTGTCCTTCCATCCCTCTCTCCTATAGCAGATGCCTCATGTTTATTTATTTATTGAAATACAGCACGGAATAGGCCCTTTTGGCCCTTCAAGCTGTGTTGCCCAGCAATCCCCCAATTTAACCCTAGCCTGATCACAGGACAATTTACAATGACCAATTAACATAGAAACATAGAAACATAGAAAATAGGTGCAGGAGTAGGCCATTCGGCCCTTCGAGCCTGCACCACCATTTATTATGATCATGGCTGATCATCCAACTCAGAACCCCGCCCCAGCCTTCCCTCCATACCCCCTGACCCCCGTAGCCACAAGGGCCATATCTAACTCCCTCTTAAATATAGCCAATGAACTGGCCTCAACTGTTTCCTGTGGCAGAGAATTCCACAGATTCACCACTCTCTGTGTGAAGAAGTTTTTCCTAATCTCGGTCCTAAAAGGCTTCCCCTCAATCCTCAAACTGGCCCCTCATTCTGGACTTCCCCAACATCGGGAACAATCTTCCTGCATCTAGCCTGTCCAATCCCTTTAGGATCTTATACGTTTCAATCAGATCCCCCCTCAATCTTCTAAATTCCAACGAGTACAAGCCCAGTTCATCCAGTCTTTCTTCATATGAAAGTCCTGCCATCCCAGGAATCAATCTGGTGAACCTTCTTTGTACTCCCTCTGTGGCAAGGATGTCTTTCCTCAGATTAGGGGACCAAAACTGCACACAATACTCCAGGTGTGGTCTCACCAAGGCCTTGTACAACTGCAATAGTACCTCCCTGCTCCTGTACTCGAATCCTCTCGCTATAAATGCCAGCATACCATTCGCCTTTTTCAACACCTGCTGTACCTGCATGCCCACTTTCAATGACTGGTGTATAATGACACCCAGGTCTCGTTGCACCTCCCCTTTTCCTAATCGGCCACCATTCAGATAATAGTCTGTTTTCCTATTTTTACCACCAAAGTGGATAACTTCACATTTATCCACATTAAATTGCATCTGTCATGAATTTGCCCACTCACCCAACCTATCCAAGTCACCCTGCATCCTCTTAGCATCCTCCTCACAGCTAACACTGCCACCCAGCTTCGTGTCATCCGCAAACTTGGAGATGCTGCATTTAATTCCCTCATCCAAGTCATTAATATATATTGTAAACAACTGGGGTCCCAGCACTGAGCCTTGCGGTACCCCACTAGTCACCGCCTGCCATTCTGAAAAGGTCCCGTTTATTCCCACTCTTTGCTTCCTGTCTGCTAACCAATTCTCCACCCACACCAATACCTTACCCCCAATACTGTGTGCTTTAAGTTTGCACACTAATCTCCTGTGTGGGACCTTGTCAAAAGCCTTTTGAAAATCCAAATATACCACATCCACTGGTTCTCCCCTATCCACTCTACTAGTTACATCCTCAAAAAATTCTATGAGATTCGTCAGACATGATTTTCCTTTCACAAATCCATGCTGACTTTGTCCGATCATTTCACCGCTTTCCAAATGTGCTGTTATCACATCCTTGATAACTGACTCCAGCAGTTTCCCCACCACCGACGTCAGGCTAACCAGTCTATAATTCCCCGGTTTCTCTCTCCCTCCCTTTTTAAAAAGTGGAGTTACATTAGCCACCCTCCAGTCCTCAGGAACTAGTCCAGAATCTAATGAGTTTTAAAAAATTATCACTAATGCATCCACTATTTCTTGGGCTACTTCCTTAAGCACTCTAGGATGCAGACCATCTGGCCCTGGGGATTTATCTGCCTTCAATCCCTTCAATTTACCTAACACCACTTCCCTACTAACATGTATTTCCCTCAGTTCCTCCATCTCACTGGACCCTCTGTCCCCTACTATTTCTGGAAGATTATTTATGTTCTCCTTAGTGAAGACAGAACCAAAGTAATTATTCAATTGTTCCGCCATGTCCTTGCTCCCCATAATCAATTCACCTGTTTCTGTCTGCAGGGGACCTACATTTGTCTTTACCAGTCTTTTCCTTTTTACATATCTATAAAAGCTTTTACAGTCCGTTTTTATGTTCCCTGCCAGTTTTCTCTCATAATCTTTTTTCCCCTTCCTAATTAAGCCCTTTGCCCTCCTCTGCTGAACTCTGAATTTCTCCCAGTCCTCAGGTGAGCCACTTTCTCTGGCTAATTTGTATGCTCCTTCTTTGGAATTGATACTATCCCTAATTTCTCTTGTCACCCACGGGTGCACTACCTTCCTTGATTTATCCTTTTGCCAAACTGGGATGAACAATTGTTGTAGTTCATCCATGCAACCTTTAAATGCTTGCCATTGCATATCCACAGTCAATCCTTTAAGTGTCATTTGCCAGTCTATCTTAGCTAATTCACATCTCATACCTTCAAAGTTACCCCTCTTTAAGTTCAGAACCTTTGTTTCTGAATTAACTATGTCACTCTCCATCTTAATGAAGAATTCCACCATATTATGGTCACTCTGACCCAAGGGGCCTCTCATGACAAGATCGCTAATTAACCCTTCCTCATTGCTCAAAACCCAGTCCAGAATAGCCTGTTCTCTAGTTGGTTCCTCGACATGTTGGTTCAAAAAACCATCCCGCATACATTCCAAGAAATCCTCTTCCTCAGCACCTTTACCAATTTGGTTCACTCAATCTACATATAGATTGAAGTCACCCATTATAACTGCTGTTCCTTTATTGCACACATTTCTAATTTCCTGTTTAATACCATCTCCGACCTCACTACTACTGTTAGGTGGCCTGTACACAACTCCCACCAGCGTCTTCTGCCCCTTAGTGTTACGCAGCTCTACCCATATCGATTCCACATCTTCCCGGCTTATGTCCTTCCTTTCTATTGCGTTAATCTCTCCTTTAACCAGCAACGCCACCCCACCTCCCCTTCCTTCATGTCTATCCCTCCTGAATATTGAATATCCCTGAATGTTGAGCTCCCATCTCTGGTCACCCTGGAGCCATGTACCTACCAACTGGTACATCTCTGGACTTTGGGAGGAAACCGGAGTACCCAGAGGAAACCCACACAGTCAGGGGAGAACGTACACACTCCTTACAGGCAGTGGTGGGAATTGAGCCCAAGTCACCTGTACTGTAAAGCATTGTGCTAACCACTATACTGCTTTGATGTCCTAGGAGCTTTCTCCCCTTTCTCCTTGCAAGACACCAAACATTCCCACTCTTCTGGTGACTCCTAAAATCAGATCTAAACCATAGGACCACACTTTTTTAGGTAAACCATTAAATAATGTTCAAATAAATCTTAAATGTATATAACTGAAGACTTGACAAAGTGGCTCAGAAACTCTTGGGGTCCGTTCCAAAAGCCCTCACCTTTCCCAATAGGTGTGCAGCAAAAGACTGTACACCTGTAAGTAACACTCCGCATTTTATAATGACCTGTTGGTCCTCAAAACTGGAACATATTGAGACATTAAAACAGATATTCCTGCCAAACAGCTGGCTGCTCTCCACATCTCAGGTCTAGTCTGGTCACCAATGAGAATCGTTTCCTTAAACGCTTCCAGAAAATGTAATGAAAAACAACTCTCTAACAATGCTTTAGCTGGCCTCTTTGTGTTTAAGCTTCAACTCTTTTACTAAATTGGTAACTTATGCTAAACATAAGCGCAAAAAAAAATCAGCATTTTGTAGTGACACCTGATCTTGTCTACCCCTGCTGCTCTTCAACAGAGCATCATAGGAAATCACTCCAATGAAATGTGGTCAATTTGATTCCTTTGGGTGTGTTTTTTTAAAGGAGCTGCACCCTTTCCATGAAAACTAAACAGGAAGGTAAAGCAGACATTCTGGCCGTATGCACCCATTGGCTGAGGTAGCTCAAAGACGAGAGAATCTGCAGATGCAGTGAATCCAAGCAACACACACGGAACGTCCTGATGAAGCGCCTCAGTCCGAAACGCCGACTGTTTATTCTTTGCTATAGATGCTGCCTGGCCTGCTGAGTTCCTCCAGCATTTTGTGTGTGTGGCTGAGATAGCTTTTCACTTCAGCCAATTTCCTTAACCTGTGCCTCAGAATGTTTAATGTAATAGTTTCCTTAATCAAACAGATATTCACTTCCAAGACATAAGGCACTGCAGATGCTGTAAACCTGAGGCACAAACAATCTGCTAGAGGAACTCATTGCATCAAGTAGCATTTATGGAAAAAAATAAGTTATTGATGTTTTGGGTTGAAATGCTGCATTCAACCCGAAACATCAACAATTTAAAATCTCCCACCGATGTACAGTAGGTAGCATAGTTCTTAGGGTAACACAGTTACAGCACCAGCAACTCAATTTCAATTCCCACTGCTGTCCGTAAGGAGTTTGTACATTCTCCTTGTGACAGCATGGATTACCTCTGGGTGCTCCAGTTCCGTCCCATGTTCCAAAGATGGGTTGGTAGGTTAATTCGCAAACAACAGGAATTCTGCAGATGCTGGAAATTCAAGCTACACACATAAAAGCTGCTGGTGAACGCAGCAGGCCAGGCAGCATCTCTAGGAAGAGGTGCAGTCGACGTTTCAGACCCAGACGATGGGCAAGGGGTATATTCAGAGGGACAGAGGGAGAAAAAGGAGAGTGAGAGAAAAAGGAGAGTGGGTAGCCTCCAACCTGATGGCATGAACATTGACTTCTCTAACTTCCGCTAATGCCCCACCTCCCCCTCGTACCCCATCTGTTACTTATTTTTATACACACATTCTTTCTCTCAATCTCCTTTGTCCCTCTGAATATACCCCTTGCCCATCCTCTGGGTTTTTCCCCCTTCCCCCTTTTCCTTCTCCCCGGCCCTCCTGTCCCATGATCCTCTCATATCCCCTTTTGCCAGTCACCTGTCCAACTCTTGGCTCCATCCCTCCCCCTCCTGTCTTCTCCTATCATTTTGGATCTCCCCCTCCCCCTCCCACTTTCAAATCTCTTACTAACTCTTCCTTCAGTTAGTCCTGACGAAGGGTCTCGGCCTGAAACGTCGACTGCACCTCTTCCTAGAGATGCTGCCTGGCCTGCTGCGTTCACCAGCAACTTTGATGTGCGTTGGTAGGTTAATTGGTCACATGAATGTAACTAGGCAACGAGAGTGTATTGGGCCGGAAGAGTGCACTGTGCTGCATCTCTAAATAAAAATAAAATATTGCTCAGCTCGTTAGGTTCCTCCAGCAAATTGTGTGTTACTTCTAGGTATTCATTATCATTTGAAAAGGTATTATAGATTTTCTTCTCTTCACTGTTCTTAGTGGAGTGTGTCAGATGCTAATAGCATGCTTCATAACAATCTTTTTCTCCTGAATTGCTAGATTTATGCTCTCTGGTTAATTACTCAGTGGAAATGCTTCTTATTTCAGTCATGGAGTGGACAGAAACAGTCAGTGTTGTGGGATTCAGTCACACGAGCAGGGAAGACCTTGTGTTATCCATTGGTGTGTGCTATGCTTGTGAATTGCAGTGACGTAAGCCAGTAAGGATCAGTCCTCTGGAATTGTTTCCTTCAGCTAGCTCTTTTGCTGTCAACCTGCCTTTCTTCATTGCACTCCGTAAATCCAGCTAGTTTTAGTTACCATGGAGGTGGGAGGTGGGCGTGAAAGGGTCCTGGTCTATAGCTACATGTGATTAGGTGAGATACCACACTGATCTGTTGGTGCTCATCTTGCACAGGTATAGTCATCAGGAAAATAGGTACAAGGAGAGCAAACAAATCCTAGAGTGGATAACTTAACACTGATAACTTCTTTACATCTGACATGAACCAGTTCATACAGAAGTAAGTTAGAATGTGAATACAAAGTCAGAAAAATTGATTTAAACCCAATGAATTTGGTTGCCATAGAGGGAGAGCAACAAATATTCATCAGACCATATCAAGGGACGGAGGGTTTACAATGTGAGGAGGCAGGCCTGTCTGTATTCTTTGGAGAACTCAGAAGAATTAAAAATGATCTCAATCAGAGTTACAAAATTCTTACAGGGCCCAACAGCCTAGATATAGAAACAATTCTTCCTTAGCTGTCAAGTCTTGAATCAGCGATTACACTCTCAGAATGAGAGACAGGTATTTTAAGATTGAGGCAGAAGAGATTTCTTCACACAGCGGGTGGTGCTGATTTGTAATCTTATACCCAAGGTTTTTTTGCTGGGTTCATTCAAAACAGAGATCAATAAACTTTTGAGTTATCAAGAAATGGAGATATTGCAGGAAATTTAGAGCTAAGGCAGGTGGTCACCCAGAATCTTGGAGCAGACTTGAAGGGCCAGAAGGTCTGAACCACTCTTTAATAATTTGTTGCTATTGCAGGTGATTAAAGCGATAGAGGAAGGTTACCGATTGCCACCTCCCATGGATTGCCCCGTCTCCCTTCATCAGTTAATGCTGGATTGCTGGCAAAAAGAACGCAATGACAGGCCCAAGTTTGTGCAGATTGTCAACATATTGGACAAGCTGATTCGAAATCCAAGCAGCTTAAAAAGAACAGCAGTGAATGAGAATACAAGGTCAGTATTATAAAGTGTTACATGTAAAGATAGATCTAAGATTTTTCTCTGCAAGTCGCTTATTATTGACTTTTAATTTTGCAATTGTCACTTTCAATTGCTTATTTCTAATTATGCTACATCTAATGAATTAAAATATTCAGCTGATGATTCTGATCAAGGTAACCAAGATAGTAGTTCTTACTGTTTCTGCTGCAAAGTTAAAATGAATGCAAACATTGTTTTCACTCTCATGCTCCTCAAAGCTCACTTTGGTTTAGCCTTCTTTTCTTCAGACGCCGAAGTCCTACTTCAGAGGCCTAAGTCCCAGAAAATTCAGTTTCCTCTGTCAAATAGATGTAAGGATCCCAGAGTATTCTTTGGAGAAAGGCTGGGGAAATTATTCAATCTTTACACCTTAGGCAACGTTGTTAAAACAGGTTGTCTTCGTAATGACATTACTGTTCATGTGAACTTGCTATGTGCAAATTGACTGAATTTCTCTCGAATTTTCAGAGAAAAATACTTAAGTACTTCATTGGCTATAAAGGACATTGAAACACCTTGCTTAATACATTTCAGTCCTTCAACGTCTCTCAAATTAAGTATTTAATTCTTTAAACTAGTCCTTAATTAAAGAATATAACAATTAAAAATAAGATTCAACATAGTTGTCCTATATCAAATGTTTTAGTATTATTTACTTATTTTGTACGCAATGAAATGATTGCGGTGATTACCAACATAGTGGATGTCTTTCCAAATCATAACACTGAGAGAAATACCACAAAGTTCTTTGCTGGTGCTGTTACAGATTATTACTAGATATGATTGACCTTTACATGAGTTCAATAGGTAATAGCTACCCTGGAGCTATTCTGGCATCTTCCCCCTTGTTGTCTAGTCCTAATGAATGGTCTTGGCCCAAAACATCGACTGTTTTATTCATTTCCATAGATGCTTCCTGACTTGCTGACTTCTTTCAGCATTTTGTGTGTGTTACTTTGGGGCTATTAGTTGGCACATCTTTTTTCAAATTGATTTAAATTTGTCAGACCAGGAGCCCACAACGCATCCATATTATGCAGGTTAATCATTCAAAAGAGCCGAAGGAGGTATTCAGATGAATATTAAGCCGATTGCTGAACTGTATTCAGCTGAATTACTGTTTGCCTCAAAGGCCCTACACTTCTGCTTAACAATAAATGAGCAGGATGTTATCAATAGAAACACAAATTTTATGCTTTCTTTCCTCATTAATCATTATTAAACCATTCTGAAAGAGGTTATGGGAAGGAAGGTGCCTGTTGTGCTAGCAGATTATAAAATTAACTTGTAATGCTCAGCTTAATAAGATTTCTATAATTTACTTTCCAGTATTATTAGTAGAAAGCCCTGACTTCCAGTTCTTTATAATTAAGAGTACATCAAAGAATATAATACTGATGGTTACTGTTATTAAAGTTTTAAGACATAACGTAACAAAAAGGGGAATTATGTTTAACAGAGGAGCTAAATAAATGTTAATTTTATAGACTGTTTTTGGAATTCCCAGTGCTGCCATCTATAAAAAGCAAACCTTTGTAGGATCTGTCTGCATTTTTTTCAGGTTATTTGTTGAGGTTGAGGTTGATTTGGTTTGTGGGTTGAGGTGAATGATGAGGTTCATGGAGGAACTGTAGACTCTTCCATGGAAGGTGGTGGACTTCTTCGCTAATTAAGCAGGAGATCTGTATGCTCCCAGTGCTTGACTCAGGCTGTGAGTGTGACAAGGAGCTCACTGAATATTCCAAATAAATTTTATATTCTATGATTGCGATCAGAACCAAGCACTTTGCCAGCTTTTTGGGAAATAAAAGAGCATATCAGTGCTGTTCTGCATAAATTGGCAATTTACTCCAGAATTTAACAAATCCTACACATTAATACAACTTCTTCACCTAGTAGTGTATAATGTAGATGTATTGGGTAGGGAAGTCCTTTCTCAAACCATTATATTTCATGGTTTATTTTAAAGATATATTCATTTTCTTTCCCCATAGGCCCTCCACTGCTTTGTTAGACCCAGGCACACCTGACTTCTCTGCTTTGGATTCTGTTGATGACTGGCTTCAGGTTATTAAGATGGATAGATACAAAGATAACTTCACAGCAGCAGGATACACCTCTCTAGAGTCTGTAGTACACATGAACCAAGAGTAAGTACCAACACTTGTATGGTGATTGGAATGAAATGTGTATTTGCCATGTGAGATTCAATACATTTTTAAATGCTACACCAAATATTTGAAGACAGAAGAACCACACCACCTGATGGACAGCTGTAAAAGAATTCACGCACTAACTACTTTTGAGTAGCTCTCATACTGGCTCTCATAGTTACTGATACAGTAAGCTGCTGAGTTTCTTCTGGAGTAAAATAGATACATGAGAATCTCTATGTAACTGTTCATATTTGAACTTGATAATAGAAAGGGAAGTTGTCTTCCTCAACAGTAATTTGCTTGAACTTAATCAGAAAGTACAGGGACTTGGATAACTTCTTAAATGAACTTAAGTCATCCAAATACACTCTTTGAATTGTTGACAGTCTTGTAATGGAGGCAAATGTGGCAGCTAATTTACATACATGGTTCCACTAGCATCAGTGAGATAAATGACCAATTCATCTGCTTCAGATGGTGCAGCTTGAATGTTAAGTATTTGCCCAAGAACCAAAAAGATTTCTTTGGCCCTATCAGAATCAAGTTTAATATCACTGGCATATGTCGTGAAACCTGTTGTTTTGCAGCAGCAGTACACTGCAATATGTAATAATAAAATTATAAATTACAATAAGTATATATAAAATTTAAATTAAATAAGTAGATAGATATTTATTGATCCCAAAGGAAATTACAGTGTCACAGTAGGATGACAAGTATACAAATATAAGAAGAGAAGTAAGAAAGAATAAAAAATAAGTTACCTCAAACAGTCTAACAGGAAGGGTGTCATCACTTCCCCAGCTATAGGTTGACCCATTATAGAGCCTAAAGGCCGAAGGTAAGTAGTGCGAAAGAGAGGAAAAGTATTACTGAGGTAATTATCATGGGTTCATTGTCCATTCAGAAATCTGATGGTGGAGGGGAAGAAGCTATTCCTGAAACATTGAGTGTAAAGCCTGACTTATACTTGTGTGTCAAATGTGCACTGCAGGTACGGCGTAGCCATGAACCCTATGCTGTATCTACGCCGTAGCCTGACGCACACCTCTCCCAAAAATGTAACTACGTATTGCGGCGAAGCAGACTAAAACAACTGTGATTGGTCCGCCTGGTAGCATTGCATGTCATCCTACACTGCAATAGCTTCCCATTGGGCGAATGAAGGGCAGGAAAGGAACTCTGGCTGCAATGCTTTCCATAAACCTTTACAGACCTCTGAAATTACGGAGGACCCTGTGCTTGACACCAGTTTGTAGCTAGCTGCTACAGCCTGTTGACTTCCACCTGAAGCTAAAACTCGAATGGTGATTACCAGTCTCTGAAAATACTGTGCATACACTGATGTGAAATAAATGGTTGGAGACGATGAACCAAATTGTCAAGTCTACCTGCCGACATCCGAAAATATTTGAAATGCATTTCCTCATCCATGTCTCTCAGTGGCCGGAGAAGCACAGAAAATTCACCCTCCTTCAGTTTTCAGTCTCCATTGTTTAAAGTTTGAGTTTCTTCGTGTTAAGTTTCAACACGAAGAAACACAACACAGTGGCATAGAAACCCCATCACCAACTAGCGTTTTAGCAGTGAATTGCAGCATGATGCAAACACACCAACGCACAAGTATAAATGCTCACAACGGCGGAGGCCACTTGCGTAGGCACAAGTGTAAATCAGCCTTAAGTGTTCAGGCTCCTGTACCTCATTGATGATAGCAATGAGAAGAGGGCACATTTTGGGTGATGGATGCCGACATCCTGAGGCATCACATTTTGAAGGTGTCCTTGATGCTGGGGAGACTATTACAGAAGTATTTCTATTGTCCAGGTGATTCAAGGCCGATTGGAGAGCCAGTAAGATTGCATTCACTGTAGACCTAGTATGGCATTTAGTTATTTTCATGGTATCTTTTACCTGGAAGGATAGGTTGGGCTTTGTTCAATATCAAATCTGAAAGACATGATTTATCAGTTGTACATCTCCATTACAACACAAAGTATCAGCTCAAATTAGTGTTCAAATATATAGATGGCTTCAGAAGACAGAGCACTACTGCTAATCGTAAATACAGTATTCTACAGCTGCTGGAAATCCAGAGTTACATACAAAATGCTGAAGGAGCTCAGCAGGTCAGGCAGCATCACAGTCAACGTTTCAGGCCTAGACACTTCAACAGGACTTAGCACTGTTACTAAGACAATTGTAGCACCCTGACTCAGGTTTCTCCTTGCCACTGACCCCCACGCCCTTCAGGGGATAGGAACAACATTGACAGTGAAGGCATTGATTGTCCTTGCTTGATGACTCCTGAACTGCATCAAGTTAAATGTCAACCACATTCAAGGGTTGAGCCTTGTATTGTGGTCAATAGCAGGTAAAAGTGAGAGATTTCCTGCCATTAAAAGCAGTGATTAAAAGGAAGATGTTTTGGTATTGACTGGCAATCTGGTGGTTTTATGGTTACCAATTTGAGACGAGCTTTATTTCAGTATTTGAATTTAAATCCCCTATCTGCCACAGTGGAATTCAAACCCCATAGCTTATTCACTACATTAATACTACCATGGCTAGAGTATTGTCTAGTCCCTTTCAGCCCAGCCTGTGGGCCATGAGCTTACATTTCCAAGGTAAGGGAAATATAGGTTCTGTCTTCAGTTGTTAATGGCATTTAGCATGTTGAATCCAAGTACATGGATTGTAGTTTCTACTTACTTAGTACTTCCGACCAAAGGACTGGAATTCATTACTATGGGATTAAAAAACAAAAGTGTATTGCTTGGATTTCCAGCATCTGCAGATTTTCTTTTGTTGGTAAATTGCCTTGTAAGTTTGCTGCAAATGGCAAAAACTGCCTAAAGATAGAATCCTTTCATGAGGACAATTTTACTGCAAATCTAAATGAAAATAAATGGCAGACCTGTAGAAAATTGCAATCTCCATGCATCTTCTGTTATATTAAGGAATATATAAAATGCTTTTGAAAGAACAATATATTGACTCTTGTCATTTACTATTTGTTTCTATAGTGACCTGGTCCGCATTGGAATCACAACAATGGTGCACCAGAACAAGATCCTGAGCAGCGTCCAGGGAATGAGGGCCCAGGTGCAACAGATGCAGGGAAGAATGGTTCCTGTCTGAGCCATTTGAAAAACTCAATGAAATTAGTTTACCTCATTCATGCACTTTAACAGGAAAAGAACTGCACTTTTTACTTCATTGTTGCCCTTTGATATACGGATATTTTGTCAGTGATTTTGCTTGATTTGAGGACAGAATGCTGAACTTCATGACCATCGTATGACTTATAGAGACCTTCGTCCTGATAAGAGGAAACTGGATTGGATGTACAGTATATTTGTTTTTAAATTCCTGTTTCTCTTGGATGAACAATCACAAAGGAGCCAATCTATTAATACCATTACTCATACCACATTTCAGTGGTTTTTGAATAATCACTGGATTGAAGATTACTTTTCCTACATGGCTTGCTAATGAAGGATTTGAAAAGCTGATTTGAAGCTCTCCCAAGACATTCCTGCAGATACAATCTTGACTTGCGGTGCATCATGAATAACAATGCCCTTTCAATGACTGCGTCATATGTGGAGATTTCTGTAAACTGCCACTATGTTCTTCCAAAACTTTGCTGAATTGAGCAGGCAGACCTGAGGATTACAGTTATGAAATATAGTGATTTAAACTGTCATGTAACTTAGAATGAGCCTAACACAAATATAGTGGCAAATTCTTCCATCGAGAAGTGTCTAAATAATTTTTTGGAATGGAGGACCATCAAATGTTGACCAAGGAAATACCAATTAACAATGGAGTGAATTTATTGCAACCAACTACAAAAGATAATGAGGTAAAAATTACTTTGACAATTGAGTCATCACAAACATAATCTTTTGAAAGTTGGTGAATTTATTTCTAAACATTGATTCTTACATGGATTCTTAAAGGACAGGGCAATGCATGAAGGTGTCTGAACATGCACAGCAACATCCGATTGCATTAGGCATCTTTTCCTTTCAAAGTTGTGCCTTTTCCACGCATTGCATTTGCACATACATATCAATCTGATGGTACATGCTCTTGCAGAACAGACTAGGTGTGTCATGACCATCTTTCTGCGAGAACCAGAACCTCCACTCATTTCCCAGTGACAATCACTATGGAGGGAACAGTAATGAGGTTAATAATCATGCAAGACCTGTTCTTGTATATAAAACACCTTTTGTCTTAATGCAGGGTATAATTTTCAGTAGCACATCCTCACAAAAAGAAAACATCAGCCTCACACCACCCATTTTATATGCTTTCCTGCCACTGCCTGTAAGGAGTTTGCATATTCTCTTCATGACCGTGTGAGTATTCTCAAGGGGCTCTGGTTCCCTCCCATAGTCCAAAGGCATATTGCTTGATAGGTTAATTGATCATGATAAATTGTCCCATGATTAGGGAGCATTAAACTGGGGGACTGTTAGGCTGCACAGCTCGAAGGACCTAAGGGCGTATTCCATGCTGTATCTCAATAAATAGATAATAAAATAAAAATTTCTAGGCCAGCTTATTGCTGCGACATCTTTCTGGATCCATTTTTCTATCCAGTGTGATGTTTGAAATGCTTCCAACTTTCCTCTGATGAAGTTTTTACATGTGTGTCCCACCAACCATATGCTGCCTACAGGAGGAGGTGCTCAACTTCATCAAGAAAAGGAGGCCAGGCTGGCAGGTGAAGGTGGCCAGCTTGATCTAAGTGCTTTGTAAATCGCTTCTCAGAAACCACTAGAGCATCTGAAAACAGTCAATCATTCTTAATTTAATGAAAATCATTGGTGCACTTAGTCCATTATATTTTTGCAAATTAAATAGGTCAGAATGGAACACAGTTTTTTGTGCAATAATCGTATCAATTCCCTTTTGTTCTTTTATGTAACTGTTAGGTAATGAATTTTGACATTCCATTTTAAATTTTTATCTATTTATAAAATTTCTCTCCTTCCTTCCACCAAAAAAAAATAGAGAAATTAGATCACTCAAAGCAACTGGTACATGGAGACCTCCACTGGCCAGGGTTTACCATGGATATGACAGTCCAACTGTCTACATTCAGTCCATACTAAAGCCAGGGCAAACTGGTGCATGTTCATTGAATAAACCAAGTAGTTCAAACAAATACAGCTCTCTGAGCTTTTCTCCCATTGGAATAATCCATTGGCATCTAGTGTCACATTTAATGAGCCTTTCCTTAACTGAATGGCAACAGGCTCTTCAGTGAGTCAGCGAGAGTTTGGGGACGCACTGGAGGAGGGTCATCATAAGTGTTTTTCAAATAAATGATGATCAGAGATGGGTGAATTTTCTGCTTTCCAACTAAAGCAATAGTAGGTTAATTACCTCCTTGGGCTGAAGTAAATTACACAGCCACCGCAACCCCCCCCCCCCCCCCATTTTATGTGGCTTAGCTTATCTGATTTTGTTGAAGCCAACTACTTATGTTTAAGGACAAAAATTTTGGAGCAAGTATTTTGGCTTATTTACAGCAGAATAATTCATGCTTAATTGGTTGCAAGAGTTGAATTTCAGTTAAAAGCAAGATATCACGGGAAGTTTAATAGAGGTACTATTAGAGTTAAATATTTGTAAGTCTAAATGGTTCAGCAAATCTTCAAACCCCAATTAAATCAAGGCTTATTAGATGGAGATATTTTCCAGGAAGGAGGGAAGCCTACTTCAAGTTCCAGGACTCCAGGTATATCTTCCATGTATTTGTCCATGCCAGGGTGGATGCTAAGCATTCTCGAAGTCTTAATGCATCTGATCTAAATAGACTGCATCATGTTTAACAAATGAGATGATTTATCTCATTGCCAGGGCCCTTCACAAAATACATAAACCTGGTGTATTAGTGGCTGCAACTAGGAGTTATTATGTAAAATAAGTTCCCTTTAAAAGTTGATTACAATAATGCAAATATATTTTAATGGAAAAGTACATCACATGGTGTGAACCCATTGTGGTTAAATATAGTGACATTGATTGATGACAAACTGGGGATTAAATGTAGCTGATAAAATTGTTTCTTATGAACAATATTCTATAAAGATTGATTTAAAACAATGATTAACTAAACAAAATTGATTTAATCTTTAAATATAATATATAATCATCATTACTGCACTATGCAAAAAAAGCATTAATTATCCCTTGCTTTGCTTTAGAACTGAATGAACTGCCTAATAACCTCATGTAAGCACTGGGAACTCGGAACTAGGAACAACAATGAACATGGAAAATCCCACAGTAGCTATTCCCACGAAGATCAGATCCAAAGAAGGAACTCAGCTTCAAAAACACCAGCTTCAGACAAGCCCAAATTCAAAGCAAAAAAAAAGAAAACTCTCAAGTGTACAAAGTTCAGCATCTGTTCTGGAAAATCACAAGTGGAATGTAGTGTGTAAGATAACTAAACATTGTGGACTTCTGCATGTCACTGCTACGCCTAATGTGACAACCTGTTCAAAATACTATTATTAGCTATTAAAAATGTATGGAATTTGTTATATAGGACCAGATCCCCAGACCTGTCACTGAGCTGTACACGTGTGTTTTATTGAAGTAGTTTTTCAAATTGTGCCACTGTCATTTGGTATACATTTGATCATGTCAAAAATTTCTTATTCAACACCTGCTCATTTTTCTTTCAGAACATTTTGGTAGAAATTTTTACAGCTTGGTGCACATTTTTGTTATAGTGTGTGACAATTATGACATAATTCTTTCAAAGTTATCGTAAACTGTAACTGATATTTTCATTTACATTTCACGTTCTTCTGTCTTAAGCAGTATTCTCTTAAATGCTAATTTTAAACAAATGACATAGATCTATTTTTTGTATTCCTGCTTGGACCTGATTGGATAAGTACAAGACTGTGTGTGGTCTTCTGAATAAAAGTGTACAGCATATTTTAATTTAGTTCAAACTGGAATTCTTCTAACAGTCCAATACTTTACTTTATACCTTTGACGAGTTAGGCATAGATTTTTTTTGCTGTGTTATTTTGTATTTTTTTTATTTGAATTTTAGGTACATGTAACTTATGTCATTTATTTATGGTCTTGAGAATCTTTTGTACCTAGTTTGTACATTGTAAAATAATAGTTACAAAAACTGCACAGAAAGTGCATACAAAATAAAGTAGTTATAGCACAGTCTTTGTTTGGGAGAATGATTAATGCTCAATTATTGTTTTTAGTTTTCAATTATTCAATTAATTATTCAGTATTGACTTCTGTTCTTTGAAACCTTGCAGTACGAGTTCCCATTCTAATCCGGGCCACAAATGGAAGAGAAGGTCATGGATGTTGTTCATTAAAGTGAGAGAGGAAACATCAGTACAAGAGATTAGATGAACTCAAGAAAGTGCTTACAGTATAGAAAAAACAATTGGTGGATTAGTTAGATAGACAATGAGGAACATGTATATTAGCAGAGGTTTTTAGAGAATAGTCAGAAACACATACAGCAATCATTCAAAAAGAAATTGAAATTGGAATCGTATTGGTCTGATCACAACAGATGCGGTCTGCTACCCGAAATGACTACCTGAGGAGTCTGTCTGAACTCACTTGATTAGAATAAGAATGGCTGACTGAGTGGCATCCCAAGAAGCAGAACAGGCTGGTAGTACATCCTGGTTTCTTCCACAGACCACATTTATGACCTACTAACAGCTCCCTGTTTCAAAAGCTTCTGAATAGTTTCATTTGACTATCAGAAAGTTAAACAAGTAAAGCAGAGTGAATTAAAAATATATTTGCCTCCACATCCTTTGGCGGATGTAATGCAGAGGAGCCAAATACAAAGTACATCCAGTGCTCCACCCGAGACACGGCACTGAGGCTAGTAACCGAGCAGGTAGTTTGATTCACTGCCATCTCAGTAATAGCTTGTCACTGACTTCAGAATTTCAATATGTAGGCTTAGAGATCAGGGAGAGGTTGGTTAATGAGGAGGGAATTACAAATTCTCCGCAGAATCATCAGTCATGAGGTGAGCTATACGTATTCACACAGGTGTTTACATTGTCAAGGGTATTAAATGATAGAGGAATCATGATCTCAATTGACCTACATCTCACTTGCTAGATCTGAATAGAAGGACTGAAAGTTATTTCGAACTTTCTGCCTTGTTTCTTAATCAATGAGCAATGCAGAGAAACATAATATGAGAGCAAATGAGCCATTAAAACCTACAACATAAAATACTGAAAATCTCAATTTACTGTAGCTGCTGGTATTTTAATGAAACACGCAGACATTCTATTAAACAGAATATCACTTCAAATCAAAATTCAAAATATATTTATTATCAAAGTACATATGTGTTATCATATACAACCAATAGTAAGTAAATAAGCAATAGATATCAAGAACATGAGATGAAGAGTCCTTTAAAATGAGTCCACAGGTCATAGTTTAGTGTTGAGGTGAGTGAAGTTATCCCCCCTAGTTTGACAGCTTGATGGTTGAGGGGTAATAACTGTTCCTGAACCTGGTGACTCCTGTACCTCTCCCTGATGTCAGCAGCAAGAAGAGAACATGGCCTGGATTGTGAGGATCTCTGGTGTTAGATGCTGCTTTCCTGCAACGGTGCTCCACCTAGACGTGCTCAACAGTGGGGAATGCCTTACCTGTGAAAGGCTGGGCTGTATCCACAACTTTTTGTCGGCTTTTCTGTTCAGGGGCTCTGGTGTTTCCATACCAGACTGTGTTGCAACCAGTCACCATACTCTCTCCACTGCACATCTATAGAAATTTGTCAAAGTTTTAGATGACAAACATTTTCAAACTTACAAGACAGTAAGTGTGCTGCAGTGCTTTTTTTTGTAACGGCATTCATGTGCTGGGCCCAGAACTGATCCTCTGACATGATAACACCAAGGAATTTAAATTGCTGACGCTGTTCATATCTGATCCGCCGCTGAGGACTGGCTCATGGACCTCCAAATTGCTCCTCCTGAAGTCAATAATCAACTACCTTTGCTGACATTAAGTGAGAGGTTGTTGTGACACCACTCAGTCAAATTTTCAATCTCCTTCCTATACTGTATGCTGACTTGTCACCACCCTTGATTTGGCCAATGACAGTGATGTCATCAGCAAACTTAAATACGGCATTGGAGCTGTGCACAACCTCACAGTACATAGTGGGTAGAGTAGGGGGCGAGGCACACAGCCTTATGGTACACTGTGCTGATGGTGATTGTGCAGATGTTGCCAATCCAAACTGACAGGAGTTTGCAAGTGAGGAAATCAAGGATCTAGTTGCACAAGAAGGTAATGAGGCCTACGTCTTGGAGCTTTTGAGGGAATGATAGTATTGAATGGCAGCCTATAGTCAATGAAGAGCATCCTGATGTATGCATCTTTACTGTCCAGATATTCCAGGGTAGAGTGAAGACCTAGTGAAATGACAACTTCTGTGGACCCGTTGTGCAGGAGGCAAGTTGGAATGGAAACAAGTTGCGTCTCAGGCAGGAGTTGATATCAACCTCTCAAAGCACTTCGTCGTAGTGGATGTAAGTGCTACTGGATGATAGTCATTGAGGTTACCACACTCCTTTTAGGCACCAGTATAATTGGAGCCTGCTTGAAGCAGGTGTGTATCGCAGTCTGCCAATGTGAGAAGTTAAAGATATCAGTGAACACTCCAGCCAGCTGTTCAGCACAGGTTTTCAGTACTTGGCCAAAAACCCCATTTTTTCCGTGGGTTCTCCCTCCTGAAGGTCTCACGCAGGCCTCAGAGACTGAAATCACAGGGTCATCAGGAATTGTCTGAGTTTGTGAAGATGTTTTGACAGGCAAAGAGAGGATAAAAGGCATATAGCTCATCTGGGAACAAAACCTTGTTCCAAGATGGCACTGGTGAAACTCGACAATACTTTGTAGGCAACTGACAAAACTTATCCAAATTGAATGTTTATGTTTTTTTTCTCTTAAGAGATAGAACAGCTTCTTCAAGTTGTGGCACTTATTCCCACAGCGTTCTGAATCAAGAAGTTTCCTCTAACTTCTCTTCCTGCTCAATGAGAATTGTAAATTGATGACCTCTTGTCACTGGCTCCCCAGTGAGAGGAAATGGCTTTTCCTTAATCACTGTCAAAGCCCTTCATAATTTTGAAAGGCTCCATTAATTTTCCTCTGAGCTTGCTTTTCCTAGCAGGCTAGTGCTAGCATCATCCTGGTGAATCTGCAATATCGGCAAATGCACTTCTGTTCTCAAAGGCTTCAGTGTTGTTTCTGTAACTGAGCATTCTTATGTTATAACTGGTCTAATTATTGTCTCGGACACATTTACGCTAACCTCCTTTACACTCATTTCTAGGTCAGGCCTGGTTGCTGGAGATGTGAGGCAGTGGCATTACCTGCTGGGTCACTATGCCACCAACACAGATGTTGCTTCCTCTCATTTGTAATGGTTGGTTTAAAAAAAAATGCAATCACTTGAAAAGGAGAGGACAAACAGATTTAAAAATACATAATGTTTATTCAAATAAATGTACAGTTTCTTATGTCAGTTCAAGATTAACATCACTCACACCCGAAAAAGTTACTAATTAAAATTTTGATTTCACTAATTGAAATCATCATGCCTGTTTTGTTAGCACTGTTCTAAAATATTGTATATATTAATAATATTATGGATAATATACAAGCTTACTAATGGGACAAGTGAACGCTACAGAAAGCATTAGATGACTTAATTATAAATCTATTCTATTTTTAACTACTGTATTTAAAAGACTGAATGTTCCTCTTTAAATCAAATTTTATTATGGAACAAAAAATGTTTCATTTCGGTGTCTGAATGCACTAGTTTAGAGAAGATGCACAAACTTCAAAATAAATATTAGTAGAGATTGAAGCTCCTGATTTCATTCATTAAAATGGCACAACGTGCGGTCTGACTTGATTTTTCTGCAATCAGCTGCTATTGGTGACACTTTCCTGATTTACACACATTAACCACAAGCGATTTTAGGAATCCAGATCCCCAGCTGAGACTAGTAAGAATGAACTCATGCCACACCTGCACTTCTTAGAGGATTTATTACCAAATCCAGTTGCAATTGGGGGAGGGTCGTAGAGAAGAATGTACAATAGACCCGAGAGTAGGCTACACTTACAGCAATGACATCAGAGTGGAAGATGTGAACACCTGGAGATTGGCATGGCACAGTTAAGGACACAGGAAACCCATCGAGGATGAGGGAAAAGAAGGAAGCATTGGTGAGAGGTCAGTGTCAACAGTAATTCCGAGGACTTGGTCACAGTGCTTGAAGGAATTTATGAATGATCAAAACCAGTTGAAGCAGCAAAAAAAAATTCATGTATCAAGTACCAGCTAAATCCCCATCACTTAAAGAGCAATAATCTTAGACCTAACAATCACACAATTAGTGCTACAATCACACAAATACATATTTCAACCTTCCACACTTTTCAGTGTTTAGCCAGAAAAGCATCTTGCAACGCAATGATTAACTCTTCGAATGCTCTTGCAGGAGGTGGGACAGGCAGTCAATGGGCTTCTGTCATACCTAAAGACTTGATCAACTCATGATCATGATCTTATGATCAATTCCTCTTGGTGCACAAATGTATCAGTGATGTCCCAGTTCTGCTCACCAGATCTGGAATATCTCGCAAATAAGTTTTGTCCATTTTACCTGCCATGGGAGATTTCAGTGATCTTTTTGGTAGTGGTGTACATGCCACCTCAGACCAATATCAAACAAGCTCTAGGTGATCTGAGCGATATGATCAACATGCATGAAATAGCGCACCCTGATGTCTTCATCATCATTTTAGTGGATTTTAATCAGGCCAGTTTGAGAACATCACTAAGTAATTACCATCAACAAATCACTTATAGAACCACAGGAAACAATGCACTGGATCACTGTAACACCACCATGAAGAGTGCTTACCATGCTATTTCACGTCCACACTTCTGGAAGTCTGATCACCTGGCTGTACTTCTACTCCTTAAGTATAGGCAGAGACTGAAGACTGCAGCACCAAGTGAGGACCAAGAAGGTTTGGACAAGGGAAGCACAGGAGTGCTTACAGGACTACTTTGAATGGGTGGACAGGACTGTATTTATGGATTCATCGTCAAATCTGGATGAATATGCTGCAGTTGTTACCGACTTCATTATAACCTGTGTAGATGAGCGTGCGCCTTGAAAACTTGCTGTACATTCCCAAACAAATATCCATGGATGAACCAGGAAGTTTGTTGTCTTCTGTGGGCTTGATCTGTGGCATTTACATCTGACAACCGCAGCCTATATAAGAAAACCAGGAATGACTTGTTTCAGGAGCTATTTCAAGAGCGAAGAAACAATTCTGAGTGAGGATGGAAGCAACATTGGATGCAGGACAACTCTGGTAGTGTTTGCAAGACATTACTTCCAACAAAGCAAAACCCAGTAGCATGAATAGCAGTGATGCTTCACTACCAGATAAGCTCAACACCTTTTATGCCTGCTTTGAAAGGGAAAATGTAACTACAGCTGTGAAGAACCCTTCTGCACCTGATCTCTGTCTTGAAGGCAGATGTCAGGCTGTATTTCAGGAAGGTGAACCCTCTTAAAGTGGCAGGCCCTGATGGAGTACCTGGTAAGGCTCGGAAAACTGGCAGGTGTATTCAAAGATATTTTCAACCTCTCATTGCTATGGTCAGAAGATCCCACCAAAAAGGCAACAATTATACCAGTTCCCAGAAGAGTAGTGTGAGTTGCCTTAATACCTATCATCCAGTAGTACTCACATCTACAGTGATGAAATGCTTTGTGAGGTTGGTTATGGCCAGAATCAACTCCTGCCTCAGCAAGGACCTGGACCCACTGCAATTTGCGTACCACCTCAATAGGTGTGTAGCAGATGCAATCTCAATGGCTCTTCACATGACCTTAGATCACCTGGACAGTACAAACACTTATATCAAGATGCTGTTCATTGACACTTAACACCATTATTCCTACAGTCTTGATCGATAACCTATTGAACCTGGGTCTCTGTACCTCCCTCTGCAACTGGATCCTTACTGGAAGACCATTATCTGTATGAATTGGTATTAACAGCTCCTCCTCACTGACGATCAACAATGATGCATCGCAGGGATGTATGCTTAGCTCACTGCTGTACTCTCTCTATACCTATATGTGGCTAGACATAGCTCAAATGTCATCTCTACATTTGCTGATGATACAACCATTGCTGGCAGAATCTCAGATGGAGATGAGAGTCAGTTCAGGAGTGAGATATGCCAGCTTCTTGAGTGGTGTTGCAGCAGTAACCTCACACTCAACATCAGTAAGACGAAAGAGCTGATTGTAGACTTTAGAAAGGGAAAGATGAGGAATCACGAACCAATCCTCATAGAGAGATCAGAAGCAGAGAGAGTGAGCAATTTCAAGTTCCATGGTGTCAAGATCTCTCAGGATCTAACCATGTCCTAACATACTGATGCAGCTATCAAGAAGGCAAAACAGCAGCTATATTTTATTAGCAGTTTGAGGAGATTTGGTTTGTCACCTATGACACTTGAAATCTTCTACAGATGTACCGTAGAGAGGATTCTGTCAGGCTGCATCACTGTCTGGTATCGGGGGGAGGGGGAGTTGCTACTGCACAGGATCGGAAGAAGCTAAAGAAAGTTGTAAAATTAATCAGCTCCACCTTGGATACTACCCTTCGTAGTATCCAAGACATCTTCAAGGAGCGGTGTCACAGAAAGGCTGCATCCATCATTAAGGACCCCCATCGCCCAGGATATGCCCTCTTCTCATTGTTACCATCAGGAAGGAGGTACAGAAACCTAAAGGCACACACTCAGTGATTCAGGGACAACTTCTTCCCATCTGTCATTTGATTCCTAAATGGACATTGAACCCATAAATGCCACCTCACTCTTATTATTTCTGTTTTTGCACTATTTTTAATTTAACTATTTAATAAGCACACATATATATATATATACTCACTGTAATTGATTTACTTTTTTCCCTGTATTATCATGTATTGCATTGTACTGCTATCGCTATGTTAACAAATTTCACGACATATGTCAGTGATATTAAACCTGATTTGGATTCTTTTGCTTCATTATTGGCCTCTTCAAAACTTTGCCTTTGACCCCTCTCCTATCATTCTGGTCATTCTGGAGACCCAGTAAAACCATTAAAACAATCAAAACAAAACACTTCACATTAAAAATTCTCAGAAATCTGAAACAGGAATGTGACGCTAGAGAGCCTTACTCTAAGAGAATCCCCAACAAAACTAGAAGTAAATGATGATTCCTTTAAATAGCACAGGTGCAGTGCTTGCTTCTACTGTTCTGAACCAATGTGCTGACTGTGGCCCATATTATGAGTTAATTGCAGGGGGAACATCAATTATGTCTTGAATGATGACTGATATCATTCCTGTATGCAGTTTCATACTTTTCGTATGAGTATAGAAGCAGGATTGAATCTCTCATTGCAAAATGCTCAATAAGCAATCAATCAGAATTCACAATCATTTCTATCCTGTGATACAACCTCATGCCACCTAAAAATTGGTGTCTGTGATTGCATTTTCAGGCTTGAAACAAATAAAACAGCACAATTCTATGCGTTTGGATGCAATTTCTTGCTACAAATAAATCAGTCTCCCCCTCAAAAGCTGTTCACCCACATCGTTCAGCAAATTTGTCTGGAGCTTATGCTCCTGTTTCTCATTTTTTTTCTACCAAAGTGGATTAACTCACACTTTGGACATTGAGTGCCACTTTGCTTGAACTCCTTCAAGGTCTTTCCAAAGTATTTTATAGTCAATACTGCTGATTCCTAAATGACTCACTTTCATTATCAGGAAATTTTAATCTTGTGACTTCAGTGCTGAAGTACAATTATCCAAAGCAACACACATAAGATGCTGGAGGAATTCAGAAGGTCAGGCAGCATCTACGGAAATGAATAGATAGTCAATGTTTTGGGCCAAGACCACTCTTCGGAACTGAGAAGGATGGGGGTAAATGCTAGAATTAAAAGGTGAAGGGAGGGGAAGGGGGCTAGATGGAAGGCTATAGGTAAAGCCAGGTGGCTGGAGAAGAAGGAATCAAATTGGAGAGGATAGTGGACCATAGGAGAAAGCGAAGGAGGAGGGGATCCAGGGGAAGTAATAGGCAGGTGAAAAGTGGTGAAAGCTCAGAGTGGGGATTAGATCGGAGGGGGGGTGGAATTCGTTTACCGAAAGGAGACACCGATATTCATGCCATCAGGCTGAAGGCTGCCTCGATGGAGTATGAGGGAATTGCTCCTCCACCCTGATACAAGAGGAAGCACATGGACTGACATGCTTTTCGTATGAGTACAGAAGCAGGATTGAATCTCTTATTGTAAAATGTCTAATAGGCAATCAATGAATCATTTTGGAACAAGAGGAGGCCATGGACCAAAACGTAGAACAGGAATGAGAATCGGAATTAAAATATTTGACCATCTGGAAGTCCCCCTTGTGTCGGACGGAGCGGAAGTGCTTGATAATTGTCCAAGGTGGTTTCTGGGTTGCACCACTTCGAACTGATACCCAGTTCTCAATTTGTTTCCTGTCATCATTTTGCTGTTACTCAGTTTCCTTTTAACTTAAATGTCTGTTTTTTTTTTATTAATTACAAGTCTGTTCTGAATCATTTAAATAAATAATTTATGAATGACTATTCACTGTATAACTACTTTTATACTTCATTTACTTAGTCAAACATATCCTATCTTTAACAAATTTATGCCAATGTCATAATTTCATAATTTCTATGTACTTACTAGTGTGATCTCAAATGATGGATCCACTGTTTTTTCAGATGTGATATTGGACCAATTTGTGAAGTGTCAGTTGATTTTTTTTTTGCTTAGGAGTAATACAATAGTTAACTTCCAATCCTTTTTGAAAATGTGTATCTGAAGATGATTGAAACAATGATCAGAACATCTTATGTTCTCCTTTCACCAACATAAATGATGTGATTTCCATAGGGATTTGGCAGGTCTTCAGTTCCACCAGTTTCTTCAGAGCGAATTCCATTTTTACTCATTCCAAACAATTTTTCAAAGAGTTGTCATATTTCCATTAGTTTCCTGCACTCTTCCACCTCTCCTGAGGTAACATCCATTTATTGGAAAGATGCTCAAAGAAGGTTGCCCCAGTACACTGCAGGTAATCATTATTCTTGACTGTGCCAGCAGGCAGCCTCACAACTTCACCAAATTCTGTTAGTCAGAAATAGTTAGGAAATCATCAATTTAGTTTTCATCTAACGGTACTGAAGTCAATTATAGTACTCAACTCTACTACTGGCCAGCCTGAAATTATCTGATGCTTCAAGAGAGTATTTATATATCAAGCCAGAGCTCTTATGAGATCCATATTATTTGATTAGTTCATGAGGAGGAAGACTTGGGCATTGTTGTTTGTGGGATTTTGCTGTGTGCCAATCAGCTGTCATATTTTCTCTATTACCAAAATGAACACATTTTAAGAGATATTTTATTGGCTGTAAAGTGTTTTAGACATCCCAGAGTACCAGAAAGACTACATGTGTGTAAAATGTCTTTTACCTGTTTGATTTACAACAAACTAATTGAAATTGTATTGATATACAGAACATGAGAAAAGGTTAAACTTAATTTTTGACTTTAATTGTATGCAAGCTAGCTGATTGTTTATGTTTCAAGCAACTGCCTTTTGCAATGGAAACAAATTTGTGCAAGATCTAATTCATTCAATCTTGTCATTTTTTTGTCAGATGACAAGGTTAATGTTACTTCCACCATCTGAATTCTTTAATCATTTTGCGCTAATTTTCTTTCATTGTTGATTTTGTTAGATAATCTGTATTTCTTGAAAATATATTCAAACTTAATAGTAAACAATTTACATAAATGTGGAAGGATTAAAATTTTATTACTTGGGGGAATTGGCTTTATATTAATTGTTGAAACAATCAAATGAATGAGAGTATGAAATATTATCGGAGAGTTTTCCTCCTAAGTATATGTAAAATCACAAAAAATGTGTTTTATAAACAGGTTTAGAATTTCACTGCAGCTAATGAACAGAAAAAAACTTTCACCCACATTCAACAAGAAGGCAATCATAACATTCATTCCATGTTACTTAAGTTTCATTCTTAGTTGAGTGATTGTTGAAAACTTAAAAAATGAATTTGGTTTTAATCAGTATTTCTTCATTCCAAGATAGAATTCACTTAGGCTTTATTGATGCTGCTTTTGTCAAAATGTAGCAGATGTCTGGTTTAGTCGCTGGGTAGGTAATACTGCCAATCTTCACACATAATTCTGGCAGTTCAGCAGTAACTGATCACTGCCAACAACAAAAGTAATTCACTGTTGCTGCCAGGCAAAATATTAAAGCAGCAATGATTAATGCTGCACTTCACTTAGCTTTAAAACCTTTCACTAGTCTGTAGAGCAATAAAAATGAAAGGCTCCCTGAAACAGAAAATATAGTTAAGCATGAAGTCTAGGTGTTGCAATAGTTAAACATGTGGTTTTCCTTCGCTCATTTCACATGCTGCTTGCAAAGAGTTTTAGTGAAATAATTTTGCTTCTATGTAATCCATTTTCTTGCAGGTTTCAGTTCACAAAATGGAGCTGCCTCCAGTTCAACAACTATTTTACTTTTCTGATGGAGAAGACACCATTACACATCGTAAGAGGAGAGTTTCAGGAAGATTTAAGGCAAGGGAGATGATGTCGTGGAACATTGGGACTGTGAATTTGGGGTGACAAATTTGTAATTGTTGATGATTGATGATTGCTTTTCTGGTGAAGGAGAGAGAGGAGATGTAAGCTAATTCTTACAGTCAGTGGGAAGGACTGCCCAAATTTCAGCAAGCTTTTCGGAAAGACTAGAGTGTAACTTGAGATTTTTTGAGACACAAATCTACCAATGGATTCCTTGAGGCACAAAGAGGTAGAAGAGGTTTCCCCAGAAAATCGATTGCACAACAATTTGTAATAAATTGTGTTGGATGAATTCACATCCTTTGGAAAATGAATGATGCAATTGCCATCGGAATCTAAGGTATTGTTTCTGTGGCTTTCCCAGTTATGCACCTAATGACAACAACTGTTGTGCATCATGAGTTTGAAGCCTTCCCAAAAGAAATGGAGTTGCTGGCGGAAAATAAAAATAACCATCATTTGGCACGCCATAAAAAATTAGCCCATCTAGTTATAAAATCAGTGGAGATACTCATGGTGTCCAGGATCATGGGGATGGGGGTATTTTCAGAAAGGTGTGCATTTATGTACATTAAAGGGCGGAATGTAGAGTTAAGTAGTGGTCCCCACGACATCCATAAAGAGGGCATAATTTTTTAATGACATTGCTTAATTATTCTTAATTTTTGCTTCCTGGCATCTCTTCCATTTAGCTTCTTTCTTAAAGATCCTTATGGATGGCAGGAGAGAGAGAGAATAAAATTTCCCTCTGCAAATCTCTCTCCCTTTCTCCCTCTTCCCTGTTGGCCATAATATGGCCTGTTGATGTCTGACAGTCATGGGATGTTAAGAAATTACATCCTTCCTAACTACTATGTAGTTAAAGTGTCTGTCACACTGAAAGAATGGACCCACACACACAATTCATCGTTTACTACATCATTCCAGCAGGAAACAATCCCAATGTTGTTCAAAATTCATTTAGAGCCGATCTGATGTTTTCCTTGTTGGGGCTGGCAGAAAAAAAGGGGGATCTGAGTTGGAACTAGAGCCACACACAATGACATTTCAGCACTCCAACAAGGTAAAGCTGAATTTTAAGTTAAGCAAGCAAATGGGCCTGTGAGAATGTCAACTGGCAGACTAGAGTTTAGCTGGTATTTGTGCAGGGTGTAACATGGTGGCCCATGAGGAGTGTGATGTAATCATGAGTGTTTGTGTTTAGAGCAGAATTTCAGCAACTTTTGGGAGAGGAGAGGTGGCTAAATGATGGAGTAAGTGTAGAAGCAAAAACAAGCAATGTTCCAGTGGTGGAAAAGCACGATTATAGCAGTTGGCTGAATATAAGGCAGAAAATACAACCATCTTGAAGCAGTATGTCAAGGCAGTAAATCAAGCAACTTTTCTCAATAGGGGCAGTTGGGCGGGTAGATTAAATCAGGTCCATAACTATGTAAATCCCCACAGGTCCACAAATGATGGTTTTGGGTTTACCAGGATTGTGAGAAAGTGAACTTCTACTCATTCAGAATCTGATGGTGGACAAGCAATTGGAAAACATTAATTAGCATTAAATTAGCCATCTCGGCCAGAAACTGAAGGACAGCTGGTGTTAAAAGACAAAACTATCAGATTGGTGGAAGAGAGAGAGAGTGGTCCTGAAATTGGATTGAAATAAATAATTGGCACAGAGTAACAGAACTTTTACTTTCTATGTATTTAAATCAAAAAGAGTTTTGGATATGATTTAATGCCTTCAAATCTGTCTACTTTCAATCTTGTTTCTTGCCAACTTGTTAGAGTGCTCTTCAGGGACTGAAATATATTAAACAAATAAATCAATTTTTCCTACCCGCACCTTCAAACAAAAAACGTTTTAACAGTCTGAGGTTTACTGAGTGACCTGGTAGACATAAAATCCAGCCAAAAGCAAAACACTTTATTTTAACATCACTATAAGTGCTTCTTATTTGCAAAAATATTAAATTGCTACCCAATACTCAAAATTCCAACTTTTTGAAATGTTTGTCTAGATCAAAATAATTGGTTTCACAGTACATACAAGGCAATTCTGGCATACAATATCCACAATGCATATATACTCCTTTACTTCTAACTATCTAATTTTACACAGTGCCTTGCCAAAGTGAAATAATTATCAAAAGACTTGCCAAAGATCTAATCTTAACACAGGCCTGAAGCAGACGGGCGGGGAATGGGAAGGCCCCAGTTTGAGGAACAGAACATTTTATCTCCAGGGCATAATTAAAGATGTACCCTCCTGATCAAATAGAGATTTGAGCAGCATGCCCAATTGTAAGCTGCAATTTCCAATGTGATAAACAAGCTTCCTAAAGTGAGATTGTATTTTTCATTGAGATACAAGTGACTGCAGATGTTGAGTCCCTCCAGCATCTTGTATTGCATTTTGAACAGCTTCCTCTCACCTGCTCTCTCTACATATGCCTAACTACTGCTCGTTCTGCTCTCCTCGTTAAGAGGTTGCCATGGATTTTGTAGAGTTCACAGCACAGAAACCTATGGTAACAGCTAAAATTTTTGACGTGAACATTAAGCAAAATGGATGAAAATAGTCACATGGAAACTCTACCAGGCAACAATTGGACCCACTGAAGTGATGCTGAAACCTCTTTATTTGCAACTTCATAAACTTTTGTACACAATACAGCTACAACTCCCATTCTATTTAATTAGCTTCACCATCCTTTTTCTATGTAATGGCTCTTGTGGTTGAATATAAAACAAATACACATTGTCAAAGCTCACATTGGTGGAACGGCACCCCAGTGGCAACATCTTCAGGAAAATTTAATCAATTTCTTTAGGAAAAATGATTGAAAGAAAATTGCTCAATTGCTTGACTGAAATAGAATACTATTCACAGTGGCAACATATGAGGAATGAAATTACATTAACAACACTCACAACACGCTGGCGAAGCTCAGCAGGTCAGGCAGCATCTGTGGAAAAGAACAGTCAATGTTTCAGGCCGGAAACCTTCGTCAGGCCCGAAACGTTGACTGTTCTTTTCCATGAATGCTGCCTGACCTGCTGAGTTCCTCCAGCGTGTTGTGAGTGTTGCTTTGAACCCAGCATCTGCAGAGTGTTTTGTGTTTACAAATTTAGATTAAGAATTTTTGCAATATTGTGCATAGCAGCCAGTTCATTTGAAGAGACCCTAGAGCTCTGCCTTGTCAGTGCCTCTTAACATTTTGGTCTGCAATACAAGATCTCCTTTGCCAAAAGATAATTGATAATTTTGCCTGAAGTTTCCCTATGTAAAGACGACATTTGATGTGAATGTTGTGTACCGTTTCTCAGATTGTGGGTGTTATGGATCATTCTGGAGTTATGAAATTATGGATAGCATAATTATGGATTATCTAAACTGAAAACCAGTATTCAGGAAATAAAACCTGTCTACAACTTGACTTCCAATTGATACTTCCTAGTGAGTGAAACCAGTCATTGAATGTGGGGCATTTTGATACTGTCTCATTGAAACTATAATGGGAAAGAGTCCAGAAGAAAGGTCTTGGCTCGAAATGTCCACTATCTATTCATTTCCATAGATGCTGCATGACCTGTGGAGTTCCTTCAGCATTTTGGGTGTGTTTCCCTGGAAAAGGCAATAGATTGTTAAATATATACCTCTGCTACTTAAAGCACAGTACAGACTTGCGGATAGCAGTGGGATCAACCTATCCTCTAATGGTATCATGGGCTCAGGAGATAGACCAGAAGAGGGGGAAGAAAGGCAGCAAGGTGTCCATAGTGAATGAAAAGATACTGAAGATTTGCTTTGTGTGCCAGCAACCGGGGCATCTAGCAAGGAACTATTGAAGTAGACATAGAGGGGTATGACTATGTCTATTATTTTGACGGTGGCCTCTCAGACCAGGGTTGGAGGCAGTGTCCTAAAAAGGGAGGAAAGTGTGAGAATCAGCCAGTAAAACTTGCAGAAATCACAGTAGTGCTCTCTCAGTCTGATCTGACGGCCAACCAGATCATAAAGCTAGACAGGACAGACAAACAGCTGCTGGCAGCGTCTATTGCCAGTACCGGTCAACCAAAGATGTACACAAAAGGTTTAAAGGGGGCCAGTAAAGTAATGTGCACACAGAGTTATTAGTAAAATTAACTAATCAACTCTTGCCAATGACTGGAGAGGTGATTTACATTACCAGTACAGGGCATCAAACAATGATTGAAATTCACGAGATACACCCAAAATGTACACATACATGAATTAGTAGAAGCTAAATGCACGTGGAATGTGTGAGTGTGGGATGGTATAGGGCACTCACGAGGAAATCTGCTGATGCTGGAAATTCAAGCAACACACATCAAAGTTGCTGGTGAATGCAACAGGCCAGGCAGCGTCTTTAGGAAGAGGTACAGTCGACGTTTCGGGCCGAGACCCTTCGTCAGGACTAACTGAAAGAAGAGTTAGTAAGAGATTTGAAAGTGGGAGGGGGTGGGGGGATCCAAAATGATAGAAGAAGACAGGAGGGGGAGGGATGGAGCCAAGAGCTGGACAGTTGATTGGCAAAAGGGATATGAGAGAATCATGGGACAGGAGGCCTAGGGAGAAAGAAAAGGGGGAGGGGGGAAAACCCAGAGGATGGGCAAGGGGTATAGTGAGAGGGACAGAGGGAGAAAAAGGAGAGAGAGAAAAAGAATGTGTGTATATAAATAAATAACGGATAGGATACCAGGGGGAGGTGGGGCATTAGCGGAAGTTGGAGGAACAACACCTTATGTTCCGTCTGGGTAGCCTCCAACCTGATGGCATGAACATTGACTTCTCAAACTTCCGCTAATGCCCCACCTCCCCCTCGTACCCCATCTGTTATTTATTTATATACACACATGGGGAGTAAATTCAGAAATCAGAGGTACAAAGGGACTTGGGGGTCCTCATGCAGGATTTTCTGAAAGGTTAACTGTCAGTTGAGTCAAATGTGATGTTGGAATAAATTTCAAGAAGTATATAGAATATAAAAGCAAGGAGGTAGTGCTGTGCCTTTTAAAGGCACTGGTCAACACCGCACTTGGAGAATTGGGAGCAGTTTTGGGCTGCTTTCCTAAGAAAGGATGTGTTGGTATTGGAGATGCCACAGAGGATGTTCACAAGAACGATTCAGGGAAGAAAATGGTCAACATTTGGTGATAATTTGATGGCTCTGAGCATGCACTTGCTGTTGTTTTGAAGGGGTGACCTCATTGAAACCTATCAAACATAGAGTTGATGTGGAGAGGAAGTATCCTATAGTGGGGGAGTCTAGGACCAGAGGGCACAGTTTCAGAATTCAAGGATGTCCCTTTAGAACAGTGATGAAGTGGGATTTTGTTTGGCAGAAGCCATGGATCTATAAAATTTATTGCCATTGATGACTGTGGAGGCTGGGTCATTGAAGATATTTAAATTTGAGGTTGATGGGTTCTTGATTATTCAGGACTTCAAAGGTTATGAGGAGAGGCAGGAGAGTGAGTCGGAGACAGATAACTATTCAGCCACAATGGAGTGGCAGAGCAGACTCAATGGGCTGAATGGCCCAATTCTGCTCATATGCCTTATAATCTTATAATCATGTCAGGGGGAGGCAAAGTTCAAAGTAAGTTTATTAACAAAGTATATATACGGTATGTCACCACATACAGTGCAACCCTGAGATTCATTTTATTGCAGGCATACACAGTAAATCTAAGAAACACAATCGAATCAATAAATGTTGAGAACACAAGATGAATAGTCCTTGAAAGTGGGTCCATAGATCATGGGAACAATTCAGTGATAGGGCGAGTGAAGTTGAGTGAAGTTATCCCCCTGGTTCTAAAGCCTGTTGGCTGAAGGGTAACACCTGTTCCTGAACCTGGCGGTGTGGGTCCTAAGGTTCCTATACCTTCTTTCTGATGGCAGCAGTGAGAAGAGAGCATGGCCTATGGTGAGGGTCCTTGCAGATGAATGATGCTTTCCTGTGACAGTGCTCCGTGTAGATGCGCACAATGGTGGGAAGGGATTTACCTGTGATGGACTGGGCAAGATCTGCAACTCTTTGTCGGATATTCCATTCAAAGACATTGGTGTTTCCATAACAGTCCACAATGCAACTAGTCAATATACTCTCCATCATGTATCTATAGAAGTTTATCAAAGTGTTAAGTGTCTTGCTGAATTTTCACAAACTTTTCAGGAAATAGAGGTGCTTCCATGCTTTCTTTATAATTTCATTTACATGCTGGATCCAGGACAGATCCTCTTAAATGATAACGCCAAGGAATTTAATGTTGCAAACCCTCTCTGCCCCTGCTGCCCTGATGAGGACTGGCTTATGAAACTCCAGTTTCCTCCTCCTGAAGTCAATAATCAGCTCCTCGCTCTTGCTGACATTGAGTGAGAGGCTGCTGTTGTGGCACCACTCAGCCAGATTTTCAATCTTCCTTCTACATGCTGATGAGTCACCAAATTTAATTCAGCCTACGACAGTGGTGTCGTCAGCACACTAAAATATGGCACTGGAGCTGTGTTTAGCCTCACAGTCCTAAGTATAAAGCGAGTAAAGCAGGGGGCCAAGCACACAGCCTTGTGGTGCACGTGTGCTGCTGGAGATTGCGGAAGAGATGTTATTGCCAAACTGAACTGACTAGAATCTGCAAGTGAGAAAATCAAGAATCTATTTGCACAAGGTGGTATTGAAGCCAAGGTTTTGAAGCTTATTGATTAGTTTTGAAAGAATGACAATATTGTATGCCAGGCTGTAGTTGATGAAGAAAATCCTGATATATGCATCTTCGCTGTCCAGATGTTCCAGGGTTGAGTGTAGAGCCAATGAAATATCATCTACTGTAGACCTATTGTGACAGTAGACAAATTGGAGCTGAGCCAAGTTGCTTCTTGGGAGTGATAAGTTTCACACCAACCTCTCAAAGCACTTCATCACTGTGGATATAAGTGCTCTGGATGCAAGGGTAGGGGCCAAACACAATCAAGAACTGTTGGTGTATCTGGCTGTCGAGGGAGCAGCAATTAAAGTAAAGGCATACATGAAGGGGGTGAAGAAGGAGCAGAAAGGGAATTAATGTGCATTTCACAGGTCAAAGAAAGCCACAGCAAAGCATGACACTACAGAAATGGAAAGTGATGAGAAATAAGTCATAAGTGACAATTTAGTACAAATATATGGAGATGTGATGGACCATTGTAACCATCTTAAATAGCTAGACCATAAAACCATAAGAGATTGGAGCAGAATGAGGCCATTTGCCCGTTGTGTTTGCTCCATCATGGTTGATTTATTATCCCTCTCAACCCCATTCTCCTGCCTTCTGCCTGTAATCTTTTATCCCTGATTATTCAATAACCTATCGACCTCCACCTTTAATATATCCAATGGCTTGGCCTCCAGAGTTGTCTGTTTCAATGAATTCCACAGATTCACCACCCTCTAGCTGAAGAAAAATTTACCTCATCTCTGTTCTAAATGGACTTCCTTCAATTTTGGGGCTGTGTCCTCAGGTCCTAGACTCACCCAGTATAGGAAACATCCTCTCCACATCCACTCTATCTAGACCTTTCAATATTCGATAGGTTTTAATGAGACCTTCACTCATTTTTCTAAATTCCAGCGAATACGGGCCTAGAGGATCAAATGTTCTTCATACATTAACCGTTTCATTCCAGGACTTATTATTGTGAACCTTCTCTGGACCCTCCCCAATGCCAGCACATCTTTTGTTTTATAAGGGACCAAAAACTGCTCACAATACTCCAAGTGCAGTCTGTCAAACACCTTATAAAGCCTCAGTATTACATCCTTGCTCTTGAATGTTGAGGGATAGAACAAAAGAGCAGGAAAATACTAATCAAAGAAAGCCAGATGGTGAGAATTTTTAAATTTATTCATTTATGGAATGCGGGCATTGCCAGCTGAGCCAGAATTCATTACCCATCCATAGTTGCCTTTGAGAAGGTGGTAATGACTAGCCTTCTTGAACCACTGCAGTCCCTGAGGTGTAGGTACACCCACAATGCTGTTATAATCCTCCCATAACTGGGTGACCAAGTCATGATAAGGGAGCTGCATAAAAGGTTACACTCCCAGCTAGATAGAGTCATAAATGGTGCTCCTGATAAGCGACACCTGCATTTGTGTGCTGGGCAGCCAGAGAAAACACTGGATTTAGATTAAATGGTATGACTCACCTTCTTATCGCCCTCACAGGCAGATCAAGGGACCAAGTCCACCCAGTAACAATGTCATTACAGAGTATCTAAGTGATGAGCACCAGCCGTTTGCTTCAAATCTGACCACTCCTGAAGGAAGCAGGTCTGCAAATGAAAAGGAATGTGATTGCAAGTGCAGAAGACAGAATGAGAGAGAGAATGAGAGCATGTCAGCAAGCTGTGAATGAAGTGTTGCAGTATAATGGTAATCATACTTTGTAATGAAAGCTAGTTCTGGGAGGTAGTTGATTAGCTACATAGCTACATAGACAAGAATTGAAATACATTGAGAAAATAGATGGGATGGGATCCAAGTTATAGCAAATACATCAAGTTCCACAACTATGATGCCCTGGCAGACTGAGAAAGAGAGAAGAAATTGCACAGAGCATCTGAAGGCCTGGATAGGAGAGAACACAAGTGAGCAAGGCCATTTCAATGGTTGGGCCAGAGAACAAAAGAACACTTTTGGAGGGTGTGCCAATGATATAAGGTCCTTGTTGGTGTTCAAATGGAGACCACCCTATACGCTCCTGTAGATCGATCAAAGGGACCTAGAGACTTGACAGATTATTCCGACAGTCCTCTGTCATAGCATGGAATGTGAACCTTTGTCAGATTTCTGTCCAGGGGGCAATGCTCCATTTAGTGACAGGCTTATTGATGCAGTGAGAGATTATTTAGTTTGTGGAATCTTACAAGAAAGCATTCAAAAACAGCTCCTAACTGAAGCACAACTCACATTTAGAAGAAGAGTTGAAATCGCTGTATCAATGGAAATGGCAGTCAGAGGTGCAATTGAGTTGCAGTTAGGAATGAAAGGGAGGGTGAACAAAATTGTAATGTCTAAACAGAATCTATGAATTAGTTAAACCAAGCATCACGTACTGTGGTCACACCGTTGATGCACAAGAATTCCATAAATGTGCTGAGAAAATTCAAACAGTGGTGGATGTCCCAAGGCTAAAGGACGTGTCACAGATGTGGTCCTATTTAGGACTTGTCAGCAGTATCCTGCCAAACCTGGCCTCTGTGCTCCAACCCTTGAACTCATTCCTACAGATTAGGAAGAACTGGCAATGAACAAAGCAATGTGAAGTGGCTTTCGAAAGGGTAAAGGAAATGCTAATGGCAGACACAGTACTCATACATTTTCATCCACATTGTCCAGGATTCCTTGATTTCTGGTACAGGTGAATCCACAGAAGGGTGTTCCATTAACAGCAGCACCACAAATGCAGAGATGGGCAGGGAGACTTTTCACTTGCATTAGGGAGAATATGTCAAGAGGAGTGAGCCCTTTTGTAATTTTTTTCAGGCATTTCCTTTTCCAGGTGTGAATGGGACAATCCATCAGCGTTTCCATTATTAGTTATCCTCTTGAATTCAATCTTGTAATTGTGTCTCTTTGTGGCAGAAATGGCCCAAAGGGAAACCAGAAACGGCATCACACTGTCTTAAGTCTATATGGCCACTCAAAATTGCTGAAATATGCAGCAGAAACTCCTGTTCCCCATTTTTACCAGCACTGGGATGAATCTGCCCTGACAGAGGTTGCCTTATGTGGAGATTAAAAGCTGTTGTACATCCAAGCTGAGAGCTAAAGTTGGAGGAACTATATGGTGGTCATCTAGGCGTGATCAAAGTGAAAGCATTGGCTTGAGCGTTGACTGGTGGTTTGGGATAAATCAGCAGATCGAGCAGCTTACTATGCACTGTTCAGGACGCCAACACATCCTGAAGAAAGGTGACCAGAGCTGTCAGCATCAGTTCCTGCAGTGCCAGAATCAGTTCCTACAACCACCATGGAAGGCCCCGAAACCTGAGATTGTTTCACAGCCATATGTCTCACCTGCCAAGCAGAGTGACCCTCCTTGTCGGGAAAGACATAGTCCCACAAGAGTAAGAAATTCTCCACAGTGGTTAAATCTTTAAGCCTGAATGGGACAATTTAAAAATGTCTATGTTATGTATGTCTGTATAGTAGTTGTATTATATATATGCTGTATGCTTTCTATATTGAGTTGGATTTTATAGATAAGCAGGGAAGAGTGTCATGTATTTAATTTTTCAGTAATATTTGAGTGACATTGTAAATACATTGTTTGATTATGCATCCTTTGTTGTTTACATAATTCATTATGTGCATTACGGGTTCTATGTGATTGGCCACCATGTCATAAGTACGCAGCTCACTGAAAGTAAAAACAAACTAAGCACATGTATCGCCCAGCACCATGTTTTCTTTCAATTGGTTTTATGTTTTGGAGTTACAAAACATAACAACATTTTCTTAAAAATGTGGTTAAAACTTTGAATGTATACAACTGGTGGTCGCTGAAGTAGCAATCTACTTCCGGAACAATGAACTGACCGTGGTCGGGATGGTGACTACCAAATATTCATCTCTTCACTTGGCTTCTTGCAATATCATGTACCTTAGTTGTGCAATCACCAAACCACAAAAATGGCATCCAGAATAAAATTGCAAGCTAATTCTTGTACCTTCTAGGTTTTCTATAAATCTTCAAAACAAAGCAGTTAACCTTTGTGATGCTGACGATGACTCGAAGAATCCAAGTACACTAACATTTCCCAGACTGGCTATTGGAAAATGTTCAAAAATGGGCTGTTTACAGCTAACCTTCTAAGATCAGATCATTACTATTACTTTAAATGGAAAGCCAGATAGATAAAAGAAAAACTTCCAAATAATGGAGGATGAAAATGTAATCGAAATAACTTTACAGTGATGAGAATAATTGAAGGAAAAGCTTTTCAGGGTTTGAAACTCTAAATACTTCAGTCCAGTTGCAATAGAGAAACTAAACAAATGCTATTTTTAATAGCTAATGAAACAGGGGCAATATTGTATGAAAGAATGGTGGGAATATTTCTTTATGCAAGGTTGCATGGGGCCATTTTTACAGATGAGTATTGGATCATAATCTGCAGGGTATGAAAGCAGATTTAAGGATTTGGCTGACTGTTACAGTAATTGAATATGCAAGTCTTTTGTTACCTGGGGACAGAAAATGTCCTTGGAGGAGATGCCATGTCTTTGAATCTGCTCCTTTGCTAACCAAGACCTAAAGTTAACACAGTATTGCTGGAATTCTTAGATCTGATCAGTTAGAACCCATTCCTAACTACTGTACATGCCTTCCATGCAACAGCATTGACTGCATAGCGTAAAGTAATGTAAACATTTTTGAAGTGGCAGTCAGGTATTTACTCATATTGGTGGTGTTATTGGATCTATTTTTACAACTAGCTTTGGGAAGTAGGTGGAACGAAATGTCAGTCAGCATAAAGTGTTTTTGTATTTGTCTACAGATGCAGGAATGTGGGTAAAATGCTGGTACTTCTTGGAGAAGTGGCCACAATGCACTCCACTTCAAATCATTGAGATAAATATTAGCTTTAATAAAACATTTCATTTGTGAAGTTATATGTTAGTAAGTAATAGTATATAATTCTACAAGCTTTTACACTACAGCATTCTGTACACAGGCTTCAGGATATTAAGTATATACTTTGATTTCACCTCTGACTCTAGGTATCCGACAAGCAAGAATTATGATCACAGTTCACAAGATGCAGTTTTAGGCAGATTCTGTTCTGTAGCTGCCCCTGTCATTTGACACATTTCCAATTAATTTTTCATATTCAAGTTATGCAATGTTATCTGAAAATCAGGTAATGCATAAAAAAACCTGGACGTAATAGAAGCAACACACACAAAATGCTGGTGGAATGCAGCAGGCCAGGCAGCATCTATAGGAAGAAGCACAGTCGAAGTTTCGGGCCGAGATGCTTCATCAGAACTAACTGAAAGAAGAGCTAGTAAGAGATTTGAAAGTGGGAGGAGGAGGGGGAGATCCAAAATGATAGGAGAAGACAGGAAGGAGAGCGATGGAGCTAAGAGCTGGGAAGTTGATTGGCAAAAGGGATACAGAGCTGGAGAAGGGACAGGATCAAGGGACAGGAGGCCCAGGGAGAAAGAAAGGAGAAGAGGAGCACCAGAGAAAGATGGAGAGCAGGCAAGGAGTAATTGTGAGAGGGACAGAGAGAGAAAAAGAGAGAGAGAAAAAAAAGGGGGGGGAATAAATAAATAAGGGCTGAGGTTAGAAGGGGAGGAGAGGCATTAACAGAAGTTAGATAAGTCAATGTTCATGCCATCTGGTTGGAGGCTATACAGACGGAATATAAGGTGTTGTTCCTCCATGCTGAGTGTGGCTCCATCTTGACAGTAGAGGAGGCCATGGATAGACATATCAGAATGGGAATGGGACATGGAATGAAAATGTGTGGCCACTGGGAGATCCTGCTTCCTCTGGCAGACAGAGAAAGCAGGATCCCATGTCCCATTCCCATTCTGATATGTCTATCTATGTCCTCCTCTACTGTCAAGATGAAGCCACACTCAGGTTGGAGGAACAACACCTTATATTCCGTCTGGGTAACCTCCAACCTGATGGTATGAACATTGATTTCTCTAGCTTCCATTAATGCCCCTCCTCCCCTTCTTAACCCATCCCTTATTTATTTATTATTTATTTATTCTTTTATTTATTTATTCTTTTATTCATTCATTCATTCATTCTTTTTTCCCTCTCTCTTTTCTTCTCTCTCTGTCCCTCTCACAATAACTCCTTGCCTGCTCTCCATCTTCCTCTGGTGCTCCCCTCCCCCTCTCTTTCTCCCTAGGCCTCCCGTCCCATGTTCCTCTCCCTTCTCCAGCCTTGTATCCCTTTTGCCAATCAAATTTCCAGCTCTTGGCTCCATCCCTCCCCCTCCTGTCTTCTCCTATCATTTCAGATCTCCCCTACCCCCCCCACTTTCAAATCTCTTACTATCTCTTTCAGTTAGTCCTGATGAAGGGTCTTGGCCCGAAACGTCAACTGTACCTCTTCCTATAGATGCTGCCTGGCCTGCTGCGTTCCACCAGCATTTTGTGTGTGTTGCTTGAATTTCCAGCATCTGCAGATTTCCTCATGTCTGAACTTAATAGACATTGTCATGAAAAAATGCAGACAAAAATATTTGGTTTTCCTAACCTCCTTCTCTGGTCAATTAATTAGCTATGAAATGTATTATCTGAAGCAGGTTGACAATCACTTCACACACAGCGCTGTCCCATGACAGCAAATGTAATTAAATGGTCCAATTTAGCTGCTTTTGTCCTGAGGATTAAAAAGGCATGAATGTCGGTCAGGAAACAGGGGATCTCCTTGCTCATTTTCAAATAATGCCATGAGATCATGAACTTTTTGCATGCATTAAGTGCTTGGAGATGTCACTACTTGTAACAAGTTCTTGAAGAAGTCTTTCTCTGTGTGTTGTGCTCTGAGATACCCTGTCGACCATTTTTCCCTCCTTAGCTGTCTGACCTGCAGAGTTCCTCCAGCATTTTGTGAGTTCCAGCACATGCAGAATCCTGCATTTCTTCTATGCATAATATGTAACTCAAAATGAATTTTTGCATGAATGGAATATCAGAAGATATTTCTCAAAATGTTTTGAATACTCTGTGCATACTGGGAGATCTGAGATTTTATATAACAACCACTCTGTATGCAATGAGTACTCAGATATCTCTTCTATGTAATGAGCATTTGGAGATATCTTTCTATACACACACAAAAAAGCACTTTTATGCATTGGGTGGTCAGGTATTTCTACAGAATGAGTTCTTGAAAACATCTTCTGTATGTAATGAATACCTGGAGACTTCTCTGTGTGTAAAGAACATTTTGACTTATTTCCCTCATTGTAATGAATGCAAACGAAATATATGCTATTGTTAATTTGCGAGGATAATTGGTTTTTGATGCCTTCATTCTATAACTCAGTGTACAGTTCATTTGGTTTTATTATGAAAATGGCTGTAAGCATCTGTATTTTTAATTCAATAAGGTGTGACTAGTGATTAAATGCTCCATCTAAAGGCTGGTTAAGGTTTAGTTCTATATTGATAAATTCAAGTGCTTTATTATTTTTCTGGATTTTTACAATTGAAGTGATCAAACATGACATTTATAACTAAAATTGTGACACTGCAAAATAATAACTGTTTGGTGACTTCATACTCCTCCAGACGATGAGCAACTCATATTTTTGTTATTTAATGTTTTAATTTGCATAATTTATTCAAATGCAATGACTGGAATTCAAATTCATTCTTAAGGATTTAGTTTCTATGTTTTACTTTATCATGCTTTCAAAAGAACACAACTTTATCATGACTCCTAGCAGTAAGGTGTATTGGGAAAATATGGTCTGGAGTTTCTTCTAAAAATTAGACAATTCTGGAAAGGGGCTTGACTTGGAATAAATGGAGAGCAGGTTTTGAGGTGTACTTTCCCTCCTCAATTGTAATTTCATATTTTCTACAGCTCACCTCTTCCCCACCTTTTCAGTCTGCGCTGGAAATATTGTGAAGGCCAATTCACTACCACCCATCTGTCCCCTTGTTATCAATACTGAAAGACAAAAAGTTCAGGTGAAAGGAAAGAACAATGATGGCCCTAATCATTATAAGGAAAGGGCCTAGGTGTAGCTTCATCTGCCCTCTAACACTTATGGGGTTCAAAGTTAAATGCTCTTTTATTGTTGTCTTCCATTTGTTCACCAACAGTGTACTGAACCCAACTAAAATTTCCTTAAAACCGATCACAAGTTCCCCTGACTGGGGTAATCTCACCAGGAAGTTTGTGGTATTGATCCCCAGTCTAGAAAAATGTAATTGGTTCATGGTATGGTGGGGACTATATTTTCAGCTCCAGTCTTACAGAACGCAAGAGAAAACAAATTTATTTCCCTGCTACATCACAGAATTTGTAGATCTTAAGTATTAGCTGGAACTCTCCTGTGACACTATTCCTATACAATTCAACATTTGATCGGCTTTTCTACCTTTAAATTGTACGCTGATAAATTATTAGCACATTGGTACCAATTCATGATCTTTTTCCCATCAACCTCCACCTTTGGAAGGGAGGAGAAAACTATCAATGGATATAATTAGCATTCTGCAACTGCATTACAGCTCAGATAACCTATAAGCAATAGTTTAAGGGAGTCATATTTTCCTTAATGAATTTAACTGGCAGTAAAACAGTAACTAATCCTGTCCTATATCCTCAAGATGGACTAAATAATAATGACATTATTCAACAGACCATCCAAACTCACTTTGTGCAATCATCTGAATGAGGGAAATTTATTGTTTGTAAGGTTGAAATTCCTCTCCCTGTGACTGCAAGGTTTTTCTCCCATGTTGCAAGTGCTGTATGGGGTTGATAAATGAACTGGGCACATGGATGGAATTATGCATCGCAGGCTGTTTGGACCGGAAGGGCCTGTTAACCGTGCTCTATCTCTAAATTTAAAAAAAAAGTAAAACAATATTCTTTTGAAGACTTGAATATCCACTTATCTTCAGCAGCTGCTTGCTGTCCTAGATACTTTATGGAGTATTCATGCAATTCCACCTCTGTTAGAACACATTCTCTTTTCATATGCTGAAAGGTCAACAAGACCTGACAATGTTGGAACAATCATGTAGGGGATTAGATGATTATTTATCATTATTGTGGGCGCTGCAGCAGTGTAGAACTTAATGCAATGCTATTACAGCTCTAGGTGTCGGAGTTCAGAGTTCAGTTCTGACACTGCCTGTAAGGGGTTTGTAAATTCTTCCTGTGAGCCACATGGATCTCTTCCAAATGCTCTAAGTCTCTGCCCCCAGTCCAAGATGTACTGTTTAGTAGGTTAGCTGGTCATTGTAAATTGTCCTTTGATTAGGCTAGTTTTATATAGTTAGGTTGCTGGGGGTGGGATCCTGCGTAATACTGCCGGGTTTTTCAGGCACCTTTTTTATAATGTATATGGTCTTGATAGCAGGTAGGCTGGTGCCGATGATGCATTGGACAATCTTGAGGGCGTGTTGTAGAGCCCTCCTGTCCGCTGCAGCGCATTTTCTGTACTATGCCGTGATTCTGCACGTTGGATTGCTCTCTACTGCACATCTGTAGCAGGTCCTGCTTGTTGATGAGCATAGCCCGGCTTGCTTCAGCTTCCTCAGGAAGTCGAGGCGTTGGTGAGCTTTTTATGACTGTGAGCAAGGTATTCTGGGACCATTAGATATTGTGCGAGATGGGTACTCCCAGGAGGTTAAAACTGCTGGCACTGATGTAAAGAGTGAGTGATGTGAGAACCCCTGAAGTCGATAACCATCTCCTTTGTCTTGTTGACATTGAGAAAGAGGTTGTTAATTTAATTTAAGAGACAGCAGTTTGAATTCTGTACAGAGTTAGCCCATTTCCAGGTATATCTAATGCTGTGCATTTGTTCTTGCCTCTGACCCTTCACAACCATCATCCACCCCACCCCTCATCCACTAAACAAACAACAAGCTCCACCTCTTCTTTTCTGTCATTCAAGCCCTCTCTTCTCATTCATATGCAGAGACAGGTGAAGGCCAGGTTGGGGTGCTTTTCGACAGAGCAACCTACAATTTTCCCTAGTGTTAGGGTGGAATCAGCAAACACTTAAGGCACTGGTACCCCTTATAGAATGATAATGTCTGAACAGTTTGTCTGTATTATCATAGGCATCCGTTAGTCTCATGAGAACATGGATTTGCGCCTTGGAAGGTTTCCAGGGCGCAGGCCTGGGCAAAGTTGTATGGAAGACCCACAGTTGCCCATGCTGCAAGTCTCCCCTCTCCACACCACCGATGTTGTCCAAGGGAAGGGTGTTAGGACCCATACAGCTTGGCACTGGTGTCGTCGCAGAGCAATATGTGGTTAAGTGCCTTGCTCAAGGACACAACACGCTGCCTCAGCCAAGGCTCGAACTAGCGACCTTCAAATCACTAGATGAACGCCTTAACCACTTGGCCAAATCGGTGACATAAGATTCAAAAAGCCAATTAACTCCCTTTGACAAGTTGCTAAAACCGGTACTTGATCCAACCAATTCTGTTGAATGTCAGAGCTTTACTGATGATAGTTTACTCAATTTGATTCTTTATTGAGACTTGATGGAGGTTAAGGGATTCGCTGCTGGTGCAGGGATTATTCCAAAGTAGAACTAGTTATTTTTGACAACTAATAAATAGAGTGGTCCTATCTGAACAAACAATAGGTGTCTTAAGCACAGGAGATTCTGCAGATGCTGCAAATCCAGAGCAACACCTAAATGCTGGAGGAACTCAGCAGGTCAGGAATAAACAGTCAACATTTCAGGCCAAGACCATTCATCAGCACTGGAAAGGAAGGGCAAAGAAACCAGAATAAGAAAGTGGCGGGAGGGAAAGGAGCATGGCCTAGAGAGTGATACGTGAAACCAGGTGGGTGGGGGAGGGGGATGAAGTAAGAAGCTGGGAAGTGATAGGTAGAATAGGTAAAGGGCTGGAGGAGAAAGAATCTGATAGGAGAGGAGAGCGGACCATGGGAGAAAGGGGTGGAAGAGTGGCACCACGGAGGTGATAGACAGGTGAGAAGAAGAGGTAAGAGGGGAGACCGAATGGGGAACTGAAGATGAGGGAAGTGGGGGGCGGTGATAGGGAGGTATCTTACTTGTTCTGTGTTTTGGTAATCTACATGGCTTTAGCTTATTAAAACAAGGTCATAAAAGAGTTCATAGCATTATGCTTAAGAAGAACAAAGGATTTCTTAATTAAGTTGTGGCATAACGTATTTCTCAATAAACACTTAGAAACAAAGTTTGGTCATTATTATCTTGTTGTTTACAGAGCCCTGTTGGGCATAAGATGCTTTCTCTGCTCTTTACAACAATAAATATACTTCAGAGATTATAGCATTGCATGTTATTTGTCTTAGATTATCTGAAGTTTTGATTAGTTAGTATGAATGTACTGTAAGTCTTTTCTTCAAAACTTTAACAACATTGGTAGCCACGCACATGGACAACAGATAATCAACTTGGATAATTGATAATCAAAACCTCAATCATTTCCTTTATGCAAAAAAAAGATATTGACCATGCATTGATCTTTCCAGTACACCAGTTTTGAAAATTTTAACAAAAAATAGTTTCCTATTGCACACTGTACGGAGGTAGACAAAAATATCCATATTTCGGAGCTTGAATATCAGAAATATAAATTTGCCACACAACAGCATGGTTATCTTCAAGCGTGCTAGAAGCATGGTGTATATCTGAATGTAATTACAGGCTTAGAAATTCGAGGGCACCCCAAAGGCAGAACACAATCATTTTTGCCAAGGCTTCTATGGCTCCTATAAGCAGTTGAAATCATCCTGCAATGACTGAGGACTAGCAATCCCTGATCGAGCTGGGGTTTGCTATCTCCAGCAGTGTGAATGATCTGACCAGAAGGGTGGAGACTGGGATAGGTACTGAGATCAGCAGTCAGTTTGACTGCTGGAGATTTAGGGGAGCTGGGAGAAAAGGCCCTCTAATTAGACTGGAGGAGATGTGAAATCACAAATACTTATACAGAGCCACAGCATGGAAACAAGATGTTTGGTTCAATGAGCCTGCACCATCCCTACAGTAATCCCTTTCTCTATTCTCATCAATTTCCTTCAGGTCTTTCATTCACTTGCACAGGGGCAATTTATAATGGCAAATTAACTCGTCAACCCATGGAACTTTGGGATGTGGAGGTTATTTTTACCAACTAGACACAACCAATGTAGACTAGAGTATAAAAACAAGGATGTAATGTTGAAGCTTTATAAAGCACTGGTGAGCCCCTTATCAATGAAAAGATGTGCTGACATTGGAGAGGGTTCAAAAGAGGTTCACAAAAATGATTCCAGGATTGAAAGGCTTGTTATTTGAGGTGTGATTGATGGCTGTAGTCTTCTACGCTCTGGAATTCAGAAGAATGAAACCTATTGAATATTGAAATATCTCGACAGAGTGGACATGGAAAGCATGCTTGCTAGGGTGGGGGACTCTAAAACCAAAGGACACAGCCTCAGAATAGAGGGGTGTTCTTTTAGAATTGAGATGAAGAGGAATTTCTTTAGCCAGAGAGTGGTGAATCTGTGGAATTCAATGCCACAGGTGGCTGTGGAGGCCAAGTCATTGGGTATATTTAAGGCAGAGGTTGATAGATTCTTGATTAGTTAGAGCATGAAGGGATGTAGAGAGAAGGTAGGAGATTATGGTTGAAAGGTAAAATGAACCAACTGTGATGAAATGGTGGAGCAGACTCGATGGGCCCAGTGGCCTGATTCTGCTCCTATATCTTATGGTCTTACAGGGAGAACATGCAAATTCCACATTGTCAGAACCCGAGGTCAGGACTGAACCCTGTCTATGGCATTATGAAGTACGGCGCCTACAAGCACAACGCTGTTTGTTCAGGGTTGGAATAATGGATGAGGCCCCGTCAGTACAGTGGAGAGATGCTGGAACAATGAAAATTAGAAGTGAGACATGATGATGCACCGTGAAGACCAGTCCAACAATGGGCACTTACAGGACAGCATGGATTAATTGCTCCAGGTTTGCTCCAAAAGCAGCATTTCATTAGTAACAATGTAAAGTTAAGAGATTCTGACATAGGAATCAGATCAGATGACAAGCACATTTTCTCACAAGAAATGCTTGGCTCGATTTCTGGATGAAAACTGACCTGGAAATAGATAATAATCATATTGTTCTTCTGAACACATCCATACATATTTTCTGTTGGGCAATGCTGAAATTTTGCGCCATTTTGTTGATGGAAACTCAATGCCCAATTTGCATGCATCCATATTTCACAAGCACTAATTTGATAATGACCAGATATTCTGGGCACTTTTTGAGAGACAGTTGTTGGCCATGATACCAGTAAGAAGTCTTTTGCTCTCCTTGGATATAATGCCACATCTGCAGACAAGCTGACAAAAAGAAATTGTATGCTTGGGTGTCTGATTACCTGAAATAAAAGCATGCTGCAGTTCTTTGCCACATGGCCCTGTTCCAGATTTTTAGAGAAAAGGGTCTTTTAAATACTGGGACTGCTGCCCATTCCATACAAGCATTTTAGAGGTAGCCACTCAATATACTTAGATCATCAGACCGGCACCTTGCCAGTAGTGGAAAAGAGCCAAAGACCCGTCTATCTGAAAAAGCTTTGAAATATTATTTGCTTATTTTCTCCCTCCCTTCCCCACATGTCAGCCAGTTTTGTTTGGTTCACCTCTGGGAGTTGTAGGCCCACAATGAGTCACATAAAACCATAATAACATAAGATATAGGAGCAGAATTAGGCCACTTGGCCCATTGAGTCTGCTCCGCCATTTCATCATGGCTGATCCACTTTTTCTTTCAGCCCCAATCTCCTGCCTTCTCCCGGTATCCCTTCATGTCCTGACCAATCAAAAATGTATCCACTTATACCTTAAATATTTGTGAAGACTTGGCCCCCACAGCTGCCTGAGGCATTGAATTCCACAGATTCACCACTCTCTGGTTAAAGAAATGTTTTCTCATTTCTGTTCAAAAAGCCTCTATTCTGAGTCTGTGGCCTCTGGTCCTAGACCCTCTCACCATAGGAAATACCCTCTCCACATTCACTCTATCAAGGCCTTTCACCGATATTTTTCAATGAGGTCACCCTCATCCTTCTGAATTCTGGTGAAAACAGGCCCAGAGCTATCAAACTTCATATGACAAGTTATTCAATCATGGAATCTTTTTTTGTGAACCTCCTTTGAACTATCTCAATGTCAGCACAACCTTTCTCAGATGAAGGCCCAAAACTGCTCACAATACTCTAAGTGAGACCTCACCAGTGCTTTATAAAATAGCAACATTACATCTTTGCTTTTACATTCTAGTCCTCTTGAAATTAATTCTAGCATTGAATTTGTGTTCTTCACCACTGGTGACTCAGCTTGCAAATTAACCTTTAGAGAATCTTGCACAAGGACTCCCAAGTCACTTTTCAACTCGGTTTTTTGTATTTTCTCTCCATTTAGAAAATAGTCTGCCCTTTCCTTTCTGCTACCAAAGTGCATGATGTATACTTCCTGACATTGTATTCCATCCGCCACTTATTTGGCCATTCTCCTAATCTGTCTTTCTGTAGTCTCTTTACTTCCTCAAAACAACCTGCCCCTCCACCTATATTAGTATCATCCACAAAATTTGCAATGAAGCCATCAATTCTGTCATCCAAGTCATTGACATATAACGTATAAACAAGCTGTCTCAACACAGACCCCTGTGGTACAGCACTAGTCAGCAGCAGCCAACCAGAAAAGGCTCCCTTTATTCCCACTCTTTGCCTCCTGTCAATCAGCCATTGCTTTATCCATGCTAGAATCTTTCCTGTAACACTATGGCCTTGTATCTTGTTAAGCAGCCTCATATGGGGTGCCTTGTCAAAGGCCTTCTGAAAATTCAAGTATACAACATCAGCCAATTTTCTTTTGTCTATCCTGCTTGTTATTTCTTCAAGAATTCCAACAGATTTGTCAGGCAAGACTTTTCCTTGAGCAAACTATCTTGACTATGGCTTATATTATCACGTGCCTCCAAGTACCCCCAAACCACATCCTTAACAATCAACTCCAATACCTTCTCAACCACTGAGGTCAGACTAATTGGTCTATAATTTCCTGTCTTCTTCAATTTTCCAGGCTACTGTAATCATTCCAGAATCTAGTGATTCTTTAAGGATCATTACTAACGCCTCCACAATCTCCTTTGGAACCCTGGGGTGTACACCATGCTGTCCAGGTGACTTATCTATCTTCAGACCTTCCAGTTTCCTGAAAAACATCCACCTAATGACAATTCCACACACTTCTGACTCCTGACTCACTGAAACTTTCACCATACTGCTAGTCTCTTCAGCATGAAGACTGATGCAAAATACTTAATTAGTCTGTCCATCATTTCCTTGTCCCCCATTTCGATCTTCCAGCATTGTTTTCCTGTCGTCCGATATCCACTCTCACATCTCTTTTACACATTAAGTATCTGAAGAAACTTTTAGTATCCTCTTTAACCTTTTTCTTCTTAATGTCTTTTTTTTAGTAGCCTTCTGTTGGTTTCTAAAAGCTCCCAATCCTCCAACTTCCCAATAATTTTTGCTCTAGTGTAAGTCCTCTCTTTGGCTTTTATGTTGACTTCTCTTGTTGGCCATTGTTGTGTCATCTTGCCTTTAGAATATTTATTCCTCTTTGGGATTATAAATGTTGTGCTTTCCAAGTTGCTTCCAGAAATTCCAGTCATTGTTGCTCTGCCATCATCCCTGCCAGTGTTCTTTTCCAATTAATTCTGGCCATCTCCTCTCTCAGGCCTCTGTAATTCCCTTTACTCCACTGTAATACTGATACATCTTATTTTAGCATCTCCTTCTCAAATTTCAGGGTGAATTTATTTGCCCCTGATGGTTCTTTTACGATAAGCTCTCAATTCAATTCTGGTTCATCGCACAACACCCATTCCAAAATAGCTGATCTCTTAGTGGGCTCAACCACAAACTGTTCTAAAAAGCTATCTCGTAGGCATTCTAGAAATTACCTCTCTTGGAATCCAGCACCAACCTGATTTTCCAAATCTACAGGCACACTGAAATTCCCCATTGCTATTGTAGCATTGCCCTTTTGGCATGCATTTTCTATCTTCTGTTGTAATTTGGAGGACACATCCTTACAACTGTTTGGGGGTCTGTATGTAACTCCTTTCAGGCTCTTTTTTACCCTCGCAGTTCCTGAGCTTTACCCACAATGATTTAACACATTCTGACTCTACCTCACTTCTTTCTAATGATTTGATTTCATTTCTCACCAACAGAGTCATGCCACCCCCTCTGCCTACCTTCCTGTCCTTTTGAGATAATGTGTACCCTTGGAAGTTAAGCTTCCAGCTATAATCTTCTTTCAGCCATAATTCAGTGGTTCATACAAAATCATATCTGCCAATCTGCAAATGTACTAGAAGTTCATCTACCTTATTCTGTATACTGTGTGCATTCAAGTATAACACCTTCAGTCCTGTATTCAGCTTTTTCAATTTTGTCCACCTTTTACGTTGCAACTCATCCTGTTGACTGCAATTTTGCCCTATTATCAGTCTCTCCTTGCTAGGAGTCTTACTACACATTAACTTAGTTTGTAGATCAAATATGTCATAATCAGCACTATCACTCCCATTCCCATACCCCTGCCAAATTAGTATAATCCCTCCTGAACAACTCTAGCAACCATGCCCATGAAGATTATGGACCTCCTCGGGTTCAGGAGTTACCCATCCTTTCTGTACAGGTCGTACCTTCCCCAGATGAGATCCCTATGATTGATAAATCTGAACCCTGCCCCCTGCACCAATTTCTCAGCCATGCATTCACCTGCCTAACTATCCTATTTTTACCCTCACTGGTGCCTGGCACTGTCAGCAATCCAAAGACTACTACCTTCCACGTCCTGTTTTTCAGCTTTCTACCTAGATCCCTAAAATCTCTCTTCAGGACCTCTTTACCTTGTCTACCTATGTCACCAATGTCAATAAACACCAAGTCTTCTGGTTGCTCACCCTTGACCTTGAGAATGCCATGGACCTGATCCAACCCATCCCTGACCCTAGCGCCAGGAAGGCAACATACCTTCCGGGTATCCTATCGAGCCAACAGAATCTTGTCTCTTTTCCTTTGACTATGAAATCTCTTATCAGCACTGCTCTCCCTTTCACCTCTCTGCTCTTCTGAGCCACAGTACCAGAGACCCTGTCACCACCCCCACCCCCCTCCCCCCCGCCGGTAGGTCATCCCCTTCAACAATATCTAAAGATGTATACTTACTATTGACAGGATGACTAGAGAGGCACTCTGCAATGGAAAGTGCATGTCCCCTCTTTTTCTTGACAGTCACCAGGTTACCTATCTCCTGCAAGCTAGGGCTGACTACTTCCCTGTTGCTCCTGTCTATCACCTCCTCAGTCTCCCATATGAGTCAAAGGTCATCAAACTGCAGCTCCAGTTCCTTAATACGTTCTCCCAGGAGCTGCAGTTTGGTGCAGCTGGTGCAGATGTGTTTACCTGGGAGACTGGAGGTCTCCTAGACTTGCAACATCCCACACACAGTACAAAACACTGCCCTGGAGCCATTCTCACTGTACTACTATACCTTAACAGACTTGGAATGAACAAATAAGAACAAAAAGAGAGACACTGACCAGATACTTTACCTGGCCCAAGCCTGATCTCACTTAAGCCTGATGAGCCAAAGCCACCCTAAATCTGCACACTCAGAAGAATTGCCACTCCGCTTGCACTGGAGTTATTTTTATTTGCCCATTCTAATGAATCCCTCTCATTGATTGGTCACAGCTCAACTCAGAGAAACTGCCCCGAAGCTCTGCCTTTTAAAGCTAGATTGCGGACCTGATTGAAAGTTAGCTCTTTTTATCTAAACCTTCTTGTTGACTGGTCGCTGCCCAACTCCCCTAGGAGTAGACGTGGTTAATGTGGGCTGTGAAACGCATCTGGAAGAATCTCAGAGCTACAGAGAACACAATAGTATATCGTCGCTGATAAGGAACATTAATATTTTGCAATTCAGATAATTAAAAAAATACAGCCTCTTATGAATGAAGCTATCTTGCTGAACTGAACTGGAATCTCAACTAGCTACCTTACCTATAGCATGCAGATTTTCTGAATGCAGTCTTCTGAAAAAAAAACACTATGGAAATAATAGCTCCTTTTGAAGTTCTTTGAATAGCCAATTTCTCGACAAAGAAAATAATCTGGACTAAAATCCCAAGGTGCTAGCTGACCGTCCATATCCTTCTGTGCCCTTTCCTTGAGCACAGTGACATTCTCTCTTTACCCTCACATTTATCTACAAACGTTTGTACATTAAATTACCTCTACCACTTGTTGCCTGTTCCATTAAACTATCTCCACCTTTTTTTTTACAAATTGTACCTTTTTGCTGTCTGTCAAATCTCCCACTATTGCACCTGTGGCAACTTTAGGGATTGTTTTCCTGCAAGCAAGTTCAAACCATTAAAACATGCAAAGAGAGAAAGTGGTCCCAGCATTTACCCTTGGAATGCTTGATAAGTTTATCGTACTACACCAAGACTAATTTCTTCTAAGCACATCTAGAATTTTATTAGGTAGGCTTTATCCAGAATTGACTTGGATTAGCAGTATTTTACACAATTATGATTGATATTAAGGGGTAAAGTTAAGATTCAGCAAGCAATTTGGAATTATGTCAGACATTAGTGCACCTGATTAAGAAATAAAGTATATATACAGTATATATTTTAATTGAATCTTTACTTGTTGCTGTATTACAAGAGATCAACAGGATTTTTATTCTTTTCACACTCTGAATCCAGCTGAGGCTAATATTTTGTTTTCAGAAAGCAATATAGTTAAATTAATTTACATGTCTCAGCGAGCATTCCAGCTCAGTCCTATGCAGCTTTCATACCTTATAATATTGCAGAGGGCACTTGCCAACATTAATAGTAAGCTTTAGGGAAAAGAATTAAAAGATTCTGTAAATAAAGATAATGTCAGCTCTTCCAGCAAATCCGAATGGCACAGACAGCCACATCTCTATGCCGCGAGTAACTTCACATATCAATTTCATTAAAAAAAGAGTACTAGCACAGTGATAAATTTTATCGAGCATTCCCATGATCCCCAAACCATACTTGCTTCAATTACTTTTACCAAATTAGTTTTCAGTAAAATGGTAGAAATTTACTCATTAAGGTGATGCTGAGGATCATTTATGAGAATTTTCTGCAGTCATAATCTGCCACTGAGTCAGAGAGGAAGGTGAATATTTAACTATACATCTGGTCTTTCTTGAGGGAGTTAAATCATTCATCAGTTGTGTGGCAGTGAGATTAATATTTGGCTATAAGGCAGAATTATTCACCCTATGCTGTCTCATACACAAATACACATTCAATAACATTACCTCACAGTGGATGAATATACAAGAATTAATTAATGGCTGTCCTGATGCACAGGGCAATTAGATTGAACGTTGGCATAAACAAATCAAAAACTTAGAAGTTTACAAATGGAAATGAAAAGATGGAAGGAAACATCATTAAACAAATGGGTGGTACAGTGACATCACTAGCAGAAGTGAGACACAGGAGACTGCAGGACCTGGAGACTGGAGCGAAAACAAAACTGCTGGAGGAACTCACAGAATCAAACAGTATCAGTGAAGACAAAGGATTGGTTGACATTTTTGGGTCAGGGTTCAACTGCCTGCGACACAGAGACCTGGGTTCAAACTTGACTGTGGGTTTTCAATCTGCGTGGAATTTACTTATTCTTCATGTAACAGTATGGGTTTCTTCACATGTTCCAAAGACATGTGGATTGCTCTTTGTATGAAGGGAATGATAGCATCTTGGGATGGGGGCGGGGGTGCTTGATAAGAATGTGAGAATTTTTTTGAAAAATTGGATCAGTGAAGGATTAACATAAATTGGTGGTTGATGTGAACCTGGTAGGCTAAAGACCATACAGAAATAAATAATGGAAGTCGAGACCAGAGTACTTACAGTACATGGAATTGCATGCATGCCTTCGGGATGTTAGAGGAAATCAGAGCTCCTGGAATCAAAGGGAGAACATGTAATCTCCACAAGGACAGCACCAGAAGTCAGGATTCAACATGGATCCATGCCTCTCTGCCACCCACATATTGATGTTGATTTATTAGAGTTCTGGTAATGCCAGTCTTTCGAAATGGAGAACATTTAATAATATCAGATGGTGGACATGGTGGTCTAGTGTTATTAAATGGCATAGTGAGCATGGTGTTGTTTATCAAAACAGGGTTATTCAGGGTGCTCAGTCATATTATACAAATTTTCAGTACGCTTGGTCAGAATTTGTATACTGACTTGTAGTTTTCATAGCGTAATTCTTATTTGCTTGGCAAGTTGACCAGTACTTATGATTTACACAAAATAGGTAGAAAGTAAATTTAAATGGTTACTGTTAACTTTATCAGAATTTTGAACCATCTCAGTGAACTAGTGATTCCATGATCTTCTGTAGGAGTCAGTGGATTTAACTCTCAAGCATATAGGTATGGCACCTTTAAGAGTATAAAAGTATTTTGCCATGGCTGGAAGAGCGAGAGGAGGGGAGGTCTCTAAGCCAGACTGAAATGCCAAACAACGAAAGTTCCTCTATCCAGCAACTTGTTAGTAAATGTACCGTTGCTGGAGTACAAGACTGAAGACTTAAGGGCAAGATCGCTGTGTCGGAGGGAAATGAGAAGTTGCTGTGTTCTGTGTTTCATGGAGACATGGCTCACTCCAGACATACTGGATATGTAGGTATGACCCAAAGGCTTTTTGATACCCAGGATGGACCAAACTGCTGATTTGGAGAAGGAAAAAGGTGGAGTCTATGTTTCAGGGTAAACCTTTTGTGGTTCTCAGGCAGTTTGTTGCACACTTGTTCTCCCAATGTGGAATATCTGATGATTAACTGCTGACTATTCTACCAGGCACTCAAGACACTGAATTGCCATCATCAAACAATAAACGATGCATCCCAACACATTCCCAATCATAGTCGGGGACTTCAATCAGACTTGCTTAAAGAGATCCCACCAGCATATAACCTGCAGAACCAGGGTTTGCACACATTAGTCCACTACACACTTACTATATTACAATAATGAATGCCTACTGAATACATACCTAGAAAACATTTTGTGAAATCTGATCATTGGCTGTCCTTGTCCTACCTGCATACAGGCAAGGGTAATGAGCAAGGCTCCAGAGATAAGGACAACAAAGAGGTGATTGTGGGAGGCACAGTATTGCTTTGAGTCAGAGGATTGGGCCGTGTTCAAGGATTCATCAAAGGATCTGAATGAATGCAACGCGGTTGTCATGGACTTCATAAAAAAACAGTCGTAGATGAGTGTGTCCCCACAGAATCATTCAGAGTCTTCCCCAATCAGAAGCCCTTGGTGAACCATGAGATGCACAATCTGCTGAGGGTCAGATCAGAGGCATTTAGGTTTGGTGATCAAGTAAAATACAAGACATCCTGGTACAATCTCTGGAAAGCCATCTCACGTGCAATGTGGCAATTCTGGACCAAACTTGAATCACTGAAGGATGCTTGACAGCTGTGGCAAGACTTGAATCTAGTTACTTCTTACAAAGTGAAACCAAGTGACATAGGTGACACAAACACAGGAAAATCTGCAGATGCTGGAAATCCAAAGAAACACATACAGAATGCCTGTGGAACTCAGCAGGCCAGGCAGCATCTATGGAAAAGCGTAAACAGTCACTGTTTCAGGATAAGACTCTTCTTCAGGACTGAAAAGGAAGGAGAAAAGTCAAAAAGAGAAGATGGGATGAGGGGAGGTAGGAGTACAAGGTAGCAGGTGATAGGTGAAACTGGGAGAGGGGGAGGAGAAGTGAAGAGCTGGGAAGTTGATTGCTGGAAAAAGATTAGGGTGGGAGAAGGGGGAATCTGATAGGAGAGGACAGAAGAACAATGGAAAAGAGGGAAGGGGAAGGAGCACTGTAGGGAGGTGATGGGCTGGTAAGGAAATAAGGTGAGAGAGGCAAACAGGAATGGGGAGTGGTGAAGGAGAGGAGGTGGGGAGGGGGCAGTTACTGGAGGTTACCCAGATGGCTTTCCTTCTCCATCCTGAGTGTGGCCTCATTGTGGCAGTAGAGGAGGATATTGTGGAATGACATGCTGGAATGGGAATGGGAAGTAGAACTGAAATAGGTGGCTACCAGGAGACCCTGCTTTTTGTGGCATATGTAGGGAAGGTGCTCGGTGAAGCAGTCTCCCAATCTACGCTAGGTCTCCTTGCATGCGGAACAAGTGCCACACCTGCTCAAACACCTCAAACCTCACTACCATTCAGGGCCCCAAATAGTCCTTCTAGGTGAGTGACACTTCACTTGCTAGTCTGTTGGGTTCATCTACTGCATCTACTGCTTCTGTTGTGGCCTCCTGTATATTGGTGAGACCCATCATAGATAATTGACTTCAAGAGGAGAAAACAGTAGGCCCATCAACCAGTCTTCATTGGGGGATCGGTGGTGGAGAGAGTCAGTAACTTTAAATTCCTCAATGTTATCATTTCAGAGGATTTATCTTTGGTCCAGCATGTATGTGTAATTTTGAAGAAAGTAGGCAGCACATCTACTTCCTTATACATTTGTGATAATTTAGCATAGCATCAAAAATTTTGACAAACTTCTATGGATGCTTGGTGGAGACTATATTGACTGGTTGCATCATGGCCTGGTGTGGAAACACTATTACCCTTGAATGGAAAATCCTACAAAACGTAGAGGATACAGCCCAGTCCATCATGGGTATAACCCTCCTCTCCATTGAGCACATCTATACGGAGCATTGTTCAAAAAAAGACATCGACAAAAGGCAGGTAGCTAGAGGTCAGTTAGTTTAACATCTGTAGTTGGGAAAATGTTTGAAGCTGTCATTAAATAAGAAATAGCAAGGCATCTGGAAAGAGATGGATCTATCAGGCAGATGCGGTATGGATTCAGCAAACGCAGGTCCTTTTTCACAAACTTAATGGAGTTCTTTGAGGATATAATGAGCGCAGTGGATAGAGGGGAACAGATGGACGTTATTCACTTTGGTTTTCCAGAAGGTGTTCAATAATGTGCCACATAAGAGACTTATCCATAAGATTAGGATGGATAAAGTTGGGAGTGATGTGTTAGCATGGATAGAGAATTGGTTAACCAATAGAAAGCAGAGCGTTGGGATACATGGGTGTTTCTCTGGTCGACAATCAGTGGTGAACGATGTGTCACAGGGGTCGGTACTGGGCCCGCAACTGTTCACAATATAAATTAACGATCTGGAAGAGAGGATCAAGTGTAGTGTATCTAAGTTTACTGATAACACTAAATTGAGTGGAAAAGTAAATTGTGTACAGGATACGGACAGTCTGCAGAGGAATATAGATGGGTTAAGTGAATGGGCAAGGGTCTGGCAGATGGAGTTCAATGTTGGTAAATGCGAGGTCATCCACTTTGGAAGGGAAAATGGAAGTTCAGATTATTATTTAAATGGTAAAAGATTGCAGAAGGACTTGGGAGTGTTTGTGCATAAATTGCAAATGGTTGGTTTGCAGGTGCAGCAGGCTTTCAAGAATGCAAATTGAATGTTGGTTTTCATTGGTAGAGGAATTGAATTTCAGAGCAGGGAGGTTATGCTGCATATGTAGAGGGTGAAGCCACACCTGGTGCACTGCATGCAGTTCTGGTCACCTTACTTGAGGAAGGATATACCAGCTTTGGAGGTGATGCAGAGGAGGTTCACCAGGTTAATCCCGAAGATGACGGGGTTAGACTATGAGGAGAGATTGAGTCACCTGAGACTGTACTCGCTGGAATTCAGAAGACTGAGAGGAGATCTTTTAGAAACATATAAAATTATGAAAGAGATAGATAAGATAGAAGCAGGGAAGTTGTTTCCACTGGTAGATGAGACTAGAACTAGGGGACATAACCTCAAGAGTTGGGAGAGTAAATTTAGGATGGAGATGAGGAAGAACTGCTTTTCCCCAGAGAGTGGTGAATATGTGGAATTCTCTGCAGTGGATGCTACCTCAGTAAGTATACTTAAGACAAGGTTGGATAGATTTTTGCATAGTAGGGGAATTAAAGGTTATGGGGAAAAGGAAGGTAGGGGGAGATGAGTCCATGGCCAGATTAGTCATGATCTTATTGAATGGCAGAGCAGGTTTGATGGGCCAGATGGCCTACTCCTGCTCCTATTTCTTATGTTCTTATGTTCTTTTGAACCAGAGGGAATAACTTCTTTCAACTTTACTCACCCCATCACTGAACTGTTCCTATAGCTTAGATTCAAGGACTCTTCATCTTATGTTCTCGATACTTATTGCTTATTTATTTATTATTTTTTCTTTTTTTTCATTTTTTTGTATTTATGCCATTTGTTGTCGTTGTACACTTTGAACTTTGACCTCTTGCTACCATCAGAAATAATGAGGAAATTACCATCAGGGATATAGAGGTTGGGCAAGGAGGAAGAGAATGCATAGTGGGTGGACAGAGAGGCAACAATCTCCGCTGATCTACCGGCATTTTAATTCAATTACCAAAATAAAATGGACACGGGTGGCAATTTTAAACGTATGATCGGAATGGACAGAATTCAGCAATGTTTCTGGTGTTCAATCTAAATGCCATGGAGACCACCACCACCATTATTAGGTTAGGAGTCATTAGAAGACACTTACCAGACCTCCCAGTGATTCTTCTTAGCTGGTCAGAGAATTGGGAGTCCGAGAACTGATACTTTCCTAAATGGCCTGAGCTTGAGGTCAACACTTATTGCTTGAAGAGCAGGTGTCAACCAATGGAGAGAATTGAGGGTGGTCCACAATACATTTATGAGGATAGGAACATTCCCTTTAAAAATCTTTTGGCCTCTCATTTTGCAGAACAAATGGGGGAAGCACGAGACGTTGTTGTGTTCAACGGCTAAAGCAGAATTACTAATTTGTCTGTAAAGTTTTGCTTTCACTGCCTTGTGCATCAGCCACTTCACCATCTGCAACTGCAGGATGTTGTGTAAATGGAGTGATTGTTAGTTGCAAATCTCCAGCAGTGAGTTTATCACTTTCGCCCAAGGAAGAAAACAACTGAACATCAAACAGTGAAAAAGCTCTTGCTTTCTCAAATCTCTTGGGGATCTACAAACCCTCATGACACTCTGTAAAAGGTGCAGAAAACCAGGCACTTAGAAGATCAAACACTCTGAAAATAAGGGCCTCAGTCATGCTGTTAGTAACGAAGATCATAGAACTGCCTCAGATTGGCATTGATTCAACAGTCCATACTCAGGAAGATATAGACTGTGAGCTGTAGAAACAGCTAAATGCTGCAGCAGGAAACTGCTCTATTCTGAGATTGGGGTGAGGCACAGTCAGATACAGGTCAACACTTTACCAGCTGTTGCCTTGTTGACCTCGAATTCCTCAGTGATACCACTGCACATGAGATGGAAAACAAAACAAAAATGCCACAGCCGTAAGTGGATTTAGTGAGCATGGGAGCCAGAGGCCTGGGAAATTAAAGGGAGTGTGGGAAACAGAGGCGCTGTGGGTTTAAAGGGAACAGGCACATATGTGTTTAGGGATAACCATTGTGGTCTTTGAACTCACAACCAGTATGTTGATGATCTGAGATCAGGGCAACAATGATTTACTAACACCAGGTGAGCAGCTTTCCCTTGGGGCCTTACAGGGAAAGGTGCAAGGAGCCCAGATGTGGCCACTGTCACTTGAAGAGGCTGGAATGATCGAAAGACCTAGGGTGCTGAGGGGAAAAAAATAGAGGAAGCGTCAAAGAAGGAAGGGAGTGATTGAAGGAGAAGGGTACTGAGGGGAAGAGGACTCCGCCTTCTCTTTCTCCCTCTTTTCATAGCCACATTTTTGGGGCTCACCACAGCACCTGCCGATTGACTTGAGACCATTAACATTAGTCACCTTGCACAAGTCCAACCCATTGCCATGAGAACATCACTCTGTATTCAGAGAGAGCAGTAGGTTAAAGAGAAGTCTTGTAATAGGGGAAGTGATATGGAGAGCAGGAGAAAGGAGAAAACCTGATGGCGGATGGGAAGATGATGGTGCTTGGTGCAAACATGGAAGGAGGGGATAAGTGGCTGGGTTCAATAAAGAATGAGGGGAGTGAGGGAGTCAATCTGAGGTGAGATGACAGAGTGGTGGACACTAAAGCAGAGATAGGAAGGATCAAGAGCAAAAGGAAAAATGTCAAGGTTAGTGGAGATGATGTGAGGAGCAGGCTATTGGCAAGGGCATCGACTTGTCGATATTGAGAGCCTGTTCTCTCCTCATGTTGGAGCTTCATGCCACTGGATCATTACCTCACTTTGACATGGAGTCGAAGATCTATAAGGATGGATCGTGGCCTTTTGGCTCAACTTATCCATTCCAGCCTCCTGAGCTAGTCCCATTTCTTCATAATTGGCCCACATCCATCTAAACATTTCCTATCCATGTAATTGTTCAAATGTCTTTTAAGTGTTGTTATTGTACCTGCCTCAACCAGAGGAGAGGCAAGCTGGTGGGTATAAAGGGAAGGGAGTGGTGGGAAAGGAGTTCAAGCTGATTGGTGGACTGAGAAGGGGTGTAAGATAACAAACATGTTGTAACAGGTAGGGAAGGGGAGTCGGGTGGAGTTGGTAAATTGTGGCAAGCGAATGATAGATCGAGGCTAACAAAGATAGGGAAAAGATGTATATGTATGGAGAGGCAGATGGAGGAAGGTGGTGAGAGGGAGTGTGAAGGCTATAGACATCAGAGAAATGCAGTAACACAAAGGGTTACCAGAGCTGAACTCTGATAAGTAAAGGAGGTGAGATTGGGAATCATTAGACCAAAATACCATAAGATATAGGAGCAGAAGTAGGCCATTTGCCCATCGAGCCTGCTCTGCCATTCAAACATGGCTGATCCATTCTTCCAGACATCCCACTCCCCTGCCTTCTCCCAATAGCCTTTGATGCCTTGGCTAATCAAGAACCTATCTATCATTGCCTTAAATGCACCCAATGACTTGGCCTCCACAGCCGCTCGTGGCAACAAATTCCACAGACTTACTACGTTCTGACTAAAGTAATTTCTCCGCATCTCTGTTCTAATTGGACATCCTTCAATCCTGAAGTCATGCCCTCTTGTCCTAGACTCCCCTACCATGGGAAATAACTTTGCTATATCTAATCTGTTCAGGCCTTTTAACATTCAGAATGTTTCTATGAGATCCCCCCTCATTCTCCTGAACTCCAGGGAATATAGCCCAAGAGCTGCCAGACATTCCTCATACAGTAACCCTTTCATTCCTGGAATTATTCTCGTGATCTTCTCTGAACCCTCTCCAATGCCAATATATCCTTTCTAAAATAAGAAGTCCAAAACTGCACACAATACTCCAAGTGTGGTCTCACGAGTGCCTTATGGAGCCTCAACATCCAACCCTTGCTCTTATATTCTATACCTCTAAAAATGAATGCCAACATTGCATTCACCTTCTTCATCACTGACTGAACATGGAGGTTAAACTTCAGGGTATCCTCCACAAGGACTCCCAAGTCCCTTTGCATCTCTGCATTTTGAATTCTCTCCGCATCTAAATAAGAGTTTGCCTGTTTATTTCTTCCACCAAAGTGCATGACCATACACTTTCTAACATTGTATTTCATTTTCCACTTCTTTGCCCATTCCCCTAAACTATCTGAGTCTCTCTGCATCCTTTCTGTTTCCTCAATAATACTCGCTCCTCCACCTATCTTCGTGTCATCGGCAAATTTTGCCACAAATCCATTAATACCTTAGTTCAAGTCATTGACATACATTGTAATAAGCAGCAGTCGCAACACCAACCCCTGTGGAACTCCACTGGTTACTGGCAGCCAGCCAGAATAGGATCCCTTTATTCTCCTGTTTTCTGCCAATCAACCAATGCTTTGCCCATGCTAGTAATGCCCCTGTAATTCCATGGGCTCTTATCTTGCTAAGCAGCCTCATGTGCGGCACCTTGTCAGGGGAGAGGTGAAATGCCAGTAGGAACCAGAACCAAATGGTGGGGTGGAGAATCTTGTGTTTTGTGTGGGTGTAGTGGACAGTTGGAAGGAGTGGGGAGAGGAATGAAAATGGGTGATGGGATTCCGGCATCTGCAGTCTCTCATGTATCCATAAGCCACACCAAGTCCTTGGTGTGGTTTGGGACCTGGACTACCAGAACTTCAAGAACATCATCAACAGTGAAAAACCTGAAAATCACTCTGGCCTCATCAGCAGCGATGAGGAGTCAGAATACAGAGAGGAGGTAGTGAGGCGTGTAAATAGTGCGAGAATAATAACCCAAGTCTTATCGTGAACAAGACAGAACAGACAACTGTGGCTTCAGAAAGGACCAGGTTGACCATGCTCCATTGTACATCAATAGCTCTGCCATGGAGAGGGTGAAGACCACACAGTTCCTGGGTGTGCACATTTCAGATGATCTAAGCTGGCCCCACAACACCTCCTCACTAGTCAAGAAGGCACAGCTGCATCTACACTTTCTCAGGAGACTGAGGTGTGCAAGGTCTCTGCCCCATTCTAACAACTTCTTACAGCAAGACCATTGAGCACGTCCCGTCTGGCTTCGTCATTGTGTGGTACAAAAGCTGCAAGGTATCGGACCGAAGACCCTACAGAACGACAGTAAAAACAACTGAGAGGATCATTAGGGTCTTCCTCCCTCCTATTTGTGACATTTACCAGGAGAATTGCAGATGAACGGCCCAACACATTGCTGAGAATCCCTGCCACCTATCCCACAATCTCTTTGACCCACTACTGTCAGGAAGGAGGTACAGAAGCATCAGGACTAGAACTTCCAGACTGGTTATCAGCTTCTTCTGTCAGGCTGTTAGACTAATGAATATCCAGCCACCACCAAGATCTCGTCACTAGGACAGCAAGCTGTTTACTGTACAATTTACTGTTTACCTGTGCTGTACTTTACTACATGCATTTGGATTATATTTTGTTAACTTATTTACAATATCATATTTTGGTTTATGTGCTGTGCTTAATATATGTTGTGTGGATGCACCATGTTTCGGAGGAATGTGGTTTCATTTGGTTCTAAATACACACACACACACACACACACACACACACACACACACACACAGAGTGAAATGACACTAAACTTGAACTTGAACTTGAGCTATCATAGCCCTTTGACTTGGATACTTTGGGAATGACATCTCCTCTCTGGGTAAGATATTCTAGCATCAAAGAGAAAGATGTTTGGCACACAGTCTTCCAGAGGCAAAATGGAAGAGGACGTTCATCTTTTGTAGTAGCCTTCACTCTCGTTCATTAATTGCTCTAACAACTCAGACTTTCCCTTTGATACGTGTCTTCCTCTAGGCCCTCTATTTCACTCTAACATGGAGGGTTAAATTTATTGGAGATTTTCTTCTGACCAAATGCTTGCGTTACAGTCCTGTTGCAACAATCATCCTGTCTCCTCAAAGAGACCAGCACAAGGCCTCATAACTTCATTGTAACAACCCCAATTCGTTTACTGCAAACTGTTAGATTAGGACATGGTCCAAGTGAGAGATCTTCGTACTACCTCTCCCCCAACCATTCTGTAATTTGCTCTATTATCTCCATCAGCCCGGCCCCAGCAATAGTAGAAATGAAACCATTGCCTCAAGAAAATAAATTAATGTTCAAATTCTTAAATGACTCCACAAAGATAACTCGCAAACCATTGTCCAACTTTCAGTTAACAATAGCTGGATCATCCACAGTATCTGGACTGCCCAGACATTCACCATAATTAGCACCTGTGATGAGACTTTACACATCTCTACAGGATAAATCCAGGACAGAATGAGAATGATCAAAAGACCTAGGAGTTAGTCTACTAGAAAAACAGAGTGTTCATAGATTGGAAACTGCATCATGACTCAAGGGAAAAGAAACAGCCCAAGAGCCACCTGAAGGTTAAAGTCTAGAAGAATATCTGGGATCTAATGAACAAATAGTGGCTGGAATAAATACAGCAATTTATTGATAACCATGATATGCATGAATTCTTTAGCACTGCCTGAACTTGCAAGGGCCTACTCGACTTAGAGGAGAATTTATTAACAGCAGAGAGGCGGTTGGCTTCCACAAGGAAGGTACACTTTGAGGAACTCATCAACTGTGATTCTATTTTGAGTGTATCCTTCCACCTAATCCCACAGCAAAGTATTTTGTTCACTTTACCATCCCTCATCAACGAGAATTAGAAAAGTTTATGTCATAAACAAAAAACAACAATGCCTCAGAAGTGGATATTTTTGGAGTTCTGGTTTTTGATGGTGAAGAACTTGTCTCAAATTCACAGTTGCTTCTTCCAGACCTTCATAGGTTGAAGCTTTCTCAACCACCCACTCCATGTGATTGCAAAGATGTTCCCAGTTATGCAGAGTGGAATCTATACGTACAATGGATATAATATTCACTTATCGTCAAATCAGGAGAAGTGTAGAAGCAATATTTCCACAATATAAGATTAATGGAATCAGAGGCAGATGTGATTTAAATCACAGAGTGAGTCTTCTGCCAAATTAACCAGGTGAATCATTATTCAAAGTTCAATGTCCAAAGTGCATTTATTATCAACTATCTATACTATATATAACCTTGAGATCTGTCTCTTTACAGGCAGTCACAAAAGCAAAGAAACTCAATAGAACCCATAGAAAAAGAACACTGTTAAGCACGCAATGTGCAAAAAAAAACTAATCCTGCAAACAATAAAAAGTAAGCAAATATCATTCAGAACAGCCATGAAGCCAGTCACAGCCGTTCCAGGAGCTCATTAGTTGCAGGCCTCAGTTCAGCACAGAGGTGAGTAAAACTTGCCGAGTAGTGAGCTGAACACTGGCCCATCCCTTGCCACCGGCCCTGACACCTTGACCTTTCCACTGTGGCCTGGTGCTTAAATCAGCCAGAGCTCGGCTCATTACTCACTTCAGACCCGGGTCTTGCCACTTCAGTATGCTTTCAGGCCTAGGCACCACTGCCTCAATTTGACCCATACTCGACCTTTCCAATCTGGTCTGACACTTCAATCAATTAAACATCAGCTTGTTCCTCACTCTCAGGCATGGGCTCCACTTCCTTGCCTCACCTTGGATCCACCAATTTGAATCACCCGTCTGCTCTAGCAATGGCCATTAACTTGCTTGTTCCTTGCTTTCGGGCCTGGGTCCCGGCACCTTGATTTGATCTGTATACACAAAACTGCAACCGTCCTGTACCTTTGAGACTTCAGTTCACACCACCACAAAAATGTCAAGTCGTACAGGCGGTTCGAAAGCTCAACTCCAAAAGGGAAGTTCAGGCAGTGGTCACTTTCCAGAAAAAGTGTACTTAATAAAGTAGTTAGTAGTTTTGTTTGCTGCCAGTAAGTTTTTTCTGTGTTTCACCTGTGCCAAATGATAACTTTTTTAGAATAACGAAAAGGCCATGGCTGAGAGTAGAATATACTCAGAAATTAGTTGACAACAGGGATCTTTAGGAAAGTTCCCTGACGTGTATCAGATTTGGTTCCTGTGCAAGGTTGCCTAACCAGGAAAGTATCAATGTTTCCTTATGCAATTGTGACGGGAATTCTTTGTTCTATTGCCTGCAGGAAATAATAAACACAGGAAATGTTGAAAAAGCTCAGTAGGTCAGACAGTATTTATTCTAAGAGAAACAGAGCTAATAGTTCAGGCCAATGAAATTTCATTAGAATAAGGAGAATGCAGCTCATAATGTAACAATGGCTATTTTCTGTATTTCACATCTCCATTATTGTTTCCTTTCCTTTCTTTCTCTTTGCTGTTATTGTCGCTACTTAAACCCTGTCAGACAAATTGAATGGCTTCTCTCTGGTCATACCAACCAGTGACTCCTATGTTCTCTTGGTTTCCAAACTGTCCAAACATTTCTAGTGAGGATTAACAGACTGCGAGATCGATGTCACATCAGTTGGTGAGGGTTTCACTTGAATTAGTGTACCAGCAGTGTGAGTGTAGTCACAGATAAAGGAACACCTCTTTATCATATACTTAAAATGGTCATCCCAGGTAAGCAATCCCATTACTGCCTTTCCCCTCTCATTATTTCCCTGTACCTCTGCAGCCTATTCCCTCTCTCACACATGCCCATCAATTCTCATTTGATTATGTTTTGCTACGAACCTCCACTAAGCAGTCATTTACACCAGCCAATCACTCTACCAAGCTGCATGTCTTTGAGATGTGGAACTGATCTGAACACCCAACACCTAGAGTATGGAAGGAAACCTGGGTTTCCTGGAGCATGTATGACTGTAATTAGAATTGGTCTTTATGGTTTATTTTAAATACTGTCTTAATTAAATATGGTGAATAGAAGGAAAAATGTCTGGAAATTTCAACAAGTTTTTGCATTGTAATGGAACATATTCAAAGATATGCATCGTTACACATTAACAGTTGCATTCTTTCAAATGTTTTGATAACTGGCTTGTTAGTAATAACTACTATTTGGTGGTAACAAAGAGAACTGCTATTACACCAGCATAGCAACACACATCAACACACATCCATCCTGACGAAGGGTCTCGGCCTGAAACGTCGACTGTACTTCTTCCTAGAGATGCTGCCTGTCCTGCTGCATTCACCAGCAACTTTGATGTGTGTTGCTTGAGTTTCCAGCATCTGCAGAATTCCTCGTGATTACACCAGCATAATTCTGTTTGAACAGAACTTTTTTGACAATGCATGAAAGACGTCTCATACAGTGTACTGAATACATTATTTATAATACTTCACAGCATAATGTTCAACACTAAGCTAGCATTGCATAAATTTGTAAATACAGATCATTTTCAGAAATGAGCATTTATTTTCCAATTACCCTGAGGTTAACATATGTAAAATTGAATCTACTTAGCATAACCAAATAATATGCAGATCTAATATATCAATTATATCAGTCAAGTTTTTATAAGTATTGCAAATGTGAATGATAGCAAAGAGAAAACTTATTCTTCACTTAATTAGGACACATAAATTATATTAGAATAATCCATTAATGAACCTTTCTGAATGGCACATGAAATATAATATTCTATTTTTGTTTTAATGAATCAAGAATTCTAATAATTTAGTTTTGTGATGTCTCCTTAAATTGTAATTGTGTATTAAGAATCCAATAAAAATTCTTAAAGAAAATGTCTGTTAACTTGTTCTAATTTTTAGAAGTTTTTAGGCAGTGTAATTATTTTTGCACTTTATTCAAGAAATTTAATCAAAACTCTAATAAAAATTATCTGATATATATTACACAAATCTCTTAGAACTGTAGTTCCCAACCTGGGCTCCATGGCCCCTTCAGTTAATGGGAGGGGTCCATGCCACAAAAAATGTTGGGAACCCCTGTCTTGGAACAAACATTTGATCAATTTTGGGTCTTCTATGCATCCCTGCTTAGGTACAGAGGCTCCCTACAGAACAAAATGACATGAGATGAGTGCAAAACATCTATTGATGTTACTTGCAACGTACATATGTATATACAGAGGCTGTGAATATATGCCATGTGATACGCATGCAGAAGCAGGTTTTTAAAAGCCAGGTGTTTTTACTAATTTGAATGGATCAACCTTAATCAAGTGCATCACCATATACCCTTCAGCAAGGAGATTACCTTTAACACTTTTACTTACACCTCACTCAAATCCATTCCACATCCACAGCTAATTGAAATCCATTCTCCACTTTCTGTACACCCACTAATCTCTGGATCTAACTCTCAAGTTACTATTCTCCAAACTTTAAGTCCTGATCTTCCTGTTTTCACTGCCCAGAGGAACCAGGACATCCCCAATTACAACCACTCCCCTGTGACCTGTGGCCAAAGTATTCCTAGAAGAAAGCAGTTCCACAAGCATGTTTTTATTCTTATGATGGGGCGGGGTGAAGGGAAGGAGAGGTTGACGGTGGACAAATGTGTAACATTTGTTGGGTCTCCTAGATCAGTGTACTTTTTGACACATGGATGAATTTTGGCCCTCTGTAATTTCTCCTTTTAAGTTGTCTGCAGCAATGTATTAGCTCACCACTATGATTGCTATTTAACCAGTGACTGAGGGATAAGAAATTCTGGCCACTCTTGGTTTGTCCTTAACTGAGCTAACTTTCCTGCTATCCTCCTTTCCTGCAATGGCACGACAGCTGCAATCACACACTAATCGGCAGAAGCATTTGCTCTGGTATGTCACCATGCTGTTCAGTGCACAAAGGGGGCATACTGTCCCAAGCATTTGAAAATAATTTACAATTCAGTAAAAAAGGAGCTAATTTCTGGTGGTTCATAGTAATGTCAACATAAACCATGTAATGAGTATTTCTTCAGCCGTTTGGTATGAAGAACTTTTAGTTAAGGAAATGACAAAAAAAATGCTGCATGTTTCCTCTACAATCATCAAGAGTTCTTTGATATAGTTATTTGCAAATTGCACTAAATTTTCAACAGATTTCCACTAGTATTTACATTATTTTTTTATCTGCAAAAGAATGAATGTTTCTAATTATAGGATCATTCTGTGGATTCATGCTAAAGTTAGAATGAGCTTGATGAAGTTATTTTGACAAAGTTAATTCCTCGGATCTCATTCATTTCCTGAATGTAGTGTCAATCTGAATCATCTGCTTATAGACCAATTGCAAGCAGAGGTCTTTCTTCTTTATCTGGCTATTAAAAAATAGTTTTTGAAAAGAATTTATTTAACCATTCCCTAAAATTGATATTCTTAATTGTCTGCTCCTTTAGAAGACTATATAAATTCCCATGCTATCTGCCTCAGATATATTTTGAGAAATGCTTTCCTTAATTTCCCCCTTGCTGCAAAGTAGTTCAATCTAAACTGTCTGCACTCAATCATTCTCGAAAATCTGAGCCTGTATTGTTCAGGTGCTTGTCAGTTCTTTTGGGGAAAATTCTGCACACATTAAGCTTGGATGTTAGTACAGGGAACAAGAACACTCCACAAACATCAGCATCAAGTAATCTTGTGTTTAATTTATTAAACTTAAAAGCAAAAAGTTCACTTTCTAGCTTTACTTCACTTCAGTTCCGGGTACCAAAATCCACCAGGGTGACTATTTTAAATTCTCTTCTGCCCCATTTGTAAGATTCTGTATTGTGGCTGTGTTACTATGTCTGTACATAATAAAGTTCTTCAGTTCCCAGTGTGCAATGTGAGCGGTTCAGCCGGAACTGGAAGTGCCATTGGTGAATGTGCCACACACACACGCTCTTGGCAGGCTGAAAGCCCTGAATAAAATGCGGTCCAGCTGAAGCTGTTCTGTAAATCTGTAAACAAAATAGTTCTGGCAGTTTTACTCAGGAAAGTTGGTCCTTATTAAAGAACAAACATAACATGGTGTCAGAAGTCGGCATGAGGCCAGAACGAATCAATGTTGCAAGTGACTAAGTAAGAGATGCTAGGTTCTGATGGCAAGAGAGCATGCTGTCTCGAAGTTCACCAAGAAATTGAGGTAAGAGAAGCCCAAAAAAATTCTATTATGATAACCTATGCAGTTCACTGGCTATCTAGGTGATAATTGGAAATGCTTCAAACAGTGATGCAATTTATATTTAGCAGCGAGTAGAGCTGGAGTTGCAGAAGGAAAATTGAGAGTGTCTACCTTTCCACACGTAATTGGCGAAGACGATTTGGACATCTGCAATAGCTTTCAAAATGACGAGACTGACTTTAAATTGGACACTCTGTTGACAAAATTTGAGGAGTATTTGTCCCAGGTAAAAAAAAAGTCATGTTTAAAAGCTATTAAATATTTCCTTGTGACCAGAAACAAGGTGTTCACTTTGACCAATGCTTAGCTGAGCCTTTCACATGGAATACACCTTGTGAGTTTGGAGGTTTGAGAGACTCCCTAGTTAAAGATAGAATAGTCTGTAGAATTCCTGATAATGGGCTCAGAAAAAGCCTGCTCTGTAGAAAAGATTTAATGCTAGAAAAGGCTGTGACCATGTGTAGGGCATCAGAGACCACACGAGCACAAGCTAAAGAGCTACATGGACCAGAAACAACAGCGCACGCTGTGAACGTGGGGGCAGAACACAAGACGTTTCACAAATAAACCACAAACCAAAGAGATAGTCTCAAACAATAAATGCAACAAATGCAGAGGTAGGCACATGAAATGTCCTACTCACGGAAAATCCTGCAATTATTGTGGGAAGAGGAATCACTTCACAAAGTGCAGCAAGGCTACCAAGAGAAACGTGCACATGGTTGCTGAGGAAATGGAAGAAGTCTTTGATAGATTCTCTACAGACTGCTGGTGCTGGTAAAACAGAATGAATTGCTCCAGTGACTATGAATAGACAGTAATTCCATTCAAGCTTGACACTGGAGCCCAGGTAAATCTGTTATCTATGGATGATTACAAGACTCTCAAAGTAAAGAGCAAGATTTACCCAGTGAAGTTAAAAGTGACAGGCTATTCTGGAGAAAATGCTCCAGTAAAAGGGAACTGTAGTGACCTTCAAGCACAAGGGACAGCTATTGATTTTTGAAAAGTGAGTACAGCCAATATTAGGTCTGACTGCATACGAAAGGCTCAATCTGGTGGAAAGAGATTTTGTAGTGGCTTCACAGACCAAAGATGTCCAGGCAACTCTCAATAAGGAGTATGAAAATGTCTTTGAAGGGCTTGGAAGCTTATCTGATGTGTCTCAAGAAACTCATAACAGCATCAATGAGAGATTCTTATGCAAGAGAAGCCCAAGAAACCCACCTTCCATACTCATCTGTATCAGCTACACCAGCATGACAGTCAGGATGCCAGTGCTGATCAGAATGGTCATGATGAAGAAGTCACCAGTATGGCTTCCACATCATGCAGCTTTGCTTCAAAATCTGTCTCTCATCGACTTCCAGTTAAAGACTGGAAATCAAGAATATCTCCATGATCCTCTCTGAAGTTGAAGAGGAAAAATAAAAAGGAAGATAGAGAGACCACACAGACCCAAATGTCAGAACAACAGCAACAGTTTAACATAAACCCACTGGAGGAGCTGCTATCTATGATACACAGCCAACAGAAGGAGCTCTGCGAATTGAGACAGAATCAGTTGGAACTTCTGCAAAGACTCACTGATCACATGGCTGTAGTCTAGGGCTCCAGTCTGAGGCACGTGGAGTGAATTATGGTCACACTGTAAGAACAAGAACAGAGGTGAACAGGTAGGATCTTGGCAGAAGGAGGTGAAAGAAAGGAACACGCAGATCAGAGTTCTCAAAAGGACACTGGTATTAACACAGCAAGTGAAAACAAATAGCACTCCAAAAAGGAATCATTAAGACACCACAGAGACAGATTGAGAGTAGCTAAGTGGATAAGAGACTATTTGCTTATTACAATTGGTTAATGTAAATATCTTCGTTAGAAAGTATTATTGTGTATTGCAGGTTTATGAGGGCATACTATTGTGTTTATTTTTTAAAGGTGGAAGATGTGTTATTATGTCTGTACATAATAAAGAACTTCAATTTCCAGTGTGCAATTCGGGTGATTCAGCCGGAACTGGAAGTGGATGTTGGTGAACGTAACACACACACATGCTTTTGGTGGACTGAAGGTCTCAAGTGCAATGTGATCGAGCTGAAGCCATTGTTTAAAGCTGTAAATGAAATAGTTCTCATGTTTTTACTCAATCAAGTTTGTCTTTGTTAAAGATCAAACATAACAGTGGCCCAAAAAGCTTAAATTTGTCTATTTCAGAAAACGTACCATCTGCTGGTAGAAAGTCTCACCTCTTTCAGCAGACCATCTTTTCACTTTTTTTTTTAAGTATACAGACCTTTCGCAAAGCTTTACACACTATGTAAAGATTCTGTGCAAAATAATGTTTGACTATCAATAAAGATAGAATAAATAATAGTAAAAGAGATGCTTTCACTTTTCCTTTGTCATTCTAACTCTATGAATAGACTAACCAATCTCATCCCTGTATATCCATATTTCTGAGAGTTTGCACAGGATCTGAAGTTACTGATGTATTACAACAGAGAATGCAGAATACTGAGCAGCAAATTATTCACGAAAAAGTAATAGCCTAGAAATTATAGCGGTCCTTAATGCATTCATTGCCCGCTAATTCTGAAAGCAGCCTCCACTAATTTTGTTGTGGCATTTCTGCTGCTTATTTGTGTGCTGTCTCAGGTATTACAGAATTGACATTATACTTCTTACTTCATATGTGACAGAAGGCAGAGAGGAAAATATGCCATCCAGGACTGAGAGCAGGTTAGGGGTTGGAGGGAAAAGGCTGGTAGTCAGCAGCCTTATTGGGGCTGGCAGATGCCAACTGGAGAGGTGGGGACAGGGTGCATGTTTCTAAATTTCCATGCAGTGTAGTGAATGGAAATTCAGAACTTGGAAGATTTACGTTTACTCTTCGTGATTCAGTGACTTTTGGGGAAGGGTCTGGAGAGGTGAGGGTCATCGGAGAAGAGTGGACCATTCGATATGAGAATGCTGGCAGTTTCTGTGGTTTCTTACTTACCTACTGCCTGTTATGCCACTGGCACTTAGAGCAGCAATGAAGTTCCTCCATCTCCATCTGTCCTGAGCAGTGGTGTTCAGGGCTTCCTTCATTGTGCAGTAGCTTTCTCTCAGTTTTCACTACAGTCAGCCGTGCAAATCCCAAGTGGAGATTCAGGAATACTGTCACACACAGGTGCAGAAGGGTTCTTCATTGCTATTTCCATAACAGTTCTGTTTAACCGGTCAGGCTTGTTAGCACTGAGATGAACCTTCAAACCTGGAGGATTGGTGGACCTCCTTTAGTCTGATCTCTACTCTTTGACCTGTCTGGCATGGGTGACTTTACCAAGAGCTAAAGCATAAGGCCCTGACTCCAGCCAGCATAGGTCTCCATGTCATTGAGGTATGCAAACCTCCCAACCACAAGAAAGTTGTGGATCTCTTGCCGATTTTGTGGTTTTTTGCCCAACAGAAATGTTGAATTCCATCCTATTAGTTCAATCTAGCTCTTCCCTCTGACATAACCCACAATTTCTCTTTCATCTATGTGCCTATCTAAGAGTCTCTTAAATGTCCCTAAAGTACTTGCCTCTCCTACCACACCTGGCATCATATTCCATTTATCCACCACACCCTCTATTAAAAAAATCTACCACTGACATCATCTCCTATACTTTTTTTGTCAATCACCTTAAAATTATGCTGCTTTGCGTTAGCCATTTCATCCCTGAGATAAAGTCTCTGGCTGTCCACTTTATCTACCCTTTTGGCCACTTTACTAGGTACATCTGTGCACCTGCTCGTTAATGCAAATATTTAACAGAAAATCATGTGGCAGCAGCTCAATGCACAAAAGCATGTAGACATAATCAAGAGGCTCAGTTGTTTAGGCCAAACATCAGGCTGGGGAAGAAATGTGATCTAAGTGATCTAAGATCGTGGAATGATGGTTGGTGCCAGATGGGTTGGTTTGAGTATCTTAGAATCTGCTGATCTCCTGGGATTTTCAGGAACAACAAAAAATAGAGTTTACAAAAAAATAGTGCAAGAAAAACACGCAGCAAGTGGCAGATCTCTGGGTGAAAGTGCCTTGTTAACGAGAGAGGTCAGAAGAGAATGGCTGGACAAGCTCAAACTGCTAGGAAGTTGACAGTAACTCAAATAATCTTGTGTTACAACAGCGCTGTGAACATCTCTGAATGTACAACACATTGAAGTTTGAAGTAGATAGGCTACAGCAGCAGAATATCATGAACATACACTCAGTGGCCTCTTCCTTAGGTACAGAAGGTTCCAAACAAAGTAGCCACTGAGAAGACGCTTCTAAGCATTTTATACACTACTGTCACTCCAAGGAGATAAGCTTTAGCCCGTTTAACCTGTCCTCTTAAGACATGCTCTCTAATCCAGGCATCATCCTAGTAAATCTCTCTGCACCTTTTCTAAAGCTTCTACATCCTTCCTATAATGAGAGGACCAGAACTGAATAAAATACTCCAAGTGTGCAAGTGGGGGATATTCTCTTCCCTGGGGATAAAGTGATACAAGCAAATGTTCTGTTTGTATAATGTGGCATTGTGTTGAATAGTTGTTACTGTTTTCAGGTTCTGAGGATTAGATCTGAGGCCTAAAACAGTAAGGGCGGGGGAGAGGCAGAGGATATGAAATTCAGGATCAAGCCTTGACTGTTAGAAACTATTGATGGTGATTGATGAGTGTGCAGTGCATTAAGCACTGCGTGAGGCAAGTACCGGGTATGATGTATCACTTGAAGATTATTCATTGATCTTAACTGTGGTGGTGACATTTCTGTGGCATTGCATTTAGGCTCTCTGGGCCTGACTACTTGTTTTCAGTCCCAGAACTGCTTCCCCCAGTACCTATACAGCACATTTTTGAATTGTTTTTATTTTCACCCCTTCAGGTAAAGGAAATCTGTCCTCTTTTGCAGCTCTTTATTGAAGTTTCTACTGCAGTTTCAGAAAATTATGAGGCTGTGTCTCCCAGAATGGGCCACATTGTCCATGGTCTCTTTAGAACATCTTCCATCACCCACTGCAATTTTTTCTTTAAGATTGATTGTGACCTTTAACTACAGAAAACCTGCTTGAATTGGTGCTCAAGAGATTGGCCTATGATGATGTGTTGTGCACTGAATGGGTTCTAAAATCAATACAATAACAATGAATTTTGTGTGCTGTACATGCAGTGATAATTTTGTGTGCTGCTCGCACAGATTAAGCAAATATTGTGAACCTCAGGAACATTTTCTGGTTTCATTCAATTTAGCCTGATTAGTTTTTAGAGCTAAATTTGAGATCCATCATGCCATGGACCTTATTTTCCTGGGACAGACTCTACAGTGGATAATGACTACCTTCTCTCAGTGCTCATGAAATTATAAAGCAACTTGAAGATGTGATCTGAGTCACAAATGAAATGCATAAGTTCTTTTCTAGTTAAAACACTCATCATTTGGAAGTGCATTCCCATGGGCTACTTTTTCATTCATTGGATTTTCAATGGGTTCTAGGCATTTCTTCTCCACAATAAATATTACATTTGTAAGTGTTTTTGAAAGCTTACTTTGAACTGTTAAATTCATATCTCAATTTTAATTCTGGAATAAATACATAGGTTTTCCTAATTACCGCAATTTAAAAATCTGTAACATTATTCAAGTCTGTTTTCCTAAAATTCAAAATTTTAAGGCAAACCTAAGAAAGGGAAAAACGTCTGTTCTGTAATAAGATAATATTGAAAGTCTTATCATTTTTAGCAGTAATTAACAACTGGAGTATTTTTAAAATTTTGTGTTCAGTTGACAGGATATAGTCTTGAACATTATCCTGTTAATATAATGATTTGAAGAAACTCATTAGTGTGCAAAATAATTTTTAAAATGACAATGTAAAATTGTACATTAGGGGAATGATTTAGTTTTAGAGGCTTATGACCTGAGCAAGAAAGTTCATTTAAATATGGATAAATTATTTATTTTCTGACAGCATAATGTTCTGCTAATGCTCGATTCTTATTACTCAGCTCTTTAGAGTTACAGCTGATCCAGCATTTGCATATTATAACAACATTAACCTCTTAACACTACATGGCAAGCTTTGATTGTGAGCATAGATCTATTTATCTTATCAACTGTGTATTAATCCAAAGGATTTCAACCAGATTATTAGCACAGGAGCAGTTTTGGGCAAACCTTCAACAGAATTATCTTCACATCTTGTGAAGACATAATTTTTTTCACAGGTTCTTAGAGAGAAACATTACCTAAGCAAACCCTTCAGCAAACCAAGCTCACACTACCAGCAACCATCCATAAACTCATTTTCTTTATACTCCCCATATTCTCAGCAACTCCTGCTTAATTCTATTACTTGCCTACTCACAATTTATAGTGGCTATTTAACTCACCACTCTGAATGTCTTGGTATGGGAAGAAACAGGAGCATCTGACGGAAACCCAGTCAGAGGGAGAACATGAAATCTCCAAGCAGGTATGCATTAGCGGTCCAGATTGAATTTTATCCTCTGGAGTAGTGAGGCAGCAACTCTACTAGCTGCACTACTGTGCCCTTGTTTTAAAATAACTTATTTTCCCTCCTATTTCAAAATGTGATTGAAACATAGTAGCTTAGTGCAGTACCGCAACAGACACAATCACTAAATTCAATGCTTTGCAATGGACACAGCCAAATAATACTTTGATATTTTGTGGAATTGAAAAACAATCCAAGCTAATACAGATCCAGAGATGTCAGGGTCAATTTTAAATGGAAATTGGTATCAGGTGGGTAGAGGGGTTGAGGTGAATACTAAGTAAAATAACCCTTGATCTTGCAGCATTTTTTTTAGTGACTTTAGTCAAGTGAATTTAACATCTTTGTTAGCTGCAATTAACAATCAGCTGCCAGCCTAAAACTGGTCAAGAGAGTGGAATGAAATTCCAGTCTTGCTTCAATAAGACAAACTCAACTGTGGACAAGGGCTTCAAGAAAAACCTTGTGTTTGGAAAGGTTGGGGAGAGGCATAATGGTTGAGGAACGTTGAGAGCATACAACAATTTTCTCATGGATCACCAATAAAAGGTAGAGCTGAATCTTCAAGAAATAATTCTACATTGATTATATTCTTATTGAAGGATTCCACCAGCTTTAAACATATTTTTGCTACTAACCCAAAAGGACATATTAGAGTAAAGGGGAACAGCTTTAATGGTCTGGTCTGTCAACAAGTCCATTTGCTGGCCAATTTTAATTGACCACCCATTTGGGCTTCTGGTAGGTCAGTAGGGTTATTGGCCCTTTCATAGTAACGTTTAGTCACATAGTTGTGTATGCATGGAAATAACTTGTCAATTCTTAATGCAAACAAAATTGATTCTTGCTGGAAGACATTGAAGTTGAGAGTTAATGATAGTCTGAATTTTCCTTTATTTTCATGCTGTGGTGAATTATGTATCTTTTTAGTTGCATGTTTATTAACTTTCCACTGCAACATACCTGTTATCATGTATTTTCATGTGTTAAAACCTGAGACTGTATTATTGATATCTCACCCCTGTACTTGTGCACAAGTTGCATTATGCTGAGCTAATAGTCAAAAATGAAGTTGGTTTACATTGATTTGAACAGGTTTGTTAAATATGAACCACTATTAACAAATCATGTATTGAAAAAAAAACACATTGATAAAAAGGGACCGTGGACTTCCCATGGACTGTTGCCTCCCCAAAATCTGTACAGGCATTCCACCGTGCCTACCTTTAATCCAACACTTTTGGACTGCTAATCCCTGTTCCTGAACACTTTGTGTGCACCTTTTTTGCCTCTCAACTCTGAAGATGAAAAGAGAGAGAGAAAGAAACAGGGGAGAGGGGGAGAGGGGGAGGGGGGAGGGGGAAGGGAAGGGAGAGGGAGGAGGGAGAGGGAGAGAGAGGGGGGAGAGAGAGAGAGAGAGAGAGAGAGAGAGAGAGAGAGAGAGAAAGTCATCTCATTACTATCAGCATGACAGTAATTTCCCTTTGTATACATAGTCATAGTCATACTTTATTGATCCCGGGGGAAATTGGTTTTTGTTGCAGTTGCACCATAAATAATAAAATAGTCATAGAACCATAAATAGTTAAATAGTAATATGTAAATTATGCCAGTAAATTATGAAATAAGTCCAGGACCAGCCTATCGGCACAGGGTGTCTGACACTCCAAGGGAGGAGTTGTAAAGTTTGATGGCCACAGGCAGGAATGACTTCCTATGACGCTCTGTGCTGCATCTCGGTGGAATGAGTCTCTGGCTGAATGTACTCCTGTGCCCAACCAGTACATTATGTAGTGGATGAGAGACATTGTCCAAGATGTCGTGCAACTTGGACAGCATCCTCTTTTCAGACACCACTGTAAGAGAGTCTAGTTCCATCTCCACAACATCACTGGCCTTACGAATAAGTTTGTTGATTCTGTTGGTGTCTGCTACCCTCAGCCTGCTGCCTCAGCACACAACAGCAAACATGATAGCACTGGCCACCACCGACTCGTAGAACATCCTCAGCATCATCTGGCAGATGTTAAAGGACTTCAGTCTCCTCAGGAAGTAGAGACGGCTCTGACCCTTCTTGTAGACAGCCTCAGTGTTCTTTGACCAGTCCAGTTTATTGTCAATTCGTATCCCCAGGTATTTGTAATCCTCCACCATGTCCACACTGACCCCCTGGATGGAAACAGGGGTCACTGGTACCTTAGCTCTCCTCAGGTCTACCACCAGCTCCTTAGTCTTTTTCACATTAAGCTGCAGATAATTCTGCTCACACCATGTGACAAAGTTTCCTACCGTAGCCCTGTACTCAACCTCATCTCCCATGCTGATGCATCCAACTATGGCAGAGTCATCCGAAAGCTTCTGAAGATGACAAGACTCTGTGCAGTAGTTGAAGTCCTAGGTGTAAATGGTGAAGAGAAAAGGAGACAAGACAGTCCCCTGTGGAGCCCCAGTGCTGCTGATCACTCTGTCGGACACACAGTATTGCAAGCACACGTACTGTGGTCTGCCAGTCAGGTAATCAAGAATCCATGACACCAGGAAAGCATCCACCTGCATCGCTGTCAGCTTCTCCCCCAGCAGAGCAGGGCGGATGGTGTTGAACGCACTGGAGAAGTCAAAAAACATGACCCTCACAGTGCTCGCTGGCTTGTCCAGGTAGGCATAGACACGGTTCAGCAGGTAGACGATGGCATCCTCAACTCCTAGTCGGGGCTGGTAGGCGAACTGGAGGGGATCTAAGTGTGGCCTGAACATAGGCCGGAGCAGCTCCAGAACAAGTCTCTCCAGGGTCTTCATGATGTGGGAGGTCAATGCCACTGGTCTGTAGTCATTGAGGCTGCTGGGGCGTGGCGTCTTCGGCACAGGGACGGGGCAGGACGTTTTTCACAGTACAGGAACCCTCCGGAGCCTTAGGCTCAGGTTGAATACATGGCGAAGTACTCCACATAGCTGAGGGGCACAGGCTTTGAGCACCCTATACATTCTGTGAACAAATAGATGTTTCTTTTAACCATACGTTCCAGCTGCTCAGTGTGCATTGTAGGTAATTTTCTCATTAAACCTTTGTTGAGGTTCAGTCATTGTGTCCTTCAGTGGGAAATCCTGCACCACAGAAGGCATGAGTCTACAAAATTGAAAATCATATAGTTGCCTTAACTGTAAAGCAACATTAACTCAATCTACTTTAGCAAGTCTGCATTACTTAACAAGTTTATTCTTACCCTTGGTACGGGAGATGGAATCAATCGGGGCACCGTGGTAGTGTAGCAATTAGTGCGATGCTATTACCACTTGGGGTGTTGGAGCTTGGAGTTCAATTCTAGTGTCCTTCGTAAGCAAGTTTGTACATTCCTTCCCATGTGCGCGTGGATTTTCTCTGGGTGCTCCGATTTCCTCTTAGAATCCAAAGAATACTGGTTAGCAGGCTAATTGGTCATTGTAAATTGTCCTCTGATTAGACTAGGGTTAAATTGGCGGACGGGGTGGCTCAAAATGCCAGAACGGCCTGTTCCCTGGTGCATTGCTGAATAAATCACAGGTAATAGCTGAAGTGCTTTCGTATATCAACCCATCTACGCTCAGAAAAAGAAAGTCTAATATTCTCATTGGGTACAAAAAGAATCAGCTTCTCATTCCTTAGAACTGCAGTTATAGGAACTGACTCCAATCAGTGATTAAATCCTCCTGTAATCTGTGAGATTAATTATGTAATGAGTGATAAATAGTGCCAGAGTGTGGAAAGGACAGGTAGCATAGATTGAGAAAGCAGCCTCGGGGATTTCGCTACAAATGCTTTATGGCAAATTGGAGTAGGTGACCTTTAAGCAAGCTGATCATTATCTGTAATCATTTGTAAGGGGTTCTTTGTTTTCCACAGTAACATTTCATTCGATTGAAGATTAGCTAGTTCTGAAAATATTCACACAGGATTTTTATTTGCATATTACTTGACATTGTAAAGTAAATGTGAAGATGGTTCCGTCTCAAGAACATTTTAGGTGGCTCGATCCCAAGAACAGGATTCATTTGGTTTCCATTACATTTTATCTGTGATGATAAAATTCCTTGTTATAAATAAAGTCACATGCAAGTCAGTTATTTTATGCACAAATACCTTCAGCAAAAAATGCACTAGCAAAGTGCTCATTCAGTAAAAAGATATGCATGGAGTTGCTTTCTGCTGATGGATCAATGTTGATAAGAAATTAATTTTCTTGAATTTAAAGGATAAGGAAGAAAAGGGCTGGAAAAAGGTTAAAATGTTGGACTGTCTCACATCAAGATTATCATCTCTGAGTCCAAGGGCAACAACTTGTGTGGGTAATGAAGATGAATTGTTCCATGGACTCACAGATCCAAAACACGGATTTAATCCTGACCCCTGGTCTGTCTGTGTGGAGTTTGCAAGGCCTCCTTGTGGCCACGTGTATTTCTTCCACTTTCCTCCCACATTCCTAAGGTCGTTGATGGGTTAGTGGCTACTTCAAATTGACTTTTACTGTAAGTATACATAGTAAGGGAAATTGAGATTAAGTCAGGGAGAAAATGAAGGGAACGGGATTGTTGGCACTTTTCTGCTAGGTACTGGCATGGACATAATGGGCTTAATAGCCTCCTTCGCTGATGTGCTCAGTAAATGTATCTGGTGCTTTTTTAGTTCTGTAATACTTCACAAGATCCAATGAATTAATAAATCAGAAACTTCACAAAAGTCTCAGTTATCACTTCAGTTCAGCCTAACTCTCCTTAATTAAAACTGTCCATTATTCTAGGGTCAAAATCCCATGACTTTCTTAGTTCAACAGTATCAAGATCCTAAACCCTTCTTTCTCAGCTCTTCTGCTTTCATCTTCCACAATATGCACATGGCTAATGGATAGCTTTGCTGTTTGGACTAAAACCATCATTTGGCCACCTCTACTGTTAACCTCCCTTTGCTGACCAAGCCAAACTCATCGCCAGGTATGTACTAAACTGCTCTACTCCCAATTCCAATTCTTTCATCACTCTTGTTTCCCCTCATGCCAGCTTAATAAACTCCACAAAGTGCATCATGTTAGTGATGAAATTGTCTGTTTTGGCCAGAAGACAGTTAATACAGCTGAATCTTCCTGTTCTACTGAACTGAAGTTGCAGCTGAGACTTCTCTGAAGTTTCTAAAGTGGGAATTGAGCTCTTCACGGCTCATCTGAAAATGCCACTGAAAAGAGCTAAAACTATCTCTCAGCTAAATAGCTCTCAAAAGTTGCACTACACCAGGAAAAGGGTTAGCTTTCATGTGTATGCTGATGACACTCAACACTACTGCTCCATCACCCCATGGATCTCTGTGTTCACTCTGTAGTGTCAAACTAAAGCTCAAAATCTGAAGTGGGATGTGCTGCAATTATCATAAATTGCTCTTTGAGAAAATTAAAGCAATCTTTCCTATCACGAGAAATTCTGCTGGAGATCCAAAACAACGAAAACAAAATGCTGGAGGAACTCAGCAGGTCAGGCAGCATCTATGGAAATCTTTCCTTACTGCTCTGGCACTGAATCCATCCCTTCTGGCAACAGTTTCAGGTGCTCAGTATCCCAGCATCATATTCAAACCTGAATGATGTTTGCATCTTACCTTTTTGTTTCCATAAATATTTCTTCCTCCATTATGTTTTCTACCCCACTACTGCTGCAGCCCACCCACTGAATTAACACTCATCTGTGGAAATGGCACAGCAAGATACAGCTATTCAAAATTTCATCTGAGCAGGATCTACTGCATTTCTCCATCCAGAATGTTGCCATCAAAATTTTACTCCCCCATTGCAACTGTTCCTACTTCTCAAATTAAAGACATAGATGGATTGACGAGAGAGTTGAAAAAGTAGAACATAGGTTTAACCTATAGAAGTAGTGGTTTCATGAAGGCCAGGCAAGGAAATGGAATGGGCAATGAACTGGGAGGTCATTGAGATGATAAATAGAACGGAGGGGTTTTGGGTGCATGTCCACTGATTTCCAAAGGAAGTAGGGCACGAAGTTAGGATGATAATGATGGTAGATAGAGTAAAACACGAGGCAGATCACTGCTGAAGTGGTGAATATAGTTATGGTTACCACATAGGTGTCAAAATGGTTGCTGTGACACATCTAGTGTGGTAGTGTAGTGGGTAGTGCTTGTCGCACTCACTTTCAGCTTCCACTCCTGGCTAGGAGTCTCGCAAAAAGGAGAGCTGAATGTGTAAGTTTCTTCCTCCCAGTACGTAGCCTGTCCAACAGCAAGTCTCATGTTCTCCCACCTCGCTGGCGACACATGGAAATTGAACTCCTTTCGGACTCAGGTTGAACTATAGAGGACATGGAAGGAGGCCTGGTCCCTACACATGTAGCACACAGGTCTACCGGCATATGGACACGGAATTTTGCTCATGAACCAGATCTTCAGCTATGGGTAAATAGCCCCACTGCTTTGTGGGCATCCTTAGGAGAGACGAAGGCTACAGGAGTAAACCCAGACAGCAAATCTGAAGTGGAGCCACTATAGCGGCTGGACATCATTGAACATCCTTCCAGCAGCTCCTGCAGCCAAGCTGGTGCCAAATGTATTGCTTCGTAAGCTTTCCTTTGGACTACACTGGTGAGGCCAAGAACGGGATCTTGAAAACAGGGCATCTCAGGATCTCCATACTGTCCGCCTAGGCTTGTGATGATGATGATGATGATCCATTGTCCTTTGGGACAGATGGATTCCAACTAACCTCCAGAACCACCACATAGGAAGAAGGATGTAAAACTATCCAAAATTACACAGACAAAAAAAGATTTATGAGGCTGTTGGCATGGCTGGACATGTTTGGTTATACTGTTCTGCATGACTGAGTGTGAGGGAAATTTGACTGAAGCATGTGAAGTTTTGAGAATTTAAGAGAGACCAAGTTAAGAAAAGTACAAATATTCCTCGCTGACCATCAATACTGGCATACCTCAAGATGCGTGCTTAGCCCACTGCTCTACTGTCTCCACACCCATTACTAAGTGGCTAGGCACAGTTCAAGCGCCACCTATAACTTTGCTGATGACATAATTATCGTTGGCAGAATTTCATAATGGGGATGAGGAGGCATACAGGAGTGAGACAGATCAACTGGTTAAGTGGTGTTGAAACTACAACCTGGCCTTCTAATTTGTATTGCAAAACAAGTTTGAATAGTGTAATCTAGTAAGGGTACTTGTATGGATCTGATGTCAAGAAGCCCTGGGTCAACATCTGAATTATCTTTTTCTTATATTTTTGGAACTGCCAGTCTAAGTTGTGGATTCACTGAAAGTCTATTTTATAGTACATGTGGCAACCAAAAGATTATTGTTTTGCTGCTGGAGTGCTGCCATTTGCCAGCTCTGAATAGATATAATATGTTCCATTAAGTTGCTGTTTTTGAGCAGTAACCTGTGGATGTGTTTCTGTTCAGAAATTAATAATTTGGGGTTATTTGGAGTCTACTTTGAGGTCTGGCAACTGTTGTTGAGACAGGGTAAAGTTCACTTCAGCAGTACCCTGTCCATCACCTTTCCATTACAGAAGTATGTTGTTTTCTTCAACTGCATCTAGTTTACTGAAGGAGAGTCACTGGAGGCTGGTCTCCTATTGTCCAACCAACAGTGTTGAAATGTCTCCAATTTTACTGTAACCCAGTTTCCTCCTCCAAAGTGATGGCCTGAAACCTAATCTCATTAGATGAGACTGGATGACCTCTAAAGTGGGTTTGGACTGTGAGGTTCAGTGCTTCATCACTGTTGCAAATTACATTATGGGTGGATTTCCCTCATGCACTTGGCATTGAATGCATAATTTCAAAAATTAAAAAAAAATTGGCAGATCTCTCTGCACCAGTTGGCGCTGCCTTGAGGTGTAACCTGAATGCTGGGGGCCAAAGTAAATCGGGACCAGTTTGAGAACCTGCTGGCTGCCGCTTCTGCAATGAATATTCTAAAAACAGTTAGACTCACCAAGACACCTAGTGTGTTTATCTGCACTGTTCCCTCTCTCAATAAAATGAATTTTATGAATTTATTAAAACAACAACAACAACAACAACAACAACCTGGCACTCAGTTTCAGTAAGACCAAGGAATTGGTTGTGGACTTTAGGAACATATGCAAGTCCTCACTGAGGGATCAGCAGTGGAAATGGTGAGCAGTTTCAGGCTCTTGGGTGTGCACATCTCCGAGGATTTATCTTGGGCCCAGTAGATTGATGCAATTACAAAGAAGGCACGACAGCGGCTGTATTTCATTAGGAGTTTGAGGAGATTTGAAATGTCACCAAAGACTCCCACAAATTTTTACAGGTGTACCATGGAGAGCATTCTAACTATTTGCTTCACCATTTGATTTGAAGGGGCCACTGCACAGGATCAGGTAAAGCTGTAGAAAGATGTAAACACAGCCAGCTTCATCATCGGCAGTAGCCTCCCCAGTATTGAGGACACCTTCAAAAGGTGATGCCTTAAGAAGGTGGCATCTATCATCCGGGCATCCCAGGGCATCCCTCTTCTCATTGCTACTATCAAGGAGGAAGTGTAGGAACCCGAAGACACAAACTCAACATTTTAAGAACAGCTTCTTTCCCTCCGCCATCAGACTTCTGAATAGACAATGAACTCATGAATACTGCCTCAATATTTTTTATTTAATTAATTTCATACATATATTTCTTATTGTACTTTATAGTTATTAAATTATGTATTGCAAAACAACAAATTTCATGATATATGCCAGTGATGTTAAACCCGATTCTGATTATTTAATTATATAACTAGGTGGCCTAAATTTACAGCAAAAGAAGGATTAGAGGAGAACTGAGGTAAATTCCAGCCAGACAGCCTGAAACATTGCAGAAAGGTGGTGGAGGAGACTTAGATGATCATTTGATGTGCTCTACCCCATGGACAAGGGGAGCTGGGCTAATCTTGATAATGTAGTGGTTCTTTTTTGGCTGGTGTGTACACTATAGTTTGAAAGTCTTCCTTCTTTGCCATGAATTTAATTAATTCTTTGATTAGGTTCCATGCAGTTTAAAACTTTCTCCCTCACAAGTAAATCCTTTAATGGCCTTACATTCCTTATCACTCCAGTTCTTTCCACCCCCACGGCCTTATAAACTGGCCTTCTGTATAACTCTCAGCCTGGCCCCCAGTACTGGCAGCTATATGTTCAACCACTGAGGCCTTGTTCTCGGGGATTTGATTTCCACTGCTCCTTCAAATGCTTGCTCCACTTCATAATCTCATTAAGGATTACTGTGTATTTAGCTCAACATGTACTTCTGTCCAACCAACTTCTACCTTAAAAATGCTGTGGTAATCCAAGTTATAATGGTACAAAGACAATGTATATTTTTGCCACAATAATGTCTGATGTAGATAATATTTCTGTACTAATTATTTTAAGTGCTTCCCAAGGATGCCATATAATTTTACGGTAAAAAATAGAATAAAGAAGAGTATTTCTTCAGATTTATCTAAAGATATGGCATTAACATGAAATGAAGGTTTTTTTTTCATTAAATATACTCTATTAGCATCTGGACTGCGTGTCATGTGGAAAGTGCAGAACCATGATTTATAGTTTGCAGTTTCAGGAGGGCTGGAGCACAGAAAATAATTCAGGCATAATGAAAAGTCTGTCTACAAAGTGTTCAGGGCACAGCATGATATTCCCAAGTTTGCAGCTTAAGACCTGATACAGGAATCAGTGAAGATTAGAATAAAATTAGAAGATAATATAAATACAAGATGCTATCATAATTTCCCTTCTTTCTGTAAACATTAATATCTGTCACTATATTTGTTTAAGTTCATGCATTTTGTATTCTTCTTTTGGAGGTTAAAATTTGCTGTTGATGATTTTATACCTCACTTGTAAAGGAAATATCTTTGCCTTTAATCATGTTCTTGATACAATACCTTTAAATTACTAAAATTCTAATAAATCAAATGTGATTCAATAATCATCATACACCCTAAATTATTGTAGAAGCTGTTTACTTTTGGGGATGATAGGGTACTAAGTGTGAAACAGTTCTGATCTGCATTTAGAAGCCTCTTGTAGTGACATCAATTCCCTATCAATTGACATCTGATTGAAAGACTGAGGGAAGATAATTAGTTCATTAATTCCTTTTCTTACTCTGCTAAATTGCTGGTTAAGATGTTATCTTGTGTGACTGTTGTAAACCGTTACCGATAAGCCAAACAATTGTTAAGCACCCTCGAGGGCAAGATATAGATATCTATTCTGACTGGGCTAGGCAAGGACCTCTTTCACAGATCAGAGGTATCTATTCTGACTAGGCTAGGCAAGGACCTCTTTCACAGATCAGTGGTTTTTAACTACTGTATAATCCCCATCCTCTCTTCCAGATCAAAATGGTGTAAATACTGCAACGGCTGCTTAATTACAATAATGCATCCTGGAGAGGAAATGACATGCATTCTCTCTTACACTGCAATTGTGCTGGGAATTTTGAGGAAGTTTTGAAACGGGCTCAGTCAGGCTTATTTATACATCTACTGCACTAATGGCACAATGGTTCTGATCATACCGACCTAACCCTAAGACTCCTGCTCAACTGATTCAATCCAGCTCCTGCACTGGCAGATTTACAGCAAAAAATATCCTGTGCTCTAAAGCTCTCCCTTTTAATCCTAACTCATGCTTAGTTAAAAAAGTCTCTAACTTCTTTAAGTATTGAATCTTTGAGTTCAATGAAGGAAAAAATCCTATTCTCTTAATCTTAAGAAAACAGGCTGCCATTTTAAGTAATCCTCCTTATATTATTAAGGAATTAAAGGGAAGAAACAAGTTATACAACAGTCCGGTGACTTTTCCTTTAAACTATTGGAGACAGGGTATATGGAAACAATAGTGCCAAATTGTGTGGTCACTCAACATCATGATAAATCGTAACCTTCTTTAAATAATTGCAATTATTTAATTCATAAAAAACTAACATCAGTAATGAGAAATGGAATTAAATAGTTCTTTAAACATTATAAACTTTGTAAATGTAATATTCCTGATTATTTTAAAAAGAATCTCTTTCAGAATGTGATATGTATTTAACATTGACAAGCTTTTTTTGTGGCCCTTCACACATAATATGAACCTCAAATGTGAAAATACTTGCAGATTTCTTAAATAGCAAACAATTAATTGACAATTGGAACCTGGAAACTTTAACCGACACAGATGGAAATAATCCAAGATCAGGATTTCCTAAATGAGCCGAATGGGAAGGTTTGCTAGTGCTGCAGAAGGGGGGTGGTGTTTAAACTGTAGTTGCAGGGGGATGGGAACCAGAGTGCCAGTGCAGATAGTGGAGTGGTTGTGGAGAAAGAGGTTATTAAGCCTACATACTAGGTCAGGAATCAAAAGAACGAGCATGGTGGGACTAATATTCTGAGCTGTGTATATTTCAATACAAGGAGTATCGTAGGAAATGTGGTTGAGCTCAGGGCATGGATCAGCACATGGAATAATGATATTATAGCCATTACTGAGACTTGGTCGCGGGAGGGGCAAGACTGGTAGCTCAATATTCCAGGGGTAGCGTTGTTCTAGACGTCACAGAGCGGAAGAGATTAAATAGGGAAGGGTGGTGCTACGAGTCAAGGAAAGTGTCGCAGAAGTGCTCAGTCAGCACAGACTAGTGAGCTCGTCTACTGAGGATTTATGGGGAAAGCTGAGGAATAAGAAAGGCATAGCCACATTAGTGGGATTATATTATAGACCATCCAACAGTCTGCAGGATTGAGAGGAACAAATTTGTCAAGAGATCACAGACTGTTGCAAGAAACATAAGGTTGTGATAGTAGGTGATTTTAACTTTCCACATATTGACTGGGATTCCTATACTGCAAAAGGACTGGATGGGAAAGAGTTTGTCAAATGTATACAGGAATGTCTCCTTTATTAGGACATAGAAGTCCCAACTAGAGATACTAGATCTCGTATTAGGGAATAAGACTTGGCAAGTGACAGAAGTTCGTGTAGGCAAAGATTTTTGCATCAAGTGATCATAATGTCATTACTTCCAAGGCAATTATGCAAAAGGCTAGGTCTGGTCCTCAGGTTGAGATTTTAAATTGGAGATACCACTTTTTATGGTATCAGAAAAGATCTAGCAAATGTGAATTGGGATAGGTTGTTTTCTGGCAAAGGTGTATTTGGTAAGTGGGAGGCCTTCAAAAGTGATATTTTGAAAGTACGGAACTTGTACGTTCCTGTCAGAATAAAAGGCTAGGATAATCGAATAAGGAAACCTTAATTTTTGAGAGATATTGACTTCCCGGTCAAGAAAAAGAAGGAGGTGCGTAGCAGGTATAGGCAGGCAAGAACAAATGAGGTACTTGAGGAGTATAAGAAATGCAAAACGACACTTAAGAAGGAAAGGGCTGAAAGAAGGCATGAGGTTGTTCGAGCAGACAAGGTGAAGGAGAATCCTGTGGGCTTCTGCAGATATATTAAGAGCAAAAGGATAGCAAGGGCCAAAATTGGTCCTCTGGAATACTATAGAGTGATATTCTATGTGTGGAGCCAAAAAAGATGGGAGAGATCTTAAACCAATCTCTTGCATATGTACTTACTCTGGAGATGGACACAGAGCCTATATATACAAGGCAATGCAGCAGAGAGATCGTGGACCCTACACAGGTCGCAGATAGTCAACATGGCTTTGTGCCTGGTAGTCATGTCTAACCAATTGTAAAGAATCTTTCAAGTAAGTTGCCAGGAAAGTTGATGAATGCAAGGCAGTGGATGTTGCCTATATGGACTTTAGCAATGCTTTTGACAAAGTCCCCCACAGGAGATGGGTCAAAACGGTTCAGTTGCTTGGCACTCAATATGAGGTTAGTAAATTGGATTAGACATTGGCTTTGTGGGAGAAGCTGGAGAGTGGATGTAGGTGGTTGCCTTATTGACTGAAGTCCCATGACTAGTGGAGTATTGCAGGGATCAGTGCTGGGTCTATTGTTGTTTCTCATCTATATCAATGATCTGGATGATAATGTAAACTGGACAGCAAATTTGAGGATGACACAAAGATTGGGGGTGTAGTGAACAGCAAGGAAGACTATCAAACCTTCCAGCGTGATCTGGACCAGCTTGAAAAATGGGCTGAAAAATGGCAGATGGAACATAATGAAGGCAAATGTGACGTGTTGCACTTTTGGAGGACCAACCATGGAAAGTTTTACACTGTGAGTGGTATAGCAGTGAGGAGTGCTGTGGAGCAGAAGGATCTGGGAATACAGACCTATAATTCCTTGTGAGTGTACACATTTAAGGCATCCGATAGTCTTGCGAGACCATGGATCTGTGCCTGGAAAGTCTTCACTCTCCATGGAGCAGGCCTGGGTAAGGTTGTATGGAAGACTGGCAGTTGCTCATGCTGCAAGTCTCCCGTCTCCACGACACCGATGTTGTCCAAGGGAAGGGCATTAGAACCCCCACAGCTTGGCACCAGTGTCATCGCAGAGCAATGTGTGATTAAGTGCCTTGCTCAAGGACACAACGCGTTGCCTCGGCTGGGGCTCGAACTCACGACCTTCAGATCGCTAGTCGAATTCCGTAACCACTTGGCCACGTGTACACAGATAGGGTCATAAAGAAAGTTTTTGGTACAATGACCTTCATAAACCAATATATTGAGTACAGGAATTGGGATGTTTTGTTGTATTTGTATAGGACAAAATTAGTATAAGATTAATTTTGAGTATTGTGTCCTGTTTTGGTCACCTACTTAATAAAGGAAAGATGTAAGCAAGATTGAAAGAGTGCAGGGAAAATTTACAAAGATGCCACTGGGACTTGAGAATCTGAATTATAGGGAAAGGTGGAATAGATTACAACTTTATTTGTTGGAACATGAAAGATTGAAGGTAGATTTGATAGAGGTACAGTGTACAAAATTGTTAGGGGTATAGATAGGGTAAATGTAAGTAGGCCTTTTCCCACTGAGGCTGGGTGAGTCTACAACTAGAGGTTAAGGGTTAAGAGTGAAAGATAAAATGTTTAAGGGGAACATGAGGGGGACCTCTTTGCTCAGAGGGTGGTGAGAGTGTGGAACAAGTTGTTAGCGCAAATGGTAGATGCCGGGTTTGATTTCAATATTTAAGAGAAATTTGAATAGGTATTTGGATGGGAGAGGAATGGTCAATTGGACTAGTTAGATTAATGGTTTAGCATGGACTTGAAGGGCCACTGGGCCTGCTGCTGTGCTGTAGTGATCTATGATACCTTGACTCTATGACAATTATAATGCACAATCTGGAGCTGAAAATCAAATAGGGTTCCTACTTATCACTGCTAACTCATGACTTTGCCGGAACTGGACACGTGTGAATAATATGAGTGCTTAAATACTAGTCTTAACGTGACACTCCTTCCAACTGGTGGTTACTTATGAAAATCAGAATCTTAGGAGGAAATACTGATGGAAGGGAGAACTAAGTCCTATGCCAATGCTAGCATAAGAAAGAGAAATAATGTATTACATATATTTTGCTGTGTAATTTTATCCTGATGAAAGGTCTCAGTCTGAAACATCCTCTCTTTATTCCTTTCCACAGATGCTGCCTGATCTGCTGACACACTTCAGCATTTTGTGTGTGTTCTCTTGTTATTTAGCCACTTTGTACTGTTTGTCCACTGGGGGAAAAAATCTGACATTATTCGTGTCAAATATGCCATTGTGTGCAAGTTCAACAAAGGATAAGGGTAGAGAAATGGAACTGAATTTATTTATTCCAATAACCAGAATCACTTCAAGATGAGAAGAAGGAATGTCGCCAAGTTTACTTCAATTGCCAATCTGTTCCTCTAGTCGTCAATATGAAGTTTTGTATAGCTGAAAATTGTCCAATCTATTTTAGAATGTTTAACAGTAAAATAAGTTGTTCTCAAGATCATTAATGTCCCTACAGGTAGAAATCTGACTGCTTTTGCTGATGGAAAGGTGTGTGTGTTAAAATAGTTCAGAGCTGCTGATGTTAAGTAACACTAACCGTATCCTGCCTTGAGAAACTGGAAATGAGTTCAGGTTAAAGTCAGAAGATTGTTTTTTTGGCAGTAACAAATTTCCAATCACAGCCAAGGGGATTAGCAAGGGTTAGAATAAGAGATATGACAGAAGGCGATGTTATGTAATCTTCTGAACATTGTGTCACATTGGCACTTGGAAAAGATGGCCAAAAAACCCCCAGTTAAAATGAGTTCAGAATGACATCAAAAGTGTAAAGCTAAACGGAATGAAGCAGAGAAGGCAGGCAGCAGTGGGAATATATCAGTTGTTTGCTATTTGAACCCTTTTTCTACTTAGTACATGGGAAAAAGGGGCAGTTTTGTCAATTGTTCCTTTGGGGGAAAATTCTGTTTCAAAATACATCACTCTCCTCCATCCATTCATCAAATCCCTGCCAAATCCCCCATTCCTACATAAAAACCTGTGTTCTCCACCATTGTACTGTAAGTTTATTATTTTTGGAACTGAATATTCAAGCATGGAGGTAACAAAAAGAATTTTGGCAACATGTCAGAAGCTTATATTGGAGTCTTTTTGAAAGAAATTTAAAGGCAGCATTACTGAGATAGATATTACTTCAGTAAAAAAGTGCTTTTATATTTTTAAGGTATTCATCAGTACTGTTGACTGTAGCCTTTCACTTGAAAGGCAAATTGTGTATCACTGAGGGGAAACCATGATGATATTAACACATGACAAACCAGCCTGAGACTCAAGCCTGCTAAGGATGGTATGTTGTGTAAAGTGATTAGAACAATCATTCAGCACAATCTTGCACACACAAGGTAATGTGAACCAGATGTCAGATTCTAAAAAAAGTTGGTTTCTAATCACTCCAAGTAGCAGCATGGTGTACAATTCAGCTGAAGTACTTCACCAGCTGAGACTTGAATGTCTCTTGCAAGAACTAATCTTTGAAAAGCTTATACTCAAACATTTCAAAGGCATTGCTTTCGGAAGGCAATTAATATGCCGCACGAGTCAATGGTTTGGAAATTCTTTAATACTTAAAATTGATAGGTTAAATCAATGTGAAGTGAAGGCCTTTGCTCCAGTTTTGTGTGGGAGGCCCCTGACAACAATAGCCAATTAAATATAAGATCCAAGATATACATGATAGAATCTGTATTATATGCAAAATGTGGATTAAAGGCTTTTGTTTTGAAAACCCTGTGGAACCAGTTAAAGATTTCAGATACGTTGATGCTTGTAGTGTGTGGGAATGGGTTGAGTGGGGTGTGTTGAAAGATGCCTTTGTGGAAAACAGGGTAATTAGACCTGAATGTCAGAGGCATTAAGAGAAATGTTACAGAGTCTCAAGACTGATAGTTTAAAAGTGGCTCAACTGGTAACAACTTCAGTGCCTCCAAACCAAAAACAAATCCAGTATGAGGTACATGAAATTTAGATTGGCTTATTTTGGTTTTAGTAATAGAAGAAGCTATATAATTGTCCTTGGCACTTCTCAGGAAATCATAGTAGTGTGGTGGAGAGAAGGGTGGGGACAGGCAGTAGTGTTCCTGACAAATTTTAAATCCACTTATCCCCTTGGAAAGCACAGAAAAGGAATTGTTGATTGAGGATGGGATGTAATCAGCCCCGCTGTTCAGTGGTTTGTGCAAATACTTATTTCTCAGCAAATCCTCAGATAAGTGAAGTAAAGCAAGCTAAACTGAAATTTCCAGAACTGTATGAATCAGTGCATTCAAGAAAGAAGAAAAGTGGAAAATCAAAAAAAAAATTGACCTCAGTGATTTTACGTTAAAAATCTGTACATTATATCGACATGCAGTCTTTGACTAGCAGGAATCATGTTCTCTCAAATGAGTAGGCTCAGTAAAATGTGGAGGGAGGGTGGGAATGAATCCTATTGTATTATTTGCAGTTCTGCCATCAGTCTGTGTCTGCCCCACATGCTGCCTCATTGCTTTCTAATCAATGAATTCTTGAAGCAATATAGTGTGCGGAAATCTAATGAAGAGGGTCTAGAACCACTAACAACAGAGCCTGGGCAAGTAGAATTTGTTCACTTTATTGTTCAGGAAAATAGCCCCTATGAAGCAAGAAACACTGCTGAAAATTGAGGCCATAGTATGAATAGATTCCTGGTTCCGATACATTGAGATTCCAGGCAAACAGTGGCATTCCTTGGAAAGCAACCACCAAATGGATATCACTGCACACTTTTCAACACATGAGTAATACAAACAGTCCATGGGATAGTCACCAGAAGCATATTTTCATATTACTTACAAGAGGTTGCTTCTACACTGTCTGTGGAGATCTGCTTCTGGCGCTGATGTTCTATGTGAAGTGATTTTTCCAAGTTCCACAATCAGAGTCAGGTTTATTATCACCTGCGTGTGATGTGAAAATTGTTAATTTAACAGCAGCAGTTCAATGCAATACATAATATAGAAGAGAAAAAAAATAAGTAGATCAATTACAGTATATGTATATGGAATGGATTTAAAAATGTGCAGAAACAGAAACACTGTATATTAAAACATGTGAGGTAGTGTCCAAGGGTTCAATGTCCATTTAGGAAACGAATGGCAGAGGGGAAGAAGCTGTTCCTGAGTCACTGAGCATGTGCCTGCATGCTTCTGTACCTCTTATTTGATGGTAACAGTGAGAAAAGGGCATGCTCTGAGTGCTGGAGGGGTCCTTAATAATGGACGCTGCCCTTCTGAGACTCCGCTCCCTGAAGATGTCCTGGGTACTTTATAGGCTAGTACCTAAGATGGAGCTGACTAGATTTACAACCCTCTGCAGTATCTTTTGGTCCTGTGCAGTAGCCCCCCCCCCCCCAATACCAGACAGTGATGCAGCCTGTCAGAATACTCTCCACATCTATGGAAATTTTGAATGCATTTGTTGACATGCCAAATTTCTTCAAGCTCCTAATAAAGTATAGCCATTGCTTGCCTTCTTTATAACTGCATCAGTATGTTGGGATCAGGTTAGATCCTCAGAGATCTTGACACCCAGGAACTTTAAACTGCTCACTCCCTCCACTTCTGATCTCTCTATAAGGATTGGTATGTGTTTCTTCGTCTTACCCTTCCTGAAGTCCACAATCAGCTCTTTCGTCTTACTGATGTTGAGTGCCAGGTTGTTGCTGCGGCACCATTCCACTAGTTGACATATCTCACTCCTGTACGGCCTATCGTCACCACCTGAGGTTCTACCAATAATGGTTGTATCATCAGCAAATTTATAGATGGTATTTGAGCTATGCCTAGCCACACAGTTGTGTATATATAGAGAGTAGAGCAGTGGGCTAAGCATACACCCTTGAGCTGCGCACAGTGTTGATCGTCAGCGAGGAGGATATATTATCACCAATTCACACTGATTGTGGTCTTCCAGTTAGGAAGTTGAGGATCCAATTGCAGAGTGAGGTACAGAGGCCCAGAGGTTCTGCAACTTCTCAATTAGGATTGTGGGAATGATGGTATTAAATGCTGAGCTATAGTCGATGAACCGCATCCTGACGTGGGTGTTTGTGTTGTCCAGGTGGTCTAAAGCCGCATGGAGAGCCATTGAGATTGCGTCTGCCATTGACCTATGGTGGCGATAGGCAAACTGCAATGGGTCCAGGTCCTTGCTGAGGCAGGAGTTCGGTCTAGTCCTGAACCTCTCAATGTGAATGCTACTGGGCGACAGGCATTAAGGCAGCTCACAGAATCCTCTCCCATTCTTTGTGCTCTTTTCTCCTGTACTGAACCTGCATTGCCTGCACACACTGATATGCAATTCCTACTGAATCTAACCCAATGGGACATTCCTAACAATCAATTGTTTTTCACTATTAACTACCAACTCTCACTGATGCTGGTCGCAACTCCAAAGAGCTATCATAATCATCAAGTACCAAAGTAACTCTTCCCATCCTGACTATGAGAGAAGCACAACCCCCAACTCATCCCATTCCTTCCAGCATCTCCCCATCATCTAACACACTTCACCCAATGACCTCTGGAAACCAACTTTAACCTCTACCAATCCATTGCCGCTGATCCATGAACTTCCCTCTACAACACTCACACTGACTCTCTGTCTAGTGAACTTCAACCCCATGCATGGAGTTATCTGGCTTGTAAACACAAAATACTCTGCAGATGCTGGGGTCAAAGCAACACTCACAAAACGCTGGAGGAAATCAGCAGGTTGGGCAGCATCCGTAGAAACAATCAGTCAACGTTTCGGGCCGGAACCTTTCGTCAGGACTGTAGAGGGAAGGGGCAGAGGCCCTATAAAGAAGTTGGGGGGAGGGTGGGAAGGAGAAGGCTGGTCGGTTCCAGGTGAAAACCAGTAAGGGGAAAGATAAAAGGGTGGGGGAGGGGAGGCAGGGAGGTGATAGGCAGGAAAGGTGAAGAAAGAATGCGGAAAAACACAATGGGTAGTAGAAGGAGGCGGAACCATGAGGGAGGTTATAGGCAGCTGGGGGAGGGGACAGAGTGACATAGGGATAGAGGAAGGGAGGGGCATGGAATTACCGGAAGTTGGAGAATTCTATGTTCATACCAAGAGGCTGGAGACTACCTAGACGGTATATGAGATGTTGCTCCTCCAGCCTGAGTTTAGCCTCATCATGGCAGTAGAGGAGGCCATGTATGGACATATCTGAATGGGAGTGGGAAGCAGAGTTGAAGTGGGTGGCTACTGGGAAATTCTGTCTGTTATGGCGAATGGAGCGGAGGTGCTCGACGAAGCAGTCCCCCAATCTGCGTCAGGTTTCACCGATGTAGAGGAGGCCGCACTGGGAGCACTGGATGCAATAGATGACCCCAACAGACTCACAAGTGAAGTGTTGCCTCACCTGGAAGGACTGTTTGTGGCCCTGAATGGTGGCAAGAGAGGAGGTGTAGGGACAGGTGTAGCACTTACGCTTACAGGGATAAGTGCCAGGTGGGAGATCCGTGGGGAGGGACATGTGGACCAGGGAGTCGTGGAGGGACCGATCCCTGCGGAAAGCGGAGAGGGGTGGAGAGGGAAAGATGTGCTTAGCGGTGGGGTTCTGTTGAAGGTGGCGGAAGTTGCGGAGGATAATGTGCTGGATCTGGAGGCTGGTGGGGTGGTAGGTGAGGACAAGGGGAACTCTGTCCCTGTTGTGGTGGCGGGAGGATGGGGTGAGAGCCGAAGTGTGGGAAATGGAGGAGATGTGGGTGAGGGCATCATTGATGATAGCAGAAGGAAAACCACGATCCTTAAAGAAAAAGGACATTTGAGATGTCCTGGAACGGAAAACCTCATCTTCAGAGCAGATGCAGCGGGGATGGAGGAACTGGGAATAGGGAATGGCATTTTTGCATGTGGCGGGGTGGGAAGAGGCATAGTTGAGGTAGTTATGAGAGTCAGTGGGCTTGTAGAAGATGTCAGTGGACAGTCTGTCTCCAGAGATGGAGACCGAGAGATCGAGAAAGGGGAGAGAAGTGAATTTGAGGGCTGGGTGGAAGTTAGGAGTAAAGTCGATGAAGTTGACGAGCTCAGCATGGGTGCAGGAAGCAGCACCAATGTAGTCGTCAATGTACCGAAGGAAAAGTTGGGGAGCAGTACCAGAATAGGTTTGGAGCACAGACTGTTCCACATAACCAACGAAGAGGCAGGCATAGCTAGGGCCCATGTGAGTTCCCATAGCTACACCCTTAGTCTGAAGAAAGTGGGAAGAGCCAAAAGAGAAGTTATTGAGTGTGAGAACCAGTTCTGCCAACCGGAGGAGGGTACTGGTGGTGGGGAACTGGTGAGGTCTATCATCCAGAAAGTAGTGGAGGGCTTTGAGGCCTTCTTGACAGGGAATGGAGGTGTACAGTATAGGGATTGGACATCTATTGCACACTTCAGATTACAAAACAGATAGACCTTCAAGTTGGGCGGATATGTTTACAGGACAAACCGATTTCAAAGCAACTGCAGTTAAGGAAGAATAAATTCCCTTTAATTTGATACTTTAAAAGTTAGCTTTCTTTGTTGGACATTCAAGTAGCCACAATTGTATGATGGATATACAAATATTTCCAATAACATGTGCCTCAACATTAGTTTATTTTTAATCTTCTGATTCAGATTCACATTTATTTTACTTATCAAATGTATATCAGAACATAGGGTGAAATGTGTTATTTATGTGAACAACCTGTTAATGCACGTGCCCAACCGTGCCTGTTTCCAGCGGTTGATGCTCTCATTCTCTGGAGTGAGAATAGCTGGCACAGCCCCTTTCAGGGTTCAGGACCGGCTTGCTAATTGGCAATCATGTTTTTGGCACCAAGATCTGAGTATTTAAAGAGCACCTGAATGGAGCCTCAGTGCTCAATTGTAAGCCAAGCAAGAGATATCACCTAGCATTTAGTTTTTGCTCAGTTTTCATTCCAGCTTTATACCTTGTCCAGCCTTGGATACTCCAGCGCTTGTGTCCAAACCATCCTCATCAAGGTTTCTCGTCACAGTATGATTGTGCCAACAGGAATCCAGCGGGGTATCAGGGTCTCTCGGCTGCTATGGCCACCCGGACCGAGAGGATTGCCAGACAGAACCTGGAGATACATGACCTCCAGGCCACCATATCCCAGCTTTCGCAAGGAGGATGACCGAGTCACTCAGGTGAAGCTCTTGGTCGCTCAGTGGGACCAGTATATCTTCCGACCCTGAAGCGATTTGACAGAGACATGTGTTCTTGTCACATCTTCCTCATTCAATGCTCATTGGTGTTAGAACTCCAGCTGTCCCAGTTCCCTTCAGAGTGCGGAAGAGTGGCCTTCTTGATCTCTCTCCTGACTGGGATAGCCCTCGCCTGGGCCACCATCAATTGGGAATGAAGGTTGGAGATTTTCCCTGATTTGGAAGAATTCATGGCCACCATGAGAAAGGTATTTTATCATCCCACTGGCACAAACAAAGGCTCAGATGTTCTGATGAAGCTGCCTCAGGGAAGTCGGTCAGTGGCCAACTACACTATCGAGTTCCAAACTTCTGCGCAAGAGAGCTTTTGGAATGGGAATGCCTTGGATAATCTGTACTGTTATGGACTCCGGGATGAATTAAAGGATGCCCTCACCTTGGGAAAGCCAACAGAGGATTTAGAGGTCCTCATTGATCAGTCCATCCACCTTAAAAAGAGTCTGACAGTGAGTAAGAGGGATTAAATCATGAGGCCAAAGGGCTAGTCTAAGCCCAGCTTTAATCTATTATGATTCCAACTCCACCTCCGAATCTCAGACCATGACTAGCCATCTCCTGCTTGGGTCTCCATCGAGCCCACGCAGATCGGTTACATGAGGCTGCCATTAAGAGGTCCTGGCGTTGGAATCAAGGCTGCTGCTTTTACTGCAGGGAGGCAGGTCATCTGCGGGCCAAATGTCCGAAGCCATAGCTGCCTGGAGAACTGCAAAGTCCATCCAGTGTTGGGATGGCTGTGATGGTAGGAGCCACTACTCCCAATCCCATGGATTCTGCTTTTGTGCTGATGGTGGAGTCCACCTGCGGTAAGAATTTAAGGCAGGTGAAGGCTTTTGTGGACTCTGAAGCAGCAGGTAGTTTTATGGACTTGGGAACCGCCTGTCTCCTCAACGTACCACTGAGAGAGTTGAGCCAGTCCGTGTCCGCAACTGTCTTGGACGGTCATCTGCTAGGTTCTGGGCAGATCCAGCAACAGACTGTGGTTTTGCAGATGAGGATAGGGAATCATGTGGAAGACATTAGTTTCTACATCATTGACTCTCCACTCATACCCCAGATCCTTGGGTACCGTTGGCTGTCCCAGCATAACCTATCTGTGGACTGCAGGGAGAGGAGATTCATTGCTTGGTCCAGTTACTGGTAGAGAGTATGTTTATGGTTTTCTGACACACAGACTGTCCCGAGGCCAACAGGTAGCAAGGGGACAGATGTCAGTGTGAGGTATGGACTAACGGGACAATTCCTAAAAGCAGACTCTTGGAGCCTGTTCTCGGAGGCTCAAGGACCATCTGTGACACCTTGTTGCTATCCTGAGAGGATATGCTGAAGCGTAGTGAGCCTAGGGAGGAGAGTCGGAGGTTGATCGAAACACTCTGCCACCCATTAAGCCTCAAGAGTTGTCCTAGAAGGAGGTTTCAGAAGAACTTCTAACACCCAGGCCGGTCGAAGATCCTTCCATATAAAAGGACCTTGAAGAGGACTTCAGCAAGGGAAAAGTCTCGACTCTTCCACCACACCGACCCTATGAATGTGCTATCGATTTTCTGCCTGGTACTTGCTCTCCATGTGGTCCAGAATCACATCCATGGTCTTTTCACTCTTGCTGTTTCTTAACTCTACCCACAAGGTTTCTATATCTTCTAATCCTATGTCATCTCTTTCTAAGCATTTGATTTAGCAACAGAGTCACCGCACCCTCTCTACCTACCTGCCTGTCCTTTGTATTCTTGGATGTTAAGCTCCGAACTATGATCTTCTTTCAGCCATGACTGAGTGATGCCCACATCATACCTGCCAATTTCAAACTGCACTATGAGATCATCTACCTTATTCCATATGCTGCATGCATTCAAATATAATACCTCGAGTCCTGTATTCATCTCCCTTTTCTAATCCACCCATGTTGCAGCAATTAAATTCCTATCCTTTTCAAAACTTTTTGTATTTCTACTTATCCTGGAGACTTTCATCATCTCTCCTGCACTTTGCTTTCCTTTGACTTCATCGTCTCTTTTCCAAACTGTTGAACTGTTGAACCTACAATTTAGTTTAAAGACACAATTCAACCCATCCGACTGACTGCAATTTTGCCCTATCAGCTGTTGGTCCTTCCTCAGACTCACTACACACTGCACCCACCTGCCAAATTAGTTTAATTTCTCAACAATTCTAGCAAAGCTACTCACAAAGATAGTGGTCCCCCTCGAGTTCAGGTGTAAACCATCCTTTTTGTGAAGGTCATACCTTCAATAGAAGGTATCACAATGATACAGAGATCTGAAACTCTGCCCCCTGCATCAACTCCTCAGCCACACATTCATCTGCCAAACCATCTTATTCTTGCCCTCACTGGCGAGTGACACAGGTAGCAATCCAGAGATTACTACCCCAAGGTCCTGCTTTACAGCTTTTGATCTACTTCCCTATATTCTCTCTTCAGAACCTCATCCCTTTTCCTACATATGCCACTGGTATCAATATCTACAAGACTTGTTGCTGGATCTGCCCTCCCAGTTGTGAATGTTGTGGACACAGTCCAAGATATCCCTGACCTTGGCACCTGAGAGGCAGCATTCCATCTGGATGCCTCTTTCAAATCGACAGAATGCCTGGTCTGCTCCTCTGCCTTCCTAGTCCCTTTCCCTTTTCAGACAATCACCCAGCTACCTGCCTCCTGCAACTTAGGGGTGACTACCTCCCTGTAGCTCCTATCTATCACCTCCTCATTTTCCCGTATCATCTGCAGCTCCAGATGCAGCTTCAGTTCCATAACACAGTTTGTAAGGAGCTGCAACTCTATGCACTGTGCAGATGGAATTACCAGGGGGACTGGAGGCTTCCCAGAGTTCCCACATCTCACCAGCCTTGAGTCTACAAGTCCACTGTCTACAAATCTGCAAGCTCATTGCAAGTTGAAGACTGGAGGTAGCTTGTCCTGGGGATGGAGGTCGGGGTATTTGCATGGATGGGTGGGTGGGTGGGAGGAAAAGGGACTTATTTTTTCTATTGTTGCATTGTTGATTATTGTGTTTAGTATTGTTGTGTTCTTCAGTGTTCTGATGAGCATTGTGGGCATGCTATGTTGGTGCTGGGGGCAATACTTGCAGGCTGCCCCAGCACATCCTTAGATTGTGTTGGTTATGTGACAAGAGACCTTGGCGAAGATAGTTTGGACCCAAGTGCTGGAATATCCGAGGCAAGGATCAAGACACAATATAAAGCTGGAACGAGAACTGAGCAAAAACTAAGCGCTGGATGATATCTCTACTTAGGCTTACAATTGAGCATTGAGGCTCCCTTCGGGTGCTCTTTAAATACTCAATTCTTGTTGCCCAAAACGTGATTGCTAATTAGCAGGACAGTCCTGAACACTTAGAGAGTTAGAGCGTCTAAACTCCAGAAGCTGACAAGGTTGGGTGCATGTCATAACAGGACCCCTTCCCCTACAGCTGACTCCTGACGGATCTGGCTGCTTGGAGAGATAATGATGGTAGTCATGGATAACAGCCAGATCCAAGATGTCCCTTTCAGGAACCCAGCACCATTACTCAGGTCCAAATCCCTCCCAGTCCATGTGGAACTGCCAAACACCCCGTGATTCTAATATTTTTTCTCACAGTGAAGACCTGTTTCCCATCAACAAACCTGGGTGGTGGTGGGACTGATGGTGGTGGGGCTAAAGGACTGGTGTTCACAGGTTTAAATATGCAAATATGGAAACTGGGATTGACCTTGAGTGTCTTGGGTCGCTGTAAGGTGTAAACCACCAGATTTTACTTTCCTGAGAGCCTTGATGGGTCCAATGAACTTGGGCTCCAATTTCCTAGACACCACCTGAAGAGGCAAATCCTGAGTCAATAGCCAACTATGTTGCCCAGGCTGCAAATCTGATCCCTGTATGCTCTTGCAATTAGCCTTTATTTCAGCCTTCTGGGTAAAGGCTAGCAAAATCTCCCTTGCCCTAGTCCATTTCTCTTTGCAGTGTCAGATGAGATTTTCAGTGCAGGAACCCCAACCTTGGTCTCCTCCTCAGGGACGAGTGTCACTAAATACCCAAATTGGCATTCAAAAGGGGATATCCTATGTATCAAATGCCATAAAGTGTTGAGGGTGACCTCTGCCTACATGAAATGATCATTCCACTCATCCATTCTTTCTGAGGCCAGGCACCTTCGGGTATGTTCCAAATCTTGGTTCACCTGCTCTGTGTGGCTGTTGGACTGCAGGTGAAATCCAGAGAAAAGACTCACTATTGCCTCAATCATCTTGCCAAAAGCCCTCTGGAAATGTGATGCAAATTGTGAACCACGATCTGTGACTACGTCCACCAGAAAACTATAGATTCTGAAGACCTGATCTAGGACAATTTCATTTGTCTCCACCACAGATGGTAGCTGGTCCAAGGCAATGAATCTGCAGGCTTTTAAAAATCGATCAACAGTTACCATGGCAATGGTCTTCCCCCTGGAAGGAGGAAGACCCATGACAAAGTCCATGGAGATGTGTGCCCATGGTCTGTCTGGAACAAGTGCAGGATGGAAAAACCCTTGGGTTTGGGTATGGGGCTCCTTGTTCTGAGCGCAAACCTCGCATGCCAGCATGTATTGCCAAACTTCTTATGCCATTTGAGATCACCAATAACTTATCTTGATGAACTCAAGGGTCCTGCAGTCTCTGGGTGAGTGGTCATTCTCGCTGAATGACCCTACTGGAATACATGTGAACTGATGGAGCTTCGGACAGTCAACCTGGAGGACCATCCTTGGGCGTCTCCCCTTGTGCCTGGGCAATGCAAACAAACTCATCAGTTCCCCAACTGATTGGCGCTATCACCTTTGTTTGGGGCAAAATGGTGGTAAGTCGCTCCTCTCCTCAGATTCACTGAACTGACAAGACAAGGCATCCGGTTTTCAATTCTTTGACCCTGGTTAATAGGACAGGACAAAGTTAAAATGGTTGAAGAAAAGAGACCACCTGGCCTGCCTAGAATTCAGTCTCTTGGCCTCCTGAATATAAGCCAGGTTCTTGCGATTTGTCCAGACAATGAAAGGGTTCTTGGCCCCTCAAGCTCCTTTCACCATTCCTCCAATGCCAACTTAACTGATTCGCAATTTCATAGTTCCTCTCTGCTGGGCATAGCCACCTGGAGAAGAGTGCACACGAGTGCAGTTTATTGTCTGAAGATGATCGAGACCATTGAGATAATGCTGCACCCACTCTAATATCCGAGGTGTCTACCTCCACGATGAAGGGAAGGTCTGGGTTAGGTGAAACCAAGTTGGGAGTGATGTGAACCATTGTTTGGGTGTGGCCAATCTCTGACTGCCTGAGTTTTCATGGGGTCCATCTTGAGACTGCCATGGGAGATGGTGAAACCCGAAAATGAAACAGTCATCACAGGAAATTCAAACTTCCAACTTGACAGAAAGTCCATCGTCTAGAAGTCTCTTTAAAATGTCCCTGACATGAATGACGTGTTCCTCCATGGACTTTGAGAAGATTAGGATATCATCCAAGTAGACAAAGGCATACTTACAGACAGTATCCCAGAGCACATTGTTCATAAAACCTGAAAAACTGCTGGGGCATTCACAAGGCTGAAGGGCATCACCCAGGTACTCATCGTGCCCCGCTGGTGTATTGAATGCAGTTTTTCACTCTTGCCTTCCCTTATACAGAACAGATTGTACACACTCCACAGGTCTAACGTAGAGAATACTCTTGCCCCTTGGAGAATCTCAAAGGCAGTGTTTATGAGTGGCAAGAGGTAATGATTCTTGACTATTATGCAGTTTAATCCTCTATAATCAAAACATGGCCGCCTGCCCCCATCCTTTTTTTGTACAAAGGAGAAGCCCGCGCCAGCTGGTGAGGTGGAGGGCTGAATGAGTCCCATAGCAAGGGCTTCCTTTATATATTCTTGCATTGTACTTCTGTCTGGGATTCCAGAAGGCAGAGGCAGTGTGTACGGACCTCATGGCGGGCAGGCCTTGGGACGGGGCATGAGCTGATGCTCGACTCCATTTCACTGATTAAAATTTGCATTGTACGCTGATTAAAGCGACGAGGGAGATTGAAATATCGAGGTGAATGTGAAAGTTTGGAGATCGTTTGGGTGCTTCAGCACTCAGCAGTCTCCGAGAGGATTCCAGGATTCAGAGGCGGCGTGGGTAAACCTTGTGGTGGGCAGGCTGTGGGGTAGGGCATGAGTGACGTTCGACTCCATTTCACCGATTAAAGCTTCCATTGTGCGCTGATTAAAGCGATGAGGGAAATTGAAACATCGAGGTGAATGTGGAAGGTAAATGCCAGTTGCACATATTTTGATTGCTCTGCTACAGGAGTGGGGAGAGCCTACCACTGTGTCCGAAGAATGTTACCCAGGTTTTCAGCGTTTTGAATATGAACTTGGACTTTAGACTTTTTTTTAGTCTTTAGTTTTTCATATTCTGTGTTTTTTGTCTGATCTTTCTTGTTTCTTTCTGTGTGGGGAGGGGTTTTAGAATCAATATGCCTGTTCCATTTTGTTTGTTTCTTTTTGTGCAGGCAAGGGATTTGAGAATCGATGTACCTGTTCTGTTTTTGTTCACTTTTTTGTGTGGTGGGGGGGAGGTTAATGTGCTTGGTCCATTTTTGATTTTTTTTGTGCGGGAAGGGGGAATTGGGGTTTGATGATTGTGCTTCCTCTCTTTTCTTTCTTGGTTTCATGGCTTTGCAGAGAAGAAGAATTTCAGAGTTGTATACTTTGATAATAAATCCACCTTTGAACCTTTGAATCTTTGATCTTCAATATGCAGGTAGCTTGGCAAAATCAGGTTGATGGTGGATTCCAAGAGAAGGAATTTGTAGAATGCCCACGAGATGGCTATTTTGAGCAAATTGTGATTGAGCCCACTAGATAAAAGCCAATTCCAGATTGGATGTTGTGCAGTGAATCAGATTCTATGAGAGAGCTTAAGGTAAAGGAACCCTTATCTTCAGGCAGTGATCATAATATGATGGAATTTACCGTGCAGTTTGAGAAGGAGAAAATAAAGTATTACTATGGAGTAAACAGAATTACAGAGGCTTGGGAGAGGAGCTGGCCAAAGCTGATTGGAAGGGAACACTACCAGGGATGATAACAGAACAGCAATGGCTGGAGTTTCTGGGAACAATTCAGAAGACATAGAATAGATTCATCCCAAAGGAGAAGTATCTTAAAGGGAAGATGAGGCAACCATGGTTGACAAGGGAAGTCAAAGATAAGAGAGGGCATATAACAAAAATTAGAGGGAAGCTAGAGGATTAGAAAGCTTTTTAAAAACCAACAGAAGGCATCTAAGAAAACTGAGAGAAAAGGTGAAATATGAAGGTATATATTTGAGATATATAAAGAGTAAAAGAGAGGTGAGAGTGGATATCTGACTGCAGGAAAATGATGTTAGAGAGATAAAATGAGGGACAAAATGGTGGATTAACTTAATAAGTATTTTATTATTATTTATTTGTTGAGGTATAGTGTGAATAGGCCCTTCTGACCCTTTGAGCCACGCTGCCCAACAATCCTCGGATTTAATCCCAGCCTAACCACAGGGCAATTTACAATGGCTAATTAACCTACCAATCAGTATGTCTTTGGACTGTGGGAGGAATTTGGAGCGCCCAGAGTCTTCATTATGGAAGGTACCAAGAGTATGCCAGAAATTTGAGATTGTCAGGGAGCAGTGGTTTGTGTAGTTTCTATTATTAAGGAGAAGGTGCTTGGGAAGCTGGAAGGTCTGAAGGTAGATAAATCACCTGGACCAAATGGATGACACCTCAGGGTTCTGAAAGAGGTAGATGAAGAGATTGTGGAGGCCTTAATAGTGATCATTGAAAAATCACTGGGTTCTGGAATGGTTCCAGAGGACTGGAAAATTGCAAATATCACTTCACACTTTAAGATGGGAGTGAGGCAAAGTACAGGAAGTTATTGGCCAGTTAGTATGATGTCTGTGGTTGTAAGACATTGAAGTCCTTTATTTAGGATCAGGCTTCGAGGAATTTGGAGCCGGGTGATGAAATATGACAAAGTCAGCATCATTCCCTTAAGAGAAAATATTGTCTGACAAATATGTTGGAATTTCTTTCAGAAGTAACAGGCCAGATAGGCAAAGGAGAGTCAGTGGATGTTGTTTATTTAGATTTTCAGAAGGCCTTTGACAAGGTGTTGCACATGAGGCTGATTAACAAGATAAGAGCCCATAGTATTACAGGAAAGGTACTGGCATGGATAGAAGATTGGCTGACTGGCAAGAGGCAAATAGTGGCAAAAATAGAGAACTTTTCTACCTGGCTGCCAGTGACTAGTGGTGTTCTGCAGAGGCAGTGCTGGAACTGCTTCTTTTCACATTATTTGTCAATGATTTGGATAATAGAATTGATGGTTTTGTGGCCATGTTTGCAAATGTGACCATGTCAGGAAGAAGGGCAGGTAGTGCTGAGGAAGTAGGAAGTCTGCAGTAGGACCTAGAGTACGAGAATAGGCAAAGATGTGGCAGATGAAAACTTAGTGCAGAGAGGTGTATGGTCATGCACTTCAGTAGGAGGAATAAAGGTGTAGACTACTTTCTCAATACGGAGCAAATTCAGAAATCAGAGGTGCAAAGGGACTTGAAGGTCCTCATGCAGGATTCTCTAAAGGTTAACTTGTAGTTTGAGTCTGTGGTGAGGATCAATGCAATGTAAACATTCATTTTGTGAGGACTATAATATAAAAGCAAGGTTGTAATACTGAAGCTTTATAAAGCATTGGTCAGACTGCACCTGGCGAATTGTGAGCAGTTTTGGGCCCTTTACGCATTAGCATTGGTGGGGGTCCAAAAGAGATCATGAGAATAATTCCAGGAACAAAAAGGTTAACGGATAAGGAACATTTGATGTCTCTAGGCCTGTACTCACTGTAGATTAGGAGCATGAGAGGTGAAATCATTGAAACCTATCAAATATAAAATGGATGCGGAGAGGATGTTTCCTCTCGTGGTAGACTAGGACTAGAGGATAACCTCAGTATAGAAGGACATCCCTTTAGAACAGAGATAAGGAGGAATTCCTTCAGCCAGAGGGCATTGAACCTGTGGAATTCATTGCCACAGACAGCTGTGGAGGCTAAGTCATTGGGTGTATTTAAAGTGAAGGTTGATAATTCTTTTTGATTATTAAACGCATTAGAGGTTACAGAGAGAAGGCAGGAGAATGGAGTTCTGAGGGATAAAAATCAACCATGAAGGAATGGTTGAACAGACTCGATAGGCCAAATGACTTAATTTTGCTCCTATTTATTATGGTTTTAGAACTCCAGCCATCATGTCTTGACTTCTGGATGCACAGCTCCACTAACCTTTGGAGTTCAATCTTTAATATCAACCCCTGGACTTGATGAGGACATTGAATAAGGACCCTGAACACTGGGTTCTCTGATGTCCAGGACCCTGAGCACTAGGCTTTGAACTCTGGTCTTGCTTATTTGCATAGCTAGAGGATCAGCAGTCCTCATGCATGGAGCTCTAATCCTGGAACTTGCCAAAGACTCATTGACCTTCGGAGGGGTGGAGGCTTGGAGGAATGTTCTCCAGCCATTGTCCTTAATGGTCTGCAGGCCTGACATCTGACCACGGATGTGCTTCATCCTATGTACACTTAGCTGGTCTTCAAGCACAGCAGAGGTCTAGACTCTGGCCTAACTCCCACACATGACTGTCTCTCAACCCTAACATGAGCCCTAACTCCCCTCTCTGTCTCGCAGATCATTCCTATGAATCTAAAAAAAATAATTAAATAATCAACTCGGTCTGAGCCACAACCTCAACGGAGACTACAGCTCAGTGCCGTCTCCCACTCCACAACGTGGAGGTCAATGCCCTCATGGACAAGCCAATCACTATGCTCTGCACTGTTGTCTAAATTTACTAACTTGTTAACATCTGGTTAAGTTTGTTCAGTACAATTATGAAATCCTGGATAATACAGTGCCCAAAAAATATTCACTGCCCCCCCCCCACCGCCCCCTGGAAGTTTTCATGTTTCATTGTTTTACAACATTGAAACTAGTGGATTTAATTTGGCTTTTTTAACACTGATCAACAGAAAAAGTCGCTTTTGTGTCAAAATGAAAACAGATTTCTTCAAAGTGTTCTAAATTAATTACAAATTTAAAACACAAATTAATTGATTACATAAGTGTTCGCTCCCTTTAATAGGACACACCAAATCATCACTGGTGCAGCCAATCAGGTTTAGAAGTCACATAATTAGTTAAATGGAGATCATCGTGTGCAGTCAAGGTGCTTCAATTGATTGTAATAAAAATATACCTGTATCTGGAAGGTCCAACTGCTGCTGAGTCAGTATCCTGGCAACAACTGCACCATGAAGACAGAAGAACACTCCAAGCAACTTCGCGAAGCAGTTATTGAAAAGCACAAGTCAGGAGATGGATATAAGAAAATTTCCAAGTCACTGGATATCCCTTGAAGTACAGTTAAATCAATCATCAAGAAATGGAAAGAATGTAATTGGTTTACTTGCTTATTTATTATTATTTGTATTTTATTTTTTTCTCTCTCTGCTAGATTATTTATTGCATTGAATTGCTGCTGCTAAGTTAACAAATTTCACATCACGTGCCAGTGATAATAAACCTAGCTCTGATTGTGAATATGGCACAGCTGTAAATCTGCCTAGAGCAGGCTGTCCTCAAAAAGGGGACCTTTTGACTGTGCAAGAAGGGGACCAGTGAGGGAGGCCACCAAGAAACCTATGACAATTCTGGAGGTTGCAAGCTTCAGCAGCTGAGATGTGAAAGACTCTGCATACAACAACTTTTACCCGGGTACTTCACCAGTCACAGCATTATGGAAGAGTGGCAAATAGAAAGCCACTGTTTGAAAAAACTCACGTGAAATCTTGGCTAGAGTTTGCCAGAAGGCATGTGGGAGACTCTGGAGTCAGCTGGAAGAAGGTTCTAAGGTCTGATGAAAGCAAAATTAAGCTTTTTGGCCGTGAGACTAAACACTATGTTTGGCGTAAGCCATCACCGCACGTCATCAAAAACATGCCATCCCGGTTGTGAAGCATGGTAGTGTCCACATCATACTGTTTGGATGCTTCACTGCAGCAGGCCCTGGAAGGCTTGTGAAGGTAGAGGGTAAAATGAATGCAGCAAAATACAGGGAAATCCTGGAGGAAAACCTGATGCAGTCTGCAAGAGAACTGCAACTTGGGAGAAGATTTGTTTTCCAGCAAGAAAATGACCCCAAGTATAATGCCAAAGCTACAGAAAAATGACTTAAAAACAACAAAGTTAATGTCCTAGAGGGGCCAAGTTAGATTCCAGATCACAATCCAATTGAGAATTTGTGGTTGAGATAAGTGCTCTTCACTCATGATCCCCATCGAATCTGCCAGAACTTGAGCAGTTTTGTAAAGAAGAATGGAGAAAAATTGCAGTGTCCAGATGTACAAAGTTGATAGAGACCTATCCACACAGACTCAAAGCTGTAATTGCTGCCAAAGGTGCATCTACTAAATACTGACTTGAAGGAGGTGAGTAATTATGCAATCAATTGATTTGTGTTTTGTATATGTAATTAAATTAGATCACTTTGTAGAGATCTGTTTTCACTTTGACATGAAAAAATATTTTTCTATTGATCCTTATCAAAAAAAGCCAAATTAAATCCACAGTGATTCAATGTTGTAAAACAATAAAACATGAAAATTCCAAGGGGGGGGGCTGAATACTTTTTATAGTTACTGTATATTTCCATCATCTTTTATCTGCAACTCTGCCAAAGTCTCTCCAAATAGCAAATAATTTCACTTCTTAGCCTTAAGATCAAAAGCAATTCATCTCTGTCATTCCACATTTCAGGGTAAGTTCCTGGGAGGTCACAGTATCTGTGTCAGTGTGTCCATCTGTATATTTATCTACACATGAAGAGATCATTGAAGTGGATGTAACTGTTGCAGCATGTCCCAGCCTAGGAATGCGTAAGCAAATATTAACTACTCAAAAACAAAAGGATATCTTTAAAGCTTTTGAAGGAGCCACTTATGCTTTTTGTGTCTGACCTTTATTTGATTATTCGAGCTGATACACTTCAGTTGAATTCTTGATATCTGACCTCGAATTTCAGATGAGGATTTTCAAGTCTATGTTATTTAAGATCTTTATCATATTACCGAGGTTTTGCCCTAATTTTACTTATCGTGAAAAATGATCTGATTAAACAATGTTTGAGCCTCATGCTTTATGAATTGCATGTGCATGTCCTGTATGTTTTATACATATTCACACATTTACAGTTGTCTGGATTTCTATTAGTGTGCTGGAAATGCGCCACACAAAAAGGTAGAAGCATGGAGAAACACAGCATCTCTCTGGCAATAACCATCCAAAACAACTGTGTAATTTGAAGTTATATGCACATGCACATGCTTGCCCCTAATGTTCAATGAGTGCTTGTATGTCTGTCCATAAACTGACAAACTTAAATTCCTGCATTTGCCCTTACTGTAAGCAAGCACAAAGACCAGAACAGAACATGCCAATTCACCCATAAACTATCATGCACTTCAGAACTGAAGGTAATTAAGATAGCAAATGGGCTGTCTGGCATCAACTTAGAAAGGACAAGTTGGCTCTCAGCTTGGGTATTAAATCATTCCTTGTAATCTTCAATTTAAGTATTAGGATTTAAGTAGGAAACCACACGTACCAAGTTCACAGGCTTACTGAGGAATACACAGCAGACCTGCAACATTCTGTGGCAACGTTCAGAAAACTGGTTAAAGGGAGTGTCAAAAGCTGTAGATAAAATGCAGCAAACTTACAAAAATCAAACTTTCAAATCACTCTGTGTGCATTTAATGGAATACTTGTAGCATGACCACTCCATGGTGCTTGTTATTTATAGTGATTTTAGTAAACAGCCAGTGCAGATGAATTACGTGCCAAGGGTCACGTTGCTTGTCAGGGAAAATGTTACAGCAGTGCTCAGGCAGGACAGATTAGAGGGCTTGTCTGCTGAGTCCTTATTGGTGGAGCTGAGAAACAGGAAGGGTATGGCCACATTAGTGGGGTTGTATTATATACTACCCAATAGTCAGCGAGAATTGGTGGAGCAAATCTGCAGAGAGATAGTAGGCAACTGCAGGAAACATACAGTTGTGGTGGTAGGACATTTCAATTTTCCACATATTGATTGGGACTCCCATACTGTTAGGGGTCTAGATGGGTTAGAGTTTGTAAAATGTGTTCAGGAAAGTTTTCTAAACCAATATATAGAGGTACCAACTACAAGGGATGCGATATTAGATCTCCTATTAGGAAATGAGTTAGGACAAGTGACGGAAGAGTGTGTAGGGGAGTACTTTGGTTCCAGTGATCATAACACCGTTAGTTTCAACTTGATCATGGATAAAGATAGATCTGGTCCTAGGGCTGAGGTTCTAAACTGGAAGAAGGCCAAATTTGAAGAAATGAGAAAGGATCTAAAAAGCGTGGATTGGGACAGGTTGTTCTCTGGCAAGGATGTGATCGGTAGTGGGAAGCCTTCAAAGAGAAATTTTGAGAGTGCAGATCTTGTATGTTCCTGTCAGGATTAAAGGCAAAGTGAATAGGAATAAGGAACCTTGGTTCTCAAGGGATATTGCAACTCTGATAAAGAAGAAGAGAGAGTTGTATGACATGTATAGGAAATAGGGAGCAAATAAGGTGCTTGAGGAGTATAAAAAGTACAAGAAAATACTTAAAAAGGAAATCAGGAGGGCTAAGACATGAGGTTGCCTTGGCAGTCAAAGTGAAGGATAATCCAAAGAGTTTTTACAGGTATATTAAGTTTAAGAGGATTGTAAGGGATAAAATTGGTCCTCTTGAAGATCAGAGTGGTCGGCTATGTACAGCAGTGGTCCCCAACCACCGGGCCGCAAAGCATGCGTTACCGAGCCATGAGGAAGCGATACGATTTGGCGACAGGAGTCAGCTGCACCTTTCCTCATTCCTTGTCATGCCCACTGTTGAGCTAGTACGCATGCGAGGTCATTACGCACGCGTCATCCATGTCAGCGCGGGAAGGAGATCAACTCCTCAAGTTTGCAGATGACGGCGGGCTGGAAAGTCTGTTGGACATAACATCTCTGCCGGCATTCTGGATCAAAGTCAAAGGTAAAAATCCTGAGATAGCCACGAAGGCACTGAAAACGTTGCTTCCATTTCCAACATATCTCTGCAATGAATGCAACGAAAACTAAATTGAGGAATAGACTGGACATAAGGAACCCCCTTCGAGTATCGCTGTCTCCCATCACCCCTCGATCGGACCGTCTTGTTGCAGGAAAATAAACTCAGGGCTCCCGCTGATTCAGCGATATTGGTGTGTTGCAATGATTTTATATGCTCATACGGGGAAAATATGCGCTGCGTGTTTAATATCCAAACGTTACTTAAAATGTTATGATGCTATTGACTTATATAACTATTTAACAATTACAGCATGGAAACAGGCCATCTCGGCCCTTCTAGTCCGTGCCGAACGCTACTCTCACCTAGTCCCACCGACCTGCACTCAGCCCATAACCCACCATTTCTTTCCTGTCCATATAGCTATCCAATATTTCTTTAAATGATAATATCGAACCTGCTTCTACCACTTCTACTGGAAGTTCGTTCAAAACTTACTTCAAGCTCCCCTGACAATTGACTTATCACTATATTCATGCGAGGAAAATATGCGCTGTGTGTTTAATATTAAATTCGTTAGATAAACCCTTTTAGAAAGGAAATTGAGTGTATTAGCCACTTATCACCGATATTCCGGTCGTGATTAAGATCCCCCGAACAGAATCGCCAAAAACGACTTGTAGAAAAAAACCGTACACGCATGCACGCTGGTGCTCGCGCAAGGCTTCATGGTCATTGTAGTCTTTCTCGGGGTAAACCCAGTGTATTTGACTGCTACTCTCGTCCGTTGGCAACCGTACCCTCTCCCCCGGGTCGGCCGGTCCGCAAGAATATTGTCAATATGAAACCGGCCCGCAGTGCGATAAAGGTTGGGGACCCCTGATGTACAGAACCAAAAGAAATGGGGGAGATCTTAAACGTTTTTTTTGCATCTGTATTTACTAAGGAAACTGGCATGAAGTCTATGGAATTAAGGGAAACAAGTAGTGAGATCATGGAAACTGTACAGATTGAAAAGGAGGAGGTGCTTGCTATCTTCAGGCAAATTAAAGTGGGTAAATCCCCAGGACCTGACGGGGTATTCCCTCGGACCTTGAAGGAGACTAGTGTTGAAATTGCAGGGGCCCTGGCAGATATATTTAAAATGTTGGTGTCTACGGGTGAGGTGTCAGAGGAGTGGAGAATGGCTCATGTTGTTCTGTTGTTTAAAAAAGGATCGAAAAGTAATCTGGGAAATTATAGACCAGTAAGTTTGACGTCAATAGTGGGTAAATTATTGGAGGGAGTACTAAGAGACAGAATCTACAAGCATTTGGATAGACAGGGACTTATTAGGGAGAGTCAACATGGCTTTGTGCGTGGTAGGTCATGTTTGATCAATCTATTGGAGTTTTTCGAGGAGGTTACTAGGAAAGTGGATGAAGGAAAGGCAGTGGATATTGTCTACATGGACATCAGTAAGGCCTTTGACAAGGTCCCGCATGGGAGGATAGTTAGGAAAATTCAGTGGCTAGGTATACATGGAGAGGTGGTAAATTGGATTAGACGTTGGCTCAATGGAAGAAGCCAAAGAGTGGTAGTAGAGGATTGCTTCTCAGAGTGGAAGCCCGTGACTAGTCGTGTGCCACAGGGATCAGTGCTGGGTCCATTGTTATTTGTCATCTATATCAATGATCTGGATGATAATGTGGTAAATTGGATCAGCAAATTTGCTGATGATAGAAAGATTGGAGGTGTAGTAGACAGTGAGGAAGGTTTTCAAAGCTTGCAGAGGGACTTGGATCAGCTGGAAAAATGGGCTGAAAAATGGCAGATGGAGTTTAATACAGACAAGTGTGAGGTATTGCACTTTGGAAGGACAAACCAAGGTAGAACATACAGGGTAAATGGTAAGGCACTGAGGAGTGCAGTAGAACAGAGGGATCTGGGAATACAGATACAAAATCCCCTAAAAGTGGCATCACAGGTAGATAGGGTCATAAAGAGAACTTTTGGTACATTGGCCTTTATTAATCAAAGTATTGAGTATAAGAGCTGGAATGTTATGATGAGGTTGTATAAGGCATTGGTGAGGCCGAATGTGGAGTATTGTGTTCAGTTTTGGTCACCAAATTACAGGAAGGATATTAATAAGGTTGAAAGAGTGCAGAGAAGGTTTACAAGGATGTTGCCGGGACTTGAAACACTCCGTTACAGAGAAAGGTTGAATAGGTTAGGACTTTATTCCCTGGAGTGTAGAAGAATGAGGGGAGATTTGATAGAGGTATATAAAATTATGATGGGTGTAGATAGAGTGAATGCAAGCAGGCTTTTTCGACTGAGGCAAGGGGGAAAAAACCAGACGACATGGGTTAAGGGTGAAGGGGGAAAAGTTTAAGGGGAACATTGGGGGGGCTTCTTCACACAGAGAGTGGTGGGAGTGTGGAATGAGCTGCCAGACGAGGTGGTAAATGTGGGTTCTTTTTTAACATTTAAGAATAAATTGGACAGATACATGGTTGGGAGGTGTATGGAGGGATATGGTCCGTGTGCAGGTCAGTGAGACTAGGAAGAAAATGGTTCGGCACAGCCAAGAAGGGCCAAAAGGCCTGTTTCTGTGCTGTAGTTTTTCTATGGTTTCCATGGGTACTAACTAAAGCTGGCCTACTCGGGGAAAAGTGCATTCTGGCCAAAACAGGTGCTGGGTGGCATTCCACAGCTGTTGCTAATTGGAAAAGGGAAAATAATAAATGTCTGTGGAATAGGATGTGAAACCAGGTTCTGTGTCAGTGATCTTGTTGGAGACATGGGGGGAGAAGGTGATGCATCTTGCATTCATAACGGTTGTAAGAAACTCACCACACTCATTGTGTTTTGACTGCAGAAAGCACTGTTAAACAGGCCTGGATGTGATTTCAAAAAAGCTTAATGACCACAGGGTTAGAGAATGAACCTTCAACTGTCATGGCTTGCCAAAAGCCCGAGCAATAGAACTGTAGAGTCATACTGTTTAGGAATAAGACCCTCAGTCCTTCACCTATCCCAATTACCAGCACCTGCTCTATAGTTTAAAATGCCTTGGAAATTCAAACACTCATCCAGATTATGTGAGATTCAGTCTTTTCATCACCTTCTCAGGCAGTACATCGTGGATTCCAACCACCATAATGAAAAAATATATTCTTCAGATTCCCTCCAAAACTTTTACCTTCACTTTGAGATTATGCTCTTTGGTATTAGACACAATTAAAAAAAGTTTCTTACTGTTTAGTCTAACCCTCTGACTCTCAATACAGGAGCCCCTCAGGGCTGCGTACTGAGTCCCCTTCTTTACTCCCTGTATACACATGACTGCATCGCCACCGACAGCTCCAATCTGCTAATTAAATTTGATGATGATACTACATTGATTGGCCTTACTTCAAACAATAACGATGTGGTCTACAGGAAGAAGTCATCTCTCTGACACACTGGTTTCAAGAAAACAACCTGTCCCTCAATGTTCCAAAAACAAAGGAGCTGGTTTTGGATAACAGGAGGAATGGAGATGGGCTAACCCCTATTGACATCAATGGATCTGGGGTTGAGAGGGTAAACAGCTTCACGTTCCTCGGCATCCACATCATCAAGGATCTCGTGGTCTGTACACACAGCTCTGTGGTGAAAAATGCACAACAGTGTACTCTTTCACCTCAGACAGTTGAGGAAGTTTGGTATGGGCCCCTAGATCCTAAGAACTTCCTACAGGGGCACGATTGAGAGCATCCTGACTGGCTGCATCACTGCCTGGTATGGGAACTGTACTTCTCTTAATCGCAGGACTCTGCAGAGAGTGGTGCAGACAGCCCAGCACACCTGTAGTTGTGAACTTCCCATGATTCAGGACATTTACAAAGACAAGTGTGTGTAAAGGCCCGTAGGATCATTGGGGACCCGAGTCACCCCAACCACTGTCTATTCCAGCTGCAACCATCTGGGGACCAGTAGCGCAGCATAAAAGCCAGGACCAACAGGCGCTGGGACAGCTTCTTCCACCAGGCCACCAGACTGATGAACTCACACTGATTTGAGTGTACTCTATATAACATTGACTCTTCTATTATAAATTATTACAAATTACAATGATTGCACATGGCACATTTAGATGGAGACGTAACAAAGATTTTTAATCCTCATGTATGTGAAGGAAGTAAGAAATACAGTCAATTCAATTCGAATGCTTTTCAAAGTTGTGCTTGCATCTATGAGATCTCCCCCTCAGAATCCTCTTCTAGTCTTCTTCCCCATCTTTTTTGTTTATTTTATTCAGAATCTTGCAAAATTTAATATTTCAATCAAATCAGCTTTCCTTTGTTCTAAGGAGACAAAACTCAACCTATTCATTCTTCATACCAGGCTGATGCTTAATTCACCAGTGCCTTGCCACTCAATTTACAAAAATCTCTCTTAATTGGACTGCTATCAAACATTCATATGCTTCACTGCACCTGCAAACGTTTAGCACTGTCATATGTCTCATACCCCTATTCTTATAGCTTCTACACCCTGCCAACTATTCAACCATGAGAAACAAATTGCATTAACAATTTGCATGATGCTCAATGACACTTAACCCCACTCTCAAAGGAGAAGGTGGCATACAATTGAATATGGATAACTTAACCAGAAAAGAAGACATGCTCCATCCTGCTCTAAACGCCAAGAAGGAGATTGTGCAACCAACGCAAAATGCTGGAGGAACTCCGCCAATCAGGTAGCAATCAAGAAGGGAACAGTCAGTGTTTCCAGCTGAAAATTTTTATCAGGACTAGAAAAGGAAAGGGGCAGAGTTGTGGCAAGGATTTTTATTAAGATTATTGTTGCCAAAGCGACTTAAGGAGTTGATGTTGAGCATTTATTTTCAAGCTCAACTTTCTTTTCTTTTTCCACTCTCCCTGTCCCAAATTCTGTTCTGCTTTTTAAGCATGCCTTTTTTACATCTTTCTCACCACAACCAAGTCTTCTGCTTTCTTCATTTTGGATGTCTCAAATTGCAAACTGCCTGAAGTGTGGTAAAAGAGGAGGAAGACTGAAAGTTCAATGAGAGCACAGTGAACATTGGTGTACCAGTCTTTAAGCATGATAGGACCAGTGGAGAAAGAGATTAGGAAGATAAAAAATAGCAGAGAGCAGCTTAAGGTTTATAATAGAAATTTAGAACCTAAAATCAATGTTATGTAGAAGCTCAATGAAATACAACTTTGGTTGGAATTGAAGATTTGATAAGCTGGGGTGTTCTTGTTAGATAAACAAAGTTTGAGAGCTGATTTGATGGAAATGTTCAAAACTGTGAACTGTCTGAACAAAGTACATATACATTAGAAAACCTGTTTCCGTTGCTGGAAGGTTCATGGCAAGAAGGCACGGAATTAATGGGTTTGGGGCATAAGAACCAGGTATGACATAATGAAAGAAATTTTCATATAAGTATTTGTCATTATGTGAGATTCACTGTCTGAACGGATGGAGGAAATAGATTTAATTGCTACGTTCAAAAGAGAAGCTGCAGCAGTTAGTGAGCAGTTAGTAAAAGAGAAGCTGTGAGGAGTTTGTCTCACAGATTCAGGGACCCGGTTCAGTCCTATTCTTGGGTATTGTCTGTGTCGTGCTTTCACATTCTTACAGCTATCACATACAGCAGATTACTGTTAAATGCTGCTCTGCCAAAGACATGCTGTTATAAATTACTCCTTGTTGGTTATTGTTAATTACTCCTCATGGAGTTAAGTGGCAAAAAGAAACAAAGGGAAATTTTTGGCCATGTGAGAGAAATAATTTGTAGTGCTTCAGGAAATGAAGGGAATTGAGACTGATGAAATTGCTCTGCTGGGAGCTGGCCTGGACTCAATAGTTCAAATATTCTCCTTCTGTGCAATAATAAGAAAGAAATGAGGAAGAAAATGTTGTGGGGCATAGGGAGTTGAGGAATGGAACTGATGAGATTGCCTTGAAGACTGGCACAAAACTGACGACAACACAACCTGTTATCCTTTCCCGCGATGACAGCAGAATCAGGATTATTATTACTGACAAGTGTCATGAAACTTGTTGTTTTGCAGCAGCAGTACAGTGTAAGACCATAAGTTACAAAAATAACTGAGTACTGCAAAAGAGGAATAATGAGATGGTGTTCATTCACCGTTCAGAAATCTGATGGCAGAGAGGAAGAAGCTGTTCCAAAAACATCTACTGAGGGTCTTCAGCGTTCTGTACTTCTACCCAATAGTAGAAATGAGAAGTTAGTCAGCACAGGTTTTCAGTATCCTGCCAGATACACCACTGGGGCCTGACATCTTGTGAAAGTTCGCCCTCTTGAAGGATGATTCGACGTCAGCCTGCAAGATGGAGATCACAGGGTTGCCAGATGGTGTGGGGATTCACACAGGTATACTGTTATCCCCTCTTTCAAAACATGCATAAAAAGCACTGAGCTCATCAAAATGTGAAGCATCACTGTCATTTACTCAATCAGATTTTGCCTTATAGGAAGTAATGGCAATGTAAACTCCGACACTGCTGTTGTGTATCTAATAGTGTCTCTAATTTCACATGGAATTACATTTTCACTTCCACAATTGCCTTCTGTAGGTTGTACCTGAACTTCTTATAGCTAATGGATCACCAGTCTTCAATGCTGCAGCAGACTGTAAACCTTCTGTTTCACTTCAGAGCTTCTGGAGTGGGAGGATTCTATATGTTCTTGAAGGTGCACACACACATCCATGCAGGTCTTCATAAAACTAGTGATGGCCATAAGGTATTCATTCAGATCCTAAGATAAACCCCTGAATATGATCCAGTCCACCAATTCAAAGCAGTCCTGTAAGTGTTCTGCGGTCTCCCTTGACCATACCTTCTCGGTCCTCATCACTGGTGTTGCAACCCTTAGCCTTTGCCCGCATGTCGGGAGTAGAAGTACAGACCGGCGATCAGACTTTCCAAATAGTAACCATGGGATGAAGCAGAAAGCATTCTTGTTGGTGTTGTAGCATTGGTTGAGTGTTGTTTCTTCTGGTTTCACAGGTGACATGTTGGTGGCTGATTATCAGAGACACCTTCAAGCTGGCCTGTTTGAAGACACCACAATACTGGGGAAGGCATCAGGCTACACTGCCTTGGGACTGCCGATCACACTGCTCAACTCCTTCAGTGCCTGTTTGACATTTGCCAGGAGTGGAATGTGTACTGTTTCCAGGATGACAGCAGAGAAATTCCTCAGCAGATAGAATGGATGATACTTGATCTCCCAGGTCAGAGGAGCAGGACTGAGACAGAACTGCTATGTCTATCCACCACCATGAACTCATAATGAAGTAAATGCTGCTGCCTCTGTCTTTACCTGATGCTACCATCCAACAGAGCTTTTGTGTTTTTATCCTTGCAAATCTGCCACTGTCCAAAATCCCTGGCCTTAGGTTGAGAAGCTGCAATCTAAAGCACCCATCAAGAGCAATATGACATGTTTGACTCTGAGGATGGAGGCTCCCCTGACAAAGCAATGTTCTAATTGGGCATGGTTTAATGAGTGGGAGGATGGAATTACTGAGGGTATCACTATTCCATGCACAACTGCTGTACAGCTATGCTTTAGTGCAAATTCAAAATGCCTTGCTGGCATGTTGCCAATATTATATCATCATTTTAACAAAAAACACTTTACTTGTCACATTTTCAGTAATAATTTAGAATGGATTCTTGCCAGCTGAAGAAACTGAACCAGTTATCCTCTCCAATTTAGTAGATATTTCACAAGCAATTCTTCTTTCGTTTCATTTTCCAAAGTTCATATAGTGAATTAACTGGTTTCTAATGGTTTAATGCATTAAGCCCTGCTGATCAAAAAGGCCCTGAATTAATTCTTTGGTGTGTTTTGTGTTACATGATCATACTCAGAACAGAAATTGGCAGGTTACAATTGCTTACTATTGTCACCAGCCAGGGAAAGAAAAAGGTCATTTTTCTTTACTCATCTTTATGGGGTGTGAGAGATGGCTATTTTTATCGCCATGAAAACAGATCTCCTGTTTGAACTCTACGCTGTGGCAGTGTTGCCTCCAGAGTGGTGTTCAGTTGGGAACTTCATTTTGCCAAGATGACACGTGATTTGGAGAGGAATATGTCACTCCTGATGAAGGGTCTTGGCCCATAACGTTGACTGTTTAATCCTCGTCATAGATACCACATGACTTGAGTTGGTTGTGCATTATGTGTGTGTTACTCTGGACCTCCAGTATCTAAAGAATCTCTTGTGTTTATGGAATAGGTCACACATCTACCCAAGCCTAGGTATTTTCCTGTCACTGATCTGGACTGCTCTTGATCACTTCCTTTCTGAAGGAGTGGCGAAAGGAGTTGTGCACTGTGGACTCTTTAATGAATTGCCTCACTCCAGACAATATTGCAGAGAGAAAAAGATGATGGAATAGATCATTATAGGTGCACGAGACAATTCAGACTAAGATTTTAATGGAGTTGGGATGAATAGCCTCTGAAAACAACAGTTATTTTATTTAGTAATTGTTCGGAGTCCAGCCACAGTTAGATTTTTCTTTCAAACCTAAGTTATTCCAATTTTGCTAATGTTCCAATCACTATCAGAGGAGCAACTACTCCTATCTCCCCATCTTCTGACATTCATCACTAGTTTCAGGCTGCAATGAGATATTGGAGTTGAGTCATTTTGGTGTTATTTAGGCAGTAAGCCCGTACAAATGTTATTGGTGACTAAATACTGAGGGATGTCCATACAGCTTCTTTCATCTCTCTTTGATTATCTATACTGCTTTTTGTTTAAAACTGGGAGTGTTATTGAGCTCTGCTTTGACTTAGTGGTTGTGGGATCATCTAGCACTGTCTAATGTCTATTGGTTTATGTGCTTCACAATTTAGATCCTGCAAGGTGCGTCTACAAGGTTGATACCTGCTTCCTGAGATCGTTATCCAGTAATACTTGTTGGATGTGCTTAAGTTTAAAGCTGGGGATTTTATTTAAATTATTAAAAAGCAATTTAGTGCTCTGCGTTAAAGCCACTTAATGATGATAAAGATCTGAGTTCAAATTCACCATTCAAATCTCCTCTCTTTCATTTCCAATTTTTCTGTAGACACCATCATGCTTTGACTCTGATCTTGAAATACCATGCCTTCTTGATCTTATATGATCAATGCTTTTAAACTTTCTCAGTCCCTGTCTTTCGTGATTACCTCTCTAGAATAGTCTGCATGTATTTCCATTCCAACTTATCTCAAACTGCCAGCACAGTTTGAGCAGCCTCTTTCTCCTGTGCCAAAACAGTAAACTCCAGCATATGCCAAGGTCCTGTCCTTGATTTCTCTGTTCCTCTTTGGATATGGCAGCAAGCTACCTGATTTATTTAAGGGATTAATCATTTCTGGCCAAATAATGGAAGTTACAGGGCATGGAGAAATAAAGTTGATGAAATGAAGATAGTCTGATTATAAGGACTGATATCATGCTGCAAATGAAAGAGGAAGCCAAAAGTGCTTCTGGAGATGACTATCAAATCTCTAAACCCTGCAGTCTGCAAAATTCTCCTTCAAAGCCCTCCATCAAGTTACCTCTTGTCCTCCTTATGCTGCTGACCTTTGCAGAAGTGCTATGTCACTATTTTTCCTTTGAAAATTTCTCTACATTACAAAGGCACCACATAGATGTAATTTGTAGCTGAAAGTCTGTTGACTTCCAGCATCAAGGCTAGTAAATGAATAATGACAATGTGGGTAAATATTGGAGGACTGCCAACATTTTTGAAGCCACGTTTTGTGCATTCAGGAGATGCAGGGAGAAAAATCAAACAAGTCATGATGAATTATTGCACAGTGACTAAAGCACCAATTATACTAAATTTTAGAGTGAGGAAGAGCTATTAAATCATTCTTTGATTTTCTGATGTTCTGGGCATAGTAGAATTTAACTATTCCCTTTCTGTTAAGATATACTTAGTCAGGAAAATTCTAAATATGTTCCACTAATTATGTATATCATAATATATATAACTCTTAATAATGTCAGCTATCAATTGAAGATGTTAAATCATTTATCCCAAAATTAGTTTCACTATTGATTTATTTTCTGGAGTTGGTTTCATAAGAATCTATTAAATGAAGCCAAATTAATATAGTAACATTCCACGTTGAAAATGGGCCAAATGCATATTGCTTGTGGACTCTGCCTGCCTGCACTTGCTGCAGACTCAATAATCTGATCTGTCACAGCATGGAAATGTCCAGCCAGGTGAGGTTGGGTCTCAGCAGCAAGTGGGTCTGGCAGTATTCCTGGGTCTCACCGTAGTATGCTCTAGCTGTCTCTGGCAGGGAGTTAGAAGTGGGGAAGAGCACAGTCGTTTGTTAAAGCTTAGAGGTAATTGCAACAGTTTTTATTTATCATTTCTATTCCAAGATATTTAGAATTATTAAAATTGTAGTAAATTATAAAAAATTAACAACAGAAGGCAATACAAAACATGTCAAATCATTGATAATTAATGTAAGACAACAAACTAAATTAAGTAACACAAATCAACTCATATTTTGTATCCTGATTACCAGGCTTAAAATTCCCTTTGAAGTAAATGAGAAAGTTTGATTCCCATTTAATACAGAGCAAGACAAGTTCTATTGTTGGACATCACATGGAATGCAGCAATGGACAGGAGCAATAGATATGTGGTACAGGTCATTCTGCACAACGTGGGCATCCATGTGGTCTCTGCAACTCGCTGACGTAGGATCAGCTGAACACCAGCAGCTGCTTTTTGAGATGACAGCCACAGCCCATGTGATTCACCTCATACAACGTACAAAGCAGGGACTGACTGACGATTGCATGATGGATGGGAAAGCAGAGTAAGCTGAGTGAGGTAGCACCTCTACCTCTCTTCTTCATGAGACAACTGCACTTTAATCGTACTGGAGAATAGCTTGGTGCAAACCTATAATATACTCTAACACTAATTTCTCAGTGTTGACAACTAAAGGCCAAGGACCGTGTCAGCTCATTTGATGTTCAGATTCAGAGTCAGATTTAATATCATTGGCATATTTGTGAAATTGGTTAAATGACAGCAATACAATGCAATCCATGATAAATATAGAGAATACATAAATAAGTTACAGCAGGTATATGTATATTAAATAGTTAAATTAAAAATAGTGCAAAACAGAATTAATAGAAAAAGCGAGGTAGTGTTCATGGGTTCAATGTCCATTTAGAAATCAGATGGCAGAGGGGAAGAAGCTGTTCTTGAATTGCTGAGTGTGTGCCTTCAGGCTTCTGTACCTCCTTCCTGATAGTAAAACTGAGAGAAGGGCATGCCTGGGTGATGGGAGTCCTTTCAGAGGCACCGCTCCATGAAGATGTCTTGGATACTACAGAGGCTAGCACCTATGATAGAGCTGACCAATTTTATAGCTTTCTGTAGCTTGTTTCGATCCTGTGCAGTAGACACCGCCCCCCCCCCCCGCATACCAGACAGTGATGCAGCCAGTCAGAATGTTCTCCATGGTACATCTGTAGAAGTTTTAAAGTGTTTTAAGCAACAAATAGAATCTCCTCAAACTCATAATAAAATATAGCCACCAGCATTCTGTGCGTGTAGCCACTATCTTGCCTCCTTCATAGCTGCATCGATATGTTGGGACCGGGTTAGATCCTCATATTGACACCGAGGAAATTGAAATTGCTCACTCTCTCCACTTCTGATCCCTCTATGAGGATTGGTTTGTGTTCCGTCTTCTTACCCTTTCTGAAGTCCACAATTAGCTCTTTCGTCTTACTGATGTTGAGTACAAAGTTGTCGCTGTGACACCACTCAATTAGCCAGTATATCCATAGAATTTGCAGCTATATTCACAGAAGGTGGCAACTTTGTAATGATTGCCAGTGAAGACTGAGCATGGAAAGGCTGGTTGTTCTGGATTCTTGGAAAAGGAATTTAGGTCTATTTGAGAGGTTGGAGAGGCCTGCTTGCTTTGATACAGACTCACTGCAGTACTTTGCCAACACTATATGTTGTTACTCCCTGAATTAATAACCACCAAGGAAGTCAGAGAAGTACAGCACAGAAACAAGCCCTTCGGCCTATCAAGTCCATGCTGAACCATTTAAACTGTCTACTCCCATCAACCTGCACTGGGACCATAGCCCTCCATACCCCTACCATCTAAGTACTGAAACTTCTCTTAAATGTTAGAATTGAGCTCGCATTCACCATTTGTGCTGGCAGCTCATTCCACACTCTCACGACCCTCTGAGTGAAGAAATTTCCTTCATATTCCCCTTAATCTTTTCAACTTTCACCCTTAACTCATGGTTGTAGTCCCACCCAATCTCAGTGGGGAAAAAAAAAGTCTACTTGCATTTACCCTATCTATACCCCTATCAAATCTCATAGAAACATAGAAAATAGGTGCAGGAGTAGGCCATTCAGCCCTTCGAGCCTGCACCACCATTCAGGATGATCATGGCTGATCATCCAACTCAGAACCCTGTACCAGCCTTCCCTCCATACCCCCGATCCCTTTAGCCACAAGGGCCGTATCTAACTCCCTCTTAAATATAGCCAATGAACTGGCTTCAACTGTTTCCTGTGGCAGAGAATTCCACAGATTCACCACTCTCTGTGTGAAGAAGTTTTTCCTAATCTCAGTCCTAAAAGGCTTCCCCTTTATCCTCAAACTGTGACCCCTCATTCTGGACTTCCCCAACATCAGGAACAATCTTCCTGCATCTAGCCTGTCCAATCCCTTTAGGATTTTATACGTTTCAATAAGATCCCCCCCTCAATCTTCTAAATTCCAACGAGTATAAGCCTAGTCGATCCAGTCTTTCATCATATGAAAGTCCTGCCATCCCAGGAATCAATCTGGTGAACCTTCTTTGTACTCCCTCTATGGCAAGGATGTCTTTTCTCAGATTAGGGGACCAAAACTGCATACAATACTCCAGGTGTGGTCTCACCAAGGCCTTGTACAACTGCAGTAGTACCTCCCTGCTCCTGTACTTGAATCCTCTTGCTATAAATGCCAGCATACCATTCGCCTTTTTCACCGCCTGCTATACCTGCATGCCCACTTTCAATGACTGGTGTATAATGACACCCAGATCTCGTTGCACCATTCAAATAATAATCTGTTTTCCTGTTTTTGCCACCAAAGTGGATAACCTCACATTTATCCACATTAAATTGCATCTGCCATGAATTTGCCCACTCACCTAACCTATCCAAGTCACCCTGCATCCTCCTCACAGCTAACACTGCCACCCAGCTTCGTATCATCTGCAAACTTGTAGATGCTGCATTTAATTCCCTCATCTAAGTCATTAATATATATTGTAAAGAACTGGGGTCCCAGCACTGAGCCTTGCAGTACCCCGCTAGTCACTGCCTGCCATTCTGAAAAGGTCCCATTTATTCCCACTCTTTGCTTCCTGTCTGCCAACCAATTCTCTATCCACATCAATACCTTACCCCCAATACCATGTGCTTTAAGTTTGCACACTAATCTCTTGTGTGGGACCTTGTCAAAAGCCTTTTGAAAATACAAATATACCACATCCACTGGTTCTCCCCTATCCACTCTACTAGTTACATCCTCAAAAAATTCTATGAGATTCGTCAGACATGATTTTCCTTTCACAAATCTATGCTGACTTTGTCCGACAATTTCACCGCTTTCCAAATATGCTGTTATCACATCTTTGATAACTGACTCTAGCATTTTCCCCACCACCAATGTTGGGCTAACTGGTCTATAATTCCCCGGTTTCTTTTTAAAAAGAGGGGTTACATTAGTCCAGAATCTAAAGAGTGTTGAAAAATTATCACTAATGCATCCACTATTTCTTGGCCTACTTCCTTAAGCACTCTGGGATGCAGACCATCTGGCCCTGGGGATTTATCTGCCTTTAATCCCTTCAATTTACCCAACACCACTTCCCTACAAACATGTATTTCCCTCAGTTCCTCCATCTCACTGCACCCTCTGTCCCCTACTATTTCCAGAAGATTATTTATGTCCTCCTTTGTGAAGACAGAACCAAAGTAGTTATTGAATTAGTCTGCCAGGTCCTTGCTCCCCATAATCAATTGTTTCTGTCTGTAGGGGACCTACATTTGTCTTAACCAATCTTTTTCTTTTCACATATCTATAAAAGCTTTTACAGTCAGTTTTTATGTTCCCTGCCAGTTTTCTCTCATAATCTTTTTTCCCCTTCCTAATTAAGCCCTTTGTCCTCCTCTGCTGGACTCTGAATTTCTCCCAGTCCTCAGGTGAGCCACTTTTTCTGGCTAATTTGTATGCTGCTTCTTTGGAATTGATACTATCCCTAAGTTCCCTTGTCAGCCATGGGTGCACCACCTTCCCTGATGTATTCTTTTGCCAAACTGGGATGAACAATTGTTGTAGTTCATCCATGCGATCTTTAAATGCTTGCCATTGCATATCCACCGTCAACCCTTTAAGTGTCATTTGCCAGTCTATCTTAGCTAATTCACGTCTCATACCTTCAAAGTTACCCTTCTTTAAGTTAAGAACCTTTGTTTCTGAATTAACTATGTCACATTCCATCTTAATGAAGAATTCCACCATATTATGGTCACTCTTACCCAAGGGGCCTCTCACAACAAGATTGCTAATTAACCCTTACTCATTGCTTAATACCCAGTCTAGAATAGCCTGCTCTCTAGTTGGTTCCTCGACATGTTGGTTCAAAAAACCATCCCACATACATTCCAAGAAATCCACTTCCTCAGCACCCTTACCAATTTGGTTCACCCAATCTATCTCCTCTCAGTTTGCTACATTCCAAGGAATAAAGTCCTAACCTATTGAACCTTTTCCTTTAACTCAGGTGCTCCAGACCTAGCAGTATCTTCTGTGCTCTTTCAAACTTATTTACATCTTTCTAATAGGTAAGTGACCAAAACTACACACAATACTCCAAATTAGGTCTCACCAATGTCTTATACAATTTCAACATTACATCCCAACTCTTGTACTCAATACTATCATCTGAGGGCTCATGTGCCAAATGATTTCTTAATGACCCCATCTACCTGTGACCCACTTTCAACGAATCATTGACCTGTTTTCTCAGATCTCTTTGTTCTACCACACTCCTCAGTGCCCTACCATTCACCTGGTTGGTTCTACACTCAACACTAAATTCCATCTGCCATTTCTCAGTCCATTTTTCTAGCTAGTCCAGATCTGGCTGCAAGGCATGATAGCCTTCCTTGCTATCCACTACATCCCTAATCCTGGTGTAATCTGCAAATTTGCTGGTCCAGTTAACCATGGAGATCCTCCAGTTCATTGATATAGATGACAAACAACAATGGACCTAGCACCCAATCCCTGTGCCACACCACTAGTCCCAAGCCTCCTGTCAGAGCAGCAACTATCTACTACCACTCTCTAGCTTCTCCAACAAGGCCAATATCTAATCTAATTTACCACCTTATCTTGAATGCCAAATGTCTGAACCTTCTAGATCGACCACCCATGTCAAATGCCTTACAAAATACACTGCCTTGCCTTCAAAGAATAAGAGCCACACTGTTGCATCTTAAGCACAACTCCCATGATAAACACATTCTCAGTGATTTATCACTTATGAGATCCTTCCATTGGTTTTGCACATCTGAAATTTTTCATGGAAAGGAAAATAACAGTACTAGCAAGATACAAATGGTACATTTTCAAGAAAATAATCTTGTTTTACTGTTAAAATCTAGCCAACATCACTGAGAATTAGATTGCTTATGGGTGACTTTGTGTTTGCCCTAGTAGAGCTGGCAGGGAGATCACAATCTCTCCATTTCTGCTGAAAAGGAGCTCTGAATTAGGAGAATTCCAGTACTTCCTCACCTGCAATTATCTGTTAGGGCACTGGAGCAGGGATCCAATTGCAGACCCAGTGCTGTGCGTGCAGTGATATTAATTGAATAACAAATTCCAAGGTGCAAACAAAGTCAGTGTCAAAGTTCAAGCAGAGATCAAAACATCCAGAGAAATCCAAAAAACCAGAATTGGGAAACAGGCAGAGTCAATATTCAGATAGATACGAATGCTGGAAAGGCTTAGGAAAATCCACTGACACAATCTGGCAACAAACAGGTGAAAACACAGGACTAAAATACACTGAGCAACAAACAGAGAGGCAGATGATAGGTGGAGCACAATGAGACACAGGTGGCAGCAATACAGGTAATAATGAGAAACAGTTGAGAGACGGAGTACTGAATAATAAAGGGGCTGGAGTAGAGCAGGTGAGGGGACAGGACACATGGCAATACAAAACCACAGACTGAATGCTAGGGGGGGTGGGGAAAAACACGAAAAGACAGAGTCCAACTGGAGATACTGACAGTACACCCCTCTATGGTCACCTCCTGGTGTCATGGCAGGTAGAACTGGCGATGAAAGTCCCTGATGAGAGAAGGGTCTAGGATGTTAAGGGCGGGGACAAGCACTTCTCCTCAGGACCATAGCCCTCCCAGTCCACAAGGTACTGGAGGCCATGGCCCCAGCGACGAATATCCGAAAGTTGAAGCACCGTGAAGGCCTCTGATCCATTGATGAGCCATGGGGGGTGGGGGTGGAGGTTTGGGGACAGGACACAGTACTTCCTCACCTGCAATTATCTGTTAGGGCACTGGAGCAGGGATCCAATTGCAGACCCAGTACTGTGCATGCTGTCATATTAATTGAGTAACAAATTCCAAGATGCAAACAAAGTCAATGTCAAAGTTCAAGCAGATATCAAAACAGGGGCACAGGGAATGGCTCATGAAAGGCTTGATGTAGGACACATGGAAGGTGGGATGAATGTGGTGGAGAGTGGAGGGGAGCTTGAGACGGACGACAGCAGGACTGATGACTTTAGCAATGGGAAAGGGGCCGATGAAGCCGGGGGGGGGGGGCGTGGAGCTCGCGGGAATCCACCTTGAGGGGCAGGTCTCGGGTTGAAAGCCACACACGCTGTCCCTGGTGGTAACTTGGGGCCTTGGAGCGATGGCGGTCAGCTTGATGCTTGATCTGAACAGAGTCACGGAGAAGGGCAGAGCGAGTGTGCCTCCACGTCCGTTGACAATGGTGGATGAATGCCTCGACAGATGGAACGCCGACCTGAGGAGGAGGAGAAGATGGCGGTGTGACAGCAGTGCACGCGGCCACTTCGGTGATGATGTCTGTTATCTGTCAAGTAGAAGACCGTGCACAATTCTGATTTGATGGAGACGGATGTGACAGTACGGAGGAACAGCTGGAAAACTTTTGAAATGCCCGCTTTGCTGCCGCTGTTACTGTGTGGTAACTGGAATCTCCGGAGCAGAAGGCCCCGAAATCCTCGGCTTTGCTTGTTTCAGCGGCTAGGGCTAGATTGAAGGTGCTCGGCAGAGGATGGCGCTCGGGAGGCTGTGTTGGAGAGGCTGGTCGGAAGCTCGAAGTTTTCGGATGGATGGACTTAGTGTCGGCTGTGGTCGGCTGTTTTCAAGGCATCGGCAAGTTGACGGTGCCTGGAGGTTTATGGCAGGGCGTTTCTCCCTTTTGCCACCTGCTATTGGGGACTCGGGAGTTGATTGACTCGGGGACTTTTGAGATTTTATTTACCATGCTCATGGTCTGTTCTTCATCAAATTATGGTATTGCTTTGCACTGCTGTAACTATATGTTATAATTATGTGGTTCTGTTAGTATTAGTCTTTGGTTTGTCCTGTTTCCTGTGATATCACTCCGGAGAAATATTGTATCATTTCTTAATGCATGTATGCATTTCTAAATGACAATAAAAGAGGACTGAGTGTGCTCATAATCTAATCTAATCTAATAATCTAATCCTCCTCCTGGGCAGGAAACAGTGGAGGTTGGTAGCCAAGACAGCACTCGAAGGGGGACAGACCAGTGGATGAGGATGGATGAGAGTTTATGGTGTACTCGGCCCAGGGTATCTGCTGACTCCACGGAGAGTGGTTCGGGAAACCAGACACCGCAATTCTGTCTCCAGCTGTTGGTTGGTCCACTCGGTCTGGCCATTGGTCTGTGGGTGGAATCCTGAAGACAGACTACGGAGGTACCCAGAAGATTACAGAATGCCTTTCAGAAGCTGGATGTGAATTGAGAGCCCCTGTCTGACATAACATCGACAGGTAAACCATGTAATTTAAAACATGCAGTTTGGCCTAGTAATTTGGCCTTTTCTTTGGCAGAGGGGAGTTTAGATAAAGGAATGAAGTGTACAGACTTGGAGAAACGATCAACTACTGTGTGAATGGTGGTGTTACCATCTGATGGGGGAAGACTGGTGACGAAATCCAGGGCAATGTGGGACCATGGTTTCTTGGGGATAGACAGGGGTTGTAACAGACCAGCAGGTGACCGGTTACAGTTCTTGCCTTGAGTACAGACCGAACAGCCTGAGACAAAGTTGTGGATGTCATCTCCCATGGAGGGCCACCAGAACTGCCGACTGATGAAGGCCTGAGTACACTTGGTTCCTGGGTGACAGGATAACTGGGAGGAATGACCCCACTGTAATACCTGTGAGCGGACAGAGCTGGGAACATAAACACGGTTAGTGGTGCATTGACTAGGGGCTGCCTCGCTCTGTTGAGCAGCTTGCACCCTGGCTTCAATGTCCCATTGCGCTGCACCCACAAGAGAATGAGTAGGGAGGATGACATTGGATATTTCAGGGGACTCAGAGGAGGGAAATCTTCAGGAGAGGGCATCAGGTTTTCTATCCTTGGAACCTGGGTGGAAGGACAGAGTAAAATTGAATCTTGAGAAAAACAGGGACCAACGAGCTTAACGGGAGTTGAGATGCTTGGCCGTACGGATATATTCCAGATCCTTGTGATCAGTCCACACTAAGAATGGCACCCTTGCTCCATCCAGCCAATGCCTCCACTCCTCCAGAGCTAGCATCACAGCCAGCAGCTCCCGGTTTCCGATATCATAATTCTGCTTCGTGGGAGTGAGGCAGTGAGAGAAGGCGGCGCAGGGGTGTACCTTCTCATCCTTGGCCAAGTGCTGAGAGAGAACAGCTCCTACGTCAATGTCAAATGTATCCACCTCCACAGTGAACTGCCGGTTGTTGTCGGGTTGAATCAGGATGGGGGCAGAGGTGAAACGTTCCTTCAGGTCAGAGGATGCTTTTTCAGCAGCAGGGGACCAGGAGAATCTGACAGCTGGTGAGGTAAGAGCAGTGAGTGGTGCAGTCAGTGTACTGTAATTTCTGATGAAACGCGATAGAAGTTAGTGAAGCCCAAGAAGCGTTGTAACTCCCAACAAGTCAAAGGTTGGGGCCATTCGACTATCGCCTTGCCCTTCTGTTGGTCCATCTGAATGGAACCGCCTGTAAATACATACCCCAGGGAGGAGACTGTATTGCGATGAAACTCACATTTCTCAGCCTTCACAAAGAGCTGGTTCTCCAGAAGGCGCTGGAGAACTCTGCAGACATGATCTGTGTGTTCAACAAGGGACTTAGAATAAAAAAATCAAAATATCGAGATACACAAAAACAAATTGGTTCCGCATGTCCCTGAGAACATCATTTACCAAAGCTTGGATGACTGCAGGGGCACTGGTGAGACTGAATGGCACGACCAGATACTCGTAATGGCCTGAGGTAGTGTTGAAGGCAGTTTTCAGTGGCAGTGCTGAGGTGGTGTTTGCTGGTGCTATAGCACAGTGGTCCCCAACCTCCGGGCCGCAGACCGATACATTGCCGCGAAGAGTGCAACGGTGCAGCGGTAGCCAGAACGCACCCAGCACATCTTTATGAAAAATGCTGAAATAAACAAGCTAATTAATTAGGTGCTGCCTGGCACGTAAATGTCAGCCTAGATCAGAGGCAACGCAATCGGCAATCGCCTCTGATCTGAGCCGACATTTACGTGCCGGGCGGCACCTAATTAACTGGCTTGTTTATTTCAGATTTTTTCTTAAAGATATGCTGGGTGCGTTCCGGCTACCGCTGCACGGCTGCATTCTTCACAGCAATGTATTGGTCTGCGGCCCGGATGTTGGGGACCACTGCTATAGCACCAGCAGAAATTACAATAGCACCACCATAGCACCACCAAGAAATTGACTGAAATTTCATATACAAATTGCAACTGCTTTCTCTGTATAGTTTTGAATACAACCTGTTTCTCCCACTGATCTAGTGAAACAGCGTCCCCAATTACCATAGCTCCCACGCAGCAATAAAGTTATAAACTCTGTGCTGGTCTAAGGTCAGATCCACTCTACACTCTGCTTATTCGTTCGTTGTCAATGTCTCGCCGTTGCTGTCTTCAGATCAGTTAAGCTGATCTAAGAGCACTTAAGGTGGTGATGTCACTCACTCTCACTCACGCGAGAGACTGATACATTGTGCAGGATCCAGGCGCAGATCCATGGTCTCGTGAGACTAATGGATGAAACACACACACACACACACACACACACACACACACATTGTGCTTTTACAAGCTAACGTGAGGCCTGGCACCTGCATTATTTTGGCCGGTGTGAAAAATGGATTGATTTTTAGTGAGGAAACGACCTCATCCAGAGGAATCAGTGGTGTCTCAGCCTGAGCCTGTCTTAATTGAAAGTGACCTGCAGAAAGTAATAAGTGGGGATAAAGATGACAGCAGTTCATCGAAGGAGTGTGAGGGTGAAGTAGAGGAACAAGAAATGGAGTGGGATTCAGAAGAGAACATGGATGAAGCTGCTCTTTGTGCTCGTGGGAATATTGTTAGTGATGTTAGCCAGCAGCCTAAGGAAGGACCCCGTCGGCCAGCATTGAAAAAGTACCCTTTGCAACAGTTTGGTAATCAGCAAAGGAGTTTTATTTGTGGCTGGTTTGACCTGTACTTCTGGCTGGAATATTTGATCATGAAAAATACTACTTCGCATGCCGGCATTTCCTGTGTGGAGGACATGGGTTCTATTCTGAGTCTACCTTCACTGTCACTGGTTACCGCAACTAGCAGAAACCTACAACAGCTTTCAAAACCAACCATGTAAATGCAGCTCATAAGTTTGCTATGGAGGCATGGGCTGAATTCTGATTGAGAAAACAAGACGGTTCAAGATTGGGAAATATGCCTGATAAAGGATATGCAAAGATTGTCCAAGAAAATCATGAGTATATGAGAGCAGTGGTTGAGTCTCTATGCTGTAATGCGTGCCAAGGCACTGCCCAGCGAGGACACTGGGAGGATGATGGATCTGGCAATAGGGGAAGCTTTGTTGAGTTGCTCAGTGTAATTGGGCAGTTTGATAAGACTGTAGCTAAAAAATAAAACAGAGGACAGTCCTGGAAATGCAAAAAACAGCCATCACAATATCCAAAATGAAATTATGGGTATATGGCAGATATGGTCAGACATCAAATAAGTGCAGAAATCAAGGAGGCTGGGCATTTTGCCATTGTGGTAGATGAAAGTAAAGACTTGAGTAAAAAGGACCAAATATCAGTGGTGGTGTGGTATTTGAATAATGAAAATGCTTGAAGAATTCTTGCACTTCACTCCAGCAGAAGGGTTGGACGCAGAGTTGTTTCTTAAAAGCATTGAACAGACACTCGCCCAGTGTTTTATTGATAAGAATGTGTGTATAGGTCAGTGTCATGACGGGGCGGCAGTTATTTCCGGGTGCAATAACAGGGTACAAGAGAGGTTCAGGAAAGAGGTCCCGCAGCATTATATATACACTGCCATTCTCACAAACTTAACCTTATTTTAGTGGATGTTGTGAGCAATGTACAACAAGCGGGTGAGTTTTTTGAAACTGTGCAGCTGCTTTACAACTTCTTTTTGAACTCTGTTGCCCACAATCTTTTCACAAAGAAACACAGAGAACTGGAATCAACTGTACAGCCCGTGGAGTTGAAAAACTTGTCAGATACATGCTGGGCATGGCAGTATACAGCTTTGTGTGCTATAAGGAAATCACTCCCTGCCATTCTAGCTGCACTACAGAATATTATGGGTCAATCAAATGCATGGAGGAAAACGGAGGCCAGAGCTGTAAATGGACTGATTGATGAGCAGTTTGCTTTACTTCTCACTCTGTTTGAGGATTTATTCCGAGTCCCCAAGTCCATGTCAGACCAGCTACAATCTCCCATTTTGGAGCTTTCATCCGCTATGGACTTGGCTCAGTCTGTTATCGATGCACTCTCAGCAAAACGGGGAGAGGAATCATGGAGCGAAATTCAGGCAAGAGCTAGGGACCTGTGCGTCAAGGTCGGTATACAGAGCAGACCACATGAAAGGAGACAGGCCCAGTCACCCTGCCGCCTACATGATTTTGTTGTTGAGGCTCAAGCTGAACACACACCTGTCACATCCACTGAGGACCTTCGCAAGCACTGTTTCTATCCAGTTATAGACAGACTTCTGACTAAAAAGAAAAGACAGTTGGCCATAAACAGCCGGAGGACCAAAGCACTTGACATCCAGAAAATCACTGATGCTTTCGCCACCAATCACAACAATAGACAGATTATGCTTCTCTGAAAACATCAATGGTGAGTGCAGTTGATTTTTTTAAAAATTTGGGCCTAGACTAATACTGATTATAATTGTTATTTTGTGGTGCATACCCCATAGTCCTTATGTTTCCTGCAAATCCTAAACTATTACATTTACTGCTATTAAGCTGACTGGTTTTGCTTAGACTTCCAAGCGGTGATTCTGTTGATTTTTGTTTTAAATTCAGTAGCCAAACTAATTGAGGTATTGCATGGTCAGATTACGATTTGTCCAATTCCTGGTAAAGCCTTGCATCTGTTGTTTGCCTTATTTGACTTTAATAATGGTGTATCTTTTGGCATTGTCTGTCTATGTAATGCGAATAGCAGTGGAAATCGTGGGTTAGTGTTGTGTTTTTCAGTTGAAAAGCACACATTTGCTGCTGATTGCGGGATTGGTGCGTGATTCATGTTGTGCGCTGTGGGTCGGATGCTCTGTTGGTTTGTTTGTTTATGCTCTGTGTAGCCCGGGTTGTCTCCGATGCTGCTGACACTGTCACAGTTCACTTCTATATTAGATCTATCAATTACTGTTGCTTGTGAATCAACAGAGGCATTTATAGTAGGCACATAATGCTTGAAACTGACTTTTGAACACCACGCATCTGGCCTTGCGAATACATATTACCATACTGTACATCCCTCAGCACCATCACTGAATAATTCAGCCCCACTGTAGCACCAGCAAGGAAAACATCTCTGGTGCTGCCAGTGGCAGTCTTCCACTCATCCCCTTCATGGATGCGGGCAAGATGGTAGGCATTATGGAGATCAAGCTTGGTGAAAACTGAGGCTCCTTGTAGTAGTTCAAATGCTGAGGTCATGAGTGGAAGAAGGTAACAGTTCCTAACAGTGACTTTATTCAGTCCCCATCAATCAATGCATGGGCACAAGGAGCCGTCCTTCTTTTCAAGAAAGGAAAAAAAATGGCACCAGCAGGGAAGGAAGACAGCCGGATGATGCCTGCAGCCAGAGGCTCTAAATGGACTTTTCATGGCTTCTGTTTCAGGTACGGACAGAGAATACAGGCAGCCTCTTGGGGGAGATGTGCCAGGCAAGAGGTCAATGGTGCAATCATATGGACGATGGGGCAGCAGGGAAGTGGCCCGGGACTTGCTGAACACAGCCTTGAGGTCCATGTATTCAGGAGGGATGGCACTAAGGTCTGGAAATTCCTCAGGGGGATCTGAGCATGGTGGAGACAGTGGGAGTGACAGAATGGGCTCCAGCCTACAATCTTGCGACTGAGCCAGTCAATGTGGGGGTTGTGTTTAACTAACCAGGGATGGCCCAGGAGAATAGGAGCTTAAGGAGAGTCAATAACATAAAGGGTTAACTGTTCATGATGGTTACCAGATAAACTGAGACTCACCGGGGGTGTGACATAGGTGATATTAACCAGTCTCTGACTGTTCAAGGCTTTGGCCATTAATGGTGACTGGAGAGCAGACGTGAGTAATCCCTACTGGGCAGCCAAGCCGGAATCGATAAAACACCCCTCCGCACCAGAGTCGTCCTAGATAAAGACCGCTCGGCATTGAACACCCCACTCCAGAGAAGCAGGTATGAGAGTTAGTGGCGTCGAGTGGGGCCGGACAGGGGTCACGCTCACCAGTACTCCTTGTCCTACTGGTGAGTGCTTGGCTTTTACTGGGCAGGTGGAGATGAAATGTCCTGGTTGGTCACAGTACAGACAGGGGCAGATGCTGATTCTCCTTTGTCTTTCAGTTGGCATCAGGCAGCTACAGATGTCGTACTGTGCCTCCGAGTTCCAGCCACTGGAGGTGGCTAGGGTCTGGAACTCTATGGCGTAATCTGACAGATCTGTGCCCCTGGTGCATGTGCAGCATTTCACAGGCAGCCTCTCTCCCATGTTTGGAGCGATCAAACACTTTCCTCATCTCCTCAGAAAATAACTGAAAACTGATGCAGAAAGGGGAGCTTGCCTCCCAGATGGTTGTTCCCTATTCTCTTGCCCGACTGGACAGTTGGGTGATGATGTAGGCTACCTTGGCTCAATCAGTTGGAAATGTTGTTGGCTGTAATTCAAAAATGAGGGTGCACTGGGAAAGAGAGCGGCTCACCTGAGTGCTTTTCTAGAGGGGGCAGACGGGGCTCTTGGATGGCAGGAGCATACAAAGACCTGGAGGGCAGGGCAGAAGATGCAGTTGCAGCATGTTGGTCGGTGCTCTGGGACAACTGGAGTGACTGGGTCCAGAAGATCAGCTGCATTGGTAGAAAGCAACTCCACTGCCCTGAACAGAGTCCAGCTGGTTCTGGTATTTACCCAGCATCACTACCTGTTGTTTCAGGGCAGCTCCAGGCAACTGAGGTCTGCTGGATCCATTCTGGCCAGATTGTAATGTCAGGACACTGCAGTAAGGATCCAATCACAGACCCAGTACTGTGCACACAGTGATATTAGTTAAGTAACAAATCCCAGGGTGCAAACAAAGTCAACATTGAAGTTCAAACAGAGATCAAAACATCCAGAAAAATCCAAAAAAAAAACAGAATTGGGAAACAGGCAGAGCCGATATTCTGATGGACAGAGTACAAACCTGAGGTACAAACAAAGTCAGCATCAAAGTTCAGGCAGAGATCAAAACATCTAGAGAAATCCAAACACCAGAATCATGAAACAGGCAGAGTGAGTATAAATATATATATATATATATATATGTATACACATACACATATATATACACACACACACACAGATAGAGTAGAAATACAAATCACACACACAGATAGAGTAGAGATACAAATGCTGGAAAGGTTCAGGAAAATTCTTTAGCACAATCTGGCATCAAATAAGTGAAGACACAGGACTGAAATACACTGACAATAAACAGAGAGGCAGATGATAGGTGGAGCACAATGAGACACAGGTGGCAGCAGTACAGGTAATAATGAGAAGCAGATGAGAGACAGAGTACTCAGTAATACAGGGGCCGGAGTAGAGCAGGAACGGGGACAGGAGCACATAGCAATACAAAACCACAGACTGACGGCTAGGGGGAGACACACAAAAAGACAGAGTTCAACTGGAGATACTGTCATTATTAACTGTTCCAATTCTCTCCCTCTGAGTTTTGTGGTGTTTTCTTCAATGGGAGAAACAGTGCACCAATGAATGGCTGTGATAAAATGTGTTCAGCCAATGAAACATTTAGTGGCCATGAGTCTGAGGAAGAATCAAAAAAATTGTTGATAATCATCTATCAGGATTGGTAGAAGATAACTGAATGGAGAGTACAGGAAGCAAATGATATGTGTGCTTGCATTTTATGTGGGGCTGAGGAATTATGAAATGAAGTTATCTTCATGGAAGACAATGATACTGAGTCTTCACCAGACTAATTCTGCAGCTCACCTAGCACTTAGTTTGTCCTTATAATACTCTTGACTGAAGTTTTGGTTATTGCTCCTGTTCCGGGAAGAAGCATTTTCAGAAGGGCCTCAGAGGGGGATAAAAAGATAACACATTATGAGGGAAGATAAAATCAAATAAGCTGATTCCTCATATTTTTTCTCCAGTCTTGCTGAAGAGTCACGGCCTGAAATTTCAACCTTACTCTTTTCCATAGATGCTGCCTGGCCTCCTGAGTTTCTCCAGCATTTTGTGTGTGTTGCTTGGATTTCCAGCATCTTCAGATTTTCTTTTGTTTGTGATTGGATTACTGCACTGCAAAATTTCTTCCAGGGATGCCTACTTCCCAGCACTTTATTTCACCCATCCCCCTCCCAGTTTCACCTATCACCTTGTGTTTCTTCCTCCCCTGCCCCCCCCCGCCACCTTCTAACTCTAACTCCTCATCTTTTTTTTAACCTAACATAGAACATAGAAATTTACAGCACATTACAGGCTCTTCGGCCCACCATGTTGCGCCAACCATGTAACCTACTCTAGAGACTGCCTAGAATTTCTCAAGCACATAGCCCTCTATTTTTCCAAGCTCCATGCACCTGTCTAAGAGGCTGTTGTATCCGTTTCCATTAGTGCATTCCAAGAGACAGATTATGTCTCTCCAAATGCTCATAAATCCTGCCTGTCAGGATCTTCTCCAACAACTTGCTGACCACTGAAGTCAGACTCACTGGTCTATAACTTCCTGGGTTATCGCTACTCCCTTTCTTGAACAACGGAACAACATTTCAAGATTCAAGATTCAAGATTCAAAAAACTTTATGGTCATTCTAACCGTACATCAGCACTGCAGGGCAGAATGAGACAGCGTTTCTCAGGAGCTGTACAATCATAACATAACAAGCGCAACACTAAATAATAAACATAACAATAAGTAGTAAAACACAACAGCCACATGTCAGTTAAAATCAAGTTATAAGTGTCCGGTGCAAGTTAAAAGTGTCCAAAGCAGAGTCAGGTAGAGCAGCTATTTGCAACCCTCCAATGCTCTGGTACTTCTCCTGGCCCGACTGAAGAGACAAAGATCATTGTAAGAGGCTCAGCATTCTCCTCCCTCGATTCCCAATGTAGCCTGGGGTATATCTCATCCGGTCCTGGTGACTTATGTAACTTAATGCTTCTCAAAAACTCCAGCACGCCCTCTTTCTTAATGACTACATGCTCAAGCATTTCAGTCCACTGTAAGTCATCCAGGTCTTTTTCCCTGGAGAATACTGAAGTAAAGTATTTATTAAGTACCTCCACGACCTCCTCCGACTCCATGCACATGTTTCCACTATCTCACCTGATTGGTCCTATTCTCACATGGCTCATCCTCTCGCTCTTCACATACTTGTAGAATGCCTTGGGGTTTTCCTTAATCCTGCTCACCAAGGCCTTCTCCTGGCCCCTTCTGGCTCTCCTAATTCCATTCTTAAGCTCCTTCCTAGCAACCTTGTAATTCTCTAGAGCTCTAACAGTACCTAGTTTCTTCAAACTTTCATAAGCTTTTCTTTTCTTCTTACCTAGATTTTCTACATACTTTGTACGTCATGATTCTTTAACTCTACCATCCTTATCCTGCCTCAATGGAACATACCTATGCAGAACTCCATGCAAATGATCCCTGAACATTTCTGCCATGCATTTCTCTGAGATCATCTGCTCCCAATTTCCTGCTTAATAGCATCATATTTCCCCCTACCCTAATTAAATGTTTTCCCAAATTGTCTGCTCCTATCCCTCTCCAGCGCTATAGTGAAGGAGATAGAGTAGTGGTCACTACCTCCAAAATGATCTCCCACCGAGAGATCTGACATTATCTACATATTGCGTCAGGAAACCTTCCTGAACATATCCAACAACCTCCACCCCATCTAAACCCCTTGTGCTAAGGAGATGCCAACCAATATTAGGAAAGTTAACATCTCCCATCACAACAACCCTATTATTATTGCACCGTTCCAGAATCTGCCTCCCTATCTGCTCCTCGATATCCTTGTTACTATTGGGGGGTCTATAAAAAACACTCAGTAGAGTTATTGCCCCTTTCCTGTTTCTGACTTCCACCCACACTGACTCAGTAGACAATCACTCCATGACTTCCTCCTTTTCTGCAGCCATGACACTATCCCTAATTAGGGATGCCATGCCCCCCCACCTCTTTTGCCTCCCTTTCTGTTCTTTTTTTAAACATCTAAAGCCTGGCACACTCAGCAGCCATTCCTGCTCCCGAGACATCAAGGTCTCTGTAATGGCCACAACATCACAGTTCCACATATTGATCCACGATCTAGGTTCATCCTCCTTGTTTATGATACTCCTTGCATTAAAATAGACACATCTCAGGCCATCAGGCTATGTGCATCTTTGCTCTAACATCTGCCTATCCTTCCTCACAAACTCCCTACAAGTTGTCTCTACTTGTGCTCTAACCTCCCCATCCTCTGCCTCTTCACTTCAGTTCCCACCCCCTGCAAATCTAGTTTAAATCCTCCCCAGTAGCATTAGCAAAACTCCCCGCCGGGATATTGGTCCCCCTTGGATTCAAGTGCAACCCATCCTTTTTGTACAGGTCACACCTGCCCCAGAAGAGGTCCCAATGATTCAAAAATCTGAAACCCTGCCCCCTGCTCCAATCCTTCAGCCACGCATTTATCCTCCACCTCATTCTATTCCTATACTCACTGTTGCATGGCACAGGTAGCAATCCCGAGATTACTACCGTTGAGATCCTGCTTCTCAACTTCCTTCCTAACTCCCTGTAGTCTGCTTTCAGGACCTCCCCACCCTTTTTCTACCTATGCCATAGGTTCCAATATGTACCATGACCTTTGGCTGCTTATCCTTCCATTTCAGGATATTGTGGACGTGCTCAGAAACGTCACGAACCCTGGCTCCTGGGAGGCAAACTACCATCCTTGTTTCTTTTTGGCATCCACAGAATCATCTGTCTATCCCCCAACTATAGAGCCCCTATTACTGCTGCCCTCCTCTTCCGTTCCCTCTCCTTCTGAGCCAAACTCAGTGCCACTGTTGCTTCCCCCAGGTAGGTTGTCCCCAGGGGTGCTCTCCACTACCTGACGCTCTCCCTTCCCTCTTCCACTAATCTGTCTCCTGTGGCTCTGCAGTGACTACCTGCCTATAGATCCTGCCTATCTCCTCCTCACTCTCTCTAACAAGCCGAAGGTCATCGAGCTGCAGCTCCAGTTCCCAAACTCGGTCTCTAAGGAACTGCCTCTCGATGTACCTGACACAGATGAGGCCATCAGGGAGGCTGGAAGTCTCCTGGACATCCCACATCTGACACCTAGAACAGAAACCTGGCCTCACAGTCATACCCACTATTCTAATGCGCTGAGCCCCGCGAAACACTCCTTTCTTAAACTCTGCTCCCTGACCTGTGTGAAGCTCTCTCTCTCTTCAAATCATTTGGTCCGCCTCTAATGTGCTGAGTGCCGCAAAATGTTCCTTTTTTAAACTTTTCTCTCCAATCTGTGCAAAGCTGTCTCTCTCTTCAAATTGATTGGTTTGCCGCTAGTGCTCCAGTTCTGCTGAAGGGTCGCAGCCCAAAACATCGACTGTACTCTTTTCCATAGATGCTGCCTGGCCTGCTGAGATCCTCCTGCAGTTTGTGTGGATTGCTTCAATAAAAGTAGATATTATTTCTATCATATGATCTTTGCATTTCTGATAAAAGATCCTCATTCAGCTTTCATATATCTAGTCAAGCAAATTACAGAGCAAACACCAGGTTGACGATAAGATTCTTTGAGTGCAACATTGTAATAATCTATTCAGTCTTTAAAGTTGAATTGATTAATGGACAGTGAGCCAAGATGTAAACAGTGGACTCATGTAACTTATAAAATACTTTGCATCGGATTCTAAAATCTGACTGGAAATGCAATCCACACCATTTATGATGAATTATTGTTATGTTGCTCGTTTGGCATCAGAGTTACCCAATGCTGATATAAAAACATGATTTGATGTTCATATTTTCTGCAGCAAAGCCTGGTTTATTTTCTCAAAATGATGCTGTCATCTGTATCTATCTGCTCTATTCTGTGTACTAATGGCACAGATAACAGTACAGCTGGCTGTTAATCAAAATGTTATCGCTAGTCAGAGAGTCATAAACAGAATTCCCTTCAGGCATGGTGTTTTCTCATTCCCAAACTTACCACATGAAAGTGGTTTATATAATATAATTTTGAGCTCTAAGAGAAATGGTAGTATATTTGAGTTCATCCCCAAAGCTATGCATGATAGCAATAGCTTAGTGTAGACAGAAGCGCGTGTATTGTTGGGTGCAAAGATATTAATCTCTCTGCCTATTCTGCTGGTTGTGACAGAGCTCATGGCATGATTTCAAGTCCTGGTTGACTGGTCAATATTCTTCCATCAAGCCTCACAGCTAAAAATCATTCATTTTGCTTGCTGCCATTTGTAAGATTGTACTTCTGCCGAAATAGTTGTCGATGTACTTCAAAGTAATTTATTGAATGAGGATTGCTTCAGGGTATTCTGAGAACTGTGATAAAGCAGTGGGATTTGCAAGGAGGGAGTAAAATCACAATTTAAGGCTCTCATTATTTTGTTACTGATGTTGACATAGAAGTATAATGAGAATATTAAACACATGTATGAGATGATAATATCAATCTAATGAAAAGTTACTGACGAGAACTTAAACTCGATTACCCATAGCAACACAATTACTAGAAGGGTAGGGCAGGGATTTAGCCTTCTGAAATACATGTTTTAACTCTGATAGTCATAGTCATACTTTATTGATCCCGGGGGAAATTGGTTAAATTTTTTAGGTTTAGGTTTATTAATTAGCTCCAGGTTTATTAATTCCTACAATGGGCAAACCAAGAACATGTTACAACACTCACCACCTCAATGGATGCACCCCCACGGTGTAAGAAATTTAATGTTCTGCACATATCATAGAGCAGCTGAATATTGCCCGTGTCTGAACCTAATACCTCTTGATTTGATCAGGCATTTGTGTTGGTTATGTGTATGTAATAAATACAGAATGATTTGTAGCAACTCACTAAAGTTATTTTGCCAGTTGATGTGGCTTTGGGAATGAGGAATTTGAACAACAATGTCATGGGACCATAATCACCTCAAAGTTACTTTCCAACACAGACATACAGTATGTCACACTTCTCATTGTTGCTGGGTAAATATCTAGAATAGTCTTACTAATGTCAATATGAGAACATCTTAAATGCAAATTGATAGTTCACACCACACTGCAGGAAGACTACAAATGGAGAATTGTCAATATCTCCTGTATCTCAAAAAAGAAAGACATCATCTTATCTTGAATTTCAGCCATGATCAGAATCAGAATTGGAATCAGGCATATTATCACTGACAAACAGTATGTCATGACATTTATTGTTTTGCAGCAGCAGAACAGTTTTCTTCTTCTTCTTAATCCCATTACCCTTACTGGAACAACAGCTGCTAACATCTGTCCTGAGCCTGTCTTTCAAGTTGTTCCCTGGTGTTCCCATCTTTGAAGATCTTTCCTCTCCCAGGGATGAGGTCTTTGGAGCTTCTGTAGGTCTGGGTTTTTATGGGATGGGGATGTTAGCTGCACGCCCAACCCTCCTTCCACAGCCAGGCTTGGGACCATCCATGGCAGAGTTCAGCCATATAGTGCACGACATAAAAATCACCAAAAATTACAAAAACAGTTAAATAGTTCAGAAGATGAATAATGAGGTAGTGTTGATACATTAATGGACCATTCAGAAATCTGATGGTGGAGAGGAAGAAGCTGTTCTTATAACATTGAGTGTGGGTCTTCAGGCTTCCATACATCCGCCCCAATTATTGTAATGCAAAGAGGGTATTTTCTGGATGATGAGGGTCTTTAATGATGGATGCTGCTTCCTTGAGGCACTTCTTGAAGATGCAGTGGATGGTGGGAAGAGTTGTGCCTGCGATCAAACTGGATGAGTTGATAACCCTCTGGAGGCTCTTGTGATCCTATGCATTGGATCCTCCAAACCAGGTTCTGTGGTCCGCTGAATATCTGTAGAAATATGCAAGGATTTTTGGTGACAACCCATATCTCAAACTCCTAATATAATACAGCCACTGGTATGTCTTCTTTATGGTTGTATCAATGTGTTGTGCTCAGGGTATATACACTAAGATGTTATTGCTCAGGACCTTGAAGCTACTTCCCCTTTCCACCATTGATCTTTTGGTGAGGACTGGTGTGTGTTCCCCTTCCTTAAGTCAACTTTCAATTCCTTGGTATTGCTAATATTGAGTGTGAGGTTTTTGTTGTGATACCACTCAACCAAATGATCTATCTCACTCCCACACACCTCCTTGCCAACAACATTAGCAAATTACTAGATGGCATTTAAGCTGTGTCTAGCCCTGGAGCAGATGAGATTGAGCAGAGGTCTTACAGATGTATATAAAATTATGAGGGTATAGATAATGTAACCTGCAACCGTTTTCCCTTGAGGTTGGGTGAGACTAGAACCAGAGGTCATAGGTTTAAGGTGAATGGTGAGCTATTTAAGCGGAACCTGAAGGGGTTCTCCTTCATGTAGAAGGTGGTGCGGCTGTGGAATAGCTGACTGCAGAAGTGGTGGATGCGGGTTTAATTGCAATGTTTACGAGGAGGTTGAATAAGAGGGGTATAGAGGGTTATGGGGCTACATTATGGGTGCGATTAATGGCACTAGGCAGAAAAATAGGTCAGCATGGACTTGATAAGCCGAAGGTCTGTTTCTGTGCTGTCATGCTCTATGACTCTATGACTTTGTGCATAAACTATTGCTATACTAAAATCTACACCAGATGGAAGTAAATAAAATTTTACTTTACTAAATATGCTCCCTAACAAAAATTTTCTGAACATTTAAATCAATTGAAAATTGTAATACTAAACAAAATTAAAAATGTTCTGTTTAGGGTCTACAGATTTGTATGAGCATATTTTTCGAAAAGATAGTGATCTCAGATAAATCATAATTCTTCCCAAATACATAAATTGAATGCATTATTTCTACCTCTGTCAGGGATGCAAACATTTTTGAGAGCATGTGTCTAAATTAGCGATCATCTTCAAAAGAAGTCCTCTCCTGTGCCACAATAATTTTGAACAGATTTTTTTTAATTTAAGGATACAGCACAGTAAAAGACCCTATAGGTCCAATAAGCCTGCATCGCCCAATGACAGCCATGTGACCAACTAACCCACAGGAGATAGGAATGTGGGGGGAAACTGGAACATACAGAGGAAAGCCACATGGTCTCGGGGAGTATGCACGATGACCAATACTTTATATCTGATTGTATTTGGTTGTTTTGAGAGCTATATATGTAGCACCAGTTTCATCGGTAAGTCTATTCTTATAATTAGACTTGACCAAGTTCATCATTGAAAATAATGACTCACATGAATATTCATGCAGGTGCTAAACTGCATACAGTACTTACCATCATTATCACTGAATATCACAAACAACAGAATAAACAATAGAGGCAGGGTGAAACCAACGGCAACCGTTTACTGATCCGTATATATGCATCAGGTCTGCGAGGATTTTAAAACATATCATCCCACATCACATGTTCTCACAACTCTCTATCTGACACCAAAGCCACTGTGAGCCATTTCCTGTGAACAAATCTCACTACTCCAGGTTGCCAAACACCATTCACTATTTCAATTGGCAGTGAAAAAGCAGTTGCTCTTCATGCTGCTGACGCATGACTACGCTATGAGATCCAGTTCAATTTGAATCATCAAGTTTACTGATGACACAACAGTGGCTGGCCTTATCAACAATGACAATGAGATGGCATACGGAGAGGGGGTAGAGTGGCTGGTAGAATGGTGTGAGCACAACACTTTAGTCTCAACATGGACAAGACCAAAGAGATGATTGTGGACTTTAAGAAGGTGTAGGCTGCCCACTCCTCACTGTGCATAAATGGATCCTCCATGGAGAGAGTCGGGAGCACCATGTTTCTGGGAATGCACATAATGGACGATCTTAGCTGGTCCCTCAATACCAGTCTGAATCACTGTCTGGTATGGAATTTGCAAGGCATTTGACTGCAATTCCCTACAAAGGATTGTTAGGACTGCTAAGAGGATTATTGGGGTCTTTCTTCCACCCATCGAAGATATTTATCAAGAGTGCAGAGTACATTGTCAATGATCCCTGCCATCCATTCAACAATCAGTTTAACCCCCTACCATCAGGCTGGAGGTACCGTAGCATTAGGACAAGGACTGTTAAAATGGGAAACAGCTTCCTCCCCCAGGCTGTGAGATTACTGAACTCCCTGCCACCATCCGTCACTTCACCTATGAAGCACCAGTAGCATTATACTGTTTATATTTCAACTTGTGTCTAAGATGATGAAAAACATTGATTGTGTGGATAGTCAGAGGCTTTTTCCCAGGGCTGAAATGGCTAACATGAGAGGGCACAATTTTAAGGTGCTTGAAAGTAGGTACAGAGTAGATCTCAAGGGTAAGTTCTTTTACGCAGAGAGTGGTGAGTGCGTGGAATGGGCTATTGGCGATGGTGGTGGAGGCGGATACAAAAGGGTCTTATAAGAGACTCCTGGATAGGTGTGTGGAGCTTAGAAAAATAGAGGGCTATGGTAACCCTAGGTAATTTCTAAAGTAAGTACATGTTCAGCACAGCATTGTGAGCCAAAGGGCATGTATTGTGCTGTAGGTTTTCTATGTTTCTATGTTTTGTGTCATAAATGCATATTATTGCTTGTTAGTTTGTTTAGGTAATATTACTTTATGTGTTGTGTATTGGTGTTATATACACTTTTTTTTTGTACCTTGGTCCAGAGGAAGGTTGTTTTGCTTGGCAGTACACATGTATAAGGTTCAATGACAATAAACTTGAACTTAAATTTAAAAATAATCATTATGTATCTTTTTATTATGGATGGAGTTTAACTGGGGTTTAAAGATTAGAAGGGCAGCACTGCATTCTGTGAGTCAACCGCATTTTTGCAGAGCCATCTCGGGTCCATGTGCTGTTGGCTTGCCACCTCTGAGTAGTTTCATCACAAGTAACGATAACCACCTAACAAATAAATAAATCAAATGCATTATGTTGCTTTACCATAAAAACTGCCTAATTATTGATGTTGATATATCAGCAGCATACAGCACTGTCAATCTTTGATTCTTTTTTAAAGATCCAACCACTTGCCAACGTTTAATGTGGAACTTGGCGAAAAAACACAGCCACTGATGCTTGTGAGGAAATATACTAGCATCCTTGCTCTCTAACATTCAGACAATTGGCCAACTGATCTATCCAGACATGCAGTTTGAACTATACCAAAGATATGGTGATACTATAGCAGTGGCACTACTCAGTGGGACTAGCTATTGTACTGTGAGTTAAAGTAAAACTGCAAAACAAAGCCAAACAAATCACTGGCCACTCTCTTCAGCTGTGGATGTGAATGAAATGCTGTACATCAGCTGGAATGGTTACATTATCACTCACAGTCAGCACCCCTGTACTTGCCCCTCATTATTCCAGTGCCCTGTGTGCTGATACAGTGTGGGAATGCTCCTCCCAAGCAAAATAAATTGACCTCAGCTGCATCAGTGCTGGCTGCAATAGAAACCTGACCAGTTTGATGATCATCTCTTAGAGTCCCTGACCTGAAATTTTAACTGTTAACTTTTCACAGATACCACCAGACCTCTTCAGTATTTTATAGCCTTTCATGCATTTATTTCAGATCTCTCACATCTTCTGTGCTTCTAAATTATCTTTAGTCTTCATGAATAGTTTTCTCCAAGGATAGTTGAGGAATGGATCATCTGGAAGACCTGTATAGGCTGTATGGTGCCACAACAACAACCTCTTACTCAACATCTGCAAAACTAAGGTGTTGATTATTAGCTACAAGAGGAAGAAGCCGGAGGTCCAGGAGCCAGTCCGCATTCAGAGAATGGAAGTGGAGAGGGTCAGTAAGTTCCTTGGATCACAACGAAGGATGGCCCTTATACGCTACTTGCTTAGAAGTAGCCCCTCTACTTGCTTAGAAGTTTTCATAGAATTGGCATATCACCAAAAATTTTGACCAATTTCTATAGATGCACAGTGGAGAGTATCCTAATCAATTGCATCACAGCCTGGTATGAAAACACGAGTGCCCAGGAATGGAAAAGTCTACAAAAAGTGTAGATACTGCTGAGTGCATCATAGGTAAAGCTCACCCCACCAATGAGCATATTTACATGGTACGCTGCCAGAAGAAAACAGCAGCCACCATTAAGGACCTTCTCCATCCAGCTCTTTACTCACTACTTCCATCAGGGAGGAAGGACAGGAGCCTCAGCTACCACGTCACCTGGTTTAGGAATAGTTATTAGCCTACAACCATCAGACTACTGAAATGGCATGGATATCTTCACTCACCCTAACTCTGAACTGATTCCATAACCTACAGACTCACTTTCAAGGACTCTTTACAACTAATGTTTTCAGTATGATTTTTATTTGCACATTTTGTCTTTTTTACAAGTTAGTTGTTTGTCAGTCTTTGTTTATGTATAAGTTTTTCATAAATTCTTTTTTTGTTATTTTCCTGTAAATGCTTGCAAAATAATTAATCTCAAGGTAGTATACATACATATAATCTGATAATAAATTTTAGTTTGGATTTGACTTCAGCCATAGCGAAACGGGGTCTTTCCACAATACCTGACACCTGCAATTGCAGCATGAGGCAGACTATGAAATGCCGTTCAGTCTGCTCACTATTTGAGACTAGTTCATTCATGGTTCAGGATCATGCCAAATCCAAATTGTGAGTTTTGCGTTGTACTCACTGAATCCAGGAAAAAGAAGAGATAACTATGGAGATTCAGATATCTTCTTGTTAATGTTCCTGACAAGCCTGTTGGAATTTTTGAGGAAACAACAGGTAGGATAGACAAAGGAGAGTCAGTAGATGTTATCTGGATTGTCAGAAGGCCTTTGACAAAATGTCATTCATAAGGTCGCTAAATGAGATAAGAGCCCATGGTATTACAGGAAAGTTTCTAGCATGGAGAAAAGCTTAGTTGACTGATAGCAGGCAAAGAGTGGGAATAAATGAGGCCTTTTCATTTGGTTGGCAGTGACTAATAGTGTTCTGCAGATGTTGGTATTGGGTCTGCTATTTTTCACGTTATATGTTTCAATAGGTACATTTAATGTCAGAGTAACGTATACAATATACATCCTGAAATTCTTTTTCTTCACAACCATTCACAACAACAGTGGGGTGCCCCAAAGAATGAATGACAGTTAAATGTTAAAACCGCAAAGCCCCCCAGCTCCCCCTCCCACACATAAGCAGCAGCAAAGCGATGACCTCCCTCCCCCACCAGCAAAAAAGCATCTACACCCTCCACCGAGCAGTCAAGCGAGCAGCAAAGCATCAATAAAGACACAGACTTGCAGTACCCCAAAGACTACTCATTCAACCTGTAATTTGACATACCACAGGCACTCCATCTCCCTATTAAGGGAAGAAGAGTTGTCTCCGTTTCACAGTGAGAGAGAAGAGATAAGAAAACAACTCGCCGATTTACGGTGATAAAAATCTGTTGCATTGCTTTTTCCGAGCTCTGTGCCTAAAGAACTCGGGTCTCTGGGCTTTCGCTTTCGATCTTCTGAGTACTTGCATCACACATCAGGTGGTGGCACTGACCTCGAACCCGCCGCCTCCAGAGTCACAAAAATCTGGCACTCTGAAGGCGTGCTAGTCTTCCAGGCCGTGTCCTTGGCGTATCGAAAAGCTCCTGGTAGTGAGGCCCTGAGAGCGGGTCCCATTTCTGCAAAGAATCAAAGTCAGTGTGTAACTCCAGGAACACACATCAAAGTTGCTGGTGAACGCAGCGGGCCAGGCAGCATCTCTAGGAAGAGGTACAGTCGACGTCTCAGCCCGAACCGTCGACTGTACCTCTTCCTAGAGATGCTGCCTGGCCTGCTGCGTTCACCAGCAACTTTGATGTGTGTTGCTTGAATTTCCAGCATCTGCAGAATTCCTGTTGTTTGCGTGTAACTCCAGGTCAGGCTCTTCAAAAGAACCCCAAAAAGGAAAAAAAAGGGATATTAAGGATAGAAATAGAGCTGTTTCTGAAGATGCAAACAAAGGAGTCGCCATTAGATGCCATCATCCTCAGCTGTGCCCTCCATGTTAATGATGGAGATAATGGCTTTCTGGCCAGGTTTGTGGACAATACAAAGATAGGTAGGGGGAAAGTAGGATTGAAGAAGCAGGGAGTTCACAAAATGACCTGGATAGCTTTGAAGAATGGACAAAGAAGTGGCAGATGGAATCCAGTTTAGGCAAGTGTATGGCCATGCATTTTGGTAGAAGGAGTAAAGGAGTAGACTATTTTCTAAACGGGGAGCAAACTCATAAATTGGACGTATAAAGGGACTTAGGAGTCTTATAGAAGGATTCCCTAAAGATTAAATTGCAGGTTGAGTCCATAGTGAGGAAGACAAATGCAATGTTAGCATTCATTTTTGAGGACTAGGATACAAAAACAAAGATGTAATGCTGAGGCATTATAAGACATTAGTCAGATCACATCTGGTATATTGTGAACACTGTAGGGGTCTGTATCTAAGAAATGATATGCTTACATTGGAGAGGGTCTAGAGGAAGTTCATGAGAATGACCTCAGGAATGAAGGGGGTAATGTATGAGAAACATTTGATAGCTCTGGGCCTGTACTCATTTAGGTTTAAAGGAATGAAGGAGGATCTCATTGAAACTTCTTGAATATTGAAAGGTCTAGAAAGAGAGGACATGGAGAGGTTGTTTCCATTAGTGGCGGAGTCGAAGACCAGAGGCTACAGATTCAAAATAGAAGGACGTCACTTTAGAACACAGATGAGGAATTTACTAAATAAATAAATTGAGTCATTGAGTGTATTTAAAGCAAGGGGTGATAGGTTCTTGATTAGTGAGTGTATCAAATGTTACAGGGAGAAGTCAAGAGAATGGGGTATAGGGAGAAAATTAACCAACCATGATCAGATGGTAGAGCATATCCAATGGAAAAATGGCCTAACTTTGCTCCTTATTGTAGTCTTATTACAGGTGTAAGCTTGTTCACAATACTGTAGAGAACATAAAACATCATCTGAAGAAACTATTTGAGTAGCAGCTGTTTGAGTCTGTGTGGCACTATTGATGATGATAAAAAGTCCACATTAAATTTATTTATTTAAATTTGTTGTTTCTGCATCCTTTCAACTTTAACATTATCTAGATTAAGACAAATTGTATTTCTTTGTTCCCATCCCTGTTTTATCTGTTGGATTGATGGAGAAAAACATACAATGTTCAATGGAGAAAAAGATTGGAAAGAATTATGTTTTCTTTAACAATATCATCCTTACAAAAAGCAATACTTCACAAAATAGCATTTCTTTTTGTCTAATATTTCCATGAGATTTTGACCATCCTTTGGATCACTTACATATTCCCTGATGAAAACAAGGGAATGCAGAATCTTTGTCATACATCTCTTCATTATATAATGCAATGACCTTTGGACTTCATTAAACCTTTCAGTTATACCAAGTTTACAACAGATTTTTATAACTACCCTTGTGTCTGTTAGAGATTATCTGAGAGGTAAATCTGAATAATGATTACCCAATTTCAATTCCGAAAGTTCAGAACAGGACAAGTAGAACAGCACTGAGAGTGTGTCCCATTCATCAACAGTGCCCACTTACTCTTGGAGTTATCGAATTGAGAAGTAAAGAACTAAATCAGACAAAGTCAAATAAAATTTCAATGAATTATTTCTACAATTATTGATCAAGCAAATTGCAGCTCCTTGCTTACTAAATTGAGTAACAAAGCTTCCAACGAACATACTACCTTCTACATGTACTTGTGTGAATTACTCTTAGGAGCTAATACAGTTTTCTTTTGACGCCTTAAGTGAAGCCATAGTTGTAACCCATTGTAGAAACTTGTTCTGGATTTATATTGTGAACAAGTTAGGAAAGGGACTAATCAATCTGAGTTTCAGAAAATGACTTAATTGTAATAGTTAAAAATACAAGAGATTCTACAGATGCTGGAAATCTAGAGTAACACACTCAAAAGGCTGGAGGAAATCAGCAGGTAAGGCAGCATCTATGGAGGGGAATAAACAGTTGACATTTCAGTCGAGACCATTCATCAGGACAGGTCCCTAAACACTGGTCTTCTGATGGATCAATAGCCTTTGGATGGACTTGTTTTAAAAAGAGAGAGCTTTGGTCATTGCAAGGAGCAAAATATCATACCAGTTATATCTTTATCCTCTTAATATTCAGATCACTAAAATCAATTCATCCATCATTTTTTATCCCTTATCCATATTCTGAACCAAAAGCAGCAATATGAACATATTGAAGAATATCAGTAAACAATCTCGAATCTTGAATCTTTTTTTTTCTTATTTTGTCCAAGGTGGGCGAGAGTAAGAGCAGTTTTGGAAAATTATGAGATGTGATCAACCACTTTATCCACTATAGTTGGAGAAGTTATTACAGAGCTACCTATGCAGAAAGCTCTCGACCTCTTCTCTTGTCTTTCTGGATCTTTCCATCTCTATCCCAGAGGATAGGCTAAATACTAACATAAATTACAAACTCCCAGATTTCCAATGCTATCTTCTCTATAATTCCTCCCACTCTGCCTCCTGTAAGGATTCCATTCCTTTCTCCTTGTTCCTCCTTCTCATATTTGTCATATTTGCTCTGGTGGTAAGACTTGCCATAATCTCTCCAGGTGAAGCAGAATTCATTAGCACCTTTTCAAATCTGCATCCTCCACATATGGAGAGATCAAATACAGATTGGCTGATGCTTTGCAAAGTGACTCATTTACTCTGACACTCTATTTTCTGTTAGTTTGTCAGTCTCCTATCCATGGCAACATGTTACCCACAACCGTTTGCATTCTTTATCTTGTGTAGTAATTTCTTATGTGGCACCTTATTGAATACCTTCAGAAATCTACTGGTTCCCTACATCCTATGAAAGAGAGTTTTTCTTTCATGAAGTCATGTTAGGTCAGCTTGATTCTATTAAGTATCTTATTACATCCTTAACAAAAGGTTCTAGCTATTTTGGAATAATGGACCTTGGCTTAAACTTTCTTACTTTTTCTCTCTCTCCAGTGGTTGTTAGATTTGTGGATTTGGGGATTTCTCCATCACCAATAAAATTTTGGAAGATTACAACCAATGCATCCACCATCTCTGCAGCTATTTCTGAGCATGGAAGCATCATCTCCAGTAGTTGCAGATATTGTTTTAAGTTTGTCCATATACACATGTGATTATTTATTACTATTGAAATGCATTTAATCTTCTACCACAAAATGAATGCAAAATACTGCCGTTTCTCTGTTTCCCATTATTAATTATTCTTTTTCATCCTTTAAGGGACAAACTAACCATTAGATTTCTCTAAATATATAGAATCTCTAACAATGTTTTCACATTATGTGCTGGTTTACTCTCAAATTCTATCTCTTCTCTCTTAATTAACAGTCATCCTTTGTTTTTTTTTAAAAAATTATTGTATTCTGGTCAAAAGCATTATATGCCATTTCATTCAGTTTAATACCAACTTTAACTTCTTTAATTTGCCATGGAAGATTAATCTTTCTTTTAAAGCCTGTCCTTTCAACTGGAGTGTACCTTTAATGAGATTTAATACATGCCTCAAACACATGCCACTGTTGTACTGCTATTTTACCCCTTAATCTAATTTCTCAGACACTTAAGCCAACTTTGTCCTTTTTTTTAAAAGAGCTATAGCACAGTAACAGGTTCTTACATAGACATAGAACATAGAATAATACAGCACAGTACAGGCCCTTTGGCCCACAATGTTGCGCCAACACTCAAACCCTGCCTTCCATATAACCCCCCACCTTAAGTTTCTCCATATACCTGTCTAGTAGTATCTTAAACTTCACGAGTGTATCTGCCTCCACCACTGACTCAGGCAGTGCATTCCACGCACCAACCACTCTCTGAGTAAAAAACCTTCCTCTAATATCCCCCTTCAACTTCCCACCCCTTACCTTAAAGCCATGTCCTCTTGTACTGAGCAGTGGTGCCCCGGGAAGAGGCGCTGGCTGTCCACTCTATCTATTCCTCTTATTATCTTGTACACCTCTATCATGTCTCCTCTCATCCTTCTTCTCTCCAAAGAGTAAAGCCCTAGCTCCCTTAATCTCTGATCATAATGCACACTCTCTAAACCAGGCAGCACCATGGTAAATTTCCTCTGTACCATTTCCAATGCTTCCACATCCTTCCTATAGTGAAGCGACCAGAACTGGACACAGTACTCCAAGTGTGGCCTAACCAGAGTTTTATAGAGCTGCATCATTACATCACGACTTTTAAACTCTATCCCTTGACTTATGAAAACTAACACCCCATAAGCTTTCTTAACTACCCTATCTACCTGTGAGGTAACTTTCAGGGATCTGTGGACATGTACACCCAGATCCCTCTGCTCCGCCACACTACCAGGTATCCTGCCATTTACTTTGTACTCTGCCTTGGAGTTTGTCCTTCCAAAGTGTACCACCTCACACTTCTCTGGGTTGAACTCCATCTGCCACTTCTCAGCCCACTTCTGCATCCTATCAATGTCTCTCTGCCATCTTCAACAATCCTCTACACTATCTACAACACCACCAACCTTTGTGTCGTCTGCAAACTTGCCAACCCACCCTTCTACCCCCACATCCAGGTCGTTAATAAAAATCACGAAAAGTAGAGGTCACAGAACAGATCCTTGTGGGACACCACTAGTCACAATCCTCCAATCTGAATGTACTCCCTCTACCACGACCCTCTGCCTTCTGCAAGCAAGCCAATTCTGAATCCACCTGGCCAAACTTCCCTGGATCCCATGCCTTCTGACTTTCTGAATAAGCCTACCGTGTGGAAGTTCCAGCCCAATAAGCCTGCACCAATCAATTACATCTATATGACCAATTAACCTACCAAACCATACGCCTTTAGAATGTGGAAGGAAACTACAGCACTCAGAGGAAACCCATATTCTCAGGAGACAGCGTGCAAACTCCTTAAAGATAGCAGTGAAACTGAACTCAGGTTGCTGGTACTGTAATATCATTATACCATTTGCTTCAGTTAAGTTTAAGGTACTAGTTTCAGATGAAAAATTTCTGAAACCCAATCTGAATTTAAAACTTTACTCTGTTCTGAGCACTATTTTCTAGGGTATGCTTAGCAGCAATCTATAGGTGGGATGACAAACAATTATCAGTAGGCCAGGCAGCATCTATGGAAATAAGTGAGCAGACTATGCTCAACTATCAGATTCCTCCTTCTCCAGGCCTTTATCTCTTGTACTTCCTTGTACTTCTTCCTTCCCTCCCCCCACCTTCTTATTCTGACTTCTCCTCTTTCTTTCCAGTCCTGATGAAGGGTCTTGGCCCAAAATGTTGACAGTTTTCTCTTTTCCATAGACGCTGCCTGACCTGTTGAGTTCCTACAGCATTTTCTGTAAATTATCAGAAGGATTTGTTAAATGCTTTGGAAGGGAAGTTAGTAGCTGAGGAGAATGTTGAAGACTTGTTGGTTTAGGTTGGGTTATCAATTGGTAATGTTGGTAGGATGTGCATTATGAATTTGATACAGTGCCTTTCTGAGCCATTGTAGTCCTTGTGGCCTCAACAGTCCTAATAGTAATGTAAGGAGTACGAGGGTTTGGCCCCTGTGACGTGTTACTGTCTCAGCATGATGGGTAGTGCAGAATGCAGTTGACGTTTTCTTAAGCACTTGGAATATTTAGCATTAACAAAGAGGTCAGAAAACTGGTCCATGCAGAGTATTGTTAGCTCCAGTATTAATCCATTCACAAGCTCTTAAATGTTACCTCTTTGTTTCTTCCTGAATGGCAGGATGACCTACATTCAAAGCATAATTATCTTTAAATTGTATACAAGTTGTGCTTGACTGCACTGTGGAGGTTCTGACCAGATTGCTTAATAAGTGGAAGCACTAGAGGGCAGTTCTCTATCTTTTAACTGAATTCTTTAATCTCAACAACACAATCTCTAGTCTGTAATGATTTTGAGAATCAGAAAACAACCAATGTCTGTTTATAACAGGAATTCTGCAGATGCTGGAAATTCAAGCAACACACATCAAAGTTGCTGGTGAACGCAGCAGGCCAGGCAGTATCTCTAGGAAAAGGTACAGTCGACATTTCAGGCCGAGACCCTTCATCAGGAAGGGTCTCGGCCTGAAACGTCGACTGTACCTCTTCCTAGAGATGCTGCCTGGCCTGCTGCGTTCACCAGCAACTTTGAAATGTCTGTTTATGGAGGTTATGGATATAACAGACATCGGCTATCGGCTGTAGTCCAGAAACATGAAAGGAGCTACAAGGGAGTACCATGGAACTGAGGCATTAACTTTATAAAACCGTATCACAGGAATACAGTATCCTTTGGTGACAGGCACTGGTTACTGGGCAACAATTCTAACATGCCTAGCATACCAGTGAAACCATTCCTCGCATAGCCAAGGTGTCATGAATTGGATCTTATTATCTGCATTTTAAGTATTTGATGGATGGTTAGTAGAAATAGTTGTTGCATTGAACATTTGGAATGCTCTCAAACTGAAATTTCATATTCCCATGTTTGCTTATCTCCAGTCTCACCTGTAACAACAGGGCTTCATCAGGACAAATGTTTCCAGCAGTTTAGCACAGGAATGGATACAGGAATTTAAATATGACTGCTTGCTGAGGGAGACACTAAATAAACACGTATTATATGCTAACATTATTAATGTATTTAATGGTTATTATGGGGAATGAGTTATTGTACATCTGCTGGCAGCCACTCAGTTTGAGCAGAACACATTCCAGAGTGGTGAGTGAGAATTCCCTAAGATTTAGCAATAAGGTTTTGGGACACAGGATTGATCTCAAAAGTGAACTAAGATGGACTAGTGGTCTTCCATATTTATAATTATGTTATCTATCTCAGGTTACTACTGTTAGACTTAATGGTTTGAGTACCACTATTTGATTTGTTTAGACCTTTGTCTATTGGACCTTGTAATTCTGAATTTGTTAAGTTTGTATACATTTTGACTGAAAACACAGCAAATGAAGCAGTCTATGCTTGCATGCAACAAGACCAATACAGCACATAGCTAAGGTAAGTAATAGGCATTGAGCATTATGAACAAGAGCCGCACCAGCTACTTTTGCTATTCAATGGAGTTAGTCCAGCATCATATCCTGGGAGAGTCACCAATGATCAAAACTTAACTGCACCAAGTAAAGACATCCGTTAGTCTTGCGAGACCATGGATCTGCACGGTGGAAAGTCTTCACTCTCCAGGGCGCAGGCCTGGGCAAGGTTATATGGAAGGTAAGCAGTTGCCCATGCTGCAAGTCTCCCCTCTCCACTACACCAATGTTGTCCAAGGGAAGGGCATTAGGACCCATACAGCTTGGCACCAGTGTTGTCGCAGAGCAATGTGTGATTAAGTGCCTTGCTCAAGGACACAACACGTTGCCTCGGCTGGGGCTCGAACTCATGACCTTCAGGTCGCTAGTCCAATGCCTTAACCACCTGGCACATGCCCACACAACTGCACCAGTTGCACCAGCTGGATAAATATTATCACTACTAGAACAGGGGCTGAATGTCTTGCAGCAAGTGTCCCAAATCGTGGAACCCCAAAGCTTTTGATTATTTTGTAGGCAGGTCAGGAGCATGAAAGAGTAATTTCCACTTGCCTAGATGAACACAATTCCAACAACACTCAAGAAGTTCTGTATCATCAGGATAATTTACTTGATTGACTTATCACCCAAAACATTAATTTATTCCACAATTTATCCACTGTGAATAAAGTGTGCACTATATGGAAGATGTATTACAATCACACATACAAACGAATCCAATAGTATCTTGCAGAATTACAGTCTATGACCAAGAAGGACAAAGACAAGTGACAGAACGAAACAGCAGCAACTCCAGGAATCCTTCCAGACCTGAAAATATAGGGTTGTCCTTTCATCAATGCCCAATTACATTGTAGGAGAGCCTTCACCAGAAAGACAGTGACATTTCATGGAATTGGTTCACTATCACCTTCATCAGCAATCAGGGATAGGCAATCAATGATGCATGTGTCTCAAAGGGGGGAATAAGTCATTTTCAATTAATGGCTGTGTACAAACTATCTGGTAACATACGAACATCAGTGCCTGCAAACAAGACCAAGCAATCCAACTTGATTGTTGCAATATCATTAGAAGAAGATCTTGTAGAGAATTATTTAATAATATCTTACAGAGAACTTCAGTTGGCCGGTTATGGATGCTTACAGATATAGCCTCATTTCCATGTGCTTCTCTCATTTGCCTGCTATTCCAGTTTGTATTATCTAGTTTCCTTTCGAAAGGTATAGTTAAATCAACTTCCGCAGTGCTTTCAAGTGATGCATTGCAAATCACATTAATTTGCTGTGTTTTAATAAACATAACATTGTTTTATTTATTCATGAGATATGGAAGTCACTGACAATGCCAGCAATCATTGTCCTGAGCTCTCAGGCTGAATTGAAGAAGCAGGCGTGTAGCTCCTGACCCTCACAGTGAGGGATCAGAAGCTGCACATAAACCAAATCAGGTAAGCACAGCAGACTTCCTTCTCAGAAGGATGTCAATGAACCAGATGGATTTTTAACAATAATCCTATAGTCTCATGGTCATTGTAACCAAGATTGTTATTCTTTAGATTTATGTGATTACTTGAGTTTAAATTCTTTAGCATTCATGGTGGGAGTGAAAAACATGAGGTACCTCTGGTCCAGAGGCCTATGCTGACCCAAAGGACTTCAATTATGACACAAAATGATCCAGCCTGATTTTCTTCTAATTGTTTTAGATTATCTTTGTTTGACCATTATATATGGGAGATGAAGTGGCAAATTTGACTCCTAAATTTCTCTCCAGCAGATTTTACAAATTCACCAGGGATGTAGTTTGCTGCCAATTCTTTGTCATTTTTATTTGATCTAAAACATTTCTAACTCATTGGTCTGTGTCATTTTGTGTGCTGTGGGAAGAAGTCAAGGACATTTGCAGTAAGAATGGAATCTCAGCTGAAGAGCTCCTTGGGGAGCTGCTTCCAGCAGCCACTGACTGTCCTTTTACCCTTAATTCATTCTCCTCCATTCTTGAACTTAAGTAGGATAAGTTCTTGGATGTATGAACTATAGAGGTCTTGATAATGTTGATGGCTGTGCAATCAAACATTCCTGCCCCACTTGTGGCAGAACCTGCTCATCTACATTGACTTCACCTATTGCCTTATAACCCACAGATTAGTGAAACAAGTCCTCCTGTCTATGAAGATGATTGTTTCTCCTCAAGATTCCCATCAAGAAATTTCCATGGTTTTCAATTCAGATTCAACGAACAATTAAAAAAGCAGTAACAATGCAATCTTTTTTTTAAAATGGAGTGGCAGATTATTTTTGTTCCAAATTCCAAGAGCCTGCTGAAGAAACTGTTGGCTCTAATACACCACAATATTAAAATACAGCAGGAACCCTAATTGAGGCATTTGGTTCCAAAGGGGATCAAAATTCAAAGTATATTTATCATCAAGGTATGTATACCATATGCAATCTTGACATTCATCTTCTTACAGACAGCAACAAAACAAAGAAAGAAACACAACAGAATCGACTAAGAACCCCACACCACAATGACTGTCAAATATCCAATATGCAAAAAAAAGAACAAATTGTCAAAAAAGTAAATAAATAATACGCACAGTCCCTTAAAGTGAGTCCACAGCCACGGATCCAGTTCAGCGTTGCAGTTGGTCCAACCCCAAGAGCCCGATGGCTATAGGCCACAGCTGGAGAGTCGGTTCAGCTCTGAGGCAAGGAAAGTCTCACAGAGTTCACTGGTTCACACTTTGCCTCTGGCTTCGACACATTATTTTTACTTTGGCTCGCTGCTTAAATTGGCTAGATATTGGTTTGCTTTTTTGCTTGTGGACCTGGGCCCTGACACATCATTCTGGCACAAAGTTTCAATCCAGCCCCCATGTCCACTCCAGCATGGCCGCCATGGCCACACCTGCATTCTTGAAAATCCAGTTCACTATATCTTTCAGGGCACCTCAAAAACACTAGGTTGTACAGATGGTTCAAAAGTACAACTCCCAAAGGGAAATTGCACACTGAAGGTTGCAGTGATCATAGTCCAGAAAGAAGTATATTTTGTGGAAAAGTTAGCAGCCTTGTTTGCAGCCTGAAAAATATCACCATGTCTCACCAGCACCTTCTTGCAAGTAATTACGTAAATCAGAAAGAGCTCCAGCAAAAGTACCTGCCTTACCTCAATCCTGTGACTGCATTGTGCTACTCCTTTAGACCTTTTGCAATGATTTATACCCAGCTGCTTCACCCCAAAGATATGTAGGTTGATAGGTTAATTGGACATTGAAAATTAGCCTTTGTGTGTTGGTGAGTGGTAGAATCTGGGAGAGTTGATGGGAATGTGGGAAAACAGGATTAGTATAGGAATGGTGTAAACGGGTGCTTGATGGTCAGTCTGGGCTCAGTAGACTGAAGGATCTTATTCTGTGCTTTCTGACGCAATAACATTGTTAGCTAACCGTTGTTTGAGAATTTAATCTGAGTTAACATTTTTTTTCTCATGTTGGATACAATTACTTCCACTAAAATGCACTAAAAATTAGAGAAGTTCAAAAACGAACATGGACACCTTCTAGCATTGACATTCATTTACAAAGCAAGCTTTTCATGAATGGTCTTAAAATAGAGGTAAAATATGTAAAACATGTAGCAGTGATACCTTGAAAAGTAAAAGTTTTAACATCTTTCTGGCTAGTAGTAGTCATAGGCATACTTTATTGATCCCAGGGGAAAATCGGTTTTCATTACAGTTGCACTGTAAATAATAAATAGTCATAGAACCATAAATAGTTAAATAGTAATATGTAAATTATGCCAGTAAATTATGAAATAAGTCCAGGACCAGCCTATCGGCACAGGGTGTCTAACACTCCAAGGGAGGAGTTGTAAAGTTTGATGGCCACAGGCAGGAATGACTTCCTATGATGCTCAGTGTTGTATCTCGGTGGAATGAGTCTCTGGCTTAATGTACTCCTGTGCCCAACCAGTACATTATGTAGTGGATGGGAGACATTGTCCAAGATGGCATGCAACTTGGACAGCATCCTCTTTTCAGACACCACCGCGATAGAGTCCAGTTCCATCCCCACAACATCACTGGCCTTACGAATGAGTTTGTTGATTCTGTTGATGTCTGCTACCCTCAGCCTGCTGCCCCAGCACACAACAGCACACATGATAGCACTGGCCACCACAGAGATGTATAAATACTGCTGTATACAAACACTGCGTTTCAAAATTGATGTATAGATTTATAGGAGAGTATTTCAAGACACAAACTTGCTAAAGTTGATTATATAAGTAGTAAAGACATGGTTGATTGTCGTAGCAGGTATTTAGCGTTGTTAGAAAATGGAAATAGTTAATGGTAAATGTGATACTGAATTTTTACGTAGAAATGCATCATCAACATTACTGAGAAAAGAAAAAAATTACTTAAAGTTAATCGTGAAAAAGATCCCCTAATGATAGACAGTTATTCATAAATTCAAAATAGAAACTTAAGATACTTCTGAGTTTATGGGCTTGGGGCAGGCGAATAGTGGGGAATGCAACTGGATAGCCAACAGAGTAAATGAGAGCAGGACTCAGAAGTGTGTATCATTTAACGCACAAGAATTCTCAGAGCATTCCAGTCTTTTGTCAATATTGTTGAAGAGTGAGAACTTATGGAATCTTATGGAACCTCCAATCTGTACAAGAGACATAATTTTCTTTGGAGTTAAAGTCCATTCTGTTTAATCCTTATACCATGGACACATGAATCTGCCAACGATTGTCAAGATTATGACTAGAAAATGTTACATTCAGTGATGACTTTATGAGGTACTGCCTGATAAAGTGCCTACTGAGTGTATGTTCATAGTCTTCCTCTGCCAATCCACTTCAAATTTCGACGTGTTGTGCATTCATAGATGCTCTCCTGCAAGCAAATGTTGTACCATGTGGTTAATTGTGTTACTGTCACTTTTCCTGTCAGCTTGAACCATTCTGGACATTCTCCTCTGACTTCTCTCATTAACAAAGCAATTTTGCCCACAGAACTGCTGCTTGGCAGACAGCAATCATCCTGCAAAGTTGTTCCTTGGTGAGAAAGCGCAAGTTTTAAAAAGAGCTCAGGGCCTTTCGGAACTTTTTGGCGGGCTGCAATCACAATGATCTCTTAGGCACACAGTAGAGGCCAATAAAAAGAAGTTATCAGAGTGGCCATTGTTGGAGCAGCAAATGTGTGAGGGGACAGTATTAGAGTGGTCATACTTTGGCTCAACAGGTTTGAGCAAGAACATGCACAGGCTAGAACTTAAGCTTGGGAAGTTAGAATTATAACAAGTGTAGGCAGGATGGTAGTTCAGGCAGTGGAATGCTTCTCCTGTGAAATGTTAGATTTCACGGTACCTGACAATTTCTCTGATGACTACATCTGCAGGAAGTACATCTAAACGCAGCTCCTGACTGACAAGGTCAGGGAACTGGAGCTGGGTGTACTGAGGATCATCAGAGAGGCTGAATAAGATGGATGATCATATAGCACCTTTAGAGATCGGGAGGTCTGATGTCGTGAGCATCACTTAGTCGTGGCTGAAAGAAGATTATAGTTCTGAGCTTAACATCCAAGGATACACCTTGTATCAAAAGGAGAGGCAGGGAGGCAGAAGGGTGGGCTGGCTCACTTGATAAAAAAATGAAATCTAATCCTTAGAAAGAGGTGACAATGGATCAGAAGATGTAGAATCCTTGCAGTTAGCATTAAGAAACTGTAAGAGTAAAACAACAAGTTGATGGGAGTTACAAGCAGTCTTCTGAATAGTGGTCAAGATGTGGGATATAAATTATCTCGGGAGATAGAAAGGTATGTAATAAGGGCAATGTTACGATAGGCATCGTGGATTTCAATATGCAAGTAGACTGGGAAAATGATATTGGTGCTGGATCCGAAGAGATGGAATTTGTAGAATGCCTATGAGGTGTTTTTTTTAGAGCAGCTTGTGGTTGAGCTGGATTGGGTGTCATGTAATAACCCAGATTTTATTAGGGAGCATAATATGATAGAATTCATCCTGCAGTTTGAAAGGGAGAATATAAAGTCAGGTGTTTCAGTGTAGCAGTTACTCTAACACATCAAGACTGCTTAGAGACTAAGCATGGGGTGGGGGGGGGGTGGGCGGAGGGGGTTGATACTGCATGATGTGCTATTCAATCCAATAACAAAGTTCCAAAGTCAAAAAATTTGTTCAATCTTTTATTAGGAAACTAGCAAAACAAAAAACTTTGGAGGAATAAAAACAAATGAAACTTAACTAGCGATATAACAAAATTAACTGTCTTGGCATATTAAGTGTACTTAAACCAAGAGTTTTTAAATGCATTCAAAAATATTTCCAATGTAGTTGTGATTATACATGTAATTAAGCAGTCTTAAGCAGTCAGCAGAAAAGATATATCCCGTGGGCCACTCTAGCTCTACCAGAGCTAGACTGACCCCAAAGACAACGCATCAATACATAACTAAACTCTTCGCTTCTTTCATGCCTCAGCCTACTGACTAACCACCAGAATAAACATAATAAATGCATAACACAAAATACAACACAGATTGAAATTAACTGCATGGCTCCTAGGATCAGAATTACAGAGGAGTAAAGGGAATTATGGAGGCAAGAGTGAGGAGCAGGCCAAAGATAAAGAAATATTCTAAAGGAAGGTTGAAGCAATTGTGGCTGACAAGACAATTCAAAGAGAGCATACAAGCAAAAGAGAGGGTATAATATAGAGGAAAAAATAGAGGGAAGTTAGAGGACTGAGAAGCTTTTAAAAACCAACAGAAGGCAACCATAAGGAGAGAAAATATGAAACATGAAGCTAAGCAAGCCAATAATATAAAAGAGGTTACCAAAAGTTTAGTTTTTCAGCTATATAAAGGGTAAAAGAGAGGTAAAGATGGACATCAAACTGCTGGAAAACGATGCTGGAGAGGTAGTAATTGGGACAAAGAAATGGCAAACAAACTTAATAAATATTTTGCATTAGTCTTCTCTGTGGAAGGCACAGGTAGTATGCCAGAAATTTGAGTATCTTGCGGCAGAAGTGAAAGTCATTGCTCGTATGAAGGAGAAGGTGCTTGGGAAGCTGAAAGGTTTAAGGTAGATAAGTCACCCTGGACCAGATGAACTATACCCTAGTGTTCTGAAAGAAATAGCTGAAGAGATTAAGGAGGCAATAGTAATGATCTTTCAAGAATCACTAGATTCTGGAATGTTTCTGGAGAACTGGAAAATAGCAAAAATTCCACTCTTTTAAAAGTAAGTGAGGCAGAAGAAAGGAACTTATAGGCCTGTTTGCCTGACTTCAGTGGTTGGGAAGAAATTGGAATCTATTATTAAGGATGAGGTTTCAGTAACTTGGAGGGACATGATAAATTAGAGAAAGTCAGCATGGTTTCCTTAAGCTGAAAGTGGATATCAGACTGACAAATCCCTTGGAATTCTTTGAGGAACTAACAGGCCGGATAGACAAAGGAGAGTCAATGAATGTTGTTTACTTGGATTTTCAGAAAGCCTTTGACAAGGTGCCGCACACACTCAATGATTCAGGAAACACACATAAGAGTTGCTGGTGAACGCAGCAAACCAGGCAGCATCTCTAGGAAGAGGTACAGTCGACATTTTGGGACTAACTGAAAGAAGAGCTAGTAAAAGATTTGAAGGTGGGAGGGGGAGGGGGAGATCCAAAATGATAGGAGAAGACAGGAGGGGGAGGGATGGAGCCAAGAGCTGGACAGGTGATTGGCAAAAGGGATATGAGAGGATCATGGGACAAGAGGTCTAGGGAGAAAGAAAAAGGGGAGGGGGGAAAAGCCTAGAGGATGGGCAAGGGGTATAGTGAGGGGGACAGAGGGAGAAAAAGGAGAGAGAGAAAAAGAATGTGTGTATATAAATAAATAATGGATGGGATACAACGGGGAGGTAGGGCATTAGCGGAACTTTGAGAAGTCAATGTTCATGCCATCAGGTTGGAGGCTACCCAGACAGAATATAAGGAGTTGTCCCTCCAACCTGAGTGTGGCTTCATCTTTACAGTAGAGGAGGCCGTGGATAGACATATCAGAATGGGAATGGGACGTGGAATTAAAATGTGAGGCCACTGGGAGATCCTGCTTTCTCTGGCGGACAGAGTGTAGGTGTCCCAGTCTGCGTCGGGTCTCGCCAATATATAGAAGGCCACATCGAGAGCACTGGAAGCAGTATATCACCCCAGCCGACTCACAGGTGAAGTGTTGCCTCACCTGGAAGGACTGTCTGGGGCCCTGAATGGTAGTGACGGAGGAAGTGTAAGGGCATATGTAGCACTTGTTCCACTTACAAGGATAAGTGCCAGGAGGGAGATCAGTGGGGAGAGATGGGGGGGAACAAATGGACAAGGGAGTCACCTAAGGAGTGATCCCTGTGGAAAGCAGAGGGGGAGGGAGGGAAAGATGTACTTAGTGGTGGGATCCCGTTGGAGGTGGCGGAAGTTACGGAGAATAACATGTTGGACCTGGAGGCTGGTGGGGTGGTAGGTGAGGACCAGGGGAACCCTATTCCTAGTGGGGTGGCGGGAGGATGGAGTGAAAGCAGATATGCGTGAAATGGGGGAGATGCGTTTGAGAGCAGAGTTGATAGTGGAGGAAGGGAAGCCCCTTTCTTTAAAAAAGGAGGACATCTCCTTCGTCCTAGAATGAAAAGCCTCATCCTGAGAGGAGATGGAGGAATTGTGAGAAGGGGATGGCATTTTTGCAAGAGACAGGGTGAGAAGAGGAATAGTCCAGATAGCTGTGAGAGTCAGTAGGCTTATAGTAGACATCAGTAGATACGCTGTCTCCAGAGATAGTGACAGAAAGATCTAGAAAGGGGAGGGAGGTGTCAGAAACGGACCAGGTAAACTTGAGGGCAGGGTGAAAGTTGGAGAAAAGTTAATGAAGTCAATGAGCTCAACATACGTGCAGGAAGCAGCACCAATGCAGTCATCGATGTAGCGAAGGAAAAGTGGGGGACAAATACCAGAATAGTTTTGGAACATAGATTGTTCCACAAATTCTTTTTTTCTCTCTCCTTTTTCTCCCTCTGTCCCCCTCACAATACCCCTTGCCCATCCTCTGGACTTTTCCGCACCTCCCCCTTTTTTTTCTCCTATGCCTCCTGTTCCATGATTCTCTCATATCCCTTTTGCCAATCACCTGTCCAGCTCTTGGCTCCATCCCTCCCCTTCCTGTCTTCTCCTATCATTTTGGACCTCCCCCTCCCCCTCCCCCTTTCAAATCTCTTACTCACTCTTCCTTCAGTTAGTCCTGATGAAGGGTCTCAGCCTGAAATGTCGACTGTACCTCTTCCTAGAGATGCTGCCTGGTCTGCTGCCTTCACCAGCAATTTTTATGTGTTCTGCTTGAAATTCCAGCATCTGCAGATTTCCTCCTGTTTGCAATGATTCAGGAACAGCTTCTTCCCCTCTGCTATCTGATTTCTAAATGGACATCGAAGCCATGAACCCTACCTCATTACTTTTTTATTTCTTTTTTTCTTACACTTCTTAATTATTTTAACTATTCATATATATATATATATATATATATATATATTTACTGCAATTCACAGTTTTTTTTCTCTATCTATTATTTGCATTGTACTGCTGTTGTAAAGTTAACGTATTTCACTACATATGCCGGTGATATTAATTTCTGCTACATATATAATCCTGCATTTATCGCTTATTATTTATTACAAAGCTATCATTAAATATATCCAAACATCAAGTAAAGCAAAGTTGATGTTTAATAGTCACATTTCACTCAGCTGTCTGTATACGGCCAGTTTAAGTTTGTACTTATCCACAATAGGATTTAAACTAAAGTTTCCCAGAGTGTGGAGGTTATCACATCACCGATACAAAACTTTGAATTACATACACAAAATGCTGGAGGAACTCAGCATGTCAGGCAGCATTAATGGAAATGAACAACCAGTTGACGTTTCATGCCGAGACCCTTCATTGGGACTGGTGTAAGGGGTTTCTTCTTTTATGTTATTGTGTAGGCTAATTAAAATGGCTTCTTTGTTATGTTAAATGCTGAGAAAGTTCTCCCGCTAGCAGTTTGTTTGGGTTATGTTATCGATAAGAGAGCAAACAAACCAATTGGGATGGATGTTATTCTTTCTAGTGTGTCTGTAAGTTATTGTGATGCGTGGGATTTTGGGGAGAAGGCGCGAAGGACAGAGAGAGAATGGACAAGGTGCTGTGAGCTGGCTAACAGGATTGGACCCCGAGCAGGAGTCTAAGGTCCAGGGTCTTCGGCGAGGAGGGGAGACGGAGACAGACTCCTGCGGAGTGTCTGGTCGACCACCGTGGTTGGTCCCAGGCAGCAGGTCGAGGTGGTCAGAGGGGATCGAATGGTGAAGACAGGATTGTTACTAGAGCTCCAACTGTTGTGCATGAAGAGATTGAACTTTGATAAGTGTGGTGCCTTTTATTTTTCTTTTATATTTTATCTCTATTAATTAAATAGTTCCCGGAATACATATAAACTGCAATCCATCTAATCGTATATGGTGCATTGTCTGTTATTTGGTGGGGTGGGGTACATCACACAGCATCCACACAAACTTAATTATCCAGTTTGATGGGGCCGAGGGCTGTTTCCCTAGACGACAGTGAGCTGAGTGACCCTGAGGCTTGCTGGGGGGCTACACTGGAAAGGAAGGGACAAAGATGCCAGAATAAAAAGGTGGGGGTAGGGAAAGGAGGATAATTAGAAGGTGGTAGGTGAGGCCAAGTTGATTGGAAAGCTAAAGGTCTGAAGAGGAAACCATCTGATAGGAGAGGGGACCATAGGAGAATGGGAAGGAGGAGAGAACCCAGGGGTGGTGATAGGCCAGTGAGAAGAGGTAAGAGGCAGAATGAGGAAAAGAAGAAGTGTGGGGAGGGAAAATCGTTTTTTACCGGAAGGAAAAATCCTTAATGTACGATGAATACAAGGGAATAACAGAGGTTAGGAAAGATGGCTTTTCTAATTATCCAGTGATCTATTCCTTTTAGAATCTTCACCTTCATTTAATTACAGGTACAATATCCCACAATGCTTTTCATTCTGTTTTTCAACTTCCATGTTAGAAACAAAGAGAAGAAAAAATCTGATAATTTACTCAATTTTAAAAGAATTAGTCCAGATTTCATGCAATTAGTGCTAGTACCAATGTCCACCATCATTACTCTGGAAATTAGAAGTGCCTCCAGGATTTATATGCCTTACTGCTTAAATACTGAAATCCAGAAGTTTTTGACGGCAATCCTCCTCCAAGCTGAACTTGGTTGCTGAACTCAACTTGATATCAACTAGGGAATTAGAAATTAGGCTAACTACCCAGCTATAATGATACAAAATATCAGGAATTTTTAAATTCTGAGATGATTCAGGAGACACTTGCTTGATTATTTGAATAGAACAGTCTGAAAACTCAGATAAATGCTTACTAATCTTTACAGGGTAATATATAACAAGGTGAGATCATAAATACTTTATGTTCATGTCAGAAAGCCTCCATCATTGGTATAAACTTTGGGATTTCTGGATGGATGAAACTCCTGAAGTTACTGTCAAGTGCAGAGCAAAATTTAAGTGATCACCTGTAATTTCACTATCGTTTCCATCATCACAAAAACCAATCCTTAACCATTAAAATCCAAGTTGCAGGAGATGATTAGTAAGTTTAAGGATGACACAAAATTTGGTAATGTTGTTGGTGAGAAAATGGTTCATGGCTACAGCAGGAAATAGATCGAGTGTAAAGTTGGGTGGAACATTTGCAGATGGAACTTAATCCTGACAACTGTGAAGTGATGCATTTTGAAGTCAAATAGGGAATGGTAGATATCAGCTACGTGCTGCCAGAGGAGTTAATGGAATCAGATACCACCAATATATTTAAGCGATCCAAACAGGCACTTGAAGGATGGAAGGATGTAGATTAATGTGGGCAAATAGGATGAGTGTGAATCGGCAAAATTAGCTCATTTTTGTGTAGCTAGTACTTTACAGTGATTCTAAAGTGATTTGCTTAAAAAGTCAACTTACTGTCTTGATATTGTAATATTTAATAACAGTTTCAATCAGCTATCTCTATCCCTATATTTAATTCGAGTGTGTTCATTTAGAAAGAAGAGGAAATTAGTTTCTTTTCTCATATCTCCATCTTGTTGGAAATTTCATGATTCTTTGTCCGATCTCAAAGCAAGCTAGTTACTTTTATTCCTCTAACAACTGCCCTAGCTGTCAAACAGCTCTAGTTTATAAAATTATTACATTTTCTACTAGCTTTAAAATTTTGGCTGATAAATGACAGTTGGTGTAACATTTGATGTGACCGTTCCACTAGAATTTGTATTGCCCTTGCTCCACATCACTAGTACACTGTCCTTCAGCATATTAAGCACTGCTCCTGTTCATTTTTTTTAAACCACCCATCACTATGCAATTGTATGGCTATCTAGTTTCTTTCTGAATGGTTTATCTGTGTTGCAGTCAATAATTCATCCTTTGACACCTCATCCATTAACTCAAGGCTCTGACCTCTCCCTCACTATGTTCCTACTTCATATCAATGACTTCCTTCATTTATTTTCCAAGCTTATCCACCCTTTTGATGATTATTTCAGTTCAGATCAATCAAGATCCTTTCGACTGTGCACCTAGAATTCTCACAATCTCCAATATCACTTCAGTATACTTACTGAATCACTGTATCTTGACTTTCTCTCATGTTAAATTTAACTGAATATTAATCGCTCTATGCCTATGCTATTCAATTCAATTCTCGAAGCGATCTACCACCATACTGACAACCCATTAAAATATTATATCATGTTTTCAATGAATTGATCATTGATTTTTCATTAAAATATACACTAATTGAATTGATATATTAGTGAAGTGTCAGCTATTGTTCCAAATGTTTATTTTTGAACCCCAAAGGTCTGGAGACTATCCCTAAGTGTTAGTTAACGAACATGGCAATGTGCAAAGATACATGACATGGCCGAGACAAGGGAGTATCATTTGTCTACTTTCACTTGTCATTTCAACCAGTCAAAAACTTGAATGAAGGATTCAAAAAATGTTCACAACACCACATCTGTGACGCGGTGATTTTTAAAGGTCAGCCTAGATCAAATAATATTAATGCAAAATAGCTTCACTACTTTTCAGTATTGCTCAATTGAAAAGAAGATGTCATGAAAAGTATTAAGCACTTCCACATGTTAATCAGTTTCGACTCAGTCCTTTACTAATTCGTCAGTTACTGCATTTGAACTCAAGTGAGTATTTGTATTTGCCATGTGGCCTTACAATGACCAGTAAGTTTAACTGACTGACCACTAGTCTGAATTTCTATTTTGACCCTGAGAAGTTCGATAACTTGACAGAAAGAAAATCTTTCTCATTAATTCACAAGTCTAACCAATACAGCATTTAAAAATTAAAGAAAAACACAGGCTGCACCTAAGTGCATATTTTTAATACAGGTACTTGTTAATATTAAATTGTAATGCTTCTGATATATGTTTAAGTTACAATGAAATAAATTTATAAATTAAAATTACACAAGTTTTGTGAATTTGCCTTAGATTAAATGGTTAATGATTTTTTTTGCCATTGTTTTAAACACGCGTATCTTTATTGAGATGAAGCTTTTTTCTACCTCTCTAGAGACAGCTAGTTTTTACTCACTAATATCATTCATATTGTGACAGAAAATAAATGCACTTGACACCAATGGATCCATAGACTAGGAAGGAATCAACAGCTTGGAAAGGAATGAAAGAAAGAGAATTAAAGTGAAAGTTAGTGACAAAAATACAGGAGACAGATTAGACAAGGAATATATCAAAACAAGAGTTATATTTTGTTTATTTTACATAAGAAACTGAAATTGGATTAGGCTAGTTTTACCCCTTGTGTTTACAGGGATAATGATTGGTTATCTACTTAGATCCTTTTTCCCATTCAACTTTCACCTTTCTTGATTCACTAACTTCTTGATCATAGCCAGTAAAATTTAAACACCATGGATTTGCAACCCATCATTTCAATTTCTTTTTTCAATTTCAAGTGGCAAACTGCTTATCCTGAGATCACGATTCATAGTTTCTACCCATCAGCTCTCAGCACCTACCATGTCAAGCCCTCAGAGAGTTTTATATATTTGAATTGGATTCCACCCCCCCACCCCACTAAAATTTTAATCTTCAGAGACTATACATAGAGTGTCTATAAAGAGTATTCACCCCACCACCTCCTTGGAAGTTGAAGTTTTATTGTTTTACAACATTGAATCACAGTGGATTTAATTTGATTTTTTTGACACTGATCAACAGAAAAATGCTCTTTCATGCCAAAGTGAAAAGAAATCTCTATAAAGTGATCTAAATTAATTCCAAATATAGAACACTAAGTAATTTAGATCACTTTGTAGAGATCTGTTTTTACTTTGATACGAAAGAGTCTTTTTCTGTTGATCAGTGGCAAAAAAGCCAAATTAAATCCACTGATTCAATGTTGTATAACAATGAAGCATGTAATCTTCCCGGGGACGGGGGGGGGGGGGTTAAATATTTTTTAGGCACTTTATGTATAGTCTTTGAAGATTATAATTTTAATGGGGTACATACAGCTCAAATACTTTTGAAGGAACACATTTCTCAGTGCAATGGTTGTTGACTGCTCTTTTGTTGGTTGACTTCTGCTGTTTTTGGTTTTGTTGTTTAATCATTTTTTTGCTTGAAATGTGATATTCAATGTATAACAAAGACATTTTTAAAATCTAAATCAAATTAAGCTGGCACATTTTAAGAGTTGGGTAGCAATTCACATTGCACGCAGAAATGTAGAGCACTGAGCTTTGAGGTTCATTATCTCTTCACAGAAAAAGGCTTCTATTAATTGTAGTCAATCATATAACTTGTCATTATTTCAAGGATGAGTCACTATGCCAAAAGTAAATGTATTGGGTAGTACAATGTTGTGGCAGGAAACATAGATGAGAAGATTGGATCTCTGTTTATTTATTCCTATCCCTAATTAATGTTTCCTTGATCACAGTTCTTCCTTTGGAAGAATAGGATCATAGTATCATCCACAGAGTTCATCCTCAAAGTGGTTTAAATTGGAGAATTTGGTTGTCAAAATAACAGTACATTCAGTACAGAATTTCAGTACAGATTCCATTACAAGTCATAGTTACAGTGATGTAAGCTGGATTAATTCTTTCTGAGGGGTATGGAGAGCTAAGGCCTAGGTGCAGGTCCGTGGGACTAAACTGAATAATACTTCGGCACAGAGAGCTAGGGCGAAGGGTATTTTTCTGTGCTGTAATGATCAATGACTATGTGGTTTTAACAGTTTATAACTTTTTACAAGTTTATCTAACTTTAAGTTCTCTGATTGAGGCATTACCATAAAAAAACTGATGTTATATATTAACAGACTTTAATAGGGATAGATTTCCTCTTGTCCTCAGCTAGCACCTCATGAGCCTCTGCATCCAACACATTCTCCACACCACTCCTCCATCTTCAACAGAATCCTACCACCAAACACATCTTTACCTTCCCTCCACTCTCCACTTTCTGCAGAAATCCCTCCACGATTCTCTTGGTTGTTCTTTCTTCCATGCTAATTTTCCTACTGGCACATATCCCTGCAAGCAACAGAAATGCTACATTTGGCCATTCACCTTCTCCCTTACCTTCATTCAGGACCCAAAACAATATTTCCAGGTGAAGTGTCTATTGTATCTGGTGCTCCCAATGTGACTTACTCAACATTGGTGAGACCCGGCATAAATTGGGGACCGCTTTGGTGTGCATTTCCACCAAACATTTTAATTCCTATTCCCAGATGAGGTCACTCTCAGGGTGGAGGAGCAACATCTTATATTCCATCTCAGTACCCTCCAACCTGATGGCATGAACATCAATTTCTCCTGGTAAATTATTTTTGCCTTTTCTCGCTATCTCTTTTTTTTAATCAGCCTTCCTTCTTCTATTCTCCACTCTGGCATCTCATCTCTTCTCACCAGCTGCCTGTCACCATCTGGTGCCCCTCCTTCTTCCCTTTCTGCCTTGGTCCCTTCTCCTCACCTATCATATGCCTTCCACTCCAGCCCTCCACCTTTCCCAGCCTCCTGGCTTCACATCACCTTTTGGCAATCATCCTTCCCTTCCCCCCAACCATTTTGTTCTGGCATCTTCCCTCTTCCTTTTCAGACCCGATGAAGGATCTCGGCCCAGAACATCGACTGCTTATTCATTTCCATAGATGCTGCTTGATCTGCTGGTTCCTCCAGCAGTTTGTGCATGTTGCTCTGGATTTCCAGCATCTGCAAAATCTCTTGTGTTTATAATGTTGTTCATGTTACTTCTATAAAGCATAATAATCCAATTAATTTATTCCCCACTTTGAATTATTCATGTCTCTCAGGTACTGCTCTGCTGATTTGTGCAAGAACATGTATTTTCTTAAGACAAAATGTTGAAGACCAATCAGGAAAGAGAAAACTGGTTCATTTTCTCTTTACTAGATAGCGTGATGTGATCAATTACAGCTCTTCTTTTACCACCATATTTTAAATAACCCAACTCAGTTCAGGCTGGCATTTGTACCTTGGATCTTCCATATATCTAATTCACACACAACTTCTAGCAATCAAGCCTGCGTTCTTTCTTCATATAGTGTATGAGTTCAGAACATTCTTTGACCATGTTTTGATCCATCTGTTCAGAAGGCAAATGTTATTGAAAGTATCAGTGAAAATTTAACATGCAAGTTAGAGCTCCCAGCATATTAACTACTCTGAAACACGCTGTTATTGATTGCCAGTCCACTAACTTAACAAAGTTCAAAGTAAATGTTATTATCACAGTACATAATATCACCATATCAAACCCTGAGATTCATTTTCTTGTGGGCATACTCAGAAACCTATAGAATTGTAACTATAACAGGATCAATGAAAGATCAACCAGCGTGCAGAAGACAACAAACTGTACAAATGTAAATATAAACAAATAGCGATAAATAACAAGACCATGAGAAAATGAGATAGAGTTGTTGAAAGTGAGATCATTGGTTGTGGGAATGTTTCAATGATGGGGTAAGTGAAGTTGAATGTAGTTGTCCCCTGATCGTTGAGGTAGTATTGTTATCCTTCCAGCATGATGTCTATGAAGGTTCTCAGTCATCCAGATCATTGTATATCATACAGCAGTAAATCAAGGCAACTGGTTTTGCTGTGTTGTCTAGAAGATGTTTCATCACTCAAGAAGATGTTTCACCGCTCATCCAAGAGGCTTCTTCAGTATTGATCCATGGTGGCCAACACAGAACAGTACTTATAGTTTGACTCGAAGCACCTATTAGAACTGTCACGGTCCGGATCGGGGTCCCTTTAAATTTATCTTGTTTATGTTACGATCTGGACCGTTGATTCCCTGTTTTCCCGTGTCCCTCGACTTTGGTGATTAGAGGCAATTAACGCTTAGCTGAACCGGTAGTTTATAGTCTCCGGCTTTTAGCCGTTCGGTGCGGGAGCGTCTGCAAGGTCATCCAAGGTACGGTGTGCCAATGTCATCTGGCCGGAGCAAGCCTAGTCTCTGCCGAAGCGAGTGCCGGTAATTCGCCTCTCCTCAGCGGGGCAACCCTGTCCAGTTACCTCGCCAAAGCGAGCCTGCGAAGTTTCCTCACCAAGGTGGGTCCATCTGTTAACCCGCCGGAGGGAATCAAAAACCACTGTCTACTGTTCCTGGGCCGAGTCGAGAGCTTGCCGCTACCCGGAGGCTCCAAGTCAAGTCCTGGCTCCGGGGGCATTCAAGTACTAAGTCATGTCCTGACCCTGGCGTTATTCAAGTACCAAGTCGAGTCCTGGTCCTGGCCGCATTCAAGTACCAAGTCAAGTCCTGTCCCTGGTGGCTTCCCAGTTCGGAGTTAAGTCCTGGCCCTGGCGGTCTGTGATTCCTGTCCTACCCCACTGTCTGAATCCCTTCTCTGCCCCTCTCACCTCTAGCCCTCATCTGCAGCCCCCGCCTGCACTTCGGTCTAGTTCTATTGCCGGAGCTATATAGGTACTGTCTGGTGTTCTTTTGTGTTGGTCTTGTCTTGTCTTGTCCTTGCCTCCATGGGGTATGTCAGGCCGTCTTGCCATTGCCCCGCGGGGGGGGGTCGTGTCTTGTCTTGACCTTGCCTCCGTGGGGTAAGTCAGGCCATCTTGCCATTGCCCCACGGGGAGTCATGTCTTGTTTTGTCTTGTCCTCGCCTGCGTGGGGTAAGTCTGGCCGTCTTGCCGTTGCCCCGCGGGGAGTCATGTCTTGTCTTGTCTTGTCCTCGCCTCTGTGGGGTAGGTCAGGTCGTCTTGCCGTTGCCCCACGGAGGGTCATGAGTCCCGGCCCTATGTCCTGTACCCAAGAGGGGGTCCCGACTCTGTGTTCTCTGTATGTGTCCATGGTTCCATGTACCTGCTCTCCCGAGACCGAGGCTCTGTGTTCCCATGTTCCTCCTCTCCCTAGCCCATGTCATGTCCATGCCTGGTTCTGGGGTCCAAGCCTGAGGCAAGACCCAGGTACTGGGTCCTTGCTGAGTCTTGGGCTCGGAGTCCATACCCTAGCCTCTTCATGTCTCCTCTAGTTCTGGGAGCCGATTCCGAGTCCTGTCCCAGCCTAGTCGTAGTCCTCAGTCCTCGTCCAGTTCGCTACTCCTGCTCCTGCCTAGCTCTCCTGATATTGAACAATAAACTAAATTTAATTAACCTCACAAGATGTGTCTTGCATTTGGGTCCACCCTTGCTCCCAATGCCCCGCCATTGTGACAAGAACATAAGTTAGGGTTATCAGAATGCTACATTACCACTCCGAGAATGTGCTCACCAACATTACAGATAAAGATAAGGAGTGCAGCTATTTGAGGGAAGGCTTGAAATGTTCAGCTACCCTGACTGTGTCTTCATCAAGACAGCAACAAAAAACAGCAGGGACATCAACCCAATGGACAGAGGTAAGGAGCAAAGCAGACAGAAAAAAAACATAGTCATCCCATATGTAGTTGTAGTTTCAGAGAAACTCAGATGGATTTTCAACAAACACCAAATCCCTTTGTGTTTCAAACCTACAAACACACTCAGACAGAAACTCATCCATGCCAAGGATCCTACACCCAAACATAAACAGAGCAATATTGTATATGCTATCTCATGCAATGAAAACTGCACGGATCTGTATATCAACAGGACAGAACAAACACTTCACAAACGGATGGCCCAATGTAGGAGAGCTAACACCTCAGGTTAAGACTCCACTGCATATCCACACTTAAAAGACAAGGGACACTCCTTTGATTTTTACAATGTGCATGTTTTGGACAGGGAGGTGAGGTGGGGTTTGAAAGAGGGGTTAAACTTTCCATCTTTGGAAAAGTTTTGAAAGAGGGGTTCCATCTTTGTCAAACAGGATAACCCATCCCTGAACAGAGGAGATGTGGTACGACACCACCTATCAGCTACTTACAATGCAGTCCTAACATTTCTACCTCAACATCTCCACAACAGTTCACACCTCCATTCATACAAAGACTAATGACCCTCTCATCACCTCTATGACTCTTAATGACCCTCATGTGATTGCTTTAAACCTTTAAACAACTCACAGAGTTTATAAGACAGAAAACTGCCCACCATGGATCAGAACTGAAGAAGCCTCTTGGATGAGTGGTGAAATGTCTTCTAGACAACACAGCAAGTCCAACCATCATGAGTAAATATTATCAGTAAATGTATAAGCTAGCTATAGCAATAAACTAATATTAAACTCTGGGATGTACAGTGCTATCTCCAAATACATCCCATCTTCATTAGGAGTCTCTTAAATTCATTTGGTATGAATTACAATCTTCCATTGAGCAACCTTTCTTTCTGAGCAATAGTAACAACAGACACCTCTCCATTTTACATCAAATTAGTTCTAGCATTTCATACATCTGTGTAACTAAAAGGCAAACAATTGCAATACTTTGCACCTAAGAAATTCTGCAAGATAATATTAAAGTTGCATTGACTTTTGTGGAAAAGTGAATGTTTATTATAATGGAATTACACAAACCTAGTTAAACATACCATTGATTCCCATAGTATCCTTGTGTCAAACGTTACAATATTTTCTTTTCCTTTTCTTCCCTCCCTGCAAAAAATGGAAGACTTGCAAGCACTGTCTTCATGAAAACAATGTTCCTTTAAATATGAAAGGTAACCAGGATCTTTTAGCATCAATCACCCTTGAAATATAGGAAAGGTGAATGGTTGGTATCTGTGCAACTATCATCATTGTATTATGTATTTTCTTTAAAATGTTATAGTGTTGGTGAGAGATTTGTTTCCCCCTTCTATCATAACAACATAATGAAACATGTTTTGTTACAACAGCCATTTCGCCTTGTTCAGTTCTTTTAAAAGTTCAAATGGATGATTGCTTTGTTCTTCCACACTGAAAAGCCATTCCTCAACAAGTGGCAACAGTTCAACTCTATGCTCCATTGAGTCTTAGTCTCGAGCCCCTCTTAATGAGTTCATTCACATTTTTCTTTACCTCATTATATCTCCACACATGATAAAACCCTTTGATGTCACTAATCTATGTTTTGCACCGCGACTCTGTCATCTGTTACAATTTTGTTGGAAGCAGTTTAAAAATGTTATTGCTCAAGTCATGAACCCTGCTTTAAAGTCAACTTAGCTTCTGCGAGTATGGAATTGCATCTGCATTTGGCTGGTATTGTTTTGCAAATTCATGCTATTGGGATGGTGAACCCTGCTAATGTTAATGAATAAAGATGATCTCTTGTGGTCAATAATTTCCTAAACAGATGGATAATTACTTATTCCACCAGACAAAGATAATTAGCCGTTGAAATTGATTCTGAACATTCCAATGTCCTGCAGTAATGATGATTTCTTTATCTTGCTCAAGGGAGAGGCCATAATTTCTCCAAGAATCCATTATGCTTATACTCCTGATGAAAAGTCAGGGCTCTGCTCAGTCTTGCTCAGGTGTCCTACACAGTTGACTGCTGTACCCTGTAGCTGTTTTAAGTAATGCTCGATCATTACATCAATAATGGAGAATCTTTAGGGAACAGCTGCACTTAAATCAATGAACCAAAGAAGAGACACAATTGGGAAGGGTCACTATTCTAGCAAGGTATAGATATTTAGCCAAATAAAAAAAAAGACAAATGAATTAAACATGGGTAATATCATACTGAATAGAGCTGAGGCATAAAATGAAGAGTAAGAACTATGAAATCATTTGTTTTTTAAAAACTTTTAGTGTTCTTAATTTCTAAAACGTGCTATGGTTTCTTATTCCGATATTTTGTTACTCATTTGGCTTTGTCTGTTTTTCATACGGCTCCAGTCAACAGCCGCTAAATTTAATTTTTTGGTGCCTGACAAAACTGGAACCAACTAAATTGTGACATTGACGATTTTGCTAGCTCAGTTTGAGTTCAAAGTTCAAAGTTCTAGATAAATTTATTACTAATACACATATGTCACCATATACAACCCTGAGATTAATTTTCTTGTGGGTATAATCAATACATCCACGGTAGAATCCGTGAAAAAATGCACAAATAAGGTGGACAATCAATGTGTAAAAGACAACAAAATGTGCAAATACAAAATCAGAGAAAAAAGAAATAATAATAATAATAAATAAATAAGGAATAAATATTGAGGACATGAGATGAAGAATCCTTGAAAGTGAGTCCATAGGTTATGGGAACAGTTCAGTGATGAGACAAGTGAAGTTGAGTGAAGTTATCCTTTTTGGTTCAATAGTCTGATGGTTGAGGGGTAATCACTGTTCCTGAACCTGGTGGTGTGAGTCCTGAGTCTCCCGTACCTTCTTCCTGATGGTAGCAGCGAGAAGAGACCATGACCTGGATGGTGGGGGTTCCTGATGATGGATGTTGCTTTCCTGTGACATCACACCTTGTAGATGTGCTCAATAGTGGAGAGGGTTTTACCAGTGATGGACTAGGCCATACCTACTACTTTTTGTAGGATTGTCTGTTCAAGGACATTGGTGTTTCCATACCAGGCTGTGATGCAGCCAGTTTCTGCCAGGTGAATAACAATAGAACAACAATTGTTCTTATCAAAATACATATTACAAGAGTCATGGTAGAATTTTTTAGATTATCCCATTCCATACAGGTCCTGGAGGTTAACTACTGAGTGTCCAATCCTATCTTTAAGGTGCATCATTGACTTTATATGTGTAAGATCAGGACATAGGCTCCTGATGTTTGGGCTCGTATTGTCGACTGTTCATTTGCTTCCATAGACGCTGCCTAACTTGCTGATTTCTCCAACATTGTAGTGTGTGTTGCTCAAGATTTCCAGCATCTACAAAATATCTTGTGTTCATTATATTTTAAAAGTTTAGTGACCATTATTTCAGGTGGATCTCCTATCTAAATGGTGAAAGAACAATGGACCACCATATGGACGAAGAGTAGAAAAGCGATAATCCTCCACTACAAGGTTGAAGGAAATATCATGTAGGTGTTGTAGTACTAAACATTAGGAGCCCTAACACCTTATTTATACATCAAACTTGAAAGAATGAAAATAGCATTTGTTTGCTAGCGCTAAATGCTAGCATTCACCTCTGCATATTTAGCTCCATTAGTAAAACCAAGTAATAGGTGATGAATACAATCTATGGCCAATATTCTTGCATTTATTTGACTCTGGTGAAGTCCAATTTCTTCACTGACCTCAGACACCAAGTATAAAATCTAGGTGTCCTCGTTCATCAGTCACTGAAAGTAAGCATGCAGGTACAGCAGACAGTGAAGAAAGCTAATGACATGTTGGCCTTCATAACAAGGGGAGTTGAGTACAAGAGCAAAGAGGTCCTTCTGCAGTTCTACAGGGCCCTGGTGAGACCACACCTGGAGAATTATGTGCAGTTTTGGTCTCCAAATTTGAGGAAGGACATTCTTGCTATTGAGGGAGTGCAGCGTAGGTTCGTGAGGTTAATTCCTGGGATGGCGGGACTGTCATATGTTGAAAGATTGGAGGGACAGGGCTTGTATACACTGGAATTTAGAAGGATGAGAGGGGATCTGTTTGAAACATATAAAATTATTAAGGGATTGGACATGCTGGAGGCGGGAAACATGTTCCCGATGTTGGGGGAGTCCAGAACCTGAGGCCACAGTTTGAGAATAAGGGCTAGGCCATTTAGAACAGAGTTGAGGAAAAACTTTTTCACGCAGAGGGTGGTGGATATGTGGAATGCTCTGCCTCAGAAGGCAGTGGAGGCCAATTCTCTGGATGCTTTCAAGAAAGAGTTAGACAGAGCTCTTAAAGATAGTGGACTCAAGAGATATGGGGAGAAGGCAGGAACGGGGTACTGATTGTGGATGATCAGCCATGATCACAGTGAATGGCGGTGCTGGCTCGAAGGGCCGAATGGCCTACTCCTGCACCTATTGTTTATTGTCTATAAAATGGTCACAGATATTGACGATACCAGATTAGACTGATAGCAAAGGAATTAACTTTGTATCTGCAGAATGAACTGGGCAATATATCTGAGCTAAACTATAGCTGGACTTAAAGTAGACATATACAAATTTTAGTCTATATATTAAAAAAAGAACGTACATTGGTTGAACCTAAAATTGAAGGTAAAATAGGCGAGGAAACTTTAATAATTTTAATATTCAACTAGTGTTGAGCAATAAGTATCATAATAAGGTAGCTAAAGTAATAGGATACTAATCAGAATATTGTTTAATAAAATTAGTGAGTGTTCTTGATCAGACAGAGTGTTGCATTTACTTCTGGTTATTGAGACCAAGGAAAGCATTCCAACTGTAGAAGGGGTATAGGGAATGTTTATTTTATTGTACCACCAACATAACTTCTTTTTACATCTTTCCTGCACCTTTTTATCATTCACCTTGTGGGATAAATTCAAACCAATCCATCCTGTACCTATGATAAAATAATTATGTTGAAGTACATAAATAAATAAAGGGAAATAAACACAGGAAGGGGGTAATAAATGATATTAAATATAGGACAAGAAGACGGTTCAAAACATTAACTAGGAAATTTGTCAGACTAAATTCTCAAAATGCAGTCTTTAATCGGCTGCATTAAGCACTGAAGGAATTAGTTCATTTGGTCATTTACACCTATTTTGTAATATTATCATTGATTCCATTAACCTTCTTGGTCCCCAGCTGCACCCAATTGTTTGGAACCTCAGTACCTATGTTACTCTTGATCAGATTTTCAGTCCTATTTCCTTTCCATTGCAAGCCCTGTCTCCTCATTGGGTTACCCAGAGACCTTTCTACATCAGCTATCAGCATCTGAAATTCTCCTGATTGCCTTTACAACCTCAGATGAGCTAATGTGAGTGTCTTCATAGAGTTATACAGCATGGAAACAGTCCCTTCAGTGCAAATTGTCCAAGCCAACTAATTTAGTCTCATTTGTTTTTATTAGGTTCACATCCTTCTAAATATATTTTATTCATGTACCTGAGCAACTGCCCTTTCATTAGTAAACTGTTGGCAGTAACATATTCACATTTTACACACTGCTTCATAGTTTATCTACTTTGTAACTTCTAATCCCATAACTCACTTCCATCCACTGTCCTTATTTACAAAACTTTCAATCTTTCTAGTTCTGGCTACTCTGCATTCTCACTTCTTCGTGCCAACTCTTACAATACTCCTCTGCCGACCAATTGGAATCCCTTCCTTAAAGTTCTTCACCTCTCTATCACCTGTGTAGAGACCTTTCTTTAAACCCACTCCTTTGACCAATGATTCCTTTCCCACACCTTTGTCAATATGCTTCTTCCTCTGCAAAATACCTTAGTACATGTATACTCACTTATGGTTTTGTATGACTGGAAGCTGCATTTTAATAGAGTATCAATGTTGTTTCAGAAAGAAAGCATCCGTATTTACACCGGACCTTTCATATCCACTGGATGTTCTGAACAGGAGTATCCATGCCTTGATGTGAAGAATGATAACTGATCAGATAATCATATTTGGAGCTGTTATCCAAGGAGGAAATTTGTTTCATGTGAACAATAAAATCACTCCAATTCACTCCGTAGATGCTGCCTGACCTCAGAAATTCCTCCAGGATTTTGTGTGTGTTATTCTAAATCAAGTAACACCTGTCTTTTTTGGGGTTTCCTGAAGAAACATAAATCGCCTCCATTTCATATTTTGTCTGAAAAACGTGGCCTTGAAAATGCAACACATCTTTAATATCACTCTGAAGTATCAGCTGAGGTGACATGTATATTTGTCAGGTAAATGAAAGAGGATCATGGAACAACATTTATGGAATGTTGTAGATTTGCAAACATTTGGACCTGCATTAACTAAAAATATGTCAAGAATGAAATAAGATACCCTATGAGCAAAAATGATATATTGGGAGTGGGAAGGGACTTCAGTCTGCAATTTCTTCGACATTCTAATAAACATTAAATTGAGGCTTTAGCATTATGCACAGGCACAGTGACCCTTATACTCTGTAAAACTGACAATCCTATGAGCAAAGAGCAAACAAAAGTTTTTTTTTACTCTATCTCAGATAATAAACCAATTTATGAACAGCGTTAAATATAGTGTTAGTTTTGATCCTGAGCACAAATGGCTCCCACTATCTAACAGTAATGTAAATTTGTGTATGAGTTTATTATTATTTCTAACCTGAACAAGCCTCTACCCTCTGTAGATTGTGATTGACCAAAATTCTTTGACTGTTTACTAACTTGTGCTAAGTTGTTTTGACCTATCGCCTTATTGATCGACATTGGCTTTGAGTGAAGGAGTTCCCCCTGACAGCCCAAATTTCAGAATCAGGTTTAATATCACTGGCATACTCTACGGCATGAAACTTGTTAACTTTGCGGTGGCAGTGCAATGCAATAAATGATAAATGTAGAAAGAAAACTGAATTACAGTAAATACATATGTGTATATTAAATAGTTAAGTTAAAATAAGTGGAGCAAAAACAGAAATAAATTTAAAAAAGTGGTGAGGTAGTGTTCATAGGTTCAATGTCCATTTAGTAATTGGATGACTGGGGGAAGAGCTGTTTCTGAATTGCTGAGTGTGTGCCTTCAGGCTTCGGTACCTCTTCCCTGATGGTAAGAATGAGAAGAGGGCATGTGCTAGGTGGAGGGGGTCCTTAATGATGGACACCACCTTCCGAAGGCACTGCTCCTTGAAGTTGTCCTGGATACCACAAAGCTAGTACCCTTGCTGGAGCTGACTAATTTTACACCTTTCTGCAACTTAATTTGATCCTGTGCAGTAGCCTACTCCTCCACCTATCCCCCTCGCCAACCAGGTGGTGATGCAGCCAATCAGAATGCTCTCCACAGTACATCTGCAAAAGGTTTCGAGTGTTTTAGGTGACAAAACCAAATCTCCTCAAACTCCTAATGACATATAGCCACTGTCTTGCCTTTTTCATAGTTGTATCAACACGTTGCATCTCGATTAGTTCCTCAGAGATATTGATACCCAGGAACATGAAATTGCTCACTCTTTCCACTTCAGATCCCTCTATGAGGATTGGTTTGTGTTCCCTCATTCTATCCTTTCTGAAGTCCACAATCAGCTCTTTGAGTGCAAGGTTGAGTGCAAGGTTGTTGCTATGACACCACTCAACTAGCTGTTACATCTCGCTCCTTTATGCCCTCTCAAAGCCATCTGAAATTCTGCCAACAATGGTTGCATTGTTAGCAAATTTATAGATGATATTTGAGATGTGCCTAGCCACACAGTCATGGGTATACACTGGGGAGGTTATTTCCAATCCGCACAGATGGTGGTCTTCCGGTTAGGAAGTTGAGGAACCAGTTGCAGAAGGAGGTACAGAGGCCCAGGTTCAGTCACCTTTTGATCAGGATTGTAGGAATGATGGTGTTATATGCTGACCTATAGTCAATGAACAGCATCCTGACGTAGATATTTCTATTGTCCAGGTGATTCAAGGTGGTGTGGAGAGCTGTGGAGAGCTTGAGAGTGTATCTTCCATAGAACTTTGTGGCGAAGGGCAAATTCCAGAGGGTCCAGGTCCTGACTGAGACAGGAGCTGATTCTGGCCATTACCAACTTCACAAAGCATTTCATCATCATAGGGGTGAGAGCTACTTCTTGATAGTCATTAAGGCAGCTTACACTGCTCTTCTTCGGCACTGGTGTAATTGTTGCCCTGTTGAAACAGGTGGGAACGTGGGACCGTAGCAATGATTGAAAATGTCTTTGAATGCAAGTTTTCTTACCATATGCTCCATCAGGGCCTGCTGCCTTGAGAGGGTTCACCCACCTGAAAGACAGCCTGATGACAGTTTCCGAGACCGAGATCACAGGGTCACTGCATTCTGCAGGGATCCTCATAGCTGTAGTTTTATTCTCCCTTTCAAAGCGAGCAATAAATGATGTTGAGCTCATCTGGAAATGAAGCATCACTATCATTCATGATGTTCAGTTTTTCTTTGTAGGAAATAATGGCTTGCAAACCCTCCCAGAATTGAAGTGCATCCGATGACAGCTCTAACCTCTCTCAGAGTTGTTTCTTAGCCCTTGAAATAGCCCTCTGCAAGTCATACCTAATTTTTTTTTTCCATACAGACCTGGGTTGCCAGACTTAAATGCTGCAGATCTAGCCCTCAGCAGACTAGGAACCTCTGATTTCAACCACAGCTTTTGGTTTGGGAAGCTGACAGTAAGTTTTTGTAGGCACACACTCATCCACACGGGTTTTAATGAAGTTGGTGACAACTGCGGCATACTCATCCAGACCGGAAGATGAATCCCTGAATACAGTCGAGTCCTCCAATTCAAAGCTGTCTTGGAAGTGCTTCTGTGCCTGTATGGTCCATACCTTCTTGGTCCTCACTGCTGGTGCTGTGGTCTTCAAACTCTGCCTCTACTCAGGGAATAGATCAGCCAGGTGATCAGAGTTCTTTTTCTTATCCAAAGATTATTCTTCCTAATTGAAATGAATGAGGATGAGAATGGAAGGCAAGTGGATGCTCAGAGCTGTCTGCTTGCTGTTGACAGGTCTCCCTATCCCTCTCACTCTTTGCTGTTGGAGGAAAGTGCAGGAGTCTAGTCAAATCCAGTCACTTTTTAATGTCATTTTAACCATAACAGCTGGTACAGTACACAGTAAAAACAAGGCAATGTTTTTCAGGACCATGGTGCTACATGAAACAATACAAAAACTACATTGAAGTACATAAAACATCACAAAAACTACACCAGACTACAGACCTACCCAGGACTGCATAAAGTGCACAAAACAGTGCAGGCATTACAATAAATAATAAACAAGACAATAGGCACAGTAGAGGGCAGTAGGTTGGTGTCAGTCCAGGCTCTGGGTATTGAAGAGTCTGATGGCTTGGGGGAAGAAACTATTACATAGTCTGGTCATGAGAGCCCAAATGCTTTGGTGCCTTTTGCCAGATGGCAGGAGGGAGAAGAGTTTGTAAGAGGGGTGCGTAGGGTCCTTCGTAATGCTGTTTGCTTTATGGATGCAGCATGTGGTGTAAATGTCTGTAATGGCGGGAAGAGAGACCCAGACGATCTTCTCAGCTGACCTCACTATCCGCTGCAGGGTCTTGTGATCCGAGATGGTGCAATTTCCGAACCAGGCAGTGATGCAGCTGCTCAGGATGCTCTCAACACAACCTCTGCAGAATGTGGTGAGGATAAAGGGTGGGAGATGGACTTTTCTCAGCCTTCGCAGAAAGTAGAGAGACACTGCTGGGCTTTCTTTGCTATGGAGCTGGTGTTGCGGGACCAGGTGAGATTCTCCACCAGGTGAACACCAAGAAATTTGGTGCTCTTAACGATCTCTATGGAGGAGTCATCGATATCCAGCGGAGAGTGGTCGCTCCGTGTCCTCCTGAAGTCAACAACCATCTCTTTTGTTTTGCTCACATTCAGAGACAGGTTGTTGGGCCAGATTTGACTGGCAGTGTTTGTGGATCGAAGCATTGAACCAGAGGGGATATCTTCACTCACCTCAACACTGAACTGTTCTCACACCCAATGGACTCACTTTTAAAGTCCCTGCATCTCTTGTTCTCAATATTTATTGCTTATGTATTTATTTTTATTTTCTTTTTGTATTTACAGTTTGTTGTCTTTTTCACACTGGTTGTTGGTCCATCTTGTTGTATATGATCTTTCATTGATTCTATTGTGTTTTTCTGTACTTACTGTGAATACAGTAAACAGTCAATGTTTTGGGCCGAGTCCTTTCATTAGGATTAATAAAGGGTTCCAGCCTGAAAGGTCGACTGTTTACTCTTTTCAATAGATGCTGCCTGGCCTGCTGAGTTCCTCCAGCATTTTGTGTGTGTTGCTCGGATTTCCAGCATCTGCAGATTTTCATAAAATCCTCCAGTGGGATCATAGGAGGTATAAATGTTTATGCACTGCATATGTAGGATGGTATGCAAGTTAAATATTACCTTTCCTGCTGGAGGACCATCACAGTCCTGGGAAGCACACCATGTCACAGGAATGCTAAACTATGGACTTTCAGCAGATAATGTAGCACTGGTTCCTCAGCACTGGAATGAAATGTAAACCTCCATTAATAGAGAATTTAAATACAGGAAGATAATTATCTTACTACATATATACTGTATATGGCCTCAGTGAGTCTATATTGTGGATATTGTGAGCAACTTTGTACTTTGTATTTATTAAATGAAATATATGCTTTAGAGATAATGATGAAAATTTCACGAGGCTGGTTCTAAAGATGGTGTGTTTGCCTTATGAGGGGACATTGAAAGGATGAAATTTCTATTTTTTTTTGTCTGGTAGGTGGTAGCCATGAAACTTTCAAAGCTCATACTGGTAAGCGGGAAAGCTGTTGCCTCTGCCTGGAACCAGGGTTATAATTTCAAAATAAGGAGTGGGGTATGTAGGGCCAGGACGAGGAGACAATCCTTCATTCTGAGTGTAATGAACTTTGGAATTCTTTACCCAAGAGGGTTGTGGAGATTCAGTCATTGAGTTCACTGTAAATAGAGACTGGATATCCAGGGAGTTAGAAGACAAACTGGAGAATGGAACTGAGGTAGGAGATCAATCAAGATCATGATGAATGGCAAAATGTGCTCAAAGGACCATGTAGACTGGTCATGTTCCAAAGTGCTATGATATTAGGTAATACCCGTAATGCAAGGTTGCATGGGGAATGGCACCATCTCGTATGTCCTAAGATTTAAATTATACTGAAGAGCATGGCGACTCATGTTTGGAAACCTCCAGTCAGATTTCTGGAGAGATCATCTGGGGAAAAAAGCTGATTTTCAATTTCAGATTCATAAAATAATTACAACACCATTCACCCATCATGTCTATGCCAGTTGAAGGGTATACATGTTACAATCCTACCCACCCCTGCAGGTCACGGATTTTCAAGTTACATTGAAGTACAGATCATACAGATCAAGTACAGGTTACATCAGGGTTACGTTCCTGTGAATTGTTTGTAACCTGAACAGTTCACAAGTCAGAAATGTGGCTGTGAACCATGTTCCCTCCAGGCTGAAGCCCACAGTAGCTGGCAAATCTATTCTGCCTGTCTCCCAAATGCCTGCCTGTATGTAAAGTTTGTACAAAGGATGGGCATTTATAAGCTGGCGGGGAACATCTACTTTTTTTTAAAAAAAGAAAAATTCCACATGCCAAAAAACAGTACTATGGAGTTGAATATCCAGGCAAGTCTGTTTTAAAGTTCTTGTAAAGTAAGTAATCTCTCATTTGTTCACATTTCTGATTAGGAACATTTAAGGATTATATTTCCAGAGACATTCTTCTTTTCATTTATTTGAACTTTGGCAGAGGCTTGAAATTTCAATGAGGATGTATCAGGAAACCCTGCAAAATACACTCCATTGTTCTGATGTTGTCTAAGTGCGAACAGGAGCACAGAATGGAGTTTCTCAGCCATAAAACAAGTCATGGAAAACTTAAGCCCAGCAATTTGATAGCATTAACAATTTTAAATTTCAAACATGTATGAGCTTTTCATGATGTCATTTGTTCTTTAACTCTAGTTTTATTTAAACTAACTAGAAAGTGTTATTTGCATTATTTAAAACTGCATATTTTATTAGTAGATTTATTAAGCTTCCCTGTAGCCTACACATACTAAATAATAGGTATATATTTTTTTTCAGATAGCATGAACTGAAATTTTAATAAAAAACAGAAAACCAAGGACGGAACTTTGTCAAAATAGTTGTGCCTTAACTGCTAACATATGGCATAAACAGAAAATATGATGAGGAACTACAGGATATGATTTAGTTTCTATTCCTGACATTCACCATGATTCACTCAAAGTTATCACTCATGAGTTAGAGGTCAGTCCATCTGTGGAATATAAACTATACCCATGGGTTCTCATAATATCTCTTTCATTTCCAGTCTGACATAAATGCATGTTGAGCAACAAAAAAATAAAAGCATTTTACTAATGTGACTTATTTAAATGAGTTCAGCCATGAATAACTGATAGGTTCATCAGCTGTTGCTTTTCAATTAGAGTGGTGCTTATTGTGCGGATGGTGTGAAGCACTAGTAATTACTGGAAGTGGTATTTTATTGCTAGCTATGGTAGATCCCAGTGAGTGCTCAAACTCCTTGCAGAGTGATTCAGTCTTACCTCATTTGTTTCTACTGCACACATTGTTCAAACTTTCAAAGCACACACATATTTTCTTAATTGCAACTAGAGGCATTGGTTTAGTGTGGCATCATTATTGATAAAGGACAGGAGTTTGCAGACTGAATAATTCACCTTGCAGTATTTTTCTCAGATCACTGGCCTTGCATTTTCATGCTTGGATAGATTACAAACACAGCAGTGATGACCTGCTCTACAATACACTGCACTATTCATTTTCTGAGTCCCTCACACAGACTTACTGTGAAAACCAAGATCATCAGAATAAAGTCAGGGTTATTCCTCCCCTCCACCCCCTGTCTCATCCCCCCAGCATCATAATAGTCTTCAAAATATATTTCTGCCCATGGTTTTACTTGGCTGTTCAATGAAGGCCAGCAGAGGTCAGGACTCATGTCCATCAAAGCCGTGTTACCCCTAGGCAAAGTCCTGTCCCTAGACTTCTTCCACAAACCTCTTACAGAAAAATGCAAATTGCATCATTAATCTTTGTAAATGTGTCTGCATTAAGCGTTTCCTTTGTCTATGAAATGGCAAAGTTCTGTCTAATGTTGTATTGGATACAAGTGAGCATTAAACAAACACATCACAAGACTTAGACGGAGAACAGATACCTTTCTCTAAGCTAACATGGCTGTAGATAAAATACCCCCAATATTTCTACTAATAAGAGCAAAAAAAAAATCAAGCTAGCTTTACAGTTAATTTGAGTAACTCCAGCTTCATGAAACTGTTATTTTGAATTAAATAAATCCAGGAAAAAAATTGCACAGAATCTACACTTCGGAAATTTGATTAATCAATCCTGCAAAAAGTGACAGGATAAAAGAGTTCACATCAATGGATCACTGAGGAATCAATTCTTGTTCAGAACTGTTACATGTCTGGTAAAAATTATAAACCATCTGATAAAATGACATGATTTGGGAGGTAAACTTAAGCCACTATCATAGAACCAGACAAATATGGGAATGGATGGTTCACACAAGGAGGCAGATGGGAGTCCTGATGAAATATCTAATACAGAGAGCACACTTGTTATTTGACAATATTGTGGTGCATTAAGGAATTCAAACCAACCCTTACATGACTGAGAGTTCAGAGAGAAGATTGCCACTCCAAAAAAGTGAGCGGGAGAAATTTTCAACTCCAATAAACCACTAATGAGGTTGCAGATGGCAGCCTTTCTCTAGCCATTTTATCTTTGGGACCAGAATTTGAATCAAAAGCACAGAAGTGAAATGCTTATTGGTATTTGAAGATAGAAGTCACTCACGAGAATGGCATAGTAAACTCCATTATGCAGAGTCCTAGAATCACCTGTGATCCCCTTTGAAGACACAGGTAAGAACACAAAAGTCCTAATATTTTCCAGCTGCACCAACCAGAGGTACAGACCACACATGGCAGCCAGGGCTCAGTTGCAGCTGTCTTATCTTTACATTTGAAAGCTGTGGGCTCTCATCCCACTCCTGAACTTTGAGATCAGCTCCACAGCAATATTGTTTTTTTGGGTGAGTGTTATACAGTGGCCTCTATCTACACTCAGGGGAGAAAAGCAATGGTGTCACTGGCATTTGTGGCAAACCTTACCTCTGTATTAATTCAACTGAAAAATGGTGTATTTATTTATTTATTTAGAGCTACAGTGCAGAATAGGTCCATGCAGACCTTTGAGCCACGTTGCCCAGCACCCCCGACAACCGTGATTTAACCCTCATCTAATTACAGGACATATGACCAGTTAACCTACTCAGTACATCTTTGGACTGTGGGTGACAAAACTGGAGCACCCACAGAAAATCCTCACATTTCATGAGGAGGACGTACAGGTGCGAGAATTGACCTCTGACATCTGAGCTGTCATGATGTTGCGCTGACTGTTACACTATTGTTAGCAGCAGAAAAGTGGCAGCCGTTGCCACTGATCTAAAAGAACTGTTTATAAACAAAGAACCTACCTTTGAGACATAGGTTTCCCCGTTTCTAACAATGGATGATGTATATGGTGCAGCTGCAAAGGATCACAGGTGTAATGTCAAACAGGATGAATAACCATCATTTTAAATAATACCCAGTGATTGCTAACCAGGAAGGAGAAATAATTTGGCAAATATTTTATGAATTTTACATACTAAATATAGATCGGAAAATAAACATAAAAGGAAAGAAAAGCATAAGGAACATTAATAAATTTAAAATACTTAGAATAGAATAGAATAGAATAGAATAGAAAAAACCTACAGCACAATACAGGCCCTTCAGCCCACAAAGCTGTGCCGAGCAAGTCCGTACCTTAGAACTGCCTCGGCTTACCCATAGCCGCCTATTTTTCTTATATTTTAAAATCCATTATATATTGAAATGTAAATCAGAGTGAATTTTAATTTGCATGCATTTAATTAACATTACTAGGACAGTTTCAAGGGCTTGCAAGTAATTAAGACTCTGTATACCTTTAGAAATTTACTTGGATCTTATGCATCCCACAATATTTTAGACCACTTGGACAACAGTGAGAGCTACATAAGGCTGCTGTTTATTGATCGCAGCTCAGCGTTCAATGCCATCATCCCCTCAGTACTAATCAACAAGCTCCAAAATCTGGGCCTTTGTACTTCCCTCTGCAACTTCAACTGGATTCCTGACTTCCTCATCGGGAGACCACAGTCAGTGTGGATTGGTAATACTATTTCTATTTCTTCCTTGCTGACAGTCAACATAGGCACATCCCAACGATGCATGCTTAGCCTACTGCTCTACTCTCTCTACATCCATGACTATGTGGCTAGGCATCTATGAATTTCTTGATGACACAACTGTTGTGGTCAGAATCTCAGATGTTCATGAGGAGGTGGACAGGAGTAAGATTGGCTAGTTGAGTGGTGTCACAGCAACAGCCTTGCACTCAGTGTCAGTATGACCAAGGAATTGATTGTGGACTTCAGGATGAGGAAGTCAAGGGAACACACATCAGTCCTCATCAAAGGTTCAGCAGTGGAAAGGGTGAGTAACTTCAAGTTCCTGGGAGTCAACATCTTTGAAGATCGATCCTGGACCCAATATATTGATCCTATTGCGAAGAATGCATGCCACTGGCTATATTTCATTAGAAATTTGAGGAGATTTGATTTGTCATCAAAGATACTTGCAAACTTCTACGGATGTACTGTGTGGAGCATTCTAGCTGGTTGGTTGCAGCACCATCTGCTATGGAGGGGCCACTGCATTGTTATGACACGAACCCAACCACGTCAGCTTTCAGGATTTAGATGCTCCAACCCTCAGGAATATGGGTAGCTAGCTAGGCCCTTTTAAAGATTCCGGCCAACCCACTAATTGGCGGCCACGTTTGGCACCAGGATTGAACATCTAAAGAGCACCTGAATTGAGGTCTGGTGCTCAATTGTCAGCTCAGTTTTGGATTCTCGTCTAGCATCTAGTTTAGAATACCGGGTTTGTTTCAATCTTGTATTGTGCCTCGATTCTAGTCTGGGGTACTCCAGCATGTGGGTCCTAACCATCCTCTCCTAGGTCACTGGTCACAGTATGATTGAGCAAACATGAAACCAGCAGGATATTGGAGCTTTTCATCAGCTGTGACCCCAGCCACAGCTAGAAAATTTCAAGACTGAGCCTGGGTATACAGGGTCTCCAGGTCGCTGAGTGCCAACTGTCACAGGGAGGAAGCAAGAATAGCTCGGGTGGGGCTGTCCATCACTCTGCAGAGCCAGTCCATCTTCCAACCCCGGAGAGGTTCGGTGGTGACCAGTGCTCTTGCTGCGGATTCTTTACTCAATGTTTGAACTCCAGCTGGCCTGGTTCCCTATGGAGCACACAGAAAGGTGGCCTCCATGATCTCTCTCCTGATCAGGGAAGCCCTGGCCTGTGGCACCATGCATTGGGAGTGAAGGTTGGAGATTTGCGTGGATTCAGAGGAATTCATGGCTGCCATGGGGAGGGTGTTCCATTACCCTGCTGGAGCTAACTGAGCCTCAGACCGTCTGATGATCGTGTGACTGGGCAGTTGGTCGGCAGCCGATTATGCCCTTGAGTTTTGGACTTTGGCTCAAGAGAGTGGCTGAAACAGGGTGGCCTTGGTCACTTTGTACCAGCTTAGACTCTGAGGCAAACTAAAGGATGCCCTTGCCTTGGGAGGGCAGGTAGAGGACATAGAGGCTCTGATTGATCAGTCTCTCTGCCTTGATAATCTCTTGGTGGAGCGAGACTGGGACTGCCTCAAGAAGTCAAAGAAGGCTAGTGTAAATCAGGCCCCAATGCACCGCAGTTCCACGCCCCGACCTCACACAATGGCCAGCCTGTCTCCCACTTAGGATCCTGTCAAGCCCATGCAAATCGGCAGCATAAGGATCTCCGCTGATTAGAGGTTCTGGTGCGGAGTCCAGGTTGCTGCTATTACTGTGGGGTCACCAGCGGGCTAAATGTTGGAAGTTTCAGCCATTGGGAGAACTGTTAAGACAGTCTGGTGTCAGATGGACTGCGATAGTAGCAGCCACTACTCGCAACCTCACGGATTTTGGTGTCATGCTGAGAGCGGAGATCTCCTGGAATAAGAACCGACGAGAGGAGAATGCTTTTTTGGATTCTGGGGCTGCTGGAAATTTTCTGGACTTGGGGACTGCCCATCTCTTAACATACCACTGCAAGAGTATGCCCATGACTGCAACTGTCCTGGATGGTCGTCTGCTTGATTCTGGTCAGATCAGGCAGCAGATATTGGTCTTGCAGAAGAGGGTAGAGGATCATGCGGAGGACATTAGTTTCTTTATCACTGAGTCTCCTCGCATACCCCTGATCCTCAGGCACCCTTGGCTGTCCCAGCATAACCCTTTCATGAACTAGAAGGAAGAGAGGATGGTCCAGTCGCTGCAAGAAGGTATGTTTTTGGCTTAGTGTTCCAACCCTCAGACACTCCCAAGACCAGCAGCCAACAAGGGGGAAGACTTCTGTTTGGGTAACCTGGAGCCTTCAGAAAACCCAGTCCTGCCTTCAAGGGCAGACAAGAGGGCCAGTGCAAGTCCTGACCCTGTCCAGTCAGGGGTGCGCTGGAACTAATGGGAGAGGATCTCTAGTTCAGGAGCAAGCCAAAGATGTGCCCAAGCTATCTGGAACTCTAGCAGCTAAGCCAAAGGGCCCCAGTTGCCAGGTTCCACCTAATGAGAAGGCTCCAAAATGGAGGTGCTTGGAACCAAGTCCCAGAAGCACCGGATCCATTTGCCCCACCTCACTGCCAATGACTGAGGACACAGACGAGGATCTGACCTCTGCTTTCACTGAAGACTCTTATGAACTTATGGAGGAGACACTACATAAGGAGCCTTAGGAGTCATTCTCAGAGGAAGTTTTGGAGTTAATTGCAGCATCCAAGCTGTTGGAATCCATTCCATCTTTAAGGATTTTTGAAGAGGTCTTCAGCAATGAAAGGCCTCGACTCTTCCCTGCACTGACCCTATAACTGTGCTATAGATCTACTGCCTGGTACTTGTCCTCCATGGATTAATTATACGTGCTCTCAGGCCCAGAAAGAAGCACCATGGAGGAGAATATAAAGAAAGGCTCCTGCCTGGCACTCATTCGGCCCTCTACCTCTCCAGCTGGTGCTGGCTTCTGCTTTTACAGAAAAAGGTTGGGAGCCTGTGGCCATGCATTGATTATAGAGGGCTGAATCACAAAATGGTCAAGAATCACTACGCGCTTCCACTCCTGAACACTGTCTTGGAGATTCTCCAAGGGGCAAGAGTATTCTCGAAGCTCGACTCATGGAGTGTGTTCAATCTGGTCCCATAAAGGAGGGCAATGAGTGGAAGACTGAAATCAACACACCGAGAGGACACTGAGTACCTGGTCATGCCCTTCAGCCTTGCAAATGTGCCTGCAGTTTTCCAGGCCTTTACAAACAACGAGCTCTGTGATGCTTTCCATAAGTACACCTTCATCTATATGGATGACATCCTAATTTTCTTGAAGACCATGTAGGAGCACATTGCTCACATCAGAGATATCCTAAAGTGATATTTTAACCTGGACTCTACGTCAAGCTGGAGAAGTCTGAATTTCGCGTAACCATCTTTTCATTTTTGGGTTTCATCACCTCTAACGGCAAACTCAAGATGGACCCGAGTAACACACAGGCAGTCGGAGAATTGCCACTAGCATCCAGAGTGAAACAAGTACAACAATTCCTGGGATTTGCCAACTTCTACCAAAAGTTCATTAGAAACTTCAGCTCAGTGGCTAACAGTACTAACCAAGAGATCCACGGGCCCTTTTGTTTGGACTACCGAAGCAGAGGCTGGTTTTACAGAGCTCAAACAATTGTTCACGACAGCTCCCATTGTGTTTGCACCTAACTAGGACCTTCCCTTCATCGTGGAGGTGGATGCCTCAGACATCGGACTGGGTGCAGTGTTGTCTCAATGGACAGCTTTGGACAATAAATGCATCCATGTGTTCTCTTCCAGGTGGATAACCCCAGCAGAGATGAACTACAACATTGGGAGTAGAGAGCTGCTCACAGTCCAGTTGGCTTTGGGTGAATGGCAACCTTGGCTGGAGGGGCCCAAGAACCCTTTTATCATATGGACAGACCATAAGAACCTAATTTATATTCGGGAGGCCAAGAGACTGAATTCCAGGCAGGCCAGGTGGTCTCTTTAACTGCTTCAATTTCATTTTGACCTATTGACTGGGGTCAAAGAATAAAAAACCGGATGACTTGTCCTGTCAGTTCGATGAACCTGAATAAGGGGAGTAGCCAAACCCCACTATGCCCCAAGCCAAGGTGATAGCGCCAATTCATTGGGAACTGAAACACTCATTTGCAAGGCACAGGTGTAAGGCGTGATTCCTAGTTCCTAGTTCCGTCTGGTCTCAGGTTCATCAATGGGGACATACATCGAGAATGATGCTCACCCAGGCATTGCCAGGACCCTTGAGATCATTAAGAGAAGATACTGGTGGCCTCAGATGGTGAGGGAGGTTCACCAACATGATCTGGCATATGAGGTGAGTGCCAGGATCAAGGAGCCCCGCACCCAACCTCATGGGCTCCTTCACCCTCTGCCTTATCTGGACAGACCATGGGTGCACGGCTCCATAGTAATAGAGCTTTGACCAGTGACCAATCCAGACATCGGAAGTTTGGAAAGGAGGGGACTTCAGTCAGGTCCACTGCCCAAGGATAAAAGGCGGGAGCTGGTCGTGGCAGCTTAGTAGAGCTTTGACCAGCGACCAATCAGCATTTGGGATTGATTAGTAAGAGCAACTTAAAGGGGCAAGTGCAGCGGCCATCATCAGAGTGGACATAGTCAGAGTGGTGATCTTATGGCTTCAGCTCTTTGGGGCTTCAGCAAAGAATGGCTTCACTCAGGCTACGTTCACACTAGACCGGATAAATCCGTAACCGAAGCTTTTTCTCTTCGTTTTGACCCTCCGTCCACACTGAAACGGCACTTTCCTCCCCCAAAAATGGAGATTTTCAGAAACGCTCTCCAGGGTGAATAAATCTGAAAACGCCTAATAATGCCTAATAACGCCTAATATAATAACGCCTAGTGTGTACGGGGTGTGGGAAGGCAGAGAGACCTCCTATGTCCCTGACAACCACAACTGCGAGAAGTGCATCCAGCTGCAATGTCTAACAAACCATGTTAAGGAGTTGGAGCTGGAACTGGATGAACTCTGGGTCATTCTGGAGCGATAGGTGGGTCATATGGACAGGTAGTTACACCCAGGATGCAGGGCACAGAAAACTGGGTGACAATCAGGAAAGGTAAAGGGGTTAAGGAGCCTGTGCAGAGTATCCCTATTGCTCAACAACAGGTATATCACTTTGGATACTGTCCGGGGGTGGGGGGCCTAGCTGAGGAAACTCACAGTGGTCCAGTCTCTGGTACTGAGTCTGCATCTGTAACTCAGAAAGGAAGGGGGAGGAGGAGAGGTACACTGTGGTGATGGGGGATTTGGTAGTAAGGGGATTGGAGAGGAGGCTCTGTGAGTGAGAACGAGATTCCTTGATGGTATAATGCCTGGCTGCAAGGTTCCAGGATATCTCGAATCAAGTCCTCGGCATTCTTAAATGGGAAGGTGAACAGCCAGAAGTCATGATCCATGTAGGTACTAATGACGTAGGTAGGACAAGTGACAAGGTTCTGCAGAGGGAGTTAGGTGCAATGTTAAAGGGTAGGACTTCCATGGCTGTGATCTCAGGATTGCTATCCATGCCACATGCTAGTGAGGCTAGAACTAGGAAAATTATACAGTTTAATACATGGCTAAGGAGTTGGTGTAGGAGGGAGGGCATCAGATCTCTGGATCATTGAGCTTTCTTCCAGAGAAGGTGGAACCCTTACAGAAAGAACGGCTTGCACCTGAAATGGAGTGGGACTAATATTCTAGTGGGAAGGTTTGTCAATACTGCATGGTAGGGTTTAAACTAGAGTTGCTGGGGGATAGGAACCAGAGTGCCAGAATAATTAATAGAGTGGTTGTGGAGGCAGATGTCGGTAAGACCTCGGACAAAGTTAGGAATCAAAAGGTTGAACATGGTGCGACTAGTGTCCTGAGCTGCCTATTTCTAAATGCAAGAAGTATGGTAGGAAAGGCAGGTAATAGAGCTGAAGATGAGGTAGCTGGTTTACAAACAAAGGCACTGTGTAGTGAGAAGAACCTATTGATAGGGCAAAATTGCAGTCAACAGGATGAGTTGCAATGTAAAAGGCAGACAAAATCAAAAATAGTGAATACAGGACTGCAGGTGTTCTATCTGAATGTGCACAGTACATGAAATAAGGTGGATGAACTTGCAGCACAGTTGCAAATTGATAGGAATGATGTTGTTGGCATCACCGAACCATGGCTGAAAGATCATAGCTAAGAGCTTAATGTCCAAGGATACACATTGTATCGAAAGGACAGGGAGGAAGGCAGAGGGGCGGTATTGTCCTGTTGATAAAAAATGAAATCAAATCATTAGGAAGAGATGGCATAGGATCAGAAGGTGTTGAATCATTGTGGATAGAGCTAAGGTAAAAAGACCCTGATGGGTACACAGACCCCCAAACAGTAGTAAGGATATGTCATGCAAATTACAATGGGAGATAGAAAATACATGCCAAAAGAGCAATGTTACTATAGGCAAGGGGGACTTCAACATGCTGGTAGATTGGAAAAATAACGTTGGTGCTGGATTACATCAGGGGAATTTCTAGAATGCCTGCAAGATGGCTTTCTAAAGCAGCTTGTGGTTGAGCCCACTAGAGGATCAGCTATTCTGGATTGGGTGTTGTGCAATGAACCAGAATAAACTAGAGAGCTTAAGATAAAAGAACCCTCAGGGAAAAGTGATCATAATATGATCGAATTCACTCTGAAATTTGAGAAGGAGAAGTTAAAGTCATATGTATCAGTATTACAGTGGAGTAAAGGGATTTACAGATGAATGAGAGAAGAGATGCCCAGAATTGATTGGAAAAGAATATCGGCAGGGATGATGGCAGGGCAGCAATGGCTGGAATTTCCGAAGCAATTCGGAAGGCACAGAATACAATATATACATCCCAAAGAGGAAGAAGTATTCTACAGGCAAGATGACACAACCATGGCTAACAAGAGAAGTCAAAGCCAATATAAAAGCCGAAGAAAGGACATATAATAGAGCAAAAATTAGTAGGAAGTTAGATGATTGGGAAGTTTTTAAAAAACAACAGAAGGCAACTAAAAGTCATTAAGAAAGTAAAGATAAAATATGAATGTAAACTAGCTAATAATATTAAAGAGGATATGAAATGTTTCTTCAGATAGATAAAATGTAAAAGAGAGTTGAGAGTAGATATTAGATTGCTGGAAAATGATGCTGGAGAGGTAGTAATGGGGGACATCGAAATAGTGGATGAACTGAATAAGTATTTTGCATCAGTCCTCAGTGTGGAAGACACTAGTGGTAAGGTGGTGTCAGGGGCAAGAATTATATGAAATTACCATAACTAGAGAGAAGGTTCTTTGGAAACTGAAAAGTCAGAAAGTAGATACATCACCTGTACCAGATGGTATGCACACCAGAGTTCTGAATGAGGTGGTTGAAAAGATCGTGGAGGCATTAGTAATGATCTTCCAAGAATCACGAGATTCTGGAAAGAGTATGGAAGACTGGAAAATTGCAAATGTCACTCCACTCTTCAAGAAGCGAGAAAGGTAGAAAAAAGGAAATTATAGGCCATTTAGCCTGACTTCAGTGGTTGCAATGATGTTGGAATCGATTATTAAGGATGAGGTCTCAGGGTACTTGGAGGCATATGATAAAATAGGTCATGGTCAGTGTGGTTTCCTCAAGTGGAAATCATGCCTGACAAATTTGTCGGAATTCTCTGAAGTAACAAGCAGGCTGGACAAAGGAGAATTGGTTGATATAGTGTACTTTGATTTTCAGAAGGCCTTTGACAAGGTGCCACACATGAGGCTGCTTAACAAGCTACGAGCCCATGGTATTACTGGAAAGATTCTAGCATGTATAAAGTCGTGGCTGATTGGCAGAAGGCAAAGTGTGGGAGTTAAGGGGTGCTTTTCTGACTTGCTGCCAATGACTAGCGGTGTTCCACAGGGGTCTGTGTTGGGACTGATTCTTCTTACTTTATATGTCAATGATTTGGATGATGGAATTAATTGCTTTGTTGCAAAGTTTGCAGACAATATGAAGATCTATGGAGAGGCAGGTAGTTCTGGGGAAGTAGAGAGGCTACAGAAGGACTTTGACAGATTAGGATGACAGGCAAAATATGGCAGATGGAATACAGTGTTGAGAAATGTATGGTCATGCACTTTGGTAGAAGAAATGAATTTTGGAATTGTTCAGATTGTTCAAGGAACTGTTCACAAACTGCTCAGGGTCTTCAGCAGTTTTTTGTATACTGGGAAGGATTTGGACCTGAGGAATGGTTCTGGGTTCCTGAAAGAAACATTTTGGATCCAGCTCTCATCCATAACTACCATCATCGTCTCTCCGAGCTGCCAGGGCTGTCAGGAGCCAGCCTTAGGGACGGGTGTACTGTTACAACACACTCCAACCCAACCACACTATCCTCTGGGGGTTTAGATGCTCTAACTCTCCGGAATATGTATAGTTGGCACGGCTCCTTTAAAGATTCAGGCTGCCCTGCTAATTGGCGGCCATGTTTTGGCGCCAAGATTTAATATTTAAAGAGCACTGAGGTTCAGTGCTCAATCATCAGCTCTGTTTTGAGTTCTCATCTACTGTCTGCTGTGGAACCCTGTCTTCATTTCAGTCTTGTATCATGCCTCGATTCTAGTCTCGGATACTCCAGCACTTTGACCCTAACCATCCCTGCCTAGGTATCTCGTCACGTGCATATGATTAGAAAAAAACTGCAGAAGGTTGCAAACTCAGCAAGTTCCATTATGGGCACTAGCATCCCCAGCAACTTCTAAAGGCAATGCTTCAAAAATACAACATCCATCACTGAGGACCTCCATCTCCCAGGTTGTTCCTTTTTTTCTTATTACTACCATCAGAAAAGAGGTATAGGAGCCTGCAGACACACACTCAACATTTTAGGAACAACTTCTTCCCCTCCACCAGCAGATTTCTGAATGGACAATGATCCAACCTCATTATTTTTGCATTCCTTTTGCGCTACTTGTTTAATTTAATTTTATATGTATTTCATGATATATGTCATTGATGTTAAACCTGATTCTGATTTAATCTCAATCATATGTGTTTGTGCATTTCTTAACGTTGACTCCGTAAGTTTTTTTAAAAAGTTAATAACATCTTTGTTTTTTTTTACTTCCTAATTTGTGAGAATTCTTCAATGTGATAAGCTGTAAAGTCTGCTTGATGATAAAAATGCTGCCCAGTACCAAGCATCTCAAAGAAATAATACCAGACATGGGGACAAAGGAACTGCACCTCTCCGAACATGTTCCATCAAGTCAATGGTAAATTGCATTTCACCAATAATAATATAAACCAAACCATGATTCTGTAGCATATCAAATAAAATGTTATCAATTACAACAGAGACAGCAGCTGTTCACTTCATTGGGTATATGCTCGACAGAGCAACTCTGCTCCCCACACCTTATTTCTTTTCACTACTGCACTTTATTCTTTCTTGTATACCCATCAATTACACCAAGAGGCAATATTTAAATGGGAGTGAACTCACCAGCACATTTTTGGAATTTGGAAGGAAGTCAGAAGAAATGCACGGGATCACGGGGAAGAGGGCACAGACTCTACAGCGAGAGAGCCTGAGGATTGAATCTGGGTCTTTGGAGCTGTGAGGAAGCAGCATAAATTGCCATGCATCACATCACATTACAGATATGAATCTTGCTTTGATCGACAGAACTGAAGGTACTTTCACAAACCCCCATAGCTCCCAATGACCCAGTGATCTCAGACTCTGCATCCAATGTGAAAGCATCCTTCAGGAGAGTAAATGCATAGAAAGCATCTGGCCCAGACGGCGTGCATGGACAAGAACTGAAAATCTGGTCTAATCAATTGGCTGGAGTGTCTACAGACATCTTCAACCTCTTGCTTTAGCAGTCTGAGTTATCCACCTTCTTCAAGCTGGCTTCAATTGTGTTAGTGCCCAAGATGAACATGGTAAACTGTGTCAATGACTATTGTCCAGTAACACTTACCTCCACTGTGATGAAGTGTATCAAGAGATTGGTCATAAAGCATATTACCTTCAGCCTGAGTAATGGATCCTATTTGCCTTTGCTGACAACAGGTCAACAGCAGATATAATTTCATTAGCTATTCACTCAGCTCTGAACACCTGGACAATAGAGATGAATATATCTAGTTTCCTCACTGACAGGCCCAATTAGTTCAGCAGGTTGGCAACAACATCGCCTCCACACTCACCGATTAGCACAGGTGCACCACAGGGTACCACTATCAGGTTCTTGAACTGGTGTGGATAACTTCACAACTCCAAATTGATTCTAGGACCAATGGACTCACTTTCAAGGGCTCCTTTACAACTTGTGTTGTCAGTATTATTTTTTATTTGCACAGTTCATTTCTTTTTGCATATTAGTTGATTGTCAGACTGTGTTTATATATGTATAATGCCCTGGTTAAGATTTCCACTGCTATGCTGTAGGGTAGTTTATATTAGCAGTTTTCTATCAAAACAGTGTGCCATGCTGGAAAGTGTGTTTTGGCTTTGGCTAAGATAAGGACCCATGCTGTCCATCTTAAGAATGTGAGTCAGCCAATCAGGATTGTGGGATGTGAGAGAGAACTGTGGGGAAGAGTTTCCTGATGTGCAGTAGTCTGGTTTTGGGTCTTTTGGTGGGAGCTATGGAGCGGGACAGAGGGGAAAATGCCTCAGAATGCTGTTGGAATGGGAGTCCCCGTTACAAGAAATGCTTTGTGCAGATGAATGGTTTCAAAGAGGAAGGGCCAACATTCCTAAGGGAGAACCAGGGTATTTGAGATGGACTTCATGGGAAGTTTGGAAAGTAAAGGGTGTTTTCATGTAGACCATGGGTCTAGCACATGTGTAAGAGATATACCCTCAAATAGAAACCATAGAAACTACAGCACAGAAACAGGCCTTTTGGCCCTTCTTGGCTGTGCCGAACCATTTTCTGCCTAGTCCCACTGACCTGCACACGGACCATATCCCTCCATACACCTCCCATCCATGTATCTGTCCAATTTATTCTTAAATGTTAAAAAAGAACCCACATTTACCACCTCATCTGGCAACTCATTCCATACTCCCACCACTCTCTGTGTGAAGAAGCTCCCCCTAATGTTCCCTTTAAACTTTTCCCCCCTCACCCTTAACCCATGTCCTCTGGTTTTTTTCTCCCCTTGCCTCAGTGGAAAAAGCCTGCTTGCATTCACTCTATCTATATCCATCATAATTTTATATACCTCTATCAAATCTCCCCTCATTCTTCTACGCTCCAGGGAATAAAGTCCCAACCTATTCAACCTTTCTCTGTAACTGAGTTTCTCAAGTCCCGGCAACATCCTTGTAAACCTTCTCTGCACTCTTTCAACCTTATTTATATCCTTCCTGTAATTTGGTGACCAAAACTGAACACAATACTCCAGATTCGGCCTCACCAATGCCTTATACAACCTCATCATAACATTCCAGCTCTTATACTCAATACTTTGATTAATAAAAGCCAATGTACCAAAAGCTCTCTTTACGACCCTATCTACCTGTGACGCCACTTTTAGGGAATTTTGTATCTGTATTCCCAGATCCCTCTGTTCCACTGCACTCCTCAGTGCCTTACCATTAACCCTGTATGTTCTATGTTGGTTTGTCCTTCCAACGTGCAATACCTCACACTTGTCAGTATTAAACTCCATCTGCCATTTTTTAGCCCATTTTTCCAGCTGGTCCAAGTCCCTCTGCAGGCTCTGAAAACCTTCCTCACTGTCTACTACACCTCCAATCTTTGTATCATCAGCAAACTTGCTGATCCAATTTACCACATTATCATCCAGATCATTGATATAGATGACAAATAACAATGGACCCAGCACTGATCCCTGTGGGAAAACCACTAGTCACAGGCCTCCACTCAGAGAAGCAATTCTCTACCACCACTCTCTGGCTTCTTCCATCGAGCCAATGTCTAATCCAATTTACCACCTCTCCATGTATACCTAGCGACTGAATTTTCCTAACTAACCTCCCATGCGGGACCTTGTCAAAGGCCTTACTGAAGTCCATGTAGACAATATCCACTGCCTTCCCTTCATCCACTTTCCTGGTAACCTCCTCGAAAAACTCCAATAGATTGGTCAAACATGACCTACCACGCACAAAGCCATGTTGACTCTCCCTAATAAGTCCCAGTCTATCCAAATGCTTGTAGATTCTGTCTCTTAGTACTCCCTCCAATAACTTGCCTACTACCAACGTTAAACTTACTGGCCTATAATTTCCCGGATTACTTTTCGATCCTTTTTTAAACAACGGAACAACATGAGCCACTCTCCAATCCTTCGGGACCTCACCTGTAGATAGCGACATTTTAAATATTTCAGCCAGGGCCCCCGCAATTTCAACACTAGTCTCCTTCACAGTCCGAGGGAACACCCTGTCAGGTCCTGGGGATTTATCCACTTTAATTTTCCTCAAGACAGCAAGGACCTCCTCCTTTTCGATCTGTACAGTTTCCATGATCTCACTACTTGTTTCCCTTAATTCCATAGACTTCATGCCAGTTTCCTTAGTAAACACAGACGCAAAAAACCTATTTAAGATCTCCCCCATTTCCTTTGGTTCCACACATAGCCGACCACTCTGATCTTCAAGAGGACCAATTTTTATCCCTTACAATCCTCTTGCTCTTAATATACCTGTAAAAGCTCTTTGGATTATCCTTCACTTTGACTGCCAAGGCAACCTCATGTCTTCTTTTAGCCCTCCTGATTTACTCCAATATGAAATTCAATGGTTATGTGCACATTGGACTGATTTAACTGTAATGGTTTTTTTTTCTTTTCTTTTCCCGATTAACTTTTTGATAAAGCTGAAATTGGGTAAATATACTTTCTTTATAATTTTATGTGGTGTACGATCAGTTATTTCTTGCTGATTGTTAATTGTGTATGGGCAGTATTAACACAGCATTCGCTCAGTTTGAGGTTTCTTTACTCAGAACATCACGACATTTCGGTTTGGTTGAAGCCCAAACCATACTGACCCTAGACTTACCTCTTTATGAAAGTTAACCTTCTCACCGTGGAGTCACGTGGCTGTTAGCTGAGTCAGCTAAAGCAGGGTTTGTATATGAGCTCAGTGAGGGCGTTGCATATGGTTTTCCATGGATTCTATTGAATGTCTTGTAAATGCCTGCAAGAAAAAGAAACTGAAGTAAGTATATGGCAACATATGTGTACTTAGATAATAAATTTACTTTGAACCTTTCAGACTATAATCAACCTGTCTCATGGCTAATAAATGGGTAGAGAAGCTAAAGACAAATTCTGGTCTGAAACACAAACAGATGATCATATTCGGTCTCCCTTTTGTTAATTATTGCTTTTTTCCTTAGTTAAAATAAGTTTAATAATAGCAGTTTAATCAGAAGTAAATGTGGCTACAGTAAATGTATTTTACAGTATCTTCATCTGATTTTAAAAGAAGATGGAATTTGTTGTACAATTACCCATAATGCAGTTGACACAAAAGTTGGTGGTGTTGTGAATGGTGGAGAAGTTTATATCAGTTTACAGTGGGATATGGACTAGATGCAGAGCTGGGTAGAGTACTGGCAGATGGAGTTCAATCTGGGAAAGTATGATATGATAGATTTTGAAAGATCAAACTTGAAGACAGAATACAAGATTAATGGCAAGATTCTTAGCAGCATGGAAGAACAAAGGGAATTTGTGATTCGGCCCATAGATCCCTCAAATTTGCAGCACAAGTGGGTGTTTAAGAAGGTGTATGGTGTGCTGGCCTTTGTTAGTCAGTGGACTGAGATGAAGAGCTGTGAGGTATTGTTGCAGCTCTATAAAACTCTGTTGAGACAAAACTTATTGGTATTGTGTTCACTTCTGGTTGTCTCGTTATAGGAAGTATGTGGAAACGTTAGAGAGGGTGCAAAGGAGATTAACCAGGATGCAGCCTAGAATAGAGAACATGTCATATGAGGGAAAGGCTGAAGGCCTTGAAGTGACTGAGGATGTCAAGTGACTTGATAGAGGTGTATAAGATGAGAGCCATAGATGGGGTGGACAGGCAGCGCCTTTTTCCCAGGATGGCAATAACCAATACAAGAAGATATTGATCTAAGATGAGTGGAGGAAAGTTTACGGGAGATATTGGAGTTTTTACACAGTGAGTGGCAGGTGCCTGGAATGCACTGCTGAGTGTGGTGGTAGACATTGATTCAATAGGAACACTTAAGAGACTCTAAGAAAGGCACATGGATGTAAGAACAATGGAGGATTATGGGCTACGTAGGAGGGAAGGGAGGGAAGTATTGATCATGGAGTAGATTTACATAGGTTGGCACAACATCATGAGCTGAAGCATCTGTACTGTGGTGTACAGTTTCCATGTCCCATGCTCTTAATTTTTCTACTTCAAAGAATTTAATTACAAATTACCTCAATCCTGAAGAATAAAGTCTTCCTAGGGGAATATCTTTTTGGATTAAAGTGCTTCAAGGGTAAGGTCCTTCCAGCTTAAAATATTTCCAGGAGAAAACCATCCAGATTAAAATACCCTCAGTGGAAGATCATCCATGGGCCTAACTCACTCAGGCTAGCTATTAGTCAGGTTGTGTTTCAGTAAGACTGGGTTTCATTCACATCCAAATAAAGAGTAGATTTCTTCCAGGGTAGTTTCCTCTTCCTTTACTTTCATGGTAGTGTTCCCAGGTTGCAGTTTACTGTATACAATGCTTACATTATGAATTACTCCCAGGATACATATGTGACAAATTAGTTGCAGTGTGTAGTGCTGACATGACAAATTACTCCCAGCACACAGTTTCTTAAAAAAGTTTTTTTTTGCTGATTATTGTATTCAAACTTTTCTCGTGTTCTGCTCAAAATAATGATGGGTGCTGGGTTGTTCTGGTTGTAGTTTAACTCTAAGCTAAACAAGAAAAAACTTTTCCAGAGTCCTAAATATATGACTTCTAGTATTCTATTTTATTAAAATATTCTATTTTAAATCAGGGAAGATACCTTTTTGATGAAGACGTGGCTGGATTAGAGCATGATTTCCGGGCAATGACACGTCATTAGAATGGGAAAAGCCAGAATTCAAATATGTTTTAGGTAACAGAACAGGGGTGGTGTGGAGAGATTGAAGCAAACATCGGTGATAGGGTGGAAAGTAAGAGAGATTGAAATGAGGTGATAGTAGAGGTGCTATCTGGCTGAGAATAGTAATGGCTTGACAGTTTCTACATATCTATCTGGAAGTGTTGTAATAGAAGAAGCTGAATGAATACAGAGTGAAACAGAATTTAAAGCATTGCTGATCATGTGAGATAAAAAAATTATGGATTCAGGAAATCCAGTGTTAAAAGAAAATGCTAGAAGTACAACATAAGTCAAACTGGAAAGGTTGGCTATCTGAAATAATTGAATTCAATGTTAAATATTGAAAGTAGTAATGTGAAACCTTTACATTCTAGGAAAGGAAATCAGGTTGAGGTCTCCTCTGCAGAAAACCTCTACTAAGCTAGGAAGTACATGAGGAACTGAACAAGTCAGTATTTATTCTACTGCTATAAAAACGTAGAGTAATTGAATGCCAGTTACACCGCACAATTAGTTTGATAAGTCATAATTTGAAAGACCTGCTACAAATCATTATGATCAGAGCAAGAACAAGCATGAAACCGGAGACCACTCAAGAGCAATGCAGCTTCATTGAAGACGGTGGAATGTGAAATGCATTCTTCATCCTGAGAATGATTTGAGAGCATGCCACAGAGGTCCAGAAGGACCTATACCTTAAACAGAGAAAATCTGCAGATGCTGAAAATCTGAGTAACACACACAAAATGCTGGAGGAACTCAGCAGGCCAGGCAGCATCAATGGAAAAAAGCAAGGTGGACATTTTGGGCGCAATCCCTTCAGCAGGACTGGAGAAAAAAGGCTGAGGAGTAGATTTGAAAGGTGGAGAGAGGGGAGGGAGAAACGCCAGGTGATAGGTGAAACTTGGAGGGGAGGGTTCAAGCAATGAGCTAGGAAGCTGATTGGTGAAAGAGACAGAAGGCCATGGAAGAAAGAAGAAAGGGGGGTGTGGGTGAGGAACACCACAAGGAGGTAATGGGCAGGCAAGGAGATAACATGAGAGAGGGACAAGGGGATGGGAAATGGTGAAGTGGGGGGTGAAGGCATTACTGGAAGTTTGAGAAATTGATGTTCAGGCCATCAGGTTGGAGGCTACCCAAATGGAATATAAGCTGTTGTTCCTCCAACCTAAGTGTGGCCTTCTTACAACAGTGGAGGAGGCCATGGATTTACATCTCGTAATGGGAATGGAAAGTGGAATTAAAATGGGTGGTTACTGGGAGATCCCACTTATTCTGGCGGATGGAGCATAGATGCCCGGAGAAGCAGTCTCCCAATCTACGTCTGGTCTCACCGATGTACAGGAGGCCACATTGGGGAGGAGTAAATACAGAATATGACCCCAACAGACTCACAGGTGAAGTGTCGCCTCACCTGGAAAGACTGTTTGGGGCCCTGAATGGTAGTGAGGGAGGAGGTGTAGGGGCAGGTATAGCACTTGTCCAGCTTGCAAGGATAAGTGCAAGGAGGGAGATCAGTGGGGAAGGACGAATGGATAGGGGAGTCCCGTAGGGAGCGATCCCTGCAGAAAGCAGAAAGTGGTGGGGAGGAGGAAAGAAAGATCTGCTTGGTGATGGGATCCAGCTGGAGGTGGCAGAAGTTTCGGAGAATTATGTGCAGGACATGGAGCTGGTGAGGTGGTAGGTGAGGACAAGATGAACTCTATCCCTGGTAGGGTGGTGGGAGAATGGGGTAAGAGCAGATGTGCGTGAACTGGAAGAGATGCAGTTGAGGGCAGTGTTGATGCTGAAGGAAGGAAAGCCTGTTCTTTGCAAAAGGAGGACATCTCCTTTGTTCTAGAATGAAAAGCCTCATCCTGAGAGCAGATGCAATGGAGACAGAGGAACTGAGAGAAGGGGTGGTGTTTTTACAAGTAGCAGGGTGGGACAAGGTATAGTCCAGTTAGTTGCGAGAGTCCATTGGTTTATAATAGATGTCAGTGGATAAGCTGTCTCCAGAGATAGAGACAGTGAGATTGAGAAAGGGAAGGGAGGTGTCGTAAATGGACCAGGTGAATTTGAGGGCAGCGTAGAAGTTGGAGGCAAAGTGGATGAAATCGACGAGTTCAGCATGGGTGCAGGAAGCAGCACCAATGCGGTCATTGATGTAGCATAGGAAAAGTGCAGGACGGTCACCAGTGTAGGCTTGGAACACAGACTGTTCCATGTAGCTGACAAACAGGCATGCATAGCTGGGACGTATGTGACTGCCCATGGCCATCCCTTTTTGTTTGAAAGAAGTGGGAAGAGCCAAAGGAGATATTATTTAGAATGAGGAAAGTTCCGTTAGGTGGAGGGGAACTGCTTGGGTCTGGTGTCCAGAAAGAAATGGAGAGCTTTGATGCCTTCCTGGTGGAGGATGGAGGTGTGTAGGGACTGGACGTCAATAGTAAAAATAAGATGATGGGGGCCAGGGAACCTGAAATCTTAGAAAAGATCAAGAGCGTATGAGGTGTCACGGATGTAGTAGGAAGGGACTGAACTGGGGGAAATAAAACAGAGTTGAGGTATACAGATATGAGTTCAGTGGGGCAGGAACAAGCTGAAACAATGTGTATAACTGGACAAGCAGGTTGTGGATTTTGGGTAGGAGGTAGAGGTGGGAAGTGCGGGGTGTGGGAACTCTGATGTTGATGGCAGTGGGTGGAAGATCCCAGAGTCAATAAGGTTGGTGATGGTGTGGGAGACAATAGCCTGGTGTTTCTTAGTGGGGTCCTGTTTGAGGGGTAAGTAAATGAGGTGTCTGAGAGATGTCAGCAAGGTAGAAGTCAGTATGCCAGACTACTACAGCACCTATTTGTGGGTTTGGTGGTGAGATGGTGAGGTTAGGATTAATGTGGAGGGAGTGGAGAAACGAACATTCAGAAGGAGTGAGGCTGAAATAGGAGAGAGGAGTGTCTAGACGGTTAATATCCCATTGGCAGTTGGCAATAAAAAGGTCCAGAGTAGGCAGAAGACCAGGGTGGGGAGTCCAGGAAGAGGACGAAGGTTGAAGATGGGAGAAGGGGCGTGGAGAGTCCTTGCCAAAGAAACAGGCTTGGAGATGGAGGCAGTGAAAGAAGAGCTTAGCATCATGGCGGGCTCGGAACTCACTGAGGTGTGGGCACAGGGCAACAAAAGAGAGACCCTTACTGAGGGCAAGATATTCTGTCTCAGAGAGGGCAAGGTCAGAGGGAAGGGTGAAAACCCAGCACAGATGATATACACAATCTAGCAGAAAGAAAAAAAAAACATAATAATAAATAAACAAGTAAATCAATTACGTATATTGAATAGATTTTAAAAAACGTGCAAAAATAGAAATACTGTATATTAAAAAAAAGTGAGGTAGTGTCCAACGCTTCAATGTCCATTTAGGAATCGGATGGCAGAGGGGAAGAAGCTGTTCCTGAATCGCTGAGTATGTGCCTTCAGGCTTCTGTATCTCCTACCTGATGGTAACAGTGAGAAAAACACATGACCTGGGTGCAGGAGACCTTAATAATGGATGCCGCCTTTTTAAGACACTGCTCCTTGAAGACGTCCTGCGTACTTTGTGGGCTAGTGCCCAAGAAGGAGCTGACTAGATTTACAACCTTCTGCAGCTTCTTTCGGTCCTGTGCAGTAGCCGCTCCATATCAGACAGTGATGCAGCCTGTCAGAATGCTCTCCATGGTACAACTATAGAAGTTTTTGAGTGTATTTGTTGACATGCCAAATCTCTTCAAACTTCTAATAAAGTATAGCCACTGTCTTGCCTTCTTTATACCTACCTCGATATGTTGGGACCAGGTTAGATCCTCAGAGATCTGGACACCGAGGAACTTGAAGCTGCTCACCCTCTCCACTTCTGATCCCTCTATGAGGATTGGTATGTGTTCCTTCGTCTTACCTTTCTTGAAGTCCACTATCAGCTCTTTCGTCTTACTGACGTTGTGTCAGATTGTTGCTGCGGCACCATTCCACTGGTTGGCATATCTCACTCTTGTACGCCCTCTCATCACCACCTGAGATTCTACCAACAATGGTTGTATCGTCAGCAAATTTATAGATGATATTTGAACTATGCCTAGCCACACAGTCATGGGTATATAGAGAGTAGAGCGGTAGGCTAAGCACACACCCCTGAGGTGCGCCAGTGTTGATTGTCAGCGAGGAGGATATGTTATCACCAATCCACACAGATTGTGGTCTTCTGGTTAGGAGATCGGGGATCCAATTGCAGAGAGAGGTACAGAGGCCCAGGTTCTGCAACTTCTCAATCAGGGATTTCTAAAGGGAAGCTCCAAGAAATAGTGGATAAGGTTGTTGAAGAAAGTACAAAGAGAGAATTGACCATCAACTGCAAGATGACAGAATGTATTGATGTCACAAAGAAGAAAGAAAAACAGAAATACAAACTGAATGTGGGCAACAAAACAATTAGGCCAACATAGAAGGTCCTTAGGGAGCACGGTAACCTCTGATGATATGGCTGATTTTAAAATTAGAAGGATTGGGATTGCTAAATGCACGTTTGAGCATTTGAGCAAGATAGTAAGAATAACATAACTTCTATGGGTGTGAAACTCAGAGTCTTATGGTGCTACTTTCATTCCACACTACCATATGGAAGTGCATGTTGGACAATATCAAAATAAATGAGGGAAGACTCGAAGCTGCAGAAATGTGGTTTTTGAGAAGAATCATGAAAACTTCGTGGAAGAACAGAGTAACAAATGAGGAAGTGTTGCAAAAAGTCAGAATGAGAAGAGAGCCGATATCATCAATCAGGAAATGGCAGCTGGACTCTCTGGGGCATATACTAATGAAAGAGAAGCTCAGACTTCTTGTAGTGATGAGAAAAATTGATGGAAGAAGAAGTCATCGTCATGCATGACATTCCTGTGTCACATCAAGAGATGGACAAGCAAAAGTTCTGAAGAGCTTACTAGAACTTCTCAGATTAAAAACAGATGGAATACCATGATTCCCCATATCATATGATATGGCACATAATAATGATGAAGAATTTGTAAGGATGATCTTAAACCTTATATTACCTGCCTTTTTTTATTGCCCTTAATATTACCACCCTGACCTCTGTCTTTGGCCTCTCACATTGTTTGAACGTCTATCTATGAACAATCAAGGAACAGCATTTCATCTTCTGACAAGTTACAGTCCTCATACTTAATGTTAAAACCATGATTTTTAGATAACAGATCAGTTCTGTTGAAAGATAATTACATCTGCTTTTATTTTCTCTCTCCATAGATGCTGCCTGATCTGCTAAGCATTTCCAACATTCTCTGTCAAAGTTCAGATTTCCAGTATTTTGCTTCTTGTTTTCAGGAAATTTAATAGCTTGGAATACCTGAATTCTATGTGCAGTGTAACCATATAACCATATAACAATTACAGCATGGAAACAGGCCATTTCGGCCCTTCTAGTCCGTGCCGAACAAGTGTATGTATTTCAGAATTATTCATTCTCTCTGGATGTGAGATTGACTGCTGCTGAAATGGCGGGCTGCTCCTTTCTTCCACTAAATGTGGTGAAACCAAGGGGAGTAGAGCCAGGTGGAATGAGATTCGCTCTGTGCCATGATATCAACTTATTCGGGATTTCAAACTTTACTTCCCCAAGCACAAAGCTTTAGTCCGAAGCATGAAGATTAATCTTTCAATCCTGGAATGTCTGCCAGAATCTGGGTGGGTTGGCATGCACGTGAGTTTGGGAACAGAAAAGTGGAAATTTTGATGTATTTTCATCTTCACATTAAGACTGACAGGAAAAAAGTGAATAAAACAGGGAAAAACATGTAAACAACTATCTGCTGGAGGAACTCAGTGAATAAAGCAGAATCTGTAGGAGGAAAGGAACTGTTGATGTTTTGGACAGAAACCCTGCATCAGGAGAGCATATGACTGTTAAATTCAAAATATGAACAGTTGTTTCCAATAATTATTTCCCAAAAGCAAATTGCTTCCTCACAAATTTGAAAAAAAGAAATCATTGAAATGGTCAAATAGGAAAAAATACACATTCTAATTAAAGCAGTTACAATGTTCAATTGGTTAAAGTGTGCGCTTCCTACTGAGAATAAACTTCATTGTGTTAAGTGGTGGTTACTGTTGTACTAACTGAGATGGATCCAAAACATGTGTAGCTGCTTAAAGCTTCAACCTGTCCCTGCTGTAGACCATCAGGAGGTGCAGTACAGCATTGTGTGTGGCTGCATCAGGCTGTGCATGGGACTTAAATATGTGGACACCAAGTACCCTCATGTGCTGAAGTTCTATCTGTGTGAAGGACGAGTCTGGCCCCATAGCCGCACAATGTCCCAGTCAGCTGGACATTGCCCCTGTCCCTCATGGAAAAGTTCTTCTGGACCAACACCTTTGACCACAAGTCCATCAGGCAGTGGTCAGCACAGAACATTCAGCAGACACTGCAGGTAAGAACTCAAAGGACACAGTGTTGTGGTTTCCTCAGCAGACTGTTAAGAACATCTTGCATATTGCCTCATTACCAGGCTTCAATAACAGGCACCAGGCCCTTGCCTGCCTGGTGGTAAGAGGAGCTCTTCCAGTCAGATCCTTCCTGCTTGCCTGGAGCATCACACCAACGGTGCACTGCCCAAGGGATGACTGTACCTCATTTCTTTGTGGACTGTGGGTTTGCAAAGCGTGCGTGGAGAAAGATGAAAGGGTTCATCTTGAGCAGTTACGTGACAGAGGACCCTCTGATCTACATGCAGCTGGCAGATCATCAACTTGTTGAAAGACACGCTTTGGTCAGCCCGAAACTTGTTGGTTTGCCAGCACATTGGCATGTCCGTAAAGGTATAATGCCGACTGGCACATTCCAACCTGTAAGAGTACGCACTTAGGGATGCACTGAAGCTTGGTGCAGCCACTGCAAGGGCTTGGTGGGGAAGGACCACAGTGTAGAGTTCTTCTCCTACAGGAGAGGGAGGGGCCTGGTAAGGGGAGGAACCCCCCCCCCCCAATTATTATTTGGCAGTATAGCACCCAGAGTCCCACATGAGTGGCGGGAGTGCTATTGATGTGTATGAATGCAATAAGACTATAGGACTGTAAAAGAGAAAAGCAGAGTTAGGCCATTTGGCCCATTGAGTATGCTCCACCATTCAATCATGGCTGATCCTTTTCTCCCCCTACTCAATCCCATTCCCCGGCCTTCTTCCCATAACCTTTGATGCCGTGCCCAATAAAGAACCTATTGATCTCTGCCTTAGATATACCCAACGAGCCGGCCTCTACAGCTGCCTGTGGTAACAAATTCCATAAATTCTTCACCCTCCAATAGAAGAGTATGGAAGACATTGACTATGAGTGTAAAGAATGAAAAGGCATTGAATGGTTTATTCTTGTATGTAATTTTTAAAAAAATTATTAATTAAAGTTATTTTGTTAAAAAGCATTGCATTTCACTACAGTGTATGATCTCCTGGCATTCCTCTTGCTCTACCATTACAATTAAGAGAGGGAATTAGCCCTGGTTTAATAAGGAGTGCTGACTCTCTGGGAACAGAACCATGCATACATAAAAATGAGGTGCCAACCTGGTTGGGCAGTAACAAATGATAATATGCGTGTTGAGTAGCAAGAACAGCATGACACATACTGAGATAAGCGACTTCCCAAACAATGGATCACATCATAGTTCTAGTTCAATCAAAAACAGCCATGGGCAATGGGGAATAATTAAAGATCTAACAGGAGGAAGTTATAAGAACATTCCCATCTTCAATGACAGCAGGTCGCAGCATATGAAATGGAAAATGGGTGATCTATTTTGGCTTCTTCCTGTGAAATCCCAGTCTTTAGCTAATTTGATTAACTCCACATGATACCAAGAAATAGCTGAGATCACGAGATACAGCAGGCAACATTCTCTCTGTAATACTGTCGTTTTGTGCTCCAGAACTAGTCATCAACTTCACCAGGTTTTTCTGCAGAGTTAAGACACTAACTTGATAATGTGAAGAATTGTTCTGTATAACTAGTATAAACTCAATCCAACTAACAACTGCCAATAAATTTGCATTCAATTATCAGCAACGTGATGGAAAATCTCATTAACCATGCTATCATGTGACATAAGCTATTCATTAAGAAGTTTAGCTGCAATAACCCCATTCTCAACCTCAATATAACTTTGGCACAAATGTGGACCATAGCTGTATTATGGAGATATGGTGATAGTGTCTGTATATGGCATCAAAGGCCCTGGGTAAAACTGAAGTCAATGGGACGAGAGAAACACTCCTGTGGCTGAATTCATACCTCAGACAAAGGAGACAGTTTTAGTGGCTTGTCATTCTTCCACCTTGAGGATATTGCTGTAGGAGTTCCTCAGTGAAGCGTCTGAAAACATAGAAAACATAGAAAATAGGTGCAGGAGTAGGCCATTCAGCCCTTCGAGTCTGCAACGCCATTCAGTATGATCATGGCTGATCATCCAACTCAGAACCCTGTACCAGCCTTCCCTCCATACCCCCTGATCCCTTTAGCCACAAGGGCCATATCTAACTCCCTCTTAAATATAGCCAATGAACTGGCCTCAACTGTTTCCTGTGGCAGAGAATTCCACAGATTCACCACTCTCCGTGTGAAGAAGTTTTTCCTAATCTCGGTCCTAAAAGGGTTCCCCTTTATCCTCAAACTGTGACCCCTCGTTCTGGACTTCCCCAACATCGGGAACAATCTTCCTGCATCTGGCCTGTCCAAGCCCTTTAGGATTTTATACGTTTCAATAAGATCCCCCCTCAATCTTCTAAATTCCAACGAGTATAAGCCTAGTCGATCTGGTCTTTCATCATATGAAAGTCCTGCCATCCCAGGAATCAACCTGGTGAACCTTCTTTGTACTCCCTCAATGGCAAGGATGTCTTTCCTCAGATTAGGGGACCAAAACTGCACACAATACTCCAGGTGTGGTCTCACCAAGGCCTTGTACAACTGCAGTAGTACCTCCCTGCTCCTGTACTCGAATCCTCTTGCTATAAATGCCAGCATACCATTCGCCTTTTTCACCGCCTGCTGTACCTGCATGCCCACTTTCAATGACTGGTGTATAATGACACCCAGCTCTCGTTGAACCTCCCCTTTTCCTAATCGACCACCATTCAGATAATAATCTGTTTTCCTGTTTTTGCCACCAAAGTGGATAACCTCACAGTTATCCACATTAAATTGCATCTGACATGAATTTGCCCACTCACCTAACCTATCCAAGTCACCCTGCATCCTCTTAGCATCCTCCTCACAGCTAATACTACCGCCCAGCTTCGTGTCATCTGCAAACTTGGAGATGCTGCATTTAATTCCCTCATCTAAGTCATTTATATATTTTGTAAACAACTGGGGTCCCAGCACTGAGCCTTGCGGTACCCCACTAGTCACTGCCTGCCATTCTGAAAAGGTCCCGTTTAGTCCCACTCTCTGCTGCCTTTCTGCCAACCAATTCTCTATCCACATCAATACCTTACACCCAATACCATGTGCTTTTAGTTTGCACACTAATCTCCTGTGTGGGACCTTGTCAAAAGCCTTTTGAAAATCCAAATATACCACATCCACTGGTTCTCCCCTATCCACTCTACTAGTTACATCCTCAAAAAATTCTATGAGATTTGTCAGACATGATTTTCCTTTCACAAATCCATGCTGACTTTGTCCGATGATTTCATTGCTTTCCAAATGTACTGTTATCACATCTTTGATATCTGACTCTAGCATTTTCCCCACCACCGATGTCAGGCTAACTGATCTATAATTCCCCGGTTTCTCTCTCCCTCCTTTTTTAAAAAGTGGGGTTACATTAGCCACCCTCCAATCCTCAGGAATTAGTCCAGAATCTAAAGAGTTTTGAAAAAATTATCACTAATGCATCCATTATTTCTTGGGCTACTTCCTTAAGTACTCTGGGATGCAGACCATCTGGCCCTGGGGATTTATCTACCTTTAATCCCTTCAATTTACCTAACACCACTTCCCTACTAACATGTCTTTCCCTCAGTTCCTCCATCTTACTGGACCCTCAGTCCCCTACTATTTCTGGAAGATTATTTATGTCCTCCTTAGTGAAGACAGAACCAAAGTAGTTATTCAACTGGTCTGCCATGTCCTTGCTTCCCATAATCAATTCACCTGTTTCTGTCTGTAGGGGACCTACATTTGTCTTAACCAATCTTTTTCTTTTCACATATCTATAAAAGCTTTTACAGTCAGTTTTTATGTTCCCTGCCAGTTTTCTCTCATAATCTTTTTCCCCTTTCTTAATTAAGCCCTTTGTCCTCCTCTGCTGGACTCTGAATTTCTCCCAGTCCTCAGGTGAGCTACTTTTTCTGGCTAATTTGTGTGCTTCTTCTTTGGAATTGATACTATCCCTAATTTCCCTTGTCAGCCACGGGTGCACTACCTTCCTTGATTTATTCTTTTGCCAAACTGGGATGTACAATTGTTGTAGTTCATCCATGCGATCTTTAAATGCTTGCTGTTGCATATCCACCGTCAACCCTTTGACTGTCATTTGCCAGTCTATCTTAGCTAATTCACGTCTCATACCTTCAAAGTTACCCTTCTTTAAGTTCAGAATCTTTGTTTCTGAATTAACTATGTCACACTCCATCTTAATGAAGAATTCCACCATATTATGGTCACTCTTACCCAAGGGGCCTCTCATGACAAGATTGCTAATTAACCCTTCCTCATTGCTCAATACCTAGTCTAGAATAGCCTGCTCTCTGGTTGGTTCTTCGACATGTTGGCTCAGAAAACCATCCCGCATACATCCCAAGAAATCCTCTTCCTCAGCACCCTTACCAATTTGGTTCACCCAATCTATATGTAGATTGAAGTCACCCATTATAACTGCTGTTCCTTTATTGCATGCATTTCTAATTTCCTGATTAATACCATCCCCAACCTCACTACTACTGTTAGGTGGCCTGTACACAACTCCCAGCAGCGTTTTCTGCCCCTTAGTGTTATGCAGCTCTACCCATATCGATTCCACATCCTCCCGGCTAACGTCCTTCCTTTCTATTGTGTTAATCTCCTCTCTAACCAGCAATGCTACCCCACCTCCTTTTCTTTCATGTCTATCCCTCCTGAATATTGAATATCCCTGAATGTTGAGCTCCCATCCTTGGTCACCCTGGAGCCATGTCTCTGTGATCCCAACAGTATCATATTCATTATTATGAATCTGAACCTTTAATTCATCCACCTTGTTACGAATGCTCCTTGCATTGACACACAAAGCCTTCAGGCTCACTTTTACAACACTCTTAGCCCTTATACAATTATGTTGAAAAGTGGCCCTTTTTGATTTTTGCCCTGGATTTGCCGGCCTGCCACTGTTACTTTTCACCCTACTACTTTTTGACTCTACCCTCATTTTACACCCCTCTGTCTCTCTGCACTTGTTCCCATCCCCCTGTTGTGAACTAAGCTCCTCTCTCCTAGTCTCTTTAATTTGATTCACACCCCCCAACCATTCTAGTTCAAAATCACCTCAGTAGCCCTCACAAATCTGCCCGCCAGGATATTGGTCCCCCTAGGATTCAAGTGTAACCCATCCTTTTTGTACAGGTCACACCTGCGCCAAAAGAGGTCCCAATGATCCAAAAACTTGAATCCCTGCCCCCTGCTCCAATCCCTCAGCCATGCATTTATCCTCCACCTCATTGCATTCCTACTCTCACTGTCGCGTGGCACAGACAGTAATCCCGAGATTACTACCTTTGCGGTCCTTTTTCTCAACTCCCTTCCTAACTGCCTATATTCTCCTTTCAGGACCTCTTCCCTTTTCCTACCTATGTCATTGGTACCTATATGTACCACGACCTCTGGCTCCTCACCCTCCTATTTCAGGATATCTTGGACGCAATCAGAAATATCCCAGACCCTGGCACCAGGGAGGCAAACTACCATCCGGGTCTCTGGACTGCGTCCACAGAATCGCCTATCTTCCCCCTTTACTATCGAGTCCCCTATTACAACTGCCCTCATCTTCCTTTCCCTACCCTTCTGAGCTACAGGGCCGGACTCTGTGCCGGAGGCATGGCCACTGTCGCTTCCCCCAGGCAAGCTGTCACCCCCAACAGTACTCAAACAGGAGTACCTATTGTCAAGGGGCACAGCCACTGGGGTACTCTCTATTACCTGACTCTTCCCCTTCCCCCTCCTAACCATGACCCACTTGTCTGCCTCCCGTGGCCCCGGGGTGACCACCTGCCTGTAACTCCTCTCTATCAACTCTTCACTCTCCCTGACCAGGCGAAGGTCATCGATTTGCAGCTCCAGTTGCCTAACGCGGTCCCTTAGGAGCTGCATCTCGGCGCACCTGGCGCAGATGTGGACGTCCGGGAGGCTTGGAGATTCTAGGGTCTCCCACATCCGGCATCGAGAACAACAAACTGCCCTCGCACTCATACTGCCCCTCTCTTCAAATAACAACAAAAATGAATACCAAACCTTCCTCGCCTCTCCCGTTTCCGCCTAAGCCCGTTGAGCCGAAGGCCTTAAGCCTTCACTCTGCTCCTAGCTCACTCTGCAGCCCGCAAAATACGCTGTCCGCTGTATGAGGTTGCATTCCTTTTAAATCTTCCGCGCTTCACTGCCCGACGTCACATGCCTGCACAGTCTCGCCTCTCTGAACGCCGATGGAAAAAAACCAAAACATTCAAAATGGCTTCCTCCGCACTCCTGCTCCGATTCTCAGACTTCTTTCTCCGAATGCAGTCCAGCCATCCTCATCGGTGACGTTCACTCCATCATGAGGTCTGATTCTTGAACAATGTACAATTTCATTTGCATCTTCTCAGAAAGTGAAGTAGCTCATACCCGAAAAATGCGTTAAATAACATCTGTGCCACAAAGATGCAAGATAATGTTCATCTCCTATAAGAGGTTCTGTCTGCGAAAGCCTTCTTTAGGCTATATGAATACAAGATTTACACTCACAATGCTCAGTTCGATCGAGACTTGTTTCCTCCAGCTTAGACATTCCACTCTTTTACTGGCACATTGTCTACAAATCAACACTGCACCCACAACATCTGTCACCCAGAAGAACAAAAATAGCAAACACTTCAAACTTCAAATTTCCCTCCTATCTTTCACCCTTTAGTCCGTGCCAGTTCAAGTATGGGCCACAGATGTTAAAATATAAATTCTGGCTAGGTTTTATATCCACATCTTGGACTAGATTAGAAAAATCTTCTTCCTGGCATTGTCTGCTCCAGTACTGCTCACATTGGGATCAAGCTGTTATTCCTGAACACTCAAGGTAATCCAATATGCTTCAAAACCATATTGAGTCATTTCACCATTCAAAAGTTACAAAAACCTGGGAACACACAATGGACTATATTACGTTGATCATCTAAGAGAACTTTTCATTGATTATGTCTCATCTGATCACATTCAAATAACATTGGATATTATAATATAAACAGATTGGAATAAGTGCAAAGGGAGAATTTGCAGGCAAAAGAGAGCAGATGCTAAATCCAAGTAAACATCTAATAGTCCTTAAATTTCCAACATGCTCTCTGGTGAGATCAGCAACTTCATTACAGACCATAGATCATACCTGGTAACTTCCTCATCTCAATGCACTTAATAACTGAACTCCAGGAGGATCTGATTTACTAGAATTTTAATGAAGTGCAGAGAATGCAGTTCACATGACAGAGTTTAACTTGTTGTGGGGTTGGGATAGTGATGGGAAAATCTTGAAACTAGATTCCAACTGTGTTCACTTCTGCAGACACAACATCTGCTGAATAGCACATTCTTTTATCAGCAGTGTTCAGTATCTGAATGGCAATTTAAGAGCCAGTTTTAACATTTTGACAAATTGGAAGCATGTATTTGGAATTAGATGTGGGATTGAAGATGTTGGCTAGAGGAGTCAGGGGTGGGAAGTGTGGAATGTGTGAAATGTAGGGTGGAAGTGTTGTAATCTGGGCTGAGTAATTGCATGTGGGCTAGTGGGGTGTTTTGGAATGTAGGGATGAGTGGGTTTTTATGTAGTATATAGAGGTATAGAGGGGGAAATTGGAAAAAAAATGGCTGGAAGGGATAAGGGAGTGGGAAGAGTGTGGTTTTAGCATGCCAAATACTAGAAGACACATTTATTCCTGATTTGTTTATTTTGAGCTGACATGATGATGACACACAGTGATTAGTTTCAACTGTTAATTTTAGATTATGAAAACATGCAGTCCTCTTTCATTGTCATTTAGTAATGCATGCATTAAGAAATGATACAATATTTCCTCCTGTGTGATATCACAAAACACAGGACAGACCACGACTGAAAAAACTGACAAAACCACATAATTATAACATATAGTTACAACAGTGCAACAATACCATAACTTAATGAAGAAGTCCATGAGCACAGTAAAAAGTTCAAAGTCTCTCAAATGTCCCACATCTCACGCAGATGGGAGAAGGAAGAAAAACTCTTCCTGCCATGCCCGACCACAGTCCATCTCTGAGTCATCCGAAAACTTCGAGCCTCCGATCAGCTCTCCAACACTGAGTACTGAGCACCATCCCTGTCCAAACGATTCGACCGCAATCTCGGTCGCCAACAGCAGGCAAAGCCGGGGATTTTGAGGCCTTCCCTCCGGAAGATTCCTGACCTTGCAATAATGACAGCAGCGAACGAGCGTTTCAGAAATTTCTCCAGATGTTCCTCTGTACTTTCACGTCCATCTCCATCAAATCAGAATTGTCCATGGCCCTTATTTAACGGATATGATATCATTTTTCACCGGAGGGCTGCGCACGCGCAGCGCACTGCTCTCTCTCCTCCCGCCGATTAAGAGGGACCTTGGATGTTTCTTAGAGGTGACTGAAATATAGAAAACAATATATAGGAGCCAAACTTTTCTTAACATGAGACATGCTGAAGTTATAAGAGGCACTGTGTCTCTTTCACTGGGAGTGGAAGCTTGCTGGTGATAGAAACTGAAGGCTGCCATGGAAAAGAGAAATAGGAATGTATCCCTTTTCTGAGATTCAGTATCATAAGTAGGTTAATGACCTTGTCAGAGTAGGAATGGTGATCGAAGGAAATGTATTCAGCTGTATTTTGGTATCACTAAAATTACAGCACTCTGTACATTTCTACTTCTGGTGAAAACAAGCCTAATGTGTAAAATTAGGTGGTTTATGTTCAGGGTTGCTACTAATGATTTCTTCAATGTCTTTACTGATGATTGGATGAGCTGAAAGAGAAATGCTCATCTAAGATAAATTCATCATTCTTTTTATGAAAAGGATACGATAGTTACATATCCAAAAGTATTGGTTAGGTGCCGTTGTCGTAATTGGAACGGATAAGCTTAAGGGATGGCTAGTGACAATGTTTCTGATACAGTAACCTAAATGTAGTCATGGTTATTGCCATCACTACACAAAGCACAATTAACTGTTTCTTCCTCTTCTATGGAATGAACTGAATTGAGCATTTGTGAATGAAACTCATATGCTGAGATCAGTCATAGTTGACGACAACGTATTTGGATATTTTTACACTGGATCATTGGTTATAGGTTTGCTTAGTCTCATATGTACTTCATGATGTACATATCTAAAGAAATGGATCTTAAACTTTTGATGTACATTTGGACACACGAACCATCAAACTGTTCTTTCCAGTCGCTTTAACATTCAGTTTACTAATTTACAAATCCTGATGTGATTAGACAATGGCAACAGTTCTGGAGCACCTTCAACTGTTATAGCATTTGGTAAGGAACTGTTAACTCTCATGTCATGTGGATGATGGAATACTCCCCACTTGCCAGCAAGAATGCAGTTATCTCTTTGATTGTGAGCACTATCAGCAAATGAAGTCAGAATAAATGACAAAAGCTTTTTCCAGTGCTGATTCACTTGTTATTTTGGTTACAAAGAATGAATGTAAAATAAAGAATACAAGCTAACTGATGCCATTTCATACTTAGGAGCACAGGACAACATTATTTTGTTTTTAATCCATGTAGTCTTCATATACACCAATATATTGTAAATTATATATTCACGCTAAAGGCATGGACTGTCTTTTACTACATTTTCTGTGATGGTGACTGAGTTTCAAAAGTGACCCATTGCTTGTTAAGGGACTTTTGAGATATCCTGCAGACATGTCAAGGAATTTTATAAATGGGTTCTTTATTTCTTTTTCCCTTGAGAAACGGACATAAAGTTTTGCTGGCTCTTTAACCTGAGGTTGAATTACATTTTGCTGTCCAAGTCAATGTCAACCTTTTTTCCTTCACTCTGTCCAAATAATGCCAGCTTCACTTAACCAACTTAACCAAATGTCAACCTCATTAAAGCAATTCCACATTCCTTTGCAATTATTAACCTGATGTCTATTTTCAGACATTGTCTCCTTGCCTTTCAATAAAACAACTAAAGATGCAGAAAAATTGAAATTAAAACAGGAAGTACACAATAACCTTGTCGGCATGGCTTAAAATGAAGGTTTTAGCTTTGGGCTCTTCAATTCTTTGGAAAAGGCTATAGCTGAAGTAAATTCTGTCCATTTAATGTGCACTTACTTTCCTTAAAACTGGTTAGTACCTTGTGCATTTTCAGTCATTTGTGAATTTTAATTTTGACTTTCAGAAGTATGCAGTACCCTTTTTATCTTTCACAGCACCGTTTTACCCCTTTTATCCCAAAGGAAGGTTAAAAAAGCAAGCAGAGAAGAAACCATGAAATGAAAACTGGCAATGCATGAAAAATAATGAAGACTGATTTGAATATTTAAATATAGACAAAAGAATTAAATCATAAACAAAAATTACTTCATTTTAAAGTTCAATGTTCAATGTTCAAAATAAATTTATTGTTGAAGTACATACATATATTCATTTTCTTGTGGGAATTCACAGTAAATACAAAGAAGCACAATAGAAAAACTACACACAAACAAAAATGGACAAGCAACCAATGTACAAAAGATAACAAATTGTGCAAATACAAAAAAGGAAACAAAAATAATGAAAATAAATAAATAAGTAATTATTTTTTATTGAGAACATGAGTTGTAGAGTCCTTGAAAGTGAGTCCATAGGTTGTGTAATCAGTTCTGTGAAGTTATCCACTCAGGTTCAGGGGTAATAACTGTTCCTGAACCTGGTGGTGTTAGGCCCGAGGATCCTGTACCTCCTTCTTGATGGCAGCAGCAAGAAGTGAACATGGCCTGAATGGAGATGGATGCTGCTTTCCTGTGGTGGGGAGGGCTTTACCTGTGATGGATTGGGCTTTATCCATTATTTTTTTGTAGGCTTTTCAGTTCAAGGGCATTGGTTTTTCCATATGAGGGCATGATGCAACCAGTCAGTATACTCTCCACTGTGTATCAACAGAAATCTATCAAGGTTGTTGGTGACATGCTAAATCTTCACAAATTTCTAATAAAGTAGCGGCTCTGCTGTGCCTTCTTTGTAATGGCCCTTTTGTCCTGGACTCAGGACCAACGCCTCTGGAATGATAATTTAAAGTTACTGACCCTCTTCACCTCTAATACCCTGATGACTGGCTCATAGACCTCTGGTTTCCTCCTGTATTCTATATTCAGCAATTTAGTTTTGCTGATGTTGAGTGAGAGTTTGTTGTTCTAGCACTATTCAGCCAGATTTTGAATCTCCCTCCTATATTCTGATTACTCACCACCTTTGATTCGGCCAATAGCAGCGTGTCAACAGCAAGCTTAAATATGGGATAGGACCTGTGCTTAGCCACACAGTCATATGTATAAAACGAGCAGGGCAGGGGTCTAAGCACACAGCCTTGTGGTGCACCTGGTGGAGAATGTGGAGGAGATGTTGTTACCAAACCAGACTGGCTGCTGTTGGTTGTCAAGTGAAGAAATTGAGGATCCAGTTGCACATGAGAAATATACCAAACAAATGTACAGAACTAGTTGATTAAATGTTTATAATAAATAAGTGGTGGCTATTCTGATCTATGCACTGTTATAAATATTATATTTATTCCAATGACAGTTTTCATTAGTCATCATTTCCAAACTAAGTTTGGAGAACTGAAGAATTAATCAGCCACAGAAATTAACGATTAAGTCAGTATTGTTTTTCCATTAAGTAATAGAATGTTTGTGTGTCAGTTAGAAGATAATGTTGAAATATGTGCCAATGAAAGTGGTTATTAGAGTGAAGAGACTGACTTCAAACATCCTCAGTGAACGGGACTTCCCTGATATGTATTAAATAGTATATATCAGAATGAAATAGGCCTGAAAAATTATAGACCTACAAAGGGATTTTCCCATGATGAAAACAGAGTTTAAAAGAACAATATACACTCAGTGGCCACTTTATTAGGTAAACCTGTACACCTATTTATTAATGCAAATATCTAATCAGTCAATCAGGTGCAGCAACTCTATGCATGCAGACATGGTGAAGAGTTTCAGTAGTTGTTCAGATCAAACATCAGAAACGGAGAAGAAATGTGATCAAAGTGACATTAACTGTGGAATAATTGTTGATGCCAGATGAGGAGATGGCTTGAGTATCTTAGAAACAGCTGATCTCCTGGGATTTTCATGGTCAACCTTCTCCAGAGTTTACAGAAAATAGCACAAGCAACAAAACAAAAAAAAATCAGTGAGTAGCAGTTTTGTGGGTGAAACTGTTTTGTTAATGAGAGGGGTCAGAGGAGAATGGCCAGACTGGTTCAAGATGTAACCAGTAACAATAACTTAAATAACCACATGTTGCAACAGTGGTGTGCAGAAGAGCATCTCTAAACGCACAACACGTCGAACCTTGAAGCAGGTAGGCTACAGCAACAGAAGACCACAATCATACACTCAATGGCCACTTGAGAACGTACATCCAGTAAATACCTAATTATGTGGCTACCAAAGATATATTTCAGTCCCAATAGCATTTATTTAAACACTACAGGCTGTTTTTGCAGCAAACCAAATTGTTAAGCTCATTGCTCATTGCCGTCAATAAAATTGAAACCCATTTGTACTCTCACAAACAGTTAAAGACATTAGATCTATATTCTTTTGAATTTAGAAGAATGAGAAATCATCTTATCGAAACACATAATGTCCTTAGGGCATGACAGGGTAGATTTGAGGTGTCTCAATATTAGGAGAATTGCATATTAGGAAGTGTAGCTAGAAGAATAAAGGGTGGTCACTTAAAAACGGAGGTGTGTAAGAACTTATTCACAAAAAAGATGATGAATCTCTGGAATTTTGTACCCCAAAGGCTTGTGGAGGATAGATCATTTGAAGTATTCAAAGTGGAGATAGATAAAATTTGAAAGATTGGGGATTTGAGGGGAATGGGGAGATAAGCAAAAAGAGAGAATACAGGGAACAAATGAAAGCTGTGAAATGGGAGATTATAATGAACAGTGGGGTTGGGAATTGCTGTAGAGTGAGGAAGAGAATGTAAGGATTTGAGCTAGTGCAGCAATGAGAAGAGAAGAAATCGTGGAGTGGAGAGAGGAAGCAGGGTACAAGTCAGAATGGGAAAAGCAAGAGATCAGAGGGGACAAGGAAGAGTTGGAATAAATGGCAAAGAGAGTGAGAAGAATTAGAGAATAGGAAAGAGGAATTGAGTGAGAACAGGGACAGTGTGGGGCAATAGGGGCCATATGGGGCTTTAAACAATATGAGGAAAAATTGCATTGAGGAGGAAGGCTCAGAGTTACGAGATCATAAGGATGGTAAAATTGAGAAAATAAGAAAATGAGAGGTTTGAAAAAAATGCAAAGAGAGAGAGAATTGGTGAAGCAACACACATAGAAGTTGCTGGTGAATGCAGCAGGCCAGACAGCGTCAATAGGAAGAGGTACAGTCGACGTTTCGGGCTGAGACCCTTCATCAGGACTAACTGAAAGTTAGATAGTAAGAGATTTGAAAGTGGAAGGGGGAGGGGGAGAGGGAGATCCAAAATGATAGGAGAAGACAGGAGGAGGAGGGATGGAGCCAAGTGTAAGGGCATGTATCGCTACACTTCCTCCCTCACTACCATTCAGGGCCCCAGACAGTCCTTCCAGGTGAGGCAACACTTCACCTGTGAGTTGGCTGGGGTGATATACTGTGTCTGGTGGTCCCAATGCGGCCTTCTATATATTGGCGAGACCCAACGCAGACTGGGAGACCGTTTCACTGAACACCTACACTCTGTCTGCCAGAGAAAGCAGGATCTCCCAGTGGCCACACATTTAAATTCCACGTCCCATTCCCATTCTGATATGTCTATCCACAGCCTCCTCTACTGTAGAGATGAAACCACACTCAAGTTGGAGGAACAACAGCTTATATTCCGTCTGGGTAGCCTCCAGCCTGATGGCATGAACAATATATATATATAAAAAAAATTTTTTTCTCTCTCTTTTTCTCCCTCTGTCCCTCTCACTATACTCCTTGCCCATCCTCTAGACTTCCCCCCTCCCCCTTTCTTTCTCCCTAGGCCTCCTGTCCCATGATCCTCTCATATCCCTTTTGCCAATCAACTGTCCAGCTCTTGGCTTCATCCCTCCCCCTCCTGTCTTCTCCTATCATTTCGGAACTCCCCCTCCCTCTCCCACTTTCAAATCTCTTACTGTCTCTTCTTTCAGTTAGTCCTGACGAAGGGTCTCGGCCCGAAACGTCAACTGTACCTCTTCCTATAGATACTGTCTGGCCTGCTGCATTCACCAGCAATTTTTGTGTGTGTTGCTTGAAATTCCTGCATCTGCAGATTTCCTCGTGTTTGAGAATCGGTGAAGGTGCATTTGGGAGTGATGGGGGTGGGGAGAGGAATGGAGGGAGAGAAGAGATTTCCATGAATTAGATGTTGAAATGTTTAAATTGTAACTCCCAAGCAGATCAAATGCATTAATAAAAGTTTTTGTGCTTTGTGGTGGTCTTGTTTCTTGCCAAGTGGGCTCGCCCAACCTCAGGAGGCATCCAAATGAGATGGATCCTCTTTCTTAGTCATGACACTGATTGCCAAATAGCTAATTATTAATTGTGCCTTGAATATGTTAAAGCTCCCTTAGTGATCATTATAGAGAGATTTCACTCCATGGATTCACATTCAGTATCTGATGGAAAATTCATTTATCATTTGGTATAGATCAGTAAGGCTATGTCCCTCTGGTTAACTGGTTGTACACAATGGTAATTTTTTCCATATGATCTTAAACTGTCAGCCACAATCATAAGGCATAATACTGTTTTTATTCATCACATTTTTTTTCTTAAAGTAACAGATAACAAATACTTGATCTCTGTACATGCTTCAGAACAATCTAAATATACATCATAAATTTCAATACTCATTTGTACATGCTTCCCACTGAAAGGCACACTGTGTGAATCTAAAGATTAATAAGTATAAATAAGGAGTATTATTGTCTTTCATTGCTGGATTAATTTAAAGCTTTTGCAGATATTTATCAAAATTTGCTTCATTTTTGTTTGTAATTACAGACTAATTTTTAAAGTCAAAATCAGTATGTCATTTTGTTTTAATTGACTGTAATTTCACTTCGCTTGTCAATGACATCAATGGCTTATTTTATATATAATAAAAGGCTTTTCTTCCTCATTTCTCTGAAGTGACATTTATAGGATAAGAGAAATGATTTAGGTTATTTATAGAATATAGAACGTAACACTACAACACAGGAGTGGGCCTGTCAGTCTGCAATGTCTGTGTCAAACATGATGCAGATTAAACTGAACCTATCTGCCTACACATGATTTATATCCCACCGTTCCTTCATATTTATGTGTCTGTCTAAATATTTCTTAAATACCAGTATAATGCCTGCTTCCACTACCATCCCTGGTAGCACATTCCAAGCACCTACTCCTCTGTTAAAAAAAAACACCCACACATCTCTTTTAAGTTTTCCCCCCACCAGTTTAAAGCTATGACCCCCACTATTTGACATATTCAGCTTGCAAAAAAGATTGACTGTCTACGCTATCTCAATTTTGTAAACTCCCATCAGGTTTCCCCTCAGCCTTCGACACTCTAATCCAAACAATCCAAGTTTCATAGTCTCCAAGTCTTAAACCAATCTGTACTGAATAAGAATGGCAGCTTGGTAACCAGCTGGATCCTGTTTCTGTGCTGTATTATTCTATGACTCATAGACACTAGAGCTGCTACGTTATAGCTCCAGTGCTCTTGGTTCAATTCTTTGTGTGGAGTTTGCACATTTTCCTAGTGAGCAAACAGCTACTCTGGTTTCCTCTCTTTTTCAAAGGCAAATTGGTAACTGAATTGGCCACTGTAAGTTCTCTCTGGTGTAGGTGCATGATAGATTCTGGGAGAATTGGTGAGAATAAAGTGAGATTAATGTAAATAGGTGCCTGATGCTCACCGTGGACTCAGTTGGCTAAGGGGCCTGTTACCATGTTGGATGCCCTTGTGGCTCTATATCTGTCCCTGAGCATGGACTCCATTCCAGGAAGTTATTTTATTCTGACTTGTGTCAGAAGAAAAGATTACCAGTTGGACAGAGGAAAAGGTTTAAAGTCTTCTAGAAAACATGCAGCATCCCTCACTGACTATTGGGAATCTCTGCCTCAGAACAAAATTGAGAAGAAGTACTTGAGTGGGAATTAAGAACCCTGAATATAAGCATTGCAAGCAGAGATAGCTTAGTAGAAATGAACCGCACCACCTCCCAAGCTACCCATCTGCTTCATCAATGACCTCCTACCCCACCTGTGGGTACTATACAGGCCTTCTCAGTCACCTTAGAACCTACATAGTGGAGACATAGTGGAACCAAGTCATTCTCAATATAAAAGATGAAGTATATTTTTGTATCTTTAAGCAATACACACAAACAAATACAAGAGATTCTGCAGAAGCTGCAAATACTATTGGTCTCAGAATAATTTCTTGGCATTGTAAAGAGAAGTAATGAATTTTACTGACTTCTGGACTAAATTAGATACAATGAGTCTTTTTTTCAAATGCTGTGAGATGTGCAAACGGACTTAGGGGTCTTTTGACACAAATCACTGAAGGCTAATATTTGGTAGGTGAACAGTATGTTGGCTATTAATTCAAGAGGACTTGAAGGTAAGATATACCACTACAATTAAAACCGTTCTTGGTAAGACTATGCTGGAATATCAAGTATAATTTTTTCTCTCCTTACCACAGAGTGGACGTTATGCAAAGTGGAGCAAAACCTCACCAGAAAACCTCGCCATGTCTGTCAGCTGAGGGGAGCTGGAGTAGACCAAGATTCTCTAAAATTTTGAAAAATGAGAAGTAACCTTGTAGAAATGTACAAAGTTTTATACATTCACCCTGAGACTCCAGCAGAATCTACTTTGCAGGACTTCCAAAAGTTAATGTATTCATTGAGGGCACTCATGTCTTCACATATACGTATCTAGTTTTCTCCTTGGGCAAAGAGTAGGAAGTTACCAGACAGACTCCATCAATCTTCACCAATATAGTATTACAAAGTATAGACAATGCTTTCTTTTGAAGCTACGTGCAAACCTCACACCTTCTCACCAGCAGCGTCTGGACTGGGATTCTGGTACTCACAGCTTTTAGGAAATGTATTGTTACAAATGGACTGGGATTCTAGTATTCACAGCTCTTTGGAAATGCATTGTCAAGGAACAGAAGACTGGTGGCTGAAGCCATTTACTAAGTGTCAATGACCTAAACCCAAAAATTACTCTAACACATTCCAAAAGATAAACTGCAACAATTCATAATTTATTTTCTATCATTTCCAAACCTGTTATTGGGAAGGACAAGGGCAGCGTGCAAATGGGTAACTCTCCATCTGTACGCTTCCCATTGAGTTGTGATCTATGCTGACTTGAAAACTTATCATGGTTTCTTCGTTGTCACCATTCAAAATAATGGAACTCTTCCTTTAACAGAGCAGATGTGTCTTCATTGGGCTGACAAGCCAGATGCTCACCACTACCTTCTAAGGGGGTAATTAGGGACAACAAATGAGTACCAGTTTTATTATGGCAGCCACATCCCATTTATAAGTTAAAAAGAATATGATCTGAATAAAGGTTTGTAAGACTATATTAGTAAGACATTATTGAGTAAGGATAAAGTTATGCAGAAGCCATTTGGACTTCTAGTAATCACAAAGTAGACTTTGAACGTCCTGACTAGATGAATTGGGGGTGTGCAATATGGATAACTTGAAAGTAGCGTGCAAACAAAAATATTTACAATGTTATTATCTGACATTCAATTAAAAGGCTCTGATTACCCCTAGGACAGGAAAGGAAAATCAATCAGTTTCCTGTGCGTGATTGGACTCAGTGACCCCAGCTATAAATTGTATGTATTTGCATGTAGAAGTCAGCTGAAAGCTAGATTAGATTCAACTTTGATATCATGCTGACTGGAGCTATTTGTTGAAACTTGTCCATATAAAAAATCATAGTGAGATATTAATTGGCACACGGAGCATCTGAAATTTTGTCAGATACTGACAATGTGATTTCGTGCTCAAAAGCTGCCATTCAGCACTTATGGATCAATTTGTGGCACTGTGCGGACAATTTTATGTAGATAAGTATACAATTAAGTATAATATGAAATATTGCAGTAGAACATTTGTAAGACAATGGAAAGTTCATTAGGATAACAGGGCGAAGAAGACAATTTAATGGTCAAGGAATTACTGTCATTTGCAGAATCTGGGGTAGACTAAATGGGCATTGAAAGATCAAAGCTTGTTTATCCACAAAACTGCAAAAATATAATTCTTCAGCTTTTTCATTAGGTTACAATAAATATTTTAAATGGTAAAACGAAGAAAAAAATATTTATGGGGCCTAACAAAATTCCAGAGAACTTGCTGTGCCTTTGGCTAAGCTGCTCTAGCACAATATAACACTGGCATCGTCAGTATCTGACAATGATGAAAATTACCCAAGAACGTCCTGTCCATCAGAAGTAGGCAAATCCAATCTAGCCAAATACCTTCCCATTAATCTTGATCATCAGCAAAGTGATGGTCTGTTCAGCTTGAGTTCTGCCAAAATCAGTCAGCTCTTGACCTTGTCCTTGGTCCAAACAAGGATATAAGTTCTGAAATTTAGAGGTGAAATAAGAGTATTTGCCATTACCATCAAGGAAGCACATGATCAAGCATGGCATTAAGGAGCCCTGGCTAAACTGGAGTCAATAAAAATCTGGGAAAACACCCTTTAGTGGTTGGAATTATATATAACACAAAGAAAAATGTGGTGGATAGAGATCAATCATCTTAGCCAAGGACATTTCTGCAGGTATACCTCAGAATAGTGCCCTAGGCCCAATATCTTCAGCTGCTTCATCAAAGACAATTCTTCAATTGTAAGTTAGAGGCAGGAATGCTCGTTGATGATTGCATGGTGTTCAACACTAATCACAATGCCTCTAATGTTGAAGCAACTACACGCAACTGCAGCAAGTCCTGGACAATATCTAGCCTTGTGTTGAGAGGTGCCAAGTAAAATTATGCCAGACAATAAAGTTCCAGACAATAATGATTGTCCAACAAAAGGAAATCCAGCTTTCACTCCTTGACATTCAATGCCATTACCATTACTGAATCTCCCACTATCAATATTCTGCAGGTTACTGTTAACCAAAACTGAACTGGAGCAGCCATGTACGCAAAGTGGAGAAAAGAGAAAGTCGGAGTCTAGGAATCTTGCAGTGACTAACTGTCTCCCTATCTCCTCAAAGCCTTCCCATAATCACATATGTAGTCTTGAAATAGTGAGGATGGGAACATTTATGAATGCCAACTGCGGACAAATAATTTTACTATTTTTGCAATCACTCTTTTTAAGAACACCTGTGAAGCAGTGGTGTCACTCCTCAGGTAAAACTAGCTGTAGATATTTGCTCTCCTTTTTAGTGTTTCCTTGGGATCTGTGGCAATTGTGAATAGGTGAATAGATAATGAGAATCTTCAAACATTAACACCAAAGAATTCATTGTGATAAACAGTGTCCAAAACAGAAAATATAAAGCCGAACTTATAAATTAGCATGATAATTAACATCTTGTAGAGTGAGATTTCCAATCTGTGAAAAATACCAATGGTTAAGGTCCAGGAAAGCTACTCAGTAGGGGTAAATAAGTGAAATTCACACTACACAAGTGAGTCAATTCCAAAGTTTATCAATAATAACATCTGCAAGAGCAGTCTCACTGAATGGTCCTGACAACAGCTTCTGTATTTCTACTTTGGACTGAATAAATGGGGTCAGGTTTGCCTCCTAAATTGTGGTAAACAATGGAAGCCACTCCTAATATTACAGCTACATCTGCACCATTGCCATTTGTCCTCCTGTTTTGAGGAATCATTTCCTTTCCTTTGCCCCGCCTCTCCCAAATTAGACTTCTCAAGAACAGGAAACATTTCAAAATCTTGTTTATGCCTTAAATAGCTCATTTAAATCCCAACTGGAGAGAGAGTGCAATACTTGATCTCCTATCAGGGAATGCGACGTGATAAGTGACAGAAGCTTATGTAAGGGAACAGTTTGCATCTGGAGATCATAATATTATTCGTTTCAAGGTAATTATGGAAAAGGATAGGTTTGGTCCTCGGGCTAAGAATCTAAATTGGAGAAAGGGCAATTTTGATGGTATCAGACAGGATCTGCTAAGTGTGGATTGTGATAGATTATTTTCTGGCAAAAGTGTACTTGGTAAATGGGAAGCCTTCAAAAATGAAGTTTTGAGAGCACAGAATTAGTATGTTCCTGTCAGAATAAAAGGCTAGGTTAACATGTTTATGGAACCTCAGTTTCTGAGAGATATTGAGGCCCTGGGTCAGAAAAAAAATGGAGGTGCATAGCAGGTGTAGGTAGGTAAGAAGAAATGAAGTGCTTATGGAGTATAAGAAATGCAAGAGAACACATAAGAGGGAAATCAGGGAGGCTAAAAGAAGACAAGAGGTTGTACTAGCAGACAAGGTGAAGAGAATCCTAAGGTTTTCTACAGATATATTAGGAGCAACAGAATAGCAAGGACAAACTTGGTGCTCTGGAAGATCAGAGTGGTAATCAATGCTTGGAGCCGAAAGAGATGAGAGAGAATTTAAATGGATGTTTTGCATCTGTATTTACTCAGGAGAGGGACACAGAGTGAGGAAATTTAGCGGCGATGCCATGGAACCTATGCAGATTACAGAGGAGGAGATGTTTACTGTCTTGAGGAAAATTAGGGTGGATAAATCACTAGGGCCTGACAAGGTGTTTCCTCAGACGCTGCGGGAATTCTAGAGTAGAAATTGTAGGGGCCCTAGCAGAGAGATTTAAAACATCCTTAACCATGGGTGAGGTGCCAGAGGATTGGAGGATAGCTAATGTAGTTCAGTTGTTTAAGAAAATCTTTAAGAATAAGGCTGGAAATTATAGGCTGAAATAGTAGTGGCAAAGTTAATGGAAGGTATTCTAAGATACGTAAGTATTTTAATAGACAGGGAATGATGAGGGATAGTCAGCATGGCTTTGTGCTTGATAAGTCGTGTCTAAACAATCCTATAGAGCTTTTCCAGTAAGTTACCAGGAAAGTTGCTGTGCACAATGAGAGACAGGGTACTGAGGAGGAATCCGAGAATATAGAATACAGGTCCATAATTCTTTTGAAGGTGGCATCGCAGGTATAAAGGGTTGTAAAGAAAGCTTTTGAGATATTGGCCTTCATGAATCAATCAATCAATTGAGTAAAAGAGTTGGAATGCTATAGTGAATCTGTATAAGACTTCGGTGAGGCCTAATTTGGAGTATTGTGTGCAGTTTTGGTCACCTACCTACAGGAAAGATGTAAATAAGACTGGAAGAGGACAGAAAAAATCTACAAAGATTTTGCCAGGATTGCCAGGACTTGAGAACCTGAGTTATAGGGTAAGGTTGAATAGGTCAGGGCTTTTTTCCCTAGAACATAATAGACTAAGAGATTTGATAAGGTATACAAAATTATGAGGGGTATAGATAGGGTAAATGCAAGCAGGCTTTTCCCATCGAGGTTGAGTGAGACTACAACAACAGGTGATAGATTAAGGGTGAAAGGAAAAATGTTTAAGGGGAAAATGAGGGGGAGCTTCTTCACCCAGAGGATGGTGAGAGTGTGAAATGATCTGCTAGCACAAGTGAAACATGTGGGGTGGATTTCAACACAAGAGAAATTTTGACAGGTTCTTGGATGAGAGTGGCATGGAGGGCTATAGTTTGGGCGCAGGTCAGCGGGACTAGGCAGATTAATGTTTCAGCACAGACTAGATGGGCTGAAGGGCCTGTTTCTGTGCAGTACTGTACTATGACTTTAAGATTCTAATTCCATACCTGATGACAGGACACGGACTTTGACTAGAGCCACTATAAAGGCTTTGTGACTGCAGCCTTTTGTGATGGCTTCTGCTCAATGCAAAAAACTGAAGTAATGATATTCATAAGCTTGTCAGGCTTATTGTTCTGTTGATGTAAAACTTGAATCTTGCTCAGCAACTTTCTCGCCTGAATCACTGAATCAGCACTTTTTTTAGCAGTGGATTTTATAATTATCCATTTATCAAATTAAAAATTAGTCAACTAGATATTTTAATCAAGGTGGGATGATCATATTAAGAACAAGAATTAACACTGACTAGCTGTGCTACACAACAGGATGAATTGATATCAGTTGAGCAGGAATATAATCAGACTACAGAAGGCAGTACATATGTTAACCCAAGGGATGAATTGCATTAATAGGAACGCATCAGTTCCCTGCAGAATCTGCGGCTCACATCTCAAAACATGGAACATGCTGAAGTTCAGCTGTGAACTCACCTGACATCCTCCTTACTCTTGAAATCAGCATTGAGGCCAGCTACAGTTCTTTACATACTGAGTTGAGGAATTTAATATGTTTCACATCTGGCCACGGAGCTTTACTTGGCATTGCTTGAATGTCTCCATTTATTTGAATGGGATCACTGACTTGGAGGAAACAGTAGGTGATAGTGATTGTTTTGGTCTTTACCTTTTATTTGATATGAATTTTCAAATACAGCTTAATAAGCTCGTTAGTTGATTTATTTTTAAAGTTTTTTAAGTTACTTAAATGTATGTAAACCTAATATCTATATTCATCAAATACATAAAGACATGTCAAAGACCAGCTGACAAAATGAGTTTTCAAAAGGCGATCAAGTCAGTTCATGGACAAGGCTTCAGGTTCCACTGTCCATCATGCCTGGTCAAGATTATTTGATGATGAACAGATCATCAAATCCTATATCTCACCAAATCTGCCATTAGCTGTCCACATTTCCCAGTGCAATACATTCCGTCGTTCACGCACAAACAGTCAAAACTAAAAATCCAGAGGCCCATTGGACACATATAGACTTACCATAGCTTAGATTCATTTCTATATCTCAGAACTCGTCTTCCTCAGGCTACTGAACCATGGTAGACAGAATATCCAAACACATTGCTACTCATCAACATACTTCCCTCCCTCTTGCAAGACAACGTTGTGGGGCACCATGGCTGCATAGTGGTTAGCACAAGGTTATTACATCTTGGGGTGTTGGAGCTTGGAGTTGTCACATCAGATCTTGTCCATGCATTTCTGATCAGAAGTGGTCGTTAAACAGTGGAAAATATGCACTGGAGTAAACTAAACCATGTTCATCAAAAGAAACGATCAATATACAGTACAAATGCTGCATTTCAGAAAAAAATCAAATTTAAAATGGTTAAGGACTTAGAGTATATTGATTGTAGTAGTAAAATCACCAATGTTTCAGTAGATATTTGTACAAATGAAAATACAAAGTTAATTCATTTAGATTTTAATCTGTAATGTTAATTTACAGAGAAGGGCTTTGTAGTATCACTTTTTATTTTAATTTTGGTTAGAGAATGAGACAAACATATTGCAGCTATATTATTTAACTTGGTTCAGGAGAGAGTTAGATACGTTGATGGAAAAATTAAGTCAGCAGGAGAGTAAATTCATCCTACAGGGACCCACTGATATGCTAAATTGTGCTCAAAGGTACTCATGATACATGTGTAAGACTCTTGTTAAGCCACTATGTTGGCTGTCCCTGTAACAACAAATTTACCCTAATTTGTATGGATAGATTGGAGAGCTTCACAATCTAATTTACTAATCAATTTTGTTCATAAATCACTTGATTTCATACCTAATCAAACTGCAGTACTTAAATAATGCACATGGGAATTTGAGGAAAAGAATGAATGATATACATAATTGAGTACTTTAATTAAAAATAGTGCAGTTACATTTGAATTCTGTCAAATCAAAGGAGATTTAATTTTCTGGATTAGTATCAATATGTGCATCAACAGATGATTTTTTTTGTTTGTTTCCTGTAGGCATAGAACAAAAAATAGGTGTTGCATTAAGTTGCAGTTTTCCCTGGAAATTTAATAAATCCTAATTCCCCTTATTGAGGTAATAAATTAGCCCAGAGTAGCATTGCGGTTAGCGCGATGTTGCTGTAGATCGGGTGTCGGTGATCAGAGTTCAATTCCAATGCTGTCTGTAAGGAATCGGTACATTCTCCCTGAGAGTGCATGGGTTTCCTCCAGGTGCTCCGGTTTTCTTCCACATTCCAAAGACATACCATTCGGTAGGTTAATTAGTTATTGTAAATTGTCCTGTGTTTAGACTAGGGTTAAATAGGTGGGTTGCTGCGTGGTGTGGTTCATTGGGCCGGAAGGGCTGTTCCAAATTGTATCTCTAAATAATAAAGAAATAAGAGAATAGCTTCAGAGCTCTGAAATTCTCAGCTACAAACTGTCAGATTCCAGTCTGGTCCTAATCTTAAATTCCTACTCTCGACATGAAGTATTAATAGTATTACTTCTGCAGACTATTGTTCTAATTTCATGGCCCTACTGTGGCACTTCCCTCTCCTTCACACTACTTCACATAATGTTCTTGCATCTCACTGTTCCTTTATCTCAATTAAAATGCTCATATTCCACCACCCAAATAGAAAAATAAAATTCTCATTGGGACGACTCCACTGTTTCTCCTCCTCAATCTCTATACAGAGTGACTTTTCATCCTCACTTCTCGACTTGACTTTGGTTTCTGAGTTCATTGCACTCCCATCATCCTTTAGCCAAATAGAACTTGTGCACTCATAATTACCTCTCTGACCTTGTTATCCCATGTGGCCTCACTCTTTGCATTCTTAGAACAGAATCAGGTTTATTATCTCTGACATGTGTTGTGAAATTTATTTGTGGCAGCAACGTAGTATAAGACATGAAAAAACCAATGTAGGTTACAATAAAAGGCAAAATAAATAAAATATGCAAATGAGCAACAATGAGGTAGTATTTGTGGGTTCAGAAATAAAATGGCGAGGGGAAGAAAAGGTTCCTAAAGTGTTTAAGTGTGGGTCTTCAGGCTTCTGTCTTTCCTCCATGATGGTAGTGACGAGAAGAGAGCATATCCTAGATGGAGAGGGTCTTCTCACTCCTGTATATTATCTCAGTGACTAACAGGGCATGTCTCATCACTTCCTTGAATTGCTCTCCACATTCAACCCCCTGCAGTCTCCCAATCCTACTACTTTCTGTGCCCATCCCAGGAGGAAATACTCCTCTATTCCACTTCGCTTACAACTGCACTTCCAAAATTTCAACTTTTTAACCTTTGGTCCTCCATTTGATGAAACAGTTCTGCAACTGATCAACCAAATCCCTGCTCTTAGATGAGCTGGTTAATAAAACCATCACTCTCACCTTGGTTATCGCCTTGAGCAGATTTCACCTCCACTGTTAAGTTTGATGAATGTAGAATTGAAGAAATATTGCAGATAACTTGTTTAGCTGCTTCCAGTTTATAATTACACACAAAATACTTTTGGGCTTAGCACATATCTGCTGATCACCATTTTTGTACCATTTGATAAAGATACCTATGGAATCATTATTCTTGCTTTATTCAGCATTCCTGAAGTGTTCTCCCATACCTATACTGCAATGAAGAGTATCACTAAAATTAATAATGTTTGGTTTGCCACAACCACATTTATGCTTTCCCCTGTCCACTTGATGAAACCTTAAATATATATCTGTTCCTATTCCCTTCCCATCTTTCCCTACCTGAGGTAGACCAAACTCACATCTTTCCTTAGCTTCCTTTCCCATCCTGTTATCTGCAAATTCAACTTCTACGCACGAGTTCTACTCCATTTCCTCAAGCCTTTTCCATTGATCTGCTGATCACAGATTTTCTCTTCGTTTCCTGCATCATATGTGATATTGACTCCTGCTCCTATAAGTTTGCTGACATTCCCCCTGTCCTGAAGTACAATTATGGGGAGGAAGGTGATCTTTGCGGTGAGGCTGACTTATTTCTGTACTGGGATGAGCATTAACTGCATCTGTGCAAGAGTTTGGAGCTAGTAAACCAAGTGAAAGATCAGTTACCTTAATGGCTGACCATGCAAACACAAATGGAAGATAATGCTGCTGGAAGTTACTAATTGTTTCCCAGAGAATCTGCACATTTTAATAGATAATTAAAGTATAGAGGAACTATATTCCTCAAGAAATGACTGGTAACTACAGGAAAATCAACTTGTCATACAATTAATGAAAATAGAATTTTTCAACTATATTGAAACTCTGACTGAAGTAAAAAAATATTGAAATTAACATGAAATATCATAAACAATAAGAAAAGGCAGGAGTAAATGTAATGTAATGTAATCACAGGGTTCAGATGATGTTCATGAAGTGTTCAAACAGTTTTGTTTTTATTGAATATGATATCACCTGAATCCTTAATTGAATTACAATTTTTAATCATTCTCAAATATCCATTGTTTTACCTTCAATGGTTTAGGAATTCTTGGAGATGTGAAGCCTGCAAATTTATGGTATTTCTAAACAGGCTCAAAATTCTTAACATGAAATCCCACGCATGAAGGAACATCTCTCATGGTCTGTAATAGTTTTCTGGAGCTCTGTTTTGTGACAATGCTCAAAAAAGTAAAACAAATATTATCAACAACTGTTCCTGCTCACCCGGTACAGGTTTTGTTTACTGAGAAGGCATCTAAGAAGTTAAAAAATGCTGATGGCAAATTTTAGAAGTTACCTGTTTTCAAAGTTATTTTGATAACCTTTGAAAGATTCTGCACTGAAAATTATAGATGAGAATGTACATCAAGTTGCTAAATCTAATGAACCTTGAAATTACCTGGTGTAACTTGGGAATTCTTTGGACAGACTAATTTGTATGTTGGACTGGGTTGGGTCAGGGTTTAAATGCAAAGTAGAGCTTAAGGTGGCATTCTCAAATCTAGTGTTCAATTAATTGTACAATAAATCAATTTACTCCTGCATACTCTGTCGCCCTCACAATTTGTGGAGTTAGCATTCTGATTCTAAACCCAGCACAGCTCATTTTACATTGCCTTTGTCAATCAGTCATAGAATGAAAAGCATTTGTGGTGTAATTCAAAATACCACACCTAGCTTTCCACTCCATTCTCTCACCTTCATTTTAACCTTCCATTAGTCTATCTTATTGCAAATTTAATAAAGATTTAAAACAGATATTATATTAAATTTTATTTGTATGTGAACCCGTATAGCTAATGCTGTCCGACAACTTTGTTTACAATGAAAACATCATTTCAGAATGTATTTTCAGTCTGGCTCAGTTAACTAGTTCAGTCATTTGTAAGCTCACACCTTACTTTAAGGAATGAAAAGAACCCAGGTTCTCACCCTCCTATTCAAGAACTACTTCTTTGTTAGAAGTGATGGCTTAAGTCTTATTCAAAGGCAGAAGAACGACATCAGCAATCTATTATCTGATGTTAAAATGTACTTGCAGTCGGGTGGCCCTGCACATATTTCTCAGTTTTTAGAAGTGCATTTCAAAGTACAGATTTCCAACAAGATTTAGTTTCCTCCGGGAATTTCTATTCTTTCATTCAGCACACTGTTAGGTAAGGATCAGTGGAAGTACTCTCATTGCGGAAACCCAGTGGAAGGCAGAAAACTGCAGGCACACACAAACCAGGAACTTTACCCTGTGCTGGAAACGCTATTATTACAAGTGCCACTTTCAGATTTGTTGCTACTCTAATACCTCTTCTGTGGCCTCCGATGGGCATTCAGCGGCATTACCCGAGAACCTCAGGACACCGCCATTAATTATCTCTCAATCAACTTCATGTCAAACTTATCTTGTGAATGAGTTGATTACAAAGGGGCTCCTACTGGGCAGCACATTTCTCTATTTCACAATGATGTTAATCTACCTTGTAAAGGTACCTAATTTCCCATGCGGTATTGGGAATGTCTCAATGTTTACGTCCTTTCTATATCCTCATATTCAGCGGGCCAATTGTGTTTTGTGTGGGGGAGGGTTTCGGGGGCCAATTTTCTTGGTGCATTTTATGCAAGGTGGGGGGGTGCTGGGGGTCAATATTCTTGTTGCATTTTTGTTAGATTTTCTGTGCAAGCAGAGAGGGAGTTGAGGGCCGATGTTATTGTTGCATTTTGAGTGGGGAAGGGGGGCTCGGGGGTGTTGATGATCGTGTTTCAGTTCTTTTATTGTGCGGGAGAGGGGGGAGGGGGCGGGTTTCTTTGTTTCGTGGCTACCAATGACTATCTTATTTTTCCTTTATTTGCACTCCATTTATTTCATAATTTATAGTAAATTTATTTCTTGCACTGCACTGCTGCCACAAAAAAACAAGTTATGTCATATAAGCAGTGAAAATAAACTTGATTCTGACTCTTAAACTTCAATGACCATAAACCCAGTCTTTTCAACGTTAACAACAGGAATTCTGCAGATGCTGGAAATTCAAGCAACGCACATAAAAGTTGCTGGTGAACGCAGCAGGCCAGGCAGCATCTATAGGAAGAGGCGCAGTCGACGTTTCAGGCCGAGACCCTTCGTCAGGACTAACTGAAGGAAGAGTGAGTAAGGGATTTGAAAGTTGGACGTTTTCAACGTTACCTTGCATAGTTTAACTTTCATCCTATATATTTCTAATGCTAAGTGGTCAGTTTTTAGTGGCATCGTCTAAAGGATGATTGTTAATAATCAGGTGAGACCACCTATTTCACTCAGGAAAAGGTAGGCAGCCAACAGCTGGAGAGTGACTGGGTGAAGAACAAAAATAAAGGATCGGGATGGGAAAGTCAGAGGGTGAATGATGTAATGGAGACTGAGGGAAATCTTCAGGGGAAAAATAGCAGAACAAGGAAGACAGAAACAGAAAGGACCCTGGAGAGATGTCCTGAGAGAAGGGATAGAAGAGGAGGACAAGGTCAAGGACAAGAGCACCTGTATTTGCGTCTTTCAGTACGAAGTGTCTGTACATACTGCAGACAGCTGTCAGGTGTTTTTGCAGCAAAGTTTTGGTGCTCAGTAGCCTCGGATTCCATGTCATTGGACCATTAACTTGGCCTCTGAGACTCTGCCTCTGTAACCTTGTACCCGTGTGTGCTGGTATTCATTGACCATGGCAAGTTTATTCATTCATAGGTGTCTTTCACTCCTCGGTAATTTTAATGGAAGCCATTGTTCCCTGGATTACTGCATTTTAAAAGCAGGGACCAGCACATCAATAAGAATAATGACATGAATGAAAACAGGATTTCACATTAGCTGGCTGTGGCACTGCTCTACTGCACATTTGTGAGAGAGTGAAGTATTAATCCAGTGACAAAGGACATCCAACACAGCGTCTGCTGCATACATTTAGCGCACGCGTACACACACACACACACACACACGTTAGCTCACACAATCTGCACATCCATATGCTGTGCCACAACACACAGCATAAAGGACATAGATATTTTTCATCACTTAGCACAATGCTTAAGCAGCAAAATAGAAACCTTTACTAAACTAAATTTATTGACTAGGTGTATTACTGTTATGGATTGTCATAGGAGCAAAATACAGACAAACCTATGGTCAGAATTCTTGAATGCTAACGCTTTGACCTTAATGGCTTAAATACTTAGGACTAAACAATTGTGACTTTACACTTCAGTGTCAATAAATTCAGACACTTAGAGACTCATGGGTCAGGAATATTGTTTCCATTGATGCTTGGATTTCCACAGCGATTCATCCTGCTAAGAATATGTACTTATCTGATATGTTATAGCAATGATCAAGAGTTCCAAACTGTCTTTGCCTTTTCCCCTGCTTTCCTTCTTTCATTTCCAAAATTTACTGCTTTTGTAGCAGAATTAGATGTGGATAAAGAACTCATTTTATTTTGCTTGTCATCAGATTTATGCACATTAAGTTAACAATTCTAAGGTAATGATAAAATTGATGCGATTTTTGCAACTTTGCTTGCAAACAAGAGAAAATCTGTAGGTGCTGGAAATCCAGGTAACACCCACAAAATGCTGGAGGAACTCAGAAGACCAGGTAGCATTGATGGAAAAAAGTAGTCAACGTTTCGGGCCAAGACCCTTCAGCAGGACTGCAGACAAAAGGATGGGGAGTAGATATAAAATGTGGGGGAGGGGGGAGAGAAACACTCCCATGGGATTCCCCCACCAATCACATCTTTCCCTCTGCCTCCATTCAACTTTCTACAGGGAGCGCTCCCTACGCGACTCGTGTGTCCATTTGTCCCTCCTCACTGATCTCCCTCCTGGCACTTATCCTTGCCATCGGAACAATGCTACACCTGTCCCTACACCTCCTCCCTCATAACCATTCACGGCCCCAAACAGTCCTTCCAGGTGAGGCGACACTTCACCTGTGAGTCTGTTGGGGTCATATACTGTGTTCAGTGCTCCCAGTGTAGCCTGTCCATATATCGGTAGGTTGGGAGACTGTTTCACCATGCAACTACACTCAGTCTGCCAGAAGAATTGAATTGAATTGACTTTATTTCTTACATCCTTCACATATATGAGGAGTAAAAATCTTTACGTTACATCTCCATCTGAATGTGCGATGTGCAATCACAGTAATTTATAATAAATAGAACAGTCAATGTAACATAGAATACACTCAAATCAGCGTGAGTTAATCGGTCTGATGGTCTGGTGGAAGAAACTGTCCCGGAGACTGTTGGTCCTGGTTTTTATGCTGTGGTACCGCTTCCCAGATGGTAGCAGCAGGAATGGATTGTGGTTTGGGGTGACTCAGGTCCCCAGTGATCCTTCAGGCCCTTTTTATACACCTATCCTTGTAAATGTTCTAAATCATGGGAAGTTCACAACTACAGATGTGCTGGGCTGTCCACACCACTCTCTTCAGAATCCTGTGATCAAGGGAGGTACAGTTCCCATATCAGGCAGTAATGCAGCCAGTCAGGATGCTCCCAATTGTGCCTCTGTAGAAAGTTCTTAGGATTTAGAGGCCCATACCAAACTTCCTCAACCGTCTGAGGTGAAGGAGGTGCTGTTGTGCCTTTTTCACTACACAGCTGGTATGTACAGACCACATGAGGTCCTCGGTGATGTAGATGCTGAGGAACTTAAAGCTGTTTACCCTCTCAACCACAGATCCATTGATGTCAATAGGGGTTAGCCTGTCTCCATTCCTCCAGTAATCCAGAACCAGCTCCTTTGTTTTTGCAACATTGAGGCGATGTTGTTTTCTTGACACCACTGTGTCAGAGAGATGACTTCTTCCCTGTAGGCCACCTTGTCATTGTTTGAGATTAGGCCAATCAATGTAAATTTAATTTGCAGATTAGAGCTGTGGGTGGCAACACAGTCAGGGGTATACAGGGAGTAAAGGAGGGGACTTAGTACACAGCCCTGAGGGGCTCCTGTGTTGAGAGTCAGAGGGGTGGAGATAAGGGAGCCCACTCTTACCACCTGCTGGCGATCTGACGGGAAGTCCAGGATCCCGCTCTACAAGGTAGGGTCAAGGCCGAGGTCTCTGAGCTTCCTGTCGAGCCTGGAGGGAATTCTGGTGTTGAATGCTGAACTGTAGGGATCTCCCAGCAGCCATCCATTTTAATTCCACTTCCCATTCCCATTCCCATTCCAATATGACAATCCATGGCATTCTCTATTATTGCATTGGGGCCTCACTCAGGTTGGAGGAACAACATCTCATATGCTGTCTGGGTAACCTTCAACATGAACATTTATTTCTCAAACTTCTGGTAATGCCTGGCCCTTCCTTCACCATTTCCCATCCCCTTTTCCTTCTCTCACCTTATCTCCTTGCCTGCTGATCACCTCCCTCTGATGCTCCTCCCCCCCTTTTCTTTCTTCCATGACTTTCTGTCCTCTCCTATCAGCCCCCTGGTTCTCCAGCCCTGTATCTCTTTCACCAATCAACTTCTCGGCTCTTTACCTCATCCTTCCCCCTCCAGGTTTCACCTATCACCATGTTTCACTCTCCCCTCCCCCACCTTTTAACTTTACTCCTTATCTCTTTTTTCTCCAGTCCTGCCGAAGGGTCTTGGGCCCAAAACATCGACTGTACATTTTCCCATTGATGCTGCCTGGCCTGCTGAGTTCCTCCAGCATTTTGTGTGTGTTGCCAGTATTCCGATTATGTTTTGTTATTTGTATTAAGTGTGCTACCAGATTTTCTGTAATGTTGCCATTCTGAAGACAGAGTTAATTTATTTCTGAAAATAGGAGTACTATTCTATGTTATATAAAGTATTCAACTATATTGCCACTGACATGCTACCGCAGGTTGATATTTTTAAATGATAATTTATGTTTGGATTCTGAGATTGCTTTCATTGAAAACACTGATTACTTTGATTATGGCATGTGCCTTACATGTTTGATTTTTATCTCTAGCATCCTATAAGGCTCAGGGTACAATAAAGGAAGATAAGCACTTGGGAGATTGAAGGTTTGCAAAGTTCGGCTGTTACTTTAGAAGTGCGTAATTGTCAAAGTTAGCTCTGTGATTGACGCTGAATCAAACAGATCAAACCGCACTCCACAGATTTCAGTACAATTTATCTTGTTGCATGGATGTAACACCCAGGGAATTTTGTAGCTTTGTTTGATTTTTGACTGAGAATCGTTTGCAGTCTCAAGAGAGTATAAGTTCCTAGAAAATAAATGACAAAGAAAAGTATGTTTAGGCAGTATGCTACCCAATATTTATCCCTCATTGATTTCCTTGCCTTGATGCGACCCTTTCTCTGCAATTTGAGTAACACATTTCTGAAGTTATAACCGTGACTAGATTTCAAAACTATTCAAAGGTATCCCAATTATATTGGTTTTGTCTGGCTCTAGTAACATTACAGGGTACTGGCAAGGTGGAAGTATTGTGGTTAGGATAAGAAATTCTATGGAGAAATCTGCTCAGATACAATTTCAGACAAAATCCATTCAAAACACAGCCAACTCCATCCTAAGACATTTTTTGAATCACAACCTGACCTGAAACTAAGTGGGGCAGATCAAGGAACGTTGACTGTAGGGAGATATGTAGGGCGTTCAAGTACCATAAAAGCTTAGTGCCAAGAAGGAAGACAAGTCTTGGTAACAATAGATTCTGGGAAAATTGATGGATGGAAGAGTCCCTGGTTTTCAAAGGAATGGCTTTTTATTGAGAAACATCGGGATGGGCATGCTAGAGTCCACGTGCTCTCAATAACGCATTATCAGCATCCGTGGTGTATCATATGAAATTTTGCATCTGACAAAATAGCATACGAGATGCAAATGCTGAAATCTGTTGCAACAATCTGCTGGAGGAACTCAGCTGGCCAAGCAGTATCTGTGGAATGGGAGGGGGTGAGTAGGGTGAGAGGGGGAGGGAGAAATTATTGATGTTGCGGCTTGAAACCTGCATTAGGAACATTATATATAAGCCCTGTTCTGACGGCATAGAGGAGAAGACGTAACGGTTAGCACGACACTATTACAGCTCAGGGCGTCGGAGTTCAGAGTTCAATTCCAGCTGCATTTGTAATGAGTTTGTACACTCGTCCCATGACCTTGTGGTTTGCTTCTGGGTGCTCCAGTTTCCTCCCATAGTCCAAAGATGTATGGGTTCATAGGTTATTGATCATTGTAAATTGTCCTGAGATTAGGCTAGTGTTAAATAGGTGAGTCGCTGGACCAGAAGGCCCTGTTCTGTGCTGTATCTCTAAATAAATAAATAGCAATCTGCAGGAGAATCTGTGCTATTCAATGTAACATTTACTGAAAATCAAAACAATGCAGATGCTACAAATCGGAATTTAAGAAAATACTGTAAGACGCTCAGCAGGTCAGGCATGACCTATGGAAAGAGAAACACAGTTAAGTTTCAGATTGAAGATCCTTGGTCAGGATTAGAAACTCATGAAGGGCTTTTGATCTGAAATATTAAATCTGTTTCTCTTTCCAGAGATGCTGACTGACCCTCTGAAAGTCAAAGTGCAAATATATTATCAAAGTATGCATATGTCATCATATACCACCTTGAGATTTATTTTCTTGCAGACATTCACAGTAGAACAAAGGAATAGTACCCACAAAGAAAGACTGACAAACAACCAATGTGCAAAAGAAGACAATCTGTGCAAATACGCAGAATGATGTTGCGAAATGATGCTGTTAGCATTTTCTATCTTTAATTCTGTTCTATTACAGACTGCTTGGAGCTGTGAGCAGCCCAAGCACATTTGCAAACTGTCACTTCGGAGCGCTGTATTAAGTGGAAAACCAAATTTAGTACTATGGCTCCTTACTGTGGAATGATTACATAATTACCAGAGATGTCCTTAATTGGAAAGTTCAGAAAAGGAATAAGGCAATTAATGTAATTAGCTGACATATAAACACGTATATACATCATGATTAGTCAGCCCTGTTTAATGAAAATGTTTCAGCATTAGATTTTGTCAAGACCAAACAGAAGTAACTTTTTTACAATGATAAATAGGAACGTACTTACTTTCATGGACATATTTAATTCAGCATCTGATATTTTGCGGGGTCCCTAACCCCTCCCACTGCCACCCCTACTCCCCCAATTTTCTGTCTTCTTCATACTTCTGCGCCTCTCTTTTTCTGGCATTGTTTTAAAATTATAATTATAATTATATTTACACTTACAATTATATAGAGACCCAATTAACATCTTATGCTAAATTTAAAAAGAATTCTCCTCATTTCTTTCAAAACAGAGCCCTTCAGCGTTTTTGCTTGTATCCAGGTAATTTTGATAAATATTTGAATACTTTTCTGGACATATTGTGGACATTGCAGGTGTTCATTTTCAAAGTCTTACCATTTTTGCTCTGCCCATTCCCCATGCTACCTCCACACATTCCACAGTTATGGGCAAAAAGCTAAGCTCAGGGATTTTAGACATCATGTGGAAATATTAATGAAGACACAAACGCTACTTTTGTTTCATAGCCTTGCTACAAATGTGATTTTAATGACTTCTATACATTACACAAATATTGCTTTGCAATTGCAAACACTAAGAAAAAAAATGGCAGACAAAATATACACCCAGCATCATTCACACCTCAAGCGTAAGCCTTGAAGCTAGAGCGATAATGAGAGAGGACAGACGGGCTGATGGAGGTTGTTTTAGCACAAGACCACTGCAGCAGTTTTGGAGGGAAGGCTGGTGCATGCGGAAGAAGATCAATATCAGATAGCCTGAAGTTGAAGGTGTTAGCTGATTGACCATCTGTGGCATGTGGGGAGTGAAACTGCAGGAAGTGGATGTCAAAGGAGAAGGCAGATTTGGAACAGAACATGGGCCAACTGTGGACAAACTGTGAACTGATATAGATTTGAGACTAGTGTGATTGGGAGTTGCAGTTTAGGAAATACGTCTTAGCATAGTGTGGCATATGTATTGTGCACATGATTCCAGTGTATAGTTTCTTCTTTGGCTTTAAATAGGTTTTTATATCTTACTGAAAGAACATGTGCTTTCCTCTATTGATACCACTTTGAACAAGAAACTTACCAGAACTAGGAAAGACAAGTTTAAATGTGCAGTGCATGGTAAGCCAATGCATGCTTTCCTTGAGAGCTCACTGTTCAATATAACATTGTGCACAAGGCCCAAAGTGTCACTTGCAATAGAACAGACTCTGAACAAGCAACAAAAAATAAATCACTGATTCTGGGTTGCAGCAGCTATCAGAATTGTGGCTGATGGGAATGATTTGTCATTGCTTTGGGGATGGCAGAGACTGATGTCAGATGGTTTGTTTGAGCTGTGCTGATTATAGGGAAGGTTTGTGATTGTGAAAGAAAAAATGGAGGGCTATGTGGGAGGGAAGGGTTAGATTGATCTTGGAGTAATTAAAGGGTTGACTCAACATTGTGGGCCGAAGGGCCTGTACTGTGCACTATGATTCTAGGTTTTAAGATGGTGGGAATAGGTAGTATTAATTCAGGAAAGTGTTAGGAAGTCTTTAGAGATGTGGGATGGAGACCAAGTGACTGCCACAGCAGGGGGCAAATTTATATCCTGTTAGGATCATTCTGGAATTACAAATTATAGATAGCATAATTATGGATTAACTAAAATAAGAAACAGTTTTCAGGAAATAAAGCTTGTACACAATTTTAACTTCTTTGTGGTTAGTGAAACCCACTATTGGATACGGAACTTAATCTGTCCTACTGAAACTACACAGGAAAACAAAATAGATGAATGTTCCTTCTATTAGCACATTATTAAATGTGTATCCTTGCCATTTAACGTATAGTTCAGAACAGATTTATTTTGTCTCTTAACCTTCTGATTAGGTGTATATTAATGGAACCATCATTCAACACTGTAACTAAAGAGGTATTTGTTAGATATCTAGTATTTGGAACAGCCACCAGTAATAAATATTCAATGGGGTTCTGTACTGCTATCATATTACAATGATATGCTATCATTGTAAATATGTAACCGGGCTATATTCCAAATTCTAAAGTTTAATTGGTGATCATAGCAATTGAAACTGTAGTTAATTGCTCAATGTTATTTTTGTGTTGAAGAGATTCTCTTGGATCCTCATGGACTCTGTCACTCCTGGAGGCTTGCAACGTGAATAAAGACTTTAATATTTCCCATTTACAGCTTCTGCGTGGTTCAGTTTTAGTCAGTCGCAGCAGGTACAGTACATATATAAAGCTCATTGCTAAAGTTGGACACCATCGGTTGCGAGCTAGCTAGGCAAGGGCACCAAGGTTTGCTACAGCATAATTGATCTGAAGAGTTGCCTCTGGGTAATTTGTCCAATCCACCAGCAGACTATGCATTCACAAATGAAGACATTTCAGAAGACGTTTCCAGACCAGAACTGTATGACACTCAATGCCTGGGCTGCTCCATAGATTAACATCACTCCCTGATACAAAATAATGAATTATAAGGTCAACGCAATAAAACACAGATTGACTTTTTTGAATTCCATTCAAATAAGAGACAAACAGAAATGTTATTACATGAAGACCTCATTAACACTGTGTGTTTGATTTGTAGGATTTCTAACCCATGGCTGGATACTAAGATCTCAGACTCACTCGTAGCTCTGCACTAAATTACAATTGCTTCTGTCTCAGTTAAGAGCCATTGAAGCTGGTATTTATGTCTCTAAATTGCTGAGTGGAAAAACTGCCTGGAATTCCTGGTGCTAATCACCTCTTTGGGACTCGCTGCCTAGAATCCATGGCAGACGAGGACCTGATCAATCAACTAGTCCACTGACACATAGTTTCTAGGATTTCATCTAAAAAAAAATGGGTGCTCGAGCATAGTAGAGCAAGGTTATAGATTCTCTTGGTACTGTTTTCAGCACGAGCACTGCCTCTAGGAAGCGATATAAATAGAGTCAGTTGGAAGGAAAAGGAAAATTAATTTAAAGAGAATCTTCAGAGTTCAGTTACTTAATTAGCTTTCATACTACCTTCAGCTGCATCGAAAACAGTCCACTAAGGAATGTTCTGCAACATTAAGCACATCTTTTTTTACCTCTTTACATAATTAATTTTACTGAATTCTTTACTCAATTAATTTTAAGCAACAGTGTAAACAGATACATTATAAGGCTCCCGGGAACTTTTGCATTTTACTTTTGTAGCACTGTAATTCAAAGATTATAAATCACGCCCATTTGCATTTACATTGTAGTGGGTAGCTTTAAATTCATGATCAGAATAGTGGACACATGGCAACATTGGACACATCCATTAGTGTGGACACACTTTATACTTTATACTTTATACTTTATTGTCGCCAAACAATTTATACTAGAACGTACAATCATCACAGCAATATTTGATTCTGCGCTTCCCACTCCCTGGATTACAAATAATAAATATTAAAAATAGTAAAAATTAGTAAATATTAAAAATTTAAATTATAAATCATAAATAGAAAATAGAAAAATGGAAAGTAAGGTAGTGCAAAAAAAAACCGAGAGGCGGGTCCGGATATATGGAGGATACGGCCCAGATCCGGGTCAGGATCCGTTCAGCAGTTTTATCACAGTGGAAAGAAACTTTCCAAATCTGGCTGTACGAGTCTTCAAGCACCTGAGCCTTCTCCCGGAGGGAAGAGGGATGAAAAGTGTGTTGGCTGGGTGGGTCATGTCCTTGATTATCCTGGCAGCACTGCTCCGACAGCGTGCGGTGTAAAGTGAGTCCAAGGATGGAAGATTGGTTTGTGTGATGTGCTGTGTCATATTCACGATCTTCTGCAGCTTCTTCCGGTCTTGGACAGGACAACTTCCATACCAGGTTGTGATGCACCCTAGAAGAATGCTTTCTACGGTGCATCTATAAAAATTAGTGAGGGTTTTCGGGGACAGGCCAAATTTCTTTAATTTTCTCAGGAAGTAAAGGCGTTAGTGGGCCTTCTTGGCAGTGAACTCTGCTTGGTTGGACCAAGTCAGTTCATTTGTGATATTGACCCCGAGGAACTTAAAGCTTTTGACCTGTTCCACTTGCGTACCACCAATGTAAATGGGGTCGTGCAGTCCGCTACTCCTTCTGAAGTCAACAACCAATTCCTTCATCCTGCTGACGTTGAGGGATAGGTTATTGTCTTCGCACCATGCCACCAGGTTCTTAATTTCCTCTCTGTACTCAAACTCATCATTAACTGAGATACGGCCTACAATTGTTGTGTCATCAGCAAACTTATATATTGAGTTTGATGGAAACTTGGCTACACCATCATGAGTGTACAATGAGTACAGCAGGGGCTGAGTACACAGCCTTGTGGGGCACCGGAGCTCAGAGTGATTGTAAAGGGGAACTTGTCCCCTATTTTGATCTTGATCTTGATCTTGAATTAGTTACTCCAAATTATCTGTGTCCACTTTTGTTCCTGTTTCTTGAAGTAGTGATGCTTCAGAAGACCTTAATAGCAGAATGGGATTGATAACATGATTGGCTTACTCTCTTGTTTCATAGGCTGCTGTAGGTCCTTTAGACCAGGTCCAGCTTCATGCCCTAACACTGCACATATCCCTGAGCCCAAACTTTTCCTTTCCAATATCCAAATTCAGACTTCTCTGCCGATTTGCTTATTTGGCAATCAAGCGCATAAACTTCACTGAATCTCCATCCCTCCCTAATCCTAGAATGTGGAAGGCGAAGCTACTGACTCAGTCCAGTTGCATATTGAACCTAGGCCCTTCTTCCTCATGTGGCTTTGAAGCACATTTCAGTATACTAAGTTCAACATAACAGTAAATTGTCAAACCTTTGAACAAAAAGACAAATGGCAGGATTTGCATGCCCAGGAAAAGAGCTCATTATAACCACAAATGTTATCATAAGAGTGCCTCATTTATGAATTAATTCTACACAAAACCAATAGTATTGTATAATAACCTGATGATGGTACAATGGTGAGAAGATAAATAAATCAAACTTGTTATTAAGAACAAGATAGAAAATGCAAAAACATGCTTATAAATCATAGTAACCTCGCTGTTACTTTTGCCTGACAGGCTTTCTTTTTTTGAGGAAATGGCACATCCAAGTTATACCAGAAAGACATATGTGATTCACACTCATTCCTAATAATTTTTGTTAAAGTATGAAATAAAAAAGACCTTTAAAGTTTGTGGATGATACAAAGATAGGTGTAGGGGCAGATAGTTATGAGGAGACAGAGAGGCTGCAAAAAGACTTAGTTCGATTAGGAGAATGGGCAAAGAAATGGCAGAAGGAATACAGTGTCGGAAACTGTATGGTCATGCTCTTTGGTAGAGGAAGTAAAAAGAGTAAACTATTTTCTAAATGGAGATAAAATTCAAAAATCTGAGCTAAAAAGAATCTTGGGAGTCCTCATGCAGGGTTCCCTAAAGGTTGAGTCACTGGTGTGGAAGGCAAATTGGACTAGAATACAAAAACAAGGATGTAATTTTGAGGATTTATAAGGCACTGTTGAGGCTGCACTTTGATTATTGTGAGCAGTTTCATCTAAAAAAGGTTGTGCTGACATTGGAGAAGGTTCAAAGGAGGTTCACAAAAATGATTCTGGGATTGAAAGGCTTCTCATATGAAGAGTGTTCGATGGCTCTGGGCCTTTACTCATTGGAATTCAGAAGAACGAGAGGTGACCTCATTGAAACCTATCAAATGTTGAAAGGTCTCAATAGAGTAGGTGTGGAGAAGATGTTTCCTATGGTGGAGAAGTCCAAGGCCAGAGGACACAGCCTCAGAATAGTGGGACATCTTTCTAGAATCGAGATGAGGAGGAATTTCTTTCACTAGAGATGGCAAATCTGTGGAATTCGTTGCCACAGGCTGCTGTGGAGGCCTAGTCATTGTGTATATTTAAGGCAGAGGCTGATTAGTCAGGGTATGAAGGGGTACAGGGAGAAGGTAGGAGATTGGGCTAGGAGTGAAAATGGATCAGCCATGATGAATTATTTTTTTTTACCTGAAGGAGAAATCGATATTTATGCCATCAGGTTGGAGGCTAACCAGAAAAAATATAAAATGTTCATCCTCCACCCTGAGAGTGGTCTTATCTTGGTGCATGAGGAGGCCATGGACTGACGTGCAAGAATGGGAATTAATATTTTAGGCCATCAGAAAGTTCCACTTTAGGCAGATAGAGCGGAGGTGCTCAACAGAATAGTTCCCCAAGTTACGTCGGGTCTCACCAATGTAGAGGAGGGCACATCGGGAGCACTGAACATAGTAGACAATCCCACTATAAATTATAACACATCTTAACAAGAAAGAACATAATCAGAACATAATTTTAAAAAGTCCATTTTAATGTAAAGTGATCAAAGTGGTCATAGTGTTGCTAAATAGCAGTGATTGCCAGTTTTTTCAAGAACTGAATGATTGCTGTTCTTCAACATGGTGGCATGGGACCTCAGGCTTCCTAATTCTGCCTAATGGTAGCTCTGTAAAGATGGTGGGGTGCCATGGTAGCATAGCTGTTAGTGGAACGCAACAACAGACTGGGGCATCGAAGTTCAATTCCAATGCTGTCTGTATGCCCTTCCCGTGAGTGGGTGAGTTTCCACCCGGTGCTCTGCTTTCCTCCCACATTCCAAAGATGTACCTGTTAGTAGGTTAGTTGGTCATTGTAAATTGTGCTGTGATTATAACCTGTAGTTAACTGGGTTGCTGGATGGTACAGCTTGTTGGGCCAGAAGGGCTTGTTCCTTGCTGCATCTCTCAATAAGTAAACGTTGTTGATTGAAGTTTCCTCCCTGACGCTGCTCCTCCTGTAGATACTACCAGTGGTGCAGTAGTTTGATATCACTTCTGTTTTCTTGGTTCAATGTTATTGAGGCTTCACTCTGAGATGAAGACAGTCCTGGCAAAACTGAAGTCCATGTGGAAATTCTCCACTGGCTGGCATCACACCTCTTAAGAGAGATAGTTTTATACATTGGAGGTCTGTCACTTGAAAGTTCAAAGTACATTTATTATCAAGGTATATATAAATTATACAACCTTGAGATTTGTCTCTTTACAGGCAGTCGCAAAACAAGAACCCATTAAAAAAAAACTAACAAACACCCAATGCGCAGAGAGAAAAAAAACAAATCACACCAACAATAAAAGCAAGTGACGGCATTCAGAACTAAAGTGAGTCCATAGGCACGAAGCCCGGAGCAGCTGGAGCAGGCCCGCAGCCTCAGCCTCAGTTCATCACACAGCAGAGCAAAACCAAGCTTGCAGACTCAAAGCCCAGAGCAGCCACAGCATGCATCAGGGCGTCACTATAACAATTCCAAAGGACATTATTGCAGGCCGAACTATATTCATTTACTTTAATGTTCATCTGCTTTTCATGAAAAATATGTGATGTAAGGACGTTTGCAGACCATTGCACTCTGTTTAATTGGACCTGCAACACAATAGAAACTAAAGATATTCTGCTAGAAACTAACGCAAGACCTGGATAACATTCCGGCTGAGGAAAAAGAGATATTGGCATCCAGTGCATTTCTTATTGCTTGATTTTCCATGATCTAAAATTAATTATAAAATCTGTGCTATTCTGTACCAAAACAGCAAGTAAGAAAGATGCACAATGTGTTCATGTGAGGTTCATAGAAGCTGCAGATGAGCAGTGAGGATTGAAACAACTGAAATCTCTAAGCAGTTTTAACAAGCACATCACAATTTTTGCACAAGTGTCACAGGAAATTGTTTTTGTGATATATTATGTAATAGAAAATTGGAAGCAGTAAAATTATCTCAAGGGTAAGAAGGACAAATATGAATTTCAATATTTGAAACAATTATTACCTATGCAATTTATCATTCACAAAATGTGTTAAATTCAGGATTTATTGACTCTATTAAATTAATGTGTGAGATATGACAATTCCTTAGGAATCAAATGTTTGCTTTTATTGAACCGTATTCCAGCTTGGAACACCATATAATACATGTGAAAAAGAGTAGGATCGATTAGGCGCGAATGCTGCTTCATCTTAGATTGCCTAGTTCAGGGAGTGAGTGAGAGAGAGACCTCCGTTGGTCAGAGTTGACCATGGATGTTGCATCCTGGCTGTCTAGATATGCAAGTCTGGGCAGTACTATATGGAGAGCAAGCTGTTGGCCAAGTAGCAAGCTCTCTCTCCTCGCGCATCTGATGAAACCAAAGGAACAGCAGAGACCAATATAATTGCCTGTCAGCATTGAGCTCAACGTAGGACTGCCTTAGGGACTCCAGCTCTGTATTTTTCCCTCAGTGTTTACTCCCGAAACCTTCCTTATGAGTGGGTATAGCAAGGCAGCAGAGGTTTGGGATCAGAGCTTTCCTTCTCCTAGGTGAGCTGCCGATCATGGCTGACGAGTCCCATCTGCCCAAAGTGACTGGTTTTAAGGCAGCAGTAACCCACCTTTGCCCTTTCTCCAGGAGTTGGGCTTGATTGTCAGGCTGTTTGAGGCGCTCACCATTTGGAGCATTTAATAGGTAGTGGGAGCTTGCTCCATTACCACTCTCCAGCTATAACAACCTTAAGGAAGCCCAATTTGGTACAGTTACTCTAATAGAGGCAACGTTTTTGGAAAACATATCATGTGAGAATATTGAAAGGAAGAACATTCATAGATTATCTTCATGCCAACAGAACAACCTCTAGAAATTTGCCATCAATGGGAAACTAGATTTTATCTACTAGTCACAGATCACTTGCCAGCAGGGAACCTATACCCATGGAGACTAAAACACTGTCTAAAACATTTCTAAGGGCATTACTGAATGGGAAATTCATAAAATGGAGGGTAAATGCTTGTTATTAGAAAAAGGATCTGGAGCTTACCTGGTGTATATGAAAAATAAACTCTTCTTGGGCTTCCAGTTAGGTACAAGTATTGATTTTAACCAATGTTTCAATGACAAACTCTGACATCTTCATCAGGAATGATGCTTAGGCATGTCTGGTCCAGTGGTGGATAAACCCCCCGTTGTCCATCCCTCCTATTGGTTAGTCCTCATCCAGTCATGTTTCCACTGTCTCATCTTGTTTACAATCGAATTCCAGTTCTTACTTAGAGTGTGACCTTTGTCTTTGTTAAAATTCTGTTCCTCTATTTTTATTTCAATGGCTTTCTTCACCACATGGTCCAAAAACTCAATGGCATGACACACTAGTTGTAAAATTGTGAGTGCAATTTCTCCGGGTAACCCAAACAGATACACCTCCTGTGCTCCCCGATGCAAATTTCCACTGTACACCTTGTCTGGCCAATATACACTGGTCCACATTCACAGGGAATCCTGTAAATGCCAGCCAACCTGAGTTTCAGCTCATCTTTGACGTGCATAAGCTGTGATTTGAGTGTCCTCATGGGTTTGTGGATTGTATTAATCTGGTATTTCTTTAGGATCCTGGTTATCTTTCCAGAAACCATGGAAATGTAGGGAAGACAAACGGTAGCAATGGGTTCCTCTTTGTTTGGTTTCCTTGTTTTTCTGTCAGCCCTTATAATGGCCCAGTGGATTCCTTCACCTTGTAGCCATTCTGTAGGAATGTCTTGCGTAATTGTTTTAATTCTTTGTGGAGATTCCAAGTCTGAATTAGTTTCCGCACAGTTAATCAACGTAGAAAGACTTCCTAAAAATGATAACCACCATCCAGCTGAACCCGGAGGACATAATAGTCAATTTCGAAGTGGTTTCCCTGTTCACAAGAGTTCCCATTAAGGGCAACTTGGTCCCCCTATGGTCAAGGTTTGATAAGGGTACCATTGACCTTTCTGAACACACCTGTACATCAACGTACTTCCTCCATAAGGGGAATTACTATGAACAAATGGACGGAGTGGTCGTGGAATCACCCTTGTTGCTGGCTATTACCAATTTCTACATGGAGGGCTCTGAGTTCATCACCGTTATGCCCAAACACTTCTTCAGATATGTTGATGACACCTTCATAGTGTGACCTCATGGACTCTAGGCACTCCAACAATTCCACGACCAGCTGAACAGCGTACATCTAACCATTCAATTTACAATGGAGATGGAGTAAAATGGTTGCTCCCCATTACTGGACATTCTAATACGATGGAAACGGAATGGTAGCCTCCGGCATGGCATCTATCGGAAGCCTACTTACACGGATATACACCTCAACAATGGCAGCCACCATTACACCTCCCAAAGTAGAGTGGTTCTTTCTACTTTGATTAACCATGCAAAAATTATTTTGGACCAGGAGAGTCTCCACGAGGAAATAAGATGATTATGTATGACGTTCCTACAGAATGGCTACAAGGTGAAGGAAATCAATTGGGCTTTTAAAAGGGCCAACAGAGAAACCAGAAAACAACAATATACTTCATACTTTATTGTTGCCAAACAATTGATATAAGAGCATACAATCATCACAGCAATATTTGATTCTGCACTTCGCGCTCCCTGGAGTACAAATCAATAGTAAATATTAAAAATTTAAATTATAAATCATAAATAGAAAATAGGAAAGGAAAAGTAAGGTAGTGCAAAAAAACCGAGAGGAAGGTCCAGACATTTGGAGGGTACGGCCCAGATCCGGGTTAGGATCTGTTCAGCAGTCTTATCACAGTTGGAAGGAAGCTGTTCCCAAATCTGGCTGTATGAGTCTTCAAGCTCCTGAACCTTCTCCTGGAGGAAGAGGGATGAAAAGTGTGTTGGCTGGGTGGGTCATGTCCTTGATTATCCTGGCAGCACTGCTTCGACAGCGTGTGGTGTAAAGTGAGTCCAAGGACGGAAGATTGGTTTGTGTGATGTGCTGGGCTGCGTTTATGATCTTCTGCAGCTTCTTCCGGTCTTGGACAGGACAACTTCCAGACCAGGTTATGATATACTCTAGAAGAATGCTTCCTATGGTGCATCTATAAAAATAAGTGAGGGTTTTAGGGGATAGGCCAAATTTCTTTAGCTTTCTCAGGAAATAACGGCACTGGTGGGCCTTCTTGGCTCATTTGGAAAAATCAGGTATTTTTTTTAAGATTATGAGGACACTTAGTCATCATTTATTGTCATTTAGAAATGCATGCATGCATTAAGAAATGATACAATGTTCCTCCGGAGTGATATCACCAAAAATACAGGACAAACTAAAGACTAACACTGATAAGACCACATAATTATAACGTATGGCTACAGCAGTGCAAAACAATACCATAATTTGATAAAGAGCAGACCATGGGAACGGTAAAAAAAAGTCTCAAAGTTCCGATCAACTCCCGATAGTCCCGATAGCAGGCAGCAGAAGTGAGAAACTCTCCCTGCCACAAACCTCCAGGCACCGACGACTGTCGATGCATTGGAAGCACTCGACCACAGCCGACACTGAGTCCGTTCGAAAACTTCAAGCCTCCGACCAGCCCTTCAACAATGAGCACCATCTCTGCTGAGCGCTTCGACCCCATCCCAGCCACCGAACAACAAGCAAAGCCAAGGACTCGGGGCCTTCCTCTCCGGAAATTTTAGATCACACAGTAGCAACGGTAGCGAAAAAGGCATTTCAGAAGTTTCTCCAGATGTTTCTCTGTTCTCTCACGTCTGTCTCCAGGATTGTGTATGGCACTCTACTTAGCAGATAACAGATGTCATTCACCGGAGTGGCCGCGCAAGCTGTGTCGCGCCACCATCTTCTCCTCCTCCTCTATATTGGCAAAGTTTGCAAAATTGTAAGTTAAATTTCAATCAATAGCTTCAGAAAATGAAATGTTTAGAATAAAATCCAGGCAGGGACTCTCTTTGTAATCTCTTCATATATGTATCAGATACACAAATAGATGTGAAATTAAATTGAATAATTTCTTGGTTCTCAATTTTCATTGTACCACACTAGCATTAATAATAGTGTAAACATACATTATTTTGTAAATACAGAGCCACTTCAATTCTAGTATAACTGCTATCAAAATAATAAAATCCAGTGCTATTCAGTTCTGCAAAGTGGTAATACTATATTATTAACATGCAATTATGTTAAGTATTACAAAACACGATAATTTTTCAGCTGATTAAAAGCTTCATCAATAAACATCATAGCAGTGAACCAATAACACAGATTTCCAATCAGTTATTTTATTTGGCTGGAAATTCAGTAAATGTAGAGGAGTACTTTTGGATGGATTCCTGAGGCCAGCCTAACTCCATCTATGCAGCCTTATACCTACAAAAAGGAAGCCTCTTTTCAGTATTCACATTCTGGTTCATGATCTGAAATCCATATTATGAGTAAACATTCTTTTAATTCAAGCTCAAATATCCACAAAATTACTTCTCAGAAGAAATCTGCTTTCTTCATTTTCGAAAACTGCCCAAGTATAAAATCTTATCCCTTCATTCGGAGAAGGCAAACAAATTCATGTTACATATTGTTCTGGCCCAGTAAAACCATATTTGTATCACAGCTAAATGTTGCTTTGTTGCTAATCTATGCAAGCTTTAAAAAAAATGAGGTGTGATGTAGTGAAGTTCTGCTTCTGCCAAGATGTAAAAGTGGTAATGCTAAAGACAGAACAAAACAATCCTACTTTCAGCAGATTAGTAGTTCTGCCATTTTGCAATCGTGATTGGTGTGGCAGTTTATAACAAAAGCAAAGGAGGGCTCACTAGTATCCTAAACATTGTTCAGGAGAGCACAGTGCTCCTAAAGACTCCGTTAAAGATTAAACGAGATTACCTTTATTTGTCAAATGTACATTGCATTGCAACATACAGTAAAGTGTGTTGTTTTGTCAATGACCAACACAGTCTGAGGATGTGTGAAGGGAGTTGGGGAATGTGGGAAGAAATAGGAGCACCTGGAGGAAACCTACATGTCCATGGGGAGAACATCCAAACTCCTTACAGACAGTGATGGGAATTGAACCTTTATCAGTGGTGCTGTAAAGCATTATACTAACCACTATGCTACCATGCTACACATATGAGAGTGATTAGGATCTAGTCATCTTGATTCTCTGCTCATGAGATCAAGAAATGGTTTAATGTTTTGTAAATTGCAAAGACAATGAATTCTAGCTGTGATGCTGGAGAAATGACCCAGGAGTAGATGGACCATTAGCCAGGCTGGTCTAATACAGTAATCACACTACCATCTAGTCACCTAACTTTATTCAACACTATGGAATGCAAAACAAATTGATCCCAACAAATTATTCTCAGTCACTAACAAAGTGCTGGAAGGTGTTGCTGACTGTGCTAGCAAATGATAGTTTCTAAGCCATATGCTGCTTGGTGTTGCACAGGGGGTTTCTAGAAAGGACCTCTAAGCTGCAGGCAACATTATAATTTTGTTCTAAACAAGGAGAAAAAGGGAATTCTAGAAGTAGCTATCCCAGCTATCAATCTTTCCACTTCAGCATCAGGAAATTCTGGTAAAATCAGGGACAATAGGAATCACAGGGATTTACATAGGCTGAAATTGTTTCTCATGCATAAGAAGATGGTTGTGGTTGTTGAGAATCAATATTTCACCCACAATTATCACTGTGATGAAGAGATCCTCATCACAGTGTGCAGCAGCTTAAGGATGTTCAGCTCTCTTTTTCATTGGAGATGGCCATTTCCTGACACTTGTGACATGACATTTACAGACTAATTAGAAGCCAAGACTCAATAGAGCAATCTCCTTAGTCTGTCTTCAAATATATCCCCAAAATTTCCTTAGTCTGTCTTTAAATATAGCCCCAAAATTAAATAACACTACCACCTGGGATGCCAAGAGGATCTCAATGCCACCATCTTTAGATTCTCCTCCAAGTTACTTATTTTCCTGACTTTGATATTTCATATACTTTTTAAAAAAATCAGGACTTTAATTCGATAGCACTGAAAGTACCACACATATCACAATGCGTGAAGGCAGCACCATACCTTTAACATTTCAAGTACAATTAGGACTGGTGGTTCAACCAATCTGGCCATTCTCCTCTGACCTCGCTGATTAACAAGGCATTTTCGCCCACTAATTACCAAATTATTGCCGCTCACGGGATGTATTTTTGTACCATTCTCTGTAAACTCTAGACTCTGTTCTGTGTGAAAATCCCAGGAGATCAGCAGTTTCTGAAATACTCCACCCTGTTTGGCACCAACAATCATTTTACAGCAACGCCACGTAGATCACATTTCTTCCCCGTTCTGATGTTTGGTCTGAACAATAACTGAACCTTCTGACCATGTCTGCATGCTTTTATCTATTGACTTGCTGCCATATGATTACATAATTACATTGAGCAGTTGCACAGGTGCACCTAATAAAGTAGCCATTGAGTGTGTGATTGTCTTCTGCACCATCTATGCTATTTTGTACCTTACAAACTTCCAGTGCTGAAGTAGAAGTGTGAATTTTAATACAAATGAGTTTTGCAAGTGCAAATCTGACAGACGAAATTAATCTTAATTTATTTTCTTAGAATCCATTGTTTTTTCCCCCTGTTTCAGTTAAGTTATTTTTTGGTCCTTTTTTAATTTTGTGAATGACATTTTCCAATTCTTGGTCTTTTATTATTCCAAACAAAAGATGAAATAATAGAGTCAACCTGATCAAAAAACTTCTTAGTTAAAAAAATAGGAATATTTTGAAATACATATAAAAATTTTGGTAAAATCATCATTTTAACTGCATGAATTCGACCTGCTAATGAAAGTGTAAGTGGATTCCATCTAGAAAAAAATTGCTTCATAAAATCCACTAAGGGAACTAAATTAGCTCTATAAAGGTCTCCATAGTTTTCAGTGATGATAATACCTAAATATTTAAAAGAATCTGTAACTTTTAGAGGAATGTCATCATATATAGAAGCAGAATCATTTAAAGGAAATAATTCACGTTTATGCAGGTTTAAATTATATCCTGAAAACAATCCAAATTCATTTAATAATTTCAATAAGCTAGGAATAGATTCTTCAGGATTCGAAATATAAACCAAAAGATCATCCGCATAAAGGGAGATCTTATGAATAGTCCCATTTATAGAAATTGTTTGGTATAATTCCTCAACATATTCACGGTATTTCTATATCTGACCAATATGTAATTGCATTTGTCACATTATTGGCTAGAAGGGCTATCTTATTAAAATAGAAAGATGCCTCTTCTCCCACTTTGATACAATGGTTCTCTCTGGTGATGTTATGTCTTAGTTTGGGAAAAATTAGAAGTCGAACTTTTGATCCTAGATTTGACTTCGAGAAAAGGTGGGGTTCTTTTGCCCGTTATTATCATTTGACTTGAGTTAATAAAGATGGTCCTTTTCTGATGCTTGGGCATATGGATTTGGTTGGCGGTTTGATGTCTTTTTTTTAATGGAAGCTTGTATGGCATATAGCTCCGGGTTTGTGCTCCAAATAGGTGTTTTTTTTTCCCTTTTTTTTTCGTTATTAGGGTTTTTTTTCTGTTTTAGTTAGTAGGGGTTCTTTTCTCTTTCTTTCTTTTTTCCATAAAAAAAGCTTTAACACTTCGTTTTTTGATTATTATTGATATACTGGTCAGCCTGGTTGATAGTTTAATTCTTATTCTACATATGGATATGTTGTCTTGATTATTTTGATGTATTTTTCTCTGTTGTTGATTTTCAATAATAATTAATAAAAAGATTTAAAAGTTTTTTTTGGTGTTCTATTTTAACAGTTGTTAACCCACAAATCTAAGCCTGTTAATGACTGTATGTAGATGCCGTTCAAATGAATTCTCAATAAATATATTAACCACAGTGCTGCGAAAAAGATTTAAACCTCTAAGTAATCTGCCATAATCCAACATAATCATGTTGCTGTTACATGAATTGTACACAGTAAATCTTCAAATCTATTTCTTTCCAAAAGAACACAGTACAAAAACCATTAATGCTTTGGAAGTAAATTTTTAAAATTCCAGTCAACCATTGACAAAGATAGGATAGCGCACTCATCTTCATCTGTAATCAGTAAACCTACACAATGGTGACAGACAAAGCACTGTAGAGTGGAATGAACAGATATGGTGGAATTTATACTGCTAAAGCTCTCTGACACACCAATACTAATGGCAAAGATGATGAGAATCTGGACATTGTATTGCACCACATTATGTCGAATCCAGCTTGGCTTGAAAAATTTAATACATGAGGTTGTCTTAAAGCTTAAAGTTTGTTGAAAGGCTCTGATTTCAATTTTAGATAAAAAAGGAAGAGTGGGGATTTATTATTTCTGAGTTGTAATGAAGCAATAATAAAATAAATTGAAGTCTGTGAAGTTACTGATCAAATCTCCAAATCATCTGCACTTGAAGCATTCAAAGTAATCAAAACTAAAATTCAGAGAATTTGCCAATGTGCTATTAGAAGCCTAGCTCCACATAAATCTAATGCCAAGGACAATATGCAACACTTCCTGATTTATAGTCTCTGCACTGAACTACACCAGTTCAACTCCTGTCAACACTATGCTATTACTCAATACAACTCACAGTAGCTCTGCATACATCAAGTTCCTTTCAATAGTGAGAAATCATTTTCATTTTTCATATTCAATTTCAAAAGCTCTCTTTTGATCTATATTTTTTCCAGTCTTTCTTCAGCTGTTTGCTTACTGAGGGTTCCATGAGAAGCGGTGAGGTTGTCCAAAATACAGGTAGAATCATGCTATGCCTCTTATCACAATGAAATGGGATCTGTGGAGCTTTTGCCCAGGATCTCACAACTGCTACATCACCCTCTTGTTGATGGCTGGGAAATGAGGCTACCCTTAAAGAACTGTCTCCATAGCAGCCACAATGTAGTGACAGCAAAGATTGCAATGGGGGTGAGGGAAAATAAAATGGTTATCAGTGTTTTTTTACAAGCAGGGATCCTTTCTATTCCAAATCCTACCTCCAAGTGGCTTAAGTGCCGTGAGTGGCTAAGCCTCTAGAAACCGGTCAAGGGACCAATCGCCAATGTACACAAGTCACGAATGATCTTAAGTAATGGTCTGTAATCTCTGAAGAAGGAAGCATTTCAATAATAAGATAAGATATATGGTAATGTAAACCCTATAATTAACATCCCATTCCCAAACTCTGCACAATGTGTTCCTTGCTCTTTTGTGAATGAACAGCAGAATTTGCAGGTTGTCCCCAAATCTCCAGTTTCTGCAGGCAGTGGAGGAAATGTATACAGTGTTACCTATGTCATCATTTGCTGAGCAACTAATGCTGGGCAAATAACAGCTTGCCTAAATGTCTGGATTGATTTCCCCAAGGGTTGAACAGCAACCCAGAAAGAATGACTAGCACAATCTAACATATGGAAAAACTCATTAATTCACAATTATCACATTATAAAATCTATATGAGGGGGTCCAATTTCTTGAATATTTATAGGTTATTTAGTTGCTAGGATTCAGAGCAGAAATGCCTGGAAGAATATATTTTCTTGTGACAAGTGTCTGGGCTGTGTTTTCCTTCTAACCAAAGAAAGCTGTGCACCTCTGCTATCTGAAGTAATAACTTAGTTCAAGGCAGGAGCCTTTCTGAAGAGTAGACTCCACAATGGCAACTGAAAACATTGGAAAATTCTAAACACAAAATAATCTGCAGATACTGGGGTCAAAGCAACACTCACAACACACTGGAGGAACTCAGCAGGTCGGGGCAGCATCCGTGGAAAAGGTCGGTCGACGTTTCAGGCCAGAACCCTTCGTCAGGACTGTAGAGGGAAGGGGCAGAGGCCCTATAAAGAAGGTGGGGGGAGGGTGGGAAGGAGAAGGATGGCAGGTTCCAGGTGAAAAACCAATAAGGGGAAAGATAAAGGGGAGGGGGAGGGGAGGCAGGGAGGTGATAGGCAGGAAAGGTGAAGAAAGAACAGGGGAAAACACAATGGGTAGTGGAAGGAGGTGGAACCATGAGGGAGGTGATAAGCAGCTGGGGGAGGGGGCAGAGTGAAATAGGGATAGGGGAAGGGAGGGGGAAGGAATTAACGGAAGTTGGAGAATTCTATGTTCATACCAAGGGGCTGGAGCCTACCTAGACGGTATATGAGGTGGTGCTCCTCCAATCTGAGTTTAGCCTCATTATGGCAGTAGAGGAGGCCATGTATGGACATATCTGAATGGGATTGGGAAGCAGAGTTGAAGTGGGTGGCTACTGGGAGATCCTGTCTGTTTAGGAGAACGGAGAGGAGGTGCTCGACGAAGCGGTCCCCCAATCTGCGTCGGGTTTCACCGATGTAGAGGAGGCCGCACCGGGAGCACCGGATGCAATAGATGACCCCAACAGACTCACAAGTGAAGTGTTGCCTCACTTGGAAGGACTGTTTGGGGCCTTGAATGGTGGCAAGAAAGGAGGTGGAGGGACAGGTGTAGCACTTGCGCTTACAGGGATAAGTGCCAGGTGGGAGATCCGTGGGGAGGGACATGTGGATCAGGGAGTCGCGGAGGGACCGATCCCTGTGGAAAGCGGAGAGGGTTGGAGAGGGAAATATGTGCTTAGTGGTGGGGTCCTATTGAAGGTGGCGGAAGTTGCGGAGGATAACGTGCTAGATCCGGAGGCTGGTGGGGTGGTAGGTGAGGACAAGGGGAACTCTGTCCCTGTTGTGGTGGCGGGAGGATGGGGTGAGAGCCGAAGTGCAGGAAATGGAGGAGATGCGGGTGAGGACGTCATTGATGACAGCAGAAGGGAAACCATGATCCTTAAAGAAAGAGGACATTTGAGATGTCCTGGAATGGAAAACCTCATCCTGGGAGCAGATGTGGTGGAGACGGAGGAACTGGGAATAGGGAATGGCATTTTTGCATGTGACGGGGTGGGAAGAGGCATAGTTGAGGTAGTTATGAGAGTCAGTGGGCTTGTAGAAGATGACAGTGGACAGTCTGTCTCCAGAGATGGAGACCGAGAGATCAAGAAAGGGGAGAGAAGTGTCCGAGATAGACCAAGTGAATTTGAGGGCTGGGTGTTAGATAGAAGTAAAATCGATGAAATTGACGAGCTCAGCATGGGTGCAGGAAGCAGCACCAATGTAGTTGTCAATGTAGCGAAGGAAAAGTTGGGAAGCAGTACCAGAATAGGTTTGGAGCACAGACTTTCCACATAACCAGTGAAGAGGCAGGCATGGCAAGGGCCCATGCGAGTTCCCATAACTAAACCCTTAGTCTGAAGAAAGTGGGAAGAGCCAAAAGAGAAGTTATTGAGTTTGAGAACCAGTTCCACCAACTAGAGGAGGGTAGTGGTGGTGGGGAACTGGTGAGGCCTATTATCCAGAAAGTAGGGGAGGGCTTTGAGGCCTTCTTGATGGGGAATGGAGGTGTATAGGTATTGGACATCCATAGTGAAAATGAAGCAGTTGGGACCGGGGAACTGGAAGTTATTGAAGAGGTGGCGGGCATGGGATGTATCGTGGATGTAGGTGGGAAGGGACTGAAATATGGGTAACAAAATGGAGTCCAGGTAGGCAGATACAAGTTTGGTGGGACAGGAGCAGGCAGAAACTATGGGTCTACTGGGACAGTCAGGCTTGTGGATCTTGGGGAGGAGGTAAAACTGAGCGGTACAGGGTATAGGAATAATGAGTTTAGTGGCTGAGGATGGAAGGTCTCTGGAGTTGATAAGGGCGGTGATGGTACGGGAGACAATGATTTGATGTTTCTTGGTGGGGTCCTGTTCCAGGGGTAAGTAAGAGGTGGTGTCAGAGAGCTGTCATTTGGCCTCAGTGGGGTAGAGGTCCATCTGCCAGACTACTACAGCACCACCTTTGTCAGCGGGATTGATGGTGAGGTTGGGATTAGTGCGAAGAGAGTGGAGGGTAGTGCGTTCAGAGGGAGATAGGTTGGAACAGGATTCCTAGCTATGCCTGCCTCTTCGTTGGCCAACTCGCATGGGCCCTAGCTATGCCTGCCTCTTTGTTGGTTATGTGGAACAGTCTGTGCTCCAAACCTATTCTGGTACTGCTCCCCAACTTTTCCTTCGCTACATTGAGGACTACATTGGTGCTGCTTCTTGCACCCATGCTGAGCTCGTCAATTTCATCGACTTTACTTCTAACTTCCACCCAGTCCTCAAATTCACTTGGTCTATCTCGGACACTTCTCTCCCCTTTCTCGATGTCTCGGTCTCCATCTCTGGAGACAGACTGTCCACTGACATCTTCTACAAGCCCACTGACTCTCATAACTACCTCAACTATACCTCTCCCCACCCCGCCACATGCAAAAAATGCCATTCCCTATTCCCAGTTCCTCCGTCTCCGCTGCATCTGCTCCCAGGATGAGGTTTTCCGTTCCAGGACATCTCAAATGTCCTCTTTCTTTAAGGATCGTGGTTTCCCTTCTGCTGTCATCAATGACGCCCTCACCCACATCTCCTCCATTTCCCACACTTCGGCAATCACCCCATCCTCCTGCCACCACAACAGGGACAGAGTTCCCCTTGTCCTCACCTACCACCCCACCAGCCTCCGGATCCAGCACATTATCCTCCGCAACTTCCGCCACCTTCAACAGCACCCCACAACTAAGCACATCTTTCCCTCTTCACCCCTCTCCGCCTTCCGCAGGGATCGGTCCCTCTGCGAGTCCCTGGTCCACATGTCCCTCCCCACGGATCTCCCACCTGGCATTTATCCCTGTAAGCGTAAGTGCTACACCTGTCTCTACACCTCCTCTCTTGCCATCATTCAGGGCCCCAGACAGTCCTTCCAGGTGAGGCAACACTTCACTTGTGAGTCTGTTGGGGTCATCTATTGCATCCAGTGCTCCAGGTACGGCCTCCTCTACATCGGTGAAACCCGACGCAGATTGGGGGACCGCTTTGTCGAGCACCTCCCCTCCATTTGCCTAAACAGACAGGATCTCCCAGTAGCCACCCACTTCAACTCTGCTTCCCACTCCCATTCAGATATGTCCATACATAGCCTCATCTACTGCCATGATGAGGCTAAACTCAGGCTGGAGGAGCACCACCTCATATACCGTCTAGGTAGTCTCCACCCCCTTGGTATGAACATGGAATTCTCCAACTTCTGTTAATTCCCTCCCCCTCCCTTCCTCTATCCCTATGTCACTCTGCCCCCTCCCCCAGCTGCCTATAACCTCCCTGATGGTTCCGCCTCCTTCTACTACCCATTGTGTTTTCCCCTATTCCTTCTTCACCTTTCCTGCCTATCACCTCCCTGCTTCCCCTCCCCCACCCCTTTATCTTTCCCCTTACTGGTTTTTCACCTGGAACCTACCAAACTTCTCCTTCCCACCTTCTTTATAGGGCCTCTGCCCCTTCCCTCTACAGTCCTGACGAAGGGTTCTGGCCCGAAACGTTGACTGATCTTTTCCACGGATGCTGCCCGACCTGCTGAGTTCCTCCAGCGTGTTGTGAGTGTTGCATTGGAAAATTCTAATGTCTCTTTAAAAAAAAATTGCTGAATGAGAGTGTGCCTTTGTTAAAATTTGTTTTCATTCAGCTTGTGTGAGCAAAAGTTCATATGAATTAGGCATGAGTGAAAGATTTAGAAAATAAAATGAATTTGCATCAATATTAGGGCAAGTTGAATGGATGATACTGCACAAGATGACAAAAGGTTGAGCCATTCTGCTATGAAATTTAAATTTCCCCAAAATAGCATTTTTAATTTATTATAAATAAAACCAATCCCAGACTGAAATTCTACAGTCAGGATGTAGTGTCTGTGCACATTTCTAATGAAAGACAGGATAGCCATAGGCTAATTCCCAAGAGAAAATATTGATTTTCACTTCACACGAAACTTCAAAATTATTAACAGTTCAGAGCCTGATGCTTGACTACTCTGAGTTCCCTCTTTGTCTGATTTCTGGTAAAGGTAAGGCAAGCCAAAACACTTTGTGCTCAACATCGTCACAACAGAGGTGGAATGGTGTTGAGTGTGGCGGTGGGCAGCAATGGACTACAAAGAAACAGTAAAATAACACAAAAAAATTAGAGAAAAATCATTAAATAGCTGTCATGTTTAACAGCCTAGAGTGATACAAGAATAAAATAATCAAAATGAAAATAAAGATAAAAAGATAACAAATACTTTTTACAAAATAGATTTCTATTAATTTAACTTCAACCTATTGTGTTACTATGTACTGACCTAAACTATCAGAATAAAGTTACATTGGCATACAAGGAAATCTTTTCCAAGGGTTCCTGGGTACTATATTTTCAGTATTTGTTGTGTTACTAAAGGATTTTTCCAATCTACAAATGCATTTGTACATTATTTTAAATTTAATGTACATTTATTGTCTTGATATCTTTTATTTCTATCACCTTTCAACCATAAGACACACTTTCCATATGACATACATCCACCCAAATCTATTAATTCCTGTCAAATTCTGTGTAAAGGCCTTGTTTTTCACACTATACTGCAGCATGATAAGGTTATCGTGACAGTTTTAGTGAATAGAATCAAATTAAATGTAATTCAGAACACAACCTTTCAGTTTGTTGTGCTTTGCACCTGCACTTTTACCTCATTTTATTACTACCCATTTTATATTTTAGCTTTTCAATGTGTACTAATTCAAGATTTCTTATTCTGAGCATTTTATGAACTTTGTTTTCGTTAAATTGGCCATCATTTTCTCCTTCGTGTGTAGACAAAAGAAAGACAGTGGTCATGGAAGGTAATTAAGCAGAATTTCTTAGAGGTAACATCTGAACTTTTTCCAGCTTTTGTTTAACATATTTGTACATACAGAAACGAAAAACAGACCTTCCTTTGTTTTTCGTATCATACATGCTGCCTAATATATCTTTTTTCAGGCAGGCTCAAAGCATGCAAAAACTTCCTTTTTACTAAATACTTATGTCTTTTTACCAGAAAGTATCTTTCGGTCCCCTGCAAGGTCACCCTTCTTTGGAGTGCTTCCTGCATCAAGCCTTTCATTTCTTCAGCAGCAAAGGAAGTAATGTTACCAAGGATCCCTACTATGCTTTCATGAGCAATGAATCCATTTGCTTGGTACCAACATAATTTTCCTTTAAATGACACAGGATGTAGAATAAAGTGTTACAGTCACAGAAGGGCCATAATGAGATAGATTGTGAGGTTAACAGTCTATCTTATTGTATTAGGGAACCATTCAATAGTCTTACAACCGTGGGATAGAAGGTGTCCTTGAGCCAGAAGCTAGGTGCTTTCAGGATTTTGTATCTTCTGTCTGATGAGAAGGAGAAGAACAGAAAATGTCCAGGGTGGGTGGGGTCTTTGAATAAGTTGTCTGCTTTACTGAGGAAGCAAGGTTGGAACATAGAGACTATTGGTGATGTACGCTCCTGGCAACTTTAAGATTTCAACCCTTCAACCCTGAGGTTGAAGGTGTAGATGTAGATGTACTGTAGATGTAAACAGGAGCATGGTTCAATCACTCTTCCTGAAGTCCACAACCAGTTCTTTTGTTTTGCTGACATTGAGTGTAATGTTGGGTTCATGTTGGAAGAACCCAGTGGATCACACAACATCCCTGCACACTAGGGGTTGGTCAATGTTTAGGGTCAATACCCTACACCAGTCCTGATGCAAGATCTTGACTCAGAACATTCTCTTTGTCTGATTTCTTCCAGCAGTTTACTTTGCTCCAGTTTCCAGTATCTGCAGTCTCCACATTACATAGTTGCAGGCTCATCCAAGGGAAAACTGAAGCCTATAATAAAAACAGAAAATGCTGGAAACACTCCACAGGTCAAGGAGTGCAAAGAGAAGAACGATCAGTGCTCTAGGTTGAAGACGCTTTGGCAGAATTGGGAGAGAGACCAACCTGCTTTCCAGCATTTTTGATTATTATTTCAGAATTCTAGCATTCATAGTTATTTTCATTTTTGAAATGAAGTCTTGCTTAGCAATAGAATAGGGTGGCTGATGAACAATAAAGGTTTGGAGTATGAATATAGAGAGGGCCTACATTTCCCCAGTAGTGGTGGGTGGGCGGTGTTGGCTGAAATAAATAGTTGGGTGTCCCTCTGATAGTAAGTGGAGGAACAATGGAAAGAAGACTAGAAATTTAAGCAATAGGTTCAGGATCAGAGCAGCATCTTAAGAATGCATATAACTAACCGAACAGGGAAGTATTCCAATATTAAATTCTTGCCGCGGGAGATCTTCCTACTTTGGCACAAAGTATTTTGGAGAACAGAAGAGCCTAGCTGTTGATCTTGCGTCCTCAGAGCAAACAGAGAGAATTATATCACCGCTGCAGCAGACTAAAGTCAACATCAAACCATACAGATATGGCTCCAAATACTATGACTATCAATGGGCACTTTGCAGCAGGTCAATGTACAGCAAAGCATTTCTGCTGACTAATCCTGTCATCACTCTTGAGTTAAACCAAACTTAAATAAATAGCTAACAGTTTTTCACTTTACAGCAAAGGTCCCTCATGACATCTCTTAGCCACGTAAGTGATTGGTTTCACCAAATCCAATGCACATATTTTTATAGGTTGACCTGCCTCCAGCTATTTGCTGATTTTGATTTTGTTAGTATGAATGGAATGAGTTTTGAACTTCTTGGGTTCATTTCCTACGTCTCACGTATTCTTTCAAGTAAGCGTTGTAAGAGAAAACTTTAACTGTTTCAATTCCATAAAAGCTCTACCTATCATTATATATAGAAACCAAGAGGCCTTGCTATGTACAATAGATTGTGGGAATAGAAAATGTGCACATAATCATACTGCTGGCTATAGCAGTATCTCTGCAACACACACAAAACACTGGAGGAACTCAGCAGGCAGGCAGCATCTATGGAAAAGAGTACAGTCGACATTTCAGGACATATTCTTTTCCTAGATTCTCCCTGGCCTACTGAGTTTCTCCAGCATTTTATGTGCGCTGCTCAGATTTCCAGCGTCTGCAGATTTTCTCTTGTTTGTTAACAATATTCTCTATCCACAGTGTTTACTGAGGCATTGAAAATAATTTTGTGAAATTAACTTACTGGGAAAACAAAAGAAACCTATCCCAAATTGTATGATCAAATTGTTAATTAAGAATATTAATCAATGTAACATTTTAAATGAAGTTGAAAGCTAAAGAAATTGAATTGACATAGTAACATTGCAAGTCTCCAAATATGTCACAAACAACAATGTATGTCCTGACGAAGGGTCTCGGCCCAAAACGTCAACTGTACCTCTTCCTAGAGATGCTGCCTGGCCTGCTGCGTTCACCAGCAACTTTTATGTGTGTTGCTTGAAATTCCAGCATCTGCAGATTTCCTCGTGTTCACAAACAACAAATTACTTTTTGAATCGGACTGACCACTGTATGCAAAATACAAATCCCACAAGAAAATTAACTATCAATAAGTACATGGAACTTAGAAAAATAGACGGCTTTGCACTAGGGAATTTCTAGCCAGTTTCTAGAGTAGGTTACATGGTTGGCACAACATTGTGGGCTGAAGGGCCTGTACTGTGCTGTAAAATTCTGTGTTCCAAGTTCTATGTTAATAAGTCTGCTTTTCATGTTATCAGTTGTGGGGGAACTGTCAGTCAGAATTCAAGGAGAAATTTTGGCATCATCTTTTACTTTGTAATGTAAATACACCTAATATTTAGCACCCTTTTAATATAATTGGGGTGCTCTGGAATTTCTGGGTAACAGATATCTAACTCCAATTACTAGAGAAGTGGTTTACAGGATGGAATAGACCAGTGCATACCTGTGTCATAAACCATTAACCCTTGAGAGTCTATCTGCATTCTCTTCAAATACAGTACCTGCTTCTTTGCACATAGAGAAGTTTCTGGATTTAAACATTTGGTCAGAATGCAAAATTCAGATGCCTGAACAGTAATGAAGTACAAGTCACCACATGAATAATCAAACTTTTCCAAGATTCATGATTGAAAATGCTGGCTCCTCTAAACAGTTATGAATGTACTTTAATTTGACTTAACTATTTTAAGTGAGCTTGTACATGAGCTCTAATTTATATGTGGTATGCAAACACAAAATGTAAAAAAAGGACATGATACTGCTCTGCTACACTTTGAAAACAATGTATTAGAAGTATTAAACTTACAGAGTTGAAGCAAATACATCATTGAAAAGAATATTACAAATGTTTGAAATAAAGTTTGACATGCAGAAGTTTACGGTGAACTTGCTTAGCTCCGAATAAACTATCAAAACAGATTTTAACCTTGAACCGAAATTATCTACTTTTCATTTCACCAGCAATATTTCAGAAATTTGAGAGTAACAAAATGGTGGAATACTAGAATCCAAAAGTAAGTGGCTAAACTAAAATTTGATACATGAAATTGCATTCTGGCATGCATCCAGGGCATATTCAAAATGTGGAACTGGTTTGATAGTGCACTGAACCCTCTTTACTTGCTGGCCTGCAGCTTAGCAGTACACACTTTAAATGGGTGACACATCTCAGAAATTAAATCATCAGTGGTCTTTTTACAACAGCACCTTTGTGTGGGGCAAAACTAATGTCATAATCCATGGCACCTCGCACATACAGATCATGTTGCAAAACCTCTGTTTGTCAGATTCATGAAATCCAAAGAAGTTTTAAAACTACACTCTCCCCATTTTGGAGCTCACTCTGCCTTATGCTGTGAGCCACAAATGACACTGGATAGCACAAAACCACTGAATTCCTTTAAAACAATACAATGCAGAGAGAACTAAAAGTCCCTATATTGCCATCAATGGTTCCTTCTCAAGATATAAACCCATATTTGTAATCAAAAAGTGGGTGGGACAATTAAGGAACATCAAAGTTGAGATCACAATAACAATTCCTTGGGAAAGTGTTCTTTAAGACCATAAGAATTAGGAACAGAAATAGGACATTTAGCCCATCAAATCTGCTCCACCATTTGATTATCTCTCATTTACTTTCCCTCTCAACTTCATTCTTCTGCCTTATTCCCATGATCATTCTCAACAACCTCCTCTGGACCCTCTCCATATCCTTTCTTAGATATGGGGACTAGAACTGCACACAATACTCCAAATGTGGTCTGACCAACACATTATAAAGACTCAGTATCACATCCATGCATTTATATTTTAGTCCTCTCGAGATGAATGCTAACATTACATTTGCCTTCCTAATACCAACTCAATTTGCAAGTTAACCTTTAGGAAATCCTGCACCAGGACTCCCAAGTCCCTTTGCACCTCTGATTTCTGAATTTACTCACCACTTAGAAAATGGTCTCTGTCTTTATTCTTTCTACCAAGATGTATGACCATATACTTGCCTATGCTGTACTCTATCTGCCACTTTTTGACCTTTCTCCTAATCTAGACCATAGCACAGTATAGGCCTATAGCCCATGATGTTGCTGTGACGTTTTAACCTACTTTAAGATCAATCTAACTCTTCCATCCTACATGGCCCTTCATTTTTATATCATCCATGTGCCTGTCTAAGAGCTTCCTAAACGTCCCTAACATATTTGTCTCTACCACCACCCCTGGCAGAATGTTCCATGCACCCACCACTCTGTAAAAAACTTAACTCTGACACCTATACTTTCCTCTAATCACCTAAAAGTTATGGCTCCAGGTATTAGTAATTACTGCCCTGAGGAAAAAAGTCTCTGACTATTGACTCAGTCTATGCCTCTTATCATCTTGTTCAACTCTATTAACTCAACTCTTATCTTTCTTTGCTCCAAAGGGGAAAGCCCTGGCTCACTCAACCTATCTGCACAAGTCCTGCTCTCTAATCCAGGCAGCATCCTGGTAAATCTCCTCTGCATCCTCTCTTATGCTACATCCTTCCCGTAATGATGGGCAACCAGGATTGAACACAGTACTCTATGTGTGGCCTAACCAGGGTTTCACAGAGCTGCAACATTTCCTCAAGGCTCTTAAACTCTATTCCTCCCCTAATGATAGCCAACACAGTATACGCCTTCTTAACAAACCTATATATTTGTGTGGTAACTTTGAGGGATCTATGAACATGGATCCCATGATCCCTCTGTTTCTCCATGCTACAAGAATCCTGCCAGTAAACCTGTATTAATATGACAAATCTTTCTGCAGACACCCTGCTTCCTCAACACTGCATGCCCCTCCACTTATCTTTGTATTGTTCAGAAACGTTGCCAGAAAGGGCAAAAGTTTAGGGGTAACATAAGGGGGAACTTCTTTACTCAGAGAGTGGTAGCTGTGTGGAACGAGCTTCCAGCAGAAGTGGTTGAGGCCGGTTCGATGTTGTCGTTTAAAGTTAAATTGGATAGGTATGTGGACAGGAAAGGAATGGAGGGTTATGGGCTGAGTGCAGATCGGTAGGACTAGGTGAGAGTAAGAGTTCGGCAAGGACTAGAAGGGCCGAGATGGCCTGTTTCCGTGCTGTAATTGTTATATGGTTATATAGTTAAAATTATCCAGATCATCAACATAAAATGTGAAAAGTAGCAGACCCAACATCAAACACTAATAATCAATAGCAGCGAACCAGAAAAGGCCCCTTTTATTCCACTATTTCACAGTATATTTTTGTACTGAAGGCTTGAGAATGGTTCCTGCCATCTTTGACGTTACTGATTGATCACAGTGACTTTTCAAAGATTGATATATTCAGCTGTAGGTTCAGTTGACTTCAGATCAAACTCCATATAGTTTAGTTCTAATAGCACATCAAGGTCACAAGATACCCTAATAAAAACTTTATCCATCAAAAATATCAAAATTACAGCCGATACCAGAAATCTGAAGTTAAAAGCAGAAAACGCTGGAAGCACCATCAGTTTAGGCAGTATTTGTGGAAAGTGAACTAGAGTTAATGTTTCAGAATCTAACAAAACTTCTCATTCTACAGATACTGCCTGACATGCTCAACGTTTCCAACATTTTCTCACTTACTCCAGTGCAACTTCAGTCTCCGTATAGTCAAATCAGCTAAAAGAGGTGTACTTTAAATATGTTTCAAAATTATCACAGATGAAAATATCTAGATTCATGCTCTGTACAAATTCGGTTTCATAGTTTGTCTGCATCCCAATGATTTTCAAATCATCTTCTTTATAAAGTAAAAAAAACGGTGATGGTCTTAAAGTGGACATTTGCAGGCAGTGCATTGGTGCAGAATCATTCATATTGCACAGTTCCTTCTTAGATTTTGTTATTAGGTTCTTATGGTGCCACAATTTAGACCATGTTTCTGGAAATATGATGAGCATGAATTAAGTTACTATTATGCAATTTACAGTGGATTCTAAAGTGCCTTAATCTCTGCATCAGCGGTATGACATTTAGCAGACAAATATATAGATCTGATCAATTTATTCCCTATATTTTAATTTTTTATTCAACCTATTACCAGCAAAATAACTCAAAGTTACACTTCATAGGAGACAGCTCCAGAAAAAAAAAAATATTTGCTGGTAATATTTTATGGAATGCTTTCAGCAGAATGGTCTTTATGTGCAGAGAATTGAATAACCCAGCCGCCAATGGAAATCAGGAACCACACTAATAGGCATGACATCTTGACGATTGTTAACATTGCAGTCAATTTATACGTTGGCATGTTTCCCCATATGCATTTATGCTAATCCAGATCAATCAAACTGCTGATAGTGAAAAAAATTAGAGAAGGCATACCAAATGGTTAATATAGTACACCATTGTAATTCATATCCCTGGGATTTTAATTAAACTTCCTTCATTCTTACATTGGTTTTGTATAGTTATACTACAGTGTAACAAGCAGCAATATCACATATAGATGAAGGAAAAGAAAACCAAAGCTATATTTTTGAATGCTCAATTTACATAAACTACATTTTCTCTGGACTTCAGATCTTCATTTTGAAGATTATTCTACATCTGAAGAGTAACATTACATCTTTAAGAATCAGTATTCTGTTGCTAGTGTTATATGATTATCTTGTTTTTGCAGACAGAAATATAATGAGCTTTGTCTTTATGGTATGAACCTAGAATTAAAAACATCACTGTAAAGTTTTGTGGTGCATACATATAATAAACTAAAAGAGAAAACTATGTTTAGAAATAGCATTTGGATGTGATTTACTACACTCAGTTCATGTAAGTTCAAAGCATATTTTCCAGATCATAGAATGTAAAAGACATAGAAACAGTGTTGGTCAGAATGAATTCCATACATAGTACAGAGATATGTGGTTCACAAAACCCATTTTGGACTACAGCAAATGATTGCACATTTTCAGAATGAAGCTGCTGAAACACTGATAAATGCAATAGAAGATAAAATTCCATGTAATAGTTGATTGCAAACAAGAAATAAAGGTCGCTTCAGTCAATGCTACAAAGCTGAATGAGGCATAATGTGACAGCCTAGATATTCAATTATGTAGTGCAAAGGAATGAAAAAATATATACAGATGGTGTGGGACATGATAACAAATAATTCTCAGTCAATGTGTCACTCTGGAAACTCAATCAGAATGCTGAGGGACATTTGCCTTTCCTAAAAGGCTAAATTTGCCTTTCCTTAGGAGCATTGGTTGGAAAAATTGATTCATATTGTCCAAAACATAATTTTTATCCTCCACCCTCCAATAAGTCTCCCCCTTATCCTTCCCCAACTCTCGACTCAGTTTTAAGTATTAATGCCTCACATCATCCAAAATGCATTTTAAAAACACAGCGTTGAAATAACCAGTTCTGCACGATCAAACTTCTTAGCCTTAGCCAGCATATTTTTGCCTTTCAGGTTTGGTAAAGTGAAGAGAAAGAGAGGCTATTTAAGTGTTGTGAAACTAATGAAGGGTGGTGGTCAAAGAGATTAGTTTGGCATCATGCAAGAAGCATGAGCGAGAATATTGGCCTAGAATAATATAAATGCAATGGTCTTAATGTAGGTCTTTGGTAAGACTACACCTGGAATACAGATTAGTTTTGATCTTTAATATTTATGAAGGATATGTTTTTTTAGATGCGGCGCATGTAGCATTTGTGGAGAAGAAACACCAAATTAACAGAGGTTGATGTCCTTACACTAGAGTTGTAAAGAACTAGAATAAAAGTAAGTCATCATCAAGTGTGAAGGATGTTCTCAGAAGAAGCAGTAGCTTTGCAAATAATTTGGACCATGTGATAAGAATTCTCATTTTCAGACAGACCATATATCTTCTTACCTCTTCTCATCTGCCTTACACCTTTCACTGGGTCCCCTCCTCCTTCCCTTTCTCCTCTGGTCCATTTTCCTCTCCTGTCAGATTCCTCCCTCTCCAGCCCTTTATCTGTGCTACCCAATTGGTTTCACCTATCACCTTCTAGCTGGACTCCTTCCCCTCTCCCATCTTTCATTCTGACATCTTCCCTCTTCCTTTCCAGTCCTGAAGAAGGGCATCGGATGGAAATATCAACTATTTATTCATTTCCATAGATGTTGCTTGACCTTCTGAGTTCCTCCAGCATTTTCTGTGTGTTACTTTGGATTTCATCTGCGGAATTTCTCATGTCTATCAAATGCATTGTGCTTGACAGATACCGAAAGGAGAAAGAGAAAAACTGTTTGGCTGTAAAACAGTCTGGAAAAAGGCACCAAACTCCATACTTAATTGCAAAATTGTAGTGAGTAGATCTTTGCTTGCAGATTATAGATACTAAATAAAGGAGAAACACAAGTATGAGATAGATCAGGTGATGAATGACGAACACTGATTGCTATCCTTTTGACACAGCCTGATGGAATAATTCATTGGAAATTGAATCACAGGTAAGAACAGCAGCAATGAGCAGGTGAATCACCATAAAGACACACTTCAAATATTTGCAGAACCCACACCTCTTTCATTCAGACACCAACCAAGCATGATCTTGATGCAACCACAGCTACCAGTTGGTTTGGATGCTATAAAGTCTAAATGGTTGCCAGGCACTCAGTAAAACTATTTGCCCCCCACCCTTATGATTATCAGTAATATGTCTAAACAGTTTATGTGTTTGCACGAATGATTGAATTCATATGTCCAAAAACAGTCAATTTGACAAGTAAATTTATCCAAATCATGGAAGGAGGTTCAATGGACTTGAAAGATCAGTTAGCTGACCATTTATTATGTTTACTTTTCTTAGCCAGTCTTCAATGCAGTTTCAAAAAGAGGTCAGCTACCTGCCAATTAATCAATAAAACCTGAAAATCCCTTGAATATATCGTTATTAAATTGTAAAATGACAGATTCACAGAACTGAATGTATTTTCATTAGAAAAGGGAAGATTCAGACTGGCAGACACATATGATCTAGATATTGAAATGCTGAAAAGCAGAATTAGTGCAACATATTAGCATTAATAATGAAACATTACTTGAGTTTGAGGTGATATAAATATGAGTCATAGAGTCATAGAATACCACAGCACAGAAACTACTGATCTGCCTAGTCCCATCAACCTGCATCCAGACCATAGCCCTCTAAATCTTTCCCATCCATGTATATATCCAAATTTCTGATAAATGTTGAAAGTGAACCCACATCTACAATTTTTGTTGGCAGCTCGTTCCACACTCTCTAAGTGAAGAAATTTCCCCTCATGTTCCATGTAAATATTTCACCTTTCACCCTTAACCCATGACCTTTAGTTTTAGTCTCACACATTGCACAATCAAATAGGGTCCTGGTGAGACTCTGTCAGGAAAATTAGAGTAAAAGATTGCAGCTGGCAAATTACAAATTAAAAGAGAATTGTTTTTCTTCTTCAGGACAATAACTACTTTAAACATTTTTTTTGTTGCTTTAGCAACTAAGAAAGGAGCTGTTTTAGGATGGAATTACATTTTTAAAATATAAGCAATCAAATAGTTCATGCAGTGTGGCTGGCAACATTTTTGGAATGCATGTGAAGAAGATCAGTAAAGCAGATTCTATTACTGGATTACAACCCTAGAACTTTGACTCAATAACTTGGAGGACACAGATGAAATTTCAGCTCTCCTTGGACATTTTTTCCTGTGGTTATTTCCCTTCAGCAGAGGTTTAAGCATGTTCAGGAGAATCTTTTGGCAGTGACATATTACAAAGAGCTATGGATACAATGTACTAAGAGCCTTTACACATTCCATATTCTTCCATATCCAAAAGGGAGAATATGGAATGGAGAAAGAAGCTGATATTTTGGAAGAAAACAGCGACATTGAAAAATTACTCCTAAAAATAAAAATTCTCATACAATAAGAAGTTGAGCTTAAAAGAATTGAAACATATTTTTATATTTTATTTTCCATATCAGGCTAAATTGCAGCTAATTCTTTCTTAGTTCTGTTGATTATAAAATTAGTGGAAAAAAAAGTTACTGTGATTTACACAAACCAAGCTTCCAACTAGTCAGGAAATATCAAAGGAACTGAAATATACATTACCTGTGTGAATACAATGAAGGCACAAAAAAGAAAATTGATATGATACTTTAAATATTTTGCAGGTAATTTCTTTCAAACAAATTGTTTTACAGATGAAACATTTCTACATTAATAGTGATGACTAAATTGTCTCCAAGTAAATGAAGTGCATGGCTACATCAACTTTTGTTATATTCTGCTGACAATTGCCAGAGCTTTTGTGGTTTCCCCACACCTGTTCAAGAATTTTGAAACTTGGTGTCACATTTCAGGTTGAATGTGATCTCAACTAAATTGATGTTATCTACTTGCATGTCACAATTTGCAAATTCTTGGCTAATTAGAAGATAGACTTGTTGTCTTTTCATGGAGTTTCCCCCTGTAAGAAATTTCAATGAGCCCCCTTCAATGGTATGTCCACTTAAAGTCATGGACACCTTTTAGAAGTGGAAGGATTACTTTTGATAGGACTGTTCATCTATTACAGGCATGAGAAGGACATATTAACCAGGTGAAGCACTCACTCTTTAGTTCTACATTCAGCTAACTATATTTTATGGACTTCTTGGCAACTCCCAAACCTAGTATTGCTAAGAGCTTTCCATTATTTGACCCAATGCTAGCCAGTCTTGATATGACAGCCTCATACATGTGTTTCTCTCTTAATTTGCATAGCTGTTTACAGCTATGCCAGGACAAAATAAATCTTGCCTTCATTAATATGGTAGACAAAGTACATCCAGCAGGAAGTCCTCATGCACTTCCAATCCACCATATTCTGAATTTAGTAGTCAAGTCAGACTAAAGACAAGAGTGCTGTGCACCAAAGTCAGATAACACTTTACTGAAAAAGAAAAGACAAGCCATATTTTACAAAATCCCATCCTATGGAAATAAAACTAACAGATGCCCTAACCTCCCTTCAAGATTTTTTTCAAAGAATAGTAATGACTTACTTGCTTACGACACAGAGGTTCATGAAAATAATTCCAGGATTGGACTGCTTGTCATATGAAGAGTGTTTAATGGCTCTGAGCCTGTATCCACTAGAATTCAGAAGAATGAAGGGTGACCTAATTGAAACCTAGCAAATGTTGAAAGGGCTTAATAGAGTAGATGTGGAGAGAATGTTTCCACTGGTGGAAAATTCTAGGACCAAAGGACAGAGCCTCAGAATAGAGGGGTGTCCTTTTACAAAAGAGATGAAGTGGCATGTATCTATGAAATTCCTTGCCACAGGCAGCTGTGGCGGCCAAACCTTTACATATATTTAAAGCAGAGGTTGATAAATTCTTGATTGGTCAGGGCATGAAGGGATACAGTGAGAAGGCAGGAGATTGTGCTGAGAGGAAAATTAGATCAACCGTGATGAAATGGCAGAGCAGAATCAATTGGCCAAGTGGACTAATTCTGCTCCTATATCCTACAGTCTTATGGACACCAAAAGAGGCCATTTGGCATTCAGATCCATGCAAAAGTATCCTATGAGTCCCATTCCCCTCTGTGCATTTCCCTGTAGTCCAGCAATTTATTCTCTTATTAACCTATATTAGAAAGTAATTTAGAGTAGGCAATTAATCCATCGATAATTCTGAATTTGGGAGAAACCAAAGCACTCAGGGGAAACCCATCAATGTGTTAGGGATTGCCAGTTTACATGCTATCCTTTGAATTTAGACAACACAGTTTTGGTTTCTAATTTGCTGTTTATAGAACAATGTGCTTCATAATTTGCTGATATATTTTCTGATTCAGCAGTTATGCCAACATTTCCAAGGTAATCAATCACAGTGAATTACTTTGGGGCCAATTCTCTCTTGTGGGACTTGTGCAATATAAAATACCTTACAAAATTCCATCAAAGGAGCAATAATTCTTAAAAATGACACCAAATTGATTATCCCTGAAGAAAAAAGAGATTATGATCTTAAAAAAATATTCTTTTCAACTAGTGACTAAAAATAACAAAAATATAGTTTAACTATTTTTAGCATAGAATTCTAGAAATATAAGCTATAGGAGGCCATTTAGTTCATATGCCCATACCAGTTGAAACAAACCTATTCCCAACAATCATATTTTCCAGCCTTGGTCAATCTCTTCACAGGCCTTCTGACTAAGAATTCCACATTCCTATCACTCTAGGCAAAATCATATATTGTCCATATCTTTCTAACCCTACTACTGGTCATTTGAAATCAATTCTTTCAAGGTCTTAACCTCTCCTCTTCTCCAGTCTAGACTTTAGTCTTATATATTTCAGTTTAAATTTCACAATTATCTTTTTCATCCCTAGATGGTAATACCAGTCTAGCCAACATTCCTTCTTAATTAAACCTCTTTGACCCAGGCAACACATGCATTGGTAAATGGTTCCATTACATCTTTCCTCTAATTTTATGACTAGAACTGTATGTATGTCAATACAGTTTCTGCATGACATCCTGAATCCTATGTGCTAAGTCTTGTCTAACAAAAGAAAATATTCTGTCCACCTTCTCTACCATTTTATGTGTTCTCCATTATCTTATCAGCCCATTCTGCTTCTCCAGATATTACTTAACTAACTGCACAGTCCAAATGACAAAAACTTTCACTGGCAGTTCAGAGGAAAGCTACTGGAAAGTCTTTTCCACAGTTCAGTTATCAGCACACTGCAAGGCAGAAGACAGGCCATAGTACATCTGACCTCCTTCTCTGTATTTGGACTCAGTGCAATGTTCTGAACAACAACGAAGCCTAATGTTCGCGAAACTGTGAGTCTACTGGAGGATTGAAGCTGAAGACAGAAGGCAATCTGTTGTGGAATTGGGGGACTGTATATAATGGTTTGGGAGGAACGAATGGGACTCATTTTGCTGTTGATGTTTTGTTGTTTGTTGTGCTCTATTCTGTGTTCTGCCGAGCATTGCGGGCATGTTATGTTGGTGCCAGAATGTGTGGCGATACTTGTGGCTGCCCCCAGGTTATGTTGGCTGTTAACACAAGTCATACATTTTACTGTGTGTTTTTATGTACATGTGATAATTTTTTAAAAAACTGAATCTGAAACAACTTTGGACTCTTCCAGGAAGTGAGGCAAATTACAAATAATTTACATTTATTCTTCAGTTGAACTATTTTAAAAGCTTAGCATTTTAGTAGATGTTTGTCTTTTTATTGTTTCAAAATGTTTCAAACATGTTTAAATTTTAAATAGTAATGTTTAATTTTTTAACAAATTTTATACATTTTCTAAGTTATGGCTATTGACAATTAATTCAATATGTGATATTGATGAATACAATTGTGATAAAACAATTGTGATATTTAAGAAGCATTTTGAAAGATCCATACATGAAGAGGCACAGGGCAGAGAGATATGAACCATTTTGCCAGTACAGACAATATGAGCCAAAGTGCGTGTTGTATGTCCTACACAATAGTTTATTAAGCAGTTTATTGTAATTCACAAATTCACTTGCTGTATACAACCCTGAGGTTTGTCTTCCCCATGGACAACCATGAAATAAAGAAAAACCATGGAACCCTTTCAAAGAAAAAAACATCAACCCCTCAACACGCATAAAAATAAACAAATTGCGCAAACAGCAACAAAAAGGATGCGCGAGAAACACAGAATATAAAACAGAAAATTGAAAGAGTCCAGGGGTATTCAGGGATATTCGGTTCAGTGTTTGTTATCTGCAAGCCGCCCCAATTAAAAATCACCCAAAATTACAACAAAAAAAGGAGAGATCAGGAACCAGAAGCATATTATAACATGAACTACAGAGTCGAATCCGCAACTATGTCGATTAAACCTTGCTTCAGCACCATCCTCCAACAGCATTAAAAGGGAGAGATAACACTCAAAAGCAGGGACTCTTCCGCTGACAGCAGTAAGCAAGAGGCTGGTAGACGGCGTTAAGCCCTCGCTCACCTTCCGCACTCACCTCGATGATTTCAATCTTTCTCTGTGCTTTAATCGGCAAGATTGGTGATAATCCATGAAAAACTATAATCAGCTTCAGTGGAGAGTCCATGGTGAATATGTTTGACGAAGATGGAAGATGCATTTGGTAAAAGAAAACTGCTAACAGCCTAATGAGCAATACACATCAAAGTTGCTGGTGAACGCAGCAGGCCAGGCAGCGTCTCTAGGAAGAGGGACAGTTGACGTTTCGGGCCGAAACCCTTCGTCAGGACTAACTGAAAGAAGAGCTACTAAGGGATTTGAAAGTGGGAGGGGGAGGGAGAGATCCAAAATGATAGGAGAAGACAGGAGTGGGAGGGATGGAGCCAAGAGCTGGACAGTTGATTGGCAAAAGGGATATGAGAGGATCATGGGACAGGAGGCCTAGGTAGAAAGAAAAGGCGGGGGGGGGGAATCCCAGAGAATGGGCAAGGGGTATATTGAGAGGGACAGAGGGAGAAAAAGGAGAGAGAGAAAAAGAATGTGTGTATATAAATAAATAACGGATGGGGTACGCAGGGGAGGTGGGGCATTAGCGGAAGTTTGAGAAGTCAATGTTCATGCCATCAGGTTGGAGGCTACCCAGACAGTTTGAGAAGTCAATGTTCATGCCATCAGGTTGGACATACCATGTGTGGCCACTGAGAGATCCTGCTTTCTCTGGCGGACAGAGCATAGGTGTTCAGCTAAACTATCTCCCAGTCTGCATCGGGTCTCGCCAATATACAGAAGGCCACATCGGGAGCACCGGATGCAGTATATCACCCCAGCCGACTCACAGGTGAAGTGTCGCCTGACCTGGAAGGACTGTCTGGGGCCCTGAATGGTGGTAAGGGAGCAAGTGTAAGGGCATGTGTAGTTCAGTAAAATGATCTCCCAGTCTGCGTTGGAATTCCACGTCCCATTTCCATTCTGATATGTCTATCCACAGCTTCCTCTACTGTAAAGATGAAGCCACACTCAGGTTGGAGGAACAACACCTTATATTCCGTCTGGGTAGCCTCCAACCTGATGGCATGAACATTGACTTCTCTAACTTCTGCTAATGCCCCACCTCCCTCATCGTAACCCATCCATTATTTATTTATATACACACATTCTTTTTCTCTCTCTCATTTTTCTCCCTCTGTCCCTCTCACTATACCCCTTGCCCATCCTCTGGGTTTTTCCCCTTCTCCCTTTTCTTTCTCCCTGGGCCTCCTGTCCTATGATCCTCCCATATCCCTTTTGCCAATCAACTGTCCAGCTCTTGGCTCCATCCCTCCCCTTCCTGTCTTCTCCTATCATTTTGGATCGCACCCTCCCCCTCCCACTTTCAAATCTCTTACTAGCTCTTCTTTCAGTTAGTCCTGACGAAGGGCCTCGGCCCGAAACGTCGACTGTACCTCTTCCTAGAGATGCTGCCTGGCCTGCTGCGTTCACCAGCAACTTTGACGTGCATTGCTTGAATTTCCAGCATCTGCAGCCTAATGAGAATGTGCTTGATTATGCATCACCTAGGGTCCACCCCAGCACAGTCCCTTTAGTCAAACTAATCCCTCGTGTTCTCAGGAAAGAAGTCAAAATGCAGGCCAAGGATATCCAACAAAGCAAAGAAGTCTCTAAAGGGAAGATAGACTTCAGGCAGTGGATTCTGCGGGTGCTTCATCACAGTACCCTGTTGGCTTGTATTTTGAAAGGTTCTTTTAACTATTTCTAATCTTTCATAATTTTCTATTTAAACAATTCATTTAAATGGAGACAAAACAAAATAATTTCACTTGAAACATGTTGAAAAAATTAATCTAAAACATTAAGATGAATTAAAATAAGGGAAAAAAGTCACATCACATATATGAACTGTAAATCATTCAGATGATCAGCCCTATGCAATGAAATGGGTCCATGCTAGATCATTTGATATCACTAAATTAAAAGCAAAGGGTTAGACATGCAGTGCATCTGAACTCACAACTCAGCACTATTAGGCCCGACATGGATTTAGCAATGTCTCTGCATGCTTCCTTTAGCAGGCAAATCTTGACAAAATGCTGGCCAACTAACAGGATAATCTGGCTCACAAAACTGAAAACATGAAGAAGATTAAATGCACATTTCAGTTGTAATTTCTTTCTCCAGTAACTTTCTGCATGGTGCAAGTTATCAGACACTTGATCAAACTTGATCAAGTTATCAGACACTTGATCAAGTTATCAGACACTTGATCAAACTTGATCAGTACAAGCACCACACGGGGAGCAAGGATTAGAAACAAACTATGATTTGACGGTGTTCATCACACAATGTAGAATAAAAATAGCATGGGGAACCTTGATGCACTTTCCTGTAAGAGTTACAAGTTCAGTGTTTTCTGACTAATAGAGTGGAATGGGAAAAATAACAATTTATTCATCTTATTAGAAATACTATGCTGTCAATGCAGAAATGTGGCTGTAATTAACTATGTAGGTTTTATCTATGAAGCAGTGATTAATGCAGGATTTTAATCTATTCCATACTCCAGGTCTTTCCAGTGTAAACTCTGAAGTAATTGGCTGTCTATATCCTTTGCCCTCCTTCAGCTGGGATTGGCCTTTCTGACAGTTATGTGAACATAACCAATCTACCTTAATGCACTTGGAATCCGTTCTCAGTTACTCAGACTGGTCTAGAATGTAAGGAGGAAAAGCTGAAGACAAGAGTATTCAATGACTAATCATGGGAAACAGATTCAAAAGAGAAATATTTTGACTGATTATGCACCGGTGATTACTCACAATATCCAAAATTTGACATCTGAATTCAATTAGAAGCTAACAAAATTGCTCATAGAAAACAGAGAATTAGTTAGGAATGATTAAACATCAAGGGCCATCTCACAGCATACCCTGTCAGTTAGCCTGGCTTGTGCACAATAGTGGTTTAACATTTTTGTGCCCACAAAATTGCTGAAAGTATGAGCTAATGACACCACATGACATCTGGGACAATATTTATCTCCATAACCAATGAGAGCTAATAACTAGAATATAAACATTAGACTGACTGACAATGTGGATAAGTCAGAATGTGTGAATTCAATGTCTAATCAGACACAGAGAAAAATTTAAGCGATGGGGGAAATTATTCGATTTAGGGTCAAAGGAAAATTAAGGACACTTTCTGAAAATATAAAGATTAGTCTAAAAAACAATCACTTCAATCAATTTTCATACTAAAGTATTGAGAGTGAACCCTTTTAATCACTTACTTCCTGAGCAAATATTTGATTTGAAATTATTAACAAGTATCTTTACAATAGGTACTTAATGCTCTGAGTTATTGTATTCAACTTCATTGCAGTTTAATGGCCAATTAAATCATGAATGTCACCACTTCATGGAAATCATAAGAAGGATAAGCATGAAGTGCTATTTTTGCAGAGTTAGCTGTCAAGTGGTGTTAGGGAGCAGGTATCTTAAGCATATTTTCAAATCATGAGCACCTCTTCCATGAATTTTATGTAATTTCTAAAATATCAAGAAACAAAAATAAACCCCTCAGGAGTTTCAGTCATATTAACTGCTCATAATAGTCATCTTCAGAAATCTGTAGCACCATGGAATTCAAGTGCCATATTGTAATTCATGAATATAAATTGTCCTTCATTGTTCTAAATTTCCATGTACATTATATCGAAAATATTCAGCTTTGTGACTTCCTAATCTCATGGTCATTACTGGAATAGTTGCCTCCAGGTAAGTATATAAATAATTTAAGCAACAGCAATCCTAATGTTCTACATTACCACCTATAGTATAATTAGTGAATCAGAGAAACAATTTAATTGCATAATATTCTGAAGCTATTACATTTATATTTCTTCAATAATAATGAAGTCACCCTCCATGAGTGGAATTTAAACTCTTTTGGTCTCACAGAAGTGTTCAACTGCACAAAGAAGAGTATTTATAAACAGTCTGAAAATTACTGTTTAATAATGTGTGGGGTGGGGGTGGGGGGGGGTCTGGAGTTTGATGTTCTAGCCATCCGGGCAATTTGTTTCCTTTTGCGCATGAACGGGTTGATGTTTTTCTTTGAACGCTTCATGGTTTTCTTTGTTTCGTGGCTGGAGAAGGCAAATCTCAAAGTTATATACTGCATACATACAGTGCTTAGATAATAAATGTAACTTGAATGTTGAACACAAGCCAACGGAAATCAATTTACTAAATTTTACATTTGGGTGTTAAAATTAAGCACCCATTTCTCTGTACCAACCGGCTATTGAACTTCCTTCAAAAACCATGGGCTGCAAACATCTTTGCAATGTACTGAGATCATGAAAAGTTAAGAAATTGATTGTGCCTCCATGCCTTCTCTACCATTTCATAAGATTGTGGCTGGCCTTTTAGCTCTGCATTACTTTCTAACATCCAAAAATCTACCAATCATTTTTCTTTACAAAGTCAGGCTGTGTCTGAATCTCCATAACTCTCTTGGGTAGAGATATTCAAGGAGTCACCACCCTCTAGATAAGGAAATTTGTCATCTCGAATGGGCAACTCGTTATTTTGATATGGCCTCTTGGTTCCAGACCCAGCAACTAGGGGAAATATCATCCCAGTATGCGCCAGTCACCCTCATAAATATTTTGCTAATTTACCTAATTGGATTACTTTGCTGTTATCTAAATTTAAGAGATATAGAACCAAACTGCCTAATTTCTTTTCACACAATCAACTACTATACTGATGAACTTTCATGAATTTACTTGTATCTTTCTTTACATTGGGAAAACAGACCTGTGCAGAATTGTCTACACGTTTTCCTGCCATGGCGGTTTATAACTTACTTTTATTCAGATCTTGTTATTAGATTATGAGATCACTGAGTCCTCTTTTATTGTCATTTAGAAATGTATGCATGCATTAAGAAATGATACAATGTTTCTCCGGAGTGATATCACAGAAAACAGGACAAACCAAAGACTAACACTGACAGAACCACATAATTATAACATATAGTTACAGCAGTGCAAAGCAATACAATAATTTGATGAAGAACAAACCATGGGCACGGTAAAAAAAATTCTCAAAGTCCCCGAGTCGATCGACTCCGGAGTCCCTGATAGCAGGCAGGAAAAGGGAGAAACTACCTGACATAAACCTCCAGGCACCGTCAACTTGCCGATGCCTTAGAAGCAGCCGACCACAGCTGACAATGAGTCCGTCTGTCCGAAAACTTCGAGCCTCCGACCAGCCCCTCCAATACAGCCTCCCAAGCGCTATCCTCTGCCAAGCGCCTTCAACCGAGCCCTGGCTGCTGAAACAAGCAAAACCGAGGATTCGGGGCCTTCTGTTCCGGAGATTCCGGTTACCACACAGTTGAAGTGGCAGCTATTATTTTCTGAGTCCTCTGTTGCCGCTTTCTTAATATAGATTTCAACAATTCACTATTGCTGGTATCAGGCTAACTGGTTTATTGTTTCCATTTTTCTCTTGCCCTCCTTTCTTTAATAGTGGAGTTATATTACCTGCTCTTCCTATCTGTGAACATGGTTCCTAGGATCTGCTCTTGCTAAACCAATACTATTTTTTTTTACATTAATATTTTTGAAATATTCACGTGCTCCAGATCTTTCAGCCCCCAAACTTTTCAAACTGTTTCTGTGCCTTTTTCAGTGAAGACATGCACTATATGTATCATTTCTTTGTCAGTTCACTACCCCTCAAAACAGTTCTTCTGTCCCAGTCTATCAGAGATCAATACTAACATTCTAATTTTCTATTTCATTTTAATGTCCAAGGAAGTACTTATCACATGATTTTAACAATCCTCACTAGGCTGCTCTCCTAGCTTTTATTCCTTTGCTGAAGTCTGAATTATTTTTCCATTTTTCAGTTTTAGTTTCTCTTTGGCAATAGTTCAAGCCTTTTGCTTTCATTTGATTCTTTCTTTAGCTTCGCTTGCTAGCTAATGGACCACATTTGTGGGATTTTCTTGCCTTGAAGGGACATGTATGATTTGCAAATTACATATTCATTCCTTGAAAGTTAGTCATTCCAACTACCTACTTCCTAATACCATCAGATTTTGCATTATTCATATTTTGACCCTGATTTCAGATTCATATAAATCACTATCAATCTTCGTGTAAAATTCTGTCTTATAATAACTACTGTTTTTAAAAAGAATAACTGCAATTAACAATGCCATATTACACAATGCAACAGCTAAAATAACCTCCTTTCTAGAGCAGGGTGTCGAGGAACATATTTCTTTTTCATTTCATAAATTTATCTTCTATGCTACGATTATTCATTTGATTTGTCCATTCAATGATTTTAATGTTACACTTTTTAATATACAGATCTAAATTCCTGATTTGTAGCAAACATTATATTCACATTATTGTTTGAGAGCCTATAAAGAAATCCCACAAGTGTTTATTGACCCTTCTGTTTCATAGCTTTAAAAAATAAAATTCCAGCAGGTTTTAGTAGCCCTGATCCTTTACCTTTGCTGTCTATCCATTTTTTCTTTAATCAGGGCTCCCCACCTCCTTTTCTATTTTGCCTTTCTCTTCCAATGAAGAATACCCCAGACTGTGTTATTCTCAACCTGGGTCATTTAGCTGTCACACAATTAAACTGTTCCAATTGTGAACTTAATTCATCTATCTAGCTATGAACGGCATTTATATTCAGATGAGGAGCCTCGGTTTTGGTTTTGTAACATGTTTACATGTTGTGACCCTCATGGAGGAATAACCTTATTTTGTACGCTGGCTCCTTCCTGACAGACTCTCCTCATTATTCTCCATTTTGCTAACCTACACTATCACTTTGTACTTTACATCAAAATGTCAAAAACAGCCTTCATCAGAAATTCATCTTGTCACGTAAAGCCCCAAGTCCAGTCTTCCTATTCAATTCACTTGACCCAGCCTATTTCAACTGCAGCCGCCTCCTTCCCTTATACTTCTACCAGTGGCTCATGAACAGAAACCTCTCTCTGAGATTTCATGTCAAACAATGGACCTGAACAATGGCATGAAAATTGATATTTAAATGAAAATAAGACTAAAACACTGCTGATGCTGGAACCTAGAACAAAAAGAACACAGTGGTGACTAAGGTTTAGTTCAATGTTTCGTGTCAAGATACTGAGAAGGAACAGGAAAGATTGCTAGCATGTTGCTGTTGAATAAGAGGGATGAACATAGGGAGAAGAAAGCTAGATGAACAAAAGGAAGAAGAAAACTAAATGATCCACATCCAGGCCCTCTCCTTGCACACAGACTCATCTGTCCACCTAGTTTTCTTCTCCTTTTGTTCACTCCTTCCATCTCCTCCTCCCACCTTGTTCCATTGAACCATCAACCCTCCTCAGTTTGTTCTACCCATTACCTACCAAACTATGAGGCTCTCCTCCACCTGGTCCCATTCTATTGTACTGATACTCATTTTTTCTTTGATTGACTGATATTTGGGAGACATAATGAGGGAAAAAGAGAATATTTAAAAAGGGGAGATTTAGGTAAAGATAAATAGTAAAAGAACAAAGCTGATCTGTTTTGATGTAGGCTGAATAAGCAGTTGCCTATGCTGCAAGTCTCCCCTCTCCACGACACTGATGTTGTCCAAGGGAAGGGCAAGGGCCGATACAACTTGGCACCAGTGTCATCGCAGGAGTTGCCAGAATGAGGTTGAAGGCAACGTCGAGCTGCCTTAGGGATTCCAGCTCTGGATTTATCCTCAGGGTTTACTCCCGAAGCCTTTCCCATAAGTGGGTATGGCCGCAAGGCAGCTGAGGTTTGAAATCAGAGTTTCCCTCTCTTAGACGTACTGCCTTCCCAGGCTGACGAGCTCCATCTACCCGAAGCACTGGTTTTAAGGTGCCAGGACCCGCCTTCGCCCCTTCTCCTGTCAGTAGAAAAGGTTCCGCCGGGCCTAGAGGCTAAACCACACGAGAAGGCCAGGAGCTGGACTTAGTTGTCAGAGGCTATTTGAGGCGCATGCCGTGAGGAACACTTTTAGCTAGTGGGAGCTTGTTCCCACTACCAACCCTCGGATTGACAAACTTGGAACCACAGGCTTATGACCAGTAGACTGCTGTTTTCCGTGTTGTGCTATCGCGGTGAGGCGATGTTGGAGTGTCCTCTCCAGGGCACAGGCCTGGGCAAGGTTGTACGGAAGACCGTCAGTTGCCCATGCTGCAAGCAACTCGATGTACTTTAAAAAATACCAGTTAGCTGACACTTTTTGTAAAACATTTTAATTTGACCCCATTTGCTGAAGCTTCATTATGATATTTGTACATGACAAATTCTTGCATCATGACTTCCCAACATTTTCATGTATACAAATGGATTATAATACTTCTCTTGTCACAGCAGTTACATTCATGTGTTTGCAGCTATTGTGAAATAGTAATGCCATTACAATGAGCAAAAACAGCAGCAGTTAATGGCAGAGTGCCTGGTGTAGTTGATGGTTATTTTATAGTGACTATTAGTTAAGCTGAACCCATCAGTTCTTTAAATGGCAAATTCAGATACACAAAGGCAGAATGTCACTCTGGTGTCAAACCAAAGGTACAGACAATTATCATTGAATATAGGTCTTCCTTAAAAGAAAGGAGATAGCCATTTTTATTTTATGTACAATTTATCAGTTCACGTTCACTTTTTCAAAATTTTGTAATTTGCTATATTTGTGTTTTAAATTGTTAGAGCTATCTTTCTAATAGATCTTTGATATCACTTATTTAATTTCAATGCTACAGTCATCTGGAAATGTTATTACGCATATTAATTCTGAAAAAAGGCAGTTTTGTTTAATTAAAATATGCATGTTTGTCTTGTGACAGCAATTTACTTATGGTCTATCAGTCAACAAGTGGAATTGATCAATTGAATGAAATAATTTTAAATGGAAAAAAAATCAAAAGAATATATAATTAAAACAAAATCATCAAAATGACGGTGAAAAATAGTTTAATAATAAAACTCACGAACAGTTTCCCCTAATGCTGATAACAATTTAACAACTATATACATTTGGACATATCTTCATTTAGTTCCCAAACACCTCTATTCTCTATAATGACTATAGTCAGCTATGATCAGAGGCCCTTAACTCTTAATAAGCCATGTTTCCAATCACACATGACAGGACTTAATGCTAAGCATGCATACTAAATTTGGTGTAAATATAATCCGAGTAATTAAAGAGAAAAAAAGTCTGAATTTTCTCATACTGGTGTTAAACTTTTTGGGAGGTAACAAAGAATACAGAAATTTGTGGTGACTTTGGCTTTAAGGTATTTCCCTATCAATGTTATTACTCATTTCAACATGTAATTACTTAGTGAAGAAATTCTCTTAGTCGTGGAATTTACAGTCCTCAAAAGACTTTTAAAATAAGTTATTTTCTGTGAAATGTGACATGCTGCCACTTGACTCAGATATTGAGTTATAAGGGAAATCCTATTTTTTGTACACATATTTACAACAGAGGCTCTGAAATGTGTGTTATGCTTGGATTCCAAGTAGCTAAGATTTCTTATCCCAGAAGGAATACTCTCTCATGCTATTAGCAGCCACATTGTTATAGTTCCCCTTTGCATCTCAGAAAAGGCCTCTGCTTCTACCATCTTGTTTATGGACATTAATAAAGATATTTCTTTCCTATAAACACAATAGTGGGTGGCATGTCTGTGTGTAAAGTGGTAAGATATGCCATTGCAAATCAGCAGACTATTCTACAGGAACAATAATCTGCAGATGCTAGAAATCTGAAATAAAAACAAAAAATGTCTGGCAGCATATGAAAAGAAAAATGAAGTTTACAATTCCATTCTTTAGATGGCAAATGCTGCCTACTTTGCTGGAAATTTCTACAGATTTACTTTTATAAATTTGCCAACTTCTATTTATTACACACTTGCTAAAGTTGTGATATAGTAGAAAATGTTTTCCATAATTATATACAATTGTTTATGTGTCACCTTGTGTGAGGAGAAGATGGCAGTGCGACGCAGCGCGCGCAGCTCTCCGGTGAAATGATATCGTATCCGTTAAATAGGGACCGTGGACAATTCTGATTTGATAGAGACAGACATGAAGGCACAGAGGAACATCTGGAGAAATTTCTGAAATGCCAGTTTGCTGCCGCTGTTACTGTGCGATCGAGAGTCTTTCGGAGGGAAGGCCCCAAAATCTCCGGCTTTGCCTGCTGCTGGCGACCGAGGCTGAGGTCGAAGCGTTCGGATAGAGATGGTGCTCAGTACTCAGTGTCGGAAGGATGATCGGAGGCTCGAAGTTTTCGGATGTCTCAGAGTCGGACTGTGGTCGGGCATGGCAGGGAGAGTTTTCTTCCTTCTCCCATCTGCGTGAGATGTGGGACATTCGAGAGACTTTGAACTTTTTCGCTGTGTCATGGCCTGTTCTTCATCAAGTTATGGTATTGTTGCACTGTTGTAACTATATGTTATAATTATGTGGTTTTTGTTAGTTTTTCAGTCTTGGTCTGTCCCGTGTTTCTGTGATATCACACCGGACGAATATTGTATCATTTCTTAATGCATGCATTACTAAATGACAATAAAAGAGGACTGTGTGTCCTCATAATCTAATCTAATATTCAAGGCAAAAATGCACAAACAGAATTCCCCATTTGGTCAGCAAACTGGGTGTTCATTTTGGGGGCAATTACATAGGATTTTGCATACAGGAGCTCCAGGAAGTATTGCAGCATGTCTGAAGGTTCCTGACACTCTTATTCTAAATACCACGAGAAGATCACATCTCAGTGAATGTGTCTAAAAGAACTATATACACAAATGACTATGCAAATGGACATCCTCACAAACCACTTAGAAGAGAAGAAATAGATAGAAAAATAAACAGCTAATTAAACTACAATGACTGAGAGGAAATAATGGTGCATTAAATTGCAAAGTGCATGAATGATTGCTTTATTCAAGATTCTGTCATTGCAGAATCCTGCATTTTGCAGTATAGTGAAGTCCTCTCCTTTTTGAATTTTACTACTGTAGTTCACAGAGTGCAAGTCCATAAGACCATAGGATGTAGGAGCAAAATTAGGCCATTCAGCCCATAGAATCTTATCCCCCAATCCATCATGGGTATAATTATCCATCTCAACCCCATTCTCCTACTTCCTCTATGCCCTTTGACACCCTTACTATTCAAGAACCCACCAACCTCTGCCTTAAATACACCCAATGACTTGGCATCCACAGCTGTCTGTGAAAAGAATTCCACAGATTCGTCACACTGTCTTTGAAGAAATTCCTCCTTATCTCTATTAGATTAGATTATGAGGACACTCAGTCCTCATTTATTGTCATTTAGAAATGCATGCATTAAAAAATGATACAATGATCCTCCAGAAAGATATCACAGAAACACAGGACAAGCCGAGACTTAAACTGACAAAACCACAATTATAACATATAGTTACAACAGCGAAAAGCAATACCGTAATTTGATAAAGTGCAGACCATGGACCCGGTAAAAAAAAGTCTCAAGTCCCAATAGCCCCATCGTCTCACGCAGATGGTAGAAGGAAGAAACTCTTCCTGCCATGAACCCCGAAGTGCACCAAACTTGCCGATGCCGCACCATTGGAAGCACCAGACCGCAGCCAACTCTGTGTCCGTCTGAAAACTTTGAGCCTCCAACCAGCCCTCTGACGCCAAGCACCGAGCACCATCTCTGCCGAGCGCTTCGACCCCACCTGCCGAGCAACAAGCAAAGCCGAGGACTCGGGGCCTTCCCCTCCGGAGATTCTGGATCAGAATTATAAAGAGATACCCTTGTATTCTGAGACTGCAACCTCTTGTCCGAGACTCCCCCACTACATGAAACATTCTCTACATGTCCACTACACCTAGGCTTTTCAGTATTCAATAAGTTTTAGTGAGATCCTCCCTCATTCTTCCAAACTTCAGTAAGTACAGGTACAGAGCCATCAAATGCTCCTCATACATTAAACATATTCATTCTCAGGATCATTCCCCTGCAATGTTAGCATTTCCTCTCTTTGATGAGGGGCCAAAAACTGCTCACACTACCCCAAGTGAAATCTGACCAATGCCTTCCTCAGCATTACATCCTTGCTTTTATATTCTAGTTCCCTTAAAATGAATGCTATTGCTGGATTTCCTTTCTTTACTCCTGACTGAGGGAATTTTACAGAAGGACTCTCAAGTCTCTTTGCACCTTTGATTTCTGAATGTTCTCCCTATTTAGAACATAGTCTCTGCTTTTATTCCTTCTGCCAAGTACACGACCATACACTTCCTGACTCTGGTGTTCCGTCTGCTACTTATGTGCCCAATCTCCTAATCTGGCTAAATCCTCCCTGCTTCCTCAACACTATCTGCCCATCCATCTATCTTTGCGTCATCTATAAACCAGGCCACAAAGCCATCATTTCCATCATACAAATCATTGACATATAATTTCCCAACACCACTAGTTACCAGCCAACAACCAGCAAACCCAGAATAGACCCGCTTTATTCCCACATTGTGTCTCCTGCCAGTCAGCTAATATTCTGTCCATACTAGTATCTTTCCTGAAATACCATGGGCTCTTATCTTGTTTAGCAGCCTCATGCATGGACCTTGTCAAAGGTTACTTCTGAAAATCAAGTAAACACCATCCATTGATTTTGTCTATCTTGCCTGTTACTTCCCCAAAAAATTCCAACAGATTTGTCAGGAGAGCTTTCCTCAGATGGAAACCATGCATACATATGTCTATTTTATCATGTGACTCCAAGTTCCCAAAGCCTCATTCTTATAATGGAATCCAAAATCTTACCAACCATTGATGTCAGGCTAACTGCCCTTTAGTTCCCTGACTTTTCTCTCCATCCATTCTTAATAGTGAAGTGACATTTGTCACTTTCCAGATGTCCGGAACCCTTCTCAAGTTTAGTAACTCTTGAAAGATCACTTCTAGTGCCTCCACAATCTCTTCAACTAACTCTTTCAAAACTCTGGGGTGTAGTCCGTCTTGTTCATGTGACTTATCTACTTTCAGACTTTTCAGCTTCCTAAGCATCTTCTCCTCAATAGTATCAACTAAACTTACTTCTGTCCCATGAAACTCAAAGTTTTTGAATATCTCCGGTGTCTTTCACAATGAAGAAAGAGGCAAAGTATTTATTAGGTTCATGCACCATTTCCTTATTCCCCCGCCCCACCACCGCATTTCAACTCTCCAGTGTCATTCTCCAGCTGTCAGATATCCTCTCTCCTCTATTTTACTCCTTATGTATCTGAAAAATCTTTTGGTATCCTCTTCTAAATTATTGCCTAGCTTACTCATACTTTACCATTTCTCTTCTTTTTGCTTTTTTAGTAGCTTTTTGTTAGTTTTTAAAAGCTTCCCAATCCTCTAGCATTACCATATTTTTCTTGCTATGTTAAATGCCATCTCTTTTGCTTTTAAGCTGTCTTTCATTTCCCTTGTCAGCCATGGTAGCCTCATCCTCCTTTTAGAATACTTTTCTTTCTTTGTGATGAACCCATCCTGAACCTTTTGAATTAATCCCAGAAACTCAAGCCATTGCTGTTCTGACATCATACCTGCTATTGTCCTCTTCCAAACAACTTTATATCATATTATGATCACTGTCTCATAAGGGTTCCTTTACCTTATGCTCCCTGATTTAATAAGATCATAAGATATAGGAGCAGAAGTAGGACATTCGACCCATTGAGTCTACTCCGCCATTCAATTGTGGGCTGATCCAATTCTTCCAGTCATCCCCACTCCCCTGCCTTCTCCCTATACCCTTTGATGCCCTGGCTAATCAAGAACCTATCTATCTCTGCCTTAAATGCACCTAATGACTTGGCCTCCACAGCTGCTGGTGGCAAAAAATTCCACAGATTTACCACCTTCTGACTAAAGTAATTTCTCTGCATCTCTGTTATAAATGGACATCCATCAATCCTGAAGTCATACCCTCGTCCTAGACTCCCCTACCATTGGAAATAGCTTTGCCATATCTAATCTGTTCATGCATTTTAACATTCGGAATGCTTCTATGCGAACCCCCCTCATTTTCCTGAACTCCAGGGAATACAGCCCAAGAGCTGCCAGACGTTCCTCAATAAGTAACCCTTTAGTTCCTGGAATCATTCTTGTGAATCTTTTCTGAACCCTCTCGTATGTCACTATATCCTTTCTAAAATAAGGAACCCGAAACTGCACACAATACTCCAAGTGTTGTCTCACAAGTGCCTTATAGACCCTCAAAATCACATCTCTGCTCTTATATTCTATATCTCTAGAAATGAATGCCAACATTGATTTTGCCTTCTGCACCACCGACTCAACCTCAAGGTTAACCTTTAGGGTATCCTGCACATGGACTACCAAGCTCCTTTGCATCTCTGCATTTTGAATTCTCTCCCCATCTAAACAATAGTTTGCTGGTTTATTTCTTCCACCAAAGTGCATGGCCATACACTTTCCAACATTGTATTTCATTTGCCAGTTCTTTGCCCATTCCCCTAATCTATCTATGTCTCTCTGCAGGCTCTGTGTTGCCTCAATACTACCCACTCCTCCTCCTATCTTTGTATCATCAGCAAATTCAGCCACAAATCCATTAATCCCATAGTCCAAATGTCACAATGGGGTGCTGGGAACAGGACCCAAATGTGAGACACAGACACTGAAGTACAAGGAACAGGACTTGACTAGAGTAGGGACATGATAGCATACAGGCAGGGAGCAGGGACAAGAACGCAGACTTGGGCTAGGGAAAGCTGGACCAGGACCAGGACCAGAAACCATGGACTAGTAGACAAGGCTTGGACTCCAAGCCCGAGACTGGACAAGGACCCAGAACCTGGGTCTTGACTTGGGCTCGGACCCCAGAACAAGGCAAGGACATGACATGGCTTCAGGATCAGATGTGGCTGGGGTCTAGAGGCCCGAGCTCGGCTGCAGGATCGTCGAGGCTTGGGGTCTTGCAGCTCGGCTGTGGGATCCTCGACATTCCTTAGACATTCTACAAATTCTCTCTCTTGAGGTCCAGTACTGGACTGGTTTTCCCAATACACTTTCATGTTATAATCCCCAATGATTACCGTGACATTGCCCTTCTGACACACCTTTTCTATCTCCAGATTTAATCTGGTTCATTAGACAACACCCAATCCAGAATTGCCTTTTTCCAATTGGCCTCAACCACAAACTGACCAGAAATCCATCTTGTAGGCATTCTACAAATTGCTTCACTTGTGAACCAGTGTAGCGGGGAGCGTATTGATTGACTGGCTGAGTTACAGCCTGGTATGGAAACACCAATGTCTTTGAATGGAAAATCGTACAAAAGATAGTGGTTTCAGCTCAGTACATTATGGGTAAACCCCTTCTGACCTTTGAGCACATCTACGTGAAACGATACGTGCGTCAGGACTTGCACCACCAGATTCAAGAACAGTTACTACCCCACAATCATCAGATTTTTGAACAATGAGGATAACTACACACACTTGCCCATCCATTGAGATTTCCCCACCGTCAATGATCTCACTTTAAGGACTCTTTATCTTGTTATTTCATGTTCTCATTATTTATTGCTATTAATTTATATTTGCATTTGCACAGTTTGTTGTCTTCTACACTTTAGCGGATCCTTCATTGATCCTGTTATTGTTACTATACTGTAGATTTGCTGAGTGTGCCCGTGGGAAAATGGATCTCAGGGTTGTATACGGTGACATATGCGCTTTGTACTTTGACAATAAAATTTACTTTGAACTTTGAACCGAAGATCCAATCTACCTGCACATTGAAATCACCCATGACTATCATGTGATTGCCCTTTTTACTTGCCGGTTATATGCTATCTTTTTGCTATCAGTTATATGCCCTTTTTATATGCTAACTCCAGTCATAAAATTTTTGCCCCACCTCCTGGTAACTGTTCAGAGGCCTGAATAACAAGGGTTTTTAAAACACCTGCTGTTTAATGAATTTCTGTGTCCAGTCTGGATAAAGATTGTAAAGAGTTCTGTTGGGGGAGAAGAATTGTATAAGAGATTTGAGGCTCCACCAGGAAGATGAGGAGTCTGGAAAGGGGTCAAGATCCGTAATGTTGAAGTTGACTATAAAAACATGTTTTTGTGGGGCGCTTCATTCATGGCCATGCTTTTGAGGAAGACGCAAACACGAGGAATTCTGCAGATGCAGGAAATTCAAGCAACACACATCAAAGTTGCTGGTGAATGCAGCAGGCCAGGCACCTCCCCCTCGTACCCCATCCGTTATTTATTTATATACACACATTCTTTCTTTCTCTGTCTCTCTTTTTTCTCCCTCTGCCCCTCTCACTAAACCCCTTGCCCATACCCCTTTTCTTCCCTCCCCCTTTTCTTTCTCCCTAGGCCTCCTGTCCCATGATCCTCTCATATCCCTTTTGCCAATCAACGGTCCAGCTCTTGGCTCCATCCCTCCCCCTCCTGTCTTCTCCTATCATTTCGGATCTCCCCCTCCCCCTCCCACTTTCAAATCTCTTACTAGCTCTTCTTTCAGTTAGCCCTGATGAAGGGTCTCGGCCCGAAACGTCGACTGTACCTCTTTTGAGGATGACAATAGTTTATCACTGCAGACAGACAAGGTACACAGAAGGATAAGAAATTCTTGTTTTTGCTCTACTCTGATTTTCCTCTTCATTTTATTTTTCCTTGAAAGTGAATCAGCTGGCATTCAAAACTGTGTTGCTGTACAGTTGATGGCACTCCAACTGTTGCTTCAACACACAGAATTGTGATGGATATAATTTACATGTGGCAATCATCAAATTGGTCTGATTGAACCAAGATGAATGATAACTGGTGGAAAAAGGTCCTCATGTGGTTTTCAATTTAATAGTCTTTTTATGTATCTTATTGCCATGAGTTGTTGATTACTACATCCCTTGTTGTAATTTTTTAAGCTTATGCATCTACAAATATTTGTCAGAAAATCACAGGTAAATATCCTAATCACAGTAGGAGCAGATAAAGGTAATCAAATTCAGGCTATTGAAAATAGAGTGCCTAAAATCCCCTGCCTGGGTTCTTACCTGGGGTCTCATATCACCCAGATAGTTTCAAGAGAATAAGCTTCCAGGCCAATCAGCACGTGTATTTCTGATATACAGTTCATGGGCCTTCAACACAGATTCTGGCCACTTAGAGTGCCACAGCAAGAGAATCAGATGAGGGTGGAGGTTATGAGTTTCATATTAGGTAGCATCTCCCCATGGAAGCATTGCAGAAGTTGCTCCTGTTTTCAGCACATTCTCAGCATGTTGACAAGTTCAAAGTTAAATGTAAATTTATTATAAAAGTTCATATATGTCACCATATACAACCCTGAGATTAATATTCTTGCGGGTATACACAGTAAATCCAAGAAACACAATAGGATCAGTGGAAGATCACACCAGAAAGGATGGACAAACAACCAATGTACAAAACACAACAAACTGTACAAATGCAAAAGAAAAAAAGAGAAAAAAAGCAATAACATGAGATGAAGAGACCTTGAACATGAGCCCATTGGGTGTGGGAATATTTCAGTGATGGGGCAAGTGAAGTTGAGTGAAGTTATCCTCTCTGGTTCAAAAGCTTGATGGTTAAGGGGAAATAACAGTTCCTGAACATGGTGGTGTGAGTCCTGAGGCTCCTCTGCCTTCTTTCTGATGACAGCAGTGAGAAGAGAGCATAACTTGTGTGATGGGCGTCCCTGATAATGGATGCTGCTTTCCTGCAACAGTGCTCCATGTAGATGTGCTCAGTGGCAGGGAGGGCTTTACCCGTGATGGACTGGGCCACATCCACTACTTGTAGTCCTGAACTGTCAGCTTTGAACTCCAAAGGTTGGCAGTTTCACCATCTTTATAACAGTAAGATCTGGGCTATTAGCTTTAGCAATACTTAGAAGCCTGTATGAACTATTACATATTCCATACCTACTAGATATACTTCAGCTTGTACCAATGAAAGTCAGTTAGGAGATTAAACTCAATAAATCATCCAGTTTAAGAATTCAGGGATATAATGAATATAGAACTACTGCTGAGCAAGATGAGAACAGAAAGAAACCAGAATTTTAGAATTACTACATGGATGCAAGACGGAATGCAGACATGTTTCAGAATTTGAAATATGGTTCTACCAGATTAATCAACAGATAAACTCCCCTATCTTCCCACTTTCCCACCTTTCTCTTTCCTCAGGACTGAGCTATTGGCTGTAATTAACATGCCTGACTGTTTTGGTCTGCATTCCAAGAAACAAATAAAAGATGATATATCATGTTTATGTAAAAACACGAAGTGCATTGTGCAAAAAAGAAAATACAGATCAATCGGTTCTTCACAGTTGAGCCCATCGATTGTTTATGTGAATCCTGCAAAGGGAAATAATTCTTATCCATGAAATATTGGAATATTGGCAGCATTCAGCCTGATTGATGTTCATGTCAGAGCTGTACGGAACAGGAAACAAACTCGTTGTAAACTTTTACAGAGAGGCTAAAGCTGTTCACGTTCTGCAAGACTTTGCATCGATTGCAAGTATTGTGTAATTATATACTGCAGATGTCAAAGTAATCATTATGTATCAGTAAATGAATTAAATCAAAAGATGGATAAGGATTTCAGTTAGAGAATTGCAATAAAAATGGAAAAGATGCAGTGAGTTGAATGGAAAATTGATGTATCATGTGTTGCAAAACAACTGTCTGTTCTCAATGGCACAGCAGTGGATAATTTCTGTAATAGCTATATGAATGTGGTTTATTGAAGATGACAATTTTCTCATCTGTTTTATCATTTCATTGTTTTGTACAATACCATCATATTCATCCAACCCAATTTTTATCTTTACTGTTTATCTTACAAACATGGGGTTTGGATTGGACTCGAAGTCTGCGAAGTCCTGCTCTAAATTTAGCTTCCAACAATTTTCCCTGAAGTCAAATACTACACAAATGTGCCATTGTTAAGCAATGCAGCAAATGTGAGAAATTCTATTGTGGAGCATTCAGTTTTTTTCTCAGGATAAATTGCACTTGTGTTCATTTCAAGTAAAATCGTGCCATTTGTGAAATTTGACCAGGCACTTCTACGTCTGATCTGTATTAGTGTGCAGGACCTTACTCAGCATTGGATGAAAAGCTATTGGTGACATTATTCATGGAATTCCCATATCCACCTGCACTGATAGGAGGTGCAGGGAGTTTTATACAATGATTATCATGGAAAGCCTCAGCAGAGAAGACTTGTTCCTTTATGCTAGTTAAAGGAGTGTTCTGTTGATATCAGGAGACATTAATGGGCAGTTTCAGAACAATAGGAAGCACCTTCCAATATGCAAAAGCATTGCTTAAACTAATTGGGAGTGTTTAATCCAGCAATTACCTTCTAAATTACTCATTCCAAGTGTGCTTTCGTAATGCCTCTGCTGGTGACATCTTGTTATTCAAGGCATAATTATTACATGATAGGCTACAATGAATTTTGGGTAGAAGACAAATAATATACGACAATGAAACCATAAGACACAGGAGCAGAATTAGGCCATTCAGCACATTGGGGCTGCCTGATTCAGGCTGATTTATTTTCCCACAGGACCACATTCTCCTGTCTTCTCATAATCAAAAACCCATCAACCTCCACTTTAAATATACCCAATGACTTGGCCCCCACAGGCAACCTGTGGCAATGAATTTCACAGATTCATTACCCTCTGGCTAAAGAAATTCCTCCTCACCACTGTTCTAAAAGGGATATCCTTTTGTTCTGTGCTGAGCCCTCTGATCCTAGTATCTCCCAATATTGAAAATATCCTTTCCATGTCCACTCTGTACAGGCCTTTCAATATTTAGTAGTTTTCAATGAGATCAACCCTCATGCTTCTAAACTCCAGTGAGTACAGGCCCAGAGCCATTGAACACTCCTCAAACTTTAACCTTTTACTAGGGGGATCATTCTTGTAAACCTTGTCTGGATTCTCTTCAATGCCAGCATATGTTTCCTTAGATAAGGATCCCAAAATTGCTCACTATACTCCAAATGTAGTCTGAGCAAGGCCTTATAAAGGCTTAGCATTAGATCATTGCTTTTATATTCCAGTCCACTCAAAATGAATGCTAAAATTGCATTTGACTACCTGCAAGTTAACATCTCGGGAATCCTGCATGAGGATTTCCCAGTTCTTTTGCACCTCAGATTTCTGAATTGCTCCCCATTTAGAAAATATTCTATGCTCTTATTTTTTCTACCAAAGTGCATGACGATACATTTCCCTACACTGTATTCCATCAGCCATTTCTTTGCCCATTATCCTAATCTGTTCACTCCCTGTTTCCTCAACATGAACTCCCTCTAACTATCTTTGTATAGTCCACAAATGTGGCCACAAAGCCAGCAATTCAATCATCCAGCTCATTAATCTGCAACATGAAAAGTAGAGGACCCAACACTGATCTCTGTGGAGAACCACTAGTCAGTGGCATCTAAACAGAAAAGGTTCCCTTTATTCCCACTCTTTGCATTCTTCCATTCAGTAATATTCTTTTCATTCTTCCTTTAATACTATGGTCTCTTGTCTTGTTTAGCAGCCTCATGTACAACACCTTGTCAAAGGTCTTTTAGATATGCAAATAAACAACATCTGTTGACTCTTCTTTTTCTGTCCTTCCTGTTAGTTCCTAAAAGAATTCCAACAGGTTTGTCAGGCAAAATCTCCCCTTAAGCAAACCATGCTGGTTTTGACCTATTTTATAATGTGCCTCCAAGTAGCCTGAAATGCCATCCTTAATAATGGATTCTAACATTGTGCCAACCACTGAAGTCAGGCTAATTGGCCTATAATTTCCTATCTTTGCCTCCCTCCCTTCTTAAAAAGTGGAGTGTTATTTGTGACTTCTCAGGCCTCTGAAACCATTTCAGTATCGAGTGAATCTTGAAAGATCACTAATAATGCCTCCACAGTCTCTTCAGCTGCTTCCTTCAGAACCTAAGGGTGTAGTCAATCTTCAGATCCTTCAACCTTTCAGGCACTTTTTCCTTAGTAACAGCAACTACATTCCCAAATTTCTGTAATACTGTCTCTGTATTGAACATTGATACAAAATATTTATTCAGATCATCTGCCATTTCTTTGCCCCCATTACTACCTTTTCAGTGTAACTTTATGGCATTATTTTCTGCTGTCCACTCTGGCCTCCCTTTTACTCTTTATGTATCTGAAAAAAACTTCTGGTATTCCCTTTTATATTATTGACTCACTTACCTTCATATTTCATATTTTCTCTCTTATTACTTTCAAAAAAATTTTTGTTGGTTTTGAAAAGCTTCTCAATCCTCCAGATTCCTACTAATTTTTGTTATATTATGTGCCATCTCTTTCGCTTTTATCTTGTTCTCGATTTCCCTTGTCTCCCACCTTTGCCTGATTCTCCCTTTTAAATAATTCTAATTACTTGAGATAAACCAATCCTACATCTCCAAATTATTTTCAGAAACTCTAGCTATTGCTATTCTACTATTGTCCCTGCTAGTGACCCCATCCAATCAACTTTGGCTAGTTCTTCTCTTATGCTTCTTCAGTGACCTTCATTCAGCTGATACCAATACATCTGATTTTATCTTCTCTCTCTCAAACTGCACGGTGAATTCTATCATGCTACAATCAATGTCTCCTTGTGGTTTCTTTACCTTAATCTCCCAAATCAAATCTGGTTCATTGAAGAACGTCAAGTCCAGGATTGCCTTTTCACTATTGGGCTTTACTACAAGCTGCTCTAAAAAGCCATCTCATAGGTCTTCTACAAATTCCTTCTTTTGATTCACCAGGACCCTGGTCCCAGCATGGTTCAAATGGAGCCCAACCCCTCGGTAAAGTTCCTTTCCTCCCCAATAGTGATGCCAATGTCCCATGAATACAAATCTACTTCTCCCACACCTATCTTTGAGCCCAAGGTTAGAGGAGACTGCAATGTATTCATAAGATCAGGATTTCCAAGGCTGACATTACTGAAATGTTGTGTCTTCCAGGAAGATCCTCAAACAAGCTTCTGTTGCTGGATTGATCTCTTCACAGACATCAAAGTCAGGTTAATTCTCAACTTCCTCATCACAGGATCATTACAAACAGCCAGCGCAGGCCCCTACTTTGACCCCCAGTACACTGTTCATCACAGCATTAAGGGGATCCATCAGCACTGTGTGCTGAAATAAATGATTGAATCTTCTTCACTTCAGTAAGAAAGAAATGGCATCTCTGTTACTGGAATTTCTGGCATGAGCAAGGTCTCACTGTGAGATGGTGTAGGTTGTACAACCTGCAAACCAAAGAGGGCACTTCATACTAAAGACAACCAGCATAGAAATTTGTAACCCGAGAGCTTCAGGAACAGAAAGATGGTAACTTTCAAGGGCATATTCCCATTCTGCATCCATAAATTCATCTACCAGCCAGGTGAGGATAGAAGCATTGCCCACACAGGCTAAAATAGATAGAGATACAGACAAAATGGATACTGATATACACTCCTGAGGAACATATAAGATCATTGTGTCCTAGACAAGCCAACTAATCCTCTCCGTACTCCAATATTGCCATAATGCCAATATGTTAATTATTAACATTGTAGGTCAGAAGACAAGAAAGATCTTTATATTCAGCTTTCCGGGTCCACATTGATTCTAACACATCAGTGAATCAATTCTTGTTCCATTAATATAAGAGGCTTCCTAAAGCATCTTTGTACTTCCTGGTGAACGGTAGCTTGCATAAAGGTTGTCAACTTCTAAAAACAACATTATCCCTTTAGGTCTTCTAACATGCGAATATAAACTGTGATATACAAATCTTTTGACACATGGTTTGAGGACATGACACTGCTTACAACATTGCTAAATTGCTTGGGAATTCTCTGTCAAGGAGAAGTTTATGGTAACTACCTCATGGCTGGCTCTTCTTGTTGCACCTTGCAATGCAACAGCACTCTATCCACTCATTGAATTTTTCTGGTTTACCAGGAACTATATGCCCATTTTAGTGAATCTGGTAATTCCAATTCTTTCATTCCCACCTGCAGTTTCTTCATAGCAAGTGTAGTAAGCTGTTATCATGAGTGTATCTTTAAATAATGATCTACTTCCTTCACTGCTACACAACAAAGTACTGTATGCATAGTACACCAAGAGAAATCCCGACAAGAATTGTACATATACTGTTCTAGTGTTGTAAACCACCTTAATCTCAGTCCACACTGAATTTTTTCCAGTCTTGTTATTTTTTTATGGGGACTCAAGTTCTTAAATATAACAATATTTTAGTACATCAATTATAAGATCAATCCAATTTTGGGCAGAAGTTTACTTTCCTACTCAACAAACTGTAAGTTTTTGTTCGGGTTTATAGGTCTGTAAACTTTACAGAAAAAAATAATAGGCTTAGAAATTAAATCAGGAATAAAGGCATAAACAATTTTCTAAACGGAGAAAATTCGGAAATCAGATGTGCAAATGGTCTTGGGAGTCCTCGTGCAGGATTAGGATATAGAACACAGAACATAGAGATCTGCAGCACATTACAGGCCCTTTGGCCAACAATGTTGTGCCGACTAACCCACTCTAGAAACTGCCTAGAATTCCCCTATCGCAATAGACCTCAATTTTTCTCAGCTCCATGTACTTAAGAGTCTCTTATAAGACCCTATTTTACCACCTCTACTATTGTCACTGGCAGTGCATTCCATGCACCCATCACTCTCTGTGTGAAAAATTTACCTCTGACATCCCCCTTGTACCTACTTCCGAACACCTCAAAACTATGCCTCCTTGTGTTAGTCATTTCAGCCTTGGGAAAAAGCCTCTGATTATCCACACGATCAATGCCTTTCATCATCTTATACACCTCTGTCAGGCCACCTCTCATCCTGTGTTGCTCCAAGGAGAAAAGACCAAGTTCACTTAACCTATTCTCATAAGACATGCTCTCCAATCCAGGCAAAATCCTTGTAAGTCTCTTCTGCACTCTCTCTGTAGTATTCTGTAGTGAGGTGACCAGAACTGAATTTAGTACTCCAAGTGGGATCTAACTAAGGTCTTAAATTGCTTTAACATTACCTCACGGCTCTTGAACTCAATCCCACGGTTGATAAAGGCCATCACACCATATGCCTTCTTAACAAAAGGTTAACGTTTTTGGATTCCCAAAAGGTTATCTTTACCACTCAGTTGGTGGTAAAGAAGGCAATTGTAATGTTAGCATTCATTTTGAGAGGACTAGAATATAAAACCTCAGCATCACATCTCTGCTTTCATGTTTCAGTCCTGCACTTCCAAGAAGTGAAGAGGATGTTTCCGACCATGAATGAGTCTTGGTCCAGAAGGCCCAGCCTTAGAATGGAAGGCCGTCCCTTCAGAATAGAGATGTGGAGGAATTTCTTTAGAAAAATGGTGGTAAATCTGTAGAATTCATTGCCACAAATGGCTGTGGAGGCCAAGTTATTGGGTATATTTAATGAAGGGGTTGATATGTTCTTGATTAGTATGGGTCACCAAAGCTTACGAGGAGAAGGCAGGACAGTGGGGTTGATTAAAAAAAATCAGCCTTGATGGAATGACAGATAGGCTTAATGGACCGAATTACATAATTTGGCTCCTAAGGTTCATGGTCTTAAATTGGAGTGCAAAATTGATCTTCTATTGCAATTAGTATCTTAAAGTGAGGCTTTTGTGCAATGATTCTGTCACTTTCAAACCCCGAGACATGCAGGGCTGATGATGTTGGTGAGCAATACAACTGCTACCTCTCAACCTGCATATTAATTATAAAGGGCATGCACAAAAAGTTAGTCGAAGTGTTAAATCAAGTGCTGTATCTGTATTATAATAAAACTCCTACTATAAGCAGGTGCATCCACATTGGCATTCCAGTGAAGAACATTGGCAAGGTGGTTGTAGAATGTTCACAATGTGGGGGTCACAATTAAATTGAACATTAGATTCACACACGAGAAAAAAATATAAACAGTTAAATCTCCAAACAAATTGTAACCAAATTAATCAAGACTTAGCTATATGGATAAAGGAATAACACTAATAACACTATGCTGTGTGTATGTTATTGACCCTGTAATGCTGATAAAGACTTTAATAAACAACTCTACCGGAGTATTAAAAAAACAAGTTCTGAGAGAAGTTTGTTCAGAAGCCCACCAGGGGACCGGCTGTTTTGGATTGGGTGCTGTGTAATGAACCTGAGGCGATTAGGGAGCTGGAGGTAAAGGAACCCCTCGGAAGTAGTGATCATAATATGAATGAGTTCAGTTTCAAATTTGAAAAGGAGAAGCTGGTATTAGGTGTATCGATATTTCAGTGGAACAGGGGAAATTACAGTGGTATGAGAGAGGAACTGGCCCAAGTCGATTGGAAAAGTAAGCTAAATGAAGGGACAGCAGAGCAGTATTGGATGAAATTCCTACAAAAAATAAGGAAAATGCAGGAAAAATATATTCCAAGAAATAAGAAAATCATGAATGGAAAAATAGCACAAGTGTGGCTAACAAGAGAGGTTAAGGCAAAAATAAAAGCAAAAGAAACGGCGTACAAGGAAGCAAAAATTAGTGGGGAAAATGAGGACTGGAAGACCGTTAAAAACTTACGGAAGGAAACTAAGAAAGTCATTAGGAAAGAAAAGATGAATTACGAAAGGAAATTGGCGATTAACATAAAAAAGGATACTAAGAGTTTTTTTTAAATATATGAAGTGTAAAAGAGTGACAAGGGTATATAAGGGACTGATTGAAAATGATGCTGGTGAAATTATAATGGGTAACAAAGAGATGGCGGAGGAACTGAACGAGTATTTTGCATCAGTCTTCACAGTGGAAGACATGAGCAATATACCTGATAGCCAGAGGTATCAGGAAATAGAATTAAGTACAGTCAAGATTACTAGAGAGAAAGTGCTTGGGAAGCTAAATGGACTAAGAATAGATAAGTCTCCCGGTCCGGATGAGGTGCACCCAAGGGTTCTGAAGGAGGTGGCTTTGGAGATTGTGGAAGCATTGGAAATGATCTTCCAGGAATCAATAGACTCTGGCATGGTTCCGGAGGACTGGAAGGTCGCAAATGTAGTTCCGCTATTTAAGAAAGGAAGGACGCAGCAAAAAGAAAATTACAGACCTATTAGTCTGACATCGGTAGTTGGAAAGATATTGGAGTCAATCCTCAAGGAGGAGGTTATGAAATACCTCGAGGTGCATGACAAGATAGGCCGAAGCCAGCATAGTTTCATGAAGGGAAGATCCCACCTCACCAACCTATTGGAATTTTTTGAGGTAATCTCAAATAAGATTGACAAGGGAGAGGCTGTGGATATTGTGTATTTGTATTTTCAAAAGGCCTTCGATAAGGTACCACATATGAGGCTGCTTAATAAGATGAGAGCCCATGGAATTATGGGAAAGATATTGAAATGGGTGGAGCATTGGCTGATAGGCAGAAAGCAAAGGGTGGGAATAAAGGGATCCTATTCTGATTAGTTGCTGGTTACTAGTGGTGTTCCGCAGGGGTCGGTGTTGGGGCCGCTTCTTTTTATGATGTATGTCAATGATTTGGATTATGGATTAAATGGTTTTGTGGCTAAGTTTGCGGATGACACCAAGATAGGTGGAGGAGCAGGAAATGTTGAAGAAACGGAAAGGTTGCAGAGAGACTTAGTCAGTTTAGGAGAGTGGGCAAAGAAATGACAGATGAGATACAATATTGACAAATGTACATTTGTACATTTTGGAAGAAGAAATAATCGGGCAGATTATTATTTAGATGGGGAGAAAATTCAAAAATCAGAAGTGCAAAGGGACTCGGGGGTCCTCGTGCAGGGTACCCTAAAGGTTAACCACCAAGTTGGATCGGCGGTAAGGAAAGCGAATGCTATGTTGGCATTCATTTCAAGAGGAATAGTGTATAAGAGTAAGGAGGTGTTGATGAGGCTCTATGGGACATTAGTAAGACCTCATTTGGAATACTGTAAGCAGTTTTGGGCCCCCTATCTTAGAAAGGATGTACTGATGTTGGAGAGAGTTCAGAGAAGATTTACGAGGATGATTCCTGAAATGCAGGGACTAACATGTGAGGAGCGTTTGTCAGCTCTTGGACTGTATTCATTAGAATATAGAAGAATGAGAGGGGAACTCATAGAAACATTTCGAATGTTGAAAGGGTTGGACAGAGTAGATGTGGAAAGGTTGTTTCCCTTGGTGGGTGAGTCCAGGACAAGAGGCCATAGTCTTAGAATTAGAGGGTACCCAGTTAAAACAGAGATGAGGAGAATTTTTTTTAGCCAGAGTGTCGTGGATTTGTGGAATTCGTTGCCACATACAGCTGTGGAGGCCCGATCATTGAGGGTGTTTAAGGAGGAGATTGACAGGTATCTAATTAGTCAGGGTATCAAGGGATATGGGGAAAAAGCCGGAAATTGGAACTAGATGGGTGAATAGTTTAGCTCATGGGGGAACTGTGGAGCAGACTCGATGGCCGAATGGCCTACTTCTGCTCCTTTGTCTTGTGATCTTTTGATCTTGTAATGTTATAGTTATGGATGACACTAATTTCCCAAATATTGAGTGGGAGAACCAAGAATTATTGTATTACAGGAAAGTGTATTAATTGAGTTATCGAATGTGCTTTTTTTGACCCAGTATGTTATTGCACAAACAAGAGGGGAGGCCTGTCAAGATTAGATATTCTGTAACAATCTGGAGAGAATTGTGAGTCTGGAAGTCATTGAGCCTTTAGGAACAAGTGATTATAACATTCTTAATCTCAACATTTTTTGGGGAGAGTATATCAGTAAAAACCAAAGCCTTTAAATGGAGGAACTGCTTGTGGGGAAGAAGATCATAATGATGGGCTAATATGGACATAATATAGACATTAATGTGTCATTGAGATGTGTTTATGGAAAATTATATTGGTAACATTCCCTTGAGGTGTGGAAATGTGTGCAGCTGAGATTGAAGAAGTGAATACCCTAAAAAGAAAATCATACAGAAACTCAGATTGGGAAGCACTCATTGAGTTCTTTAAGTATCAGAGTGAAGAGAGCTTTTTTAGTACTGGTGACCTACTGGAACGGATGGTGAAGTGTTAGTCTGTTTCCAAGAGGTGTCTTGGTCTCAAAGCTGATATTGGTAGAAGGAGCTGTGTTAGAAACCTTTACTTAGCAAATGAATGTGAGGAGGATGTTCACTGTCTAGAGCAGGTGATCTCATAACTGCTAAAGCTTACCCTCTTAACTACAGCAGCTGCCACTTGTAAGATCAAAAACAGTTGTAAATAAACTTCCAACTAACAGTTTGCACACTTTCTGGTCTTAAATGGGAGTCAGTCTTCAGTTCTTAAAATGTAAATGGCAAGCAGTAATCAACTTAAAGTTAATAAAACACTCTCTAAGGAACAGCTTTGAAGTCACTCGTCTGTGGAAGGATATGATAGCTCACTACACTTGCCTTATTACTGCTTGAGATGCAATATAAGACAATGTTTTTTTTTGTGTTGTTTAAAACAGACATGCTGACTCTTTCATTGTTTAGTTCAAGGAAGGTTGCAAATCAGAAGGTTAATATAATTTAGTATATCAAATTTGATTATAGCTGCAAGGTTTATATACTCAGAGAAGTTAGCTTTTCAGCATTAATTGTGAACTGTGAACATTAGGCTGAAGTCAGTGTCTCCAAAAAAAGCTTTTAGTTCATTTGTGATAGAGGGATATCACAAATATACTTTGAAAATCACGCAACTTGGAGAAAAATGGTATAAATGTAGAGATCAGTTAAGGTTTATTAGACATAGGTTAAGGAATATCAAGAAACATGGAAGAAACACGGAGTGAACTAAAATCCATTCCCCCGGCTTCAGTTCCTGTGATGAACAATTTGTTTGTCTGTATCATGTCTTTTTACTTTACTTATGCCTTTTTAATTGATAGGAATCACACTTGTGTTTTGGAAATCCTTTGTCCTTTGTGTTTAAAGATGCTTTGTGATTTATGTTCAGGGAATGGTTTATGTTTTAGAAATTGTTTGTAATTTGGGAAGTAATTTTAAGAAGGAAATACTCTGTGAGTTTTAAATATGTTTTAAGTTGTTTAGATTTAAATATGTATCACTGAAAATAAATTATCTGTGTTTTAAATGACTTTATTAGCTGGAAGTATCTTCTCTTTTGTAGGGATGGGTGACCATTGTTCGAGTAGTGGGTATTGGCAGCTAAACTCACTATGGAGAATAAACAGCAGAACAAACTAGTCTTTGAAGATTGGGTAGCTACAGTGTAATCTCCCTTTAGTAAGAGGACCTGTGACTATTTATATCTAATAGGGATTAAGGTCTTCACTGAAGTTTAGAACCTTTCAGTTAACAAACCCAATACCACCACTTAGCAAACTTTGGGTATATTTCCACAGAGTCAGGTACATGGATTCTTGGTAAATAATTTTTAGTTCTAGCAGACCAGTGATTAAATTTGAAATTGGATGTTTATAATTGTGTCCCAGAAACTACAGAAAGCAGTCCAATAAGTAATACTTAAAAGATACTTAAACATGATTTATCTAGATGGTCTTATATTAAAAACTGTTCATCTTTGTTTTTTAGAAATATGAACCAAAACCCACTACAGAAGCAAATGAAATAAATCCATTTGGAGATTAGTAAAGCTTCAAACATTTGTAATTTAATAGCCCAAATCATAAGACAATAGATTAGCACAGTTATGTGAATTGCAACCCCTGTATTGATGTGTCTTGTAAAAACAGTGGGGAGCAGCGAGAGTTGAATAATAGCTTTATAGAAGTGTAAGCTTGTGTAAAACATTAAGGTTTGTACAACAGCAGTGGTAAATCCAGAATTTGAAGTGGTGTAGGTGAGTGTACCACAGCAATTGCCTGAAGTGTTCTGAAAATGGGACAACCCTCAAACCTCAGTGGTTGTGCCAACTCAAAATGATATTATTGTTAAACTATTTTAAAGGCAATCTCTAGATTGTTTCTGGAGCCAACTAAAACGCTAATAGAAAGGAGCAGACTCAAATTCATTTATTTCCACCAACATTTCTGAATGATTACTTGTGCTACTCTCACTGAGTTTTGCCATACTACACAGATTTCATTTGTCTCATTGTTTATTTTAAGGATCTTTCCTCCATCATCTTAAATTTGTTTAAAGGCCAAGACATGGAATCATACCCTCAGTTCTAATCAATAAGCTTCAAAACCTAGACCTCCATACCCCCCGCTGCAACTGTATTCTTGACTACCTCACTGGGAGGGCACAGTCTCTACAGTTCGGAAATAACATCTCCTCGCTGTCAATAAACACTGGCACACCTCAAGGATATGTGCTTAGCCCACAGCTCTCCTCTCTATGCACCGACTGTTGTGTGGACAGCAACATCTATAAATTTGCTGACAACACAACTATTGTTGGCAGAGTTTCAGATGGAGACGAAAAGGCATACAGGAGTGAGATAGATCAGCTGGTTGAGCAACAACTTTTCATTCAACATTAGTAGGCCTATGGAATTGATTGTAGACTTTAGGAAAGGGAAGTCTAGTGAGCACACACCAGTCCTCTTCGAGGGATCAGCCGTGGAAAGGGTGAGTAGCTAGAGCTCCAGAATGTCAACATCTCTGAAGATCTGTCCTGGGTCCAACACATTGCTACAATTACAAAGAAGGCACGACAGTGGCTATATTTCACTAGAAGTTTGAGGAGAATTGGTATGCCACCACAAACACTCGCAAACCTTTACTGATGTACGGTGGAGAGCATATTAAGTGGTTGCTTCACAGCCTGGTATGGAAGGAGCATTGCAGTGGATTGGAAAAAGCTGTAGAAAGTTGTTAACTCAGTCAGTTTCATCATGGGCATAGGACTCCCAATTATTGAGGACGCCTTCAAAAGGTGATGTCTCAAAAGGCGGCATCCATCATTAAGGACATGCCCTCTTCTCATTGTGATCATCAAGGACATGCCCACTTCTCATTGTGATCATCAAGGACATGCCCTCTTCTCATTGTGATCATCAAGGACATGCCCTCTTCTCATTGTGATCATCAAGGACATGCCCTCTTCTCATTGTGATCATCAAGGATATGCCCTCTTCTCATTGTGATCATCAAGGACATGCCCACTTCTCATTGTGATCATCAAGGACATGCCCTCTTCTCATTGTGATCATCAAGGACATGCCCACTTCTCATTGTGATCATCAAGGACATGCCCTCTTCTCATTGTGATCATCAAGGACATGCCCACTTCTCATTGTGATCATCAAGGACATGCCTTCTTCTCATTGTAATCATCAAGGACATGCCCTCTTCTCATTGTGATCATCAAGGACATGCCCTCTTCTCATTGTGATCATCAAGGACATGCCCTCTTCTCATTGTGATCATCAAGGACATGCCCTCTTCTCATTGTGATCATCAAGGACATGCCCTCTTCTCATTGTGATCATCAAGGACATGCCCACTTCTCATTGTGATCATCAAGGACATGCCCTCTTCTCATTGTGATCATCAAGGACATGCCCACTTCTCATTGTGATCATCAAGGACATGCCCTCTTCTCATTGTGATCATCAAGGACATGCCCACTTCTCATTGTGATCATCAAGGACATGCCTCTTCTCATTGTGATCATCAAGGACATGCCTCTTCTCATTGTGATCATCAAGGACATGCCTTCTTCTCATTGTGATCATCAAGGAGGAGGCACATGAGCCTGAAAACACACATTCACTATTTCAGGAACAGCTTCTTCCCCTCTGTCATCAGATTTCTGAATGGACAATAAACCTTTGATCCTCAGTATTATTTCCTGTCTTTTTGCACTACTGTGAGTATTCAAATGTATTTTCATGGTAAGTAGTCAAACACTTGTTAGATTTAGGTTTAGATTTAGATTATGAGGGCACTCAGTCCTCGTTTATTGTCATTTAGAAATGCATGCATGCATTAAGAAATGATACAATGTTCCTCCAGAGTGATATCACAAAAAACACCAAGACAAACCAAAGGCTAATACTGACAAGACCACATAATTATAACATATAGTTACAGTAGTGCAAAGCAATACCATAATTTGATAAAGAGCAGACCATGGGAACCGTAAAAAAAAGTATCAAAGTTCCGATCGACTCCCGATAGTCCCTGATAGCAGGCGGCAGAAAGGAGAAACTCTCTCTGCCGTAAACCTCCAGGCACTGACAACTGTCGATGCATTGGAAGCACCCAACCACAGCCGACTTTGAGTCCGTCCGAAAACTTTGAGCCTCTGACCAGTCCTTCGGCACCGAGCACCGAGCATCATCTCTGGCGAGCGCTTCGACCCAGTCCCAGCCTCCGAGCAACAAGCAAAGCCAAGGATTCGGGGCCTTCCCCTCCGGAGATTCAGGATCACACAGTAACAGCGGCAGCGAAAAAGGCATTTCAGAAGTTTCTCCAGATGTTCCTCCGTTCTCTCACGTCTGTCTCCATCAAATCAGGATTGTGCATGGCAGCCTACTTGACAGTTTACAGATATCATTCACCTGCGTCGCGCCGCCATCTTCTCCTCCTCTTAACACTGATCAACAGTATATACAGTACTGTGCAAAAGTCTAAGGCACATATATTTAGCCAGGCTGCCTAAGATTTCTAAGAGTACTGAAGTAATTTTATTCAGTAGCAATTGCAGTGTACTGCTGCCAAAAAAAATCCTAAGATATGTAAGCGATGACAAACCAGATTCTGATATGGGTCTCTATACTGAACAGAGAGTGGGAAGGGGACAGGGAGAAGGGAATCACGGTTGGAAAAATGGGAAGGGAGAGGGAAGGAAGCACCATTGAGACATTCTGCAATGGTCAGTAAACCAATTGACGTTGCTGTCTCAGGGCTGGGAGTGTCTGCACCATTGAATCCCCATCCTGGCACTCCTTCTCTGCCACCTGTCTCGCACCCCTCCTGTGGTCCTCCATGCTGCCGTTGCCACCATTCTTCACTCCTGCACTGATAATGTAGAGGTGCGGACTCCTAATCCAAGGGCCTAGATTCACTTCCCACTGCAGGTAGGGAGGAGTTTAAATTTAAAGAGCACAGGGGATCAGTGAGTACATTTGAAGCCTTCTATGATCAGTAGGCAGCATTGGAATTATGAAATAAAATAGCATGGAAAAATTATGTTCTGTGAGCAATCAGCTGTCATCAAGTTCAAGTTCATGCAAACCTTGTGCACAAATACTACATTTAGCACGTCCTGTGGGACGTATTGTATATGTAATTGTCATAATTTCAGTCAGTGAATAAATTATATAGCATCAAAAACTAGGGAGATACCAAGCCCAAATTTGTAACATTGACTTCCCCTTACGAATGCAACCTTGATGGCAAATATTTAAATCAGGTGTCTACAGGAGAAGATCAGAAGTATTGAACTGCTAGCAGATTACTTTACTCAATGATTAATAAAGACATTTTCTTTAACTGGAGAGCAGTAATTAATGTCTGGAGCTAATTTTGTTAAAAATACAATCTGTGGATGTGATAAGGTAATTGCTTCTACTCATTACATATAGTCAGGCAGTGAGAATTAATTCATCTTATCCAGCTAAAGACAAGAGTGAAATTTTTCTTCATGGTTGTAATCAATGAAAACTTATAAATGCAAACAGGAATAGCTTGACTTTGAATTACAGAATCATAATTTATAGCAAAGAAACCAGCACGGTTAATCCACTTCATCCATGCTGATGGTGATGCCTATCTAGGCTAACTCCACTTGTCTGCCTCAGGCCCATATCCTTCTACACTTCTTTTTATTGAAGTACCTGTCAAAATACATTTTAAAATTTGTAACTATATCTGCCTTTACCATCCCCATCCATATGAAAAATATACCCCTCCAATCTCCACTAAATTACTCTCCTCTGGCCTTAAACTTGTGCCTCCAGTTCCAGACTCTCCACCTTGGGAAAATAAAACTCTGACTGTTGATTCTAACTATTGTCCTTCACAGTTCTATATGGCCAAATTTCAGCTTCACAAGCTCAAGTGATAAAAAGCTCAGTCTATCCGTATCTCCTCACATCAGCTGCCCTCCAGTCCAAATCCTGCTGTTCATCAATGCTCCTCCAGTTCAGGCAAAATCCTAGCAAATCTCCTCTGCATTCTTTCCATTGCTGCCAAATCATCCCTGAACTACACACAGTATTCCAAATGCAGGGTAACTATTGGTCTGTACAGCTGCAGACTTATGTCCCAACTCTATGGTCAATGCTTCAGCCTATGAAGGCAAACATAGCAAGTGCCTTCTCTACCACCCCATTCATCTGCCATATCAGCTCCTTGACTTGCATTCCAAATCCTACTGTTCATCAGTGTTCCTGAGGTCCCTTCCGTTCAGTCTAAATGTCCTACCGGAATTTGACTTCGCAAAGCATATCATCTGATACTTGTCTAGATTAAATTCCACCTACCTCCACCCTGCACAACAATCTAGTTGGTCTATGTCTCACTATATATTCAGACAACCTTCTGCTGGTATACTGTATATCATAAACAATAAAGAAGCCGGCACCAACCTCTATGGCACAGCAGATGATCAGAAAATAATGACTGTTGTGTATGTGGCCTGGTTACACAACAATGCTATTAATAAAAACACTGGAGATGGGAGCTAAGGTTCATGGTTCTTTAATGGCAGAAACCAAACTCGACACACACGTACAGATCAATACACACCTAATAGCGCATGCTCAATATGTGCCTAATAGAGCATGCAACGACATGTCCCTACAACATAAAGTAATCCTTTATTATACTGTAGGTCGTACAGTACACTCCTTCCCTTTTATTTTAATAGTGTATCAACTGTTTTTTTTACTGGGTCACAATGCTAAACAAATATGTCTACCCTTAACATACAAATACCTACCATTTGTTTACTTAGTAACTTAATAATATCAAATCATAAGAAAGTAATGTAACAATATCAAATTATAACAAGCCTTTTTTAAATACTTTAGGTCTAAACCCATTTATAACTCAAGTCTCTGGGGCGGGGGTCTTCTCTGCCTCTCCGGGTAACATCTATCAATAAACTTGTTCGTTTTAATACAGATTTCCATATAAAAGTCATGAAAAGTTGACCTCTGAGCATAGGGAGTTAAGAAAATGTGTGCCTCCAACTTGCTAAGAGTTCTAGGCAGCAGATCGCCTTTGTATAATGGAGACTCCTCTGCGCAGCTGTCCTAGATATATACGCATCTTTGTGCTATCACTTGTCTTCCTTACCCATATCTTATTTGTTCCAACTGAGCTAATTACACAGCCAATCTTCATATTCTCCTTAGATTCCAAATAGATAGCCTGACCTTTAATGATACCATCTCTTATCATTATATAACTTTCCATCTTCTATTTGTGCTTCATGTCTTTGTGCTGGTGATTCAGCAGGAGTGCTGAGAAGATGCTCAGGAGAAGACGGAGATGCTGGTCTTTTCAGCGATTTAAGCTTATTGCGAGTTCGCAGATCTTTCACTATCTGTTCATCTGTTGACAAGTAATTTAACTGAGCAGGTACAGGGTTTTGTCTTTTGTCCGTAATTGGAACAGGGTCATTAGGTCCTTAGTTTCCTAGTCATTATTGGTTTTACCTCCATAGAATCTCCTGTGAGTTCCATTGTTAGGCTGTTATTCTCAATCATCTTTTTCTTTTCTTTTAACTCAATCTTTTTATTTTCAAATTCCTTCACTGCTCTTTTCTTCTCTTTAATATAATTCCTTTCCACTTGTTCTGTCTCCAGTTGCAGAAAAAGCTCTGTATTTCGTATTCTTTCCTTGTATCGTTGATCTAGTTTCTTCATCCTTTTCTGATACTCCTGCAAAGTGCCTTCCTGTAACTGCTGTAGCTGTCTTTGGAGAGATGTCAATTTTCCCTGGTACATCTTCTCCTTTACTTCCAGGTAGTCTTCATCATCCTGCTTATTGGCAATAGCTGTCTCCCTTGCATCCTTTGTATCTTCATCCCAGTCGCGGCCACAGATACTGCATTCATCCTCATTGTCGAAGCTGTCTAGCTCCTGCTCGTCATTGTAATAGTCGACAATGGGTGAGAGGAGAGCTGCGGACATCTTGCCCGCAGAGCTGTCCTCCTTTGTTGACACATCTAGTGCCTTAATGGTGCGCCAATCCATCTGGATTTTCCTGAGCCATTCACATCCCAGCAGTAGTGGTCCTCCATTTTTCAGTACGTAGAGGTTCAGCTGCTGTGTTTTGTCTCCGTAGGTCACTGTCACTTTAATTTTACCTTTGGGATGCACTTTCTGTCCTGTGTAAATCTTTAGCAGTAGTTTAGTTCGTTTCAGAGATATGTGAGAAAACAGTCATTTGTAGTTGTGTATAGAGATCACTGTTAAAGCTGAGCCTGTGTCCAACTCCATTTTCAGTCTCACACCCACCACTTGTGGAGTGATCCATATTACTCTTCGATCATCTGTCTCTTTCACGCTGTGAAGTTGCTGACAAGACAATTCACTTTCATCGGAGCCGTTTTCATCAGAACTGCCATCTTTCATTTTGTGTACCTTGTTGTATTTTCCTTTCTGGGGTTTCTTGTTTCTCTGTATTTTGCCCTTTTTCTGCTATTGACTAGCTTTGCATACTCTGCCAACGTGGCCCTGTTTGCCACAGTTTCTGCGTTCTTTGTCTTTAAACCAACAGTCATCTGGGTCATGTGACCTGTTCCCACAGCGGTAACATTTCTTTCCTTCATTTCTGTTCTGTGACATTTTATTTGTGGTGTATTCCAAAGATTTTTGTTGTATCTTGGAAGCACCCCGTGCCGCTGTTTCCATTGATTTTGCAATGTTCAGCACTTTCTCGAATGTAAGGTCTCTTTCACATAGAAGCTTCTTCTGTGTGGTTTCACGGTACATGCCACACACTAACCTATCCCTCAATGCATCCGATAGACTAGCTCCAAATTGACAATGTTCTGATAATTTGTGCAAATCAGCACAATATTCTGAAATGCTTTCATTTTTGCTCTGATTCTGATTGTGAAATTTAAATCTTTCAGCAATGACCAGTAGTTTGGGGTTTAAATGTTGTTGGAGTGTGCCTACTATTTGCTTGGACGTTTTGTCAGCTGGCTTTTCAGGGGTTAACAAGCTCCATAGCAGGCCATATGTTTTTGCTTCCATAATACTGAGTAAGACGCTGGCTTTCTTTTCATTCTTAACACTGTTAGCCTCACAATATAACTCCACTCTTTCAATGTAAGTTGCCCAGTCTTCAATGCCGCTATCAAATGCTGTAATGGTTCCAATCATTGCCATCTTTATTATGTTAATTAAGCCCCGTTCTCCCCTTATTTTCTTTTTTTTGACTCACGTCTCCGTTTTGCTAGTGCCACGAGCGCACTCCATCTAGATGTGTGTGTGTGTTGCTCCTTTTTATCTCCCTTCTGGGGCAGGCGGACCCTCAGCCCCTGGGGGGGTCAGTGCTGGCTGTGGTCTCGGCTGGACGTGCTGCAGCTCTGGCTGTATCTTTTGGACTCCCGACATTCCCGACCCCGGCTGTGCTCCCGCTTCTTTTCAGACTCGCGGCTTCGCTCTACCTCTTTCTCCCACTCCTTGGCTTGTTCCTTGCGCTCTTCTTCCAAATGTCGCTATCAGTTAAAGCACAGCGTTCCAATACGATGTAAGTTCGTTAACCTCGTCGCCAATTTGTTGTGTATGTGGCCTGGTTACACAACAATGTTATTAATAAAAACGCTGGAGACGGGAGCTAAGGATCATGGTTCTTTACTGGCAGAAACCAAACTCGACAAACACGTACAGATCCATACGCGTCTAATAGCGCACGCAGCAACATGTCCCTACAACATAAAGTAGTCCTTTATTATACTGTAGGCCATACAACTGACCAAGATCTGACTAACTGACCATGCTAATAGCTACAGGGGCTGGCCAGAGGCTGAGTATCTTCAGAAAGCCACTCAATCCCTCACACATCTAAGGCTTTTCTTCATCTACAAGGCACAAGTCAGAAGCATGATGAAAAACTCAGGAAGGTCCACACCTCCGAGGACATGTTAGTCAAATTGACTGGTACATATCCATCACCTTAAACATTGGTTCCCTCCAGCACAATTACACAATTTTTGTCTACAAAGTCCACCACAGTAAGACCATTAGACCATAGGACATAGGAGCAGAATTAGGCCATTCAGCCCATCGAGTCTGCTCTGCCATTCCATCATGGCTGATCTTGGATCCCACTTAACCCCATACACCTGCCTTCTCGCCATATCCTTTGATGCCCTGACCAATCAGGAAAATATCAACTTCTGCCTTAAATTTACTCACGGACTTGGCCTCCACTGCAGTCTGTAGCAGAGTATTTCACAGATTCACTATTCTCTGGTTAAAAAAATTCCTCCTTACCTCTGTTCTAAAAGGTTACCCCTCAATTTACTTCCCCACCATAAGAAACATCCTCTCCACATCCGCTCTATCTAATCCATTCAACATTCGGTAGGTCTCAATAAGATCTCCCTGCATTCTTCTATATTCAGTGAGTGCAGGCCCAAAGCAGCCAAACGCTACTCATGTGTTAACCCACTCATTCCAGAATCATCCTCCTGAACCTCGTCTGGACTCTCTTCAATGACAACTGAAGCTTTCTGAGATAAGGGCCCAAAACTGTTGACAATACTCCAAGTGCGGCCTGACTATTGTCTTATAAAGACTCAGCATTATCTCCTTGCTGTTATATTCTATTTCCCTTGAAATAAATGCCAAAATTGCAGTTGCCTTCTTTACCACAGACTCAACCTGTAAATTAGCCTTCTGGGAGTCTTGCATGAGGACTTCTAAGTCCCTCTGCACCTCTGATGTTTGAACCTTCTCCACATTTAGATAACAGTCTGCACTATTGTTCCTTTTACCAAATGCATTATCATATATTTCCACAAACCTTGGCACAAATCCATCAATTCCATTATCCAAACCTTGACAAACAATGTGAAAAGATAGCAGTTCCAATACTGACCCCTGAGGAACACCACAAGTCACTGGAAGCCAACCAGAAAAGGCCCCTTTTAATCCCATTCACTGCCTCCTGCCTGTCAGCCATTCTGCTATCCATGCCAGTATCTTTCCTGTAATACCTAGGATTTTATCTTGTTAAGCTGCTTATCAAACTCATTCTGAAAATCTAAGTAAATGACATCCACAGCCTCTCCTTTGTCCACTCTGCTTGTTACTTCCTCGAAGAACTCTAATAGATCTGTCAGGCAAGATTTCCCTTGACAGAAACCATGCTGACTTTGACTTATTTTATCATTAGTTTCCGAGTACCCTGAAACCTGATCCTTAATAATAGACTCCAACACTCTCCCATCCACTGTGGTTAGGCCAACTGGCATATAATTTCCTTTCTTTTGCCTTCCTCCTTTCTTAAAGAGTGGAGTGACATTTGCAATCTTTCAGTCCTCCAGGACCATGCCAGAATCAAGTGATTCTTGAAAGATCATGACCAATGAATCCATTATCTCTTCAGCAACCTGGGATGTAGTCCATCTGGTCTAGGTGATTTATCTACCTTAAATCCTTTGAATTTGCTTAGCGCGTTTTCCATTGTAATAGCAATGGCACTCACTCCTACTTCCTGACACTCATGGACCTTTGGCACACTGCTAGTGTCTTCCACAAGGAAGAATGATACAAAGTACTCATTAAGTTTATCTGCCATTTCTTTGTCTCCCATTACTACTTCACCAGCATCATTTTCCAGTGGTCCAATCTCAATTTACACTTCCCATTTAATCTTTATATAACAGAAAAAAACTTTCGGTATCTGCTTTATATTATTGGCTAGACTGCCCTCATATTTCGTCTTTTCCTTTCTTATAGCTTTTTTACTTGCCTTTTGTTGATTTTAAAAGCTTCCCAATCATTCAACTTTCCAGTCACTTTTGCTCCCTTATACTGTATGCCCTTTCCTTGGCTTTAATGCATTCCTTAAATACCCTTTATCAGCCACGGTTGCCTACACCTGCCATTTGGGAATTTTTTCCTCTGTGGGTAGGACATGTTTATTCTGCGCCTTGTGAACGACTTCCAGAAACTTCAGCCACCTCTGCTCTGTCGTCATCCCCGCCAGTATCCCCCACTAATCCACCTGGTCAAGCTCCTCTCTCATGCCTCTGTAATTCCTCTTATTCCATTGCAATAATGATACATCTGAGTTATGCTTCTCCCTTTCAAATTGAAGTATGAATTCAAACATATTATGATCACTGCCTCCTAAGGGTTCCTTTGTGTTAAGCTCCCTAATAAGATCTGGGTTATTACACAACACTCAGACTAAGATAGCCTTCCCCCAAGTAGGCTGAAACACAAGCTGCTCTAAAAAGCCATCTCATAGGCATTCAACAAAATCCCTCTCTTGCAATCTGACACTGAAGCACTGTCAATAACTCCAAAAGGCAGAGGTTTGGTAAAATACTGAAAGGCTTTTACTCGCTGTACAATACGACCTCCATGGTGAGTGTCTGCCCCTGGACTGAGGAGGAGGGGCAAGGCGAAACACCTTTATACAGGATTCTGTGGGAGGAGCCACAGGGGCAGTCAGCAGAGGGGCGTTTCCAGACAGTTAACCCAGTTACAACATATATATATGGTTTACCACATTCACCCCTCCTTTTTAAAAAAGAGTCCCACGGGGTGAAATGACTGACAATACTTACAACAAGTATATTTACAGGTTAAGTCTATCAGGCGGTCGAGTCCGTCACTGTGATCTACGTAGCACCAGTGGTGATTGCATCAGTGACGGCGGTTGTGCTGGCTCCGGTCTGACTTCAGGTGCCAGCAGGTTAGGCGTTGTTAATCCCTCATGCGTGTGCGTCGCGCCCGGTATGGGAATGTCGTGTGGTGTCTGTATAGGGTTTGGGGTGCACGGTGTCTCGTGGGTACATACATCGGTGGGTGCGGGGTCAATAGTCACCACGGAGTGTTCAGGGTAGGGGCCCGGTGCTCCTGCAGGCGCCAGGTCGCGGATGGAGACTGTGTCCTCCCGCCCATCAGGTAAAACCACATAGGCATACTGAGGGTTCGCATGAAGTAAGTGAAACCTCTCGACCATCGGGGAGTATTTATTGCTCCTCGCATGTTTCCGAAGCAGCACTGGCCCCGGGGATGTCAGCCAAGTTGGTAGGGTGGTTCCAGTGGTCGACTTTCTGGGAAAAGAAAAGAGCCGCTCATGAGGGGTGGCATTGGTGGTTGTGCATAACTGGGAGCGGATGGAGTGGAGTTCCTCGGGAAGGACCTCCTGCCAGCAGGAGACCGGCAGTCCCTTTGACCTGAGGGCTAAGAGTGTGGCTTTCCACACTGTGCCATTCTCCTTCTCTATCTGTCCATTCCCCCGGGGATTATAGCTCGTGGTCCTACTGGTTGCAATTCCCCTATCCAGTAGGTATTGGCGCAGCTCGTCACTCATAAACGAGGATCCTCTGTCACTGTGGATATAGCATGGGTATCCGAACAGAGTGAAGAGCTTGTGCAGGGTTTTTATAACTGACGTGGTAGTGGTGTCGGGGCAGGGGATGGCGAAGGGGAACCGCGAGTACTTGTCGATAACGTTAAGAAAGTACACATTGCGGTCGGTGGAGGGAAGGGGGCACTTAAATCAACTTCAGTCGCTCAAAGGGGCGGGTGGCCTTGATGAGTTGTTCCTTTTCGGGTCGGTAGAAGTGTGGTTTGCACTCTGCGCAGACTTGGCAGTCCCTGGTCATCGTTCTGATCTCCTCAAGGGAGTAAAGCAGGTTCCGGGCTTTCACGAAGTGGAAAAGCCAGGTGACCCCCCAGGTGGCAAGGGTCTACATGTAGGGTGTATAGCCAGTCGATCTGCGCGCTGGCGCCTGTTCCCCGGGATAGGGCATCGGAGGGCTCGTTGAGCTTCCCAGGCCTGTACATGATATCATAGTTGTAGGAGGAGAGTTCGATTCTCCACCTCAGAATTTTATCATTTTTGATTTTGCTCCGCTGTTGATTATTAAACATGAATGCGACTGAGCGCTGGTCAGTTAGCAGGGTGAACCTTTTGCCGGCAAGATAGTGCCTCCAGTGCCTAATAGCTTCCACTATGGCCTGGGCCTCTTTCTCCACTGCCGAATTTCAGGGCCTTGAAGGGTACGGGAGAAGAACGCCACTGGTCTTCCAGCCTGGTTGACAGTAGCAGCCAGCGCAAAGTCGGAGGTGTCACTCTCTACTTGGAAGAGAATGGACTCATCCACCGCATGCATTGTTGCTTTGGCAATGTCCCCTTTTATGTGGCTGAAGGCCGGGTGGGCATCGGCAGAGAGGGGGAAAGTGGTGGACTTGACCAGGGGGCGGGCCTTGTCTGCATAGTTAGAGACCCATTGGGCGTAATATGAAAAGAAGCCCAGGCACCTTTTGAGGGTTCTGAGGGTGTTGGGAAGAGGGAGTTGCAGGAGGGTGCGCATATGGTCGGGGTCAGGGCCAATGACTCGATTTTCCATGACACACCCAAGGATAGCAAGCCGGGTGGTCCCGAATACACACTTGTCCTTGCTATAGGTGAGGTTGAAAGCTTTGGCCACTTGGAGAAATTTTTGGAGGTTGTTGTCGTGATCCTGCTGGTTGTGACCGCAGATGGTGATGTTATCCAGATATGGGAACGTGGCCTTCAGTTGGCGCTGGTCCACCATCCGGTCCATTGCCCTCTGGAAGACAGATACACCATTCGTAACACCGAAGGGGACGCGCAGGAATTGATAAAGCCTGCCGTCTGCCTCGAAGGCAGTGTAAGGGCGGTCCTCCCGGCAGATGGGGAGCTGATGGTAAGCGGATTTTAGGTCTATGGTTGAGTACACCTTGTACTGTGCTATCTGATTGACCATATCCGCGATGCGGGGTAGAGGGTATGCGTCGAGCTGCGTGAACCTATTGATGGTCTGGCTATAGTCCACGACCATCCTATTCTTCTCCCCGTTCCGAACAACCACCACCTGCGCCCTCCAAGGACTTGTGCTTGCCTCAATGACCCCCTCCCTGAGCAACCGCTGCACCTCCGACTTAATGAAAGCTCTGTCCCCCGCGCTGTACCTCCTGCTTTTAGTTGCCACAGGTTTACAGTCGGGGGTCAGGTTGGCGAACAGCAGTGGGGGAGGGATCCTGAGGGTGGAGAGGCCGCAAGTGGTGTCGGTAGTGTGGCAGTTGGCATGATGTTGGGTGGGATGCGCGGGTCGGTGTGTGTGTGTGTGTGTGGTCAGGAGCGGGGTACGTGACATATCTCTACAAATCTAGGGATTTATGACTGTAATTGGTGGGAACGGCCCATCATACTTCATTGTCACGCTTTTCAGGTGGCTCTGGAAGTCGAGTCCCAATAGCACAGGGGCACACAGTTGAGGCAAGACCAGTAACGTAAAGTCTCGATATTCTGTGCCCTGCACCACTAGTGTCGCTATACAGCCCCCCCGGATGTCTGTTGTATGCGACCCGGAAGCCATGGTGACCCTCTGACTTACTGGCCGTATCATGAGTCCACAATGCTGCACTGTGTCCGGGTGGATAAAACTCTCCGTGCTGCCTGTGTCAAACAGGCAGCTTGTCCTGCGCCCCTCCACCAGGATGTCCATCATTGACCTTGCGAGCTGGTGGGGAACGCTTTGGTCGAGGGTCACGGAAGCCAGGGTTGAGTCGCTGTCTTGGTCCAGCACGGTGGGGTGCCCCGTGAGCACCCATTGGTTGTAGGCAGTGGGAGGTGACGCCGACGAAGATGTCTGCCCCCATGTCTCGCACGTGGTGGTGGTGTGCAGGGACGATGGCGGCCCCCATGTCTCGTATGTGGTGGCGGCGTGCAGGGAAGATGGCGGCAGGCAAGATGGCGACACCCACGTCTCGCACGTGGTGCTGCTCGATCCCGCTCGCGGTTTTGACTTACAGACCTTGGCAAAGTGGCCCTTCTTTCCGCAGCTGGAGCAGGTAGCTTGTCGGGCCGGGCAGCGTTTCTGGGGGTGCTTCTCCAGTCCGCAGAAGTAGCACTTCGCAGACTCGCGACTGGCGGCAGCCGAGGTCAATTCACCGGCGGATTGTGGGGACTGTGGTGCCCACGGGGCCAGCGGGGGATCGTGTGCCTGGAGAGCCTCAGAGGTGTGCAGAGCGGCCTCCAGCGTATCGGCCAGCTTGAGCGCCGAACTTAAGGTAAGATCGGCTTTTTCCAGCAGCCACTGGCGCACATACACTGACATGGTCCCCGTGACGAAGGCGTCTCTCACTAGGAGTTCTGCATGCTGCACCGCCATCAGCTCCTGGCAATTGCAGGCCCACACGAGCGTCCTTAGGGTCTGGACGAACTCAGCACTTGATTCCCCAGGCCATTGTTGCCAAGTCGCTAAGCGGTGCTGAGCATAGACGCTGTTTCTCGGCCACAGGTATTGTCCTTTGAGGGCACTCATCGCGCCGTCGTAGTTCGGCTGGTCTCTGATCAGCGAATAGACCCGTGGACTGACCCTGGAGAGTAGAACTCTGGGCTTCGCTACGGGGTAGGTCGCTTTAATCTCCTCTAGGTACGCTTTGAAGCAGGCCAGCCAGAGATCGAAAGCATTCCCAGCTTCAGGTGTTTGCGGATCGAGGTCTAATTTGTCAGGTCTCAGTGTGTGTTCCATGCTTTAAGATGTACAGTGAATAAAATTGAAACACCTTCAATAACTCCAAAAGACTGAGGTTTGGTAAAATACTGAAAGGCTTTTATTCGCTGTACAATACGACCTCCACGGTGAGCGTCTGCCCCCGGACTGAGGAGGAGGGGCAAGGCGACACACCTTTATACAGGACTCTGTGGGAGGAGCCACAGGGGCAGTCAGCAGAGGGGCGTGACCAGACAGTTAATCCAGTTACAACATATATATATGGTTTACCACAGACACCAAGTTGATTTTCCCAATCCCTTGCATATTGAAGTCCCCCATTATAATTATGTCATTACCTATTACATGTCTTTTCCAGATCCCTTTGTAATCTCAATCCCACATCCTGGCCTATATATAAAACCCCAATTTCTGAGGCCTATATGTTTCCCATAATGGTTTTTTAACCCTTGCTGTTTCTTAATCCACCCACAAAGATTCTCTGACCCTATGTCACCTCTTTCCAAAGATGTAATTCCGTCTATTATCAACACAGCCACACCTCTGCCTAGGCCTTCCTGCCTGTCCTTTCGATACAAAGTGCATTGTTTGATGTTAAGCTTCCAACTATGGCCTTTTTTCAGCCATGACTCAGTGATGCCCACAACGTCATACTGACCAATCTCAAATTGCACCACGAGCTCGTCCACCTTATTCTGAATGCTACGCACATTTAGATACGGCACTTTCAGTCCTGCATTCTTCACCCTTTTGAATTTTGCCTCTGTAGTACAATTTAACTCTTTGCTCTGCCTGCACCTGTACCCAATCATTAGCTTGTCCTTCCTTACACTCATGTAATATCCATCACCTACTTGTAAACCCGTTGGCTCATCCTCTGCTCTATTATTCTGGTTCCTATCCCCCTGCCATATTAATTTAAGCCACTCCTACAATATTCAAATAACATCATCCAAACCTGCAACAGGTCCCACCAAGGGAGACAGGGGCAAATGTTTCACAAATCAATACCACCTGCCACTCCCATTCCAAATTACTCACCATCCTAAAATGGAAATAGCTTGTCTTGAAACTACCTCCCCAATTGACTTGCAGGAGTGACAGCTCCAGAAGGACTGTAGCATTTCAAGGTCATTTACCATCTCTTTCCTAAGCACAATTTTCTTTTAAATAAATATGTCCTTGACTGTGATGCCCATAATCCAAAATATTCAAAAAGTAGTGACTTTTATTAAGAAGATCACTTTATGAGCATCTGCCATTATATAGATTCTAATTTTGGGGAGTTTCTAATTGAGCGAGCATACATTTTCTGCATAAAGCCACACAGACGGGCTATGGTACATCAACAGAAGCACATTGTACATCATGCACACTTGTAACACATACAAAATGCTGGAGGAACTCAGCAAGTCAGGCAGCATCTATGGAGGTTAATAAACAGTCGATGTTTTGGCTCAAGATCCTTCATCAGTCCTGGCTCATTGAGTTCTTCCAGCATTTTGTGTGTGTTGCTTAAGATCTCCAGCATCTGTAGAATCTCCTGTGTTTATGCTCACTTGGGAAATTTTGCCCTGCAGCCTTAAATAAAACAGCAGTGGCCCCTTTCATAATATTATTTTTGGGAAACCTTACAGTGTAAAGGAATTCTTAGTCTTATTTCAAGTATTCTTATCCAAGTTTACTAAAGCTAAAACTTCGACAGAAAATTTACAATAGTGCTTCATCTATCCTGCTAGAAAGCTAAGCCAGCTTTAGCTGACAATGGAGAATATTGTCCAGTTTCTTTAAAAGGCCAATGTTAATAAAAATCAACATGCTTGTTGAAATCATTACATGCCACAGTTTGTTTCCTAAGGAGGATAGTGATACTATTATTTTCTCCCCAGACCTCATTGATTTTTATCAGTATTTTAAGATGTACATTGATGATGTCATTCATTACTTTCCTGTGCAGTATGATATCACTGTTTTTCTGTGAAACATTGTTATTTCAACAAAGAGCCTTCATACAAGAATAAAGAGTGAATAATAATAAGAGGAAGAAACACTAAATTAGATCAATTACTTTCTACTGACGGTCCTGGAATGGTTTATGAGAAAGAAAGATTTTCATGCAGTGATGAGATTACTATTGATAGATAGTGCTCACATAGAAAATGAATCATTGATTTCATTCTGAAGTAAGCAAGTGAAAGGAAAGCTTTGCCAAATTAAAAGGTAGGCTTGACCTTCTGAAGCAATGAATTAATTTGATAAATAAATTATTAATGAAGGTGGGGCTTGTGTAACTATCCTGTTATGTGAGGCAATCTAGTTCATTTAGCCTGTCCGACATAATCAAAAACACAAGAAAATTTGCAGATGCTTGAAATCCAAAGCAACACACACAAAATGCTGGAGGAGCTCAGCAGGCCAGGCAGCATCTATGGAAAAGAGTAAACAGTCGACATTTCAGGCCGGGACCCTTCATCAGGACTGAAGATTTAAACTTCTTCAGGTAGACATCCCTCAAAGAGACTTCACAGTAGCAGTAGTAGTATCGTGCTGCATAATCATGATGCATTTTGCATTTTGATATATTCCGTCTCTCACAAAAGCCATGTAATCGCCTGGTTAGGTAAAACAGTGGCTAAATGCATTATCTTGGGCTGTATTGTACTGACCCTTAGTCCTCCTACCTGGAGTCTGCTTCGGCAGGAACTTACCTGACTGGATATGGCAAAGGTACATCATGGGTATTCATCACTTGGTACTCCAGTGGCGTGTCACAGGTGGCTAGGAGCCTTCAGCATTGTAGTGAAGAAGCCCTGTCCCTGTAAATAGGTATGGAGCTTTCCTGGCAATCTGAATATTTTATTTTAATGTATTGTATTTTATTTTAACTATCACTGATGTGCAGAGAAAATTAAAACAGCTGTCAAGTCTGATGTAGTTTATTAACATAAAAATGTTAAAGTAACTTAAGCACAATAAAATAAAAAAAGCAACAAAAGGAAATAAATTTCAAAGAGAAAACAACTTGCCATCCCATTTAACTGCTGCAAACCTTCTTATAATCCTCATTTAAATCAATCAGTGCTGTCATCCTGCAGTAGTTCCAAACACAATTCCCGAGGGTAATACTGGGCTTCAGTGATAAAGCCGTGACAGAGTTGTCACTATCTGTTCTTTAGTAAGTCCAGGCCTTCTTGTTGAAATCACATTCATGGAAGTCCTTGACTTGCTGCTGTTCAGAAGATTGATTACCAACAGTTTTGATTGGAACAACCAGACAGTGAATGGGGGAAGAATAAATGGATTAGGATAGGATTTAAAAAAAGTGTTTGATGGTCGGTAGGGACTCAACAGCTAGAAGATCTGTTTCTGTGCTGTATCTCTCCATGGCTGTATGGCACTATGACCTGATTTAATTTTCAAAGTGATTTCTGCCACTACCCAGACTGGCTCCTGAAGTAATGCAGTAAATCTGAAATCACTTTCTGAGGCCCACCTACCAGGTGTTACATACCCCCAATCCTGGGCCAATTTCAACACCTGTTTGTCTAACACAGCAAATAAAAATCAGGTACCTGTTGCCCAGATTGTTTTCATCACCAGATTCAACACTGTCTTGTACGAGATAGATCAATCCATTTCAGAACTTGGGACATCTTAGCTATTTCACCAGCTCTGCTGAGCTTGAGTCTACTTTATAGGCTTTACCCATACGGCATCACTGGCTCTGTTAGGAATAGGAGAGCCCATTCCAGTCAGAACAGCCAGAGTCATTGGGCCAGACTGTACTACAGGAATTGTCAACTTACAATAAATCATAACCTTTGCTGCCATTCTCAGAATAATTAGTTCGGCCAAGTATCTGAATCTGATTTCCATTATGAAAAGTGTTTACCTTCCAAGTACAGACTCCATAAAGCTTTTACAGAGGTAACATGGCTGCTAATTCCTCAAAACAAATAAAGAAAGTTGTTTTATTTTAATTGATTGAATTATTGCCGCAAGTCCTACTTGATGCATATTGGAAGCAATATTAATTATCATCACATTCATTTCCAGGCATTATATCAAAAATGCTAACTACCATATTCATTTTTTCAGGTATAATGGCTGTTAGTTTTAGTGTCACCACGACATTATGCCTTTCTGTAAAATCTTGCTAACAGTTCTATTGTTATTTAACCTTTACCATCCTGAAAAAATGATATGAGATTGGATTGGCAATAATTTTATTGGTTCTATTTCATACATACAAATGATTTTTAAATGGGATTTCCATAGATGGCTTACGAATTTATCAAAGTAAGGAAATGTATTCATCAAGAGGATGACAGGAGTCTGGAATTCATTAACAGACAGGGTGGTTGAGGCAGAGACCCTAATCACACTTAAAAAGTACTTGAAGAGACATATAACATCACGGGCCTCATTCTAAGAAGGTGGGATTTTTCTGTAAAATTCCTTTTCCATGTCCATATAGACCGTGAGCTGAATGATCTCTCAATTTCCAAATTTTCTATGACTTCTGAGAATCATTCAGATTATACAGAGCAGTGTGAAATATTGCTTAATGCTCATGCCTACTGAGCAGGGTGATCCTACCCAAGGTGGCAGTAGAAATACTTGCTTTCGCCTTTCTTGCTGTAATCTGTTATTGGCAAAAGAAGAATACACAGAGGGACTCTGGCCTTGCCTTATACCTGGAGGCATCTGCTGGAAACTCTACCTAAAGGTAACGACAAGGATAAAAACTCGCAAAACTCACTTCGAAACCCCTGAAATGAAAAACAGCTGCTAGCACTATCTGCTGGAAGGGGTACAAGGCTAGGAATGCATTCCAGCATAAATCAGAAGAAAGGACACTGGGGGAAGGGAGTAGAAGTATGTAGGTCATTGCCCTTAATATGTTCCTTATATTTGTTAAGAGGCATCTTTATCAGGAATCTGTGGTCACTGGTGCAATTGCATGATGAGCACAATAAATCTCAGCAGGTTATTCCTGATTAGTCTATAAAAGTAGTGAAATAGAAATCAATAGCAGGAAGCAGGCATGCTCTGTGGAGAGCTATTGCCTGACATCAGTCAAGTGCAAGCACTTCACTTTCACTTGATTGAAACATCAGTCTTTAGCACTCTAGGAGCCTTTTGACTAGCGATTATGCTGCAAAGAAAAGCTGCAAACATCATATTACTGTAGCATGAGAGCATTTCCACGTAACATGTTAAATTCTATTTGATTTAATTTTGAACAATTCATGAGATATTAATTCTGAGATAAGATTTTCCTTTATATTTGAGCCTCTCACCATTTTAATTGTTTTTAAACATATAATCATTGCGTTTTTTTTTACCACAATGGCTGTCACCAGTTACAATCAGTCTCTATTTTGTTTTTCTCTATCTTGATTTCCACTTTCAGCATGTTATAATCCCATCTGCATCATTCCCTGGAGCCACCTCCTTTGCCATTTTATGATGAATCTGTCAAATCACTGCCCATCAAATGCTGACATTCCAGACTTGTACTTATCACCGTCCAATTAAATTGCAAACAGATACCTACTCCAAGTTAAGATTGCAAAATAACACAGGGCAAAATAATTATTGATACAGTATATGGTTAAACGTTGCATGCATGGCAATAACAAATTTCACAAAATGCAATTTTATCAAAATGGGGGCAAATTAAGACTTTTTTTTAACTATTTGCTTTTCTTGGGTATGGCACTGTTATGATCAAATAAATCTACAAAGATAACCATTATATTTAAAGACCACCATTTTATCAGCATACAGGGACAAATATTTTTGCAGCAAATCCAGATAGAAACTCAGTCGTTATATATCTTGAAAAATATATCATAAGTCTGGTTTACATGTATATATCTTACAATAGTTTTCTGTCATTCATAGTTCCATTACTTTTTCAACAGTCTGATTTTACTGTACTTATTTCACATCATTTTTTTAATATTCAGATTTGGGATGTGGTCGGTGAGCAGCTGGGGATTGGTGTGAGAAAACAACCTAAGCCTGAATGTGGAGAAGACAAAGCAAATCATTCTGGAATTCAGCAAGGTGCTGGCAAACCATCTCCCTCTATGAATACACGACTCCTCTGGAAAGAGAGTTATGTGCACTAAGTTCCTGGGAGTTCTCATCACGGATGACCTCAGCTGGTCCCTTAATATGGCCTCCCTGAACAAGAAGGCACAGCAGCGCCTCCACTTCCTAAGAAGATTAAGGAAAGCTTCGCCACCCCCCGCCCCAACCAGAATCTTAACTGCGTTTTACAGAAGCACCATTGAGCGCCACCTGACAAGTTGCGTCTCCATCTGGTATGGGAGCAGTCGAGCATCGGACCAGAAGCCTCTACAAAGGATTGTGAGGACAGCTGAGATGATCATAGGGCTCTCCCTACCATTTATCAGGAAAGCGACATATGCAGGGCGACAGTATCCCACCCATCTATCCAGCATCCCCTTTGACTTTTTACCATCAGGCAGGAGACTACGAGCATAAAAACCAGAATGTTCATGAGGAGAAACAGTTTCTTCCCCCAGGCCATTACGCTTCTGAATTCCCTGCTGCATCATATTTGAAGTGTCATTGGTTAATCTGTTTTGTACCTTAGAATATTTAATAATAATGCACTTTAGTTTGTTATTTATGTGTGATTCATCTGTAGATTTTTATCCTTACCTTCATAAGGTATCAGGTGTTATGTGCACTAACACATATATAGCTTTATATTCAGGTTGGAGAAACATTGTCTCATTTCGATATACATTATATAGTTCCATATGTTATATACATGTATATAGTTAAATTACAATAAACTTGACTCGGTGTCATTCGAATAAAAATGAAAACAAAGACTGTAGGCACTGGACACCTGAAATACCTAAAAAGAAAATGCTGGAAACAATTACCACGTTAAGACCATAAGACAAAGGAGCAGAAGTTGGCCATTTGGCCCATTGAGTCTGCTCCGCCATTTTATCACGAGCTGATCCATTCTCCCATTTAGTCTCACTCCCCCGCCTTCTCACCATAACCTTTGATGCCCTGGCTACTCAGATACCTATCAATCTCTGCCTTAAATACACCCAATGACTTGGCCTCCACTGCCGTCTGTGGCAACAAATTCCATAGATTCACCACCCACTGGCTAAAAAATTTTCTTCACATCTCTGTTTTGAATGGGCGCCCTACAATCCTTAAGTCATAGCCTCTCATACTAGACTCCCCCATCATGGGAAACAACTTTGCCACATCCACTCTGTCCATGCCTTTCAACATTCGAAATGTTTCTATGAGGTCCCCCCTCATTCTTCTAAACTCCAAGGAATACAGTCCAAGAGCGGACAAACGTTCCTCATATGTTAACGCTCTCATTCCCGGAATCATTCTAGTGAATCTTCTCTGTACCCTCTCCTATGTCAGCACATCCTTTCTTAAATAAGGAGACCAAAACTGCCCATAGTACTCCAAGTGAGGTCTTATCAGCGCCTTATAGAGCCTCAACATCACATCCCTGCTCCTATACTCTATTCCTCTAGAAATGAATGCCAACATTGCATTTGCCTTCCTCAGCACCGACTCAACCTGGAGGTTAACCTTAAGGATATCCTACACGAGGACACCCAAGTCCCGTTGCATCTCAGAACTTTGAATTCTCTCCCCATTTAAATAATAGTCTGCCCATTTATTTTTTCTGCCAAACTGCATAACCATACACTTTCCAATATTATATTTCATTTGCCATTTCTTTGCCCATTCTTCCAATCTATCCAAGTCTCTCTGCAGACTCTCCGTTTCCTCAGCACTACCGGCCCCTCCACCTATCTTTGTATCATCAGCAAACTTAGCCACAAAGCCATCTATTCCATAATCCAAATCGTTGATGTACAATGTAAAAAGAAGCGGCCCCAACATGGATCCCTGTGGAACACCACTGGTAACCGGCAGCCAACCAGAATGGGATCCCTTTATGCCCACTCTCTGTTTCCTGCCAATCAGCCAACACCCTATCCACGTATGTAACTTTCCTGTAATTCCATGGGCTCTTATGTTGTAAAGCAGCCTCATGTGTGGCACCTTGTCAAAGGCCTTCTGAAAATCCAAATATACAACATCCACTGCATCTCCCTTGTCTAGCCTACTTGTAATTTCCTCAAAAAATTGTAATAGGTTTGTCAGGCAGGATTTTCCTTTAAGGAAACCATGCTGAATTCTGCCTATCTTGTCATATACCTCCAGGTACTCCGTAACCTCATCCTTGACAATCGACTCCAACAACTTCCCAACCACTGATGTCAAGCTAACAGGTCTATAATTTCATTTTTGCTTCCTTGCCCCCTTCTTAAATAGCAGAGTGACATTTGCAATCATCCAGTCCTCCGGAACCATGCCAGAATCTATCGACTTTTGAAAGATCATTGCTAATGCCTCCACAATCTCCACAGCTACTTCCTTCAGAACACGAGGGTGCATTCCATCTGGTCCGGGAGATTTATCTAACTTTAGACTATTCAGCTCACTGAGTACTTTCTCTGTCATTATTGTGACCGCACACACTTCTCTTCCCTGACACCTTTGAGTGTACGGTATACTGCTGATGTCTTCCTCAGTGAAGACTGATGCAAAATACTCATTCAGTTCCTCTGCCATCCCCTTATCTCCTATTACAATTTCTCCAGCATCATTTTCTATCTGTTCTATATCTACTCTCACCTGTCCTTTACTCTCTATATACTTGAAAAAGCTTTTAGTATCCTCTTTGATATTATTTGCTAGCTTCATTTCATAGTTCATCTTTTCCCTCTTAATGACCTTCTTAGTTTCCTTTTGTAAGCTTTTAAAAGCTTCCCAATCCTCTGTGTTCCCACTAATGTTTGCTTCCTTGTATGCCCTCTCCTTTGCTTTAACTTTGGCTTTGACTTCTGTTGTCAGCCACAGTTGCATCCTTTTTCCATTTGAAAATTTCTTCTTTTTTGGAATACATCTGTCTTGCACCTTCCTCACTCCTCGCATAAACTCCAGCCACTGCTGCTCTGCTGTCCTTCCCGCTAGTGTCCCTTTCCAGTCAACTTTGGCCAGTTCCTCTCTCATACCACTGTAATTTCCTTTACTCCACTGAAATACCGACACATCGGATTTCGGCTTCTCTTTTTCAAATTTCATGGTGAACTCAATCGTGTTATGATTACTGCCTCCTAAGGATTCCTTCACCTCAATCTCTCTAATCACCTCCGGTTCATTATACAATACCCAATCTAGTACAGCCGATCCCCTAGTGGGCTCAACAACAAGCTGTTACAAAAAGTCATTTCGCAGACATTTTACAAATTCTCTCTCTTGAGATCCAGTGCTGACCTGATTTTCCCACTCCACTCACATGTTAAAATCCCCCACAATTATCATAACACTGCTCTTTTGACAAGCCTTTTCTATTTCCTGTTGTAATTTGTAGTCCACATCACAGCAGCTGTTTGGAGGCCTGTATATAACTGCCATCAGGGTCCTTTTACCCTTGCGATTTCTTAGCTCAACCCATAAAGATTCTGCCCCTTCCGATCCTATGTCACCTCTTTCTAATGATTTAATATCATTTCTTACCAATAAAGCCACGCCACTTCCCCTGCCTACCTTCCTATCCTTCTGATACGCCATGTATCCTTGGGCGTTCAGCTCCCAGAGACATGCATCCTTTAGCCACGTCTCAGTGATGGCCACAATATCATACCTGCCTATCTGTAGCTGTACGACAAGATCATCCACCTTATTCCTTATGCTGCGTGCATTTGAGTTTAACACCTTAAGACCTGTATTTGGTACTTTTTGCTTCGATTGCACTGCAACTCATCCCAATGGCTGCAAATTTGCCCCATCACTTGCCTGTCTTTCCTGACATCTTTACTGCTCACTATCTTAGATTTATTTCTGTTTTCCCCTTCCTTCGCTCTATCATTCCGGTTCCTATCCCCCTGCCAAATTAGTTTAAACCCTCCCTAACAGCTCTACCTTCCCGCCAGGATATTGGTCCCCCTCGGGTTCAGGTGTAACCCGTCCTTTTTGAACAGGTCATACTTCCCCCAGAAGAGATCCCAGTGATCCAAGAATCTGAAGCCCTGCCCCCTACACCAGTCTCTCAGCCACGCATTCATCTGCCTGATCCTACTATTCTTGCCCTTTTTAGCACATGGCACAGGTGGCAATCCCGAGATTACTACTCTGGAGGTCCTGCTTCTCAGCTTCCTTCCTAACTCCCGGAAATCTCTCTTCAGGACCTCGTCCCTTTTTCTATCTATGTCATTGGTACCAAATTGTACCAAGACAACTGGCTGCTCGCCCTCTCCCTTCAGAATATTCTGGACCCAATCCGAGACATCCCGCACCCTGGCACCTGGGAGGTAACACACCATACGGGTATCTCTATCAGGCTCGCAGAATCTCCTGTCTGTTCCCCTGACTATGGAATCCCCTATGACTACCGCATTTCCCTTCTCCCTCCTTCCCTCCTGCACAACAGCGCCTATAGCAGAGTCTGTAGATAGAGAGAACGTTAACCTTTCAGTTCTACGGCCCTTCATCAGAACTGAGACCATTCAAAAGGCAAGTACTCACTATCTCTCCTTCGCTGGGGAAATCGCAAAACATGGCAGAAGTTTGCTGAACTTGCTTGGATGATCCTACAGCAGAAAGGTTGAGCGACAACAAGCACTTGATGGTCATCCAAAGACCAGGCACCACACCAGGTTATGGATCTTCCTGCTGAATTTAATTTACCTTTATGAATACAGCCTCAGAAATCATAAGACTGTGAATGCACTATTCAACCAAGGTAGGAACAACGAGGAGACAGTGCCTCTAAAGATGCTATTGGAGCAGTCTCCCGTATGTCAGTGCCTCCTGCCCCATCCTGCTCAGAGAAAAGCTCCCAGTAATGAAGTGCTGCCAGTTGTATTACTATGTTACTGTTAATTGAACAAAAAAGCCAGCGGCTAAGTTCTGCAGCAATAATTTTTTTTTTCATTTTAGATACTTGGCAAGTTCTTTGATCACTTTGAAGTCAGTTCTTCAGCTGCACAGTCATATAGGCCAATGTCAATAATGCCACTGTGGCTTGCAAGCAAAACAACAAACAGAATCTGGCATAGCATGCTCCAAGTTTGGGTGACAATGTTCAGTCATTGTATGAAGCTGAGACTTCCAATTCACCTTAGCTACATCGGTAACGGGTGTTATTATGTTCTGCAACTCCAAAGTACATGAAACTAACTGAATGAAATACAAGGAAACCTGAGAGATATGTGTCTTAGTTTCGGATTTTCTCTTTAGTGAGGCGTGTGCATATGACATGGCGGCGTGATGACATGTCATTCACTAGTTTTTACATATAACCCGTATTGAATTGCTTAAACAATGAAGGCTTAATCAAACAATATATTTAAATATTACTCAAATATCACTGTTAAATACACAACACTCCTCTCTGCCTAACTATAATTTCCAACTAAATAAAGGATGTCTCCCAGCTTTTATATATATATAAACAGCATACAACTACTATATAGACATCTGTAGCATAGTAAATTTTAAATTGTTCCATTCAGGCTAAAGAATTAATAGGTGTGGAGTATTTCTTACTCTTGTGGGATATTATGTCTCCTGACAAGGGAGACCACTCTGTCTGGCAGGTGAGATTAGTAGCTGTGAAACAACCTCAGGCTCTGGGGCCTCCTCCCTGGTGGTTGTAGAATTTGCCTCTGGGACTGCAGGAAGTGGTTCTGATAGCTCTGGACACCTTTCCTTTCTAACAATTGACCCTGTTCTCCTCAATTGATCAATGTGCCATCCCCAGATGACATCAGACACAATCTCGGCTGTGTAGGAGAGTGGTCCAGTTCTGTCATTAATCCTTCCAAGTGGTCACTTATGACCAACTATGTAGTCCTTGTCAGGACTGTTTGTCCAGGAGTGGAACGTTGAACCTCTTTGTTTGAAGAGCACTCAATTTGTCTTAGCTGTTTGTTCTCAATACCCCTTCTGAGTTTGGGCTTGAGGAGATCCAAGTGTGAGCACAAGGGACAATCCAGGAAAAGCATAGCTGGTGAGTTGTTGTTGTGGAGTGTGCTGCATTGCAACATGCAAGGAGGAAATTGGCGAACTTCTGATTCAGTGTTAGTGTAGTGTGTTCTGCTGCCATTGCTTGCAGTTCTTTAGATTCTGGACAAACCTTTCTGCCAAGCCATTTGTAGCTGGGTGATGTGGTGCCAACATAATATGCCTTCATTTTCAAGAATGACAGAAGCTGTTGCGTTACAAATTGTGGTCCATTGTCTCGGACTAAGTCCTTGACAAGGGGGTTCTCAACACATCAACAGTGTGCGAGGCAATAATGGAGGTTATTGGGAACACTTCTGCCTATTTTGTAGATACATCCACTACTAACAAGAAATTTGTGCCCTCAAATGATCTGGCAAAATCCACATGAATCCCCCGCCAGAGCAATGCAGGCCATTTCTCGAGACGGTGAGGCATTGCTCTTGGCATCTTCTGGATGTGTCAGCATCCTGAACAGTGCATGGTAAGCTGCTTGATCTGATCTATCCCAGGACACCAGAGAAAGCTTCGAGCCCACACTTTCATTTTGATCACGCCTAGATGACTGGCATGTAACTCCTCCAACACTTTAGCTCTCAGCTTGGATGGTACACCAACTTTCAATCCCCACATAAGGCAACCTCCAAGGGCAAGTTCAGCCCAGTGCTGGTAAAATGGGGGAATCTGCAATTTTTGTTGCACAGCCATTCCCAGCCATTTTGAGTTGCCTGTAGACCGGAGACTGTGTGTAGTATTTTCTTCTTCTTCTTCACTGGATCATCTCTGATATAATAGGGAGACCCTCAATTTGTATTAAGGAGGATATGTCAAGATAAGTGTTTTGTTTTGTAAATTTACCAGGTATTCCTTTACCAATGGTAAACGTGACAATCCATCGTCATCCTCTTGAATTCGATCTTGCAACTGTGTCCTCCAAGAAACATAACCCATCTCTGTATACATGCCACTGCTACAGTGGTAGAACACTCTTCTGTGGATTGAAAATGGATACCAGTGGTTGATGATCAGTAACGAGAGTAAACTCTCTCCCACACAAGTAGTGGTTGAAGTGTTTTCTACCGCAAACCAGACTCAAGGCTTCTCTGCCAATCTGTGCATAATTTATCTCTGCAGGCATAAGAGAACTTGATGCAAAGGTTATGAGATGGTCATTTTTCTGGCATGACTGCCGTAAGGCGAAGTGTCAGAGCAAGCCTCACTGAATAGTGTGGATCATAATGTCTGAGAACAGTGTCTGACATCACCATTTCCTTTGTCTTTTGGAAACCCACTTCACATTGCTTTGTCCATTGCCATGTCTTCCCAATCTGTAGTAATGAGTTCAAAGGGTGGAGCACAGTAGCCAAGTTTCATGGGAAACTGATATAGTAACTGGCAAATTCTAAAATTACTGCAAAAGTGGCATGTCCTTTGGTCTTGAGGCATCCACTACTGCTTGAATTTTCTCCGCACATGCATGTAAATCTTGTGCGTCAAAGAGGTTGACACAGTAAATGGTGCTTTGTTTAAAGAATTCACTCTTGTTGCATTATGCTCTACACCCATAATCTTCTCATGTTTTTAGCACTGTCTTGAGAGTTTGGAGATGTTCCTTGTCATGCTCACCATGTAATGATAATGTCATCCAGGTAACACTGAGTGCCTGGGCAGCCATGCAGTATCTGGTCCATAGCTTTCTGCCAGAGTGCAGGTGCAGACGATACTCTAAAAATAAGCCTATTATCGTGATAAATCCCTCTGTGAGTATTGCTGGTGTGAAGAACTTTGGACTCTTCTTCCATCTCCATCTCCAGGGTAGGCCTCAGCTAAGTCCTGAAATGTTTCCCTCCAAAAGGTTTTGCAATTATATCCTCTATACTAGGCAGAGGGTATCGATCTACTTTCAGTACTGCATTGATGGGGATCTTAAGATCACTGCAGATCCAGGCAGAATCATTCTTCTTTGTTACTGGGACCACTGGCATTGCCCATGGGCTCAACTTAAATTTGGAAAGAATTCCTTCGGCCTCCCTGCGATCAAGCTAACAGGCTACTTTACCACAAACTATGTAAGGAACCAGACAAGATTTGTAAAATGGGTGTGGCATTTTCATAACACACTATTTTACCCTTAATATGCCATTGCCATCCTTGAACATTGTGGTGGCATTATCCAGTATCTTTCTTAATTCGCTTTCAGTTTAGAATTTATTTATTTAAATCTTACATCCATCCCACAACATGAGGGGGGTAAAAATCTTTGCATTATGACTCCGTCGCAATGTACTGACATGTGAATTTGGAAGTCTAATGGCTTATAGAAATAAGCTGTCCCATAGCCTGTTGGTCCTGACTTTAATGCTGTGCTACGATTTGCCAGACAGAAGCAGCTGAAACAGTTTATGGTTGGGGTGATTGGTGTCCCCGGTGATCTTCCAGGCCTTCTTTCTGTACCTGTGCTATAAATGTCCTCAAAGGAGGGAAGTTCACATCCACAGATGAGCTGGGCTGTCTGTACCATTCTTTGCAGTGCCCAGCGATCAGGATTGTGCAGTTCCTGTACCAGGCAGAAACGCAGCCGGTGAGTATGCTCTCAATGGTGTCCCTGTAGAAGGTCTTGAGGACCGTTGGTAGGCGAATTGTAGGTGGTCCAGTGAGGATGGTAGAATGCTGCAGATGTAATCTCTAAATAGCCTCTCAAAGCATTTGCTTATAATTGAGGTGAGTGCAGCAAGGTACCAATCATTCAGACATGCTACCTCGATGTTCTTAGGTACAGGGCCAATGATGGATGATTTGAAACAGGAAGGCACTACACACTGGGAGAGGGAGAGATAAAAATGTCCCGAAACACACCAGCCATATGTCCAACACACACTTTGAGGATCCACCCTGGGATATCGTCCTGCCTTGCTGCTTTGCAGCTGTTTAAAAGGTTGGAATATTCTACATAACTCAGCCTCGGAGATGACCAAGGCACAGGTCTCATCAATGGTTCTCCTCGAAGGCTCAGAGGCTCAGTCCTATCAATTTTGAACTGAGCATTTCAAAATTCAACATTTAGTTCATCCAGGAGCAAGACAGCAATGTTGGCTGTACTGCTATGTTTCCTCTTGAAGTACACAATGGTGTGCATTCCTTACCATAGGCTGCATGTGTCATTGTCACAGAGTCTTGACTGGATTTTGTCCCTGTGTTGCCATTTTGACATCTTGATGGTTCTACGTAAATCATAATGGCATCTCTTGAGGTCCTGTTGGTCTCTGGAAGCAAAGGCTTTATCCCTTGCGCTGAGAGCAACACACACTGAACTATTTGTCAAAGGCTTCTGGTTCGGGTAGATCCAGACCGATTTCTGGGGAACAATGTCTTCAATGCACTTCTGAATGAAGCTTGTGACCACCTCTGTGTATTCGGAGATGTTCTCAGCTCGAAATGGCTCCCAGGTGACGCTTTCAAAGCAGTCTTGTAACATTGAATCTGATTGGTTGGACCAGCAGTGGATAGTTTTCACTATGGCCGGTTCCTGCTTCAATTTCTGCCTGTAGGTGAATAGGAACGAGGTGGAGGAATGGTTAGACTCTGTTGCAGGGTACGTGGCACGCAAATGGTGGATGGATCTCCAATCAAGATGTAGTTGCCTCAGTCAATTACGGCTCCACAGCGCTGGCCCCCTTGTTTTTACCACATATAAACCCAATGGGGCTTTTTGGTTGCTGTATTGCGCTGTTATGAATATCATTCCCACAGTTCTGTACAATGTTTTGTAACTCAAAAACATAAAACTAATTGAAAGATAAACTGGGGAACCCAGGATATACGTGTCTTGGTTTTGTTTTTACTTTTTAGAAGGTGTGACCATATGACGTAGTGGTGTGATGACGTATGCCATTAACATACTTTTACTTATGAGCCATAATGAAGTATTGAAACAAAGAATGCGAAATCAAACAACATATTTACAATGTTACTCAAACATTACTGAAATATTAAATAAACAGCAGGTGTTGCATAGATTGTGACATCATTATATATGTTAATGAAGCAGTGAAATGATTTAGTGTACACAAAAAGTGCTTCACCCATTTTCACAATTTCACCTAGAAGTGTTTGCTAGCATGATCTAGTCCAGATAAAATTAAATTTACATCACATTGCACAGAAAGAACAGTGCTACAAAATTCACCAGGGGTTCCCAAACTGGGGTCCATGACCCCTTGCTTCATGGCATACAGTAAAAACATTTGGGAAACCCTGCAGGCATTCCAACTTCCTTTTTTTTTGCAAAAAAAAACCACTAGGGTATTTAATGCCTCTATAAATGCAATATAATTAACCAGATTACCTCTCGATATACCACGATGATGTAGTATTCTGCTTGAAAAGTGTGGAGTAATGCAACATGTAATATTCCATTAGTGATCTCAGCAGTGTCAAATAGTCTCTAGATTTGCATACTGTACCGTGAGCCAGTATCATTAGTAGGCATGCACCTATTCAGTAATAGATTTCATTAAGTACAGATCTGGAGTAAAGTGGTTTTTGTTACCACCAATAAGGTTACTGAAACCCTGAATGTTGAACCTTGAAATTAATTGTAGAGTTTTGAAAAAAAGCATGCCTTGGATTAATTTATGACTATCACCTCTCCCTTGATGAAGTGATTTATACTTTATACTTTATTGTCGCCAAACAATTGATACTAGAGCGTACAATCATCACAGCGATATTTGATTCTGTGCTTCCCGCTCCATGGATTACAAATATTAAATATCAAAAATACTAAAAATAGTAAAAATTGTAAATATTAAAAAATATATTATAAATCATAAATAGAAAATAGAAAAATGGAAAGTAAGGTAGTGCAAAAAAAAACGAGAGGCAGGCCCGGATATTTGGAGGGTCAGGATCTGTTCAGCAGTCTTATCACAGTTGGAAAGAAGCTGTTCCCAAATCTGGCCGTACGAGTCTTCAAGCTCCTGAGCCTTCTCCTGGAGGGAAGAGGGACGAAAAGTGTGTTGGCTGGGTCGTGTCCTTGATTATCCTGGCAGCACTGCTCCAACAGCGTGCTGTGTAAAGTGAGTCCAAGGACGGAAGATTGGTTTGTGTGATGTGCTGCGCCGTGTTCATGATCTTCTGCAGCTTCTTTCAGCCTTGGATTTAACTCTTGGTATTATAAAATTCTTTGGAATCAATGCAAAGATTACCTTCACCCATATTCTATACTACATCTTTTCAAAGACATATTGTTTCTCGGACTAAAATCTGCTGATATGGTTGCCACATTTAACTTCGGACTCCGCAGATTTGGAAGCTCTTTATCCTATTTGCATCAGCACTACAAATTAGAGCTGAAAGTAAAGCTTCTCAAACCCTTCCAATCAACTAAGTACTGCAGTGGAATTGTTTTTACTTTCTTTCCTGAGTTTTGGAGGTGAACTTTTGGTAACACAGAGAAACAACCCAAGGTATTGTATTGCAAGTAGTGTGAGCAATAAAAATCTGAATCAGCTCAAATGTATTGCTTAGTTTGCAATCTAATCATTTACAAAATACTGAGAAAGTATTTAAGGTCTCACAATTGAAAAAGAGACAATAGTAATATGTACTACACAATCAATATACTATAGTAATTTTTGAAATCTTACACTCCCTTACCTTCCCACACGTTGATGAAAGATATTGAATACTATCCAATAGCTTTTTATCAACTGTTAATATAAATGTCAAACATCAGAGGTAATTGAAATATTTCATAGCCGGTACAGCGCTATAGGATTGTCACTTAAACTTGCAATAAAACTTTAAGGTCAACATCTGAATCGCAACATAGAAAAGATTCAACACACTTGTGTAATTTTTCTTCTGAAACATGCCACTTTGGAGATTGGGATCCTTTCACTTAACTGCGGCAGTTCACAATTAGCATCAATTTCACTCCCATAGCTATAGTGAAAAGGTAAGCACGGGTATCAATTGCATGTTATTACTGAAGTCTTATTTTATGGATAAATTGGGAAACAGGGCAAGCCTGTGCACCTCTCAGAGTACACTGGGGTACAGATAGATTCTGGGTGCAGGCAGCACAACTGTTAATCTTCTCTGATTATAAATATGACCGTGCAGGTCTCTACCAACTTCTTTCTCATTGAAAAAATTGTAATATCTGCAGACTTATAACAAACAAATTCTTCTGAAACTATTTAAGAAGACCACTTTGAATGTAAACCATATTCCTGAAATGAATATCCTCTTCTAAGTATAAAATAAGATTCTTTCCAATGAAAATCATTCATACAGAGCCACATAATATAACATCTGACAATATATTATCTCGTTTCACCTTGCTTTCAGGATGTCGCAAAGCCCTTTTCAACCAATATGGTATTTTTGAAATCAATTCAATGTTCAGTCTTAATTGAAATGAGTTAACTCTGAAATCTGGACCAAACCAAATGGAATGAACTGAAAGGTATTGTTTGGAGCTCTGAGCAGCAGGAATCCATGTCCGGGCATCCTGGGAAAGCTGTAAGAATCAAAATCAGAATCAGAATCAGGTTTATTATCACAAACATATATTATGAAATTTGTTGTTTTATGGCAGAAGTACAGTGCAGGACATAAATTATTTAGTATAATTTAAAATAAAAAGTAAAATAAATAAATAATGCAAGAGAGGAATAGTGAGGTAGTGCTCATGGGTTCATGGACCGCTCAGAAATCTGATGGCAGCTGGAAGAAACTGTTCCTAAGATTTTGAGTATGCATCTTCAGGCTCCTGCATCTTCTTCCTGATGGTAGTAATGAGAAGAAGGAACGTGAGGGTCCTAAACAATGGATGCTGCCTTTTTGGAGCACGGCCTAAGAAGGTGTCCTCGACGCTGCACAAGGTTCTGTTGTAATGGATTTGAATTAGTCCACAAATGTCCACAACCTCTTTCGATCCTGTGCATTGGGGCCTCCATACTTGGCCATGATGAGGATTGGAGTGTGTTCTCTTGACTTCTCCTTCCTGATGTCCACAATGAATTTCTTGGTCCTGCTGACATTGAGTACAAAGTTATTGCAACACCTCTCTACCAGCTGCTCCTTCTCCCCTTTCTACATTTCTTCATGTCCTTCTGAGATTGTGCCAACAGCAGTGGTGTCATCAGTAAACTTACAAATGGTTCTTGAGCTGTCCCTGGCCACACAGTCATGAAGGTAGAGAGAGTAGAGGAGTGGCTCAGCATGTATCCTTGAGCCGTGCTTGAGTTGGTTGTCAGAAGAAGAAGATGTTATTACAGATGGACACTGTGGTCTCCCAGTGAGAATGTCAAGGATCCAGTCAAGATTCAGATTCAGATTTATTTATCAAATATATTTCCAAACATGCAGTGAAATGTGCTATTTGCAATAACAGCTAGTACATCCAAGGCAACACATGCAAGTACATCCAAGGATGTGCTGGGGCAGCCTCTATGTCTGACCATACAGTCATGCTCATACCATAACATGCTCACAATGTTCCACAGAATAACACAAGCAGCTGCGACGACAAAAAGACAAAATAAGAAAACAACAACAAAGTGACACCCTTTCCCACCCATTTACCAACTCACATGGTCAGGCAGACCTCCAGCCCCAGGAGAGGCCACCTTCAGGCCTCCACTCCATGTACCCAGATTCTCAGACACACCAACATTAAGCCTCCAACTTCAGACTTCACCCCAGGACTTGCTGATCATGGGCTTAAGTTTTGGGCCTCTACTTCTGGACTTGCACAGACCTCTGAATCCAGTTCGAGGCTTCATGACTCCTTCAAGCTCTCATGATTTCTTTGGGCCTCTACCTTAATCTTGGACCTTCAGGATTCCACTTTTGGACTCACCATTCCTCTGGACTTTGCCAAGTTTGACCTTTGGACCTTGATTTCCTGACTCACATGGACCTCCGAGACTGGTGAAGTGGGGGGAAACTGGCCGTTGTGACTCCCAACCATATCTGGGACTTGCTGCCTGTACAAATTCTAACCCAGTACCAGTCTCCAACCTGGGGATTGTTGACTTCCTTAACAACTGAGAACATGAATCCCAGGATCACTGATGTTTGACCACGGAATGCTGCAACCTGGACTCAAGTTCCTTCCCAAACTCTTCATTTACTACCCCTGACCTTTAATTTAACTTCTGTGCTTAAACCCTAACCTGACCCTTCATTCCCCGTGTTCATTTGTTATGTGCTGTGTCATACTGTGTGGCACTGGTGACCAAGGTCTTTGCATGATAGTTCTTGACAAATTTTCGACGGAAATCGTTTGCTATTGCTGTTTCTGGGCTGTGTCTATAGAAGACGGGTGACCCCAGCCATTAATAATACTCTTCATAGATTGTCTTCTGGCATCAGTGGTCACATAACCAGGACTTGTGATATGTCCCAGCTGCTCATACGGCTATCCAGCCCCTGCTCCCATGGCTTCACGTGACCCTGATTTGGGACTGGGGGAGGTGGCGTTGCTAAGCAGGTACTACACCTTGACCAAGGGTGACTACATCTTGACCTTGCAGGCCAGTGGAAGGAAGGAACATCTCTCACCTCCTTTTGTAAAGAAGAATTTCCACCCCGCCTCCCAAATTCTCTGCACTGTCTCCAAAACCATCACCATGAAACTCAAGAGACAACTGAGTCTGAGCCACGACGTTGACAGACATCGCAATTCTGTGCAAGATCGAGATAACGTGACATGGAAGCAAGATGATCCCTGATCACACATACATGCTATACTTTTTACCAGATTATATGAATTTCTATCAATCGTCTCTCAAATATGCTTCAGGGACCTAATTGCATCATTGGACTGACACCTAGTATCATCTTGTGACACACAACCTTAATATTGAAGCAAGGAAAGAAATGGCAGGGGGCCCAAACATTAAGCGTTAAGTGAACAGTTCCTGGCTATGATTGAAAACTCCACACACAGTTCCTGGTTAGCCTTTCATTTCACATAAAATCAACAGCTACAAAATAATTCACTCATCAAAGCATATTCAATTGTTGCCCTTTATATTTTACACAGAAACACTAGATATGGGAGGAGTATCTTGCCATTACATAAGGTCCCAGGTGATCTGATGTTAGAGCCCTTCTATGGTCAATCCCCAGAACCTTCTACCTATTTATATTTAAGTATGTAGCTCTGCCTTGAACATATCCAATGACATGGGTTTCACATCCTTCTAACATACAGAATTCTAAAGATGCACTGCCCTGCAAGCAGAAATTCTTCCTCATCTCAGACAATGAAGGAGCAGACAACTAATTCAGGTGATGCGTTATCCGTGATATAGTTCACTTGAGAGATGGATTCGAGAGATGTCAGGGGCTGCTTGTCCCCACCTGGAGTTTGAGATCAAAATGGGAAGCATCCTGCCCTTAACCAGTATCCATTCCTGAGTGCTGAAGGGACTGGGTTTTTCTATGTCTGTCCATTCAGAGGCCACACAGACACATATGTGCAGGAAGGAGGGTAAAGGCATCCAAAGATTCTACAGTTCGGGGAATAAACAAGTATGTCTGTCCTAGTAAAAATAATTTCAGGAAGGACACTGGAATCTGCAAAATATTTTGGATGAGGTGGGTGAATAGCCAAAGGTCACGTTTTACATTGGTGCCAATGATTATAGAATTGTAGAAACATAACATAGAAACAATCACTTGGGCCAACTCATCCATGCCAATGCGTACCCTTCACATGAACTCCATTGGCCTGTCAATAGCCTTGTTTGCCCAAGTGATTCAAGTATTCACCTAGAGTAGACCCTGTTCACTCACTCAGGCACTTTATTTCAGGTACTTAGCACTCTCTGGATGAAAAATGTTCCCCTCATATCCCATCTAAGTCTCTTTTCATCCCTATTTTAACCCTATGTCCTCCAGCTTTATCTACCTTTGATATGGGGATGAGGTTGAAAAAGGATAAGGCCCTGCAAGAAGGTTTTAAGGAGTTAGAAAAGAGATCACCAGATTAAGAAACAGGATTTCTTTCAGAATTCTTCCTATACCATGTGCTAGTGTCTGTAGAAATGTGAAGATAGCACAGATGACTACACGGCTGAAGAAATGATATAGGAAGGAATCTGCTTGCATTATTCAGATTCAGATTTATGTATTGCATTTACATGTTAATATTTCAGAGGACCTGTCCTGGGCCCAGCACACAAGTGCAATTACCAAAGAAGCATAGCAGCGTCTCCACTTCCTGAGAAGTTTGTGAAGATTTGGCATGACATCTAAAACTTCTATAGATGTATGCTGGAGATTATATTGACTGGTTGCATCCCAACCTGGTATGGAAACGCCAATGCTCAGGAACTGAAAATTCTACAAAAGGTAGTGGGTATGGCCCAGTCCATCATGGGTAAAGCCCTCTCCACCATTGATCACAACTACATGGAGCACAATCGCAGGAAAACTGTATCCATCGTCAAGGACCCCCACCATCCAGGTCACACTCTCTACCTACTGCTGCCATCAGGAAGAAGGTACAGAAGCCTCAGAACCATCCAGTTCAGGATCAGTTATTACGTCTCAGCTATCAGTCTGAAGTTATCAGTGGGGATAACCTCACTCCATGTCACTTTCCCCATCACTGAACTCTTCCCACAACTGATGGATTCACTTTCAAGGACCATTCATCTCATATTCTCCATATTTATTGCCTATTTATTTACTATTATTTCACAGTTTGCTGTCTTTTGCACACTGCTTGTTTGTCTGCCCTGTTAGGTACAGTCTTTCATTAATTTTATTATGGTTCGTGGATTTACTGAGTATGCCCAAAGAAAATGAATCTCAGGGTTGTGTATGGTGACATATATGTACTTTGATGACAAATTTACTTTTAACTTTGAGCATAGTGAAATGCACTGTTTGTGTTAACAACCAACACACCTAATTTTGTGTTGGGGACAGTCTGCAAAAGTGTTATCACACATTCCCGTGCCAACATAGCTCCTTCCTTTGAAAAAGGAGGACCTCCAGCACCCAGGGCTTGCCCTTTTCTCACTGTTACTATCAGGTAGGAGATACAGAAGCCTGAAGGCACACACTCAGCGATTCAGGAACAGCTTCTTCCCCTCTGCCATCTGTTTCCTAACTTTTAAAAATATTTATTATTTCTGTTTCTTACACAATTTTTAATCTATTCAATACACGTATACTGTAATTACTTATTACAGTACTGGAGCTACACATTTAATTATTTATTTATTCTCTTCTTCTTCTTCTTCTTCTTCTTCTTCTCCTCCTCCTCCTCCTCCTCCTATATTATGTATTGCAGTGAACTGCTGCTGCTAAGTTAACAAATTTCACGACACATGCCGGTGATAATAAACCTGATTCTGATTCTGATCTCCTTCATGCCCCTCCTTTTTCAAAGAAAGGGGCTTCCCTTCCTCTACCATCAAAGCTGCCCTCAACTGCATTTCTTCCATTTCATGCACATCTGCTCTTACCCCATGTTCCGCCACCCTACCAGGGATAGAGTTCCTTTCGTCCTCACTTACCACCCCACCAGCCTCTGCATCTAGCACATAATTCTCTGAAACTTCTGCCACCTCCAATGGGATCCCACCACCAAGCACATCGTTCCCTTCCCCCACTTTCTGCTCTCCACAGGGATCACTTCCTACTTGACCTCCTTGCCATTTATCCTTCTCCACTGATCTCCCTCCTGGCGCTTATCCTTGCAAGCAGAACAAGTGCTACACCTACCCCTACACCTCCTCCCTCACTACCAGCCAGGGCCCTAAACAGTCCTTCTAGGCGAGGCGACACTTCACCTGTGAGTCTGTTGGGGTTATTTACCGTGTTTGGTGCTCCTGGTGTGGCCTCCTGTACATCAGTGAGACCCAACATAGATTGTGAGACCTCTTCGCTGAACATCTACGCTCCGTTCGCCGGAACAAGTGGGTCTCCCAGAGGCCACCCATTTTAATTCCACTTCCCATTCCCGTTACGATATGTCTATCCATGGCCTCATCCACTGTCGGTCACACTTAGGTTGGAGGAACAGCACCGATGGCATGAACATCGATTTCTCAAACTTCCAGTAATAACCCCTCCCTCCATTTCCCATTCTCTTTTCCCTCTCACCAATCAGCTTCCCAGCTCTTTACTTCATCCCTCCTCCTCCAGGTTTCACCTTTTAAATCTACCCCTCAGCTTTTTTTTCTCCAGTCCTGCCGGAGGGTTTCGGCCCGAAATATCGACTATACTGTTTTCAATAGAAGCTGCCTGGCCTGCTGAGTTCCTCCAGCATTTTGTGTGTGTTGCTCGGATTTCCAGCATCTGAATATTTTTTCTTGCTTGTGGCTAATGCACAGGCTTCACTCGTCTCACTGCTGAATGTGTTCTGCTGTTCAGTGACTCTGTAGTTCATATTCCTTGTGTTTTTGTTTACTTCTTTTTTACCATTTGCACGAGTTGTTCAAGGTGCTTCAGCATTAAACTGAATCTGCTGCTGTGGCCTGCAGCCATTAGGCTCCTGAACCGTCCTCACTGGCCTCAGGGGCTCCGTGGCTGTGGAATCACATTTGGGGACTCTGCAGTTGATTTTATTTGCTTACCGTTTATTATTTGTATGATTTGTTCTTTTTTCATACATTGGGTGTTTGATGGTCTTGTTGTATTGGTTTTATTACAACAGGGTCTATTGTGTTTCTTTATTTTGTGGCTGCCTACAAGAAGATCAATTTCAAGGTTGCATTCTGCATACATACTTCGATAATAAATGTACTTTGAACTTAGAGTTCCAGATTTAGACAAGAGTGAGTTGGTGTGCAAACACCACCTAGAATTTGTTGAAAGCTAATCATATCTACCTAAGATTGAATTAGTTTTCAAAAATGATCTATGAGGGAAATTCAATAGTCATAGTTTATAAGGACTTCCAAAAGGCATTTGCCAAATGTTAACCTTGAAGATTGAAGGTCAAGTAAAGAAATCTCCAAGGACTGGTAGAGCAGATTTCAATATTTAACTACATAAATGTGGACTCCAAAAGATGAAGGTTTATTCATTTATAGTGCCTCATTCATAGCCTCTTTTTTCACATTAGTTTTCAAACTCTGGTAAGAAAACAACTTTTCTGAAAGGAGGAAAATGAAGAAAAAAGATAGCCTCTTGCATCTTTAAAGACTGATTTATATCACAAGAATTAATTCTCCCTCTATTTGCACAATCATTTTCTTAGGAAGGGGTACAGCTGGCTCAGAATGTTTTTATTTATTGAACTGGATAATGCTGGAAGGCAGATGATTGTCAATCATCTCAGATTTCACAACATGATTAAGAGTTGATCCCAATGGCAGGGTCTAGAGTAACATACAGGCCACATTGATTAAGGATGTGAGATTGCTTTCCTTGACTTTATGACAAATCCAATAGTTTAGTGATCACCCATACAGAGCCGACCTTTCTAAGTATCATTGTTGCAATTGGGGTACTTTGTTCTCTCAGACCAGCTTCCAATATGAAGAAACAAAACTATGTTGTGAATAAACTGGATTTAAAGGGTTTATTTGTAAATCTAAAGTGTATGGGATTTTTTATTTGGTCTTTTTGATATATATCGATTTGGCATTATGTTAGTATGTCTATTTCTAAGTTTCCAGTGGTACAAATGCAGAAATGTAATAATCAGAGCATAATTGTACTTGAAAGGGAAATTGATGGAATGGACAGACAGATGGTGGATGAATATTTAATGCAAAGAAGTGTGATACAACAAAGTTTATTTGGAATAATAATAGAAGCAAATGTTATAATTTTAAAGGAGTTTATGAAAAAGCATACTGGCAGTGAATGAACTGAGTTTTAAAGTTGACAGGACAAGTTTAAATGGATAGAATTTCTCTCTCCATGCACTTTGTCCATTAATCTCCCACACTACTCTCTCTCCTGGCACTTATCCCTGCAAGCAAAAGAAGTGCTACAGCTGCCTATTCATCCTCCTCCTTCACCCCCATTCCAGGCTCCAGGTGAGGCAACACTTCACCTGTAAATCTGTTGGAGTTGTCTACTGTGTCTGGTGCTCTTGATGTGACTACTTCTACATTAGAGAGACACGATGTAGAGTGGAGGGATGCTCGATGTAGACTGCTCAACTCCATCTGCATCAACTAGGTTTTCCGGGTAGACAACCATTTTAATTCTAATTCCCAGACCTATTCTGACACAACAGTTCATGGCCTCCTCTACTGCCATGATGAGGTTGGAGGATCAAGGCCTCATATTCCGTTTGGGTAGTATCCAATCTGATGACATGAACACCTATTTCTCTATTTTACAGTGATTTTTCCTCTTCCCTTTCCCTTTTCATTCATTCACCATTCTGGCTCTCCTATCACCTCTTCTCTTCACCTCACCTGCCTACCACCTCCCTCTGGTGCCCCTCCTAATTCCCTTTCTACTCTCCTATCAGATTGCTTCTTCTTCAGCCCCATACCTTTTCCACCTATCATCTCCCAGCTTGTCACTTTACTTCCCCCCACCCCACCCACCTGGCTTCATCTATCAGCTTCTAGCCTGTATTCCTCCCCCTCCCCCATCCCCATCTTCTTATTCTGGCTTGATTCCCTTTCCTCTCCAGTCCTGATGAAGGATCTTGGCCTGAAATGTCCACTGTTTATTCCTTTTCGTGGATGCTGTCTGACCTGCTGAGATCTTCCAGCATTTTGTATGTGTTACTCAGGATTTCTGGAATCCCTTGTGTGTATGATGTTTAAAGTGCTTTGTGAAAAGTATGAGGAATTAGAAGTTATTCAATAGCTCTCCTACAAAGCTACCATAGGTGTTACAGGCCAAATGGCCTCATTCTCTGCCATATTATTCCATGGTTATCCAATATTTTAAATCTAACATGAAAGGTGTCAGATGGTTGTTTTTAATCTCATTCTTTAGTTTACCCATGTTAAAGACATGCACACAACACAAAGGCTGTTGGTCAGTTTGACAACCTTTTTCTTCAAAGCTCACTTCTTAGGGAAAAAAATCAGAAGGAAAATGATCCAGGTTACACTCTTTCGATGACGCATCAAGCAATTCACTGATGCAGCTAGAGAGCTATTGTGAAAGTAGACGTAGTGTAAAAAGATCAAAATGTTTTCAGGTTCTGAAACTGATTTGAGTTCTCTTCAAAGTGGTTTGTTCTCTGCTGCACCAGACATTAAAGTGCAACTTAAAATGCATAATGTTAAAAGAAAATCTGTCTTTTAGGAAAGAAATTTCAGAATGTCTGCTTCAGGATAGAGCATTGCTGTTGTTTCAATAGGAACTGTATGTTTCACTCATATATCTCATGACTTATTGTCTCATGTCAGAAATTTACAAAAAAGTCTGCGGATGATTTTCTCTAATTGTATTTAGTTTAAAACATTAGTAACTGCAACAGTTCTCAGATATTAAAAATTGTTCAATTGTCAGAGGCTGGTTGTCAAGATTTAAAAGTTAGTTCAAGTACAAAGTAAGAGCTGGGCTTTTTTTTGGCTGTCATTTGAAGCAATCAAAATACAGACTGAATTGAACCTTAAAAGAGAAGACTTCTATCATATTTTTCCATAAAGTATGGTTCAAGAAGGAATGTAGTTAAGGCATTCATTGTTAAAGGTTAAATGACCCAAGTCTAAGGCAGGCTGCTTTATCAAGGAGATATGTGATCCTTGGCATTCTTTTAATTTAGTTCAATATGTATTTGGGATTTGAGATTATTGCAGGAAAGCAGCACACTTACTGTTAAAATCTATTACATGAAGGTACCATGGAAAAGTTATTGAAGGAATTATAAAAGAACCATTTACTCTATAATGGTCACAAAGTTGTAGCCATCAAACAAGTGGAAGCAGAACACTATGCACACATGAAACCAAGTGGCACACAATAAGAGACATGAAAAGACTTACTGCCGTAGAGCCCATGACAAAGTGCTGTATAACTGGCAGCACACAGTATTCTGATCAGGAAATAACAGTCTAAGGTTGGACTTAACATTAAAAAAAAATTTAGAGTCAAATAAAATTTCAATGATTTTATTTGCATTTGTGAATCCACAAAGAATAATCACAATCACATGCTCTGTTTTAGTGCATGGATTTCGGGTTTAGCTGACATGGAATTTTCTGTGGTTGTGATGGAGTATAAACGTAGTTTCAAGGATCAAAGTTCTTTAGTGTTGGATAGTTCTGCTGATTTGATTAGATTTCTTTAGATGATATAAAAATGATTAGCGGAAAGTTACACTAATAACATGGACCTAACTATGTGGCAAATCTCACACTATTTAAATTGCACAGGCAAATGTGAAACAAACGCAAACGCGAGGAAATCTGCAGATGCTGGAATTTCAAGCGACACACATAAAAGTTGCTGGTGGCCTCCTCTACTGTAGAGATGAAGCCACACTCAGGCTGGAGGAACAACACCTTATATTCCATCTGGGTAGCCTCCAACCTGATGGCATGAACATTGACTTCTCTAACTTCCACTAATGCCCCACCTCCCCCTCGTACCCCATTCGTTATTTATTTATATACACACATTCTTTTTCTCTCTCTCTTTTTTCTCCCTCTGTCCCTCTCACTATACCTCTTGCCCATCCTCTGGGATCGCCTCCCCCTTTTCTTTCTCCCTAGGCCTCCTGTCCCATGATCCTCTCATATCTGTTTTGCCAATCAACTGTCCAGCTCTTGGCTCCATCCCTCCCCGTCCTGTCTTCTCCTATCATTTTGGATCTCCCCCTCCCCCTCCCACTTTCAAATCTCTTACTAGCTCTTCTTTCAGTTAGTCCTGATGAAGGGTCTTGGCCTGAAACGTCGACTGTACCTCTTCCTAGAGATGCTGCCTGGCCTGCTGCGTTCACCAGCAACTTTTATATGTGTTGCTGTGAAACAAACTATTACTTTACTTGAAATACAAGCTCAACTATAAAATGATAACACGAATAAAGGGCAATTTAATGAACACCAAGTTAAGTGAAGTTCATGGGAGCACTTCTGTGATTTCACATGTCCATTGAAAACGTCATGTCATAAATTTAGAATTAATCTGGAATGTGCTATCCTATTCAACCATCTGATTACTGCTTTGAATAGCTCAACTGCAAAACATCTTTTTACAAGATAGAATGATGGTATCCTAAAGGATTGATCTTTTTTATTATGAATGTATTAATTAAATTATGCAAATAAGCAGAAAAAGGCAGACCCAGATAACTGTTTAAATAAATTTAAGTACAATACATTACAGAGAGAAATAGGAAATAGAATTCAGAGGTAGGCCTTTCAGCCCTTATGCCTGCTGCACTATCCAATAATTGAACTTTGACCTCAGTACCACTCCCATTAACACTATTTTGCCTCAATTCTCTTGCTATTTATTTGTGCCAGTGATAAGTTAGAGAAGTTAATTATTCTAAAATCAGCATTTCATTGGGGTTTGAGAGGAATCTGTGGCACCATGGGAAATTCCATGCAAATACCACACAGTCCAGACTAGAAAGCAGAATCAAACTTGGATCACTCACTGGAGCTGAGACTATCGTGCTACCTCTGCTATCAATTTGTTCCCCTAACTTAGGGCAGCAAATTGACAGCACATGTAGCGTAATAGCTCATCTTTACTCGTGTTTCAAACTCTCATTTCCTTATTTGAGGAAATGGGAGCTTGCAGCACTGCTAAAGACAAGTTATTGAAGTTTTTGATGCATTTGCACAGTGGTGACTAGTTTCTAGCTTATGTTCCAAATGTGCAGCCTTTTATTTCAAAGCAACACCATTGATAGTTCAGGAGAGCATTTATAACATTCAGCAGATTTAAGCTGGCAGGAGGCTGCAATAGAAGAAGAAAAGTTACGACAATATTTCCTGCAGTTGATAGCTCAGTATGCACTGCATTAATCAGCTCCTGTAATTCTCTTCCATTGACACCAATAGATCCAAATTTTAGAATTAGAAAAGCATGTATCATAGCTGCTGCTCCATTGTCTGCTTAATGTTACCAGCTGCAACTGAACTTATTTCAGCGATTAAGTAAATCTACACTTGACCCCTAAGACCAATACACAATGTTATTCTAAACTGTCACATGGAAGTTAAATATATAATGCAATAAGTATTTTCAATGTCCTTTAGGAATATTCCACAAATTTGAAATACTCTACCATTCTGCATTATGTATATCAATTTATATTGATAAATTGTTCAAATATTTTTCAAAAGTACTGAGAATTAACTTTGTAGCAATACAAAAATATGGAAATAAAAATTTCTGCAGAATTTCCTCAATTTGCTCTATTTTCTGGAACTGATAATCACCTGCACTTAATTTATCAAAGAAATAAAGCTTTTGTAACCTAGAAATTATTAAAATACTGGATATGAGAAAGCAATTTTCAAAATGTTAATAACCAGTCCATAAATTACCAAAGCTTTACATATTTGATTGAGTGTAAAACCATCCTGATTATAAGGAGTATATCACATCGGTGTCACATATTGTGATATTTTATAAACAAGAAGGTATCCTTTCACTTAATTTCGCCCCATCTCTATCCTCTGAGCATTAGACAAGCCACCATATTCAGAAACAACATCACAGACAGAACAGTTTAATCTTTAGTAAGCTTTTTCACTTAACACTTTCACATTCTTGGAACTTCAAAGAATTGAAAGAGATAATTTAGATTAGTATCTTTGCATGTGTAACCCCTCTTTTGTGACGTAACGTTCCAAAGTTTGATGTGGAAAGAACAACCAAAAAAGGCGAAAGTGATGATTATTTCATTTTGCATTACCTTGAGGTTACTTACAACAAAAGGAGAATTAAAAAAACATACTTGCCTCAAAGTTCACAGAAAGTTATTATTTTCCTTAAAATGGATGGATGTGAGGACAGAACATCAACTCATTAAATTTCACAACTACTACCAAGTTACATTTGCTAATTAATTCATCCATCAGATGATTTGACACTGAGAAGCCTGATTGCATTACGTTTGCTAATTGAAAAACAATACAGCCTAAATATCATAGTTGAGATTGAATATATAAATTGGTAGTTTATTCTGAGCCTTAATTGGGAGAGAGGGGAGAATGGACATGAAGGTTAATCTGGCCTGCACTGGGCCAGGCATGTAGGACATTAAAAGTTTAAAATACATTTGTTAATTAAGTATGTATACATTATACAACCTTGAGATTTGTCTCTTTTCAGGCAGCCACAAAACAAAAAGATCCAAATGAACCCATATACAAAGGAAAACCATCATACACCCAATATGCAGAGAGAAAAGAAAACAAATCATGCAAACAATAAAAGTAAGCAAATAGCATTCAGAACAGGAGCAGCTGGAGCTGGTCGCAGCCTCAGCCTCATAATGTGGAAGCGCTGGAATTCAAGAAAGAGGAAAACATTTGTGATAGGCTCAAAGGGAAATTTGGAGATCACTTCCATCAGGCCCTGGAGACCTTGAGATGTGTGGGAGCTGACATCAGCAATAAAAAGTGGATGTCAATGGATAAAAGGTCATGAAGGAACTTGTATGCTAAAGTCCCCAGACCAGTTGTCCTTCGGAAAGACCATAATCTCATAAGAGTGCACAGTAATGGAGGCCCCTTCCAGTGCTTGGAACATCGTAAAACTGGTGTTTCACTCCCAGTCAAATTCTATTAACATCTAATGATCTGGAAACGGTTGTTTATATGTTTCACCCTGTTGGCTAATGTGACAATAGACAATAGACAATAGGTGCAGGAGTAGGCCATTTGTCACTTCGAGCCAGCACTGCCATTCACTGTGATCCTGGCTGATCATCCACAATCAGTACCCTGTTCCTGCCTTCTCTCCATGTCCCTTGACTCCGCTATCTTTAAGAGCTCTATCTAACTCTACTTTGAAAGCATCCAGAGAATTGGTCTTCACTGCCATCTGTGGCAGAGCATTCTAGAGATGTGGTAGAGAAGAAACAACCTAATAGCTGAATATTGAAAAAAGGCAGGGTTTTGCAATTGAATTTCCTAGAACACCAATTTAAAGCTAAAACACTGGAGGCTTGGGGTAGAACCAGGATATATGCATTGCCAAGGCATTGCCTTTATTTATTTGGAACATCCTCATGCCATTCAAGACATGAATACTGCTCTTTAAATCTCTGTAACCTCTCGAGAGCAGGTTGGCTAGATTAGTTCAGGTAGGTTTCAACTAATTTGGCAGGGGGATGGGAACCGGTGTGATAGTGCTGTAGATGAGGTAGTTGGTTTACAAACAGAGGCAATGTGTAGTGAGACTCCTAGCAAGGACAGCCGATGATAGGGCAAAATTGCAGTCTACAGGATGAGTTGGAATGTAAAGGGCGGACAAGAGTTGAAAAGGGTGAATACAGGACTGAAGTTGTTATATTTGAATGTGCATAGTATACAGAATAAGGTAGATAAACTTGTAGCACAGTTACAGATTGGCATGTGTAATGTTGTAGGCATCACTGAATCATGTCTGAAAGAAGATTATACTGGGAGATTAATGTCCAAGGATACTCCTTGTATTGAAAGGAATGGCAAAAAGGCAGACGGGGTAGCGTTGCTCTGCTGGTAAAAAAAATGAAATCAATTCATTAGAAAGAGGTGACATAGGGTTGGAAGGTGTTGAATCACTGTTAATAAAGCTAAGGAACTGCAAGGGAGTTATATACAGACACCTAAACACTAATAAAGATGTGGTCTACATAGCACAATGGGAGATAGAAAATGCATACCAAAAGGGCAATGTTACAGTAGTGTTGGGGAATTTCAATATGCAGGTGGATTGGGAAAATCAAGTTGGTGCTGGATTCCAAGACAGCGAATTTCTGGAATGTCTACGAGGTTGCTTTTTAGAGCAACTCAAGGTTGAGCGCGCTAGGAGGTCAGCTATTCTGGAATGGGTGTTGTGCAATGAACTGGAATTGATTAGAGAGCTAAAGGCAAAATAACCCTTAGGGATAAGTGATCATAATATGATTGAATTCACCCTGAAATTTGAGAAGGAAAAGCTAAGGTTAGATGTATCCATATTACAGTGGAGTAAAAGGAATTACTGAGGAATGAGAGAGGAGATGGGCCAGAATTGATTGCAAAAGAACACTGGCAGGGATGATTGTAGTGCAGCAATGGCTGGAATTTTTTGAAGCAATTTGGAAGGCACATGATACAATATATACATTCCAAAGAGGAAGAAGTATTCTAAAGGCAAGATGACACAACCATGGCTAACAAGAGACGTCTAAATCAACATAAAAGTCAAAAAGAGGTCATATAAAGTGCAAAAAATTCGTGGGAGGTTAGAGGGTTGGGAAGCTTTTAATTACATACAAAGGCAACTAAAAAAGTAATTAAGAAGGTAAAGATAGAATACAAAAGTAAGCTAACCAATAATATTAAAGAAGATACCAAAAACTTCTTCAGGTACATAAGGTGTAAAAGAGATGCAAGACTGGATATTGGACCATTGGTAAATGAAAGGTAGTAATGGGGGACAGGGGAAAGGTGGATGAACGGAATAAGTATTTTGCATCATTGTTCACTTGGGAAGACACTAGCAGTATTGTGGAAGTTCCAGGTGTCAGGGATCATGAAATGTATGAAGCTACCATCACTGGAGAGAAGGTTCATGAAAAACTTAAAGGTCTGAAGGTAGATATGTCACCCGGACCAGATGGTATACACCACAGGGTTCTGAAGAGATAGTGGAGGTATTAGTAATGATCTTTCAGGAATCATGAGATTCTGGAATGGTTCTGGAAGACCGGAAAATTGCAAGTGCCACTCTTCAAGAAAGGAGAGAGGCAGAGAAAGGAAATTACAGGCCAGTTAAAGATGTGTTTTCAGGGTACTTGGAGGCACATGGTTTGCTTCCTCAAGGGCAAATCTTGCCTGACAAATCTCTTGGAATTCTTTGAAGAAACAGCAAGTAGGATAGACAAAGGAGAATCAGTTGATTTTGGATTGTACTTGAATTTTCAGAAGGCATTTGATAAGGTGCCACAAATGAGGCTACGTAACAAGCTACGAGTCCATGGTAATACAGGAAAGATTCTAGCATGGATAAAGCAGTGGCTCATTGGAAGGAGGCAAAGGATGGGAATAAAGGGAGCCTTCTCTGGTTGGCTGCCAGTGACTAGTGGTGTTCCACTGTTGGGATCGATTCATTTTATGTCATATGTCAATGATTTGAATAATGGAATTGATGGCTTTGTTGCAGGTAGGTAGGTAGTTTTGATGGCAGGTAGTTTTGAGGAAGTAGAGAGGCTGCAGAACAACTTAGATGGGAGAATGGTCAAAGAAGTGGCAGATGCAATACAGTGTCGGGAAGTGTATGGTCATGCACATTGGTAGAAGAAATGAAAAGGCTGACTATTTTCTAAATGGAGATTCTCCATTTTACAAAAAACAAATATCTGGGGCAGAAAGGGACTTGGGAGTCCTTGTGCAGGATTCCCTAAAGGTTAACTTGCAGGTTGGGTCTGTGGTGAGGAAGACAAATGCGATGTTAGCATTCATTTCAAGAAGATGAGAATATAAAAACAAGGACTTTATAAAGCACTGATAAGGCCTCACTTGGAGTATTGTGAGTAGTTTTGGGCTCCTTATCTTAGAAAGGATGTGCTGAAACTGGAGTGGGTTCAAAGGAGGTTCACAAAATTTATTCCAGGATTGTACGGCTGAACAGGATCATATGAAGTGCATTTGATGGCTCTGGGCCTGGATTTACTGGAATTCAAAAGAATGAGAGGTGACCTAATTGAAGTCTATCTAATGGTGAAAGGTTTCGATAGAGTGGATATGAAGAGGATGTTTCCTATGATGGGAGAATCTAATACCAGAGGACATAGCCTCAGAATAGAGGGGCATCCTTTTAGAATGGAGATGAGAAGGAATTTCTTTAGCCAGATAGTGGTGAATCTGTGGAATTCTTTGCCACAGGGAGTTGTGGAGGCAAAGTCTTTATGTAGATTTAAGGCAGAGATTGGTAGATTCTTGATTGGTCAGATCATGAAGGGATCTGTGGAGAAGGCTATAGATTGCAACTGAGAGGAAAAATGGATCAGCCATGATGAAATGGTGGAGCAGACTCGATGGGCCAAATGGCCTAGTTCTTCTCCTATATCTTATTACCCTATGGTCTTATGGTATTGATAATTCATGCAATATAATAGACAGCAAAGATTAAAGATTAGCTTTATTTGTTACATGTGCATCGAAACATTGAGACATGCAGTGAAATGTGTCATTTGTGTCTGAGGATATGCCGGGGGCAAACAGTAAGTGTTGCCATGCTTCTGGTGACAACTTAGCATGCCCACAACATGCCAACCCTTACTAATCCACATGTCTTTGGAATGTGGGAGGAAATCCACGTGGTCACAGGGAGAATGTACAAACATACAGTGGTAGAAATTAAACCCCGTCTGTAAAGCATTATTCTGGTCACTACGCTATTGTGAAACCCACATTCTGAAATAATCATACTTCAAAAGTATCAATAAGACAACACTGAAAGTACAACATTACAGTTGTGGCTGATCTTGGTATAGTGGAACTTAAGCTAAAATAGCAGCTTGTTCAGTAACAAATAACAAGTTCATTAATAATATTACCTGAGTAATTTACTTGGTTCCTTTGTTGATTTCACTACATTTCTCAGTTACAATTCTATTTGTTTCAATTCCCAATTTTTAAAGTGTTTTCCAATTGATTTATCTGTGGTATTTTCTAAAAGAAGCTTATTAAAACAGCACAGTGTGCTGAACAAACAGGCCAGCACTAAATAGGCAATCTTTAGATTTACTGCTTTGTTTTAAGATCAATGATTTCCAATAGGGAAAACCAATGGTTTGTGGATATGCAATCTCAGCAGCTTGTTTGCAGATGATGCACACTTGATCTGGATACAGTTCTGATTCACGTATGAATTCCAATGTTCCACTCACGTTCAATATTATAATGAAACCCAGAAGCACTGGCTTGATTGAAGCATTACATTTATTGGCAAATTAAGCATGAACTTTATTAAGAATTCAATTGTACTTGGCTCAGCTTTGTGACAAGGAGATTGATACTTAAATATACACATCCTCTTTCAATCTTCCAAGTGCTCATAAATGTTTAATACATTGCTTGTAAAAGGAAGGGCTCTGTGGCAGGTATTCTTTCTTTCAAGATTTTTAACAACCAATACATGTCAGCTTGTTTGACTTTGGTAAAAATTTCAGATGTTACTGAAAGGAAAGAAAAGGATGACAGCAGCTGAATGCATCTCACCCCTTGAACTATTTTTCAGATGTTATGGTAGTCTTATTAATCCATAATCATTCAGAATGCTATTTTCTTTCCTGAATCCCTGGGAGCGAAGTGTAGAAAACCACTGTTCATTGCCTCAAAGTTTATTTTATGCTCAAAAGCGGCAGTGACTTTCAAAGTAACAAGGAGTTGCCCCAAGATCTTGGCAGAAACATTATAAACAGTGGTTAAGTAAGAGTTCAAATAAGAATTTTATAAATGACCCTGTTCCAAAGGAGTGACATTGCTTTGAAAGAATGATTAATAGTTTACTTTTCCAATGTTTGGTCTCCCTCCAATTTAGTCTACTAAATAACCATATTGTAATGCGTGTGTGTGGCGGGGCAGTGGGGAGGTGGGGTGCATGGTGGAGTTGCTGGTGGTAGTAAACAAAATAATGAAATTAACCAGTATTATTTCCTGTACATAAGATTTACAAAAATTCAAACTCCACACACATCATTGTTAGGATTATTTATATATTTGATACCAAGATCCGTGACATGTGAAAATCTTCCTGCAATTTCAGCTTGTATCTTAAAAGCTTTCCTACAATGAAGAGACTTTATAAATTGTTACAGCGAAGAGGGAAGAACTTAGACTATGAAGACTAAACATGGAGGGGAAAATGGTAGTAGAGGCTTCATAGATATATTAAGACTAATTGCCCTCTTCAGTTCTCCGGAAGACAATGCCAGACCTACTTAAAATAAAAGAACACGGCACTAAGTCAGATAGTTGCAGACTAGTCAATTGGTGAAAGGAATTGGGAATCGTTCATTAAAAGATTCAGTTAAATAAGGATGATAAAATGACAGCCCTCTGCAGTCCAGAAATCTTTCCATAGAGTTAAAAGACACATCAAACTAAGATGCACAAGGGACTGGAAAGGAACTTGGCATTTTTTAATTAAAGCAGAAGCAGGTGTCAATTGTCTCATGACTTGTTCTGCACACGTTCTGTCTACATAATGAACAAATACACTGAGATGCATTTGACATCACTCTGCACAACTGGCTGTCTTCATGCATATGCATGAAAGATCTGGGAGCAATTGAAAAAACTGCACAACCTGCACAGAAAGGACGTAATCAGATTTTATATTAGAGTTTATCGTGTGGTTCACCGAATACAGTGCAGCAAGAAAAGAATTTCCAGGGATATAATGCTTGACAGAACTGATGAGAATTGAAGAGGTACAGGCATAATTGAAGAATAAATGATGTAGATACAATGTCTAGATTTCAGAAGCTTTGGCAAATAACCACAGAAGATTAGGGAAAAGATGGCAAATCAGGTTAGTGTTACATTAATAAAAAAGAAAGAGTACATTTGCGCCAATTTTAACCTCACTAACCCAGAAGATACACAGCTGAAAGTCACTAGAAAAGGATACTAGCTAATGTCCTGCACAGACTGTGATGCCTTTCATCTCTATTCTTTTGTCCAAATAGATTTTCAGCTCACCAATGCAAATTTCGTTAGTTTCTTCAGTAATTTTGTTCTAATTCCTGCCCTAAGCTTGTTAATTTTTTATTTATTTGCTTCTCACCTGCTTTTTTTTTACAGTAGCCATGCATTCTCCTTCCTCTGCCATTTCCCCTCATCCTTCTCCAATCATCTGGGATTTTGTGAATGAGATCCACCAGGCCCTACAGCAAGAGGCTGCTCCAGTCGACACACATAACTGCTTGTACGTGTCTGCGGCTGTGCACTCTGAGGTACTCCAGTGGGCCCACTCCTCACCACTCTCTAACCATCTAGGTGGATGATAGACTCTAGATTTTTTCTTATCACACCAGTTCTGGTGGCCCACCATGACCGCAGATGTATGTCGGTTAGTACCACTGAAGTACCTCAGGGTGCACAGCTGCAGGCACGTACAAGCAGTCCAATTCCTTCACCCAGCAGTCCTCCGAGATCCTGCAATTCTCTTTGGTCCCTCAACGCTCATGGTCCCACATTGCCATGAAATTCATCACGGGTTTGCCACATTTTGATGGGGCCATGGTGATCACGACAGTGGTGGACCCGTTCTGCTAGGCAGCTCACTTCATCGCCTTCCCCAAATTTCTGTTGGCCACTGAGACGGCAGACCTGGTTCTCCAACGTGTGGTTCACCTCCATGGTTTCCTTCAGAACACTGTGTTGGACTGGGGCCTACAATTCCTCTCCAGCTTCTGGTAAGCCTTCTGCTCCCTTCTCTGAACGTCAGTGAGTTTGTCCTAGGGTTATCATCTGCAGACCAATAGTCAGTCAGAAAGAACCAATCGGGAAGTTGAGAAGATTCTGTGATGCTTTGCCACATCAAACCCTTCCACATGGAGGAAGTATTTTCTATGGGCCGAACTGTCCTACAATCTACACACCTCTTCTGCCATGGGTATGTCACTCTTCGAAGTACTTCATGCCCTCTAACACCTGTTGTTCCCTGTGGAGAAGCCAATGGTGGAGGTCCTGTCCGCCAAAGCCCTGGTTTGTCACTACTGCAGTGTTTGGGGGAGAGCACAGAGGGCCATCCGAGCTGCTATGGGTGCCTAATGCAGCCAGGCCAACAGCTGACAGCACCCAGCCAGACTACTCTGGCCTGGGGTCTGTGTCTGGCTGCCCGCCTGAGACCTGTCCCTGCGCATGGACTCCTGCTAGCTTCCACCCCAGTTCATTAGTCCCTTTGAGATTACCCATTGCATCAAACCAGTCAACAACTGTCTCCAGCTGTCACTGTCCCTCAGGATCACACCTGCCTTCTAAATATCCTGTCTGAATCCTGTTGTCCACGGACCATTCAACCCACTTGAGACCACACCTCCGGAACCTAGGATGGTGCAAGGTGGTCCCGTTTACATGGCTCACCGGTTGATGGATTCATGTCATTGAGGATATGGGGTGCACTACCTGGTCAATTGGGAAGGATGTGTTCCGGAGAAGATATCATGGGTGCCATCCGGTTTCAGCTTAGATCCATTGTTCATTGAGGATTTCCACCCAACCCATCAGCATCATGCTGGGCTGTTGGCTGCCATCTGCAGGAGGGAGGGTCCTGTCAGGCCTGCACAAGGAGGTACCTCTCAGTCTCCACCCAACTAGCATGTGTCATCTGCCACTCATTTCTAACTCATCACCTGCAGCCTATTTAAACACAGCTCTCTTCCACAGCCCTTGTTCACCCATGGAACCAGCCACTCAATCAGTTGTTCCTAGCCTCCAGTTACTTTGTTGCCTGTGACATTTAGTACCTGATCTTTCTTGTTTTGTGGCCCCCCCCCCATGACTTGTCTATTATGAAATTTATTGTTCAGCGCTGAATTGTCTCTGTTGTTCTCCTTTTTGGTAAATCCTCCTCGGCATTTCCAGAAAGATATAGGCTCAGAGACAAATGGAAATGGATAAACTTGTTTCATCTCATAACTCTTCACATTCAAAGCATCATTGGGACCAATTTTAAGGAAAACAGCAGATACTTTATTGTCATCAAGCTGGAAATGTAGAAAAGCTTACCCTCAGTAAAATGGTGCCATTTTGTCATTCACAGGATCACACCTATGTTCCACGTGTCCTGCCTCAATCCTGCCCTCTATGGACCACTTAACCCACTTGAGACTACACCTCCGGAACCTAGGATGGGTGTTGGCAGGAGAAGCCCACAAATAAACATTGTAGGATCACTTTAATAGGTAAGGGAGGTACCTAATTAGACCATAGACCATAAGACCATAAGATATAGGAGCAGAAGTAGGCCTTTTGGCCCATCGAGTCTGCTCCAACATTCAATCATGGGCTGATCCAATTCTTCCAGTCATCCCCAGTCCCCTGCTTTCACCCCATACCCTTTGATGCTCTGGCTAATCAAGAACCTATCTATCTCTGCCTTAAATACATCCAATAACTTGGCCTGCACAGCTGCTTGTGGCAACAAATTCCACAGATTTACCATCCTCTGACTAAAGTAATTTCTCTGCACCTCAGTTCTAAAAGGATGTCCTTCAATCCTGAAGTCATGTCTTCTTGTCCTAGAATCCCCTACCATGGGAAATAACTTTGCCATATCTAATCTGTTCAGGCCTTCTAACATTTGCCATGTTTCTATGAGATCCCCCCTCATTCTCCTGAACTCCAGTGAATACAGCCCAAGAGCTGCCAGATATTCCTCATATAGTAACTCTTTCATTCCTGGAATCATTCTCATGAATCTTCTTTGAACCCTCTCCAATGTCAGTATATCATTTCTAAAATAAGGAGCCCAAAACTACACACAATACTCCAAGCGTGGTCTCACAAGTGCCTTATAAAGCCTCAACATCACATCCCTGCTGTTATATTCTATACCTCTAGAAATGAATGTCAACATTGCTTTCTCCTTCTTCACAACTGACTCAACCTGCAGGTTAACCTTTAGGGTATCTTGCACAAGGACTCCCAATTCCCTTTGCATATCTGCACTTTGAATTCTCTCCCTTCTAAATAATAGTTTGCCCACTTATTTCTTCCACCAAAGTGCATGACCATACACTTTCCAACATTGTATTTCCTTTGCCACTTCTTTGCCCATTCCCGCAAACTATATAAGTCTCTCTGCAGGCGCTCTGTTTCCTCAACGCTACCTGCTCCTCCAACTATCCTTGTATCATCGGCAAACTTAGCCAGAAATCCATTAATACCATAGTCCAAATCATTGACATACATCTTAAAAAGCAGCAGTCCCAACACTGACCTCTGTGGAACTCCACTGGTAACTGGCAGCCAGCCATAATAGGATCCCTTTATTCCCACTCTCTGTTTTCTGCCGACCAGCCAGTGCTCCATCCATACTAGTAACTTCTCTGTAATTCCATGGGCTCTTACCTTGCTAAACAGCCTCATGTGCGGCACCTTGTCAAAGGCCTTCTGAAAATCCAAGTATACCACGTCTACTGCATCTCCTTTCTCTACCCTGCTTGTAATTTCCTCAAAGAATTGTAATAAGTTTGTCAGGCAGGATTTTCCTTTCAGGAAACCATGCTGGCTTTGACCAATACTGTCATGTGCCTCCAGATACTCCATAATCTCATCCTTAACAATCGATTCCAACAACTTCCCAACCACTGATGTCAGGCTAACAGGTCTATAGTTTCCTTTCTGCTGCCTCCCACCCTTCTTAAATAGCGGAGTAACTTTTGCAATTTTCCAGCCATCTGGTACAATGTCAGAATCTATCAATTCTTGAAAGATCATCATTAATGCCTCCGCGGTCTCTCCAGCTACTTCCTTCAGAACCCGAGGGTGCATTGCATCAGGTCCAGGAGATTTATCCACCCTCAGACCATTAAGCTTCCTCAGCATCTTCTTAGTTGTAATTTTCTCTGCACAAGCTTCACTTCCCTGACACCCTTGAATGTCCCGTATACTGCAGACGTCTTCCACTGCATCACTGCATCTCTCATTGCAGCGTCATTTTGTATTGGTCCTATATCTACCCTTGACTCTCTTTTACCCTTTATATTCTTAAAAAAGTTTTTAGTATCTACTTTGATATTAGTTGCAAGCTTCCTTTCATAATTCATCTTTTCCTTCTGAAAGACCTTCTTAGTTTCCTTCTGCAAGTTTTTTAAAGCTCCCCAATCCTCTATCTTCCCACTAGCTCTGGCTTCCTTGTATGCCCTCTCTTTTACTTTTACTTTGGCTCTGAATTCACTTGTCAGCCATGGTATTGTCCTTCTTCCCTTTGAAAATTTCTTCTTATTTGGAATATATCGGCTTTGCATATCCCTCATTTTTGCAGAACCTCCATGTCCCTTTCCAGTCAACTTCGGCCAGTTCCCCTTTCATGCCATTGTAATTTACTTTATTCCACTGAAATGTTGACACATTGGATTTTATTTTTTCCCTCTCAAATTTCAATGTGAACTCGATCATATTGTGATCACTGCTCACTAAGGCCTCTTTAACCTTAAGCTCTCTTATCTTATGATGAGGGAGATAATCATCATGGCATGATTATCTCTGGATAATCTCCGGATCGTAGTACAACACCCAATCCAGCACAGCCGATCCCCTAGTGGGCTCAACAATAAGCTGTTCTAAAAAGCCATCCCTTAGTCATTTGTACAAATTCTCTCTCAAGGTCTAGTACTGACATGATATTTCCAATCCACTTTTATGTTAAAATCCCCAATGATTATCATGACATTACCTTTCTGACATGCCTTTTCTATCTCCTGCTGTAATTAGTAATCCACATCCTGGCTGCTGTTTGGAGGCCTGTATACAACTGCCATTAGGGTCCTTTTACCCTGGCCATTTCTTAACTCAACCCATAGAGACTCTACACCTTCCAATCCTATGTCATCTCTTTCCAATGATTTAATATTACTTCTTATACACAGAGCCACACCACCCCCTCTGCCTACTAACCTATCTTTCTGATATACCGTATATCCTTAGGCATTAAGCTCCCAATGGTAGCCATCCTTTAGCCAAGTTTCAGAGATGGCCACAACGTCATATTTGCCAATCTGTAGCTGAAATTCAAGGTTGTCCATTTTATTCCTCATGCTGCGTGCATTCAAACACAACACTCTCAGTCAGTATTTGTTGCTTTCTGTTTAAACACCATGCCTCTATTGCCCTGTAACTCATGCCACTGGCTCTGATTAAGCCTCATCTCCCGCCTGTTCTTTCTATAATCTCTGTTGCACGTTATCTTTGATTTATTTCTGTTTTCCCCTTCCTCAGCCCTAATACTCCGGTCCCCATCCCCCCGAAAAATGAGTTTAAACCCTCCCTAACAGCTCTAATAAATGTGCCCGCTAGGATATTGGACCCCTTTGGGTTCAGGTGTTACCCAACTCTTTTGTACAGGTCGTACCGCCCCCAGAAGAGGCCCCAATAATCAAGGAATATGAATCACTGCCCCCTACACCAGTCTCTCAGATACACTTTAATATGCCTGATCATGCTATTCTTGCACTCGCTAGCACGTGACACAGGCAGCAATCCTGACGTTACTCCCCTAGTGGTCTTGCCTTTCAGCTTCCTACCTAACTCCCTGAATTCTCTCTTCAGGACCTCCTCCCTTTTTCTATCCGTGTCATTGGTACCAACGTGTACCAAGACTTCTGGCTATTGACCTTCTCCCTTCAGAATACTTTGCACCCGATCCGAGACATCCCGTACCCTGGCACCTGGGAGGCAATACACCATGTGGGTATCTCTGTCAGACTGACAGAACCTCCTGTCTGTTCCCCTCACTATGAAATCCCCTATGACTACCACATTCCTCATCTTCCTTTTTCCCTTCTGCACAACGGAACCAGGTTCAGGGTCAGAGACCCGATCGCTGTGGTTGTCCTCTGTCAGGTCATCTCCCTCAACCGCGTCCAAAACGAGATAACAACTTCTGAGCGTGATGGCTACAGGGGTGCTCTCTACCATCTGAGCTCTTTCCCTCACTTCCCTGACCGTCACCCAATCATCTAACTCCTGCAGCCTCGGGGTGACTAACTCCCTGTAATGTAGCTCCTCTCTATCTCCCGTTCACTCTCCCTAATAAGCTGTAGGTCATCGAGTCACAGCGCCAGATCGCTAACACGATCTCTCAGGTGCAACATCTCGGTGCACCTGGTGCGGATATGGCCATCTGGGAGACTGGAAGGTTCCCAGGATTCCCACATCTGACACCCAGAGCAAAATACTAACCCTACCAACATGCTCGCTATTCCTCAAAAAAAAAGCAAAGAAAGACCGAAAACGAAGTCTGCTTACCCACTTACTTTGTCGAAGCCTGAATGAGCAAAAGCCTGCCGCTTCTATTCTCGCCACTGGCCTACTCCCAACAATGGCCACCTCGACAATGGCAGCTCCGCTTATCACTTCTGTACTTTTATTTAGTTCGTTGAACTCAGTTGCTGCCAATGATAGGCCTTGCAAAATGGACTAACGCAAGCAAAGCTCTCGTTTTAAATCACCGACCGACTCTGACCTGTGAGAAGCACTCCTTCATCGAGCTTAGTTGCCGCTGCTGATAGGCTCCACACAATTAAGTAGCCACTGAGTGTAGAAGATAGAACATTACAACACAATACAGGCCCTTTGGGACACAACATGTTAACATACCCTCAGATCAATCTAACCTTTCCTCCCACATAGCCGTCCATTTTTCCACCATCCCTATGCCTATATAAGACTTTCTTAAATGTCACTGGTGTACCTTCCTCTACTACCACCCCTGTCAGTGCAGTCCACACACCCACCATTCTCTCTGTAAGAAACATACCTCTGATATCCCCCCTGTACTTTCCTCAAATCACCTTAAAATTATGCCCCCATTATTTTGCCATTTATGCTCTAAAAAAAAAGGTTGTCCACTCAGTCTATGCCTCTTATCATCTTGTACACCTCTATGAATTTACCTGTAATCCATCACTCCAAGGGAGAATTCCTAGCTCACTCAACCTATCCTCATGGGGCATGTTCTCCTATCCAGCAGCATCCTGGTAAATCTCCTCTGCATCCTCTCTAAAGCTTCCACATCCTTCTTATAATGAAACAAACAGAACGAAATATAATACTTCAAGTATGTTCTAACCAGAGCTTTCTAGATCTGCAGCATTACTATGCGACTCTTGAATACAGTCTGCTGAAGACTATCACACCAACAAACAACAGGAATTCTGCAGATGCTGGAAATTCAAGCAACACACATCAAAGTTGCTGGTGAACGCAGCAGGCCAGGCAGCATCTCTAGGAAGAGGTACAGTCGACGTTTCAGGCCGAGATGAAGGGTCCTGACGAAGGGTCTCAGCCTGAAACGTCGACTGTACCTCTTCCTAGAGATGCTGCCTGGCCTGCTGCATTCACCAGCAACTTTAATGTGTGTTACTATCACACCATATGCCTTCTTAACCATCTACACACATGTTGATAATCAAAACATAAAATTATGGAAACAATCAGAAGTTCAAGCAATATTGCTGGAAAAATAATCAGTTAACATTTTTGCTCATAGAACTTTTCTTGGAACAGCTCAAAACAGATCAAGTCCTTTTTATGAGCAATTAACAGATAAAAATCTACAGTTGCATCCACTTTCTAGGGATGTATTTCCTGGAATTTAGAGAGACAACATAATTAATCTTAAATTGCACCCAAGTCAGCGAGAGGGATGGATAGGAAAAATAGAATATCAGTGAATTGGAATACTTGTGCTATCAAGCTGTTCCCTTTCCTTCATCTCAGTACCTTCTCTACAACTTAAAATTATCCATGACACAAGAGATTGTCCCAATGTTGGAAATCCTGTGTTTTTTTAAAAAAATTCTGTTTTGTCTTTCTTTCCCCGTTCTAATGAAGGATTTCTGACTCTTTCTTTCAACAGATCCTGCCAAACCTTCCAGCATTTTGGTTTTCATTTCAGATCTCCAGCAACTGCAGTTTTTAAAAAATTTTTATTTGTGTATATTGATCAAGTTATCAAATGTACAAAGTAAGATGGGAAATGAAACTCATGTTCCTGCAAACTACACCAGCAGGTGATAATCCAAATTCCCAGTAAGTCAGAAACAAGAAAGCACAACCTCTGAAACAAGGCGAACCACCCTTGATAGAAGCAATTTGCACATAAAATGTACATATGTGGGTCTAATTTTTGGGATGTGTTTCCTGGAATTTAGAAAGTTAAGGGGTGATTTTATTATTGTTTTCTAAGATCTTTACAGATTTTGGGAGTAGGTGGAGAGAAATTACAACTACTAGTTGGGGAGAACAGGGTCATTGCTTAAAAATTAGAGACTGGCCTTTCATAAATGAAGTAAAGAAGTATTATTCATGTGGAAATTAGTAATAATTAGGAGTCCTCAATCTAAAACTAATATTAATTCAGTCTGAGGGTGATTGATTTTAACAAAAGTTATTACAGGATATGGAACACAATTAGTTACACCGCATTGGTGACCATCAGCCAAGATCCCACTGAATGCTCAGACAGGCTCCAAGGCTAAATACTCTTCATGTAATTCAAGAGCAAGTTCAAGTTTCATTGCATTCAACCATACACATGAATAGAGCCAAATGAAACAGTGTTCCTTTGAGGCCAATGTGAAAAACTAAAACACTGTACCAACAATCAGACACTGCTCAAGGCACATAAGCACACATAAACCAGTATGGACACCAGTGCATTGCAGTACCATTGGTGTCTCCTCCCCTGAGGGGTTATAGCAGACAACCCTGCAGCATGAGAGCCTGCTTTGTGCAACAACCAAAGCCATGCAGCTTCCCTGCCATTGGCTTTGATAATGAACCAGTGAACCAGGCTTGCAGTACTCTGCATTATCAATGTCCAAAAGGGTATTGCAATCACAGCAAAGATCACACAAGATCTGCTCCAAAAGTCTCTAACTACAAAGAAAAAGTCGTATTGTACTGAACTTGTGGTAAACCATGTATATATGTTGTAACTCGGTTACCTGTCTGGACACACCCCTCTGCTGACTGCCCCTGTGGCTCCTCCCACAGAATCCTGTATAAAGGTGTTTCGCCTTGCCACTCCCCCTCAGTCCGGGGGCAGACACTCACTGTGGAGGTCGTATTGTACAGCGAATAAAAGCCTTTCAGTATTTTACCAAACCTCAGTCTTTTGGAGTAATTGAAGGTGCTTCAATATTATTCGCTGTACATTTTAAAACACGGAACAGGCCCTGAGACCAGAAAAATTAGACTTCGATCCGCAAATGCCTGACGCTGGAAATGCTTTCGAACTCTGGCTGGCCTGCTTCGAAGTGTATTTAGAGGAGATTAAAGCAACCGACCCCGTAGCGAAGCGCATAGAGTTCTACTCTCCAGGGTCAGTGCACTGGTTTATTCGCTGATCAGAGACCAGCCGAACTACGACGGTGCGATGAACGCACTCAAAAGACAATATCTGCGGCCGATAAACAGCATCTATGCTCGGCATCGCTTAGCGACACGGCAACAACGGTCCAGGGAATCGAGTGCTGAGTTTGTCCAGGCCCTACAGACACTCGTGCGGGCCTGCAATTGCCAGGAGCTGATGGCGGCGCAGCATGCAGAACTCCTAGTGAGAGACACCTTCGTTATGGGGACTAGATCAGTGTACGTGCACCAGCGACTGCTGGAAAAAGCCGATTTTACCCTAAGTTCGGCGATCGAGCTGGCTGATACGTTGGACGCCGCTCTGCATAACTCCGAGGCTCTCCAGGCACGCGATCCCCCGATGGCCTCGTGGGTGCCGCAGACCCCGCAACCCGCCGGCAAATTGACCTCGGCTGCCGCCAGTTGTGAGTCTACGAAGTGCTACTTCTGCGGACTGGAGAAGCACCCCGGAAACACTGCGCGGCCCGACAAGCTACCTGCTCCAGCTGCGGAAAGAAGGGCCACTTCGCCAAGGTCTGTAAGTCAAAACCACGAGCGGGATCGAGCAGCGCCGCGTGCAAGACGTGGGGGTCGCCATCTTCCCTACACACTGCCACCACGTGCGAGACATGGGGGCGGCCATCTTGGTCGGTGCCACCTCCCACCGCCTACGACCAACGGGTGCTCACGGGCCACCCCACCGCGCTGGACCAAGGCAGCGACCCCACCCTGGCTTCCGTGACCCTCGACCAAAGCGCTCCCCACCAGCTCGCAAGGTCAATGATGGACATCCTGGTGGAGGGGCACAGGACAAGCTGCCTGTTTGACACAGGCAGCACGGAGAGTTTTATCCACCCGGTCACGGTGCAGCATTGCGGATTCGTGATACGGCCGGTAAGTCGGAGGGTCACCATGGCCTCCAGGTCGCATACAACAGACATCCGGGGGGGTTGTGTAGCGACACTAGTGGTGCAGGGCACAGAATATCGAGACTTTACGTTACTGGTCATGCCTCAACTGTGTGCCCCTGTGCTGTTGGGGTTGGACTTCCAGAGCCACCTGAAAAGCGTGACAATGAAGTATGATGGGCCCCTCCCACCAATTACTGTCATAAATCCCCTGTTTTGTAGAGATATGTCACGTACCCCGCTCCTGACCACACACACACACCGACCCGCGCATCCCACCCAACATCATGCCAACTGCCACACCACCGACACCACTTGCGGCCTCTCCACCCTCAGGATCCCTCCCCCACCGCTGTTCGCCAACCCGACCCCCGACTGTAAACCTGTGGCAACTAAAAGCAGGAGGTTCAACGTGGGGGGACAGAGCTTTCATTAAGTCAGAGGTGCAGCGGCTGCTCAGGGAGGGGGTCATTGAGGCAAGCACAAGTCCTTGGAGGGTGCAGGTGGTGGTTGTTCGGAACGGGGAGAAGAATAGGATGGTCGTGGACTATAGCTAGACCATCAATAGGTTCACACAGCTCGACGCATACCCTCTACCCTGCATCGCGGATATGGTCAATCAGATAGCACAGTACAAGGTGTACTCGACCATAGACCTAAAATCCGCTTACCATCAGCTCCCCATCCGCCGGGAGGAACGCCCTTACACTGCCTTCGAGGCGGACGGCAGGCTTTATCAATTCCTGCGCGTCCCCTTTGGTGTCACGAATGGTGTATCTGTCTTCCAGAGGGCAATGGACCAGATGGTGGACCAGTGCCAACTGAAGGCCACGTTCGCATATCTGGATAACATCACCATCTGTGGTCACGACCAGCAGGATCACGACAACAACCTCCAAAAATTTCTCCAAGCGGCCAATCTTTCAACCTCACCTATAACAAGGACAAGTGTGTATTTGGGACCACCCGACTTGCTATCCTTGGGTGTGTCGTGGAGAATGGAGTCATTGGCCCTGACCCCGACCGTATGTGCCCCCTGTTGGAACTCCCTCTTCCCAACACCCTCAGAGCCCTCAAAAGGTGCCTGGGCTTCTTTTCATATTACGCCCAATGGGTCTCTAACTATGCAGACAAGACCCGCCCCCTGGTCAAGTCCACCACATTCCCCCTCTCTGCCGAGGCCCACACGGCCTTCAACCACATAAAAGGGGACATTGCCAAAGCAGCAATGCATGCAGTGGATGAGGCTATTCCCTTCCAAGTAGAGAGTGACGCCTCCGACTTTGCGCTGGCTGCTACCCTCAACCAGCCAGGAAGACCAGTGGCATTCTTCTCCCGTACCCTTCAAGGCCCTGAAATTCGGCACTCTGCGGTAGAGAAAGAGGCCCAGGCCATAGTGGAAGCTATAAGACACTGGAGGCACTATCTTGCCGGCAAAAGGTTCACCCTGCTAACTGACCAGTGCTCAGTCGCATTCATGTTTAATAGTCAGCAGCAGATCAAAATCAAAAATGATAAAATTCTGAGGTGGAGAATCGAACTCTCCACCTACAACTATAATACCATGTACAGGCCTGGGAAGCTCAACGAGCCCTCCGATGCCCTATCCCGGGGAACATGTGCCAGCGCGCAGATCAACCGGCTATACGCCCTACATGTAGACCTTTACCACCCGTGGGTCACCCGGCTTTTCCACTTCGTGAAAGCCCGGAACCTGCCTTACTCCCTTGAGGAGATCAGGATGATGACCAGAGACTGCCAAGTCTGCGCAGAGTGCAAACCACACTTCTACCGACCCGAAAAGGCACAACTCATCAAGGCCACCCGCCCCTTTGAGCGACTGAGTGTTGACTTTAAGGGCCCCCTTCCCTCCACCGACCGCAATGTGTACTTTCTTAACGTAATTGACGAGTACTCACAGTTCCCCTTCGCCATCCCCTGCCCCGACACCACTACCACGTCAGTTATAAAAGCCCTGCGCAAGCTTTTCACTCTGTTCGGATACCCATGCTATATCCACAGTGACAGAGGGTCCTCGTTTATGAGTGACGAGCTGCGCCAATATCTACTGGCTAGGGGAATTGCAACCAGTAGGACCACGAGCTATAATCCCCGGGGGAATGGACAGGTAGAGAAGGAGAATGGCACAGTGTGGAAAGCCACACTCTTAGCCCTCAGGTCAAAGGGACTGCCGGTCTCCCGCTGGCAGGAGGTCCTTCCCGAGGCACTCCACTCCATCTGCTCCCGGTTATGCACAACCACCAATGCCACCCCTCATGAGCGGCTCTTTTCTTTTCCCCGAAAATCGACCACTGGAACCACCCTACCAACTTGGCTGACGTCCCCGGGGCCAGTGCTGCTTCGGGAACATGCGAGGAGCAATACATACTCCCCGATGGTTGAGAGGGTTCACTTACTTCATGTGAATCCCCAGTATGCCTACGTGGTTTTACCTGATGGGCAGGAGGACACGGTCTCCATCCGCGATCTGGCGCCGCAAGAGCTCCTGGCCCCTACCCTGAACACTCTGTGGTGACTATTGACCCCGCACCCACCAATGTATGTACCTACAAGACACCGTGCACCCCAAACCCTATACAGACACCACACGACACTCCCATACCGGGTGCGACGCACACGCACGAGGGATTACCGACGCCTAACGTGCTGGCACCTGAAGTCAGGCCGGAGCCAGCACAATCGCCATCGCCGGTGCTACGTAGATCACAGTGACGGACTCGACCGCCTGATAGACTTAACCTGTAAATATACGTCTTGTAAATATTGTCAGTCACTTCACCCCGCGGGACTCTTTTTAAAAAGAAGGAGGGGTGAATGTGGTAAACCATGTATATATGTTGTAACTCGGTTACCTGTCTGGACACACCCCTCTGCTGACTGCCCCTGTGGCTCCTCCCACAGAGTCCTGTATAAAGGTGTTTCACCTTGCCCCTCCCCCTCAGTCCGGGGGCAGACACTCACTGTGGAGGTCGTATTGTACAGCAAATAAAAGCCTTTCAGTATTTTACCAAACCTCAGTCTTTTGGAGTAATTGAAGGTGCTTCAGAACTCCAGTGGTGAAATTGCCTTGTTCATATTAAAGGAGCTTGGTACTACTGTACAAGAGGTTCAGCTATGACCTTCGGAAAGCCATCTCGTATGCAAAGAGGTAATTCCGGTCTAAACTTGAATCACAGAGTGATGCTCAACAACTGCCATCACCTCCTACAACGAATAAACAAGCAACATAAAAGACAACAAGGCTTCACTCCCTGATGAACTCAATGTTTTTCATGCTTACTTTAACCAACAGAAAATGGAGACACCTTTACAAACCCTGACAGCCCTGGGATCTCAATCCCTGAGGCTGATGTGAGAGCAGGACTGTGAATCCATAGAAAGCATCTGGCTGAGTGCTAAAGCCTTGTGTTAATCAACTGGCTGGAGTATTTCTGAACGTCTTCAACTCTCACTTGGGCATTCTGGGGTACTTATCTGCTTTAAGCAGGCTTCAATCATACCGGGGTCCAAGGAGAATGTAGTAGTCTGCCTCAATGACTACCATCCGCTAGCACTTACATCCACTACGATGAAGTGTTTTCAGACTATGGTCATGAAATATATCCACTTCTACCCGAGGAGTGCCCTGAACCAACTCCAGTTTGTATAGTTACAACAGGTCAAAAGCAAATGAATTGAATTGACTTTATTTCTTACATCCTTCACGTACACGAGGAGTAAAAATCTTTAAATTTCATCTCCATTTAAATGTGCAATGTGTAATCATAGTAATTTATAATAAATATTATATACAACAGCATAGTCAATATAACATAGAAATACAGTTGCATCAGCGTGAATTAATCAGTCTGATGGCCTGGTGGAAGAAGCTGTCCTGGAGCCTGTTGGTCCTGGCTTTTATGCTATGGTATCGTTTCCTGGATGGTAGCAGCTGGAACAGTTTGTGGTTGGGGTGACTTGGGTCCCCAATGATCCTTTGGGCCTTTTTTACACACCTGTCTTTGTAAATGTCCTGAATAGTGGGAAGTTCATATCTACAGATGTGTTAGGCTGACTGCACCACTCTCTGCAGAATCCTGCGATTGAGGGAGGTACAGTTCCCATATCAGGCAGTGATGCAGCTAGTCAGGATGCTCTCAATTGTGCCCCTGTAGAAAGTTCTTAGGATTTGAGGGCCCATACCAAACCTCCACAACTGTCTGAGGTGGAAGGGGTGCTGTTGGCCCTTTTTCACCACACAGCTGGTTTATACAGACCACGTGAGGTGCTCGGTGATGTGGATGCCAAGGACCTTAAAACTGTTTAGCCTCTCAACCCCAGATCGATTGATGTAAGAAGGAGTTAGCCCATCTCCATTCCTCCTGTAATCCACAACCAGTTCCTTTGTTTTTACAACATTGAGGGAAGGAGGTCTTTTTCTTGACACCACTGTGTCAGAGAGATGACTTCTTCTCTGTAGGCCATGTAGGCCACCTCGTTATTGATTGAGATTAAGTCAATCAATGTAGTGATTAGAGATGAGCTGTGGGTAGCAACACAGTCATGGGTATGCAGGGAGTAAAGGAGGGGACTTAGTACGCAGTCCTGAGGGGCTCCTGTGTTGAGAGACAGAGGGGTGAAGGTGAGGGAGCCCACTCTTACCACCTGCTGATGATCTGACAGGAAGTCCAGGATCCAACTGCAAAAGGCAGGGCGGAGGCCGAGGTCTCTGAGCTTCTTGTCAAGCCTAGACAGAATTATGGTATTGAATGCTGAACTGTAGTCTAAGAACAGCATTCTCACATAAGCATCCTTCCTCTTCAGATGTGTAAGGACAGTATGTAGAGCTGTGGCTATAGTGTCGTCTGTCAATTGGTTTTATCGGTAGGCAAATTGTAGGGGTCCAGTTTGGGTGCAGATTGTGGTAGCTTCATTGGTCCTTCATCAGTTCTGGAACACCTGGATAATGAAGATGTATACATCAGGATGTTCCACTGGCTGTAGCTCAGCATTCAACTTTATCATCTTCTCAAAATTCATCACTAAGCTGTAAGAGCTAGGGCTTTACTCTTTGGAGAGAAGGAGGATGAGAGGAGACATGATAGAGGTGTACAAGATAATAAGAGGAATAGATAGAGTGGATAGCCAGCGCCTCTTCCCCAGGGCACCACTGCTCAATACAAGAGGACATGGCTTTAAGATAAGGGGTGGGAAGTTCAAGGGGGATATTAGAGGAAGGTTTTTTACTCAGAGAGTGGTTGGTGCGTGGAATGCACTGCCTGAGTCAGTGGTGGAGGCAGATACACTAGTGAAGTCTAAGAGACTACTAGACAGGTATATGGAGGAATTTAAGCTGGGGGCTTATATGGGAGGCAGGGTTTGAGGGTTGGCACAACATTGTGGGCCGAAGGGCCTGTACTGTGCTGTACTATTCTATGTTCTATGTTCAATACATCCCTGTGAAATACCTCAACACTAGTGCACCTCAAGGATGTGTACTTTGTCCACTGCTCTACTCTCTCTACATCCACGACTGCGTGGCTCAGCACAGCTGAAATTCCATCTATAAATTTTTCAATGACACAACAATTTTTGGGTTGGCAGAATTTCAAATGGTGATGAGGAGGCATACAGGAGTGAGATATATCAGCTTGTTGAGTGGTGTTGCAACAACAACCATGCACTCAATGTCAGTAAGTCTAAGGAATTGACATCAGGAGGGAAAGGTTGTGGGAGCACACACCAGTCCCTATCGAGGTATCAGCAGTGAAAAGGGTGAGTAGTCTCATGACTGTTAGCATCCCTGAAGACCTCGCCTGGGCCCAACATATTGATGCAATTATTGAATTGAATTGAATTGACTTTATTACTTATATCCTTCATATACATGAGGAGTAAAAATCTTTAAAGTTACATCTCCAACTAAATGTGGAACGTGCAATCATAGTAATTTATAATAAATATTACATTCAACAGGATAGTCAATATAACATAGAAATACAGTTGCATCAGCGTGAATTAATCAGTCTGATGGCCTGGTGGAAGAAGCTGTCCTGGAGCCTGTTGGTCCTGGCTTTTATGCTATGGTATCGTTTCCTGGATGGTAGCAGCTGGAACAATCTGTGGTTGGGGTAACTCGGAACCTCAATGATTCTTTGGGCCCTTTTTACACACCTGCCGTTGTAAATGTCCTGAATAGTGGGAAGTTCACATCTATAGATGTGCTGGGCTGTCCGCACTACTCTCTGCAGAGTCCTGCAATTGAGGGAAGTACAGTTCCCATACTAGGCAGTGATGCAGCCAGTCAGGATACTCTCAATTATGCCCCTATAGAAAGTTCTTAGGTTCTGCGGGGGCCATACCAAACTTCTTCAATTGTAAGAGGCGCTGTTGTGCCTGTTTTCACCACATAGCCAGTATGTACAGACCATGCGAGTGATGTTTATTGCAAGGAACATAAAGCTGTTCACCCTCTCAAACCCAGGTCCATTGACGTCAATACAGGCTAGACTGTCTCCATTCCTTCTGTAGTCCACAACCAGCTCCTTTGTTTTTGCGACATTGAGGAAGAGGTTGTTTTCTTAACACCACTGTGTCTGGGTGATGACTTCTCTGTAGGCAGCCTCATTATTACTTGAGTTTAGGCCAATAAATTTGAGAAGGTATGACAGAGGGTAAATATTATTTGGAGTTTGAGGAGAATTGGTACTTCACCAAAGACTCTCAAGTTTCTACAGACGTACCAACGAGAGCATTCTAACTGATTGCATCACTCTCTGGTATGGAAGGACTACTGCACGGGATTGGAAAATGCTGTAGAAAGTTACAATCTCAGGCAACTCCATCATGGTCCCCAGCATCCAGCATTGAGGATACCTTCAGAAGGTGATGCCTCAAATGGGCAGCATTCATCATTATGGACTCCCATTATCCAGGACTTGCCTCGTCTCATTGTTCTTCTCGGTATTCTTGGAAATCCCTCAGGAACGATTACGCCTCTGATGAGAGCAAAGCCCAAATTGGGAAGTGTAGGAGCCCCCGCAGGTCGGGCATGTTACGGTCATTGAAGGGTTGGGTCTCTTCTCCATGTGGTCCTGGCACTTTTGATCGAGGTCCTACAGCCGAGGTCTTCAAGTGTGCTGATGCCTTTGTAGACTGCCTGGTGTCAGGCATTGTGGTCTTTGATCAAGGCCTCCCAACCAGTCAAAGGGATATTGTATGCCTTCAAGGACACTTTCACACAGCTTATAGCGCTTTGTGGGCCTGCCTGCTTTCTGCGGCCAGCTCAAAAAAGAATACCATCTTTGTAAGGTGGTTGTCTTCCATCCAGACCACATGTTCAACCCATTGAAGTTGAGACTTCATGATTAGTATCTCTGCGCTGGAGCTCTTGGCCCTTTGTAGTACTTCTGTGGTGCTGACTCTGTCTTGCCACAAGATGCCCATGATCTTGCGAAAGCATTGCAGGTGGAACTGCTCAAGCATCTTGATGTGCCTGCAGTATGGGCTCCATGTTTTACAGCCATACGACAGAGAAGTCAGGACGACTGCCATCTTGATCTTCAGCCGGATGCCACGTTCTCCCTACAGGTGTCCATAGCCTGCCAAAGGAGGCTCCAGCTTCTGCAAGTCTGTTTGAGACCTCTTGATCTAGATTGCAGGAGGTGGTGAGGCAGCTTTCCCAGAAGGAAAAGGCATCAACGTTGTTGAGCAGTGTGCCTTCAATCTCAGTTCGTGGTTCTGCAGGGTTGGTATGGGTGCAGGCTGAAGTAGAACTACTGTCTTTTGCAGGCTGATGGTTAGGCCGAGTTTTCTTGCCGCCACAGCAAGGCAGTCAGCAAACTCCTGCAGGTTCATTTCACTGCGTGCTGCAAGAGCGCAGTCATCTGCAAAGAGGAAGCCTCGTACAATTGCTTCCAGCACTTTGGTCTTGGCCTTGAGGTGTCACAGATCAAAGAAGCATCCATCAGTCCTGTAGCGAATTGTTATTCCCGCATCAGTCTGCGAGAGAGCAGAGAACATATCGTGACAAACGGCAGGCTGAACAGAGTAGGCGCGAGGACACAGCCCTGCTTGACACTGTTAGTTACTAGGAGGGGGTCAGAGGTGCCACTGTTTTTACTGACCCCGGCCATCATGCCATCGTGGAACAACCAATGCTGACCAGCCGTGGGGGGCAGCCTAACTTGGTAAGGATGCGCCAAAGGCCTGTGCGACTGACGGTAACAAATGCCTTTGTCAGGTCCACAAAGAGGATGTAGAGATTCTGGTTCTGTTCCTTGCACTTCTCCTGGATCTGTCTGCCAACAAAGATCATGTCCACTGTCCCTCTGTTAAATCTGAAACCACTTTGGCTCTCTGAGACAACGTCATCAAGGAGGAGAGATGTAATCCTGTTCAGTATGATACAGGCTCATTGTTACCATCAAGCAGGAGGTACAGGAGCCTAAAGACATGCACTCAGCGTTTCAGGAACAGGTTCTTCCCCTGTACCGTCAGATTTCTGAATGGACAATGAATCCATGAACACTCCCTCACTATGTTTTCCTCTTTTTTTGCACTACTTAATTTATTAATTTTTCAAATATATACTTCTTATTATATTGTAGTTTATAGTTTTTTATTATTATGTATTGCATTGTACTGCTGCCACAAAGCAACAAATTTCACGCCATATGCTGGTGATATTAAACCCGATTCTGATTCTGATTCATAACTATCTTTAGGCAGGAGGTATAGAAGCCTTAGGTCCTACAAAATGGGTACAGGAACATTTATTACCTGACAACAATCAGGCTCTTGAAGTGGCACGGATAACTTCATTCACCACAACTCTGAACTGTTTATACAAGCTGCAGACTCACTTTCAAATATTTTTTACATGTTCTCAGTACTATTTTTATTTGCATAATTTGTCTTCTTTTGCATATTGGTTGGTTGTCAGTCGTTATTTATGTATTGTCTTTTTCATAAATTCTATTGTACTTCTATATTTTCTCATAAATGCCTGTAAAGAAATGAGTCTCAAGGTAGTATACTATATGGTAACATATATTTTGATAATAAATTTTACTTTAACTTCAACTTTGATAACTGGAGCATAAGAAAGAAGTGAAAATCTTGAAAAATACAGGATGGAAGATAGCAAGAAATTAAATTATTTTTATTTCTTCAGAAGATTCATTTATAGAGAGTGCAATAAATAATATGCAAACAATAATAAACTGATCTTTGAAGGATTTGCTGATAAGAAGGCAGCTGTATGGAGATCTGTGGAGCATAAATTTTGTGTTAGAAGCATTGGGCTAAATGTCCCTTTCGTGCAGTAAATTCAAAGAAAATTGTTCTTCATTGATTGAAGATGATGGAAGGATTTCTGCTCAAGTTCAAGGACCAAAGCTAATTAGAGTCTCCATCAAATCTTTATGAACTTCGAGCTTCTTCGGCTAGGATTTCATTCACAAAGACCACGCCATACTGAATAGTCTCCAGTAGAACAAAAGATACAGGTTTCAGAATCCAATCACAGGGAAAGAGTTCAATGAAGCCAGCCTGAAATTTTAAAATGAGATACAATGCTCTCCTGTCTGACCTCCCACACTTGGGTCACTACTAACGTCAGCTCCTTTACCTGTATGTTAACTAGCACCAACCTTCATCCAATGCTTACTAACCATTATCTATGCTTAATTCCACAAAGGTTTGACAACCATTCTCAGCATAGGTTTCAAATTTCTTCATGACTTCATTCTTTCCACTAAAATGCAAATTATTATTGCTATGCCTCATTTAGAAATGAGTAAAATTTAGTTATGCTTGAGCACAGTGCTACATATTTTTTTCCCAAAATTTGGCTCTGATTAAGAAAGAAATATGTTATTTAGCTCAATAAACGTAGCAGCTTGGAAACAAAGCTGCTGCGTTAATTGAGACAAGGCTCTGCACATTGATAGGCAATTCCATGACACAAAGCCAGCTCACGGGGGGAGGAGCAGAACAGGCCCACAAAGCAGACAGCCACCAAAACCACAACTCACCTCTTTACCATTTGTCAGATACTACAAATGTTGTCAATGTTTCTGACTTTCTGATCTGCTGTAAAATTGTTAAATATGTTAAATACTAACAACGATTTAAACCGTCAAACATTAGTAACAAAATTTCTTAATAAACATGCATAATTTAAATAAGCTAAACTAACTATTATCATTGTTCCTGTCAGGTGCTCCCCTCCATGGAAATTAATAAAGAATCATTCCAGGTCCAGTGTGACATTGATTATCTCGCTGGGTTCCACATGTTGGTCTCTGGGGAACTGCTGTGACTGGTACTCTCTGCCAGACATCACAGTGTTGGCATGCAGCTGGCAAGAACTTTATGGCATCTGATCTGCATGGAAACCTCAAAGTTGGAGACAGTTATATGAGAAAGTATGAGGAATTAAGCAGTGAACTGCCTGCGTTTCTATACAATGTCCAAACTGTTGTTTGAATGAAGAAACATTAAGATACAAGTCTTTCAAACATATGCTATGCATATGGTCGCAGTATCATATGAAAGTATTTGTGGTCAACTAAAATTGATTAAACACTGAAGTACAGCATTCACATTGCCAATCTTGACTTTTCACTCTCAAAAATCAGGAGTTTTAAACACTTGGTCCTCTAATCCAAAGACTATGTTAGGAGTAACAATAAAGACGTTTCAGGAAAATTGGAGTACCAGCATCTCCCACAGTAAATCCTGGAAACAGATATCAATAAATAATGGTGCATCCAACATTTGTGTCTGGGATTTTGACCAGAATAGCAATGCAAGAGCCACTCACAGAAACTTGCAGAATCAAACTCAACCTTGTATCAAAACTACAATCTTAGAATAAAGGTGTGAAGCTACAATATTGTTTTTCTATTTTTGAAATCCTTCCATTTCCCACAATACAACCTTTTCTCATAGAAGTGATCTGGGTTCTACCCTAGCCTTGGATGCTGTTCATGTTGATTTTGTACATTCTCCCTGTGATCACGTGGGCTTCCCCTAGATGATTCAGTTTTCTTCCACATCCAAGGACATACTGTTAATTGTGCCTACTATAGGTGGGTCACAAGTGAATTGGGACAGGCAGCTGGCAGCAAGTTGATGGGAAAGCAGGGTTTTAATAGGGTTAGCATGGATGGGTGCTTGATAGTCAACATGGGGTCTAAAGGAACTGGTTCTGTGCACTACAACTAAGTTTAAACAGAGCTCACAGACATACTGTATTAGAGTAAGACAGTGGAAAATCTATGACTTTCCCCTCAAAAATTATGCCTGCACACACATCAGTGTGAACCATGATAATGCATTACCTTTATATCTGCTATAAATTTTGGTAATAATTGATTGAAGATGAATTTCTCCAGGAATGAACACAATAACAACCATTTCTAAGTTGGTTCACATCACTTCATGGATTTAAGCAGGAATGATATATCCATTTAAGTTGAAGGTGAAGAGGAATTTATTCTTAGGGCTTTGGAACTCTCTATCATAGTGAGCTGCAGAGTTTAAATCATTAAATATATTCAAGAAAATACTAAAAGAGTTTTCTTCTTTGAAAGTTCTGTTAGCAGTGAGTGTCCACGACAGTTTATGATGAAATGAACTTACAGCACAAATCAAACCAAAATGTACGGTAAAGTACTGGATTTGATTGTCATTCACACTTCCTCATACTTTGTTGCTAAGCTCAATACACAGGTAGCATTGCAACTTGCTTTAGAAGATAGAAACAAAATGAGGCAAAGTACAATGCGTGTGCACCACTGTAGAACACAATGCCACGAAGAACAGAGATGAATATTAATACAAACAATGTATTTCGAGAATCAAATCCAGTACTTTGTGAAAAATAGACCAAATGGCAAAGTTGAAATTAGAACTTACATATTTCTTGATTTACAAGAGGGTTACATTCCTGGAAAACATTGGGATAATTGAATGTTCATGAATCAAAGAAGCTGAATAAAATGCATTAAGGACTTTCTGGTGCAGAGTATTCATGTGGACTGAGAGTGACAGACTATTCATTGTAGCTGAATATATATTTATAAATCAAGGACACATACCTCTGAAGATTAAGCAACTTAAAAATAATATTTGTAAGATTGAAACATTGAAAAAATAGATTGAAAAAAAATGATTATTTTTAAGTACATTTGGGACTTGAATAATGAACCTAAAGCTAAAAAGTAAAACTGATAATATGGCACACTTGGGACTTCAATGATGCCAGACTGGCATCGTTTCAGAGCACTGGATGTTATTTATATTCCTACTGTAATATACTTTTAATTGAGTTTATTTTAGATGTTTTGCAGAATTATTTTTCCACTGTAACACAAAGTTCAAAGGGAGGCAGGAACAGGGCCCCCAGTGAGGAGGAAAGAAGAAGAGTCTGGTGAACTAGATGCTGAACCATCAAGATTTTCAAATTGCTTGACAGTTGATTATCAGACCTACTTTCAAATATGTAAGCAATCTCATGGTTTTAATAAAGCAAGCATGGCAAGTTTAAGGCAAGGTTGTGTGTTTCCACAATGATTCTTTTCCTACAACTCTTTCTCAATCTTTGCTCTTTCTACCATAGAAACCTTCATATGGTTCACTAACAATTAAAAGAAAAGTTATCACACTGCTAAATTGGAGTATCCAACAGGTCATAAACCTTACTAGCAGAGTAATGAAACCACACTGTCACGTTGCTCACTCTTCAAGTAAAGCAGTATGCAATGAAAGAAGCTGCACATTTCTATTATGTTTAAAAATGTTAAAGTTTTCAATTAGCATACATTTATTTTAGATGTTTTTACAGAATTATTTTCCCACTGTAACAAGAAGTTCAAAGAGAGTGCAGGAACAGGGCCCCCAGTGAAGAGGAAGGGAGAAAAGTTTTAAAATGTTGAAGTTTTCATTTAGCATACGTTTATGTTCAGTGTTTGCTGAAAGTGCAACACTATTTGTGTTGATATGAATTTGGTATATTTATATTATGAGCAGTATTGAACAAAATTTAATTGGAATTGGGTCCAAATACAAACATCACCGAGTAATCTTTATTTCTTGAATTTTGGGACTCAGTTCCAAAGCCATCATCTGTTAATTTCCTGATTCCTTCAAGCATGAACATTCATAATATAAATTTAGCATCTCACTAATATTTTGTACAGAATGTAGCCTGAAAATGCAGAAGATAGGTTACCAAGCTAGGCTAACATTTTCTTCTCTAGACATTCAGTTCTACTGTAGAACAATTGATACCAACTCATTTTGGGAAAAATAATGAAATGCTCCAACTTGGAGCTGGTTTTGTGGTTCTGATTCCAAATTCAACTTTCAAAAAAAAATCAAAGGATGAACAAGGACATAAGAAACCACGCAAGGTCTCAATATTTTGTCATAATGAAAAATCAAAAAGCTTAATATAGGCAGATGACTCAATTATCACTTTCAGTTTTTCTATGACCTGTTTTGTCAACTTCTTACTAACATATTTCTTATTGACAAGCTGACCCATATATATGTGAGTTTAAAGAAATACAGATTTTGAAAATCTTCAGAATTGAATTTGTTGGTCTCATCCAGAATTTATCAATCTGTCAAAATTGTCCAGTCGATCGATTGTGCAATATATAAAACACTTGTGTCTTGTAATTTCAAGCTGGGAAAATTGTCCAGTTAAAATGCTTTGCAATGATAGAGTGCTATCAATAAATACAGTGTCACTATGAAAGTTCATCAGAAAATTACTGCACATTTTGAGTCACAAATTCCAAATAGATTAATTCCAAATATTAATCAGTGTTCAATCAAAAAAATTAAACTAATTTTGCTATCATAAAGAAAGGCTTCTGCAACAAAAAGCACTCAACAGATGGAGCCAATCAACCTAAACAACAATGCAACATGCTGAAGCAGTTTATAATCTCTAAATGTCAATTGGTTGTATTTCTTTAAACCAATCTATTCTTAACACCTTTCTAGATGAATAGTCATTAAATAAATTCTTTCATTATACAAGGAAATTGCTGATGGGAATGTAATTAAATGGAGAATACCAAGGTTATTGCAGCTCTCGTCTTACACATTGATGAAAACTCTTTCATGTGGTGTTAAGGTGTCAACTTTAATAACAGGATAATTACAACATTTTACAACATCCTCTAGATATGGAGGGAAATAGTATTTTCTTCAGCTTTCACTTCTAGGAGCCAATCTTACATCATCTGAGGTCAGGCTGTAAGATTCTCTTGTAGCTTCCTTCACACTGTGACAGGAAGTCTTTTATCAAAGCAAATTTCAGGCTCATAGTGAAAAATGCAAATTAAAATTTCATTTGCTTGCATCACATGGATTGTACACACATTAGATAATGCAATATAATAGAAGACACAAAATTTACAATAGATAACAGCATTTTGTTGTATTAATTTCACAGTGCAGGCCATCAGTTAAAAATAAAAGCACAAAAAAACCTAAATTTTTTACAGGGTATTACACTATAGTACTGTGCTTAACATTTTGTAGCAATGTTTATATGATACCAGTTGGAAACATACTTAAGCAATTGCATTAGTACTCACTTTCACTATTCGAAGTGTCATTTATTCTATTCAGCCACAACCTCAAACAAACAAAATATTAATCTACAAATTGACATTTTCACATCACATTACAATACCAGCATGTTATTTCAGATCATACCGAGTTTGCTGATGGTTTCAATTGGAACTGCTGGCATTCTGCCAGTTTATTAGTCAAAGCACTGAACTTTTATGCATGAGCTGTGAAATGCAGTAGTCCAGGACTGGCTAACAGACCCAGAAATCCAATTTGGAGTCCTCGGGGGTGGGGGGTGGTGGGGGGTGGGGAGTGTGCCCTCTCTGTTTGGGATCTGCCAGCAATATACTGAAAGCATCTCAATTTCAATGGGGACTAGCTCCATGGATTAGGAAACTGACGAAAGACAAAATGGTTCTTAAAAAATAATTTTGCATTAGTTTACTGTTCATAATACATCTTGCATTGCACCTGAACCAGCATAGATAACTTCAGTCACCTCAACTTAGAACTATTTCCGCAATCAACGGACTCACTTTCATGGACTCTATAGCTCACGTTCTCCGTATTGTTTATCTACTTATTTATTCTGTTCTGTTTGCACAGTTTCGCACATTGGTTGTTTGCCGGTTTTTGTTCGTGTGTCGATTTTTATTGATTCTACTGTACTTCTCTGTTCTACTGTGAATGCATACAAAAAATGAATATCAGTATATGGTGACATATGCATACTTGACAATAAATTTGCTTTGAATTTTGAAACTTGAACTTGCTTTGTTTTATAAATTAGTTTTTTAAAAAGAAAAATAAAACTTTAAATTATTTAAGGGTATTTAATAGATCTTAAATATCTGTAAATGGGGATTGTCCCATTATTATTTTATTAAAATATCAGTGAAACATTTATGAGTGCTAACTGGATACAGTACAATTAATAAACCTGAATATGGATTTATCATTAAAGTGAAACTTAGATCCAATGCAGAAATAGATCCTTTGGCTCACTGTGCCTACTCTGATCATTAATTATCCCTTCACACTATTGATGCATTAGGCTAACTTTAATTCTCATAACACTCTTTCCTGCCCTCAGATTCTACCTCTTAACTAAATACTCAGGAGAATTTAGAGTGGCAAATTAACTTACCAAACCACACATCTTTGTATTGGGAAGAAACCAGAACACCAAGGAGAAACTTATGTAATCACAGGGAGAATTTGCAAATTCCACACATATAGTACCCAAGATCTGGATTGAACCCTGGTCTCTGGTACTGTGAAGCAGCAGCTCTATTAACTGTATCCATTACTGTTACTCCAACTAGTAAATCCAGCCATGGACTAACTTTTAATTATTGAAAATATATGTAGAAATATGCCCCAGGTGAAAAGGTTCATTTTATTATCAAGGTATGTATGCAGAATTACAACTCTGGAACGTCTTCTTGTTGTGTCTTATTCTTGTTGCTGAAGCTTGTTGTGTTAAGGTACCACATCAAATTTTGCCAATTAAAATCTCACATTCAATCTCCTTAAATCTTCCCCCATCTTAAATCTTACTAAAAGCTCACAAACATTTTTCAAAGGATCCTCTCATGAATAACTCTGGGGACGTGGACACAGCCATTTACGAGCACAATATTTCTTTAGAGTACAACAAAAACTATCCCAGGAAGAAATGTTGAACTGAGAATAATTTATGCTTAAAGTTCTGCAATATTGTACACTGTTGTTGCTAACTTTAGTTGTCAAAGTACACCAGTCTGAAATTCCAAAAGTTCAGAATCCACATATTCTATAATGGTACCCACAATCATAGGATAGTAAACATAACACCATTACTTAAGGGTTCTATACATCAATCAGTCTAATATCAGTGTGAGTGAAAACATTGGAATTTACTGTGAAGTACTTAGCAACAGAACCTTTAGAAAACTGAAAAAGGCTTAGGCAGTTTTAACACGTAAAACATCTGTAGGTTTCTGTGCAGTTAGAACTACCTGAATAAGTAAAAACAAACTAGCTGATTAAGTCATATCAGAAACAGTGCAACACACATCAAAGTTGCTGGTGAACACAGCAGGCCAGGCAGCATCTCGAGGAAGAGGTACAGTCGACGTTTCAGGCTGAGACCCTTCGTCAGGACGAAGGATCTGATGAAGGGTCTCAGCCTGAAACGTCGACTGTACCTCTTCCTAGAGATGCTGCCTGGCCTGCTGCGTTCACCAGCAACTTTGATGTGCGTTGCTTGAATTTCCAGCATCTGCAGAATTCTTGTTGTTTATATCAGAAACAGTATCAGGTTTAACATTACTGACATTTGTACCCCCTTGCTGTTGGTGGCAATGAGAAGAAGGCACGTCTTGGGTGACGTGGGTCCTGAATGATGGATGCTGCCTTTCCGAGGCATGGCCTTATGAAGGTGTTCTGGATAGTGTGGAGGCTAGTGCCCATGATGGAGCTGGTTGAGTTTACAACTCCTGCTGCTTTTTCCAGTCCTGTGCAGTGGCCCCTCCATACCAGATGGTGATGTGACCAATTAGAATGCTTTCCATACATCTGTAGAAATTTGTGAGTGTCTTTGGTTACGTACCAATTCTCCTCAAGCTTTTAATGAAATATGTCTGCCATTGTACCTTTGTAATGAAGTATAGATTAATGAATCATAGATATATCATAGTACATTTCCCTGCAAAAACATCATCCCAACTCACACCCGCAAGTTCTAGCCTTCTAGCCTCAAAATTTGTCCTTCCCCAATTAAAAATGTTGCTGTCCTCTCTGATTCTATCCTTTTCCATGATAATGCTAAAGGCCAGGGAGCGGTGGTCACTGTCCCCCAGATGCTCACCCACTGAGAGATCTGTGACCTGACCTGGTTCATTACCTAGTACTAGATCTAGTATGGCATTCCCCCTAGTTGGCCTGTCCACATACTGTGACAGGAATCCGTCCTGGACACACTTAACAAACTCTGCCCCATCTAAACCCTTGGAACTAATCAGGTGCCAATCAATATTAGGGAAGTTAAAGTCACCCATGATAACAACCCTGTTATTTTTGCACTTTTCCAAAATCTGCCTCCCAATCTGCTCCTCCGTATCTCTGCTGCTACCAGGGGGCCTATAGAATACCCCCAGTAGAGTAACTGCTCCCTTCCTGTTCCTGACTTCCACCCATACTGACTCAAAAGAGGATCCTGCTACATTACCCACCCCTTCTGTAGCTGTAATAGTATCCTTGACCAGTAATGCCACCCCTCCTCCCCTTTTTCCACCCTCTCTATCCCCTTTAAAGCACTGAAATCCAGGAATATTGAGAATCCATTCCTGCCCTGGTGCCAGCCAAGTCTCTGTAATGGCCACTACATCATAATTCCATGTGTGTATCCAAGCTCTCAGTTCATCACCTTTGTTCCTGATGCTTCATGCACTGAGGTACACACACTTCAGCCCTTCTACCTTACTGTCTTTACACCATTTATTCTGCTTCTCTTTCCTCAAAGCCTCTCTATATGTTAGATCTGGCTTTACTCCATGCACTTCTTTCACTGCTCTATCGCTCTGGGTCCCATCCCCCTTGCAAATTAGTTTAAACCCTCCCGAACCGTGCTAGCAAACCTACCTGCAAGGATGTTGCTCCCCCTCGAGTTCAGGTAAAACCCAACCAATCTGTACAGGTCCCACTTTCCCCAAAAGAGATCCAAATGATCCAAAAATCTAAAACCCTGCTCCCTGCACCAACTCCTCAGCCACGCATTCAACTGCCATCTCCTCCAATTCTTAGCATCACTGTCACGTAGCACTGGCAGCAATCCTGAGAACGTCACCCTTGAGGCCCTGTTTTTCAGCCTTCTGCATAGTTCCCGAAACTCACACGTCAGGACCTCAGTCCTCTTCCTGCCTATGTCGTTGATACCAACATGTATCATGACTTCTGGTTGCTTTCCCTCTCTTACCAGGATGTCGTGCACCCGGTCAGAGACATCCCGGACCTTGGCACCCGGGAGGCAACAAACCATGCGGGTGTCCTTCTCACGTCCACAAAATCTCCTGTCTTCTCCCCTGACTATAGAGTCTCCAATGATGACAGCTCTCCTCTTCTCCATCCCACCCTTCTGCACCACAGGGTCAGACTCAGTGCCGGAGGCCCTGCCACCGTGGCTCACACCTGGTCGGTCGTCCCCGCCAACAGTATCCAGGATGGTAAACTTATTACTCTGGGGAATGGCCACAGGGGTGCTCTGCACTACCTGTCTGCTCACCTTCGCTTTCCCCCCTCTGACTGTCACCCAACGACCTGGTTCCGACAGCCTAGGTGTGACTACCTCCCTGTAGCTCTCACCTATGACTGCCTCATTCTCCCTTATGAGTCGAAGGTCATCCAGCTGCTGTTCCAGATTCCTTACATGGTCTTCCAGATTGCCCAGCCATATGCACTTCTGGCAGATGTGACTCTGCCGAAGAGGGGCGTTCCCCCAAGACTGCCACATCTCACATGAGAGGCACATCACCGTCTCAGGAGGCATTGTAAAGACTAACTGCGAGCAAGCTCGTCCTCCGCCTCTTTTTCGTCGAAGCCTCTCAAGTCAAAGCCTCAAAGCTCCACTCCTTCACTGGCCCACTCACTCACTGGCTGCTTTCCACAGGCCGCTCCACTCCTTTACTGGCCCACTCACTCACTGGCTGCTTTCCACAGGCCGCTCCACTCCTTCACTGGCCCACTCACTCACTGGCTGCTTTCCACAGGCCGCTCCACTCCTTCACTGGCCCACTCACTCACTGGCTGCTTTCCACAGGCCGCTCCACTTGAGCTACCCCTCTATTTATCTGTTTGAGCTTTTCAAAATGCTTGGTCACCCAATCAGCTGCTTCCTGCTGAGTCTGAGCTATTCAAATCTTGATTGTCTAGTCAACGGCTTTCTGCTGATCTATTCAAATCTTGATTGCACAGACCAACTTCCAAAAGTGACAGAATCTCTCAAGTCAAAGCCTCAAAGCTCCACTCCTTCACTGGCCCACTCACTCACAGGCCGCTTTCCATGGTCTGATCAGGGACAGTCAGCATGGCTTTGTGAAGGGCAACTCGTGTCTAACAAGCCTGATAGTGTTCTTTGAGGAGGTGACCAGACATACAGAAAGTCAGAAGGCATGGGATCCAGAGAAGTTTGGCCAGGTGGATTCAGAATTGGCTTGCCTGCAGAAGGCAGAGGGTCATGGTGGAGGGAGTACATTCAGATTGGAGGATTGTGACTAGTGGTGTCCCACAAGGATCTGTTCTGAGACCTCTACCTTTGGTGATTTTTATTAACGACCTGGATGAGGGGGTAGAAGGGTGGGTTGGCAAGTTTGCAGATGACACAAAGGTTGGTGGTGTTGTAGATAGTGTAGAAGATTGTCGAAGATTGCAGAGAGACATTGATAGGATGCAGAAGTGGGCTGAGAAGTGGCAAATGGAGTTCAACCCGGAGAAGTGTGAAGTGGTACACTTTGGAAGGGCAAACTCCAAGGCAGAGTACAAAATAAATGGCAGGATACTTGGTAGTGTGGAGGAGCAGAGGGATCTGGGTGTACATGTCCACAGATCACTGAAAGTTGCCTCACAGGTAGATAGGGTAGTTAAGAAAACTTATGGGGTGTTAGATTTCTTAAGTCGAGGGATAGAATTTAAGAGTCGCAATGTAATGATGCAGCTCTATAAAACTCTGGTTCGGCCACACTTGGAGAACTGTGTCCAGTTCTGGTCGCCTCACTATAGGAAGGATGTGGAAGCATTGGAAAGGGTACAGAGGAGATTTACCAGGATGCTGCCTGGTTTAGAGATTATGCATTAGGATCAGAGATTAAGGGAACTAGGGCTTTACTCTTTGGAGAGAAGGAGGATGAGAGGAGAAATGATAGAGGTGTACAAGACATTAAGAGGAATAGATAGAATGGATAGCCAGTGCCTCTTCCCCAGGGCACCACTGCTTAATACAAGAGGACATGGCTTTAAGGTAAGGGATGGGAAGTTCAAGGGGGATATTAGAGGAAGGTTTTTCCCTCAGAGAGTGGTTGGTACGTGGAATGCACTGCCTGAGTCAGTTGTGGAGGCAGATACACTAGTGAAGATTAAGAGACTACTAGACAAGTGTATGGAGGAATTTAAGGTGGGGGGTTATTTGGGAGGCAGGGTTTGAGGGTCGGCACAACATTGTGGGTCAAAGGGCCTGTAATGTGCTGTACTATTCTGTTTTCTATATTTTATATTCTATCATGGAAACAGGCTCTTTGGCTAACTATGCTCATGCCAGTCATCAGTCACTCATTTTTTTCTAATTTCAATGTATTTAACAAAACATATTTAAGACAGAAATCAATAGCTTATTGGATATTAAGGGAATCAAGCAATGGGAGGTTAGTGCAGGAAAATGGAAAGAAATAAAAGAATCAATCATGATCTTACAGGATGGTGGAGGGGGCACGTGGGGTCAAATAGCTTACTCCTGCTTCCTAGGTAGCAAAGCAGAAATCCAAAATGCCAGTTGCCAAATCAGAGTATTTGTAGCCACAGAGATAAAATGTTCATAGAGTGATCAGTTCAGTTCATCCAGCAATGCACTTATTGCTCTCTACAACCAAAGAAAATGAAACTGGAGTAGGAAAACATGCAAAAATTCAGCTTGCCGAAGTAATATCCCAAAAATCCTCAGCTTAATTACAATGAAATCAATTGATCTTTCCATTTTGTTACGTAACCGGCAACAATGAATATCAATCGAGACAGGTTATATACCATTTGTAAAAACAACCAAACATTTATTAAACATGGATAAACAATGAAAAAAAAAATGAACAAAAACCTTAACCGGAAGTTAACAATTATGCAGCCGTTCAACAAATCATTACTCGGCACTGGTTCTTAAAAAGTTAAATGCGAAAACAGTTCTTAAAGCGGGAAAGTCAGATATAGCCCTTAAAATGGTAAATTCAAAAGTCCAAAAGATTTATACATTCAATTGGGAGAGACTTCTCTGGAGAAGGATTTCTTCATAGACACGACTTTCCTGTTGGTTCTGTCCAAAGGATTCATGATGCAGGAAATAAACAGTTTAAAACAACTGACCTTAAATTCTAGAGAGCACCTTGCATGAACTCTTTGCTCTTTTGGCAAGAGTTATCCTCGATGCAGGTCACTACTCCTTCAACGAAGACTCAATAAGGTCGATCCTTCGTTAAACTGCCGAACGATACTGACTCCTATCAATCCTTCGGGTCCTGTACTTCGATAAAGTCTTCACTCTCCCGTACTACTGCTGGAATAAGGTACATCAACACATCTATCAACAGTCCAGCACTATTGTACCTTGCAACAGAATGTAACACTCTATTTTAAAATTGAAACTGCGTCATAAAAACAAATACACAACAGAAACGGAGAAACATCAACATCCTAGCTGGAAAACTAAAAACTAAAAACTAACTGCGTCATCTGAGGTCTTCCCTTATATACCCGTGGTGCACATGTCATCACATGACCTCACATCGGCGGGAAAATTACAGCAGGTGACCTCCAAAAGACCATTGCATCATTCTCACAAAAAAAAAATCACAGATCTCCTAGAGGTATGTAACAATTTGTATAAAATAAGGCCTGGCTTTGTCAAAGGCAGGTCGTATCGTACGAGCCTGATTGATTTTTTTGAGGATGTGACTAAACACATTGATGAAGGTAGAGCCGTAGATGTAGTGTATATGGATTTTAGCAAGGCATTTGATAAGGTACCCCATGCACGGCTTATTGAGAAAGTAAGAAGGCATGGGATCCAAGGGGACATCCCTTTGTGGATCCAGAACTGGCTTGCCCACAGAAGGCAAAGAGTGGTTGTAGATGGCTCATATTCTGCATGGAGGTCGGTGACCAGCGGTGTGCCTCAGGGATCTATTCTGGGACACCTACTCTGCATGATTTTTATAAATGACCTGGAAGAGGAAGTGGAGGGATGTGTTAGTAAATTTGCTGAAGGCACAAAGGTTGGGGGTGTTGTGGATAGTGTGGAGGGTTGCTAGAGGTTACAGCGGGACATTGATAGGATGCATAACTGGACTGAGAATTTGCAGATGGAGTTCAACCCAGATAAGTGTGAGGTGGTTCATCTTGGTAGGTCAAATATGATGACATAATATAGTATTAATGGTAAAACTCTTGGCAGTGCGGAGGATCAGAGGGATCTTGGGGTCCAAGTCCCTAGGACACTCAAAGCTGCTGCACAGGTTGACTCTGTGGTTAAAAAAGCATACGGTGCATTGGCCTTCATCAACCGTAGGATTGAGTTTAGGAGTCAAGAGGTAATGTTGCAGCTATATAGGACCCTGGTCAGACCCCACTTGGGAGTATTGTGCTCAATTCTGGTCGCCTCACTACAGAAAGGATGTGGAAACCATAGAAAGGGTGCAGAGGAGATTTACAAGGATGTTGCCTGGACTGGGGAGAATGCCTTATGAGAATAGGTTGAGTGAACTTGGAGTGACAGAGGATGAGAGTGACCTGATAGAGGTGTACAAGATAATGAGAGGCATTGATCGTGTGGATAATCAGAGGCTTTTCCCCAGGGCTGAAATGGCTAGGATAAGAGGGCATAGTTTTTAGGTACTTGGTAGTAGGTACAGAGGAGATGTCAGAAGTAAGTTTTTTTACACAGAGGATGGTGAGTGCGTGGAATGGGCTGCCAGCGACGGTGGTGGAGGCGGAAATGATAGGGTCTTTTAAGAGACTCCTGGATGGGTACATGGAGCTTAGAAAAATAGAGGGCTATGGGTAAGCCTAGGTAGTTCTAAAGTAAGGACATGTTTGGCACAACTTTACGGGCCAAAGGGCCTGTATTGTGCTGTAGGTTTTCTATGTTTCTAAAATATATTTCCTTTTTTGAACATTGAGATGAGGCTCTTAAATTAGTTTCTTTAAATTATAGAGCTAGTAAGACACTTGGACAAGAGGTAGTGGGAAAAGCAATAGGAAATACAGAGCAAGAAAGAGCCCTTAGGATCACTCATCCCATGGGTTTATTGAAAGAGCAGCAAATTGAAGTACTGAAATACTTGTAAAGAAAAAACAGCAGTTCAATAAGGAAGTGTTCAAGGTCATACGTGGAAACCTGATGTCCTGTACAGTTGTTTAGCACTGCCATAACTAACGGCACTGTGATGCTGGGAAATTGACATGGTGAGGGTTCAGTGACTCTGTTCATTGCAATGGAGAGGAAAGGATGTACAGAAGGGAGGAAAGTTGCTCATACTTCATATGTTTGAATTTAGAATTGATTTACTGTACAAATTTGTCAACTTACATTTTTGTTTAGTATTAGTATTGGTTTCATTTCACCTCAATTAACAGGGCAAGAATTTTCTTTTTAAAGCACACTGATTAAGTATGCTTTAAATTAAATACTGACTAGAATTTGTACTTTTTATATTATAAATACATTTAAAAATTATTTGCATGTCAAATTTGTAATAGTTCTTGAATCATTTTAATAGTTACCATCTTTGACTGCCGGCTCAGCTGGAGAGCTTGCTTCACAAGTTGCAAAACACTTCTGTGGGATTATTGATTGGAAGGGTCTTACTGAAGTGGGTGTTGAGAGACCTGCGTAAGATTAGAATAATTTTAACAACTAGACAAGTGGCGAGTGCTTTCAGGAATTTTTTGGTGAATGAGTATCGTATCAAGTAGGTTATCCAATTTCTAAAATTAAAATTGCCTTCCAGAAAATTTAATTTCTTTTTCTTTGGAAAATTCCTATCATTTCACAAGAATTATTCTTTGTGTTATTGAGCTGTAAAATTTCTCCACAGCCTACTTACGTTAGGCTGAAGGATATTTCCTGCTTTATAGAAATACATTATCATATTATTATTATTATTATTATTTAATATAAAACACATTTGCCTGCCAAAGTGCAGTTATGTGCAACATTCTGTGTCCTGTTAGAGTCCCTGGGATGTAGATGTTTGACATTTCTTGGTGGAGTTGGCACTTATTTATTTCTCTCTAGCAAACATCATTCATAATGGTCCCAGTCACCTTACATCTCCATTCACTTACTTGCATTTCCAGTGGAGAATCAATGAACCTATAATTTTGGAAAGTCTTGTCCTCTGTGGTAGGGGTGAAATGAAACTGGTAGACCTCAGTAACTCAGTACAGATCAGACACAGATGGGGAATTTTACAAAGAGTATATCCTGTAATGAATTATGTAAACAACAAAGAATGCTTAATCAAACAACATATTTACAATATTACCCAAATATTACTGAAATATTAAATACAAAACATTCCTTCCTGCTTAGCTGTGAACTACAACTCAATATAGAATGCAACTCACCTAATATACACACACACATATACATGTTATTTATTTATTTATATATACTATATAATACAGCTACTACATAGATATCCACAGCCTAGTAAATTTTAAATCCTAGTGCCATTAAGGCCTAAAGATTTAATTACATCTTTCCTGACAAGGGGAGTCACTCTGCTTGCTAGAGAGACTTGTGACTGTGAAACAATCTCAGGTTCTGGGGCCTCATCTATGGAGGTTGTAGGAGTTGACTCCGGAACTGCAGAAAGTGGTTCTGACAAATCTAAACAACAGGAATTCTGCAGATGCTGGAAATTCAAGCAACACACATCAAAGTTGCTGGTGAACGCAGCAGGCCAGGCAGCATCTCTAGGAAGAGGTGCAGTCGACGTTTCAGGCCGAGACCCTTCGTCAGGACAAATCTAGACAATTTTCTTCTCTAACAACTGACTCAACTGGTCAACATGTTGTCTCCGCAAAATATCATTTGCAATCTTCATTGTGTAGGAGAGTGGTCCAGTTCGGTCCTTAATTTTTTCAAGCACCCACTATTGATCACCACCTCCATAGTCACTCACTAGGACTGCCTGACCGGGAGTGAAACGTCGAACCTCCTTCTGAGAGTTTGAGGGTTTGAGTAGATCCATGCATGATCACAAGGGACGACCCAGGAACACATAGCTGGTGAGTTGCGGGTTGTATTGTGCTGTTTGTGGTAGGCAAGGAGGAAATTGCAGAGCTTTTGATACAGTGTTACTGTAATGTGTTCTGCTGATGTTGCTTGCAGTGTGTTCTTTAGATCCTGGACAAATCTTTCCACAAAGCCATTTGTATCTGTGTGGTATGGTCCAGACATAATATGTTCTATTCCATTCATTTTCAGGAATGACTAAAAGTGTTCTGCCAAAAACTGTAATCCATTGTCACTGACAAAGTGTTCAGGAACACCAAGTCCTTGAGAAGAGGCTTTCCAATACATCAGCTGTGGAGACTATTGGGACACTTCTGGGCACTTTGTAGCTGTTTCCACTACTACCAAGACTCTTGTGTTCATGAATGGTCAAGCGAAATCCACATGAATCCTTAGCGAAGGCAATACAGGCTATTCCCACAGATGGAGAAGTGCTACTCTTGGCATTTTCTGGGTGTGTTGGCATCCTAAGCAGAGCATGGGCAGGTTGCTTGATCTACTGATCCATCCCAGGCCACCAGACAAATCGTCACGCCAAAGCTTTCACTTTGAACACACCTAGATGTAGCTTATCCAAGACTTTAGCTTTCAGTTTGGATGGTACAATAACTTTCAATCCCCACATAAGGCAGCACCCATCAAAGGGAGGTTTACTCCAGCACTGGTAAAAATGGGAGAACTGGGATTTCTGCTGCACTTTCCAGCCATTTTGGGTGCTATGTAGACCTGAGACATTACAGAGTCTTTTTTGGTTTCACTTTGGATCACCTCTGCCGTAATAGGGAGACTTTTGATTTGCATTAGGGAGAATACGCCCACAGGAGTGTCCTTTTTTGTAAATTTTTCAGGTATTTTCTTTTCCAAGGATAATTGGGACAATCCATCAGCATTTCCACAGTTAGTCATCCTCGTGAATTCAATCTTGTAACTGTGTCCTCCAAGAAACAAAGTCCATTTCTGCATCCCTGCTGCTGCAGTTAGTGGAACACCCTTCTGTGGGTTGAAAATGGACAACAGTGGTTGATGATTAGCAATGAGGGTAAACTCTCTCCCATATAAGTACTGGGTGAAACATTTTAAACCCCAAACTAGATTCACGGCCTCTCTGTGCGTAACTTCTCTCTGTAGCGACGATGTAAGGGCTATGGGGTGTTCACTTCCATCAATCATAACATGTGACATGACTGCACCTATACCATAAGGCAAAGCTTCACTGGACGATATGGATCATAATGTGTGAGTACAGTGTCTGATATCACCATTTGCTTCATTTGGAAAGTCACGTCACACTGCTTTGTCCATTGCTAGTTCTTCCCGATCCGTAGTAATGAGTTTAAGGGGTGGAACACAGTAGCCAGATTTGGCAGGAACCTGTTATATAATTGACAAATCCTAAAAAGAACCACAGCTGTGAAATGTCTTTTGGCCTTGGGGTATCCACGACTGCTTTTACTTTTCTCAACACACTTGTGCAATTCCTGAGCATCGATGGTGTGACTACAATAAGTGATGCTTGGTTTAAAGAGTTCCTATTTAATACGTTGTGCTCTGAGCTCATAATCTTCTAATCTTTCTAACACTGTACCGAAATTTTGAATTTTTGTTGGTCATCCTTACCATGAACATGATGTCACCCAGGTAACACTGTGTGCCTGGGCAGCCTGCCAGCATCTGGTCCACAGCTTTATGTCAGAGTGCAGGTGTTAATGCTACCACTACAAAGCTCACCACTTCTTTTGCTGTATACAGATCCACACTCACTACTACCGGAGTCTATTGTTTGATGTTCCATGTATAAACAGATAACAAAAATGCAATTTATGAGAAATTAAAATAGTATTCAAAAACCTCCTTGAAGTATTTTATTATCATTTAGGTAAAAAAATTACAATATTAATTGTTATAAAAATTAATCATTAGTTTTGCATATTAAAAAGGTCAGTGCATCTGGCATACTTGGTTACTAAGCCATAGTCTGTGAAGGTTTTTGTACTCAGTGACATTGCCTGAGGTTTGAATTACACTGCAGCAAAGCAGTATGTGTGCAACAACCAAACAAGAAAGAAAAGGGAAAATTTTATTTGTGCATATACATACAGCTCCCCTCATCTAAGTGTTTTCATTTAGATTGAACGAAGACAGTGCAAGGAATATTTTGCGTTCTTTTAGTCAACATAAAAATGAAGGTGCAATTTCAAAAAAAATATGATGGTGAGCAGATTCAATGGATAAAGTTGGCATTTTCAAACAAAAACACAAGAGATTCCGCAGATGCTACAAATGCATTTCTTCCTCCCTCCTCCATCCATCTGGCTTTACCTACCACCTTCTAGCTTGTACTCCTTTCCTTCCCCCACCTCCATATTCTGACTTCCTCCCCATTTCTTTCCTGTCTCAATGAAAGGTCTCAGTCCAAAACATTGAATTGCTTATTCATTTCCATAGACGCTCCCTAACCAAATGAGTTTCTCCAGCATTCTGTGTGTGTTTTCAAACAAAATACAGCTTTGTCTCGACTCAGACTGATCTGATTGTCCTCAGAAGGGCAGCTTGAGAGCTGAAACTATACATCCTAGACATAAGATTGTTTCATAGCACAAAGCATTTTCCAGATGTTTGCTGCCCAGATCCTAACACACACTAATTCCCACTTACCTTTTATCCTTGTACCTCCAGACATCAACTTAACTTAAAAATCCTCAATTTAAAACCTTGCTGCTCCTAATTTCTATAAAATCCCAATCCTAAAATTTTAACCTCTTACATAATGCTTTTTATCTCTCGCTCATTATATGTGTTTTAAGACCTAAACCTTCCCACTTTATTTGTCTCCACCACTCTTACCTTTAAGACACTCTTAAAATCCAATTTTGATCAAGATTTAATTTAACATTCCCAATAATTGCACAGTGTTAATTTTCTCTCAGAGTATACATGTGTCATAGAGCCATACAGCAGGATAATTGTCTCTTCAATCCAAATGTTCCATGTCAACCAAGACACCTACTTAAGTCACTCCCATTTGTCTGTGAAGCAACCTTAGTACTCTTAATAGGGCAGAAGTGTGATATGAATGGAAATTATATCTGAATAACTTTCTTCAAGCATCACAGGATAACTATATCCTGATTCTATTGCAATTGTTCAAGTTTCTGGTGACATGAAATGCAGCATCATTGTGTTTTATTTTGCAGTGTTAATTCTCTGAAGGACTAAATTGCCAGCCAAAATTGGCAAGCACGTTTAGGCCAGGAGCTTAAAGAATATTTACTACAAGCTATTTAGGCCGAGCTAATCTTTCAAAAGAGGACTTTTATTTTACAAAATATCCTGACTACTCCACGATGGATGAACTAATTCTGTATACTGATGAAAACAGGAGAAATTTGAATATCAATGTCAAAAACTGGTGCCTGAAGGATCAGAGGCAGAGACATTAATCATTTAAGCAAATTAAATAATGAAGAGTAATTAAACAATTCATACTGCATCTCTGAAATATACTTCACTGATTACTTTATAATATAATTTATAATTCTTTATATAAAAAAGGGTTGCTGCATAGGTAATCTTATTGATTACAACAAATATTACTTTTGACATGCCAGGAGATGTGATCTGAATTCATTTCCACTGACCTTGAAATCAATGCCATGCAGAAAGGAAAGATGGGATTGAAATGATGAATTAAGGAGTAAAATAAGCAAGATGGAAAGTGATTATCCGTTGTTCATCCAGTTTAGAATCATGCCTTTCACCTGTGATCATGGAATCTAGATGCTGCTTTGGTGTCTGTGATAAAAGCTGGGTCTTATTTTTAGCCACTGGTCATGATAATGATTTAATGGCTTTAGAAATTCAAACTTTTGTTATAATGTGCAGTTCTCATGCTTTTTAATTTTGCATACTTACTGTTTAATTTTTGTGTTTAAAGCATTTACTAATGTTGTCATAATCCATCAATTTTGGTTGCCATAATCCATCAATTCTGAATTGCATGAAGAACATTGAAGTTTATTGTCCTTTTAAAGCACATACATACAATCAGTGGACAGACATACTGTGATTCCCTTTCCAATAGTGCTTTCAGTACTAAAACACTTTGCAGTAATTCAGCACAAAGGCACATGATTGGTACAGGCTGAGTGGCCTTGCTAATGACAGCCACATCCAGAGAATGAAAGCAAAACTTAAATATTCATTGCTGTGGTTTCTGTATCAGGCCTTTGTCAACTTAAGGTTCAGAAAAACCTGATTTACAAACCACAGCAATGATTTAACATAGGAAAAAATCCCAAAATAAACCACAAGCAAAATCAAACTTGTTCAGTAAATAATATTAGGGGGAATAAATAAAAAAATGTGGCCAGGAGAGGTTTGTCTTTAAAAGTTATGCTGTATAGGTGGGAGAAGGGTTTGGGTGCTAGCAGTGGGATGGGTTATTCTGGATGAGGAGACAGAAGCAAAGATGAAAACACAATAGTTAATGTGGAGGGCTGGGGGGGAGTGAGGTTGCAGGTGCACAGTGGACATGAGTGTACAGAGAATGGAAGGATATGGACAAAGTGCAGGCAGAAGGGATCAGTCAGATAATCTATCGTTGTAGTGTTACATACCTCATGGGTATCTTGTGACTGTCTTATGACCATGATGTAATTGAGTATCTTGTGAGCATGATGTAATGGTCTTGTGATGGTGGGGTGATGTAATTTTCCCGCCAGTGTGAGGTCTCCTGATGACATGTTCTCAACAGATATATAACGGAAACCCCTGTTGTTACACAGTTTAGTTCATTGTTTAATATGCCAGTTACTCCATTATGCTGTGTATTCGTCTCATGGTGCAGTTTCATTTTAAAGTGAAGTTTTACTTTCTGTTGTAAGTCTCGTATTGGAGAGTGAAGACGTTAATAAAGTACGGGATCCTGAAGGATTGAGTAAAGTTGGTGTCATTCGGCGGTTTAATACAGGGGATCGACCTTATTGAATCTTCGTTCAGAAATAGTGACCTGCATCTGAGATAACCCCTCTAAGATCAGGAAGGTTTTTGCAGTTTTCACACTCCAGGAAAAGGTCAGTTCTTTTAAGCCGTTTTATTTCCTTCATTGTGAATCCTTTGGAGAATCCACAGTAATGTCACGTCTTCGAAGAAATCCGTTTCCAGAGAAGTCTCTCCTTGTTAGCTGTGTAAATCATTTGGACTTTCGAATTTACCATTTTAAAACTGTGTTCGAATTTACCACTTTAAGACTGTTTTCAAATTTACTACTTTAAGAACTGTTCCAGATTTGCCGTATAGCAGTTAACTTCTGGTTAAGTTAGTCATTTGAATACTTTTTGCTATTGTTGAGCAGAGGTTAATAAACGTTTATGTTTATTTATAAAACTTAACTCAATTCGATATTCATTGTTGCTGGTCACGTGACAGTAGACTCATTATTTCAACACACCATCATGAGATGAAGGGCTTGATACTGTTCTATGTTCTCAAACTTTCTTGACACTGCGTCCATGTTGACTAAAACCCTACTTAAATAAGGAGACCAAATGTGCAACATGTCCATAGTCCTACAGACTGTAATAAGACTTGCTTATTTTTTCAATAAAAGACCATTCCATCTTGACATGTTCTTCTCTATATTTTAGTTGTCAAGTGCAGTGTTCAACTTTGGTTTAATGAAACGTGCGGAAGATCATGTAGGAGGAAGCAGCCAAACTTACCTAGAGGTGTGATATCAATCTGGTAAAATTGGAACACAGGACCTCGGATGTGCTGAACAGTAGAAGTGCCATGCAAAAGGCAGAACTAAGCAATAGCTGAGCTAAGCTAACAACCAACAGATCAGAAAAAAATCTCTGCCATCCAACCACAACCAGTCCTAAATGCTGATAGACATTCACAGTTAACAGGAGGAGGAGACTCCAAGAATATTCCCTTCCTTTATATCAAAGTTCAAAGTTCAGAGCAAATTTATTACCAAAGTACATATATATCACTGCATACAGACCTAAGATCCATTTTCATACGGGCAAACACAGTAAATATGAGAAACAGAAAAGAATCAATGAAAGTCTGCACCCAACAGGATGGACAAACAACCAATGTGCAAAAGCAAGCAACAAACTGTGCAATAATCAAAAGAAAGGGGAAAAAGAGAAATAATAATAAATAAACAATAAATATTGAAAACATGAGATAAAGAGTCCAAAGATTGAGGGGGCAGTTCAGTGATGGGGCGAGTGAAGTTGAGTAAAGTCATCACCTTTGGTTCCAGAGCTTGAAGTGGACATAAGAGGCTAGACTGAAGTGTTTGTGATCATGTTCAGTCAGAAGTGCCAAGTAGGTGATCAAATTTAGTTTCTTCCTAACATTCCCACTATCGTAGAGGTTAACTCCTAGTTAATTTGGTTCACTGCAAATATCATTAATAAACTGCTGAAAGCACAGGACACGGAAAAGGCTACAGGACCCTTTAAAATATCCTCGAGGTAGTACTGAAGATCTGCATTTGAGAATTAGCTGTGTTCCAGTACTATTACAACAGTGACAATTAACTAACAAGGTGGAAAATTTCTCAAAAAGTCAGACAAATGCAATCTATCATATTCTTGTTTGATTAGGCCACCCTCAATCATCAGTAAAGTGATGGAGAATTGCATGGTTGGTGCTATTAAAAACCATGTGCTCAGCAGGAACCTATTCACCATGGTCCAGTTTGGATTTCCTGGTCCAAGCATGGACCAAAGAGCTGAATTCCAGAGGTGAGGGGAAAGTGTCTGCCCTTTACATCAGTGCATGACATGATCAATACAGCATTATGGTGCCCTCATGAAAGTCACTAGGGATAAAGACGGGATCACACAAAATTTAGAATTACATCTTGCACAAAGTAAGATCATAAGGATATACAAACGTAGGATCATAACAAATGGGGAGGAATTGAAACAGGTAACTCTGGAACCTGCTTGACCATCCAATATGATTATGGCTGCTGCATTTCATTATCACTTTCAACATCACTTGCTTCCTGTTCCCCTCCCCCTTCCCCATACCCTCTGACTTCTTTCTTGTTTATATATCTGTCATTTTTTTTATCTTGTTTTATCAGTGTCTCCTCCTCCACTGTGTTCTAGGGTAGAGGCTTCCAGAGAAGAAAAGATCAAAACATCAATTGGGTATATTATTACTCCTTGATTTTTCTCTCTGGGGAAAGTAAATTCAGATGCCACACTTCCAACCCTAATTATTCCCCGGCTTTCAATTGTTTTGCCTACCACATTTACCTGTCTACAACCTTTTTCAAACTTAATGTCCCCCTCACAATTACTTTCCTACCCATCTTTGTATCATAAGATGAATGCAATGCAAGGTGATAAGTCCCTCATGTCACTCATTTGCACATAGATAACTGGCTAATTCAAGCCAGTTTCCCATATTTGGATGAAGCTTTACATTTGGTCTAATATTGGCACATGCTAAAGATCTCATAACAATTGATCATTGAATGCCGAAGAAACACTCCTGTATGTGATTGGCAATGATATGTATTAGATGCAGCAAGGCCTGCCCAGTTTATTCACTCAAACTAAACTTGGCAAAGCACAAATCATGGAGCAATACAGCATTGGTACATTTCTATCTGTTCACCCCTTATTCTCCTCCATCCCAAGGTATAAGGACCTAGCTTGCTCAACTTCTCCTTGTAACCTAGGCTCTTTCATCCTCGAAACATTCTCTTAATTCTTTTCTCTACCCAGTTTAACCATGTCTTTTCTGAAACATCTGACTAAAACTACACAGTACTTCCAGTTTAGCCTCTCCAATGACTCATAGAACTACAACATACAATATCTGAACTCCAAAATTCATTGAGCCAACTGATAAAGGGCAGTGTACTAAACATCTTTCTTTCACCACTTTGCCTCTGTGGGATGCTGCTTTCACTGCACTATGCAGTTGTTACACTTCCTCGTGCAGCACCATTCATTGTATAAGTCCCACACTGGTTTGACTTTCCAAAATACATCACTTCACACTTATCTACATTGAAATCCATTTGTCACTCCTTGGCCCACTTCCCTAAATGATCAAGAGCCCTTGTAATTCACAATAACCTTTGTCACCATCAATAAAAGCTCCAAATTTTATGTCATGTGCAAACTTACTGATCAATCCAAATCATTTATATAAATAATGAATAACAAGGGTCTCAACATCAAACCCAGCGGCACCTATTAGTCACTGCCCTCCATTCTGAGAAATGACCTTCAACATTGCCCTCTCTTTCCTACCTCTGAGCCAATTTGGAATCCACCTAATGAACACTCCCAGGATTTCACGCTTCTTAACCTTCTAGACCAGCCTACCTTATAGGATCTCGTTAAAGGCCTTACTAAAGACAAATGGACACTCATTCATTACCCTACCCTCGGAATTCCCTCCAATAACTTTTCTACTGTGGATGTCAGGTTGACTGGCCTGTAGCTCCCTGGCTTATCTTTGCTACCCTATTTGAATAGTAGAACTACATTAACAACCTGCCAGTCTTTGTGACCTTCACCAGTGGCTAATGATGCAGTTAATATCCCCACAATGGTCTGTGCTATTTCCTCTCTAGCCTCTCGCAAAATCTGAGGACGCTCTCCATCACAGCCTGAGGATTTATCCATTTTAATGCACTGTCAGGCTGCAAATACCATCTCTCTATTATTCTGAAAGATCTCCAAACCATATCCAATTGGTTTCCTTATCTGGAACCATGATTTTCTCCTCAGTAAATACCAAGGAAAAATATTCATTAGAATTTTAGAATTTCTACTAATCTTCAGTGCCTCAAGACATAGGTGGCCCTGCTGATTTCTACAGGCCAGGCCTGCTGCGTTCACCAGCAACTTTGATGTGTGTTGCTTGAATTTCCAGCATCTGCAGAATTCCTGTTGTTCCCTGCTGATTTCTGATGGGATTTACCCTCTTCCTAGCCTCCCTGTTATTCTTAATATAGGATTTTCCTTCATCTTACCTACTAGATCCATCTTATACTCTGCCTTTGCCTTCTTGGTTTCCCTCTTAGGAGATTTTAATCTTTTTATAGGCATCAGGGGATTCACTTGATCACGACCTTCTAAACCCAATGTATGTTTCCTTACTTTCTTGACCGGATCTTCACTATCACTCCTCAGCCAAGGTTTCTTAAACTTACCCCAACAGATATATGTTCCTCCTGGACACTTGCTATCACACTCTTAAAAGCAACCTCCTCCCCACCCCACTTGCCACTTATTCCTTTCATTTCAAATGGGCTCAGCCCATCAATCCCTGCTAGACCCTGTTTAATTCCCCTAAAATTAACCCTGCTCCAGTTCCTAACCTATGGGCTTGTCCTTTCCTTTTCTACCACTATCTTAAAACCACTAGAATTATGTTCACTAGAGCCTGACTGTCATGTCAGTTACTTGCCCCACCTTATTCCATAACAGGAGGTCAAGTATTCCATCCTACTGAATAGAGCCCTCTGTATATTGACTCGGAAACTTTCCTGGATGCATTTCACTCCAAATTGTTGATGAAAATTGTCTTTACTGTAAGCAAGTAAAGAAATAATATTATTTGTAGCTTTAAATAGATGAATAATATTTTGCAAGTATATGTCACTGCTTTGAATTTGCATTTCATATTTTCTTTCAGAGAGCAGAGCAAATCGAAATTCTTTATAGTTGTTATGTAATGGCCTGAAAGGGAAAGGGGAGCACCGGGGATATGGTCTGGAAACCAAAGGGGCGGTAGCCCAAAAAGTCTTGGGAACTACTGGATTACATTGACAAAACCTACATTCATTGTTTTTGGAAGATTATGACCAGATCTCACTAAAGGTTTGACAGAGCTCGACAGACTGAGTAGGAAGAAGATGTTTTTCCTGACCTAGGGGTTATAATCCTAAAGGTAGACAGCACAGAAAAGGTTATTTGGCCGACAATGTCCATGCTGACCATCAAATAGCCAACTGTACTAATTCCATTTACTTGCACTTGGTCCATAGCCTTCTATGCCTTGATGATTCAAGTGCTCATCCAGATATATATTTAACTATGTGAGAGTACCTGTTTTCACCACCTTCTTGGGTGTTGTGGATCAGGCTCCACTTTCTGAGTGTGAAGATAAAAAATCCTCAGATCCCGTCTAACCTTATTACTTACTCTAAGTAATTGCACTCCCCCTCCCACTCCAGTTTTAGATGTATTTGTTATGGGACAAACTTTCTCACTAACCAGCCTATCCTTGACCCTCATAGTTCTGTACAACTCTTTGAGGGCCCTCCTCAGCTAACTCCACTAAAAGGAAAGCAAAGCATCCAATTCAAACTCTCCTCATACCTGAAACCAGTCATTATATGGATTAATCCCCTGTGCACCATCTCAAGTGTAAACATTTCATTCCTCTAGTGACCAGAATAGCACACATAGAATGCTGCCCTCTTTTTATGATGTTGTACCATGATCTTTATAGAACATAGAACATAGAAATCTACAGCATATTATAGGCCATTCGGCCCACAATGTTGTGCCAACCATGTAGCCTACTCTAGAAACAGCGTAGAATTTCCCTACAACATAGTCATCCATTTCTCTAAGCTCTGTGTACCTATCTAGAACTCTCTTAAAAGGCCCTATTGTATCCGCTTCTACCACTGTCACTGGCAGTGCATTCCATGCACCCACCACTCTCTGTGAAAATTTTACACGTGACATCCCATGGTACACATTTCCAAGCACCTTAAAACTATGCCCCCTTGTGTTAGCCATTTCAGCTCTGGGAAAAAGCCTCTGGCTATCTACACGATCAATGCCTGTCATCACCTTACTCATCTCTATCAGGTCACCTCTCATCCTCCGTCGCTCCGAGAAGAAAAGGCCAAGTGCACTCAACCTATTCTCATAAGGTATGCTCACCAATCCAGACAACATCTTTGTAAATCTCCTCTGCACTCTCTCTATAATATCCACATCCTTCCTGTGGTGAGGTGACCAGAGCTGAACACAGTACACAGAAAGGTGGAGGTGTTGGGGGGTGGGGGTGACATATGTATCACCAAGGAGGGGGTCTCTCCAAACCCACAGCACATTAAGGTGGATAAATCCCCAGGGCTGGACAGTACACACTCTCGGTCTTTGTAGCTGATGAGAGACGACGGTGTGGACGGAGCTATCAGTTTCATTTTTTCCCGCTGCTGATGTTATATGCTTATATTCTATACAAGGGCCACAGTCTCAGGATGCGGAGTAAGACCCTGAGGATTATGATGAGAAGACACTCTGAGAGTGATGAACATACAAAATTCTTTACTACAGATGTTGTGGAGACCAATGCGGAATATATTTATGAATGAGGTGGATAGATTGCTAGATACGAAAGGGATAAAGTACATAGGGAGAATGGAGAATATTGTGTTAGGATAGAGGTTCAACCCTGATTCTATTGAATGGCTTACCAGGTTGAATAGCTCCTCCTGCACCTGTTTTTCCAGAATCCATAAAATAAAATATGCCTTTCAAGTCCGTTCTAAGACTTTTCAATACACTTTATAGCTTTTGAAATACTTATGAGATGTTGTCAGAGACATAAGCTAGGAACATGGCAACTAATATGGACAAAACAAGCTCCTATAAACACCATCGTAAGAATGATCAGATGACATTTGGTGGGATATAAATGTTGGCCAGAACATCAACAAAACTTGTGCTCATTAAAGATCACTGAAAGAAAGTAAACAACAACTTGGTTTAATGTTGTATCGTGAAGAATATTCAACTTTGTTAATCCTGCCCTTTTTATTCTGTTTCCCTTTCTCCATCTGCCAAGATTCCACTCTTGAAAGTTGTATCTCAAATTCCTGTTACAATTGTTCGACCTAAACACAGCAATTACTTTTCAGACTAGATTTTGAATTTGTAAGTGAATGAGCAGTGTTGTTGGCCGATGGGAAAATTAGGGAAGTGTTGGTAGGTGTGTGTCGGAGAATAGGTTGCAATGAACTAAGTGGGGAAATGGAATTGATAGGATTGCTCTGAAAGGAGAAGTAAACTGAAATGTGAAGGATCACATTTTATGTGTAAGGGTTTCTTCTTTCATGCTAGTTACTAAGGATAATAACGAAATGGCTTCTCTGTAGTGTATAATGAAATGGCTTCTCTGTAATGTTAACTGATGAGGTAACTGATCAGATCTGCAGCTGGATCTTCAACTTCCTCACCGACAGGACCCAGGCTGTAAAAATAGGGGACAAGCTCTCCTCTACCATCACTCTGAGCACCGGTGCCCCACAAGGCTGTGTACTCAGCCCCCTGCTGTACTCACTGTACACCCATGATTGTGTAGTCAAGTTTCCATTGAACGCAATATATAAGTTTGCTGATGACACCAGAATTGTGGGCCATATCTCGGGTAATGATGAGTTTGAGTACAGAGAGGAAATTAAGAACCTGGTGGCATGGTGCGAGGACAATAACCTATCTCTCAACGTCAGCAAGACGAAGGAATTGGTTGTTGACTTCAGAAGGAGTAGCAGACCGCACAAATCCATTTACATTGGTGGTGCGCAAGTGGAACAGGTCAAAAGCTTTAAGTTCCTCGGGGTCAATATCACAAATGACCTGACTTGGTCCAGCCAAGCAGAGTCCACTGCCAAGAAGGCCCACCAGCACCTTTACTTTCTGAAAAATCGAAAGAAATTTGGCCTGACCCCTGAAACCCTCACTAATGTTTATAGATGCACTGTAGAAAGCATTAGAACATAGAACATAGAATAGTACAGCACAGTACAGTCCCTTTGGCCCACAATGTTGTGCCGACCCTCAAACCCTGCCTCCCATATAAGCCCCCAACTTAAATTCCTCCGTATACCTGTCCAGTAGTCTCTTAAACTTCACTAGTGTATCTGCCTCCACCACTGACTCAGGCAGTGCATTCCACGCACCAACCACTCTCTGAGTAAAAAACCTTCCTCTAATATCCCCCTTGAACTTCCCACCCATTACCTTAAAGCCATGTCCTCTTGTATTGAGTAGTGGTGCCCTGGGGAAGAGGCGCTGGCTATCCACTCTATTTATTCCTCTTAATATCTTGTACACCTCTATCATGTCTCCTCTCACCCTCCTTCTCTCCAAAGAGTAAAGCCCCAGCTCCCTTAATCTCTGATCATAATTCATACTCTCTAAACCAGGCAGCATCCTGGTAAATCTCCTCTGTACCTTTTCCAATGCTTCCACATCCTTCCTATAGTGAGGTGACCGGAACTGGACACAGTTCTCCAAGTGTGGCCGAACCAGAGTTTTATAGAGTTGCATCATTACATTGCGACTCTTAAACTCTATCCCTCGACTTATGAAAGCTAACACCCCATAAGCTTTCTTAACTACCCTATCCACCTGTGAGGCAACTTTCAGTGATCTGTGGACATGTACTCCTAGAATCCTCTGCCCCTCCACACTACCAGGTATCCTGCCATTTACTTTGTACTCTGCCTTGGAGTTTGTCCTTCCAAAGTGTACCACGTCACTCTTCTCCGGGTTGAACTCCATCTGCCACTTCTCAGCCCACTTCTGCACCCTATCAATGTCTCTCTGCAATCTTTGACAATCCTCTACACTACCTACAACACCACCAACCTTTGTCGTCTGCAAACTTGCCAACCCACCCTTCTACCCCCACATCCAGGTCGTTAATAAAAATCATGAAAAGTAGAGGTCTCAGAACAGATCCTTGTGGGACACCACTAGTCACAATCCTCCAATCTGAATGTACTCCCTCCACCATGACCCTCTGCCTTCTGCAGGCAAGCCAATTCTAAATCCACCTGGCCAAACTTCCCTGAATCCCATGCCTTCTTCTAGGGTGCATCACAACCTGGTATAGAAGTTGTCCTGTCCAAGACCGGAAGATTGTGAACACAGCCCAGCACATCACACAAACCAATCTTCCGTCCTTGGAATCATTTTACACCACACGCTGTCGGAACAGTGCTGCCAGGACACGGCCTACCCAGCCAACACACTTTTCGTCCCTCTTCCCTCCGGGAGAAGGCTCAGGAGCTTGAAGACTCGTACGGCCAGATTTGGGAACAGCTTCTTTGCAACTTTGATAAGGCTGCTGAACAGATCCTGTCCCGGATTTGGGCCGTACCCTCCAAATATCCGGACCAGCCTTTCAGTTTTTTGCACTACCTTACTTTCCCTTTTCTATTTTCTATTTATGGTTTATAATTTAAAGTTTTACTGTTTACTATCGATTTGTACTCCAGGGAGTGCAAAGCACAGAATCAAATATCGCTGTGATGATTGTACGCTCTAGTATCAATTGTCTGGCGACAATAAAGTAAAGTACGTGAAGTATGCAAGTATTGTTCTCTGTAGCAGCGTGTTTGGGTTATAATTAGTGATAACGGGATTTGTATTCATTTGCTAACCAATTGGGACAGATGTTATTCTTTCTGTCTGTGTGAAAGCTGTTAGTTTGCACGGGCTTAGCAGAGAAGGCGCAAAGAGGATGAAGAGTGGAGATGTGGCTTGAGGAGACGGTTGCCGGACCCGCTGGGTCTGGGCTCAGAGTGGGAGCCCAGAGGTCGACGACAAGCGGAGGAGGATAAGCGAAAGGGAATCCGTGAGCTCCAACGTTTGTGTACTGGACATATTTATGAGATAATTGGCACGTTTTATTTGTTTTCCTTTTCTTTTGTTTCTCTACTAACCCCATTCTTAAATATAAAATCTTAATCGTTTAACCGCACATTGTGGACTGAATATTATTTCGGGGTACTGATGTTACACAGGAGATACAACACGCAGCATCCACCCAAACAAGAATGCTAAAGTTTGGCTGGGTAGGGGGCGCCACCCCCGAGATCATGCCGCTAGGCAAACGAAGTATTACATATGTTATGAAGAAGCCTGGAAAATACAAAAGTCTTTTATTAGTGATGTTACAGGGAATTTCAAACTGGACTGTAGAATTTACTGGTGCATGTCTTCAATCTCTCCACTGCTGTGCTGAATTAAACAAGGTGACTGTAGCGCTCCTTCAATAACTCCAAAAGACTGAGGTTGGGTAAAATACTGAAAGGTTTTTATTTGCAGTACAATACGACCTCCATGGTGATCGTCTGCCACCGGCCTGAGGGGGAGGGGCAAGGCGAACACCTTTATACAGGACTCTGTGGGAGGAGCCACAGGGGCAGTCAGCAGAGGGGCGTTTCCAGACAATTAACCCAGTTACAACATATATGTGGTTTACCACATTCACCCCTCCTTTTTTTAAAAAAGAGTCCTGCGGGGTGAAGTGACTGACAATATTTATAACAAGTATATTTACAGGTCAAGTCTATCAGGTGGACGAGTCCGTTGCTGTGATGTACGTAGCACCGGCGGTGATTGCATCAGCGATGGCGGTTGTGCTGGCTCCAGCTTGACTTGAGATGCCAGCACGTTAGGCGCTGTTAATCCCTCGTGCGTGTGTGTCGCACCCGGTATGGGAGTGTTGTGTGATGTTTGTGTAGGGTTTGGAGTGCGCGGTATCTCGTGAGTACATACATCGGTGGGTACGGGGTCAATAGTCACCACGGAGTGTTCAGGGTAGGGGCCCGGTGCTCCTGCAGGCGCCAGGTCGCGGATGGAGACCGTGTCCTTCCGCCCATCAGGTAAAATCACATAGGCAGACTGGGGGTTCGCATGAAGTAAGTGAACCCTCTCGACCATCAGGGAGTATTTATTGCTCCTCGCATGTTTCCAAAGCAGCACTGGCTCCTGGGACATCAGCCAAGTTGGTAGGGTGGTTCCAGTGGTCGACTTTCTGGGAAATGAAAAGAGTCGCTCATGAGGGGTGGCATTGGTGGTTGTGCATAACAGGGAGCAGATGGAGTGGAGTGCCTCGGGAAGGACCTCCTGCCAGCGGAAGTCCAGCAGTCCCTTTGACCTGAGGGCTAAGAGTGTGGCTTTCCACACTGTGCCATTCTCCTTCTCTACCTGTCCATTCCCCTGGGGATTATAGCTCGTAGTCCTACTGGTTGCAATTCCCCTAGCCAGTAGATATTGGCGCAGCTTGTCACTCATAAACGAGGACCCTCTGTCACCGTGGATGTAGCATGGGTATCCGAACAGAGTGAAGAGCTTGCGCAGGGCTTTTGTAACTGATGTGGTAGTGGTGTCGGGGCAGGGGATGGCGAAGGGGAACCGCGAGTACTCGTCAATAACGTTAAGAAAGTACACATTGCGGTCGGCGGAGGGAAGGGGGCCCTTAAAGTCAACACTCAGTCGCTCAAAGGGGCGGGTGGCCTTGATGAGTTGTGCCTTTTCGGGTCGGTAGAAGTGCGGTTTGCACTCTGCACAGACTTGGCAGTCCCTGGTCATCATCCTGATCTCCTCAGGGGAGTAAGGCAGGTTCCGGGCTTTCACGAAGTGGAAAAGCCGGGTGACCCCCGGGTGGCAAAGATCTACATGTAGGGTGTATAGCCGGTCGATCTGCGCGCTGGCGCACATTCCCCGGGATAGGGCATCGGAGGGCTCGTTGAGCTTCCCAGCCCTGTACATGATATCATAGTTGTAGGAGGAGAGTTCGATTCTCCACCTCAGAATTTTATCATTTTTGATTTTGCCTCGCCGTTGGTTATTAAACATGAATGTGGCTGAGCGCTGGTCAGTTAGCAGGATGATCCTTTTGTCGGTGAGATAGTGCCTCCAGTGCCTAATAGCTTCCACTATGGCCTGGGCCTCTTTCTCCACCGCGGAGTGCCAAATTTCAGGACCTCAAAGGGTACGGGAGAAGAACGCCACTGGTCTTCCCGCCTGGTTGAGGGTAGCAGCCAATGCAAAGTCGGAGGCGTCACTCTCTACTTGGAAGGGAATGGCCTCATCCACCGCATGCATTGCTGCTTTGGCAATGTCCCCTTTTAGGCGGCTGAAGGCCGCACGGGCCTCAGCAGAGAGGGGGAATGTGATGGACTTGACCGGAGGCAGGCTTTGTTTGCATAGTTAGAGACCCATTGGGTGTAATGTGAAAAGAAGCCCAGGCACCTTTTGAGGGCTCTGAGGGTGTTGGGAAGAGGGAGTTCCAACAGGGGGCACATATGGTCGGGGTCAGGGCCAATGACTCCATTCTCCACGACACACCCAAGGACAGCAAGTCGGGTGGTCCCAAATACACGCTTGTCCTTGTTATAGGTGAGTTTGAAAGATTTGGCCGCTTGGAGAAATTTTTGGAGGTTGTTGTCGTGATCCTGCTGGTCGTGACCGCACATGGTGATGTTATCCAGTTATGGGAACGTGGCCTTCAGTTGGCACTGGTCCACCATCCGGTCCATTGCCCTCTGGAAGACAGATACACCATTCGTAACACCGAAGGGGACGCGCAGGAATTGATAAAGCCTGCCGTCCGCCTCGAAGGCAGTGTAACGGCGGTCCTCCCGGTGGATGGGGAGGATGGTAAGCAGATTTTAGGTCTATGGTCTAGTACACCTTGTACTGTGCTATCTGATTGACCATATCTGCGATGCGGGGTAGAGGGTACGTGTCGAGCTGCGTGAACCTATTGATGGTCTGGCTATAGTCCACGACCATCCTGTTCTTCTCCCCGTTCCGAACAACCACCACCTGCGCCCTCCAAGGACTTGTGCTTGCCTCAATGACCCCCTCCCTGAGCAGCCGCTGCACCTCCGACTTAATGAAAGCTCTGTCCCCCGCACTGTACCTCCTGCTTTTAGTTGTCATAGGTTTACAGTTGGGGGTCAGGTTGGTGAACAGCGGTGGGGGAGGGATCCTGAGGGTGGAGAGGCCGCAAGTGGTGTCGGTAGTGTGGCAGTTGGCATGATGCTGGGTGGGATGTGCGGGTCGGTGTGTGTGTGTGTGGTCAGTAGCGGGGTATGCGACGTATCCCTACAAAACTGGGGATTTATGACAGTAATTGGTGGGAGGGGCCCATCATACTTCATTGTCACGCTTTTCAGGTGGCTCTGGAAGTCCAACTCCAACAGCACAGGGGCACACAGTTGAGGCATGACCAGTAACGTAAAGTCTCGATATTCTGTGCCCTGCACCACTAGTGTCGCTACACAACCCCCCCCCCCGGATGTCTGTTGTATGCGACCCGGAAGCCATGGTGACCCTCTGACCTACCGGCCGTATCATGAGTCTGCAATCCTGCACCGTGGCCGGGCGGATAAAACTCTCCGTGCTGCCTGTGTCAAACAGGCAGCTTGTCCTGTGCCCCTCCACCAGGATGTCCATCATTGGCCTTGCGAGCTGGTGGGGAGCGCATTGGTTGAGGGTCACGGAGGCCAGGATTGAGTCGCTGTCTTAGTCCGGCGCAGTGGCGTGCTCCGTGAGTACCCGTTGGTCGTAGGCAGTGGGAGAGGGTGCTGACAAAGATGGCCGCCCCCATGTCTCGCACGTGGTGGCAGCATGCAAGGAAGATGGCGGCAGGCAAGATGGCGACCCTCACGTCTCGCACGTGGCGCTGCTCGATCCCGCTCACGATTTGGATTTGCAGACGTTGGCGAAGGTGCCCTTCTTTCCGCAGTTGGAGCAGGTAGCTTGTCGGGCCGCGCAGAGTTTCCAGGGGTGCTTCTCCAGTCTGCAGAAGAGCACTTCGTGGACCTGCGACTGGCGGCAGCCGAGGTTGATTCCCCGGCGGGTTGCGGGGACTCACGACTGGCGGCAGCCAAGGTCGATTCGCCGGCGGGTTGCGGGGTCTGCGACGCCCACGAGGCCATCGGGGGATCGTGTGCCTGGAGAGCCTAGGAGTTATGCAGAGCGGCCTCCAGCATGTCGACCAGCTCAATTGCCGAACTTAAGGTAAGATCGGCTTTTTCTAACAGCCGCTGGCGCACATACACTGACCTGGTCCCCGGAACGAAGGCGTCTCTCACTAGGAGTTCTACATGCTGCGCCACCGTCAGCTCCCGGCAATTGCAGGCTCGCACGAGTGTCCGTAGGGCCTGGATGAACTCAGCACTTGATTCCCCAGGCCGTTGTTCTCGTGTCGCTAAGCGATGCCAAGCATAGACGCTGTTTATCGGCCGCAGGTATTGTCCTTTGAGTGCACTCATAGTGCCGTCGTAGCTCGGCTGGTCTCTGATCAGTGAGTAGACTCGTGGACTGACCCTGGAGAGTAGAACTCTGAGCTTCGCTACGGGGTCGGTCGCTTTAATCTCCTCTAGGTACGCTTCGAAACAGGCCAGCCAGAGTTCGAAAGCGTTTCTAGCTTCAGGCGTTTGCGGATTGAGGTCTAACCTGTCGGGTCTCAGCGCGTGTTCCATGCTTTAAAATGTACAGCGAATAAAATTGAAGCACACCTTCAATAACTCTAAAAGACTGAGGTTGGGTAAAATACTGAAAGGCTTTTATTTGCCGTACAATATGACCTCCATGGTAAGTGTCTGCCCCTGGACTGAGGGGGAGAGGCAAGGCAAAACACCTTTACACAGGATCTGTGGGAGGAGCCACAGGGGCAGTCAGCAGAGGGGCATGTCCAGACAATTAACCCAGTTACAACATATATATGGTTTACCACAGTGACGTGAAGCTTAATTCAAATCATTACATGCATATTATTCCACAAATAGACAAACTAATTGTCTAATTGTGCACAACGCATCCAAGATTTCCTGCAGTGGGAGGGAGAACAGCCAGAGGTCGTGGTACATATTGGTACCAATGACATAAGCAGGAAAAGGGAAGAGGTCCTAAAAAAAAGACGACTGGGAGTTAGGAAGGAAGTTGAGAAGCAGGACCACAAAGGTAGTAATCTCAGGATTACTGCCTGTGCCATGCGACAGTGAGTATAGGAATAGAATGAGGTGGAGGATAAATGCGTGGCTGAGGGATTGGAGCAGGGGGCAGGGATTCAGATTTCTGGATTATTTGGACCTCTTTTGGGGCAGGTGTGACCTGTACAAAAAGGATGGGTTGCACTTAATCCCAGGGGTGTCAATATCCTGGTGGGGAGGTTTGCTAAGGCTACTGGGGAGAGTTTAAACTAGAATTGTTGGGGAGTGGGAACCGAACTGAAGAGACTGGGGAAGAGACGGTTGGCTCATAAATAGAGAAAATTTGTAGCCAGTGCGAGAGGGAGATTAGGCAGGTGATAGAGAAGGGATGCGCTCAGACCGAAGATTTGAGATGCATCTATTTTAACACAAGGTGTGTTGTGAGCAAAGCGGATGAGCTTAGAGTGTGGATCAGTACTTGGAGATATGATGTGGTGGCCATTACAGAGACTTGAATGGCTCAGGGACAGGAATGGTTACTTCAAGTTTTGGGTTTTAGATGTTTCAGAAAGGACAGGGAGAGAGGCAAAAGAGATGGGGGCGTGGCACTGTTGATCAGAGATAGTGTCACGGCTGCAGAAAAGGTGGATGCCATGGAGGGATTATCTACGGAGTCGCTGTTAGGAACAGGAAGGGGTCAATAACTTTACTGGCTGTTTTTATAGGCCGCCCAATAGCAATGGATATCGAGGAGCAGATAGGGAAACAGATCCTGGAAAGGTATAATAATAACAGAGTTGTCGTGATGGGAGATTTTAATTTCACAAATGCCGATTGGCATCTCCCTAGACCAAGGGGTTTAGATGGGGTGGAGTTTGTTAAGTGTGTTCAGGAAGGTTTATTGATACAGTATGTAGATAAGCCTACAAGAGGAGAGGCTGTACTTGATTTGGTATCGGGAAATGAACCTGGTCAGGTGTCAGATCTCTCAGTGGGAGAGCATTTTGGAGATAGTGATCATAATTCTATCTCCTTTACAATAGCATTGGAGAGAGATAGGAACAGACAAGTTAGAAAAGCATTTAGTTGGAGTAAGAGAAATTATGAGGTTATCAGGCAGGAAATTGGAAGCTTAAATTGGAAACGGATGTTCTCAGGAAAAGTACGGAAGAAATGTGACAAATGTTCAGGGGATATTTGTGTGGAGTTCTGCATGGGTACATTCCAATGAGACAGGGAAGTTATGGTAGGGTACAGGAACTGTGGTGTATAAAGGCTATAATAAATCTAGTCAAGAAGAAAAGAAAAGCTTACAAAAGGTTCAGAGAGCTAGGTAATGTTAGAGATCTAGAAGATTATAAGGCTAATAGGAAGGAACTTAAGAAGGAAATTAGGAGAGCCAGAAGGGGCCATGAGAAGGCCTTGGCAGGCAGGATTAAGGAAAAGTCCAAGGCATTCTACGAGTATGTGAAGAACAAGAGGATAAAACGTGAAAGAATAGGACCTATCAAGTGTGACAGTGGGAAAGTATGTATGGAACCAGAGGAAATAGCAGAGGTACTTAATGAATACTTTACTTCAGTATTCACTATGGAAAAGGATCTTGGTGATTGTAGTGATGACTTGCAGCAGACTGAAAAGTTTGAGCATGTAGCTATTAAGAAAAAGGATGTGCTGGAGCTTTTGGAGAGCATCAAGTTGGATAAGTCACCGGGACCGGATGAGATGTACCACAGGCTACTGTGGGAGGCGAGGGAGGAGATTGCTGAGCCTCTGGTGGAGATCTTTGCATCATCAATGAGGACAGGGGAGGTTCCGGAGGATTGGAGGATTGCAGATGTTGTTCCTTTATTCAAAAAAGGAGTAGAGATAGCACAGGAAATTATAGACCAGTGAGTCTTACCTCAGTGGTTGGTAAATTGATGGAGAAGATCCTGAGATGCAGGATTTATGAACATTTGGAGAGGTATAATATGATTAGGAATAGTCAGCATGGCTTTGTCAAAGGCATGTTGTGCCTTACAAGCCTGATTGAATTTTTTGAGGATGTGACTAAATACATTGATGAAGGAAGAGCAGCAGATGTAGTGTATATGGATTTCAGCAAGGCATTTGATAAGGTACCCCATGCAAGGCTTATTGAGAAAGTAAGGAGGCATGGAATCCAAGGGGACATTGCTTTGTGGATCCAGAACTGGCTTGACCACAGAAGGCAAAGATTGGTTGTAGACGGGTCTTAATCTGCATGGAGTCGGTCACCAGTGGTGTGCCTCAGGAATCTGTTCTGGGACCCCTACTCTTCGTGATTTTTATAAATGACCTGGATGAGAAAGTGGAGGGATGGGTTAGTAAGTTTGCTGATGACACAAAGGTTGGAGGTGTTGTGGATAGTGTGGAGGGCTGTCAGAGGTTACAGCGGGACATTGATAGGATGCAAAACTGGGCTGAGAAATGGCAGATGGAGTTCAACCCAGATAAATGTGAAGTGGTTCATTTTGATAGGTCAAATATGATGACAGAATATAGTATTAATGGTAAGACTCTTGGCAGTGTGGAGGATCAGAGGGATCTCAGGGACCGAGTCCATAGGACACTCAAAGCAGCTGTACAGGTTGACTCTGTGGTTAAGAAGGCATACAGTGTATTGGCCTTCATCAATTGTGGAATTGAATTTAGGATCCGAGAGGTAATGTTGCAGCTATATAGGACTCTGGACAGACCCCACTTGGAGTACTGTGCTCAGTTCTGGTCACCTCACTGCAGGAAGGATGTGGAGGCCATAAAGAGGGTGCAGAGGAGATTTACAAGGATGTTGCCTGGATTGGGGAGCATGCCTTATGAGAATAGGTTGAGTGAACTCGGCCTTTTCTCCTTGGAGTGACAGGGGATGAGAGGTGACCTGATAGAGGTGTATAAGATGATGAGAGGTGTTAATCATGTGGATAGTCAGAGGCTTTTTACCAGGGCTGAAATGGTTGCCACAAGAGGACACAGGTTAAGGTGCTGGGGAGTAAGTACAGAGGAGATGTCAGTGGTAAGTTTTTTCACTCAGAGAGTGGTGAGTGCGTGGAATGGGCCGCCGGCAATGGTGGTGGAAGCAGATATAATAGGGTCTTTTAAGAGACTTTTGGATAGGTACATGGAGCTTATAAAAATGGAGGGCTATAGGTAAACCTAGTAATTTCTAAGGTAGGGACATGTTCGGCACAACTTTATGGGCCAAAGGGCCTGTATTGTGCTGTAAGTTTTCTATGTTTCTAAACTTTACAGAACAAATGATACAGTCAGAGCCACCTTGTTCAATCTGTACAATTTATTTCCATAACACAACATTTAGAGCACACAATTACCAATCTAGCAGTAATTTAAACAGCATACTCCTTAAATCCAATCATATAAGCAGCACCTTGCTCCCTGAAACCTTCACACTTCAACATTTGCACAGTACACAGCTTTATCAACTGCCATTATGGCCTCTGGGTCCCTTCAAGGCTGTGCTGCCCTACACTCCCCCATCAAGTGATGAACCCCACTGAGTTCAAATGGATGCAGCTTCTGAAGCAGTAATGACTGCACCATGTCTGGAATGTCAAAGCGCGTTTCATGTCTCCAGAATGTTCAAGCTTCATTCAAATTTAATGTACACCTGCCAGCCTTGCCATTAGGAGAAATCAGCATGTTTAGAAACAGTTTTAAAGCACATTTTGAATAGCTCAAGGACATCTTGCTCTGGAGCAACATGCAAAGAATCCAGGATCATGGCAATTTGGAGGCTTTAGCTGACAAGAAACAGCATATTATAAAATAGTCAGGACATCTCCATTAACTCAGTATACTTTTCAACAGTAGCTGAAAGATAGTTTACAGCAAATTATATTCAGAATACAAAAGGTAACTGAGATGTTATACCAGCAGTCATCTTTACAATTCTGGATCACTATATTATGAATTAATTTCAAAGTGCATTTTGGGATTCTATGCGTGTGAAGTTGAAGCAAGCACAAGAAAATGATGGATTTTGTGCTATCACTGAATTGCTGGCTATGATTCTGTGGCATTGCTCACAGCCTTCCACCAATAATTTCTGCCCAATTGAATCCAGCAGAATCCTCTTATTATCAAGCCAAACCTGTCAACTACAATTCTGGCTTTAAGTGGTCCATGATATAAAACAGCATTCTAAAAACAAATGAAATGAAGAGGGGTGGTAACAGAACTAAAAAAAAAAATCAACTAACAAAAATTAATCAAAGCAATGAGAAGCAGATGTATCACAAAGAGCTCAAATGAGGAAATAATGAACCAGGAAGGATACACATTTATTGTTGATTTTAAAATATCAAGCATCTCTAACATGAGCTAATATCATAAAGATAACATATCATAACATAAACTTTATCACATTAAAATCCATGTAAATATACTATTTGAGTTAATTATTGCTATCGGCTGATAGCTTTATTTATCCTTACAAATTATTCTGCTGGCAGATAATCTCAGCTGTTGTCTCAATGGTGTAAACAGATAATACAGTATCCATCTACGACAGTGGAAAGCACTAAAATGATGATTTCCATGCATAACATGCAAGATGATGCTGGAAAAATACAGCAATGGTTTGCAGGCAGCTCAAAACTACTAGATAGTCTTCTAGATATTCTTCTTCTGAACTACAATCCTGCAATCCGTATCCTGTAATTTCACTTAAAGAAACGTATGTTTGAGCTGTTTAAACGAACTAGAGATTTTATGATATCCTGAAGGAACCAGCAAACCTGACTCTCAAGAATGCAGGTTCGGCACCTTGCAGTGGATGAATATCCGTCATTGCCAGAAGACAGGATGCCGAATAAAGCGTCAAGCCAGGTTAAATCATCGAGGTTCAAGAACGGAAATTAAAACATGTTTCAGCCCCATGAATCTGTGCCAGCCCAGATCCCTCACATGAGCCTGTCCCGTCCGCCTGCGTTTGACCCATCTCCCACTCTTCTCGCTACTACCATTCGGCAGGGCCCCATGCCCCCAGGTTCGGGAGCAGCTGTTGCCCTGCAGCCACTGGTCTTCTGGACTATCTTCACTTGCCTTAGAGCTGAACTGATTCTGCAGCCTGTGGAATTACTTTTTGGGACTTTGCAGCTTGTGTTCTCAGTATTATCTGCTCACCTTTTTCTCATTAATATTTGCATGATTTGTCCTCTTTTCCACATTGGATATTTGTTGGTCTTCGTTTTTTTTTGTGGATTCTACTGTATCTCTTTATTTTCCTGTGGGTGCCTGGAAGAAAGTGAATCCCAAGGTTATAAATTTATACATACTTTGATAACAAATTTACTTTCAACGTTTAACCCTGGCGCCATAAGGACAGTAACTTGGAGTTTGGGACTTCTGTTGAGTGCCTGAACACTCTGCTGGTTTCAGATAAAGTGATGGTAAGAAGTCCTGATGAAGGGTCTCCGCCCGAAACGTCGACTGTACCTCTTCCTAGAGATGCTGCCTGGCCTGCTGCATTCACCAGCAACTTTTATGTGTGTTGCTTGAAACTCCAGCATCTGCAGATTTCCTTGTCTAAGGAGACTTTATCCCTTTTAACAGTTGGCTGCCTAAACTCTAGTATAACCAAAACATTTTATTAAATTGTTGACCATATTATTTCCTGAATTATAGTTTCCACTGAAGAAGGCACAGTTTCAAACTAAACAGTCAGCATCCAGACAAAGTAGTTTACAATGTTCAGGTATCCAATACCACATTCTCAAAATAGAGATTCTATCTATGCTCCGTCATGGCAAAAGGTAGCCAAGTGGGCAGAGGGAATTATTCAAGGGTGTTCAATCCATCTTTACTGCAATGCAAGCATCCCTATTAATACCTTAGAACCTGTAGCCCATGAGCGATGAAAGAGCACTTCAGATAGTATTGAGTTCATCAGCAGAGCTCGGAAGCCCAGTGTAAACAATAAAAGGAGTGAAACACCTGACAAATTCCTCATCCATTCACTTTTTATCCCATGTGCAGAAGAATTCACATTTGGCCCATTGGCCCCATCAGTTAAGATACAACCCTCAGAATCAGAGTGGAATTGAGCCAACCTCAATCAAGAGGGACTGCTTAAGAAAAAAAGAGGAAGAAATGTACAATGTTTCCTACACTGTACAGTTAGCAAATCGGAAATAATGTCAGAATCAAAATTAATTTCACTGATACATGTCGTGATTTTTTTTTGCATCAGCACTACATGGGAACACATAATAATAATTTTTAAAACTATAAATTACAATAAGCATATATAAAAAGATTAATTAAATATGTAGTACAAAAAGAGAGCAAAAAAAAAGTGAGACAGTGTTCATGGGTTCACTGTCCATTCAGAAATCCGATGGCGGAGGGGAAGAAGCTGTTCCTGAAATGTTGAGTGTGTGCCTTCTGACTCCTGTACCTCCTCTTTGATGGTAGCAATGAGAAGCAGACATGTTCCAGGTGATGAGATTCCTTAATGATGGATGGTGCTCTTTTGAGGCATTGCCTTCTGAAGGAGTCTTCAATGCTGGGGAGGCTAGTGCCCATGATGGAGCTAGTTGAGTTAACAACTTTCTGCAGCTTTTCCCAATCCTGTACAGAGGCCCCTCCATACCAACATGATGATGCAACCAGTTAGAGTCCTCTCTACAAAAGTTCCTCTCAGATTAGCCATTCAACAATCAATAAAGCCAGCTGTTGTAAACTTAATCTTTTTGCCTTATAGGTCAAAGTTTAGAGAGTGAGTGAGGCAACTATGAGATTTGTATTCAATTCTATCAGGCCAATTAAAAGCAGAATGCCATTTTATTTTTTTTTGTTGTAGAACTAAAAGGCTCCCAAACAAGCTTCAGGCAATGCAATTGGAAATGAAGCCAAGCTTGGCTTCAGTAAGTGCAGAAAGGCAGCCATTTAAACGATAGTGTGAAATGACTAAAATTGTACAAAACAACCCCTGCTTTGTTTTTCAATTAACATTTCAAACCAGTATTGTTAAAAGGAGTGTCAAGCAGCTGGCCTTGTGCTGCGAGATGTTGCGTGCAGCAAGGGAAGTAATTGCTAACACACTGATGCTAACATAGCCAAAATATATGACCTCCAGATCAGATAATACAGGTGATATCCAGGTCATTTTTTCAACTTTCAATGTCAGTTTAAAAGCAATCGGTACAACAGGTGGATACAAATAACAAGGAAGGAAAGCAGTCGCCACTGGAAATCAATCAATCCATAATTCTTTCCCTCCGAGCGAAGCTTTTATTTTGGAATTGCTTTCTGGAGAAAGCATTCCTTTAACCCTTAGATACGGTTCATATTTTATACCTTCACAGTATGGTCCAGGGTCAATTCTGACCCAGCCCAAGAATCCCCTCATAACAAGTGTCTATTGTCGTCGTCATGGCTACCCCTCGAGGTCGAGGATAATGGTCTTCGTTCTGAAGAAGTGGCCCACAGAGCGAAGATGCCTGTGCTTGTATTTGTTTAACGTGTACTTGATGTTGCACTCCAAGAAGGATACGATGTTTCACAAATCAACCAACTGGTTCCAATGGCATGGAAACCACAACGATTGGAGCTGATGGATTTGTCGCAGCCTTCATCCGCCTCCACAGCCGTTGAGTTCAAAGTAACTTCGTCAGCCTGTTCCACCGTTGAGGTCTTGGCTGGATTGTTCTTTGTCAGGGACCTCACCCTCGACCTTACCATCATGGGTGACCCTACCAGGAGCATAGCTCCAGACGGCTTTGCTCTCGGGATCACAGGACCACAAAAGGTTCTCCACCACGACAAGGTGACAATCCACAGAGAAGGTGTGTCTATACCAAATTTTGAACCACAGATCTATTTAGAATGTATAAATAGCCTATCTGACATTAATAAATGGGTGATTAATCCTTAATTAATGTTTCAGAGATTTAATATCCATTTCAATAGATACGGATCAAATTTGACCTGGAACAGCCTCAATGTACAAAAATTTGTAGCACCTGTACAAAAGTATAAAATTTTTAAATATTTTCATTTTTGCGCAATTTGGGTCACTTTAGGAAAAGTCATCAAATTTCGGCTTAAAAATGGCATTTAGGGTGTTTTCTCTGCTGTCAAATGTCAAAACGGGTCAAATTTGACACAAACAGTATGTAAGGGATAAACTGGCAGTTACAGCAGAGTGTGTTGAGAGAGAATCTGAATCAAAATCAGATTTATTATCACTGACTTGTCATGAAATTTCTGTTTTGTGACTGTGTGTGTGTATCTTTGGGTTCCTGTACCTCCCTCCCTGATGCTATTAATGAGAAGAGGGCATGTCCTGGAAGGTGAGGGTCCTTACTGATGGATGCCACCTTCTTGAGGCATTGCATTTACAGATGTCTTCAGTGATGGGGATTTGTTTTAACATCCTCTCAGTGATCCAGTATATTCTTTACATTACAAACACTTAGCATGAGAAACATTAAGCCAATTAATTTATCAGGTGCCCCTTGTAATAAAGAATCACAACATGCCTCAGAGACATGGAAGAATCTGTTTTATTATTTTATGTGCTATGTTACCTTTCCTGTTATAAAATAGGTTATTTTAAAGATTTTGTTAAATGATAGAGATGGTGTGTTCTGAAGGGCGATCCTAAATTCAGGCTGAAAGATGGTGTTCATTACTTCTTTCATTGTCACTATTTATTTCTGATTTGTCATGAATTTATGTTTGAAATCTTGCGAAATATTGGTAGATTGGGTTGGCTATTTGGAAGTTTGGTGGATCGCCAAGCTTGGCAAAATGTTTGAAAATATTTCAGCTCCACCAAGAAGCTGTCATCAGTGCACAGTTGAGGAAGTTGTCTCCTCAGACGGCTGACTTATGTACTCTTTTGGGGGCTGAATGGATATTGATTGGATGCTGTGATCTGGTTGGCTGGTTCAAAACACTGTGAACAGTTTAGCAGGAGAAGATTCTGATTGGCTAGTTTCAAGGGAGGTCCATTGGAAGTGTTTGCTTCGCTGTCCAGATCCCGAGATTACTGGTGATTTGTTGATTGTTGACGTCATTGTTTCTTTTTTCTCCATAAGGATTCATATACCAGATCTATGTCAATGTGTTGTTGATGGATCCTTTTGTAGAGGACCATGCTTTGAGAAATTCTTGTTTTTGCTTGAGTTAAGATGTTGGCTGTTGTCCAGTTGAAATTGTGTCCTTTTACATCTTTATGAACTGACAATAGCGAAGGTGAGTCGTGCCTTCTACTCACTAGCTGAAACTGCTCCTGCTAAACTGTTCACAGTATTTGGAACCAGCCAACCAGATCACGACATCTAATCAATATCCACTTGGACTATAAAGGAATATTTAAGCCGGCGTTCTGAGGAGACAACACCATAAACTGTGAGCTGATGATGACTTCTTGATTGGAGCCAAAATGGCTTCCCTTGGGATTTTGTGTTGGATTAGTGCCCGCAATTCACCTCCTGCATCTGGTGAGGCTTCTGCTCCCTCCTCTACACCTCAGTGTGTTGGTCCTTTGGCTATCTTTGCAGACCAACAGTCAGTCAGAGAGAGCCAACCAGCCAGCGGAGATGTTACCACGACGCTTTGTCACCTCTAATCTTTCCACATGGAAGAAGTATCATCTCTGTGCTGAGCTTTGCCATAACCTACACACCTCCACTGCCTTAGGAATGTCATTCTTTGAAGTGATTCATGGCTAACAACCATAATTGTTCCCCATGAAGGAGTCAATAGTCAGACTCCTGTATGGCAGATTCCTGGTTTGCCGCTGTCAGGATTCTTGGAAGAGGGCATGAAGGGCCATCCCAGCTGCCAACCATGTTTACTGCTGCCAGGCCAACCACATTGGTGCCCAGCCAGACTACTCTGGCCTGGGGGAACCATGCATGGACTGTCCCTACACACCAACTCCCGCAAGCTCTCTCCCCAGTTCTTAGGTCCCTTCAAGTTTACCCATCACATTAATCCAGTCACTTACCATCTCCAGCTGCTACCATCCCTCAGGATCACAGCTACCTTCCATGTGCTCTGCCTCATGGATCACTCAACCCACTGAGCCTTCTCCACTAGAACCTAGGATGGTGGAAGTTGGACCAGTGTACATGTTTCTCCAGTTGCTGGATTCACATCATTGTGGATGGGACGTGCAGTACATTGTCAACTGGGAGGAGTACGACCTGGGGCCAAGGTCATGAGTGACATCTAGTTTCATCTTGGATCCATTGTTCATTTCTTCAATTACCTTGTTACCTATGGTATTCAGCATCTGTTCTCTCTTGTTTTGTGGCCCCTCATGCCTTATTATTTTGCAGTTTAATATTAAGGTTATCAGTAAATCATCCGTGATGCTCTGCTTTGAGTCAGACCTCCTCTACATCTCTTGACAGAATATGCAAATTCTGCACAAACAATATCTGAGGTGAGGAATTAACCTGATTACAGGTGCTAGGAAACAGAAACTCTACCGGTTTTCTGTTATGCCAGTTTGAAACCTCCAATCAATGTCCCACAAATTTTCAATCTTTCCACACTCCTATCATACTCTCCACATCCCAGGCCAGCTATGAACCCAGTTTTCTCCTGGCTCTTGCCTCTCTGGACATGGTCATCACAAAGCGTGACAACTTCTTGACTTGTTTGGCTGCAGTTGGCAAAGCAGATCCAAAAATGGCAGCTGAATTACATCTTTTTTTGAGATTCTCTCACCTGTTCAGCTTTTTCTCCTTCTAATCCTTCACACTGGGGCCCACAATTCTGGCAAAGAGTTAATGCATCTATTCAGAAAAATACAAATAAATCTATAGATGCAGAAAAAATGAGTGACAATTCAGCAGCAACAGAAGCAAAGCATGACAAGTAGACAATGTGTTTACTGTAAAAGCAACAATAACCTGTACTTATATAGCATTTCTCACCTAATAAAAAAAGCCCCTGAGCATCTTCACAGGGGTGTTCAGATATCAAGTGACACACTTTGAGAAATTTGACTAAAGTGTTGTCAAAGATTAAATTTTATACTAAAATCAGTGAGTGAAGGATGAAGCTGCCTGAAGGACTGAATCAATTCCAGAGGGCCAGTACAGCAGAGATTATAGCGAACAACAGTAGAACGATGGAAGTCTGAAGTGCTTTACAGGGCAGATTTGGAAGAGTACACAGACGGGGAGGGAAATAGGGATAGTGATAGAGAGATAGAGAGATAGAGAGAGATAGATGGAGAGATAGAGAGAGAATGGGAGTGAGGGGGATAGGGAGAGAGATTCAGCTTTGAATTCACAGAATGTTAAACTTGTGCACCTATGTTTGACTAAGGATAAGAGTGCATCTGGGGATGGAAGAGTGGAAGTCACAGATTATTTTTTCCTCTCTTAAATTCAGGTGAGAGAAACGTTGAATGATTTTTCTCTGTTTTACTCACCCATTTAAACTTAAAATTCTCAACATCAGCAGACTGGCAATCTTTTGATAGAGAGGCAGCTGAGGGTAGACAAGTAGATCTGGGCATCACTTGCATACATATGGAAGCTGACCCTATGCCTGTGGATAATTCCATCCAGGGTCATGAAAACTTCTACAGTCAAATTGTAGGCATGTATGCTGTATGGAACTAGTGCGGATGCCTTTTCATTTGCTGTAGAAAGGTTGCTCAACCTGGGGCAGCCATGATCATTTCCCACTCTTCTGACCTGTTTGCTATTGAAATGACCTTGTAATGTAAACAGGGTGGGTTTTAAGCAGTGACAGCATTGGATCAGAAAAACTACTTCCTGAGGCTGGTTTTCAATATATTAATGGAAAATAAATGTAGCCCTGAACTAAAAGAGTGAGATCAGGATTTCACATGATCTCAGTAATAAAGTCTTCTCTTAACATTCCTTCTTATGTATAAAATTAACTTTGATTTAATGGAGACTCTTGGTCAAATTTGTCAGATTCCTCTACACGCTTGAGAATGTATATGGGAGGTTGGCCCGAGCGACACAGGTTCGGTGAAGTTTTCAGTGACGAGGACAAAAATTTTGGAAATAGATAGGTCTTGATAAGGTAGCCGCAGAAAATATCATTGTAGAAATAAACAGTTTTTGCGGTGAAGTGGAAAGAAATGAAAAATAAAATTTAAAATGGGGCAGCGGTTTACAAAGTCAGATCTGTGATCCTGATTTGAGTGGGAGGAGGAGATAAGGATGATGGAAATGATCAGATGGTACAATTTACAATATCAATCAATCAGTGAATTCAACTCATCACAGTTCAGTCTGCAGGAGATAAAATAAACTGGAAGTGAGTTTTGTGAGGAATAGAGACTGAAGAGGGATCAAGATGAAATGCAGCAGAAGCCAAGCAGAGGAGCATAGAGACGATAATAAATTTTGCTGGGCAAAAACAAGTGATAGGAAGGATGGTGTGTGGAATATACAGAGGCTTCTGAGTGAGTGTTCTTAGTGCTGTCCTTGGATGGGAAGGCACAACAGGATTTAGGATGATATCTGGTGAAGGTAAGGGCTCTAGAAAGGAAAGTAACAATTATGAGGTGAAAAAGATTTTAACATATTTGAAGAAGAGGAGTGTTTATCGAATTGCTATTTAGTAATCCATGACATTGTAAAAGAAAGAAAATTGGGCTGATCTTTGACACAAATGAATAATACATGGAATAAAAATTCCAGGGAGCAATGTCTGTGAGAGCTTTGCAACTATGTTATTAAGAAACAATTGCATCCTGCAGAATGGTTGTTTTATAATCTTTCCGAATGTATGAATGATGGATCAATTTCTTGTCATGTTCACTTCATTGCAGATTAACCTATATCAGGAAAATAGAGGTTAACCTCCAATTTCACAAGGTGACTTAAATGCATTGATCAGAGTTTATATCATTATGACTTTATTATATAAACTTTTATTTTTAACAGGCAAGAATGCAAGGTCTGAATTAATTCGGCTATAGCTAAAGGCCACTGAACTGCTTTCAGAGAAGTAAGTTATGGACTTGCGTAAATCTGCCGCATGCTCGAGTCATCTAAGTTAAGGACGCCTGTGCATTTGTCACTTTGTTCGATTACTGGACATCACCAGTGTTAAAACTGCCTGCCTCATTTCATGGATCCAAATTTTGTTCTTCCATTCTAGATGCACCATAACTGACAATGAAGCAAAGAACAGTAACCTTCTTCCTTTTAATAGGGATTTTCAGCCACAGAAATTAGCCCAGCTCTTGGCTCCATCCCTCCCCCTCCTGTCTTCTCCTATCATTTTGGATCTCCCCCTCCCCCTCCAACTTTCAAATCCCTTACTCACTCTTCCTTCAGTTAGTCCTGACGAAGGGACTGGCCTGAAATGTCAACTGCACCTCTTCCTAGAGATGCTGCCTGGCCTGCTGCGTTCACCAGCAACTTTGATGTGTGTTGCTTGAATTTCCAGCATCTGCAGAATTCCTGTTGTTTGGGCAATAGTAAAGCTACTTTTGTATTTATTATATATTCAACTTAATTTTAATCCTCTATGAGTATGGATTTATTTAGTATTCTTATTAGATATTTCAATAATTTATTTACCATAAATTTTGTGTTAAAATGGCCCAGAATATCAAAGATATTTAAAAGCTTGGACAAAGTCTTACCAAGTTTGAGACTCCATCCCTGGACATGGCTGACCCTTTGCCTCTGTCCAAGTAATTGGGAAAGTGGGAGGGGTAAAAATTCAACTCAAGTTGTTTCTAACATTTGGAGTTGTGGACCGCTTCAAAAAGCTGTTTAAAATTTAGTTTTGTTTAACAATGCAAATGAATTGGAAGGAGTTAACTTATACCTGTTTGTAAATTGCCAGGCACCTGATGGTAATATCTACCCAAAAACATTAGATAGATTGATCAATTCATGACATAATTTTATGTATCTATATGGTTAACTTGAAAAGGAAATATTAATTTGAACCTCAGCAACATTATACTTGAAGCTTTTTTAAAAACTGTAATGCAAAAATGAGTGCTACGTAATCTTAAATCTTTTGTCTCTTTCATCTGAACATAAAATGAGCTGTAAATTATAGCACTGGAGTTTCCACATTCTTCCAAATGTTAGCAATCAATAAAGAAACCAAACTAGGAATCACCTCCTGCCTCACTGAGTGCCCACTTGAGATCAGGAACTTTGCAGAGGGAAGAATGTGAAGATATATCCTTTTACCTGCACTTAGTGGAAGACTGCAACAGCCCATATTGATAGGGATAACATTCTCACCTCCAAGTCAGAAGGCTGTGAGTTCCCTAAACATTAACATTTTAACAAATGTTACATGATGACATTCAGTGTTCTACTCAGAAAGCATCACACTGTTGGCATTGCAGCCTTTTGGGTAAACTCCTTCAGATGAATGTGCAAGATCTCAGAGCCCTAATTCAAATAAAAGACCAGGAACAGATTCACCTAATCAATATTACCAATGTAGATTTTCTTAGAAATTCACCTCTGGTTGGGAGCACCCAATTCATAATTTAATTTTGTGAGTACATGGTACTCTGCTTCCAAAATTCATTTGACTGAGGTAAAAGGAATGAATTTGAAAGACAGTGTACAATGTAACAATGCAACTATATAACATGTTTGGTGCAACTGGCTGAGAATGAATTTTAAGGCAATTTGTGTAATTTCCCCACACTTAGGATTTTGCTACTTTTATAATGATTGCAATTCAAAAGTACTCCATTGTCAAAAACATTTACGAGGCATTATATAAATCAAAGCTTTAACTTTGAATATGCCTCAGAGAGGCCTTTACACGTTCTATGTTCTACGCTCTTTATACAGATATGGAACATGAAAGTGACACTAGTGCCATACAGTACAAGTGATCTCAAAATTGTATCAAACTAAAGAAGTGGCACTGGATACCTTGCATTAATGTTATTTGAAGTCAAAAATTGTTGTCAGGTATTTTTCTTCCATTTTAAAATTCAGCCATTAAGTGGGCTGAACATATTGCAAGTGTAATTATTCTCCAGAAGTCATCAAATACTTTTTTGAAGCTAGACAGAGTGAATTAAATTTTATAAAAAGGAATTGAAGCTCTTCAGGTAAGTACAAGTGGTTGTGTTGTGAGTGCAGATGGTTTCTGTCATCTGTGAACTCTCAGGAAGAGCAGTAACAAATAAAAGCAGTTTAAATTGCATTTTTCTCTTTTCAAATCAGTTAGTATTACCAGTAATTAGGCTGATAATGTATGAGTGCTGCTGGTAACAAGTTTCTGAAGTTTTAAATGAATAACTTCAAGACTCGTGGCTCGAATGCCTCACTTCATAAACATCAAAGACCTCCAGGTCACAGCCATCAAACTCTGAGAATCCCACCTACAGTATCTAAAACACTGCAGCATAACACTAACTGACCCAAGCTTCGTATGTAGTGTTTCAGGTTAAACCCACGTATATATGAAATAATTGCTTTGCTCCTTAATATCGACTGGCCTTTAGTAATTTCACTGCCCCTTTCATTAGAAATAGAGATAACACAATGTGCTGAAAGGGATGGGTAAGATCAAGGGACTTCTGCCAATTCATATAGACAAGTGATGGATAACAGATAAACTGATTTATCTGATATGGAGTTTTTATTTTGCAGCTGTTTCTTAGGTTGTCTACCTGAAGTGCCTTTTTATTAGTTTTACTATTTCTATATTATTCTCAGCAGAACAGTCTTTAAAAAAAAGCCAATCCTGTTTGAAGAGAATGTGTCTCTAATCTGTAGCAGCTGCAAGGGATCACACTGCCAATTAAAAACAACACATTGGCTCCAGCCCAGATGAGGCAACCACATGTTGTATCTTGATTGGTTACCCACAGGGATGGAGATCAGGCGTGCATATTGTACCATTTCCTGTCACAACAGTGGAGAAAGAAAACATGCAAAAGCAAGCAAACAAACAAAACGCTTGTTTCTTCGAACAATTGATACATCCAACAGCAAAGATTCACCAGGTCACATTGCAGCAACATTACAAATAGTCCCAGTGTATACTTATTTATTCATGTGGCAATTCTTAGACCTAAGTTTCGCATGGAATAATAAAACATATCCTCAGGAGAATAAAATCAATTGCCAAAAGGTATTCTGTGGTTGTTACAATTTCATCCACAAATTTACATTTCATGGAAATCCTAAGACAATTTACAAGGTAATTGTGATTAATCTGAAGTTTGCAGTACTATCTTTGAGTTTCATTCTTTTGGTAATAATAGTTCATAATTATCGTAACATATGGTTCCTTAAGGTTGTTATAACCGTGGGTGGCAATGGGGACCAGCTTCCACTACCTATTAAATGCTCCCAATGGCATGTGCCTCAAATAGCCTCTGACAACCAAGTCCAGCTTCTGGCCTTCATGTGTGGCTTAGCTCCAAAGTCCAGCAGAACCATTTTTACTGGCAGGAGAAGGGGCAAAGGTGTGTTACTGGTGCCTTAAAAAACATCACTTCAGAATGTTGGGGCTCATCAGCCATGGTTGACAGCTCAGCTCGGTGAAGGAAAACACTGATTCAAACCTCCGCTGCCTTATGCTATACCTACTCACGGAGAAGGCTATAGGAGTAAACTCGAAGGGAAACATCCGAAGTCCCTAAGGCAGTTCTATGTTGAGTTCAACACTGACCGGCAGCTCAAGTGACGCCATGATGCCAAACTGTATCGGTCTCCGCCAATACTTCAGGTTCATTAGATGCATGGTGGGGGGGAGCTTGCTACATGGGCAATAACTTGCTCTCCATATTGTACTACTGAGGCTTCTGTATCTAGACAGCTAGGATTTGACATGGTCGACCCTGACTGACGGAGGCCTCAATCAATCATGCTAAGATATGCAGAAATCAATTAGAGGCACAAGAGCTTGGAGATGCTCTAAGCTGGAGTATTAGTGCTGCATGTCTAACACAAAATGTTGATCATCCATTTTGCCTCTGGCAATGCTGCCTGACCCACTGAGCTCCTGCAACAGGTTTTTTTGGTACACTGTAGAGCTTGGTGTTTTAATTTCCTCTGGAATAAATTGTCAAATGCCACTTTATTGTGGAACTAGCTTTTTTGATTGCTCACCCATTAATGATGTCTCCTGACTTTCATTTGCCAATTGGGAATGAAATTGTTCAATGAATGGCTGACCTCCTAGTAGTATCATTACACTCTGGTGGCAAATCGACAGTCTAACTCACTGATATTTGAGAATGCCATGGCTTCTGCATCTCACTGCAAAAATAATAAGCAGTTTTATTTGCTTCATCGCATTTGCAAGTTAATTGCTGGTAAGGAGTGTTATCTTTGCAGAGAATTGCAGAAAGGCTTGGGCCCTCAGTATCTTGTGGAGAACCAATTTGATTTTGCATTAATGTTACAGCAAAGCTGCCAGAGGGTGCCCATATTTGCTTGATAAACAAGATGTCGCAGGTGCCTATTTAACCATGTAGATCCACATGGGAAAGGTAGATGTCTCCACATCATAAATATATGCCAAAGGGGATTATTTTGTTTCAGTCATATGCTAGCTGGGCTCTCAAACATCTAAGTTCTATTTATATAGAACACATGAAAAATCAAAGATAAACTGTTGTACAAACCCTTAACTTCCTTCAGAGGGGATTTTGAAAGCAAAAAAATAGCAACTACACTCTGTATAAGGTGAAACCGTACACCTAAATCAGTCAGAAAGCCAGACATCGGAGAAGAAAGTCTGTAAAAAGACACATGCTCATTTATTTGTTGTGGAGTAAGAATGTACCCAACCACCTCACTTAACCAGTGAAAAATGGCTCTTATTAAAACAAGCACAGAAAACAACGTGCTTCTATTTTTTGCAAAGAATATGACAGATAAACGGTATATATTGTGTTCCTTAAGTACATCTTTCTGGTAATGTAAATGAACCCAAGGTCAAGTGTTTTTAAAGAATTTACTTCACTGCAGGCTCAAGAGCTCTAAAGAACAGAATGCCACCATAAATAAATGTTTTTCACAAGACAAGACAAAGGAGCAGAAATAGGCCATTCGGCCCATCGAGTCTGCTCCACAGCTCCCCCATGAGCTAAACTATTCACCCATCTAGTTCCAATTTCCGGCTTTTTCCCCATATCCCTTGATACCCTGACTAATTAGATACCTGTCAATCTCCTCCTTAAACACCCTCAATGATCAGGCCTCCACAGCTGTATGTGGCAACGAATTCCACAAATCCACGACCCTCTGGCTAAAAAAAAATTCTTCTCATCTCTGTTTTAACTGGGTACCCTCTAATTCTAAGACTATGGCCTCTTGTCCTGGACTCACCCACCAAGGGAAACAACCTTTCCACATCTACTCTGTCCAACCCTTTCAACATTCGAAATGTTTCTATAAGATCCCCTCTCATTCTTCTAAACTCTAATGAATACAATCCAAGAGCTGACAAACACTCCTCATATGTTAGCCCCTGCATTCCAGGAATCATCCTCGCAAATCTTCCCTGAACTCTCTCCAACATCAGTACACCCTCTCTAAGATAGGGGGCCCAAAACTGCACACAGTATTCCAAATGAGGTCTCACTAATGCCCCATAGAGCCCCATCAACATCTCCTTACTCTTATACACTATTCCTCTTGAAATGAATGCCAACATAGCATTCGCTTTCCTTACTGCCGATCCAACTTGGTGGTTAACCTTTAGGGTATCCTGCATGAGGACCCCTATGTCCCTTTGCACTTCTGATTTTTGAATTTTCTCCCCATCTAAATAATAATCTGCCCGATTATTTCTTCTTCCAAAATGTACAACCGTACACTTGTCAACATTGTATCTCATCTGCCATTTCTTTGCCCACTCTCCTAAACTGACTAAGTCTCTCTGCAACCTTTCCGTTTCTTCAACATTTCCTGCTCCTCCACCTATCTTGGTGTCATCCGCAAACTTAGCCACAAAACCATTTAATCCATAATCCAAATCATTGATATACATCGTAAAAAGAAGCGGCCCCAACACCGACCCCTGTGGAAAACCACTAGTAACCGGCAACTAATCAGAATAGGATCCCTTTATTCCCACCCTTTGCTTTCTGCCTATCAGCCAATGCTCCACCCATTTCACTATCTTTCCTATAATTCCATGGGCTCTCATTTTATTAAGCAGCCTCATACACGGCACCTTATCGAAGGCCTTTTGAAAATCCAAATACACAACATCCACAGCCTCTCCCTTGTCAATCTTATTCGAGATTACCTCAAAAAATTCCAATAGGTTGGTGAGACAGGATCTTCCCTTCATGAAACCATGCTGGCTTCGGCCTACCTTGTCACGCACCTCAAGGTATTTCATAACCTCGTCCTTGAGGATTGACTCCAATATCTTTCCAACTACCGATGTCAGACTAATCGGTCTGTAATTTTCTTTTTGCTGTCTCCTTCCTTTCTTAAATAATGGAACTACATTTGCAACTTTCCAGTCCTCCAGAACCATGCCAGAGTCTATTGATTTCTGGAAGATCATTTCCAATGTTTCCACAATCTCCAAAGCCACCTCCTTCAGAACCCTTGGTGCACCTCATCCGGACCAGGAGACTTATCTATTCTTAGTCCATTTAGCTTCCCAAGCACTTTCTCTCTAGTAATCTTGACCATACCTAATTCTATTCCCTAATACCTCTGGCTATCAGGTATATTGCTCATGTCTTCCACTGTGAAGACTGTTGCAAAATATTCATTCAGTTCCTCCGCCATCTATTTGTTATCCATTATAATTTTCAATCGGTCCCGTAACTACCCTTGTCACTCTTTTACTCTTCATATATTTTAAAAAACTCTTAGTATCCTTTTTTATGTTAATCGCCAACTTCCTTTCATAATTCATCTTTTCTTTCCTAATGACTTTCTTAGTTTCCTTCTGTAAGTTTTTAAAAGTCTTCCAGTCCTCATTTTCCCACTAATTTTTGCTTCCTTGTACGCCGTTTCTTTTGCTTTTATTTTTGCCTTAACCTCTCTCGTTACCCACATTTGTGCCATTTTTCCATTCATGATTTTCTTTTTTCTTGGAATATATTTTTCCTGCATTTTCCTTATTTCTTGTAGGAATTTCATCCAATTCTGCTCTGCCGTCCCTCCATTTAGCTTACTTTTCCAATCGACTTGGGCCAGTTCCTCTCTCATACCACTGTATTTTCCCCTGTTCCACTGAAATATTGATACACCTGATACCAGCTTCTCCTTTTCAGATTTAAAACTGAACTCAATCATATTATGATCACTACTTCCAAGGGGTTCCTTTACCTCCAGCTCCCTAATCGCCTCAGGTTCGTTACACAGCACCCAATCCAAAGCAGCCCGTCCCCTGGTGGGCTTCTGGACAAGCTGCTCCAAAAAGCCATCCTGTAGGCATTCTACAAACTCCCTCTCCTGAGATTCATTACCTTCCTGACTTTCCCAATCCACTTTCATATTAAAATCCCCCGTAATTATCTTGACATTTTCCTTCTGACATGCTTTTTCTATTTCTCAATGACGATATGACACTCTTTTTCAGGCACATCTGTATCATATGACACTTGACACACCACTGTGCAGAATGCTATATAATCATTGAGCTACTTATACTGCATAAAAGATGCAGTGGAAAAATTTATATTGTGCAAAGGGAGAATTTTTTTTTTTAAAAGAATTCCTAGCGCTGATCCGGCAGCAGCCTGTTACGAGCCTTTTAAATTAAGGATTAAAACCTGTTTATTGCAAACTTTAAAACAAATTCAGTCTGGCAGTGTCATGCTTAATTGTGCTGAAAATATTGAAAATATTGTTCTGTTAGTAAATCCTCCCAACACCATGGTTTATTGCTTTCTTGTTTCTTCGGGCAGAAAAACTGGCAGCAAAGCTTTTAATGGTAAGCTGAAGATACTTTTTCCCAATATCAGTTTTGAAATGTCTTGGATTTTTCCTATTTTTCAATATTTTATTTGCAAACAACATAGAAAGATCATCATATTTTAGTTTCCATGCATTGGGTATACTTAAGGTGCTGGTTGATACATTCTTGATTAGTTAGGGTGTTGTGTCTGTACAACTACATATCAATTAAATAAAGGCATATGCTCAGAGGAGAAATTAACTTGTATATTCACTTTGCAGCAAGTCAACTCACATGGGTGAGTTAGCAGTCAATAACTTGTGCTATGGGGAGTCATTGCGCTAAAAGAAATAGATCTGTATATTACATTTCCTCCCCTTTAGATTAATGTAACATAAAACTGTATTTGTAACAAAATGTTCAATTTCCCTTTAACAGACCATGTTCAAATAAACATGCTTTCACAATAAGTGTTTGCTGGATTTGTTTCTTTTTTTTAAATAACAGTCCATAGCTAATTTCACAATACTAAAGATTCAGTCTTTTGGGTGGCGCTGTGTTTCTTTCAGGATAGCACCTTTGGACCTGTGGTGTAGCATCAGGTTTGGCAGATGTCTTATCAAAGACAACATTCTCTGTGCAGGTGTCATGTTGCTGTTACTGACATGATCATCACTGAAAGATTAAGTCCGGTGGATGCAATGTGTCCATCTTGTTGGGCACAGACAACCCAGGTGTATCCTTCAGCTGAGCATCCCGTATCTGGACCACATGATGTCTCCATGTATTATCTCCAATATCACCTGTGTACAACAGTGGTCCAGTTCTTGTTGCTACCCTACTTGTCTTCTCGGTAATCACACACTAGGACTTCCTGTCCAACCTCAAAGCTCCTTGCTTACTTACTTGACGATTGGCTGAACAGTTTATTCTGTGCTTCCCTCCATAGATCTGGTTTCAGGAGGTCAATGCGAGATCTCAGATTCCTGTTCATGAACAGCACTGCAGGTGTTTGATTTGTCGTTGCATGAACAGTTCCGATACACAAAAAGCAGTTGTCCACCTAGTCCTGAGCAGAAATGTCCTCCTTGCCCTTAGCTTTAATGAACTTTCTAAGGTTTGGACAAACCTTTAAGCTAATCCATTTGTTGCTGGGAGGTAAACTCTTGACTTGAAATGTTTGATGCCATTTTTCTTCATGAAGAGTCTGAACTCTTCTAACATATATTGTGAACCGTTGTCACACACAGTTTGTTCCAGTAAGCCATTTCTGGAGAAATAGTCCTCAGAGCAGAAATATTCTTTACTGATATGGTTGACTTCATTGGTATGACCTCCAACCATTTCAAATGAGCCTCCACAACAATCAGAAACATGGAGTTCATGAATGGCCCAGCAAAGTCAATATACACTCTTTGCCATGGTGAAGACGTCCACTCCCACATATATAAAGGTACCTGTGGGTTGCATTTTGAACATTTTGGCATCCTGAACAGCTTTTGGTCAAGGCTTCAATCTGTCCATCTACTCCTGTCCACCACACGTAGGTCTGGGCTAGACTCTTCATCTTGACTGTACCCAAATGTCCTTCATGCAGATTTTCTAACACTCTGGTGCACAGTTTAGAGGGTACCACAACACAAGATCCACACATCAGGGTTCTTTGACATACCAACAGTTGGTCTCGTCTTGCTGAGAACTCTGAAACATAGGGTTACCATGAGCTGGCTGTCATTGCATGGTGATTTCCTAAACTTTTGACAATGTTGGGTCATTCCTTGTTTCTCTTTGTATTTCAGAATTTGTTACCAGCAGCTGGTCCACTAATGCTACATGGAATACTTCTGCTGAATATTTTTCTTCTTCAGTTGTTAACAATGGAAGGCATGATACGCTGTTGGTGTTGCTGTGTTGTTTGATACCCTTGAATTCTATGTTATAAGAATGGGCTCCTAGGAAAAATGCCCAACATTTCAACCAGGTAGCAGATGTCACTGGGATTCCCTTCCTGGGATTAAAAATGGACACGAGGGGCCAGTGATCACCAGAGTAAACTTTTGTCCGCAGAGGCAGTGGTGAAACTTTACTCCCTATGCTAGACAAAGGGCCTCTTAGTTGATCTGTGCATAGTTGCATTCTGCACTCATCAGTGATCTTGAAGCAAATGGAATCAGACAGTCAGATCCATCTTTCAAAATGGAATCAATGCCATAAGGGGAAGCATCGCACGCCGGTCTGATGGGCAGAGACGGGTCATAATGGGTGAGCAGTTCATCTGATGTTATTAGTCTTTTTGTTTCCTTGAATTCTATTTCACATCTTTCTGACCTCTCCCACTTTGCTTCTATCCGCAAGTGTGTTTAATGGGTGCAACACTGTCACAAGATTTGGGAGAAACCTGTCATAAATCCTTTCCAAGCCCAAGTGTGACCTGAGTTGTGACACATTTTCTGGTTTGGGTGCCTGCTGCACTGCTCCGATCTTCTCTTGGAACTTATGTAGGCCATGATTGTCAATAACATGTCCACAATATGAGATTGCATTCCTGAAAAACTCACATTTCTCTCTCTTTGGTCGTATATCATACTCATTCAGCCTAGATCTGGAGGTGCTCTTCATCATTCTTACCAGTCACGATGATGTCATCAAAGTAACATTGTGTTCCTGGGATACCTTGAAGCTCTTGGTCCAAACTGCTGAAGCAGTTGCAACGCCAAACATGAGACAATTATACCGGAGCAGTCCCTTGTGAGTAAAAGCCTGCTTGATTCCTCAATCTCCACTTGCAGATAAAGTAGTGATAAGTCAACCTCAGGCTAATGTCAAGCAGGCTTTAAATGATTTGAGCAATGGGATCAACATGCACAAAACAGGGCATCCTAATGCCTTTCACCATCGTTTTGGAAGATTTTAACCAGGCCAGATTGAAAAAATCACTAAGCAACTACCATCAACAGATCACTTGCAATACAAGAGGAAACAACACACTGGACCATTGCTACACTACTATCAAGAATTCCCACCGTGCTATTCCACATACTCACTCCGGGAAACTGATCACCTAGCTGTACTTCTACTCCCTGAGTATAGGCAGAGACTGAACACTGCAGCACCAACAGTGAGCACCAGGAGGGTATGGACAAGTGAAGCACAGGATCGTCTATAGGACTGCTTTGAATTGGTGGACTGGACTGGATTCAGGGATTCATCTTCAAACCTGGATGAGTATGCTGCAGTTGTTACCGACTTCATTAGAAAATGTGTGGATGAGTGTGTGCCTACAAAGACTTACTGTACATTCCCAACCAAAAGCTGTGGATGAACCAGGAGGTAACTTGTCTGCTGAAGACTAGATCTGTGGCATTCAAGTCTGGCGACCCAGGCCTGTACCAGAAAACCAGGTATGATTTGTTGAGGGCTATTTCAAGGGCGAAGAGACAATTTTGAACAAAGTTGGAGGTGACATCACGGCAACTCTGGCAGGGTCTACAAGACATTACTTCCCACAAAGCAAAACCCAACAGCATGAATGTCAGTGATGCTTCACTACCGGATGAACTCAACACCTTCTATGTCCACTTTGAAAGGGAGAACACAACTACAGCTGTGAAGATCCCTGCTGCACCTGATGACCCTGTGATCTCCGTCTCAGAGGCCGATGTTAGGCTGTCTTTAAAGAGAGTGAACCCTCGCAAGGCGGAAGGTCCCAAGGGAGTACCTGGTAAGGCTCTGCAAACCTATGTCAATCAACTAGGGAAGCATTCAAGGACATTTTCAACCTCCCACTGCTATGGATGGAAATTCCCACTTGCTTCAAAAAGGAAACAATTATATCAGTGCCTAAGAATAATGTGAGCTGTCTTAATGACTATCGCCCGGTAGCATTCATATTGACAGTGATGAAATGCTTTGAGTGTCTGGTCATGACTAGACTGAACTCCTGCCTCAGCAAAGACCTAGCTACAATAGGTCAATGGCAGATACAATCTCAATGGCGCGCTACATGGCCTTAGACCACCTGGACAACACAAACACCTATGTCAGGATGCTGTTCATTGACTATAGCTCAGCATTTAATACTATCATTCCCACAATCCTGATTGAGAAGTTGCAGAACCTGGGCCTCTGTACCTCCCTCTGCAATTGGACCCTCGACTTCCTAACCAAAAGACTACAATCTGTGAGGATTGGTGATAACATATCCTCCTTGCTGACGATCAACACGGATGCACTTCAGGGGTGTGTGCTTAGCCCACTGCTCAAATACTGTTTATAAATTTTCTGACAATACAACATTATTGGTAGAATCTCAGGTGGTGACGAGAGGGCATACAAGAGTGAGATATGCCAACTAGTGGAGTGGTGCTGCAGCAACAACCTGACACTCAATGTCAGTAAGATGAAAGAGCTGATTGTGGACTTCAGGAAGGCTAAGATGAAGGAACACATACCAATCCTCAAAGAGGGATCAGAAGTGGAGAGAGTGAGCAGTTTCAAGTTCCTGAGTGTCAAGATCTCTGAGGATCTAACCTGGTCCCAACACATCGATGTAGTCATAAGGAAGGCAAGACAGCTGCTATACTTTATTAGGAGTTTGAAGCGATTTGGCATGTCAAGAAATACATTTAAAAACTTCTATAGTTGTACCGTGGAGAGCATTCTGACAGGCTGAATCACTGTCTGGTATGGAGGGGCTACTGCACAGGACCAAAAGAAGCTACAGAAGATTGTAAATCTAATCAGCTCCATCTTGGGTATTAGCTTATAGAGTATCCAGGACATCTTCAGGGAGCAGTGTCTCAGAAAGGCAGTGTCCATTATTAAGGACCTCCAGCACCCAGGGCATGCCCTTTTCTCACTGTTACCATCAGGTAGGAAATACAGAAGCCTGAAGGCACACACTCAGTGATTCAGGAACAGCTTCTGCCCCTCTGCCATCCGATTCCTAAATGGACATTATCTCACTTGGACACTACCTCACTTTTTGAATACACAGTACTTCTGTTGTTTGCACATTTGATTTACTTGTTTATTTATTATTACTACTTTTATTTTGTTTATTATTATTTTTCTCTTCTAGATTGTGTATTGCATTGAACTGCTGCTACTAAGTTAACAAATTTCATGTCACATGTCAGTGATAATAAACCTGATTCTGATTCTGATCCATATGATTTTGCAATCTGCTTCAGTACTGCATGACTGCTCACCTTTGTCAGACTCCATGTTGTTCAATTTATTTTCACATTCAGTCACTTCATGCATTTATTTATTTTTCTGTTTGAAGCTCACATCCTTTGCTGCAGTCTCAATTAATATTGCAATGGTCATTGCCCATCCTAAGGTTTGTCTCTTTCCTACAAGTGCCTCTTTTGAGTTCTTTGCCACACACAAGCCTGTCCCTTAATGCATCAGAAAGTCCATCTCTAAGGTTACAGTATTGTGAAAGTTTATACATTTCTGCAATGTATTCGGAAATGCTTTCATACTTTGATTGGTTCCTTTTGTGAAATCTAAATCTTTTGGCTATTACTAGCAGCTTTGGGCTTAAGTGATTTTGTAAGATTTCAACAGTATCATCAAATATCTTGCTTGCTGGCTTTTCCGAAGTTACTAAGTTGTGTAAGAAACTATGTGGTTTAGCACCTATTAAGCTAAGAATTGCGGAGACTTTTTTTTCTCATCTACATTATTAGCTTATATCTCGATATATGATTCCCAGTCCTCATTAGCACTATTGAATTTGTCAAATTTCCTGACTAAGGCCATTTTCACATTATTTTCACTTTAGCTTAGCTGGTTGTGCTTCTCTCACTGTGTACTGTGCACTCTCACTCACGCATCCCTGTGCTAGCATCTGTGACTGCCTTCTCGATACAGGTTCACTATTCCCTCTTGTTGTCTCATTCCCTTCTTCTGAACTCTGCCATCTTGTAACTGGCAGTACAGTTGGTGTTTTTCGCTGAATTTCAGGTTCATACTCATTGCCAATTTGTTGTGTCAGTACAACTACATATTAAATAAATAAATAAAGGGATGCACTTGGAGGTGAAGTTAACTTGTATATTCACTTTGCAGAGACAGCTACAATTCAATGAGCTTGGCCAAATTATCAGTCAATAATTAGTGCCAAGAGGAGTCATTGCGCTTAAAGAAATAGACCTGTACACTGCACAAGGCATGAAGGGATATGGGGAGAAGGCAGGAGACTGGGGCTGAGAGGGAAAATGGACCAGCCATGATGAAATGGTGGAGCAGACTTGATGGGCCAAATGGCCTAATTCTTCTCCTATACCTTATGGTCTTATTAATTCATAAAATAATATCGTAAAGTGTCAGCTTTACTGTGTTATCTACCAAAAGTCTAATGCTTCCTTCTTGTCTTGAAAGTGGACGGGAAATTGTATTGTTAGGCCTCTGTTTACATTAATATTACAAGGATCAGGGAGAGGATTTCCAGTTCCACTTCATTACATCCTTTTTTACTGATACAAGTCTTCCCCAGGTTACAGCAGGGTTCCATTCCTCTGAATTGTTTGTAACCTGGACAGTTTGCAAGTCAGAAATGTGTCATGAACTGCATTCCCAGGTGGCAGTCCCACAAGTAGCCGCTGGTCTCCCAAAAGTCCATGCGTGTCTAAGTAAAACTGCATGTTAAGTGGGCCATTTGCAGTCTGGTGAGGACCTGCATCAAGGTGAGCAGTCAGCCACTTGGGATTTGATCATCACCTGACATTCACTTCATTCTCTACAGTCGTTCAAGGTACTCCAATGCCCGATTATTACCAGATGAATAATTAAATGATATATTCATCTACACAATGAAAAGCATTCTGGTAGGGACAAAGGTTTCTCTAATTAAGGATATTTTGAATAAAAATCCTGGGCCTGCATACACACTTTTTACTGATATTAAAATGCCACACTTTCCAATAAAGAGTCAGCTGTAGCTCAGTGAGGAGCAATCTTATTGTAGGTTAAACACATTGGGACTGTATTTTTTGGAGTTAGAAGAAAGGGAGTGATTTTATTAAAACATGTAAGATTCTATCAGGGTTGGCAGGTTAGATGTTGAATTATTTTCAATGTGATAGAATCTTGAGTGAGGGAACATAGTTTAAAGATTAGAAGCTTCTCATTTAAAACTAAGTTATGTAGAACTTCTCGTAAAAAGTGGTGAAACGCTGGAATTCTCTGTGACAGTGGATTGTGGAAGCTAATTCATTGGAGGTATTTAAAGAGGAAGGAGATACATTTGTGAAGGATCAGGGGATTGAGGGCTATGGAGATCTAAACTAATTGCTTCTCTCATATAGCATAGGATTTAGGTGGCCTCCTCCTGCTCATATTTCCTGTTCTTGCGTTAGAGGTTTTTGGGTTTAACTGCCAATACAGAGGGTTGAGCACGCCTATCCAGAATGGGATTTCAGCAAAGTCCTAAGGAAGCCCTGAAGTGTCAATGGCACCACCTGTCAGATATTACTTCTCTCCCAAATGGACGTCATAAGGTAACTGGCAGGGTGCAGAACTTGTTATATTTGCAGCTTTTATGATATTACTTGCATTTTACCAAGATGTATGCATAAAATGTCCTTCATTCGCTCTAAAGGGATGTGAAAGGAATGATAGAAATGTAGAGTTTCCTTCCTTTTAGAAAATCTTTATGTACCATTTGTACATTTTATTCTCTAAGTTAGAATTGGTTAAATTATAAGAGGCTGGTTGGAGAATATTCTCGTGAATAGTGAATATAAAAGCTGCAAGTAAATCAATCTAGGGCCTTAAAACAATCAAGGATTAAGTCAGTTAATCCCCTATTAACACACACCCAAAATGCTGCAGGAACTCAGCAGGCCAGGGAAAGAGAAACAGTCAACGTTTCGAGCTGATACTTCAGCAGAACTGGAAAACTGGAAAAAAAAGATGAGCAGTCAGAGTAAGAAAGTGGGGGGTTGGGGGGGGGGAGGAGGAACCACAAGGTGATAGGTGAAACCAGGAGGGGGGAGCGGTGAGGTAAGGAGCTGGGAAGTTGGTGACAGAGATATAGGGCTGGAGAAGGGGGAATCTAATAGGGGAGGACAAAAGACAATGGATGAAAGAAAAGAGGAGGAGCCCCAGTGAAAGGTGATAGGCAGGTAAGAAAACAAGGTGGGAGATGTGCTTAGTGGTGGGATCCCGCTGGAGATGGCGGAAGTTACAAAGAATTATGTGCTCGACATGGAAGCTGATGGGGTGGCCGGCGTGGACAAGAGAAACTCTATCCCTGGTGGATGATGGGAAGATGGGTGAGGGCTGACGTGCACAAAATGGAAGAGATACAGTTGAGGGCAGTGTTGATGTTGGAGGAAGGGAAGCCCCTTACTTCGAAAAAGGAAGACATTCCTTTCATTCTAGAATGAAATGCCTCAACCTGAGAGCAGATGTGGCAGAGATGGAGGAACTGAGAGAAGGAGATGGTGTTTTTATAAGTAATAGGGTGGGAAGAGGTATAGTCCAAAGCTGTGAGACAAGTGGCATAGTTTTCTGTAACTTCTGCCATCTCCAGCGGGACCCCACCACCAAGCACATCTTTCCCTCCCCACCCCCTCCTCCCCCCCTCCCAATTTCTGCTTTCCACTGGGATTGCTCCTGACTCGACTCCCTTGTCCGTTCATCCCTCGCCACTGATCTCCCTCCTGGCACTAATCCTTACAAGCAGAACAAGTGTACACCTGCCCCTACACCTCCTCCCTCACTATCATTCAGGGCCACAAGCAGTCCTTCCAGGTATGGCAACACATCACCTGAGGTCTGTTGGGGTCATCTACTGTATCAGTGCTCCCAGTGTGGCCTCCTGTATATTGGAGAGACCCGTCGTATATTGGGAGACTGCTTCGCCGAGCATTGTGCACTGTCCTCCCGAAAAAGCGGGATCTCCCGGTGGCCATTCATTTTAATTCCACTTTCCAATCCCATTCTGACACGTCAGTCCGTGGCCTCCTCTTCTGCTGCGATGAGGCCACACTCAGGTTGGAGGAGCAACACATTACATTCCGTCTGGGTAGGCCCCAACCTGATGGCATGAGCATAGATTTCTTGAACTTCTGGTAACAACCTCCCCACCTCCTTCACCTTTCCCCATTCTCATTTCCCTCTCTCACCTTATCTCCTTACCAGCCTATCATCTCCCTCTGGTGCTCCTCCCCTTTTCTTTCTTCTGTCCTCCCTCTTCTCCAGCCCTGCATTTCACCAATCAACTTCTCAGCTCTTTACTTTATCTCTCCTCCTCCCCATTTCACCTTTCACCTTGTGGTTCTTCCTCCCATCCCCACACTTTCTTACTCTGACTCCTCATCTTTCTTCTAGTCCCATTGAAGGGTCTCAGCCCAAAACGTTCAATGAACTCTTTTCCATTGATGCTGCCTGGCCCGCTGAATTCCTCCAGAATTTTGTGTGTGTTGCTTGGACTTCAGCATCTGCAGATCTCTCTTTTTTGTAATCCCCTATTATATATTATTCAAACTATAGACTGACACATAATAAAGAAATTCCGGCACTGCAAATTCATGAACTTATTCAAAAGTCATCAGGAGGGGTTTAGGGTTTCAGTACTTTATTCCTAACCAAGGTCTCCCTATATTCTATTCAATTGTCTACTTAGTAGTAGATTATCGTTTATCATCCTTCTCACACAAAATGATGTTTCTGTATCTAATCATTCACTTCATCTCCCCTTTCTTCACCCAATACCTCAACCCCCATCCAGAGTTCTTGGTTTTCCATCAGCTTTCTGAAGGTCTTGCCTGTGACTTTGTTAATGATGTTTCTTTGTCTACCTTCTGGCTGGTCACTGGATGCCCCTTGGTAAGTCACATTCTATGGTTGGAAAGTAAACAGAGCTGATAAGTCAATTCACACAGTGCTATTCACTATCATTGATAAAGGCATATCTGAAAGTCCTGTTGATTCACAGAAAAGATGAATGTGAGGAAATCATTCATTGCATAAAATAAGAAAGAAGATCCCAATACATCAATACAGATATCATAACTGAGAAAGACAACATCAGAAATATCTGCAGATCATGTATAGATTGGCTGCATCAGCAATCTTTACAGTCTTTCTGAATGTTGTCAGTTTAGCACTGCAATTTGTGCACTTAACATCATCCAATTGCAGTATAATTTATTCCTTCCAAGAATTGTTCAAGAAAACCTAACCCTATTTTAGCAACTCAAAAGGAGGTTATCTTCCCACGAGGTTAAACCAAAAACAGCACAGCACTTCCCTCGATTATCCAAGTTGCCGAGCATTTATGTTTTCATCAAACAATAACTGCTGAAGTGTTCCTGATAGATGTTCTGCATGGATTCTCTATTTGAAATGTAACTGCACATTTCCCATGAAAGTGCATAACCAAAGTATGTTTACTGTTATTCTTGCATCTTGCTTAGTTTCGGAATAATTGCTCTTTATATATAGTTAGGTCTCAACTTCAATGAATAATGATGGGAATAAATCTTTGACCTTATTAACATTCACAAGGTTAATATCAGAGCTACACAGAGAGGCTAATAATTGGTGTGTAATGATTCAGAGTATTATAATTTAAGACAAAACTGTGGGTTAAGAAATAATGTACATTATGAATAATGAAGAAATTAAGACAAAATTTGCTTATTATTTATTGACCTGTACTGTTATTAGGAAAATTATTATATGTTCAATAATGGCGTATAAATCTGAAGTGGTTGTCAATTAAACACTTCTATGAAGTGATTTGATTTTTAAAAATGTGTTACCCATATAAACTGATTATTTTAATTATTTTCCTTTCCACTCTCCTTGTTCTTTGAATGTCTAGGAATTAGACTGTACAGCATGGAATCAAGAAGACCAAATGAGAAATTTTGCAATTATTCATGGATTGCTCCCTCCTGTCCCTCAAAGCTTCCCTTCCTCACCGTAAAAATTAGAGCATGCATTATGCTCAAATCTTGGAAAAGTCAAGATTCTTCATGTATCAGGCTTGATGATTGGGGTCATTCATCTACACCAGAATTAAACACATTTGCATTCCAGAAGAACATTTATACGGACCCAAACATAGGAATCATTCTAATTTCCTTCCCTTCCATCATATCCATCAAAATAGATCAATCACAACCTTAAAAGAAGAAAGATGATTGACATTTGAACTTCGGAATTTCTTAGTCTATATGGCTACACTTAACATTGGACGGCACATATGCACAGAATAATTCATTGTACAGCACTACCCAAATTGGAAAGGAAGCTACTTCTTTTCTCTAATTGTCTCTGATTTAGCTCTCCTGACTTCTGACTCTAGTCCAGTTCAATTTTGCACTATCTTCTGTAAATCAATGGTTCACTTGCTTACTCACTGCCTATTAAGCCACTGGCACATAGGGCAGCAGTGAAGGTCCCCCATCTGTAACAGATTTTTTTTGACCGGTTAGGGTTGTTAGCCCTGAACTGAACCCCTGAACCTGGAGGACTGGTGGACCACTCTTACCACTCTACGCTTTGACGCATTTGGCATGGGTGACCCTAGGTTCATTGGCAGTTGTAAATTGCTCCTAAGGTAAAGGTGAGCAGAGGAATCTGTGGGGAGCCGATGAGAATATTGGGGGAGGATAGGTTACAGGGAAAATTTCTAAACACAAGTCATTCTGCAGTTGCTAGAAATCCAGAGCAACACACAGAAAATGCTGGAGGGAATAAACCGTCAATGTTCTGGGATGAGATCCTTCATCAGAATTGAAAAGGAAGAGGGAAGAAGCCAGAATAAGAAGATTGGGGTAGGGAAGGGGAAGAAGTACAAGCTGATGAGTAGCTTGTGAAACCCAGTGAGGGGGAAGGTGGGTGGAAATTTCTGAGGGATGTAATTGTTCTGTTATCTGGTATAGACTCATTGAGCCTAGATGACCTCCTCCATATTTGTAAGAAAATAGATAAATTGCAGTTGATGTTCCCTCTTTGCAGTTCTGTATGCTGTTATTCGTAAATTCATTTTGCAATCTATGACTACAGACAAACACTTATTGTACATTTTCCCCTTTTCTTTCTTTCTCTGCAGAATGCATTAATTGTTCTCTAGCCACTGTTTCAATACACTCTCCATTATCTCACCAAATAATCATCAATCATTGGTCAGGCAGGAGAGCAAACAGTTGCAGGTTATGACTGTAGAGCCATTATCACTAAACCAATTCTGCCCCAGGTCCTATCTCTGGCCTTCTCCATCCCTACAACTTTTGAGATATCTGCAAGCATACTTCAACCATTCGCTTTTTAAATTACCATCAATGCCAGCAAGTGCAAACTCCCAAGCTCTTGAATTTATACACAAAATTCATGTTTCTTCTTTTCCTTTGCCCTTTTTCCTCCTTTAAGGAAACCTTTCTTCCTTAATTAGGCAAAGACTGGGCTGATGTATTGAAGGGAATTTTTCCTTTATTGAAAAGTACCTTTTGAGGTATGAGAAGTGAACCACATTTTTCTCATTCCCACTGTGAACATTTTCTATTAAATCTCTGTCATGCTGTTTTGTTTTCTCTTTTCTGAATTACATATTATTAAAAGGTTGATATCTGATGATATGTATTGTATTGAGAGAGTTAAGCAGAGTGTGATTCGTGACATTAACAGCTGTTACTTTCTGCTGTGTGGAGGTTATTATTAGTTCAATTATTTGATGGAAATTCAATAGCTTCATGTGATAGTTCTCAGATACTTAAGCTGAGCCATGAATTTATTTTGAATACGTGGGTGAAAGTTGAAATGGAAATGCGTAAGTAATGCTAAATGGATATCCTTTTAATTGTATAATCAGTATTTGTTAAATCAAAGTGTGGTTGGAATTTTAATATTAATTGAACAAAGGAAAAAATATACATTATACATGTTACTTTACATTCAGAATCTAAAATATTAAGGATAACATTGTAAGCCAAAAGTTCAGGGAGAGTACATTTCTCATATTTAATTAGGCAGTTCCTAATTTTCTGACCAGGATAATAACTTTCGGAAAATCACTAGCGCTGTAGAGCCAAATTACTAGCATGCATTTTGTGGGTAAAGGTCCATACCAGGATTACAAATATGTTGTCATCACCTAATTGCCTTGTTAAAGGAAAGCCTGCATTTACATAGTACCTTTCACATTTCTTTCAGTGTGTCCCAAGGTACTTTAAACTCAGAAAGCACTATTTTAAATGTATTCATTGCTGTTAGGCAGGAAAGATGGCAGCTTGTTTGCATACAGCAATGTAATAATTTCTAGATATACATTTTGAGAAATGTTGTTTAAATGTATAATAGAACATGAAGGTCAACTCCCTACTTCCTCTTTCAATTAGGGATCTTTTGTCTCTGTCTGAGACGAGCAAACTCAATCTTGTATTAGGGTGCTATCTTCAAGTGAAGACACATTCAGAATGTCCTCAGAGCTAAACTGGCACATCAGCAAAGATTTTGGTGCTCGTGTCCCTGAAATTGATTTGAACCAGGAAACTTCTGACAAAGCAGGGAACCACAAATTTGAGGACCCAATACTACATTTCTCAGCAGAAAATGACACATTTTATAATCACAGTGAATGTTCAGATAAGGTAAATTCTTCCACTTCTCTAAAAAGTTATTATATTACTATTATTGTATTATTGAATTACTATAACTTTGTAATTATGTCCTCCAATAAATAAGTCATAAGTCTTTTCTTTTAAACCAACAATCAAATATATATTTGACCTTTAGAATGGTTATTAAGCTCAAAGCCTCTCCAAGGAAGTTAATTAGATGAAAAAATAGGATACTGAGAGACCAATGCATTAGAAGAGGTGTTCCAAAGCTTGGTCTTAAATGTAGGACTTTATAGAAGAGAGAGGGAGTGATGTATTGGAAGGGAATTTCAGAGACTAAGCCCTGGGTGAATGCTGCCATCAGATCTTGTTATGTTGAAGCTGGAGCAGCCAACTTCACTGGATTGCCAAGAATCACTTGCATTCAAAGATCAATTGGAGTCAGACAATCCATGTTAAAAAAATCATTAAAATATCATTGTCTATGTGCTTACCTTTCAGTTACATGTTTTGTTTATCTTAATCAGAACATAACAAATAGTAGCAAAAATATGTTATTAGCCTGTACCACTCAATAAGATCATGGCACCCCCTCCTATCTTCAATTCCCTTTGTGTCAAAAATGCTCAATTATGAAGATTTATTTCATTCTTAAATTTTCAAAGTTCAAAGTAAAACTTATTATCACAGTACATACATGTCACCACATACAACCCTGAGATACTTTTTCAGCTGGCATACTTAGCATATCGATAGAACAGTAGCTGTAAATTGTTAACAAACTGTGCAAATGCAGATATACATAAATAACAATAATAGCAATAGCAATAAATAACGAGCATGAAATAACAATATAAAAGAGTCCTTAAAGGAGTGTAGCTATCCCCTTTTGTACAAGAGACTGATAGTTGAACCTGGTGGTGTGAGACCTGAGGCACCTTCTATTCGACGGCAGCAGCGAGAAAAGAGCATGGCCTGAGAGGTGAAGATATTTGATGATGGATGCTTTTTTCTACAGCAATCTTTTCTGTAGATGTGCTCAATGGTTGGGAGGGTGTTACGCACGGTGTGCTGGGCTAAATCCACTACCTTTTGTATGATTTTCCACTCAAAGACATTGCTGTTCCCATATCAGGCCATAATGCAGCCAGTCAGCACACTTTCCACCACACATCTATTCATAACTGAATTATGTGTAATAAAATTGGAGGTTATTCAATACAGTCTACAGGGCTACATACTTACATGATAAGCCTAGTTGCCACATTGACCGATGTTACATAATTACTTAATAACATATCATGTGTCAGAAGATGAGAATGTCATTGAACAATTTGACTGAAATACCTTTAATCAAAGGTGACAACCACTATTATAAACTATTATAATTGTCTCAAAAAGAGTGTATATTACAATTAATGTAAAACCTGTAACATTTCTCAGTATGCTTTAATTAATTAATAAATCTTCCTCTCCAACATCTTTCAACATTTTCCTCTTTTTTTTAGGTACACTCATTTCTAACCACTCAGACCTACAGGTACCAATGTTTTTGAAACAAATTACATGATTTGCTGACTTGTGACTTTGTCTCTGCAGTCATAAATTTTGGGCAGTACACTGGGATAAAAAGCTGATGTTAGTCCCTGGAGAATGAACAAGGTTTTGGTTATTTGTTCAAGTGGTACAAGATTGAGACATTGGTCGATAGGTCAGTGATGTCCCACTTATAAATGCACTCTAAAAATACCTCATTAAAATGTTAATAATAATAATAAAGTAAAATTGCTAAAAGCTGTGTCTAAATATTAGTCATTAGTCCGAGTAAATGGGAAATGACTGTTGATAGCTGACAGCAGCTGTATAAAGCTTTGAAGAAAGATAGCAGTCATAAAAAATTGGAGATATTCTACCATCTCTTTCAAAATAAAAATTGAAGCTTCCTATGCCATTATCTAAAAAAGATTATTAGCTCTGTAAACATGCTAGAGTAAATATTGAATTAATAAACAGATTGATAGCTGATTATAATAGCTGGGTTATTCATGCAAATCTATTTTCAATCATATATGTGAGAGAAGAATAAAAGGACATGGAGTTTCAGATGAGTTTGACCCCACAATTTGTTTGTGAAAACTAATCACAATTATTTAAAAAGTAGACCCAATAAAACGTTTTAAATGAATCAACTTTAAGATACTAATCTGGCAGGTTAGTCTACTTTAACTTTAAGTTATCACTTTATATCTCTGCATTGGTGAGAAACCAGCCTGTCAGTTAAAATGTAACTGCACTGATTCATATTGAATCAAGAACAAAATTGTTTGACTGGATAAAGAACAGAGACCAATTCACATATTTTAATTTACCTTGTTATCTCTGTGGGTGGGATTAAATGGTTTCAGACGAGCCTTCTAATTCAGGACAAATCAATGCTATAAATATTGTTTTTACAAATGATCTTTGCAAAATGTTTCTTGGTATCTGGAGTGACTAAGTCATTTTTGGAAGCACATCTGGACATAAGGAGATTAGCATTTCTTAACATTTGTGCTTTATTCACACCACACAGCACTGGGTTATTGAGGCTCAATGTGATTTTTTGCCTGCAGAGTGACTTGACATAGAATACATGGTACAGGAACAGGCTATTCAACCCAGCTGTGATGTACTTTCTCCATAATCACCCTCCTCATACCATTCTCCATCAAACCTTATTAGCATAACCTCCCATTACATTCACTTGCTTTCTTATGCCTACCTAGCCACCTTTTAAATGTACTGTATATATGCTCTTCATCTCAAGTACATTTTTTATCAGAGACTTTCATTTAAGGGGTAAAGGAGTTTCTCTTGAATGCCCCTGAGATTTTTTAGTGACCATCATATTTATGGTTCCTTTCTTTGACTTCTGCTATCACTTAAACGTATATTTCAACTTCACATACCATTTCCTTTCCTTTCTTCATACCAGCCTGCATCTCTCCCAGTTTTTGATAACTTAGAAACCCCAAATATTTCCTCTTTCCCTTTCTCCCATGGTCCACTTTCCTCTCATTTCAAGTTCCATCTTCTTCAGCCCTTTACCTCTTCCATCTATTTATCACCTCCCAGCTTCTCAATTCATCTCCCCTCGCCCAACCACCTACATCCCCCCTCACCTGGTCTCACATATAAATGCCAGCTTGTTCTCATTGCCCTCCCCCACCTCATTATTCTAGCTTCTTCTTCCTTTTTCCCAGTCCTGATGAAGGGTCTCAGCCCAAGACATTGACTGCATATTGTCTGATGCTCCCTGACCTTCTATGTTCCTCCAGCATTTTGTGTGTATCATCTACACTCACTTTCTGATTTATGTTTTGGAATTGAACTGATTATTTTCTATTTCTTTATTTCCTTGTTCCTATTGGCCAGTGTACTTTATCTTCGAACTCACTGTCACTTTGTCACCTTCATTGTCAGCTTCCTCTCCTTTAGAGGTTTTATTGAGATCCTTTGCCACTTCTGAATCATCTACAGACTCAGCCAGGAATATCACATTGAAATATTGCATCCATATCACCATCATCTGATCAAATCTTGCTTTTACTCATCATCAGCTATCTTGGACTTTCTCATTTTTCCAAATCTTATAATTTCTTGTCTGGTGTCCTGACCTTGTTAAGCAGACACTTCATTTAAATAATTATTCAAAATAATTATACAAAGTGCAGCTCTCTCCCAGGGAGGAGGAGAAGATGGCGGCGCGACGCAGCACGCGCAGCCTCTTCGGTGATGAGTATCAGTTATCTGTCAAGTAGGAGGCCGTGCACAATTCTGATTTGATGGAGGCAGATGTGAGAGCATGGAGGAACATCTGGTGAAACTTCTGAAATGCCTGTTTCGCTGCCACTGCTACTGTGTGATCCGAAATCTTCGGAGGGGAAGGCCCCGAGTCCTCGTCTTTGCCTGTTGCTTAGTGGCCAGGGATGGGGTTGAAGCACTCGGCAGAGATGGTGCTCGGTGCTCAGTGTCGGAGGGCTGGTCGGAAGCTCAACGTTTTCGGACGGACTCAGAGTTGGACTGTGATTGGGTGCTTCCAGGATGCTGCATCGGCAAGTTTGCGGCACTGGAAGCTCATGCCAGGGGGAGTTTCTCCCTTCCACCATCTGCGTGAGATGTTGGGGCTATAGGGACTTTGAGACTTTTTTTTACCGTGCCCATGGTCTGCTCTTATCAAATTACAGTATTGCTTTGCACTGTTGTAACTATATGTTATAATTATGTGGTTTTTGTCAGTTTTAGTCGTGGTCTGTCTTGTGTTTCTGTGATATCATACCAGAGGAACATTGTATCATTTTTTAATGCATGTATTTCTAAATGACAATAAACAAGGACTGAGTGTCCTCAGAATCTAATCTAAAAAAAATTCTTTAAACTCCGGCAGATTGTTTACAACCTTGGTGTCAAAAGTTTTTAATATGAGCTTTTGATCGCAAATACTGCTTATTTCCATATCCATAACATTACTCAATATTTTCCTGCCTTCGTATCTGAATCTCTCATACATAATTTTATTACTTTTGTCCAAATATTTCAGTTACATTCCTAAGTCAGTCCGTTCAGCCTACTCCTTGTGAATATATGGTCATTCAAAACTCTGCTTTCCATTTCCACAGTCTCTTCACTTCAAACACACTGCAGGAATTTTGGTCTGTTGGAGAAATGCAAGAGATAAGGCTCCTCTGAATTCCTAAGGCTACCTCATTGGGAGGCATGTTTTCTTAACTAAATGTGTCAGAAGTACCTTACTAAAGGGCCATGATTGTCTCTTGGAACAAAGTGTCCTGGTGTGTTTCCTCCTCCCCATTGTACAGCAGTGTCCAAATCTCAGAAGCTAACTCAGCAAATCTCAGCCAAGATTCCATCAACTGCAGACACTTGCAGGTATAGTGACCATTGGTACCCGGCTAAGATCTTCATACACAGTTTTCCACACAAAAAAAAAACTAAATTTGCATTCACACATTGTCCCCCATGAATTTCTTCCTCTCTTTAGTGCTTGATCATTCAATTATTTAGTCCCTTTCTTATTGATTTACTCACAACAGAATGATCTCAGATTTTGGGATCTCAGTGCTCATTGTACAGTTTTCCTGGATTTCCAACAAGATCTAACCACTCACTTCACTTAATCATCCATATATTAAGCTTTGACCATATAACCCAAGGACGGAAATCCAGCTTCAACGTGCACTCAGTGGCCACTTTATTAGGTAAGTCCTGTTCCAAATAATGTGGCCACTCAGTGTATGTTCGTGGTGTTCTGCTGTTGTAACCCATCCAGTTCAAGGTTCAATGTGTTCAATCTCATTTAGAGATGCTCTTCTTCATGCCTCTGTTGGAACGCATGTCACCTTCCAGTCAGTTTGAACCAGTTTGGCCATTCTCCTCTGAACTCTCTCATTAACAAGGCATCTTCACCCACAGAGCTGCTGCTCACTGGACACTTTTTGTTTTTCCCTACATTCCCTGTAAACTCTAGAGACGATTTTGTGTGATAATCTCAGGAGATCAACAGCTCCTGAGATTCTCAAACTGCCCTGGGTGGCACCAACAATCATCCCATGGTCAAAATCACTAGGATCATACTTCTCCCCCATTCTGATGTTTGGTCTGGACAGCAAATGAACCTCTTGACCATGTCTGCATGCTTTTATGTGTTGAGTTGCAACAATATGTTTGGCTGAGTAGATGTTTGCATTAACCAGCAGGTATACAGGTGTACCTAATAAAGTGGCCACTGAGTGTATTTAGTACAGGCATCACTTCATTGCTTTGCAGTTACTTTTGATGCCTCACTCACCGTCTGATTAATTCAACTGCTTCTTTCACATCCAGTTTTGGACAAGGTGCAACTTCCTCTGATTAAAATACAAATGGAAAATGTTGGGAACACTTAGCTGTCTGCATTCTGATTCTTTCCAGTATATTCTATTGTTATTTCCGATTGCCAGTATCTTATATTTTCCTCTGACTAAATGTTGACAAGATTGAAATTTCCCATAAACTCCATAGATTTAACCTGCATTAGTATTAGTGAAGGTTGAACCAGACTTTGAAAATGCTATGTTCGATATATTAGGCTGAGTATCTGAATAATCATTGACTAACAGAAGCTATTTACTTTTTTTTTATCATAATATTGACTGACTTAGTCAAACTGCTGCTGAAATCATCACCCAATCCCATTATCTCTGGAATTAACTTTTTCATTATTTCACTGACAAATCTCTCTTTCACCATTATCAGACTTCCTTCCAACAATTTACATTAATACCGGACCCATGCCCTGTGCTACAATACATCACTTTCTGTTGTCTACAACACCAGATTTCTTTTTTCATTTTGATGTAGCCTGACTGATATTTTAATGGTTTACTCACTAATGGTCAAAGCATAGAAGGAACAAAATAACAAAACCTTATTTTTCAAAAAATGCACTAATTTGTCTTTAAAAAGCCGGATTCTTGTATTTACTTAAACAGTGTAGAATTTTCATGCTGCAGCTGAAGGATTACATCTGGTTTCCTGTTGCAGAAGTTGCTGTTCTATAGAACGTCTAATTTCCGCAGTGGGTTTGGAAACTGTTGAAATATATCCCAGATTTCTCAAGTGAAATGTTTTAGAGTTGTAGAAAATAAATTTAATCACCGGTTACAGGATGTGGTTGGACTTTGTTTTATTATACCTCAAATGGAATGCACCAGGGTACACACAATAGCAACGATTGAAAACTTCTGCCTCTTAATGCACATAGGTTGCACCCTTTAAGTTACAGCAAATGATGAGCGGTTTTATCCCATGCAAACACTTTATGTAATTGCCTCATGAAAAGAAATAGTGCAAATTCAAATTTTTGCAGGGACCACAACATTATTAGTAAACTGAAGTAACCTGACAATCAGTTAGAATTTTTAGGGTTGCTACTGTATTAGTATTTTAACAGCTGACTGGAATTGTTGAAATTGCCGTCAAGTTAAAAAACACTACAGTGGGATATAGTGTTTAATATTGTATGCATTGCATTTATTCTACAATATTTAAAATTATATTGCTGATTAAATCTTTCAAAGGGCATCTGGTGGCAATTTGAAATACTTTTCTCAGCTGGAGAAAAATGAACTAGATGACAAATCCAGGTGTTGTAGTCCCAGTATATTATACCTCAGACACATTTGTGATTTATTTATTGAACTCAGCTCTTAACCTCACAAGTAGATGTCAGGCAGAGTACTTGCTTCTTTCGTGGAATAAAGTTTGGAGGATGCACCACCTTTCACCACTCTAAAAGAATGTATTAGGAATTCAACTAAGAGCAATTTAATTGTCTGCCTTTCAAATGGAAATGATGTGCGGCCATCGGACCTATAGGTGGAAAATAATACCATAAAAGAAAAGCAAGGGAAAAGTAAACCAACTGTGTATTGCTACATTATGATTAGGATGATTGGAATTTAACACAGAATGAATAAAGTTTTCTGTAACTAAGTGTGGTGAACTGAACAGTAAACTGAGTCATATGGATATACAGCACAAAAACTGTCCTTTCAACACAGCTCATCCATGTCAACGAATATGTCTATCTGAGCTAATCCCAATTGCCTGTGTTTTGCTTCTATCCCTCTTATCATCTTCAATCCATGTACTGTCTAAATGGCTTTTAAACATAACCCAGCTTTACAGTTTCATCTGTATGCTCATTGGAGAAAAAGACTGTGAACATTTTCTATACCCCTCATGATTTGATACACTTCTAAAAGGTCACCCTCAGCCTGCAATGCTCCAGCAGAATGAAGTCCCAACCTCTCCTTATAACTTCTCCCTCCAGTCCTGTGACATCCTTGCTATGCGGTGGCTTCTTGTTCCTGGGTACCAACATCTCAGAAGATCTATCCTGGGCCCAGCACATAAATGCACCCATGAAGAAGGTGTACCAAAATCTCTATGTTTTTAGAAGTTTAAGGAGATTTGACATATCATTGAAGACCCTGACAAATTTCTACTGATGTGCGATGTGAAGCATTCTATCTGTTAGCATCACATACTTGTGTGGAAACATAAAAGCAAAGGATTGCAGGGGAGCTACAGAGAATGTGGACTCAGCCACTTCCACCATGGCAACAACGCACGACACTTTCAAGGGCATCAACAATAGGTGATGTTACAGAAAGGCAACATTGGTCACTAGGGATACCCAACATCTGTGCAGTGCCACGTTCTCAATGCTGCCATCAGCAGGAGGAGCCTGAGGACACACACCTCAAAGTTCAACAGCAGCTTCTTCCCCACAGCCATCAGCTCCTTGGAAAGGCCTGAAAAAATCTCAGCACTTCCTTAGATTATGTTTCCTTTTCTCTTTCTCTCTCTCAACTTGCACTACTTTTAAAATGTTTATTTCATCATGCATGTGTAATTTATATTAATTTAAGTTCATGTAAACTTATGTTTTTCAAACTGATAATGGACTATTTTGCTGTTGCAAAAATAATCTTCTTCACATGTCTATGAGATGGCTTTTTACAACAGCTTGTTGTTGAGCCCACTCGGGGATCGGCTGGACTGCATTGGGTATTGTGTAATGAACCGGAGGTGATTAGAGAAATTGAGATGAAGGAACCCTTAGGGGACAGTGATCATAACATGATTGAGTTCACTGTGAAATTTGAGAAAGAGAAGCCGAAATCCAATGTGTTGGTATTTCAGTGGAGTAAAGGAAATTACAGTGGCATGACAGAGGAACTGGCCAAAGTTGACTGGAAAAGGACACTAGCGGGAAGGACGGCAGAGAAGCAGTGGCTAGAGTTTCTGCGAGAAATGAGGAAGGTGCAAGACAGATATGTACTCTAAAAGAAAAAGGATGCAACCGTGGCTGACAAGAGAAGTCAAAGCCAAAGTTAAAGCAAAGGAGAGGGCATACAAGGAAGCAAAAATTAGTGGGAAGACAGAGGATTGGGAGGTGTTTAAAAACTTACAAAAGGAAACTAAGAAGGTCATTAAGAAGGAAAAGATGAACTATGAAAGGAAGCTAGCAAATAATATCGAAGAGGATACTAAAACCTTTTTCAAGTATATAAAGAGTAAAAGACAGGTGAGAGTAGATATAGGACCGATAGAAAGTGATGCTGGAGAAATTGTAATGGGAGATAAGGAGATTGCGGAGGAACTGAACGAGTATTTTGCATCAGTCTTCACTGAGGAAGACATCAGCAGTACACCGGACACTCAAGGGTGTCAGGGAAGAGAAGTGTGCGCAGTCACAATTGCAACAGAGAAAGTACTCAGGAAGCTGAATAGTCTAAGGGTAGATAAATCTCCTGGACCAGATAGAATGCACCTTTGTGTACTGAAGAAAGTAGCTGTGGAGATTGTTGAGGCATTAGCAATGATCTTTCAAAAGTCAATAGATTCTGGCATGGATCTGGAGGACTGGAAGATTGCAAATGTCATTCTGCTATTTAAGAAGGGGACAAGGAAGCAAAAAGGAAATTATAGACCTGTTAGCTTGACATCGGTGGTTGGGAAGTTGTTGGAGTCGATTGTCAAGGATAAGGTTACGAAGTACCTGGAGGCATATGACAAGATAGGCAGAACTCAGCATGGTTTCCTTAAAGGAAAATCCTGCCTGACAAACCTATTGTAATTTTTTGAGGAAATTACAAGGAGGCTAGACAAGGGAGATGCTGTGGATGTTGTGTATTTGGATTTTCAGAAGGCCTTTGACAAGGTGCCGCACATGAGGCTGCTAAACAAGATAAGAGGCCATGGAATTATGGGAAAGTTACATACGTGGATAGAGTGTTGGCTGATTGGCAGGAAACAGAGAGTGGGAATAACGGGATCCCATTCTGGTTGGCTGCCGGTTACCAGTGGTGTTCCACAGGGGTCCATGTTGGGGCCGCTTCTTTTTACATTGTACATCAACGATTTGGATTATGGAATAGATGGCTTTGTGTTTAAGTTTGCTGACGATACAAAGATAGGTGGAGGGGCCAGTAGTGCTAAGGAAACAGAGAGTCTGCAGAGACACTTGGATAGATTGGGAGAATGGGCAAAGAAGTGGCAAATGAAATACAATGTTGGAAAGTGTATGGTTATGTACTTTGGTAGAAGAAATAAATGGGCAGACTATTATTTAAATGGAGAGAGAATTCAAAGTTCTGAGATGCAACGGGACTTGGGAGTCCTCGTGCAGGATACCCTTAAGGTTAACCTCCAGGTTGAGTCAGTAGTGAAGAAGGCGAATGCAATGTTGGCATTCATTTCTAGAGGAATAGAGTATAGGAGCAGGGATGTGATGTTGAGGCTCTATAAGGCGCTGGTGAGACCTCACTTGGAGTACAAGTTGGCAGTTTTGGGCTCCTTATTTAAGAAAGGATGTGCTGATGTTGGAGAGGGTTCAGAGAAGATTCACTAGAATGATTCCAGGAATGAGAGGCTTAACATATGAGGAATGTTTGACCACTCTTGGACTGTACTCCTTCGAGTTTAGAAGAATGAGGGGGTCCTCACAGAAACATTTTGAATGTTGAAGGGCATGGACAGAGTGGATGTGGCAAAGTTGTTTCCCATGGTGGGGGAGTCTAGTATGAGAGGGCATGACTTAAGGATTGAAGGGCGCCTATTCAGAACAGAGATGCGAAGAAATTTTTTAGCCAGAGGCTGGTGAATCTATGGAATTTGTTGCCACGGCTGGCAGTGGAGATCAAGTCACTGGGTATATTTAAGGCAGAAATTCATAGGTATCTGAGTAGCCAGGGCATCAAAGGTTATGGTGAGAAGGCGGGGGAGTGGGACTAAATGGGAGAATGGATTAGCTCATGATAAAATGGTGGAGCAGACTCGATGGGCCGAATGGCTGACTTCTGCTCCTTTGTCTTATGGTCTTGTGGTTTACCTTGGACTTAAACTTGATTATTTCTTACAATATTTTCTTTCTTTCTTTTTGAGAATAAAAGTAATAAGAGCATCACTGAGCCATGTGATTCAGCAAATCTGCTCTATGATTTTACAAGATGATGCAGATTCTACCTGATTGCTTTCTCCTCTGCCACCTATGTTCCAGGATTCCTTATTGTCAAAAGTCTAGCACAGTCCCACCCTTCAATATAATTAAAAGCCAAGAGTTACAGCTTTCTGTGATGGAGAATTCTAGAAACTCATAGCCCTCAGGAAAGAGGAAGTTCTCCTCCTCTCACTGCAGTTGGCTGCTGATGAAAATAAGCTCCCTCATACAAGACACGATTGATGCTGCAAATACTGAAAATCTTGAGGAAGACAACAGAAAGTGTTGGAGGAACTCAGCAGGTCAGGAAGCATTTATGGATGGGAATAAACAGTTGACGTTTTGAGCCAACACCCTTCATCAGCATTCGCCCTCATACTAGAACCTCCATTCAGGGAAAAGCAGTTTTCCGTACCCCACCACATATGATTCAAATAGACATAACGAGGTAGAGGATGAATGCCAGTACAGATTGGTTGAGCTAATTGGCGTGTCCTTGCATTGTATATCTCAAGCAATCCTGTGCAATTAAATCTTTTCTTCTCATTCTTCTCTCTGCAGTGAGTTTAAACCATTCTTAATCTGTTCTTATCCTAGGACTTAATCTGATGGATCTACACAATGCTGACTCCAGGGGCCTGCTTCTTTGGCTGCGGAGTCCAAAATTGCAGTCCGTGGTGACAACAAAGCCTTGTTAAGGACAGAAATACTTTTTTTTTTGTATTGCAACCCTCTTGCAATTGAGGTTAACGTAGCACTTATCTTCACAAATGCTTGCTGTACCTGTTAAATGTTCTTACTTTTCAAACTAACACAACAGTGCCATGTACTACATTCATGGCATTGATACAATAAACGGTTTTTTATACTCCTCCTACTAACGTTTTGTGTTACCTAAAAATATAAAATAAGTTCATACTTTCCCATATAATGCTCCATCTGCTACCTTTTTGCCCACTTATTTCAAACTGTATATGTCCCTTGGCAAACTATTTGGGTTCTTCTTAAAAGTGATTTTTCCATCTTGTATCATTGCCAGCTTGATTACATTACAGTCTGTCTTGGCAACCCCCTAGTAACAGTCTGCCAACATAAAGACCCTAGTTACTCCTGTTTCCTGATTCTGCCTTTAAATGTATCTCAATCCATCTTAGTCCATTTTACAATAATCCCATTGCTTTTATGAAATTTATGAAAAAAATGCATTATGGCTAATATTGTTTTCAAGTGGCATAGTTTGTTGTTATTTTCTCTTCTTGTCTAACTTATGCAAAATATGAAGATACTGAATATGTTCTGTTCCCAGAATATTACTACTGCTGCAAAGACTTGTATTGAATCAACCCACTGATTGCAAAGTCATGGCTTCTGCCCTGCTTTTGCATCTCATAGAAGGCTCTTAGCATATTAAGGATTCAACACTTCATCCCAACAGTCCAACCCAACAACTCCATTCACCCCCATTATGATGCATTGTGGAGCATCTCAATTCGGAGGCTGAATACAGCCTTCCATCCCTCGCATTTTTTTTCTCTCCAAATGTCACCCTTAGTTTTTAAGAAGCCTGTTGTATGATTTTGTTCATTCAATTTTTATTTGAAATGCATCACACTGCCTTTCTTACTCACTATTTAGTAGTTGCAATGTTTCTTCCAAATCCACTGTACTGCCATCTAATCATAATAATACATGACATTTAAAACAAATTCTCCAAATGAACAACTAGCATCTTTTCATATTAGTTAACAAAATAGCTAAATCCATTATCTTTTATTAAGTTTGCCACTCTATCTAAAGAAATTTGTGGTGAACACCTGTATGCTAATGTTAAAATTTAGAAACTGAAGCCATGATGCCGAACAATAATTAAGATAAATATCATTTGGAATCGAAGATACACTGTAGCAGAAATTTACTTATATCATAATAAATTCCTTGTGTATTTGTTAAATTAATGAATAATTAGTTGCAAAAGCATTTAAATCTAAGAAAACAAATTATTTTTTATTATAAAGTTGTATGACAACAGTTTCTTGAAGACTACTTCAGGAAATGTGTCAACTCATTTTTGAAAACCTCAAGCCTGTGCATCATGAACATCCAGAAATCCTGCATGCATAGCAGAAGGTACACATCATCCCACAAGTTACCCAGCACTTGGTTGGCCAGACACTTTGTGGAAAAGTCTGAAATTCTCATACTGACCCATCAGGCGCCTCAAACTCACAAGAGTAGAAGCAGAGATCCTGCTAAAGAAGAGTTAGACCTGTATCTTAACACTATTACCCAGTTTTTACCTATACATCTTGATATTTCTTACAAAACAACATTGAGTTCTCTCTATGAATTGATCAGCATTTCCTGTCAATCCAGAAGAGTGAGTGTCTTCCCTGAATTTGCGAAAAGTTGTCTCCTGGCTTTAGCAATGACTGCAGCATACCATCAGAAGAAGTAGTAGGGTAGAATAAACCTATAAGGGTGAAACAAGACACCCTCCTGAAGAAATACACGCTGAACTATATGGTCCATCTGAGTAATGTCCAGCATGAGATTAGGTAACAATTTTTCAGCACCCGGCTACTAAGTAAAAAAGTGCTTAGAACTTGGAGTTCACTCTTATTTGTTGTGATAAACATGTGTCACGTTTAATATAAATGCACAATCTGGGAAACAGAACTGGGGAAAAATACCCTTTAAAACGTTAAGCTGGTATTCACTTTGATTACAGCATTAAAATGAGTTGTGTGTGTTTTCTGGCAATAGTCTCCGCAGCTTTGCTGCTGGGAAGCAGGTGACATCCTTAAATAACCCTCTCCATGGCAATCACAAGAGGTTGCCATGAAGATGTGGGAAAATTTGAGGAAGGAGGATATATCTCTTGAACAAATGGATGTAAATGCGTGTGGCCACAATCATTAGCACAGATTGAGTTCTGTAATCATGTGGTTCCAAGCAGCAGCTAGCAACAAACCTATTTTTAAAAATCTAAAATAAACTTTATTCATAAATCTCGTACAGGAAATACAATAGAATGTGCATACGCTTCTTCACTCTACTGAGATTGCAACATGCACCTCTGCCATACGTAATTGTGATATACATTAAGAATTTAGGCAGGCAGTTTTTTAACATATTCCAGTGGGAATTCTTTAAATCGCATCACTGGAATGACTTGATAATGGAAGGTTGCTCTTCCCTTCGACTGCAACTAAAAAAATGTTGTAATTTACTGCTCCAGCCTTTTTGTTGGTACTACAGAGAAGGAATTCTGACCCTCAGACAGATCTAGATGGCTATGAAACTTCGTTTCCAAACCTCTTATTTTTTAATTGCATCAAACAATCCACCCTCATTTGCTCTAACCAGATTAACAAGTATTTTGAACAAACTTGAATTTTTATAAACTTATTGACCAACATGCTGTAAACAGAACACTGGTTGGGTCATTTGTAATGTTCTACAAAGATGAACGATGTATCAGAACATACTATCCAAGATACTACAGAGAGAATGACTGTTGGGCATGTGCACAGAAGAGCTTGGGAATCTTTTCTCCCCGGTTAGATCATAATAAAAACAGCAAATTTTTAAGAAGCGGGATGGCAAGGAAGAATGTTGTGAGTCTTTAGAATTCACTACTTAGGACAAATATGGTAACTAGTCAATACATTTTCTCAGGCTGACATGTGGGGTAGAGGACAAATTGTATCCACTCTAGTTTTGTGATTTCTAGTATGGCTAATGAGGCCAGTATGGGAAGCACAGACTGTAACAAATAGTGGCTAGTGAGAAGGTGAATGGTGATTTTATGATTTCATGTTAGACTTCAGTGTGCTTTGAATGGATGGACAGCAGCTTCAACATTGTCTCCAATGCTCCTTCTCCACTTAGTTCATTCATAAACCAAGAGCCAATGTGGATGTTGTATTCTTTCCCAAGGTATCTTTAAACACTTCCTTCACATTTTTTTCTTTGTCTGGTAATCTCTTCGAATGATGGAGCTTGAAATACTGTATCTGCATCAGGAGTCTGCTGTCTAATATGTGAATAATGCAACGTTCACATCAGTGCCAGAGGATGACAACTCAAGCCTCAGTGCTGACAAGTGCACTTTCATGTGAATGAGGAGGATATTTTCCTTGATAGCATTGATATTTTTCAAGTGCCCCTAAGGTTCTGCTGTTGGAAAGACTCATAAGCGTATTGGAAAGAAGAGAATCACTGCTGATTCACTGATGAGTACTGTCTGAGATCTTAATCAGCAAACAACCTTCTCCTCAATCATGTTGTCAACTCAATATGAAGGCTGGTGTGTTGCTGATAGGTAAATTCATGGCAGAGGTTGATAGACTCTAGAATGCTAAAGGAATTAAATCGGGGCAGGCATTGGAGTTAATGTGGAAGATCAATTGTCATCTTATTAAATGGCAGAGAGGGCATGAAGGGTCTTGGTGGCTTCCCTGTCCTTTTGTTTCCATTAAGCATAATGTTTCAGTGTAAGTACACGAAAGAAGGCAATGAGGGAGAAAGCACTGAAGGATTAAAGAATCAAAACATAATAGTTATTGTTACACTGTTACACAGTTTTTTGAAATATTTTTATATAGCCAAAACATGTTACTGTTTTATGTTAAGTCTCATAGAAAGAATGAAATTCAGCCATTAAGTTCAGCTCATTTCTTGAAGTAAGAGTATTTCTCTAGCTGTTATGTTACATGCATTTTCAGCATTACCATGTGGTCTGAGCTAACAGTTTTCCCCATGTTAAAATAAACAGGTCCCCTCTTAAAAAGCAGCAGACCCGAGTTTTCTATTCAGCATATGCCACGTGGGAGGCGGTCTGTGTAATATCTGAAACCACACTATGCTTCTTCTGAACTTCAGTACAATTGAACTGTTAGTCTAATGGTTTTATTTGAAGGTTTCCCAGGATAGAATGATACTGATCTTAAATTTGTAAAACCTATTTCCATAAGAAGCAACAACTGGACCTAAACCTGTAACACAGTGAATAGATAATGCTCACTGTACTAATCTTGTGTCATCAATTCTGCATATCCTTTAATGTGACTATTGTGCAAATGTTGCTCAAATAACTGGCAATATTTTGATAACATTCTTCTCCTTAAAAATGGTTTGCAATTAATCTTTCAACTGGATTTTGGGATTTTATTTCTGAGCACATCAAAAATATTTGGGCCTTAAATTATTCAGCAATTTATATTTGGAATTGACCAAGTGCAGGCAATCACAGATGATTTAAATCAGAATGAAAATTGACCAGGAAACAACTTACTGGAAAAATATCATAGCAGTAAAACATGTCCAGAGCCAGTGATGTGTTAATCAAAGGATTAATTGAAGGACCATGTTGATGACTTTCAAGTACTTATAGCAGGGAGTCTCCTCTGTTGTGACTGCAGTTGGATTTGTCTCCTTTCAAGTGACAAGTGTAACACTCGCTTCTTCTAGCGGCTTAATCTAGGGGGTGATAACGCCCCTGCCCAGCCAAACTTAAGAAATCTTGTTTGAGTGGATGCTGCGCGATGTGTCCCCTGTTACAAATCAGTACCCTGAAATAACAAACCGTATACAATATGTGGTTAAATGATTAAGCTTTATAACTCTTTACTTTGACTATATGGTTAGTAGAGAAACAAACTATATGAGAAAAGGCGCCAATAATCTTATTACACAGTTATGGGCACACAAAGTTGGAGCTCACACAGTCCAGCAGTTCTTTTTCCACCATCAATCTCCTCCTTTGGACCCCTACTCAGAGTACTCCCATCCCCCCCCCCCGGTCGGGCAGCCCACTAACTCGCTCAAGTCGCGTCTCCTCTCTTCATTCTCCTCCAGCCTTCTGGCAAAAACCTGCGAAACGAACAGCTTTCAGACACACAAGAAAGAATGACATTTCCCCCATTGGATAGTCACCCGTTATCTCTAGTTATAACCCAAACATTACTGCTACAGAGAAACCATTACCACATCAGCTAACGTCACAGAGAAGCCATTACACAAGTTTTCTGTGGTTGTCTGGCATGTCCTCTTCTTCCTAAAGGCAGGAGATAAGATCTCATGAATAGTACTCCACTATTTTGCTTTCTTTTTGGACTACTTTTTTTAATGTATTTCTTACTATAACTTGTAGTAATTTTCAAAGGTTTGTTTATTATCAAAGTACACAACTCTGAAATTCTTCTCCTCCAGATAGCCACAAAACCAAGGAGGAAAAGAATGTCAGCACAATCTACAATCTCCAAATCCCCCTTCCCCACACAAAAAAACAAACAAAAACAGAACAACCACATTGTCCCCCAATTCCCCTCCCTACACACACAAAATGAGAAAGATCAGGTGAGAAATACAAAATATAAAATACTATATGACTGAAAAAAGTTCATAGTTCAAGTTCATATCCAAAATGCAGAAATCCTGGGCAAAATTCTCTGGGCACAGTGGCAGTCTATCCCCTCTCTGACTGCAGAGCAATCCCACCAGCAACCAAATGGCAGTCTTCCGCCTCTGACAGCAGAGTGATCCCACCAATGATCAAAAGGCAGGCGGCCAGCGCTCACCTTCTGCATTGGCCTCAAGGTTTCAATCTCCCTTTTAATGTACTGCACTGTACAGCTGCTGTGAATGATCAAATATGCAACATACAGAACGCCAGTGATAATCAACCTGATTCTGATTCAGACAACTTAAGTGCTTATCTGTTTGTGTTATCATTGTCAGGGAGCAATGGACTTGCATCTGACAATCCCTCTGTATATCAAACTCCTAATGGTCCTGCCATCTACTGCATATTTTCCTCTTCTATTTGACCATCCAAAGCACAATAAAATACTCAAGTAAATTTGCAAGACATGACATCTCCCACGCAAAGCTATTCTGGCTGTCCCTATCAGGTCCATACTTTTTCAGAGGTGTATAGACCTTAAAAATTTTCTCCAATAATTTCCCTACCACTGAAGTACTTCTCACTGGTCTAGAACTCCCTGGTACATCTTTGATGCTCTTCTTAAACAGAAGAACATCATTGGTTATTCTTCTGTCCTCTGGGACTTTGCCTTTGGCTGAAGAGGATAAAAATATCTCCATTAAAATATTAGCAATCTCTTGTCGTACCTCTCTTAATTACCCAAATCAGATCCCCGTCAGGCTTTTGGGACTCATCCGCCTTAATGTTCTTCAGGAGCTGCAATACCTTCTCCTTCCTGATAATAACATGCCCCAAAACATCAGCAGATCCCTCTCTTATATTTCTAGCCTTCAAGTCCTAGGTGAATACTGAGCAGCTCACTGATCTCCTCTAGGTACCTCTGCACTTCCTCTATCTCTACTACTATTGAACATTTGATCCTCTATGCACTGAACACCAGCGTGAACTGAGTCATTTAGCTTCAATTTTGCAGTGCTGACATCAAATCAGCATGCTTCTGCAAACAACAGGAATTCTGCAGATGCTGAAAATTCAAGCAACATACATCAAAGTTGCTGGTGAACGCAGCAGGCCAGGCAGCATCTGTAGGAAGAGGTGCAGTCGACGTTTCAGGCCGAGACCCTTCGTCAGGACTAACATGAAATCCATATGCTTCTGCATATGGATTTCCGGTCTATAGGTATTTGTATTTTGTGAAGGTTCCTTTGCCATTAACAAAGCTTACAAAGTTATAGAATGGCTGAAGTAATTATGCAAAAGAAGGATATTGTCTGCCCTTGATTAATGGAGCTAACTCATTTGGAATTGCTGGACTGGCTAAGATCAAGATGAGCCATGTCTAAACTATGATCGTGGTCATCTTAAAAGAAAGAGTTACAGGTTACCCCTTTATTTCTGAGATGTTTGCATTCTGTTGACATCTTTGTTGATGTGTTAAAATTGCATGTTTATTAAAACAACTTAGCCTTGGGTCAAGCTGAATACCTTAGGTTGAATTACTTCCATCCTCTTTTGTAATCAGCTTGTTCTTTATTTTACAACTGGAGAAAAATAAATTAAAGAGCATAAATTAATGCACACATAAACACAGGAGATTCTGCAGATGCAGGAAATCTTCAGCAACATGGACAAAGTGTGGAGTAACTCAGCAAGTCAGGCAGCATCTATCGACTGAAATATCAATTGTATATTCCCCTCCATAGATAGAGCCTGACATGTTGAGTTGCTCCAGTATTTTGTGTGAATTCAATGCAATTGTTATTCTCCAAAACTGGTTAATGATGGGTTGATACTTAACTTTCCCTTGAAACAGCTTATTTGTCTTCGTTAACACTGGAGCTGATGGAAAGATGATGACACATCACAATGGCAATGAAAGGTGTCCTGTCATCTTGCTTGCCACGCCACTGGCCCCTGATGCCTGATCTGTCATGGACCGTGTGGAGGCTGCCCATGTTAAGCAAAGCCACAAACAGTCGTTCTCTATTAAAGGAATAATCCCTTTAGAGGATAGCATACTTGACTTAGGTGATTACACTACTACTATTTGTCTTCCTTAATGTTCTGAAAGAGATTAATTTGTTCACGTTTCATGAATGAAAATGATCTGGTCTGCAGAACATACATGCACAAGCTTTGACTGTCAGTGTTTCAATTTAAACCTATCCCTTTGACAAAACAATTTGCTGTAAGCTCTTAAGTTGTTTCATCTTGCACCATGTAAAATATTGTCCAATGATGCTATTGAGAATTATCTTGGGATTCTTTATTGCATTAAATGTGAATAAGTTATTGTTTTGGCAAATCATATTTCTTTAAAGGAAAGGATTACTTCCAGACCATTTATATCTTCATTCTTCACTATATCCAGAGGCAATGAGGTGGATGGGGGAGAAAAATGGTATGCAAGGCATCTAATAAGGAAATTGATCTAGTCAATCATTCAAAAGCTTGCATTGTATGTGATTAGTTTTCCCTTTAATGTACAAAATGAGCATAACCTGTTACCTCACGATATTAATCCAAGTGCACTATCCATGTTGGGATAATAGGATAGCACTTACAAATAAGAACTTGCTATTCCCCTACCCTGGACTGCTGGATTTCTTCTAATGGCCCTATATCTGGCCCTATATGTGGACCAAGTAGGTATGAACAAGGGAAGCACAGGAACACCCGCAGAACTACTTTGAATCGGTGGGCTGAACTGTATTCAGGGATTCATCTTCGAACCTGGATGAGTATGCTGCAGTTGTTACCAACTTCATTAAAACCTGTGTGGATGAGTGTGTGCCTAGAAAATCTTACTGTACATTCCCAAACCAAAAGCCATGGATGAACCAGGAGGGACGTCATCTGCTGAAAGCTACTGTAGATCTGTGGCATTCAAGTCTGGTGACCCAGGCCTGTACCAGAAAACCAGGTATGATTTGCAGAGGGCTATTTCAAGGGCAAAGAGACAATTTAAAATGAGATTGGAGGCAATATCGGATGCACGCAACTCTGGCAGGGTTTGCAGGACAATACTTCCTACAGAACGAAACCCAATAACTGAGTGGCAGCGATGCTTCACTACCAGATGAACTCAATGCCTTCTATGCACGCTTTGAAAGGGAGAGCACAACTACAGCTGTGAAGATCCCTGCTGTACCTGATAACCCTGTGATCTCCATCTCGGAGGATGATGTCAGGTTTTCTTTAAAGAGAGTGAATCCTCACAAGGAGGAAGGTCCAGGTGGAGTACCTGGTAAGGCTCTGAAAACCTGTGCTAACCAACTAGCGGGAGTATTCAAGGACATTTTCACCTCTCACTGAAGTGGAAGTTCCCACTTGCTCCAAAAAGGCAACAACTATACCAGTGCCGAAGAAGAATAACGTGAGCTGCCTTAATGACTATCGTCTGGTAGCATTCACATCTACAGTGATGAAATGCTTTGACAGGTTGATGACGACTAGACTGAACTCCTGCCTCAGCAAAGATCTGGACCCATTGCAATTTGCCTATCGCCACAATAGGTCAATGGCAGATGCAATCTCAATGGCTCTCAACAATGGCTTTACATCACCAGGACAACACAAGCATCTATGTCAGGATGTTGTTCATCGACTATAGCTCAGCATTTAATACCATCATTCCCACAATCCTGATTGAGAAGTTGCAGAACCTGGGCCTCTGTACCTGCCTCTGCAAATGGATCCTCAACTTCAAAACCAGAAGACCACAATCTGTGTGGATTGGTGATAAAATATCCTCCTCGCTGATGATCAACACTGAGCGCATCCCAGGGATGTGCACTTACCCACTGCTCTACTCTCTATATACACATGACTCTGTGGCCAGGCATAGCTCAAATACCATCTATAAAATTGCTGTTGATACAACCATTATTGGTAGAATCTCAGGTGGTGATGAGAGGGGCATACAGGAGTGAAATATGCCAACTAGTGGAGTGGTGCCACAGCAACAACCTTGCACTCAATGTTAGTAAGATGAAAGAGCTGATTGTGGACTTCACAAAGGCTAAGATGAAGAAACACATACCAATCCTGATAAAGGGATCAGAAGTGGAGAGAGTGAGCAGTTTCAAGTTACTGGGTGTCAAGATCTCTAAGGATCTAACTTGGTCCCAACATATCTTTGTAGTTACAAAGAAGGCAAGACAGTGGCTGTACTTCGTTAGGAGTTTGAAGAGATTTGGCATGTCAACAAATACACTCAAAAACTTCTATAGATGTACCGTGGAAAGTATTTTGATTTGCTGCAGCACCGTCTGGTATTGGGGGGGGGGGGCTACTGCACAGGACCGAAAGAAGCTGCAGAGTGTTGTAAATCTAGTCAGCTCCATCTTGGGTACAAGCCTACAAAGTACCCAGGACATCTTTAGGGAACGGTATCTCAGAAAGACAGCATCCATTATTAAGGACCTCCAGCACCCAGGGCATGCCCTTTCCTCACTGTTACCATCAGGTAGGAGGTACAGAAGCCTGAAGGCACAGACTCAGCGATTCAGGAACAGCTTCTTCCCCTCTGCCATCTGATTCCTAAATGGACACTACCTCACTTTTTAAAATCGACACTATTTCTGTTTTTTGCATGTTTTTTAACCTATTCAATATACGTAATTGAATTACTTATGTATTTTTTTTTTGTTCTCTTCTATATTATGTATTGCATTGAACTGCTGCTGCTAAGTTAACAAATTTCACATCACATTCCAGTGATCATAAACCTGATTCTGATATCTACAGAAATGAGCACGGATAACAGCAAAACAAGGAATGAATAGGATTATTTTCAAGTATATGACATTCCTATTTCTGTAACCGCATGGAAATCAGCTGCTATTTTCAATTAATTGCAGCCTGATATTGTAGACTGCCGATGCTAGTGTTTCATATAATGTTACTTCTACAAACTAAATGAGTCTTCAATGGCTGTAAAAACAGATCCTTACCCAATGCTTTCCATTAATGAGACCTCCTAAGAAGTTGAAAAATATCATGTTCTTCGTTTGAGATATGAGTTGCGTATGACACATATTGCAACCACAAAAAACACCCAGAGACCTGTGCAGGAATATATTTATTAGTAAGCCACAGTAAATTGCTCAGCACAACTGTGCCAATGGATGCTTTACACAAATGAAACTCACCATATGTGATTGCATCTCAAATTTATTTTAACAATGTCTTATGAAAGAGTTACTGCATAGGATAAGTGACCTGAAAACAGTCTACTGCAGAAATGGGTGGGACATGAAATGTTAATGTTACTGAGGAACAATCAGATCAGCATTACCTGTGATTTTCATCATCACTGAGTTCATAATGCCAAAAAGCTGAAGTCAAGGGCACTTCTCTACTGAATTTTTTGATAACTAAACATAAAAAAAAGTTTCATTCTAAAGCAACACAAAGGAACTGGCAAAGCAACTGCACAAATCAGGCATCTATGGAGAGAAATGGGCCATTGGCATTTTGAGTGTGATCCTACATCAGGACAAGGAACTACTTAGGCAAACACGAGAAAATCTGCAGATGCTGGAATTTCAAGCAAGAGACACACAATATGCTGGTGGAACACAGCAGCCCAGGCAGCATCTATAGAAAGAGGTACAGTCAACGTTTCGGGCCGAAACCCTTCGTCAGAACTATTTAGTTCCATTCATTGTGACAGAACATAAAAGTACCTCACAGCTAATGAATTCCTTTGATTTTCTCCAGAATACATTGACAGGGAAACAGGTCATCAATAGAGCTCTGCTGATAATATGCAAGATCGAACTGAACAGCAGGAAGAAAGATTTAAAAAATGGAGTCTACTAATTCAGAGGCAGGGCTGAAGTTATTACTGAGGCAACCTGAGCCTCTGATTATAGGTGAAGCAAAGTAACTCAAGTCTAAATTTAATGTTAGTAGAACCATAGAGTGGTACCATACAGAAACAGACCTTTTGGCCCAGCTGTCATTCAGCCTAGTCCCACTGACACGGACCCGTACCATAGTTCTCCATACCGCTCCCTTCTATCTACTTATCCAAACTTCTCTTAAATGTTGCAATCAAATTCACATCTACCACTTCCACCGGCAGCTAATTCCAAACTTGTAACACCTTCTGAGTGAAGAAGTTTCCCTCAGATTTCCTTTAAACATTTCACCTTTCACCCTTAACCCATGAAAACAGGGCTCTCAATGAAAAAATATCTGCTTGCATTTACCCTATCTATAACCCTAATATTGTACCTCCAGCAAATCTTCCCTCATATTCTTATGCTCCAGGGGAAAAAATCTAACCTCTTCAATCTTTCCCTATAATTCAGGATCTCAAGTTCCAGCAATGTACTTTCAATTTTTTTCTTTGTACTCTTTTAATCTTATTGATATTTTTCCTGCAGTTACAGAGCCAGAAATGCGCAAAACACTCCAAATTTGGCCTCACCAATATCTTATAGAACTTCAATATAACATCCCAATTTCTGTACTCAATACAACAATTCATGAAAGCCCTCTTTACAACCCTGTCTACCTGTGACAATTTCAAAGGATTATGGATCTATATTCCCAGATATCTTTGCTCTACTGCATTCTTCAGTGCTCTACTGTTCACTGTGTAAGTCTTATCCTAGTTTGCCATCCCAAAGTCCAACATTTCACATTTGTTTGCATTAATTTCCATTTGCCAATTTTCCATCTGGTCCAGATCTCACTGCAACCTTCCTTGCTGTCCACTATGCCCATTATCTTGGTGTCAACTGCAAATTTGCTCATCCTGTTTACCACATTATCATCAAATCATTGAGATTGATGACCATCAACAATGAAAGCAGCACCAATCAATGCAGCACACCACTGGTCAGAGAGGCAACCATCGACTAATACTATCTGGCTTTTCCTGCTAAGCCAATGTTGAACCCAATTTACTAATTCATCCTGAATGCCAAGTAAATGAACATTCTGGACCAGCTTCCCATGCGGGACTTTGTCAAACTTTCGGTAAAGTCCACGTCAACAAACAAGAGAGAATCTGCAGATGCTGGAAATCCAAGCAACACACACAAAATACTGGAGGAACTCAGCAGGCCAGGCAGCATCTATGGAAAAGAGTACAGTCGACATTTTGGGCTGAGATCCTTTGGCAGGACTGGAGGAACCAAAAGGTGAGGAATAGATTTAAAAGGTGGGGGAGAGGAAAGAGAAGTAGAAGGAAATTTAAAAGGAGGGGGAAGGATGAAGTAAATAGCTGGGAAGTTGTTTGGTGAAAGAGATACAGAGATACAGATCGAGCACCAGAGGGAGGCGATGGGCAGGCAAGCAGATAAGGTGAGAAAGGGAAAAGGGGATGGGTACTGGTGAAGGAGGGGGGGGGGTGTTGGTGGGAGGACATTAACGGAAGTTTGAGAAGTCAATGTTCATGCCATCAGGTTGGAGGATACCCAGACGGAATATAACGTGTTGTGACTCCAACTGGAGTGTTTCCTCATTGCGACAGTAGAGGAGGCCATGGACCTAGACTTCATTTCGCTGAGCACCTATGCTCCGTCCACCAGAACAAGCAGAATTTCCCAGTGGCCACCCATTTTAATTCCACTTCCCATTCCCATTCCGATATGTCTACCCATGGAACAACATCTTATATTACATCTGGGTAGCCTCCAACCTGATGGCATGGACATTGATTTCTTGAACTTCCATTAATGGCCCCCCGCCACCCCGCCCTCTCCTCCACCAGTCCCCATCCGCTTTTCCCTCTCTCACCTTATCTCCTTGCCTGTTCATTGCCTCCCTCTGGTGCTCTTCCCCCCTTTTCTTTCTTCCATGGCCTCTGTCCTCTTCTATCAGACATTCCTCTTCTTTCTTCAGCAGCCCTGTCTCGCACACCAGTCAACTGTCCAGCTCTTGTCTTCATTGCTTCCCCTTCAGGTTTCACCTCTCACCTTGCGTTTCTCTCTCCCCTCCCCCACCTTTTAAATCTATGCCCCAGCGGTTTTTTCTCCAGTCCTGCCGAAGTGTCTCAGCCCTTAACATCGACTGTACTCTTTTCCATAGATGCTGCCTGGCCTGCTGAGTTCCTCCAACATTTTGTGTGTGTTCCATGTGGACAATTTCCTTTGACTTTCATTTATCAACTTTCCCAGTAACCTTCTTGAAAATCTCTAAAATTGGTTTGACATCAGTATTGGTTATACATCAATATTCCCTTTTATTTATGCATTAATTTTAAAGTTTGGGAACTGCAAAAAAGACAGCTTGTGGAAATAAATCCCGATGAATTCCTACAGAAAACATTGACTGTCCATTTTCATCCATTGACACTGCCTGATCCATCATGTTCCTCCAGCTCCTTTGTGTACAGATCCAGATTTACAGTATCTGCAGTTTCTTGTCTCCAGGTTTCATGTAATATCAGTTCTTTCAGTATTATTCTACCTAAAGTGTAAACAGAAGCTGAATCATAAACACGAGAAAGCATGCAAATGCTGTAAATCCAAACCAACACATGCAAAATGCTGGAGGAACTCAGCAGGTCAGGCAGCATTAATGGAAAAGGATAATCAGTCAACATTTCGGGCTGAGACCCTTCTTCTTTCGGAATCATGCATTGGCTTTGCAATGAGGAGACAAAGAGAAGAATCTTCTCTTAATGGATGAATTTTGCAGTTATCAAACTTTAAAATTAGTACAAGATAACAAGAATGACTGACATATTAACATTAAATATACTGCAGATATGTATTCTTTCTCTTCACCTAAAGGTCAAAGGTCCCAGTTGTCTTTGTAGTGATATCAGTCCTGCCTTAAGTTTTAGATCTCCACCTCACTGGCAAGTTCTATTTTATATGCTATCTATGGGTTCCCATTGATGGCATTTTGCCTATCATTGTTATTTGGGAGAAAATCAAAAGGAATTCATTAGTGGTTCAGAGCTTTAGGATGTTCTGACACAATGAATGGAACTAAATAGTTCTTTGTCATCACAAACTTAGCTATCAGTTACATAATTCACAGTATGTTTAGCCAAATCTTTCAATGTCTGGATATAGTATACTGAAGTCATCTTCAGCCCCGAGGGATTGTCTAAGGAGATAATCTGCCAATGACTAGAAACTTGTTACAAGGTCAAAGCATATATGGACAGCCTGATGACAACTTAAGCAATATATCAAAGCAGGAGTGTGTATTAAACATCACCTGTCTGTTTTACAACTTGAAGTAATGTGAGAAATTAGCCAGGTTCCTAACACATGTACATAGGTTTCCTCAGTTAATTACTATAATTGAAATGATAATGTATTTTAGGTGATTTAAAACTGAATATACTTAAGAAAGAGAAGAATGTTTTGTAAGTGCACAGAAATCAGGAAATGTATTTTCAATGCTTTTAATCATCTGCTAAATTTAAAAAAAATATCTTCAAAGATTTTTCTGTTGTGTTTTTTTCGATTTTGGCTTTGGAGATAATAGATACTGGTCATTTCCTTTACTGCTACTAGTGGTTATGAGTCTCAATTATCACTTTTAACAATCAGATATGGTGCCTTTAAGAATAATATACTTAAAGAGCCGTTCAAAGATAGAACATAGAACAGTAGAAGACAGGAACAGCCCTCTCAGTGCACCATGTCTGCAATGACAACAATGCCAATCTAAACGAATCCCATCTGCCTATACATGGTCCAATCCTTCTGCTCACTGCTTGTCCATGTCTCTCTTAAATGTTGCTATCATCTCTACTTCCATCACCTCTCCGGCAGCTCATTCCAGGCACTTGCAAATTACAATGTGGCACTTGCCTCTGATCATTTTAAACTCTTAGGTCAGGTCACCCCTCAGTCTATGGAAAAGGTATTTAGGGTCTTTGATATCACTAAGGGAGGAGGTGCAAGGACAGGTGTTACACATCTTGTTGGTACAGGGCAGAATGCCTGGTGAGTGAGGGTATTGGTGGCAAGGGATGATCACAGAAGCACAGTTCCAAATGCACTCAGTCTGATCAGCAGGGAATAATGTATTGGAAATCTTGTATCAGTGTTTTGTGCATGGTTTAAACTATTTTCTCCCTGGTGTGACCATTTATGAGGTCCTCCATTGTAATGTAGTGGCATTAGAACAGTACTTGGAGGTGAATGGTCCCAGATTCGAATCCAGCCAGCTGTTTGCACGCTTTCCATCCACGCTGGGTTGAGCATCGAGCTAGCAACTTGGCCTCATAAAGAACAGACAAGTGCTAAACAAGATGGCAAGGTTGCTGCCTGATGTGCCGCAAGGTGCGGAGAGGAACAACTTCTTCCAATATAATGTGACTTACTGTAACCACTGATGCGGAATAATACTAAATTAGATGGAATTAACAAATCAAATTAAAAGCATTCAGCAGGTCAAAGAGAATTTGTGGAAGAAGAAACAAGATTAATATCAATAGCCTTTCAACAGAAGGGGAACAAATAGAGAAATGTTTTTCTGCAAGTAATGCACAAGATTATTGTAGCAGCAAACCAACAGTTGGTGTAAGCAAGTTTCTTCTGAATATTTTCATTCCTTGTTTGATAATTCTGAGATACTATGAAATCAGAAAAATAAAGAATTCCTTTGAAATAATTGACAATATTGGACAAGTGTTTCAACAGAAGTTGCTGGCAAGGAAATATAATACATATATTTTGATGCTGTTCCAGATTTTAATGTCAGGAACAAAAATAATCAGAACAGATGGACTTCAGTGATAGATTTGCTGCATCTGTAGTTAGTACTAATTTCTAGATTTTGTCTTTTTACTATATATGATTCATGGAGATAGAATGGAAAGAAATAAATTTGACTTTTCATTCTGTCAATTAGAACACATTAATGCAATTGTATTAATTTGTCCTTCACAAAATATTCAAAGTATGTTTTAAAGTAGAATGCTTTAATTTAGTTTTTTACTTGTCTTAAATGAACCTCAATTAAAATTGTATTTTTATGATTATTTTCTGTCAACAAACTCAAAAATGTCAGGGTATGATAATACTTCAATTTGGGTATACATAATTTGGCATCATTAGAATAGACAGATTGATACTGATGGGTAGTATGTCGCTCACAGTCATCTTTAATAAGATTTTTTTTAAGTACAAAGGTACCGAGACTTCAAAATTAATGCACCAGAATTTCACTATCAGTTTTCATTAATGCGACAAAGCCAAACAATGAGTCTTTGTTATTTTTTTTCTCATGAAAAAGAAATCAAAGGCATTTTTGGAAAGCTTGTAGTCTAATAATTGAATGTCTTCAACCCGGTCAGAAAGAAAAGTAAAGTGGAACACTCAAGCAACTTGCAGGCTAAGAAAAAGTCAAATCTGAAAATGGAAGCATTCCCTCACAATGAATGCTCTGAACATGAAAGGAAACAAACAAAATGTTGTGTTAACAGATTAGTGGGATGTGGCTGTGATGTCTTTATAGATGTGAAGTATTCTTTTGTCCTCAGCTGTGGCTCAATAATATTGCACTTCTGAGACAGAAGATTGTGGTTTCAAGTTTCAATAAGGAGACTTGAGCATAAAATCCAGCCAGCAAGTCCAGTGAGGTACTGAAGTGTGCACTATTTGAGATGTCTTTTTTCATGAGCTGTCTGGAACTCTCTGTTTTATGTGAAGGACACCTCATGCTGGCATCCTGACTAATGTTTATCCCTCAACCAATAGCAATTATAAATAAATTCTGGTGAGTGAATGACAATGGCAAGCAATATTCACATTATACATGTGGCAGATAGTGGCCATTTCGAGCAAGAAAGAATCTGATTAGCCAATGGCACTATCATCAGCTGGACTGCATCCTGTGTCAAGCTCATTAAAAATGCAACAACCTTATTGGTTGAGAAGCAACATAAGAGGTCCTGGTCACCTGTAGCTGAATCCGCACACTTTGGCTTCTAATTAGGAGTACCTTCTAGTGCAAAGGATCATTAAAATTTGGCAAGTTTGAGCTTTATCTAGCCCCAAGTTCATTTCCCACACTATTCTCACCTTACGACTTTCCTTTTGCAGCTCCGTGTGTCTCATTATTGGGAGACATCACTGCCACAACTCTCCCACAAGCAAAATAGGCCATAAGCTGTGGCACGTCTCACAAAGTGGACAAAAGCTCACTACTAAAATGTTTTTAAATGTCACTTACGATCAGAGACGTTTATAAACAAAAGGCTTCAAGTAATGAAAAGTATATAAAAAAATAGTTACTAAAGTCACACTTGTGCCTGACAAATTAATTTGAATTGTTACTATTAAACACAGTAGTTATGTGTTTATTAGTGATTAATAGGAATATAACACCTATTACTTTTGAAAAAGAGATTGGTGACACCACAGATGCAAATCATGTCTAGTGTACATTTGAAGGGTCAGATGTGAAATGTTTCTCTGGCTCCACAATTTAGTACAATTGGGCTCCACCAGTGAACTTGCTGCACAGTCCATTGTCAGAGGACACAGATCAGATGCCCAGAAATTGACCCTCACATTGTCTTTGACTAAGTAACTGTAACATAATAATTGAAGAGGAGCTCATATGGAAAGAGTTTTGTTCCCAAAGTCCTCTGTAGAAACATTTAAAAACATATGTACTGTACATGTCTGCGTCGGGTCTCGCCAATATATAAAAGGCCACATCGGGAGCGCCGGACACAGTATATCACCCCAGTCGACTCACAGGTGAAGTGTTGCCTCACCTGGAAGGACTGTTTGGGGCCCTGAATGGTGGTAAGGGAGACCCGACGCAGACTGGGAGACCGCTTTGCTGAACATCTACGCTCTGTCCGCCAGAGAAAGCAGGATCTCCCAGTGGCCACACATTTTAATTCCACATCCCATTCCCATTCTGACATGTCTGTCCATGGCCTCCTCTACTGTAAAGATGAAGCCACACTCAGGTTGGAGGAACAACACCTTATATTCCGTCTGGGTAGCCTCCAACCTGATGGCATGAACATCGACTTCTCTAACTTCCGCTAATGCCCCACCTCCCCCTCATACCCCATCTGTTACTTATTTTTATGCACACATTCATTCTCTCACTCTCCTTTTTCTCCCTCTGTCCCTCTGAATATACCTCTTGCCCATCCTCTGGGACCCCCCTCTTGTCTTTCTTCCCGGACCTCCTGTCCCATGATCCTCTCGTATCCCTTTTGCCAATCACCTGTCCAGCTCTTGGCTCCATCCCTCCCCCTCCTGTCTTCTCCTATCATTTTGGATCTCCCCCTCCCCCTCCAACTTTCAAATCCCTTACTCACTCTTCCTTCAGTTAGTCCTGACGAAGGGTCTCGGCCTGAAACGTCGACTGCACCTCTTCCTACAGATGCTGCTTGGCCTGCTGCGTTCACCAGCAACTTTGATGTGAGTTATTTTAATTTGTTCATTTGATTTCATTGATAAAATTCCCTTATAAAATAAACTTCTGCTTCCTTCTCAGACCATTTTGCACTGATTTTGTAACATTTTCATGACATTTTTTAGCACTTTGCCCCAGGAGCATATTCAATTGGCTGTTCAATTGATGGTGTTGATAGATGACCTCACTTGATTAGTTTCTCCAAATAGCTGTGGTGAAAGACAACCCCTTTTGATTGGATGTGTCTGCGAGGTACCTAGGATTTCAGACCAGAAGATGATTCGAACAGGTGTCTGCCATTCAGTGGCTTTTGTTACTTTACTTACTCTCTATAAAGGTTTAATTAATTGTCCTGAAATCAATAGGTAATGAGTTGTTTTTGGTCTGCTGGCTATGAGCAACTGTTGTTACTTCTAAATTGGTTAACATCCAACTGAAGATCAGTGCAAAACAAAAAAAACTACAGAGAACTATTCCAGCCTGTGGTAAAAAACAAAGCTTTAGAACAATTTCCATCAAAATAGTGCATTCGAATTCCTCAGTGTAGAAGAATTACAAATCATGTTTATGATAATAATGAGATAATCTGCATGTTCATTGAACTATTTAATGTTGAATTTATTTTATCATGAGATAGGTTTTCCCTAGAACCAGAACTTCACAAAGTAAATGAGATTTTATGTTGGTTGTCTCAAATTTCTCAGTCCTATAAATTTTTTAAATCATCCATATACATGGACATCTTCAACATCTACAAAGCTGCACGTGCAAGTCTACAATTACAAGCAATTATTCTCCTTGATGAATACTGAACTAACATACTCTTTAAGGACATCCATTATGTCCTCTACCTCTAGAAACATCCTTCAGCAATTCTAACCTCACTCTAGTCATCCTTTTCTTGACATACATGTGGAACATCTTGGGGTTTTCCTTAATCAGACTCACCAAGGCCTTCTCATTCTACTTCCAGCTCTCCTAAGTCAATTCTTAAGCTCTTTCCTGGCTACCTTATAGCTCTCAAGATCCCTGTCTGATTTTTGCTTCTTAAAGCTTATGCAATTTTCCTTCTTCCTCTTGACTAAATGTTCCACCCATCTTATCAACTATGGGCCCTGCCATACTTTCCCTACCTTAATAAGACACACTTATTCAGAACCACAGGCAAGTACTTCCTAAACAACCTCCTCATTTTTGCCGAGCGTTTCCCTGAGAGAGAGAGAGAGAGAGAGACAAAGAGAGAGACAGAGAGAGAGAAGCACTGCTCTCTACTCTCCCCTCACCAAACTCATCTTTACCAGGAAACCTGCAGATGAAGAGGATGTTGTTGTAGTGTGTCAGATTGACTTCTACCTTGTTGAGGCCCGGCGATAACTCTCAAACATCTCTTCTTCCCTTGAAATCAACCCCACTCCCTTCCATCAGGCTACTGTTTCCTGCAGCATCATTAACCTCATCAACTCTGGAGATTTCACATTGACTGCCACTAGAATCATAGTTCCTTGCTCATTACTATGTCCTACCCAAATGCACAAACCTGACTGTCTGAGTAAGCCGATTGTTTATGATTGCTCCTGTCCCACTGAACTTGCAACTACATACCTCAACTCCATTCTGTCCCCCTAGGTTCAATACCTTCCCATCTACATCCATGAAACTTTACATGCTCTTAATCTTCTCAACAACTGTAAATTCCCTGGCCATGACCACCTCATTTTCACCACGGATATCCAGTCCCTATACGCTTCTAATCCCCATCAAAATGGCCTTAAAGCTCTCTCTGCTTCATTCTTGACAACAGATCTAACCAGTTCCCTTCCACCACCTCCCTTTTCCATCTGGTGGAATTGATCCTCATGCTCAACAATTTCTTCTTCAGCTCCTTCCACTTTCTGCAAACTCAAGGGGTAGCCAGAACACCCTTACGGGTCCTAGCTATGCCAGCCCTTTTGCTGGCTATGCGGAACAGCCAATGTTCCAAGCTCTCCTGGTAATGTTCCGTCACTCTTTCTCTGCTACATTAACAACTGCATTGGTATTGCTTCATGCACACATACTGCGCTTATCTTTATCATCGATTTTCCCCCAACTTCCACCCTGCATTTAAGTTCTCTTGGTCTATTTCTAACACCTCTTTCCCCTTTCTTGATCTCTCTGTCTCCATGTCTGGCTACTGACATATTTTGTGAACCCACAAGTTCCCATGGCTATCTTGACAATACCTCTTCCCACACCGTCTGTTGTAAAAATGCTATTCCTTTCTCTCAGCTCCTTCATCTCCATCATATCTGTTCCCAGGATGAAGCTTTCCTTTCCAAGACATCAAAGATCTCCTCCATCTTCAAAGAATGGGGTTTCCCTTCCTCTACTATTGATGCTGCCCTCACCCACGTCTCCTTCATTTCCTGAACATCCACACTCACCTATTTTCCTCTACTTTAACAGGGATAGTGTCCTCTGGCACTCACCTACCATTCCATGAGCTTCCACATCCAATACATCATTCTCTGTAAACTCCTCCATATTCAACGAGATTCTAACACGGAACACATCTTTACCTTCCCCCCTACTTTCCGCTTTTTGCTGTGATCACTCCCTCCATGACTCTCTTGTCCATTCTCCCTCCCCACCAGTCTCCCTCCTGGCATATTCAGAGTCAGGATCAGGTTTATTATCACTGGCCTGTCCGAACGCTCTCCACGGTACAACTATAGGATCCCTGCAATGCATAATCTAGCAGGGAGAGAAAATAAGGATAAAAAAACATGATAATAAATAAACAAGTAAATCAATTACATATATTGAATAGTTTTTAAAAAATGTGCAAAAACAGAAATACTTTATATTAAAAAAGTGAGGTAGTGTCCAAAGCTTCAATGTCCATTTGGGAATTGGATGGCAGAGGGGAAGAATCTGTTGCTGAATCGCTGAGTATGTGCCTTCAAGCTTCTGTATCTCCCACCTGATGGTAACAGTGAGAAAAGGCATGCCCTGGGTGCTGGAGATCCTTGATAATGGACTCTGCCTTTCTGAGACACCGGTCCCTAAAGATGTCCTGGGTATTTTGTAGGTTAGTGCCCAAGATGGAGCTGCTTAGATTTACAGCCTTCTGCAGCTTCTTTTGGTCCTGTGCAGTAGCAACTCCACCCCCCCATACCAGACAGAGATGCAGCCTGTCAGAATGCTCTCCACGGTACATCTATAGAATCCCTGCAAGTGACAGAAATGCTACACCAGACTATTCACTTCCTTCCTCACCTCCATTCAGGGCCCCAAACAGTCTTTGCAGTGAGGGAACACTTCATCTGCAGGTCTGGTTGGTTGTCCAGTGGTTCTGATGTGGCCTCCTCTACACTGATGATATCTGATGTGGCCTCCTCTACACTGGTGACAACTGATGTACCCAGGGGGACTGCTTTCTCATGCGCCTCTGTGCCTTCTGCAAAAACTGGAATTTCCCAGTGGTCAACCATTTTAATTCCCATTCCTATTTCCCATTCTGACATGTCAGTCCATGTCCTCCTCTTCTGCCATGATGAGGCCACTCTCAGGATAAAAGGAGCAACACATCAAGTTCCATTTTAGTAGCCTCCAATCAACTGGCATGAACCTTGATTTCTCCTTCCGTTAATTTTTCTTTTCCTTTTCCATTCCCTCATCTTCTATTCCCTACTCTAGCCTCCTACCTCTTTTCCTTACCTGCTTTTCACCTTCCTCTGATGTCTTCTCCTTCTCTTTCTCCCAATGTCCACTCTCCTCTATTATCAGATTGCTTATTCTCTAACCCTTTTCTTTTTCTACTTAACAACTCCCTGCTTCTTACTTCGTCCACCCTCCCCCACCCACTTGGTTTCAGCTATCACCTTCTAGTTTTTAATCCTTCCCCTCTCCCTACCTTTTTATTTTGGCATCTTCCCCCTTCCTTTACGGAATGATGGGTATCAGCCTGAAACGTCGACTGTTTATACATTTCCATAGATGCTGCCTGATCTGCTGATTTCCTCCAGCACTTTGTGTGTGTACTTTATTTAAGGTTTTCTCATCCTTTGTTTCCACTTGCGATGATTTGTATCCTCAAGTTGTTTTGCTCCTTCACTCCATTTTAACAGTATTTTTCATTCTACATTGCCTCTCCTTCTTCTTCCTACCAAAATGCAGCACCTCACATTCTCCTCATTTAACTTTATCTGATATAAACATGAGCAAGTCCGTTGATGATGGAAATTTATAGCAACACACAAAATGTTGAAGGAACTTAGATGGTCAGGCAGCACCTATGGAAATCAATAAACAGTCGACATTTAATGCTGAGACTCTTCTTCAGGACTGAGGTGGAAGGAGGAAGATGCCAGTATACAAAAGTTGGGAGGTTGGGGAAGGAGGCTAGCTAGAAGGTGTAAGGTGAAGACAAGTGGGCAGGAAAGTTCAAGGGCTGGAGAAGAAAGACCCTGATAGGAAAGGAGAGTGGACAATAAGAGAAAGGAAAGGCAGAGGGGACCTGGGGGAAGTGATAGGCCAGGTGAGAAGAGGTGAAATGTCAGAGTGGGAAATAGAGTAAGGGGTGGGGAGAGGGAATTTTTTTTACCAGAAAGAGAAATCTGATGTATCTGCCCATCCCTCCAACATGATTGCATCCTTCTGCAATCTAATACTTCCCTCTTCACGGTTCACTACACCACCAGGTTTTCACAAATTTGGAATCTGGGATCATGCACCCCTGCCCCACACCGTCCACATATATAATTCATTAATATAGAATAAAATAGGACTGGCCCAAACAGCCAATCCTGAGGAATACCACGATTTACCTTTTTCCAATTCAAAGAATAATCCATTCACCATTACCCCCTGTTGTCTGTAACTTAGCTAATTTTGTATCCATGTTGTCAAAGCTGCCCTTATGCAGTAAGTTTCAACTTTTGTTGATGAATAATTAATACGGTTTGGCATGGTCGAACATGGAAGTGGTATTTGCCATCCTTGGGTCTGTTTTCTTGCATCGCTGTATCCAAAGAACATCAGAAAATTATTGTCAGTGCCTTGGTGATTTCCCCCCATACTTCCCTCAGAGTCTAAAGATGCATTCCTCACAGTCTGGTGACTTGCCCAGTTTAATTCAACCAACCTTTCTAATACTTTTGTTCTTTCACTTTTAACATAATCATGGTATCGTTAATTTCCTCATTCACTATTATTTTGGAATACATTTCCTGAATATTCCACAAGCTGAATGAATTGCTCATGCTAAAACCTTATTACTAAAACAAAATCATTCTGCTACCACAATCTGCAGGATATATTGTACTTCAGAGGTCAACAAGAAGAATATTAATATTTATTTACATTTAGTGATTTTCCAACCCTAGCAAACAGAACTAAGTGCTGAATTTCATATTAACGCAACAGCAATGACACTTCAAAAAATCTTCATTGGCTGTAGAGTTTTTGATGACATCTGAAGTCATAAAATACGTAAAGTAAGTGGGCGTCTCTCTCTCCCTTTTTAAAAGATCAGCCAGTGGAAATACAAAGACTGAGAGGCTGTTTGAATGGATTATGTAGTTCACTTAGTGTTAAGCAACACATTCATGCCTTGTCTTTGATAACACATTTGTCAAGTAAATTTCAGTTTAAGTGGTCATTGGTTGTTTAGGCAAATTGACAGCATATTTACAGTCATAAAAGTTAAAATGTCACCGTTGTGTAAGGCAAGTAATAAAGTGCACAGAGAGTAGTCTTAAAGACTTGTTCATCAATGCAGTTTCATTCCTGGTTATAAATATAATGAGTTTCAGCAAGCATGCCAGCTTTGGCAATTATGTACCTCCTACTGCTTTACTCACAAGGAACCACTATGAAAAGGTGGTTTAAATGACAGACGATTTATTGGCTTTAAACTATGCATCTGGCACGTTTATTTTAATTTTTTTAACTGTAATTTGCTTTATTGAGGATAGTCTGCTAAGGAAATTTGTTTGATGTGATTATTTTTAACCAAGGGAACTCTGGCTAATAAAATGTCAGATGAGCTTTGGGTTTTTTTGGGTCACTAACAGCAGGTGTCTAGCAAGCATTAAATTTAATACAGAGTCTTATGGAGTATTCCAGTCACTGATTTCCTGACGTGGAGGTTCATGACCTAAAAGATGAGAAGAAATTTTAGTGAGGTGATGAATTCCAAAGGAAAAAAAATACGTACACATAAAGTCAAATGAACCTCCTGTTTTTGTTTAATAGGTGAGCTGAGTAGTCTGGGAAAAGGGTTCTCATCTCAGATGGCACTTTCACATTGTCAAGAAGGTCATGGGGAAGCAGAGGTCAAATGAAGACAGGCAGAACTTGCATTATTGTAGTCTATTTATGACCGTAGGATATCAGAAAGTACTTTCAAACAAAAACTTTTTTAATGGAAGGAAGTGGAAGGTAGAGTAGCAGTCAATTTGAGGACCCACAGAAAGCAATGAAATTAATGGTCAGATAATCTGCTTTTGGTTATCTTGGCTGATGGATATATATTAGTCAGAACACAAGGCAAACAACCTAAAAAGGCAGTATTAGTTTATCATTTCATCTGATGTATGGTTACCATTACATGTTCATCTGTTTACCAGTTTGTCTATCTAATGCAAAGCTGACATACCTCTGTTTGGTATCGCATTAACCCAAAGAGGTTAATAACATGAGAACTGTTTAAATCAAAGCATATGTATGGTTAACAGTCATCAATCAATACCAGAAATATCCCCAAACTTTTCATTTAAAATAATATTAATTTAATATCTAATTCATGATATCAAGATATTGATATCAGGAGCACTGCATACATAGGCCCTTAGTATTATCAAGGATCCCACCCATCCATCCATCTAGCAATCTCTTTGACGTTCTACCATCAGGAAAGAGACTCCAATGAATAAAGACAAGAATGGTCAGGATGGCAGCCAGCTTCTTCCTCAGGCCATTAGGTTTCTGAACTCCCTGCCACATTGCAATTGAAGTGTTGCTGGATAATTTTTACTGTACCCTACAATATTTAATTTATGCACTTTATTTATCTATGTGTAATTCATTCATAGTTTTAATTCCTATTTTAAGTTATTGTGTGTTACGTGTGCTCATAATCTGTGCTTGTGCGTTGTCTCATTTGACGATATACATGTAATGACAATAAACTTGACTTGAAAAGTGTAATTTCTAGAAGAGTGGTAGGATCAAACCACTCATAAAGTGAATAACAGAGCTCAGATTATTCAGTGTGATGGAAACTATAAGTTAATACCCAGTGTATATTTACACACTAATGTACTCTAGAATTCTGTCTTCTTTGAACTGAACTTCCTGGCAGATTGCAGCATATATTACATGTTTAGGGATAGCAACTAACGCAGAATTTCTACCCCTTATATTTTATGTTGACAGTCAATTATTAATGAGTCTAGGAATGGGGTATGTTTCCATATGTCTCAGCTCCTGCTCATATTTTGTACCAGATGTCTCATTTTTGGACATACATAACATGTACATTTATATTTGTTTACCTGAGTAAATGCATATGTGTGTATCAGTAGCCTGTGCAGATAAATATGCAGAACTATCAATACACCAGTGCATGTTTCTGTGTTGGTAATCATGCGCTGGTATATTGGTATCACTCTGTCTGCCTCCATCTCTGTTCTTCTCCTTTTCTGAGCCCACATCGTAACATAGCAGTATTCTACAGAAATGCTTGAGACAAAACTTCCAATTTAGCATTGTCAGTCCTTGTTTCAAATCAGGTGGTCTGATGTTCCCTTCACTAAAAAAAAACAAAAAAAAGGTGTCCTTGTATGTTTAGTTTTACGTGGAGGCCTGCAAGGCTTGCGGCAATGCAAGCCAGTATTTTTTTTGAAATCTAAACAAATTGACTCTTGAATGTGGAAGCTCTATACATGTGCTACCAATCGTACCTCCGTTTAACAGATTGCACCCAGTGCAGCAGACACTAGTAAAATTAATAACTGTATAAATGGATTGAGTATCTTATAGCCAGCAACATACTGCATGCACTATGTAGCAAGAAGCATACTGAAGCTACTTTATTGTACTGGAATATAGAGCTCACAAATGAGCCCAGACACTGTATGACTATTTGACTACAAGGACATTATAGTTAAATTTAGTACTTTCTTGTTCATACTATCATAAATAGGGATGATTGCAATGCAATTAGTTTAAATTACCATGTTTTTGTTCCAGGATACAGTTGTCATCAGCTGATATAAGACAGAGAACAAATCAAACATGCTCACTTCTTGGTATGCATAGTAGAGCTTTAGAAGAGACAATTTGCTATTCATTAAGCCATGCAAAGTAATCTGATACCACAGCATAAAACTTGCTTCCTGAGTGGTCTTTACAATGGAAAACCTTTTTTCTGTACAGGAAAAATTGTTCTATCATGCACCAAGTACATAACGATTTTTGTGATGTGTTTGCAATTCAGTCCTCTCTAATCATAATAAGGAATAGCAGCTAGTTTGTTTTCAAAAAGGCACTGAGAGATACTATCAATACCAGCAATTAAAATATAACTGTAACATTTGTCTTGCTCACTGGGGCTTCCAGCCCTTTGTTCAGAAGTAAACAATGGTATTGTTTCCATTCTTTAAGTGGTTATTCTCCATTACAGTACTGTTTGAAAAAGCATTGAGCAGACTTTGCAATTAACTATTAATTCTAAAAGTTGAGATACTCTAAATGTACTTAAAAACAATATTTGTTCCCCAGGAAGGAAAATTTAAGACTACAACCTTTAAAGTTTTGACATTAGAAAGTGTTACACCTCCATTATCTAAAGATACAGACTATGAAACAATAGCTTGTTCAAATCTTGATTTGACAAATTTTCATGGAATTGAAAAGAATGTTGAAAAGGAAGGGGGATTTTACTAAGCATTCCATAGTGTCTGATTTCCTGAAACTGCAATACTCTTCACATGCTGAAACTATCTGAGTGTATTAATAATGTTTGTTCTATACAACACATTTAATTAACCATACAGCATTGAGCACATAGAAGCTGTTGAAAGTGATTATTTACTTCCATCATATCCTGACATGCTTTTTTCACTCTGCATTAATTGCCTGGGATTTTAGTTAGAATTTTTGCAGGACCTTCTCGTATAAACAGGAAAAGTGAAATAGCAAATGATGCAGAATTGCAGCTGTTCCCAGTCATGCAAAGATCATTTTCAGATTGAAGTCAACAGACTAATAACACCACTTTGAGTCAAAATGAACTATATAATCAGAGCTGAATATTACAGAATTCTTTGAAAGTACCCCTTCAGGGTTAAAATGTACAGACATAGCGTTCTAACTCTTTGGCCTCTGGTGCTGATAGAATACTAGAGTGTTGCTGTCATCAGGGGCAAAGGTTGACTAAGATTACCTACACCATAGAAAGGAAACACATCCATGCTGGGTGGATAACAACAAAAGTATATCAAGATTTACAGTTTATAAATCTACCAACATATTGTGTTCATAGAGTTTTTAGAGCGCAAGAGGCATGTTTTGTCATATGCTTCCATTTTCCTTTAATTACTGGGAGTAATTTTATTTAATATTATGATGTAATTTCAGTACCATTATATTTCAAGTTCTGTTCAAACTGTAAAGATGTAGAAAGAAAACTGATCACTGGACTTAAGGAGAAGAATGGGCACGATTCCACTGAGTGATCATTGGCTCAATAGCAGCATACACTATATCACTACTTTTTGTTTCATATTTTCAATTCATTTTTTAATGCAACAAGTTAATTTGCTATTCCCTTTCTTTACTTCCACGTTTTTTTCAATACTTCAGATGTGAACTTTATCTCTTCCCATATGAAACCTCAATCACATTAGATCTACTAAATATCTCTGGGTCAGTAGTCCAATCACCACCTCAAAGAAATTTAGTCATTTACTGAGGCCAAATGTTTATAAAATAATGCTGTCTTGCACTTTCTGGCCTGTATTTTGTTTAGATAAGTATTGTTTAAACCTATTACACAGTCTTTCAGCAATTTTTGTCCAAATTTCTTTATATTTCAATTCTTCACCAAGTGTTGGAATTTCAGGAACTGACTTCCAGACCTTAAACACAATGTCCAAATTTTTAGAGCAATGAAAAATGTCAACCAATTTTCAGCTACTTTCTTTTGCCCTTTCCATTGATAACTTCTGTGGTACCTGCCTGATCCAGGTATCTGATCATTACATGGTGATTTGTATTTTGTCCACATGATGCATCACTTGATCTAACTGAGGTAGAAAATTAATATCGACATATGATCTGCACTTCCCTACCACAGATAAATCAAAATGCGGCTTTAACCTGCAAACATGAGGGTAAGTGATGCATATGTGCAGTGCATGTTTAGCATTTGTTCAGCAACACTAAGCCTGGGGTACAAGATTAAGGAACAATATAAATCTGACTAGAAAACACACCCAAAATACTTGAGGAACTCGGCAGATCAGGCAGCATCCTGGAAATGAATAAGCAGTCTATGTTTTGCACGAGACATTCTTCGGGATTGAAATGAAAGGGGGAAGATTCCAGAAGAAAAAGAAAGGTGGGGGAAGGGAAGGAGGGTACCTAAAAGGTGATAGATGAAGCCAAGAGGGTGGGAAAGGTAAAGAGTCAGAGAAAAGGAACCTGATAGGAGAGGAGAGTGTGTGTTGCTTTGGATATCCAGCATCTAAAGACTTTCTCGTGTACTTGACATGGAAAGTAGCCTTTAATGGAAGGCCACAAACTGCTCAGGTATTCTTTAAAGGATAGACATTATTTGAACTATTACTTTGGATTAATTGAGCTATAATTTATATGAGCTGTAAGTTTTACACCTTTTATCAATCTGACAGATATTTTACTCAGCATGAGGCAGGTAAAGCCTTCCCCATACTGTATCTTATGAGGTGGGGTGATCTTGTCCAAACTCTTATCTCCTTGTCCAATTTTACCATCATAATGTCAGATTCAGATATCAAAAAAATGGGCTTAGTTTTCTATTTTCCATGCTGGCTCTCTTCATCTCTGTAAACGAATGCAGTATAGGTTCCAGCTGAGAAATGCAACTTTTAGGGCTTCAACAATGGTTTGCACTTCATCTGTGCTTCCTGACATTGGAGGCCTTTAACTACTTAGGTGCTGGGAATCATGTTAAGACTGCATTGTGCATTATGAGTTTTCCATGCATGAAATACACACCCTAATCAGGTGTCCCACACAGCATAATTTCAATGGACTTTGTTATGTACTGCAAGGTTTCTGAACCTTATTCTTCTTTCCTCTCCTAAAGGTGCTAACTTGTTGGTATAATAACGTGGATACTAATCATCTTAATATTAATTTCCACAGCAGGTCTGATCGCTATGTTAGCTATCAATGACTGTTTTGGACCATTTGACAGTAAATATTAAAGCTGAAGCCAATTTTATTCTCGCCAACTTCTATAAACAAATATGGACAGGTAGATTCAAAGATATTCCTTGTGAAAGCAATAACATCAAGGACTGCTCATCCTGACTCCCTTCTTCTTCTTAACCTACGGGTATTGAAACCTCAGATGGGATCCAGTGATATTTAATTTATTTGAGTTGCTTTTATTTTAGAGCATGGGACTTATGAGAACAAGCTAATTATGTTTCTCTCCCACAGAGAGCAGTAAATAGTGCAGATATCTCCCTACAACCACCTACACTATAGACTTCATCAAACTTCCTTAGGAGAAACATAAGAAATGAGAGAAAGGGTAACCCAATCAGCCCTTTGAGTCTGCTCCTCTATTCAATAAGATCATAGTGATGCAATCTTGGCCTCAACACCTCTTTTTCTCTTTTGATCCCTTCTTTAAATGTCTGTCAATATCCCCTCATCCTGGGTGAGATAGAACTAAAGGTTGCAGGTATAGGGTGAAGGTGAAATATTTAAGGGAAATCTAAGGGGCAGTGTCTTTAGTTACAGCTGGAGTTCCCAATCTGGGAACCACAGATCCCTTGCTTGATGGCATTAGTCCCTAGCATAAAAAACGGTTGGGAACAGGGTGCAAGGAGCAGGGTTTTAGATTTTTAGATAATTAGGATCTCTTCTGGGGAAGGTGGGACCTGTACAGATTGGATGGGTTGCACCTGAACTCGAGGGGGAGCAACATCCTTGCAGGTAGGTTTGCTAGCATGGTTCGGGAGGGCTTAAACTAATTTGCAAGGGGGATGGGACCCAGAGCCATAGAGCAGTGAAAGAAATGCATGGAGTAAAGGCAGGTCTAACATACAGAGAGGCTTTGAGGAAAGAGAAGCAGAATAAATGGTGTAAAGACAGTAAGGTAGAAGGGCTGAAATGTGTGTACCTCAATGCAAGAAGCATCAGGAACAAAGGTGATGAACTGAGAGCTTGGATACATACGTGGAATTATGATGTAGTGGCCATTACAGAGACTTGGCTGGCACCAGGGCAGGAATGGATTCTCAATATTCCTGGATTTCAGTGCTTTAAAGGGGATAGAGAGGGCGGAAAAAGGGGAGGAGGGGTGGCATTACTGGTCAGGGATACCATTACAGCTACAGAAAGGGTGGGTAATGTAGCAGGATCCTCTTTTGAGTCAGTATGGGTGGAAGTCAGGAACAGGAAGGGAGCAGTAACTCTATTGGGAGTATTCTATAGGCCCCCTGGTAGCAGCAGAGATACAGAGGAGCAGATTGGGAGGCAGATTTTGGAAAGGTACAAAAATAACAGGGTTGTTATCATGGGTAACTTTAACTTCCCTAATATTGATTGGCACCTGATTAGTTCCAGGGGTTTAGATGGGGCAGAGTTTGTTAAGTGTGTCCAGAACGGACTGCTGTCACAGTATGTGGACAGGCCGACCGGGGGAATGCCATACTAGATCTAGTACTAGGTAATGAACCGGGTCAGATCACAGATCTCTCAGTGGGTGAGCATCTGGGGGACAGTGACCACCGCTCCCTGGCCTTTAGCATTATCATGGAAAAGGATAGAATCAGAGAGGACAGGAAAATTTTTAATTGGGGAAAGGCAAATTATGAGGCTATAAAGCTAGAACTTGCGGGTGTGAATTGGGACGATGTTTTTGCAGGGACAAAGACATGTGGACATACTATGGACATGTGGCCGATGTTTAGAGATCTCTTGCGGGATGTTAGGGATAAATTTGTCCCGGTGAGGAAGATAAAGAATGGTAGGGTGAAGGAACCATGGGTGATAAGTGAGGTGGAAAATCTAGTCAGGTGGAAGAAGGCAGCATACATGAGGTTTAGGAAGCAAGGATCAGATGGGTCTATTGAGGAATATAGAGAAGCAAGAAAGGAGCTTAAGAAGGGGCTGAGAAGAGCAAGTAGGGGACATGAGAAGGCCTTGGTGAGTAGGGTAAAGGAAAACCCCAAGGCATTCTTCAATTATGTGAAGAAAAAAAGGATGACAGGAGTGAAGGTAGGACCGATTAGAGATAAAGATGAGAAGATGTGCCTGGAGGCTGTGGATGTGAGCGAGGTCCTCAATGAATACTTCTCTTCGGTATTCACCAATGAGAGGGAACTTGATGATGGTGAGGACAATATGAGTGAGGTTGATGTTCTGGAGCATGTTGATATTAAGGGAGAGGAGGTGTTGGAGTTGTTAAAATACATGAGGACAGATAAGTCCCCGGGTCCTGACGGAATATTCCCCAGGCTGCTCCACGAGGCGAGGGAAGAGATTGCTGAGCCTCTGGCTAGGATCTTTATGTCCTTGTTGTCCACAGGAATGGTACCGGAGGATTGGAGGGAGGCAAATGTTGTCCCCTTGTTCAAAAAAGTTAATAGGGATAGTCCGGGTAATTATAGACCAGTGAGCCTTACATCTGTGGTGGGAAAGCTGTTGGAAAAGATTCTTAGAGATAGGATCTATAGGCATTTAGAGAATCATGGTCTGATTAGGGACTGTCAGCATGGCTTTGTGAAGGGCAGATCGTGTCTAACAAGCCTGATAGAGTTCTTTGAGGAGGTGACCAGGCATATAGATGAGGGTAGTGCAGTGGATGTGATCTATATGGATTTTAGTAAGGCATTTGACAAGGTTCCCCACAGTAGGCTTATTCAGAAAGTTAGAAGGCATGGGATCCAGGGAAGTTTGGCCAAGTGGATTCAGAATTGGCTTGCCTGCAGAAGGCAGAGGGTGGTGGTGGAGGGAGTACATTCAGATTGGAGGATTGTGACTAGTGGTGTCCAACAAGGATCTGTTCTGGGACCTCTACTTTTTGTGGTTTTTATTAATGACCTGGATGTGAGGGTAGAAGGGTGGGTTGGCAAGTTTGCAAACAACACAAAGATTGGTGGTGTTGTAGATAGTGTAGAGGATTGTCAAAGATTGCAGAGAGACATTGATAGGATGCAGGAGTGGGCTGAGAAGTGACAGATGGAGTTCAACTCAGAGAAGTGTGAGGTGGTACACTTTGGAAGGACAAACTCCAAGGCAGAGTACAAAGTAAATGGCAGGGTACTTGGTAGTGTGGAGGAGCAGAGGGATCTCGTGGTACATGTCCATAGATCACTGAAAGTTGCCTCACAGGTGGATAGGGTAGTTAAGAAAGCTTATGGGGTGTTAGCTTTCATAAGTCGAGGGATGGAGTTTAAGAGTCGCGATGTAATGATGCAGCTCTATAAAACTCTGGTTAGGCCACACTTGGAGTACTGTGTCCAGTTCCGGTCACCTCACTATAGGAAGGATGTGGAAGCATTGGAAAGGGTACAGAGGAGATTTACCAGGATGCTGCCTGGTTTAGAAAGTATGCATTATGATCAGAGATTAAGGGAGCTAGGGCTTTACTCTTTGGAGAGAAGGAGGATGAGAGGAGACATGATAGAGGTGTACAAGATAATAAGAGGAATAGATAGAGTGGATAGCCAGCACCTCTTCCCCAGGGCACCACTGCTCAATACAAGAGGACATGGCTTTAAGGTAAGGGGTGGAAAGTTCAAGGGGGATATTAGAGGAAGGTTTTTTACTCAGAGAGTGGTTGGTGCGTGGAATGTACTGCCTGAGTCAGTGGTGGAGGCAGATACACTAGTGAAGTTTAAGAGACTACTGGACAGGTATATGGAGGAATTTAAGGCGGGGGCTTATATGGGAGGCAGAGTTTGAGGGTCGGTACAACATTGTGGGCCGAAGCTCCTGTACTGTGCTGTACTATTCTATGTTCTATGTTCTATGAACCCCTGTGAGTGTGAGTGTGAAAAGAACTGCCAGCTGAAGTGGTAGATATGAGTTCAACTGTAACATTTAAGTTGAGGGAGTTATAGTGGGCTATGGTCCAGAAAGACCATACTGACACAGACTAGATGGGCTGAGGGGCCTGATTCTGTCCTGTAGTGTTCTATCATCCTATGACTCAGCATTGAGTATATTCAACAATTTCATAGCTCTGTAAGGTATAGAATGCCAGAATTATCACTCGTGACAGAAGGATTTTCTCCTTGTTTCCATCTTAAGCAAGTGATTCCTTAACCTGAAACAATGCTCCCTAGGTCTATGTGACTTTCCATGGGATACAACCTCCCCAGCATCATATCTGTCAATCCCTCTCAGAATTTCATATGTTTCAATAAGATCCCCACTCACACTTTTATACTCCAGTAAGCATTGACCTAACTCTTTAACCTAACTTCACTTGTTAATAGCAAGTAAACCTTTCCAATACTGCCTGATCATTTCTTAACATGTGAGATTTGGTAGATGCTGGAAATCCAGAGAAACATACAAAATGCTGGAGTAACTCAACAGGTCAGTCAGCATCTATAAAAAATGAATAAACTAGCATCATTTTGGGCCAAGACCCTTCATCATGACTGGAAAAGAAGGTTTCAAAGGTACGTTTAATGTCAGAGAAACGTATACAATATACATCCTGAAATTCTTTTTCTTTGCAACCATCCATGAAAACAGAGTGCTCCAAAGAATGAATGACAGTTAAATGTTAGAACCCCAAAGCTCCACCCCAGCTCCCCCCACCCACACATAAGCAGCAGCAAAGCAACGATCCCCCCTCCCCCACCAACAAAAAAAGCATCGGTACCCCCCACCGAGCACTCAAACATGTAGCAAAGCATCAATAAAGACACAGGCTTGCAGTACCCCAAAGACTACTCGTTCACCTGGTAATTCGACATACCACAGGCTCTGTCTCTCCCTAATAAGGGATAAAGAGATGCCACGTTTCACAGCGAGAGGAGAGACATAACAAACAACTCGGTGATTTACAATGTTAAAAATCTGTTGCGTTGCTTTTTCTGAGCTCTGTGCCCAAAGAATTCAGGTCGCTGGGCACATAGCCAGCAGCCAACTTGCTGCTTTTGATCTTCCGTCTCCTACGACGCACCAATTTCCTGCGAAGGCACCGACCTTGAGTCCGCCGGACTCCAGAGCCACAAAATCCCAGAACCCTGAAGGCGCACTAGTCTTCTAGGCCACATCCTTAGTATATCGAATAGTGGCCAGTCGTGAGACCCCGCGAGCGGGTCCCATTCCTGCAAAGAACCAAAGTCAGCGTGTAACTCCAGGTCAGAATCTTCAAAAGAACACTGAAAGGGAAAAAATAGAGATATTAAAGATATAAAGGAGTCGCCATTAGGTGCCATCGTCCTCCTAACCTCCTAAGAAGGCTGGAATAAACAGGTAAAGGGAGGGGAAGGAGGACAAGCTAGAAGGTGATAGGTGAAGCCAGGTGAGTGGGAAAGGTAAAGGGCTGGAAATGAAGGAATTTGATAGGAGAGGAGAGTGGACCACAAGAGAAAGGGATAAAGGAGGGGCACCAGGGGAGGGTGACAGGCAGGTGAGGAGAAAACATAAGAGGCCAGAGTGAAGAATAGAAGATGAAAACGGGAGGAGAAAAAAAAAGAAGAGAAAAAATTACTTGAAAGAGAAATCAACGTTCATGCTATCAGACTGGAAGCAAACTAAATGGAATATGAGGTGTTTCTGCTCCACACTGACAGAATAGGAGGCCATGGACCAACATGTCAGAACAGGAATGGGGATAGGAATTAAAATAGTTGCCACAGGTAAATTCCAGTTTTGTTGGAGGGAGAGGAGATGCTCGACAAAATGGTCCCCTAACTTGCATCGGATTTCACCAGTATCGAGGAGGACACATCGAGAGTACCAGATACAATAAACAGCCCCAACCAATTTGCAGCTGAAGTGTTACCTCACCTGACAGGACTGCTTGGGGTCCTGAATGGAGATGAGGGAAGAGGTGAATGGGCAGGTGTAGCATTCCTATCATTCGTAGGGATATGTGGCCAGGAATGAAATTAGTGGAGAGGGACGAACGATCAAGTGAATCACAGAGGGAATTTGAGAGTAGAGAGGAAGTTGGATGCAAAGTTTATGAAATTTCTGTGCATGAAGTTACACCAACGTAATCATCAGTGTAGTACAAAAGTTGGGGAGTGTCACCAGTGAAGGCTTAGAACATGGGGCTGTTCCACATAGCTAACGAAAAGGCAGGCATAGCTAAGGCCCATAGAGCTGGCTATGGCTGAAGGAGATGTCAGTGTCAGGTACCAAAATGTATCACAGTGATATATCCTTCATGTCTCTGCTGCTGGCAGTAGGTTATAGTCCACTCCTAAAGAATGTAGTTGCCTACTGGGGAAGCATTTACTTTCCATGCATCATATATCATTGACAAGACCAAAGGAGGTACATTTCAGCAATGCCTGCTTGAAAGATCCAGGCCTGCCGAAACTTTCACTTGATGTTTGTGAGAGTAAAAGGTAGCAGCCTTCACATGTCACACTTTGATGGTGAAAAACTACGACAATGTCAAGATTACGTGAAGTTCCTGTGCAGCAGCCAACTATTTAAACTGTTAACTCCCATCGACCTGCACCCACACCATAGCTCTCTCTACCCCTACTATCCATGGACCTATCCAAGCTTCTCTAAAATATTGAAATTAGGCTTGCATGCACCATATGCGCTGGCAGCTCATTCCACACTCTCACCACACTATGAGTGGAGGTTTTCCCTCATGTTCCTCTTAGACTTGTCACGTTTCACCCTTCACATATGACCTCTTATTGTAGTCCCACCCAACCTCAGTAGAAAAAGCTTGCTTGAATTTAACGTCTGTATACCTCTCATAATTTTGCATACTTCTATCAAAGTTCCCCTCTATATTCTATATTCTGGGGGAAATGTCCTAACTTATTCAATCTTTCCTTGTAATTCTGATCCTCTAGTCCCAATAACATCCTTTGTACTCTTTCAACCTTGATTACATCTTTCATCTGGGCAAGTGAACGAAACTGCACACACTACTCCATATCAGGCCTCGCCAATGTGTTTTACAATTACAACATAACATCCCATCTCCTGTACTCAGTACTTTGTTTGTGAAGGTTAACATGCCAAAAGCTTTCTTTACAACCCTATATACCTGTGTTGCCACTTTTAGTGAAGTATGATCCTGTATTCCCAGATCTCTTTGTTCTACCACACTTCTCGATGCCCTATTGTTCACTGTGTAAGACCCCCTCCCCCCCCCCCCCCCGGTTGATCCTACTGAAATGTAACACCTCACACTAGTTTGCATTACATTTTATCTGTCATTTTTCTAGCTGATCCAGACCCTGCTGCAAGCTCTGATAGACTTTCTCGCTGTCCACTACACCCGCAATCTTGGTATCATTCGCAAATTTGCTGATCCAGTTTACCACATTATCAAACAAACAACAAAAGACCCAGCACTGATCCCTGCAGCACTCCACTAGCCACAGGCCTTCAGTCAGAGAGACAATCATCTACTATCACACTCTGGCTCCTCCCACAAAGCCAATGTCTAATCCAGTTTGCTACCTCATCTTGAATGTCGAGCGACTGAACCTTCTTGACCAACCTTTCATGTGGGACGTTGTCAAAAGCTTTGCTAAAGTCCATGTAGACAACACCTACTGCTCTGTTTTCATCAACTTTCCTGGTAAAAATTTCCTTGAAAAACTCCATTAGATTGATTAGACATGACTTATCATACACAAAGCCATGCTGACTATCCCTAATCAGTCCGTGTCTTGGGTGTCTCTGGACGATGTTCTGAATTTCTTGTTCATATTCTAATTGTCTCTAGTCTATGTTCCGATTTTATCAAGTCCATGTTCTGAGCGTCTCTGGTTTATGTTCGTCTTTTTCTGGTTCTCAAGGCATTTTCTGGGTCTCAGTGTCCCCGGTCTAAGCACTCCCCAGTCTCAGCATCCATGTTCTAAATGTCCCCGGTTTGCAAATTTCTCAAGGTTCTCCAGGTTCTCCGGGTCATCAAGATTTTTTAGGTTTCTCACGACCCTCCAGGCTTCTAAGATTTATTCAATGGTTCTGAGGTTTATTCAATGTTTCTGAGGTTTTTGCAATTTCTCCCTGTCTCAAAACTCCCAAGTCCCTCTCGAGTTCGCCAAGTCTCTCTCGAATTTCTCCAGGTCCTTCTCAAGTTCCCCAGGTCTTTCCAGAGTGCCTGTTCTCTCTCGAGTTCAAGTCTCCGTTGATTTCCCCAGGCCTCTCTTGAGTTCCCCAGGTCTCTCTCAAATTTGCAGGTCTCTCTTAGGTATTCAGGTCTCCCTGGGCCATCAGATGCTGGCCATAGGAAGGGGAGAATACTGTACTGAACTCTTTGGGCTTGTGTGGGGAGTCAGAGAGCATTGGGCATTGAGGTTTTTAAGAGCACCTAATTTGGTTATTGTTGCAACAAGAGTTAATTGTGCTTTCTCTCAATTAGCGCTAATCACGGGGTTCAAGTTTTCAGAATGCTGCATCTCGTGGTGTCATTTGGCTGAGCCACCACGGTTCTGTTGGAATTATTATGAATAAAGTCCGGTGGCTGTCTCTGCTTTTGAGCCTGTCTTTCCTCTGCACTTGGGGTCCGCCATTGCCAGCACATATCGTGCCAACATGATTCCTGGATGGTATGTTTCCTCCTGTGTGCCAGGGTCAGGGACACCTCAAATTGAGTCCAGTGCATTCTTATGTGGGAGGGTGAGCAGACAGAGTTTATAGTCCATGTTGGTATCAATGACATGGGAAGAAAAGGTGATGATGCCCTGCAAGTGAGTTCAGAAACTTAGATGCTAAGTTAAAGGACAGAACCTCTAGGGTTGTGATCTCAGGATTGCTGCCAGTTGCGATGAGCTAGTGAGGACAGAAATAGGAAAATCATACAGGTTAACATGTGGCAAAGGAGATGGTGCAAGTGGGAGGGCTTCAGATTTTTGGATCATTGGGCTCTCTTCCAAGAAGGTGGGAGATGTACAAATGGGATGGTTGGATGGGAAGAAGTTTGCCAAATGTGATCAGGAAAGTTTCCTTAATCAGTACATAGAAGTCCCATCTGGAGTGTGATACTAGATCTCTCATTAAGGAATCAGGCAGGGCAAGTGACAGAAGTTTCTGTAGGGGAACTCTTTGCATCCAGAGATCATAATGCTATTAGTTTCAAAGTAATTATAGAAAATAATCAGTCTGGTTCTTGGGTTGAGATTCTAAATTACAGAAAGGCCAATTTTGATGATATCAGAAAGGATCTGCCAAGTGTGGATTGTGACACATTGCTTTCTGGCAAAGGTATACTTGATAAGTGGGAGGCCTTCAAAAGTGAAATTTTAGGAGTACAGAGTTTGTATGTTCCTGTCAGAATAAAAGACAAGGATAACTTCATATGAAAGAGGTGTATAGCAGGTATAGGCAGGTAGCAAGATATGAGGTGCTTGAGGAGTTCAAGAAATGCAAGAGTACAGTTAAGAAGGAAATCAGGAGTGCTAAATGAAGACATGAGGTTGCTCCAGCAGACAAGGTAAAGGAGACTCTTAAGGCTTCTACAGATATATAAGATTAAAAGGGACAAAATTGATTCTCTGGGATTTCAGAATGCTAATATATGCTGGAACTGAAAGAGATGGGGGAGATCTTAAATGGCTTTTTTACATCTGTATTTTCTCTGAATCAGACTCAAAGCCTATAGAAGGGCAAAGCAGCAACAAGATCATGGGCCTTCTACAGTTTACAAAGGAGGAGGTGTTTGCTGCCTTGAGGCTAATTAGTCCAAAGGGCACGACAGGATCTTCCCTCAGATACCGCGGGAGGCTAGTGTTGAAATTGCAGGGGCCCCAACAGAGATATTTAAAACATACTTGGTTATGGGTGAGGTGGACGAGGATTGGAGGGTAGCTAATGTTGTTCTGTTGTTTTAGGAGGGCTCTAAGAATAGGTCAGGAAATAGTAAGTTGTAGAACCTGAGATCAATAGAGGGAAAGTTATTGGAAGGTACTCTAAGGGTTGGACTATATAAGTAGATTATAGATATTCAACAGTCTTTGTATAAGGTAGGTCATATCTAACTAATTGTATCCAGTATTTTGAGGAAGTTACTAGGAAAATTGATGAAGGCAAGGCAATGAATGTTGTCTACATCAACTTTAGCAAGGTCTTTGACAAGGTTCTGCATGGGAGTTTGGTCAAGAAGGTTCAGTTACTTGACTTTCAAGACAAGGTAGTAAATTGGATTAGACATTGGCTTTGCGGGAGAAAGCAGAGAATAGTTTTAGATGGTTGTTTCTCTCACTGGAGTCCTGTGACTATTGGCACAATACAGGCACTTAGGCCCACAAAGTTGTGTCGAACATGTCCTTACCTTAGAAAATACCTAGGGTTACCCATAACCCTCTAATTTTCTAAGCTCCATGTACCTATCCAGGAGTCTCTTAAGAGACCCTATCATATCTGCCTCCACCACTGTTGCCGGCAGCCCATTCCATGCACTCACTGCTCTCTGCGTAAAAAACTTACCCCTGACATCTCCTCTGTACCTGCTTCTAAGCACCTTAAAACTGTGCCCTCTCATGCTAGCCATTTCAGTCTTGGGAAAAAGCCTCTGACTAACTACATAATTAATGTTTCTCATCAGTGGACTTCAGGAGGAGCCCCCCAATACTCCCCCCACTCACTATACTCCACAGTATTTTTGTCTGCTGTGGAGACCTTCAGGTTTCTGGGTGTCACAATCTCCCAGGACCTGAAGTGGACACTCAACGTAGACACTCTTATCAAAAAGGCTCAGCAGAGGTTGTACTTCCTACGTCAACTCAGGAAGTACAACTTGCCTCAGGAGCTGCTGATTCAATTCTATTCAGGAATAATCCAGTCTGTTCTCTGTTCATCCACCAATATCTGGTGATGATCAGCTACCAAACAAGACAAGAATAGACTCCAAAGAACCGTCAGGACTGCGGAAAGGATTATTGGTGTGAAGCTGCCCTCGATCCAGGACTTATATGCATCTAGAGTCAGGAAGCAAGCAAGCAGCATCATTGTAGACCCATCACACCTTGGACATCACCTGTTCCAACTCTTTCCTTCTGGTAGGCGCTTTAGATCACTGTATGCCAGGACAAATAGGTACAAGAACAGTTTCTTTCTGTATGCCATCAGTCTTATCAACACTTGAATTTTAGTCTATTATAAACCAAGTCCACCTGTACATACACAGGTATACCTCATTGTATACAGTTCACAATTATTTGCACTATAGTTTTGTTTGCTTTTTGATTCTGTACAGCGAGAGCTCAGCGAAACCGGCATCATATTCCCTGTATGTGTCCACATACTTGGCGATAATAAAGGATTCTAAAAAAATCTTGTACACCTCTACCAGGTCACCTCTCATCCTCCATTGCTCCAAGGAGAAAAAGCCAAGTTCACTCAACCTATTCTCATAAGGCATGCTCCTCAATTCAGGCAACATCCTTGTAAATCTCCTCTGCACCATTTCTTGTCATAAGGAGGTGGCTGGGAATGGACCCAAGTGCAAGACACAGACACTGAAGTACTAGGGACAGGACTAGGATACAGGGTGAGGTCAAGGACATGGACACGTAAACCGAGAGCCCGGAACAGGACTGGACAAGAGAGCTAGGAGCCCGGGCTTGGACTCTGAGCCAGTGACTGGACAAGGACCCAATATCTGGGTCTTGCCTCTGGCTTGGACCCCAGAACTAGGTAAGGACGAGGCTTGGCAGGCAGACAGGACAAGGCTGGATTCTTCAGGCTTGAGGCTTGAGGCTTGGCAGAAGGCTGGAGTCTTCAGGCTTGAGGCTAGGCAGGAGGCTGGAGTCTTCAGGCCTGAGGCTAGGCAGGCTCCTCCTGGGCAGGATGCGGTTCACCTGGGCAGGGCGCGGTACTCCTGGGCAGGGCGCGGATCACCACCTGATGGAGGCAAGGGACAGGAAGGGACAGAACCAACCGCAGGTAATGGCAAGACGGCCTGGCTTACCCAACAGAGGCAAGGGACAGGAAGGGAGCTAGGTAGAGGGTGGCTCCAGGACAAGACTGCAGGCGAGACAAGGTGAGAGTTACCAGCAAGACAAGGCAAGGCTTCAGGCAAAGCAAGGCGAGATGAGAACTTCAGGTGAGGCAAGAGTTACTGGCAAGACAAGGCAGGGCTTCAGGCGAGGAAACAGGAGGCAGAGGAAGGGATACAAGGAGTAAGGACAAGAACAATCCAGCAGCTACGCCCTGGTCACTGAAGGTATTTATGCAGCCAGCCCCAATGAGCATCAGCTGACTCAATTAGAGCTCAACAAGAACAGAAACAGGGTAGGCAGGAAAACCTGGAGCAAGGGTTGATGGACCGGATTGTGAACCGGAATACGGACTTCACGGACCGGACCATGACATTTCTATGGTTTCCACATTCTTCCTGTAGTGAGGCGACCAGAACTGTGCACAGTACTCTAAGTGGGGTCTGACCAGGGTCCTATAAAGCTGCAACATTACCTCTAGGCTCTTAAACTCAATCCCACGATTGATGAAGTCAATGCGCTGTATGCCTTCTTAACCACAGAGTCAAGCTGCGTAGCAGCTTTGAGTGTCCTATGGACTTGAATCCTAAGATCTCTCTGATCCTCCACACTGCCAAGAGTTTTACCATTAATACTATATTACGTCATCGTATTTGACCTACCAAAATGAACCACCTCACACTTATCTGGGTTGAACTCCATCTGCCACTCCTCAGCCCAGTTTTGCATCCTATCAATGTTCTGCTGTAACCTCTGACAGCCCTCCACACTATCCACAAAACCCCCAACCTTTGTATCATCAGCAAATTTACTAACCCATCCCTCCACTTTCTCATCCAGGTCATTTATAAAAATCACGAAGAGTAAGGGTCCCAGAACAAATTCCTGAGGCACACCACTGGTGACCAACCTCCATTCAGAATATGACCTGTCTACAACCACACTTTGCCTGCTGTGGGCAAGCCAATTCTGGATCCACAAAACAATGTCCCCTTGCATCCCATGCCTCGTTACTTCCTCAATAAGTCTTGCATGGGGTATCTTATCAAATGGCTTGTTGAAATCCATATACGCTCTACCTTCATTAATGTGTTCAGTCACATCCTCTAAAAATTCAATCAGGCTCATAAGGCACAACCTGCCTTTGACAAAGCCATGCTGACTATTCCTAATCATATTATGCCTCTCCAAATGTTCATAAATCCTGCTTCTCAGGATCTTCTCTATCAATTTACCAACCAATGAAGTAAGACTCACTGGCCCATAATTTCCTGGGCTATCTCTACTCCCTTTCTTGAATAATGGAACAACATCTGCAACCCTCCAACTCTCCGGAACCTCCCCCGTCCTCATTGATATGCAAAGGTCATTGCCAGAAACTCAGCAATCTCCTTCCTCACCTCCCACATTAGCCTGGTGTACATCTGATCCAACTTATCAACACCACGGTTCCTGTACCCTACTATCCTTTCTCTGTCTCATGGGAACATACCTATGCAGAACTCCACGCAAATATACTCTGAAAGCTTGCCACATTTCTTCCATATGTTTCCCTGAGAGCATATGTTTCCAATTTATGCTTCTAAGTTCCTGCCTGATAGCCTCATATTTCCCCTTACTCCAGTTGAAAGCTTTCCTAACTTGTCTGTTCCTATTCCTCTCCAATGCTATGGTAAAGGAGATAGAATTGTGATCACTATCTCCAAAATGCTCTCCCACTGAGAGATCTGACACTTGACCAGGTTCATTTCCCAATACCAGATCAAGTACAACCTCTCCTCTTGTAGGCGTATTGTGTCAAGAAACCTTCCTGAACACACCTAACAAACTCCACCTCATTTAAACCCCTCGCTTTAGGGACGTGATCTGGATGATAGTGCGGGAAACTGGATCGGCAAATTTGCGAATGACACCAAGACTGGGACATAACGGACTATAGGGAAGAATATCAAAGCTTTCAGTGGGACCTGGACCAGCTGGGAAAAATGGGCTGAGAAATGGCAGATAGATTTTTATGCAAACAACTGTGAGGTGTTGCACTTTTGGAAGACCAACTAGGATATGTCTTACACATGGAGAGGTAAATGTGCTGAGCAGAGTGGTAGAACAGAAGGATCTGGGAATACAAATCCATCATTCCTTGAAAGTGGTATCACAGGAAGTTAGGGTTGTAAATAATACTTTTGGCACATTGGCCTTCAGAGATGAATGTACTGAGTACAGGAGTTGAGATGCTATGTTGAAATTATGTAAGATGTTGGAGAGGCCTAATTTGAAGTTTTGTGTGCAGTTTTGGTCACCTACCGACAGGAAGGGTATAAGTAAGATTGAAAGAGTGTAGAGAAAGTTTACAAGAATATTGTTGGGATTTGAGGAAGTGATTTCTAGAAAAAGGTTGAATGTTTGAACTTTTTGCCCCAGAATATATAAAAAATAAGGGAAGGTTTGATAAAAGTATACAAAATTATGAGTTTTATAGATAGGTTAAATGCAAACAGGCCTTTTCCACTGCAGTTGGTTGAGACTACAACTAGAAGTCATGGGTTAAGGGTGAAAGGTGAAATGATTGAGGAACATGAGGGGTAAATTCTTCAGTCAGAGAGTAGTGAGAGTGTGGAATGAAATGCCAGCAAAATTGGTGAATCAACACTGGTGTCCCCTCCCAACTGGATATATCCACCCTTACCTCCATTCATCTGGTTTCTATGGGCAGCCTTCTCATTTGCAATGATATGGAAAATCAGTTGAGGCATTAATGTCAGCATAATAATAATGGTTCTCCCTAGTGTTTCACTTACAAGGTTGGAAGTGGCTAAGGTCTAATTATCTATTTGAAATGCAGGTTATTGCAGTCCTTTGACAATTATTTCTCAATTATCAACAAACTAAACAAAGCAAAGATGCAAATAGGTCTGAATCACATTGTTCTTTTGTCTCTATGATATTCAGGTAAATTGATTCATTGTTCCTTACACATCTAAAAAAATTGTGTGGAGGTACATAGCACACACATTCTTAGTAAAATATATCTCCATTGAAAAGACATCAATTTAGCTTGCCCTTGTAAATACAGAGCTTCCTTCATCACTCACAAGATCAATGCACACAGTGATTTTATCAAAGAACATTCACAATGCTGTAGAAAGCAAAATAAAGCAACACCCAAGGAAAAGACAGTGATGATTATTGTTACTGAAGCCATTACTGCCTCCAGCCTCCTACTAATCACATTCTATTTGTCCTCTCTTGCAATCTATTCTGATTTCTATGCAGCATCTGATCTAAGTATGCATTCCTTGTTTCTTATCCACCGCCAAACCTTCATCACTCTCTCCCTCAGTAGATTGTGACCTTGTTCTTTTTTTAGAAAGAACAACTTGGCCAAGAAATGGTAGGGAAGTGAGGAGAGGGGGATCATGAAGTAAGTTCTCCACTAAATATAGCACTACTAACCTCCAACATTTAATATCTAACCTTGCTAACTCATTAACTTGCAGTCACAAGGAAGTCAGGCCAGCAGCTCTACTTCATTTGGAGTTTAAGGAGATTTGGCACGTCACCAAAGACTTTAAAATTTCTGTAGATGTACAATGAAGATGGCTGCACTATTAGCTTAGAGGTGATTTACTGAATATCACTGGTCTGCACCCTGAAAAGAGGAAATTGCAGCAGAATTGTCAGCTACTCCATGACAAAAGGGAGAAGTTTTGTGGAAAGATTGATGGGCATGCACAATTAAATACTTGGTGTATTGGAAAGACTTGCAGAAAATATTTGTGAAATCTGGTTGCTAAAGACTTTGGACAGTTTGGAGTTTGGAGACCACATTTCCAACTGAAACTGTAAAATATTTGCACCTTTCTTACAGAGCCAACCACCCCGATGCCCAATGGCATCTTGCAGAAAAGCCACTCAAAAACTAAGTGCTATTTTCACATTGATTGCATTGGCTTTTGTGTTTAAATTTACTACCGGCATTTGAATGTATCAGCTCCTCTGGCATTTGCCCAGACTCATTTTGGGCTTGGGGAGGAGAAAAGGCTGCACAATCGTACACAGCAGGAGAAGCTTGGTACAGGACCTTCGATCTGTGAATGTTCAGTACAAAGCTCATTCTCCTGTATTGTTTCGATAAATCAGTCAACAGTGATTTGGATCTCAGTCCCAACATTTGGTGCATTACATTCTATGTATGAGCACCGGAGTCCCAAAACAGGAACTTTACTAGAGCTCTGACACAGCAAAGAATTAGTTGGGCAGTTAGTGCTATTTTAATATGTGGTTATGACTTTCAGAATGAATTTTGTTTTTCTTGTCATCTGGGCCTGGAACCTACCTGTGCAACTTGCTGACGGACACCAGCCTGTATGAATTGACAAGATCTTGTCCACACTCAGAATCAGCACAGGTGCACTGCAGGGCTTAGTACCTTTCTGTACTTATGTAATACTTACAACTGTGTGGCTAATTTCAACTCCAGTGCCTTATTTATGTTTGCTGATGATACAACATTTTTTTTGCCAAATCAAAGATGGTGACAAATCGGCATATGGGAGGGAGATTGAAAACCTGTTTGAATGGTGCCACATCAACAACCATTCACTCGACATCAGCAAAACCAAAAAACTGATTATGAACATCAGGAGGAAGAAACCAAGGATCCAGGAGCTAGTCCTCATTAGGAAATCAGAAGCGGAGAGTGTCAGTAACCTTAAATTCCTTGGTATCAAAATATTAGAGGATATGTCCTGGGATCAGCACATACGTGATATCACAAAGAAGGCACAACAGTGCCTCTACGTTCTTAGAAGTTTGCAAGGATTTGGCATGTCACCAAGAAATTTGACAAGCTTGAGTAGATGTGCAGTGGAGAGTATCCTAACTGCCTGCATGCCAGCCTGGTATGGAAATAACACCAATGCCCAGGAACCGAAAGGGCTATAGTAAATGATGCATATGGCCTAGTTCAACACAGGCAAAGCCCTCCCACCATTGAGTACATTTACATAGAACACTGCTACAAGAATACAACATCCATAGTCAAACAACATGTCTTTTTCTTGCTACTACCACCAGGTAAGCGGTACAGAAGCATTAGGTCCCACTCCACAAGGTTTAGAAACAGTAACTACCCTGCAACCATCCATCTCCTGACTCAGCTTAATTCACCACTACTCTGAACAATTACGTTGACCTATAAACTCACTTTCAAGGGCACTTTAAAATTAATGTTCTCAGTATTATTTTCATTTGCATAGCTCATCTTCCTTTTGTGCATTGCCCAATGGCGTTTACAGTCTTTTTCTGATTATGTAATTTTTTCATAAAATTCGACTGTATTTCTTTTTTCCTGTAAATGCCTTCAGGAAGATGAATCTCAAGGTAGAAAGAGAATCAGAATCAGAATCAGGTTTAATATCACTGGCATATGTCGTGCAACTTGTTGTTTTGTGGCAGTAGTACTTTGCAATAAATTATAATAAAAACTATAATTTATGATAAGAAATATATTTCAAAAAATTAAATTAAGTAAGCAGTGCGAAAACGCAGTAAAAATCAAAATATTGAGGTAGTGTAATGGGTTCATTTCCATTCAGAAAACTGACGGTGGAGGGGAAGAAGCTGTTCCTAAAGCATTAAGTGCAAGCCTTCAGGTTTCTGTATCTCCACCTTGAAGGCAGCAATGAGAAGAGGGTACAACCTTGGTATTAGGGATCCCTGATGATGGATGCCACTTCTTTGAGGCATCGCCTTTTGAAGATGTCCTCGATGTTGGGAAGGCTAGTGTGCATGATAGGGCTCACTGAGTTTCAACTTTCTGCAGCTTTTTCTGATCCTATACAGTGGCCCCTCCATTCCAGACATTAATGCAACCAGTTAGAATGCTCTCCACAGAACTTCTGTAGAAATTTGCAAGAGTCTTCGGTGTCATACCAAGTATCCTTAAACTCCTGATGAAATATACCCACCTTCATGCCTTCTTTGTAATTGCATCAATATGTTGGGACCAGAATAGGTCTATAGAGATGTTGACTCCTAGGAACTTGAAACTACTTACCTTTCCCCTGTTGATCCCTTGACAAGCACTGGTGTGTACTCCTTTGACTTCCCCTTCCTGAAATCCACAATTACTTCCTTGGATTATTGATGCTGAGTGCAAGATTGTTGTCACCACACCAATGAATCAGCTAATCTCTCTCACTCCTGTATGCTTCCTTGTCACCATGTGAACGTCTCCCAACAATAGTTGTGTCATCAGCAAAGTGGCATTTGAGGTGTGCCTAGCCACACAGACATAGATGTAGGGAGAGTAGAGCAGTGGGCTAAGCACGTATCCTTGAGGTACACCAGTGTTGAATTCAGTGGGGAGGAGATGTTATTTCCGATCTGCACTGACTGTGGTCTCCTGATGAGGATGTCAAGGATCCAGTTGCAGAGGGAGGTACAAAGGCCCAGGTTTTGGAGTTTGTTGATTAGTACTGAGGGTATGATGGTAATTAAACACTGACATAGGTTTTGCTATTGTCCAAATGAATCTAGGCCATGTGGCGAGCCAGTAAGATTGCATCTACTGTAGACCTGTTGTGGCGATAGGTAAGTTGTAGCACATCCAGCTTCTTGTTGAGGCGGGAGTTGATTGCTATCATGACCAACCTCTCAAAGCACTTTATCACAGTAGATGTGAGTACAACTGAGTGATAGTCATTGAGGCAGCTCAACCTACTCTTCTTGGGCACTGGCATGATTCTTGCCCTTTTGAAGCAGTAGGAACCTCCTTCAAAACCTCCCACTGAAGCAGTGAGAGACTGAAGATGTCCTTGAAGACTCCTGCATAGGTTTTCAGTGACTACCAGGTGCACAATGACGGCCTGGTGCTTTTCGAGGGTTCACCCTCTTGAAAGATGTTCTGACATCAGCCTCCAGGACAGAGGTCACAGGGTCAACAGGTGCTGCAGTGATCTGCACAGGTGTAGTTTTATTCTCCATAAAAGGCATTGAGCTTATCAGGGAGTGAAGCATCACAACCATTCATTATGTTACGTTTCGCTTTGTAGGAAGTAATGGACTTCAAACCCTACCAGAGCTGACGTACATTCGATTCCATCTCTATCTTCAATCAGAACTGCTTTTTTGCTGTTAAAATAGCTTTCCATCGGTTGGACCTAGACTTCTTGTATAGTTCTGAATCACCAGTCTTGAGTGCCACAGATCTAGCCCTAAGCAGACTATAAATCTCCTGGCTCAAACATGGCTTCTGGTTTGGACATGTCTGGTATGTCCTTGAAGGCATACACACATCCACACAGGTTATGATGAAGTCAATGGCAGCTGCAGCATATTCATTCAGATTTGAAGATGAGTTCCTGAATATTGTCCAGTCCACTGACTAAAGCAGTCCTGTAAGTGCTCCTCCCCCTTCCTTGATAATACCTTCCTAGTCCTCAGCACAGATGCTGCGGTCTCTAGTCTCTGCCCGTTGATTGGATTTTCCAAAGTGTGGGCATGGAGTGGCTCAGTGAGTGTTCTTCATGGTTCTATAATGGTGGTCAAGTGTATTGGCGCCTCTGGTTCCTCTGGTGATGCATTGTTGGTGGTTGTTCAGAGACGTCTTCATAGCCTGTTTGAAATCCCCATGATGATTGGGAAGGCATCAGGGTGTGCTGTTCTGTGACTGCTGATCACAGTGCTCACCTCCTCCAGTGCCTGCCTGACATAGGCCAGAGGTGCCATGTTCACCTCTACCAGGATGACAGCAGAAATTTCCCTTGGCAAATAAAATGGACAACTCGCAATTACTCAAACAACAGGAATTCTGCAGATGCTGGAAATTCAAGCAACACACATCAAAGTTTCTGGTGAACGCAGCAGGCCAAGCAGCATCTATAGGAAGAGGCGCAGTCGACGTTTCAGGCCGAGACCCTTCGTCAGGACTAACTGAAGGAAGAGTGAGTAAGGGATTTGAAAGCTGGAGGGGGAAGGGGAGATGCAAAATGATAGGAGAAGACAGGAGGGGGAGGGATACAGCCGAGAGTTGGACAGGTGATAGGCAAAAGGGGATACGAGAGGATCATGGGACAGGAGGTCCGGGAAGAAAGACAAGGGGGGGGGGTGAGCCAGAGGATGGGCAAGAGGTATATTCAGAGGGACAGAGGGAGAAAAATGAATGAGAGAAAGAATGTGTGCATAAAAATGAGTAACAGATGGGGTACGAGGGGGAGGTGGGGCCTTAGCGGAAGTTAGAGAAGTCGATGTTAATCATGGGACTTCGCCCACACCTCAGTGAGTTCCGTGTTCTCACATTTGTCCCCCTTCACCCACACCTCAGTGAGTTCTGTGTTCGCCATGATGCGGAAATTTTCTTCCGCCGTCTCCGTCTCCGAGCCTACTTCTTCGGCAAGGACTCTTCCACCCCCACCGATGACCCCTTCTCCCGTCTTCAACCCTCCTCTTCTTCATGGACACCCCGCTCTGGTCTTCTGCCTGCTCTGGATCTCTTTATTGCCAACTGCCGACGGGACATCAACCGTCTCGACTTCACCGCACCTTGTCCCCATTCCAACCTCACTCCTTCAGAACGCTCTGCTCTCCACTCCCTCCGCACTAATCCTAACCTTATTATTAAACCCGCTGATAAGGGGGGTGCTGTTGTAGTCTGGCGTACTGACCTCTACCTTGCCGAGGCACAGCGACAACTCGCGGATACCTCCTCTTATTTACCCCTCGATCGTGACCCCACTAAGGAGCACCAGGCCATTGTCTCCCACACTATCACCGACTTTATCCGTCAGGGGATCTCCCATCCACTGCTACCAACCTTATAGTTCCCACACCCCACACTTCCCGTTTCTACCTCCTACCCAAGATCCACAAACCTGCCTGTCCTGGCCGACCTATTGTCTCAGCTTGCTCCTGCCCCACCGAACTCGTTTCTGCATACCTCGACACGGTTTTATCACCCCTTGTTCAATCCCTTCCGACCTATGTTCGTGACACTTCTCACGCTCTTAAACTTTTCGATGATTTTAAGTTCCCTGGCCCCCACTGCTTTATTTTCACCATGGATGTCCAGTCCTTATATACTTCCATCCCCCATCAGGAAGGTCTCAAAGCTCTACACTTCTTTTTGGATTCCAGACCTAATCAGTTCCCCTCTACCACCACTCTGCTCCGTCTAGCGGAATTAGTCCTTACTCTTAATAATTTCTCCTTTTGCTCCTCCCATTTCCTCCAAACTAAAGGTGTAGCTATGGGCACCCGTATGGGTCCTAGCTATGCCTGCCTTTTTGTTGGGTTTGTGGAACAATCTATGTTCCGTGCCTATTCTGGTATCTGTCCCCCACTTTTCCTTCGCTACATCGACGACTGCATTGGCGCTGCTTCCTGCACGCATGCAGAACTCGTTGACTTTATTAACTTTGCCTCCAACTTTCACCCTGCCCTCAAGTTTACCTGGTCCATTTCCGACACCTCCCTCCCCTTTCTAGATCTTTCTGTCTCTGTCTCTGGAGACAGCTTATCCACTGATGTCTACTATAAGCCTACTGACTCTCACAGCTATCTGGACTATTCCTCTTCTCACCCTGCCAGTTGCAAAAACGCCATCCCCTTCTCGCAATTCCTCCGTCTCCGCCGCATCTGCTCTCAGGATGAGGCTTTTCATTCTAGGACGAGGGAGACGTCTTCATTTTTTAAAGAAAGGGGTTCCCTTCCTCCACTATCAACTCTGCTCTTAAACGCATCTCCCCCATTTCACGTACATCTGCTCTCACTCCATCCTCCCACCACCCCACTAGGAATAGGGTTCCCCTGGTCCTCACCTACCACCCCACCAGCCTCCAGGTCCAACATATTATTCTCCGTAACTTCCGCCACCTCCAACGGGATCCCACCACTAAGCACATCTTTCCCTCCCCGCCTCTCTCTGCATTCCGCAGGGATCACTCCCTACACAACTCCCTTGTCCATTCGTCCCCCTCATCCCTCCCCACTGATCTCCCTCCTGGCACTTATCTGTGTAAGCGGAACAAGTGCTACACATGCCCTTACACTTCCTCCCTTACCACCATTCAGGGCCCCAAACAGTCCTTCCAGGTGAGGCATCACTTCACCTGTGAGTCGACTGGGGTGACATACTGCGTCCGGTGCTCCCGATGTGGCCTTTTATATATTGGTGAGACCCGACGCAGACTGGGAGACCGCTTTGCTGAACATCTACGCTCTGTCCACCAGAGAAAGCAGGATCTCCCAGTGGCCACACATTTTAATTCCACATCCCATTCCCATTCTGACATGTCTATCCACGGCCTCCTCTACTGTAAAGATGAAGCCACACTCAGGTTGGAGGAACAACACCTTATATTCCGTCTGGGTAGCCTCCAACCTGATGGCATGAACATCGACTTCTCTAACTTCCGCTAAGGCCCCACCTCCCCCTCGTACCCCATCTGTTACTCATTTTTATGCACACATTCTTTCTCTCACTCTCCTTTTTCTCCCTCTGTCCCTCTGAATATACCTCTTGCCCATCTTCTGGGTCACCCCCCCCCTTGTCTTTCTTCCCGGACCTCCTGTCCCATGATCCTCTCGTATCCCCTTTTGCCTATCACCTGTCCAGCTCTCGGCTCCATCCCTCCCCCTCCTGTCTTCTCCTATCATTTTGCATCTCCCCCTCCCCCTCCAGCTTTCAAATCCCTTACTCACTCTTCCTTCAGTTAGTCCGACGAAGGGTCTCGGCCTGAAACGTCGACTGTGCATCTTCCTATAGATGCTGCTTGGCCTGCTGCGTTCACCAGCAACTTTGATGTGTGTAACTCGCAATTACTAGTTGTTTCATGTTGAGTGAAGGGTTTCAAATTGAACCACCACGTCTGTGCATTGCGCTGATTTAGCCATGAAACAGACTCTATCTCCTCCGCCTTTAGAAGAGTCAGCTGTGCTGTCTGCTCAGAAGCTGGTTAAGACTTTGCACTGCAGCGCTGCATCCAAAATGGCAGGGGTTAACCATGTTTCCCTGAAGCAAAGGCCATAGCAGCTCCTGATACCCCCTGATACTGTAATCTTGCTCTGAGGTCTTCAATTTTATTATCCAGAGACTGTGCATTTTCCAGCAGGATAGTCGGGAGTGGAGGTCTAAGGCCTCCTTTTGATCGTAATTGCAGACCGGCCCACTTTCCACACTTGTGTTTTCTTAAAGGGGCACTACATTCATGACCTAAGTCTGCCATCTGGGATCCACTGATTTGGAGGATCAATAGATTTCTTAAAAATCTTAAAATAAAATTTGTTTATGGCAGTGACTGTGTACTTCAGCTATAGTAATCCTAAAAGAGAATATTTAATGATACCCATTGGAGTTTTACACAAAGTATTGCCACTTGTCGGTGCTTTCTTAATCGATATAAGGTCATTCCCAAGTGCCAGGGTCATGGGCATCTCAAATCAGGTCTACAACATTCTTAAGGGGAGGGTGAGCAGCCAGAAGACATGATATACTGTATATTGATACCAATGACACAGGTAGGAAAGTTGATGAGGAAATAAGAGAGCTAGGTTGGAAGCTGAAAAACAGGACCTTAATGATAATCTTTTCTGAATTGCACCAGTGAAGGCAAGAACAGAATGAAATGGCTGAAGAATTGGTTCAAGGTCAGAGTTTCCGCTGTGGATTATTGTGATCTCTTCTCGGAAAGTGATGATCTGTTCAAAAGGAACGGTTACATCTGAATTCGAAGGGGACCAACATTCCTGCAGGCAGGATTTCTGGAGCTATTGGGCAGGATTTAAACTAGACTGGCAGGGGAATGGGAACCAGAAATCAATCAAAAGATGAAGCAGTTGGTGTAAAGGTAGATGCAGTGTGTAGAGAGATTGTGGGGAATTTGCCCATTGCAATTTGCCTATCACCACAATAGGTCAATGCAGATGCAATCTCAATGACTCTCCACATGTCTTTAGACCACCTGGACAATACAAGCACCTACGTCAGGATGCTGTTCATCAACTATAGCTCAGCATTTAATACCATCATTCCCACAATCCTGATTGAGAGGTTACAGAACCTGGGCTTCTGTACCTTCCCTGCAATTGGATCTTCGACTTCCTAACCAGAAGACCACAATCTATGCAGATTGGTGATAACATATCCTCCTCGCTGACAATCAACACTGGTGCACCTCAGGGGTGTGTGCTTAGCCCACTGCTCTACTCTCTGTATACACATGACTGTGTGGCTAGGCATAGCTCAAATACCATCTACAAGTTTGCTGATGATACAACCATTGTTGGTAGAATCTCAGTTGGTGATGAGAGGGCATACAGGTCAGAGATATGCCAACTAGTGGAGTGGTGCCACAGCAACAATCTTGCACTCAATGTCAGTAAGATGAAAGAGCTGATTGTGGACTTCAGGAAGGCTAAGATGAAGAAACACATACCAATCGTTATAGAGGGATCAGGAGTGAAGCGAATGAGCAGTTTCAAGTTCCTGGGTGTCAAGATCGCTGACAATCTAACCTGGTCCCAACATATCATTGTAGTTACAAACAAGGCAAGACAGCAGTTGTACTTCATTAGGAGTTTGAAGAGATTTGGCATGTCAACAAATACACTCAAAAACTTCTATAGATGTACCATGAAGAGCATTCTGATTGGCTGCAGCATTGTCTGGTATGGGGAGAGGGGGCTACTGCACAGGATCAAAAGAAGCTGCAGAGGGTTGGAAGTTTAGTCCCTTCCATCTTGGGTACTAACCAACAAAGTACCCAGGACATCATCAGGGAGTGGTGTCTCAGAAAGGCAGTGTCCATTATTAAGGACCTCCAGCACCCAGGGCATGCCCTTTCCTCACTGTTACCATCAGGTAGGAGGTACAGAAGCCTGAAGGCACACACTCAGTGATTCAGGAACAGCTTCTTCTCCTCCAGCATCCGATTCCTAAATGGACATTGAACCCTTGGACGCTACATCAGTTTTTAAAATATATAGTATTTCTGTTTGTTTGCACGATTTTTAATCTATTCTATATACGGAGAGGAAACTTGGTTCGGAAAACGAAAGGGATCTTCAATAAATATAGGCAGCTTGGAGTTAATGAGGTGCTTGAGGAATGTAAAGAATGTAAAAAGAATCAAGAAAGAAATTAGAAAAGTTAAAAGAAGATACAAGGCTGCTTTGGCAAGTAAGCTGAAAATAAATTCAAAGGGTTTCTACAGTTATGTTAGTGGCAAAAGGATAGTGAGGGATAAAATTGGTCCCTTGGAGAATCAAGAGTGGACAGCTATGTGCGGAGCCAAAAGAGATGGGGTAGATTTTGAACAATTTCTTTTCTTCAGTATTCAGTGGGGAGAAGGATATTGAATTGTGTAAGGTAAAGGAAACAAGAAGGGTAGTTATGGAAAGTATGACAGTTAAAGAAGAGGAAGTACTGGTGCTTTTAAGGAATATAAAAGTGGATAAGTCTCCGGGTCCAAACAAGATATTCCCTAGGACCTTGATGGAAGTTAGTGTGGAAATAGCAGGGGCTCTGACAGAAATATTTCAAATGTCATTAGAAACGGGGATGGTGCCAGAGGATTGGCGTATTGCTCATGTTGTTCCATTGTTTAAAAAGGATTCTAAGAGCAAACCTGACAATTATCGGCCTGTGAGTTTGACGTCAGTGGTGGGTAAATTGATGGAATGTATTCTTAGAGATGGTATATATAATTGTCTGGCTAGACAGGGTCTGATTAGGAACAGTCAACATGGATTTATGCGTGGAAGGTCATGTTTGACAAAACTTATTGAATTTTTTGATGAGGTTACTAAGAAAGTTGACGAGAGTAAAGCAGTGGATGTTGTCTATATGGACTTCAGCAAGGCCTTTGACAAGGTTCCACATGGAAGGTTAGTTAGGAAGGTTCAATTGTCAGGCATTAATATTGAAGTAGTAAAATGGATTCAGCAGTGGCTAGATGGGAGATGCCAGAGAGTAGTGGCGGATAACTGTGTGTCAGATTGGACGACAGTGTATAGCGGTGTGCCTCAGGGATCTGTACTGGGTCCAATGTTGTTTGTCATATATATTATTGATCTGGATGATGGGATGGTAAATTGGATTAGTAAGTATGCAGATGATACTAAGATAGGTGGCGTTGTGAATGATGAAGTAGGTTTTCAAAGCTTGCAGAGAGATGTAGGCCATTTAGAAGAGTGGGTTGAAAGATGGCAGATGGAGTTTAATGCTGATAAATGTGAGGTGTTATATTTTGGTAGGACTAATCAAAATAGGACATACATGGTAAATGGTAGGGCATTGAAGAATGCTGTAGAACAGAGGGATCTAGGAATAATGGTGCATAGTTCCCTGAAGGTGGAATCTCATGTGGATAGGGTGATGAAGAAAGCTTTTGGTATGCTGGCCTTTATTAATCATAGCATAGTATAGGAGTTGGGATGTAATGTTGAAATTGTATAAAGTATTGGTAAGGCCAAATTTGCAGTATTGTGTACAGTTCTGGTCACCAAATTATAGGAAAGATGTCAATAAAATTGAGAGAATACAGAGGAGGTTTACTAAAATGTTGCCTGGATTTCATCTCCTAAGTTACAGAGAAAGGTTGAGGAGATTAGGTCTTTATTCTTTGGAGCGTAGAAGGTTGAGGGGGGACTTGATAGAAGTGTTTAAAATATGAGGGGGGTTGATAAGAGTTAACGTGGATAGGCATTTTCCATTGAGAGTGGGGGAGATTCGAACAAGAGGACATGAGTTGAGAGTTAAAGGACAAAAGTTTAGGGGTAACATGAGGGGGAACTTCTTTACTCAGAGAGTAGTAGCTGTGTGGAGCAAGCTTCCAGCGGAAGTGGTTGAGGCAGATTCGATGTTGTTGTTTAAAGTTAAATTGGATAGATATATGGACAGGAAAGGAATGGAGGGTTATGGGCTGAGTGCAGGTCGGTGGGACTAGGTGAGAGTAAGAGTTCAGCATGGACTAGAAGGGCCAAGATGGCCTGTTTCCGTGCTGTAATTGTTATATGGTTATATGGATACTGTAATTGATTTACTTATTTATTGATATTTTTATTTTATTCTGTATTTTTTTCTATATTATGTATTGCATTGAACTGCTGCTGCTAAGTTAACAAATTTCACGTCACATGCCAGTGATATTACACCTGATTCTGAAGTAATAGCAGTCAATTGGATGGGTTGAATATTGTCTATTTTAATGTGAGAAGTATCACGAACAAGGATGATGAATTTACAGCATAGATTATTGCAAAAACATGACTATTGTATGGGCAAGAATGGTGTTGGTTGTTCTAGGGTTTAGATGATTCAAAAGGGACAGGGAAGAAAGTAAAAGAGATGGGGGAGTATCATTGCGATAGTATCACAGCTGCAGAAAGAGAGGACATAATGGAGGGATTGTCTACCAATAAAAGAAAGGGAGCAATCACTCTGTTGGAATATTCTATAGACTCCGCAATACCAACAGAGACACTGAGGGGCAGATTGGGAGGCAGATTTTGGAAAGAAGCAACAAATAACACAGTTGTTGTCCTGGGTAACTTCATCTTTTCTCATATTGATTGGCACCTCCTTAGTTCAGAATGGTTTAGATGGGGTAGAATTTGTTCAGTGTTTCCATGAAGGATTCCTGAAACAGTACATAGACAGTCCAACCAGAGGAGAGGCCATACTGGATTTGATACCAGGCCATGAACCTGGTCAGGTGACAGATGTCAGTGGATGTGCATTTCATATAGAGTGATGACAACTCCCTGACCTTTACTGTAGCCTTGAGCATGGATAAGAGCAGATGCAACGGAAAAGCATTTATTTGAGGAGGATGAATTATTATGCTATTAGGCAGGAACTAGGGAGCATAAATAGGGAACAGATGTACTCAGGGAAATGTACAATGGAATTGTGGAGGTTGCTTAAGGAGCACTTACAAGAGGTTCTGGATAAGTTTGTCCCATTGAGGCAGGGAATAAATGACAGGGTGAAGGAACCAAGAGAAGAAGAATATCTAGTCAGGAGGAAGAAGAAAGCACACTTAAGGTTCAGGGAGCAAAGATCAGACCAGGCTCTTGAGTTACAAGGTACCCAGGAAGGGACTTAGTGAATTTAGAACGGGACATGAGAAGATCTTGGTGAGTAGGATTAAGGAAAACCATAGGTTAATGGCAGGATTCTTAGTAGCGTTGTGGATTTTGGGTCCTCGTCTATAGATCTCTCAAAATTGCAACATAGTTAAATAGCTTGGTTAAAAATGAGTATGGAATGTTGGCCTTCATTAGTCGGGAGATTGAGATCAAAAGCTGAAAGATACTGTTGATATCTATAAAATTCTCATTAGACCACACTTCAAAGGTTCAAAGGTTCATTTTATTATCAAAGTATATATGCGTAATGCAACTCTGAGGTTTATCTTTACCAGATAGCCATAAAATACAGAAAACTATAGAAAGAGTTGAACAAAAGATATGAATCCTCACCCCATCACATGAGAAGCAAAAGAAACAAAAACTCACAAACTCCAACTCCCCCCTTACACAAAAATAACAGGTCACCCACATAGAGAAACAGCAATAAAAACATCAAACTCCAAAACCCCAGCCCACCAATCGGCAGCAAGAAAGAATGGCCAAGAACACGAAAGAAAAAACATAGAACTGAAAGAGGCCGATATGCACTACAGTCCAATCCATAAATCTCAGAATTTTGATAACATCTCTGAGATTATCGGGACCCAGTGGCTCCTCTGAGGGCAGCGACTCATACCAGCAGTCCGAGAACTGCTCACTCTCTTCCATATTTGCCTTGGTGTCTCAATCTTCCTCAGTGCTTTAGTCGGTGAGAAATGCAGTTGATCATCGTCCCTGGCCTTGTCTCTGATCTTCTCCTTATGGTAACTCCAATTGGGCAAAAAGGTGGCAGATGGAATACAATGTTGGGAAATGTATGGTAATACATTTTGGTAAAAAGAACAGTCGTGTGGACTATTTCCTGAATGATGCAAAAATTCACACATCAGAGGTGCAGAGAGTCTTCGTGCAAGTTTCCCAGAAGGTTAATTTACAGGTTGAGTCTGTGGTAAAGAAAGCAAATGCAATGTTGGCATTTATTTCAAGGGGAGCAGAATATAAAAGCAAAAAGAAAATCCGTGACTTAAAAGACACTAGTCAGGGCGCACTTGGAGTATTGTCAACAGTTTTGGGCCCCATATCTCAGAAAGGGCGTGTTGTCATTACAGAGAGTCCAGAGGAGGTTCATGGGGATGATCTGGGAATGAAAGGTTAACATATGAGAAGCATTTGGCAGCTTTGGCCCTATACTCACTGGAGTTTAGAAGAATGTAGGGGGGAATCTCAATGAAACTTATCAAATGTTGAAAGGTCTAGATTAGGTGAATGTGGAAAGTATGTTTCCTATGTGGGGATATCCAGAACTAAAGGGCACAGCCTCAAAATTGAGGGGCAATCCTTTAGAACAGAGGTAAGGAGGAATTTCTTTATAGCCAGAGAGTAGTGAATCTGTGGAATGTACTGCCACAGATTGCAGTGGAGGCCAAATCCATGGGTGTATTTAAGGCAGAAGTTGATCATTTCCTGATGGACCATGATAGATTAGCGAATCAGACTCGACGGGCTGATTCTGCTTCTATGTTTTATGGTCTTATGGTCTAACTTGTGTTCGCTTTTCTCTCCTGGAGTTTTCTCAGGGACAGCAGAGTGCTAACTCACTCATTCAAACTACAGACTGTAACTCACAGGCTCTAACAGTTTCAGAGACAAAATTAAGGTAAAACGAATAAGTAGACAACAGGGGAAACTGGAATGACTGACTATCTGGAAGATATTGCCTGAGGAATCTTGACCAGAAGCAGTTGACTATTATGTTCAGTTCTGGTCACAGCATTACAGGAAAGATGTGGAAGCATTAGAGAGGGTGTAGAGGACACTTACCAGTATGCTGCTTGGATTAGAGAACATGTTTTATGAGGATATGTTGAGCAAGCTAGGGTTATTTCTTTTGGAGCGAAAGAGGATGAGAGGTAACTTGACAGAGTTGTACAAGATAAGAGTAATGGATAGAGAGGACAGTCAGTGCCTTTTTTCTGGGCTAGAAATGGCTCATCGAGGGGCATAATTTTAAAGTGATTGGGGGAAAGTATAGGGGAAATCTCAGAGATAGCTTATTTTACAGAAAGTGTGGTAGATGCATGCAACACACCTCCAAGGGTGGTGGTAGAGGCAGATATATTAGGGACATTAAGAAAATCTTAGATAGGCACATGAATGAAAGAAAATGGAGGACTATGTAGGAAGGAAGAGTTAGATTGATCTTAGAATAAACTAAAAGCTTGGCACAACATCATGGGAATATCACACCTTTCATAAATTCCAATAGCTTTGTCACAAATCTGAAATAGCTAGTCACACAATGTAATTTATCCCTAATGCAAATACAGAGGCAAAATGCTAACTTTGAAACTCCTCTAAGATACTTGGCTGTTAAACAAAGGTCCTGCTGAAGGTTGTCAGTCCAAAACGTTGTCTGTACTTTTTTCCGTAAATGCTGCCTGGCCTGCTGAGTTCCTCCAGCATTTTGTGTGTGTGTGTGTGTATGTCTTTTGTTAAGAGCTATCTTGATCAATTGCATTTTAGCACATTATGAACAATGAAACAACATTTCCATAATCACAGTGAACAGCACTGAATAAAATCATAACAATTTATGTTGTGACTATTTCAGAAAACAATTTACTACATCATTAGGAAGTAAGAACTGTGGCTATTGATCTACTAACGTATTTGGCTGTTGTATAAATTTGTAGTGCTCATTAAGTGGAAATGTTTTATAGTTGAAATTATGCAGTCTATTAGGTAATTTTCACCCATACAAGAGATCAGAAGCATCTACTTCAAAGACAGCATGTTGATTGTTAACCTGAAGCATATCCATTCTTTCTGCTAGAAGATGGCTCAATTAACAGTGAGTTTTTAGATTTTTGCTAGTCAAAGATATCAAAGATGATGGAGTCATGTCAGATAGGTAGAGTGACGATAGAGTTTTAACATGATATCTTTGAACATTATAACTGGCTTGAAGAGCTGAATGGTAATCCTGCTGCTTGACTTTTTTTGAAGAGTAAATTTGTATTTGTATTTACACAGGTATATTTATTCTGGAACTGATTCACATGGAGCAGTTACTAATACCCACTGGAGATCTTCCTTAACACTGTTTCCAAGGTTAACGGATGCACTTGCATCCCTTCCTCACCACTCTCTCTGACCTGCATTAGCTCGAGGACATTGAAATTCTTTATGATCAGCAGATTACAATTCCCTGGTGTCTCTCTTATATGCCTGAGCAATTTATTATCTATCCATTCACCTTCAGTTTTCAATCAATAGCAATCGCCTTAACGTTATCACATCCGATCCCATCACTCTGCCATCTCCTTTTCCGCAGTTCAGTTAATTCTTCTCGTGTCTAATAAATTGTCTGTTACCAACCAGGTGATTCCTCAACCTAATCAGTTAATCTTTGTGCAATATTACTTTGCTTACTTTTGTTTTTAATTCAAAAGCTGAGTTTTAATGCTCCTGAGATTAATATACTTAGGATAAAAATTTTCAAACTGAATTTCAGAAGTGGAGTTAATTGGACTTACATCACCACCTCAAGCAACCATATTGCCTTTCCTTTTGTGTTTTTTTTGAGAAGCAATTACTCATTCACAGTGGCAGCTAGGGAGTTAAACTTTGGTAGGTCTCACATAGCAGTAGCAAGGATCTAGGTAGATTCCTTCTTCTTCAGCTCTTTACCTCTTCCACCTATCACCTCCCAGCTTCTTACTTCATCTCCCCTCCCCACACACCCATCTACCACATCACCTGATCACACTTACTACCTGCCAGCTTGTACTTCTTCCACCATGGCCACCTACTTATGCCATTCTAGTCCTGATGAAAGGCCTGGATGAGACAGTGTCTGACTCTCATCTGTAAAATTAAAGCTAAACTGTGATGTGTTTGCTGGTTTATTGACTTTATTGGAATGTGCCCAGTCTCTACTACTTATACTATGCCTATAAAAAGTATTCATCCCCCCTCACCCCGGAAGTTTTCATGTTTTCTTGTTTTACAAGATTGAATCCTATGGATCTAACTTGGCTTTTTTGACACTAATCAACAGAAAAAGACTCTTTTGTGTCAAAGTGAAAATAGATCCCTACAAAGTGATCTAAATTAATTACAAATATAAAACACAAAATAAATGATTGCATAAATATTCACCCCCTACCCCTTAATATGACACACCAAATCATTGCTGGTGTAGTAACTTGGATTTAGAAGTCAGATAATTAGTTAAATGGAGAGCTGTTTTTGGAGACCTTTATGCATTCAAGGTGTTTCAACTGATTGTCGTAAAAATCCACCTGTATCTGGAAGCTCCAACTGCTGCTGAGTCAGAGATGGATACAAGAAAATCTCTAAGTCACTGAATATCCCTTGGACTACATTTAAGTCAATCATCAAGAAATGGAAAGAATATAGCACAGCTGTAAATTTGCCTACAGCAGGCCATCCTCTGTGCAAGAAGGAGACTAGTGAAGGAGGCCACCAAGAGACCCATGACAAGCCTGGAGGAGTTACAAACTCCAGTGGCTGAGATGGAAGAGACTGTGCAGACAACAACTGTGCTTCACCAGTCATAGCTTTGTGGGAGAATGGCAAAGAGAAAGCCATGGGTGGAAAAAACTCATATGAAATCTCAGCTAGACTTTGACTGAAGGCATGTGGGAGACTCTGGAGTCAACTGGAAGAAGGTTCTATGATCTAATGAAAACAAAATTAAACATTTTGGCCATAAGACCGCACATTATATTTGGAGTAAGCCAAACACCACATAACATCAGAAACGCACCAACCCTACTATGAAGCATGGTGAGATTGCATTATTCTGTGGGGATGCTTCACTGCAGCAGGCCCTGGAAGGCTTGTGAAAGTAGAAGAAAAATGAATGCAGCATAATACAGGGAAATCCTGGAGGAAAACCTAATGCAGTTGCAAGAGACTTGCAACTTGGGAGATTTGTTTTCCTGCAAGACAATGACCCCAAGCATAACTCCAAAGCTACACAGGAATGGCTTAAAAACAATAAAGTTAATGTCCTGGAGTGGCCAAATCAGAGTCCAGACCTCAGTACAATTAAGAATTTGTGGCTGGACTTGAAAAGGACTGTTCACTCACAATCCCCATGCAATCTGACAGAGCTTGAGCAGTATTGTAAACAAGAATGGGGAAAAATTGCAGTGCCTAAATGTACAAAGCTGATAGAGACCTACCCACACAGACTCAAGGCTGTAATTGCCGCCAACCGTGCATCTACCAAATATTGACTTGAAGGGGGAGGATACTTATGCAATCAATTATTTTGTGTTTTATATTTGTCATTAATTTAGATCACTTTGTAGAGATCTGTTTTTACTTTGACACAAAAGAGTCTTTCTCTGTTGATCAGTGTCAAAAAAGCCAAATTAAATCTATTCTGATTCAATGTTGTAAACCAGTAAAGTATGAGAACTTCCCAGGCTTCTATAAGAATACTTCTTATAGGCACTGTATATGTTTACCAACTAAAGCACAATGATGATGAACTTAAAGATTCTGTTTCTATTTTTTGTTGGCATTAATAAAAATCAATAGTTTAATAAATGTGTCCAAAGAACTTTCTATGTAGACATTGCTTGTCCAATCTATAAAATACAAATATTTGATATGTAAGAAAAGAGCATCACAATAAAAAACTTAAATGATTAAAACCAAAAGACCATAAGATATAGGAACAGAATTAGGCTGTTTGGCCCATCAAGTCTGCTCCACCATTTCATCATGGCTGATCCAGTCTTCTTCACAGCCCCAGTCTCCTGCCTTCCACTCCCTATCCCCTCATGCCCTGACCTACCTAGAATCTATCAACCTCTGTTTCAAATATACATAAAGACTTGGCCCCAACAGCTTCATGATTCACCACTCTCTGGCTAAAGAAATTCTTCCTCATCTCCATTCTAAAAGAATGCCCCTCTTTTCTGAAGCTGTGTCCTCTGGTCTTAGACTCTCCCACCATAGAAAACATCCTCTCCATTTTCATCCTATCGATACCTTTCGGCATTTGATAGGCTTCAATTAGGTTACACCTCATTCTTTTAAATTCTAGTGAATACAGGTCCAGGGCCATCAAACACGCTTCCTATGACAAGCCACTCAATCCTGGAATCATTTTTGTGAACCTCCTTTGAACCCTCTCCAGTTTCAGCACATCCTTTCAAAGATTTATGTCACCTTTAGCTGATTTTTAAAATACAGGGTTATGAAACATATAAAATATTTTGTTTGGTCAAAAGTGAAGTATTATATTCAGTTATAGATGAATATGAAGGAAAGTGAAAAGGCTATGAAGGTTTAAGAGAGGGTAAAGAAGGTATTTCCACAAATGAATACATGGACATACTGGAGAGACTGGAGTTGCTCTCCTTGGAACAGAGAAGATTAGGAGATTGGATAGAAGTCTTTATAATCATGAAAGAAGAGAGGGAAATGCTATTCCCAATGCTTTTCCCTCAAGGGTTCAAAACCAAAGGATGGAGATGGAAGGTGATTGACAAAAGAATGAAAGTGACAGGAGGATGATGTATGCACACCATATGATTAGGGTCTGGAATTTCGAGAAGTAGCAGTGGAGGACTAGATCTGAACTGATAGAAAATAATGTGCAGGACTATAAGCAGAAGGTGAGGAAATGGGACCAGATAGATTATTCTTGTATTAAGGCATCATGGACACAACAGACTAATTCAAATCTTCCCAATCTGATTCTATGACTTCAAGTTTTCCTCTGTATACACACTAAAATATATTTTCTGACAATAGCTATTATCTTTCAGTTCTCATTATTATACTTCAGGTAGGTTAAGCCTTTAACTGCTATTTTAGTCGATTTGGTTGGCACATCAAAATCATTCTTGATGGCAAATCTGCGCGTAGCAATCACATCCAGTCCTCCAAATAATCTAATTAGAGCTGCAATTTTGCAGAATTCTTGTTAAGTTACACAGCTAAATCCTGGCTCCAAACATATTTCAATGGATGTCTAAATTTAACAAAATATGCTTGTTTCTCTGGCAGCCAATGGCTTGTGATATTAGATCATGGTAATGTTTAATGCACGTGTAACTCCCTGAAATCAACTCGTATTCATCAGTGCTACAAAGCCTGACCTTCGTAGAATAATTAAAAGTGTACATAGGTCAGATTTTCATTTATCTATGTCAGATTAAACCTTCAGTTGTGTAATTTTTGGGGGCATATTTCACATTTTGTGTTATTTTTACAGCAAGGTGATAATATTTTCCAATAGTTTCATAGGCTTAAAGTGAAAAATTGCCAGCTAATATGTGAACTTCCTGTTGTGTGAGTTACTCCCTTCATCTGCTTTCAAGTGTTGCCAAAATCAGATATCAATATGCACCAAACAAATTAAATACTGTCATAATATACGAGTTCTTAATTCACTAAAGAGGCAAGATGTCCTCCAGCATTGTAATTATTTTACATGGAGGGAAAATACTCCATAGGTTTTCATTACTTTCAAAACAGAGTTTGCATATTTGGAAGTCTGACACACAAAAGTGTGGTTTTCCTTTGAGCATCCATTACAAGTATAAAATGTGATGCCAAGCTAGTTTAGAATAAGCTGAAGCAATATGGGTTAGAATTGAACCAGGAGCTCTTGAAATCAGAACTGGAAATTGTATTGCCAACAAACAGCTACCAGCACCATTTCAGGTCCAGTGATCAGGATGGTGAAAAAACTATAGCCATGAAGCCTCTCCTCTCTTTTGGGAAGGCCATAGAAGCACTCTTCTTCTTTCTTGTTTCAAATGAAGGTGAAATTTTAAAAAATCCCCACATGGTCTTTCTCTTGGGCTTTTATCCCGCTCACTGTTGCAGTCACCAGCTGCAAACAACACCACAATTTCCTACCCAGGCTGTTAAGTTAAAACTCCTGTGGGATCCCGATGGCACTGTAAGTAAATAAAAGGGCCCTACAGACTCTGGTTGGATGTCTTGCCACTTGCTTTGCAAAGCAGCTTAAAATCAGCAGCTATTAGCTCTTGTCAGCTCCAGGGCAGGGGAATTTTAGTTGCTCAGCTACTCTCATAAATATTCATTCACCAAACAACAGGTTCACATTTATCCTGTGTGCAAGGGTATGATCATTAAAAAAAAAGTTCATGTAAATATATTAATAATTATTAACTAAAACCAGGCATGAGCAAAAACTGAAGATTAGTTCAGAACATGACTTCTTTTGACTATGCTTTTATATTCCATTACCACCAAAACGATTTATACCATGTCCATAGTGTACCAGCAATCCCACTTACATTGATGGAAGAAATTATCTTCAGATTTCCATATTCTATGTTCTCAGAGTCCGCTACACCTTTATGCACTGTTCATCTATATTCATAGGTCAGAGCACAGAATGTAAGATTTGAGACATTATGTTGCATCGTTATAAAACACTTGTTGGACAGCACTTGGAGTACTATGAACAGTTTGTTTACCATACTATAGGAACGATGTTGTTGCCTAAAGTGTGTACAGACAAAATTCATCAGGATATTACCTAGATTGGAAGCGTTTAATTCTGAGGAGAGAATGGATAAACTGGGTTTGTTTCTTTCCTACAGGGAAGAAGGCTGAGATATAGAAAATTATAAGATATATTGATAGCGTAATAGTCATAACCTTTACTCCATGGTGGGGTATTATAAACAAGGTGATACAGGTTGGTGTTTGGAGGAAGGAGTTTTGAAAAGGATATGAGGGAAAAACTCTTCACATCGAGAGTGGTTTATATCTGCAATGTGTTGCCATATGAGGTGGTAGACTCTAATACAGTCACTACACTTGGAGACATTTAGACAGGTAGTTGAATAGACAAAACATAGAAGGATATAAAACTATTGTGGGCAAGTAAGTGTAGATTGGTAAAGCCAGCTTGGACATGATGAGGCAAAGGGCTGTCCCTGTGTTGTTTCACTTGCTGACTTTACACTTTCAGAAAGATGAATAAAAGCAAAAAAATCTTCTGTGCATATGTTCAAAAACTTGTAAAAACAGAGAAACAGGTGCAAGTGATGTATTAGTCCACAAACATTCCTTCAAAATTACGGTGACACTGTAGCTTGGTGGTTAGCACAACGCTTTACAGTACAGGTGACCCCAGTTCAATTCCCGCCACTGCCTGTAAGGAGTTTGTATGCTCTCCTGGTGACCGCATAGGTTTGCTCCCACAGTCCAAGGACATACCAGATTTGTAAATTGTCCTGTGATTAGGCTAGGGTTAAGTTAGTGATTTAGAGCGGCATTACTCAAAGGCCCAGAAGGGCCTATTCCATGCTGTATTTCAATAAATATATAAGCTGATTATCTGTCTTTCAAAAATGTCCTATATACATTAATAAGCTAATATGTCTGAATAATATTGTAAGTACAACCACCAAACTTCTCCTCTACACGTATATTTGTCTTTCACACTGTGCAAAATTATTACACCAGTGAACAGATTTTTGATGAAATTGTTTATAACAATTATGTACTTACAGTGGTGTGGTGATATCATGTGCAATGATGTGCCAGTACATGACTGGACAGAACAGAGCACTGAGCATGCGTGGGATTGCCAGAGTGTTGAGAACGCGGCTGGGTTAAGACGTGTTTGTTTATTACTGTAAATAAAAGTTCTCTAATTCTTCTAGAATATGAATCTTTACTGTTAACCCACGGTACATTTAAACAGAAGTAACATAACATGGTGTCAGAAGTGGTTCTGGAAGAATAATACAGAAGAATTGAGAATCGAAGATAGTCAAAAAAAAAGAGAAGAAGAAAATAGTTTGAACTGTAAGTGGTAAAATGGAAGGTTTACAACCCCCACCAAAACTTCAGCTGACTGGCAATGTAGCTGAGAATTGGAGGACATTCAAGAAACAGTTTGAAATATATTTATTGCGATCAGAGCTGATAGAAAAGCGGAGAAAACTGAAGCTGCAGTCCTGCTCCATGTAATCGGGATGACGCAGTAGAGGTATATGATAATTTTGTCTTTGAAGATAAAGATAATTGCAATTTAAAATCAATAATAGACAGATTTGAAGTCTTTTGTATACCTAGGCGTAATTTAACGTATGAGCGATATAAATTCTTCACATGTGCGCAGAGAGCTACTGAAACAATTGATCTCAATTGGAGTTAAGAAAGCGTAGTAGAACATGCAAGTTTGGATTGCTCACAGACTGTCTTATTAAAGATAGAATAATTTGTGGCATTCGAGATAATGCACTGAGAGAAAAGCTGTTGACAGAGCAAGATTTATATTTTGAAAAAGCTTTTGTGCTCTGCAAAGCTTCTGAGACTGTAATGTCGCAGGCTGAAGAGATTTTTGTTGAAAACTACAATGTAAACGCTGCAAAAAGCGCGAATATATCAAGAAATATAATAATACCTCAACAAAACCGACAGGGAGCAAGACACCATTTGAAAGAAAAAAGTCATGTGTTCGCTGTGAGCAGGAACATTGCCCAAATCAGTGTTTCACATATGGCAAAATTTGCTACAACTGCGGGAAGATTAATCATTTTTCGCACTGTTGTAGAAGTAGAAAGAAGGAAAATAAAAGGAAACAAGTAAATGCAGTGATTGAAGATGAACGTGAGGAGTTTTATATAGATGTGCTTTGTGAAAATAAACGAAGTAAGAATGAGTGGACTATTCCATTGCAAGTAAATCAAAACAATATTCTGTTTAAACTTGATACTGGAGCACAAGTAAATGTTCTTGCAGAATCTGAGTTTAATCCTTTAAAGCCAAGACCAAAGTTACATCAGACAAATATAAAAGTGACTGGGTATTCAGGTGCAGACATTCCAGTTAAAGGAACATGCGTGGCAGTGGTATCACACAAAAATATGGTGCATACACTTTCATTTGTGGTTGTGCCAAAAATGTACAGTCAATTCTGGGTTTATCTGCCTGTGAAAGACTTAATTTGGTGAAAAGAATTTTTGTCTTGGATAGTGACACAGAGCTGAAGCGACAGAATGTTACATTACGGTCAGCAGAAGGTGATGTAACTCGACTGCAGGTCCAGCTCATGGAGGCAAATGCTGACCTGGAGAATATAAAAGCAGTAAGTGCAGTGTCTGAGATGACCAAACAGGAGGCAATTGATGATATGAAAAGGCAATGGCAGGAGGAGGTTGCTTCAATGCAAGTGACAATGAAAGAGACACTGGGAATATGAGATTCAGTTTCACCACCGTCTAGAGCAAGAACGCTCACAGTGGGCACAGTATAAGGAAAAAGTGAAAGCACAAGTGAAGGAATTGAGAAGTTTTATTGAAACAATGAAGCCTCAGCATAAAAAAGAGATTACGCAGTTAATGAATGAATTAGATGAAGAAAAGAAGATTCGTATTTCATTACAAATGGAAGTGGAATGTGAATTAACTGATCTACAGAGACGTTTGTCTGAAGGACAAGGAGACAAAGTGAGGATACAAGATAAAAGGAACACATGGACACAGACCAGATCATACATGGTCCAAACAGAGGAGGGAGCGGTGTTAAGAAAGAATCACAAAGGCTTTAAGAAAGAGCCAATTTCAGAGTTTCAGTTATTTGATATAGATGTGTTTTGATTAACGTTGTTAATTGTCTTTCTTTTTAAGGAAAGGAAGATGCGGTGATATCACATGCAATGATGAGCCAGTACTTAATTGGACAGAGCACCGAGCATGCATGGGTTTGCCAGAATGTTCCAGCGTGTGGCTGGGTTAAGATGTGTTTGTTTATTACTGTAAATAAAAGTACTCTAATTCTTCAAGAATATGATTTTTTACTGTTAACTCACGGTACATTTAAATAGAAATAACATAACAAGTGGCACAGAGTTTATCTAACTGTTTAATATTTTATTTATTGAACCATAGGATATTAAAACAAAGGTAGCTTTAAAAGTTTAAAATTAAGCCACTAATGAGATGATGTGCTTCATTTCAGCAAAATGCCTATCAGTAGATGGCTTCAATAAATAATAATGCAAATGATTTTCCAAATATCAGTTGGACAATTAAAAATAGGTATGAATGTAGCTCATAAATTTCAGAGTAGGACAGCAACTCAGATTATAAAATTTCTGTGTATTTACTGTGGCTGTAAAGAAAAGAAAGATTGCAGTGTAATAGAATAAGTGATTTGGGTCAACATATCACCCAAAAGAGAATGAATTGCCTTTGGGAAAGTACTTTGAAATATAAGGTTCCCTTTGATGTGTTCCATGTGTGCTTTTTGAAGCACACAGTCATTTCCATATGTATTTAAGGGAGATTGAATGGCTCACACCATTGCCTGACTTACTAATGGTTTTTCTCCTGGGCTTTTTATACTGGGACCTCGGCTCCGGTCCAGCCTTGATTGAAGGAGTGAAAGCTTCTTCTCTGACAGCTGTGAGATTCCTGAGTGAAGTTGCTTGGGGAAGTGCTGCGTAGAAATAGTGCAAGCCTGTACAAAATTTGCCACTGACTTGTAACTGAGGTGGAAACACGCTTTAAATTTGGAAGGTCAAAAGCTACAAGAAGAGTGTAAACTCACATTATACGTATTCTCTAAATTTGCTGGGGTGGGGAATGTGCCTGTATCTTCTTGCTTCCTTTAGACATAACCCTAAATTGCAATCTCAATTACATTTTATGTTCATTATCCATATAAGGTGCCATCTGAGCCCCTCACTGTTTTTTCCCTTACATTTGTAATTTATTCTTTATATAAACCAAGATTAACAATGATTTAATAAGAACTTCATTGACAGTAATATGCCAGTCACAAAGCAAAGTAAAGAGAAGCAAGTCTTTACTTTTTCCAACAAAGTTTGTTTATATCATTACTTTTCATTCAACAGAGGGATCTAATGTCAGGCATAGTAAAATGCAAATATCCTTCAATAAGCAAATTTGTAAGAATGCAAATTTCAGTGGCTTAATAAAAATTTAATCCTTCCGTTGTACCTCAAAGAAGATTACATTACTGTATTTTTCATTGTGCAGTATTTGAAGAGATAATAACAACAATTTGAAGAAAATAACGCCTGATTTTCTGATTATTTTTCTTTATAGAATAAATTAGAACCTTTTAAAACTTTTTAAAACCATAGTTAAGCACGATTAAACATGAAATTTTAACAGTTTAGTTTTCTCACATTGACTAATTAAAGACTGATTTATTTTTGTATGTATCTAATATTTCAAGCTGTGATATAAATGCTATAATAATCAGTGTTTAACAATATTATTTATTCTTGCCCATTTTTGTTGTCAAGGAGGCTTGAATATTTTATTGGTTAATTCAGCCCAACCTGACCTAGTTTTGCAATGCAATATCTTAATTACACATTCAGGCAGGATAGCTGTGTCTGCAATATATGAAATTATTAGGAGGTTATGGAGGAAACTAAAGTAAATAATGCAATGACGGGTGCATTTTCTAAAATGGCCTCAAGTGTATTTGCATTGTATGAGGCCCTTTGGGAAAATGGAGATTGCTTAATATTCAAAGCCTCACTTTCATCTTCATTGATGCAGTGAACTACTATTTCTCTGATGCACCAAGGGAAATCCTTCATGGAAGAAAGAAGGCTCATTTGAACCAACACTGAACTAATTAATGGTATAATTAGTTTTTAATGATGTAATAATCACATGCTGCTACTGCACTGTAAGAAACTGGGTTCAGTTGGTTTCCAGCTGTGAACCACTCTCAATCAATAGCTAAAATGCATTGTCAAATTTACTTTATTCTGATAGGACTGCTATTGATTTAAAGAGATATTATAAGTGTAATCGGAGATGTTCTTGTAGGTATACTTCTAACTCTTGGTGAGGGGACCATTCTTCACTCGGCTTGCTTCTTGAACATGATAAGGGGTGCAATACATGAGGAAAGAAGACTAGAGAAAGTGGTGTGAGATAAAAGCACAGATAGTTGAAGCACAAAGATGAAATTAAGAAGCAGAATGATCCTCACCAGACACTGTGGCAGATGATCAGAAGAGAGGCAGATCCTAAAGCAGTACCGATGCTGGAGAGAATGCCTGAAACTGCCACAAAGGTGGCTTTGACTTTTGATGATAATATCAACTCATGCACCTGCTCTAAGAATCTCTCAACTTCTTTAGCTACTGAAGTCTATTCAGATGAAAATCCAGAGTGAGATTCATGCCTTACTGATACAATATGCCATATTTTGAACTATTATCAAAAGTTCAAATTTCTCCTTTAAATGGAGAAGGTATCCTGAAATGACCTCATCTTTGAACTAGTGAAAATTTATTAGCAGGAATAGTGTTCTTGTAAAACAGTAAAGAATAGTTGATTATATATTAAAATACTTGTTTATAGAAATTGTAAATGGCAGATAATAAATCATATTTTCATTTATTTAAGATAAATAATAAATTATAAATTATATTCAACAACTGCTGATTAAGAAAACTCTTATTTTAAATATTCCACTGCTAGAGTTCTTGTGATATATTCTGGGTTTATTGAGTTTTGTCATTCTCCATAACATGAGATAATGGAGTATGGACATACTGCATAATATAAGAATCCCCAATACTACAATTCTGTAACATAATCTTGCTGAATTGGAGATGTATTTAAACTGGACAATTATTTTATAACAGCAAATTTACTTTAAGCACCATTGCAGCTCTTGACCATGATGATGTAAGTTAGCTGAGCTAATATGTGCACCTGAAATAGTCTGAAAAAAGCACCTGAAAAGTGCTCACCTCAGTTAAGAATGTAAGCAATCAGTAAGTTAACAGATGGTTGACCACTAAGATAATCAAATAGAAAAGTTATTCTGGACAGTACCAGCTATTGGGATGGTGAAATACTAAAATGCAAGTCTTCAATAACTATTTCTCTGTGCCGGTGGTGTAATGGCATTCACACCAGACTTCCAGAGTGAGAGGTCCTGGGTTCGAATCCAGCAGGCTCCTTGCCCGAGTTCTACTCGCGCACAGTTGAGCATCAAGCTAGCAACTTGCCATTTTAAAGCATACAAACCCGAAATAAACAGCAAGGTTGTTGCCCAATGTGCCAAATTGGCAAGGGAAGGAACTTTATTTGTTCAATAACTATTTCTGTTGGCGTATAGGACTAAAGATCGCATTTGCCAAACAGGAGAACTAAATGGTGATGCAAATGATATTCTCCAGAAGAATATCACCTGCATCACTATGTAGTTCTCCTGTGCTGCCAACAACCAGAAAATTAAGAGGGCCAGCCATGTAAATACTAGTGCTGCAGGGCCATGGGATAGAATTGGTATTCTGAACTGAGTGATTCACGTTCTGATTCCCAAAACCCTGTCCACCAAGTTACATGTTCACCAGAGAAGTGCTATACAAAGCCCATTCCCAGCAAAAAGAAATCTAACCACCTACCCTTAAGATTGAAGGCAGACACTATGAGTATCCTAAGGATCATCATTGATTAGAAACTGGACCAGCACATGAATATTGTAGCTGCAAGAGCAGGTCAGAGAGTGAATGTACTATAGGAAGAAATACACCTCCTGATATTCCAAGCCTTTCCACCATCTACAAATCTCAAATCAGTAGTACGATGGAAAATTCTCCTTCTCCCTGGATCAGTGTACCACCATCAACACTCAGGAACCTTAACACCATGCAGGACAATAAACCCATTTGCTTGAAATGCGACCTAATATATTCATTCCCTCCATTTCTGATGCACAGAGTAAAGAGAGTGTGTCAATCATAAATAGCCCTTCAAAAGCATCTCCTAAACCAATGACACCAACCAACAATTACAGGGACAGCAGGTATATGAGCAACCCACCATCTATAAGGTTGCTCTTCAATTTGCACTGACTTAGAAATACACCCAGTGGCTACTTTTCTTAGGTACACCTGGGCATCTGCTTGTTAATGCAAATATCTAATGAGCCAATCACATAGCAGGAACTCAATGCATAAATGAATACATCCTTAAGAGGTTCATTTGTTGTTCAGACCAAACCTCAGAATGGGTAAGAAATATGACTGAAGTGATTTTGACCGTGAATGATTGTTGGTGTCAGAGGGAGTGTTTTGAGTATCTCATTAACTGCTGCCTCCTCTGATTTTTATGGATTACAATCTCGAGATTTTACAGAGAATGGTGTGAAAAACAAAAACAAAATCCAGTGAGTGGCAATTCTGTGAGTGAAAACACTTTGTTAAGAGAGAGGTCAGAGGAGAATGGCCAGACTGTTTCAAGCTGAGAAGAAGGTGACAGTAACTCAAATAACCAGGCAATACAAGAGTGGTGTGCAGAAGAGCATCTCCTAATAGACGACACATTGAACATGGAACTGCATGGGCTGGGGGAGTATCTAATAAAGTGTCTACAGAGAATATATCACCAGTTCTTAATATTGCTGGGCCAAACTCCAGGAAATCTTTTACTCATCAGAGGGTGAGACTGAGAATCTCTGAAGGGCAAGGACAATAAATGTTTGTTTTCCAGAGTTGACATGATCCCAAATAATTAAAAAACCTTGACCTGATGCACAAAATAATAATGAGCATCAAATAGGTGGAAATTGAGTTATGTAGGTTGAGTAGGTTGACATGGGAAGCCATGAAGGCTAGGCTCCCTTACGTGTTTTGAAGTTGTTATTCCAGATCATTTATTTCTTTACCCTGACAGCTTCCTAGTCAAGCAAAACAGAGCAGGCTACTGAAAGAAGTTGATCTGTTTTTGACATGGTTTTTATTTGTAAAGAGGGAGGCAGGGCAATGCTCAGTTTGACCTAGAGTTATTCAAGATTCCTGATCTTGGGTTCGACTTATTCTTGGGAATCTCTATGAACAATCTTTGGCTTTGGGAAACCAGGAACCATTGGATGGGGTTCAGCTGGCTTTCATTGGTCTGATATTAGGGAAAAGGACCAAGGGCTCCTTCTTCTCAATGCCCACCAGGGTACTTAACATTTCCCCACAGCTGTGTTCAGTTTTATTTCAGCTGCAAAGTTCCCTGAAAGCCGAGAAAAATGCCAGTTGGCCAATGAAAAAAAATCGTGCAAAGCATTTTCAATCAGCTACGTCCATCCTCCATAACCTACCCTATGTGAAAATGACAATTTATCTTTTGGGTACAGATTGCTTCCTGCCCTCTACCCCATGCCAATAAAACCCCGACATTAGAAGGCTAGAGCAATACTTGATGCATGTGCAATTCTTCCCCAGTTAGCCCTCCATTGGCCTATCCTTGATACATGCCATGAAGAAAAACTACCCCCTACCATGTGCCTGGATAACATTGTTCCAATGCAAACCAGCACTACATCCCTGATTGCAAATTTAATTTATCAATAACTGTTGGATGCTGTAGGTTGTGTACATCATTCATTACGCTTACGATAATTAAATGTGGATGCTTAAAAACTTGCCCACTACTAAGTACCAATATTATCTCAGTGAGAATCTGTTACCCCTGATTGGAGGTCCCAAAAGACCTGACTAAATAGGCTGCACACAGGGAGTGAATTGCTGATGGATCTCCAGCCTGTCCTCTCAGACAAATGCAATAAGATCTTTTGGCACTATTTTGGAGAATACCAGGAGTTATTCTACAATCAGCTCCAGCATAGGCAAGTACAGTAATAGATTACCCACTTTCATAAAGTGATTGAGTAACAGAACTATATAACACCGAAAAAGGCCCTTCGCCCATTATATCCATGCTGGGCATTAAGTACCTGGTACACTAATCCTGTTTCCCAGCATTCAGCCTGCAGCCCTCCTGGTTATGGTATTTCACATGCTCATCTAACACTTTATAAATACTCTACATGCGCTGCCTCCACCATTCCTCCCACAAAATATTCCAGGTTTCAACCACCCTTAAAATTGTGGTTCATGGGTTCATGGACCAATCTGATGGTGGTGGGGAAGAAGCTGTTCCTACAGTGTTGAGTATTGGCATTCATTCTCCTGTACTTCCCCTGACGGTAGTAACGCAAAGCTGGCACATCCTGTATGGCGAGGGCCTTTAATGATGGATGCCAACCTCTTGAAAATTTCCTCGATGGTTGTGAGGGTTCTGCCTGTGTTAGAACTGGCTGAGTCGTGAACCCTCTGCAGAGTCTGTGATCCTGTTCATTGGAGCCTGCATACCAGGCTGTCATTTTTCCAGGGTAAGATGGTGCTGGGGAAGCCCAGTGACTACATACCAATGGCAAATAAAACAAAGAATACAACTGAATACTGTATTAATAACGTAATTTTTGGTAAACAATCACTGCACACATTGGAGGTGAAGCAGAGTCAAGGAGAAATGAGGGGAGGTGGAGGGGAGACAGAGTCGAGGCAGAGGCAAGCGAGCAAGTATGAAGCAGAACCGGTGCAAGGTCGAGGCAGAGTTGAGGCAAGCAGAGGTGATGCAAATTTGAGGTAAGCGAAGGCGAAGGCCATCCACTGAAACAGAGAGTGAAGAAAGATCCGAGTTTTGATTGACCTAAGTGCCAAGCCAATTTAGAAGGGTAGGGTATGGGCAAAATTATGGCAGTGAGGTCCAGGCCCAGAGCATACTGAATCGACAGGGTCCAGGAGAGGGAGGAACAACCCGATGTTTGTATGATTTAAATGCCGGGCCAGATTGGAAAAAAAAAGTAGGGTGTCAGGACCAGAGATGAGGGTTGGGCCGGTTCTGCTCACTGCTCAATGACACTCTCGTGGCTCTGAGCTGAACTGAGGTTGTGCCCTCCTCCAGCTGCAATGATGCCTGGCTTTGTGCCTGTACTCTCACTTCAGTTCTGGGTGCTGTTCGCTTGCTTTTGCTGTTTGCATGATTTGTTTTTTTTTCCCTCTGCATGTTGGGTGTTTAATGATTTTTTTTTAAATAGGGTCTTTTGCATTTCTTTGTAGCTGCCAGGAAGGAGTCGAATCTTAAGGTTGTATAATGTATACATACTTTGATATACATGTAATTTGCAAGCAGTCAGAATGCTCTCCATGGTACATTCATAGAAATTTGCAGAGCTTTTGGTGACATATCCAATCTACTCAAAATCCAGATGAAGTATATTCTTTCTCATGATTGCTTCAATGTGATGGTCCCAGGATCGGTCCTCTGAGATGTTGGATCCAAAACTAAAACTGCTCATCCTTTCCATCAATGAGGACTGGTGTGTGTTCTCCAAACTTCCCTTCCTTGAAATCCACAATCAATTCTTTGGGCTTGTTAATGTTCAGTGTAAGGCACCACTCAACAAACTGATCCATCTTACTTCTGAACACCTCCATCCATTCTACTTTCATCTCATGTTGACCAACTTTTCCAGGTCCTGGGAATCTCGGTAGGTGAATGGAGTAATAACTTTGGAACTAGTGAAATTATGTTTCTCCTGATACAATGAAATATCTACCAAAAGTTCAAAACACAATTACATCCTGACTCCCACTCCCACCACATGATCCACAACATCCTATAGTAAACCTAACTACTCTCCTTGGCTTCAGATTTCAATTCAGTCATTGAGACCACCTGTGGGTATAAAACATTTTAAAGAAGCCCTGCAGTTAAAAAGAGATCAGTTAGAATAACTGCACTTTCAGATTTCCAAGTCTCAAAGCAGTCACCCTCATCAATCCCACCTAGAATGGCTAAAACCTAAGTCAATGCACTTGAACATATGGTCCTAAACAGTGATAAAACAGTTGCATGGCCAGCAGGATAAAATTCATATCGTTCAGCATTTATGGGAACATTTTATCTTTGTTGGCATGTGGCCAACTGATTAAGGCGTCGGTCTAGTGATCTGAAGGTCGCTAGTTCGAGCCACAGCTGAGGCAGCGTGTTGTGTCCTTGAGCAAGGCACTTAACCACACAGTGCTCTGCGGCGACACCGGTGCCAAGCCGTATCGGCCCTCCGTGCCTCTCCCTTGGACAACATCGGTGGCGTGGAGAGAGGAGACTTGCAGCATGGGCAACTACTGGTCTTCCATACAACATTGCCCAGGCCTGCGCCCTGGAAACCTTCCAAGGTGCAAATCCATGGTCTCATGAGATTGACGAATGCCTATTATCTTTTTTTTTGTCTCTGGAGTTTTCTTCCTGAATTGCAAAATATTTAAGCTCTAAACTAGACCTTAAAACTCTAAAATTAATTAAATTTTCACCTTAAGAATAGCAAGATAAATATGAGCAAAATATGGATTCCATGAATGGCAGATGCAATAATTGTACTCATTCAAACTTTGACTGTTGCAGCCCTAGCATCAACAACTGCCTTGATGCTGCTACGGACAAAAGGTTTGCCAACAAAAGAAAAGAAAAATGAGAAGGATTAGCTTTGTCGCATGAACATTGAAATAAAAAAACATGCATTGAAATATGTAATTTTGTGCCAATGTCAACACAGCTGAGGATTATGCAGGGGGCATCCTGCAAATACCGCCTCACTTCTGGCACCAGGACAGCGTGGCCACAACTCACTAACCCTAACCGTACATCTTTGGAATGTGGGAACCTGGAGGAAACACACACGGTCAAGGAGAAAATGTACAAACTCCTTACAGACAGCCGGAAGAATCAGACCCTGATCAGTGATTGCTGGTGCTGTTACGGACAGACTGGGTTGCAAGAAATGTATTTTTAAGGTAGTTTACAAAACAGCACTAAAACTTTTGTTACCAATTGCAACACAAAAGAAAAAGTTAGAAAGAATATTGTTCCGTCAGATTGATAACAAGACAGAATTGTGCACTTATTTTACACAACACACATCCATCAATGTGACACTATCAGTACTGTACATTGTTATGCCCTTACTTAAAAGCAAACATATCACAAGGCAATATTTCATTTTAGATTAAGCATGAGTCCTACCCTGTTGATATTCCTGCTAAACTTTAGAGCAAGAATTAATTCTTTGAAGGTCATTAACATTTGCTAAAGTGTTTGAAACTCAAAACAAAGAGCTGGTATTCAATAAAGATTGGGTACTGCGCAGTCAGTGTAAAGTCTTAATTTAGTATATGAGATGAAAGGTCTTCTCTTCTCTATGAGTTGTAAAGGCCTTGTATAAATATCTTCGAGCAACGCGAGGCCAAGTCCCTGTAAGAGTTAAACCATAACTTTAAAAAAAAAATCATAATTTTAAAGAGAGAAACCAACCAGATTACCAGAATGAAAAACGGAAGCAAATCTGGTACTAGAGGATGTGTCCATCTAAACCCCAAGGTTAAAGCATTTTGAATTTGAAACTTCTTTTTTAGTGAGTACAAAATGCTCATTTATATGCATGCCTTGTATTGTTTTACCTTAAATTTGTAGTACTAAGATTCAACATTATTTCATTCCATTAAATATTGATATGGGCTGTACTTGTTGTAGAGTCTTAAAGTCAGCAGAGAGCACAGTGAATTTCCAAGTGCAACTGCTGAACCATTTACTGATATATTGATTCCATTCCTATTTCTGTAGAGTCCTTGAATCTGTAAATTTGGGCCATATTACATTGTAAAGGATATCAGTTATAAATGCACCAGTAATAGCTCTTAGAACCTCTAATGTGAGATGTGATTGTTTTCTACCAACAGATTTCCTCCATGAAGGGGAAGAAAGACCAATTCCACATTGATCTACATATCCTCCATTTCAGATCTTACATGCTCCTCAATGCTGGCACTCCTCTCCACTGTATTTATTCATCCATCCATCCATCCATCCATCCGTTTATTTATTTAAACTAAGTAACTTTTATATCTGCATTGTACTGCTGCCAAAAGACAACAAATTTCATGATATATCAGTGGTAATAAACCTGATTCTGATAAGCCCATCCCAAGGGGTTCCATTCCTTCCATTTCACACACATTTTCCTCCTATGCCTCCTGCACCCCTATTTCCTGTATTATGAAGCCCATAATTTAGCTCCACATTGTTGGCTACAAGCATGTGTGCAATAAATCATTGACCTATTTTAATCAATGCTCAAGGATGCGAGCCTACTCTGACAACTGGAGCAAACCAATTAAGAATATGAATATGCAGCTATTACTGTTGTTTCATTTGGCAAAACTGGAGCAAATCTACCTGGGGTGGATCAGATTTAGCCATTGAAATTTCAGTGAGACTTGGACTTCAGCCAGTGTGCTGACAAATGCAGAATTTGGATTTACTGAGTGACTGATGAGCCCACCAATGGATTCCACATGAAATCCAATGGTGAGGCCCAGGCTTACTGCAGAATTGCCACTGTTCTCACAGCAGGTTAGACATGGTGTAGGAGACAAGCTGGATAATATTTTAATTATTTTACTTTATTTTGATGTTTTTAATTATATCAAAATGTGTTTTTGTACTGTGAGCAACACACATCAAAGTTGCTGGTGAACGCAGCAGGCCAGGCAGCATCTCTAGGAAGAGGTACAGTCGACGGTTCGGGCTGAGACGTCGACTGTACCTCTTCCTAGAGATGCTGCCTGGCCTGCTGCGTTCACCAGCAACCTTGATGTGTGTTGCTTGAATTTCCAGCATCTGCAGAATTCCTTATGTTTTGTACTGTGATTTGTTTTATTTTAAGTTTTTTAATGAAATTTGTTTTAAATATTTACATCAATTTTAATAGCCCCTAAATGTTTCAAAATGTCAGAGCTATTAAAAATCCATTAAAATGCTTCTTTTCTGGAGCTCTGTTTTAGTACGTCCCTTATTCATTGTCGAATATACTGGAAAATTCAGTAATTATCAACAAAGGTTCATTATTCATGAGACAGCTTACAATGCCAGAATGTAATATTACGATTTTTATTTTTCTTTTCTGTCTAATATGCAGAGGGTCAGCACAATTGGCTCTCTGCATTGGGACGAGTGTGTAAGGGCAGACACTATACATGATGACTCTGGCCAATGGGCTGCATCCAGAAAGATAAGGTCCTCCAGTTTATTTTTGTATGAAAAATATTCTAGGAATAGAGTGAACCTTCAATGTCCTTTACTAGAAGCCTTTGGATTTTCTAATGAGAGAGATCAAATTATTCAATCTGCTTGACTACTTCTGCCTTGAGAAAAGGTCACTCTGCCCTTTCCCTGACTCCTGTGTTATCAGCTGAAAAGTGAGGGATGATATCTTAATTCACTACAGTTTTAAAGGTTGTACTGAGAGTCTGAGTATATCTAAGATGACACAAGGGTGATATCTTATATGAGGTGACTGAAAAATAACTTTACAGTTGATTCCCTGGGTCAAAAATGCTGCTGTAGAGAGTGTTCAGGAAATATACACTGTCCTTTTACTGCTGTGGGACTTTATTTCAATTCAATGATTGAAAATGCAGTACTTGATATCTCTGGGATACATTCCAAATAAGTATTTGAAGTATTTGACCTGGATAGTATAACCATACTAGTCTGGCATCTCCTTCAGAGTTTGTTGGGCCCAACAAATTAATTTTCATCCCATTTCTTGATTACTTTTGGTTCCAAATATTTTAAGGTTAAAACATATTTTACCTTGAACATCATCTCACCATGAAAAGGGCACAAGATGTCACGTTTCTGCAGAGAACCTGCTGAACTAATGCCAGCAGCAGAAACCTTGCCATTCTGGATTATTGATCTGTACACATATATATTCCCTGTACCAATCGTTCTGAGAGGAAAATGCAAAAAAATGGTGATGTTCTTGTCAATATAGACATGACCTCATGTATACTTTATTTAAAAGAACGAAGTACATTTGGAATATTTTGGAATGACGGCCAGGGCTTCAGCTAAAATGTGCTGCTCATTTGAGATGCAAATTTAGTTTAGTGAGGTGTTGAATTTCCTAACAATTCCTTCAGCAAGCTATTTACCACAATATTTTTCTGAACGTTAAAATTCCCATTTAATTTAAGATGTATTTGTGTAAAATAAAGTCTTTTAAAACATCATAAAAATAAATAAAGATATTGAAAGGTTGAAGTACAGATATGTCAGAGGATCAGAGATTACAGAAACTGAGAGAAGCAAGATTTTAAGTGACTCTAAAAATAAACTTGATAGTTTTAAAATCAAGACACTATTTAACTGCAAACTAATGGAAATCAAAATCTACAGATACTGGAAGTCTGAATTTAAGGTAGAAAATGCTAAATGATCAGGTCAGACATCATTTTTGGAAAGAGACGCAGAGGTTATATTTCAGGTCTGTCTTATTTTATTATATAGCATTTAACTAAAATCCATTTTGCACCAACAGGCACAGGATGATGGAGAATGAGAGCTGATGAGAGTGAAGACATATATAGTTGAATTTAGGTTGACTTCATATTTACAGTGTAGATTGAAAGAGGACTGCCCACAATCTCTAGACTAAACATAACAATGGAATAGGTGAGGGTTTCAGTGGTGGCTTAACTGATGCATGAATGGAATCAGGCAATATTATGAAGATGGAAATTGTTTGTCTTAGTGATGGATTTGTAACCAGATGTTCAATTCAGGATTGAATATGAAAATTAACCTGGTGGTGGTTGTCTCTTGGGGTCCGAGGAAGACTAAACGTTGTGCAGTCGTCTGTGGATACACGTGGCTTCGGAGGCTGAAGGCTGAAGCACACATGCGGTTGCAGGTTGGACATGGAATGGCGGTTGTTAGAACAGGTGCATACACAGCTTTGTGGCGTCAGTCTTGTGCTGCTACAAGGTGCTGATTTTGGTCATCTTCAAATTCAGATGCAGCTTTTCTGGTCAGGGCGCGCCACGCAGCCCTATTGGCTGAGGACTCCTCAAGTTGTCGAGGCTGGAGGTCTGCCCATTTGATGTACGATTTCAGATTGTCTTTGAATCTTTTTTGGGGCGGCCCTGATTGCGACTGCCATGTTTAAGCTCACCACAGAGCAGCTGCCTGGGGATTCTTGTTTCACCCATGCGGATTACATGGCCAGTCCAGCATAGCTGGGCCTGGAGGATCCTTGCCTCGATGCTTGTGCTGTTGGCTCTGTCAAGGACTTCCTGGTTGGTGATTCGGTCCTGTCATCGAATCCTCATGATCGACCGCAGAGAGCGCATGTGAAACTGCTTCAGCTGTTTGATGTGCCTGCGGTACAGGGTCCAGGTTTCGCAGCCATACAGGAGAGAGGTGAGGACCACAGCCTTGTACACCTTCAGCTTGGTTGAAAGCTGATTGTCTTTGTGTTCCAGAACTTTGACACAGAGTTTCCCAAGTGCCTGGCTGGCTTTCTGGATCCTTGCTATGATCTCTTTGTCAAAGGCTCCATCACTGGAGCTGGTGCCTCTGAGATACTTGAAGCTCTCCACATTCTTCAGGACAGTGCCGTTGATGGTGATACATGGCTGAGGAGGGTGACTGGTGCAGGTTGTAGGAGAACTTCTGTCTTACCGAGGCTGATTATCAGGCCAAACAGCTTTGAGGCTGCAGAGAACTTGTCGACAATCGTCTGCAGGTGGTTCCCCAGGTGGGCCACGAGGGCACAGTCATCAGCAAACAGGGCTTCAGTGATGAGGCTCCTCAACATTTTGGTCTTTGCTGCAAGGTGTCTCAGGTCAAACATCGATCCGTCTAGGCGATATCTTATGTAAATACCCAGGTCTAGGTCTTTAACAGCATGGTTCAGCATTTGGATGAAGAAGAGGTTGAAGAGCACTGGTGCTAGAATGCACCCTTGCTTCACGCCATTTGAGATATTGAAGGTCTCAGATGGGGAACCATCCGAGAACATTTCTCCTGTCATGCCATCGTGGAGCAGGCGGATGAGTGTAGTGAATTTCTGCGGACAGCCAAACTTTCTAAGGATGATCCACAGGGCGTTTCTGTTGACCGTGTCAAATGCCTTCGTCAGATCAATGAAGACAGAGTATAATGTCATATTCTGTTCCAGGCACTTCTCCTGTATCTGTCTCACTGCGAAGAACATGTCGACAGTGCTGCGTTCAGGACGAAAGCCGCATTGCGACTCGGGAAAGTTCTCTTCTGACACTGTTGGAGTCAGTCTGTTGTGGATGATGGGGGCGAGAATTTTTCCAGCAATGGAAAGTAGTGAGGTGCCTCTGTAGTTCCTGCAGTCGGTCCTTGAACCTTTATTTTTGTAGAGGATGATTATCGTTGTGTCTCTGAGGCCAGGCGGCATCTCTTCTTCTTCTCAGATGCTAGTCAGGGTGCTGTGGAAAGCCTCAAGTGATTCCTTGCTGAGTGCCTTGTACAGTTCAGCAGGTATTCCATCCTTGCCAGGCACCTTGCCACTGCCCATCTGCGTGATAGCCTTCTTGACTTCATCTATCAAGGGAGGATCATCCAGTTCCTCGTGAATAGGCTGTTGGGGGATTTGGTCCAGAGCAGACTGGTCGACCGATGAAGGGCGGTTCAGAAGCTGGCTGAAATGCTCCTTTCATCTGTGTTGGATGCTCTCTTTGTCCTTTAGCAGTGTGGTTCCATCAGCCGACAACAGAGGAGATGAGCTGAATCTTGAGGAGCCGAAGATCATCTTGATGGAGTTGAAGCGCAGCTTCGCGTTGTTAATGTCGGCGAAGTGTTGCACCTCTTCAGCTTTCTTATCCTACCACAGGTCGTGCATCTTGCTTATTTCCCGTTGGGCATGGGCTTGAAGGGACTTGAAATGCTCTTGTTTGGGAATGGATCTTGGGTTGTTTTGCCACTCCATGAATGCTGTGTTCTTCCTGGCCAGAAGATCTTTGATGGCACTGTCATTCTCGTCAAACCAATCTTGGTGGTTCCGTTCCTTGGGGCCGAGGACTGATTTTGCTGTCTCTGTCACCATCTCTCTAAACTAATTCCACTTCTGGGTTGGCCCACCAGGTAGCGGTCCGTTGGCAGACAGCTTCTCATCAACGGTGGTCTGGAACTTACAAAGATACAGTGGCTCTTGAAGTCTGGCAGTGTTAAAAGCTGTTCTGATGAACTTAGGGTGCTTGGGATGGTGGGGAGCAATACATAGATTCAATGTGGTGCGGACAAGCCTGTGGTCAGTCCAGCACTCCGTTCCTCGCATGGCTCTGGTGATGAGGACATCTCGGATGTCTCAGAGACGTACTATAACGTAGTGGATCATGTGCCAATGTTTGGATCTTGGGTGCATCCATGTTGTCTTGTACTTGTTCGCCAGCCTGAACACTGTGATTGTGATGAGGAGGTCATATTCTGCACATTTGCTAAGGAGCAAGAGGCCGTTGCTGTTCATATTGCCAATACCATGTTTGCCTAGAACCCCTTCCCAGCGACTGTGATCGCAGCCTACTTGGGCATTGAAGTCACTGAGCAGGATTAATTTGTTGTTGGCAGGGACTGAGCACAGAACAGAGCTAAGGTCGCCGTAGAAATGTTCAATGGTCTTGTATTTGCTGGTCATGGTGGGGGCATAAGCGCTGATGATTGTTGTGTGAAATTTGTGGCTGAAGGGCAGATGTAGCCACATAAGCCTTTCATTGATTCCCACGGGCAAGTCGGAGAGTTGTTTCAGGAAGCTGGACTTGACTGCAAATCCAACTTCATGAATCCTTTCTTCATCTTGCGCTTTTCCTTTCCAAAAGAAAGCATAGCCGCTGGTGGTTTCAGTCAGGGATCCTTCCTCGACAAGCCTGGTTTCACTTAGGGCTGCAATGTCGATGTTGTAGCGTGAAAGTTCCTTGGTAATAAGGGTTGTTTTCTTTGGCTTGCTGAGTTCTCTCTGTCCATGAGTGTGCGGACATTCCATGATCCTAACAGAAGTTTCTTTCTTCTCCTTTGAGTGTAACCGCATTGGCGGATGAACTGCCAGCCGCGGCAAGCTGGCCAGTTGTCTGTCTGTAGGGCAGGCAGTGTTTAGGCCACCTTTTCTAGGCCCCTTCCTATCAAAGGGTGAGCAGTGCTGTCCTGAAAAGGGCTGCTCAGTCGCCATTGGTGCTGCCCTGGGTACAGAGAAGAATGACCACTTGTCCAAAGGCCACCTATGTGCGGGTTTGTGACTACAACTCCCAGTGGTCACCTCCACCTGTTGCATCAACACTCCCCCATCACCCTAGGGCTTGTAGAAGACTGATAGGAATTGAAAGTTAGGAGATGAATGTTGCACAATCTAAAGTGGAAAAGCCTTGCACAAAGACCCCATGCACTGAGGGGTGCATGGGGCGCATGGGAGTGGTAGCACCTCTAGATGGGGGCACTTGTCACACTCCTTGGAGTGGCTGGTCATCTATTGGTCCCCACCAACACCCAGCTCTCACCTGTGGCTCCTCGTAGCTGTTTGCTTGCGACAGCGGCCACACCCCGGGCAATGGCTTCGGCAGGCCGGCTAAGCCAGCTGAGGGTAGCCAACGGGTCTGAAACCCTTGGTGAGATAGGAATTTGCTCATTACAGCATGCGAAGACTGCTTCGGTGGATCAGGCGGAGGAAACTCCGGGGGTTCAACAGCTGAGAAGGCGTTGCAGCAGCGCATTGTGGAGTGCATAGGGTGTGGCAGAGCACTTAAGAAGAAGTGGCCATCCAATGCAGCCAAGGAAGTTGCCAGACGTAACAATTCTTCGTGCCACTGGATCCTAACTTCTGAGGCCGAAAGATTGGGATCGTCTCTGTGCAAGGCTTTGTCATTTTAATATCTTTCACGCACTGGTTACATTGTGCAACATTCATCTTCCAACTTACATTGTGAAAATTAACTTAATACATGGTTAAATAAAGCCTGCACCTCCACTCATGATGAGATCACATACTAACCCAGAATGGTATCAGGAAATCTGAAATTGTTCTGTGAAGATATCTAGGCCCTTTATGGAAAGGCCCTTTATATCCTTTATGAGATGCAGTCCAGTCATCAAGTGAGCCAGAAAAGCCTCATACTCACATTCACTGAAAGACTTTGACACATAGCAAAGCCATGCCCATGCTTTGATGTCAATTCAAATCGTCTTATTTTGTGAATGCAAGCACGAGGAATTCTGCAGATGTTGGAAATTCAAGCAACACACATCAAAGTTGCTGGTGAATGCAGCAGACCAAGCAGCATCTGTAGGAAGAGGTACAGTCAACATTTCGGGCAGGATCTCCCAGTGGCCACACATTTTAATCCCACGTCCCATTCGCACTCTGATATGTCTATCCACGGCCTCCTCTACTGTAAAGATGAAGCCACACTCAGGTTGGAGGAACAACACCTTATATTCCGTCTGGGTAGCCTCCAACCTGATGGCATGAACATTGACTTCTCAAACTTCCGCTAATGCCCCATCTCCCCCTCATACCCCATCGGGTACTTATTTATATACACACATTCTTTCTCTCTCTCTCTCCTTTTTCTCCCTCTGTCACTTTCACTATACCCCTTGCCCATCCTCTGGGTTTCCCCCCCTCCCCCTTTTCTTTCTCCCTGGGCCTCCTGTCCCATGATCCTCTCATATCCCTTTTGCCAATCAACTGTCCAGCTCTTGGCTCCATCCCTCCCCCTCCTGTCTTCTCCTATCATTTTGGATCTCCCCCTCCCCCTCCCACTTTCAAATCTCTTACTAGCTCTTCCTTCAGTTAGACCTGACGAAGGTTCTCGGCCCAAAACGTTGACTGTACCTCTTCCTAGAGATGCTGCCTGGCCTGCTGCATTTACCAGCAACTTTGATGTGTGTTACTCTTATTTTGTGAATGTTTCAATGTCCCTGACATTAAGAAATATTCAAAATCTATTTAAAATCAAGTAAAAAATATTTTTTCTGAAGATCATCAAAATATTAATCCATTGAAGCAATGATGGTTAATTAGAATGTTATCCTTGCCTTTCAGAATCATTGTTTGTGTGTTTGATGCCACACTTATAGAAAATGTAGCCGAGGGACATCATAAAAATAAGGAGCGGACAAGGAGAGGTCCTTCTCAGGAGAGGAGTGATTGTTGATGATTCTCTCTCTCTCTGTATTTTGTTTTACGGCGGTTGGCATCCAGCTTAATGGTGCATTACCGCCACCCTCGGCTCCAGAATGTGCACTAGACATACATTCTAAATCCCTTCACCCAATCTCGCACACACACACACACAAACCTACACTTCACCCTCCAATCTTTGACCATCCTAGTATCCTATTCCTGTTTATTCATCATATTCTATAAAAAAACCCTGTACCCCTTAAAAACGCTAAAAATACCCAGACTTGTGCTCTCTCACCCATGCCCAGCAACCCTTTTAATGTGAATTCCTGCATCCCCAACTCCCTTAATTTATTTCTCATCATCTCTCTCTGTATCCCATACTTCCTGCAACACAAAACTACATGTTCTACTAACTCCTCTTCCTGACATTCCTCACACAATCCTGTCTGGTGTTTCCCTATCATTTTCAATGTTTTGTTTAATGCACAATGCCCCAGCCTTAACCTAGTCCACACAATTTCCTCTCTTCTGTTTCCATTACCTACCCTAGTAACTGCAACACTCTTTTGTATTTGATATAAATGCCTCCCTTTCCCCTCCCTGTCCCATCTTTCTTGCCACATTTGGTTGACTTTTTCCCAGATTACACACTTAACCTCTGCTTTACTGATACTAATGTGCATTTCCACATTTTCTTTCTTTAACGCCCTCTTTGCCAACTCATCCACCCTCTCATTCCCCTTCACCCCTACATGTGCTGGAACCCATAGAAATTTTACCTGACCTCCCTTGATGATTCTCTGCTGACAACAGGATAAATACACAGTAATGGAATTAACTGAGTGTGAGAAGTGTTTTTTCAAAGTGCTTTTCATATCACCCCAATATGCTTTATTGCTATTGAAGTACTATTTTGATGAGTAAACACTCATATAGTGTAGGCAATATAGCAGCCAATTTGCATGCAATTAGCGCCATAAAAGGCAATGTAATAACAATGAGATAATCTGTTTCAGCAATGTTAAGTGAAAGTTAAATATTAGATGGGACATTGGGGTGACTTCTCTGCTCTTTTTTGGAAACCGTGCCATGAGAACCTTTACATGCATCCAAGAAGACAAACAAGCTCTGCTTTCTATCTCATTTAAAAATCAGCACTTCTACTTATTTAAAGCTACAAAACTGGATCAGCCTGGAATTTTGTGGAGAGCTGCAGAATGTTCTGTTTCAGAGTCAGTAGTGAGATAAGCTAATACAAATTTAACGATGCTAGGAGGCAGAGAATAAGATGCCAATTTTGCTAAACATTGCACTGAACATTTGGATGTATGATTTCAGCTGTGTGAATGTCTTTAGCTGAGGATTTTATATCAGTTGAATGTAACAACTGGAAACTGGCATTTGTCTCACTGCTATTTTGACACAATTTCTGACCCCATGTTCTTGTGATCTGACTTCAAAGCTGAAATTTGAAAGTACAATAATTAACTTGGCTGAATGATTGGATTATGGTTCATTGTGTTGAACCTGGTTATCCATTATCAGTGCACAGGCTTCTTTAGAGCTCTTTGTTAATTTACATTTATGGTAGATTCTTCCATCTTGTAATTAGTTAATTTAGGTCTACTTTTCAGGTAAAAATATCTTTGCAATAGTTCAAATTATTATGCCTGGCCTAATTGAAAATATAAAGAACCTGATGGATGTTGATGCCTTGGTAATTATCCACCTGTATTGCAGTTCGTTTTCCATTATCTATCAGGAGCTTTAGCAGAATAGAAGCTGTTTAATATTCTGCTCTGGTCCTGTCTGAGTGAGTCACTTTGTCCAGACCCATTTTTACTCTATCCTCAAGGTGGTTAAAAAGAAATTGGCTCAAAATGAGTTTCTGTGAGTTGTTTAAATTCATGATTCACACTGGTCAAGTGTTAACAAATACTATTGCCATGCAGCAGACATCCTGTCATCACTATTTCAATTTTTGATTAGTCTTTATTTCATCTGATATCTTGGGCTTGGATTTTTTTTTGTTTTATTTTAGATTTGTATTTGTTATATATATATATATTTTTTTATCTGTCTATTCTCCTAGAGGGCCTCTTCTTTTTATCTTACTTCCTTATTAGTTTGCTCTGCCCTATCTTTTTGCTCACCATTTTTCATCAATCCATTCATCATCCGCAGTCTTTGTTTTCCTTAATGAAAATGGATTTGTGCATTTGAAAGACCTGAAAAAAAGGTGATGAAAGACATTCTCCATGAAAAATATTTTCTGTGATCATTGACCTATTACAGAGATGACTTGTCTTTATTAAATTAGTTTTCAATCTGGACTTACTTTTTAAATACCCTCTTCCAAGCAGACTACAAGAGTGATTGATTTTCATTTGGTTTTTGAATACTGAGCTGATCAGCACATACCAACAGCTCAATGTACCAGCCAGTGATATGCAAAAGGCTCTGTCTGAGAAGCAGCAAAGAAAGAAAAAAATAGCTAATTAACAGCATCAAAGTCAAAGGAGGCTTGAATGTACTTGTTACATATAATGTCAATGTAAGTTCACAAAGCTGCTTGTTAAGATGTAGCATTGATTTTATGGCTATAAGCCATAGTTTAATAAATTAATTATATGACATTAAAAGAACCCCAAAACCTGTTGAGATTAAGAAAAGATCATGTTTTAAATTGCATTTCTGCCTCATTTTTTACCTTTTTTCTTCATTGTGAAAATCAATGCTTGCTCACAGCTTCTGAATGACCAGGCATTTCTTGATAGGTGGTTCTTGTTACTCTTGCAGTTGAGAAAAGATAGGCTGGTTCATGCAATCTCCCCAGCAAGAAGTAACTTCAGGTGTCAGGCTTTTGGGTAGGAAACAGGTCCACTCTCTTCAGAAGACACCAAAGGAAAATTATTCACACATATAGTGTTTATTAAAGAAATTAACAACACAGCAGAAATTGACTGATTCTTGTTTTCATCCAACTGCGAAGAGAGCGAGGAGAGGGATTGTGACAAGCTGAGAAATGAGGAAAGCTGGCATCCCGCAGAAATGTGATCAATGTTGAATGCAGCATTAATGAATTGTTCACTTTACATGACACTTTTGTCATTAGCAATTTTCACAAATTATATACTATCACATCCAATCATCTTAGAAAAGGACAACATGGAAATGAAGTTTCAAACAATTCTCTTATTTTCATTTAATGCTAGTCCACTGTCAGCTTTATGAGCAAAAGTCTGTTTTAAAATAACTATCCTTTTCTGAAGTGTTCCACAATGATAAACACACTTGAGACCGGACTATACTCTGAATGGGCCACTTGTGACTGGGCAGGAGGGGAGTCACAGTTCCGTCTAGTGCTATTAATTATAGCAATATTTCTCAGTGGATATAGATGATTCAATTTTAGTCTGCCCTGCACCCATCTCAGCCTAGAAATCCCAAGTCATTGCCTGTACAATATGAAGACTTATTTTATGCCATGACCACACCCCCCTCCATATATGCTCCTACTGAAATGAGATTACTAGATAGGGAAACTGGTAACCAGATACCCATCTAATAAGTTCACTTTCACAAGGTTGTCAGAGGAGGGGTTTTTAACACCCATCCTTAAACTCAGTGGCCACTTTATTAGATACCTCCTATCCTAATACAGTGGCCACTGAGTGCAAGTCATGACATGTTCTGTCTGTAATTCTTTCAAGAATACACATACGCCCAGGATGCTACTCTTCATGCAGCATTATATAACTTGCAGGAATAAGGAGGAGGAGATGGCAGCGTGACACAGCGCACACGGCCTCTCCGGTGAAGAATATCTGTAATCTGTCAAGTAGGAGGCCGTGCACAATTCTGATTTGATGGAGGCAGACAGGGGAGCACGGAGGAACATCTGGTGAAACTTCTGAAATGCCTGCTTCGCTGCTGCTGCTACTGTGTGATCCAGAATCTCCGGAGGGGAAGGCCCTGAATCCTCGGCTTTGCCTATTGCTTGGTGGCCGGGGCGGGGTCGAAGCGCTCGGCAGGGATGGTGCTCGATGCTCGGTGTCAGAGGGCTGGTCGGAGGCTCGAAGTTTTTGGACGGACTCAGAATCGGACTGTAGTCAGGTGCTTCCAGGATGCTGCATCGGCAAGTTTGCGGCGCGGGAAGCTCATGGCAGGATGAGTTTCTTCCTCCTACCGTCTGTGTGAGACGTTGGGGCTATCGGGACTTTGAGACATTTTTTTACCATGCCCATGGTCTGTTCTTATCAAATTACGATATTGCTTTGCATTGTTGTAATTATATGTCATAATTATGTGGTTTTTGTCAGTTTTAGTCTTGGTCTGTCTTGTGTTTCTGTGATATCATACCAGAGGAACATTGTATCATTTTTTAATGCATGCATTTCTAAATGACAATAAACGAGGACTGAGTGTCCTCATAATCTAATCGAATAAGTCATAGAGACTAATGGAGAGACAGCATGGGAAGTGCCCATGCCAACCCGTTTTAAAACTTATCCAACCCTAACCCATTTTATTGTCCTGATGTTCTCGTCAACTCTGCCTCTCACCCACACATTATTCACAGTTGTCAATTATTAGAACTGGTTTATCATATTTCTCACATGTATGGGGATACAGTGTAAAACATCAGTGTGCACGCCTTTAGGGCATGGGAGGAAAAGGAAGCACCTGTGAAAACTCATGCCGTTACACGGAGAAAGTGTAAACACCACACAGACATCACTCCATGTCAGAGTCAAATCCTGAGCTGCGAAGTACAGGCTCTGTTATCTGCACCACTGCACTACGCTTAATTATTACATGGACTTCAACCTTTACATTTCAAATCACTTCATCACTTACATCTGGTCTGTCACTGAATTTGAAATATAAAATTTCCTCTCTCTGTTAACTGTATGAAGTGGTCATCTAGTGTTAAATGTTCAAGGGTCATCCCCATTTTAAACTATGTGGACCAGGACCTTTTCAATTCTCAGGCAATGCTGAGTCAATTGCTCATAACAAGAGTGTTGGGTGAAACATAGAACAGAGAAAGTACAGCACAGAATGGGGAATGGAAAAAGCCATGGAGGGAGGGGTAGCCAGGGTAGCCTCCAACATCCTGGAAGGAACATCAATTTCTCTAACATCTGACATTTTTTCTCCCCCCTCCACTCTCTTTTATCATTCCCCATTCCGCTTTCCCTCTCACCCTTTTTCTTCTCTTCAGCTGCCCATCACCTCCCTTTGGTTTCCTTCCTCCTTCCATGGTCCATTGTCATCTCCTATCCGATTCCTCCTTCTTCAGTCATCTACTTCTTACACCGATCCACTCCCAGCTTTTTACTTCATCACCCCTCCCCACACCACACACCTTCTCCCTCACCCGCCTTGAAATATCATTTACAGGAGAAAATGAGTAGATGATGGAAATCCAATCAACACATGCAAGATGCTGGAGGAACTCAGAAGACCAGGTAGCATCTGTGGGAAAGAGTGAACAGTCAACATTTTGGGTTGAGACCCTTCATCTCTTTTGCATAGATTTTGCCTGCCCTGCTAAGTCTCTCCAGCATTGTGAGTGTATTTCTTAAGAGTGTTTTTCTCTGAACTGTCATTTTTTTAACTAGTAAACAGTTAAGTAGAAACAAAAGCAACAATAATGAAAAAGACTCGGGGCTCTGTCAAAATCATTTGATATACTGGAATCAGAGGGTCCCACTTTTATCATTTGTGAAAAATCATTTCACCCTTTCAATATATCAATTGATATTGAATATAGTATAAGCTTCTCTACCAGTAGAACCATAAAACCTATAGGTTATTCAGCAATTCCATTTCATGAACTCTGATTTAACTTAGAATCTGATAATTTCCTGTATCACCTTGAACATAATCTTGTGACTAATAATGAAACAATAAGAAAGCAAATGTGTAGACTGATAAATGTTTTAGTACTGTGCCAGACTTTGAAGGGGAACATCAGCAGTTCAATATTGAACTCTCAGCACTTCACTGCACAAGAGCGAGCAAGTTTGGGATTCCTGCCTCAGGAAACACAGATGTAGAAACCCCAAACTTGCAGATAGATGACTGCTGACAATTCCACAACTGTACTCTGGTACTGGAATGTGAAGTTGTGGAAACCTCCTGCTCTTTAGATGGAGAAATTCTTGTTTCATTCATTGATTTCATTGGACAAAAATGGTTCTGAAAATTCATGATCAATTCTTAGATTATTTCTCATAGAGTTTATTTGAATGGTCTTTAATATTTTCAATTTCTTTTTAAAGATCTTAGATTTTTAGGTTTCTTCTAAATAGTTCTGAAATTTTCTAGAATATCAACACAAAATGAGGTGGGGAGTCAGATTTATGGCTTTTCCAGATGGCAATGTTCTTAGTAGTTTTACAGGCTAATTCTGTCCATGGGCTTGTGGTTGGATTGCAAGCAAGACCCGATGCAATGATGGTCTGATTGCATTTGTCCAGAAAGCTCCTGCTGTTACATGTGGATAAGGTAAGGTTGACGGGCAAATAATTCACCACTAACATCAAACTTAAAACCAGTATTTAAACTAGGAACACAAATGTGTGAAAGGAAGTAGGGCTAGTAACCTTCCTGCAATCTGCTTTGTTAACTCTAGTTTTGCAACAAATCATTCATTTTTTTTACCATTGTGTCTCCACTTTTCCTCTTCTTCCTTGATAGGGACTACCAATGGATTTTTTTGCAAAATAACTGACAAGAAATATATATATTGAAATAAAGAAAAAATATATTAAAATAAGTCTGGACTACTGGCTATCAGAAAGAGGGTAGGAAAAGTATTAAAAACCTTTCATAATTCCATGTAGAACTTCTGTTAAATATATATATGTAACATCTGTGACCCCAACTGACTCCCGTTGCCTAGGGTGAATAGCCGTCGACCCCGCCAAACAGGGCAAACACTTTGGTGCGGATACAGTGTGAGACCCTCAAATGTCAGCTGCGATACAAATATCAAACAATACACAAAGAGTGAGTAATGAAATATACTTTATAGTAATTCACAGGGATGGGTTGGTAGAAACAACTTAAAGAAAAGGCGCCACATAAGTAATTTTATCAGTCTTGTGCACATAATATTTTAATACATTGGTGCTCACGCCTCCGATTCCATCCACAACGTCCTTCCGAGACTTCAGCCACCATCCGAATTGCCGAGGCCGGTGTCTGCCACCCTGGAATCGCTGTCCGTTCCCCACACGTCCGTCCTCTCTGCTCGCCTACCAAAAAAGCCCGTGAGCCCCAGCTCAGCACACACATACAAGATAGCATAACATAGCTTCCATTGGTTAGTTCCTCCATTACCATTAACTATAACCCAAACATTTCAGCAACAGAGAACATTACCTCATGGTTAACATTACAAAGAAGTCATTTTATTATAACACTTCAGAGAAGCCATTTTATAATAAGCAGTTAACAGTCCAGCTAATATTACTGAGAACCCTACATATACTTTATAGAAAGATGTTTGATCATATCACTGTACATTCCCTATGTCATATTACTTGACAGAAATATCAACATATGTCAACTGATATTTACATCTGTGTCATGCAGTATAGCACAAATAATCTGTTTGATGCTTTATATGTCCACAGATCAGATAAAATCCCTTTTCATTTATAAAAGGTGACATTTCAGTTCAGTTGAAAGAAAATGCATGTCAGAGTCGGAAAGTTGTAGATTAGACCTCAGGATGAACTTGGCAACAGAACCCTGGTTGAATTTATAGTGCGGTGCTGAGCTGGTGATACTTTGCTGGGGAATATGATATTAAATCATACCTCTGTCTAAACGCTTAGGAGGCTGTACAGTTTACCTTTCAGTCAACAACATAATGCTTGGTTATTCCAACTTCTAATATCACAGCACATGATTTTTTGTATCCTAGATCTGTGTTGTATTTACCAACTTGACAACAGATGTAACCTGTTGTTTGTAAAGCCCTTAGGTATAACCTGAGGTAGAAATATGCAAAGTATTTCCTTAAATACTATCAATAATATTTCTTTTAAAAAGTAAGTCCATAATTAAAACGGAGAACTTTAGTCATTACTCTGTTCTAACACTAACTGGGAAACAGCTGTACCTGGTCTCAATCTTACCGGTTCCAGGCAAAGTCAAGACATAATTTGATTATACTATTGATGAGATAATTAATTTCTTTTGCATTTACAAAAATCTAAAAAATTATGCCCAGTAAGATGAAGGTTTGGGCCGATATGAATTTAACTACTTCAAAAACTCCGACATCAGTTAATAATCTATACCGGGCATCACAATGTATTTAACCCATGCTGGAATTTAACTTAGCTATGATCACTTCAGTTGAATGTTGTCAGAACGTGTACAAGGAACCAACAAGAGCACACTGGTTATTACTATCCAGGTAACATAAAATGATAGTAGGGAGCTAAATGAAATTCCACAAATATTTGTATTATTCCTTGAAATAAAGGGACAGATTTCTGCAACACATCCAAAGGCAACATAGTCTAGATTTAGACTGCTTTCTCTCTTCTCAACATTGTTCTAGTTACTGTATTAAACACTTCTTCCTGTTCATTCTTTTGCAGCATTATAATGATTACTTTGGAGATTGATTAATTAAACAATCATAGTTCTGGCTGTAAGTTGGTTGGATCAGGGTACTACCTCAAAAAGAAACATTCCTGCTAAACACCTACCAGATGTATTATGAGGGAAAGAGAATTTATTATTTTTTAACTTAAAGGAAAAATATCTAAGAAGCAGAGCAGATAAAAAACATTTATTTTGCATATGGAAAATAATTTGAAACAGATTTACAATGACAATAGACAGCATACTTTGTATGAATACTTTAAAAGAAAAACTTGTGAAAATAAGAGCAATATTATAAGATAGAGAACACATGTAGAATATTAGGATTAATCCAAATGGCCTCTATGGAGATGGATATGCTCAGTGGCCGCTTTATTGGGAATGGGGAAGAAATGTGATCAAAGTGACTTTGATCATGGAATAATTGTTGGTGCCAGACAGGGTGGTTTGGGTATCTCGGAAACTGCTGATCTCCTGGGATTTTCGCACTCAGTGGACTCTAGAGTTTACAGAGAATATTGTGAAAAACAAATTTTTAAAAAATCCAGTGAGTGGCAGTTTTGTGGGTAAAATTGTCTTGTTGATGTGAGAGTTCAGAGGAGAATGGCCAGACTGATTCAAGCTGACAGGTGGGCAACAGGAACTCAAGTAACCACATGTTACAACAGTGGTGTACAGAAGAGCATCTCTAGATGCACACTACATTGAACTTGAAATGAATGGGCAGCAGCAAAAAAGCCATGAATATACACTCAGCAGCCACTTCATTAGGTACAAGAAGTACCTAGTAAAGATGGACCAAAGGGGCTGTGTTGATATTTCAACATCATACAATTCCAGGAGAAAAGAACAGAGATTTTGGTTTGTCATTCATAGTTGAGCTATTCTCCATATTTGAATGTAGAAACTTGTGCATCATATATGCTATCAGACTGATGCAAAGTAGCTGATAATAATGTCATTTTATTCATAGTTAATTTGATGGCAACATCACTAAAAAAACTCTTGACCTTTCAACTAATGTTATTTATCAAGCAAACATGGAAAATCTAACATATGGTTCAAGTTGAACTCATTAAATTATGAAATAATTGCAGGCTGATTAGTGATTGTTTATAGAAAAGTGGTGTTATTTGATAGTTGGAGAAAATGCAGTTTTAGTGGTCTGCAGGAAGGAATGTGGCTGGAGTTGGATCTCCATCTTTTTTGGCACTAATTATAATTATAATTAGAATTAGAATTTATTTAAATCTTGCATCCATCCCACAACATGAGGGAGTGAAAATCTTTGCGTTATGACTCTATTACTATGTACAGACATGTGAGATTAGATTATGAGGACACTCAGTCCTCATTTATTGTCATTTAGAAATGCATGCATGCATTAAGAAAGGATACAATGTTCCTCCAGAGTGATGTCACAAACAAAACAGGACAAACCAAAGACTAAGGCTGACAAGACCACATAATAATAACATATAGTTATAGCAGTGCAAAGCAATACCATAATTTGATAAAGAGCGACCATGGGAATGATAAAAAAAAGTCTCAAAGTTCCGATCAACTCCCGATAGTCCCTGATAGCAGGCGGCAGAAGGGAGAAACTCTCTCTGCCATAAACCTCCAGGCACCAACAACTGTCGATGCATTGGAAGCACCCGACCCCAGCCGACTCTGAGTCCATCCGAAAACTTCGAGCCTCCGACCAGCCCTTCGACACCGAGCAGCGAGCACCATCTCTGCCGAGCGCTTCGACCCTGTCCTGGCTGCTGAGCAACAAGCAAAGCCGAGGATTCGGGGCCTTCCCCTCCGGAGATTCAGGATCACACAGTAACAGCGGCAGCGAAAAAGGCATTTCAGAAGTTTCTCCAGTTCCTCCGTTCTCTCACGTCTGTCTCCATCAAATCAGAATTGTGCACGGCACCCTACTTGACAGATTACAGATATCATTCACTGGAGTGGCTACGTAAACTGCGTCGCGCCGCCATCTTCTCCTCCTCAAATGTGAATTTGAAAATCTAATGGCTTGTTGAAAGAAACTGTCCTGTAGCCTGTTGATCCTGGCTTTAAGGCTGTGGTACTGTTTGTCAGACAGATGCAACTGAAACAGATTATGGTTGAGGTGACTGGTGTCCCCGATGTTCTTGCAAGGCTTTCTTTCTGGACCTGCTGCCATAAATGTCCTCAATGGAGGGGAGTTCTCATCCACAGATGCACTGGGCTGTCCATACAACTTGCTGGAGTGCCCAGCGATCAAGGTGTCGTGCAGCTTCCGCACCAGGCAGTGATACAGCCAATCAGTATGCTCTCATTGGGGCCCCGTAGAAGGTCTTGAGGATTTGGGGGCTCATGCCAAACTACTTCAGTTGTCTGAGGTGGAAGAGATGCTGGTGTGCTTTTTTTGCTACAAAGTCGATGTGTACAGTCCAGCTGAGATGTCTAAATCGATGAACTTGAAAATACTCACACTCTCAAATGCAGACCCATTGATGTCGATCAGGCCGAGCCTGTCTTCGTTCCTCTTGTGATCCACAATCAGCTCTTTTGTACTTTGGACATTGAGGAAGAGGTTGTTATCTGGGCATCACTGTGTTAGGGTGTCAACCTTCCCTCCGTAGGTTGCCTTATTACTGCTAGAAATAAGGCCGATCAAAGTTGTGTCATCTGCGAATTTGATCAGCAGATCAGAGCTGTGTGTGGCAGTACAGTCGTGGGTATAAAGGGAGTAGAGAAGGGGACTCAGGACACAACCCTGGGGGGCACCTGTGCTGAAGATCAGAGGGGCAGACATGAGGGAGCCCATCCTTACCATCTGTCAGGCCGAAGTCTCTGAGCTTCCTGTCAAGCCTAGAGGGAATTATGGTGTTGAATCCTGAACTGTAGTCCAGGAACAGCATTCTAATGTATTTATCCCTCTTCTCCAGGTGAGTAAGGACAGTGTGTAGTGCTGTGGCTATGGCATGACCGGTAGACTGGTTCTGTTGATCGGTACATTGTAGGTGCCATCTTCAACAGAACCCCAACACTAATCACATCTTTCCCTCTCCACCCCTCTCCATTTCCCACAGGGATCGGTTCCTCCGCGACTCCCTGATCCACACGTCCCTCCCCACGGATCTCCCACCCAGCACTTATCCCTGTAAGCGTAAGTGCTACACCTGTCCCTACACCTCCTCTCTTGCCAACATTCAGGGCCCCAGATAGTCCTTCCAGGTGAGGCAACACTTCACTTGTGAGTCTGTTGGGGTCATCTATTGCATCCGGTGCTCCCTGTGCGGCCTCCTCTACATCGGTGAAACCCGACGCAGATTGGGGGACCGCTTCATCAAGCACCTCTGCTCCGTCCGCCACAACAAACAGGATCTCCCGGTTGCCATGCACTTCAACTCTGCCTCCCATTCCCATTCGGATATGTCCATACATGGCCTCCTCTACTGCCATGATGAGGCTAAACTCAGGTTGGAGGAGCAACACCTCATATACTGCTTAGGTAGTCTCCAGCCCCTTGGTATGAACATAGAATTCTCCAACTTCCGGTAATTCCCTCCCCTTCCCTCCCCATCCCTATTTCACTCTGCCCCCTCCCCCTGCTGCCTATCACCTCCCTCATGGTTCCACCTCCTTCTACTACCCATTGTGTTTTCCCCTGTTCCTTCTTCATCTTTCCTGCCTATCACCTCCCTGCTTCCCCTCCATCACCCCTTTATCTTTCCCCTTACTGAATTTTCACCTGGAACCTACCAGCCTTCTCCTTCCCACCCTCCCTCCACCTTCTTTATAGGACCTCTGACCCTTCCCTCTTTCTTCCTGACGAAGGGTTCCAGCCCGAAACGTTGACTGATCGTTTCCACGATGCTGCCCAACCTGCTGAGTTCCTCCAGCATGTTGTGAGTGTTGCTTTGACCCCAGCATCTGCAGAGTATTTTGTGTTTACATTGTAGGTGGTCCAGTGTGGGTGGTAGCATGCTGCAGATGTAATCTGTAACCAGCCTCTCAAAGCATTTGCTTATAATTGAGGTGAGTGCAACAGGGCGCCAATCATTCAGGCATGCTACCTTGGTTTTCTTAGGTACGGGGACAAAGATGGACAATTTGAAACAGGAGAGCACTACACACTGGGAGAGGGAAAGATTAAAAATGTCTGTAAACACGCAAGCCAGCTGTTCAGCACACACTGGGATGTTTTCTGGCCCAGCTGCCTTGTGGCAGTTGACACGTTGAAATGTCTTACGTACCTCTGCCTCAGAGATGACCGACATGTAAGTTTCATCAGTTGCTCTCCTTGGGGGGGAGGGGTTCAGTCCCATCAACCTCGAATTGAGTGTAATAAGCATTTAGCTCGTCCAAAAGCAAGGAGCAATTCAATGGAAGTTTATCCCCTTGATTCATTTTGATTCTTATATTAAGGGCCCTTTGGTGTCTATGCTCAGTCAAGTGCTTCTTTTTTTTATCCCTTCTGGTAGTCAGCTATTTATCCATGTTTGGATTGAGTATGAAGTAAAGTCTGGAGCCTAGTACTCCTGCTGTTTGAACTCAAATGGCACAAATTATTGTTGAATCTATGTTGTGAATTAGCTCCATCTTCTCTGACTTTACCGATGATTGATAGTAAATAGATAGGACAGTCATTCTCCGGGCTTAATTGGTCCTTGAACACAACATTTTGCAAGGCTTATTCTTACTATTGAACATATTATGCATTTTCATAAACTTAATTAACAATTGACAATTGTGGTTTGATGTTTGTGTACCTTCTTACATATGAGTATTGCATTTACTGATGTTCCTGTACTTTTTTTTAACATATGAGTATTGCCTTTACAGTATTTAAAAACTAAATAGAATTCAGCAAAGAAATTTAAACAGGATCCATTTTTCTTTACAAACTTAGGCATGTTGTGCAAACATTTATATCTAATTAATTCATGCATATGCCCCCTTGGCCTCTCTTGAAATACCTGCAATCTTAAAACCATCTGAATTTCAGAAACACATCAATCTTTAATTGACATAAGACCATATGATATAGGAGCAGAATTAGGGCATTTGGCCTATCGAGTCTGCTCCAGTTTTCCTCTCAACCCCAATCTCCTGCCTTCTACCTCTCTCCTTTCATGCTGTGACCAATCAAGAATCTATCAGCCTCTGCCTTAAATATAGATAAAGACTTGGCCTCCACAGCTACCTGTGGCAAAGAATTTTCACAGATTCACCACCCTCTGGCTAAAGAAATTTCTCCTCAACTCCATTTAAAAGGACATCTCTCTATTCTGAGGCTGTGTCCTCTGCTCTTAGACATGCCCACATTCGTTCCACATCCACTCTATGAAGGCCATTCACCATTCAATAGGTTTCAATGAGGTCTCCCCTCATTCTTCTGAATTCTAGTGAGTACAGGTGAGGTCTATCAAACGCTCCTCATAAGAAAGTCATTCTATTCTGGAATCATTTTCATGAACCTCCTTTGAACCCTCTGTAGTTTCTAAATATCCTTTCTAAGATTAGGGGCCTAAAACTGCTCACAAATCTCTAAGTGAGACCTACCAGTGCTTTATAGAGTCTCAAGCTTACATCCTTACTTTAATATTCTAGTCCTTTTGAAATGAATGCTAACATTGCACTTACCTTCCTCACCAAACGTTTAACCTTCAAAATTGACCCCTAGGGAATCCTGCACAAAGACTCCCAAGTACCTTTGCACCTCAGTTTTTTTTGTATTTTCTCTCTATTTAGAAAGTAGTCAACTCTTTCATTTCTTCTACCAAAGTACATGACTATACACTTCCCAACACTGTATTCCATCTGTCATTTCTTTGCCAATGCTCCTAATGTTTTAGTCCTTCTGTAGGCTCTCTACTTCCTGCCCCTCCACCTATCCTCCTATTGTCCGCAAACTTTGCAACAAAGCCATCAATTCCATCATCCAAATCATTGACATATAGTGTAAAAGGAATTAGCCTCAATATAGACTCCTGTGGAACACAACTAGTCACCAGCAGCCAGCCAGAAAAGGCTCCCTTTATTCCCACTCTGCCTTCTGCCAATCAGCAACTGCTTGATCCATGCTAAAATCTTTCCTGTTAAACCATGGGCTTGTAACTTGTTTAGCATTCTCATGTGTGGCACCATGTCAAAGGCCTTCTGAAAATCTAAGTACATAACATCCACCAATTCTTCTTTGTCTATCCTGCTTGTTATTTCTTCAAAGAATTCCAACAGATTTGTCAGGCAAGCTTTCCTCTTGAGGAAACCATGCTGCCTATGGCCTATTTTATCATGTTCCTCCAAATACCCTGAGACCTCATCTTTAATAACTGACTCGAACAACTTCCTAACCACTGAGGTCAGACTAACTGGCATATAGTTTCCTTTCTTCTGCCCCTCTCCCTTCTTGAAAAGTAGAGTGACATTTGCCATTTTCTAATCTTCTGGAACCATTCCAGAATCTAGCGATTCTTGAAAGCTCATTCCTAATGCCTTCATGATCTCTTCAGCCACCTCTTTCAGAAAGGTCCAGGTGATTTAGTTACCTTCAGAACTTTCAGTTCCCCAAGGACCTTCTTTTCTAGTTATGGTAACTTCACACACTTCATGACCCCTGACACTTGGAACTTTAACCATACTGCTACTGTCTTCCACTGTGAAGACTAATGCAAAATAATTTTTCTGTTTCCCTGCCATTTCATTGTTTCCCATTATGACCTCTCCGACATCATTTTCCACTGGTGTGGTATCTACTCTCGCCTCTCATTTACACCTCATGTATCTGAAGAAACTTTTGATATCCTCTTTAATATTATTGGCTGGCTTTCTTTCATATTCCATCTTTACCTTCTTAATAATTTTTTAGTTATCTTCTATTGGTTTTTAAAAGTGTCCCAATCCCCTCACTTCCCACTAATATTTGCTCTATTATATGTCTTTTTTTGGCTTTTATGTTGATATTGACTTCTCTTGTTAGCCACAGTTGTGTCATCTTTCCTTTAGAATACTTCTTCCTCTTTGGAATGTATATACCCTGTAACTTCTGAATTGCTTCCAAAAATTCCAGCTATTGCTGCTCTGCCATCATCCTTGCCAGTGTTCTTTTCCAATCAATTCTGACCAAATCCTCTTTCATGCCTCTGTAATTCCCTTGACTCCATAAATCTGACTTTAGCTTCTTGTTCTCAAATTTCAGTGTGAATTCGATCATGTTATGATCACTTGTCCCTTGGGGTTCTATTACCTTAGGCTTGCTAATTAATTCTGGTTAATTTCACAGCACCCAATCCAGAATAGCTAATCCACTAATGGGCTCAACCATGGGCTGCTCTTAGAAACCATCTCTTAATGCCCCCTCATGGAATCCAGCATCATCCTAATTTTCCCAATATATCTGCATATTGAAATCCCCTGTGACTATTGTAATATCGCTCTTCTGGCATGCATTTTCTATCTCCCCCTGTAATTTGTAGACCACATCCTTACTACTGTTTGGGGGTCTGTATACAAGTCCCATCAGGGGCTTTTTACCCTTGCAGTTCCTTTGCTCTATCCATAATGATTCAACACCTTCCAACCCTATGTCACCTCTTTTTAATAATTTGATTTCATTTTTTACCAACAGAACAATGCCACCCCCTCTGCCTTCCTGCCTTTTCTTTTGATATAATGTCCTTGGACATTAAGCTCCCAGCTATAATCTACTTGCAGCCATGACTCAGTAATGCCTACAACATCATCCATGCCAATCTGAACCTGTGTTACAAGTTCATCTACTGTAACATCTTTAGTCCTGTATTCACACTTCTTGATATTGTCCACCTTTTACATTGCAATTTATCCAGTGGACTACAATTTTGCCATTTCTACAGCATTTTCTCACTACACATTGCCTCTGTTTGTAAACCAACTACTTCATTTCAGCACTATATTCTGCCTTTCCCTACGATACTTCTTGCATTGAAATATATGCAGCTCAGGACAGAAGTCGCTCCATGCTCAACCTTTTGACTCCTAACTTTGTCTGAGGTCTTACCAACATTTACCTCCACAACAGCTGACACACTGGTTCCCACCTCCCTGCAACTCTAGTTTAAACTCCAGCGTGCAGCATTAACAAACATTCCCGCTGTTATATTAATCCCCTTCTATTTCAGCTGCAAACCATCCCTTCTGTACATCCTTTCCTGGAAGAGAGCCCAATGATCCAAAAATATGATGCCCTCCCTCCTACACCAACTCCTTAGCCATGTATTAAACTGTATAATCTTCCTATTTCTGGCCTCACTAGCACGTGACACGGGTAACAATCCTGAGATCACAACCCTGGAGGTCTTGCCCTGTAACTTAGCACGTAACTCCCTGAACTTCCTACACAGAACCTCATCACACTTTCTAATTATTTCATTGGTACCTACATAGATCACGAATTCTGGCTGTTTACCCTCCCACTTAATAATGCTGAGGACTTGATTCGAGATATCTTCGACCCTAACACCTGGGAGCAACATCCCATCAGGGAGTCTCATTCTCACCCATATAACCTCCTGGCCATTCCTCTAGCTAATGAATCCTCTATCACCACAGTATGCCTCTTCTCCCCCTTTCCCTTCTGAGTCACGGAGGCAGGCATACTCAGTGCCAGAGACCTGACCACTGTGACTTTCCTCTGTTAGTCGACTGCACGTCCTCCTCCCCAGCAGTATTCAAAGTGACATACCTGTTGTTGAGGGGGATGGCCACAGGAGTACTCCTAACTGACTCCTTAACCCCCTTTCCCTTCCTGACTGTCACTCAGCTTCCTGTGTCCTGCACCTTGGGTATAACTGTCTCTCTTTATGTCCTGTCAACACCCCTTCAGTCACCCGAATGATTTGGAATTCATCCAGTTCCAGCTCCAACTCCTTAATGTGGATTGTTAGAAGTTGCAGCTGGATGCACTTCTCACAGTTGCAGTCATCAGAGAAAATGGAGGTCTCCCTGCCTCCCCACATCCCGCAAGAGGAGCACTGAAGTATCCTGCCTGATTGAAATCCTTTCCTCTCAAAACTTCATGTGCAATAAAAATTGCTTTCAAACTATCCGTAGACTTTTCATGGGTTAAAATATGAATGTAAATCCACTATTACAGTTGAAGTTGATTAGCAATTCAACTTTAGCTGTGATAGCTGATTGTTTTCCAACAACACTCAGAGTACCATTGTTCCACAATATTGGTTTTCCTGGTTCGCAGGAGACCAGATCCTAATAATACTTTAACCAGTATTTTATTTCAAATATCCCACCCTATCAACAATACCAACTTTTTGAAATAAGCAGTTTGATGGCCCCAGGCAATATAATGTATATTAACACAATGTATATTTTCTCTACAATTATTAAAGCCATTATGTTATAAATGCATTTCATTTTAAAATAATTTTATATTATTAAAATTCTAACTGGTCTTAAGGTGTTATACTTAAATGCACGCAGCATAAGGAATAAGGTGGATGATCTTGTCGTACAGCTACAGATTGGCAGGTATGATATTGTGGCCATCACAGAGACCTGGCTAAAGGATGCATGTCTCTGGGAGCTGAACGTCCAAGGATACACGGTGTATCGGAAGGATAGTAAGGTAGGCAGAGGGGGAGGCGTGGCTTTATTGGTAAGAAATGATATTAAACCAACAGAAAGAGGTGATATAGGATCAGAAGGTGCTGTGTACATACATCTATTGATGATTCTGGACACACCTTCAGTGATGCTCCTGGAATCATCGGGTGTTTCGGGTCTTTCAACATCATACAACCTCCTCCAGGTGACCCAGCCGGGGCTGATCAGACCCCAGCTTGTGTCCAGATGGCTAGCTACTTATGACTCCATGGCTCCCCTCTTTTGAGCCACAGCCATCTTGAGGCCCTCTCTGCCACATCGGTGGTACTGCAGATGGCTCTCCCATTCCTCTCTCCCTCGATGCCCAAAACGCTGAAGGCTCTAACTGAAGAATGGGCTACGAATCCCCTACAACCAGCCTCCACTGGGAGACACCTCGCTCTCCATCCAGTCTGCTGACAGTTGCTGACCAGTCCTGCATACTTGGAGAGCTTCCTTTCAAAAGCCTCTTCCAAGCTATCTTCCCATGGGACTGTCAGCTCCAGCAGCACCACTTGCTTAGTCGACTCAGACACTAGGACAATGTCTGGTCGCAGGGTGGTGGCTGCGATATGGTTGGGGAACTTCAGCTGCCCTTCGAGGTCCACCAACAGCTGCCAGTCCCTTGCAGAGGTCAGAATGCCTGCAGATGTTCTTTCAGCAGGTATTGGCTGTTCCCCAGCTCTGACAGCAGAATCTTTATGGGTTGAGCTAAGAAATTGCAGAGGTAAAAGGACCCTGATGGCAGTTATTTATAGGCCTCCAAACAGCTGCAGGGATGTAGACTACAAATTACAACAGGAAATAGAAAAGGCTTGTCAGAAGGACAGTGTTATGATAATTGTGGGGGATTTTAACATGCGAGTGGATTGGGAAAATCAGTTCGGCACTGAATCTCAAGAGAGAGAATTTGTAGAATGTCTGCGAGATGGCTTTTTGGAACAACTTGTTGTTGAGCCCACTAGGGGATCGGCTGTACTGGATTGGGTATTGTGTAATGAACCGGAGGTAATTAGAGAGATTGAGGTGAAGGAACCCTTAGGAGACAGTGATCATAACATGATTGAGTCCACTGTGAAACTTGAAAAAGAGAAGCCGAAATCTGATGTGTCGGTATTTCAGTGGAGTAAAGGAAATTACAGTGGTATGAGAGAGGAACTGGCCAAAGTTGACTAGAAAGGGACACTGGCGGGAAAGACGGCAGAGCAGCAGTGGCTGGAGTTTATGTGAGAAGTTAGGAAGGTGCAAGACAGGTATATTCCAAAAAAGAAGAAATTTTCAAATGGAAAAAGGATGCAACCGTGGTTGACAAGAGAAGTCAAAGCAAAGTTAAAGCAAAGGAGAGGGCATAGAAGGAAGCAAAAATTAGTGGAAAGACAGAGGATTGGGAAGTTTTTAAAACCCTGCAAAAGGAAACCAAGAAGGTTACTAAGAGGGAAAAGATTAACTATGAAAGGAAGCTAGCAAATAATATCAAAGAGGATACTAAAAGCTTTTTCAAGTATATAAAGAGTAAAAGACAGGTGAGAGTAGATATAGGACAGATAGAAAATGATGCTGGAGAAATTGTAATGGGAGATAAGGAGATGGCAGAGGAACTGAACGAGTATTTTGCATCAGTCTTCACTGCAGAAGACATCAGCAGTATACTGGACACTCTAAGGTGGCAGGGAAGGGAAGTGTGCGCAGTCACAACTACGACAGAGAAAGTACTCAGGAAGCTGAATAGTCTAAAGGTAGATAAATCTCCCGGACCAGATGGAATGCACCCACGTGTTCTGAAGGAATTAGCTGTGTAGATTGCAGAGGCATTAGCGATGATCTTTCAAAAGTCGATAGATTCTGGCATGGTTCCGGAGGACTGGAAGATTGCAAATGTCACTCCGCTATTTAAGAAGGGGGCAAGGAAGCAAAAAGGAAATTATAAACCAGTTAGCTTGACGTCGGTGGTTGGGAAGTTGTTGGAGTCAATTGTCAAGGATGAGGTTACAGAGTACCTGGAGGCATATGACAAGATAGGCAGAACTCAGCATGGATTCCTTAAAGGAAAATCCTGCCAGACAAACCTATTATAATTTTTTGAGGAAATTACCAGTAGGCTAGACAAGGGAGATGCAGTGGATGTTGTATATTTGGATTTTCAGAAGGCCTTTGACAAGGTGCCACACATGAGGCTCCTTAACAGGATGAGAGCCCATGGAATTATGGGAAAGTTACATACGTGGATAGAGCGTTGGCTGATTGGCAGGAAACAGAGAGTGGGAATAAAGGGATCCTATTCTGGTTGGCTGCTGGTTACCAGTGGTGTTCCACAAGAGTCCGTGTTGGGGCCGTTTCTTTTTACATTGTACATCAACGATTTGGATTATGGAATAGGTGGCTTTGTGGCTAAGTTTGCTGACGATGCCAAGATAGGTGGAGGGGCCGGTAGTGCTGAGGAAATGGAGAGTCTGCAGAGAAACTTGGATAGATTGGAAGAATGGGCAGAGAAGTGGCAAATGAAGTACAATGTTGGAAAGTGTATGGTTATGCACCTTGGCAGAAATAATACGCGGGCAGACTATTATTTATAGGGGAAAGAATTCAAAGTTCTGAGATGCAACGGGACTTGGGAGTCCTCGTACAGGATACCCTTAAGGTTAACCTCCAGGTTGAGTCAGTACTGAAGAAGGCGAATGCAATTTTGGCATTCATTTCTAGAGGAATAGAGTATAGGAGCAGGGACGTGATGTTGAGGCTCTATAAGGCTCTGGTGAGACCTCACTGTGGGCAGTTTTGGTCTCCTTATTTAAGAAAGGATGTGCTGACATTGGAGAGGGTACAGAGAAGATTCACTAGAATGATTCCGGGAATGAGAGGGTTAACATATGAGGAACGTTTGTCCACTCTTGGACTGTTTTCCTTGGAGTTTAGAAGAATGAGGGGAGACCTCATAGAAACATTTCGAATGTTGAAAGGCATGGACAGAGTGGATGTGGCAAAGTTGTTTCCCATGATGGGGGAGTCTAGTATGAGAGGGCATGACTTAAGGATTGAAGGGCACCCATTCAGAACAGAAATGCGAAGAAACTTTTTTCATCAGAGTGTGGTGAATCTATGGAATTTGTTGCCATGGGCAGCAGTGGGGGCCAAGTCATTGGGTGTATTTAAGGCAGAGATTGATAGGTATCTGAGTAGCCAGGGCATCAAAGGTTATGGTGAGAAGGCGGGGGAGTGGGACTAAATGGGAGAATGGATCAGCTTATGATAAAATGGCTGGGCCGAATGGCCGACTTCTGCTCCTTTGTCTTACGGTCTTATGGTCTTATGGAATACATACCAAATTTTCCTTACCACAAATTTTACTGAATTCAGAAATGTAAAATTACTCTTGATATCTACTTTCTTTACTGTTCATTCAGCAATAGTATTTACCACAAATAAACTTCAGCAATGAAGGCATGCATTTCCATTTTAGTGACTTGATCTAAAACAGCTTAGTGGCTCATTCTGTCACCTTCTACAACAAAAAATACAAAAGTTTCAATGCACAAGATAATAAATTAGTATCTAACTCATTATCTGAATATTTTAATGGAAATGTTTTGAAAGCATTTACCTTGAATCTTCATGATTCAACAAAAAATTGTAAATGGTTCACAACTACTGCATGCCTTAAATCAAAATATTAGATGGCATATCATTCAGTCCCTATGGTAAGATCATCCACATTGTGATATCTGTTATAGATGTAGGAAAATATAGCTGTTTTAACTCAAAAGCAGAAAGAGCTCTTTTGAAAAAAATTAACTGCCAGATCTCATGTTCCCTGTGGGCGATCAAAAATGTAAATCTTGACTTTTAACCAATTAATTATACAATAAAGCTATCTAAGGTTGTCAGTGTAAGCCCTAGAGTATTGTGAGGCATATTTATTGGAAAGTTTCATTAAAGATGTCTATGTATAACAGAGTCAACAAAATGAACAAGATGCAATTAAAACAACTTTGGCAGTTTAACAGAATGCTTTTTTTTTAACAAGCATAAACGTTTGCTCATAAATCTATATCATTTCAATTTAATAACACCACATTAAACCTTGTTTGCCATTGATAAAAACTGAATTGATTATACTGAATCACACAACCAATGCCTGATCTTTTAAGCAACACACATAAAAGTTGCTGGTGAACGCAGCAGGCCAGGCAGCATCTCTAGGAAGAGGTGCAGTCGACGTTTCAGGCCGAGACCCTTCGTCAGGACTAACTGAAGGAAGAGTGAGTAAGGGATTTGAAAGTTGGAGGGAGAGGGGGAGATCCAAAATGATAGGAGAAGACAGGAGGGGAAGGAATGGAGCCAAGAGCTGGGTAGGTGATAGGCAAAAGGGATACGAGAGGATCATGGGACAGGAGCTCTGGGAAGAAAGACAAGGGCGGGGACCCAGAGGATGAGCAAGGGGTATATACAGAGGGACAGAGGGAGAAAAAGGAGAGTGAGAGAAAGAATGTGTGTATAAAAATAAGTAACAGATGGGATACGAGGGGGAGGTGGGGCATTAGCGGAAGTTAGAGAAGTCGATATTCATGCCATCAGGTTGGAGGCTACCCAGACGGAATATAAGGTGTTGTTCCTCCAACCTGAGTGTGGCTTCATCTTTACAGTAGAGGAGGCCGTGGATAGACACGTCAAAATGGGAATGGGATGTGGAATTAAAATGTGTGGCCACTGGGAGATCCTGTTTTCTCTGGCGGACAGAGCGTAGGTGTTCAGCAAAGCGGTCTCCCAGTCTGCGTTGGGTCTCGCCAATATATAAAAGGCCACATCGGGAGCACCGGACGCAGTATATCACCCCAGCCGACTCACAGGTGAAGTGTTGCCTCACCTGGAAGAACTGTTTGGGGCCCTGAATGGTGGTAAGGGAGGAAGTGTAAGGGCATGTGTAGCACTTGTTCCGCTTACAAGGATAAGTGCCAGGAGGGAGATCAGTGGGGAGGGATGGGGGGGACGAATGGACAAGGGAGTCGCGTAGGGAGCGATCCCTGCAGAATGCAGAGAGAGGGGGGGAGGGAAAGATGTGCTTACTGGTGGGATCCCATTATAAAAGCCTGATCTTTTATATTTGTCTAAATTTATATGTGCATTCGGACTACCGATAGGATTATATCATACCACAGACAATTTTTAAGTACCTTGCAGGCCTTGCCTAGATAATGCCAAGGCAGCTCAGTAACTTATAGATGAAGCAATTGCACATAATCATGTGTAACTCATTAATCTTGTAACATTTACTATAATAACATAAGAACAAATAGAAGCAAAAATAGACAATGCACAACCTCAAGCCTGTTCAGCCATTTAGAGTTCAGTCAATTCTTCGCCTCAGGTCCACTTTCCAAGCTAATTACTATGTCCCTCAATTCCTTTAGAATACAAATAGCCTCCTCAACTACCCTCCCCGTATGATCCCTCCTCTGGCACCACTGCCTGCCTCCACCATCAACTGTCTCACACAGTCACTGCAGCATGGCAATCAATCATGTAGGAGGGACTTATTTTGGTTTGCAAACATCTTGATCGTCAAGTAAAGCAGAATATTCTAGGCACCAGATTTGATTCATGGTCATAGGTTTACATCCTTTTTCAAGAAAATGGTCTCTCAACATCTACCATTTCAGAGTTTCATACAATCATTCTTCAGAACTCCAGTCAGTTTGGTCTTAATTTTATTTGATCTTTCTTTATATGAAAACCTGTCCACCATGGGAATCAGAATAATGAACCCTTGGTATGCTAAATGCAAATAATATCTCCTTCTCTAGGTACACAGTTCAAATCTGCATATGGTACTCCAGTTTTGTTTTACACCAGATTTCCATGCAAAACTTTCGTGTCCTTCAACCACTCCACAATTCAACATCCCAACTGTTTTCTTAATTGTTTGCTGTACATCTGGTAATATTTTGTTTTTCATGTTGTTCTGGGAACAACAAATTCACTCCACTACAACAAATAAAATGCTTGAAGAACTCAATGGGTCAGGCAGCATCAGAGCAGGAAAATTGACACGACATATCAAGCCAAGACTTTTCATCTGGAACCTGTTGTCCTCTTCCCATCACAGATGTTGTCTAGTCCACTGAGTTCCTCCAGCATTTTCCTTGTTGCCCCAGATTCCAGCATGTGCAGCCTTTTGTTACTCTCAACATCACTTTAATAGTAAATTTCAGTGTGGTCGAGACTGTGCATTGCACTGTGGAAGGATAGTACACATTGCACTATGGAGGGTTGTACACATTGCACTGTGGAGGGATGGTACACATTGCACTGTGGAAGGGTTGTACACATTGCACTGTGGAAGGATAGTACACATTGCACTATGGAGGGTTGTACACATTGCACTGTGGAGGGATGGTACACATTGCACTGTGGAAGAGTTGTACACATTGCACTGTGGAAGAGTTGTACACATTGCACTGTGGAGGGATGGTACACATTGCACTGTGGAAGGGTTGTACACATTGCACTGTGGAAGGGTTGTACACATTGCACTGTGGAAGAGTTGTACACATTGCACTGTGGAAGGGTTGTACACATTGCACTGTGGAGGGATGGTACACATTGCACTGTGGAAGAGTTGTACACATTGCACTGTGGAAGGGTTGTATGCATTGCTCTGTGGAAGTTAGTATTAACACTATGCCCACTCTGATACTGTGTTTCATTGGAGCCGAAGATTTCAATTAAACCATCCTTAAAACAATATTCCCTAAATTTTGCCGGTTTGTGAAATGCCCCACGAGGGGCAATAATACACTGAATCAGGTTTACAGATTAAATTGCAGGATCATGCAGTGCTTATCCATTTCCTCACCTGGAACCGTCCGAACATCAGTCTTTTTTTCTAATCCCAGACTACAGACCAGGCCAAGGAAGGCAAAACCAACTGCCATGTCAGTAACATTGTGGTCTGGAGGAGCTGTCTCATGGCTTCAGGACTGCTTCGAGTGCATCGACTGGGACTGGTCTGCATACCAAGCAACACACAATTTGTGAATTGACTTAGAGAAATACACTACCACGGTCATGCACTATATCAACTACCATTTAGACAATGTCACCAGTAATAAAAACATCTCTATGCTCCCGAATCAGAAGCCATGGATGAAGAATGAAGCCCAGAACCTGCTCAGGGCTCGGGGTGCTGCTTACAGATCCAATGATGCTGCAGCATGCAGGAAGACAGGTCAAACCTTAAAATAGGCTCTAAAGCTTGCAAGTGCAGATAAAAGCGGCAGATGGAGAGGCACTTCAATAACAGCAGCAACCCTGGTGTGGTCCACCATTGACTATAAAGGAAAGATTTTCTGTCCTGCAAACTGGACTCCACACTAGCTGAGGAGCTAAACAATCTCTTTGCTCAGGCTGACAGGGTCAACAATGAACCAGAAGTGAAGGCCTTGACACCTGAGGAGGCCTCGGCGCTAACACCAAACACACATGAGGTGACATGTACTCTTCGCAGTATTAACACATGAGTGCAGCCTGACCAGACAGTGTACCTGGGTGGGTCCTCAGGGACTGCATTGACCAGCTGGCATAGGTTCTTACTGAAATCTATAACCTTTCTCTCTGCCCCTTGCTGTGGTCCCTGCATAATTCAAAACATCAACCATCATACCCGTACTAAAGCAGTCAACAATAAAATGCCTCAACGACTACAGACCAGTTGCACTTACCCCTTAGCCGCCAGGCCTGGAAAACTGGTTATGTCCCACGCTGAGAACATCATCACTGCTACTCTAGACCAACACCAGTTTCCCTATAAGGCAAACAGATCATCTGAGGACATCATCTCCATCACTCTGCACATCGTACTGGAACACCTGGAGCATAAGGACACCCATGACAGAATGTCATTGACTACAGTCCTACCTTCAACATCGTACTCCCCAACAATCTGGGACTCAATACATCAATTTGCATCTGGATTCTGGACTCTCTTACCATTGCATCCAGGCAGTCAGAGCAGGCAAGAACACACCACCCTCCCAGACCCTGAACACGGGTGCACCACGGAGATGTGTACAGGGCCCACTCCTGTGCAGTCGTCTCACACGTGACTGTAACACTGCCTATGATATCAACTCCGCCAGATTTGCAGACGACACCTCAGTGATTGGATTAATTACAATTAGCAATAAAACAGCAAACAGAGAGGATGAGCAGAAACTGTCTGAATGCTGCCATAACCATAATGTTTCACTCAACATAAAAAAAACAAGACATCAGAAAAGTGACCTCAGAAAATTGAGAAGGTATGAACAAGCTCCACTACTCCTAAATGGTGAAGCAATGGAATGGGTCTCCAGGTTTAAGTTCCTGGGAGTCAACATTACAGAGGAGATCTCTTTGACCACCAACACCTCCTTGATAGTGAGAAGGCTCAGTAGCACCTATACTTTCTTAGGAGTTTAAAGAGAGCAAAACTGCCCAAAAGCTGCTGGTAAGCTTTTACTGATAAGCCACTGACAGCATACTGACCTACTGCATAACTGTATGGTACACTAGCTGTAGCAAGGTCAAACAGGAAGCACTTCAACGAGTGATCAAGCTGCACAAAACATCGCTGGGACACAAATAAAAGATATGGAAACCATCTACAATTCATGCTATCTATACTGGGCCAACAACATCATGATGGACTCATCCCATCCGAGTCATCAACTGTTTAATCTTCTACCATCCGGCAGGAGATACAGAAACATCTCTGCATGGACATCCAGACAGAAAGACAGCTTCCTCTGCAGGGCTATCATGCAACTGAACAATGCCCCCACCCGCCACCACCACCATGGTCCGTAGGCACTATGGACAATACATGGGCAAATGCAATATTTCGGTTTAAATGGGGCAGCTACCTTCCTTTGATTTCAGAGCTCTTTTTTAAATTTCAGCTTTAATTCTTGATGCAATTTTATATTTAAACAGTGTATTTTTTAAACATGAGCATTGCAATACTTGAATGGTGTAGCCACTTCTAATTTTAGACTTGTTTGCTTTTAATTCAGTTGTAGCTTAGATGTCATTCTAAATAGCTGAATGTTATTTTAAGTTTAGCCATTGTGTTTTCAGTAATTGAATTGCTAGAAAACTGTTTTGCACTGAATGAAGTAGCACTGTAATTTCATTGTACTGAGAAATGACAATAAAGCTGTACCTGACTTAACAGACTGGACATTGGATGGGTCTGCATTTGATCATTTGATATGCTTCAGGACTAATGAATAGGTTGAAGGACTTTCTGATTTATGACAGCTTTAGCTATGGCATTGATCAAATCTTCCTTCATTTCAATGGCACTGAAGAACATTATTATAAATGTAAGTTTACCTAAGGGTTTTATTTATTTTTCATTATTTCACTACATTGTTGTTATTAAATGGATATATTTATAATAGTTTAAATAATTTTAAATTGTTTAATTTAAAACAATTTTGATTTTATAGATGTCTGATTATCAGAGGCATTTAAAACAGTGTAAAGAGCAGGACATAGCGCTCCATGTCCAGAGGCCTAGTTGTCTTCCTGCCTGGTCTGCTTCACAATTTAATGACCTTGAACTGAGGTTTCAAGGTCATTTAGATTTATGCAGCTGGAAAATGTTAATGCAACTGTGGGGATAGCAAAGGCAAACTAGTGTTAGCAGCAGGTCAAGTCAAGCACAATCCAGCCAATTATAATATTCTCATTTCATCCAGGTAATTAATATGGAATGTAAATAGCTGGGGATCTGGCACTGATCCTTGTAGAATACCACCTGCAGAAGCCTGAAAACAATTTTTCATTCCTTCTCTCAGGTTGTGGCTAATTTCCTGTTCCTCCTTACAACCCTACAAGCCCCTTTTCAGAATATCAGAATAGTAAACAGTATGGAAGAAAGCCATCAATTCCTTTAACGTCATATCACCTCTACGAAAGCTGCATGCTGCAATTGACTGTCCCTCCACTGCTGCCCCATGCAACATATTCCAGACCCAAAGCACATACTTTCTTCAAAAATTATTGCTCCAGTCATTTTTATATCTTTTGCTTATTATCTCCATACCATATCCTATTCTCGAGTCCTCAGACATCCTGTTGTGGAGTTTTGACTCATTTACTTTTTCACACTGAGATTTCTGCTGAGCTCAGCATGTGGCCCCTACATCCCAGCATCTACAATCCCTTGTGTCTCTACTGTGCTTCTAGTGCATGTGATGAGTGGGTCAGTAGATCCATCTGACTAAATCCAAGTTATAATTCAATGTAACCTTTCTGTAGGAGGGAATCATAAACACAATGAGCTCTGCAGGTGCTGGAAGTCCAAAGCAACACACACAAAATGCTGGAGGAACTCAGCAGGTCAGGCAGCATCTATGGAAATGAATAAACCGTCAAAATTTTGGGCCCTTCTTCGGGACTGAGAAGGAATGGGGAAGAGGCCAGAGTAAAAAGGTGAGGAGAGGGGAAGGAGGACTAGCTGGAAGGTAATAGGCGGAGCCAGGAATATGGAGGAGAGGAGACTGGACCATAAGGGAAAGGCAAGGAGGAGGGGACCCAGGGGACATGATAGGCAGGTGAGAAGAGGTAAAAGGCCAGAGTGGGGTAAAGAGGAATAGGGGAGGGGGAAGGAAAAGATATTTTTACCGGAAGGAGAGATTGATATTCATGCCATCGGGTTGGAGGCTGCTCAGATGGAATATAAGGTGTTGCTCCCCCACCCTACTAGTAGGAGTGTTTATTGATGCTGTCTATAAAAAGAAGGAATATGGTTAAGAAAGCATATGACGTGTTGGCCTTCACTAGTTGGGATACTTCAAGAGCTGTGAGGTAATGTTGCAGCTCCATAAAGCTGAAGTATTGTGTTCAGTGCTGGACCCCTAATTATAGGAAGGATGTGGAAGCTTCAGGAGGTGATTTACCAAGAAGATGCCTGCATTAGAAAGCATGAGTAATGAGGATAACTTGAATGAGCTCGGCCTTTCTCGTTGGACATGAGGATGAGAGACGACTTTATAAGTGTATATAAGATGATGGAGTGAATATTTGGAGACTATTTCCCAGGACAGAAATGGCTAATACAAAATTCATACACCTACCACTCCCTGTGTAAAAACCCTGCCTGTAACATCCTGCCTATACTTTCCTCTCAACATCTGAAAGTTATACCCAACCACCCCCCTTGCATAACTCTAAGGTGTTGGAAAGATAGCATATGGGTGATATCAGAGATACATGGTGATGGTTTTGGAACACTCTGTCAGGGGTGATAGTAGAGGCAGATACATTAGGAACATTTAAGAGACTCAAGCACGTGGTTGAAAGAAAAATAGAGGGCTATATGGGAGGGAGGAGTCAGACTGATATTAGAATAGTTTAAAGTGTTGGCACAACATCATGGGATGAAAGACCTGTGCTGTGCTGTACCATTCAGTGTTCTATATCTTCATAGACTCCTCTGTTTCATGAAAACAACAGCAATTGCTCTAGTGTATCCACATAGCTGCAATCAATCATCCCATTTTAGTGAATCCCTTCTGTACCCTCTTTTAAATCCGTCACAACTTTCTCAGATTGGATACAATACCTCAGATGTGATCAAACTAGTGTTTTGTATGTGTTCCTTGTTTTTGTAATCACTACTTCTAAACCTAGAACCCTGGGTAATTGTTAAACTGTGCACACAAATGCCTAGTTTTGCTAGTTCTAGTGGAATTCTTCATTAACATGGAGAGTGACGTAGTTAATTCAGAAACAAAGGTTCTGAACTTAAAGAGGGGTAACTTTGAAGGTATGAGACATGAATTAGCTAAGATAGACTGGCAAATGACACTTCAAGGATTGACGGTGGATATGCAATGGCAGGCATTTAAAGGTTGCATGGATGAACTACAACAATTGTTCATCCCAGTTTGGCAAAAGAATAAATCAAGGAAGGTAGTGCACCCGTGGCTGACAAGAGAAATTAGGGATAGTATCAATTCCAAAGAAGTAGCATACAAATTAGCCAGAGAAAGTGGCTCACCTGAGGACTGGGAGAAATTCAGAGTTCAGCAGAGGAGGACAAAGGGCTTAATTAGGAAGGGGAAAAAAGATTATGAGAGAAAACTGGCAGAGAACATAAAAACGGACTGTAAAAGCTTTTATAGATATGTAAAAAGGAAAAGACTGATAAAGACAAATGTAGGTCCCCTGCAAACAGAAACAGGTGAATTGATTATGGGGAGCAAGGACATGGCAGACCAATTGAATAATTACTTTGGTTCTGTCTTCACTAAGGAGGACATAAATAATCTTCCAGAAATAGTAAGGGACAGAGGGTCCAGTGAGATGGAGGAACTGAGCGAAATACATGTTAGTAGGGAAGTGGTGTTAGGTAAATTGAAGGGATTGAAGGCAGATAAATCCCCAGGGCCAGATGGTCTGCATCCCAGAGTGCTTAAGGAAGTGGCCCAAGAAATAGTGGATGCATTAGTGATAATTTTTCAAAACTCGTTAGATTCTGGACTAGTTCCTGAGGATTGGAGGGTGGCTAATGTAACCCCACTTTTTAAAAAAGGAGGGAGAGAGAAACCGGGGAATTATAGGCCGGTTAGCCTAACGTCGGTGGTGGGGAAACTGCTGGAGTCAGTTATCAAGGATGTGATAACAGCACATTTGGAAAGCGGTGAAATGATCGGACAAAGTCAGCATGGATTTGTGAAAGGAAAATCATGTCTGACGAATCTCATAGAATTTTTTGAGGATGTAACTAGTAGAGTGGATAGGGGAGAACCAGTGGATGTGGTATATTTGGATTTTCAAAAGGCTTTTGACAAGGTCCCACATAGGAGATTAGTGTGCAAACTTAAAGCACACGGTATTGGGGGTAAGGTATTGGTGTGGGTGGAGAATTGGTTAGCAGACAGGAAGCAAAGAGTGGGAATAAACGGGACCTTTTCAGAATGGCAGGCGGTGACTAGTGGGGTACCGCAAGGCTCAGTGCTGGGACCCCAGTTGTTTACAATATATATTAATGACTTGGATGAGGGAATTAAATGCAGCATCTCCAAGTTTGCGGATGACACGAAGCTGGGTGGCAGTGTTAGCAGTGAGGAGGATGCTAAGAGGATGCAGGGTGACTTGGATAGGTTGGGTGAGTGGGCAAACTCATGGCAGATGCAATTTAATGTGGATAAATGTGAAGTTATCCACTTTGGTGGCAAAAATAGGAAAACAGATTATTATCTGAATGGTGGCCGATTAGGAAAAGGGGAGGTGCAACGAGACCTGGGTGTCATTATACACCAGTCATTGAAAGTGGGCATGCAGGTACAGCAGGCGGTGAAAAAGGCGAACGGTATGCTGGCATTTATAGCGAGAGGATTCGAGTACAGGAGCAGGGAGGTACTACTGCAGTTGTACAAGGCCTTGGTGAGACCACACCTGGAGTATTGTGTGCAGTTTTGGTCCCCTAATCTGAGGAAAGACATCTTTGCCATAGAGGGAGTACAAAGAAGGTTCACCAGATTGATTCCTGGGATGGCAGGTCTTTCATATGAAGAAAGACTGGATGAACTGGGCTTGTACTCGTTGGAATTTAGAAGATTGAGGGGGGATCTGATTGAAACGTATAAGATCCTAAAGGGATTGGACAGGCTAGATGCAGGAAGATTGTTCCCGATGTTGGGGAGGTCTAGAACGAGGGGTCACAGTTTGAGGATAGAGGGGAAGCCTTTTAGGACCGAGGTTAGGAAAAACTTCTTCACACAGAGAGTGGTGAATCTGTGGAATTCTCTGCCACAGCAAACTGTTGAGGCCAGTTCATTAGCTATGTTTAAAAGGAAGTTAGATATGGCCCTTGTGGCTACAGGGGTCAGGGGGTATGGAGGGAAGGCTGGGTTCTGAGTTGGATGATCAGCCATGATCATAATAAATGGCGGTGCAGGCTCGAAGGGCCGAATGGCCTACTCCTGCACCTATTTTCTATGTTTCTATGTTTCTATGTTTTCTAGTAACCTTTTACAGATATATTAAAATCCAGATATAATACACCCACTAGATCCCAATTATCAACAAAGTAAGTTACATCCTCAGGACCGACTTCATTTCCAGAAACCACACTGGTCTTGTGTAATCATGCTATGGTTTTCTAAATGGTCTATTTCAATAGCTTTAATAATTTATTTCAGTCTTTTTCCCCCAGCAATAAAATAACTTCTCACTCTGTTTTCTGCCTCTCTCTTCTTGAATATTCATTCTCTACAAATTACTTTACAAACTGCTGGGAGTATTTCAGAATCTGAAAAATTTTGGAAGATTATCACTATTATACAAAGTCAGGACAAAAGTTTTCTGGTTCAGTAAATTTCTCAGTTGTTAGACCCCATTGCTCCTTCTACTGCCCTTGATTCCAGAGGGGGTCAGAAACAGCTGAAGATACAATGGGAGACTAATAGCAATAATCAGACAACTTAACAGAAACAGGCCCACTAAGTCTGTGCCAACCTTCAAGTACCCATATACACTAAATGCCATGTTCATCAAATCACTTCAAGACCAGTGCTTTATAAGGGCTCCTTAAAAGTCAGCTAAGCACTAGGAATGACTTATCTTGGCCAACTAATCTATTGACTCACATGTACAGTATTTGGGACGTGGAAGGAGCAGATAGCAGGATAGACATGACAGATATGTATACGTAGGGAGAACGTACAAAGCCACACATGCAGCCCTAAAAGTCAGTATTGACCCAGGTCAATGGAACAGTGAGCCAGCAACAATTATAGCTGTATGACTGCAGAATAGAAACATAGAAACATAGAAAATAGGTGCAGGAGTAGGCCATTCGGCCCTTCGAGCCTGCACCGCCATTTATTATGATCATGGCTGATCATCCAACTCAGAACCCAGCCTTCCCTCCATACCCCGTGACCCCTGTAGCCACAAGGGCCATATCTAACTTCCTTTTAAACATAGCTAATGAACTGGCCTCAACAGTTTGCTGTGGCAGAGAATTCCACAGATTCACCACTCTCTGTGTGAAGAAGTTTTTCCTAACCTCGGTCCTAAAAGGCTTCCCCTCTATCCTCAAACTGTGACCCCTCGTTCTGGACCTCCCCAACATCGGGAACAATCTTCCCGCATCTAGCCTGTCCAATCCCTTTAGGATCTTATACGTTTCAATCAGATCCCCCCTCAATCTTCTAAATTCCAACGAGTACAAGCCCAGTTCATCCAGTCTTTCTTCATATGAAAGACCTGCCATCCCAGGAATCAATCTGGTGAACCTTCTTTGTACTCCCTCTATGGCAAGGATGTCTTTCCTCAGATTAGGGGACCAAAACTGCACACAATACTCCAGGTGTGGTCTCACCAAGGCCTTGTACAACTGCAGTAGTACCTCCCTGCTCCTGTACTCGAATCCTCTCGCTATAAATGCCAGCATACCGTTCGCCTTTTTCACCGCCTGCTGTACCTGCATGCCCACTTTCAATGACTGGTGTATAATGACACCCAGGTCTCGTTGCACCTCCCCTTTTCCTAATCGGCCACCATTCAGATAATAATCTGTTTTCCTATTTTTGCCACCAAAGTGGATAACTTCACATTTATCCACATTAAATTGCATCTGCCATGAGTTTGCCCACTCACCCAACCTATCCAAGTCACCCTGCATCCTCTTAGCATCCTCCTCACTGCTAACACTGCCACCCAGCTTCGTGTCATCCGCAAACTTGGAGATGCTGCATTTAATTCCCTCATCCAAGTCATTAATATATATTGTAAACAACTGGGGTCCCAGCACTGAGCCTTGCGGTACCCCACTAGTCACCGCCTGCCATTCTGAAAAGGTCCCGTTTATTCCCACTCTTTGCTTCCTGTCTGCTAACCAATTCTCCACCCACACCAATACCTTACCCCCAATACCATGTGCTTTAAGTTTGCACACTAATCTCCTGTGTGGGACCTTGTCAAAAGCCTTTTGAAAATCCAAATATACCACATCCACTGGTTCTCCCCTATCCACTCTACTAGTTACATCCTCAAAAAATTCTATGAGATTCGTCAGACATGATTTTCCTTCCACAAATCCATGCTGACTTTGTCCGATCATTTCACCGCTTTCCAAATGTGCTGTTATCACATCCTTGATAACTGACTCCAGCAGTTTCCCCACCACCGACGTTAGGCTAACCGGCCTATAATTCCCCGGTTTCTCTCTCCCTCCTTTTTTAAAAAGTGGGGTTACATTAGCCACCCTCCAATCCTCAGGAACTAGTCCAGAATCTAACGAGTTTTGAAAAATTATCACTAATGCATCCACTATTTCTTGGGCCACTTCCTTAAGCACTCTGGGATGCAGACCATCTGGCCCTGGGGATTTATCTGCCTTCAATCCCTTCAATTTACCTAACACCACTTCCCTACTAACATGTATTTCGCTCAGTTCCTCCATCTCACTGGACCCTCTGTCCCTTACTATTTCTGGAAGATTATTTATGTCCTCCTTAGTGAAGACAGAACCAAAGTAATTATTCAATTGGTCTGCCATGTCCTTGCTCCCCATAATCAATTCACCTGTTTCTGTTTGCAGGGGACCTACATTTGTCTTTATCAGTCTTTTCCTTTTTACATATCTATAAAAGCTTTTACAGTCCGTTTTTATGTTCTCTGCCAGTTTTCTCTCATAATCTTTTTTCCCCTTCCTAATTAAGCCCTTTGTCCTCCTCTGCTGAACTCTGAATTTCTCCCAGTCCTCAGGTGAGCCACTTTCTCTGGCTAATTTGTATGCTACTTCTTTGGAATTGATACTATCCCTAATTTCTCTTGTCAGCCACGGGTGCACTACCTTCCTTGATTTATTCTTTTGCCAAACTGGGATGAACAATTGTTGTAGTTCATCCATGCAACCTTTAAATGCCTGCCATTGCATATCCACCGTCAATCCTTGAAGTGTCATTTGCCAGTCTATCTTAGCTAATTCATGTCTCATACCTTCAAAGTTACCCCTCTTTAAGTTCAGAACCTTTGTTTCTGAATTAACTACGTCACTCTCCATGTTAATGAAGAATTCCACCATATTATGGTCACTCTTACCCAAGGGGCCTCTCACGACAAGATCGCTAATTAACCCTTCCTCATTGCTCAAAACCCAGTCCAGAATAGCCTGTTCTCTAGTCGGTTCCTCGACATGTTGGTTCAAACAACCATCCCGCATACATTCCAAGAAATCCTCTTCCTCAGCACCTTTACCAATTTGGTTCACCCAGTCTACATGTAGATTGAAGTCACCCATTATAACTGCTGTTCCTTTATTGCACACATTTCTAATTTCCTGTTTAATACCATCTCCGACCTCACTACTACTGTTAGGTGGCCTGTACACAACTCCCAGCAGCGTCTTCTGCCCCTTAGTGTTACGCAGCTCTACCCATATCGATTCCACATCTTCCCGGCTTATGTCCTTCCTTTCTATTGCGTTAATCTCTTTTTTAACCAGCAACGCCACCCCACCTCCCCTTCCTTCATGTCTATCCCTCCTGAATATTGAATATCCCTGAACGTTGAGCTCCCATCCCTGGTCACCCTGGAGCCATGTCTCTGTGATCCCAACTATATCATAATCATTAATAACAATCTGCACTTTCAATTCATCCACCTTATTACGAATGCTCCTTGCATTGACACATAAAGCCTTCAGGCGCTCTTTTACAACTCTCTTAGCCCTTTTTAATGCTTGCCCTGGATTTGTCGGCCTGCCACTTTTACTTTTCCCCTTTGTACTTTTTGCTTCTACGCTCACTTTACACCCCTCTGTCTCTCTGCACTGGTTCCCATCCCTCTGTTGTGAACTAACCTCCTCACACCTAGCCGCTTTAATTTGATTCCCACCCCCCAACCATTCTAGTTTAAAGTCACCTCAGTAGCCCCCGCTAATCTCCCTGCCAGGATATTGGTCCCCCTAGGATTTAAGTGTAACCCGTCCTTTTTGTACAGGTCACACCTACGCCAAAAGAGGTCCCAATGATCCAAAAACTTGAATCCCTGCCCCCTGCTCCAATCCCTCAGCCACGCATTTATCCTCCACCTCATCGCATTCCTACTCTCACTGTCGCGTGGCACAGGCAGTAATCCCGAGATTACTACCTTTGCGGTCCTTTTTCTCAACTCCCTTCCTAGCTCCCTATATTCTTCTTTCAGGACCTCATCCCTTTTCCTACCTATGTCATTGGTACCTATATGTACCAGGACCTCTGGCTCTTCACCCTCCCACTTCAGGATATCTTGGACACGATCAGAAATATCCCGGACCCTGGCACCAGGGAGGCAAACTACCATCCAAGTCTCTGGACTGCGTCCACAGAATCGCCTATCTGACCCCCTTACTATCGAGTCCCCTATCACAACTGCCCTCCTCTTCCTTGCCCTACCCTTCTGAGCTACAGGGCCAGACTCTGTGCCGGAGGCAGGGCCACTGTCGCTTCCCCCGGGTAAGCTGTCCCCCCCAACAGTACTCAAACAGGAGTACCTGTTGTTAAGGGGCACAGCCGCCGGGGTACTCCTCATCACCTGCCTTTTCCCCTTCCCTCTCCTAACCGTGACCCACTTGTCTGCCTCCCGTGGCCCCGGCGTGACCACCTGCCTTCCACTCCTCTCTATCACCTCCTCGCTCTCCCTGACCAGACGAAGGTCATCGAGCTGCAGCTCCAGTTCCGTAACGCGGTCCCTTAGGAGCTGCATCTCGATGCACTTGGCGCAGATGTAGACGTCCGGGAGGCTTGGAGACTCCAGGGCCTCCCACATCCGACACCGAGAACAGCAAACTGCCCTCACAGTCATAATGCCCCTCTCCTCAAATAGCAACAGAAAATGAATGTCAAACCTTCCTCGCCTCGCCAGCTTCCGCCTAAGCCCGTTGAGCCGAAGCCCTTAAGTCTTCACTCTGCTCCCGGCTCACTCCGCCGCCCGCAAACTACGCTGCCCGCTCTATGAGGCTTTGTTCCTTTTAAATCTGCCGCGCTGCACTGCCCGACGTCACACGCCTGCGCAGTCCCGCCTCTCAGAAAGCCGTTGGAGAAAAAAAAAATAACGAAAATTTCAAAAATCTCTTTCTCGGCACTCCCACTCAGACTCTCAGACTCCTTCTTCGAATCAAATCCGAAGCAGGATGTCTGCCCTTTTAAATCTGCCGCGCTGCACTGCCCGACGTCACACGCCTGTGAATAGAAATAAACAGTAAGATGCAGGATAAGTACCAATAAACATTGCAAAAGCTTAATGTATATTCAAGGTGTGAAATTTGCTATAATTTTTCTTTGTTTAAAAACTGATAACAAATCAAAACCCCAAGATAAAAAGATTATTTCTGAGTCTCAGTACCAATCATTAAGAGGTGAAAGCTGCACTGATTTCTGTCTTGACAGATGTCACTGGCATATATTAATTGTGGGGCTTGATTTTGTTTGCGGGTTCAGAAAGACCTTGCAGAAGCACGCGAAGAGACAAGGAAGTGCACCCCATCTGCTAAACATTTTGAAAACGAGTCGAACTATTTACTTCACAAATAGAGGAGCCACAACAGCACATGGATCAACATTTTTAAATGCTTCCTGGATGTGTTTGAAAGAAAGTGCCCAAAGATGATGCTGGCCTCCATCTGGTTTCACAGGTCACTCTCCAGAAGCAAAGAACGTTAGCTGGAAGAGATGAGGCATGTCCAAGCAGCAGTTGATGCCTAGAGGGCTGACTGCAAGTAAATTACCATGTTTAGAGATCTCATCAGGTCAACCAACTGAACTGTTCGCCAGCTCTTTCTTTAATGAAGCATCCAAAATGTTAATGGAAAAAAAACACTTTCCTCATTTCACCTCCCACAATATTCTACAGCTAATCATTCAAAAGCATTCTGCAACAGGAGAAAGACCTTAGAACTGCAGTGCTTAGTTCAAAGGTATCTGAAAAAAAAGTTGCAACTGCTTAAATGTGATTGTATGATTGCATTTCATAAAATTTGATTATGATAGCAATGTCCTGTAAATTTCAAATTTACCTGCTTTGCAAGTAAGGTTTACATTATATATTAGAGAGAGCATTGACCTACTAGGAAACATATATGATATAGAACTTATGAGCTTCTTCTCAAATTCCTTTATAGTCTCACTCTTTTCTCTCTGTAAATGTCTGCCGCTCCAGGTTATGAGATCACTACCTGTTTTAATGTCTTAGAACATCCTGCTTTTAATTATTCCATCACGAGCAGCTATGCCTTCAGCTGAAGAGTCCTAAGATATGGAATTAGTAATTTAAACTTCTTTGTTTTGCAATTTTCTTTTAAGGTATTTTTTGATCAAGCTTGAACTGTGGGGACTGATTATTTCTTATGTGGCCATGGAATATTTTAAATGCACAATATAAATGCAAGGTGTTGTGGTTGTAAACAATTTTGTATTGCTGCAAAAAACTCATTTATTTCTAATCTTGAAAACATTTGAGTTCTTCAATATTCTATAGCATAGGAAGAGAAAATCCCTGTATGCACCAGCCAGACTAAAACCCATACTGACAGTTGTAATAACTGAAGGCAACGTGGATGGTAACTCTATAATATTTTGAGTAATTATTGTGTAAACTGTAGCTGAAAACTTTTATTAAAGCAATATGTTGGGGAGATCTGAAAAGATTAAACATTTTTGAGACTATTTTTAAAGAAACATTTGTTAAATTAGAATTGATTATTCTAGACTCTAATACATAATACATCTCTATTGAACAATGTATGTTTACGGTTCTATGTAACCATTAATAGTCACCCAGAAAATAAGAAGAATGCATAGATGAGATAGAGCATACAGAGATGAAAATCTGGCCAAATTCCAATTTTAAATATATTTTTTCAATTTTTAATATATTGTTCTATTATTTTCCTGTTCAGAGAAATTATGTTACTGATATAGCTTAGTTAGAATGTTTTTAGATCAGTTATGTTAAACTTGGTTGGAAAATGAAATGGATTAATATCTTTCTTTTTAAAAATGAGGATTATTTTAACTACATTAAATTTGTTATTGAAATTGTTATTGAAGAGAGCCAGCCAAAATACTAATTAAATATTCCCTCTATTGAATCACTACTTTCTGGCACTGAAGTATGGGAAATATTTTCATGATGAAAATATGAAACTCTTTTTATGTTTTCATATAAGAAGAGTTGGTTGCAGCATGATTTTAAAACTATTTTTGACTTGCTTTGAAATATTTGTGGGGAAATTTGTACCAGTTGGAATTAAAATGAAACAGAGATTATGTTTGTCGATCTGTAATCTCCCTCACAATTGACAACTTCCCACTGGTAAACCCAATATTTATTGGCCTTTCCTAATTGCCCCAGTATATCTGGTGCTGACCCACCATCCTACACCAATCTCAGCTGAGAAAATGACAGCATATCCCAGCCAAATGAAGCTTAATGTTCAATATTAAGGATTGAGTAGACCTTATAAGCTCTACACTTCATTGTTCAATGAACGTTTATTTATTAGTTGCAGAAATTCTGAAGGAAAGTGATTCTGAACCACTACTTTGGATTACTGTAGGTGGCCATGTATAGATGTTAGATGATCACAATCTTTGGCTTATCTATGATCCATGCTTGATATTTGGCAGTCAAGCAGATTTACTATCCAGTTAGTATTTGAATTTGTGAATAATTATGCAAATAAGGACAGCCAACAATTTAAGCTCTTCCAAGATTCAGCCAAATATTAAAATTGAGCAAACCAAATCAAGAAGTAAAGGTGAAAATGAAGGAGTAGAAGTAAAGTGGTCAAGCTGGAAATCTTCCCATACAGCTCAGAATAGTTATGTGATCTTCAGTTAATATACAGCTAAAGTTTGATTGTTAGAAGTGATTGTCTGCTAACAACACAGTGGACTCCGGTTAATTGAGATACATTGGGACAAGTGTATTTTGGTTCAATTAAGCAGCTTCCCTTTTTATCCAAATTTTCATGGAAATAATTTTAAAAGATTGAAAAAAATGAACTACCCTTTAATGGACTAACAAATTATGTACTTAAATGAAATACAGTACAAATTAGAGCACCACCATACTACTACAGTACTATCAAACTGTGTATTAATTCCTAATAGTTATCAATGGAGGAATTAATTCAGTGCACGTATGCTGCCACGTACTTTTGATTGATTGTAAAAGAACAAAACCAAGGCAAACACCAAGTGGACTGCCTTCATACAATGCTGTCGACAATTGCATCCTCTAAATTTTTATTTTCATTCAAGATGGTTTTTGATACCTCCAAATTCTTGCTGAAGTCATGAAATTGTTTTATTTCAACTCCCGACCATTTCTGGCATCTCGAAGCCTGAATGCTTGGAACTGCAGAGAGCAAAATAGTTCTGAATTGTTTTACTGCTTATTTCTCACCAACTATCAGTGACAAAAATCACTGCTCTTTCAACACAAACATACACAACTAATGTTATTTAAAAGCTAACAACAGGAATTCTGCAGATGCTGGAAATTCAAGCAACACACATCAAAGTTGCTGGTGAACGCAGCAGGCCAGGCAGCAACTGTAGGAAGAGGTGCAGTCGACGTTTCAGGCTGAGATCCTTCGTCCTGACTCGTCCTGACGAAGGGTCTCGGCCTGAAACGTTGACTGCACCTCTTCCTATAGATGCTGCCTGGCTTATTTAAAAGCTGTTCACTCTAAGCATGGTGTCGTGTCAAATGGCCTCACGAGTGCAGGTGACTGATGGTAGTTAGCAAATGTTCGACAACAGTCTCCTGTCCCAATTAAGCTGCATATTGTCCCAAACAAACAAAGGGAATCCCAAGAAACACACACAAAATGCTGGAGGAACTCAGCAAGCTAGGCAGCATCTATGGAAAAAAGTACAGTTCATGTTTCGGGCCGAAACCTTACCGCAGGACTGGAGAAAAAAAAGAGAGGAGTAAGATTTAAACTTCCTCAGGGTAGGCATCCCTGGAAGAGATCTTCTCCCCCTCCCCCCTTCCACTTTCATCTCCCCCTCACACTTTCATCTCCCCCTCTCCCTCCCACTTTCAAATCTCTTACTAGCTCGTCTTTCAGTTAGTCGTGACGAAGGGTCTCGGCCCGAAACGTCGACTGCACCTCTTCCTAGAGATGCTGCTGGCCTGCTGCGTTCACCAGCAACTTTGATGTGTGTTGCTTGAATTTCCAGCATCTGCAGATTTCCTCGTGTTTGCATTTTTAAATTCATTACTGTGAAGCCTCTTCCGGTGATGCCTACACTGAAGAAGTTTAAATCTTCTCTTCGATGGGAGTTCAGTAAAATCATCTCTCACTGCTCCCCATCTGTAATTTCTTTGGCTCTTCAACTTTTCAACACAAATTTTGACTCAAACTCACTATCACAGCCATATATCCTTCCTTGGAACGTGTCTCCGCCGCCAAATTACTCCAGTTGGCTTCAGGATTCGTTTTCGAGCCTCTCAGTTTGGACCTTCTGGGGATCCCAGGTACTCACATTTTATTGACTCTGCCTCTCGTCGCTTCTCCCGTCAAGCTCTGAAGGCAACCCTGTCCGCCATGAGGACGTATTTGGCGTCCCTATCCCAGACCCTTCCACACCTTCGGGACACTTTCTTCGCCGTCTATAATGGTCCTACTTGTTATTTCATCCTCTGTCGGATCCATGCCTGCAATCGCTGTTTTCTTGACTTTGTCATGTTAGGCAAGGATCGCAAGATCTTACGTCGCCAGACGCCAGAGCCTACTGGCCCTGACGCTAGCAGGCATGAACTTCAGATTGCGGCTCCTGCCATTGATCTCGCCGACTCCAACACCTCAGGGCATATTCAAAACCCGGACTCCAGCAACAACCATGGACACCTTCAAAGCGATTGTGCAACCACCAACTGCGACTCCAGCCTTGAACTCCAGGCCAGGTCTTTTTGTGCTGTTATTGTGACTCCCGTCTCCCCTTCCCCCACCACCACTCTGCAACCCCGTCTCCCTCAGATCCCACCGTCAGCTCCTGGGCCCTCAGAAGCTCCATCTTCCTCTCACCCCAACCCTCCCCCACCAATGACACCACCAGCCTCCCTCCCCCTCCTACCTCTAATCCCACTTCTCATCCGTGCCAGGTCTTTACCATCCCCTCTGACCTTCAACTGTCTGAGGCAGAGCGCTCTGTCCTCAGTAAGGGCCTCACCTTTGTCCCCCTTCGCCAACACCTCTGAGTTCACCGTGATGCTGAGCTCTTCTTCTGCCAGCTCCGTCTCTGAGCCTACTTTTTCAGCAAGGACTCTCCCAATCCCACAGATGACCCCTTCTCCCATCTTCAACCCTCCTCCTCTTCATGGACACCCCGCTCTGGTCTTCTGCCTGCTCTGGATCTCTTTATTGCTAACTGCTGACGGGACATCAACCGTCTCGACTTCACTGCACCTTGTTCCCATTCCAACCTCACTCCTTTCGAACACTGTGCTCTCCACTCCCTCTGCACTAATCCTAACCTTACTATAAAACCCGCCGATAAGGGGGCTGCTGTTGTAGTCTGGCGTACTGACCTCTACCTTGCCGAGGCACAGCGACAACTCGCAGATACCTCCTCTTATTTACCCCTCGATCCAGACCCCACTAAGGAGCACCAGGCCATTGTCTCCCGCACCATCACCAACTTTATCCACTCAGAGGATCTCCCATCCACTTCTACCAACCTTATAGTTCCCACACCCCACATTTCCCGTTTCTACCTCCTACCCAAGATCCGCAAACCTGCCTGTCCTGGTAAACCTATTGTCTCAGCTTGCTCCTGCCCCACTGAACTTATTTCTGCATACCTCGACACTGTTTTATCTCCCCTTGTTCAATCCCTTCCTACCTATGTTCGTGACAATTCTCACGCTCTTAAACTTTTCAATGATTTTAACTTCCCTGGCCCCCACCACTTTATTTTCACCATGGATGTCCAGTCCCTATATACTTCCATCCCCCATCAGGAAGGTCTCAAAGCTCTACGCTTCTTTTTGGATTCCAGACCTAACCAGTTCCCCTCTACCACTACTCTGCTCCGTCTAACAGAATTAGTCCTAACTCTTAATAATTTCTCCTTTGGCTCCTCCCACTTCCTCCAAACCAAAGGTGTAGCCATGGGTACCCATATGGGTCCTAGCTATGCCTGCCTTTTTGTTGGCTTTGTGGAACAATCTATGTTCCAAATCTATTCTGGTATCTGTCCCCCATTTTTCCTTCGCTACATCGACGACTGCATTGTTGCTGCTTCCTGCACGCATGCTGAGATCGTTGACTTCATTAATTTTGCCTGCAACTTTCACCCTGCCCTCAAGTTTACCTGGTCCATTTCCGACACCTCCCTCCCCTTTCTAGATCTCTCTGTCTCTGTCTCTGGAGACAGCTGATCTACTAATGTCTACCATAAGCCTACTGACTCTCACAGCTATCTGGACTATTCCTTTTCTCACCCTATCTCTTGCAAAAATGCCATCCCCTTCTCGCAATTCCTCCATCTCCGCCGCATCTGCTCTCAGGATGAGGCTTTTCATTCCAGAACGAGGGAGGTGTCCTCCTTTTTTAAAGAAAGTGCCTTCCCTTCCTCCACCATCAACTCTGCTCTCAAATGCATCTCCCCCATTTCACACACATCTGCTCTCACTCCATCCTCCTGCCACCCCACTAGGAGTAGGGTTCTCCTGGTCCTCAACTACCACCCCACCGGGTCCAACATATTATTCTCCGCAACTTTCGCCACCTCCAATGGGATCCCACCACTAAGCACATCTTTCCCTTCCCCCCCACCCTGCTTTCCGCAGGGATCGCTCCCTACACAACTCCCTTGTCCATTCGTCCCCCCCATCCCTCCCCACTGATCTCCCTCCTGGCACTTATCCTTGTAAGCGGAACAAGTGCTACACATGCCCTTACACTTCCTCCCTTACCACCATTCAGGGCCCCAAACAGTCCTTCCAGGTGAGGTGACACTTCACCTGTGAGTTGGCTGGGGTGATATACTGCGTCCAGTACTCCCGATGTGGCCTTCCATATATTGGCGAGACCCAACGCAGACTGGGAGACCGCTTTGCTGAACACCTACGCTCTGTCCGCCAGAGAAAGCAGAACCTCCCAGTGGCCACACATTTAAATTCCACGTCCCATTCCCATTCTGATATGTCTATCCACGGCCTCCTCTACTGTCAAGATGAAGCCACACTCAGGTTGGCGCGACACAGCGTGTGTGGCCTCTCCGGTGAAATGATATTGTATTTGTTAAATAGGGAGCCGTGCACAATTCTGATTTGATGGAGACAGACGTGAGAAGCACGAAAGAACATCTGGAGAAATTTCTGAAATGCCCGGTTCGCTGGCACTGCTTCTGTGTGATCGAGAATCTCCGGAGGGTAGGCCCCAAATCCTTGGGTTTGCCTGCTGCTGGCGGCCGGGGCTGGGGTTGAAGCGCTTGGCAGAGATGGTGCTCGGTGCTCCGTGTCGGAGGGCTGGTCGGAGGCTCTAAGTTTTCAGACGACTCAGAGTCAGACTGTGGTCGAGTGCTTCCAGGATGCTACATCGGCAAGTTTGCGGCGCTGGAAGCATGGCAGGGAGAGTTTTCTTCCTTCTCCCATCTGCGTGAGATCATGGGATTTTCAGGAGACTTTGAACTTTTTTTCTGTGCCCATGGCCTGTTCTTCATCAAGTTACGGTATTGCTTGAGCTGTTGTAACTATATGTTATAATTATGTGGTTTTTATCAGTTCTTCAGTCTTGGTCTGTCCTGTGTTTCTGTGATATCTCATCGGAGGAACATTGTATCATTTCTTAATGCATGCATTACTAAATGACAATAAAAGAGGACTGAGTGTCCTCATAATCTAAAAAAATGCTGTCTTGCATTAAACATGGACTAAACCACCATCTCAATTTGCAACCTTGCAAAGAAAGAATTTGTCAAATAGCATGAATATATGCCAGGCTCGTTACAGCCTTGTTTAAATGGCATCAACAAAACTGTGATTGAGATTATCAATCAACATGGATGGCAGGAAAATATCTCAAGAAAATGTCTGGTTACATTGTAGGTATCTCCGGTGTGGTGACTTTGTTTATTATGGTTGTAACAAAGCACCACCTACAATTAAAACGTTCATTTCAATTCTACAAGTATTAAACTATCCATAATGTTGTCAGTCTTGCCCTTTTGGTCCAGTTATCAGACGGCAGCTATATGGGCTATTCATTCTTCCATCAGTCAAAAGCAAAGCTGCAAAAACAGCAGCTCCTGCTCTTGTGAAGAAACTCTAAATTATATGGATAAATTCTGCTAATGTCATCCCATTAACTAATGACTACAATATAGCAATACTAAGCCAAGTTTATGCTTGTGTGTTTATTATCTCTGCTCAGAACTCCCTCCACTCAAGGCTGAACAAGATTTTCCGCTGAGTCACACAAACAATGACAAAAAAAAATTAGCATTAGAATTTATTTATCTGCTTTTATACATTTCACAGATTTAGGCTCAGTTGATAAGGTTAGTATTTATAGTCTGTCCTCAACTGCCATTGAACAGGAATTGGTGACCCACTGTCTTGAACAGCTCTTGCTCAGGTAATATTAGATTAGATTAGGTTCAACTTTATTGTCATTGTGCCAAGTACAGATACAAAAGCCAATGAAATGCATTTAGCAGCTGACCAGAAATGCAAAGAATAGTGTTATTTACAAAATAACTGCGAATAAAAGAAGTGCTACAGCACACAAATACAAAAGTACTGAGACAGTACAATACAGATGCAATACTGCTTAGTGCTGTGATGAGAGGTTCAGCAGTGTCACAGCCTCAGGGAAGAAGCTCTTCCTGTGCCTGCTGGTGCGGGAGTGGAGGCTCCTGTAGTGCCTACCAGATGGGAGGAGAGTAAAAAGTCCATGGTTAGGGTGAGATGCATCCCTGATAATGCTTTTCGCCCTGCCCAGGCAGCGTTTATGGTAGATGTTCTCAATGGTGGACAATTGGGTGCCGATAATCCGCTGGGCAGTTTTCACCACACGCTGGAGTGCTTTGCGGTCCGATACGGGACAATTGCCATACCACACAGAGATGCAGTTGGTGAGTATGTTCTCAATGGTACAGCGGTAAAAGTCCGTCGGTATCCTGGGACAGAGGTGAGCTTTCTTGATGCTCCGCAGGAAATAAAGGCGCTGTTGCGCCTTTTTGATCAGGATGGAGGAGTTCAGAGACCAGGTGAGATCCTGGTTCCTGAACATGAGGATGGCCCAGCCAAGTGAAGTCCAATGTTCAGTATTTGGGATTAAGTGAATGTGCAAAGCTGCTTACTTAATCATCCAATAGTGATCCAATAAACTAATAGCTTGTTAGTTGCAAAAGTTCAGAAGAAAGGTGACCAGGGTCACTGCTTTTAATTGTCATGAGTTGGGCTTGTGTGAAGGTGATGTGATCACAGTCTTATGTCATATGTCATATGTCATATGTCTTATGATCAAATTCTCTGCTATGACTTTCTGTTTTGGTTCACACATTTGAAATCCAAAACCAACTACCTTGTTGAATTGGTAACCTTATGAAGAAAACATTTGACAAAGTATGTAATTATTAGCATGGTGGGGACTACCTGCTTCTTAGTGTGCAGAAAGAAAGACTCCTTGCTATCTTCTGGAAAGGACATCTACTTTGTAACAAATGATTAAAACAGAAATATGTGCACAGTATAAAAGGGGAACTAAACTTTGGAGATAATTTAATAGAACAGAACCTAACAGAGACCAGTGTCTGTAATAGTCAAATGCTGATACTGATGCTGGTATCTGGAGCAACAAACAAGAAACTGGAGAAACTCCTGGATGAGGTCATGGTTTCAGATGGAGACCCTTTGTATGGACTCAAAATCCAGGTTAAGGGCATTGACTGTAAAAGTTGACTGTCCATTTCCCTCCACAAATACCTCTGCTGCACTGATTTCCTCCAGTTTCTTGTTTGCTGCAGTAAAATTATCATTCCTCATAATGTCAATATCTCTGCACCAGGTTTAGGTTCTCTTGCCTTAGAAAGATACAATTGCTCTGCTTAAGGACATATGATAGTTAAAATTCCTTTGCTGATCCAGTCTCTGATGGCATAATGAGATCAGATGAAAACATTGTCCATTATTTATTATGTGATTAGAAGGGACAGAGCTGGGCAGAGCTAAGTTTTGCTCCAAATTCCTGCTTGTCTTTCAGATCATGGGAATTTTGGCACCAAATCTCTGTGAATCATTTCAGAATGCTTCATTACTGAATTACACTGGTATGTATTAACTGTTTTACAGTAAGCGGCCATTTGTAATAGCCACAATTTACACAATAGGAACACCACAAACAGAGTGAAAGGAATAGTCAGCTATTGCGAGTTTGGGATATGCTGCTTAGAGCTTTCAGCCCTTTTCATAAATAGCAGCTTGGAATCATACTGCAGTGAAGCAGAGAATTGTGATCATCAGTCTAACAAAACAGTGACATCTAAGAATCTTTTGGAGAATCTGCTTGTGACATAAACTCAACCATTTGTTCTCATTATCAATGTCCTCCTGACTGAATCAAGTAAAGTGCAATATTCTAGGGAATAAAAATTCATCTTTACTTGCTTGCACAGGCTTGGCAGCTTTTATTCCATTGAAGTTGATGGAGCCAAATTTCAGAAGCAGTGTGTTGTGTGTAGCCAGAAGTATATGGACATTTTTGTATTCCCGTGATATAGGCTTGCACAACAGCAAAGCAATTCTCAGGCTGATTTAAAGTTACAGAGTATGTATTTTTTCAAAAGATCAGAAAAACTCCTAATGCAGTTGCTTCCTTCCATAAAATTGGAGGAGTATTTTAAACAGTAAGTACACACACTTAACTTTTCTTCCTCTTTAAATAAAACTCACTGTCCATTTGTCAGCAGCTAGAAGCAGCATGTAACATCCTGTTCAATTTTATTCAGAATGAAGATTATATGGAAAAAAAATTTAAGATTAACTAGTGTGGTTAAACTTAAATATGTTCAAGGACTGTCATATACAGTCAAGCAGATGTTAGATCACAAATAACGATAGCATATTGGAACTGTTTATAATAGTTTTCATATGTTCCTTCTTTAACAATTAGATAAGGTACATTCAAAATTATCTTTGTATTCACTTTTGTTGTCTTCATGCCTCTTAGAATAATGTAGCAAAGAGACTTTCTAACTGTAGAACAGAGGTCTAGGGTGAATGAGACTCTTTTGACAGTGCCAAAGCATTATAATTCCATCTAAAAATCATTTTATGGATAAACACAAACATTGTCCAGATTTAGGTTGTAAGATTTAAATTTCATTTCTCTTGAGAAATTATTCAGTGTCTTCAATGCAAATTCCACATAGTTTTTTGACATTGCTCCAATGAACGTTGACTGAGAAACTAAATTAATTTCTGCAACATTATGAATACATCATTTGCCCTAGTTGTAGATTCTATTTGGCAGTATATCTTTTGAAGAAGTACTGTATGTCACTTTAATGACTTTATGTCTTTTGGCCTTGAATCGGCATAATTATTTCCCCCCAAACAGTCATCTGATCCAATAGATTAGAACCATTGCTACAAAGTTGGACTGGGTTGTTAGGTTTATTCAGCAATTCAGTTTTCGCATGCTTCCAATTATGTTGGAAGATATTTTTAGTATGACTTACCCCATTCAGCAATATGGCTAGTCTCTGTTTGTCAGTTGAGTTCACTGGAACTATGCTGATCATGTTGTTAACAACATTGATTTGATGCTTCTGCTATTCAACTGGGAGTGTGCAATGCAAATAAGCTTTTGGCCACAACTTGCAGATCGCATTCCTTACCCTGCATACTACTTCATTTTTTTACAATCTATGGACCAGGGTGTTATTATTTTTTTTCAAAGGTTTCCTCCTGCAACATGTAGTGAGGTTTGGAGAAGGGGGCAAAATAAGGCGATAAAACCATAAGAAATAGGAGCAGAATTAGGAAAGTTATGCCTATCGAGTCTGTTCCACCATTTCATCACGGCTGATCCATTTTCCTCTCAGCCCCAACCTCCTGCCTTCTCCCTGTTATCCTTCATGCCCTAGCTAAGCAAGAATCTATCAATCTCTGACTTAAATGTACCCAATGACTTGCAATCTGTAGCTGCTTGAGGCAAGGAATTTCACAGATTCACCACTCTCTAGCTGAAGAACTTCCTCCCCATCTCCATTCTAAATGGACTCCCTGTATTCTGAGGCTGTGTCCTCTGGTCATAGACTCCCCCACATAAGAAACGTCCTCTCAATATCCACTCTATTGAGGTCTTTCAACATTGGGTATGTTTCAAAGAGATTTCGCCCCCATTCTTCTGAATTCCCATCAGTACAGGCCCAGAGCTATCAAGCTCTCCTCATATGCTAACCCATTCAATCCGAGAATCATTTTTGTGAACCTCCTAATGACCCCCTTCAATGTCAACATATCCGTTCTTCGATAAGAAAACCAAAATTGCTCACAATACTCCAAGTGTGGCCTCATCAGTGCCTTATAAAGCCTCAACATCACATCCTTGCTTTTATATTCTAATCTTCTTGAAATGAATGCCAGCATTACATTTGCCTTTATCACCACTAAATTAACCTGCAAATTAACTTTTTGGAACTCTTGCACAAGGTCTCCGAAGTCCCTTTGTACCTCAGATTTTTGAATTTTCTCTCCATTTAGAAAATAGTCTACACATATATTTCTTATACCAAGATGCATGACCTCACACTTCCCAACACTGTATTCCATCTCCCACTTCTTTGCCCATTCTCCTAATCTACCTAAGTCCTTTTGTAGCTTGACTGCTTCCCAACACTATCTGTCCCTCCAACTGTCTTTGTACCGTCCACAAACTTGGCCACAAAGCCATTAGTTTCGTCATCCAAATCATTGACACCTATCATAAAAATAATCGGTCCCAACACGGATCACTGTGGAACATCACTTGTTACTGGCAGCCAATCAGAAAAGGCTGCCTTTATTCCCACTCTTTGCCCCTTGCCTGTCAGCCAATCTCCTATCCATGCTGGTATCTGTCCTGCAATACCACTGGCTCTTAACTTGTTAAGCAGCCTCATGTGGAACCTGTCAAAGGCCTTCTGAAAATCCAAATGCACAATATGCACCGATTCTCCTTTGTCTATCCTGCTTGTTATTTCTTCTAAGAATTCCTACAGATTTGTCAGACAAAATTCCCCCTTAAGGAAACCATGCTGTCTTCAGTCTATTTTATCATGTGCCTCCAAGTACCCTGAAACCTCATTCTTAACAATTGATTCCACGATCTTCCCAACCACTGAGCTTAGACTTACTTGCCTATAATTTCTTTCCTTCTACCTCTCTCCCTTCTTGAAGAGTGGAGTTTCATTTGCAATTTCCCAGTCCTCCTGAACCATGCCAGAACCTATTGAATCTTGAATAGTCATTACTAATACCTACACAATCTCTTCAGCCACCTCTTTCAAAACCCTGGAGCGTACAGCATCTGGTCCAGGTGATTTATCTACCTTCAGACCTTTCAGTTTCCCAAGCACCTTCTTCCTAGTAATGGCAGCTTCATTCACATCTGCCCACTAACACTCTCGAACTTCTGGCACACTGCTAGTGTCTTCCACAATGCAGACTGATGCAAATTATTCATCCAGTCTGTCCACCATTTCATTTTCCCCCATTATTATCTCTCCATCCCTCCCCCTCCTGTCTTCTCCTATCATTTCGGATCTCCCCCTCCCCCTTCCACTTTCAAATCTCTTACTAGCTCTTCTTTCAGTTAGTCCTGACAAAGGGTCTCGGCCCCAAACATCGAGTGTACCTCTTCCTAGAGAAGCTGCCTGGCCTGCTGCGTTCACCAGCAACTTTTATGCGTGTTACCAATTCTTTGTTCTGGAAGGTATACTCTTCACTGATACTCCCAATTTGCATTATAAAATGGAGTATTATTTTTCCATATATAAGTGGACAATTTATACAATAATCCTTGGGTCCATGCTATTAGATTTTCTAGCAGTCTTTTGTGCACAAAACTTCAGCTTTTCCTTCTCTGTATAAAGGTTTGCAATTGATTCTTTGTCCCTCCTTGTAGTGCAAGGGCAGCACAGTGGTACAGCTCTAGTAACCCAGGTTCAGTCCAGATTTCCGGTGGTGTCTGTGTGAAGTTTGCATTTTCTCTGTGACCATGTGGTTACCTTCTGGTCTTCAGGTTTGTCTCCAGCTCACATCTCAGAATTGTGGGGTTAATTACCTGCTGTTAATTGCTGTTGGTATGCAGGTGGATGGTAGAATCTGGGGTGGGTTCATAGGGATGTGGGGAAAGTAAAAAAAGATCTGTGTTGTTGGGTGCTTGATATCAGCAGGGATTCAGTGGGTCAAAAGGCCTGTTTCCATTCTGTGTGATTTCCTATCTGCATAAAGTCCACTTCAGATGACGATCCTTAGATACCTACTTAGATGTCAGTGCCTATTTACCTGTCCTATGGTCAAAATACAAACTTTTGTATATACTTCCATGAAGGTACTTATTTCCCTTCACTATATTCCCTTCCTCAAACATTCTTCCTTTTTCATGTTCATAGATTATAGTTACCTATTTTGACTATTCATAAAACTTAACCCTTAGATAAGGCAATAAATAACTAACTGAAAACTGAGATTGTGATCTTTCTGGCTGATACATAGATTTTTGTATTAAGTTAACTGGCAACATTAGTTATGCCTTGGCAATCTTAGTGTATTTTTTTTGTGTATATATGTCATACAGTAATAGAATAATACAGCACAGAAACAGCCATCTCAATCATGCCAACCATGTTAGCTAATCCCATTTGTTTATGTTTGGCCTATTTCCAATGAAACTTTTCCTTTCCATGTAGTTATCCAAAAGTCTTTTAGATATTGTAATTGTACCTGCCACAATTCTTTTCTCAGAATCAGAAGCAGAACCAGATTTTATTAACACAGACACACCTCATGAAGCTGCTGGCTTTTTCCACATACACACCAGCCTCAGAGTCTTTTAAATCTTTCCCCTCTAACTTGTAACCTATGTCTTCCAGCTTTTTGATTTGCTTTGCCTGGGAAAAGTACTGTGAGCATTCGCTGTGTTGATGCACCTCTCTTCTATGGGGTCACCACTTAATCACTAACAGTCCAAGGAGAAAAGTCCTAGCCTGCCAACCCTCTCCTTATAACTCATGTATTCAAGCCCTGGCAACATTCTCATAAAGCTTCTTTGCACTCTTTGTTGGTTAATGATATCGTTCCTTTAACAACATGTCCAGAATTATGCTTCTTACTCCAAGGGTGGCTGCAACAGCGTCTTGTATAACTGAAAAATAACTTATACACTAAATTCTCTGATTGATGAAGGCTAAGTATGCTAAAGATCTTCTTTTCTGCCATACCCACCTGTGGTGCCACTTTCAGTATATTGTGTAGTAGTACTCCTGGGTCCCTCTGTTTTCACAAGGGCCTATCATTCACTGAATAAGTCCTATCTTGATTTCCCAAAATGTAATATTCACATTTATCTGAATTGAAAGCCCTCTGCCAATCCTTGGCCCTGTTACTAGCTGATCAAGACCCCCCTGTAACTTTTGATAACGTTCTTCAATATGATACCACTTAATTTAATATCATTTACTAACCATGCCAAACTGTTTATACAAAAATAGCAAACAAAAATGGTCCCAGCACCAATCCCTGTGGCACCTCACTGATCACAGGTCTATAGTCTAAGAAACAACCTTTAACCATTACCCTTTGCTTCCTACCAGTAAGCCAATTATGAATTCAGTTAGCTAGCTCTCCCTGGATCCCACACAGTCTAACTCTGCAAACTAGACTACCATGTGGGACCTTGTCAAAGGCCTTGCTAAAGTCAATATGGACAATGCTCAACACCCTTCTCCCACCTATCATCACCTTGAAAAACTCTGTTTTGTCTGACATTATTTCTCATGCACAAAGCCATGTTGCAGATCCCAAATCAAACCCTGTCTATCCAAATGCTGGTAGATCCTGTTCGCCAGAAGCCTCTTCAGTAATGTCTCCACCACTGATGTCAGACTCACCAGCTGATAGATTGCTGCCTTGTTTTTGCTGCACATCTTAAATAATCATGCAGCATTAGCCACCTTCCAGTCTTAAGGAACTTCACCAATGGCAAAAGATGAAACAAATGTCTCTGCTAGAGCCTCCAGAACTTTCTCCTTAGCTTCCCACAAGGTCCAAGGATGTACTTGGTTAGGCCCTGGACATTTATCCATCTTGATGTTCTTTAAGGCTGCCAGTACCTCCTTAGTCATTCATATATTGTGCATACATCATTGCTCATTTGCCTCAGTTCCTTAGCAGACATGATTTTCTCCACAGTAAAAACTGATGAGAAATATTCATTAAAAATCTTGCTGTGGTTCCACACATAGACAGCCATGCTGAACTTTAAAGGGACAAAATCTCTCCCTAGCCAACATTTTACTCTTAGCATAGCTGTAGTATCTCTTGGGTAATATATCTGTTAAAATCTCTTGGTATTTTTCTTAGCCTTGCCTGTCAGATCTATATAAAGCCCTCTTTTTGTCTTTCACTCTTAAGGTTTCTCCTACACATTTTATAAGGATCAAAGGATTCACTTGTTCCCAGGTGTCTAAACCTTCTTTCTCATGACGAGAGCCTTAATATCCCTCATCATCCAGGGTTTTAAATTTTCTCGGCTTGCCCTTCAACCTGACATCAACATACTGCCCGTGTTATCACACTCTTAAAGGCTATCCCATTAGATGAAAACAATCTCACTCAATAGATCTCTGCAAGATCTGGTCTAATGCCTGCCTGCACTTATTTTGGACCTTAAACTGTGAACATGTCCTGTCTTTATCTCTTGGTATCTCTCATTTTTCATTCACTGTATTTATCCCTGTGTGATTAACACAGGGCAGTGGTCCTCTGCCGACTGTATTAATATTGTGGAGCAGCTCACTCAGATCTTTTACACAGTAAAGGTCTAAGTCAAGAACACAGCTATGAGTTTTGTGTGCAAGGTGAATCCTTTTGTTGCTTGCAGGCACATAAAGAAAAGTAAAGGAAAGGAACAATTTGCAACGTTGATTTCTTGATGACATGGTATGATACCTTCCTGCGGTTCTAAGGAAACAGCAGACCAGATGAAATAGTTAGCAGAAAACTGGCTCCCTGTGGTGGAGCTTTTGAAATAGCACTGGAATAAAGATGAACGCCTGGCATACCAATTGGCCAGATAATTAAGTAACTCCAGAGTGAGCAAAGTCTCTGAAACATGCTGCATTCACCAGCAACTTTTATGTGTGTTCTCTGAAACATGTGGCAGTTCCAGTTAGAAAGTATCATTGTAAAGCATGTTTGAGTCAAAAGGTTAAATTCCATTACTTCTGGAACCAGCCCTCTAACCAAAATTAAATGTTGCAGTAATCAGTAGTCCCTACTGGAGTGGAGATATGGAGTCCCCATATTTCAATAGGAATGTGAGGAATCAGTAGAAGATAAAAGCCCTGGTTTCTTTGCTCCTTTGCTGAAGTATCTGAGGAAGGAACTGTGCCACAAGATAATATAGATGACAAAGTATTTTCTAGTACCCTTAGAAAAATCATTTATCTTAAAGCTTATGTGAATGAGCAAGGCACTTAACCACACATTGTTCTGCGATGACACCAGTGCCAAGCTGTATGGGTCCTAATACCCTTCCCTTGGACAACATCGGTAGCATGGTGAGGGGAGACTTGCAGCATGGGCAACTGCTGGTCTTCCAACAACCTTGCCCAGGCCTGCGCCGTGGAAACCTTCCAAGGTGCAAATCCATGGTCTCATGAGACTAAAGGATGCCTATATGTGAATGGCTATAGCTCTCCTCAGATAAATATATCTTACACTAACATAGGAAATTAGACATAGCAATAGTTTTAATTATAGACAAGAGCAATATTTCTGAGTCATGAACCAGGCTTTCTATTTTAGTCTTAGGTTAAATGAGGTCAATGTTGAGAAATAACAATTTAAAGACCTGTTAACATACTTTTGAGAATACAAGTCCTTATTGTGCCCCACAACTTGATATGACAAAATATATTTCAGTGCAAAAAAGAGCTCTTGGAGGAACTCAGAGGGTCAGGCAGCTTTATTGGAGGGAAATGGACAGTTGAAATTTTGAATCAAGATTCTTCCCCTATACTGAAGAGTAAAGTTGTGATAGCCAGTATAAAGTGTTGATGGGGAGGGATGGAGCAGCCAGCAAACGTAGGTGGATAGGTGGATCTGAGTGAGGAGAACTTGATTGGCATTTGGGAAGGTTCAAGATTGTGACTGGAATAGTGTTAGGACAAGGGGTGATAAATAGAGACAACAAAGGAAATTGGATAAGACTGGAAGCTGAAAACTGGAAAATTAAATAATGGTGGGCAGAAGGGAACAGGGGCAAAGGAGGTAGGGACCAATCGCAAGAGAGTGTAGATGGTGGCCAGATGGGGTAGATGGAGCTGGGGAAAGAAACTGGGTGATAGAAGGATGTGAGGTTGGTTGAAAGAAGTTGTGTGAAAGGACATGGATAGGTCAAAGTGAGAGAGCAAACAAGATGGAGGGGGAGCAGGTTATTATTCTCTGACATTCGGAGGGAGGAAAGGTAGGGATAGAAATTATACTTCCTATGGTTCCAGCTCGGCGGAAAGGATGGGGTGTGAATATTCCAGTACCTCATTACATAAAAGAGGATGGAAAGAGCAATATTCAACCCCATTTAAAAGAACACTAGTTACTTGAGGGAAGTACCAAGATGAAACTGGATTAGCTTGTTCTTGCCTATGGTCAAACTCAACTTCAATTGTTTGGAATATATCTCCAAGAGTTGTAACACCAAATACATCATAAAAGCAAATAATGTTAACATTGACTTTGTGACTTCAAATCTTCATACAAGTTTTTTTTCTTGGTTTCCAGTTCATATCAACCATAAACCAGAAATCAAGTGACTTTCCAGCTGTTGTTGCAAAAAAGTGAAGTTTTAAAACAAAGTCCAGAAGATTGGATCCCTCAGAAATACTGTTTGGACACCTAGGTTTTATAGACACATTTCATGGAAATTGAAATACAGTCGTAAAGTCATAGAGTAATTCAGCATGGAAACAAGTTCTTCAGCCCAATTCATCCATACTTACAATGGTGCCCACCAAACTAATCTCATTTATCCATGTTTGGCCCTTTTCTCTCTAAACCCCTCCTATCCATGTTCTTATCCAAATGTCTTTTTAATGCTGTTATTGTGCCAGCCTCAACCACTTCCTCTGGCAGCTCATTCCATAGGTGCACCGGCCTCTGTACACAGAAGTTGCCTCCTGGATCCCTTTTTGTCACCTCCCATCTTAAACCTATGCTCATAGTCTCAAGATGAAAGAGAAGAAAAATCCTGATGGCCCTGAAATGCAAAACATACTTGCAGATTCCAAAGTGGAACAAGCTTCCTGAATGCAAATGCTAAGTTCAGGGTGAAAAACAACATTTAAAAAGGAGATTTTAAATTTATGAGAAATGTTTTAAATGTTTTACTAAGTCCTATGTGCAATTTTTTACTACTTTTGATTCTGGAATGAACTCTTTAGAGCAGTTTGAACAAGCAAATGTGTAAACTCTGACAGTTTTATAACTGGGCCCAAGAACTTGATATTTATTATTCTTGTATACTTACCCATTGTCAGTTTTTACCAGAGGATTTCCCTACATATCAACCAGACCTCTAGGCTGCAATGAGTGCAAAGATTTTCATTACTTTAAACTTGGCAAAAGCTTTTTTCTTGTGGACCACCAGAGGAGCAAGTTAATTATTCCTTTCACATTTGTGGAAGAAGCAGTTGCCAAATTTTGTTACTAATTAATTTTAACCAGGTTCATTGTAAAAGATGATAATTTTCATTTTTCAGAGGTGTAAAGTGAAAGGAATCTATATTTTCTTAGATGCCCCTATGATGGGAGTAACGATTTTACAGCAACCATATAGCAATCATATTCCAAGGTCTTTCTGAAATACTTCTTTTATATTATACTTTGGCTGAATATTTGATGTTGTCTGCAAAAAATAGCTATTAAAACACATAAAATAACATAAGCCCCTTTTCATTTGGACCTTTAATATGATATGATACACGGTGATCCCATTTCAACACTTTAAAATATCACCTCACGCTAATGCAATGTAAATGACTAAGTTTGTTCCATTTATTAGTTGAGTTGATGGTTTTATTGATGACAGAATTCTTACTGAGCAGTTTTTTAAAAAAAAATCTAACTGTAATTCTGAGCCCAGACAAAATGAGTTGGTCATATTCCAATTGATCTGAATTTTCAGTTGAGGACTGAACACAGTCTTTCTGCACTTGCAAGGATTCAATGAATAAAAATTAGAAGCAAACTGTTTCTCATCACATCATCTCTACTTACTGGAGATTCTGTGACGCTGCCTTTGTGGTCAGACTTGGAAAAAGCCAAAGTACAACTGCACCAAGTTACAGATTATAATAGGCCTAATGTTGCCATAACAATAAAAATATCTAGTTTCATATCTCAGCCAAACATTTTAGAATAAATGATAACATATTATAGTTTAAAAGCTGATGCAATCCAGCAATATTAAGAAAATGAATTGCATTTACTTAAATATTATTGTAGGTTTTTGCAAATAAAACGGCAGAGGCAGTTTATGTTTCAGAAAATCCGTAGCAACACATTCTTTGAACAGCAAAACAAATTGAACACAACGCGCGTTAAAAATCTTTACGTAACAACGTCATCGCATCAGACCAGCCTCTTAAAGTGAAACCCCTACTCAGTGTGAGTGGTTGTGAATTGTGTACATTTCTCCCAATTACGCTGCCTTAGAAAGGCCCCCCCAAGAATTCACTAAAACCGGCATTGTAAGCCTGTCTGGAGCTCGGATGAGCTGCCCGTCTTGGGTCCTGTGTTCCATGGGTGGAGGAACTGCAGGTGACTCTGGCTCATCCAGAGGTGTGTTGACATGCTCCTGGTTGACACATTCCATGTTGCGATACCTGGGACATTGCAGTGGAATACTTCAAATTTTTAGCTGGCTGGTGGCGTAGTGGCATCAGCGCCGGACTTCGGAGTGAAGGCTCCCGAATTCGAATCCAGCCGGCTCCCTTGCATGCTTTCCATCCATGCTGGGTTGAGCGTTGAGCTAGCAACTTGACCTTGAAATAAGAAAGCCTGCTAAAAAAAACACCATCATGACGGCGTCCCGATGACTCCACTCAGAGTTAAGGGCAAGTAAATAAGTACTTCAAATCTTGGTGGGCCTGTTTAAATCGATCTACCGAAGTACATTCAGGTTCTCTTCTTATCAATGATAAAAGTCTATTCTCCTCATTCCAAAACGCAGAACGGGCCATTGTAAGGCATGTGTCATGGCGGATGAAAACAAACAAGGTGTAATGTAGGTCAGCAGCAACCCAAGAGTGCTGTACACCATGATGGGAGGTAAAAATAGGTGAAAAGAAATTGAATTTACTGCGGACTAATTTACAGATAACTATAAATCCACTTGTGGAGCTGATATGAGCCCCTGCAGGACCCATGGGAAATGATCATGCCAACACTCATTGGTCAGGGAAGCCTTCAGTGCAGCCTTTAAGGAGTGGTGAAACTGCTCACATAAGCCATTGAACAGCGGGCAATATATTGTGGTGTGATGTAGCCTTACACCAAGGTTCTGGGCCACCACAGCCCAGAGGTCTGAAATGAATTGAGGACCACAGTCGGAAGAAATATTGGATGGGATGCTAAACTGAGTAACCCAGATGCTGATGACCACCTGAGCCACATCTGCAGTCATCGTTGACTAGAGGGCTGACCTCTAACCACCTGATGGTTCGGTCCACCCTGGTAAGAACGGGCATGAAACTGCAGGATGGGGGATGAGGACCAACAAGGTCCACATTGACATGGACAAACCATTGCTCAGGGACCTGTAAAGGTGCCGGTGGTGCCTGAACATGGCGGTTAATTTTTGCCCTTTGGCACTCTGCCCAGGCCGCAGTCCATTCACGCACATCCTTTCTGAGGCCACGACAAACTGACTTTAGTGGAACCAGTTTCTGTGAGGCCTCCCGGCCTGGATGTGAGAAGCCAGGTACAGAGTCAAAATCAGTCCACCTCCAGTTTGTGGGCAGAGTGGGGGAGCGCAACCGGTTCAGACATAGTACAGAAGAGATAACCCAGCTTCCCCAAACGTAATGTCAGCCAATGGCAGGACCGTGACTGCTGTTCGATAAGCCTATACTTAGCCAGCTGCCACGCTGGTATAGTCAACCCCTATGTGTACGGCTTCAATAGCTGGCCATGAGAGGCATTTGACCACAGCATTATTTTTCCCTTTGATATGTTATTTAACAGTTGTGAACTTGGATCTGTAGGCCAGGTGGCATTTCTGCCGTGCAGGCCAAGGGTTTGATATTTTGGCCATTGTGTGCACGAGGGGTTTGTGGACAATGAACACTGTGAAATGGCAACCCTTGAGAAGAAAACAAAATTGGTGGACAGCTAGACAGAGCCTTGAAAGCTTGCCATTAAACATGTTATACTTCCTTTTGAGGGGACTGAGCTGCTGGCTGAAGAAAGCACATGGCTGTCACGTGCCTCCGACCAGCTGTTCATGCACAGCACCTACAGCATCATCTGAGGCGTGAGTAGTAATGGCTATGGGTGCATTGAGGAACGGATACGCCTGTAGGGTCATGTTAGAAAGAGCTCATTTGGTATCATTAAATGCCCTGGCCATGTCCATGGGTGTGGCGCATGGCCAAGTGGTTAGGGTGTTGGGCTCACGACTTGAAAGTTATGGGTTCAAGTCTCGGCCAAGGCAACATGGTGTGTTGTGTCTTTGAGCAAGGCACTGCTCCAGTCAACCCAACTGAAAATGGGTACCGGCAAAATGCTGGGGATTAATCTCGCGATAGACTGGCATCCTATCCAGGGGGGAGTCTTGTTCTCTCAGTCGCATCACGTCACAGAAACTGGCATAAGCACCGGCCTGATGGGCCACAAGGCTCGGGACAGACTTTAACTTTAACATGTCCATGGTTAGGTGTGTTCCCTATGAGCACACTGTACAGGGGAAGCATAAGGTCAGCAGCTTGTGAAATGAAGCGGTGATAAAAATTCACCATACCTAAAAACACTTCTTGTTTTGTTTTGTAGTGCAGGGCAGTGGGAAATCCATAATAGTGGCTACTTTTCGGGGGGGGGGGGGTTCGCACCTTCTGCAGAGATGCGATAACCAAGAAAGTCAATGGTTGATAACCCAAAGTAGCATTTAGCAGGGTTAATAATCAACCCACATTTGCTTAAGTGCTTGAAAAGTGTGCGGAGGTGAGATATGTGTATGGATTTGGACGCAATGGTGATAAGTATGTCATCCAGGTAAACAAAAAGAAATTCTAAGTCTTTTAGTACAGAGTCCATCAGCCATTGGAAAGTCTGTGCTGCATTCTTCAGTGTAAGCAGCATGTGTGGAATTTCAAAAAGGCCAAATGGGGTTATCACTGCTGTTTTGGAAATGTCCTCTGAGCATGCAGGCACTCGATGGTAGCCCCCGACTAGATCGACTTTGGAAAAAATTAACTTTCCATCTAAACGTGCTAAGAAGTCTTGTGTGGGACTGGGTAATGATCGGGGGTGCTGGCTTCGTTAAGATGTTGGTAATCACTGCATGGGTGGCAACCACCATCGGACTTAGGGACCATATGGAGGGGCTATTCGACTGGCGTACAATGCCAGGCCTTTCCATGTTGGCAAACTCAGCCTTCAAGGTTGTCAGCTTTTCTGGGTCCAGTCTACACGCACGAGCATGGACTAGCAGGCCAGTTGTGGGAATGTGATGCCTGACCCCATATTTTGTGACTATGGGACTTTGAGAACGTGGTCTTGGTGAAGTTTGGGAATTCACCCGGCAGTCGAGTAAACTCACATGTGGTGGAACATGCGCTTGACAGAGTAATTGTGGGGAACTTACTAGGGGAGCAGGGTAATGACCCAAAGCTCTTGACATCCACAAGCCAGCAGTTCTTAAGATAGATTAACAGTCTTGGGCACACAGGAAATCTGCACTGAGCAGAGGTCTGGCCACTTTAGCCAGGACAAAATCTCATGTGTAATGTCATCCACTGAAGCAGAGCGTCACACTTCATTTCCCATGAGTCTGGATTCTGCTGCTGCTAGCGGCCTCCAGTAAGTTTTCAACACCCTTTGCCTTCTCATCAATAGTTGATGCTAACAGCACACTCACCTGAGCACCCACGTCACACAGGTAGAGTCGCCTTGAAAAGGTTTCCATAATAAACAGTAGACGACCCTGGCAGCTGGAACCCACGGTGTTCACAGACCTCTGATGTCCCGATGTGCTGGCAACATTGAAGCTGCAAGGCGGTCGGCACTTTCTAGTGTTTGCACCAAAGCGCACGTGGTAAAAACACAGACCCGAATTGTCTGTTTCGCAGCTGCAGGTGTCCTAATGTTGGGGGCCTTGCTGACCGGACTTATTGAGGTAGAGAAAGGAGGAGGAATGAGGTACTGCTGCCTAGCTGATTGTAGACTATCAGCTGATTGTAGACTATCAGCTGTTTTAGTAAGCTCTGAAAGTCCTTAAAAGGTACTTTAGTGAGGATTGTGTGAACTTGATCAGGCATTTGCTGCATGGATTTCTCTAAAAATTAAACAAGGATGGTGATTTCTCAGAAGGGACAGCATGTGGTCCAATAGCTGTGAAGGCTTAGCATTGCCGAGACCTAGTAAGGAGAGCAACTTTTTGGCATGCTCAGATTCTGACAGTCCAAAGGTCTGCAAAAGGTGAGTTTTCAGCGATCAGTATTTATTGCGTTCATGTAAACACCACTTTCTCTGTTGTGGAATTGCTGAGTGACACTACCACGTAGTAGAATTTGGTGGTGTTAGTGGAGATTTCTCGCGGAGTGAATTGGGCTCAGCTTGTACAAACCAAGCGACGGAATTTTGCTCTCAAAGCTCCAGCAGTTCCTAAGCGGCTGCATTGGCCGACACATTCAATAACTCTGGAATGGTCCTAGAGCATCAGGGTCACCAATGTTGGTTTTCGCAAATAAAATGTCAGAAGCATTTTAAGTTTCAGTAAAGCCATAGCAACTCATTTATTGAACACCAAAACAAAATGAATATAGTGTGTGCTAAAAACCCTTTACATAACAATGTCATCATGTCAGACCAGCCTCTTAAAGCAAAACCCCAACTCAATATCAGTGGTTGTGAATTATGTACATTTCTCCCAATTACTTTACCCTACATTACCACGCCTGAAAGCATTTTCACTTTTAATGAGTCTGTTTGAATTACCCTGACTGCCACTATGTAACTAAGATCAATGGCCATTTTACCACATAACACTAAAAACAAGCATAATCGAGATGAATAACTAAGTCACAAAGAAATGGTGTGTCTTGAAATCACTGTTTGCTTTTGATAAGCATTTTTAACATCTAGCAGCTCTCTGCAGCAGGTGGATAAGACTTCAGTGACCCAGTGATCTCTGCCTCAGAGGCCAATATCAGAGCATCTTTCAGGAGGGTGAACCCTCTCAAGGTGTCAGGCCCTGTTGGTGTACCTGGAAGGACACTGAAACCAACAGGTAGGAGTGTTCAAGGAATTCTTCAATCTCTCACCGCTGTAGCTGGAAGTTCCCACCTGGTTCAAAAAGGAAAACAATCATACAAGTGCCCAAGAAGAGCGGGGGGAACTGCTTCAATAACCATCAACCAGTTGTACTCATATCTACTGTGATGAAGTGCTTTGAGAGGTTGGTCATGAGCAGAGTTAACTCCTGCCTAAGCAAAGAACTGGACCCACTGAAATTTGACTGTTACCACAATAACTCTACAGCAGATGCAATCTCACTCACTCTCCACTCAGCGTTGGATCACCTGGAATGCATCTGTATCTCCCCCTGCAAGGGGATGTTTGACTACCTCATCGGGAGGAGTAACATCTCCTCCTCGCTGACAATCAACACTGGCACATCTCAATGATGTGTGCTCAGCCCACTAATCTGCAGTTTCTCACGCACAATTGTCTGGATAGGCACAGCTCAAGCACAATATATAAATTTGCTGATGACATACCTATTATTGGCAGAATTTCAGATGGTAACAAGGAGGCATACAGGAATGAAATAGATCAGCTGGTTGAGTGGTGCTACAACATCAACCTTGCACTCAATGTCAGTATGACCAAGGAATTGATTGGGGAATTCAGTAAGGCGACGTTGAGGGAACACGCATCATCAGTCCTCATTGAGGGATCAGAAGTGGAAAGTGTGAGCAGTTTTAAGTTCATGGGTGTCAATATCTCTGAAGATCTATCCTGGGCCCAACACATTAAAGCAATTAAAAAGAAGGCAGGCACATCAGTGCTTTATATTTCATTAGGAGTTTAAGGAGACTTGGTATGTCACCAAAGACTCTCGAAAATTACTACACATATAGAAGCATCCTACTGTTTCTGCCACAGTCTGGAATGGAAAGGACACTGGACAAGATCGATAAAAACTGTGGAAAATTGTAAACTCAGCCAGCTCCATCATGGGCATTAGCCTCCACAGCATCGAAGACACCTTCAAAAGATGATATCTCAAAGAGGCGGCATCCATCATTAAGAACCAGCATCACTAAGAACGCCTTCTTCTCATTACTATCATCAAGGAGGAGGTATAGGAGCCTAAAGAAACACACTCAATGTTTCATGAACAGCTCTTCCTCCCTATCTTCACTCTCCAGGGCGCAGGCCTGGGCAAGATTGTATGGAAGACCAGCAGTTGCCCATGCTGCAAGTCTCCCCTCTCCACGACACCGATGTTGGCCAAGGGAAGGGCATTAGGACCCATACAGCTTGGCACCAGTGTCGTCGCAGAGCACTGTGTGATTAAGTGCCTTGCTCAAGGACACAACACGCTGCCTCGGCTGGGGCTCGAACTCACGACCTTCAGATTGCTAGTGGAATGCCTTAACCACTTGGCCACGTGCCCACACACACACACTCACACACAGACACACATGCCCGTGATATTAAACCTGATTCTGATTCATCTCATCCAAGGTACAACATCTACAAAGATGCAAATGCTCTGCTAAATTTGAACAAACATTGTTTGGATTGGAGGTAAAAGTTTCATTTACTGATCCAAACTGCCATTACAAATCAAGCATAGGCGTGCCCCAACTTTCTTAGAAGTTTGCAAAGATTCAGTATGTCACCTAATACATCTGTGGATGTGTGCTAGAGAGTATATCGACTGGTTGCATCATGGTCTGGTAAAGAAATACCTATGTTCTTGAATGAAAAATGCTACAAAATCAGTGGATACAGCCCAGTCTATCACAGGTAAAGCCCTCCCCACCATTGAGCAAATCTACATGGAGTGCTGTTGCAGGAAAGCATAATCCAACAGCCACAACCCCCATCATCCAGGCCATCCTCACTCCTCACTGCTGCCATCAGGAAGAAGGTGCAGGAGCCTTGAGACTCACACCACCGGGTTTAGGAATAGTTATTACCCTTAACCATCAGGCTCTCAAACTGGGGAAATAACTTCACCCAACTTCATTGCCCCATTACGGAACCATCCCCACAACCTATGGACTCACTTTTAACGTCCTTCATCTTGTGGTCTTGATACTTATTGCTTATTTATTTCTTATTTGTTTCTCAGCTGAAGCTGCTAAAACCTGAATTATGGGCATAGCCAAGCGCACTCATTTCTCAATTGCTCAAAATTTTTGGACTATCCAGTGGTGTTTAGTATTATAGCTTTCTGAGGGTTTACGTAAATAATGCTGTGTAAGCCAAATTGCTCACCCTCTGTATGCCACTTTGGCTGAACAGAGGAGAACTTTTAGTAACAGACTAAGACAATTGTGCTGCTCCAAAGAGTGTTATATGAGGTCATTCTTACCTTTGGCCAAATTGCTCTATAATGAGTCAACCTATAGCCGGGGGAGTGATGACCTCCTTCCTGTAACACTGTTTGTGGTGACTTATCTTTTATTTTTTCTGCTTCTCTTCTAACGTTTATATCTGTGCAATTGTAATGCTACTGTGACACTGCAATTTCCTTTGGAATCGGTTAAGTATTTATCTGTCTATTTAATTGCTTAATGTTATTGTGTAGTAAATTTGGAATGATTCCAGTTGTAGGTATTACCGGGACAGTATATATTCTGATCATGTTCCACAGTTTTTCAATTTTCTCTTTTAATTCAGTATATTTCTGGTGTTTTCTCATTTATTGATTTCTACATGTTATGTGGATTTGGAATGGCCATATCTATTAAGTAAGTTGTTCTTGCTTGTTTATCCTGTAATATTACATCAAGATGGTTATTAGGGATTGCCCTATCTGTCATAATCAGCTAAGGGAACCACAACCTTGTTGTAAGGTTTGGAAGCTAGTGTGCCTCAAAGACCCAGAGAGCTATGTTGGCTGGAGTCAAGGCCTTGTGCTTTGACTCTTGCTAGGGTCACCATGCCAAACAGGTCAAAGGGTAGAGGCCAGACTAAGAGTGGTCCACCAGTTCTCCAGGTTCGGGGCTCACCTCAGGGCTAACAACCCTGAATGGTAAAAAAAAAACTGCTACAGAAACAGCAATGAAAAATCCTTTTATATCTGTGTGCAAGGTTATTCCTGAGTCTCCACCCGGGACTTACATGACTGACAGTAGTGAAAACCGAGAGGAAGCTACTAGCATGATGAAGGAAGCCTTGAACACCATCAAGACCAAGATCAAAATTGTTTTTTGGAATGTGCGAACCATGTGCAACACTGGCAAGCTAGCACAAGTAACTGCAGAAACGTGTTGTTACAACCTACGTGCATATATACTGAGCATCAGTGAATGCAGAGATCTGGCAGACTAATGGCAGTAAATGGTGGAACAGTTTTATACTCAGGAAGGCAAGATGGCCAGCATTATGATGGTGTAGCTGTCATTTTGAAGAAAGGCATTGAAAACTTTTACAGATGTACTGGGGAGAGCATTCTGACTGGCTGCTTCACTGCCTGGTATGGGGGGTGGGGATCAAAGTCAATTGCAGAGAGCAGTATAATTAGTCAGCTCCATAATGGGTAGTAGCCTCTGTAGTATCCAAAACATCTTCAAGGGTGGTGTCTCAGGATGGCAGTGTCCCTCATTAATGACCAACACCACCCAGGACATACCCTCTTCTTAGTGTTACCGTCAGGAAGGAGGTACAGAAGCTTAAAGGCACACACTCAATAACTCTTCCCCTCTGCCATCCAATGTTTAAATAGACATTGAATGCACGAACACTACATCACTATTTTTTAAAAACTATTTCTGTTTTGCTGTAGTTATTTTAACTTAACTACTTAGTATACATGTATATACTTAATGTAATTCAGTTTTTTTCTCTATAAATATCATGTATTGCATTGTACTGCTGATCCAAAGTTAACAAATCAGGCGACATATGCCCGTGATATTAAACCTGATTCTGAAGTGCTTGCTGGAGTGGAAACCAAGCAGCAGTAGGCTGGTGAGAGTCAGACTGAAAGAGAAGCAAGAGAACATGACTGTGATCCAGTGTTATGCTCCAACTAACGATGGTGACCTTGAAGAAAAGGAAGTCTTCTACAAACAGCTGCAATCGGAGGAGAGCTAACACCACACAATGACATAATCATCGTCTTGGGGGAGCTAAATGCCAAAGTGGAAAAATAACAACTAACACTTCATTAGGGTCATGGGCACACATGGTTGCAGAACGATGAATAACAATGGTAAAAGACTGGTGAAATTCTGTGCCATGAACAATCTGGTTATTGGAGGGACACTCCACACTGTGAGATCCACCAACTGACATGCAGCTCACCTAGTGGATGTAACGAGAACCAGACTGAGCATTTATTGATCAATAGTACATGGAGATGATCCTTGCGGATGATCCATGGAGATGAAGAGAAGAATAGATACAGGAAGTGATTACCACCTTGTTGTAGCAATGATGAAACTCAAGCTGAGAAACACTGAGACTAGAATACATGTACAAAGACATTTTGATTTTGAAAAGCTCAAGAACACCGGTGTGAGATCTGCCTTCACAATTTAGCTTAAGAACAGAATCCAGGTCTTTCAAGACCTTGACGAGTATGTACAGGATCAACACAACGTGGAAACAGGTTGCCTCAGTCTTCAAGGACAGCAATGAGGCTTGTCTAAGACACAGAGTTGGAAAGAAGAAAAAAAGAATGGATACAGCAGGAAGCATGGACTGCCTCAGAAGAAAGATGGAAAATTAAGAGGAAAGAGTTAGATGCAAAGTCAACATGAATTAAGGTGAAACTTGAACTTGCATACATTGAAGTTAACAAGAAAGTGAAGAAACTTGTAAGAAAGGATAAGTGAGTCTACATGGAAGACCTTGCAGAGAAGGCTGAAGTAGCAGCCAATCAAAGTGATCAGGGAAATATGCACAATATTTCAAAACTGATATGTGGAAAGTTCCAGGCCAGATCCAGGGAATGGTGAGAGATAGCACTGGACTGCTTTTGACAACAGAGGAAGAGCGAGATGCACAATGGACAGGGTTTTTCAGAAATTTAATGACTAGACCACCACCACATGAAGAACTTAACATACAAGAGACCACAACATCAACACAAATCCACCAAGAAAGAAGGTATTGTTGCTGTGATTGAATCATTAAAGAACAGCAAAGCTCATGACATGACAATTTGAATGCCAAACTGCTGAAAACTGAACTAAAAATTGCAGCAGCCAACCTGCAACCATGGTTTACTATAATCTGGGAATGGGGACAAGTATCCAAGGATTCGACAAAGGGTCTTACTGTTTGGATCTCCAAGAAAGGAGCACTAACTGGCATGGCATCATACTTTTGTCAGTGCGAGCAAGATTTTCACCAAAGTCATTGTCTAATGGATTACAGATGCTGTCAATATGTGCTTGAGGGAAGAACAAGCTGGCTTCAGGAGAAACAGAAGCTGTGGCAACCAGATCTTCACAGTGTGTAACGGCATAGAACAGTGCACAGACTGGCAGAGACAACTGTGTGCAAGTTTCGTGGACTTAGAAAAGGCTTTTGATAGCATCCACAGGGAGAGTCTCTGGCGAATTCTCAGATCATATGAGATCCCTTCAAAATTTCCCAGCTTATCTAGCATTGTACGCTAATTTCACTTGCACATTTGGGGGCTGCAAATTGAGCTTTGAAGTCAAGACAGGATTCAGGCAAGGCTGTGTGATGTTGACGATATTACTTAGCCTGGTGATTAACTAGTTTGAGGCAAACAATGAAAGGTGAGCAGAGACGCATTAGGTGAACTCTATTCACTACTTTAGAAGACCTTGACTTTGCAGATGACTTTGTACTGCTATCACATACACACCAGCAAATGCAAGAGAAATCTCAGCAGCTGTGCACCTTTGTTGGACAGGTTGTGCTCAGAGTCAGCCAGAGAAAGACTATGAAGAGTCTCAATGTAGATCCTCTTCCTCCCATCAAGGCATATGGCGTTGACTTACCCAGCACCAGCAGATTCACCTACCTGGACAGCATCATTTAGCAGAATGGAGGGATTAATGACAACATCCTGTGCAGACACCACAAAGCTAGAAACATCTTCTGATCAATGAGCAATATATGGGAACTAACCAAGTACAGCGTCCACACCAATGTGAAATTGTACTAGAGATGTGTTCTGTCCACACTCCTGTACGGGTCAGAATGTTGGCACATGTCAGACAATAACCATGCAAAGCCATTGTCATTCCACATCAGGGGCCTCCAGAAGATCCTCTGAATTTCCTGGCCAAGAAAGATCTCAAACCATCCCCTACTTCTTCAGTGTTATCAAGAGGACACAGCCACAATCGTCATAAGAAATATTGGAGATGGGTTGGGCATGTGATGAGATGAGAAACCAATCCCATTATCAAGACAGCACTTCACTGGACCCCTGAAGGGTGGAGAAAATGCGGAAGGACCTTCATTGCTGCCCTAAACGCCAGTGGCATAACGGGCAGCAGCTATCTGTATTATTGTAAAATAATTTATAAGATTCTGCCTGTAACTGGATCAGACTTGTATTTATAGTAAGGTATATTAAGGAAAATGCCTCGGTTTATTTTGATAATGGTGGTTGTTGCTTTTTGGTTGTTAATGGATAGGGTGATTATAGTACGCCAAAGCTTCATCAGATGTTGAAGGAATTTCACAAGTATTGGGTCTAGTTTAAATATATCAAGAACTTCGATTAACCGTGAGTGAGGGACAGAATCAAATGCTTTTTGGTAATCAATATACCAACATGAAAGATTTCTGCTCTTCCACTAGGCTTGATTTAGAATTACAGAATCTATTATCAGTTGTTCTTTACATCCTTTCATTCCTTTATGGCATCTTTTCTGCTCTTCCGTAAGTATATTGTGGTTATGTAAGTGGGTGATTAGTTGCAAGATGCATGATGTTACAATTTTATATATAGTTTGTAAACAAGTAATAGGCTAATATTTTGATAGGTCATTTATGATTTCTTCTTTATGTAAAAGATATGTTTTATCTTTGGTCAAAAATTCAGGCACTTTTCAGGATTTTAAAGAAAATTGTTAATAAGTATTAATAGGTACAGATGATGACAAGTATTTTTTAAAATATTATTATTTCTTTTCTTCTTTTGATATTTGGGGTTTGTTGTCTTTTGCACGTTGATTGTTTGACCATCCTGTTGTGGGCGGTCTTTCATTGATTCTACTGTGTTTCTTGTATTTACTGTGAATGCTCACAAGAAAATGAATTTCAGGGTTATGTATGCTGACATATATGTACATTGATAATAAAGTTACTTTGAACTTTTGAACTTTAATTAGTGTCTGCAATGGTACACCACTTGAAGATTCATTCTAGCGTCATGGTGGTAATTTCTATAAAAGGCAATGAAGGACTTACTGATGTGAGTTTTTATCTAAATAGTTATGCATTCAAAGGCAAGTTAATAACAGAGGAAGTCTCCTGTCAAAAAAGCGAAGTTCTAGAATATTACTGTGGATGACGATTTATCTGAGACTACAGGGGCACAATTGAGAGCATCCTGATTAGCTGCATCACTGCCTGGTATGGCAACTGTACCTCCCTTAATTGCAGGACTCTGCAGAGAGTGATGCTGACAGCCCAGCGCATCTGTAGTTGTGAACTTCCCATGATTCAGAACATTTACATAGACAGGTGTGTATAAAGGGCCCGTGGAATTATTGGGGACCTGAGTCACCCCAACCGCAATCTATTCCAGGGACTACTATCTGTGAAATGGTACTGCAGCATAAAAGCCAGGACCAACAGACTCTGGAACAGCTTCTTCCACCAGGCCATCAGACTGATTAACTCACGCTGATTTGAGTGTATTCTATGTTACATTGACTTTCTATTTATTTTAAATTATTATAAATTACTATGATTGCACATTGCACATTTAGACAGGGACATAACATAAAGATTTTTAATCCTCATGTATGTGAAGGATGTAAGAAATAAAGTCAATCCAATTCATTTCATATTGTTGGACAAGAATCTCATCCTGAATATATTGCAGGTTTTTGCTGAGCCAGAAAGCTTGAACATATAGACATTAAAAAAGAGGATGTGCTGCAGCTTTTGGAAGGCATCAAGTTGGATAAGCCACCGCGACCTGATGAGATATACCCCAGGCTACTGTGGGAGGCGAGGGAGGAGATTGCTGAGTCTCTGGCAATAATATTTGCATCATCAATGCAGACGGGAGACGTTCTGGAGTATTGGAGGGTTGCAGATGTTGTTCCCTTATTCAAGAAAGGGAGTAGAGCTAGCTTAGGAAATTATAGACCAGTGTGTCTTACTTCAGTAGTCGGTAAGTTGATGGAGAAGATCCTGAGAGGTAGGATTTATGAACACTTGGAGAGGCATAATATGATTAGGAATAGTCAGCATGGCTTCGTCAAAGGCAGGTTGTGCCTTCAAGCCCAATTGAATTTTTTGAGGATGTGACTAAACACATTGATGAAGGTAGAGCAGTAGATGTAGTGTATTTCAGCAAGGCATTTGATAAGGTACTCCATGCAAGGCTTATTGAGAAAATAAGGAGGCATGGGATCCAAGAGGACATTGCTTTGTGGATCCAGAATTGGCTTGCCCACAGAAGGCAAAGAGTGGTTGTAGATGGGTCATATTCTGCATGGAGGTTGGTGACCAAAGGTGTGCCTTAGGGATTTGTTCTGAGACCCCCTTTCTTCATGATTTTTGTAAATGTCCTGGATGAGGTAGTGGAGGGATGGGTTAGTAAATTTACTGATGACACAAAGGTTGGGGGTGTTGTGGATAGTGTGGAGGGCTGTCAGAGGTTGCAGCGAGACATCGATAGGATACAAAACTGGGCTGAGAAGTGGCAGATGGAGCTCAACCCAGATAAATGTGAGGTGGTTAATTTTGGTAGGTCAAATATGATGGCAGAATATAGTATTAATGGTAAGACTCTTGGCAGTGTGGAGGATCAGAGGGATTTTGGGGTCCGTATTGTTACGTACCCCGTAACTGGGTTGCCAAACCAGCAGAAATGGATCACTCAGTTGGAGTCTGGAGTACTAGAACTAAGAAAGTTTTATTAAAGAAACAAGCAACACATTAATCGAAAGGATAATAAATGCAACGGTTCAGCGATGATAAACGCACATGTGCGCAGAATTAAGATAACAGCATCAATCAAGCTCTATCGTTGTCTAGGGGTAAATGACCAATTTCAAAATGACTCAAAGTTCAGTCCAGTTAGTAGTTCAGTTCGCAGTAATCGTTGCCATGGCGGTGGACAACGTGGGGGAAGAGAGACATAGAATAGGAACAACTGATCATTCAGAACGGCTTCACTCACAGACCAGCGAGATGGCTCACAAACAGCATTTGGGCGGGTCCTTGGTGATGTCACCTGAGGTCACCGACTGTGACCCCTCCTCCAGATGCGGTCGATCCTCTGCAGTGAACCCGGCACCCAGGCAAGGGCGGACACACACCGGGTTCCCGCTGATCGTACCTTTCCACCCTTGTCGTTGTCTGGTACTTCTCACCCACTCGTGAGAAGCGCACCGCTTCCAGGGTCTCGTTACCTCGGGTGGCGTGTGTGTCTGTCTTAGCGAACCTGTCCCTTTTTATCCCCCTGCTGGGGTATCGCCTGTCCATCACTTCAAACAGTTCAGGGTTCAAAGGGGGGAGCCGCTCCAGACAGCTCTCTCTCTCCCACGTCCCTTCATTACACATCTCCAGACGCTGCTCCATTGTTCCTTATCTCTCCTTCCCCTGAGGGCAGGTAGCAGACCAACTGCTGATGCCACTGATGCTAGCCCAGGCCAGCAAACATCTTAATTTTATGTGTATTCTCGTAACAGTATCCATAGGACATTCAAAGCTGCTGTGCAGGTTGACTGTGTTAAGAAGGCATACAATACATTGGCCGTCACCAACCATGAGATAAAGTTCAAGAGCCAAGAGGTAATGTTACAGCTGTATAGGGCGCTGGTCAGACCCCACATGGAGTACTGTGCTCAGTTCTGTTCACCTCTCTACAGGAAAGATGTGGAAACTATAGAAAGGGTGCAGAGCAGATTTACAAGGATGTTGTCTGGATTGGGGAGCATGCCTTATGAGGATAGGTTGAGTGAACTTGGCCTTTTCTCCTTGGAGCAACGGAGGATGAGAGGTGACCAGATTAGAGGCATTGATCATGTGGATAGTCAGAGGCTTTTTCCCACGGCTGAAATAGTTAACACGAGAGGGCACAGTTTTAAGGTGTTCGGAAGTAGGTACAGAGGGGATGTCAGAGGTAAGTTTTTTACACAGGGGGTGGTGAGTACATGGAATGGGCTGTTGGTGACTGTGGTGGAGGCGGATACAATAAGGTCTTTTAAGAGACTCCTGGATAGGTACATGGATCTTAGAAAAATAGAGGGCAATGGGTAACTCTCAGTAATTTCTAAAGTAATGACTGTGGGCCAAAAGGCCTGTATTGCGCTGTAGGTTTTCAATGTTTCTATGTTTCTGAAGCACCAGCTATCAAATATAGTGGTATAGGAATAAACTTCATATTTGTTTTACAGGTTCTCAGCATACAAAATTTACGTAACCTTTGAATTCAGTTTAAAGATAACTAAATGTGGAGGGAGGAGAAGATGGCGACGAGACGCAACTTGCAGCGGCCACTCCAGTGGTGAGGTCTGTTATTTGTCAAGTAGGGTGCCGTGCACAATCCTGATTTGATGGAGATAGACATGAGAGCATGGAGGAACATCTGGTGAAACTTCTGAAATGCCTGCTTTGTTGCTGCTGCTACTGTGTGGTCCAGAATCTCCAGAGGGGAAGGCCCCGAGTCCTCGGTTTTGCTTGTTGCTCGGCTGCTGGGGCGGGGTCGAAGCGCTCGGCAGAGGATGGTGCTCGGAGAGTTTGTGTCGGAGGGGCCGGTCGGAGGCTCAAAGTTTTTGGACAGACTCAGAGTGTGCTGCTTCCAGTGTTGCTGCGTCGGCAAATTTGTGGCGCTTAGAGGATCATGGCAGGGAGAGTTTCTCCCTTCTACCATCTGCGTGAGATGATGAAGCTATCGGAACTTTGAGACTTTTTTTTATCGTGCCCATGGTCTGCTCCTTATCAAATTATGGTATTGCTTTACACTGTTATAACTATATGTTATAATTATGTGGTTTTGTAAGTTTTAGTCTTGGTTTGTCCTGTGTTTTCTTGTGATATCATTCTGGAGGAATGTTGTATCATTTTTTTTAATGCATGCATTTCTAAATGACAATAAATGAGGACTGAGTGTCCTCATAATCTAATCTAATCTGATCTAATATAGAGTTACTGATTGTGCCATATTGTTTGAATGTGGAAGTGAGACTGCTTGATTATTACTATTCATTCTTCTGGCTTCAGTGATAAAGCACTTTGCAAGGAGTTGGCTTTTACCTTGTTAAATCTTCATTCACAGATTTCCAATATGCAAAACAGAAAATTCCAAAACAGTTAAAGTGAAAGGATTTTCTCGTGGAGGTGATTATTTATGGTTGGAATCAAGGACATTGATTTCTTCAAGGCACTCTGTAACAAAAGAGAATTCCACCAGAAAATTCATTAATCTCCTCATGAGTCAAATGCCAAAACAAAACATCTAACAGCATAGTGTGACATGGTTATAAGATGCAAAAAGTGACTGTAGCTTCCTGTCTAATTAGTGTAAAGCCTGGCTTGGCTGTTAATAAATTACTTTCATTGTAAGGGTTTGGAGAAAAAGACAAAGGAGAATTGTTGAAATGATTGTGTGTTTACAGATGGGGAGGAAATGTTCCTAATCCTTTCACTTTTTGCAGAACCCAGTTGGCTGTGATTGACTTGCTCCACCATCTAGACAAGGTGTGAAAACTAACAGAGTGCTGTGAACCTCTATAGTTCAGACTGTGATTTTGCCTGTTTGTTGTTAAGTATTTAGAATCCCTGTTGCATGCTTTCCCCAATATGAGGCGTGAACAATGTTAGGTCCTGCAATCTGAGGAGAAATATAAAAACTCAGTCGTAACACTGAGTTACTGAGTTCATATTGAGATTCTTCAATTAATCATTCAAGTGCCACAGTTTTCTGAACTTCGAAATACAAAAATGCCTCCTTTCACAAGTTATCCATAAATTATTGTGTTGATTTTACTAATCAATTATAAATTAAAATAAAAGGCAACTTGTTAAGGTATACTCTAATAAGTCTGCCAAATATCAGCACCAATTGCTCCTGTTTGTAACATAAATTCAACTGTAATTTTAAAAGAAATCGGTAAAGAATGAAAAGTTCCGATACCAAATCCTGTGAGTTCTTTCATAATGATATGGCATGAATTTCTCCTATATAACAGACTATAGAAAACAGTTTGAGGTAAAAATGGATAGCAATTAAAATCAGGTAGATGGATCATGATTCAGGGTTAATCAACAGTGATATCTGCCAATGCAGACCGCAACACAATTCTGCTGCTCCCTAACCTGATTACTGCCTACAATTTGTGTTATCCATTGGCATTTCCCCCCAAATATATTTTCCTCATAGTTTCTAAAGTGAATACAATTTGGTCATGCATTTCTCTTTGTTCAATTCCTTTAGAATGCTTTGTTTCCTACAAAAATTTGAAAGGCTGTTACATGGAGCCTGGCCTTCAGTGTCCAGTGGCAGTTAGACCCTTGACTGTGGTTCTTCCCCACAGACTGTATGTGATAGCTGCACCCAGCCTCAGTGCATCCATTAGCATGCAAGCCTGCACCTTGAATATGGATATGCCCATTGAAGAATTCTGAAACTTCATGGAATTATTTAAGTTGAGACACAATCTTTCAGCATTTTATATATCAGTCTCTGTCTAACTCAACAACTTTAAGGAGTATCATGACAAAATGCAAAAAGCTTCTCTCCTTTCAGTAGTCTATGATTCTTTCAACATCAATTAGTATCTCTGCAGTGTTTCTTTGGAGGAGATGGATGCAAATAAAGACAGAATGACTACTTCACTTGCATTGAATGGATATAGGCAGGAAATGGTACGAAACACCCTGCTTTCCTCGGCTGATTAAGTCTAGGGAAGACACCCTACACTCACGAGATTGAGATGACTCATCCCACCCCAAAGCCCGGTTTGTGTGGATGCTGTGTAATTTACTACCCTGTTACAAATTAGTACACGAAATAACAGACAGAACACGACATACAATTAAAGGAATTATATTTATGAAACCTAACTTAATTAAAAGGTTGGTAAAGAATAACAAAAAAAACATGGCCCATTTTAATTTAACAGTCAAACGTGTACAAGTCGGAGCTCATCTTGAACTTCTCTGTCACTCACGTGCTGGGCCCTTGGTCAGTGTGGACGCCCACAACACCTTCTGAACATTGCTCGCAATCCATCTCAAACAAACAAGTCTCCCACTGGATTGTATGCCCCAACCGGTTCTCCCCAGCATCTTCTCTCGTCAGCTCCCGAAGAACAAAAGCCCAAAACCAACCTTACTGTCCCTCACCCAGAAAACCTCTTGCTAATTGGATGGCACATGTTCCACATCATCCCTCGTCTTCAACAACCCAAACAGGCTGAAAGCAGAACAGAGCTGCTAAATGAAATACCCATAGCATAACAGTAAAGATGTGAACCAGAGCATTACAGGTATATATTAAAAAAATACTTATAACCTTGATACCATGAGGCCAATGTAATCGAAGGCCTATGCTCAACATTTCCTAAAATCTGAAATAATATTTGGTTGAGAATCACGATTGACAAGAATCCCCTTTGTGATACGATTGCAATTGGAATCAATCTTCCATTTACCAACTGTTGAACTTAAGATACTGAAATTTTAAAAAAGCAAATTCAGTGAAGGAAATGAGTAATGGAACATTTTCAGTAGCTTTTCTTGATATGAAGCTTTTCCCATAGTGTGTGCCAAACTGGCGGAGTTAATAAACTGAATCATACCCTATTCCTCACAGTATCAGGAGCATAACAGGTAGAGTATAAAATATAACTGTTGGGAGAGTGTGGTGAGTAATTTTTGGCAACTTATTTTATAATTTTAAAGTTTATTTTCATAAGATGCATTAATAGTCAAAGAAAAGCTCCAAATTGTGCAGGATAGCATGGTAAGTTGCGTTACTAGAATAGCAGCCAAAAATCTGGAAATCTGATTGAGGGACATGAATCCCACTGTGGCAGCTGGGAAACTTAATTTCAAGTTCATTGAATAAACTGGTTCTTCTTTGATAAAGGCTAGCCTGAGTAACAGTAACCATGAAATGACTGGATTATCACAAAGGCTCACTTGGTTCACTGATACCCTTACCCAATCTGGCCCATGTGCAGCCCCTGGACTCAGTGTTTATGACTCTTAACCATCTCTACAGCTGAGCAAAGTTAAGGATTGACAATGAATGCTACCAGTGTCTGTAAAGTCATTAAGTGATTTGAAGACAAAGATGAGCATCGTAATTTACAAGTAGCTGTTAATCAGCAAACATGAATTTGATTTGGAGTGAGCTGAGTAAGAACAGCAGAGTGTTAAGTGAATGCAATTCTATAGTGGGAACAGAGCCACCAAAACATAAAGTACATTTCCCCCTGTGCATCTTCTTTCTATTTCAATCAGTTTAAAATTTGCACCATCTGGTTTTTGACCAGTCATTAGAAACAGTTTGGCCTGCAACCCCAATCCCTCAGGACTGATAGTATGCCTTTCCTTTCAATTAGCTGTTAATTTTCTCCTGGATTCTTGTTTCAAAAGCCTTCTACACCACACATCAAACTGACTGAGTAATAATGCCCGGACTTATCCTTCTTTTTGAAGGATGGTGTTACATTTTGCAGCCCTTTGGTCCCCTGGCAACTATACTAATATAAATGTGATGAGAGGCCTAGGGGCGAGGATAGTTAGGACCCAAGTGCTGGAGTATCCGAGACTAGAATCGAGACACGATGTGAGACTGAAGTGAGAACAGAATATTAAACTAGACGCAATACGATAATTCATTTAGAGCTGACAATTGAGCACTGAACCTCAGTTCAGGTACTCTTTAAATATTAAAACACTGGCACCAAAATATGGCAGCCAATTAGAGGGATGGACCTAAATCTTTAAAGGGCCGCACCAGCTATCCATCTTCCTCAGAGTCAGTGTATCCGGGAAGCTGGCATGGTTGAAAGCATATTGTAATAGGACACCTCCCCTACAGCTGACTCCTGACAGCCCTGGCCATACAGGGAGATGATGATGATAGTCATGGATGAGAGCCAGATCCAAGATGTCCGTTTCAGGAACCCAGAACCATTCCTCAGGCTCAAATCCTTCCCAGTCCACAAGGAACTGCCAAACACCCCGAACAGTTTGTGAATCCAAAATTCTTGTTGTGGTGAAGACCTGTTCACCATTGACAACACCTGGGTGTCAGTGGGTCTGATGGTGGTGGAACTAAAGGACTGATGTTTACAGATTTTAATTTTGAAATGTGGAAAGTGGGGTTGATCTTGAAGGTTTAAGCCACCAGGTTTACTTCTTTGAGAACCCTGAAGGGTCCAATAAACTTGGGTGCCAACTTTCTAGACTTCACCCAGAGAGGCAAATACTGAGTAAACAGCCAGACCTATTGCCAAAGCTGGACCCTGTCTCCTCTTGCAGTTAGTCTTTACTTCAGCCTTCCAGGTAGAGGCCAACAAAATCTCCCTTGCCCTAGTCCATTTTTCCTACAGCATTGGACACAATCTTTAGCTGCAGGAACCCCAACCTCAGCCTCCTGCTTATGGAAGAGGGGCGGAGAATACCCAAATTTGCATTCAAACGGGGACATCCAATTCACCGAATGCTGTAGAGCGTCGTGGGCGACCTCTGTCCACATCAAATGTTCGCACCACTTCGTCTGTTTTTTCCTGAAGCCAGGCATCTTAGTTCTAAATCTTGGTTCACCTGCTCCATATGGCCATTTGGCTGTTGGTGAAACACAGAGGAAAGACTCGCTGTTGCCCCAATCAGCTTACAGAACATCCTGCAAAAACATGATGTGAATTGCGGACTGTGATGGGACACAAAATCCACTGGAAATCCGTGGATCCTGAAAATCTGCTGCAGGACAATTTCAGCCACTTCTGCCGCAGATGGTAGTTTGTTGAAGGCAATGAAATTGCAGGCCTTCGAAAAATGATCTACAATTACCCATGATGATCGTCTTCCCCTTGGACAGTGGAAGACCTGTGACAAAGTCCATGGAGATGTGTGCCCTTGATCTGTTCAGAATAGGTAAGGAGTGAAGGAGCCCTTGAGGTTAAGTGTTCTGGGTGCACACCTCACATACCTGCATGTATGTCGGACCTCTTTAGCCATTCCAGGCCATAGTATCTTCTCTTGATGAACTCGAGGGTCCTGGGTGAGCAGTCATTCTTGAAGCATGCCCCACTGAAGCTCCTGAGGCCAGACGGACTTGGGATGAAAGACAACCCTGAGGACCACTCTTGGGAATCGCCCCTTGTGCCTGGGCTTTGTGAATAAGTGCATTGATTCCCCAACAAATTGACGCTATCAAATTAGCCTGGGTTGAAATGGTGGTAGGCTGCACCTCTTTTTCAGGTTTGTCGACCTGATGAGACAAGGTGTCCAGTTTCTGGTTCTTTCACCCTGGGCGGTATGTCAGGATGAAATTGAAACAGTTAAAGAACAGAGACCACCTGGCCTGCATAGAATGTACTCTTTTGGCCTCCTGAATCTAAGGCAGGTTCTTCTGGTCTGTCCGTACAATAAAAAGATTCTTAGCCCTCTCAAGCCAGTGACTCCTTTCCTCCAAAGCCAACTTGACCAGGAACACCTCCTTATTCCCGATGTCATCAATCACCTCTGTTGGGGATAGCTGCCTGGAGAAAAATGCACACAAGTGCAGTTGAGACAAGACTTCACCCACTCTGCCATCCAAGGCATCCATCTCCACCATGAAGGGAAGGTGAAACCAAAATGGGAGCTGCTGTGAAACACTGTCTGAGCTCTGTAAAAGCAACCTCCTGAGGCTCCTTTGGTAGCCGGGGTAATTTGACAGACCTCTGAGTCTCCTCCATAGGTTCATTAGAGTCTTTGGTTAAAACAAAGGCCAAATCAGAATCTAAACCTCCGTTCATATTCTCAGACAAAGTGGCAATGAGATGGTATAAATGTTTTTTGTGCTCTGGGGACTAGGCTCCAAAGGTCTATGTTTAGGATCCTTTCCCTTAGTGGACCTGGCGACTAGATCCCTTAAGTTTAGTTGCTATAGTTTCAGACAGCTCGGGCATCTCTTTGGCAGGTGACCTGCTTCCCTCAGTAACAGCAGCAAACTCGGCTCTAACGCCAGGACCTCTCATCAGCGGAGAGCCTTGTGCAGTTGATGTGCATGGAATTGACAGGACCCAGAGCAGGAGACAAGCTGGTTAGGAAGTGGAACTGCGAGGTGTCGAGTCCAGGCTCCAGCTAGCCCTCTTCGATCTCTTGAGGTAGTCCCATTCTCTGTCCACCAGGTGATTATCAAGGCAGGTGGACTGGTCAATCAGAGCCTCGAAGACCTCTTCCAGCTCTTTCAGGGCAAGGGCATCCTTTAGTTCATCTCCAATTCCTTGGTGGTACAGAGTGGCCAAGGCCTCCCCGTTCCAGCCACTCTCTTGGGCCGAAGTCCGAAACTCAATAGCATAGGCTGCCGCTGACCGCCTGCCCTGATGTACCTTCCTCAAACGGTCCAAGGCTCTGCTTACTCTGGCAGGATACTGGAACACCTTCCTCATGGTGGCCATGAATTCCTCTGAATCTGAGCAAATCTCCAACCTTTGCTTCCAATGTGCAATGGCTCAGGGCAGGGCTCTCCCAGTCAGAAGAGAGATTGTGAAGGCCACCTTTTCATTCTCCATAGGGAACCAGGATGGCAAACGTTGCATGAGGAAGCTGCAGCAAGAGCTTGAGTCACAGCCAAATTCCCCTGTGGTCAGAAGGTGGACTGGCTCCACAGAGCGACCAACAGCCCGAGTGACTCGTGCTTGCTTCATGCAATAGTTGACACACAGTGAGCTGGAGGTCATGTATCTCCTGGATTGGTCTTGAAATTTTCTTGTTGCGGCTGGCCATGATTGATGAAAGGCTCTGGTACCCCACTGGGTCGACGTTAGGCTCAATCATACTGTGACAGGACACCTAGGCAAGGATGTTTAAGAATCAAGTGCTGGAATATCTGAGACCAGAACTGAGACACAATACGAGTCTGAAACCAGAACAGTGTACTAAACTAGATACTAGACAATAATCCAAGTAGAGCTGATGATTCAACACTGAACTTCAGTTCAGGTGCTCTTTAAATATTAAAATCCTGGCACCAAGACATAGCCAAGATAGGCAACCATCCTGATAAACCTCTTCTGCTCTCTCTCCAAAGCTTCAACATCCTTCCTGCCTTCCTATAATGGAATGACCAGAACTGTATGCAATACTCAAAATGCAGCCTAACTAGAGTTTTGTAAAGCTGCAACATAACTTCCTGACATTTGAACTCAGTGCCTCAACTAATAAAGACAGGCATGCTATATGCCTTCTTAACCATCTAATCACACTGTGTAACCATTTTCAGGGAGGTATGAACTTGGACCTCAAATTCCCTCTGCTCATCAATACTGTTAGCGGTCTTGCTCTTAACAGTGCACTATTTCTTAACATTTGACCTATCAAGATGCAGCACTTCATATTTTGTCGGGTTAAATTCCATCTGTCATTTCGCCGTTCATATCTGTCACTGATCTATATCCCACTGTATTCTTTGCTAGTCAACACTATCCACAGCACCACCAATCTGCAAACTTACTAGCTCACCCATCTATGTTTCCATCCAGGTCAGATGTACACATCAGAAACAGCCGAAGTCCCAGTATAGATCCCTGCAGAACACCTCCAGCAAGATTAAGTCCCTTCGACCACTACTGTCTATCTTCTATAGACAAGCTAGCTCTGAATCAAAACAGCCAATTCACCATTGATCCCATGCATGTTAATCTTCTGGATGAGCCTCCCATGAAGGACCTTGTCAAACATCTTATGAAAAACCATGTATACAATGTCCACAGCTCTACCTTCTTCATTCACCTGTGTCACCTCATCAAAAAATTCAATAAAGCCAGTAAGACATGACTTGTCCTACACAAAGCCATGCTGGTTCTCCATAATTAAGCCATAGTTTACCAAGTCCTCAAATCCTATCACTTAAGAATTCTCTCCAGTAACTTCCCTACCACTGAAGTGAGACTCACTGGTCTAGTTTCTAGGATTATCTCTGCTTCCCTTCTTTAATAGTGGGACAACATGAGCTATTCAACAGTCCTCCAGGAACTCACATGTGGCTAAGGAGGGAACAAAGACCCCAGCAATCTCTTCACTTGCCTCTCTCAATAACCTGGTGTGTTTCGTATGTATTGCCAACCTTTGTGTTGGCACGTGGCCAAGTGGTTAAGGCATCGGTCTAGTGATCTGAAGGTTGCTAGTTCGAGCCTCAGCTGAGGCAGCATGTTGTGTCCTTGAGCAAGGCACTTAACCACACATTGTTCTGCGACGACACTGGTGCCAAGCTGTATTGGCCCTAGTGCCCTTCCCTTGGACAACATTGGTGGCCTGGAGAGGGGAGCCTTGCAGCATGGGCAACTGCCGGTCTTCCATACAACCTTGCCTAAGCCTGCGCCCTGGAAACCTTCCAAGGCGCAAATCCATGGTCTCACGAGACTAACGGATGCCTACTTATCGCAGTAGGCCTTGGGGATTTATCCACCTTATGCTGCCCTGGGATTCCCTTTCTTTATCTAATATGAACTGTATCCAAATCATTTCTATAAATTCCTCTTTATATCTCCAGCTGCCTGTGTTTTATTTGCATATGGTTATATAAATGCCATGCAGTCAGAGAGAACATGACAGGTATAAGAAACCTTTGCTGTTACAGTTCACACCCTCGTTTGAAGTTCCTGTGTCTGTATTCGTTAATGATACCTATACACCCCAGTTTCCAAGGTTACATTAAAACCAACAGGAAGCTTCAGAGTTCTCACTTGCAAAGGCATTTTAGAGGTTGAAAGAAAACTTATACCTGCTGCCGCTTGAGAGCTATAAATTCAGTAAAAATAGGATAAATTGTGAGTGATTACATCATAACAATGAAAGACAAGTCAAGCTATTTCAACTTTGGATATTGCTTTCAGAAAGACCTTCATGTGTGGTCTGAGTGATGAAGCTATTAGGCACAAAAATCTATTAAACATTTGATTTGACATTCTGGTTTGAGATTTCCTTAGAGATGGTATGCTAGAATGCCAGGGAATTTCATCCTTTGTCAGCCATGTGCCCCTCACAAAAGTGGTCCAGAGTGATGGACAGCTTTATGTAATTGCAAATGGCACAAGTCACTTTGCAGATGCACCAGTAGACAAACCCTAGGCAACTGTTCGAAGTGTAATTTATGTCTGAAGAATGATCACATTACTTGTAAAATGAAACATAAAATAACAGTCAACAGCGTAGCCTCAAATGCAATATCAACACAAAGAGAGTATGCTTTATATGAATGACAAGAGGAAATCTACATTGTAATCACAGTCACTGCAGATAACACAAAGTTCACAATACATGGCACATATACTACAATTAACTACAGTGTGAAACAACAGGATTCTAAGGTTGTAATGCTAATGTATAAAGGCACAACTGCAGAAAGCTCCTTTATGGGGAGGATGTCTTATCTCAAGCTGTTTGTGCATCTACCCTTAGGAAAGAAACAGGTATGCCTTAAGGACTTAACAATGTTTCGATTGATGATTTCGACAGGTGCACCATACCTCAAAGTCAAGATTAATATATGTCATGAAATTCGTTGTCTTTGCGGCAGCATTGTCTAATGCAGTACATAATAACAGAGAAAAAAATCGGTGAATTACAGTAAGTATATACACACACATACACATAAAATAGTTAAATTAAATAAGTAGTGCAAAAATAAAAAAAAATTAAAAAGTAGTGAGGTAGTGTTCATGGGTAAAATATCCATTCAGTAATCAGATAGCAGAGGACAAGAAGTTGTTCCTGAATTATTGAGTGTGTGCCTTTTGGTTCCTGTACGTCCTTACCAATGGTAGTAATGAGAAAGGCTGTGCTGGCACATTGAAGGTGGTGATTAATTTAATCGTTGTTGTCCGTCTTTGTTGAGAGGCAGCTCCAAAGATACAAGAAGGCCATGAGTCCATAAGTCAATAAGACATAGGAGCAGAATGGCCCATCGAGTCTGATCAGGCATCACATCATGGCTGATTTATTATCCCCCTTTCTCTGTCTTCTCCCATAACCTTTGACATCCTTAATAATCAAGAACCTATCCAACCTCTGCATTAAATATACTCAACGACTTGGCCTCCACAGCCGTCTGTGGCAAAGAATTTCACAGATTCACTACCCTGTAGCTGAAGAAATTCATCCTCATCTCTATTCTAAATGGACATCCATTTAGTCTGAGGCTGTTCCCTCTGGTCCTGGACTCACCCACCATAGGAAACATCCTCTCCACATCCACTCTATCCAGACCTTTTAATATTCGATAGGTTTCAATGAGATTTCCCCCCATCCTTCTAAACCACAGTAAGTACAGGCCCAGCACCATCAAACATTTCTCATATATTAACCATTACATTCCTAGAATCATTCTTGTGAACCTCCTCTGAACACTTTCCAATGCAGCACAAGGGGCCCAAAGCTACTCACAGTATTCCAAATGTGGTCTGGCCAATGCCTTATAAAGCCTTATTATTACATCCTTGTTGTTACATTCTAGTTCTCTCAAAATGAATGCTAATATTGCATTTGCCTTCCTTACTACCGACTCAATCTGCAAGTTAACCTTTAAAGAGTCCTGCATAAGAACTTCCAAGTCCCTCTGTACTCCGATTTTTGAATTTTCACCTTGTTTAGAAAATAGTCCACCCACCAAAATGCATGACCATACGGTTTGCTACACTATAGTCCAAGGTTACACGTTATATTGGAGGGATAGGGAGGTAGGCAGAGGGGGTGGTGTGGCTCACTGATAAAGAATGGCATCAAATTAGTTGAAAGATGTGACATAGGATCAGAAAATTTTGAATCCTTGTGGGTTGAGTTAAAAAACTGCAAGGGTAAAAGGACATTGATAGCAGTTATATACAGGCCTCCCAACAGTGGCTGGAAGGTGGACCACAGATAACAACAGGAAATAGAAAAGGTGAGTCAAAAGGGCAACGTTATGGGAGTCATGGGAGATTTTAACATGCAGGTCGATTGGGAAAATCAGGTTGGTAATGGATCTCAAGAGAATGAGTTTGTTGAATGCCTAAGAGATAACTTTTTGGAACAGTTTGTAGTTGAGCCTACTTGGGATCAGTTATGCTGGATTGGGTGTTAAGAGGCGATTAGGGAGCTTAAGGTAAAAGAACCCTGTGGAATTAGTGATCACAATATAATTGTGTTCAACTTAAAATTTGATAGGGAGAAAGTAAATTCTGATGTAGCAGTATTTCAGTGGAGTAAGGGAAATTACAGTGGTATAAGAGAGGAGTTGGCCAAAGTAAATTGAAGGGAGCTGCTGGCAGGGGTATCAGCTGAGCAGCAACGGTGTGCATTTCTGGGAAAAATGAGGAAGATGCAGGACATATGTATTTCAAAAATGAAGAAATACTCAAATAGTTTAATAGTATAACCATGGCTGACAAGGGAAGTCAAAGCTATTGTAAGAGCAAAAGAAAGGGCACACAACAAAGCAAAAATAGTGGGAAGATAGAGGACTGGGAAGTTTTTAAAAAATTACAGAGAGCAAATAAAAAAATCATTAGAATAAAAAAGATGAAATGTGAAAGCAAGCTAGCAAATACTGTAATATCAAAGTGGAGAGTATAAGTTTTTTTCAAGTTGAAAATAAAAGAGAAATGAGAGTGGACATAGGACTGCTAGAAAATAAGGCAGGAGAAATAATAATGGGACACAAGGAACACAAGCAACAGGAATTCTGCAGATGCTGGAAATTCAAGCAACACACATCAAAGTTGCTGGTGAACGCAGCAGGCCAAGCAGCATCTCTAGGAAGAGATACAGTCGACGTTTCAGGCCGAGACCCTTCGTCAGGACTAACTGAAGGGAGAGTTAGTAAGAGATTTGAAAGTGGGAGGGGGAGGGGGAGATCCAAAATTATAGGAGAAGACAGGAGGGGGAGGGATGGAGCCAAGAGCTGGACAGGTGATTGGCAAAAGGGATATGAGAGGATCATGGAACAGGAAGTCTGGGGAGAAAGACAAGAGGGGGGGAACCCAGAGGATGGGCAACGGGTATAGTCAGAGGGACAGAGGGAGAAAAAGGAGAGTGAGAGAAATAATGTGTGCTTAAAAATAAATAACGGATGGGGTATGAGGGGGAGGTGGGGCATTAGCAGAAGTTAGAGAAATCAATGTTCATGCCATCAGGTTGAAGGCTACCCAGACAGAATATAAGGTGTTGTTCCTCCAACCTGAGTGTGGCCTGAATATTATTCTCTGTAACTGCCGCCACCTCCAATGGGATCCCACCTCTAAGCACATCTTTCCCTCCCCCCCCCCCGCTTTCTGCAAGGATCGCTCCCTACGCGACTCTCTTGTCCATTCGTCCCCCCCATCCCTCCCCACTGATCTCCCTCCTGGCACTTATCCTTGTAAGTGGAACAAGTGCTACACATGCCCTTACACTTCCTCCCTTACCACCATTCAGGGCCCCAGACAGTCCTTCCAGGTGAGGCGACACTTCGTCTGTGAGTCGGCTGATGTGATATACTGCGTCCGGTGCTCCCGATGTGGCCTTCTATATATTGGCGAGACCCGACGCAGACTGGGAGACCGCTTTGCTGAACACCTACGCTCTGTCTGCCTGGGAAAGCAGGATCTCCCAGAGGCCACACATTTTAATTCCACATTCCATTCCCATTCTGACATGTCTATCCATGGCCTCCTCTACTGTAAAGATGAAGCCACACTCAGGTTGGAGGAACAACACCTTATATTCCGTCTGTGTAGCGTCCAACCTGATGGCATGAATATTGACCTCTAACTTCTGCTAATGCCCCACCTCCCCCTCGTACCCCATCCATTATTTATTTTTAAGCACACATTCTTTCTCTCACTCTCCTTATTCTCCCTCTGTCCCTCTGACTATATTCCTTGCCCATCCTCTGGGTTCCCCCCCCCCACTTGTCGTTCTCCCCGGACCTCCTGTCCCATGATCCTCTCGTATCCCCTTTTGCCTATCACCTGTCCAGCTCTTGGCTCCATCCCTCCCTCTCCTGTCTTCTCCTATCATTTTGGATCTCCCCCTCCCCCTCCCACTCAATTCTCTTACTAGCTCTTCCTTCAGTTGGTCCTGACGAAGGGTCTTGGCCTGAAACATTGACTGTACTTCTTCCTAGAGATGCTGCCTGGCCTGCTACGTTCACCAGCAACTTTGATGTGTGTTGATGGGACACAAGGAGATGGCTGATGAAATAAATAAGTATTTTGCATCAGTCGTCGCTGTGGACGACACTAGCAGTATGCCTGATGTTGTAATGTGTGAAGGAAGATAAATGGGTGCAGTTACTGTTACAAGAGAGAAGGTGCTCAAAAAGCTGAAAGACCTAAAGGTGCATAAGTCACCCGGACCAGATGAACTTCTCCCCAGGGTTCTGAAACTGTTAGCGTTAGTGATTGTGGTGGCATTAGAAATGATCTTTGAAAAATCATGGTGTCAGAGGACTGGAAAATTGCAAATATCACTCCACTCTATAATAAAGGAGGAAGGCAGCAGGAAAGAAATTATAGACCAGTTAGCCTGACCTCAGTGGTTGGGAAGATGTTGGAAACAATTGTTAAGGATGAGTAGATGGAGTACTTGGTGACAAAAGACAAGGTAGTACGAAGTCAGCATGGTTTCCTTTGGGGAAAATCCTGCCTGATGAAGTGGTTGGAATTTTTTGAGGAGATTACAAGTAGGGCAGATAAAGGGGATATAGTGGATGTTGTATATTTGGATTTTCAGAAGGCCTTTGACAAGGTGCCACACATAAGGCTGCTTACCAAGTTAAGAGCCCATGGTATTACTGGAAAGTTACTAACATGGTTAGAGCATTGGCTGATTGGTAGGAGGCAATGAGTGGGAATAACGGATCTTTGTCTGGTTGGCTACCAGTGACTAGAGGTGTTCCGCAGGGGTCGGTGTTGGGACCTGGTCTTTTTATGCTGTATATAAATGATATAGATAATGAAATAGATGGCTTTGTTGCCAAATTTGCAGATCATACAAAGACTGGTGGAGGGGCAGGTAGTGTTGAGGAAACAGGTAGGATGCAGAAGGACTTAGACAGATTAAGGCAGAGATTGATAGGTTCTTGATTGGACATGGTATCAAAGGTTACAGGGAGAAGGCCGGGAAATAGGGTTGAGGAGGAGAAAAAAAGGATCAGCCATGATTGAATGGCGGAGCAGACTCAATGAGCCAGATGGCCTAAGTCTGCTCCCGTGTCTTATGGTCTTATGATCTGCCATTTCTTTGCCCATTCTCCCAACCTTGTCTAAGTCCTTCTGCTTATTCCCTGTTTCCTCAACATAATTTGCCCCTCCACCTTCTTCCATATTGTTGAAAAACATGGACACAAAGTCATCAATTCCATCATCTAAATCATTCATATATAAGATGAAAAGTAGTGGTTCCAATATCAGCCCCTGCGGACCAACACTAGTCACTGGCAGACAATCAGAATAGGCCTCCTTTATTTCCACTCTTTGCCTCTTGCCATTCAACCAATCTTCTATCCACGCAAGCATCTTTCCTATAATACATGGGCTTTTATCTTGTTAAAGCAGCCTCATATGTGGCATTTTGTCAAAGGACTTCTGAAAATCCAAATTAACAACATCCACTGACCCTCCTTTGTCTCTCTTGCCTGCTATTTCCTCAAAGAATTCCAACAGCTTTGTTAGGCAAGTTTTTCCTTAAGGAAACCATGCTGACTATGGTTTACTTTATCATGTGCTTCCAAGTACACCAAAACCTCACCCTTAATAATGGACTCCAACATCTTCCCAACCATTGAAGTCAGGCTAGCTGGCCTATAACTTCTATTCTTCAATGTCCCCTTCCTTCTTAAAGAGTGGAGTGACATTTACAATTTTCCAGTCCTCCAGAATCATTCCAGTGTCTAGTGATTCTTGAAAGATCATTACTAATGCTCCACAATCTCCTCAGCCACCTTTTTCAGAACCTCGGGGTGTAGTCCATCTGGACTGGGAGATTGACTTGCTACAGACCCTTCAGCCTACCACTCGGTTCCTCCATCATAATAGCACCAAAATTCTCTTCTGCCTCCTGACACACTCCAATTTCTGGCATACTGCTAGTGTCTTCTACAGTGAAGTCTGAAGCAAACTACCTCTCCAGCATCATTTTCCGGCAATTTGATATCGACTCTTCTCTCTCTTTTACTCGTTATATATTTTTAAAAAAACTTTTGGTATCCTCTTTTATATTATTGACTAGATTCCATTCATATTTTATCTTATCTCTCCTTACAACTTTTTAGTTGCCTTTTGTTGGATTTTAAAAGCTCCCCAATCCTCTAAGGAAGGTTGGAAGGTCTGTGACTGCTGGTAATGTGTCTTTGCACCTTGATCCCATGGTGATGCTGTCTCATTTAGCTGTATTCATGAGTATTTATATATGGTTAAATGACAATTAAACTTGAATTAAATTGAATTGAAAATAAGGAGGTGCACAGCAGATATAGGCAGGAAGGAACAAATGAGATATTTGAGGAGTATAAGAAATTTAAGAAAATAAGGAAACCGGGTGCACTAAAAAAAGGCATTAGGTTGCTGTAGCAAACAAGGTGAAGTAGAATGCTAAGGACTTCTACAGATATATTAAGTGCAAAAGGATAGCAAGGGACTATTTGGTCTTCTGGAAGATTAGCGTGGTCACTTACGCATGAAGCCAAAAGAGGTGGGGGAGATCTTAAATGGATTTTTTGCATCTGTATTTACTTGTGAGATGGACACAGAGTCTACAGAGTGAGGTCAGATTACAGAGGAGCTGTTTGCTGTCTTGAGGCAAATTAGGGTGGATAAATTCCCAGGGTCCGACAAGGTGTTTCCTCGGACCCTGTGCAAGGCTAGTGCAGAAGTTGCAGGGGCCCTAGCAGAAATATTTAAAATTTCCTTAGCATGCCAGAAGAATGGAGCATAGCTAATGTTTTTTTCAATTATTTAAGAAAGACTCTGAGAATAAACCAGGAAGTTTAGGCTGGTGAAACTGAAATCAGTAATGGATATGTTATTGGAAGGTTGGAAGGTGATAGAAGGGGCCAAATATATTAGTACAGTGGATTCTGGTTAATTGGGACACATCTGGATCCGTACATTTTGGCCCAATTAGCGGGTGCCCCAATTAGACAAAGTTAAAGAGGTATAAAAAAGACAAATTATCATTTAACTGAATAATAAATTATGTATTTAAGTAAAATACAGAACAAATTAAAACACTACCAATACTACTGGTGGTTGTCCATTGTGCAGGAGAGATTTTAATGTGGAAAAGCCATTGTATTGGGGCAGTTACATGCCCTTGACCTTGGAAGTCGGGATCTAGTAGGTCATGCAGACATCACCACTGCATCTTCCTCGGTCTCAGTGGATGACCATGACTACTTCTATGATTCATCATGCCCTTCACTTGCCATGTAGCATTGCAGAACCTTCTTACTGGCCATTGAGTCTCAGGGCAGATCTCATCTGCCCAGTCCACCAGATCGGACTTTGCATGCTAGGATAGGCATGTCCCTATTTCACCAGGGTATCAGACCCGCCAGCTACTCTCACTTTGTTTAGCCCGCCCGTTGAAGCACTGTCAAATGGCGTGGCTGCCGTCGCATGCAAACATCGACTTGGAGCCACGGGTGGGAGCTGCGAGTCTGGAGGGGACGAAAGGTAACATTCAAGATGATTTTAATACTTTCAAATTTTTCATAGTTCCTACTAAAATGTTGAAGTAGTGAAATAGTTTTCTTTTAATTCCCGGCATTTCTGGCATTTCCAAGTCTGAATGTTTGAAACCACAGTTCTGAATCGTCTTACTGCTTATTTCTCACCAACTATCAGTGACAAAAATTTCTACCTTTTGAAAACAAACTCATGCAAGTTATTAGGTATTGTTTACATAGACTTTAGCAAGGCATTTACCAAGGTCCCGAATGGGAGGTTAGTCAAAAAGGTTCAGTCGCCTGGCATTCAAGCTGAGGTAGTAATTTGGTTTAGATATTAGCTTCATGGAAGCAGCCAGAGAGTAGATCATTGGGAGTGTCTCAGATTGGAGGCCTGTGACTGGAGGTGTTTCACAAGGATCAGTGTTTGGCCTATTGTTGCTTATCATCTACGTTAGATTAGACTAGATTAGATTCAACTTTATTGTCATTGTGCCGATACAAAGCCAATGAAATGCAGTTAGCAGCTGACCAGAAATGCAAAGAATGGTGTTATTTACAAAATAACTGCGAATAAAAAGTAAGTGCTACAGCACACAAATATACAAGTACTGAGACAGTACAATATGGGTGCAATACTGCTTAGCGCTGTGATGTGAGGTTCAGCAGGGTCACAGCCTCAGGGAAGAAACTCTTCCAGTGCCTGCTGGTGCTGGAGCGGAGGCTCCTTTAGTGCCTGCCAGATGGGAGGAGAGTAAAAAGTCTATGGTTAGGCTGAGATGTATTCTTCATAATGCTTTTCGCCCTGCCCAGGCAGCGTTTATGGTAAATGTTCTCAATGGTGGGCAATTGGCCGATAATCCACTGGGCAGTTTTCACCACACGCTGGAGTGCTTTGAGGTCTGATACGGGACAATTGCCATACCATACTGAGGTGCAGTTGGTGAGTATGCTCTCAATGGTACAGTGGTAAAAATCCATCAGTATCCTGGGACAGAGGTGAGCTTTCTTCATGCTCCGCAGGATATAAAGGCACTGTTGGCCTTTTTGATCAGGATGGAGGAGTTCAGGGACCAGGTGAGATCCTCGGAAATGTGGACACCAAGGAATATCAATATTCTGGCTGATAATGTGGCAAACTGAATCAGCGAATATGTAGATGACACCAAGACTGGGGATGTAGTGGACAGCGAGGAAGACTATCAAAGCTTGCAGCAGCATCAGGACCAGTTGAAAAAATGGTCTGAAAAATGGCTGTTGAAACTTAATGCATACAAATGTGAGGTGATGCGCTTTTGGAGGACAAACCATGGTTGGATTTAAATATGAACGACAGGACATTGAGGAGTGCAAAAAAAACAGAGGGATCTGGGAAGACAGATCCATACCTACTTGAAAGTGGCATCACAGGTAGATTGGGTTGCTTTTGGCACATTGGCTTTCATAATTCAAAGTATTGAGTACGAGAGTTGGGATGTTAAGTTGAAATTATATAAGACATTGGAGAGGCCTTATTTGGAGTATTGTGTGCTGTTTTGGTCATCTACCTACAGGAAAAGATGTCAATAAGGTAGAAAGAGTGCAGAGATAATTTATGAGAATGTTGAGGTCTTGAGGACCTGAGTTATGGGGAAAGGTTGAATAGGTTAAGATTTTATTCCAAACAGCATAGAAGAATGAGGGGAGATTCGATAGTGATATACAAAATTATGAGAGATATAGATAAGATAAAAGTAGGCAGTGTTTTTTTCACTAAGTTGGGTGAGACTAGAACCAGATGTCATGGGTTAAGAGTGAAAGGTTTAAAGAGAATATGAAGGGGACCTTTTTCAGTCAGATAGTGATGAGAATGTGGAATGATCTTTCAGTGCAATTGATGGATGCCGGTTTTTATTTCAAAATTTAAGAGAAATTTGGATATGTACATGGATGGGAAGGGTATGGAGACCTGTGGTCTTGGTTGATGAAACTAGGAAGAATAGTGGTTCTATATGGCATAGATGGGCCAATTGGCCTGTTACTCTGCTGTAGTGATCTGTGACCTGTAGTGCTGTGCTGTAGTGATCTGTAGTGCTGCACGTGAGAGATTAAATGTAAAGAGACATTACACTGTCAATGCCAAGATCCTTTAGACCATAGCTCCCTGAAAGTGGCTGCACAGGTTGATAGGGCCTTTAGTAGTTAAGGAACTGAGTTCAGGAATCTGGAATTTATATTGTAGCTTTATCATACTCTAACTGGATCACATTTGGAGTATTGGATTCAGCTCTGGTTGCCCTATTATAGGACAGACATTGAGGGTTTGGAGAGGGTGTAGATGATGTTTATGAGGATACTTTATACTTTATACTTTATTGTCGCCAAACAATTGGTACTAGAACGTACAAACATCACAGCGATATTTGATTCTGCGCTTCTCACTCCCTCAATTATAAACATTAAATATTAAAAATAGTAAAAATTAGTAAATATTAAAAATTTAAATTATAAATCATAAATAGAAAATAGAAAAATGGAAAGTAAGGTAGTACAAAAAAACCGAGAGGCAGGTCCGGATATTTGGAGGGTATGGCCCAGATCCGGGTCAGGATCCGTTCAGCAGTCTTATCACAGTTGGAAAGAAGCTGTTCCCAAATCTGGCCGTACGAGTCTTCAAGCTCCTGAGCCTTCTCCTGGAGGGAAGAGGGGTGAAAAGTGTGTTGGCTGGGTGGGTTGTGCCCTTGATTATCCTGGCAGCACTGCCCCGACAGCGTGCGGTGTAAAGTGAGCGCACGGACGGAAGATTGGTTTGTGTGATTGTCTGAGATTGGAGGGCATGTGCTATAAGGACAAGTTGGACAAGCTTGGCTTGTTTTTTATAGGGTGTGTGAAGCTGAGGGAAGATTTGATAGAGGTTTATAAGATTATGAGAGGCAAAGTTAGAATAGACAGCCAGTATCTATTTTCATGGTTGTAATGTCTAATATTGGAAAGACATCTATTATGACGAGAGGGGTGAATTCAAAGGAGGTGTGTAGGGCAAGTGTTTTTTTTTTACACAGAATGGTGTGTGCCTGGAATGCTTTGCCTGGGATATTGTGTATCATCTACATACTCTTCCTTAACTCACTCTTCCTTGAAATTAATCCTTCATCTCACAAACTCCCATTCTTGTGTTCAAAACTGCTGGTACTACACTACAGATTAAGAAACTCACACAAGGAGCTATTTATTCTAGTTTGCTTACAGCACAAAAATACTGCAATAATATGATGTACAATCAGAAATATAAAATTGATGAATAAACCTTAATATATTAGCTGAGCAGCAAAATGGTGAAGACTAAGAAATAATATAGCACAGAAAATACAGATAGGTGCAAAAAAATTTGGAGAAGATATGAGCAAATGTACGAAGAGTGGTGATATGAGAGTATAAATAACTATTTGGGGCTATAAAGTCAGCAGCCAACACAAATCCATCTCAAGAAAAGGGCAGATTGGATGCTTAACATCCCTAGGTTCAAGGAATTCAGGACAGAAAGAGAAGGTAATAAAAACAGGAGATGGTAGCCAAGTTGATAGTGGAGCATACAACTTAAAAGAAATCTTATCCCTGAAAAGTGAAGTGGTGTAGTCGGTCAAGCTGCTCCAACAATATGCCACTTGGACATGATAAGTTGCCCCTATTGTATGTAAGTAGTAGAATCTGCAGGGAACTGATGGGTACAATGGTGGGAATGAATTACAGGAAAAACTAGCGTGGAAATGTGATTGCTTTGAATGCTGGCATTGCCTCCATGGGTTGAGTAGCTTCCTAAAATGTCATAAGGAAATATGGAAAATCATGTGAGCCAGATTAATTTGATTGGAATTAGGAAATGGTAAAGGAAGGATTATGTTACTAGGGGTATTGAAAGATGATTGAACAATGGAAGAGAATTTGCAGAGGATATTTTCAAAGGAATTACTCAGAAGTGCATGGACTAATGTATAGCAAAAATAGGAGACTGCAACCATCTCAGCTTTGAGTAAAAAGGACCTGTCAATCTATTCAAGAGAAAATTTGAACTCAACATTTTTCAGTATTTAGTATGTTTTTTTCTAAAATGAGGAAGATAGGGATGTTGGATCTTCTCTAGGGTAATAAAATGGATCAAGTGAAGAATTCCACATTATGGAGTTGGTATAAACATGAAGTTTCCAAGCTCAGAGCTTCACAATACATACAAGGATAAAGCCAAAGTTAAATGGGTATTAAAGTAACTGGTCAAGCAGAACAAGTCTGCAAGCATACTTTGGATTAGTTAAGGTGAAGGGTAAGGAGTACAAAGAATAGAAATATTTTAAAGTTCAAAGTAAATTTATGATAAATGTACATACTGTATTTGTCACCATATACAACCCTAAGATTCATTTTCTTGTAGGCATTCACAGTAAGTATAAGAAAGACAATAGGATCAATAAAAGACTGCACCCAACAGGACAGACAAATAACCAATGTACAAAGGACAACAAACTGTGCAAATAGAAAATGAAAGAGAAAAAAGAAATAATAAAACAGCAGTAAATAAATAAACAATAAACACTGTGAACCTGAGATAAAAAGTATTTGGAAGTGAGTACATAGACTGTGGGAACAGTTCAGTAAAGGGGCATTAATGAAATTGAGTGAAGTTAACCCCTCTGGTTCAAGAACCAAATAGGTGAAGGGTAATAATTGTTTTTAAGCCTGGTGGTGTGAGTTCTGAGGCTCTTGTATCTTCTTCCTGATGGCAGCAGCAAGAGGAAATCATGGCCTGGATGGTGGGTATCCCTGATGATGGATGCTGCTTTTCCTGTGACAGCACTCTGTGTAGATGTGCACAATGGTGGGGAGAGCTTTACCTGGATGGATTGGGCCATATCCACTACTTTTTGCAGGATCTTCCATTCAAGGGCATTGTTATGTTTCCATATCAGGCCATGATGCAACCACACAATATACTCTGCACCACACATCTATATAAGTTTGTCAAAGTTTTAGACGTAATGCTGAATCTTCGCAAACTTCTAAGAAAGTAGAGGCGCTGCTGTGCTCTCTTTATAATGGCATGTTAGATCCAGTACAAATTTTCTGAAATGAGAGCACCAAGGAATTTAAAGGTGCTGACTCTCTCCACCTCTGATCCACCGATGGGGACTGGCTCATGAACCTCTGGTTTCCTCCTCCTGAAGTCAATAGTCAGCTCCTTGGTCTTGCTGACATTGAGTGAGACGTTCTTGTGGCACTACTCAGCCAAATTTTCATTCTCCCTCCTATATGCTGATTCCTCATCACCTTTGACTCGGACCATGAGTGGTGTCACCAGCAAACTTGTATATGGCAGTGGAGCTGTGCTTAACCTCACACTCATAAGTATAAAGTGAGTAGAGCAGGGGCTAAACACATGGACTTTTGGTGCACCGGTGCTGATGGAGATTGAAGGAGATGTTGTTGCCAATCTGAACTGACAGGGGTCTGCAAGTGAGGAAACTGAGGATCCAGTTGCACAGCAGGTATTGAAGCCCAGGTCTTGAAGTGTATTAATTAGTTTTGAGGGGATGATAGTATTGAATGCTGAGCTGTAGTTGATGAAGAGAGTCCTGATGTATGTACCTTTACTGTCAAGATGTTCCAGGGTTGAGTGAAGAGCTAATGAAATGGCATCTGCTGCGGAGCTGTTGTGCCAGTAGGCAATTTGAAGCAGATCCAAGTTGCTTCCTAGGGCAGGAGTTGATATGTTTCATCATTAACCTCTCAAAGCACTTCATCACTGTGGATGTAAGTGCTACTACATGATAGTCATTGAGGCAGGTCACCTCGATCTCCTTAGGCAATCTCCTTATAATTGAAGCCTGCTTGATGCAAGAGGGTAATTTAGACTGCCGAAGCAAAAGGTTAAATAAACCAGTGAACTCTCCAGCCAGTTAATCAGCACAGGTCTTTTGTATGTCTCAGCCTCACAGACTGAAATCACTGGGTTATCAGAGGCTGTGGGAGTTCATGAAGGTGCATCCATATTTTGATGGTCAAAGTGAGCATAAAACACATTGAGATCATCTGGGGGCAAAATCTTGGTACCTATATCATTTGGCTTCATATTGTAGGACCTGCTGCAACTGTTGAGCATCCCTCAGTGATTCAATTTACAGAGAAAGGCTAAAATTTCAATGCCTTCTGAAGGTAAATTGAAGTCAAATAGTGGTAGTAAAATGTATAATTTGACCCTTGATACTGCTAAACTAGGTAAGTCTCACTTACAGTAGAAGTTCAAAGTAACCTTATTATCAAGGTACAAAAAACAAACCAAAAACACAAGTAAATAGTGGATCATCTCACAAATGCAATGGTTGCAAAGCATGGGGAGAAATTAATGAATATCTAAAGGGAGCTGTGGGTTTAATAAGTGATTAATAAGGGAAAATTACTTTATGTGCAAGTCCTAAATAAAGCCAAATATTTATCAGGGTGATGGAGGATTATTGTCAATAGTCAAATTGATTACTGAGATATCATTCTTTGTGGGATATCATTCTTTGTGGTAATTTTGCCAGATGAATCATTAAAAAGCTATGTCAGCATCTTAAAAATGTGGAGGTGGAAGACACGGGCAGCAGGCAGAAACATTCACAGTAAGAAACCACAGTATGTACAGTATTTTTGTTTTTGCCTGCTATTTCAGGAATTGTGTGGTGTCACGTCAGTGAAAACTCAGATTTATAACATTCTGATACTGAACCATAGAACAAACAACATAAATTCACAAAAAAATTCAATACTCAAACTGCCACATACGATTAACTTGCTCCAATTCATTGTAAGTTGCATGTCAACCTGCTAATTAAAATGATTGCAGTATCCTGTCAAGCTTCATCATTGCATTCATTCACTGGACCCTTCAGCTGGGGATTTGCAAAGAGTGTCATGAGTGGCAAGTCTTAATTAAATTACCCTAAAATTAAATTAAAATGGAAATTCAGTGGAGCTGCAGCAGGAGGCAACCAGAGAGCACATACGGAAAGTATAAGGATACAATCTCACTGGCTCTCCATTCAGCTTTGGACTACCCGGACAACAGCAACACCCACATCAGGATGCTCTGTATTGATTACAGTTCAGCGTTCAATACCATCATCACCTCAGTTCTAATCAACACATTTCAAATCCTGAGCCTCTATACTTTCCTCTATAACTATTTCCTTAACTTCCTCTTCAGGAGACCTCAGTCAGTGCAGATTGGCCAAGAAAGTTAAGAAGACACACAGATGATTTGGTTTAAAGAAATGTCATACTTTAAGATTAATCTAGCATATAAACCACAAGGTAGTGGTTTATATGCTAGATTAATCTTAAAAGTACATGAAGTATGGCATTTAGTTTTAGGATTATTCTAGCATATAATTATTACTTCTCAAATTCATGCTTCAGTTAATAATCCTGGTTGGTAAACTGTCCTCTGTTGGTCTCAACACCTCTCTCTCCAGTTGGACCATAGTCACTGTCTGTTGGCAGCAACATCTCTAGCTCCATCACACTAAGCCACAGGGCAGTGTGCCTAGCTCACTGCTGTTCATACTACTGGATGCATAACTAAATTGTGAGAACCAGTTCGAACCGAATCAGGTTCATCGATGACACAACAGTGGTTGGCCTCATCGGCAGCGACGATGAGACAGCATTTATAAGTTTGCCAATGACACATCTATTGTTGGCAGAATGTCAGTTGGTGATGAGCAGGTGTACAGGAGTGAGATAGATCAACTGGTTGAATGGCGCCATCTTGCACTCAACTTCAGTAAGACCGAGGAACTGGTTGAGGACTTCAGGAAGGGGAAGTCGAGGGAACAGACACCAGTTCTCATCAAAGCATCAGCAGTGGAAAGGGTGAGCATTTTCTTGTTTCTGGGTGTCAACATCTCTGAAGATTTGTCCTGGGCCCAATATATTTATGAAACAGATAGGCTTTTACATAGTAAAGGAGTTAAGGGTTATGGAGAAAAGGCAGGTAGGTGGAGCTGAGTTTATGGACAGAGCAGCCATGATCTTCTTGAATGGCGGGACAGGCTCGATGAGCCAGCTGGTCTACTCTTGCTCCTATTTCTTATGTTCTTATGTTCTTATATTGATGCAATTACACAGAAGGCTCAACAGCAGCCCCATTTCATTCGCCTCTCCCTCATAACCCAGCACACAGTATGCAGAGCAGCCTATGCAGTTTGGATGCATACACCTATCTCAGGAGGAACGAGATCGGTGCAGCAATACAGGGTCCGGCCTCTGCCGTGGTATTCCAGGACACCTCCAGGCATAATGCCCCAAGAGCCCAGTAAAAGAGGACACCAGTCAGCAGGAAGGGGGATCTGATGTGTCAATTTTCCATGCAAGCACCTTCCACTAATTGAATGTTGCTCTTAGCTTCTTGCTGTGGGGGTCTCAGACCCATGTGCTTCAGGGACTCATTGACTCTGGGTCAGCCAGGAAATTCATAGACATCTCTCTAGCTCAAACACGGAGAGTTCTACCTCAGCAAATGAGTGAGAATATCAATGTCAAGGCTCTGGATGGTCAGTCTTTGGGCACCGGCAAGATCCACCTTTCCAAAGAACCCCTCCATCTGGTGCCAGAATGCAACCATAGAGAATATCTGTCCTATCTTGTTGATTTACCTGAACTGCCACTGGTGCTTTGCCATCCCTGGCTGCCTTGACACATCCCAATGGATCAATTGCTCCCTGAAGGCGCTCAACGAGTGGGGACCAACATGACTTTCTACTTGCCTGGGTCCTGCTCAACCCTCTGTCAGTGTATCCTATTATCCTATTCTGTGCCAACCGCTCATGTGGACCTGTCTTGCATTCAGGCTAAATATGCTGACCTTCTTGAAGTCTTCAATAACAAGAAGACTACCTCCCTGCCTCCACACTAGCCATACAATTGTGTCATTTACCCAGTATTAGTCCTCCCTGTGGCCAACTCTTTTCCCTCTCTTGTCCTGAGATGATGGCCATGGAAGAGTCTGTGAAGGAGGCATAGGCTTTAGGATTTATCCATCCATCAACCTCATCAGCGGGGCGAGCTTCTTTGTTGTGAGCAAGAAGGATGGCAAGCTCTGTCCCTGCAACGATTATTGCCCACTCAAGAACATCATGGTGAAGAGCTGCTCTCCTCTTCCGTGCCTCTGCCTTTGAACATCTCCAAGGAGCAACCATATTCTCTAAGATAGATCAGCACAACCTGGTTCATATCTGAAAATGGGACGAGTGGAAGACAGCTGGCCACAATAAGTACCTTGTGATGCCCTTTGGTCTGGCCAGTGCTCCTGCTGTTTTTCAGAACCTGGTCAATAATGTGCTCCAGGCTATTTTGAATCAGTTTGTTTTATGTATCTGGACAAAAATCAAATTCCCACTCTTGCCAGGAACAGGTCCAGCATATCGGAAAGGTTCTCTGATGACTCCTCGAGACCAATCTGTATGCCAAGCCAGAGAAGAATGATTTCCATGAAGAACAGATGTCATTCATGGACTGTATACTGACCCATTCCAGTGTTCAAATGGACCCATGTAATGTTCTGGCAGTCACAGAGTGGCCCAAACTATCTACAGTCAAACAGGTGAGGTGCTTCATGGGGCGTACAAACTTATTTTGCCACTTCATCAAAAACTTCAGTTCCATCACGGTCCCCAAAAATGCACTCACAAGGAAGACTTCTGCAGGATTCCTATGTAAAAGTGAAGCAGAGCAAGCATTCTCAGATCTAAAATATCGTTTCACCACTGCCCCTGTCCTGCCAGACCTAAATCGAAACCCATCCCATCCATTCACTGTTGCAGTAGATGCTCAGATGTTGGCATTGGAGCTGCACTTTCCCAGCACTCTTCTGTGGATTCTTCCCAATACTTGATTCCTGCTGAGTGTAACGATGATATTGGGAACTGAAAACTTCTGGTTGTCAGGGAGGCCCTGGAACCATGACAACACAGGCTGGAGGGGCACAGCACCTCTTCTTGGTATGGAAAAATGACAAGAACCTCTCCTACATTTGGGGGCGCTAAATGACTCACTCCTGTCGAATCCGTTGGGTATTCTTCTTCACCCAGTTTAACTTCACCCTCACCTACCACTCTGGCAGCTAGAGTGCCAAGGCCGATGCACTCTCCCACCAGTTTGACATCTCTGAGGATGAGGTCAATCCAGAGCCCACTCTTCTTCTCATGCATTGCCATTCTGGTAATTTGGAGAATAGTGGCAGAGGTGAGGGCTACCTAGCAGTCAGATACTGGCCCTGGTGCAGGGACCTCCCAACCAGTTTCTTGTCCTTACCACTGTCTTCCCCAGTGTTGGATTGGGGTTATTCTTCCCATCTGGTTGGCAATCTGGGAATTCAATAGACCCTGGAATTTATAAAGAAATTATTTTAGTGGCTGTCTATGTCTCAGGATATCCAAGACTTCTGGGAATGGAGACTACGGTTTAGATTGAAGCTGTAAAAGAGCGGTATTTATTTAGTATTAAGTTACCTCTTCTGAGCCAGTGCTGGTGCTAGCTTTCAGTTTGAGGGTTTTATTTAATAGCCTTGTTGGCCTAGTGTTCATTGTTTTTCCCTTTGATTCTGCATAATTCTTATTAAAAATCAGTGAAGTGTTCTTCCGCTTTAGTGTCTCTCCCTCTGTACTTGGGCCATGACTGCACATCCTTATCAGTATTGTTCAGCCAGTGAGTTCCCTATGCAACAGGAGAATGGCAGAAAGTGAGATACTGTGAGCATGTCCGATTAAATCTGGTAGAAGAGAGATAGGAAGAAAAGTTCATTGGCCCTGTCACCTTGATTGCCACTGGGAATACAGTACTTGTTCTGCTCTGAGATTGCATGGATGATTGCACGGAGAGAACACAATGAAAACTGCAACATCTCCCACATTGTTACTTACTGAGGTTTAGCTAGGGCAATTTTTGAAGCAAAGAGATCCAAGAAAAATTTCAGGTCTAATTTTAAGCCATTTCTAACATAATTTTAGTTTTATATTTTTGTACTTGCTAATAACTTGATAATATCATCAATTTGTAATGTGCTATTCATAGTTGCTGGAAAGAGATAGGGGAAACAAGGTGATCTGGAGAGATAGAGGATTCATTGGTTAGGGGAACAGACAGGAGATTCTGTGGACAAAAACGAGATTCCTGGATGGTACATTGTCTCCAGCTTGCCAGGGTCAGGGGCATCTTGCATTGAAGCTACAGCATTCTTAAGTGGGAGGGTGAGCAGCTAAAAGCCGTGGTCCATGTTGGTACCAATGAGATGGGTAGGAAGGGTGATGAGATCCTGCAAACTGAGTTCAGGGAATTAGGAGCTATGTTGAAGGACAGGACTTCCATGATTGTGATTTCAGGATTTTGCTCATGCTATATGCTAGTGAGGCCAGAAATAGGAAGATCATACAGCTTAATATGTAGCTACTGAGCTGGTGCAGGAGGGATGGCTTCAGATTTTCGGATCATTGATTCTCTTCTGGGGAAAGTGGGGCTGTAGAGAATAGATGGTTTGCACCTGAACTGGAGGGGACTAATATCCTAGTGGGGAGGTTTGCCAATGCTGCACGGGGTGGGGCTGTCATAGAGTTGTGTGTGTTCGTCCATTGTCGTCGATGAAGACCTTGACACCATTAGTCAAATGATGATGGTGTCGAGACTAGCGCTTGATTTGGATTTAAGTGAGGGAGAGTTGCGCAGCGTCAGCCTCACTCTCTCTTTCCAATTCCCATCTGGATCCGGTGGCAAGACAAGAGTCGAGACGGCTGGAGATGGGACTAGGCGCAGTGGATGACCAGGACATCTCCTGTGTCTTGTCCTGTTCTACACGTTCCACAACGCTTGCAGAGACTGCCTTCTTGACCGTTGGACCTTCCATTGGTCTCATCTGCTCAATCAGCCGGATGCTGGGATAGACATCTCCCTATCTCACTAAGGGTTTGAGACCCGTCAGCTACCCTCACCTGGTTTAGCCAGCTTGTCAAAGCTGTTGCCCGGGGTGTGGCCGCTGTCACGTGCAAACAACTAAGGGGAGCCACAGGTGAGAGCTGAGTGCCAGGTGGGGACTAAAGGTGGACAAACCACCTTAAAAAGGGCGCGGCATGTTCCCCCACCACAGGTGCTACCCCTCCCTGACACCCCATACACTCCCGAGTCATAGAATCATAGAGAAGTACAAAAGAGAAACAGGCCCTTCGGTCCACCTAGTCTATGCCAAAACCATTTAAACAGCCTTTTCCCATCAACAACTCTCACAACCACGGATTCAGCAGTGCTCGGTAAATGTGCTCATGAATGTGCACGTGTCAGCTAATCATTACTTCATTGTGATAGTACTTAACTTCATTCATTCCGTCATAGTGCTCATCGAGACTTGGGCATGGACATAGCTACGCTTCGCTATCTCCATTCTGCCTTGCCTGATAAATTGGACTATTGAGTCAACTGACTGTGAAGACTAGTGGTATTCATTTTATTCTTAGCTGCTCTTTTCAGCTGCAATGTACACTTCATTTTCCATTTGAGTGTTTTACTTAATGGCCCTGTTTGGCCTAGCGTTTATTGTTTTGTTTTCCTTTAGCACTATTTGCATTAAAGTCTGTACTATTGACCCCCCCTTCCGTGTCTCTCACTCTGCACTTGGGCCATGTCCGAACCTGGTGACACCAGCGCTGGGACCATAATCCTCTATATCCCTACTATCCATGTACCTATCCAAACTTCTCTTAAACATTGAAATTGAGCTTGCTTGCACCACTTGTGCCGGCTGCTCATTCCACACTCTCCTCACCTCCTGAGCGAAGAGGTTTCCCTTCAAGTTCCTCTTAAAATTCCCACCTTTCACCCTTAAGCCATGACCTCTGGTTGTAGTCCCACACAACCTCAGTGGAAAAAAAACTGCTTTTATTTACCCTCTTTATGCTCCTCATAATTTTGTATACCTTTATCTAATCTCTCCTCAATCTTCTACATTCTAAAGAATACAGTCCTAACTATTCAATCTTTCCTTATAACTCAGGTCCTCCAGATCTGGCAACAACCATATAAATTTTCTTTGCTCTCTTTCAACCTTGTTTGCATCTTTCCTGTAGGTAGGTGACTGAAACAGCATACAATACTCCAAATTAGGTCTCATTAGCATCTTATCTTTCAGTTTAACATCTCATCTCCTGTGCTCAATACATTGATTTACGAAAGCCAATGTTCCAAAAGCTTTTGTTATGACTCTAACAACCTGTTAGACCACTTTCAATGAATTATGTACCTGTATTCCCAAATCCCTTTGTTTTACCACACTCCTCAGTGCTCTACCATTCACTGCATAAGAACTACCCTAGTTGGTCCTACCAAGGTGCAAAACCTTGCACTTGTCTGCATTTAATTCCATCTGCTATTTTTCAGCCCTATTTTACAGCTGATGTCGATCCCTCTGCAAGCCATGATAGCCTTCCTCACTGTCTAACACACCCCTAATTTTGGTGTCATCCACAAACTAGCTGATCCTGTTAACATCATTATCATCCAGATCATTGATATAAGTGACAAACAACAAAGGACCCAGCACCGATACCTGTTCACACCAATAATCACAGGCCTCCAGTCAGAGAGGCCACCCACTACTACCATTCTCTGGGTTCTCCCACAAAGTCAATGTCTAATTGAATTTACTACCTCATCTTGCATGCCAAGCAACTGAACCTTCTTGACCAGCCTCCCATGTGGGACCTGATCAGATGCTTTACTAAAGTCCATGTAGACAACATCCACTACCTTACCTTCATCCACCTTCCTGGTAACTTCTTTGAAAATCTCTATAAGATTGGCTTGACATGGCTTACCATGCACCAAGCCATACTGACTGTCCCTAATCATTCCCTGTCTCACCAAATACTTATTCATTTGGTCCTTTACGATACCTTCCAGTAACTTTCCCACAACTGATGTCAGACTCATTGGCCTATAATTTTCTGGTTTCTGTTTAGAGCCTTCTTTAAATGATTGAACAACACTGGCTATCCTCTAATCCTCTGGTACCTCTCCTACCACTAAGGATGTTGTAAATATCTCTGCTAAGACGTTGGCAATTTCTGCACTTGCTTCCAGAAGGGTCCAAGGGAACACTTTGACAGGTCAGGGGATTTATCCACCCTGATTTGCCTCAGGGTAGCAACACCTCCTCCTCTGTAATCTGCAGAAAGTTCATGAATTTGATGCCACTTTGCCTTACTTCCATGGACTCTGTATCTGTCTCCAGAGTAAATACAGATGCAAAGAATGCATTTAAGATCTCCCCCATATGTTTTGGCTCCACACATGGATTACCATTCTGGTCTTCCAGAGGACCAGTTTTGTCCCTAGCAATCCTTTTGCTCTTCATAAACCTGTAGAACCCCTTAGAGTTCTTTTTCACATTGTCTTCTAGAGAAGACTCATGTCTTCTTTTAGCCTTCCTATTTCTTTTTTAAGTGTTCTCTTATAATTCTGGTCCTGCATAAGCACTTGATTTATTCCTACTTGCCTGTACCTGCTATGTACCTCCTTTTTCCACAATTAGGGTCACAATATCTCTTGAAAACCAAGGTTCCCTACACATGTTATCTTTACCTTTTATTCTGGCAGGCACATACCAGCCTTGTACTCAAAATTTCATTTTTGGAGGCTACCCACTTTCCAAATACACCTTTGCCAGAAAACAGCCTTTCCCAATCCATATTTGCCAGATCACTTCTGACACCATCAAAATTGGCCTTTCTCCAATTTGGAATCTCAACCCATGGACCAGATGTATCTCTTTGCATATTTGCTTTGAAACTAATGGCATTATTGTCACTGGATGCAAAGTGCTCCCCTACACAAACTTCCGTCACCTGCTCTATCTCATTCCCTAACAACAGGTTCAGTATCGCACGGTCTCTTGTTGGGACTTGTTGCCTACTCATGAAGGGAACTTTTCTGAACACCTTTGATAAACTCTATCCCATCTAGTCCTTTTATAGTATGGGATTCCCAGTCAATATGTAGAAAGTTAAAATCAATTGTCCATTCACCCGGTCACAAACAAGAGAAAATCTGTGGATGCTGGATATCCGAGCAACACACGCAAAATGCTGGAGGAACTCAGCAGGCCAGGCAACATCTATGGAAAAGAGTACAGTCGACGTTTCAGGCCGAAACCTTCGGTAGGACTTTGGCAGTACTGTCGAAGGGTTTCGGTCCAAAATATCGACTGTACTCATTTCCATAGATGCTGCCTAGTCTGCTGAGTTCCTCCAGCATTTTGTGTCCATTCACCCGGTATTCAGAGCTGCTTTTGAAAAGGTGTAACTTCCTCCTAAGCAGAATGATAACCATAAATGAAGAACTGTGTGCTACTACTCCCGGTCTATATCTTTCATGTTATGTCCTGGAAGAGCAGCTAGAGTGACAGAAGACAACCCTTACTAAGAGATATCTCACCAGTTTACATCAGCAGAGGTTGAAGGTGTATGGCAGCACCTGTTTAACCTGAAGGAAGCTGAGTTCAGTCAGGGAACAGGGGGAACTGAGTCATCGGAAGATACAAGTAATAGACAAGGGGGGTGGAATCGTCTAGTCGACAGGAACCGTCACAAGTAGTGGCTGAGCCTGAAGAAGTTGAAGCTGAGATAAGGAGGTCTCAGAGTCAGGAAACCCCTAGATAGGCTGGTATATGATGCACCTGGGAAACAGAGTGTGGTATCCATCCCAACGGTGAGATATGTTACTTCCATTTACAAATGAATTGGAGATCCTTAAATCATGAAATTCAATTGAATACTGTCATTAATAATGGTGTAATAAGTCCCAAAGACTTATGAAGTCAACAGGACATGACTATTTTTGGTGCGGGCGGGGTGGATTGGGGTGGAGAATGTAATGCCCTGGTTAAGATTTCGACTGCTGTGCTGTGAGGTATTTTTATTTTAGCAGTTTTCTACAACAGCAGTGTGTCCTGTTAGTAAGAGCATTTTGGCTTCAGCTAAAGACAAGGAGATATTTTGTCCAATTTAGTAATGTTTTGTTAGTCAACCAGGTTTGTTTTGGTAAGTGTTGTAACTTTCTCCCCAGTGGATGCAATGGCAGATTTGAGAGAGCTGGGTGACAGCAGATTTCTGGAGGACAGTAGTCTGGTTTGGGGTGTTCAGCAGGAGCTGCAGAGTGCAGCAAAGGGAAGATGCAGAGTGCCACTTGAAGGGGAGACCCGGTTGTAAGAAATGCTTTGTGCAGATGAATGGTTCCAAGGGGGACGTACCAATACTCCTGAGTTAGCCAGCTCATTTGAGGTGGTCTTTGAGGGAAGTTCAAACTGTGGTTGGTGTCTTTCATGCAGTAAGTAAAGTGAGATACCCATCTACTTCAGAAACAAACTCCAGTGTTTATGTATATATTTAGATGGTTTATCTGTAAGGGGCACATCTATTTTCGATTCTTTTCCTCTTAACTGTTTGATGAAGTTGAAATATTGGTAAATATATTTCCTTTGTAATTTTATACCGGTGCACAATCTGCTATTTTTCTAGTGAATGATAACTTTGCATGGGACAATATTTACACAGCATTGACTACAATCAATGTTCCTTAACTGGAACATCCCAACTTTCCTGTTTGATTGATCCCAAATCATGCCAACGCTAGACCTGTGTCACTTATGGAAGGTGGCCGTTGCACCACTGAGTCACGTGGCTGTTAGCAGAGTTAGGTAATGATCCAAGTTTGCATTCAAGCCCCAGTGAGAGTGTTGTATTTGCTTTCTCTGACTGCAATCTCTCTTCATTGAAGCTTTGAAGAGCTAAAGCCAGAGATCAGTTCAGCTGCCACAACCAACTGCCGTCTTTTTCTACTCCGGCAGTGGACATGCGTGAATTCCCCTCCTCTCAAACTTTAGTGGTGGGTTCAACTACAGTTGCAAGCAAATGAGAACTAGAACGTGGCAGAGAGGTTGTGGGAAAAGATGTTGCTAAGCTTACATACAAAGCCAAGATTGAAAGATTGAGCATGGTGGGACTAATGTTCTGAAGTTTCTATATTTCAGTGCAAGGAATATTGTAGGAAAAATGGATGAGCTTAGCGCACAGATCAGCATGTGGAATTATAACATTGTAAACATTACTGAGAATTAGTTGCAGGAGGGGCAGGACCTTTAGCTCAATGTTCCAGGGCCCTGTTGATTGAGATGTGAAAGAGTAGGAGGGTTAAAGGGGGAGGGATAGCATTAATAGATAGGGAAAATGTCATGGCAGGGTTCAGACAGGACAGTCTGGAGAGTGCGCCACCTGAGGCTATACAGATGGAACTGAGGAATACAAAGGGATGACCACATTAATGGAATTATATTATTGAACACCCAAGAGTCCACAGGACTTAAAAGAGGAAATTTGTAGAGAGATTACAGACCATTGCAAGAAACATAAAGTTCTAATAGTAGGTGATTTTAACTTTCCACATATTGACTGGGATTCCCATACTGTAAAAGGGCTGGATGGAATAGAGTTAGTCAAGAGTGTTCAGGAAAGTTTCCTTAATGAGTTATCAGTACCTCCAGTTGAGCTTTGTCTTTTTGTGTGTTTTCCCTCAGCCGTCAGTCTGTGGTTTTGTATTGCCATGTGCTCCTGTCCCTGCTCCTGTTCTACTCCAGCCACTGTATTAGTGAGTACTCTGCCTCTCATCTGTTTCTCATTATTACCTGTTTTGCTGCCACCTGTGTCTCATTGTGCTCCAACTATCATCTGCCTCTGTTTATTGCTCAGTGTATTTTAGTCCTTTGTTTTCACCTGTTTGTTGCTAGGTTGTGCCAATGAGTTTTCCTGAGCCTTTCCAGCATTCATATGAATGCTGTCTGTCTGAATAGTCAAAGTCATACTTTATTGATCCTGAGGGAAATTGGTTAATTGGTGAATATTGACTCTGCCTGCTTCCTGATTCTGGTTTTTGGATTTATCTGGATGTTTTGATATATACCTGAACTTTGCTGACTTTGTTTGCACCTTGGGATTTGTTACTCAATTAATATCATTGTGTGCACTTTGCATCTAGCAATTAATAAAATCAAGATAATTATGAAGAAGCTTAAGTCTGATCCTTTGGTTAAGATTCAAAATTGGAAGAAGGCCAATATTGATGGTATTAAAAAGGATCTGGCGAGTGTGGATTGGGATAGATCGTTTTCTGGCAAAGGCATACTTAGTAAGTGGAAGGTAAACTTTTGAGAGTACGGTTTGTCTGTTCCTATCAGAATAAAAGGCAAGGATAACAGGTTTAGGGAACCTTGAGTTTTGAGAGTTATTGAGGCCCTGGTTAAGATAAAGAAGGGAGGTGTACAGCAGCTATAGGCAGGAAGGAGAAAATGAGATACTTGAGGAGAAAAGATGCAAGAGAACAGTTAAGAAGGAACTCGGAAGGGCTAAAAGAAGGTGTAAGTTGCTCTAACAGACAAGGTGAAGGAGAATCCCAAGGTCTTCTACAAATATATTAAGAGCAAAAGGATAGCAAGGGAAAAAAATTCTTTTCTGAAAGATCAGAGTGGTCATCTATGCATGGAGCCAAAAGAGGTGGAGATCTGAAAAAGATATTTTGCACCTGTACTTACTCGTGTAATGGATATAGACCCAATAGAAGTGAGGTAAAGCAGCAGCAAGGTCATGGTCAAGGTCAAATTACAGAGGTGGTGTGTACAGTTTTGAGGCAAATTAGGGTGGATAAATTTCCAGGTCCTGAAAAGATGATGTTCCCTTGGAGCTTGTGGGATGTCTATGCAGAAACTATATATTTAAAATGTCCTTTGCCTTGGGGGAAGTGCTGGAGGATTGGAGTTTTTAAAGTTACTACTATTGCTCTGTTTAAGGAAGGCTCTAAGAATAAGCCAGGAAGTTGTAGGCTGGTAAGCCTGACATCAGTTGTGGCTACCTTAATGGAAAGTATTCTTAGAGACTGGATATAGGTTTTGGAGACAGACTATCCCTAATCATTCTATGTAACCTTGTGCATAGTAGGTTGTGTCTAACCAATGTTATAGAGTCTTTCAAGGAAGTTATCAGGAAAGTTGATGAAGGCAAGTCATTAAATGTTGTTTATATAGACCTCAGCAAATCCTCTGACAAGGTCCCACATTGAAGGTTGGTCAAAAAGGTTCATTCACTTGGTTTTCAAGATAAGGTTATGAACTGGATTAGGCATTGACTTCACAAGCCAGAGAATAGATGTAGATGGTTGCCTCTCTGACTGGAGGCCCTTGACTGGTGGTGTGCTGCAAAGATTAGTGTTGCATCCGTTGTTATTTGTCATATATATATATATATATATATATATCTCAATGATCTGGATGATCATGTGGTAAACTGGTTCAGCAAAGATTTGTGGATGATAACAAAATTTGGGGGGTAGTGGACAGTGAGGAAGACTATCAGAGCTTGCAGTGGGATCTGGACTAGTCAAAAATGGGTTGAAAATGGCAAGTGGATATTAATACAGACAAGTGTGAGGTGTTGCAATTTTGGAGATCAAACCAAGGTAGAACTTACACAGTGAGCAGTAGGGCACTGAGGAGTACAATAGACCAGAGGGATCTGGGAATAGATTCATAATTCCTTGAAAATGGCATCACAGGTAAGTCGGGTCATAAGGAATTGTTTTGGCACACTGACTTTCATAAATCATAGAATGTGGAAGATTAAGGAGAGATGTGAAAGAAATATACAAAATTGAGGGTAAATTCAAGCAGGCCTTTTCCACTGAGGTTGTGTGAGTCTAGAACGGGAGGTCATGGGTTAAGCATGAAAGGTGAAATATTTAAGGCAATCATGAGAGGGAACTTCACTCAGATGGTGGTGAGAGTGTGGAATGAACTGCCAGTGGAAGTGCTGGATGCAGGTTCAATTTCAACATTTAAGGGAAATTTGGATAGGTACATGGATGGGAGGGTTTTGGTCCGGGTACGGGTCCATTGGACAAGGCAGATTAAAGGTTCAGCAGAGATTGGATGTGCTGAAGGGCCTGTTTCTGTGCTGTAGTATTCTGTGCTTCTGTAACTCTGTTATATTATACAAACACTTAACAATAGTGTGATTGCAAACATTTTACCTTGTGGATTTTAAAACTTGTAGTGAATTGGTTCATTAGGAAAAGTAAAGGAAATTTCCAAGGATGTGATCAAGACTTCTTTTCCACTGAGGTCATCAGGAGACAATTTTAAATAGTAAGGAACCCATTATACACGCACAGAACGGGAATGAATTTCATCAGGAATGAATTACATCAGCAAATCCTGGGGTCAAGGACTCTGAGTCTGGAGATTGAGGTCTTGTGGTCAAAGTTATGCCCCATGAGCAACAAATCCTGTGCTTGATACCCTGAGGTCTGTGAAGTCCAAAGGTTGAAGCTAGTGGTCGATGTCCGGGGATCGGTCAGTCCAGAGTTTGAAGCCTGAAGTTCAAACACATGAAGTAGTCAAGTCCTAAGGTCAAGATCCAAAGACTGAAGCACCTGGGTCAACGTAACCAAATGTTGGAGTTCAGAGAGTCTGGTCCAGGGACTGGAGGTTGGAGGCCTGATGTCTGAAAGTCCTAGGCCAAAGACTATTGGTGGGAGGCATGGAGGTGGCCTGACTTGAGGTTGGAGGCCTGTTGCTGTGTTTGAGTAGGTGGGTGGCTGGGAAGCTGGGAAAAGGCCTGTTTTGGCTGTTACTGTGTTTTATTTTTATGTTGTTGTTGCCTGTGTTATTCTGCTGAATGTGGTGCACATTTGTGTTGGTGCTGGAATATATGGCAATATGTGGCCATCCCCACCACATCCTTATGCTGTGTAGGTTTTTAGTGCAAATGATGCATTTTACTATGGTTCAATGTACATGTGATAAATACTGGAATGTGAATCTGTAAGATCCCTTGTGTACAGAAAATTAGGGAATCTCGCCCTCTATTGGAAGCCCAGAGTTTTCAATCCAAATCCCACAGAGCAATAAATGACAATTCCTTTGTGAAGTTGTTGCTCTTCAAGTCTTATAAGTTCAGTTACATTTTAAACTTGTGGGCAGTCTGCACAAAAACAAATGATTTTTTTTGTTCTGATTAAATTAGAAGGTGATGGCAGGCTGACTGTGTGGAAGGACAGGATCAAAACAAATCTAGTAGGTTCAATCAGAGATATGGTTACAGTTAAAATCAGTCGTACATTAATCAGATGTTAATCTTGCGTATGAAGAACACTGTAAAATTGACAGTTCTGTTGGGATTATTCAGAGAATATTCAGTCTATGTGCATTTTTAATTATTAGTATATCTAAGTACATCTTTGAAAACAGCTCTGTTTCCATCTTTATCTATTTTTCCGATTCAGGATTCTTTTGAAGACCCTGACATGGAGTTACACAATGACTACGGTACTTTGCAGCAATGGGACCTGCTCTTGGGGTTTCATGACTGGCCATTGTTCAGCATACCAAGGGCTCGGCCTAAGAGCTTCGCCCTCCTTTGAAGGACCGAGTTTTCATGGCTCTGGAGACGGGCAGATCAGAGGTCAGTGTCACAGCAGGGGATTGGTGTGTCATCGGGGGAGTTGGAAGATCTAAGGCTGTGCCCAGAGACACAAGATCCTTGGGCACAGAGCTTGGAAAAAGTGATGCAACGGACTTTTAACATTATAAACCAGCGAGTTGTTTGTTATGCCTCCCCTCTTGCTGTGAAATGGAGACATGTCCTTCTCCCTTATTAGGGGGAGAGGGAGAGAGAGCCTGTGGTATGTCGAATACCAGGTGAACAAATAGTCTTTGGGGTAATGCAGGTCTGTCTTTGCTGTTGCTTTGTCAACGCTTGAGTAATGGTGGCAGGTGCCAATGCTTTTTTTTGCTGGGGAGGGGAAGGAGGATCGTTGTTTGCTGCTGCTTACATGCAGGAGGGAGGGAAGCTGGGGGGACTTTGGGGTTCTAACATTTAGCTGTTATTTGTCCTTTGGGACACTCCTCTGTTTTTGTGGATGGTTGTGAAGAAAAAGCTTTTCAGGATATATATTGTATACATTTCTGATATTAAATGTACCTTTGAAACCTTTTGAAACATGTCAGATTAATTTTTGGTACATTTTACTTCAAAATAGGAGGTCACAAAGTAAGCATGTAAGTTAAAGGAGTGTGTATCAATCTTGCAAATAAGAATGGGAAAATTTAAAGCAAAAATCTGCAATATACTTTGATAGAGAATATAGATTAATTTAGTCATTCAATGGAAGCTCAGAACAAAACTGGAAAAGCAGCATTAGTGAGGAGAAAATATCACCATTGCAATTTGAAAATCTTTAACAGTTTATCTTCTGAATTTATTCTGCTTCAGTTGCTGAATGCTTCTAGCAGGTCTTCAGTTTTGTTAGATTTCCATCTTCTGTTCTTCGCCCCCCCCCCCCCCAGTTGCTCTAAAACCAGGAGTTGTGACATGTCCTGCTGGATATAAGCAGGCATGTAGAATCCACTGACTCAACACAATAAAACCATGGAGATTTACTCATTCATTTTAAAACAATAAGTCCATAAGGCCAGAATAAGGTCACATGGCCTATTGAGTCTGCTTCACCATTCCATCATGGCTGATCCATTATCACTCCCAACCCCATTTTCCTACCTTCTCCCCATAACCAATGGCACCCTGACAAACCAAGAATCTATCAACACTTTATACTTGGCCTCTACAATTATCTGTGATGATGAATTCCTCAGATTCACTACTCTCTGGCTAAAGAATTTCCTCCACAGCTCCATTCCAAATTGATATACCTCTATTCCTGGGCTTTGTGCTCTGGTCCTAGACATCCTCTCCACATCCAATCTATCTGGACCATTCAATATTTGATGTGTTTCAATAAGATCCCCCCTCATTCTCCTAAACTCCAGTGAGTACAGGTGCTCCAGTTTCCTCCCCCAGTTCAAAGGTGTACCACTAGGTTAATTGGTCATTGTAAATTGTCCCTCGGTTGGTTTAGGGTTAATCGGAGCAGCCTGGCTCAAAAGGCCAGAAGGGCCTACTCTGTGCAATATCATTACATAAAATAAAAAATTCATTCATCTCCTTCCCTGGGGTTGTGTCTTCATCCTTAAATTGTTAAGAAGTCAGATAATTGGTCTTTTTCTTCATGAATGGCCTAACTATGCCAATTTGCACTTGAAGACATACTGGAAAAAGTATGTTTGCACTGAAGGACATTCACATGCATGATTTTTTGGTTTAATTGAAAAATACAGTAAGCAATATTGCACCTAAAGGCAAGATGGCTGCATTGTAGGGAAATGAGAAACACGATGGACCTAACCCCTCATTTGGAAAAGGCAAAAGATGGGGATGAGTGTTTCATGATGAAATGAATGTGACGCTCCGATGTGGTGGTCTTGGTCATGCTTGAGTTCTCCAGATCTTAAACAACTAACGATCAAATGCTGTCAGTTCTATTTACTAAGAGTGTTTGTCTCCATCAGCCTGACCACAGTTTACATAATAAACTGCTTGACTATAATCAAGTGCTTCAGATACTGCTTGGTGCTGTCACCTAACAAGAAACAGTTCACCCCAACTCATTTCAAGTCATAGTCTGGGATTTCAATGAGGCTTGTTTGGAGAAATCTCTGCACAATTACCAACATCAAATAACCTGTAGCACCAGTGGTCTTAACACTGCTATACTAAGATAAAGAATGGCTACTGTTCCTTGCCCAAACCACATTTCAGGAAAGCTGATCATTTGGCTGCCTTTCTCCTATCTGCATACAGACAGAAGCTAAAGAGCAAAGCTCTGGAGGTTAGGACAACAAAGAGGTTGACAGGGCCATGTTCAAGGACTCATCTGTGGATCTGAATTAGTATTCCATGGTTGTCATGGATGTTATCAAAACAGTGTAGATGAGTGGGTTTCCACAAAATTATTCAACAGCTTCCCTAACCAAAGCTCTGGATGAATCATGAGATCCTCAATCTACTGAGGGCTAGATCAGTGGCATTCAATTCTGGCAACCAAGAAAGTTACAAGAGGTCCAGGTACGATCTCTGAAAAGCCAAGTGACAATTCTGGATGAAACTTGACTTAACTCAACAGCTGTGTCAGGGTTTGAATGCTATCACCTCTTCCAAAGTGAAATGAAGCAACATAGGTGACAATAGGGATTCACCTCCAGATGTGTTCAATGCCCTCTATGCTCGCTTTGACCGCCAAAGCATGGAGGAACCATTAAAAACTGCTGCAGCCCCTGATCACCCAGTTATTTCAGTCTCTCTAAGGCTTACAAGAGAGCATCCTTCAGGACAGTGAACCTACAGAATGCATCCAGCCCAGATATGGTACCTGGCCATGTACTAAAGAACTGTGCAGAACAACTGTTCACTGATATCTGTAACCACTTGCTTTGGCAGTCTGAGATACCCACCTGCTTCAAGCAGGCTTCAATTATGCTGATCCTAAGAATGTGGTAACCTGCTTCCATGACTATCATCCAGTATCACTAACATCCACAATGATTAGATTAGATTAGATTAGATTATGAGGACACGCAGTCCTCTTTTATTGTCATTTAATAATGCATGCATGAAGGAATGATACAATGCTTCCCCAGAATGACATCACAGAAACACATGACAAACCAACTGGAAAAACTGACAAAAAACACATAATTATAACATATAGTTACAACAGTGCAAAGCAATACCGTAACTTAATAAAGAACAAACCGTGGGCATGGTAAAAAGTCTTAAAGTCTCTCGAAAGTCCCATCATCTCACGTAGACGGTGAACCTCCAGTGCCGCAAACTTGCCGATGTAGTATCCTGGAAGCATCCGACCACAGTCCAACTCCAAGTTGAAAACTCCAAGCCTCCGACTAGCTCTCCGACACCAAGCACTGAGCACCATCTCTGCAGAGCGTTTCGACCCCGGTCCCGGCAATAGGCAAAGCCAAGGATTTGGGGCCTTTCCCCTCCGGAGATTCTCGATCGCACAGTAGCAGCGGCAGTGAAGCGGGCATTTCAGAAGTTTCTCCAGGTGTTCCTCTGTGCCTCTCACAGCTGTCTCCGTCAAATCAGGATTGTGCACGGCCCCCTAGTTAACACATACGATATCATTCGGAACGGCCGCGCGTGCCGTATTTTGAGAGGTTGGTGATGAAACATATGAACTCCTGCCTGAGAAGTGATTTGGATCCGCTCCAATTTGCCTACCAAAGCAACAGCAGATGCCATTTCATTTGGCTCTTCACTCAATCCTGGAACTTCTGGATAGTGAAAATGCATACATCAGGATACAGCTCGGCATTCAATACTATCATCCCCTCAAAATTTATCAGTATGCCTCAAGACCTTGGTCTCAATACCACCCTTGTGCAATTGGAACCTCAATTCTCTCACCTGCAGACCTCAGTCAGTTCAGATTGCCAACAACTTCACCTTCACACTCCCCATCAGCACAGGGGCACCATAAGGTTGTGTGCTTAACTCCCTGCTCTACTTACTTTATACTGTGAGGCTACGCACAGCTCCATTGCCATATTTACGTTTGCTGATGATACAACTGTTGATGATCGGTTCAAAGGTGGTGAGAAATCAGCATATAGGAGGGAGATAAAAAAATCTGGCTGAGTGTTGCCACAGCAACAACCTCATACTCAGTGTCAGCAAGACCAAGGAGCTGATAGTTGACCTCAGAAGGAGAAAACTGGAGGTCTATGAGCCAGTCTTCATTGGAGGATCAGAAGTGGAGAGGATCAGCAACTTTAAATTCCTTGGTGCTATCATTTCAGAGGACCTGAGCTGGGTCCAGCAATTTCAAAGAAAGCACAGCAGCACCTCTACTTCATTGGAAGTTTGCGAAGATTCAGCATGGCATCTAAAACTTTCACAAACATCTATAGATGTGTAGTGGAGAGTATATTGACTGACTGCATCACAGCCTGGTATTGAAACACCAATGCCTTTGAATGAAAAATCCTACAAAAAATTAATGGATATGGCCCAGTCCATCACAGTTAAAGTGCTCCCCACCTTTGAGTACATCTGTATCAACATTTTCGAAGCAAGGCAGCATCCATCATCAGGGACACCCACCAGCCAGGTCATGCTACTTCCATCAGGAAGAAAATACAGAAACCTCAGGACTCACAACACCAGGTACAGGAACAGTTATTACCACTCAGTCATCAGGCTCATGTACCACAGGGGATAATTTCACTCAGCTTTACTTGCCCCATCACTGAACAGTTCCCACATGCTATGGACTCTCATTCAAGGACTCTTCATCTTATGTTCTCAATATTCACTGCTATTTATTTATTAGTATTATTTCTTTTTCTTCTTTTGTATCTGCACAGTTTGTTGCCTTTTGCACACTGGTTGTTCACCCTGCTGTGTCCAGTCTTTCATTGACTCTATTATGGTTATCTGATTTATTGAGTCTGCCCACAAGAAAATGAATCTCAGGGTTGTATCTGGTGATGCGTATATACTTTGATAATAAATTTACTTTGAACTTTGAATACTGTATTTTATCCTGGAGTTTCCATTTATATAATAATCAAGCTCAGAGAAAAATCTAAGCAACTCAATTGATCTAGAGGTTCAGTCAGTTATTTTTTGATTAATACAAATGGTTATTCTTTTTCTTCATATTCCAGCAGAAAGGCCTAAACTCAAACTTCGGAGTTTAGACTCAGCTCCTTAACATCAAATGCGTTTGCTACTGTACCAAAGAACAAAAACTTCAAAAATGAACCCAACATGTGTTTCATTAAAACAGACTGCATCCACTCGTATTTAATCCAATAATGCGTGGTCCCATTGGAAAACTCAGTTAGCCTGTCCCTGGAGTCAGTCGTTCTGAGGTTAAAATTAAAATATAGAAAATGTGATAGCTCACATTAGAATTCAGTAATTATCTCATTATGAATATTGTTTGTAAGAAATGACTTTCTGACAGTCGCACTCCTCTGTGAGCCCATGTGTACAGTGGGGATAAGCAGACCTTTTGTCCACACATAATGTCTGAATATTACAGCTGTCAGAGATCGACACCTACCAAACCATTCTCTCTATCTCTCAATGTATGCCTTTATTATGCATATGAAGGTCTGCCAGAGAGTTCGAATTGAATTGAAATCAGAGCTCATGTTATTTTTAGTGTATTCATGCCAAATTGGCATAATTACTTCGGCTGAGCAATTCCACCCAACGCTCATACTCATATTATTAATAAAATAAGCACGTTGTTAATGGGGATCATTTAAGATGTTCCTCGTATTTGCATACAATTTTCAAAACTGCGCACATGTTGCTGGTGACATTAATCCAATGTGAACACAAACAGCTACCAAGGGGGAAGTGAATTGACTTTAGCAACACATTAATTCTGGCATAATCAATTGATTAGAATAATTTATATTCCTAATCAGTGTTGTTAGAATGAATGACAATGTAATCCCGCCATCATCAGCCTCCCAAGTTAAAGAGAGTGAATGATTTAATTCTAGGCTGTGCTCCTGTTCTCCTTCTAGGTCTGTTGCTTTTGTTATGAGCTGAACACAGTTGGTCTCTTTATCTGGCTGTAAGCCCTATGCATTTCAAGCATTGTTCAATGTCGGACAGATTGGTTGAATTCCCACTCATGTCACTCAAGTTTTTAGGAGTGTTGCATTTGACTTTTTAATGAGGAAAACAACTTTAAAAACATTGATTGCATTTCTATCAATCTGAGGATCAGCTCAGTCAGGATCATCACCTAAATGCACTGTGCAGATTTCCCATTTCCCTGGTTGGAATCCAAAAGGTCAAACCTTTGGCCCAAGAACATCATGGAGCCAATCAGTGAGGTCCCAGGCAACATTACTGCTTTGGTTGACCAAATCATGTCACGTTGATGCAGTGTGAATCAATGTAATGGTATCTTAAAGAACTAAAGGCACTATATGACATGTCCTTTCTATGTACTAAAGGGCAAAAGTTTAGGGCTAACATGAGGGGGAACTTCTTTACTCGGAGAATTGTGGCTGTGTGGAATGAGCTTCCAGCAGAAGCGGTTGAGGCAGGTTCGATGTTGTTGTTTAAATTTAAATTGGATAAATATATGGACAGGAAGGGAATGGAAGGTTATGGACTGAGTGCAGGTAGATGGGACTAGGTGAGAGTAGGAGTTTTGGCACCGACTAGAAAGGCCGACATGGCCTGTTTCCGTGCTGTAATTGTTATATGGTTAAAGGCTGTGCTAATCACCAACTCCAGCAGTGATGAAGGGAAACCCATGGAAGCCTTCAGGAGGGTGAACCAGCAAAAAAGCATCCAGCCCACATGGAGTACCTGGAAAAGTATTGAAATCTGTGCTGATCAACTGGCTGGAGTGTTCACTGAGATCCTTAACCTCTCGCTTCGGTAGTCTGAAGTACCCACCTGCTTCAAGCAGACTTCAAATATGCTGGTGTCTAAGAAGAACATGGTAACTTGCCTCAATGACTATTGTCCAGTAGCACTTACATCCACTGTGATGAAGTGTTTTGAGAGGTTTCCTGAGAGGCAACTTGGATCTGCTCTTTACTCAATCGTGGGAACATCTGGACAACAAAGATGCATAGATTGGGATGATCTTTATTGACTACAGATTGATATTCAATACCATCATCCCCTCAAAACTAATCAATAAGCTTCAAGACCTTTGTCTCAATATTGCTTTGTGCATTTGGATCCTCAATTTCCTCACTTGCAGACCCCAGTCAGTTCAGATTGGCAGCAACATCTTCTTCACGATCTCCATCCGCACAGGTGTACCACATGGCTGTGTGAGTCCCTTGATCTAATTGCTTTACACTTGTGACTGTGTGACTAAGCATAGATCCAGTGCCATATTTAAGTTTGCTGACCACATCACTGTCGTAGACTGAATCAAAGGTAGTGGTGAGTCAGCATATAGGAGGGAAATTGAAAACCTGGATGAGTGGAGTGATCAAACAACTTCTTACTCAATACCAGCAAGACCAAGGAGCTGATTATTGACTTCAGGAGGAAGAAACCAGAGGTCCATAAGCCAGTCCCATTGAAGGATCATAACTGGAAAGGGTCAATGTCTTTAAATTCTTCAGTGTTATTACCTGTCCTGGGCCCAGCACATACTGAGAGTTCAATTACAAAGAAAGTACAGCAATACCTCTGCTTCCTTAGGAGTTTGCAAAGATTTGGCATGACATCTAAAAGAGCTATCACACGCTCTTCATAAGACAAACTTCTGTAGTGGAGAGTACATTGACTGGCTACATCGAAGCCTAAAACCACCAATGCTCTCATACGAAAAATCCTACAAAAAGCAGTGGATACGGCCCAGTCCATTACAGATAAAGCGCTCCCCACCATTGAGCACACCTATGTGAAATGGTGTAGCAGGAAAGCAGCACCCATCATCAGGGACCCCCACCAATGAGGACACACTCTCTTCTTGCTGCTCCCATCAGGAAGAAGGGATAGGAGCCTCGGGACTCACACCACCAGGTTCAGCAACAGTTACTACCCCTCAACCTTCAGCCTCTAAAACCAAAAGGGATAACTTCACTCAACTTCACTTGCCCCATCATTGAAGTAGATTATGAGAACACTCAGTCCTTGTTTATTGTCATTTAGAAATGCATACATGCATTAAGAAATGATACAATGTTCCTCCAGAGTGATATCACAGAGAAACAAGACAAACCAAAGACTAACACTGACAGAACTACATAATTATAACATATAGTTACAGCAGTGCAAAACAATACCATAATTTGATAAAGAACAGACCATGGGCACGGTAAAAAAAAAGTCTCAAAGTCTCAAAGTCCCGATCGACTCCCAAGTCCCTGATAGCAGGCGGCAAAGGGGGAAGCTCCCTGCCATAAACCTCCAGGCACTGACAACTGCCATTGCATTGAAAGCACCCGACCACAGCCGACACTGAGTCTGTCCGTCTGTAAACTTCGAGCCTCTGACCAGCCCGTCCAATACAGCCTCCCCAGCGCCATCCTCTGCCGAGCGCCTTTGACCTCACCCCGGCCACCAAAACAAACAAAGCCGAGGATTCGGGGCCTTCTCCTCCAGAGATTCTGGACCACACAGTAGCAGTGGCAGTGAAGCGGGCATTTCAGAAGTTTCTCCAGATGTTCCTCCATACTCTCATGTCTGTCTCCATCAAAACCCATATTCACATAACCCATGGACTTTCTTTCATAAGACCAAAAGACCATAAAATATAGGAGAAGAACTAGACCATTTGGCCCATCAAGACTGCTCCTCCATTTCAGGCTGATCCAATTTTTCTCTCAGCCCCAATCTCCTGCATTCTCCCCATATCCCTTCATGCCCTGACTAATCAAGAATCTATCAGCCTCTGACTTAAATATACATAAAGTCTTGGCTTCCTCAGCTGCCAGTGGCAAAGAATTCCACAGATTCACTACATTCTGACTAAAGGAATTCTTCCTCATCTCTGTTCTAAAAGGACGTCCATCTATTCTGAGGCTTAGACTCTGCCACCGTATATCAAAGCCTTTCACCATTCGATAGGTTTCAGTGAATTCTGAATTCCAGTGAAATCAGGCCCAGAGCTATCAACGTTCATAATATGACAAGCCGTTCAATTCTGGAATCATTTTTGTGAACCTTCTTTGAACTCTCTCCAGTTTCAGCACATTCTTTCTCAGACTCTTCACCTCATGTTCTCGAATATTTATTGCTTTTTATTATTACTATTTCATTCTTTTTGCATTTCTACTGTTGTTTTGTCTTTTGCACACCGGTTGAATGTCCAAGTTGGTGCGGTCTCTCATTGATTCTATTTTGGTCATTATTCTATTATCGACTTATTGAGTATGCCGGCTAATAAATGAATCTCAGTGTTGTATATGGTGATATATATGTACTTTGATCATAAACTTACTTTGAACTTTGGACATTGCAGAGGACTGACTATAACAAGGTTTGCCCATAAATAAAGCTAAGCAAACCTTTTCAGATGCCAATGTCATGTACCAGATTTATGGAGCTCTGGGCAATCTGATCGATTCAGTAGAAATCAACAAAAAATAAAATGAAATAAATATTTTTCTAAAACAATCAAACTTGCTTTGAAAATAAACTAAAATCACTTGAAAATTTTTAAATGATCAAAAACACCATTGTAAACAGTATTTTAAAAAGATATAACTTGCTCTTAACTTTCTTTCTTGTTGCTGCAGTTTCTCCATTGAAATGAAGAAGCTCATAGTTTTTAAAGAGATCCAGTCTCCATGCATAGTTTCACCAGCCTAAGGACAGGGGAAAGATGGGAAGTTTATGCTCTGTTGCTGAACTCCATGAGAAGTCTAGCAGCAGATCGTACTGAAAGATTCATGTGCTGGAACCAATCAATAAGTTTGTATTCACATGCACTGAAGTCCTGAGTTTGCTGATTGCCAGCAGGTCATCAGAGACATATCAGCAAGATACTTCCAAATCATTCCTTTGCTTCCTGCAGAGAAGTAAAGTTTAATCTGCTGCTTTTAAGTAGCTCTGCTGTTTATTTCAATGCATGATGGCCATTGATGTCATTGACAATTTTGTCTTGTGAAGAGAATGGTTGCTTCAGGGTTTTATACAAAATATGTCTTAACCAGCATCTGCATAAAGAGTGACATCTTAGAAATTTACAGGGAATGTGGCCGAACAAAATTTAGTGAAGGCAGTAGATTTGTTGATTATGCTAATCTGCATTGTGCTTAGGTGTTCAATAACTTAGATTAAAATGAAATTTATGTATGAATTTTTGTGAATTATGAAGGAAAGATTTAGGATATTTCAGTCACACAAATTATAATTAAAATTTAACCTCTATTTTACCAATATTGCAGGCTTCAAAAGCAACAAATAAAAATTTCAATGTCATTTTTCATAATGGTGCAACTTCAGCAAAAACCTTCTACAGTATCATCCTCCCTGAAGAGACAGGGTATTAATGAACAACTTTCTTTTCAATGCTACAACCTTTTACATCTTTGTGCTCTTGGCAGTTAACCTCCTGGAATAGCATTTCTTTTTCCCTGTGTTGGGGCATTGATGCCAGGAATATCTTAATTGATGTCACCACGAATTTCCATGGCAATAGCCACAATTCATTCAATCTTGCTAATGGCTGAGTAAGATAAAGCTTCAGGTTAAAAGAATGAGATGGTAAGCAGCTTCTAAACAAATCATTGACCCACAGATCCTCATGTCTTTCTTTCCTCAATCACATTACCATGTCATTCTCTTGCAGTGATGAGAAGATGCATCTCTGCAGTGCCAGCTGGCAAATCAGAAAATTATAGTACAAGGGCAATCTGCACAAGTGCTCTCTCTAGTAGTAACCTTTGAGGAAGTAGTTGAATGTAGTTTGGCTTTACACCAATGGCAATATAACTGCAATTCAAAACGTTATCTTTCAAAGCTGTCAAAATTCCACTTTCAATAAAAAACTAATGGATAGTCAAGTTTTTCACGTTTGGAATTTGGACAACAGGTGATTGCTGATCATTACCTTACATCTACTCTCAGCGACCTTCTGATAAATGTATACTTCTGGAAATTAGTGCACTTACATCTTTTTGAGCTGATTTCAAATGTTCAATTTCTCATTGTGGGATTTAAGCTGATATTCTACAGATTATTGAAGCAGGTCTCTGGGTGTTTAATTCATTCATTCATATTATGTCATATTCCATATTTCCTGATGACATAGGAACAGGCAATTCAGCCCATCATGCCCATGCCAGTTCTCAGAACGATTTCAGTAATCCCATTCCCTCAGTTATTTCCTGGTAACCCATTCTGTCTCACATTTCAATGAACCCCTGCTACATGATTCTCCTACCACCCACCAGTATTAGGGGAAATTTACAGCAGTTACAGGGAGAACATACATTCTTCAGGTTAGAAGTCAGAATTCCAACCAGGTCAAGTCAGAATTCAAAGCAGGAACTGTGAGACTACAACTCTATCAGCAGTGTCTCATATATTTCTAAACCTTTATTGCCATGGCACCAAAAATTGGATAACATTTTAATGAAATTCATTGATCTGTATTGGACTCCTATACAAATATCAATCCACAGCAGCTTAATAGCTTCACTACAATGGACTTAAGGTAAGCATGTAAAGCAAGTTAAAGAAAGCACAGTTCATGGGAATTTAAAAGTTGCCTTTTCCTATTCATTATTTGCTTAACAATCAAGATACTATTAATTAGGTATGAAGAGGTAAATAAACTTTTTGAAGCATGTTCTTAATTTGCCAAAGAGACTTATTCATTTAAATTTAGTTTTGATAGATGTGACTACCAGACTAATACAATAATGCCTTTTCAAAAATACATCGGTGATAATCACTCAATTTATATATTTTTTTGATTTTGATGAGAGTTACAACCAAACTTCTGCCCAATATCTAGCATAATGCTTTTCAGACAGAGTCTCTGAAGCAAACCTAACTATTGATGCAGTAATATAATTAATGAAGTGGGATAAATACATTGCTACTTTTAACTTTTGAACTAACAAACAACCATTTGATGAACAGAGCAATTAAAAATGTCAAGACTTTACAGGCGGAAGTCTCAAGGGGAACTCAGGTTAACAGTAGATCACTGTTACATTAAAATGGGTTAATCCATGCTGATTACAATAAATTATTAAATGCTACCAGATTAAGACAGCAATTTGATTGAAGGCACGAAGGTGAAGGAAGGTTTAGAGATGAAAGTCACTTCACAGATCCCAATCTCAGTAAATGACATTACAAGACACAATCTGTCAACAGCAAATATCAGGGGAATGCAGGGACAGGAAAATCAATCAGACATCATGTTTGATACTGATCAAAGGAGTGCTACTGCCATGGTGTTGCATAAACAGAAGGGGATCCTGTGTTGATAAGATACTTGGATAAGGCTCAATAAATTATTTGTTTAAAAACTAGTAGCTGCTAGAAACTTCACTTACAACATGTTTTCTTTTTCTGCCAGTTTTTTACTCAGGCCATCTGCTCTGACATTCTGACAAGTTGTATGACCTTCAGTTCAAGGCAATGTTGGATCTTAATGTACAAGGGCCTAGAATTTTGCATTTTGTGTCAGGTATTGTTTAAGTGAGTTACATGATACTATTTTTTAGCTTGGTCTAGTATTTACCCTACACTCCATGATGTTTTTTCTCACTTCTCCAGTCCTCTTCCCTCACCTAAATGCAGAAATATCCACATGTGATTTACATGTATCAATGAGGATTACATGCCATTCATGGGCCACTCATGCAGAAACGGACCTTCATGTGACATTTTAGTTCCACTTTGCCATAACTCCTGAGCTGCATGCAGAGCTCACTTCAGCTAGGTCAATTATAAGTTAAAACTGTAACTTCACAGTGACTTTCCTTTAGGCCTCTCGGGACGGCCATCACCAGACATGTCATTTCCACATTTCAACCATGCTGCAAATCTGACTCTCTGTGCAATCCAACTGTAACCCTGAGCCTCAACAAAATAGCTCTCTGAAACAACTCTCAATATTGTCATTCCTTAAAATTTGCCTCCCTGGTCCGTTCCACTTCGCAGCAAACCATTCCTTCCCTCTCAATCCACAAACCAGTCCCATCACCTACTTGTCTCCCTCCACGCTGCAAAATGACTGGTGGGATAGTAATTTGTGAGGTGTGCGGAGCACAGGAATGAAGGCGCCTAATGGCGACTCCTTTGCTTGCACCTTCAGAAGCAGCTCTGTTTCTATCTTTGATGTCTCTTTTTTCCCATTCAAGGTTCTTTTGAAGACCTTGACCTGGAGTTACACACTGACTTCAGTTCTTTGCAGGAATGGGACCCGTTCCCAGGGCCTCATGACCAGCCACTTTTCGATATACCAAGGACGCAGGCTGGAAGACTAGTGCGCCTTCAGTGTGCTAGATTTTCGTGGCTCTGGAGACGGGCTGACCCAAGGCTGGTGCCGCCACCTGATGCATCGCGGGAGAACATGGAAGGTCAAAAGCAGCGAGCTGGCTGCTAGCAATGTGCCCAGAGACCTGAGTTCTTTGGGCACAGGGCTCGGAAAAACAGCACAACAGACTTTTAACACCATAAATCAGTGAGTTGTTTGTCATGTCTCCTCTCTCGCTGTGAAATGAAGACATTTTTTTCTCTTATGAAGGAAGAGAGAGCCTGTGGTATGTTGAATTACTGGGTGAACGAGTAGTCTTTGGGGTACTGCAAGTCTGTATCTTTATTGATGCTTTGCTTCATACTTGAGTGCTCAGTGAGGAGGTGCCAATGTTTTTTTGCTGGTGGGGGTTGGGGTGGGTTGTTGCCTTGCTGCTGCTTGTGCTTGGGAGGCGGGAACTGGGGGAGCTTTGGAGTTCTAGCATTTAACTGTCATTCATTCTTTGGGGCGCACCTCTGTTTTTGTGGATATTTGAGAAGAAAAGTCATTTCAGGATGTATAGTGAATATATTTCTCTGACATTAAGTGTACCTATTGAATCTATAGATATAAGACAGGCCCAATAAAAATTACAATAATTGGGAAATTAAAATCAAAAGATGTCTGAAATATGTAATGAAGATAGAAAATGTTAGAACCACTCAGCACATCAGGCAGGATCTTTGGAAAGAGAAACTGAGTTCATATTTCATGTTGAAGATCTTGCTGAGTGTTTCCAACATTTTGTGTTTTCATTCATTGGCTTGCTGCACACTACTTATTTAATACCTCACCCATGCTTCCAAAGACTTTCCCCAGACAAGGCCACATTAAAATATTTTTCCCTTTGCCTCTCTCATTCCTATATTTTAGTTTCTTTCCACAGCACACCCGAAACTGGCTGAAATAAATTTACTGTCCAGGTGCTCTCTGACTGTACTCTTCACTGTGTTTTCCATGGTTGCGCTAATATCTTCAGCTATAATTTGCTGGTACCACTGAATGTACAGAACTGACTCTAAGAGGAATGCAGAATATCATTTCATATTTTACTTTGGTGATGCAAAGAGAAGCCACATTCCAAGACTCCACTCATTGGTACCTGACTTGATTTTGTAACTGTTGCAACCCAAAGCACGAGCAAATCGATTACTGGGAAAGGTCCACAGCAAACTCGTCAAAGTATTGTTTTAAGGGGAAACTACACAGATTTTCAATGCTAGAGAGCCTCTAGGAGACAATTCCCAATGTGAGGGAGAGCAACATTTAGGAGATATGTAGGCAAACCTATGAACAGGTATGAAATGGAGTGATATAAATCTTGAAGCAGCCAGTGGCTCAAGAAGGCAGCATCCATCACTTAGGATCCTCAGCATCCAGGACATACCAACCTCTTGTCAGTTCCATCATGGAGGAGGAACGGGAGTCACACTCAATGATTCAGAAAGACTTTCTCCTCCTCCACCATCAGATTTCTGAATAGTCCTTGAACACTATCTCATTGTTCCTTGTTATGTACTTTTTTTGTAATTAATGGTGATTTTAGAGTATTGCTGCAAAACAGCAAATTTCAAGTCATATAAGACAGTGATAATAATCCTGTTTCTGATTCTGATGTGGATGCAGATATGCAGGCTAAATTGGCATCATGGTCAGCACACGCATGGTGGTCAGTAAGACCTGTTCCTTTGCGGCACTGTTTTATGTTCAATGGGCATGTGATTGATAGTCTTTCAGAGTAATATTGCCCATAAACTCCCAGTTCAAAACTCTAGATCAAAATACTCATTGTGTTTCTTTGCCCATGAATCTTAAGGGGCAATTAATTGTCAGTATGTAGGAATGGCGAAATAGGGATTGCAGTTTCATTGGTGAGGAGGGAGTTGGAGAGTGTAGGGATCATTAACTTCATTGGGGTGGAAGCTGAGATGGTTCTGGGATTAGCAGTTTCAATGGCAAGAGGAGAAAATAAGGGACTGACACTTTCAGTGACAGGATTGCAGAGTTCAAGGCCAAAGGGAAGGCCATGTACTGCAGGGACAGGGTCTGAAAGATGAAATGTATGTACCTGCCAGCCATAATATCCTGGATCAAAGCAGTGAGGACCAATATTCTTCAATAACTTCCAGGATAATGTGAGCCCCATTTCCCCAGCATGCACAGAAAAATACCTCATTCCATGCTTCCTTGATGCAGAATCAGAGACAAGTGCAAAGATAAATTGTGAATGAATTATTATTATTGTTTTTTTTTCTCTCAGCTCAAGCTGGTAAAACCTGAGGTGTGGGCATACTCATTTCTCAATTGCTAGGAACTTTCGGTCTATTCTAGTGGTGTTTAATATTGTGGCTTTCTGGGGATTTACATAAGTAATGCTGTGTAGGTCTAATTGCTTAATGCTATCGTAACTTCGGGATGATACCAGTTGTATAACCCTGCTCACATTCCATAGTGTTTCAATTTACTCTCTTAATTCAGCATATTTCTGGTGTTTTTCACCTATTGATTTCTTTATGTTATGTGTTTGTAATGGCTAGATCTATTGAGTAAGTTGTTTTTGCTTGTTTATCCTGTAATTTTATATTGGAATGCCTACTATGGATTGCCCTTTCGGTAATGTTGGATCAGACATAATATAACTTGCAAAAAGTAACCGCAAGCAAATAGTGTTTCTGAACTGAAGTTCAGAGGAGATTCACATAGTACAGTGCAGAGCAGAGTAAGTGTCGTGGAGCAGAGATCTGAGCTGGCACCCACCTTGCCTCAGGTCCCAACACCTTAACCTTTTCAACCTGGCCCGTTCCCTAAATCCCTGTCCGAATATTAGGTTCTGCTGCTTCGAGCAGTGATCGGAATCAACCCGTGAGTGCCACATCGAATTGCGTCCAAGACCAAAGAGCAGTTATAGACTATTACTTGGAATGATCATTTGCCAGAAAACGTGTGGTTAGCGAAGTATTTAGTTGCTTTCCTTGTTTCATTAGCCACCAGCCAGAATTCGCACGGGGCACCAGCAAAATCTTAAACTGGAAGTTTAAATGGTTCATGTATGTTGCAAGGATCCCAGCATCAATTCCTGTGGAACACCACTAATTACAGGCATCAAATCCCAAAAAAACACCTACCTTCTACCATCACCTTCTATCTCCTTTAACCAAACTAATTTTGGATTTATTTAATTTATGTTTTTCTTGTGAATGCTGCTTTTATAAAGCAATGTGCAGATGATGCTGCTACAGATAAGTTTTCTTCATTCCACCTGTGCATACATGTACTTCTGCATCTGACAATGCACTCGACTTTGACTTTGATATGCTGCCCTGGATCCCATGAGCCCTAACCCTTTGGACTAGTCTCCGATGTGGAACCTTCTCAAAGACCTTACATGTAAACCTTATGTACTGCACTGCCCTCATCAATACACTTTATTAGCTCTTCAAAAAATTCAATCAATTTGGTGAGTAAAGGTCATGCTGGCTTTCTCTAATCACCTCCTGCCTTTCCAAGTGGTCATTAATTCACTTCCTCAGAATGTTCCAGTAATTTCCCTCGTACTGGTGCTGGGTTTGTAATTGCCATGATTTTCCCTGCTGTCCTTTTTAAAAAGGCACCACATTTGACACCCTCAATTCTTCTACCTCACTTGTGACCAACAAAGATTTAAAAACTTCAGCCAGCCGCAGGAATCTGTTGCCTTACCTCCCATAGCTGTACAAAATAAATCTCATCTGGGCCCAGCTTGGTCTTCTTTACTCGTTCAGAAATCGTTTTATGATTGCTTTAAAAGAAAATACAGACGTGCACTCATTAGGACTGGTGGACCTCTGTTGTATTAGTGTTCCACTCCTGACAATTAACTGTAAGCCAATTTTTCCATAAGTCAGAAACATCTGTTTTCTATAGTAGGCTATATCATATTGCTTTACACACACATGCCATAATTCTTTCATTTCACTAAAAATTCACCTGAACAGTACCCGTAATTACATTAATGGAAAATATACTGTATGCAGTCATTAATGAACATCATGAATCATTTTATTATTATTATTAACTTGAAAAGTATTTTAAAATTGCCTGGCAGAATTTGTGTAAAGTCAGATTTCCATAAGACAGGACATATCTAACTCAGAAATACATTGTTTCTTCTCCATATTGAATGCTAAGCATAAGTTTCTTGATCCAATGATTAGAGCATAGCAATCAACGTCTGAAGAGATCTGTCATTGATAGTAGATCCATCAATGATATTAACTCAGGAATAAATATTAGTCATAATATTAAAGGCAACTCTTTTTCAAATAATATCATGGGTCTTTTTGGTTCTGATTCATTTGGATCCACTGGATGCAGGCAAGTGATGCAAAACCAAACAGACTATAAGATCAGCAATACTGCAGCACACCCTCAACGGCATCAGCTTGGAAAAGTCAGCCCCATGGCAATGTGGTCCATATTTCCCCACAATGCACAGGAAATGATTCCATCCCAAGCTACTCTGATAGGAAAATTGTAATTGCATTGGATTGTGTCAAATCTCTGGAGTTTTGAAGCAAATTTAGATAAGAGTGTCAGCTAAGTCTCTTAGCTGGGACTTTAATGAATGATGTTCTGAAAAACACGATTAAAAACTAACAATTGGACTGACACTAGGAAATCTAGTTGAGGTTAGAACCTTACCAAATTTCTGGACAAAGTTTTCTATCATCAGGTGGACATAGTATGACATTAAAAAAATCATTTCGCAACAGTACTGGATGATCAAAAATATTTTTGCCACATTCTCATATATAAGACAATCATAAGCCATAGATTAATGAAACACAGATGCCTGCTTTCTGCAGACATATGTAACCCTAAGAAATATAATGTGCAGCCACAGCAGCATTGCTTTCCCACTTTTTATGCGCAATTGACTAAAACATCTTTCACAGTAGGTAAATCCAGCATGGACTTTTGTCCAGTGCAATCAGTGATTCACATGAATTTGAACGAAGGTATGTCCGTAGAGACTGACAGGCTGAGGCAAAATCAAACAGGAGTACAATGTTCATCACTGATGAGATGTAGTTTGTGGAACACTGAATCTGCAGACAGTGACAACTAGCCAGTCTTTTGTGATAATTCCCATTTTTCCATCAAATTATTCAAAGTCCAAGCCGAAATTCAAACATGTGTTCATACGTGCCAAAAAGAAACTGACAATGAATGTGTGCAGCTGCTGTTAATATCTTACTCTGCCAAAGAGCAAGTCTTGTTCCTAGCATTCTAAAGCTGATCATTTGTATGTTAATCACAGTTCAATTTGTACTCAATGGATGAGCTCCTGTTTATTGCAGAGCTGCATTCTCATCTGAATAACATAAATCTAAAATATATGCCTGAAACTTTGTTGGATTCCATGCAGTCAGAAACAGAACTCATTCCATAAGCAAGCTAATTAAGGGGGGAATTCAGCTCTTCTCAATGTCTGAGATAGATTCTTGGCATAATATCTAAATATTTATTTGTCTCTCTTTTATTGTTTTAAGCTCCATGGACAAGACGGTCTAAAACTATAATTAAAGCATGAAATCAATTTGAACTAATAGGCTCTGTGTTAATCAGCATCCCTGGTGATTATAATGTTGATCCAAGGGAAAACAAGGTGGCCACCCCCTGAGCATTTCTTTCTATTAAATAGAAAACTGAATGCCATTCCTTGAATCCAAATGACTCTAAGGGACAATACTGCTCCATTTGAAAAGGTTTCTCACAATGAACTGATCCCAGTTTATCTTTATAAGGCTGCTGTCATTTCCAGAGTGACTTATTACATTTTCTGTAGATCTCATCAGACTCGAGAAATATCTGTATTTTTCCTATGAAATATTGATCCTTGCTAATCAATTTTCTCAACATCGTTCAAGTAGCCACACCAATGTTTTTAGCCTGAGTCAGTGCCATAATACAACTATAATGGGTAGGTTTTCATTTTGTCACAACTGATTTGTTATTGCTGCATTGAATGAACATCAGCTTAGTTGATATCACAAAGTAATATCTAGCTACACCAATAGAAATATTACATCGTTCAGGCACACTATATAGATTTTTCTGATACCTATAGAATTATTCTGTTTGGTTGATTTGGGAATTTTCCAAAGTGGTTTGCAATGCACTAATGTAAAGCTATTTGTCTCTTGGTGTCAATATGCACAATTGGCATGAACTTCATTAAGTCATAATAAATTATTCCAAACACTCATAGTTGCAACAGACAGTAATGATTGTCAGGTATTTTCTCATTTGGACTTGTTTTCAAACTGAGTGTTGTGTTTCTGCCAGATCTTCAGAGCAAAACCTGTACTACGTTGTTCCTGGCTTGCTCAGAACCAATCCTGCTAGTTGCAATACAAGTCACATAGGCCTTACTTCAGAAGAAGTGTAATCCCAAAATATAAATTTTACAAACTGATAATCCAGTCAGGCTTTACTAATAGGATTTTGTTTTACAATTTATTTCTCCACAGTCTTAGCAGAGACTGAAAAGAACTCAAAGACAGAAGGAAAGACAGGAAGAGATGCAAACCAAATTTTGCACAATAACAATGTTGTGGTGGAACAATTAACTTGGTCAATCAATAAAAACTGTAAACCATAATTTTCCTAGGAAAATGATCAGCTCCCAAGAAACCCATGTAAAATGTTTTGATTGAGCTTGTGGCAACCCTCTTCCCTACGCCAATTTATCATCACTTTTCTCTTTTGTCCACCCTTCATACTGCTCTAGCTTCCTCTTATTCCATCCCACTATTTCCTTCCCACTAATCCCCACACTTTAAAATCTGTCCTTCTTCTCTTCTCCATCTCTTTGCCTTCTGTCCTCCACTCTTCTTTCCTTTCCATCTCTCCTTGTTTCCAAATTCTTAAAATATTCCATCATTCTTTCTCTCCTTTTCTTCCAACAGTCTCAAAGATTGGTTGAACCACACCTAGTATGGAAGGCTGTCTAAGCCTACAAGATATAGATCAGTTGTTAAGATAGGTGGAGCATTGGCAGATAGAATTTAATTCTGACAAGTGTGAGGTGATGCATTTTGGGAGGACAAAATGGTGGGTGGGATAAGCATAAATGGTGAGGTCCTAGGGAGTGCTGATGAACAGCCTCGTGTTGAAAGCTGAAGTTGGTAAAGAAGGCATATGGGAGACATTTCCTTCATCATCGCATAAAATTGAAAAGCTAGGGCGTCAGATTACAACTCTAAAAAAACATCGTTTAGGCCATGGCTGCAGCATTGTGTGTAGTCCTGTTTACCACACCACAGGAAGGAGGTGACAGCACTGGAGAGAGCCTGCAGAAGGTATTCATCAGGATGTTGCCATCAATGATGTTTTTCAGTTGTAATGAAAAGGGTGGGTATAATTTTCCTGGAATGAGGGAGGCTGAGGGGTGACATGATTATAGTCAAAATTATACAAAACTATGAGAAAGACAGATAGGGTAGGTGGTAATAATATTTTTAGAAAAGAGGGCATAGATTTAAAGTGGGAGGTAAAATGCTTAGAAGGAAGCTGAGGGAGGATTTGTTTTCCTCAAGTAGGACATTAGAAAGTGCTACTTGGAGAGATGGTGGAGGGAGACGCACTACACATTTAAAAAGAATCTAGACCAAGACTTGATTCACCAAGGCATAGACCCAAAACAGGCATAGATGGGAATAGCAGGCAGCATGATCATGGTGAGACAAAGACCTTTTTGCTGTGCTGTGAGGTCCTATGCTCAAACTTATAATTCTGTCCTTAACATTTTGTTTTTTAAATTCTCTCTTTTCCCCATTATTTTGTCCACTCCAATCAAACCTATCACATGCTCACTTTTCTTTCCTCCTCATCATCTCTTCCCTCCTCCTTCAGTTATTCCCTTTCAGTTGTTCTTCTTTTCCCAGTTATTTCCCCTTCTCTATCTCCTAATTCCATTTTTCATGGTCCTCTTTTCTCCAATCCTTCTCTCCTCTTTACATTTATTTAGTTTTAGTTTCACGAAAACTAAGAAACAGACTCTCTGCCAGCCATATTCAGTTCCTCTGGGAAATAAGTATTACAGAATCCATTGTGGTTCAATGTGAATTTCATTTTAAAGTTCAGCAATTACTTCCAGCCAGAAGTTTGTTATTTTCATTCTTGTTTGTGCCATATGATGTAGAAGCATTGCTGCCAAGGTTTCAAGTCATTTAAATCATCAACAAAGGAAAAAAAGAATCAGAGAGTCATGGAGTGATATCACATGAAAACAGGCCCTTCTGCCAATCATCGATGCCAAACTTCAAGCACTTAATTTTATACTAATCCTACTCGAACCATCTGTATTTTTCCCACATTACCATCAAATCTCTCTCCACCTCCCCACCTCAGATTTAACCATTTACCTATAACACTGGAAGCAATTCATAGTGGCCAATTAGCCTATCGTGTACTTTCTGGAGAAGTGGAAGGAAACTAAAGCACTAGAGGAAACCCATACAGTCACAGGGAGAACGTGCAAAGCTCCGGGCAGACAGCATCAGAGATCAGGATTAAACCCTGGTCATTAGAGCTGTAAGGTAGTAACTGTGCTAGTTGTATGACTGTATTGTCCTGCACATTTCAATTGTTGTCAGTCAGTGCATTATTCTCCTTGCTCTGCCCTCTCCATGTGCGTTTATAGAACTTAGCAGAGGGAGAAACATAAGGGCGACAAATATAGTTGTCTCTGAGTCATTAATATTGCAGTGGCAAAATGGTGCTGTAGCACCGGAGAATGCAAATTCCTGCCCAAAATTCCTTGCAATGTGGGCTCAAGACAAAGAAGCTGCTACAGGGAAGCAAAAATCATATGCTGCAGGTTAGTGAAGGGTGTGGAGGTAACAAAATAAAATTGAGTTAGTCATTCTGAATTATTCATATAGACTTCTTAATAAATCCCTGAGTGGGACTGCTCATTCAAATGTTGTTGGCTAAGTAGTCAGGCAGAGGAAAGCTGATGTGTGCTACTTCAAATAGTAAGAGCCTTTGTTTATGTAAAAGCAGAATACTGCTCTTGATGGAAATCTGGAACGCAGGCTTTCTCTGTGTGACAAAACCCCATATTACGGACATCTTTACATATGGAGGAGCTCTCATAATATTATTAAATTCAAAATCCTGGCATTAATACATATCTCAGTTCCTGCAAACAGCAGAACTCTCTCTCTCTCTCTACCTAATAATTATTGTTTCAAATTAGTCTCATGGGCTATTGATGGCATTCATTACAATACTCTGGAGGTATGGTTACCATATCGTGTTTTTTATGTATTTTCCAATTAATGGACAAAAATCGCTGTTGGACTTCTGTAAGAACAGAACCTGCTCATTACTAAAGGCCTGCCTGCAAGAACCAAAATGGTCCTTGCATCAGAAGGTCATTGACCTGAAACATTAATTCTCCCCAGATGCTGCCTAACTTGCTGAATCTTTCCAGTAATTTGTGTGTGTTCATTAAGAAAGATTACTTCTGGATTGTTTTCCAAAATGTTTCAAAGCTGATTCATCATATTTGAAGTGATTATTTTACACAGTTAAATAACAGATGGTTATGGGTTTTGGAGCTGTGCTAACAAGTAAATCTATAATTTGTTATTCAAGTCAAAAATTAGTGAAAATAAACTGTAATGTATACTAAAGGTAAATAATTGATTTCCTTCTTAATTTCTGCAAAAATTTTGAACTGCAGCAACAATGGAAACTCAGAAAAGGAAAAGAAACTTTGCCCATGGGTTTCATCATTCATGCAATGAGATAAAAGCCCAACTCAATATGAAGTATCTCATTGTCTATACGTAATTCTCATAACCCTTTACAATTACAGTTCATGAAGTCTATCAGTCTCAGACTTAAAATCAATAATTGCCTTAACATCAAGTATCATTTGCAGAGGAACATTCAAAAATTCTAAACATAAGATGCTGGAAATCCAGAGCAGCACACAAAATACTGGAGGAACTCAGCAGGTCAGGTAGAACTTAGAGAAAGGAATAAAGTCTTGCTGTTTCAGGCCAAGACCCTAATGAGTTTTTCCAGCATTTCATGTGTGTTACTCAAAATTTCTGCCATTTTTTTTGTGCTTCCTAACTTCACCCTGACTCTAATCTAAAGAACAGAGACTCAACAGCTCATGCAATTTGAATACTATCACTCATTTTGAAATTTATGTACTCTCCCCAATTCTTCAAACTGTGGGTTGGCCCCTGGCACTAGACAACAATGGAAATGTACAACAGAGGCCAGAATCATTAAAAAATTACTCAAAATTTTGAATTGGAATGGAGAGTGGGAGTTAGGGAAAGAAACTCACTTTGAGAAGATACAACAGAATGGGTCTGATGCTCGGTAGTTGACAAAGAGCAGACTTACTAAAATGATAACTGGATACTCAAGTGTTAAGTTATGAAGAGATACAAAGTAGAGTTTTATTTCCTGGAATTTATAATATTACAGGATGATTGTAATTTTCAAAATATGAAGAGACATTGTGAAGTTTAGTCGAGAAGAATGACTGGAAATTGAATCCCACAGCAACATTTATTATGCAACCCATTTTCTCTGAAAAGTAAAATGGAAGTGAAAATCAAGGAGATGTCTCAGAAACACAAAGTCTGTGATTTTTACTTCAGATCCACCCACCTTGTACTTGCCAATCTGTTCCTCTGTCACAGATTCACAGCGTCACTGGGAGAGTTACAGCATAGAAGCTGGCTCTTTGCCTCAATAATTATGAGCTGGCCACCAACCACCTAATTACTACTTCTGTTCTAACACATTTCCTTTTCCTCGCATTACCATTAAGTAACCCAAATTGAGAAGCTCATCTATAAACGAGGAATAATAAATCAGTATGCACATTATTGGGATGTTGAAGCAATGGAAAAAAAAATGCATCCTTGAAGCAGTTCCTCTTTTATCTTGGTACTCTCTTCTGACTGGGTTCAGTGTTCTACTTGTAGTCAACATGGCCTGTCCACTGAGGCCTCAGAGCCTTAATGATGGGTCTGTAAATACTTCATTGCTGTACACAGGATGTTATGCAACTTTGGAGATTTGATATTTAAACTGAGCTGTATATAAACAATCATGAAATGAGTTAAAGTTAGAACTGGAGAATTTTTCCTATTATATTGGTCAATGGTTTTCTCTAAACAAACATTATTCATTAGATTATCTAATTATTATTACATAGGTGCATGTGGAAGCTACCATGTTTCATATTTTATAACCAGGACTATATTTCAGAAGTTCCTAGTTTTAAACAAAGTTTACCTGGCTCTGCTGCATTCCAGGGATGGACAACCTTAAAGTGTTCCTGAAACAAGTATCCCATTCATTGGGAAGGTATGCCTCTCCATGTGACAGTGGTATTGCACTATGACATAGAGCACAGAACCAGCCCCTTCAACCCACTGATTGCACACTGACAATCAAGCATCCATCATATCTGATCAAATTCAGAAGAAATGACATTCAAATATACAATTTAAAAGAAAAAATAAGCATAATATTTTCCAAATCTCAGGTAAGAATTACTCTAGGTGGGTTTTGTGAACTAGATTAAAATTAAAACTGTCTGGGATCAGTACACTCATGCAGTGCTAATTATTATGCACATCATTGTTCATTGATGAGAATATTATGAGAGCCTATTCTCTGGACCATCAGGGAATTCATTAACATTCAAGCTTGCCAATACAGAAATAAAAACACATTTAGTAAGTATCCTCATGACCCAGAAATGTCCACTCAGCCACCAAGGAAAGATGGGAATAAATTTTATACAGCTGTTCTGTGAATTAAAATTTTAAGACCTTGGCATCATCATACTCCACTTCATATTGTGGCTGTATTTAAAGGCAAATGTTGCACTGAATGTTCTGTGGGCCAGCAGAATTCAATTAAAGAGAAATCACTTCTCTTTGAACATATCCATCCATTATTCTTTTTTCTTCATCAGGTTACTGTATTAGCAACCTTGGTCATTTAATTCTTAAGTAAACCCACAGCATCTTTTTCTTCAAGTTTAGAGTCCCCCTAATGGTCAGATATGTAATTGCAGAATATTTTCAAAATACCACTGACATATGTCATAAAACTTACTGTTTTGTGGCAGAGTAAAGTGCCATCACAACAATTAAGCTTGGCATTAAGAATGACATTATCGGCAGTTTTAAAGCTTGGCACCACTTCTATAACTTTAATTGAAGTATCATTTGGCTGTATAAATATATCTACTGATGATTCTGGACACATCTTCAGTGATGTTCCTGGAATCATCGGGAGTTTCAGGTCTTTCAACATCATACAACCTCCTCCAGGTGACCCAACCGGGGCTGATCAGACCCCAGCTTGTGTCCAGATGGCTAGCTACTTATGACTCCATGGCTTCCCTCTTTTGAGCCACAGCCATCTTGAAGCCCTCTCTGCCGCATCGGTGGTACTGCAGATGGCTCTCCTCTTCCTCTCTCCTTCGATGCCCAAATTGCTGAAGGCTCTAGCTGAGGAACGGGCTATAATCCCCTACAACCAACCTCCACTGGGAGACATCTCGCTCTCCATCCAGCCTGCTGACAGTTGCTGACCAGTCCTGCGTACTTGGAGAGCTTCCTTTCAAAGGCCTCTTCCAAGCTATCTTCCCATGGGACTCTCAGCTCCAGCAGCACCACTTGCTTAGTTGACTAAGACACAAGGACAATGTCTGGTTGCAGGGTGGTGGCTGCGATATGGTTGGGGAACTTCAGCTGCCGTTCGAGGTCCACCAACAGCTGCCAGTCCCTTGCAGAGGTCAGGATGCCTGCAGATGTTCTTTTGGCAGGTATTGGCTGCTCCCCAGCTCTGACAAAGGCAATGGTCTGCTTGGAGGGTCGGGACCGCTTCGCCCACTCAACTCCTGTGCTGATGGCTTCAGCAATGGTCTTCAGGACCTGATCATGCCTCCATCGGTACCGTCCCTCACCAGGTGCCCTTGCACAGCCGCTGAGGATGTGCTCCAGGGTTCCTCGCTTGGAGCACAGTGGGCTTGCAGATGACTCTGCCTTGCCCCATGTGTGCAGGTTTGATGGGCTTGGAAGCACATCGTACACTGCCTGGATGAGAAATTGGATGCGCTGTCGTTCAGCTTTCCAAAGATCAGCCCAGGTCACTTTCCTTTCAACTGCATTCTCCCATCTTGTCCAAGCTCCCTGTTGCTTCATTTCCACCGCCTTGCAGGTTCTTGTCTCCTCCACTGCTGCTCTCATCTCTTCCTGAACTAGACAATGACTTTCTTTCCCTCTGGTGTCCATTTGGGGAGTTGGAAAGGATCCTAGCCCAGCTCGGCCTTGTGTGACTGCTCTTACCAGCCTCCTGTGATGCAGTCTTGCCTCTGCCTCCTGAACAGCTTCCTCTGCCCTCCACTTCCTGCCAGTACTTACTTGGATCCCTGCTCTAGCCACCTTCGGGTCACTTGAGTTCCTATACTGTAGCACTTCTCTGGCTCTTGTTACCTTGAATTCTTCCTCCAAGGATTTGAAGGGCAGTTGCAGTTTGTTGTGTCTGCAGAGTGCGATGCTGCTCAGGCTCTTTGGCAGCCCCAGCCATCTCCTGAGGTGGTTGCTAACCCTCCTCTCTAAGGTTTCGACTGTTGAGGTCGGAACTGCATAGACGAGGAGGGGGCCACAGGATTCTGGGAAGAATGTCATGCTGATACACCCAGGCTTTGGGCCAGACTTGTCCACAGATTTCAGCCAACCATCTAACTCAGTGCAGGTTGCCTGGATGGATGTCATGTCCCTTAAAGAGTTGTCAGAAACCTTGCCTAAGCTCTTGACTGGTTTTTCTGTAATGGTTGGGATGGCTGTGCCTGCAATGCTGAACCGGAACTTGTTCTCCACTTTCCCTTTCCTCAGCACCATCGATCTTGATTTGGCTGGTTTGAAACGTATCTGGGCCCACTCTACCAGCTTTTCGAGCCCTTGAAGAATCCACCGGCAGCCTGGGACTGATTCTGCGGTGACTGTGAGGTCATCCATGAATGCCCTGATAGGTGGCTGCTGTTGAGCAGAATTTATTCTGGGCCCTCTGCACTCTGGTTCAGCAGACTTAGCGAACATGTTCATGGCTAGGGAAAACAGTGCCGCTGAGATAGTGCACCCTGTGGTATGGTGTTTGTGGAAGTTCTGAACACAACAGACCAAAATGGTGAATTTATTATCTCATTCAGGCATTAGGGCAAAAGCAGAACATATTAAATATATGAGAGGTATGTCCCCAAAAAAGAACCAGACCACAAGAAAATCTCTGAGCTTTTGCCTCTGGATATCCCCACTTCCTGTCATAGAGCAGAACTGAGTGGAACAAAATATATAGATGATAATAGAGCATAATTAATATTAAGGTTGTTAATGTAAACAACACATTTCACTGTATGTTTCAGTGTACATATGACAAATAAATCAATCTGAATCTGAATTTCCATCAAGGAATTGATGGACAACATTCAGCAGGAAGTTTAGCAAATCAAGTAAAGATGGAGGTTTGCTTTCAATGTTAGATTTCTGGATCATAAAGACAATATGGAGTCAAACACAGACCAGGACAAGTGAGGGTAGTAATCTTCCCTCCCTGAAAAACATTAGTGCACCAAGTCAGCCTTTATAACAATACAATTAGCGATAGAGTTTGTTTAATTAGATGAATTTAAAATCTTCACTTGCTACAGTGGGATTTGTTATGTCCAGATTAATAACACAGGGTTTGGATATGAGTCCAGTAACTTAACCAATATGCTTCTGAATGCACTGCTTATTCGTTGATAAATCTCTAATCTTCTGAATCATAACGCATCTACTTGAGGCATTCACGTGCAATGTGATGCACACTTTGGACATCAAATGTTACGCCTGAAGCCTTATTGTCGCAAGTATAGATACACCTCAGAGCTATCATGATCAATCACAAACTGTTTTATAAGGACAGATGCAATTTTTAATTAACACAGAATGTGTATACAATTTCAATATAGCTGTTACTAATCTGCCAAAATAGCTTCTCCAAAAGAAATCACTTTGAACCTGCTAAGAAGATTGTGCAGCCAGAGCATACTGTAGGAATTCCCTTTCCTATATGTTATCCTGATGCAACGTAGCTACTGTGTATAACTTAAATGTCAAAGTGGGGGGTGGGTTGGCATGTTTTCAGATGACACAAAGGTTAGTGGTGTTGTAGATAGTGTAGAGCATTGTCGAAGATTGCAGAGAGACATTGATAGGATGCAGAAGTGGGCTGAGAAGTGGCAGACGGAGTTCAACCCGGAGAAGTGTGAGGTGGTACACTTTGGAAGGACAAACTCCAAGGCAGAGTACAAAGTAAATGGCAAGATACTTGGTAGTGTGGAGGAGCAGAGGGATCTGGGGGTACATGTCCACAGATCCCTGAAAGCTGCCTCACAGGTAGATAAGGTAGTTAAGAAAGCTTATGGGGTGTTAGCTTTCATAAGTCGAGGGATAGATTTTAAGAGTCGCGATGTAATGATGCATCTCTATAAAACTTTGGTTAGGCCACACTTGGAGTACTGTATCCAGTTCTGGTCGCCTCACTATAGGAAGGATGTGGAAGCATTGGAAAGGGTACAGAGGAGATTTACCAGGATGCTGCCTGGTTTAGAGAGTATGGATTATGATCAGAGATTAAGGGCTTTACTCTTTGGAGAGAAGGAGGATGAGAGGAGACATGATAGAGGTATACAAGATATTAAGTGGAATAGATAGAGTGGATAGCCAGCGCCTCTTCCCCAGGGCACCACTGCTCAATACAAGAGGACATGGCTTTAAGGTAAGGGGTTAGAAGTTCAAGGGGGATATTAGAGGAAGGTTTTTTACTCGGAGAGTGGTTGGTGCGTGGAATGCACTGCCTGAGTCAGTGGTGGAGGCAGATACACTAGTGATGTTTAAGAGACTACTAGACAGGTATATGGAGGAATTTAAGGTGGGGGGTTATATGGAAGGCAGGGTTTGAGGGTTGGCACAACATTGTGGGCCGAAGGGCCTGTACTGTGCTGTACTATTCTATGTTCTAAGTGAAACTTCTGTCAGGTATTTTCAGAAAAGTTGATGATTGAAATAGAATTTTGAATGATCACCTAATTCCTTTTTTTAATCTCAGTTCAAGGATTGAGTCTATTATAATGAATATATTGCCCAGACTATTATATTTCTTTCAGACCCTACCAATAGAGATTAATCAGAATCAATGCAATGAATGGAACAAAATGTTATCAAGATATATATGGCAAGGTCAACGGCCTAGAGTTCATCTCAAAACTTTGCAATTAGCCAAGGAAAAGGGGGGTGGGGCCTACCTTCTCTTAGAGATTATTATTTTGTAGCACAGTTGAGAGCTTAATATGTTGGTGCAACCCATCATATGACGCTCAATGGAAAAACATTGAGGACAGGATACTTCCCATCACCATACAGGCAATTTTGGCTGATAGCAACTTACAAAAGTACATAATTACTATTGATAATCCATGGGTGAAATGGACTCTTAAAATATGGAAAACTATTATAAAAGAATATAAACTAGAGGGAGATATTGCAATTCTTAAATGATGTGCATATGACTCAGATTTTACGCCAAATGAACTGGATGCTAGATTTAAGGACTGGACAGCTAAAGGAATAACAGTTCTTTGCAATATAATGAAAGAAGGAACACTGTTCACTTTTGAAGTGCTTAAAGAGAAACACTTATTAGAAAAACAAGACTTTTATTGGTATCTACAGATGCGACAGTACGTTAATAGGAGGGTTAAAAATGTAACCAAGGCAAGTACATGTTTGATACTGCTATTTAGAAAAGCATATAATTCAGATAACCGTAGTAGAATCATTTCAAGGGTTTGCCAAATCTTAAAGCACATTCGACTTCATACATCAAAACAAAATGGGAGAAGGAAGAAGGGATAATTATATTTGAGGAAGAATGGACAATAATATGGAGGTATCAATGGGAGTGTACCAGTTCATAGAAATGGAGGGAGTTTGGATGGAAAAACTTGATATTTTATTACACCCTCTCAGAAATCCCATTATGATAGTAACCTCCCTGTTTGCTGGAGAAACTGTGAAAATCAAAATGCAAACCATTATCATATTTTCTGGGATTGCCCCGTTATCAAAGACTATTGGAATGGGATACACAATGCCCTACAAGACATTTTTAAATGTGAAGTACCCTTGGAAAGTAAGACCATATATTTTGGGTATGTACCTCAAGAATGGTTGAAAAGAGATAAATATTTAATGAATATAATGCTGGTGACTAGTAAAAAGACCCTTACCAGGAAATGGTTATCACAGGAGAGCCCAAATTTAAATGCATGGATGGAAATTACAATGGACATTTACAAAATGGAGAAGATAACAGCATCTGTTAATCATAACTTGAAACAATTTGATTCATACTGGGAAAAATGGTTCAACTACATAACACCTCTTAGGCCTGATTTTATTCTCACAAATCAATGAATATGTTGTAAAAAAAAGACCACTCCCTACTCGTACATAGTTTTCTCCTTTTGCTTGTTCTTTCTTTCCTCTCTTTTTCATAGATGTATACCTCAGATAAATATTATGTGGAGATTTGTGGCAAATATGATTATATGATATATATGTACAATATCTGAAATACATCTTATGGAAATGTTTGATGATGAACTTCAATAAAAATAAATTACAAAAAAGGAATTTTGAATGATCTAAAACTAAACTGTGTAAGAGTGTATCATGTATGATGGCTTTAAACTTGAAGTATTCACATACAGAACACACACACTTCGAAAGATCAGTTTTCTAATGTACATGTACATTAAGCGCAGGAAATTCCTGGCAAATTGAGGAAAATATACTTCAGAGAGTATTGTGAATCAAAGTTATTTCACACTCTGTATGCTTTAGGTCACTTCTTATTTTGAGGAAATGTATCTACCAGGATATTTCTAGGTTTCCTGACGTCAGTTATAAGTCAAAATTCAGAATCTCATTGCACAATATGTAAGAATCAGTCAAATTATAAAATTGCTGAATCTCTGATCTTAAGCACAAGTTTTTTTTTGTATAGGACTGTTGTTCTAGGTATCAATGTAGAATATTGCAGTAGCTATCTCACCAGCTATTTATAAAAACATTATTCAAATTACATTTGATATACAGAAATACGTTTTTCTCCCTCTGTGTTTTATCTTATACTAGTAGTCTTCATAAATATTGTCAAGGAAAACTCAAGGGTTTTATATCCAACACAGTGCTGTGATTAAGCCAAGATATATTCCTCCAGCTCCCTGGTCCAAACAGCACAAAAAACAGCATGTCCCATTGGTATTAGCCCATCTCATTCATCTCAGTTTACACATAGATTGAGTTTGAAATTGGAAAAGCATCTGACCTTGACGGACTAGAGACATTTATGAATAAATATACAAAGGACATAGTTCAGAATAGTTAAGGGCAATTGGAAACTGAGCTAAGAATTACATTGTCCTTGATTCATAGAGTTTGATCTATTGCAAAATGCTGCCTGATTTCCTTTTAAGACATTTTGCTGATAGTAAGGGCTTAACATTGAGCTGAATAATGACATACATCCATTGAAAAGTTTTATTAACTTTTATAACATATGATCTTTAATCATAGATGTTGGCATGCTTAAAATATGCTCCATTGCCTGAAACCTCTAAATTACAGAACCTTATAAAACGGTAAAAAACAATGGTAAAGTTCCTCACCGTGGCTTGTTTGGAACATCGGCCAGCAACCTTGACAGATCTTTTGCATTTGTCTGTTTTACGAGGCTGGGTTTCTAGCTCAATGCTAAACTCATCATGGATGGAAAGCATGCAAGGAGCTGGCTGGATTCAAACCAGGACCTCTTGTTCTAGAGTCTGGGTGCGGTTACTACTACTCCACTGGCACAGACTACAAACTGTAAACACAAGAAATTCTACGGACGCTTGAAATCCAAAGAAACACAACATGCTGGAGGAATTCTGCAGGTCAGGCAGCACCAATGGAAATGAACAGTCAACATTTTGGGATGAGACACTTTTTCTGGACTGGAAATGAATAGAGAAGACACCAAAATAAGAAGGTGGGGGGAGGGTAAGAAGGATTGCTAGAAGGTGACAGGTGAAGCCAGGTGGGTGGGAAATGTAAAGGGTATGTTTGTTTACTTTCGCTGTATGGTAAGTGTAGACACTTCAGCTCTTCAAATCATTTGTTTCCACTGTATCTTCTGAAGAGAACAATCATTATAGAATGTAAAGTCTTATTTTTAATGGATTTTTTTGGGTTAATCAGTTCAAGTTAATTCATTGTTCCTGTTCACTTTATATATTAAATTATATTCTTAATAATACCAATGGATTAGTTCTTTAATTAATATCAAAATGTTCCTTGAATTAGAACAGTTTCTTTGAAGACTATTCCAACATAATTCTTCTGAAAAATATTCAAATGTTTATTTCATCTGATTTGAGTCCTCCATTCTCAATTTGTCTTAGGTTTCATGGCTGAAAGTGTGATGAAGTTAACTCCTGATTTCAAACTGTTTCCTAGAATTTGGGTTCCAGCATACTTTGGAGTGCTAACTCACAGTCCTGCTTGATGATGTCACCTAGTTTGGCTCTCCACAAAATTTGAGAAATTGGCCAAAAAGATATTTGTTGGTTTACACTCAGATAAAAAAAAAGGCTAAACAGGATTGCTGTTATTCCTGATGGACTGCTCTTGAAATCAGCTTTCACTACTCTGAGAAAGGCAGTAATCCTTCAAGGAACACAAGCAGTAGCATCACATACCATGGATAATATGAAGAAGAGAGAGCTTCAATGGAGAGGGTGGAAGAACTTAACTTTAGAACAAGAGAGCTGGAGCACCAGGAAGAAACCTATGCAGTGTTGGTGTTAGATTTTTTAGTTTGAGAGTTTTAGAGTTTTAGTTAGTAGCTCTGTTGGCCTAGCATTTATTATTTTCCTTTAGTTCTTACTGAAATTTAGTGAATTGTACAATATATTCCACTTCAGTGTCTCTCCCTCTGCACTTGAGAAATCACTGAAACCCCTGAAAGCAAGACTTGACCATCAAAATGGATCCAGCAGAGAGAGAACAACTGTCCATGGCCCTGAAATTCCTTGGTCAGGCAGGAAAGAAGCTGAAGTCAGTGGAGACTAGTTTGGCAGAAGTGGCTTCTGTAGTGCAACAGTACTCGCCGAGCAGCAGGCCCAGCCCAAACTGAAGTTTGTGGAGGAGAAATTAGAGACTGGGTTGGCAGAAGTGGCTCTGATAGTGCAACAACTTCTCGCTGAGTGACAGGCCCAGTCTAAACTGTAGTTTGTGGAGGAGAACTTAAAGTGAGTGGAGCTGGGTTGATAGAAGTGGCTCATGCAGTGTGACAACTACTTTCAGAGCAGCAATCCCAGTCCAAGCAGGAAGAACAGGAGTCTGTACCTGCAGTGACAGTTCAACAACTCACTGCAGACAGCCAGAATCCAGTAGCAGCAATTGCTGCTCTCACTATAACAGGAATCAGGCGGAAGCCATTACTGCGCTCGCTGCTGATATTCAGTAGCCTTCTTCCAGGCCATTCCCACTCCCAGCATCAGTACCTCCCACATCTTTCTCTTGTGCAGTCTCATTAGCCTCAGCCACTAATACCCCAATTCCCTTGGCAATGTCCAATCCTGAAGGGTATATCTCCAGCAGGCAGACACTGTGGTAACCCTGAAAGTTGCAGGAACTTTATTGCCCAGTGTGAGCTGACTTCCCAAGACCAGCCAGGTTGGTTTGGTGATAATGCATGTAAATTGGCCTACAGGGTGAATCTCTTTGACAGACCCTCCACAAGAACAAGGTTCCCTGCAGCCCAGTCTTTCCAGCAATTTGTAGTCAGGTTCAAGAGAGTGTTCGATCTTCCAGTGCTGGGTCAGGAGGCTGCACTCCTGGACCTGCGCCGAGAGATAGGGACAGTAAGAGACTATGGAGTTAAGCCCTGAACTCCTGTGGTTGAGATGGGGCAGAATGGAAGATCCCTCTCACTGCTTTCCAGCGTTGGCTGAATGCAGATATCCGGCATGAGATAATGAACCAGAATCAGGCTTAATATCACTGCATAAGTCATGAAATTTGCTACCTTTGGGGCAGCAGTACAATGTAATACACGATAATAAAGAGTACAAGAAAACTGTGAAATACAATAAGTGTATTCCGGTTAAGATGGTGCTACTGAAAGTGGGCAACAGCTTTCTGGTAGTCAAAAAGCTAAGAAATCAGACTAAAAATACCTTCTCTGATGCAAATTATCATTGCAAACAGAGAAGGGGTGAGCAATGGCATGGTGAGTTCAGGGGATGAGCTGAGATGGAGTGTTGCAGAATTGTTGCAGATGGAATTCCAATGCCAGTAAATGTGGCCCGGGAGTGAGGTTGGATCGCTCTGGGTGCCGAAAGGAGAAATCGGGGCCCAGGCAGAGAAGTTCCGATGTTCGTTCAACTGGCCCAGGTGTAAGGTTGGATTGCTCTAAGAGCCGAGCTGATTTGAAGTGCTTGAGAACGGCTTCAGGCTGGGCAGCGAAATCTGGGCCCAGAGTGAGTTGCTAGGCAGCATGTCTAGGCCCGGAGCCTTTCACAACAGTGGTGCCCGGGTCCTAGTGCGAGATATGATATACTGTTCAGACAATTTAACCAAATTGAAAGTGAGAGCTGATTTCGCTGGCTCTCAGTGATCTTCACTCCTCGGTCTAAGGTGCCATAGCCTTTCACTGTTCTGTTGTTTCGTCAATTTAGTTGCCGGCCCAGGTAGACTGGAAAGGTAGTTGTCAGGCAAGAGTCAATATTGCCTCTTCTCCACAATGGTTATCTCCATGGCGCCAAGGCAATGAAGACTGCCCCAGCTGTTGTGATCTGTGTCCGCTACTACGACAAAATGATCACTGAGGCTTTGGGCCTGCTCTGGGCTGCTCCAGGGTTCAGATCTGAGAACTCAATTTTAGTTTGCAGTGCTGTAGTTCACTTCAATTGCTTTTTTCCTTTCTCTTGCATATCAAGTGTTGGTCTTTTATTTTTATTTTTTTTCTCTTTTTTTCTCTAATTGGGTTCTTTTGGGTTTCTTGATTTCTGGCTATCTGTGCATGCAAATCTGAAGGTTGTATAATTTATACATTCTTTGATAATAAATGTACTTGAATCTTGAATCTTGACTATATGCATAAAATAGTTAAATAAGTAGTGCAAAAAAAATGAAACAAAAAAAAGTGGTCAGGTAGTGTTCATGGGTTCAATGTTCATTCAGAATTCAGATGGCTGCCCCTGAATCATTGAGTGTGTGCCTTCAGGCTTCTGTACCTCCTTCCTGATGGTAGTAATGAGAAGAAGGCATGTCCTAGGTGATGAAAAGTCCTTAATGGTGGACACCGTCTTTCTGAGGCACTGCTCGTTGAAGATGTCCTGGATATGACAGAGGCTAGTACCTATGAAAGAGCTGGCTAATTTTTCTACTCTCTGCAGCTTACTTTGATCCTGTGCAGTAGCACCTCCCATCGCCCGCCATACCAGACAATGATGCAGCCAGTTAAAATGTTCTCCACGGTACTTTTGTAGAAATTTGCAAGTGTTTATCATGACATATCAAACCCCCTCAAATTTATAATGAAATATAGCCACTCTTTTGCCTTCTTTATAACTGCATTGACGTGTTTAGGTCCTCAGAGATATTGACACCCAGGAACCTGAAACTGTTCGCTCTTTCCAGTTCTGATCCCTCTATGAGAACTGGTATGTGTTTCCTCATCTTACCCTATCTGAAGTCCACAATCAGTTTTTTGGTCTTACTGACGTCGAGTGCAAGGTTGTTGCTGCGCCATCACTCAACAAGCTGGTATATCTCACTCCTGTACACCCTCCTGTCAACATCTGAGATTCTGACGACAATGATTGTATCATCATCAAATTAATAGATGGTTTTTGAGGTGTACCTTGCCACAGAGGACAGCCTGAATGATCTGATAACTCTGGCTACTCAGATAGACAACTGAGCAACTGAATAGCGCAGAGAAAGAATGCCCTGAGCCAGTTACTGTTTAGATCACTGTCTGTCTTCACCTTCTCATTCATCACTCAATGCACAGTTTGTGGAGGAATGCATGCGGGTGGTTTTGCCTTTCCTGTCAGTTATTTCCTCAAAGAATTTGAACAGATTGGTCAGGCAAGATTTCCCTGCAAGGATTTAATATAGTAAGCAGAAACTGGCTGATACAACGGCAGACCACAGTTTGCTTGAAGCAAGAAATACACCCGAGACTTGGTTTGAATATTACTGAAGCCGGCAATGATGTCAAGGGATTTATGCTGAGTGACATTTATATGTCTGGTGATGACATAAAAAAAAAGACTGCAGTAAGTGCACAAATGCCATTAAATAGTCAGGAAGGCGTAATGAGTGTGGACACAGTGGTAGTTCAGAGATACGACAGGATATTCTATTATTTTAGAAGCATCCCGCTAATAAGCCGTAAGGTTGTTACTTCCATACTGTGTAGATGCATTGAGAATACAGTAAGAAAGGAGTCACATTTTCTGATGTTCAGATCGCTGCTCTGTGAGGCTTATTCAGCTCTGCGCTGAAATGAATCTGTGAGCTACAACTATCCGGCTCCTGGATCAGCTGTGACTGGCTTCATGGCTGTGGAACACACACAAAATGCTGGAGGAACTCAGCAGGCCAGGCAGAAAAGAGAAAACAGTCAGCATTTCCGGCCGAGACCCTTCATCAGAACATGGCTGTGGATTCACTTTTGCGTACTTAATTTCTGAATTGCTTACTTTTATTGTTTGCACGATTTGTTTTTTTTTCTGCACATTGGGTGTTTGGCAGTCTCTTTTTTTGATGGGTTCTATTAGGTTACTTTTTTGTGGCTGCCTGTAAGGAGATCTATCTCTAGGTTGTGTATAGTATACATATTTTGATAATAAATGAACTTCGAACTTTAACTTGGCAGACAAAAGTAATCGAGAGACAGATACTCAGATGCAAAAGTAATGTTTAAGAAAGGAGGGAGAAAGAAAATTGGGAACAAGATTAGGCTGACATTATTTGGAAGGAAAAGACTGGAAGATATTAGTAAAGAAGCAGCAATAACAATAAAATTAGGCTGTGTCACATATACCTATGGCTGGGAAAATGTGTTTGACAAACCTGTTGGAGATTTTGTACTTGTGGAAAGCAGAATATGTAAGGGCAGGCCATAAGAAATGAAGTAGGAGAAGGCCACTTACATTCTAACTGTGTAGTTTGTGTAGTGAGTGAGTCCATGAGGAGCTGTGAGCAATAGAACAGAAGCAGGCATGGAAGCAGTAGAAAAGGAAGGAGAAAATGGGCCTATAGGGAGCTTTAGGCAATGTCCAGGCACCAGAAGGAAACAAGGCTCAATTATGAAGATTTGAGGAATTTGTAATTATATAATAAACAATTGGACATAAAGGTTGAGTTATGTTGTGGATTCGAAAGAGTAGGAACTTATCATGCACAAAACAACTTGTGTAAGACATTATTGTTGGATTAACGTATAGTTTCACAGTCAGTGCTAACAACATCAGCATGGCAGATTTGAGACTAGAACCAGAGGTTGTCAGTTTAGGGTAAAAAGTACAATATTTAAGATGAACCTGAGGGGGAGCTTCCTCACTCAGAGGGTGGCAACAAGCTGCCCGTGGAAGTGGAGGATATAAGTTCGATTGCGACGTTTAAGAGAAGTGTCAGAATCACTGTCAACAAAAGCTATGTCTATATTTCATCTAGCCATTAACAAAAACAGTGCAGCACAATAAATGGATGAAATTTCAAAATAAGCAAACCATCACCTGGAGCAGCTCCTGGTGGAAACCAGCAACACGGCCAATGATATCAATTCTCAATTACAGCTCCAGTACTTAGGCATCAGAGAAACTCCATGTTCACTTGCACAACGCGATTCAAGCTCTATGTGTCACTGAGTGTCTGATTCTTGTTATTGATTTCACTTTCAGTGGACATTTTACAAGCTGCTACAAAAATCTGAACTAATTTGAGTAGGATACACATGCATTGACCAAAAGAGTGTGTGAATTGTAACTAGCTCAACTGCAATAAAGCTTAATGACAGATCAATCCATATTAATAAAAATGTCCATGACAACTTCATTGAAGTTCGTGACAATTCCTTGGTAGATTCAGTTGTTGAGAATACTATAGAGGAAAACAGTGAATTGACTTCCTTTTTAATTTATTCTGAGCCATTATTCATAGGCACTAGGGAACTGATTTATTAAGGGACACTAGGGAGAGACTTGGAAACCTTGACATTTGTTTTAGTATTGAGAAGAATTAATTTATGTGAACAGAAAATAAACTGTTCTGGCAATAAGATAAATGGTAATAAGCAGTCACCTATCCATAAATTACATTCTGTTTAGATATTGTTAGTGCGAAGTTTGGTCCAATATGGTGTCTAATAAGTATGGGCCCATTTGTGCCTTGAGTCACCATACTGTGGAAGATGTTGAAGCAGGTACATTTGGAAATGTTAACCTCTCACGGTTCCTCACAGGTCTCATCCTCAACTCAAATAGTCTGATTGTTCAGATTCCTATTCAAGTCGTTTAAGATGCTAAATTTTACCAGGATTCTGTAAGACCTCACAACTGAACAAATATTCAGCAGTAGGAAGGATTCTCCACCAGCAATATTTAAATAACTCATCACCACTAGCCATTTCCTATTTCTACCAGCTACTGCTACAAATTCAAAAGCTTCATGCACCTTCCAGACTTCTTTAATGTCATTGAATTCTCTGGGGAATGATATGTCGGATGATGGAAAATGTTTTGCAGACTTCTGCAGGAAACCATCACGACTAGGATAGGAGTGCTGAGGTCCATTCACCATAACAGACAACATGATTGTGTGAATACACAAAGATATGAAGAGTAGGACACGCTGCTGGAAGGAGGCTGTGGATAACATTTTCCATGAGGAGATCATATCCCCTCCATGCCCCCAGATAAGTTGGAGAGGATTCCATTGAATAAACTTCATGGAAGAGTTATGTATGAAATGTTTTCATTACTGTTCCAGTATTTTGACTGATTATGCCACCTTCCTCACCACTACAAACTTAGAGCAAGACGAAGACCCCACTGTAATGGCAACAAGGCCACCACAGCCATGATACTTTATGGGATGGAATTCTTCTAGGCTGAAACTGAAGATATTAGCATGACTTCACCATTTGCAATTGACTGTTGCCATAAGGGACTGATTTAATGTTTCAAGTCAGACTGTTTCTCTTACTACAGAAGCCACCTGACTTGTTGAGTGTTTCCAATAATTCCTGTTTTTATTTCAGACTTCCAACATTAAATGGTTTTTGATTTTCAACTCCTAAGAAAATGGTGACACTCATGATTGGTTAGACTCTTCATAATAATCTCCACATGTCCTGATTTTAAAATTAACCACTTCCCTAAGGTCCCAACAGGTTGCAAAAATGTGAAAATCTTATCCCACAGCACTTAATATGAGATTGAAAGACAAGGAGCCAACACTGATGAAAATAACTTTCATCTCAGCAATCTGGCCTAGATCCAGGCCCTTTGGCTCATTGCAGCACCCTATCAAGTGTAAATCTAGAAAATAGAGCTATAGTACCTTATGTCGAAAATCATTTGTAGGTTTGGTAATAGATGCAATGTATCTTTGTTTTTCTACATCGCTTGTGCTTGGGCTGATGTCATCAACATAGATGGACTAATGATGTGACCTACATTTTTAAAACTCAGTAAACCAGAAACAATCTGGCCGGATGTAAATGAGAGGTCCCCAATGGGACATGGAAATATTTCTTTCTGCATGTGTCTGCTAGTTTTCAGTCTATTGCTTTTGGTTAAAATCATTACTTACATTGTTTATTGGAGGTGTTCACAGCATTGATGTATTTCGTGAACTCTGCCAAGTTATGACATTCATAGTTGGGAAATTCTCAGCGTAGGGAAATCTGGCAGTGGAAGAGAGGGGCATGAGTATCCAAGACCTGCACCACCAACCCCCTGCTCCATGATCAACCACACTGTTTTCCTTCTTATTCAAACTACTTTTAAACTAATAACAGTAGAGAATAGACTTTAAGGATCTGATTCACTTCACAGGAGTCAACACTGGAATGGCATAGCTGCTGCAAGCTCTTCATGCAATTGCTGCTGGTAAGACAAACAATGTCCTTCTATGAAGTAGAATGCAAGCCACTATAGTTTGTTTAAAGCTACAATATCAATTTCACTTTGTTTTTGGTGGGGTTAAGGACTCCATTAAGGCTCACAGCAGCGCTCACTTGGAGAGGCAAATAGGTGAAATCGAATTTCTAGGCACTAGCTTCGTCAAATCTCCATGTTCTTGTGGTCCTGATAGTGTCGGTACAACTATTATTCAGAATGAATGATTGTAAGGTGCATTACCCAGAATGTTATTTTTCATAAGGGCATTCTAAACTGCATCATGGCAATTATGTTATCATGAATGATGATAGAGATTATTATAATTGATGGAACTAAGCATTTGATCCTTTTATTTGCTAAACAACAAAAAAGTTCAAAGTTAATTTAATTCATCTGACAAATACAAAAAAACTTTATTACTGCAATTCCTTGGGGAGTCTTAAAATACTGCACGGGAAGGAAGACTGTTTTGCCTACTTGCCTTATTAATAAGAGTTATAAATAATGCATTTAATTTTGGAGGACATACTATATCGGGGTGTGCTTCAACAAAGGCTTACTAACTCATGCAGATAAATAATTATTGTTGTTAATGTTCTTTGCAACATTACAGCAAGACAACTGCAGGCATTTCCTCATGAAGACATGCAAGGGATTATTTCACATTGAAGGAATATTTTTCATTTTTTTAGGTTCAGCTAATTGACTGAACCCATTAATTCAGTACAGGTAATACAATGAAAACTCTTTCGGACTGTAAGTTAAAAATAGCCATGGAAACGCATTAATGATAAACAGGAGTTAGATGTTTATTTGATGAATAAATGAATATTAATAATTTGAAAGTCCAGCCTTAGGAGATGATGATGCAATTATAAAGGCAACAACCATAGTGACTTCTTTAAGTATTCAATAGGTACATTTAATGTCAAAGAAATGTATAGAATATACATCCTGAAATTCTTCTTCAGACATGTTCATGATAACAGAGGAGTGCCCCAAAGAATGAATAACATTTAAATGTTAGAACCCCAAAGCCTCCCCCCAGCTCCCCACTCCCACGCACAAGCAGCAATAAAGCAATGACACCCCCCCCACCAGCAAAAAAGCATGGGCACCCCGCACTGAGCACTTAAGCATGCAGCAAAGCACCAGTTATGACACAGACTTGCAGTACCCCAAAGACTACTCGTTCACCTGGTATTCAACGTACCACAGGCTCTCTCTATCCCTAATAAGGAAAAAGGAGGTGTCCTCATTTCACAGCAAAAGAGGAGACATAACAAAGCAACTTGCTGATTTATGGTGTTAAAAGTCTGTTGCATCGCTTCTTCCGAGCTCTGTGCCCAAAGAACTCGGGTCCCTGGGCACACAGACAGCAGCGGGCTTGCTGCTTACGATCTTCCCTCTTCCACAACGCATCGGGTGGTGGTGGCACCAGCCTTGAATCCGCCCGCCTCTAGAGCCACAAAGATCCAGCACCCTGAAGGCACACCAGTCTTCCAGGCCGCATCCTTGGCATATCGGAAAGCGGCCCTGAGAGCAGGTCCCATTTCCGCAAAGAACTGAAGTCAGAGTGTACCTCCAGGTCAGAGTCTTCAAAAGAACCTTGTAAAGGAAAAAATGAGATATCAAAGATAGAAATAGTGCTGTTTCCAAAGATGCAACCAAAGAAGTTGCCATTAGTTGCCTTCGTCCTCCTAAGCTCCACCTACAAACCCAAATTCAATTCCCAAAAACTAACGAATAACTAACAATAAAATCAAGAATGAATTTACTCATTTAATATAGTTGTTTAAAAAATATTTCAATTTAATTTATGAAACTCGATTGTCATTTATACCCATTTCAACATGGGTGAAAACCTCAAAAATACGAATTACAATTTAGATAATTTAAGTGAACTATTTCAACATCAATAACTCTATCTAGAATCACTGCATCAAATCATTGTAAAATTATTTCTAAATAAAAAAAACTAATAATTTAAAATATCCAAACTAAAGTAACAGAAAATTAGAAAGGAATAAGTAAAAGATCAAATGGGGAATAGCAAACAATTAATAAATTTGCTAGGGAAAATGCAGGACTTAAAAATCGTTAAGTTCAAGTCTCAGTAGTACAGTGCTTCCTGCAAGAGGACCACAACGTTGTGGTTTGGAGGCTTGCGTGCCTCACAATCCAGAGAGCTGTGTTGACTGGAGTCAGGACTTTGTGCTTTGACTCTTGATAGGGTCATCCACGCCCAACAAGCCAAAGGTTAGAGGCTAGACTAAGAGTGGTCCATTGGTCCATCGGGTTCAGGGGTTCAGCTCAGGGCTAACAACCCTGAATGGTCAAAAATAAAAATTATTACAGAAATAGCAATGAAGAATCCTTCTATATTCCTGTGCTACAGTATTCCTGAGTCTCCACCTGGGATTTGCATGATTGACAGTCATGAAAACTGAGAGGAAGCTACTTACATGACAAAGGAAACCCTGAACACCACCAAGACCAAAATTGTTTTTTTGGAATGTCTGACCCACGTGTGCAGGAAATCAAAGACAACTTGGCGCTGTACCATAGAGACAGAAATGAGGATCCTGATCTACACCTGGGATACAATAGAGAAGATAGCCAGGGACAGACAGAGATGGAGGACTGTCACTGCAGTCCTAAATGCCAGCGGCGTAACAGGCAATAGTGAATAAACTACTTGGTTTCTCAAGCCCCATTCTGCCGTTCATTAAGTTTGTGACAGATCTGATTGTAACCTTAATTTCACATTGCCAGCTACTCACTTAACTTTTTTAAGTATTATTCTATATCTGATCAACTCCCACCTTTCCTAAAGGAAGAGAGTTCAAAGATTCACAATCTTCATAGAAAACCTTTTCACTCTTCTCTCTTAAATTGGAGACCCCATACATTATAAATAATGATTCTTAGTTCTAAGTTCTTCCAAAAGATGGAAAGTTCCTTCCAAATTCGACCTGTGAAAAATCCTTTATTTCCCAAAATAATCTTTGTTGTGATATTTAATCAAATGCTTTCTGGAAATCTAAGCATAGTGCAACCAAAGGTCCCCCTTTATTCACACTTCATGTTGCTTCTTCAAAGAATTCTAAAAAACTAAATATTTTCTCTTTCACAAAGTTCTCCTGATTACCATAATGATGATCCTAAAATGATCCCAGATATAAAATTTTTATTAATAGCTTCTACCATTTCTCTCTGAAAGATCTTAAGGAACATGGCATATAGTTTCCTGCTTACTGAACCAATGATTATTCTTATTAAAAAAATGTGAGGAAAAGATTTAAGTAATCTTGGAAAGCAGCTCAAAATTCAAAAGGACCAGTAAAGACAACACATTGATTTCAGTGATCTATCCTGAATAAATTTAGATAAACTTAGAATTAAACCTTTGATGCTCTTCATCTATTTATGTCAAGGACACTGAAACCCACATACTTGCTAGCTAAACTGCACAAGAAAAGCTGAGGCAGGCCTTTTGAAGCAAAGTCAAATCTGTTTAATTAAAATCCTAGAATCATACTAATTTTCTGCACAGAAGGAGGCCTGTATGACAGCTCATTGAAAAAGCAGCCATTCTTCGTCCCACTCTTCCCCTTTTAGCATATCGGATTGCAGGTCCTCGTCCTCAAGCACATTTCACATTCTTTTAACATTTTGTACAGAATTGCCTTTTACCAAAGTGTTTATGATCCCAGTAACATTTGGTGAAAAGTTGTCCCTATCTCACGTCTAAATCTTTTGTGACCTGTAGTTATTAACCCACTTGCCAGAGGGGGTAGTTCTTTTCTATATATTCTTAAATCTACAGAAAATTATATAATAGGAAAAGCGAATTGAAAAGGAGAAAATCTCTGGATAGTTAGGGCTAATACTGATTCATGCTATATATCTACCCACAGAAATCTCAGAGAACGTAGTAAAAAAGGAGTGAAATCAAATACAGGTTTACTCATTATTCAGGCAGATTCTACAGAACAAAATTTTAATCAGAACACACTAACATGTAATTGTTACCATAAGAGCTCGTAGAAACAATAATAAATACTCTAATCACTGTTTTCATTTATTTTACTTTGTATATAAAGCAAAGAGGTGTATCATTTTTTATTTACCCAACTAACCTATTATTAAATAAATTTCTTAAAAAACATATTGAGCCACTAGAGTTTTCTCATGACATTTTGATAATTATTTACTAAATTTAGAAAATTACAAATGATCAAAGCAAAATTGAGAAAGTGCTTGTTGGTTCAGAAATATTAATAGAATTTTATTTACTTAGAAGTGCAGTGAAGCATATTAGGACCAATAAATTTTGGCCGAATTGAGCGGGGGTCCCAATTAGCCAAAGTTTCATGGAAATAGTTAAAAACATATAAAAAAAGACAAACTACCACTTCACTGAAAATTATGTATTTAAGTCAAATATAAGACCATAAGACATAAGAGCAGAATTGGGCTATTCGGCCCATCAAGTCTGCTCTGCCATTTAATCATGGCTGCTCATTTTCTCCCCTCCTCAGCCCCAATCCCCAGCTTTCTCCCTGTAACCTTTGATGTGATAACCATTCAAGAACCTATCAATCTCTGCCTTAGATATACCCAACGATCTGATCTCCACATTCTGCCTGTGGTAACAAATTCCACAAATTCACCACCCACTGGCTACAGAAATTTCTTCGTGTGTCTGTTTTAAATGGACACTCCTCTACCCTGAGGCTGTGCCCTGTTGTCCTAGACTCTACTACCATGGGAAACATCCTTTCCACATCTACTCTGTCTAGGCCTTTCACCATTCGAAAGATTTCAATAAGATCCCCCCTCATGCTTCTGATTTCCAGTGAGTACAAACCCAGAGCCATCAAACTTTCCTTCTCTGATAATTCTTTCCTTCCTGGAATCATTCTTGTGAACCTCCTCTTGACTCTTTCCAATGCCAGCACACCGTTTCAAAGATGAGGGACACAAAACTGTTCATAATACTCAAGGTGAGGCCTCACCAGTGCTTCATAAAGCCTCAGCATCACATCCCTGCTCTTGTATTCTAGACCTCTTGAAATGAATGCTAACATTGCATTTGCCTTGCTCACCACTGACTCAGCTTGCAGGTTAACCTGTAGGGTGTTCTGCACAAGGACTCCCAAGTCCCATTGCATCTCAGATTTTTGGATTTTCTCCCCGTTTAGAAAATAGTCCACACATTTATTTCTGCTACCAAAGTGCATGACCATTTTCCAACATTGTAATATCATTTGCCACTTCTTGCCCATTCTCCTAATCTGCCTAAGTCCTTCTGCATCCTACCTGTTTCCTCACATTACCTGCCCCTCCACCAATCCAGGTATCATCTGCAAATTGGCAAGAGCTGCCTGGGTGACAGATAGCAGCAAGGGCACTGGCTTAGTGACAGTGGTGAAATCAGCTGGGCATTGTGCTGGGAAAGGGGTTGCTGAGACATTCTGCAGGCTTCTTGTCCACAACCAGAACGTCAGAAATCTGAGCTTGAATGGCAGAAGTTGAGGTTTCCACTGCAGTGCTTCAACCTGCTTACTGGACTCTGGAAGCTGAAATTTAACCTGTTGGGCAAAGCAATACCTTAGTGCAGTGGTCTCCAACCTCCGGGCCGCGGACTGATACCGGGCTGCGAAGCACGCAGGGGCACAGCGGTAGCCAGAGCGCACCCAGCACATCTTTAAGAAAAAAGCCAAAATAAACAAGCTAATTAATTGGGTGCCACCCAGAAGCCAGTCTTCATTAGAGGAAATGATGATCGACGTTTCTCTCTCTGAAAAATGTCAGTGGATCTGTCCTGGGAACAACATGTAACTGTCATTATAAAGAAAGCAAGCAGCGCCTATACTTTATTAGAAGTTTGTGTAGATTCAGCATGTCACCTCGATCCTGACAGCCCTGTCTTTTCAGCCTGTCTGGGCTGGCATTTAAATTGACCAAACAATGGAACAGCTAAAGGCTCCAGAGCCCTGGAAAGAGGAGTGAACAACGCATAGAGCAAGTGAAACTGGCAATCGCCTCTGATCTGGGCCGACATTTACGTGCCAGGTGGTACCTAATTAATTAGCTTGCTTATTTCAGCTTTTTTCTTAAAGATGTGCTGGGTGCGCTCCGGCTACCGCTGCACCCCTGCATGCTTCAGTGCAACAGTATAGTCAGCTTCTCATATGGGTTCCAAAAATCCTGACAGCAATACTGCCCAGAGGTTATCTGGCCTTTAGCTCCTGGTAGAGTCACCCATGAGAGTAAGGTCAAGGGGAGGTTTCAGACAGAGAGTGATACAACAGGACCTGGCAGAAAATGATGACACATCACAACAGCAGTGAAGGCAGAGGAAGCTTCACCAGTCATCTTGTAATCCATGCCACTGGACCCTGACTCCGATCTGTCGAGGACCATGTAGTGGCTGCCCGTGCATCTGCCTCCCCATGTTAAACAAAGTCAGGCGCAGGCATGCTCCATTAAGAGAATCTACCCTCCAGATGTAAGATGCTGCCATTAAATGGTAACTATTTGCATGCAACTCTGATGGGAATCATGAAATATTCTCATTTAGGTCTACTGCAGCTGAAATCCACAGTCACAGCCATGGGTACCTCAGTAAGCAGCATCGTCTTAAAAAGTTTAAAAAGTCTTTCGATACTCAAAATCAACGAACCTCAGCTGGCACACTCGAGTCACTAGTGCAGTTCACCTTTAAGAAAACAGAAGTGGGGATGCCAGGCCAGTCTACAGGTATGATTGAAACGTACAGGCCTTAGGCTTCCACTCCCGATCATCCTGTAGTCTCTGGAAAATAAAGTAGAAGACCTTAGAGCAAGATTGATGTACCAGAGTGACATCTGGGACTGCTGTGTACTTTGCTTCGTGGAAACATGACTCACACCCACAATTTTGGACACAGTGCTGCAGCTCAACGGCTTCATCATTCTCCGCAAAGACAGGACAGTGCAGTCTTTTGAAGACAGAGGAGGTAGAGTGTGCTTTCTGATTAACTCATTGTGGTGCACAAACATGGTGGCTTTCTCTCGGTCCTGCTCACCCGAACTGGGACAAGTAGCAGTCAAATATTGTCCATTTATCTGCTGAGGGAGTTTTCCCTCATCACCCTGGTAGCAGGGTACATTTAATCTCAAGCAGGCACAGGAGCAGCTGATCAATGTAAACAGCAGGCACAAAACTACACACCCAGATGCCTTTCCTATCTTTGTGGGAGATTTCAACCAAGCCATCTTGAAGAAGTCTGTAAACAACTATCTCCAACATATCACATGTGGAAACAGAGGAGCCAACGCACTTGACCAATGTTATGCCATCCCATTTCGGAAAGTTCGATCACCTGGCTGTACTTCTACTCCTAGTGTATAGGCAGAGAATAAAGTCCGTAGCACAAGTAGTGAGGACTGAAAAGGTACAGTCAAGGGAGCTGGAGGAGCGTTTGCAGGACTGCTTTGAATCGATGGACTGGACAATATTCCAGGATTTATCTTTGAATCTGAGTGGATCTGCTACAGTTGTCACCATATCTTCAAGACCTGTGTGGATGAGCATGTACCTTCGAGAACATACTAGTCAAACCCAAACAAAAAGCTGTGGATGAATCAGGATATTCCTAGTCTGCTGAGGACTATCTGTGACATTCAAGTCTGGGTCTGGTTATTCAGAACCAAACAAGAAGTCCAAGTATAACCAACAGAAGACTATTTTAAAGACAAAGAAACAATTCCAATTAAGGTTAGAGACAGAACCGGAGGCACGTCAGCTCTGGCTGCAGGCCATTACTTCCTCAAAGGTAAAACCTAACATCCTGAATGGCTGTGTTTCTTCACTCCCAGCTGAGCTCAATGCCTTTTATACATGCTTTGAAAAGGAGAATGAAACTATACCTGTGCTAATCCCTGCAGTGTCTAGTGACACAGTGATCTCTGTCCCAGAGGCTGATGTCAGAACATCTTTCAAAAGGATGAACCCTTGCAAGGCATCAGGACCTAATGAAATACCTGGTAGAGCTCTGATGGAGGAAGGAAACACAGGCAATCGATTGATAAGTATCTATCACTATACCTTTATCACTTTTGTTGTTTGCCTGATGAAATGTTAATCTCCTCTTCAATAGATTAATTCAATGTCTTATGCCAGTGGTCCCCAACCTCCCGGCCGCGGACCAATACCGGGCCATGGCCCGGAGGTTGGGGACCACTGTCTTATGCCTTACTCTTGAAAACATCGATATTTATCCCTTCAGTCACTTTTATAAGGCAATTGTACACTTCTGGCAACATCAGTCAATGATTCACATCTTGAAGTATTGATAGGCCATGAATTCCCCAGAGGATAGGGTGGTAATTTGCTATTCACCTGGTGAAAAGTCAACATTTTGGGCCGAGACTCTTTATTACCCTCCATAGATGCTGTCTGACCTGCTAAGTTCCACCAACTTTTTGTGTGTTGCTCTAGATTTCCAGCATCTGCAGAATCTCCTGTGTTAATTGTCCGTCTATTCTGAGGCTGTGTCCTCTGGTCTTAGACTCTCCACATCTTCCATATAAGAAACATCCTCTCCTCATCTACTCTATCAAGGCCTTTCACCATTCGATAAGTTTCATCCCTCATTCTTCTGAATTCCAGTGAATTATAGGCTCAAAGCCATCATACCCTCTTCATATGACAATCCATTCACTCCTGGAATCATTTTTTGTGACAACACACATCAAAGTTGCTGGTGAACGCAACAGGCCATCTAGGAAGAGGTACAGTCGACGTTTCAGGCCAAGACCCTTCGTCAGGACTAACTGAAGGAAGAGCTAATGAGAGATTTTTTGTGAACCTTCTTCGAACACTCTCCAGTTTCAGCACATCCTTTCTGAGAAGACCATAATACATAGAAGAATTAGGCCATCTGGCCCACCGAGTCTGCTCTGCCATTCAGTCATGGCTGATCCTTTTTTTCTCCTCCTCAACCCCAGTGCCCGGCGTTCTCCCCGTAACCTTTGATGCCATGTCCAAACAACAGCCTATCAATCTCTGCCTTAAATACACCCAACGACCTGGCCTCTATAGCTGCATGAGGCAACAAATTCCACAAATTCACCACCCTTTGGCTAAAGAAATTTCTCCTCATCTCTGTTTTGAAAGAGCGCCCCTCTATCCTGAGGCTGTGCCCTCTTGTCCTAGACTATCCCACCATGGGATACATCCTTTCCACATCTACTCTGTTTAGACCTTTCAACATTCAAAATGTTTCAATGCGATCGCCCCCTCCCCATCCTTCTAAATTCCAGCGAGTACAGACCCAGAGCCATCAAACGTTCCCCATATGATAACCCATTCATTCCGGAACCTCTCCCTCAATGTTGCAAAACAAAGGAGCTGGTTGTGGACTACAGGAGGAATGGAGACAGGCTAACACCTATTGACATCAATAGATCTGGGACTGAGAGGGTGAACAGCTTTAAGTTCCTTGGCATAAGCATTACCGAGAATTTCATGTGGTCTGTACTTACCGGCTGTGTAGTGAGAAAAGCACAACAGTGCCTCTTTCACCTCAGACATTGAAGAAGTTTGGTATGAGTCTCCAAATTCTAAGGTCTTCCTATGGGGGAACAATTGAGAGCATCCTGCTAGGTACAGGAACTGTAATTCCCTGAATCGCAGGACTCTACAGAGGGTGGTGCGGACAGCCAGGCACATCTGTAGATGTGAACTTCCCACTGTTCAGGACATTTATAGAGATGGTGCGTAAAACAGCCTGAAGAACCATCGGGGATCCGAGTCACCCCAACCACAAACTGTTCTAACTGCTACCATCTGGGAGACAGTACCGCAGCGTTAAAGCCAGGATACACAGCCTTCTTCCACCAGGCCATCAGACTGATTAATTCACACTAATACAATTGTATTTCTATGCCATATTGACTGCCCTGTTGTACATACTATTTATTACAAAGTACTATAAATTGCACATTGCACATTTAGATGGAGACGCAACATAAAGATTTTTACTCCTCATGAATGTGAAGGATGTAAGAAATAAAGTCAACTCAAATTCATCCTTGTGAACCTCCTGTGAACCCTTTCCAATGCCAACACATCTTTTCTTAGAGAAGGAGCCCAAAACTTTTCACAATATTCAAGGTAAGGCTTCACCAGTGCCTTATAAAGCCTCAGCATCACATCCCTGCTCTTGTATTCAAGACCTCTTGACATGAATGCTAACATAGCATTTGCATTCCTCAACACTGACTCAACCTGCAAGTTAACCTTTAGGGTGTTCTGCACAAGGACTTCCAAATCTCCTTTCATCTCATATTTTTGGATATTCTCCCCATTTAGAAAATAGTCCACACATTTATTTCTACTACCAAAGGGCATGACCATTCATTTTCCAACATTGTATTTTATTTTCCACTTTCTTGTCCATTCTCCTAATCTGTCTCAGTCCTTCTGCAGCCTACCTATTTCCTCAACATTACCAGCCCCTCCAGCAATCTTCGTATCATCTGTAAACTTAGCAACAAAGCCATGTATTCCATCAACTAAATCATTGATATACAGTATAAAAAGAAGTGGTCCCAACTCTGACCCCTGTGGAAAACCAATAGTCACTGGTAGCCAATCAGAAAAGAATCATTTTATTCCCACTCAATGCCTCCTACCAATCAGCCAATATTTTAACCATGCCAGTAACTTTCCTGTAATATCATGGGGTCTAAACTGGGTAAGCAGCCTTATGTGTGGCACCTTGTCAAAGGCCTTCTGAAAATCCAAATATACAACATCCATTGCATCCCCTTTAGCTACCCTACTTGTAATCTCCTCAAACAATTTCAATAGGTTTGTCAGACAAGATTTTCCCTTAAAGAAACGTTGTTGACTTTGTCCTTTCTTGTCCTGTTTCACAAAGTACTCCATAACCTCATTCTTAACAGTTGACTCCAACATCTTCCCAACCACTGAGGTCAGGCTAACCAATCTATAATTTCCATTTTTCTGCCTTCCTCCTTTCTTAAAGAGTGGAGTGACATTTGCAATTTTACAGTCCTCAAACCAGAGTCCAATGAGTTTTGGAAAATCATTATTAATGCCTCCACAATCTCTACCACTACCTCTTTCAGAACTCAGGGGTGCAGTTCATCAGGTGCGGCTGACTTATGTACCCTTGGGTCTTTCAGCTTTCTTCCTTTGTTGTATGTTATCGCTCTTACTTTTACATTAACTTTGACTTCCCTTGTCATCTATGACTGCACTACTTTACCATTTGAGTATTTCTTCGTTTTTGAAATACATCTATCCTGCACCTTCATCGTTTTTTTCCCAGAAATTCATACCATTGCTACTCTGCTGTCATCTCTGTCAGCATCTCCTTCCAATTTACTTTGGCCAGCTCCTCTCACATACCATTGTAGTTTCCTTTACTCAACTGAAATACTGCTACATCAGACTTTATTTTCTCCCTGTCAAATTTCAAGTTGAACTCAATCAAATTGTGATCACTGCCTCCGAAGGGTTCTTTTACCTTAAGCTCCCTAATCACCTCCAGTTCATTACATAACACCCAATCCAGCACAGCTGATCCCATGATAGACTCAACGACAAAGTGCTCTAAAAAGCCATCTCGCAGACATTCAACAAACTCACTCTCTTGAGATCAATTACCAATCAAGTTTTCCCAATTGACTTGCATGTTAAAATCACCCATGACTATTATAACATTGCACTTTTGACACAACATTCCTAATTCCTGTTGTAATCTGTTGTTCACATCCCAGCTACTGTTGGGAGGCCTGTATATAACGGCCATCAGGGTCCATTTACCCTTGCAGTTTCTGAACTCAACCCATTAGGATTCAATATCTTCCAGTCCTATGTCATATCTTTCTATTGATTTGATGCCATACTTTACCAGTAGAGTCCTGCCAACCACTCTGCCTATCTTAATATCCCTCCAATACAATGCGTAACCTCAGACATTCAGCTCTCAACTGGAACCACCCTTCAGCCACGATTCAGTGATGGCCACAACATCATATTCGACAATCTGTAATAGTACAACAAGATCATCCAACTGCAGCTGGAGGAACTTCATGCAGATGTAGTTCCCTGGGAGACTCTCGGTCTCCCAGGACTCTAACATCCAGCATAAAGAACACACAACAGCCATTTACTACACCAGGTACAGTAAGAAAAAAAAAAGGGAGTCTGAACAGAAACTTACACAGAACCAACACCACTTCTGAGCTGAAGCCTCCTTTGAGCCAAGCCTGATACTCCTACTCTCACCAATGGCCCACTCCCAACAATAGCCACTCCACTTGGATTCTCTCTGCTCTACTCCCACCGCTGACTGGGCCCCCAGAATGAGCCCGAATGCCCGCAAAGCTAGTCCTTTTAAACAAGCTTCACTAACCTGTGAGAAACCTCATCACTCTGCTCTGCTCCCACCATTGATTGGGCCCCCAGAATCTAGAACAAATTAGAATATAGAACAATACTACTACAATACTATAAAATTCGGTGACCAGTGGTGTGCCTCAGAGATCTGCTCTGGGATCCCTTCTCTTCGTGATTTTTATAAATGACCTGGATGAGGAAGTGGAGGGATGGTTTAGTAAATTTGCTGATGACACAAAGGTTGGGGGTGTTGTGGATAGTATGGAGGGCTGACAGAGGTTACAGGGGGACATCAATAGGATGCAAAACTGGGCTGAGAAGTGGCAGATAAAGTTCAACCTAGATAAGTGTGAAGTGGTTCATTTTGGTAGGTCAAATATGATGGCAGAATATAATATTAATGGTAAGACTCTTGGCAGTGTGGAGGATCAGAGGGATCTTGGGGTCCATGCACATAGGACACTCAAAGCAGCTGTGCTGGTTGACTCTGTGGTTAAGAAGGCATATGGATTGGCCTTCATCAACTGTTTGATTGGGTTCAAGAGCCAAGAGGTAATGTTACAGCTATATAGGACCCTGGTCAGACCCTACTTGGAGTATGTGCTCAGTTCTGGTCACCTCACTACAGGACAATGTGGAAACTATAGAAAGGGTGCAGAGGAGATTTACAAGGATGTTGCCTGGATTGGGGAGCATGCTTTATGAGAATAGGTTGAGTGAACTCAGCCTTTTTTCCTTGAAGTGGCAGAGGATAAGAGGTGACCAGATAGAGGTGTAAAAGATGATGAGAGGCATTGATTGTGTGGATAGTCAGAGGCTTTTTCCAAGGGCTAAAATGGCTTGCATGAGAGGGCACAGTTTTAAGGTGCTTGAAAGTAGGTACAGAGGAGATGTCAGTGGTAATTTTTTTACGCAGAGAGTGGTGAGTGCATGGAATGGGCTGCCAGTGTTGGTGGTGGAGGCGGATACGATAGGATCTTTTAAGAGACTCTTGGATAGGTGCATGGAGCTTAGAAAAATAAAGGGCTATGGGTAACACTAGGTAATTTCTAAAGTAAGTACATGTTTGGCACAACATTGTGGGCCGAAGGGCCTGTATTGTGCTGTAGGTTTTCTATGTTTCTAACTGTAGTTCCCAATAGTTAATGATGGAGGAATTCAGCCACAATGTATGCTGCTGTGTTTTTTAATTGACTGTGAAAATATCAGCGCAAACACCTACTGCAGATAATGGACTGCCTTTATACAATGCATTCTATGTTTGCATCTTCCAACCCTTCATTTTCTTTGTGAATTTCAAGATGATTGTTGATACCTTCAGATTCTTCATAGTTCCTAATTTGTTGAAAAAGTGAAATTGTTTCATTTTCATTTGCAGCCATTTCTGGCATTTCCAAGCTTGAATGCTTGAAACCACAATGAGCAAAACAGTTATGAATTGTTTTACTGCATATTCCTAACCCTTTATCAGTGACAAAAATCATTGATTTTTACATGCAAATACACTCAAGTGAGTTTAGTATTCAGCGGCCATACAAGTGCACACGACTGACACTGGTTAGAAACTTCAGCAACAGTCTCTCGGCTCAATTAAGCGGCACAGTGTCCAACTGAAACAAAGGGAATTCAGCTTTTTGTTAAATTAGTTACTGTTCTTAAAGATTGTCCCAACTAAGCAGCTGTCCCAATTAACCAATGGCATAATTAACCAGAATCCACTGTATTGTTATATACTTTAGTATTGGTGTTGAACACCATCTGCTTTACTTAACTGTTGAGAGGTGCCTGGATGAATGGGCTTGAATAGTCAACAATTTTCAATGGTTAATGCTCAGTTAACATAGCTATTATGTTGGCATCCTTTCGCAACACTATCAGCATTGTTCAGGCAAACAAGCCTGAGCTATCCTTTCCCCAATTACATTAGTAAACCAAGACACAAATACCAACCTAAGCATATGAATACCAATATCTTCCCCCTTCCTTTCCAGTCCTGATGAAGGCTCTAGGCCCAAAACATCAATTTTTTATACATATTCATAGATGCCTGACCTGTTGAGTTCCTCGAGCATTTTGTATTTGCTGCCCTGGATATCCAGCATCTGTAGAATCTCTTGAGTTTATAATAAGTTCCCTATTCAGCACACAGCCAAACATCATCTTCCCCTCCTCTGCAAGGCAATACAGAAAGTTCACAGACTGTCAATATAGTCACATCAGCAAATCCTGACTCCCTCTGAAATTCACTCCACAGGCATCAGTGAAATGAACTCAAATGTAGAATATAGCCAATTCAATGTGTATAATAGGGGAAAGATTTCAAGGGTACTTCAAACCAAGAGAACTACAACATCACTGATATAATACAAACATTATATCAAAGTAATTGACCATATAAAGCAGAATTTTAAATTACTTTTGAATGCATTGACTTGCGCTTTTGAAATTTAAAAGTAAATGAACTGAGCATATGCCAGGTAAGTGCTTGGGGAAAAAGATATAAAGGATAGGTTATTGGGATTCTACAAGGTGGTTTGTAAAAACTAATAGTATGAAGCTGAATAGCCTGTTTCTAAGGTATAAATTAATTCTAGGATATACCTAGCCATCAATAGTAACAACAAAAAAACTGACTACTTATAATTGTGATCCAACTAAAAACTTAAGATATGCAATTTGAAATTAGCTCTGATGCTTATTTTAAATGATGAAGGCTGCACTGGATTTGTTCATGCTGGTTTTGTGTTGCTTCTTAAACCTGCATAAGTTGCCAATGCATTCCACTCGATTGATGACTGATGGCCTTTGTGTCAGATAATTAATTATTGAGGCATAATTATTGCAAGTTTATTTAGAAAATAGCTGCAGTTAATTACAGTGTAATTCTATATCCACTTTACAGAATGAACCTGTTAATCATAACCTTGGCACAAGTCTGGGAAGATCTGAAACAGAATCAATACATCAGCAAATTTGAATATGGGTCATATTGGATACGCATCACCTTCTGTATCCTGTTCAGAATCAAAATTATCTGATTGTCGTAAACTTATTTTACATTCAGAAGACTGCTCCCTTCAACTTGATCTAATTTATGTTAGAATTACCCTTACAGAAATGATGTACATCAGAGTGTACTCAAGAAAGACATTAACCTACCGAACAATGCCAGATACACAGAGAGTTCAATGTTTAAGTTCCAGTTTTTTGTCATTCATCCCTACACATGGTGGTGTCGTGGCATCTGCACCGGACTTGGAGGCGAGTGGTCCTGGGTTCAAACCCGGCTGGCTCCTTGTACACTTCCCGTCTCTGCTGGGTTGAGTATTGAGAGAGCAATTCAACCTTGTTAAAAAAAACAGACAAAACAAAAGCATCACGAGGCATGGAAAAAGAACAACAACAACCACAACTGGACACTTGTATACAGCCAATTGAAACAACATTCCTTGTCAGACAGTACATATCACTCACACATAACACACAAAGTAATATTACCATAAATTAACAAATAATAAGCTGCATTTAGGACACAAGTTAAAAAGTGAACAGTATAATGCAACTAGCGCTTCATACACGATGAGACCTAGGTGGTGGCAGGGAGTTCAGCAGCCTCATGTCCTGGGGAAAAAAAGCTGTTTTCCATTCTGACAATGCTACAGTACCAAGCACATGTGAATCTGCGTTTCACAGAAATACATATCTCACCACGCTTTCCATGCAAAATCCTATTTCTAACTGTTGATACAAAGACGAAGTTCTAATATGCAGAGAGAATCATAATGTCTCCTCAATGATCTGAGTCCCAGATACATTGAAATTAAGTACAAAATAAATTAAATATCCACTTTGATCTGGATTAGCGCAACTTTAGATAAACCTGTGCAAATCTATTTCTCCAGTTTTCGCTATATTGGGTTTATAAATGTCCATTGTATATAATTGCACTCATCAGTGCATATTTGAAGAGAAAGCCCCTAATCAGTGTCTAAATGAACCTATATCTTTAATCCCTCATCATCATCATCCTGGATTCATGGTTTCATTGCGGTGACTTTGATGCTACAGACATGAAATAAAATGTAATATGTTGGGTCAACATTAGGCAGTCAGTTTTAAACATGGCTCTGAGTGGGTCTATGCATAAATTCAAGGTTCCCAGAGGTTACCAGAGCACTGAAATGTGTTTCTGTATTTTATTTTACTTTTATTTTATTTAGGGATACAGCACAATAACAGGCCCTTCTGGTTCAATGAGCCAGCACAGCCCAATTAACCTACTAACCTATACATCTTTGAAATGTGGGAGAAAACCAGACCACCCAGAGGAGACCTACATGTTCACAGGGAGAATGTACAAACTCCTCACAGACAGTGGGGGGAATTTTTGAATTTGGTTCTTTTATTTCTGATTACTTATGCACAAAGTATGTGGTCAAATTTTAACTCCGGGCCAAAAATATTGTTCGGATTAATACTGAGTAAAGGACACTCAATGGTCAGATAAAGGCAAGGTGAGAACATTGGAGGAAACGGTGAGTGCACAATGAGGGAGGCTGAAAACTACCTTTTAGGGAACATAGAGACACTTGACTTTGCCTGTCTCCAGACAGAAAGTACAAATGATTCCCCCAAGCTGGGTTTCCTCTGACCCTGTTCCTCCTCTACCCAGCCTACAGCTGCCAGTGGAACTCCTCAGGCTATCCAGTTAAAATTACGATGCGGTCATAATGAGTGAAAACAGACTTGAGTTGAAATGGACTAGGAAGTTTCAGGCAAATGTCTTTGCCCATTACTCATTTAAAATTAGGAAATGCTCTTAGGTAGGAAAGGAAACCGGGCTTTTTTTGGGAAAATTAGTAAAAAATGTAGGTGTTGGAAATCTGAAGTAAAATCAGAAAATGCTAGCAAAGCTCAATTGATCAGGTAGTATGTGTGGAAAGAGAACTTATTCATGGTGATGCTGTAGCAGACAGCTTCTATGTACTGAAATATATGAATAAAACAAGAAAATGGAGGGAAAATGATGACACACAAAAGAAAGCATCTGATACTGGCAGAGAAAAGAGAATGAGTGTAACTTAAAAGTTGGTGAATTCAATGTCAAGTCCAGAAGGCTGCAAATGGAAGACGAGTTGTTCCTTAAGATTGCATTAGACTTCACAGTAATAGTGTGGAACAGTCAGAGTGGAAGTGAGATGGCAGGCAACAAGTGCACTGTGTCACTCCTATAGGATGAATGTAAGTGCTTCACTATCCATCAATTTGCATCTGGTTTCTCCACTGTAGAGGAATCCAGTTTCTGATTACTAGGTACAATACACTAGACTGGAAGTGGAATTCACTTGGAAGGACTGTTTGTGTCCCTGAGCGCTAAGAGGGGAAGAAGTGAAAGAACATGTGTTGCAACATCTGCAGTGATATTTGAAGGGTAGTGATTGGTCAAGTGGAATCTAGTTAAGACTTCCAGTTTTTAAATGCCAGCACAGGTTAGATGCAAGAACCAATTTCACTCGCTCTCCGTGATGTTCACTCCTCTCTCCACGGAGCTGGGGCCTTTCGCTGTTCCATTGTTTAGTCAATATAAATGCCGGCCCAGATAGACTGATCGGGGGCAGAAGCTGATATCACTCGTTCTCCACGATGGTCACTCCTCTCCCCATGGTGCTGTGGTTATGAAGACTGCCCTGGCAAATGTGCTTCATGCCCACTGATATGATGAACTGATAAATGAGGCTTTGGGCATACTCCAGGCTGCTCCAGGGTTCGTATCTGCGGACTCAGTTTGGTTCAGTATGTTGTTGTTGTACACTTCAATTGTTTGCATGATTTGTGTTTTTTTTTCCTTTGGTTTGATCAATGGATGTTTTTTTTTCCCTTTAATTTGGGTTCTTTCAGGTTTCTTGCTTTGTGGCTACCTGTAAGCAAACAAATCTCAAGTTTGTATGATTTATACGTTCTTTGATAATAAATGTACTTTGAATCTTTGAAGCAAAAGATTATTCCTTATGGCATAAATTAAGAAGCAGAGTTATGCAAAGGAACTTGTTGCAGAGTAGGGATAGCAACACTGACATTTTGTTGCTATCACATTCCGTATGGTTTTAATTTTATCTGAGGTCAATCTTAGGCCAGCACTTGAAGTTTCAAGTTCAAGACAAATAGGTTGATTGCATTGTTAGTTCAGGTCACAGTGGACTTGTGTGCCACCCCTGGTCCAATGAATCATTTCAATTGCCCATCTGACACATCCAGTACATTTATATTTAACTAAACATCAGGCATGTGACTTGGTCTCAATCCAAGTGTATGTTTGAAAATAAACACTTCACTTGTTTACTTTTTTATAGCAGGTCTGTGACTTAGATAAAATCCAATGAATCCCCTTTGATCTTTTGGAAAATATTTTGGAATATACATATAACTTTATTTGATCTAAAGCTCTAACAATTAATTTCAAATTATACAGAAAAACAACAAGGATCAAATTGTGAAAAAAAATCTCCACCCAGCTTCCTAATGAATGTTTCATTTACCAGATGATCAAACTGTTAAATTCCCTCAAATCATCCTCTGTTTGTTTTTAAGTTCTTGGTGCATTGGTTATGAGTTGTAACGTTGTTATTCTTATACTGATCAGATTGTGTGAAAAGTCACACTCTTTCAAAAAGCAAACAACAGGAATTCTGCAGATGCTGGAAATTCAAGCAACATACATCAAAGTTGCTGGTGAACGCAGCAGGCCAGGCAGCATCTATAGGAAGAGGCGCAGTTGACGTTTCAGTCCTGACGAAGGGTCTCGGCCTGAAACGTCGACTGCGCCTCTTCCTATAGATGCTGCTTGGCCTGCTGCGTTCACCAGCAACTCTTTCAAAAAGGCTAGCTTTAATAGGAAACTCCGGTATGATGTCTCCTTAGGTACATGCTTGCTGGTTTATTGTTCAGCATCAGCTTCAGATAATGTATATGACAATGTTAACATAAACGTGCTTAGAAACTGGGAAGGTGGCGAAGAGTGCTCATTAACAGATTTTTTTTAAGGAAGCACACTACAAAATCTAATAACATAGGGTTGATGGTCTTTATATAATTAACACAGGGAAAGGCCATGCCTTTGAAGCTTCAAAATCAGAATCTGAATCAGCTTTGTTATCACTGAACTTTGTTGTTTTACGGCAACAGTACCATGCAAGACATACAAATTACTATAACTTATAAAAGAAATTAAGAGTGCAAAGGACAAATAATGAGGTAGTGTTCATAAGTTCATGCACCATCAAAAATCTGATGGTGGAGGGGATAAAGCTGTTTCTTAAAATGATGAATGATCAAAAAGGACCTATCCTGTATGGTGAGGGTTTTTAGTGGTGGATGCCGTATTCTTGAGGCAGCTCATTTTGAAAATGTCCTCAGTGGTGGAAGGATTGGGCCCACGATGGAAATGGCTGCGTACACAGCCCTTTGCAGACTCTTGAGATCCTGTGCTTTGGAACTTCCTTACCAGGTGGTAATGCAGCCAGTCAGAATGCTCTCTAGCACACAACAGTATAAATTTGCAACAGTCTTTGGTGGTATACCATATCTCCTCAAATTCCAAATAAAGTAGAGCCACTGGCATGTCTTCTTCATAATTGCATCAATGTGTTAGGCCCAGGAGAGATCTTCTAAGATGCTGATCCCGTGGAACCTGAAGCTGCTCACCCTTTCCACCACTAAGTCCTCAATGAGGAATGGTGCATGTTCTTCTGACTTCCTCTTCCTGAGGTACTCTTCCTTGGTTTTGCTGACATTCAGTGCGATATCATTCACCCAGCTACTCAATCACTTCATGCATTATGGAAGGGAGAGTGTAATGGGTGGAATGGAATCAGAAGTTCAGGCATTAGCTAAGAATTGTGGAGGTGGGTGAAAGACCAATTTTGGGAGTTGGGTCAAGACATCAGATTAGCTGTTGGGGGTTAGAAGTCTCAACTGGGGCCAAAGCTTGGTTTGACAATTGTATAAGACAAGGACTGGGACAGGTCAAGGCTCAGGTTAGAGATATGCTTCAAAGGTGGAATTGCGAACAGAAGTGTCAAGAGGCTTGTGAATAGGGATGATACGGGTTAGGCTGGCAATGGGGTAGATGGAATAAAGGCTTAAGCAAGAATCTGCGGTGGTGGGAGGGTACTGAAAGGCTGGTAGAGACTGCACAAGAGCCATTGTGTGGAGTAATTAGATAATTTGAGGAGTTCTAAGCATCTCTCTCCATCACTTGACCATCAGGACCAGGATGTAAACTGGTACCCTTCAATCATGTAAGTGCAAGCCCACAATGAAGCTGTGCTGACCTGTGCAATGAAGGCCTGCTTCAGGAAGTAAATATGCCCTTGGCCACAGGGCATAAAGTGCTGGAAAAAAGGGAGTATTTTGCATAATGCTGGTTGCCTCTATGCATAATGAGACACCTTCAGATAAAATACTGTAAATAGCAGACTTTGCAGTCAGACTTTTTCCAAGAATTCCTTATAATATGCATGTCGATGAAGGTTTCATGACTCAACTGAATTTTTAAGCCATTGCTGTGTGTGTAACTTCTCAGCAGTCATAAGAAATGCTGAAAACCGAGGCTTCAGCTAGTTTATCTTGTTGAGGCACTTGACGGGACTAAAAAGGAATGTTGTAGGAGCGGGGGGAGATAAATCCCATCAGAGAACTGTATGATCACTTCTAGTCATTTCCTTATACGGCTTTGGTGGATTATGTGACTGTTTTATGGTGGTTATCAAAGGGGAAACAACTAAATCTGGCAACGTGTAATTACTCACCATGAGAGCAAAGAATGAAGATTGCTGACTATGCCCACAATTACAAAATAGGTGAGCCCTATCTCTAATCCCCTGAAATGACTATAAAAGGCAGAAAGCTGTTAATCACATTTAAATTCCTGGAGTTGGTCAGTGATTGGATGAATCTTCTGGAAAATTCAGCTTTGTGACTCATATCTCTATCAAAGGAACACCCAATGCTGTCAAAATTTCTAATGGTGTGTATAATTAGTAATCTTAGCAAACCAGTCACATTTTATTTTACCGATAGGACACTAGGAAAGATAATAGATCTCCTATTAGGGAATGAGACAGGGCAGATGACAAAAGTTTGTGTAGGGGAACACTTTGCATCTCTTGATCACAACGCCATTAGCTTCAAAGGTATAGTAATCATGGGAAAAAAATAGATCTGATCCTCGACTGAGATTTTAAATTGGAGAAAGGCCAATGTTTATGGTATCAGAAATGATCTGGCAAATGTGGATAGGGATAGGTTGTTTTCTGGCAAAGGTGTACTTTGTAAATGGGAGGCCTTCAAAGATGAAACTTGGAGAGTACAGAATTTGTATGTTCCAATCAGAAAAAAGGGCAGGGAACCTTGGTTTTCAAGTGATATTGAGGCATTTATTAAGAAAAAAAAGGAGGTGCATAGCAGGTATAGGCCAGTAGGAACAAATGAGGTATTTGAGGAGTATAAGAAATACAAGAGAACACTTAAGAAGAAAATATGGAGGGATAAAAGAAGGCATGAGGTTGCTTGGGCTTCTACAGATATATTGAGAGCAAAAGGAAACCCAATCAACCCTTGCCTACACATCCTGACAAACACTGGCATACACATCCTGACAAACCCTTGCCTACACACTCAACACCTGAGCACTCATTCCCTACAATCCAACATCACCCCCTCACACCAACCATAAGTAATAATCCCACCACCTTAGCATATTCATAACAATAAAGCTTAAAATTCGTGCATGGAGTAGGAAGTTCCAAGTAATGGAAAATGTTGAATTTGGTTAATGAAGGTAGGGACCAGATCAAAGAGCCACCGAATCTCCAGTAATGAGATCAAGGAACACAAGAGGGATAATTTTCCCACTGCCTGCATAATCCTGGGTGTCACTATCTCAGAGGACTGCCCCGAACCCATCATATAAATATAACTGCAAAGAAACCAGAACAGTACCTCTACTTCCTCAGGAATCTGCAAGCATTTGGCATGTCATCGAAAACCTTGGCAAACTTCTCTGGAAGTGTGGTGGAAAGTGCACGGACTGGCTGAATTACGGCCTATATGGGAACACCAATCCCCTTAAGTGGAAAATCCTACAAAAGGTAGTGGATTTGGCCCATTACATCACAGGTAAAGCCCTCCCAATCCTAGAGTACATCTACATGAAACATTGCTGTAGAAAAGCAGCTCCCATCATCAAAGATCCTCAGCACCCAGGCCGTGCTCTTTTCTCACTGCTGCCTTCAGGTAGAAGGTACAAGTACCCCAGGACTCACAGCACCAGGTTAAAGAACAGCTACTACCCCTCAACCATCAGGCTCTTGAACAAAGGGGAATAACTACATTAATTCTATTTCTGGTGTTCCCACAACAGATGGTCTCACTCTAAAGACTCCATTTTGTTAGTTCATGCTCTTTCATTTCATGTTATTTCATACTCGTTATTTATTGCTATTTATTTTTATATATTTGCATTTGCAATTTGTTGTTCAGTGATCCTGTCTACAATTACTGTTCAATAGATTTGGTCAGTATACCTGTAGAAAAATGAATCTCAGGGTTGTATGTGGTGACATGTGTGTACACTGATAATAAATTTTGTTTTGAATTTTGAACATTGAACTTTTGAAGAGGAAAGCAAGGAACAAAATTGGTCTTCTGGAGGATCAGAATAGTAATCTATGCAAGGAACTGAAAGAGATGGGAGAGATCTTAAATGAGTTTACTGGGGTCTATAGATATGGGGCAATGCAGCAGTGACAGCATGGACCCTATACGCACTACAGAGGAGGAGGTATTTACTGTCTTGAGGCAAATTAGGGTGGATAAATCCCCAGGATCTGACAAGGTGTTCCTGCGGATCTTCTGGGAGCTTAGTGCAGAAACTGCAGGGCCCTAGCAGAGATATTTAAAACATCCTTAGCCACAGGTGAGGTACCAGAGGATCGGAGGATAGCTAATGTTGTTCTGTTGTTTAAAGAAGGCTCTAAGAATAAGCCAGGAAATTATAGGCCAGTGAGCCTGACATCAGTGGTGGGAAAGTTATTGGAAGGTATTCTAGGGGACTGGATATTTAAATATCATGAGCTCTGCAAGCTTCTGCGGTGAGCCGTAAAGCATTGCATTCCAAGGTTTCCAGAGCACTTGTATTTGTTAAATGTTGTCTTAGCTAAAGTCGTTAAGCCTTCGTGCTTTCTGTTTAATCTTGTCAAGTTTATTTTGATGGGCATGGGTTTTTCCTGTTTTGTGATTATTTAAAGTAGACCCCCAATTTGCGCTTATTGTGGAGTCCTTGTTTTGAGAATGATTTGTCTCATGGTGTTGTTCAGTTAAGCTACCGATGCCCTATTGGTATTCCTATGTATAAACTCTTGCTTCCATCTGTACATGGGATTCTGTCATTCCTCCACACCTGGGTCCATGACAGAAAGACCCCGTGATCAATGGACACAGCTGAGGTTTAACAGCAACTTGGACATTAGTCAGCTGGAGGTGAGAGTGCTTTCTATACTTAGTTCATACCCCATGTCTACATTCTGAGTGTCCAGAATCTACTTTCCAAGCTTCTTCCGTCTACATTCATGGTTTCTTCTTTGGCTCTCTGGGTTGACAAGGTTTGCTTTGACTTCCATGGTTTACCATGTTCCCAACTTATATAGGAAATGTTCCCAATTTTACTAGACATGCGTTGAGAGAATTAGATCTGTCTCAAATTTACAAGCCCTGTCTTAAGAGCAACAGGTTTGCCTCCAGTTTACCAGCTCTGCCTCAAGTTCTCCGTGGCTCCAGGTATGGCCTTAGGGAGGGACCTACTGTCATGAGATCTGCAGGACTGTTTGGCAAGCAATAGAGCATAGAGCACTTGTATTTATTAATTGTTGCCTTAACTAAAGTCGTTAAGTCCTTGAGTTTTCTGTTTAATCTTGTCAACCTTATTTTGTATTTTCTGCATTCTGTGATTATTTAAGGCAGACTCCCAATTAGCCTTTATTGTGGAGTCCTTGCCTTAAGAACGATTTGTTTCGCAGTGTTGTTCAGTTAGCTACTGAATTTCTGTTAGTATTCCTATGTATACTTCTGTCTCCACATGGGAGTCTGTCATTTTCCCTCACTCGCATTCATTCATTGCCAGTGCAAACTGTGAAGTCAGAAGTTTACATACACCTTCGCCAAATACATTTAAACTCAGTTTTTCACAATTCCTGACATTTAATCCTAGAAAACATACCCTGTCTTAGGTCAGTTAGGATCACTACTTTATTTTAAGAATGTGAAATGTCAGAATAATAGTAGAGAGAATGATTGATTTCAGCTTTTATTTATTTCATCATTTTCCCAGTGGGTCAGAAGTTTACATGTACTTTGTTAGTATTTGGTAGCATTGCCTTTAAATTGTTTAACTTGGGTCAAATGTAAAGCAGTGATCCTAACTGACCTAAGACAGGGAATGTTTTCTAGGATTAAATGTCAGGAATTGTGAAAAACTGAGTTTAAATGTACTTGCCTAAGGTGTATGTAAACTTCTGACTTCAACTCTAAGTATTTGAATAGACAGCGATAGATTAAGGATAGTCAACATGGCTTTATGCATGGTAGGTCATGTCTAACCAATCTTATATAGTTTTTTGAGGAAGTTACTTGGAAGGTTGATGAAGGCAAGACATAGGATGTTGTCACATGGACTTTAGCAAAGCCCTTAACAAGGTCCCGCATGGGAGGTTTTTCAAAAAGGTTCAGTTGCTTGATATTCAAGATGAGGTAGTAAATTGGATGAGACATTGGCTTCATGGGAGAAGCCAGAGAGTGGTAGCAGATGGTTGCCTCTCTGACTGGAGGCCTGTGTCTAGAGGTATGCCACAGCGATCGGTGCTGGGTCCATTTTTGTTTGTCATCTATATCAGTGATCTGGAAGATAATGGGATAAACTGGATCAACAAATGTGTGGATGACACCAAGTGGACAGCAAGGAAGACTATCATGTCTTGCAGAGGGATCTGGACCAGTTGGAAAAATGGGCTGAAAATGGTGGATAGAATTTAATGCAGACAAGTGTGAGGTGTTAAACTTTGGGAAGGTCAACCAGGGTAGGTCTTCCATGGTGAGTAGTTGGGCACTGAAGGCACTAGATGGGCCAAAGGACCCGTTTCTATGCTGTAGTATTATATGACTCTATTCTATGACTCTGAGGAAATAAATTTTGAGACAAAAAGTAAAGGGAAAGCAAATGCTTAACACTTGTGATGGTTCTGCTAACGAATCTTCAGTATTGACTGAACAAAAATGTAAATGGGCTGATAAATCTCAAGGATCAATCATCAAATCTCAAGGTTTTAAAAGGATCCAGTAAAAAAGCACTCTTTAATATTCAGAATTTTTACTGGAGTCCGAGCCACACAGTGTGGAAGCAAACCGTCCAGCCAAACATTGGGTAGTTGTTTCCACCAATCTTACATTGATCCCATGTTGTTCTTCCTATATTCCTATTAACTTCCCCTAGATTCGACCACTCACCCGAATACTAGGAGCAGTTAGAGTGACCAGTTAATCTGCCAACCTAAATTTCTTTGGGATATAGGGGGAAACTGGAACCCTCAAAGGAAATGCATACTCCACAACGACCTGGCAAACCGGAGTTTGAGGTTAACTGCTCTACTAGTTGTACCACTCATTCACACGAAATAGGCAGTGATGAATGGCACCTCAGGTACTTCCCTGATTAGATTTTCTCTGCAATCAATTGCCACTCAGAACCTGGTCCACTCAGCCTCCTGACCTTTGTACATGGTCTGAGCAGGAACCCTTGGTAACACGTACTGTTGAACTCTGTGTGAGTAGGAACTCACCTTAGCAGATTTGTTCTCATTAACCTTCTGTTTTTTGCTCTGGAAGGTTTCTGTAGTTGCCTGGCAAAACTTCAGAGGAATTTGAAGGTTTTGTATATGCATGGTTACTAAAGCTGCTTTACTGTTGTCAGCAATAATGCAGATTTCCAGAACTTACTAAGATTTTCTGAGGGATAGATATATAGTTGAGACTAAAAATATACTACATCTGCTGATAAAAACAAATGCTACAAAGTCAGTTAGCAGATGACCCATGTTACCTTTGGCAGTATTGTCAGTATGTGTTCATTGTGTGAGTATCTTGTACATTTTAGAGTCATCCCATGTCAAGAACCTAAGTTTGAGAAGTATAGATATACTATCCCCTAATGAAACTGATCAAGATTCCCTCACATCGTGCCTGCACTCCATAACAGGAAAGGGATCTCATAAAACAACAAATGGTACATGCCACAGTGCAGATTAGGAAGCACTGGAGAAGCAGAAACAAGGGTGTAGATTGGAAAGTGGAACAGATAGATGCCTGTAGACGGGTTGTGGATCCATTTACATTATGAAGGGCAGAAGTGAAGTATTTTGGCCAAAAGTTCCAGGGTGATCAGTCCCATTAACCAAGTTTAGCAACCTCATACCGGTAAATGGCCAGTGGAAAGTTGGATTAATGCCAGGAAAGTGCCTGGTAAAGAGCATCTCCAATAAGATAATCTAACCACCTCTTCATGATATTGAAGGGCCTAAGGGATATGTTGCACATCAGTTCAGTGCAGATGGATTCAGGAATTATGATGCCTATAAGGTGCTGATGAGATAGAACTTAACTGGATCATTGTGCAGACAGTCCAACAGCAGTGTAAGATACCACCATACAAACTGGAAGCAGGAACAGATCACTCAGTCCCTTGAACATTCTTCAACATTTAATAATCTTCATGACTGATTTACCAGTAATGTCCACTCCTCATTCCTGTCTACCAAAGTAAACTTTCATTCACTTCCTTCTCAAGAATCTAACTACTTCTGGTTTAAACTTTTTGAAGTCTTTGTGCTTTGTAAGAAGTTCCAAAGGCTGACAGAGGAAAAATGTTCACCTCATCTCTGATGTAAATTGGCAAGCCTTTTCTTAAGCTGTGAACCGTAACTCTGCATTCAGCCACAGGGTGAAATATCTTCCTTGCATGCAGGGTGTTGATGAGAGAGCCCAGCTGCAACATTGTTAGTGGTTTGGTACAGAAGAAGAGCCCATTCTTTCCAGCATGGAAGTGTGTGTGTCTTTCTCTACATAATACAGATCCAATTATGGCAAGATCAGCTCCTCAAGGCAACACAGACAGAGGGAACCCAGGGAATGATGCCTACTGTGGGAGTTAACTGACACGTCATGCAAGCTCAACACACAGCCTCCCAAGGTCAGGAGACTGCCATCACTCTCCTGAGTTCTGCTGCTAGCATGGGTTGAAGCTGTGACACCGTTCTGGTGATCTGCCTCCCGTGGAATGCTGGGTCAGCTGAAGTCCACTCAGTGAGAGCATTGACACCTCTTTGGGTCAGAATCTGCAGTCCTTCTTCAGACGTCAGCAGCTGATACTCTGTCTCTGCTGCTTTGACATCACCATTGCTGTCCTCCCGCCATCCAAGCTGTAGTTGTTCTTGGGCTGAAGGTAGAGATCAAAGCTTCGACGTGCTCTTCCCTGCAGTGGAGTTAGTAGCCAGGTCCAGGTCAGCTTCTGGTCGGAGCTGATCTCCAGAAAGGTTGTGGGATGGAGAAAGAGGTGATGGTAGAGCAGTGGAGCATTGCCAGGAAGTGGCGGGATGGTCATGGTCAGGTACCAAGGTGCTGTGATTGTAGCTTATCACTCTTCATCGCAGGTTTAAACAATGCCAGCATCTGGCTATGTTCAGACAATAGATATTTTTGTATGGCTGATGACAATGTGCAAGTTAAGACAGGGGTAGGACAGACTTGGATGATCCCTGGTTTACTCAGAATGAAACAATGAAGATGGGCGTTAAAATAGTCAGTTCTTAATGGGACCAGTAAACATATCAAAGCTCTAGGCAGTCAGCAATTTCACTGAAATAGGGAAGAGTTTTATCTCATTGTGTGACTGTAATCTTCGGGAATTCTATCATTCAAAGGATAGAATATCAGAACTGAAAGAGGCAATGTGGTACTAACTATTATAAGATAAAGGGTGTATTAATTAGTAGTCCAATCACAAACAAGAGAAAATCTACAGATGCTGGAAATCAAAGCAACACACACAAAATGCTCGAGAAACTCAACAGGCCAGGCAGCATCTATGGAAAAGAGAGCAGTTGACATTTCCGGTTGAGTCAGTCTTGCTGAAGGGTCTCGACTCGAAACTTTGACTGTATTTCTTTCCATAGACGCTGCCTGGCCTGCTGAGTTTCTCCAGCATTTTGTATATTAATTAGTGGTGTTTTTTTTACCATCTCACATGCCTTCCATTCAATAAGTGTGAGATGTTATGTCTGCAGAGCATTATTTAGGTTGCATATTAGATCGTCTAAAGACAGGATACAGCTGCAGGAGCATGTAATCAGGATAGATGCCTCAATTCTTTGACCTTGCTGTTTGCTGAAGGCACAAAAACCTTGGAAATTTTTCAGCACTTTTTCTTTTAAAGGTGAAGCCAAAGCTTTCCCATGGTTTAACACATGCCCTGGAAATACAAGATCATAACGAAATGTTCACTAAGAGGCAACCAAGCCCCAGGTGAAAACGATGACTTGGAGAGAGTTCATTGAGAAAGGAATGTTGCCAAGCACTGATGCTGACTGAAGAATTTGAATGAATGCCAAGTATTCAGGTGCACTTGCAGTGGCTGTTGTATACTAGACATTGACTTGGAATTGGCTGCATTCCCAACAATTCTTCTGGTACTGGCGTAGCCGTCAATATGATATATCTCTTCATTCCCATGCCACACAGTATTCAGTATAATACATATATTGATGCTGGAAAGATTACTATCCATATGCACATACTGCCAAGCATAGTATAGATTACAAGTCAAATAACAACTGTGAGCAAAATAAATACAGTGAATCAAAATTAAATAATAATCACACAAAATTAAATTTGGATAGATCTCTTTAAATTACAGTCTTCCCCTCAATTTACTTATTGAGAAGAGGAAAAGAATTCCTAAAAAGTGTTTTAACTAGTGTGCGAAAGTCTAGCCTTTGGTACCTTGAGTAGTGCAAACAAGAAAGACAGTAATTAAAGTGATTTTATGCAATGCCTTCCAATAATAGTTTTGACCAGCAAAACGGACAGCATTTCAAACGTACATATGTAACTGTTGTGAACTGCTGAAGGAAGAAATTAAATTCTATCAAAGGCCATTTAATGTGAGGAAACACCACATAAACAAAGACACTAATGCAATCAAGGAAAATGCAAAAAGAATCTCTCAAAGCTCAGAATAAGTAACTATAATCAAACAGCTGGCTCACTCTAATTGCATGAAATTGATGAAAGCAAAAGGGAAACTTGTCTTCTGACTAAGGTGGTCTGATTTTGATCAGATTGGAAACATTAGCACTTAAATGAATTGGGACTTATAGATTCTGTTCTGGTTTAAATTTAGCCAAAATTCTCAAAATCAGAAACACATTTACAGAAATGAATGAAAGGATTTGTAAATACATGACAGACCCCATACTCCTCATCCAAACAGTAGATGTGTGCACAAGACAGTCACAAGTAAGGACTGCAGTTGTATATTCCACAGACCTGATTATTCCTGATGAGAATTGTTGGATAAAACCACTATAAATGAGCACTGAGTAAAAGGAAGGCGGACGTTGTGGTTTGAGTTTTCTTTAGACTTTCTTAACACCACTCAAATTCTATCAGTAGACTGAGAACCCAATGAAACAAAACCTGTTTCTTCATATGTGCCATTGAACCACATAATTATGGTATCAGTTTTGTCTTAAAATTCATGTTCTAACCCCTCAATTAGGAAGTTATTGGTTCAGGTTCCTACACCAGAAACTTAAGCTCATAACCTAGGCTGCTAATCAGTACAAATTCAAAGAGTGCAAGAAGATCAAAGATGGCATCCTCTGAAGGTGATGTAGTAGAGCTAAACATCAGATGGAGAGTATCGTCTTCAAATATTAACTCTGCTCCCCTTTCCATTTATGCTATCTGATCTGCTGAGTGTTTCTAAGATTTTCAGTTTTACTTCAGATTTCCAGGAGAGACGGTACTTTGCTTTAACTGAAACTTTAGGGTGATCAAATGAAAAGAAATAAATAATCCATGACAGGAAGATACAAAAACACCTGTACACATTAGAACGTCCACAATAAAATGCACACAACAGCTAGAGAGAGTTTTCTGTAGGCATAAGGTTTTTGCGAAACTTTACATTATGGCTGATGCAATGTGACATTCTGGAGTCTCAGTTTGTTGGTCTTCTGCTCGCTATACATAATCAATGGAAACCCTGATCGTGTGCTGCATCTCAAACAGTTACTTCTGTATTACAAGTAGGGTGTGTACATTTCAGTTACTTTTATATTGAATTAAACAGAAAATGTTGGAAACATCCAGCTGGTCAAGCAGCATATATGGATAGAGAAACAGAATTAATATTCCAGGTCAATGATTGTTCATCACAACTCTTACATGGAACTTGTAATAGAAAAAGAACTAGCATCAAAACAACAATAAAGATGATAGGACAGATGAGCAAATATTAGACAAAGAGGTCGATTTTTAAAACCATCTTAAAGGTGAACAGAAAAAAAGAAAGAAATTGTAGGTTCTGAGAGAATTACAATGCATCAATCTATACAGTTAAAGGCACAGCGCCAAACATAGAGTGGAGAAAGTGGGGCTTACACAAGATGCAAAAGTTGGAGAAGGCTGGAGGAAGTTATTGAGGTATAGAGAAAAATTGTGCAGTGGGACTTGTCTGAAAATGTTAAAATTATTTTTTTGTTGTACTGAGCCAATGTGGTCAGAAAGCATAAGAATGATGAATAACATTGCATCAGGAAAGATACAGTCAACAGAGTTTTGGACAATCTCAAAATGGAAAGCTAACATGCAGAACACTAGAACAGTAAAAATAGGAAGTAACAAAAACAGGAATGCAAGTTTCAACTGAAAGGTGAACCATGCTGCTCACAACTGAGACTCCTGATGGATTCTGAAATTAACCTCTGGTTCCATACCTTTTCAAAGTATTTCAACTAACAAAAATCACTCAAAGTCTTTATTAATGTCATTGCCATATCACACTTAGCTTCTCCATGAATCTTTTGATGGTCTCACATCCTTTGCACCGCACCCTTATTCCTCACCTGAAAATCTACTGTCTCTACTTTTTCATTAGACCAAGTTCCACTTATGCTAAACCTACCCTCAGTAATCTACATTAATGCTAGGATCCTATAGCCTCTAATTTTCTTCCTTTCAACTTACACTCCATCTTAATCTTTCTCCTTTCTTTCTCTATGCTCCTCCATACCTACAACGATCAAATCGTCAGACAATCTATTATTATGATCTGGCTATCTGAGTACCTTCATTTCCCTTTTCCTACCATTGGTTGTTGAGACTTCAGACATATTGGGCTCAATCTCTGCAGTTTACCACCTGTTACGTACCCCGTAACTGGGTTGCCAAACCAGCAGAAATGGATCACTCAGTTGGAGTCTGGAGTACTAGAACTAAGAAAGTTTTATTAAAGAAACAAGCAACACAGTAATCGAAAGGATAATGAATGCAACAGTTCAGCGATGATAAACACACATGTGCACAGAATTAAGATAACAGCATCAATCAAGCTCTATCGTTGTCTAGGGGTAAATGACCAAATTTAAAAGTGACTCAAAGTTCAGTCCAGTTTAGTAGTTCAGTACGCAGTAATCGTTGCCCTGGCGATGGACAACGTGGGGGAAGAGAGAGATAGAACAGGAACAACTGATCATTCAGAACGGCTTCACTCACAGACCGGCGAGATGGCTCACAAGCAGCTTTTGGGCGGGTCCTTGGTGATGTCACATGAGGTCACCGACTGTGACCCCTCCTCCAGATGCGGTCGATCCTCTGCAGTGAACCCGGTACCCAGGCAAGGGCGGACACACACCAGGTTCCCGCTGATCGTACCTTTCCACCCTGGCCGTTGTCTGATACCTCTCACCGACTCGTGAGAAGCGTACCGCTTCCAGGATCTCGTTACCTCGGGTGGCGTGTGTGTCGCCTTGGCGAACCTGTCCCTTTTTATCCCCCTGCTGGGGTATCGCCTGTCCATACTTCAAACAGTTCAAGGTTCAAAGGGGGGAGCCGCTCCAGACAGCTCTCTCTCCCACGTCCCTTCATTACACATCTCCAGACGCTGCTCCATTGTTCCTTATCTCTCCTTCCCCTGAGGGCAGGTGGCAGACCAACTGCTGATGCCACTGATGCTAGCCCAGGCCAGCAAACATCTTAATTTTATGTGTATTCTCGTCACACACCCAAACTGTGTTTTTTTTTGATGGCACTCTCAAATCCTCTTTAAAATCTATTTCTTTGACTGAGCTTGCATCGCACTTTCAATCTCTCTCTTTCTCTTGGTCATGGTCTTTTTGTTTCTGATTACATTCCTATTCTGCTTAAAACATTGCATAAGTGCATCTTGGATTTGTGACCATAATACATTTGGCATTGAATTTAGCCCCGACAGAAGCTACATTCTAAAGAGCCATAGAGCCGTGGAACACTACAGCACGAAAACAGGTCCTTTAGCTCATCTAGTCTGTGCCTAACAATTATGCTGCCTAGACACATCGACCTGCACATAGACCATAGCCCTCCATTACCCTCTTATTCACATACCTTCCCAAATTTCTTTTAAATATTGACATCAAACCCACTGGCAATTATCTCTACATTCTCACCACCCTCTGAGTGAAGAAGTTCCTCTTTATGTTCTCCTTAAATATTTCACCTTCCCCCTTAACCCATGACCTTTACTTCTAAGCTCACCTAACCTCAGTGGAAAAAGCCTGCTTGCATTTGCCCTATATATACCCTTCATAACTTTGCATACCTCTATCAAATCTCCCCTCAATCTTCTTTGTCCTAGGGATTAAATTTCTAACCTATTCAATCTTTCCCTAAAACTCGGGTCCTCAGGTCCCAGCAATATCCTTGAAATTTTCTCTGTATTCTTTCAATCTTATTGATACCTTTCCTGAGTATAGATGACCAGAACTACACACAATACTCCAAATTAGGCCTTACCAACGTCTTATACAACTTCAACATAACATCTCATCTCCTGTACTCAATACTTGATTTATGAAGAGAATGTCTTAAGAGCTCTCTTTATGACCCTATCTATGTACTTGTGATGCCACTTTCAAGGAATAGTGGATCTGCATATCCAGATACCTCTGTTCTACCATACTCCTCAGTGACTTACTGCTCACCATGTAAGTCTTATGCTGCATACATCGAAGTTGCTGGTGAATGCAGCAGGCCAAGCAGCATCTATAGGAAGAGGCGCAGTCGACGTTTCAGGCCGAGACCCTTCGTCAGGACTAACTGAAGGAAGAGTGAGTAAGGGATTTGAAAGCTGGAGGGGGAGGGGGAGATGCAAAATGATAGGAGAAGACAGGAGGGGGAGGGATAGAACCGAGAGCTGGACAGGTGATAGGCAAAAGGGATACGAGAGGATCATGGGACAGGAGGTCCGGGAAGAAAGACGGGGGGGGGTGGGGGGTGACCCAGAGGATGGGCAAGAGGTATATTCAGAGGGACAGAGGGAGAAAAAGGAGAGTGAGAGAAAGAATGTGTGCATAAAAATGAGTAACAGATGGGGTACGAGGGGGAGGTGGGGCCTTAGCGGAAGTTAGAGAAGTCGATGTTCATACCATCAGGTTGGAGGCTACCCAGACGGAATATAAGGTGTTGTTCCTCCAACCTGAGTGTGGCTTCATCTTTACAGTAGAGGAGGCCGTGGATAGACATGTCAGAATGGGAATGGGATGTGGAATTAAAATGTGTGGCCACTGGGAGATCCTGCTTTCTCTGGCGGACAGAGTGTAGATGTTCAGCAAAGCGGTCTCCCAGTCTGCGTCGGGTCTCACCAATATATAAAAGGCCACATCGGGAGCACCGGACGCAGTATATCACCCCAGTCGACTCACAGGTGAAGTGATGCCTCACCTGGAAGGACTGTTTGGGGCCCTGAATGGTGGTAAGGGAGGAAGTGTAAGGGCATGTGTAGCACTTGTTCCGCTTACACGGATAAGTGCCAGGAGGGAGATCAGTGGGGAGGGATGGGGGGACGAATGGACAAGGGAATTGTGTAGGGAGCGATCCCTGCGGAATGCAGGGGGGGGGGAGGGAAAGATGTGCTTAGTGGTGGGATCCCGTTGGAGGTGGCGGAAGTTACGGAGAATAATATGTTGGACCCGGAGGCTGGTGGGGTGGTAGGTGAGGTTTGTTTTCCCAAAGTGTAACACCTCATACTTGTCTGCATTGAATTTCATCTCAAAGTTGCTGGTGAACGCAGCAGGCCAGACAGCATCTCTAGGAATTTCCTAGAGATGCTGCCTGGCCTGCTGCGTTCACCAGCAACTTTGATGTGTGTTGCTTGAATTTCCAGCATCTTCAGAATTCCTGTTCCTTGAATTTCATCTGCCATTTTTCAGCCCATTGTTCTAACTGGTCCAGATTCTACACAGTTGTTGACTTTGTGCATCTGTGAGCAGATTCCTGCAGTCTTCTTCATGATGTCCATCGATGAACTTGGTGAACTACATCTTAATTCTAACATATCATCCAATACCGCACATGCTAAGAATTTTATCCACAACTTCACATCTCCAAAACTGTCTCACCCTTAGCCTCTAACTTTTTCATTGCTCCTAGGTTCACCTGCTGCTGAAATTATTCTAGTCCATTCCTTTGTTGACATTAAACTCAATTGTTGTAATAGTTTCCTGGCTGTTTCTTTCAATAGCAATAAACAATATGCATGTTATTGTTGCAATTTTCATTACTTATATGAAGCGTACTTAAGACAAAGGTATTCTTTTTACAGGCTTAACTTTTTATAATGCATATTATGCTTTGTCTCATGGCCTGAAAAATTATACACTGAATGCATTTTGATTTTGTATTGCTTTTAAGTGAGACAAATTAGTGAAGTGAGAAATTTTATTTCATTTGTGGCTATGCCAAATTTATAGCTCATTATTTGTAGTGATTGTTTTTTGGTTGTCTCTGAAAACAATACTCTAGACACATGCTGGTGAACTGCAGAAAGCAAAGTATTTGTTATAATTTTTTTATATCCCTCTGTTGAGAAGGGAGCAGTGCCAAGCAGATTTGTCAGAAGAGCTGTCTTATGTGGCCCACTTGTTCAGAGGCAGCTTTTGCACTTAACAAAAGACTCCTCTTACCTTTCATTTATAACACAATCAGAATAGTGCAATATTCCTTTGCAACAAACACAAAATGCTGGAGGAACTCAGCAGTTCAGACAGCATTTATGAAAATGGATAAGCTGTTGATATTTCAGGCTGAGACCATTCATCAGGACTGGAAAGGAAGCGGAAGGTGCCAGAATAAAAATGTGGCGAGCAGAAGGAGGTCAAGCTAGAAGGCGAGTGAGTCCACGTGAGAATATGGTCGAAGAATCGGAGAGCAGCAGAGATCCTTTCACCCTCCTTTAATAAGCTTTCTTTTCATTACATCCATGCTTTTCACTTCAGTTACTTATTTTAGCAATAAATTCTACCTTCAACTGACTGTCTAGGTCAAGATGTTTTTACAATTGGATCTATTGTTGATCACATTATACTTGTGATCTCTGGAATTATTCTTCCTCCAAAAGTAGAAACATGAGTGAAAAACAAACCTCTTGTGATCTCATCAATTTCCTTTCTTACACTGTCCAGGTTTCTTGATGAGTATAATCTTCTGTTCTTTAAATTATTCTTCCTTTTAGCTGACCCTCATGGTTCATGATAACTTGCTATCACTGCAGGACTGTGAGTTATGAGGCAGCTGAAGGGAGTCAAATGCCGGATCCACAGACTCTGTCACAGGTGAGGCAGATGGAGGTTAATGGGCTGAGCGAATGGATAACTTGAGATTTGTATTTGCTTCCGTTGTTTGCAAATGCCCTCCTTATGTTCCTGTCATGTAGCCTTGAGGAATTCAATGCCAAATATCTTTTCCAAACTAAGGAGGCCAGAATACTGCAGACAATGTTCTAATCAACATTCATATGTTTAAGATAATGTCTCCATATTTTAGTTTTATTTCTTCAAATAGAATTCACATTTTATAACCCTAATTATCTCTAATATATTTTCAATCTTTTTGATCTTTTGCTGCAATTAGTATCATTTTTTTCCAAGATGGATATGCTTTCTTTATTCATTTAACCCAAACATTGCACTACATCCTTTCATATAATGAAGTTAATTTGCAGTTACAGGCCCATCCTTTAAGTTTATGAATATCTTACTGTGTCTTGTTGCATTCTGTTTGAGTTTTAACCATATACTCCGATTTGGTATTGTGCAAAGACTTTGAATTTGTGTTTGAATAAGTAATTCAAATTACTTATATAGTGGAGGGAGAAATATTCCTGAGGAGGTGAGCCAAATCATGAGATTAATTTTAAGTTTTTGGAAATTTGGTTGCCTGACAGACAGTCAGACAGTTTTCTTAATAGTAATCCCCAAACTTGTTTTATGACTGAACTTGTTATTACATTTCAACAAGAGTATCTGTCAATTATTGAGCCAGACATAAAGGCAGTGCTCACACCAAGAAAACTGCAGCTTGAAATGTCCACATGATTTTCATTTCATTTAATTCCTGCAAGTAATTATTCCACAGTACCAATCCTATAGCCAGCTCCATAGTCTTATGGAGACTGCATAATGAACTGAAATTCTACTTCAGTAATGAACGTTACCGTAGGAGGCAAGTTTTATACAGAAGCAGTGAAGCTTTGATTCAATAGTTATTCATAATTAATAAGAAAAGGTGCATCATTGCAAACCTGGGTAACTCAAATATCTAAATGCATAATAGTCTTGAGTGGAAAAATTTTTAAAAAGCACAATTCGGGGTAAATTATATGGTAAGCAGAATCTTTCTGTGCAGTGAACATGCCTCATCATTTTGTCATGTTTGATGCCCTGTGATGTGATTAGATAGACCTGGATCCACCAAAAGGCACTAAATACTGGAGGTAATGCTGTACTTCTAGGCTGGAAATGATATTCCCATATTACAATTGGGGTACTTTTAACTTGGTTTGCTAGTTGGAAGCTTTGGACACTATCTCACTCCTTTTAATATGCTGTATTTCTGTTTTTGCACATTTTTAATAATCTATTCAATATATGTAATTGATTTACTTGTTTATTTATTATGCCTTATTTGATTTATTGTTTTTTTTTTCTCTCTCTCTGCTAGATTATGTATTGCATTGAACCACTGCTGCTAAGTTAACAAATTTCATGCCACATGCCGATGATAATAAACCTGATTCTGATTCTGGATACAGGGTGAACAGGAATTAAAGATGCCCTTAGGTTTCGCACTTCCCCATCCGAGGCAAGTTGCAATTTCATCCTGGCCTTCTGTATAGGTGAGAAAGACACTTGCATGAAGCTAAATTTCAGTTTCAGCTTAATTTTCCATAAACCTATGAATTCCTTATTGTCCGTGCAGGAAACGGTGATTGGTTACTCTGTGCTGGCCTTCTGGTCCTTAGACCACAGCTTAGAAGGTTATGAGCTTGATTTCTTCTTTTTGCATATGCCTCAGTGCAGAGTAAGACAAAATCTCAAATAAGCCAGGGGCCATGGCTGGATAAAGTTTGCATTCAAGAGAAACTTGAAAGAGGGGCTTAATCAGAAACATTGGAGCTTGATTCCTGATGATCAGAAATAGTGCAGCCAATGGTTCTGGGTGGTTGGTATGTCAATTGGGAATTGACTAGGACCAACTCAAAGAGGAATCCGTTAAATTGTGAGTCATGGCCAGGGTGACAGTGAGATGCTGGGAAGGGTAAGGCTTCCACACTCCTGTAGAATTATTATTTCCTTGGTGGAGGTGTGTGGGACTCAATTTCAATGAGTTATTCATGGGTTTTTGGCAATGGGTGCAGAGAGGATTCTCAGGCCTTGTGAACAATTTTATGCTTTAAATTGTGTGTGCTGAGAGGGAGGTTTTATTGGTTTATCATGATGCCAGCTGATCGGTGAAGTGACCATTGCACAGAGAAGTGGGAAATCGGATACGTTTGTTAGATTGGGAAGTTTGTGTTTACAGAGAACATAGAATAGTACAGCACATTACAGGCCCTTCGGCCTACAATGTTGCGCCGACCCTCAAACCCTGCCTCCCATATAACCCCCCACCTTAAATTCCTCCATGTACCCGTCTAGTAGTCTCTTAAACTTCACTAGTGTATCTGCCTCCACCACTGACTCAGACAGTGCATTCCACACACCAACCACTCTCTGAGTAAAAAACCTTCCTCTAATATCCCCCTTGAACTTCCCACCCCTTACCTTAAAGCCATGTTCTCTTGTATTGAGCAGTGGTGCCCTGGGGAAGAGGCACTGGCTATCCACTCTATCTATTCCTCTTAATATCTTATATACCTCTATCACGTCTCCTCTCATCCTCCTTCTCTCCAAAGAGTAAAGCCCTAGCTCCCTTAATCTCTGATCATAATGCATACTCTTTAAACCAGGCAGCATCCTGGTAAATCTCCTCTGTACCCTTTCCAATGCTTCCACATCCTTCCAATAGTGAGGCGACCAGAACTGGACACAGTACTCCAAGTGTAGCCTAACCAGAGTTTTATAGAACTGCATCATTACATTGCGACTCTTAAACTCTATCCCTCGACTTATGAAAGCTAACACCCCATAAGCTTTCTTAACTACCCTATCTACCTGTGAGGCAACTCTCAGGGATCTGTGGACATGTACCCCCAGATCCCTCTGCTCCTCCACACTACCAAGTATCCTGCCATTTACTTTGTACTCTGCTTTGGAGTTTGTCCTTCCAAAGTGTACCACCTCACACTTCTCTGGGTTGAACTCCATCTGCCACTTCTCAGCCCACTTCTGCATCCTATCAATATCTCTCTGCAATCTTCGGTAATCCTCTACACTATCTACAACACCACCGACTTTGTGTCGTCTGCAAACTTGCCAACCCACCCTTCTACCCCCACATCCAGGTCGTTAATAAAAATCATGAAAAGTAGAGGTCCCAGAACTGATCCTTGTGGGACACCACTAGTCACAACCTCCAATCTGAATGTATTCCCTCCACCACGACCCTCTGGCTTCCGCAGGCAAGCCAATTCTGAATGTACCTGGCCAAACTTCCCTGGATCCCATGCCTTCTGACTTTCTGAATAAGCCTACTGTTTGAAACCTTGTCAAATGCCTTACTAAAATCTATGTAGATCACATTCACTGCACTACCTTCATCTATATGCCTGGTAACCTCCTCACAGAACTCTATCAGGCTTGTTAGACGTGATCTGCCCTTCACAAAGCCATGCAGATTGTCCCTGATCAGACCGTGATTCTCTAAATGCCCAGAGATCCTATCTCTAAGAATCTTTTCCCACAGCTTCCCCACCACAGATGTAAGGCTCGCTGGTCTATAATTACCCGGACTACCCCTACTACCTTTTTTGAACAAGGGGACAACAATCGCCTCCCTCCAATCCTCCGGTACCATTCCCGTGGACAACGAGGACATAAAGATCCTAGCCAGAGGCTCAGCAATCTCTTCCCTCGCCTCATGAAGCAGCCTGGGGAATATTCCGTCAGGCCCCAGGCACTTATCCATCCTAATGTATTTTAATAACTCCAACACCTCCTCTCCCTTAATATCAACATGCTCTGGAACATTAACCTCATTCATATTGTCCTCATCGTCATCAAGTTCCCTCTCATTGGTGAACACCGAAGAGAAGTATTCATTGAGGACCTTGCTCACTTCCACAGCCTCCAGGCACATCTTCCCACCTTTATCTCTAATCGGTCCTACCTTCACTCCTGTCATCCTTTTGTTCTTCATATAATTGAAGAATACCTTGGTGTTTTCCTTTACCCTACTCAGCAAGGCCTTCTCATGCCCCCTTCTTGCTCTTCTCAGCCCTTCTTAAGCTCCTTTCTTGCTTCCCAATGTTCCTCAATAGACCCATCTGATCCTTTCTTCCTAAACCTCATGTATGCTGCCTTCTTCCACCTGACTAGATTTTCTACCTCACTTGTCACCCATGGTTCCTTCACCCTACCATTCTTTATCTTCCTCACCGGGACAAATTTGTCCCTGACATCTAACATTTGGTGCTGTGGGTTGACAACTGAAAGGAGACCAAGTTAATTAATTCAAGGGGACATATCTGGGTAAGGTTTACAGTGCCAGGTGAGAACCACCTCAAGGAGGAATGAATTAGATTATGCAAATTAGGACAAGCAGGAATATGTAAATGTTTATATCTGTGTCACTTGGAAAAACAGTGCCATGTGACCAAATTTCTCCACATTAATCTCCTAATTCCCATTGAATGAGCAATTATCAGTTTTTAAACGTGTTCTCAGGTTGCCAGTAAAGATAAAAGAAAAATCAATTTCACGGGTTTATTTAATTTTAACAAATGAAATAACTTGAAATACATTTGGAAAGTTTTCATCATCTCTAATTAAGCAGCAAAAAAATACCTGACTCCCTGAAGCATTTTGCAGATCAAAGATTCATAAAAATTCATTAGTTCTCCAATCGTGAACTTGCAGCTTTTTGATTTAATTTCTTTATGACTGAAAAATCGACATGTCTCTGAAAATGAAATAGTTTATTAGGACATTCAGAAAAGCCGACTATTCAGCCCCTTGGCGTTGCTCTATTATTCAAAAGATTAAGGTTGTTTTTCACCTTAGTGTCACTTCCCTGCACTACCCCATATCCTTGATTTCCCTAAGACCCAAAATTGTGTCAACCTCTGTCTAGAACAAACTCAATGACTGAGCCTTTCCCATTGCATAGAGAATTCCAGAAAAAAGAAATTCCACCTGCTAAGTGGAGAAATTTCTTACAGTTCAGTTTTGAAAGGTTAACCCCTAACTCAGAATGAATAGTTTGTCTCAGTTTTCATGGTGGACGATGCATCTAACATGCTGAAGAGAGATGATATGGATGCTATGGGAGGTAAGGACCTTAATACAGTCATCATCAACATCAGGTGCCGTGCCCAGTTTGAGCTTTGACCGCCATGGCCCACACACTCCTGTTTCGGGTCAAGTGGATCAATTCATCGGTTTTCATTTCCAGTTCTCTGGCTGCTGTCTCTATCATCATTTGTCTTTGTCTTCCTCTTGCTTTCTTCCCTTCAATCTTTCCCATAATTACCGTGCATTCTAACTCCTCTTTCCTAATCACATGTCCAATGAAGTTACGTTGCCCTTTCATGATCTCATACATTATTTCTCTTTTTGTGTTTGCTCTGTTCATGAGGTCCTCGATAGATATTCGTTTCATCCATGATATTCTTTGTATCCTCCTCAAAAACCACATCTCTGCTGTTACAATTCGTTTCTTCATGTTACTAGATATTGTCCAACATTCTGAGCCATATAACATTACTGGATAAACGTAACATTTCAGTACTCTGAGGCGCAGTCCTGGGTATGACTCTAAATTGCAACAACTGATGAGGCTCTGATTGGAGACTTTCAGAGCTTTGGGGAAAGTGGAGTTACCCCTTAGTCATTCATTGCTCCCAGGGCCGCTCTGATCCGGAATGGTAGCACCTGCAAGGGTTCCTGCTCAGGATATGAGTGAAGGCCAACGGCAGACCCGGCAGGTTCAGTAACTGAACTTATGACGGAGAAGGCGTATGAGCTAGGACCTCAAATGTCAACGGCTATAATACAGGCGGATGAACATTAGGGAAGAGAAATGGCGATTTCTTTAGTTCGCCCAACGGTAGGCAATAGCAAACCACCGTTGCTATTTGAAAAGAAAACCATGGTCAAACTCACAAAATGTATCACACAACAACAGCATCAAGAGGATCTTCAAGACAACTCTGAAGATCCTTCGCTCGGTAGGGTTGATTCTGGCCAACAGGGGATCCCTGACTGACATCAAGCTACTGCTCATAAAATTCAAGTAACATAAAAGAAAATTATTTCCACTTGGAATGTAAGAACCCTATATCAGGCAGGAAAACTGGACAATGTGATAAATGAAATGGAAAGACTAAAGATTAACATCATGGGAATTAGCGAAGTTCATTGGATAGGTGCTGGGACATGACAGATTAGAAATAAAACACTAGTTTATTCTTGTGGAACATCCCATATTAAGGAGTAGGAATTCTTATGGATGAAAACATGGCAAAAAGTGTTTTAGAATATTGGGCAATATTGGAAAGAGTGCTCTTTGTTAGATTCAGAGGACAACCATTTGATTTAACAATTATACAGGTATATGCACCAACAACAGATGGAACAAATGAAGATGTAGATAAATTCTATGAAGAGCTAGAACAAGCAAAGAATGGATGCAAATCTCAAGATATTGTTATTGTCATGGAAGATCTAAATGCTAAAGTAGGACAAGGTGCTGATGGAAATGCCATAGGAAAATTTGGACTAGGGGAAAGAAATGAGAAATGGGTAGAATGGTGCAAGATGAATAATCAGGTCATTATGAATACCTACTTTAAAAACCATCCAAGACGCTTGTGGACCTGAAAAAGTTCACGTGATAACACTAGAAATCAAATTGACTTTATTACTATAAACCAAAGATTTAGAAACTCAGTGACTCAATGCCAAACATATCCAGGTGCAGACTGTAATAGTGACCATAACCCAATAGTATGTCATGTAAAAGTAAAACATAAAAAACTAAAGAAGCAAAAACCTGAACAATCCCTTGACTACTTGCAATTAATTAAAGAAGAAAACTTAGACAAAGATTTACAATTGAAGTAAGGAACAGATTTCAAAGTCTAGAAATAGAATCTGTTGAAGATGATAGCAATCATGTAGAATTGAAATTTAACTCGCTAAAGGATGCCTTGGTAGAATCAGCAAAGTCAGTGATTCCTAAAAAAGAAAAATGCACAAAGAATAAATGGATGTCAGATTAAATCAAAAATCTAATGGAAGAAAGGAGACAGAAGAAAGCAAATCTTATAGAATATAAATCCTTAGATTAAAAAGTTAAAAGCTTATGTCAAAAAGCCAAAGAAGAATGGTTAAACCAGGAATGTGAGCAAATAGAAAGAACCCCTATTACTGATCCAAAAAGATTACATCAACAAATCAGGAATATCACTGATAAAAAGCTCCTCTGTTCTTCAGGTGAACGTTTGAAAGCAAAAGACAGTACCATTATCATGGAAAAAGATGAGATTATGAACAGATGGACTGAGTATATTCAGGAATTTTGACTTCATGCCCAGTTTGAGCTTTGACTGCCATGGCCCACACACTCCTGTTTCGGGTCAAGTGGATCAATTTATTGGTATTCATTTCCAGTTCTCTGGCTGCTGTCTCCATCATCATTTGCCTTTGTCATCCTCTTGCTTTCTTCCCTTTAATCTTTCCCATAATTACCATGCATTCTAACTCATCTTTCCTAATCACGTGTCAAATGAAGTTACGTTGCCTTTTCATGATCTCATGCATTATTTCCCTCAGTTTCCCTAGTCCAAATACATTAGTTCCTTCAGTTAGTCCTGACGAAGTGTCTCGGCCTGAAACGTCGACTGCACCTCTTCCTAGAGATGCTGCCTGGCCTGCTGCGTTCACCAGCAACTTTGATGTGTGTTGCTTGAATTTCCAGCATCTGCAGAATTCCTGTTGTTTACATTATTTCCCTTTTTGTGTTTGCTCTGTTAATGACATCCTGGTTAGATATTCGTTTTGTCCATGATATTCTTTGCATCCTCCTCAAAAACCACATCTCTGCTGCTACAATTTGTTTCCTCATGTTACTAGATATTGTCCAACATTCTGAGCCATATAATATAACCGGATAAACATAACATTTCAGTACTCTGAAGCGGGTTGTCATGCCTAGTTTAGTATTGGTCAGTATACTCTTCATTCTCGTAAATGTGTCTTTTGCCATCCCTATTCTTCTTTTGATGTCCAAGTGGCACCTGCCATCTGATTTCACCCAGCTTCCTAAGTAGCAAAAGTTCTGTACTTGTTTTATGTCTTCCCCATTTATTCTCAGCCTGCAGATAGGATTCTCCTTCCTTTTGGATATCACCATACATTCTGTCTTTTTGTAATTGATAGTTAGACCCATTTTTCCTATTTTCTTCAACAATTATATCAATTAAGTTTTGTAGTTCTTCCTCCGTACTTGCAATTAACAGTGTCATCTGCATATCTGAAATTATTGATGTTTTCACCACCAACTTTGATTCCCAAGATGTCTCTTATTTTTTGTAATATTGTTTCACTGTACACATTAAATAAATCAGGGGAGAAATCACACCCTTATCTAACGCCTCTCTTGACTTTCATAAACTGACTCATTTCTGCATCTTAAGCAGCAGTTTGTTCCCAGTAAAGATTTCTGATTAGGTGGAGGTCTTTCAAATCTAGATCTAGAGTTTTCTGTAATATTTCAAATTACTTATTGTGCTTCACTTTATCAAATGCTTTTGTGTAGTCGATAAAACAAACAAATCTTTTTGCACTTGAATAGTTCGTTCTGATTAGTATCCTTAACATCAATATTGTGTTTATTGTACCTTTGGTTTTCACAAAACCACATTGTTCTTTGCCTATTTCAACTTGTATCTTATTTTTAGCTCTTGTCATCAAAATTCTTAGAAGTATCTTGGTGATATGACTCATTAAACTTATGGTCCTATGTAATTCACATTCTATTGCTCCAGCTTTCTTAGGAAGAGTGATAAATACTGATTTTTCATCTCTTCTGGTATTATTCCAGTCTCATAAATGTCATTGATTAAATCAGTAAATTTTTCAATTCCATAATCTTCAAGGGCAATAATTTGTTCTATTACTAATTCATCAGGACCTGCTGCTTTCCCTTTCTTCATCTAATTTATTGCATTATGAACATCAGATTTTAAAATGCTGAAGTATTTATTTACCTCTTCAAAAAACTCAAATATCAAATATCGCAATTGTTCACGATATACATTAACGATCTGGAAGAGGGGACCAAATGTAGTGTATCTAAGTTTGCTGATGACACTAAATTGAGTGGAAAAGCAAACTGTGTAGAGGATACAGACAGTCTGCAAAGAGATATAGATATGTTAAGTGAGTGGGCAAGTTCTGGCAGATGGAGTACAATGTTGGTAAATGTGAGTTCATCTACTTTAGAAGGGAAAATGGAAGATCAGATTTTTATTTAAATGGTAAAAGATTGCAGTACGCTGCTGTGCAGAAGGACTTGGGAGTGCTTGTGCATGAATCACAAAAAATTGGTTTGCTGGTGGAGCAGGCAAATGGAATATTGGCCTTCATTGCTAGAGGGATTGAATTTAAGAACAAGGAGGTTTTATTGCAACTGTACAGGGTGAGGCTACACTTGGAGTACTGTGTGAAGTTCTGGTCTCCTTGCCTGAGGAAGGATATACTGGCTTTGGCGGTGGTACAGAGGAGGTTCACCAGGGTGATTCCAGAGATGAGAGGGTTAGACTATGAGGAGAGATTGAGTCACCTGGGACTGTACTCGCTGGAATTCAGAAGAATGAGAGGAGATTAAGGAGAACCCCAAGGCATTCTATGCATATGTGAAGAACAGAAGGATGACAAGAATGAAGGTGGGGCTGTGAAAGGGTAAAGAAGGCAACATGTGGGCTGGAGGTGGAGGAAGTTGGGGAGGTCCAAAATGAGTACTTTGCTTCAGTATTCACATGTGAAAAGGACCTTGATCAGGGCAAAGTCGAAATAGAACAGGCCTTTGTGCTGGACAATGTGGAGATTAAGGAAAAAGTGTTGGATCTTCTTAAAAACATCAAGATTGATATGTTCCCAGGGCCGGACGTGATATACCCCAGGTTAGATTAGATTAGATTATGAGGACACCCAGTCCTCTTTTATTGTCATTTAGTAATGCATGCATTAAGAAATGATACAATTTGTTCCTCCAGAATGATATCACAGAAACACAAAACAAACAAAGACTGAAAAAACTGACAAAAACCACATAATTTTAACATATAGTCACAACAGTGCAAAACAGTACCGTAAATTGATGAAGAACAGACCATGGCACGGTAAAAAAAAGTCTCAAAGTCTCTCGAAAGTCCCATCATCTCACGCAGACGGTTGAAGGGAGAAACTCTTCCTGCCATGAGCTTCCAGCGCCACAAACTTGCCGATGCAGCATCCTGGAAGCACCCAACCACAGTCTGACTCTGTTCGTCCGAAAACATCGAGCCTCCGACCAGCCCTCCGACACCAAGCACCGAGCGCTTCGACCCCAACCCCGGCAATAGGCAAAGCCGAGGATTTGGGGCCTTCCCCTCTGGAGATTCTCGATCGCATGGTAGCAGCGGCAGCGAAGCGGGCATTTCAGAAGTTTCTCCAGATGTTCCTCCGTGCTTCTCACGTTCATCTCCATCAAATCAGGATTGTGCACGGCCCCTATTTACCAAATACGATATCAATTCGGAGCGGCCACGCACGTTGCATCGCGCCGCCATCTTCTCCTCCCCTCCTGTAGGTTGCTGTGGGAAGTGAGAGAAGAGATCATTGGAGCAGTGGCTATGATTTTTAAATCCTCTTTGGCTGCAGGGGAGGTGCCGTAGGATTGGAGAATGGCAAATGTAGTTCCCTTGTTTAAAAAAGGTAATGGGGAGAATCCTGGGAACTATAGACCGGTGAGTCTTACGTCGGTGGTCTGCAAACTATTGGAAAGGATTCTTAATGATAGGATCTACGACCATTTGGAGAAGTACAGTCTACCCAAGGATAGTCAACATGGCTTTGTGAAGGGAAGTTTGTGCCTCACGAGCCTAATTGAGTTTTTTGAAGAGGTAACAAAAGAAATTGATGTGGATAGGGCAGTACATGGATTTTAAAAAGGCATTTGACAAGGTCCCCCATGAGAGACTCATCCAGAAAGTCATGAGGCATGGGATCAGTGGAACCTTGGCTGTTTGGATAAAAAATTGGTTTACAGGAAGAAAGCAGAGGGTAGTAGTGAAAGGAAAGTATTCTGCCTGGAGGTCGGTGACTAGTGGAGTGCTGCAAGGATCTGTCCTGGGACCCCTGCTCTTTGTGATTATTATAAGTGACCTGGATGAAGAAGCAGAAGGATGGGTGAGTCAGTTTGCAGATGACACGGAGATTGAAGCTGTAGGTTGTTGAAGGTTACAAGAGGATATAGACAGGATGCAGAGTTGGGCAGAATGAGAGGTGATGCACTTTGGAAGGACAAACCAGAAGGCTGAGTACAGGGTTAATGGTCGGTTACTTAAGAGTGTGGATGAACAGAGGGACCTTGGGGTTCAAATCCACACGTCCCTCAAGGTCGCTGCACAGGTTGATAGGACAGTTAAGAAAGCCTATGGGATGCTGGGCTTCATTAATAGGGGGACTGAGTTCAAGAGTAGAGAGGTCATGTTGCAACTCTACAAATCTCTGGTGAGACCACACTTTGAGTATTGTGTTCAGTTCTGGTCACCTCATTATAGGAAGGATGTGGAAGCTATGGAGAGGGTGCAGAGGAGATTTACCAGGATGTGGCCTGGACTGGAAAACAAGTCTTATGAGGCAGGGTTATCAGAGCTGGGACTTTTCCCTTTGGCGTGTAGAAGGATCAGAGGGGACTTGATAGAGGTCTACAAGATTATGAGAGGCATAGATAGGGTGGATAACCAGTACCTGTTTCCCAGGGCACGAATAGCAAACACCAGAGGGCATATGTACAAAGTTAAGGGAGGGAAGTTTAGGGGAGACATCAGAGGTAAGTTTTTTACACAGAGGGTTGTGGGTGCCTGGAATGACTTGCCAGGGATGGTGGTGGAGGCTAAAACATTAGGGGTATTTAAGAGCCTCTTGGACAGGCACATGGATGAAAGCAAACTAGAAGGATACTGGGTAGTGTGGGTTTAGTACATTTTTTTAAGGAATATATGGGTCAGCACAACATCAAGGGCCGCAGGGCCTGTACTGTGTTGTAGTTTTCTAGTGTCTAGATCTTATAGAAACATATAAAATTATGAAAGGGATAGATAAGACAGAGGCAGGAAAGTTGTTTTCAGTGGTAGGTGAGACTAAACTAGGGGACATAGCCTCAAATTCTGGGGCGTATACTTAGGATGGAGATGAGGAGGAACTGTTTTTCCTAAAGAATGGCGAATCTGTGGAATTCTCTGCCCAAAGAAGCAGTGGAGGCTACCTCAGTAAATATATTTTTAAAAGGTTGGATATATTTTTGCATAGTAGGGGAATTAAGGGTTATGGGGAAAAGGAAGGTAAGTGGAGAAGAGTCCATGGTCAGATCAGCCATGATCTTATTGAGTGTCGGAGCAGGCTTGACAGGCCGATGGCCTACTCTTGCTCCTATTTCTTACGTTAATGTTCAGCATCCAAGCCCCGTGGGGATGCATTATCTTTGCATCCACACAGTCACATACTTTAAATAGTTCAAAATTTTAAAAAAAAACATGAAACATAAATACTTCTGTCTTCAAAGATGCTGGTTATCTGCCTATGTATTTCCAACATTTTTTTTCAATTAGAGATTCCAGCAGGTCTCAGCCTGAAATGCCAACTGTTTACTCCTTTCCATAGATACTGAATTCCTCCAGCATTTTGTATGTGTTGCTTTGGATTTCCAGCATCTGCAGATTTTCCCATGTTCTAGCATCTGTGGTTTCTGATTTTCATTAAATATAAAAATTTGGTATGTTTCAATGAAATCACCTCTTGTTCTTCTGTTGAGAAAATGCTCTATAGGCCTTGTCTAGTTAATCTATTCTTTAAGAACTCTCCCTACCATCCCAAGTGACAACCCAATGAACTTCAATGGCAATCCCTCTATCACGTGCATCTTCCTTAGGTAGGAAGACAAAACCTCCAATATTCCAGATGCAATCTCACCAGGGTCCTACACTGTATGAGTTATCTTTACAGTTTGCCTTCCTAATTGTTTGTTCTACTTGTATGTTAACTTGAATGATTTTTGTTCAACAAAGTCCAGGTCTATTTGAATTTGAACACTTCAGTCCCTCTCTATTAAAAATTCTGTGTCCTATCTTTTACACCAAAGTGGGTGACTTCACATCTTGCCAAAATCAACTCTTTATTTTGCCATGTCCTTGTCATTTATCCTGTCTATGTCCCCTGAGAGTTGCTCTCCATCCTGCTCACAATTTTCACTGCCAAGAATTTTAGTCTGGCACTGATGACATTCAATTTTTTTTCAGTTCCTTAATAATAATGGACCATAATGAATGAGACACTAAGTGCTTAGGTTCCTGTATGCAACATATTTTACATGCATCGTACAAGAATAGTCTTTACTGATGTTTGATTTAACGTATGATTTATATCATTGAAGTAACTAAAGGAAGATAAAATAGGATCTGGAGGTTATCTTCTTCATGGCAAAGCATTGAATTAGGCTAACAATATTAAATTAACATTATTGGTCAGTTGAATTGAAGTGTAAGAATGCCATTATAAACCATCCTGACCAGTATGCATCTGGAAGAGCAGGAGTTGAGATTAAGCTAGAGACAGTGCAGATATTACCTTGAATCAAAGGCTTGAGTTATCAGGAGAGTTTAGGTAAGCTAGATCTGTTTTCCTAGTACAAAGGAATCTCAAGAGGAGATAGGATAGAAATATAAAATTAGATGGGGCATATATGGTTGATTGACAGTGTCTGTTTGCTAAGGTAGGAGTTTATAAAACTAGAGACATAGGTTTAAGGTGAGAGAGGAGGTTCAAAGGGGATCTGAGAAGTTTTTTTAACACAAAGTATAGTTAATATCTGGAATGAATTGGCAGAGTTGATGGTAGAAGCCAAAACAGGGACAACATTTAGGAGTCATCAGATGTGTACTTGAATGACTAGGGCATGGAGGAATATGGAATTAATGCATGCAGGGTTGTTTAGAATGAACAGATTTTATGGTCAGCAAAATGCAGTGGGCCAAGGTGCTTGTTTCTATGTTGCACAACTCTGAGCCTGTCATCCTTCTGATTAGTGCATTATAGTATTGTTTGCATTCCAAGAATAATTCAGGGGTTAAAACTATTTCACCTAAGTAGAAGTGAATGTGCTATATTAATGCAAGTCTTGTTCCTGCTTCTTATTTACTGAGCCCATTGTTAAGGAGCAAAAGATCATCACATGTTGATGAAACTCTGAGTGACAAGGGTCTTCGACATGAAATGTTTCTCTTTCCACAGTTGCTTCCTGACCTGAGTGTTTACCAAAATGTTATGCTTCTATTTAACATGACTAATTTCCACGTTAAAGTTGTGGTGAGGGTAGAGAAGTTATGTAGATGATGGTGCAGAGTGAGGAATTAGACACACAAACTTGCTTAGCTTCAAAACACTTGGGACTAAACCAGACTCTGAGTCCCTCCACGTTATGCCAGAATCTTGTGCTGTATCAGGAGTTGAAAATAGGTTATGTTCCACAGAACCACAAGGGTGCAGACACCATCAACAAAAAAAATCCATCTCTTATCAAACAACACAGAGTAATAGTCCTAATATTTTTCTCAATAGGAATAGCCTTGCAATGTATCCCTCAGATCCACCTTAGCTCGTTAGTAACAAGTTTTGCCATTGTATGAGTGCCAACATGTCTGATTCAATTAATTTTGAAACTGTGTCAATGAGCATGAGAAATGATCATTACACTTTTGTAAAAAGGCTGGCGTGGACTCACTGGAATGATCATAATGGTGTCTTGGATGGTTTTGATTTAAATTGTTGAACAACTGTATGCATGCACTTGACTTACTCCAGATTTTTATCAAACTTTGGCCAATACAATCAAGACCTGGCTGTGATCTTAATGTTATTGTTTTCAGTGCTTAGACATTTTTCCCTGAGAACAGTAGAATCATTACCTTATGGCCTCCCTTTTTTCAGTTGATAAGTTCAATCTTGAGAATATAGATTGGCAGAAAAGGTTTGTTTGTGTACTTGCTCAATCTTCTCAAGGTGTGTTTACATACTGTATCTCTGCACAACATCTTGAAAGGCGGCCCAAGCACTCTCAGTAGCACATTCACCAAGGTCCCTCTTACTGAAGCAAAGTATTCATTAAAAATCTACCCCGCCCCATTCCAGACACATGTTTCCATCTTTTATCCTTAATTGGTCCTACCTTCACTCTTATCATCCTCCTTTTCTTCACGTATGTGTAGAATGCCTTGGAGTTTTCCTGAATCCTACTCACCCAAGACTTTCTCGTGCCCCTTTCTATCTCTTCTAAGTGCATTCTGAAGCTCCTTCCTGGCTATCTTGTAACTCTCTAGAGCCCTGTCTGATCCTTGCTTCATGAATCTTAAGTAGGTTTCTTTCTTCCTTGACTAGATATTGCACATCCCTTGTTAAGCATGGTTCCTTCACACAACCATTCTTTCCATGTCTCAATAGTGCAAACCTATCTTGTGCTCCCTAAATAGCCTCCACATTTCTGTATGCTTTTTATTGAGTACATCCATTCTAAATTTACGCTCATAAGTTCCTACCTAATAGCATCATAATTCGCCCTCTCCTAATTAAATACTTTCCCACACTGTCTGCTCCTATCCCTATGTTAAAGATCAGGGATCAGGGAGGTTCACTGCCTCCAAAATGTTGATTTTTTTTCCCAATATTAGATGATCTCTAGAGCATCAACTTAATAATGGATTTTGCTCTTGTTAAACAATCTTTGCCTATTATCAACAGTCACTTAGTAAGCTGGGTATAACTCGAAACTTCGACCTTTGTAGTATACTCTACAAGATATCTGTCAAAACTTGTCCAGCATAAGTCTCATTTGATTTTGATCCTTACTAAAAGTAGATGACTAAAGTGCTTGTTGCTTGTTTCCCTCCCGAGAACAGTGATATATATTGCACTAATCTGCATCTCCATCAGCTTTCTATCAATTAGGCCTGTGTCCTTCATGTCTCATTGTCTCACAGAACAGTTTCTCATTTTAGCTCATAATAAATTCTGAGAAAGAGTCAGTTGAACATCTTAAAAGCATTCAATTATTCTTGAGCCAATTAATTACTCAATTAGAATAAAGCTGACATTTCTGAAGTTTTATTAGAATAAGGGTGTTCAATCTCAGCACAGAAATCTTCCCAACAAAGCTGTCCCTTTAGAGTATAGGTCCACTTTTTTATGTGCTTCAGCATTATGAAGAGTGAATGTTTTAGTTTTATGCATTTATTGTTATCAATATAAAATGAAACTAACATCCAGAGAACTGGGTTCAATAAGAGCATAGATACTGTCTGCATAGAGTTTGCATGCTGCATGGGCTTCCTCCTTCAGGGGCTGTGGTTTTCATTCACCTGTGCACAGAAATCCACAGACTCACCACTTAGCTCAATAAATTTCTTCTCATCTCCATTCTAAATGGAAGCACCTCTATATTCTGAGGCCAAATTCTCTGGTCTTAGACTTCTCCACCATTGGAAATATCCTCTCCACACCCACTGTAAAGAGACCTTTTAACATCTGATAGGTTTCAATGAGATTTCTCGCTCATTCTTCCAAATTCCAGTGAGTACAGGCCCATAGCATCAAATGCTCCTTATATGATAAGCCTTTCAATCCTGAAATCATTTTTCTGAACCTCCTATGAACCCTCTCCAACATCAGCATGTCCTTTCTTAGATAAAGGGCCCAAAACTCCTCAGAACACTCCAAATGAAGCATCACCAGTGCTTTATAAGGTCTGAACATTGCACTCTTGCTTTTATATTCTAATCCTTCCAAAATAAATGCCACCATTGCATTTGCCTTTCTCATCACCAACTCATACTGCAAATTAACCTTTAGGAAATCCTGCACGAGATCTCCCAAGTCCCTTTGCAACTCAGGTTTTGAATTTTCTCTCCATTTAGAAATTAGTCTACATTTTTATTTCTTCTACTAAATTGCATGACCATACACTTCCCGGTACTGCATTCCATCCGCCATTTCTTTGCCCATTTTCCTAATCTGTCCAAGTCCTTCTGTAACCTTTCTACTTCCTCAACACTACCTGCCCCTCCACCTTTCTTCATATCATCTGCAAACTTTGCAGCAAAGCTATCAATTCCATCATCAAAATCACTGACATATAACATAAAAAGAATCGGTCCCAACATGATCTTCGTATCGTCCACAAACTTTCCCACAAAGTCATCAATTCTGTTATCCAAATCACTGGTATATAACATAAAAAGGAGCAAGACCAACACAGACCACTACTCACTGGCAGCAAAACTAGAAAAGGCTCCCTTTATTCCCATTCTTTTCCTCCTGCCAATTAGCTACTGCTTTATCCATGCTAATATCTTTCCTGTAATACAATGGGCTCTTAATTTGTTAAGCATCCTCATGTGTGGCACTTTGTCAAAGGCTTTCTCAAAATCCAAGTATACAACATTAACCGATTCTCCTTTCCCTATCCTGCTTGTTATTTCTTCAAAAAATTCCAACAGATTTGTCAGGCAAGATTTTCCCATAAGGAAACCATGCTGACTTTGTACTATTTTATCATGTGCCTCCACGTACCCCGAAACTGCTTCCTTAGCAATCAACTCCAACATCTTCCCAACCACTGCGGTCAGACTAACTGGCCTATAACTTCCTTCTTCTGCCTCTCTCCCTTTTTGAAGAGTGAAGTGATATTTGCAATTTTCCAGTCCTCCAGAACATACAGGAATCTATTGATTTTTGAAAGATCATTATTAATGCCTCCGCAATCTCTTCAGCCACCACTTTCAGAACCCTGGGGTGTAAACAACCCAGTCCATGTGACTTATCTACCTTCAGAGATTTCAGTTTCCCAAGCACCTTCTCCCTAGTATGCAGATATGCAGGCTTTTAGATTAATTGCCCGCTATAACATGCCTTTAATATGTAAGTTGGTTGGTAAAATATGGGGACAATTGAGAGAATGAAAATAAAAAGATTAATGTAGAGACAATGAAAATAAAAAGATTAATGCCAGGTTAGTGTAAAGGACTGACTGATGTTTGGTACAGATTCAATAGGTCGAAGGGCATTTTTCATGCTGTATGACTATGAAAAGAAACACTTACATTTATTGAGTCTCTTCATGCTCATTTCTAGACTCCCAGGAACAATTTTGCTTTGAGCTTTTTGAAGCTGTGGGAAAATACGTCAGAATTTCTTGAATTCAATGCTTTGTGTTGAGATTTTTTCTGCAGTCATGGAGTTCATGAAACAGAGGATTGAGTTATTCATTATCTATTCCAGTGCTGTAGCAAGTCTGGCTAGAATGAAATGGTAAACTGGAAATGCCCACTCAGACAGGTAAAGTGAAAATTCACCTTTGGCTTACACACTTGATTAAGAACTACTCTGAAAGATAGAAATTTATCCAGTGACTTAGCTTAAGCTAGCATGAACATGAGCCAGAGGTCAGGAAGACCATTATCGGAATTAGGTCATTCGTTCTATTGAGTCTGCAACGCCATTCAATCATGGACTATTTTTTTACCAAATCATTCTCCCCATAATCCTTAAGCTGTCTTATTAATCAAGAACCCATCATTCTCTGCCTTAAATACTCACAACAACTTGTGTGTGACCACCTCTGTAGCAACAAAATTCCACAGATTCACCACCCTCTGTCTGAAGAAATGCCTCTTCGCAGATTTAAAGGGCATTATTCTCAGGCTGTGCATTCAGATCTTAGACTGTCATACTAATGGAAACATTCCCTCCAACATTCTATCCACAAAGATTCCAAGCTGACTTCTTCACTTGTTAAAGCTAATCACTTTCATAATAAAATAGTTCATCCAGTTTTCTTCTTCCTTTTCATGAAGCAAGATTCAAGTTTCATTATCATTTTCTGCAATATCCTCAGATTGAAAGCATTTTCCCCCCTTTTCAATTCTTCATTGAAGATCAAAAAGGGAAAATCTGGCTTCTAAACTGTTTTTTCTCTAAGCTAGAACCACTGAGGTGTCTATTTGCTGCAATGGTTACTATATTTTACCCGAAACGGTCTGGGATTACATCTGGGACTGTCACTGAACTCCACAAGTCACCTTCAGACTATCTTTACCATCTGGGGTTGGAGGACTGTGCACAGTATGTGTGCCAGTGAGTGGGTGGGTGAAAAAGAGGAATGGGACTTGTTTTGTTCATTGTTGTGTTCTGTGGTGTTTGGCCAAGTATTGTTGGCATGCCATGATGGCACTGGAATGTGTGGCAGCACTGGCAGGCTACCCCAAACAGAGCCTTGGGTGCGTCAGTTATTATCACAAAGGATGCATTTCGCTGTATGTTTTGAAGTACATGAGATAAATAAATTTGAATCTTGAGGTATATCAAGGGGAAGTTTTGGGCAGATCCAAGAAAAGAAAGCTTATGGGAAAGAAAAACACTTAAAGCCAATTGTTTAGTAGTGATCTGTTATGTATTTTGTGGGCACGTGGCCAAGTGGTTAAGGCACTGGTCTAGCGACCTGAAGGTCGTGAGTTCGAGCCCCAGCTGAGGGAACGTGTTGTGTGCTTGATCAAGGCACTTAATCACACATTGCTCTGCGACGACACTGGTGCCAAGCTGTATGGGTCCTAATGCCCTTCCCTTGGACAACATTGGTGTCGTGGAGAGGGAAGACTTGCAGCATGGGCAACTGCTGGTCTTCCATACAACCTTGCCCAGGCCTGCGCCCTGGAGAGTGAAGACTTTCCAGGTGCAGATCCATGGTCTCGCAAGACTAACGGATGCCTTAAATTAAATTTTGTTTACATCCTATGCTAGATATTAGCTTGAATGCCTTAGATAAACTCCTGATTTAGATCAGAGCAGCTGCAGGAAGAATGGCTGAGTAGGGTAAACCACATTCGCACAGAAAGACAGTCAAGACAAATGAATTCATTGCTCTTCTCATCTGGTGGGACAAGTAGAGGTCAGTGCCAGTGACTGCATACCTGTTAGTCAGAACGTGACAGATGCTGAAATTAATTTGAATATTACAAAATTATTTATTTTATTTTGCTGAGCATTCACTTTTGTTCAAGTGCATAAAGTCAATAGCCACAAAAATAAAATGATTCTACTTATTCTAGATGAAGTTGGAAGATATTATTTAAAATTCCTCAAACAGTCTTCCTTTAAATGATATGTTTATGGTTCTTTGGGAAGGACACATTAATGAGAAATATTTCCATAAGTGCTTTCATAACCTCAAGGCACATAAAGACCTCTACAGTCAATGACATAGTTTTCAACTGTAGTCACTGTAATAATGTAGGAAACACCACTGTTATATGAAGTAAATGATATGATCAATTTTATTTCCAAATTTAAATGCGTAATCTATGCTTCCCAACTGAATAAACAATAAAGTGACTGGAAAGACGAAGAATCAAAGATGAATTTCCTTTTCTTCCAGAAATATGCCTTAGGTTACAGAAATGGTAATTAGCTACGAGTTAAATTAAGGCTGAATTCTTGCATAGGAGTAAGTTTATATTAAAATGGCCTAACACATGCACTTTGGAACAGCATGCTCATTTTAACCTGTTTTGAATGTATACTTATATATCCTACCAACACGGTATATTTACTTTTGTGCTTTAAGTTAGTTAGAAGTAATTGACAGGTCAGAGGGTTAAAAACAACAAGAGACGTCTGCATTGCTGTCTGTGTCTGTTCCATTAGATTATTCTAATCTATACACTGGGCTAACGATAATGTATCCACGACAAGCATTTATAGTCTGGCTCTGGGTTATATGTCTGAGATGTCAGGTTCTGTAATAGTTTTCAAATATTTCCAATACCATTATATCCTTTTATTTTGCATTAAAAAAAATCAGAATTTCACTTGGATTTTTATTGTTTAATTCCAAAGTTCAAGTAACTTAACTGACTATTACTCAAACCAAAATTTATTTACTGTTATATTTGACAATCTGTAGACTGCTTCCTAATTAAAGATAGAATAACTAATACATTGTGAAATACTGTTAAGATGACTATTATTTCCATTGTTATATTAGTTTAGGTTATTGGGAATTTAAAAGTTGTGGTGAAATGACAAAAGAGATGCCAAGATGAACTCTAAACTGAACTCTCATGATGAAGCAGAATACTGTATGCCAAAAATAGATGTCAGACACCAAATGAATGGGATATGGATAAGAAGCATCATTAGAATTCATAAGTTACTATCCACTTAATTAAAAATGTAATATGAAATATGAATCGTAACATGAAGCATGAAATTAGTGCAATAGTTCAGAGTGTTACCCAAAGGATTTTTATCAAAAATCCAATTGTCAAATGCCATGGGGTAATTACAGCATGGTTCACATGGGAAAGTAAATGGTTCTGGGTCTCCATTTGTCTGACACCCTGATGTGTGGAAGCATCTGAACACATGCAATGGTGTCAAATGGTATTTTGACACCACATATATCAAACACATGGTGGAGCAGCCATTAACAGCACACAGCAAGCTTACATCAATATTACATAGAGACAAACTGCATGAGCAGGTTCAAGGATGTGGTATTTTTGCCAGTGTCAGGCAGGCACTGGAGTAGCTGAGCATCATAATCAGCAAGCACGAAATAGTGCATCCATATGCCTTCCCTATCATTGTGGGAGCTTTCAACCAGGCCAGCTTGAAGAAGTCTCTGAGCAAATACTACCAACATATCACCTGTGGAACCAGAGGAGCCAACATACTTGACCACTGTTATACCATCATCAAGTATGCTTGCCATGCCATCCCACCCCTACATGTTGGAAAGTCCAATCATCTGGCTGTACTTCTACTCCCAGCATATAGGCAGAGACTAAAGACCACAGCACCAGTGGTGAGGACCAGTGGTCTGGGGAGGTAGAGGAGCACTTGTGGACTGAACAATATTCCGGAATTCAGTTTTGAACCTGAATGAGTACGCCTCATTTATCACCGACTTCATCAAGACCTGTATGAATGAGTGTGAGCTTTCAAAGAACACACTGGAAATACCCTAACCAAAAGCCGTATATGAACCAGGATATTTGGAGTCTGCTGAGGGTGAGATCTGTAGCATTCAAGACCAGTGATCCAGAACTGTACAAGAAGTCCAAGTATGGTCTATGGAAGGCTATTGTAAGAGCAGAAAAATATTTCCCTTTGAGGTTAGAGACTGAATCAGATGCACGTCAGCTCTGCAGGGTTTTAAGGCCATTACTTCCTACAAAATGGAATCTAAGATCATGAACGGCTGTGATGCTTCATTTGCAGATGAGCTCAAAACCTTTAATGCACTTTTTGAAAGGGAGAATAAAACTACGCCTGTGCAAATCACTGCAACATCTGGTGACCCTGTGATCTCTGTCTCAGAGGCTGACACCAGAATATCTTTCAAGAGTGTGAACCCTCAGAAGGAGTCAGGCTCTGAAAACTTGTACTAACCAACTGGCCGGAGTGTTCAAGGACATCTTCAATCTCCCACTGCTGCTGTCGGAGTTTTACACCTGCTTCTAAAGGGTGACAATTATACCAGTGCTCAAGAAGAGCAGGGTGAGTGGCCTCAATAACTATCATCCAGTGGCACTCATATCTACTGAGGTGAAGTGTTTTGAGACATTGGTCATGTCTAAAATCAACCCCTGACTAAGAAAGGACCTGGACTCACTGCAATTTGCCTATCACCCCACAATAGGCCTACAGTGGATCAACAAATTTCACAACGTGACAGTGACATTAAACCTGATTCTGATACAATCACACTGCTCTCCACTCGGCCTCAGATTACCTGAACAAGAGTAATACCTATGTCGGGCTGCTGTTTATTGACTACAGATCATTGTTCAACACAGACATACCCTCAGTTCTAATCAGCAAGCTCCAAAACCTGGGCCTCTATTTTCCCCTCTGCAAATGGATCCTGGGCTCCCTAACCAGAAGACCACTGGTGCACCTTAAGGATGTGAGCTTAGACCACTGCTCTGCTCTCTCCATACCCATAACTGTGTGGCATGTCTAGGCACAGCTCAAATGCCATCTATAAATTTGCTGCAACATGACTATTGTTGGCAGGGTCTCAGATTGTGATGAGGAGACATGCAGGAGTGAGTTAGGCAGCTGGGTAAGTGGTGTCATAACAACAACCTTGCGCTCAATACCAGTATGACCGAGCAATTGATAGTGGATTTCAGGAAGGGGAAGTTGAGAGAACACACACCAGTCCTCATCAAGGGATCAGCAGTGGAAAGGGTGAGCAGTTTCAAGTTTCTGGGTGGCAACATCTCTGAAGATCTATCCTGGGCCAAACATATTGATGCAATTATAAAGAAGCCGTAGCAGTGACTATATTTCACTAAGTGTTTGAGGAAACTTGGTATGTCACCAAAGACGTGCAAGTTTCTACAGATGCACCATGGAGAGCACTCTAACTAGTTGCATCACCATCTGGTGTGGAGGGGCCACTGCACAGGATCGGAAAAAGCTGCAGAAAGTTGTAAGCTCAGCCAGCTTCTTCCTGGGCACTGGCCTCCCCAGCATTGAGGACACATTCAAAATGTAATGCCTCAAAAAGGCAGCATCCATCATTAAGGGCCCCCATCACCAATGGCATGCCCTCTTCTCATTGCAAATATCAAGCAGGAGGTATCAAGTTGATATCAAATATCAAGACTGAAAACACACACTCAATATTTCAGGAACAGCTTCTTCCCCGTTGCCACTCTATTTCTGAATGGACAATGAACCCATGAATGCTACTTAACTATTTTTTCCTCTCTTTTTACAATACTTATTTAATTTAACTGTTTTACTTCTACTTCTTAGTGTAACTTATAGTTTTTATTATTATTATGCATTGCTGCCGCAAAACTGCAAAAAATTCACAACATGTGCCAGTGATATTAAACCCGATTCTGATTCTTCACTTGGAACCGTTCAGAAAAAGACACCTTACAAGTTTTGTTCTTACCCTTCGTATAAATCTTATGCAACAAAATCCCAAAAGGGCTTTGCAACTGCAACCCCTGACCCATTCTCTCAAGTAGATGTTCCTGTGTTTACTTGTCAAGGATAGTTCAAAGGCAAAATCTTTGTATGCACAAAGAATGCAAGCAAGCCTAATTCTATTGCATATAGCACTTTGCATCTTATGAACCATCTAAAGTACATCCCAAGACTCAGATTCTACCCACTTTATCAGGCTAGGAGTTAGAGGGAGGGAGGGAACGTTGACTCAGACCATGAGAGGCCTGCATTGGGCATTTTCATGCCTTACAAGGCGCAGATTGGAAATCTGTGTGGGGCGCCACTCCTCACACAGACACTAGAGCAATGTGTGGTTAAGTGCCTTGCTCAAGGACACAAATATGCTGCCACAGCTGAGGCTCAAACTAGCGACCTTCAGATCACTAGACAAATGCCTTAACTACTTGGCCATGTGCCCAACACAAAAACACGTGCCTAACACTAGAAGTTAGAAGTAATGACAAATGCATTTAGTTTTCTATAAGTAGGTGTATAAATGCCCACTTCTAGCACTTTGAGAACAAATGACACCTTGTTTTTACTTCTTCTATGTTCATTCTTGTGAATTGTCTGGAATAGGGCCACACTCAACAAATCAGTAACAAATTTCTCCCCTCTGCCATCTGAATTTTGAATTTTCCATGAACCAATGAATGTTACCTCATTACTCCTTTTATTTTGCATTATTTATTTATTTTGTCATTTATAACATACAGCATCGTTGTCTCACAGACAATGGTGAAAATATTCCTACTCCTCGGTCTAAATACACCACTGTGCAACTAGGTATTGGACTTGCTAACCAATAGACCGCAGACAGTTTGGACACACAACAGCTCCTCTAATCTCATCGTCCTTGTCACGGGTGGCCCTCAGGGCTGTGTGCTGAGCCCACTGCTGTACACTCTGCTCACACACCACTGCAGGGCCAAACACCCAAGCAATCACATAACCAAGTGCGCCAACGACATGAGAATGGTGGGGCTCATCACCAATAATGATGGGATGGCCTACAGAGAGGAGGCAGAAGAGCATGAGGCCTGGTGCCAGGCATATAGCCACTTCCACAATGTCAACAAGAGAAAGGAGATGGTTATCAACTTAGAAATACCCATACTACTCAGACCCCTCTTCACATCAACTCCTGGGGGTACATATCTCACACAACTTCTCATGGTCCCAAAACACATCCTCCACAGTCAAGAAATCTCACCAATGCCTGCATTTTCTGAGGAAGCAGAAGAGAGCTGTTCTATGCACACCAATACTCAAGCAGTGGAGACCAACCTAACATGCTGCGTGACTGCATAGTGAGAAAACTTCACTGCAGTAGACAGGAAGGTTCTACAACGGGTAATTAAAACTGCCCAATGCATTGCTGGCACCAGACTACTGCCATAAAGGACATATATACGGAAAAGTGTCAGAAAGGTATCATGAAGGATCCCACCCACCCTGCTTATGGACTGTTGTCCCACTCCCATCAGGTAAGAGGCTTACACTGCATCCACACCAGGACCACTGGACTCAAAAGCAGTTATTTCCCCCATGCCCTCAAGCTGATCAATATCTCTATCCATTAACCTACCCCACAAGCCCTTCATCACGACATATACAGTATATCTCCTAGCTTCACTTAATGCTTATATGCAATCAGTCTATTTATATGACAGTTATTTGTACATTTTGGTTTGTAGATAGCTTTTATAGTTATATTTATTGTTTTTATTGCTTTTTAATTATATTCATTTTGCTCATTGTGTTTTTTAATGCTGCATCAGAAGCAGGATAACAATTATTTTGTTCTCCTTAACATTCATATATTGAAAAATAACAATAAACAATCTTGAATCTTGAATCTTACCGTAATTAATGTCTTTGCATTGTACTGTTGTCACAAAAACAATGAATTTTACATCATAAGTGCTAAAGAAACCTGATTCTGATTACGAGCGTCTGGACTGAGCTTGAGCCAGCATCAATTCCAACACTTGGGAGGTATTTGGATAGCAGCATGGAGGAGAGGGGTTTGTAGGGTTTTGGCCTGAATGCTGACAATTGTGTCTAGCGGGAAGGATGCTGTGGTTGACTACTGGGACTAAAGGGCATAATTTTGTTCAGTATTACTTTATGACACTATGAAAACTCCATGCTTTGTTGTTAATGAAAAACTGCCCAATGAGTTTACATAGTTTGCTGTTAGTCAATTATTGTTTTGTAAATGTAATTTTTGATTTATATCTCAAAGCTTCTTAATACATTTGAATAATTTTAATAGAGCTCACTGGTTAGCAACCCATAATAAAACCACAGCTGGTAACAATTGCATTCATGTTTTTGGTAAACAAGCACTGAATCTGAAGAAATTTAAGAAAATAATTACTTCTTGAATACTGCAGAGATTTTGAACAAACTCTGTGACCAAGTTATTTTGGTTGTGCAAGCACCTTGAACTCAAAGTAAATTAGAGAACTGAAAAGTAAATTATTTCCCTTGACACATAAACAATCCTCAAATATTGACATTATGTACTGTAAATTACTGTTCAATAGAGAAAAATATATTTCCATAAGTAATCTTCTGACTCCCACCTTATGCTGATTTCATCATTGAACAAGCTCAATAAATATTTACCAATATTTATGCTTAGTGTTGATTGGCCTCTGTGCCTTGTCCCACGCTGTGTGGGCTCTCAGGTGAAGTTTCAAGTACCCACTACCAGACTGACACACTCCATTTTTTACTCCTTTTATATGTATTATTTTAAACTAATTTCTAGGACTTTGCTGCTCAAGAGCAATAAACTACTTGTGAAATACTGTAGATATTCTTCACCAATAGAAGACGATGAGGAATTTCTTGAGTCAGAGACTGGTGAATCTATGGAATTTGTTGCCACAGGTGGCTATGGAGGCCAAGGCATTGGGCACATTTAGGGCAGAGGTTGATAGATTGGTGATTAGTCAGGACATGAAGGGTTATGGGGAAGAAAGCACGAGACTGGGACCAAGAGGAAAATGGATCAGCCATGATGAAATGGTGGAGCAGACTCAATGGGCCAAATGGCCTAATTCTGCTCCTATATCTCATGGTCTAACATGGTCTTGAACACATTTGATATTAACTGGCCCTTTCTGTGCATTATATAAATAAATTTGCAATAATTTACCAAAATGTTAGATGGGGTTTCTGCAAAGGCCCATGCTGAACCTTAAAGAAAATCCTAACTTTAAATGTCTGCTATGCTGCAACTAGGAATGGATTTCGAAGGAGATTCAATGTTACCCATTGAGTTGTGAAGTTATTCCTCATTTACCATTTGATACTCAGTCCCAGACATATGCCAAACTTGATGTATAGTGATAGCATTGGCTCTTTTCTGCTTCTGAAATTTGATTCTATTGACTTTTAATGGAAATGAATTTCAGATGCAATAGAGAAAGTGCCAGCCACGCTTACATGCTTTGGGTTGCACTAGCATTGAATTTCTGCTCCTCATTTTCTGTATGATTTTCTATTAACCTAAGATTTTGTGTTGAAGAGCAGAGTAAGTGTCCTAGGCAATAGTTGCTGAACGCCCAAATATTATCCATGCATATTTGACTGAACATGTCAAACTTTCTATGTTAAAGGCAACTTACAAGAAGCTGATTAGTTGAGACTTTCACTTTGTATCAGGGTTGAAATGTCTAATACTAGAGGGCATGCATTTAAGGTGAGGGGTAAGTTCAAAGATGCTCAAAGATTCGGGGGCAGTAGCATAACAATTAAGGTAATGCTTCACAGCACCAGCAACTCAAGTTTATTTCCCGCTGTTCTCTGCAAGGAGTCTGTGTATTTTCCCTGTGACCATGTGGGCTCCCCCCAGGGTGCTGCAGTTTCCTCCCAAACACAGCGGGTTAATAGGTTGATAGGTCATTGAGTGTATTTGGGCAGCATGAGTTCTTTGGGTCAGTATGGCCTGTTACCGTGCTAGATCACTAAATCAAAAAAAAAAGTACCAGGCAAGTGTTTCTTTATAGAAGAGTTCCCAACCTTTTTTATGCCATAGACCCTCACCATAACTGAGGGGTCCCTGGACCATAGGTTGGGAACCCCAAATTTATAGAGTGGTGAGTGCCAGGAACACACCCTCAGAGACGATAGTGGAGACAAACAAGATAAGACATTTAAGAGGCTCTTGAATATGCATATGAATGTGCCAAGAACAGAGGGACATGGTGATTGACCAGAAGGGATTAGTTTGTTTATGCATTTAATTACCAGTTTAGTTATTTAAGCACAACATCATGGGCCTAGTTCTGGGCTGTACTGTTCTATGTTTAGTGTCATCATATGGAGTCGAAAATCTAAATTATCAAAGCAAGAGAAAGCCCTGAGAAAATGTGTACTTCTACCTTACAAGTTTGGTCTTGTGATTTAGTTAGTGGAGCCATTTACATTTTCCGTTCTCTAATAATTGGAGCAGTTGAAGTCAATTATCCTAGTCAATATGTTTACAGATTCTTTTATATATAAAGCATTATTGATGGTGTTTTCCCAATTGTACCCTTCCCTTTCTTTTACTGGTCCCCTGGTGGCTTAAATGACATTAATTATATTATCTACAGTACGTAATGTCATCATAAAGACATTGAGATAAGGCAGACTTGTAGTCAAAGAGATAATGATTTATATGTATGACAGCATATAAACATTTTCATGTTGAGGCTCTAATCTGTTGGGGCAGTCTGAGCATGACATTGTTATCTTGTTAAAAAACAGGAATGTCACATGACTCTTCTATCCAATCAGGAACTTTGTATGAATAGACACATGAAGCAGCTCTGAGAGATTATTAACATAACAAGTCAGATCATCAAATTGGACACACATCTGTCTTTGAGCCTCACTTTCAGACTGCTGATCTTAATGACACTCTGGCAATTTGAATTATCACCCAAGTAAGTCAAATGCAAAGATTTTTGTACATTTTATAAATTAACTTGAGTCCAGCTACTCATACTCTTTCAGCAGATTTTCTCTATTATTTCTCATGAGGGCTACAAGAAACTAGATCTTTCCTTTCCCATTCAGTGCAAAAGGGAGATTGTTTACTTTGATACTGGGAATTCAGGATTCCAACTCATAGCTTTGGAGAACTGCATATCCCTTAACCTTGGCATACAGAAAAGAAGGGAAAACGGGATTGACTCACCTGAGGGATTCTTTATATCTCAAAAAGTGCCATTTGTTAAGGACCAAAGAAAAAATCCCAACAAAACTCATTACAACAAATAAAAGTACTGAAGCATAACATGGAGTTAGTTATGGGGAGGTTTGAAATTACTTAAGCATAGTTGGATGGAACTCTGGAGATCAAAATCTGACTTGTTTGGTAATTCTGATTTTTCTTTCCAAAATGCTTTTCAAAAAATTCTAGCATTTATAATTAACTTCAGCTAAACTGGCAACTGCCAACAATAGCATGGATAATCTGTTATTGTTTGCCATTAGTAAAATAAAATCTGTTATCCCAAATTATGGTGGTTACAAAGAAATTGTAATTGCTGATACGTCCATGTGGATCCATAGTTATTCTCTTCTTATCATCTCAACTTTATTAAATTATTTTCTCATCTTTCAAAATGCAGTTTTTAAATGCAAATGTTTGGCCTATAAATCAGTGCCTCCAGTAAATTCATTGACAGAATTGGAATTATTTGAAAGTGATCCTTTCCTGTACATGCGGACTTTTTTATCCTGAAGATAGATTGGTAACATGTTGCTCACCTGATAGATCAACATGTAATTACAGTCTTGGATGGGCAAGGAGGACATACGTTTGATTCAGCTCCTGACACTGAGCGTATGCATGCAGTTCTCCGACACACCTTTTGGAACCTGTGTTCTGAAAGTCTTAAATTCAGGTGCTCACATGTTATTCCTGAGATTAGGTGCTCAAGCACAGGAACAAATACATAGAAATATAGAAAACCTACAGCGCAATACAGGCCCTTCAGCCCACAAAGCTGTGCCAAACATGTCCCTACCTAAGAACTACCTGGGCTTTACCCATAATCCTCTATTTTTCTAAGCTCCATGCAGCCATCCAGGAGTCTTTTAAAAGACCTTATCGTTTCCACATCCCATTCCACGGACTCACCACTCCCTGCATAAAAAACTTACCCCTGACATTTCCTCTGTATCTACTTCCAAGCACCTTAAAACTATGCCCTCTCGTGCTAGCCACTTCAGCCCTGGGGAAAAGCCTCTGACTATCCATACGATCAATGCCTCTCGTACACCTCTATCAGGTCACCTCTCATCCTCTGTCGCTCCAAGGAGAAAAGACCAAGTTCACTCAACCTATTCTCATAAGGCATGCTCCCCAATCCGAGCAACATCCTTGTAAATCTCCTCTGCACCCTTTCTATGGTTTCCACATCCTTCTTGTAATGAGGCGACCAGATCTGAGCACAGTTCTCCAAGTGAGGTCTGACCAGGGTCCTATATAGCTGCAACATTACCTCTCGGCTCTTAAACTCAATCCCACAATTGATGAAGGCCAATACACCGTATGCCTTCTTCACCACAGAGTCAACCTGCGCAGCTGCTTTGAGTGTACTATGGACTCGAACCTCAAGATCCCTCTGATCCTCCACATTGCCAAGAGTCTTACCATTAATACTATATTCTGCCATAATATTTGACCTACCAAAATGAACCACTTCACACTTATATAGGTTGAACTCCATCTGCCACTTCTCAGCCTAGTTTTACATCCTATTGATGTCCCGCTGTAAACTCTGACAGCCCTCCACACTATCCACAACAGCCCCAACCTTTGTGTCATCAGCAAATTTACTAACCCTTCCCTCCACTTCCTCATCCAGGTCATTTATAAAAATCACAAAGTGTAGGAGGTCCCAGAGCAGATTCCTGAGACACACCACTGGTCACTGGCCTCCATGCAGAATATGACCCATCTACAACCACTCTTTGCCTTCTGTGGGCAAGCCATTTCTGGATCCACAAAGCAATTTCCCCTTGGATCCCATGCCTCCTTACTTTCTCAATAAGCCTTGCATGGGGTACCTTATCAAATGCCTTGCTGAAATCCATATACACTACATCTACGGCTCTACCTTCATCAATGTGTTTAGTCACATCCTCAAAAAATTCAATCTGGCTCGTAAGGCACGACCTGCCCTTGACAAAGCCATGCTGACTATTCCTAATCATATTATGCCTCTGCAAATTTTCATAAATCCTGCCTCTCAGGATCTTTTTCATCAACTTACCAACCACTGAAGTAAGACTCACTGGTCTATAATTTCCTGATCATTGCCAGAGGCTCAGCAATCTCCGCCCTCGCTTCCCACCGTAGCCTGGGGTACATCCCGTCCGTTCCCAATGACTTATCCAACTTGATGCTTTCCAAAAGCTCCAGCACATCCTCTTCCTTAGTATCTACATGCTCAAGCTTTTCAATCCACTGTAAGTCATCCCTACAATCGCCAAGGTCCTTTTCTGTAATGAATACCGAAACAAAGTATTCATTAAGTACCTCCGCTATTTCCTCCGGTTCCATACACAATTTTCCACTGTCACACTTGATTTGTCCTATTCTCTCACGTCTTATCCTCTTCTCTCATGTCTTATCCTCATGCTCTTCACATACTTGTAGAATGCCTTGGGTTTTCCTTAATCCTGCCGCCAAGGCCTTCTCATGTGCGCCAAAATGGGAGGGCCCTGGAGTGTGTTGCTGAACAGACATGCAGCACACTCTGGTGGACAGGTACGTAGTTCCCTGAAAGTGGTGGCAGAAGTAGACAGGTAATGAAGAAACAACTATACAAGCTATAGGTGAAACAACATTTGTGCTCTCTTCAGGATGGATGTCATTGACCTGAATAGGATGTTGAAGGAATTCATGAGAATGTTATGGGGACTGAAGGGCTTGATTTATAAGTAAAGGCTGGGTTGGCTGGGCCTTATTTTTCCCTGGAGCATAGAAATCTCAGGGATGACCTTTTAGAAGTATGCTACATCATGGTGGGTGTAGACAAGATGGATGGTCTCAGCCTTTTTTCCCTCAGGGAAGGAGAGTCTAGAACTAGAGGACATAGACTTAATGTGGAAAGATTTAAAAGGGACATTGGGTAACCCTCATTATCTCTCAAATATAGGGTCAAACCTGGGAAGTTGGCAATATCCAGTTTCTTCCATTTGCACCATTTGTTGCTCTCAGGGGAAGAGTTTTTATTAATTCCTGCACGTGCTTGTTTAGACATAATTTATAATTAATAAGCTGACTGATATTCATAGTGGAAATAATTAATGATTCTATTAATATTTAAATTTATATTCAGTTATTTAAAAGCGGTTGCTCAAGTGATAAACTGGATACTCACATTACCATGCGCTGGATCAAATCACCTTGTTCCATGTCAAACATTTTTAATCACAGTATGTTTATCTGTGTGATGTTTTCAGCTGTATGCATCAAACCACATCAAATGAACAGTTTTGAATATATTTAAGAGATAAATTTTAATGTTAGAAAGATACATTCATCTACATTTGAAACATTGCAGTTTTCGGATGGAATAACATAGGGAAATTTTTAAAAACTCAGATTTTGATGAAGTCACATCAAACTTGATGTCAGCTTCTGTATCCCCGCAACAGAATGTGGAACTGTGGCATCAGTTCTCAATGAAGCAGCTGACTGATACTGGAGTTCAGGGTGAAAATAGGAAACCATCGGGGAAGTCACCAAACATCCCGCAACAGACTGAAGATCCTGCAAGTGTTGCTTTGTCAGAGACCTGAATGGAGGAAATCTGTGGCACACAAACTCTTCAGTAGAGCTACTAGGACTTGATGTTTCTATACCTATGGTAAGTAATAGCTCGTTCATATTTTTAGATTGTATTCTAATATTTAGGGTGGAAACTTCTTTAACATGAGCAGTAATGTAATGTTAAGGGTCATCTTTGCACTACTTGTGAAAGCCAAATAGTAACAGGTACTTCAATTGCAAAGGTTAATAACAGTATTTATTTTTCCTTTTGCATTACACAATAAAATCAAAATTGTCAATGTCAGTGCAGTATCTCGAATAATACATTGCAATTTCTTTCATCTACCTGCATTGAGTTCTGCAGTTACAATCTTTGATTCCAGCTGTTCAAGGGGCATGAGAATACAAGAAATGCTTTCAGCTACCAGAAGTGGTGTAATAGAATGAATAAATGAAACAACAATGGGAGGGAGAGAATGATTCCAGGAGAAGCCATTGTTCCATGTGGAAGAGGGCTGTCCAGGCTACAACCAGTTGCTCCAGGTAATAGGTTTCCGGCACATTCTCTGGATGTACCTGAGTGGAGGTACAAGTGCTTGGGAGAAGTCTGCATTGCAGTTTCTGTTCTTTCTTCCCTTGTAAACTAAAAGGTGAAGTCTCCTTTGCTTGAGTGTGGAACTTCAGTGACCTCCCTCATGCAGCAATAAGCAACAAAACTGTGAAATGTGGCAGTAACTTAGAATTAGCCCGAGGCAAGGAAGCTGAGAAAGACCATGGCTCTGTGATGCATATCTGATATTTGAAATATCAGAGTGTGGAAAGGCACAGATCTATGATGTCAAAGAAAGCAGTTTATCTATTAGCCCTTCAAATATCACAATCTTAAGGGGGGGAGGTTGAGAAATCATTCTGGAGCTGAACATGGCAGTATTGATGTCATCAGCTGGGAGAGTTCTACATGAGAACAAGTTGCAGAAAATGGGCTAACATCCTTCATCAAGAAAAGTCAGGAGTAAAATTTCCTCAGAGACCAAGAAAAGTACAGTAAATTGCTGATTTCCAATGGCAAGAATCTTTTCAATTTATTTGTTGCAGAAGAGGATTTTCAAACCTGCGCCCATTTTTCAGTCTTGAATTTTTGATCAAGATTTCAAAATGTTTAATATGATTAGTAACATATGAACACATCCATGATATAGACTACAATCACAAGGAGCGCTGTCACAAGAAAGAAACAATGATCAACAAGGATCCCCACCATCCAGCCATGCTCTCCTCACTGCTGTCATCAGGAAGGAGGTACAGGACACTCAGGTCCCACACCACCAGGTTCAGAAAGTTATTACCCTTCAACAATCAGGCTTCTAACCAGTGTGAATAAAGTTCTCTCACCTCAACTCTGAACTGATGCCCTAATCTATGGATTCATTTTCAAGGACTCTACAACTCAATAATACACATGTTCTCTATATTATTTATTTATGTATCTATTGATTATTATTTTTCTTGTATTTACACATTTTGTCATCTTTTGCATTTGGGCTGTTTGTCATTCTTTGTATGGATGTAGTATACATATACCACACACATACAAGTACATACATGTAGTTTGATAATAATTTTACTTTTAATTTTGCATTACGTTTTGGCATTTTTGAAATATTCAGTCATTGACAGATCTGGATAAGTCAGGTAATGTGGCTTTCTTAGCTGGTTGTCTTTTTTTTCTGTTCTGTGAGTGGTGCTGGCTTTGGACGTTATACGTTGTGGATGCTTCACATCCTGACAGTATGCTGCTCCTCAAAGGATTGGAGCAGCTGTTCCCTGCTACTTCCTGCTGTGTGGACTGTGTCAGGGAAGTCTATATTTTTGTCCAAGGTCAGCAGCAAGTGCAGACTACTCTGCACTAATGGCAACTCCAGCTCCTTAACATATGTGATAACATAAGTCAGCTTGAATTAAAATTTATAATTCCAAATCCAAATGCAATTTTGATGAACCTCAAACTGCTGATTGTGTCTCACTGAAAATAACTTCAGGTTAGTGTAATAATGTCCCTTGTATTACAGATATTAACATCCTATCAATTGTGAATATTTAAATTTCCATCATAGGGAAAGGAACTAAGTTTAATACATAATGGAACATTCCATCTTTCAGCTGCTTTCTTCTGATTATTAGGGGATAGCAAGGATGACAGAACCTATTTAAACTGGCAAAAGATAAGAAGGTAATCTGAAGTAAAGCCAAAACTTTTTAAATGTAGACAAAAGTAAGCATTTACCTGGCTTAAAATGTTCCCATACAAAGCAAAATGAGAGATATGCCCATTTTCATTCACATAGCTAAGAAAGAGTTCATGCTGAGACCGTGAGAATACAGTATTCTTACGCGCTACTTATTCTACTCTACTCTCTACTTTTTCCAAATAAAATCACTAGAAGAAAAGTGTTTGATTGCGAGACTGGGCAATTCTACAAGTATTAATCAATTAAGCAGTGTGTAAAATGGTATTTATGTTTACTTATGTAGCACTTGTAATTCATTGTAACGAAAGCACTGTGAAATATCTTTTCAAGGTATGATATAAATCAATGGTTGTGCAAGTCTTTTGTTCCACTTGAATTACTTCATGTCAGTACAATAGTAGTGGTGATGGTCAAATATTGTAGAAGTTTGACCGACCATGTTTTGATCATCCTACATGAAATAAGTTCCATTGAAAAAGGCAGCAATGAGATGTTTTTAATTAATTCTTTGATTGTGGGTGGCTCTGACGAGGCTTTGTTTTGCTGTCCAATTCTGGTTGTCTTTGAGAAGCTGGGGATATGCCTCCTTGAGCTACATCAGACATGGAGAATCAGGACTTTGACAGAGTTTAGGAGTGGATTTCTTCCTGAGTCAGTTCAGAGAGGAGGTGCTGCTTATGGCATCAATATGTATTTGCCAGTTGTTCTCATCCTTTCTGCTGATGGAATTACAGAGTAAGGAGATGTTGCTGAAGAATTTTTGGTGAATAAAAGAACAGCATTTTGTAGATGGCTCACATTAAAGGCTGTGTGTGCTGACATTGGAGGGAATGGGTGTTTACAGTGTGCAAGAAGGCTTGATTACACTGAACTTCTTGAATCCTGAAAAGTTCATCACCCTGGCAAGTGGTAGATATTCCGGTACATCACTGATGTGCACATTTGTTATGCTGAAAAAGGAGGTTTGTAATTCTGAAAAATCCCCAATCTCTGATCAGATCTTAGAGGTGCAAATATGAGGAAATCTGCAGATACTGGAATTTCAAGCAACACACATAAAAGTTGCTGGTGAACGCAGCAGGCGAGGCAGCATCTCTAGGAAGAGGTGCAGTCGACGTTTCGGGCCAAGATCCTTCGTCAGGACTAACTGAAAGAAGAGCTAGTAAGAGGTCATTTCAAAGGTTCATTTTATGATAAGACTATACGACTTGAGAGCAGAATTTGGCCATTTTATCCATTAATTCTGCACTGCCATTTCGTCATGACTGATCCATTTTTCCCCTCAGCCCCAATCTCCTGCCTTCTCCCCGTATCCCTTCATGCCCTGACCATTCAAGAATCTATCAACCTCTGCCTTAAATGTACAAACAGACTTGACCTCCACAGCTGCCTGAATTCCATAGATTCACCACTCTCTGGCTGAAGAAATTCCTCCTCATCTCTGTTTTAAAAGGTTGTCCCTCTATGTTGAGGCAGTGTCTTCAGGTCTTAGACTCTTCCACCATTGGAAACATCCTCTCCACATCTACTCTATCAAGGCCATTTACCATTCGATAGGTTTCAATGAGGTCACCACTCATCTAGATGGCCGGCTGGTGGTGCAATGGCATCAGCACTGGACTCTGGAGTGAAGACTCCGGAGTTCAAATCCAAGTCGGACCACCCCCCGAGCACACTTTCCACCCATGCCAGGTTAAGCATCGAGCTAGCCACTCGGCCTCGTAGAAAAAAAATCAAGTCAGGAACGTTCATATCATGACCTGGTTAATCTGAAAGGAGACCAATCCTGACACCACGCGCCAGACAAGAATGGCTGACTGTCTGGTGCGACATGCTAAAAAAAAACAGTCATTCTTCTGAATAAAGTGAATACAGGCTCTGAGCCATCCAATGTTCTTCATATAATAAGCCATTCAAATCTGCAATCATTTTTGTGAACTTCCTTTTGAACTCTTTCCAGTTTCATCACATCTTTTCTAAGATAAGGGGACCTGATGTACACAAATTACAACTCAGAGTTTCATCTTTTCCAGATAGACAGGACACACAGAAAAATCAGGGAAAACACTGAAAGTAAAGACATCAACCCCACCCGCCCCCCCCGGCAAGGAAAAAGAAAAATAAACAAAACCCACAAAACCCCAAACCCCCCCAACCCCTCCCTCACACAAAAACTAACTGATCACCCACCCCTAAAACGGCAACTAGAACATCAAACACCAAGCCCCCAACCCCCAGCCCCTTCCCACGCAAAAGAGTACAACAGTAACATCAAGCTGCAACCCCCTCTCTCAGCCACAAAATGCTAACAGATCACATGGAAAAACACCAACAAGAACGTCAGACCCAACTCCCCAGCTCCTCCCTCACACAAAGACTAACATATTGCCCACCCGATAAAAGGCCACAAGAAAGAAAAGACAGAAAACTGAAGGAGACTATATAAACTACAGTCCACAGACATGAGTCTCAAAATTTCAAAAACATCCTGAGTCAGAATCAGGTTTATTATCACCAGCATGTGATGTGAAACTTGTTAACTTAGCAGCAGCAATTCAATGCAATTGCAAATCTATTGCATAATCTAGCAAAGAGAGAAAATAATAATAATAAATATAATAATAAATAAACAAGTAAATCAATTACGTTTATTTAATAGATTTAAAGTATAGCCACTGTCTTGCCTTCTTCATGACTACATCGATATGTTGGGACCAGGTTAGATCCTCAGAGATCTTGACACTGAAGAACTTGAAGCTGCTCACTCTCTCCACTTCTGATCCCTCAGTGAGGATTGGTATGTGCTCCTTTGTCTTACCCTTCCTGAATTCCACAATCAGCTCTTTTGTCTTACTGATGTTGAGTGCCAGGTTGTTGCTGCGGCACCATTCCACCAGTTGGCATAATCTCACTCCTGTACGCCCTGTCGTCACCACCTGAGATTCTACCAACAATGGTTGTATTATCAGCAAATTTATTGATGGTATATGAGCTATGCCTAGCCACACAGTCATGTGTATACAGAGAGTAGAGCAGTGGCCTAAGCACACACCCCTGCGGTGTGCCAGTGTTGATAGTCAGCGAGGAGGATACATTATCACCAATCTGCACAGACTGTGGTCTTCCAGTTAGGAAATCGAGGATCCAACTGCAGAGGGGGTACAGAGGCTCAGGCTCTGCAACTTCTCAATCAGGATTGTGGGAATGATGGTATTAAATGCTGAGCTATAGTCGATGAACAGCATCCTGACGTGGGTGTTTGTGTTGTCTAGGTGGTCTAAAGCCGCGTGGAGAGCCATTGAGATTGCATCTGCCATTGGTCTATTGTGGCGACAGACAAATTGCAATCGGTCCAGGTCCTTACTGAGGCAGGAGTTCAGTCTAGTTATGACCAACCTCTCAAATCATTTCATCACTGTCGATGTGAGTGCTACTGGGCGATAGTCATTAAGGCAGCTCACATTATTCTTCTTAGGCACTGGTATAATTGTTGCCTTTTTGAAGCAAGTGGGAACTTCTGCCCGTAGCAGTGAGACATTGAAAATGTCCTTGAATACTCCCGCTAGTTGGTTGGCACAGGTTTTCAGAGCCTTACCAGGTACTCCATCGGGACCTTCCGTCTTGTGAGGGTTCACTCTCTTTAAAGACAGTCTAACATCGTCCTCTGAGATGGAGATCACAGGGTCATCAGGTGCAGCAGGGATCTTCACAGCTGTAGATGTGTTCTTCCTTTCAAAGCGTACATAGAAGGCGTTGAGTTCATCTGGTAATGAAGCATCATTGCCACTCATACTGTTCAGTATCAAGGAGAGCGAAAGTTCAAACTGTGGAATGCAACCACCGAACCAAAATGGCATTTACAGCATATGAGTAGTACAGTCAGCTTCCTGATCACCGATGATACCGCAGAATACTCGCGGGTGATTACGCTTTGATGGAGGTGACACATAAACTGTTTACAAGATGAGCGTTGCCTGGTGCTGAAGTTATCAGCTAGGTTCAGCCATGTGCAAGTGTGATTTGAAACATCATCTGATGTATTGATCATTTGTAGCTTTGAACACAGTTAAACTCGCCTTTCTTCCCTAATTTAACTCTTTAAACCAAGTTTGGACAAAAGCTGCAATTGTATCTTTCACTGAAGCATTAGGGTAGAACTAACAGAGAGCTTTACTAAACAGGTTACTGGTCTATGTGATACTTAACGGCAGCATCAATTACAATGCCCTCGATTAGAAGTGGATTGTTGGGGTGGTGATTAGCTGGAATGGATTTGTTCGGTTTTTTGTGGATGGGAGCTGCAAAGCCAATTGTCCAAAGGCAGCTGATGGAACTGTACTTAAAAAGTCTGACCTAAGGTGTAACTTGTTGTCATGCACTGGTCTCCCTTACAATAACCTGGATGGTTGCAGTTCCCATGCCTTTTCTTAGCCAATATCGCAGGAAGTAAACTTAATTGGTTGCTGGCAGGCAGTTCAGGAAGAAGTTGTGCAAGCATTGATACTCCACTAAACAGTAAGACGTAGAGTAAGCCCTTTTAAACTATGGCAGTGAACAGTTTTTTTTTGGACTAATCCCATTCAGAGTAGGCAGTCAAAATAATTTCTTATAACCATTTGAAGTAAAAAATAGAGCAGTAGCAAATTTGCAAATATAATCCAAGTCAAAATGAGAGAGAGAGCAGTAGGGAAATCGCAGATGTATTTCTGGGCTGCTAAAATTAGAAAATGCTGCTACAATGCTTCCATGTTATTACTTAAAGAAGTTACATTTTTCATCATTCTGTTCATGTTTGTCAAACTCTCACGTAAAGTGAATCATTTTGTCTACTCTGCTCAATAAATTATTGAATGAATAAAGCTTAAATGCTACCAATACTGTCTATTTTAGATTAGATTATGAGGACACGCAGTCCTCTTTTATTGTCATTTAGTAATGCATGCATTAAGAAATGATACAATTTGTTCCTCCAGAATGATATCACAGAAACACAATACAAACCAAGACAAAAAAAACTGACAAAAACCACATAATTATAACATATAGTTACAACAGTGCAAAGCAATACCGTAATTAGATGAAGAACAAACCATGGACACGGTAAACAAAAAGTCTCAAAGTCTCTCGAAAGTCCCATCATCTCACGCAGATGGTTGAAGGAAGAAACTCTCCCTGCTATGACCTTCCAGCGCCGCAAACTTGCCGATGCAGCATCCTGGAAGCACCCGACCACAGTCTGATTCTGAGTCTGTCCGAAAACTTCAAGCTTCTGACCAGCCTTCCGACACTGAGCACCGAGCACCATCTCTGCCAAGCGCATCGACTCCAGACCCGGCAACAGGCAATAAGCAAAGCCAAGGATTTGGGGCCTTCCCCTCCGGAGATGCTCGATCGCACAGTAGCAGCGGCAGCGAAGCAGGCATTTCAGAAGTTTCTCCAGATGTTCATCTGTGCTTCTCACGTCTGTCTCCATCAAATCAGGATTGTTCACAGCCCCTATTTAACAAATACGGTATCAATTCGGAGTGGCTGTGCGCGCTGCATCATGCTGCCATCTTCTCCTCCCCTCCTACTGTTTTGTTTGGATAGAAGAAATTTAGAAAAGGTCCGTTAATAACTGTTCTAAGCTGGAATGTTGAACATCTGCTAACAATATTAAAATAAAAAGCAATGACTAAAATATAACTTTTAAATTCCTGACATTAGCTTGTATGACATGATAGCTTCGTAACGTACATTTCTCTCTAAAATTGTATTACATTGAAACTCATTCATAGCTAGTGAAGGAGCAACAGCTTAACCAAATGCTGCACTCAAAGGATTGTACCTTATTAAAGTTGCCTATAATGTGAAAACTGCTAACACTGTTGCTTTCACTGGGTCCATGCATTAGTAACATGCTCTCAGTATGCAGGAGGTCAAATAAGATTAGAAGCAGTTTCAAATCAAATTCTGCAGATGCCATGTCTCCATTAATGTTATAGTGTGTGATTTTTGTAGACAAGAGCTCTCACATCTTAATCTCGAAAAACCTTTTATGGCTCTTCAAGTAAATCAAAGAGATAATCAATTCAAAAAATAAGCCATAATCAGAATGACTGGGCGATCTGCCAGTAAAAGAGCATTAGTCTGTTGTCAACTAAAACATGCTAAGTCAAATTTATTACATACCAGCATAAGTTCAATAAATCTCTGCCTCAATTTGTTTTGCTCAGAGTTTTCTTCAGAAGTAATTATGCATCATTTTAAGGCAATATTGTATTGGCATTGAGCTGAAAGAGGTTGTAAAACAATAAACCTAAAAGATATATTCAATGATCTTAACAGATGAATGAATTCAGAAATACTTCATAAAATATAGTTCTTCATTTACAATGTTTTGAGAAGTCAAAGCCCAGAGGACCAAATTGCGAGAGTTATCATCTCTGCTGCTGCAATAATGTCTTTTCAATTTAAGCAGACTATGTATTTATGATGTTGATAGAGCCTGCTACCAATAGATTCATCAATATCATAAATTGATAGATAGTTTTCTGATATTTTGAAATTAATTTCAAAATATGGAAAAACTATCTACATTAATAGAATGTTTTATATCAAGGGTCCCCAACCTTTTTTGCACCGCGGACTGGTTTAATATTGACAATATTCTTGTGGACCGGCCGCCGACTGGTGGGGGAGGGGGGGCGTGTTCAAGTAGGGTTAAACTCGCCTCAACATGTGTTTTACAGTTAGGGTTGCCAACTTACTCTCTCCCAATAAGGGACAAAAGTAGCAGTCAATCACGGGACATTTTACCCCAGGAAAGACTGCCTTGACCATGAAGCCTTGCACGGACACCTGTGTGCGCATGTGCGTACGTGCTGATTTTCTCCCCCACAAGTCGGTTTTGCTTTCATCTTCCCGACTATACTGTACACACATTATTTCTACTTTATATAGGCTGTGTATTTATCATATCATTCCTGCTTTTACTATATGTTAGTGTTATTTATTTTCGGTTTTATGTGTTATTTGGTATTTTTTGGTCTGGGAACGCTCAAAAATATTCCCCATATAAATTAATGGTAATTGTTTCTTCGCTTCACACCATTTCAGCACGAAAGGTTTCATATGAACGCTCTACCTTAGCGGGAGAAATGCGGGTCAAGGTTGGCCCCATATGGGACAAACCAATTTAGCCCAATATACGGGATGTCCCGGCAAATACGGGACACTTGGCAACCCTATGCTCAAGTTCAACAGTGCGTGACAGGGAATGAGGAAAGTTGCAGCTGACTCATATCGTTTCCTCACGGCCCGGTGGCGCATGCTTTGCGACCCAGTACCGGTCCGTGGCCCGGTGGTTGGGGACCGCTGTTTTATATGGTTCCAAATGCAAGCCCAATTCCTATCACAGCCATATTACCTACAAACGCACAATATTAATGACAATGAACTCATGCTGCTCGGTTTCCTTCAGGGTCTAGGTGATCAAGTTTGGGTGTCTTCGAGCTTGCCCCTCAGACGACTGCTACCCATTCTTGTAAACATCATTGCTTCCTTCCTGCAAAGTCCTTTGCAATCAAGTCGTTCCACACGATGTTCAGAAGCTGTAATGAAGTGAAATTTCTCCTGACCAAACTTCTAGACATTGGCAGTCATTGGGATGATTGATATGTACCAATTTAATTTAAAATTTCCTTCTTGTGTTAAAAAGAAATATTTGCTAATCCTAAATGATCAGTGTGATTATAGGCAAGTTTATGCATCAAATATTCTACTCTGCTATTGCTTCACCAAACCTCTGATAGTCATACCTATTTTTATTTGACAGATTTTTCATTTCATGGCACACTTCAAATTCCAGCATATGTCATATATTTTTTTAAAACTTCCAAAGTATACCTTGCAAGTTGATTTGAAAACTTTTAGTTTTAAGTCCATATTGTCTACTTATAATTGAGGAACTATTTCTTGATGAATTTTTCTGCACAGTTTACAGGAGCTTATTGAGGAAGACAGACTTAATTCACCACGTCGTAAGCCATTTGGTACGCTTGTATTTATCCACAGACTTTGGGATTTTGCACTGGGGGATGAACATGGGCTTCATTTTAGGATTTGGGACCCTCATGAATAGCACAAGCAATCGTGTACTTTCTTCAGTTAGCCCGAAGAAGCCTTTAAGAACAAAATAGCATCAGAACCAAAAATTGTGTATTTAATGCAGTTAAGGTTTCTATATATTGAGATACGTATCCTAGCTGATACATATCTTCAACTGTACGGCAAGTTCAAACTTTGCCAGTGACTTCGAAAGTACATTTTTGCTATAACACATTTGTTACTTTGAGATATGTGTCCTTGATTTCTGAAGCTATTGTTTATAAGTAGTATATTATTCTCTGAGCACAGAAACCCCCATGATATATTTTGACTTTTTAATTTACAAACTGTTGCTTAATGGAATATCCTCTCCCATCTGGTCTATAACTTCAAACTAATTTGGTTTCTTTTTCCACTATTGATCTGCAGAGTTTTTCCAACAGTTTCAGTTTGTATTCAAATTTCCAGCATCTGCAGGTTTTTATTTTCATTATACAGTCAGTTATCTGGATCTGAGGCTTTTTGGAGCTTATCAAGGGTGGTGGAATTTAAAATAACGCAGTCTGACTTATTCAAACCTAAATGATCTCCTGATAGTGCCAACTGAGTAAAAGTTGAAATATTCTATTAGTCAGAGTCACCATCTCGGGCATAACAACAAGATATAGGCCACATCATTTAAAACTGAGGCATGCAGAAACTTCTTCTCTTAGAGGGTAGTTAATCACTGGAATACTCTACCCCCAAGGGTAGTAGATCTAGATCATGAGATTTTTTTTAAGTGGAAACAGATAAAAGTTTGAACAATTAAGGAAATAAGCATTATGGAAACTAGCACAAAAGAGGAGGTGAGGCCAGCATGAATCAACCACAATCATGTTCAATGGGAAGGAAAGCTTGAAAGGCCTGATGGCCTACTCCCACTCCTATCTTCTCAAGCTCTTGTGTGTCTGCATTGCAATTCCCTTTTACTCCTTTGCCCATTCCCGAACTCCAGGTAACAAAAGTAAGGATTGGCAGACAATAATTAATTTTATTTTTGAGTGTGATGGGTGTGTTGCATTTTAAAGAAATCCAGGCTGAGTAGAAGGAGCCTTCAAGACATCGTTATTGTGAATACTCATTTGAGGGTCTACAAAAGCTGATTGGTAGATCTTAATGGATTTATCCCTCTAATCTAACATCAGTATACAGAGGTGCTTGAAAAATTGCATTTGAGTTCAATATTAATACTTGTTTTAGAAATCAAAGCCTTGAAATATTCTGACAATCAAAAAATTTCTTGTCTTTCTTGGGATATAAGTTCTGACTTTGCAAAAGTTGTTAAAGCAGCAAAAGGAATCTGACAGAATACATTTAACTAAGAATTTTTCAAATTCCTTGGCTGATTAATCAAAATTAGGCTGTTGGGCAGGATCAATATTAGCAGATGGATAGCTTGGAAAGATCAATAATGTCCACAGAGACAATATTGATTTGATGCTCACATCAGCCAAAACCTTTTCTTTTGATTGCTCATCCATCTGTTTAACTTTCCACATTAATAATCTTTATTAGGCTGAGGACAGAGCTTCTTTAATACTCTGAGAACCATGGTGCCCCATCGAATTTTAGAACTAGCTGACTGATGGGTATTTTCAGTGGGGACTAAGCTTGTTAACTTGAAACTTTGTCTATTGTATCAGGACATGCCAGAAATAATTTGTGTGGCTGAAGAAAGGCAGGAGACTGCCACTAGTGAATGTGTCTTGTATGGCCCCACTAATGTTTGTGCCTCTAACACTTATGACTGGTGGATTGCTCCTTTGGAATAGTGGAGGTGAATGACATCCATAACTTCAAATGTGTGGTTCTTTGTGTTGATATTTTGCAATAATATGGATTGAAATCATCATTAATAAAAATCCACTCTTTTACAACAGAAAGCATGGACCATAAAAAAAAACTTTGCTCATATACACACAGGCTCACAGATTTATAAGCACATGTTAAGGTGGCTGTTCTAGCTATCAGCTCTTGGCTTGGTACTAGCTCTGTCACTCTGTGTTCAGAGACTTGAACACCCATATTCATTGGGGATTAACCAACATCCTGATTCCTCTTTTGCCATCTCGAGTGTATTTTAAAAAAATCCCTGGAAATATTTGAAGACAACAGGCAGATGATGCGTCATGACTGTATTTATCCCTCCAACATACATCTTTTCACTTATTTCCATGTTTACTGTGTATAACATTGGCCAGTTTGTTTCCTGCTTATGAGGAGTGCACACATTTCAAAGTTTCTAGAAGTCAGAAAATCTCATTCAGATGCTCACGGATCACGCTTTTTCTTTACAGTTTTGATTGCTCTATTGCTCTGAGTATAATCCTCCACAAAGGCTGCAGTCAGACTTAATGTGTAGTTACAGAGGTACTTTAGATAAAAGCTTCCTCTTGGAAAATATGTACCTAAACTATCAATTTTTCGTAAATTGAAGGTGATCTTAAATTTATATGCTTGTTTTCAGAAAGTATATTTCAATCATATGTTGCAAAATGCTTGATGTCACTAAATGCAGTTAATTTTCATGTGTTAAAATGTAAGCAGTTTTAAAATGGGTGATAATAATTGAAAAAGCAAGTTAGTAATGCTTTTGGAACCCATTAAGATTGTCAGAAGGGACTAGCTGATCTATCACATAGATTGAGATTCAGTTCAATACTTCACTAAGAGATGCTGTAAAATGAGCACCCTTGAGTATTCTTAATGTAAAGCACTGAGAACTACTAAAATGAGTAGTTTTATTTGACGTTTCTTAGACTGGCACACATGTATAATGATGTACTTGCGATCAAATGTGTCATCAATGATGATTATATTTCCATATTCCACTGCTTTCCTTTGTTGAAGAAATGAAAGGATGAAACACACTTAATAACATCCTTCTTTTTTGCATGTACAAATTCACTTGCTTCTCTTCAACCTTTAACTGTCATTGCTCTTAGATGCTGTTGATGTAGTATTCAAGTCTGGCTCTCAGAAGCTGTCACTTTCTGTTTCAAAGTAGCACTCCTTTTGTTATAGATCACACTTCTGGATTTCATCCCCATTCTCTCCAACCTTGCACTGAAATCAAGATGGTCTCAAGATGGTCTACTTAAATATTTTGATTCTCGCACCAAATCTTGCTGGGCGACAGTCAGGAAGGGGAAAGAGGTTAAACGATCAATGCAGCGTATCTCTGTGACCATCCCCCCGCCCCCCTCAACAACAGGTATACCACTTTGGATACTGTTGCAGAGGTAGCAAAGGAAAGTCACAGAGGTCCCGTCTCCGGCACTGAGTTTGACTCTATGACTCAGAAGTGAAGTGGGGGAAGAAGAGATGAGCTGTGCTGTTAGTGAAAGGAACGGAAAGGAGATTCTATGGACGAGAACAAAATTCCCAGATGGAATGTTGCCTTCTGAGTCCGGGACATCTCAGATCAATTCCTTTGCATTCTTGAGAGGGAGGGGGAACAGTCAGAGGTTGTGGTCCATGTGGGTACCAATGACATGGGTAGGAAGAGTGACAAGGTTCTGCAAAGTGAGTTCAGGGAGTTAAGTTAAATGGCAAGAACTCCAGGGTTGTGATCTCAGGATTGCCACCCGTGTCACATGCTAGAGAGGCCAGAAATAGGAAGATTCCACAGTTTAAGACATGCCTAAGGAGTTGGTGCAGGAAGAGGGCATAAGATTTTTGGAGCATTGGGCTCTCTTACAGGGAAGGTGGGACGTACAGAAAAGATGGTTTGCACCTGAACTGGAGGGGGACTAATATATTAGCGGGAAGGTTTGCTAGTGCTGCATGGTGGGGTTTAAACTAGAGTTGCAGGGGGAACCAGACTGCTAGAACAGCGAGAGGAGAAGTTGCGGAGACAAATGTTGTTAAGACCAAGAGCAAAGTCAGGAGGCAAAAGGTTAAGCATGGTCTGACTAGTGTCCTGAGTTGCAAATATTTCAATGCAAGAAGTATCATAGGAAAGGCAGATGAGCTCAAGGCATGGATCAACACCTGGGATTATGATATTGTAGGCATTGGGAAGACATGTTTGCAGGAAGGGCAGGACTGGGAGCTCAATATTTTAGGGTTCAGTCATTTTAGATGTGACAGAGCGGGAGGGATTAAAGGAGGAGGGGTGGCATTACGAGTCAGGGAAAATGATCACGGCAGTGCTCAGTGGGCAGGCTGGGGAGCTCGTCCAGTGAGGCATTATGGGTGAAACTAAGAAATAAGAAATGTATGACCATATTAGTAGGTCTATATTACAGACTACCCAACAGTCCAAGGGATTTTGAGGAACAAATTTGCAGAGAGATTGCAGACCATTACAAGAAACATAAGTTTGTTATAATAGGTGATTTTAATTTTCTACATATTGACTGGGACTCCTATACTGTAAAAAGACTAGATAAGATAGAGCTTGTCAAATGTGGTCCGGAAAATATCCTTACTCAGTACGTAGAAGTCCCAATGAAGGAGTGTGTGATACTTGATCTGCTATTAGGGAAAGAGACAGGGCAGGTGACAGAAGATTGTGTAGGGGAACACATTGCATCTAGAGATCATAAAGCCATTAGTTTCAAAGTAAGTATGCAAAAAGATATGTCTTGTCCACGGATTGAGATTCTAAATTGGAGAAAGACCTGTTTTGGTGGTATCAGAAAGGATCTAACAACAGTGGATTGGGACAGGCTGTTTCTGGGAAAAGTATACTTGGTAAGTGGGAGGGCTTCAAAATTGAAATTCTGAGAGTACAAAGCTTGTTGTGCCTGTCAGAATAATAGGTAAAGATAACAGGTGTAGGGAACATTAGTTTGCAAGAGATACTGGGGCCATGGTTAAGAATAAAAGGAGGATCATTACAGGTATAAGCAGGAATGAGAAAATGAGGTACTTCAGGAGTATAAGAAATGCAAGAGAACACTTAAGAAGGAAAATAAGGACTATAAAAAAGGTATAAGTTTGCCCTAGCAGACAAGGTGAAGGAGAACCCTAGCGGATTCTACAATTAATTTAAGAGCAAAAGGATTGCAAGCAACAAAATTGGTCCTCTAGAAGATCAGACTGGTAATCCATGATCTTAAGTAATGTTTTTCACATTTTTATTTACTCAGGAGACAGACACAGAGTCTATAGAAGTGAGGCAATGTGGAATCAACTTCATGAACCTGATGCAGATTACAAAGGAGGAAGTGTTTGCTGTCCTGAATCAGAGTGTATAAGTCCACAAGCATACTAAGGTGTTCCCTTGGACCCTGTGGGAGGCAAGTGTAGAAATTTCTGGGGCTCTAGCAGAGATTTTTATATCTTCCTTAGCGACAGGTGAGGTACCAGGAATTGGAGGATTGCCAATGTTGTTTCATTGTTCATGAAAGGCTCTAAAAATAAACTAGGAAATTATAGGCCAGTGAGCTTGACATCAGAAGTGGGAAAGTTATTGGAAGTCATTCTGGGGGACTAGATATATAAGTATTTGGAGAGACAAGCACTGATTAGGAACAGTCAATATTGCTTCATGTGCAGTAGGTCATGTCTAACCAAACTTATAGAGTTTTTCGAGGAAGCTACCAGGAAAGAGGATGAAGCTAAGGCAGTGAATGTTGTCTACATGGACCTTAGTAAAGCATTTGACAAGGTCCCTCAATTGAAGTTGGTCAAGAAAGTCCAGTCACTCAGTATTCAAGATGAAGTATTAAATTGGATTAGACATTGGCTTTGTGGGAGAAGTCAGAGAGTGGTAGTAGATGGTTGCCTCTCTCACTGGAGACCTGTGACTAGTGGGATGCCACAGGGATCAGTGATGGGTTAGCTGTTGTTTGTCATCTATATCAACAATCTGGATGATAATGTGGTAAGCTGGATCAGCAAATTTTCAGGTGACACCAAGATTGGGGGTGTAGTGGACAGTGAGGAAGGCTATGATGGCTTTGCAGTGGGATCTGGAACAGCTGGAAATAGCAGATCAAATTTAATGCAGACCATGTGATGTGCTTCACTTCGATAGGACCAACCAGTGTAGGTCTGGCACAGTGAACATTAGGGCACTCAGGAGTGTAGCAGGACAAAGGGATCTGGGAATACGGGTCCATAATTCATTGAAAGTGGCATCAAAGGTGGATAGAGTCATAAAGAAAGCTTTTGGAACATTAGCCTTCATAAACCAGAAAGTGGGAGGTTACATTGAAGTTGTATAGTACATTGGTGAGGCCTAATTAGCAGTATTGTGTGCAGTTTCAGACATCTGCCTACAGGAAAGATGTAAATAAGGTTGAAAGAGCACATAGAAAATTTACAAGGATGTTGTTTGGTGAGGAGAACCTGAGTTATAAGGAAAGGTTGAATAGGTTAGGTCTTTATTACTTGGAATGTAGGAGATTGAGAGGAGATTTGATAGAGGTATACCAATTTATGAGGGATGTAGAGAGGGTAAATGCAATCAGGCTTTTTCCACTGAGGTTTGGGTGAAACGATAGCCAGAGGTCATAGGTTAAGGATGAAATGTGAAAATTTCTTCACTCAGAGCATTGTGAGAGGACGGAATGAGCTGCCAGCATAGTGGTGCATGCAAACTCAATTTCAATGTTTAAGAGACGTGTGGATGGGTACATGAATGGTGGGGGTATGGAGGGCTATGTTGCTGGTGCAGGTAAATGGGAGTAGGCAGTTTAAATGGTTCAGTATTGACTAGATGGGCTGAATGGTTTGTATATGTGTTGTACTTTTCTATGACTCTATGGCTAATTGTATAAGCCAGGTATTTTGATAATCTCCTTGATATTCCACTTTTTCATTTCTAGCCTGTCTGAAACTCTTTCCACACAAGCCTTATTAAATAATGTGAATTGCTTCCCTTCATAGCATGATCCAAGATATTTCTCTTCTATAACTGTCCTTTTCAGTCTCAACTGCATCCTAGATCTTCAATACAAGAGCACTGTTTCAGGACTGTACTCCCTAAGCAAATGTGGATTCAGCTCAGAAGAAAATTTGCAAGTTGATGTTTCATAGTGATAACTGATTTGCCTCTGAAGTGGTGTTTTTTTGATGCATTACTTTTATTAATCTCCTACTGCTTCATTTGAGTCTTGATGGTAAATAATTGTGATATTTGAAGCCATTTCATAAATTGCTTGAACACATCTGGCCAAAAATGTGGGCCATTATTTATAATGAACTCTTCAGGAAGATTGTGCATTGCAAAAATAATCCAGGTTCTTCTGTGATGTATTCAGTGAGAGAGACCTTGCATACTTGTTTCAATCGATTTTGACGGGCAGCCTACTTACACCAAGTAACTGTACCTTTCTCTGAGAATCTTTTGCGTACTCCACTGGAATGACTTCATGGATTACTCCCATAAATAGCATAGTGTTCTTGGTGTCAGTTTTGACAAACTGTACACTTCCTGGTTTCTCTAGCCTATTCCAAGTTACACATTACTTCTTGCATATTAACAAAGTCAGATATTCTGTCTTAATCTCTTCCATTATAGGAAGACTGTAAATGTTCTGTGACTCAGGACTGACATGTAAGAAAGCCCTTAACTCCGAGTGGAGTCATCGGGACGCTGTCATGATGGCATTTTTTTAGCAAGCTTTCTTATTTTTATGAGGCCGGGTTGCTAGCTCGATGCTCAACCCAGCACAGATGGAAAGCATGCAAGAGAGTCGGCTGGATTTGAACTCGGGAGCCTTCGCTCCGAAGTCCGGCGCTGATGCCACTACGCCACCAGCTGGCACAGGACTGCACGTGTAACAACTTGTAATATTTATGCTGGAAAGCTTTTACGTGCTTTTCCAAATATCTGCTAATCTGCCTGGTCACTCGAGGTATACTCATGAGCTTGCTTCATTACCAGACATACAGTATCTTTGTCAGTCTCATTACCTCCAGTGCAAGAAAGGCAACCTCTGTTATTACATGTATATTATGTTTTTTGCACAGTATTTGTTTCAATATTTTCATAAGGCAATCTCGATAATACTTCTGCTGGAACAGCATCTGCAGTCTCATGTCTTTACTGTTCCACTGTAAAGTTTCTTCAAGGCTGGTAAACTTTCAATCAGCTGACTACCTCTCTGAGAGTTCTGTGACACCCTCTCTCATTACTCCCTCTCTGTAGTGCTCTCCTGTTCTTTGGCTATATTCACAACACAACCATTTGTGTTTTACTCAGTATCTGTCTTCACCACCATCTTGTCTCCCTGCTTCCAGCTCCATTTCCTTATCTTCCAGTTCAGTCCCAGGCAGTTTACAAGTAAACTAGAAAAAAATACCTAATTTTCTGCTGCATAGTATACAACTCAATGGTACAAACACTGAATTTTCCAATTTTGGGTTACCCTTCCCTCTTGTGATTTGTGATTTTTCCTCCCCTCTCTCGCTTTCTGATCCATCTCTGGTCCTTCCATTTTTGTTTCCTCCACTGCCCTCCCTCCACACACACACTAACACCACCCATCAGATAGTTTTGTCCAAGATCACTTTGGTGCTTCCATGCACCTTCTCCCATCACATCCCCTCCCCCATCTGGATCCATCTGCCCTCTATCACTCACCTATTAGTTCTCACTACCACTCTCCTTACTAAGCAGATTCAAGATTCAAATGTATTTGCCGCATGTACATTGAAACATGCAGTGAAATTTACATTAACAACCAACACACCCAAGGGTATGCTGAGGGAAGCCTGCAAGCATCGCCACGCTTTCCGGCGCCAACATTGCATACACGATGCTGGACAGAACAACACAGAACACAACAAAGCACAACCCAACAAGCAACAAAACAGCAGCAGCAAAACAAGCCCTGTTCCTCCCTCCCACCCACACACATACATAGTCCTCCAACCGCAGAGCGGGACATCTTTGGCTTCCAGTTTCCAGCAGACGCACAGGTAGCGAGCCTTTGAATTCCCAGTGGACACACACAGATCTGCAGAGTCAGGCTCCAGTCAAAGGCCTCGTTTTCCAGACATCCGATTCGACCCTCAAGTTTTGACACTCTGCTTTGACCCCCAGGACACACTAATCACTGAGTAGAAGGCCTTAAACTCCAGACACACCAACGACAGGACCTCATACACTAGACGTCAAACTCCGGCCTGATTGATTCACCGACCCAGTGGGTCATCAGACCTTATTCCTCTTTCCTGCATAAAGTTCCAACACCAGAACACACTGACCACTGGGACATGTGGGGGTGGGGAGTGGGTACGAGTACCAGTCCTTGTCCACTTTGGTCTGCAGGCCTCTCACTTTCCATGTCCGCTGGTCTTTGAATGTGGAGTAGAGGCTTAGGCTCCTGTTTGACCTCTAATTCCTCCCACATTCCTATTGCTAAACCCTAACCAAACATTTAACATCACAGACTGTCCCCAAAACCATTGCTATGAACCTAAAAACTAACTAAATCTAAGCCATAACCTGAATGGAGACTGCAGCTCCGTACCATCTTGAAAAAAAGATTCCAGCTCTGGCAGCCTTTGTGTTCCCACTTATCACCCCGAAGCAGCTACCTCTCCCTTCCTCCTCCAGTCCCTTCATCTGCCTTTTTAGTTTCCTTGCTTACTTCCACCTAACACCCATCTGCCCCCCCATCCTTCGTCCTTCTTAGTCCATCTCTCACCTTCTAGTCCACACCTCACTTCTCCACCCCACGCTCTCCTCCTTACACTCTTTGCCCTCTCCATTCTCAGTCCTGAGGCACAGACCTGAGCTGAAGTATCAGCAGTTCCTCACCAATAACAGATGCTGCTTGCCCTGTAGAGATTTTCCAGTAGCTTTTTATCATTCCCAATTCCAGTGCCTGCATTCTCGTGCTTCTTCTGTATCTTTGTTCAGTACTCATTGTTGTGAATGTACCTGTATAGAATTTTAACACACTTCTGCATCTCAGAGACCACCTTCAAGGGAATTCCATATTGGGCCTAAGAATAGCATACATGAATTGTGATTGGTGATCAAGATGGTCTTTCTCCTTAATCCTGTTATCCTAAGTATGATTTCCAACCCCTCTTTCTCTGTCTGGAGATGATCCTTCTAGCTTATCATGAATATATGCATATGCATATGAATATATGAAACTTTCCTGATCATTGCCGAAACTTTCCTAACGTTGAACATGTTAGGGGGTTAGAGCAGGACCTGACTGAGCTCAGGGTTGATAGACAGCACATACAGACAAGAAGCAAAGAGTGGGAATAAACGGGACCTTTTCAGAATGGCAGGCAGTGACTAGTGGGGTACCGCAAGGCTCAGTGCTGGGACCCCAGTTGTTTACAACATATATTAATGACTTAGACGAGGGAATTAAATGCAGCATCTCCAAGTTTGCGGATGACACGAAGCTGGGCGGCAGTGTTAGCTGTGAGGAGGATGCTAAGAGGATGCAGGGTGACTTGGATAGGTTAGGTGAGTGGGCAAATTCATGGCAGATGCAATTTAATGTGGATAAATGTGAGGTTATCCACTTTGGTGGCAAGAACAGGAAAACAGATTATTATCTGAATGGTGGCCGATTAGGAAAAGGGGAGGTGCAACGAGACCTGGGTGTCATTATACACCAGTCATTGAAAGTGGGCATGCAGGTACAGCAGGCGGTGAAAAAGGCGAATGGTATGCTGGCATTTATAGCGAGAGGATTTGAGTACAGGAGCAGGGACGTACTACTGCAGTTGTACAAGGCCTTGGTGAGACCACACCTGGAGTATTGTGTGCAGTTTTGGTCGCCTAATCTGAGGAAAGACATTCTTGCCATAGAGGGAGTACAAAGAAGGTTCACCAGATTGATTCCTGGGATGGCAGCACTTTCATATGATGAAAGACTGGATCGACTAGGCTTATACTCGCTGGAATTTAGAAAATTGAGGGGGGATCTTATTGACACGTATAAAATTCTAAAGGAATTGGACAGGCGAGATGCAGGAAGATTGGTCCCGATTTTAGGGAAGTCCAGAATGGGGGTCACAGTTTAAGGATAAAGGGGAAGCCTTTTAGGACTGAGATGAGGAGAAACTTCTTCATACAGAGAGTGATGAATCTGTGGAATTCTCTGCCACAGGAAACAGTTGAGGCCAGTTCATTGGCTATATTTAAGACGGAGTTAGATATGGCCCTTGTGGCTAAAGGGATCAGGGGGTATGGAGGGAAGGCAGGTACAGGGTTCTGAGTTGGATGATCAGCCATGATCATACTGAATGGCGGTGCAGGCTCGAAGGGCCGAATGGCCTACTCCTGCACCTATTTTCTATGTTTCTATGTTTCTATACAGGGATGTAGTTACACCCAAAATGTAGGACACGGTTAATTGTTAGGAAGGGTAAAGGGGATAGGCAGACTGTGCAGCGTACCCCTGTGGCCATTCCCCTCAACAATAGGTATACTACTCTGGATAATGTTGTGGGGTGGGGAGTGGTGATGTAGCAGAGGAAAGCCACAGTGGTCGAGTCTCTGGCACTGAGTCCAGCTCTGTGGCTCAGAAGGGAAGTGGGGAGAAAAATGAGTTGTAGTGACAGGCGATACATTGGTTAGGGAAATGAAAAAGAGGTTCTGTGGGTGAGAACAAGATTACTGGATGGTAGGTTGCCTCCCAGGTGCCAGGGTCCATAGTATATGGAAGTCCCAACTAGAGAGAGTGCGAGACTAGATCTCCAATTATAGAATGAGATAGGGCAGGTGATTGAAGTTTGAGTAGGGGAGCTCTGTATCTAGTAATCATAGTGCCATTATTTTCCAGGTAATTATGGAAAAGGATAGATTTGGTCCTCAAGTTCAGATTTTAAATTGGAGAAAGACCAATTTTGATGGTATCAGAAAGAATCTGGCAAGTGTGGATTAGGGTAGGTTGTTTTCTGGCAACTGTGTACTTGGTAAGTGGGAGGCCTTTAAAAGTGAAATTTCGAGAGCACAGAGTTTGCATGTTCCTGTCAGAATAAAAGGCAAGGATAACATGCTTATGAAACCTTGGTTTTCAAGAGATATTGATGCTCTGGTAAAGAAAAAAGAAGAAGGTACATAGTAGGCAGGAACAAACAAGGTACTTGAGGAGAATAAGAAATGCAAAAGAACACTTAAGAAGGAAATCAGAAAGGCTGATAGAAGACACAAGGTTGCTTTAGCAGACAAGGTGAATGAGAATCATAGGGGATTCTGCAGACATATTAAAAACAAAAGGATAGCAATGGACAAATCTGGTCCTGAGGAAGATCACAGTGACGATCTATGCATGGAATTGAAAGAGATGGGTAAGATCTTAAATGGATTTTTTTGCAGCTGTATTTAGTCGGAAACCAGACACCGAGTCTATAGACGTGAGGAGATGCGGCAGCAAGGTTATGCACCCTGTACAGTACAGATTACAGAGAAAGAGGTGCTGTTGCTGACTTGAGGCAACTTATGGTGGATAAATATCCAAGGTCTGCTCAGAACCTATGGGGGGCTGTGACAGAAGTTGCAGAGGCCCTAGCAGAGATATTTAAAACATCCTTAGACATAAGTGAGGTGCTGGAGGATTGGGGGATAGCTAAAGTTGTTCCATTGGTTAAGAAAGGCTTTAATAATAAGCCAGAAAATTATAGGCTGGTGAGCCTGACATCAGCAGTGGGAAAGTTATTGGGAGGTAGTCTAGGGAACCAACCAGATAAGTATTTAGATAGATAGGGACTGGATAGAGGTAGTTAACATGGCTTTGTGTGTGGTAAGTCATGTCTAATCAATCCTATAGAGCTTTTTCAGGAAGTTACCAGGCATGTTAATGAAGGCAAGGCAGTAGATATTGTCTACATTGACTTCAGCAAGGCAATTGACAAAGTGTTGGATGGGAGGTTGATCAAGAAAGTTCATTCACTTGGCATTCAAGGTGAGGTAGTAAATTGGATTAGACTTTGGCTTCATGGAAGAAGTCAGAGAGTGGTCATAGATGGTTGCCTCTCTGACTGGAAGCCTGTGGCTAGTGGTGTGCGCAGGGATTGGTGATGGGTAACCTATAGCAACAATCTGGATGATAATGTGATACACTGGATCAGCAAATTTGTGGATGACACCAAGATTAGAGTTGCAGTGGATAGTGAGGAAGATTATCAAGCAGTAGTGGGATGTGGACCAGCTGGAAAAATGGGCTGGAAAATGGCAGATAGAATTTCATGCTGACAATTGTGAGGTGTTGCATTTTGGAAGACCAGCCAGGGTAAGTCTTACATGGTGAGCGGTAGGCCACTGTGTTGTGTGGTAGAACAGAGGGATCTGGGAATATGATCCATAATTCCATCAAAGTGGTGTCACAGGTAAATTGAGTCATAAAGAAAGCTCTTGGCACATTGGCCTTCATAAATCAATGTATTGTGGAGTTGGAAAGTTATACTGAAATTGTAGAAGACATTGGTGGGACCTAATTTGGAATATTGTGTACAGTTTTGGTCATCTACCTACAGGAAAGATATACGACAGGTGATTGATAAGTTTGTGGCCTAAGGTAGAAGGAGTCAATTTTAGAAAACCTAACACATTTATTATGCAGAAAGTTTGAAGTTAACAACTCATTGGGGATGATTGATAAGCTTGCGGCCTATGGTAGAAGGAGATGAGTTATTTACTTCAAAGTTTCTGCATAATCACTCAAAGAGTTGACCTACATGTGCACGTAAAGAGAGCTGTATAACTCATCTCCTTCTACCTTAGGCCACGAACTTATCAATCATCCATCTGTGGGCACTTTCTGGAGGTCCAAGCTCCGTATGCTCCACGTCCGCTGGACTAAGTGTGTAAATGTAGGAGGGAACTATGTTGAAAAATAAATGTGCTAAGTTTTCTAAAATTGACTCCTTCTACCTTAGGCCACGAACATATCAATCACCCCTGGTAAATAAGACTGAAGAAGTGAAGAGAAAATTTACAAGGATGCTGTGGGGACGTGAGTTACAGGGAAAGGTTGAATAGGTTAGGACTAGACATAAAAAGTTGAGAGCTTTGATAGAGGTATACAAAATTATGAAGTGTGTAGACAGAGTAAATGCAAACAGCATTTTTCCACTAAGGTTGGGTAAGACCTCAACTGGAGGTCATGCGTGAAGCGTGAAAGGTGATATGTTTAAGGACAACATGAAGGGGAATTTTTTCGCTCATATGTGTGTTAAGAATGTGGAATAAGCTGACAGTGCAATTGGTAGATTTGGAGTCAATTTGAATATTTAAGAGAAATTTGAATTGGTACATGGTTGAAAAGAGTATGAAGGGCTAGTTTGATGGAACTAGGCAGATAAATGATTCAGCACTGACCAGATAGGTTGAAGGGCCTTTTTGTGTGTTGTACTGTTCTATGACTCTATGACTTTATTGCCTGTAATGTAATATATCTTTACTATCATTAAGTGGCCACATTACATCCAAATCACTTTTGCTGGAACATGGGAATGTGGGACCATGGGGTCTTGAAACCATACATTATATTTCATCCACAAACAAAAGAAAATCTGCAGATGCTGGAAAAGCAAGTAGCATACACAAAATGCTGGAAGAACTCAGCAGGCCAGGCACCATCTATGGAAAAGAGTATAGTCGACGTTTTGGGCTGAAACCCTTCAGCAGGACAGGGAAAAAAAACCTGAGGAGTAGATTTAAAAGGTGGGGGAGGGGAGAGAGAAACACAAGGTGAGAGGTGAAATCTGAAGGGGCAGGGATAAAGTAAAGAGCTGGGAAGTTGATTGGTGAAAGAGACAGAAGGCCATGGAAGAAAGAAAAGGGGGAGAAACACCAAAGGGAGGTAATGGGTAGACAAGGCGATCAGGTGAGAGAGGGATAATGGGATGGGGAATGGTGAAGGAGAGGATAGGGTGGTGGGGGGGCATTACCGGAAGTTCAAGAAATCGATGTTCATGCCATCAGGTTGGAGGCTACTCAAACGGAATATAAAGTGTTCTTCCTCCAATCTAAGTGTGGCCTCATCATGACAGTGGAGGAGACCCTGGATTGACTATCAGAATAGGAATAGGAAGTGAAATCTAAATGGTTGGCCACAAAGAGATCCCGCTTTTTCTGGTGGATGGAGTGCAGATGTTTGGTAAAGCAGTCTCCCAATCTATGTCAGGTCTCACTCGTATACAAGAGGCCACACCGGGAGCACCAGACACAGTATATGACCCCAAAAGGCTCACAGGTGAAGTGTCGCCTCACCTGAAAGGACTGTTTAGTGAGGTAGTAAGGAGGAGTTGTTGTGGCAGGTGTAGCACTGTTCCACTTGCAAGGATAAGTGCCAGGAGGGAGATCAGTGGGAAGGGATGAAAGGACAAGGGAGTCACGTAGGAAGGGATCCCTGCAGAAAGCAGAAAGTGACGAGGGGGGCGAGGGAAAGATGTGCTTGTAGGTGGGATCCTCTTGAGATGGCAGAAGTTTTGGAGAATAATGTGGTGGAGGTGGAGGCTGGTGGGGTGGTAATACTTCAGCACTGGATTAAGAGAAACATCACTGATCGCATGGCTAATTTTGCAGTTGTTTCTGGTCTCTTCAAAATTCTTCCTTTTGTGAAAAAGCATACAAGTTGTTAATAACCAAACTGATGTTCTTAGAATTTTGCTCCCTTTGTAGGATACAAATGTGACCTGGCGGGCCTATGGAACAAATATTAATGTCCCATTTTTACTTGCAATTGTAGGGTTTGCCTCTGCGGGCCACCGTTTGATAAACTTATTTTTTGATTTGTATTCATATGCTCTGAGTTTGCACTACTATACTGTATAGCTGATGACATTTGTACCTATTAATAGTTAGACATTTATTGTTCAGTATCAATGTGGTAACTCCTTCCTGTGCTTAGAAATGATATATGAATCAAAAGTTCTGCACTTGCATTAATCACAGTGCCACATACAGTCGACAGGAGAGTATGGAGGCTTGGCAAAATTGCAGACCTTAATGGAAAACTGAAACTTTTTAACATGCAAGTTAATGGGCAAATCTGAACTATCTTTACTTGACCAATATGTAGATGGATGCACCATTGTGGCCACTGTTTAACCAGATGTCACCCCAAGTTCCAGATTATGGCTTCTCTCTTATTGGAGATTTAGGGCGATCCCTATTATTCAGATGCTTTCTTAACCACCTGCTACCACCCTAGTCCTCAGTGCCCTCTGATACTACAATACCTCATTATCACCCCAAAATGTTGGGCATGTGCTTAGATGTTCCACCACTCAGATTTCAATAATGTTGTAAATCTGTATTTGAAATATAAACATATCCTGTTCTCCTGACCTGAAGTTCCGTGTAGCTGGCACGTAGAGTTGAGCAATAGGTCGGGATTCAACTATTATCATATAAAATTCCTTTCACATAATGTGGCTTCTCTGTGGATGAAGCAAGAGTAAGCCCAATGAACAACGCTGGTTTAGTGCGGTGAAGAAAATAGGATGCAATCATTACATTCAGTTCATCACAAGTAGCTCAATCCATGGTTTACCTTTTGTCAATATCATCTACATACAGTATCATATACTAAAGTACTTTTAAAGGTACCGTATCAAATCACATGCATTGAATATATAGACTAAAATGATGATCTAGCAAAAACAATTTTCATTTTGGCGTCCTTCAATCAGTAATTCCATTCCCAAGTGTAAGCCGTAATCTATTATTACTTAAAATAGAAAAAAGTACAGCCAGCCGCAGAATCGAATAGAGAAAATTTTGAATAACTAATAACACAACCAGTGCTTGAAGAGTAAAGTCCAACCAATGGCTCTGATATTAAAAGTGAGGAAAGCTTATGCACCACTGGGCATTCCATTACAAGGACATGCTTCAGTGTACTGGAATAGACAAGTTAAATAATTGTTCTTTGAATATAAATAAAGTATTTGCCATGAAATCACCCCCAGAAGGTCAAAAATACAAACATTTTTGATGCAATATTGCTGGAACTACACAAGATCACATTTTCTGTTTAATATGACATTTATTTCATTGTCTACTGTAATGCACTTATAATTACACTCAAAGATGCAGAGCCGTAATATGTTTCTTTTTCATAAAATGGACCATAATTTCAAGTTTTCACATGGTAATTATCTTTATAGTGATGTTGAGTAAACACAGTTATAGGTCATATCTACAGAAGTAGAGAACAAAATTACAGTCAAAGTCAAAGGACAAGATTGATGAAAAAGAAAGATGCGGCTATATATTAACTTCGTATTGCCTGACCATGAAATGGTGCATACCATGACAGAAGTGGAAATGGAGAAGATCAAATAAACCTGAAATAATAAATTGAAATTAACAAATCAAAAGACCATTTCCTCATCGAGCTCAAGACAAATAGGGTTCCTTTACTTTGAACCCCTGTCTTCCCCAAGTCAATGTAACCTTTGTGTTAATATCTGCATAACCTGGCGTGTGTGAATTCTTATCAAAACACCCTGACAACACAAGCTTAGCAAAATCACTGTTGCTTGAATAGTCAGGTGATATCCCTTCCTCAGATAGCTGAAGCAGGTGACCTTCAGAGCTGTCCCTGAATAATGGTTCTCATCTCAGGACACACAGATTTTTGTTATCAAGTCTTATAACACTCTGCATAGCTGAATGTTGATGAAAATTTGCAAGTCATTCATTAAACTTTGTTAAAGTACAATATCTGAATGCCTGGATGTAGAATGAGAAGCCGCCAAGAGAAAAATAGTCACTTTTTAATGTCACATAATTAGAAACACAACAAAATAAAATAAACCTTTAACCTCACAGGAAACAACAATTGCATTAATTATGTGTTCAATAATCTTTATTGCAAGACCTATCAAATCACTTAACTTTTCCTTCCTCATTCTGCGACAGAGGTTCAGTGCCCTGCTCCAAGAATCTGATGTCCCCGAGAATCTGCATATGTAAGTCTGACCTGATCATCTTGCAAATGTGAAATTAATGAAAGGTAGCTGCAGGGCAGGAAAATGGCATTACATCGAGTGACTTGCCTTCATGCTATTAGTTATCCTCGTCTTTGAGCGCTTTTAGCATAATGTGAATGAAAATTTAGAAATTATCTTTATTTTCTTATTTTTAACCCTTTTATTATCTTTGCTTCTTTGTAGCCACTATGAATACCCATTGTAACAAATTAACTAAATATTGAGACAACACTCTGAATGTAAGGGAACCTGAATTCCCTTTTTTCCTTTACCCATTATTTTATCAATCCACTCAGCAGTAGTTTCATGTGGAGAGCCATGTACAAGGTTCTGAACTCAAGGGCATAAATGTCTCATTTGAATTGTATGGGGTCATGGTGAGAAAACACCTGCAATATTTAGTACAAGTATAGTTTCAAACATATATGTACAGGTATAGACATGCAATAGCAGGAGGCCAATGAGAGTTGACTAGATTGATTCCTGGATGAAGAACATGTCATTTGAGAAGATAATGAGCAGACTTGCCTTCCATGAAGAATGGTGATGATGAAACATAAAATTCCCATATGACATGATAGGAGAGAAAATACTTCCTATGGTCTTCTATTTCTTATGTAAATATCTCATTCTATTTGCATTTACCAACACGTATTGCCACCTATATCTTTAAAGCAGAGTGCAGAGTGGTAATTAAATTATTGGACTAGTACCCAAAGGTCTGGACTATTGATTCAAACATGAGTTTGAATCTGTCAATGGTGATGAAGAAATATATACTCATATAAGCAGTATCCATAATGGTAACCATAAACCATAAATTATAAAATTGGTGGTTCAATATTGGAATGTAATCTACCATCCTTAATTCATGGGACCTATATGTGACCCCAGACATACAGCCTAGTTGTTGCGAATAAACTTCTACTTTGAAGGGATCTAACAAACCAGTAAGGAAATGCCAGTCTTGCTGGTGGCACCCATATCCTGTGAAGCTATTGTGTGCTTTTTCGCAGAATTTTGCTTCTCAGCAGTGTGATCTGGCCAAAGAGATAGTGACAAGTTTTCTATCACAATGCAAAGCCAACATTTTCCTACAGATTAACACCAATGTACAACTGTTCAACAAAATCTCTGATGTTCATTTAAGGGAGGCACAATATGCTTAAATGTTAATGTGAATTGTTTTTTTGATATTTAACAAGTTTTGTGAGCTTTCTAAAGAAACTGAACAATAAATATAAAGACACAAATCTGCAGATGCTGGAATTTCAAGCAACACGCATAAAAGTTGCTGGTGAACGCAGCAGGCCAGGCAGCATCTCTAGGAAGAGGTACAGTCGACGTTTCAGGCCCAGACCCTTTGTCAGGACTCATATAAATATAAAGATTTTAAAGATTATAAAGATTTTAAGTAGGCAGTGATTCATGATAGATGACTATATGGGAACATAAAAATCAGATGTATCTTTAAATAACTTTATTTACAAAGGCTCCTAGGGATTAGAATTTGACTAAGAAATTGCCACTCCTAGATATGACAGTGCAAGTCCCTCCCCACTATAACCTTCAGCTCAGTGTGCCCCCACTCCCTCCTCCATTCTATACACAGTATGAAGGACTTAGTTGTATAAGGAATTCTATGAGAGTTCCACCTATCATAGCCCAATCTCTATCCCACTGATTACATACTGAAATATATTAACAATCTTTCCTGATACAGTGTCTCTGCTTGAAACGGCTTCCATCTTCTGCCTCCGTGGATCGTGCCTGACTATTCTGTTTTCGCTAAGGGAGGTTATTGTTGGTTAGAAAGATTTTTGAAAAGTTACCCTCTACAGTTAATTAGCATTTCCTCCAAAATATATAGAAGAATTTTAAATGATCCCTGTTTCTTTAGATAACAGTTTTAGTACATGACAAAATCGAAAAATATTACAAGGCTGTAAAAATGTCAACAAATGTAATTAGGCATTGGATCCAAAGCAGCTCTTCCATTGCATTTACTGCAGAATAATTGTATTTCAAATAACCCTAATTACCATTGTGTGCTCCATCACTAGACAGTATGGTTTAATGGTTGGTAATCAATAAATAGCTAATTGTTAATAAAATCCACAAGCATGAATGTAGCCTTGAAGACTGAAGTGAGAAAGTTAGGAGTTTAATGCTGTACAAACACCTATAGCACAACTTGCTGTATTTACACTGAAATGGGCAATGAGAATTACTGACGACAACAGCACAGTAGTTAGATTTTCTTGTGCTTGTGGTTTTCAAACTGCTTCAATTTCCAAAAAAACAGTATTTCAACTGAAGGTCTGTTTCAGGAAAAATCTGCTATTTGTTGTGAAAGCAAACTCTGAATGATGGCTATTCTAAGCTTATTGAATCTCTAATAAGCTTATCTTTGTCTTGCAAAGGATATGCTGCTCCCTAAACCATAAAATTCAGTATGAAAGGATGCTGCCTAGATTAGTCCCTCCATCGAAAAGGAATATTGAATAAACTGGATTTTTTGTGCCACGTAATTAGTTACCCCCTTCATTAATCACATGTGTTTAGCAAGTAGTAACAGCAGTCCACCCTACTCGTTTGGACTTCAATCTGAAGTTGACATTATTGAGTTTACAGTTCTTTATGCATTAAAGCCAGCATAATCTGAGAGCATCAAGTGAAATAAGCCAAAGTTCAACAAGTTTTAAATCCAATGGAGCTATTCCCATAACCAACTACGCATGTGTTTTCAGCAATGATTCGATACTTGTTCAGTTTAAAATTTAATCAATTCAGACTCTGCCCACAGAAACTGCTATAACACTAGATCGGAGAGCAAGGTCCCTCCAATTATGAATGCTTGAGAAAATTCTACAAATTCCTCATTTTGTTAATTGCCCAGTCCACAATAGACACATTTTAATGGATTTCCTATTTCAAAAATGATTTGATTTAATATGAAACTGATAATTGTACAGCGATGAGACTTTTTAATGGTTTAATATAATTCTTCTAAATCTATTCAATAACTTTAAATTGGATTACTTACACACAAGAACACTTTTCTAATGGAGAATTATCTGGTTAATCTGAATAATCTGAGAATAAAACGGTAGCAGTTTACCACTCCTCAGTACATTGGTAAGAAATGCAAGTTGCTTTCCATGATACAGTCTGATTGTGTTGGTTCCTGCAGTAATTCTGCTTGTGATTTTACTAATAAACCCGAGAAGAAAATTGAAGTATCCAATACAGATCTTTTTGGGCGTATATTTTAGATGTAATTTCCTGATTTCAGCTCATTCAGATATTTATCTCTTAAATTTCTGATAATTTGTCATCTTTTGTTGAACTGTGCTCATCTATTATAAATTATCACATATCTTTGGGTGAAATGTAATTGTAACTATAAATGAACATTTTTAAAATTGTAAACAATGCAGGAAATCTGAAATGAAAACAGAAAATACAAGAAAAGCTCATCAGGTCAGATAGTTTTTGGTGGGGGGAAAGAGTACAAGCTAAAAGATGATAGGTGAAGCAGTTAGATTGGGGAGGAGGATGAAGTGAGAAGCTGGGAGTTGCTAGATGGAAAAGGTATGGGGCTGAAGTATTTGTATCTACATACCTCGACTCCATTTTATCCCTCTTGGTTCAGTCACTTCCCTCTGTCCTGCCAAAGGATTTCAGCCCGAAATGTCAACTACTCTTTTCCATAAATGCTCCCTGGCCTGCTGAGTTCCTCCAGCATTTTGTGTGTGTTGTTTTTTCTGGTTCCTCCCATTTTCTCCAAACCCAAGGTGTAGCCATGGGCACCTGCATGTGTCCCAGCTATGCCTGCCTTTCCATTGGCTAATCAGAACAGTTCATCTGCTAAGCCTTCACTGGCAATGCATTCCCAACTCTGTCTGTACTACCTTGACAGCTGTATTCTTGTTGCTTCAGGCACCCATGCTGAGCTCGTCAATTTCATCAACTTTGTGTCCAACTTCCACCTTGTCCATAAATTCTCTTGGTCCATTTCTCCCCCCACCCCCCTTCCCCTTTCTTGTTCTCTCTGTCTCCATCTCCGGGGACAAATTATCTTCTGAAATCTTTTATAAACCTAGGTGGGGGAGGCATGCATAGAATGAATGGAATGTTTTTGATAGGGTAGGACCAAACAAATTGATGTGGCATTTAGAAGCAGATTAAGTTTATTAGTCTGCGTTATATGTTACAAATAACAAAACTGGGGGACATGCCCAGTGGTCTCAGAGGAGAGAGGAAAAATTGAGCTAAACTCACAGTTGGATGACTGGCAGAAATGGCCAGTTCTGATGTAGACAAAGAAAGAACGCGTTACCTAAATTCATAATATTCTGTATTGAACGTGAAAGGCTGCAACATTGGCAAAGGAAAATAAAGTGTTGTTCATCAAATTTACCCTTTGCCTTGTTGTAATGGTGTAGGTGGTCATGGATAGATAAGTTCATGTGACAGCAGTATGGTGAATTCAGCTGGCAAGTAACTGGAAGTTCAAGTCAATCCCTTGCGATCATAAGTACTTCCCAAAGCAATAAACAAATATCCAAACAACAGGAATTCTGCAGATGCTGGAAATTCAAGCAACACACATCAAAGTTGCTGGTGAACGCAGCAGGCCAGGCAGCATCTCCAGGAAGAGGTGCAGTTGACGTTTCAGGCCGAGACCCTTCGTCAGGACTAACTGAAGGAAGAGTGAGTAAGGGATTTGAAAGTTGGAGGGGGAGGGGGAGATCCAAAATGATAGGAGAAGACAGGAGGGGGAGGGATAGAGCCGAGAGCTGGACAGGTGATAGGCAAAAGGGATACGAGAGGATCATGGGACAGGAGGTCCGGGAAGAAAGACAAGGGGGGGGACCCAGAGGATGGGCAAGAGGTATATTTAGAGGGACAGAGGGAGAAAAAGGAGAGTGAGAGAAAGAATGTGTGCATAAAAATAAGTAACAGATGGGGTACGAGGGGGAGGTGGGGCCTTAGCGGAAGTTAGAGAAGTCGATGTTCATGCCATCAGGTTGGAGGCTACCCAGATGGAATATAAGGTGTTGTTCCTCAAACCTGAGTGTGGCTTCATCTTTACAGTAGAGGAGGCCGTGGATAGACATGTCAGAATGGGAATGGGATGTGGAATTAAAATGTGTGGCCACTGGGAGATCCTGCTTTCTCTGGCGGACAGAGCGTAGATGTTCAGCAAAGCGGTCTCCCAGTCTGCGTCGGGTCTCGCCAATATATAAAAGGCCACATCGGGAGCACCGGACGCAGTATATCACCCCAGTCGACTCACAGGTGAAGTGTTGCCTCACCTGGAAGGACTGTTTGGGGCCCTGAATGGTGGTAAGGGAGGAAGTGTAAGGGCATGTGTAGCACTTGTTCCGCTTACACGGATAAGTGCCAGGAGGGAGATCAGTGGGGAGGGATGGGAGGGACGAATGGACAAGGGAGTTTTAAAGAAAGGGGCTTCCTTTCCTCCACTATCAACTCTACTCTTAAATGAATCTCCCCCATTTCACGTACATCTGCTCTCACTCCATCCTCCCACCACCCCACTAGGAATAGGGTTCCCCTGGTCCTCACCTACCACACCACCAGCCTCCGGGTCCAACATATTATTCTCCGTAACTTCCGCCACCTCCAACGGGATCCCACCACTAAGCACATCTTTCCCTCCCCCCCCCTGCATTCCGCAGGGATCGCTCCCTACGCAACTCCCTTGTCCATTCATCCCTCCCATCCCTCCCCACTGATCTCCCTCCTGGCACTTATCCGTGTAAGCGGAACAAGTGCTACACATGCCCTTACACTTCCTCCCTTACCACCATTCAGGGCCCCAAACAGTCCTTCCAGGTGAGGCAACACTTCACCTGTTAGTCGACTGGGGTGATATATTGCGTCCGGTGCTCCCGATGTGGCCTTTTATATATTGGTGAGACCCGACGCAGACTGGGAGACCACTTTGCTGAACATCTACGCTCTGTCCGCCAGAGAAAGCAGGATCTCCCGGTGGCCACACATTTTAATTCCACATCCCATTCCCTTTCTGACATGTCTATCCACGGCCTCCTCTACTGTAAAGATGAAGCCACACTCAGGTTGGAGGAACAACACCTTATATTCCATCTGGGTAGCCTCCAACCTGATGGCATGAATATCGACTTCTCTAACTTTCGCTAAGTCCCCACCTTCCCCTCGTACCCCATCTGTTACTTATTTTTATGCACACATTCTTTCTCTCACTCTCCTTTTTCTCCCTCTGTCCCTCTGAATATACCTCTTGCCCATCCTCTGGGTCCCCCCCCCCCCCGCTTGTCTTTCTTCCCGGACCTCCTGTCCCATGATCCTCTCGTATCCCCTTTTGCCTATCACCCCTCCAGCTCTTGGTTCTATCCCTCCCCCTCCTGTCTTCTCCTATCATTTTGGATCTCCCCCTCCCCCTCCAACTTTCAAATCCCTTACACACTCTTCCTTCAGTTAGTCCTGACGAAGGGTCTCAGCCTGAAACGTTCACTGCACCTCTTCCTGGAGATGCTGCCTGGCCTGCTGCATTCACCAGCAACTTTGATGTGTGTTGCTTAAACAAATATCCACTTCGTTTTTCCAGAATAGAGATACCAGCATTGTAAACACCAGGTTCAAGGCACTAGAATGAAGGAAGTAAGGGAATTGCGGCTTGACCTGGAAATACTGTTTGAGTTCCTAGATGGTGGAATAGGAAGAGGCGGTTACAACTCCTGCAGTTGATGGGGAGGGAAAAGTGGACCAAGGAGTCAAAAGGGGAATAATCCCTTTCAACGATTGAAAGAGGAGAAGAAGAGAACGTTTAACTAGTGGTGGAATTGAGTTGGAGGTGGCAGAAATGGAAGAAAAAGCATCTTGGGCTAAGGCTCAAATTACTTGCACCTCATAAAGAAATACAATAAGTATTTTCTTATTGATTACACCAAAGTAACCATAAATGGTTAGCTTGGTTTATTCAGACTGGAGATTTCGTGAAAGGCCTCAGGCAGCAAAAGTCTAAGTTTTACATTAAAATTATGATAGTTTGCAGTATTTGGGCCATTGTTTCAGGGGCTTACTTTTAAAACACTGTTGTATGGACAATACTTTGGTTGAGCATTTACTGCTTCTCTGTTAACAGTTCTACGTCCAATTTGTATTTACGGATAATGACACTGGAGCTTGCAGACACTTCATAGGTGACAACAATAAAATTGTGCTGCTGAGTAACCAGGACCACAGTGATCCAGTGCAAAGCAAGGAGAGAATGGTTTCTCTTAATGGAGAAGTGAGGATGATAGGCTGAGAATATGGCAAATAAATTAGTGAGCTTGAGAAAAATAAACAACCTTGAGCATTTCCTCAGAATATGGAAATTACAAATGAGAACAGTTATGAAGGTCTTTGAACACAACACAAAGAAATTCAGTAACATTAGTGGTGTTCGTAAAGACAGATTTGAGACATTGGTAGGGTTATTAGTGGCACAAACTGATATAAGTTCACTGAAAATCTTAAAAAAGTATTTTTATTTCATTAGCAGGGAATTGAAAACTTTTAGTTAAGAAAGTGCAATCAGGGAGCAAAGAAATTGTTTGGAGAATAAGACATCAGGCAAGAGGTACTCAGAGAGAAGTATCATTTCCAGACCAGTTCAAAATGGCCAACACAGAATGGTTCATTCTGAGGACTGGCAAATAAGAGAACTCAGGCAAAGCTAATTGCTGAAACCTTGGATTTAATATTGAAGAGCAATTGCCAATATGGAGATGGGGTTTTAAATGTGAGATATTTTCACTTGATTCTTAAGTGCCAGTTACACTCCCATGTAACTGGAGAAAGAACAGGTAGGGGCAGGAATGCTGAGAATGTCTAATGTACATGCAATGTAAATGATGAAGACAATGGATCCAAGTCCAACTTAATCCTTGAAGCAAATTTAGTATGCATAGTGTTACTGCTGCAGCTCAGCCATTGAAGGCCAGGGTGTGTGTTGGAAATACCTCAACCACGTTTTGCCCGATGTGTGAGGACGATGTTGTAAGTACTGGAGAAGATGAATTGTTGGTCTGTGAGTGGAGACAAATGACTTTACTTTTCCAAGGGCTATCGATATGCTCCAGTAATTACCAGGATTAAAAGACTTTTATTGAAAGAATCATAAGATTGGAGAGTGCAGAGATCCAGGATTCACTTGTGTTATGGGATCTACTTGCTCCACCAATACAGACCATTAACTGGGTAAGTTTGGGAGGTTCCAAGAAGCGTATAGCATCAAAGAAAGTGGTTTCATAAGGAGTCTAGAATCAAGTTAAATCACACGCTCGGAATACAGGGTGGACCAATACGATAAGATGAGGAAAACAAAAAAATTCTTTGTTGCCTAGCGAATATTTTAAAATATCTTCGTGTGTATTGCTTTGATTCCATTGTGTTCTTTTCTAGGGAATGAGATGACGGTGTTCAGAAATATTTCCATTTTGCTGATACAGGGCTAGTACATAACTAAGTCTGCTCATATCTATTAAGCTCATTCATATATTTGTTACATTCTCAGTCCACCAGGAGCCATGGAGGCTCTGTCATTCAATTCAGAGATCAATATGCTTTTTAATATGAAGTAAATCTAAAAATACAGAGATAGTACAGGAAAATGGAGCTGAGGTAAAAACTCAGCCAAGATCTTGATGAATAGTGTTGCCAGTTCAAAGGGCCAGATGGCATACTCCTGCCCTTAATACTAATGTGCTATTAGCATGCTGTGCAAATTAGTCACATTGGTCCTATTTATAGAGAAACATAAATTTCAAGCATGTAACACATAAACATCTTACTGTGAAATAATTTCTAACCTCTGATTATTTATGTTGAGACTCGGACCTTAATTCCTACAGTCTCTATCCAAGTCAGCATCCACCATGCTAATTTCCCCTAGATACCTTTTATCAAAGCCTACAGAAAGTATCTGCCTTGCTGAAATATACCTTGCTCTCTTGCTTATCCCATGGATCAAGCACCATCACCAAGCATCAGCACTATCATCCTTTGCGATAAGTCTTTGTATGTCAAAAGCAATAAAGAACTCATGATTTGCCTGGAAATTGGTGCTAATAAGGAAATGTTGCCTGAAACAAATCTTAAGGGACAGTGTCTTATTAAAACAGTTCAGATCAGAGAAAGACAGAGGCTGGAGTTTCTCAGGAAACAGGAGGGTTAATGTGCCCAACGTAAATAGAGGGGAGTACGGTAGCATAGTGCTTAGCACAACGCTTTACAGTACAGGTGATCCGGTTCAATTCCCAGCACTGCCCGTAAGTAGTTTATACGTTCTTCCCGTGACTGCGTGGCTTACTTCCAGGTGTTCCTGTTTCCCCCCACAGTCCAAAGACATACCAGTTGGTAGCTTAGGTCGTTATAAATTTTCCTGTGATTAAGCTCAGATTAAATCAAGGGTTGCATGGCTCGATAGACTGGAAAGGCCTATTCTGCGCTGTACCATAATAAATATCTAATCAGTAAACTGATTTTGTCAAGTAAAACTCAAAAATGGGGTATCAACATAAAACACCTATGGTAGACTGTGACATAACCTACTTTGAAGCACGAGCAGGTTTGGGAGGTCACACCCTAATTGTATGATAGATAATGCAACAACAGATACCATACTGGATTTTTTTGTTGCCAAACAGCCTTCAGAAATTGCAGAAAATGCTATGAACTGCTTTAGTCCTCTGAATTATGTTTGATTTTATTTGACCTGCTGAGCTTTTCATGGGGTGCTGGTGAAAGCCAACAAGTGGAAGAGACTTATTTATTTAATAGAACCAATAGTGAAGGAGTTTTCACTATTATTAATTCATTATAGCCTTCTGAATGATTAAAAAGGTAATATTTTAGAGTTAAAGTTTCTGTGTATAAAATTTTTAAATGCTTACAATATGAAAGACATCATCAGGCACTGAAATTTTCCCAGCAATTAAGGAGCCGAAATGAAATAAGACATTAGTGAAGACTAATAGGTTACTCAACCAAATATACCGTATATCACAGTTTTATCATAATACAGTATTTGAAGTTAGATTGAACTGTGTCCAAAATTTTGATACCATCATACCAATGGTCATTTCTGCTCCAGAGGATAACAATATAAATCTCAGTCTGTTGTATTGAAAATCATTTAGATAATGTCTTACTGTACTCCTGGTTTGTCTTTCTCTTATAAATTCAGCTAGGATTGAGTTATAGTCTTGAGAAGTGCAATGCTGGTATTGAAAATTGGATTTTGAAATTGCAATTCACTTGAGAAATTGAACACGGGCCTCCATTGAGGACTTTTGTTTTTCTTCCTGTCAGAAAGATGCAGACTCATTGGCATTGCATATCCTACAATATGTCCCTTGTGACTATTCTTTATGTGGGAACTTGGAGAACAAGGGAGTAACTTACAGGTTTAATAGAAATTAGACTGATGTACAATTCCTACCATATCAGTCACTAATCCATTATGGAGGAGTTAAAAGTTCCTTGTTTTGTTTCTAAACTAAAAGTTCAGCAGAGGCTATGTTTCAAATAGGAGCCGAGCTTGAGGGGCATGGAATGGGAAAGAATGGTTTCCAGAAGGCATAAAAAGCTACTGCACAAAATGAGAGTGGATGATATTGGGGAAAATTCGTTAGCATACTGTAGATTGAAAATTGGTTAGCCCTTCGAAGACAAATTTAGAATAAATGGGTCTTTTTCAAGCTGGAAAGATTAATTAGTGAAGTTCCCAAGGATCAGTTTCTGGCCTTTGTTTAAGGTATCCAAGTTTATTAGTGACATAAAGGTTGGAGGGCATCTTGTGATAAGGATACTTGGGCTCTGTAACAGGATAATTGAGTGACCGGATGAAAACTTAATGGACTCTTGTATGGGGGGAGGGAAGTATGCAAGTAATGCTATGCACTTCCGTGAGAAGAAGCTGAAGGTAGGCTATTATATAAATGGAAAAAAGAATAGACAAACAAAATACAGAGTGATGTTGGTGTTCATTTGCATGATCCACATATTAGCAGGCAGGTGCAACAAATGGTTTGCAAAGTAAATGGATTTTACAAGAGAGATGGAGTTTAGAAATAAGGGAATGTTGTGACAATTCAACAGAATATTGTTAAGGTTACACCAGTGTAGAGTTTTGGTCTTTTACTTAAGAAAGGATATACATTAGAGGCAGTCCAAAAGAGATTCAAAAAACTAATTCCTGAGATAAGAGGGTTTGCCTCATCATGATTGGCTAAATAAATTATGTTTATATTCTTTGGAGTTTAGAAGAATGAAGGATGATTTTATTGAAAACTATAGTATCCTGGGGGAGCATACCAGGATAGATGTAGGCATGTTTCCTCTGGTGGGAAAATCTCAAATGAGCTGCTTAATTATCAGTTGTAAATGACGAGCTGCTTAATTATAAGTTAAGCAGCTGGTCATTTACAACTGAATTGCACAGGAGCATCTTGCAGAATGTGGTGAACCTCTGGAATGCCCCACTCCAAAGTGTTGTGAAGACAAGGCCACAGAAAGTATTTAAGGAGGAAGTAGATGAATCACTGAACCATCAAAAAATTGAGAGCTTTGAAGAACTGGCACGCATGAAGAAATGAGCTCGATCAACCTTGTTCACACTGGGCAAAATTGAAGGACTGAATAGCCTACACCTTTTTTCATATATTCTGATATCAGACCAGCTTGACATGGGAGGAATTGTAGACTAAATTTATCAGTAAAGCGAAAGCAGAGTTTTTGAAGATTCACCATATAGAAGAGAAAGGAAATCTTAGCATGTGAGTGCTATAATTTAGTGAGGGGACGAGAGATTGTCTGAATTTCCAGCAGTAATTGATCAGTCTCCTAACAAAAAATATCAGTAATCTGTTTCAGTGACATTGACTGATCAAAAATCTTCCTGTTTTTCACTATTTTATTCTTCTGTGCAATGTATCGAGCAACTAGGTCACCAGGGCTGTGCAATAGGAAGCAATTTTCTTCCCTACTCACTAAAAGGAATAAGGCAAATTGAATTAGCCACTCATTTCACACCTTTCTTAACTGATATCACTGGAAGAATTATTGACTGGATTCCAGAGTTTTCATCCAATATGAATCAATTTATACCAAAACATTACTGTTAACACTTGTGGCCAACAGTGTCAGTAGTCAAGGAAATAAACCTGGCCTTTCATCAGAAGTAAAAAAGTGAGGCCTGAAGTTTATCAATTTGCGGCATTAAGTCCAAAACACAGTAACTGAGAGTTTAGGGGTCCATATTGACAAAATCTTTGGCAAGAAGAAGATGGAATAGTCCAGGAGACTGTGTAGAGAAGCCTTTCACAGTGGGTGGTTGGAAACAGCAGAAATTCTGACCTCCAAACATCCAGAATATACAGCAATGCCAATAAAAAAAATCACAAGCTATTTCAAGGCAACTTCTACAACACTCACATCCTTCAGTGATTGATTCGCACTCCCTTGACATTGAAACATTGCCTTCTGTTGAAAGCAACAGGGGGAAGGTCACCAGGGAGGGAGAGATGCCCATCAATCTCACTACTTCACAAGGAGATGTTGGTGATTTTAATGGCCAAAGGGACACACAGACTTAAAGGGAATTTTGACGAGAGACTATTTTAAATTATCTAATAAATATCTAATATTTCCCTTCCCAACAAATCTATCGCCTTTTGATTTGTCCAGTGAATGGACATTAATTAGAATGTATCCATCTATTGTTTGCATTTTATTTTCGTAACTAATGAAAATGGGCTATCTCTTCCCCAACCATCATAATCTCAACCAAAAATGCAGAAATGTGAATGATAATGAGGATGCTGATGAATCAAAGCTTGACACCACAATGGCTATTGGGAAGGCATCCAGCACTATTGGCAGTAATCAGGAGAGAGGCACAGGGATTGTGTTGAATAGGTTCACGAAAGGTCCACAAGGACACAATGCACTACAGGACTCTAAGGCCTGTGTAGTTTTGATGAGAAAACAAGTGCAGATACACACAGGTACTTGGAGAGTTCCAGGCATGATAATGAAGAACATAGAGGAGTTTCCAGGCAAGATATTGAGGAACCTGCTAGTGGGATATACCAGGAACAAGACAGAGAATCCACTACCTGTCTTACAAGAGACTGTGTAAAGCAGGAGAGCATTAGTCCCATTCTGAAGGAACACTTCCATTATGTATCTTATATACACAGTTCTGTGAACGTGTCCATTACATAGTGGCTACTTTCTCAGCCAACAGTTGCCACAGAGGTCCAGGCAGAAGCCATATGAGCTCTCGGTGCCTCTGTGAAGTCTCAGACTGATTTGAACGTTTTACCTCACCCAAGTACCTCTGCACCCCAGGATGAAATGCTGATCATTCTTCAGCAGATTGCTACTCTCCGTAAGCAGAGATAAGCCCGTTGTGAGTAACAGAGTGAATATTCAAAATTTCAGGAGATTTGAAGTTGAGATGGAAAATGCTGGAAGTACTCATCAAGTCAGGGAAAAACTGTATTAATATTTCAGGTCTGACATATTTCATCCCAGTACTGACAAAAGAATTCAGACCTGAAACATTAACGCCACAATGCTTCCTGACTGCTGAGTTCCACCATTTTCTGCGAGTCCTGCAGGGGATAAGAGAAAGTTATGGTAAAAACTGTCAATTGGTGCTAGGCCTTCAAATCCATCAGATAAATTAGTCACTAAGAAACATAACTAAAATAGTGTCTGAAGACAATAAAATATTGAATACAGGAGTTGGGAAGTTATGTTGAAGTTGCATAAAACTTTGGTGAGACCTAATTTGGAGTATTGTGTGCAGATTTGGTCACCTACCTACAGGAAAGGTATCAATAAGACTGTAAGAGTGCAGAGGAAATTAACAAGGATGTTACCAGGAATTGAGGACCTGCTTGAATGGAAAGGTTGAATAGGTCAGACTTTATTGCCCAGAGCTTGGACAAACGAGAGGAGATTTGATTGAGATATTCAAAATTATGAGGAGTTAAAATAGGGTAAATACAAGCAGGTTTTTTTTCCACTGAGGTTGGGAGATTCTAAAACTAGAGGTCATAGGTTAAGGGTGAAAGCTGAAATGCTTAAGGGGAACATGAAGGAGAACTTCTTCAGAAAGAGGGTGGGGCGAGTGTGAAAGGAACTACTGGTGCATTTGGTAGATGTGGGATTGATTTCCATATTTAAGAGAAATTTGAATAGGTACATGAATGGGAGTGGTATAGGGTCTATGGTTCGGGTGCAGAAGGATGGAACCAGGCAGGTAAATAGTTTGGCATGAACTAAATGGGCCAAAGGGCCTGGTTCTACTTTGTAGTGTTCAATGTCTCTAAGACAAAACCATTATTTAAGCATTGCAATGAAAATCACATTTAGTTTTCAAGGACTTATTAAACTTCATTCATGCTTTTATTTCAATTACTCTTTGCACAAGAAATTATTAATAATTTGAACTCACATCGTTCGACGCTACAGCTTTGCAGTGAAAGATTCTCTGAAGATTAGTCCTTTCCAGAATGAAGGACATAATAACTGTATAAAAGGTAAATTACAGCATTTCAGTAGCCAAAACATTAATCCTACCTGGACTAAACTATTAGTGTCTTCAGCTCCCAGTTCCCCTCTACCACCACTCTGCTCCGTCTAGCGGAATTAGTCCTTACTCTTAATAATTTCTCTTTGGCTCCTCCCACTTCCTCCAAACTAAAGGTGTAGCCATGGGCACCTATATGGGTCCCAGCTATGACTGCCTTTTTGTTGGCTTTGTGGAACAATCTATGTTCCAAACCTATTCTGGTATCTGTCCCCCACTTTTCCTTTGCTACATCGACGACTGCATTGGTGCTGCTTCCTGCACGTATGCTGAGCTCGTTGACTTCATTAACTTTGCCTCCAACTTTCATCCTGCCCTCAAGTTTACCTGGTCCACTTCCAACACCTCCCTCCCCTTTCTAGATTTTTCTGTCTCTATCTCTGGAGACAGCTTATCTACTGATGTCTACTATAAGCCTACTGACTCTCACAGCTATCTGGACTATTCCTCTTTTCACCCTGTCTCTTGCAAAAATGCCATCCCCTACTCGCAATTCCTCCGTCTCAGCCGCATCTGCTCTCAGGATGAGGCTTTCCATTCCGGGACGAGGGAGATATCCTCCTTTTTTAAAGAAAGGGGCTTCCTTTCCTTCACCATCAACTCTGCTCTCAAATGCATCTCCCCCATTTCACGCACATCCGCTCTCATTACATCCTCCCGCCACCCCACTAGGAATAGGGTTCCCCTGGTCCTCACCTACCACCCCACCAGCCTCTGGGTCCAACATATAATTCTCCGTAACTTCTGCCACCTCCAACAGGATCCCACCACTAAGCACATCTTTCCCTTCCCCCCTCCTCATCTTTCCGCAGGGATGGCTTCCTACGCTACTCCCTTGTCCATTCGTTGCCCCCCATCCCTCCCCACCGATCTCCCTCCTGGCACTTATCCTTGTAAGCGGAACAAGTGCTACACATGCCCTTACACTTCTTCCCTTACCACCATTCAGGGCCCCAGACAATCCCTCCAGGTGAGGCGACACTTCACCTGTGAGTCGGCTGGGGTGATATACTGCATCCGGTGCTCCTGATGTGGCCTTCTATATATTGGCAAGACCCGACGCAGACTGGGAGACCGTTTCGCTGAACACCTACGCTCTGTCTGCCAGAGAAAGTAGGATCTCCCAGTGGCCACACATTTTAATTCCACGTCCCATTCCCATATGTCTATCCATGGCCTCCTCTACTGTACAGATGAAGCCACACTCAGGTTGGAGGAACAACACCTTATATTCCGTCTGGGTAGCCTCCAGCCTGATGGCATGAACATTGACTTCTCTAACTTTCACTAATGCCCCACCTCCCCCTCGTACGCCATCCAATATTTATTTATATACGCACACCCTTTTTCTCTCTCGCTCCTTTTTCTCCCTCTGTCCCTCTCACTATACCCCTTGCCCATACTCTGGGCTTTTTCTCCCCTCCCCCTTTTCTTTCTCCCTAGGCCTCCTGTCCCATGATCCTCTCATATCCCTTTTGCCAATCACCTGTCCAGCTCTTGGCTCCATCCCTCCCTTCCTGTCTTCTCCTATCATTTTGGATCTCCCCCTCCCCCTCCCACTTTCAAATCTCTTACTAGCTCTTCTTTCAGTTAGTCCTGACGAAGGGTCTCAGCCTGAAACTTCAACTGTACCTCTTCCTAGAGATGCTGCCAGGCCTGCTGCGTTCACCAGCAAATTTATGTGTCTTGCTTGAAATTCCAGCATCTGCAGATTTCCTCATGTTAGTGTCTTCAGCTGTTGCATTTCTAAACTAATATAAACTGTTCAATGCTCAAGAAGATCTGTTTTTTTTGTGAGAATGATGTAATGGTCTTTTGGAGGTCACCTGATGTGAGGTCACGTGATGACATATGCCCCATGACTATATAAGGGTCGACCCAGGTGACTCAGGGGTTGTTTTTAGTTTGTAGATTTCCAGGTTTCTGTTGTGTATTTGTTTTTGGTGACGCAGTTTCATTTTTAAAACGGAGTGTGTGTTCTGTTGCAAGATACCATTATTATTTGGACTAGAAATTTTTGCTTGACGTGTTGATTTACCCAATTCCAATATTAGAAGGGAGAGTGAAGAATTTATCGAAGTACAAGATCGAGGGATCGAGAGGAGTCAACATCGTTTGGCAGTTTAATAAAGGATCGACCTTATTGAGGTTTCATTGGAGGAGTAGCCTCCTGCATTGAGATAACTCTTGCCAAAAAGAGCAAGGAGTTCATGCAAAAAGGTGCTCTCTCTCTCTAAAGGAATTTAAGGTCAGTTGACTTAAACTGTTTATTTTCAGCATCGTGAATCCTGTGGACAGAACCAGCAGTAAAGTTGTGTCTGTGAAGGAATCCTTCTCCAGAGAAGTCTCTCCCAATTGAACGTGTAAATCTGTTGGACTTTCGAAGTTATCGCTTTAAGAACTATATTTGACTTTATTGCTTTAAAAACAGTTGTCGCATTTAACGCTTTAAGAACCAGAGCCGAGTGGCGAGTTGGTGAACGGCTGCATATCTGTTAACTTCCGGTTAAAGTTTTTGTTTGTTTTTTTTCCCTTATCATTTATCCGTGTTTAATAAGTGTTTGGTTTTTATATAACCTGTCTCGATTGATATTCATTGTTGCTGTTTACGTAACAAAACATACCCCAGCGATCATTACCTTATTGAAGCAAGAACAGTTACTTGAAATGTATAAACTGTGACAGTCAATGCATGCTTATTAAATGCCCACAAATAACATTGTGGAGATAACTAAATAATTTTCTTCATTGGACCCAGTTGTGATATAAATCGGGTGGAATATTGGAAACAACAAAGCTCACGGGATCTTTTACTCCTACCTAAGAGTGCAGGCAAGGGCTCACTAAACGTCTCCTGCAAAGAGCAGCAGTTCCAACAGTGCGACACATACACAGTATGGTAATTGTGTGCCACCCTTGATCTAGAATTAAGACTTGAACTTCAACCTTCAAGTTTTAAAAACAAGATTGCTGCAAACTGCATCACAGCAAACATCAGTCTATTTAATTATAAATATTGTTTATGCTGAAAAACACAAATATCCCAAAAAGGTTTGTACAGTAACAGTACAATCATTGCCAATCACATCTTCCGAATTATTTGAAAAATTCTTAGGCTTTTCAGCCCAACTTTGCATATACTACATCCACATAGATGTAAGTGTGAGGAGGAAGACAGGTGGAGGAGGGGGGAGAAGGGAATAAGGAGAAAGTAGCAAACCACTCACTCTTTCTTTATCTTTAAGAAAAGTAAGAGGATTCCTCTCTTAGGTGCATATATCTTCCCAAGTTAAGATTGAGAAATGTCCTTCCAGAAACTGGAAAATTTATTTTTTTGTAAAACTGAGCCGTGAAATATGAATACCTTCTCAGTCTGGATATTGTCATTAACAGTCATGTCATCAATGACAACAAATATTTTTGGAAGATAGAAATGATATAAATATGCATTATGTACTATTTTAAAAATGTATCAATGTAAAACAGTCAGCATTTGAGTTCTACTTCATAAGTGCTCTATGATGGTTCAAGTCTGATATAATGAAAAATACCAGGTTCAGTCTGGCTTGCATTAGCTCCGAACTTACGTCATATCACATCACATCATTTGAAGTTATTTAATATCTCCAGATAGTAACAGTTATTGTAACACAATGTGAGCATTATTCAAAACATTGCTGTACAATCAGAGGTACTTTCCTTTCTCAACAACACAGCATCAGAAATTGTACAGAACCACTACAGAACAGGAAGGTGGCTTTGCCAAGCAGGAAGTCTCTGACAAAGTGAGGAAATGTTGCTGCACTATTTTACCTGATTACTGAATTTATTGTAAAGACTCCAATCAGTTAGTTAAATAAAAGCCATTTATTTAGTGATCTTTACACAATGATCTTTATGTTGACAGAACAAGCATAGTAGCAATGCAATGTGAACCCAGAGCTGACGTGGTTGAACATCAGTGAAATTGAACACATGCATAAAGATGAGCAAAGCCCTCTCGAGTTAGCAGACCAAAGAAGGGCCAATTTGATCTCGTTTTAATTTAAGAAGTTATATTCTGGTACACCGACACAACCTGCAAGTTAACATTTAGGGAATACTGCACGAGGGATCTCAAGTCCGTTTACACCTCAGATTTTTAAATTTTCTCTCCTTTTAAAAAACAGTCTACTCTTTCATTTCTTCTACTAAATTGCATGACCATATACATCCTGACATATATACAGTACATGTACATATATTCATATACAGTGACTATAAAAAGTATTCACCCATCTGGAAATGTTCAAGTTTTATTGTTTTACAACATTGAATCACAATGGATTGAATTTAGCGTTTTTGACACTGGTCAACAGGAAAAGTCTCTTTTGTGTCAAAGAAAAAACAGATCTCTGCAACGTGATCTAAATTAAATACACATATAAAACACAAAATAATTGATTGCCAAAAGTATTCACTCCCTTCAAGTCCATATTTAGTAGATGCACCACTGGCAACAATTACAGCCTTGAGTCTGTGTGGATAGGTGTCTATCAGCTTTGCACATCTGTACACGGCAATTTTTCCCCATTCTTCTTTACAAACTGCTCCAGCTCTGTCAGATTGCATGGGGATCGTGAATGAACAGTCCGTTTTAGGTCCAGCCACAAATTTTCAATTGGATTGAGGTCTGGAAACTGATTTGACTTCTCCTGGACGTTAACTTTGTTGTTCTTAAGCCATTCCTGTGTAGCTTTGGCTTTATGCTTGGGGTCATTGTCTTGCTGGAAAATAGAACTTCTCCCAAGTCGCAGTTATTTGCAGACTGCATCAGGTTTTCCTTTAGGATTTCCCTGTACAATGCTGCATTCATGTTACCCTCTACCTTCACAAGCCTTCCAGGGCCTGCTGAAGTGAAGCATCCCCACAGCATGATGCAGCCACCACCTTGCTTCATGGTAGAGATGGTGTGTTCTTGATAATGTGCAATGTTTGGCTTACGTCAAACATAGCCTTCAGTCTGATGGCAGAAATGCTCAATTTTGGTTTCATCAGACCATAGAACCTTCTTCCAGCTGGCTTCAGAGTCTCCCACGTGCCTTCTGGCAAACTCCAGCCGAAATTTCACGTTAGTTTTTTTCAACAGTGGCTTTCTCGTTGCTACTCTCCCATAAAGTTGCGACTCTCGAAGCACCTAGGCATGTGTTGTTGTTCGCGCAGTCTCTTACATCTCAGCCATTGAATCTTGTAACTCCTCCCGAGTTGTCATAAGCCTCTTGGTGGCCTTCTTTACCAGTCCCTTTCTTGCACAGTCACTTAGTTTTTGAGGATAGCCTGCTGTAGGCAGATCTACAGCTGTGCCATGGTCTTTCCATTTCTTGATGATTGACTTCACTGTACTCCAAGGGCTATTCAGTGACTTGGAAATTTTCTTCTGTCCATCTCTTGACTTGTGCTTTTCAATAACCTTTTCATGGAGTTGTTTGGAGTGTTCTTTTGTCTGCATGGTGTAGGTTTTGCCAGGATACTAACTCACCAGCAGTTAAATCTTCCAGATACAGATGTATTTTTACTACAGTCAATTGAACCACCTCGACTGCACACACAGGTCTCCAAAAACAAATGTCCACTTAACTAATTATGTGACATCTGAAACCAACTGGCTGCATCAGTGTTGATTTGCTGCATCATATTAAAGGGGGAGGTGTATACTTAAGCAATCAATTATTTTGTGTTTTGTATCAGTAATTAATTTAGATCACTTTGTGGAAGTCTGTTTTCACTTTGACACAAAATTTTTTTTATATATATATAAGGGGTGTGTGTGTGTGTGTGTGTGTGTGTGTGTGTGTGTGTGTGTGTATGTATGTATGTATGTATGTATATATATATATATATAGAGCTGGGTGAGCTTCCTCAATGACTATCACCCAGTGGCACTCATATCTATTGTGGTGAAGTGTAGGAAAAGTTCATCAAGGGTAGAATCGACTTCTGATTAAGCAAGGACTTGGTACATAGTGAATTATTGAACAAGCAAACACAGCTGCAGGAATCATAAACCACTTTTATAACACTGAATTGTAGTCACTATTGTAGGTATTACAATGTCACTTGGCAAGATCCCCACAAAGAATATTATGTTACATGAAACAGTGTATATGATCCACAACTCCAACCACGCAAAAAACTGTGCACACAATCACCGATTCCAGGCAGATGCCGAACCATGTACACAATTTCTAGCCCTAACCAGATATCTCACTCTAAAGACAGCAGATCAGTCAGTGAAATCATCCAACTGACTAAGGAAAAGACCTGGACCTGCTACATTATACCTACTGCCACAACAGGTTTTCAGTGGATGCAATCTCACTAGCTCTTTACCTGGCCTTGGAGCTCCTGGTGAAAAGCAATACCTACATCAGGTTGCATTCAACATCATCATCCGCTCAGTATTAATCACCTAGGTGTCTGTGCCTCTCTTTGCAATTGGAGACTTGACTTCCTCCTTAGGAGAGCACAGTGAAGATCAGAAGTAACATTTACTCCTACTGACAATCACAAAAGGATTTTTGATTCTCAAGGATGTGCACTTCTCCTACTGCTTTACTCTTTGCACTCATGACTGTGTGGCTAGGCACAGCTCAAACGTCATCTATAAATTTACCAATAACACAACTGTTGATGGTAGAATCTCAGATAGTGACGAGAAGGCATACAGAAGTGAAATAGATTGGCTGATCGAGTCATCTCAAAACCATAACTTTTCACTCAATGTCAGTAGACCAAGGAACTAACTTCAGGAAGGGGAAGTCGAGGGAACACACAGCAGTCTTCATCGAGGGATCAGCAGTGGAAAGGATGAGCAGCTTGGGTGTCAACATCTCAGAGTTTCTATCCTGGGCTCAATTTATTGATGCAATCATGAAGAAGGCACACCAGCAGCTATAATTCATTAGGAATTTGAGGAGATTTGGTAGGTCACCAAAGACGCTGACAAATTTCTACAGAGCATTCTGATTGATTGCATCTCAGCCTGCTATGGAGGCTCCAATGCACGGGATAAAAAGAGGCTGCAGAGATTCGCAGAGTCAGTAAGCTCCACCATGGGCACTACCCTCCCCACCATCAAGAACAACTTCAAACGATGATGCTTCAAGAAGACCACATCTGTCATTAAGGACACTCACCATCCAGGACTGGTCCTCCTCTCATTACTATGGTTATTATAGATAGTTAATGTTTCAGTTAAAACATTTCGCCAGATCTAGGAACAGCTAAAATTGAAACACGTTTTAATTTGCAGATAAGGAATAGCTCTAACCATGACACATTGACCCATTGTTCATGTACTTGCTGACCTAACCTGACTCCAAGTAATCTGTGCTAGGATTTAAAAATTTCATTTTTGTCTTTAAATCCCTCGATAGCCATGATCTTTTCAAGCCCTACAACCTTCTAATATACTTGCAGTCTTCTAATCCTTGCCTCTGAATTCTCCTTTCATTTAATCATGCTATTATTGGCAGTTGTGTCTTCAGTTGCAAAGGCCCTATGCATTGGAATTCTGTCCCTAAGCTCCTTATAATCTATCTCTTTGACCAAGCTTTTAGTCCTGCAAAACTATTTCTGTAAGAAACTCACTGACAAACTGACTCCACTCACTTCATCCAAGTCTGAGGTGTTCTTATGGGAGCTCATTTTGGTCCAAGGCACCATTTCTCTTTGTTTCATGGGCATATCCTGTCCATCTCTTTCTCTGGTACACCAGTGATTGTACTCCTATTACTTCCTGTTTTCATACAGAACTCAAATGTTTGCTGTCAATACCAAGTCTACTCTCAATTTCACATAATCTGCCTCAAACTCTCAAAATTGCCAATGTTTCAAGCCAAAGCCCTTCACCAAAGGACTGATGCAGGGTTTCATCCCAAAATGTCAACAAAACCTTTCCTTCCACAAATGATGCACGACTTGTTGAGCTTCTCCAGCAGATTTTGTTCGTTCCCTCTCTTTTTGACTTCATCAATTCCATCTCAGAGTCTAGGTTAGTGCTCAGTATCTATTCCTTCTCCATGCTCTCTCATAGCTCTTATCCCTACGCTTTATCCCATCAAGCTTTCTGTAAGGACTGAATACAAAACATTCACAATTCTAAAATAAAATTTAAAGTACAGTATTTGGCAGTCTGGATGTAGAAATGATACTTCCTCTGACCAAGGAGTCTATGACCAATGGACATAAATTCAGAATAAAAGTTAAGCCTTTTTGGTCTGATCTAGGAAGACATTTTTTTCACTCAGAGTAGTGAAGCTTTTGGAATTCTTTATCCTGGAGGGACATAGAAGCACAGTCACTCAACACACAAATCAAAATAATCTGGATCTTTAAGGGATTCAAGGAATGTGGGCATAGTATTGAAAAATGACACAATAGATCATCCATGATCTTTATTAAAGGTGAAATAAATACAAAGGCAAGATAGCCTCATCCTATTCCTTCTTCATATCACCTTCTAACAATTAGCCATTTTTAATATGATGACATTACTGGAACCATCTACCCCTTTCATCATTGCCAAGGAAGATCATATTTTGATTTCTGATTCTCTGTTCCATCTACATCAATGCTCACTCCATTTGATTGTACCTTCTCAACTAGGAAATGAAAAGCCAGTAATTTCACCTTTTCCTTTTCCTGCATCCAGTGACCTGAACAGTCTTTCTAAGTGAAGCTGTGATTCACTTGTACATCTTGCAAATCAGCCTATGGCATTTTGTGCTCATGGTGTGATATTCTCCAAATGGAGAAGACAAATGCAGGTGGGATTTACCTCTTTATGGAACACTTCTTTTCAATTTGACCATGAGTTTTCCCTTTAAGTTGCCACCACATTCCCATACTGGTCTCTCTCTTTATAGCCACTTATACAACTCAGAGTCCAACCTAAGTTCTAACACAACATCTCAACTACCAGTTTCACATTTACAGGCTTCACAACAACAATGAATACAACAATCTCAAATAATTGTATTTTCCAATTTGCTTAATGTATATAATTCACATTAACATTGAATGCATAAGTTCGTTAATCGTTCTGCAAGCCATCAGAGATTGTGATATTTTTTGTATCTTGTGTCACCGCATTGATCTTTGCAATCTTTTTTGGTCAATTTCTTGGTTTGCAGGAATGTGCATTCTGTAGGCTTGAAGATAAATAAACTTCCTATAGGATGAAACTCAACTTCCGACCTTATGGCATGTGAAGATGCATTAGTTTGGCAATGATAAAAATTGCTCCTGATTTTGGAAACTTTTAACGTGAGAACATGACACTACTCTTTTTAAAAAAGTAAAAGGAAGTGCATGAAATAAATAAAAAGAGTATAACAAACTTCTGTACAAAAATTATGATCTAGATCGCAACATTTAACTCACAAAATCACATAGGAGGAAAGTCGCAAGTTATGTCATGTTTCTTTGCTGCAAGTGACAATAATGATGAAAATAAATAGGTCTACCTTAATTAGTGTAATGGGAAGCTCTACACATAGCTTAAAACTTGCCAAGCCTGAAGAAACTCCCATTAAAAAAAAGGCATTTTCAACTTTTTGAAGAATTCCATTAATTCAAAGCTGAGTGGGACTTGGATGGCAAGTAAAAAGATCTAAGAAGACAGTGACTGAGTTTATAGCTGAATTGGGGAATCCATCACAAGATTGGGAATATGGTAATAGACTTTCTGAAATACTAAAGACAAGTTAATGTGTGCAATCAATGATTACTGAATTTTGAGGTGTTTGTTATCAGAGGTGAGCCTAACTTTGAAAATAGCCTGAAAAATTTCTCAAGAAGTGCAAACGACCAATTAAACCATGAAGAAATTACATGTAAGACAGGCTGTTCCATGAAACAAAGGGCACTAGAGTCTAACTATAAAGCAGGTGTTTCCAAATCAAAGCTAGCATAATTTTAAAAGCAAAGACTGTTGCCATTGTGGAGGGAAATCTCTACCATCTCAAAACATGTTCAGGCCTCAGGACAGGGGTTTGTATGAATAATCATAAATTAAATTTAAGCAATCAAAATGAAAGTATAAATCCAAAAGAAAGTGCTCAAATTTAAACTTCTTAATATTTCTCACTATACAATGGAAGCAAAGACAAAATGCTTAGTGAAAAAGAAACTGATTAACAAAACTGCTAATCACTTTGAAATCGTAAGACATAGTAGCAAATTAGACCATTTGGCCCATCAAGTCTGCTCTGTCATTTGGTCATGGCTGATTTACTTTCCCACTCAAACCCATTCTTATGCCTGCCACAGACGGCAGTGGAGGCCAAGTCATTGTATATATTTAAAGCAGAAGTTGATAAGTTCTTGTCGTCCTGAAAATGAGCGACATAAATATGGCACTCAGTGCAGCAATATGCTGATAAACCTGGATGACTAGAAAGTGCTACATTTAAACAGAAAGACAAAGCTAATTCTGTAAACCTGCACAGATGAAAAGATGTATACAAAATATTAAAAAAAAACAAAAAATGTTGACAATTTTCAGCAGATCAGGCAGCATTTATGGAAAGAGAAGCATTTAATGGATCTTGTCAGTTCAGATAAAAGCTCATTATCCTGAAAAGTTAACTCTGTTTTGTTCTTCAGAGATGTTGCCTGTGCTTCCAGCATTTTTTGTTTCTATTTCAGATTTCCATTTCTGAGGAGATTTTTAAATTCTTTGATTATATTATATTTCTATTACAATCTTAGGGAAAATAAAGTGCAAAGCAAATGAATCAGTCATAAGATTCTAGCTACACTGTAAAACAATGTTTTTTCTGAAACCTACACAGTACTTGCATATTCTTGGAGTTCAAAAAAGCAGCTCCAGTGTTAGTGTTTTTATTGTTGAGAATTTGTTTGTTTAATAATCCCAAAAGAACTTTCAACATTCAAAAATCTATTTCTTCCATTTTTTACAACTAATAGCTATAGTAGTAGAATGGTAGAACTCACAACTAAACTCCAATCACCAGTTAGGAAGTTAAATTCAATCAACTGAATACATCTAAGATAGAAAATTGACCCAGGAGCTGAAAGAAAGACAGGAAGATGTAAAGATGGGTCAGTCCTCTATAGACTGGCTGCATCATCTTTCCATCTCCCTGTATTTCTGTGCTTCCAGATATATAGCATTAGTATTTAACGTTTAAATGCCCTCTGAAATAGACTCATAAGCCACTATTATCAAGAATCTCATCCCTACTTTCTTAATAGAATTAGGGACAATCAATGTTGGCTTTAAGAAAAATACTGAAGACCCAAGGATTTCAGATGTAATGACATTGTAATAACCAGACTAACCAGACTACAATAATAACCATAATCTGGTTACTATAATAACCAGACTACATTATGCACTAATTGAACTGTGTAATTTCTCTTGCTTGCTATTACAAATTTACTAACATACTGAAGTTTTTATGGCTAAAAGTATATATATTGCTATATTCCTACACAGGAGTTGGTTATCTCAAGCAACATCAGCATTAATTCTCCCTCATTAGTTGCTCTAGAAGGCTACTTTTTGGAAATGCTTCAAATCTTGTGTACCCGTCAGGATACCAACTTAAAAGAATAATTTGTGTAAAAGTTAAAACAATTTAAACATTATTGTTAGCAAATATTTGAGCTGTCACACTCAGAAACTGGTTCACATAAAATGTTAACCAAGTCCATACCGGAATACATTAAAAAGGTGTGTAATCAAACTCCACTTTATAGCCAGCCTTAGTCAAGATGTCATTGAATATGAATTTGAAGTTTAAAAGTATCTGTTTAAAAGAAGTAGAAAGTGGAATTATTCTTGCTGTAGAATATTTTCAAATGCCTCTTACTGACAAAGCTGACAACACAGATTCAGCCCATTCTGTTGTTGTCCATGCATTGCTAAAATTATTTGACTATTCCCAGTGCCCTGACCTTTTCCCACAAATTTGCATGTTCTGCTATTACACCAGTTCAAAAAATATGCTAGAAGATCATTTTATTTTTCATTAGGCCAAAAAATGGCACCGTCATTTCCTTATGTTCACATAGTGCAGAGAGAAAAACAGATTAAAATTTGGATTTTCAAGGATGTTATAATTTATTATCTATGAAATAAATATTCTACAAGAGAAGAATTTTTAAAAAGACATTGGTGTATGATCGTCTCAAACATTGTAAAAATGCTCCAAAGGAATTCCTTGTTCAGATAAAAGTTATGCATGAAACAGATATGCATTAATTATTTGCACCGTAGACTTTCAGTCCAGGGCTTGAGTCGTTATGTACTTTGAAGATTAATTGATTCCAGGCTGTTAGTGTCTCCTTTGACCTAACTTATATGTTCTTGAAGCACATATGTTACTATGTTAGAAGATTTGATTTTTAGCTGAAACTTACCTGAAATTTTCATCTCTCTTTCAGCAAATCATATAAGTTCATCCCTTGGGTTTTGCTTAATAGCTTGATGTTATCGTACGTTTTTTTCCTGAGGTCACATCTTCTGATTCACTAAATAAAATACTTCTTTTTCTTAAGGATTCTTATATTTTATTTAATAAACTTAATTTTAAAAGATTCCAGATGCCATTGTTCACATTTTAATTTGAAAATCTTCCATTATGCAGTCACATTGTATAATTATCTTAATATTCTGCAATAGAGAACCACCATTCGATAATATAAATTGTCAGTCCAGGATGTTGCATGTTTGCTGGTGCAGTGTTTGCACAGTGAATAATTTCTCTTTGAAAATGCAGCATTTTTGTTTAAAGAAAGCCCTGGCCAAGTACTGAAGACCTGTGCTATTCAGCTGGCTGGTGTTCCCACTGATAGTGAAAATCTCTCGCTTTGACAGTCTGAGGTACTTACCTGCCTCAATAACTATTGTCCAGCAGCACTTACATCCACCATGAGGAAGTGCTTTAAGAGGATGATGATCAAACGTATCAACTCCTGCCTGGGGAGTGACTTTGATCCCCTCCAATTTGCCTACCGTCACAACAGGTCAACATCAGATGCCATTTCTTCGGCTCTTCACTCAGCTCTGGAACATCTGGACAGCAAAGCTGCATACATCAGGGTGCGCTTCATTGACTACAACTTGGCATTCAATACTACCATCCAGTCAAGACTAATTAATAAGCCCCAAGAGCAATACCTCCTTGTGCAACTGGATCCTCGCTTTCCTCACTTGCAGACCTCAGTCAGTTTGGATTGGCAACAGCATCTCCTCCACAATCACCTTTAGCACACGTGCACCACAAGGCTGGGTGCTTAGCCCCTGCTCTGTTCGCTGTATACTTTTAACTGTGAGGTGAAGTACAGCTCGATTGCCATATTTAAGTTTGCTGATGACACCACTGTTGTGGGCTGAATCAAAGTTGGTGATGAATCGGTATATAGGAGGAAGATAGAGAATCTGTCTGAATGGTGTCACAACAACAACCTCTCGCTCAATGTCAGCATATGCAAACAGCTGATTATTGATATCAGGAGGAGAAAACCAGAAGCCCATGAGCCAGTGCTCATCAGGAATAAGAAGAGGAGAGAGTCAGCAACTTTAAATTTCTGGGTGTTATCATTTCAGAGGACCTGTCCATGTCCAGCATGTAAATGCCATTGCAAAGAAGGAGCAGCAGTCCCTCTACCTTATTAGAAGCTTGCAAAGGTTCAGCATAACATTTAAAACTTTGACAAACTTCTATAGATGTGCTGTGGAGTGTACTGTATACAGACTGGCTGCATCATGGCTTGGTATGGAAACACCAATACTCTTGAACAGAAAAAGCTACAGAAGTAGTGGATGCAGCCCAGTCCATCACAGTTAAAGCCCTTCCCACCAGTGAGCACATTTACAAGGAATGCTGTTACAGGAAAGCAGCATCCATCAGCAAGGACCTCCACCATACGGGCCATGCTCTCTTCTCACTTCTGCCATCAGGAAGAAGATACAGGAAACATAAGTCCCCCACCACCAGATTTAGGGACAGTAATTACCCTTCAAACATCAGGCTCTTGAACCAGAAGCGAGAACTTCACTCACCCTATCACGGAACAATGCAATGTTGGCATTCATTTCTAGAGGAATAGAGTATAGGAGCAGAGATGTGATGTTGAGGCTCTATAAGGAGCTGGTGAGGCCTCACTTGGAGTACTGTGGGCAGTTTTGGTCTCCTTATTTAAGAAAGGATGTACTGACGTTGGAGAGGGTACAGAGAAGATTCACTAGAATGATTCCGGGAATAAGAGGGTTAACATATGAGAAACATTTTTCCGCCCTCGGACTGTATTCCTTGGAGTTTAGAAGAATGAGGGGAGACCTCATAAAAACATTTTAAATGTTGAAAGGCATGGACAGAATGGATGTGGCAAAGTTGTTTCCCATGATGGGGGAGTCTAGTACGAGAGGGCATGACTTAAGGATTGAAGGGCGCCCATTCAGAACAGAAATGTGAAGAAATTTTTTTAGTCAGAGTGTGGTGAATCTATGGAATTTGTTGCCACGGGCAGCAGTGGAGGCCAAGACATTGGGTGTATTTAAGGCAGAGATTGATAGGTATCTGAGTAGCCAGGACATCAAAGGTTATGGTGAGAAGGTGGGGGAGTGGGACTAAATAGGAGAATGGATCAGCTCATGATAAAATGGTGGAGCAGACTCGATGGGCCGAATGGCCTACTTCTGCTCCTTTGTCTTATGGTCTTATGGTCTTATGAACAGATCCCATGACCTATTGACTCTTTAAGGGACTCTACAACGTGTGTTCTCCAAATCTATTGCTTGGTTTATTTTCTTTTCTTTTTGTACTTGCACGGTTTCTTGTCTTTTGCACATAGATTGTTTGTCCATCTCTGCCGTGTGTGGTTTTTCGTTGATTCTATTGTGTTTCTTTCTATTTACTGTGAATGCCTGCAAGAAAATGAATCTCGGGGAAGTATATGGAGGTATAAATGTACTTCAGTAATAAATTTACTTTGAACTTTGAATATTTTATTGTATTTTCAAGATAATGAATTGAAAAAATGATTTTTTTGAATTTCAAAATTACTTTTTCTTTCTATTTTTATATGAAGACTTGCCTCACTATTGTGACGACGAACCAAGTTATCAGAAGATTGATATTGATGAGAGAGATAAGGGAGACAATGGAGAAGCATTCAAAATGTTAATGAGAGAGGAGAGAGATTAACGAAAAGAGACACAGTTCCGAGTATTGACAGACCAGTTGCTTTGAACCTGAACTAAGGCAGGACACACACCACGAGATCACGAGATAACGAGACCCTGGAAGTGCGGTGTGCCCCCACAAGTTGGTGGGAGTTTTGGAGGTTTGGCCGCGGGACCAACCATAGATGCACAGGGTGAAAAGGTACGATCGGCAGGAACCTGGTGTGTGTGTCCGCCCTTGCCTGGGTGCCGGCTTCACCGTGGAAGAACGGTCGTATCCGGAACGGAGGGGTCACAGTCGGTGACCACAGAAGACATTAAAAGCGTTCGCCCGAAAGCTAACTGCGAAGAACGAAGGTCTGTGTGAATCAGAATTTGCATATTATCTCTCCCTCTCTCTCTCTCTCTCTCCAATGGCACAACAGCGATTACTGCGAACTGTACTCAGCTGAACTGAACTCTGCATTACTTGAGACTGATCATTTTACCCCTAGACTGCGATAGAGCTTGATTGATTCCTATTATCCTAGTTCTGTGTACATGTGTGTTTTATCATTGCTAACCTGTTGCATTTATATCCTTACGATTAGAGTACTGTGTTACTTATTTCTTTAATAAAACTTTCTTTGTTCCAGTAATCCAGACTCCAACTAAGTGGTCCATTTCTGCTGGTTTGGCAACCCAGTTACGGGGTATGTAACACTATCTGAAGTCATACTTTGTGTTTTGTTAAGGATGAGGAATATTCTCCATGAAAAGAAAGGAAACTGAGGTAATGTTTTAAAGAATGCCATAGATCTATCTGTGCCCTGTTGATCATCGGAAAGATGAAATATATTAGCTTGTTGTGCTACTTATATCACAGTATTGATTCTGATTACCAAATAGAACATGAGTAAAATTGTGCACTAAAGTAGGAAGCCATAAAAGTGCTTATCTTTTTAACCCACTAAAAGAACTTTAGGAGATGTTAATGGCCAAAACTGTTTTACCCTCCAAATCAAAGGAACCTGGAAATAAGTAATATTGTGACAAAAAATTCAAATAAACAAACATCTAATTGGATATCTTGATGATCTGATGTAGCTGAGACTGCAGGTGCTGTAACCTGGATCAAAGAACAAACTGCTGGAGGAACACTGTAGTTCAAGCAGCATTTGTGGAGGCAAAGGGATAGTCAACATTTTTGGTTGAGACTAGGATAGTTTGGTATCTGGTTCACTCATTAATCTGGAAAATGAGCCAAGGATCCAAAATGTAAATGTTTATTATGACCAGAGCCAGGGTCTGGAGAGCAGCCATGTTGGAGGTCTTGACTATGGACTGGGATCTGACTGGAAGTGCAGCTGGAATCCAGAATATCAGGGTTCAACAATGTTGATTGAATATTTCCTATTCACTCACCTGATCTCACCTGGTTCAGTGGAAACCTTATTATTTTACCACGTTACATTAAAAAAGTGAAATATAAGTGTGACAGGAATTCAATAGATGTAATTTCCAATAGTCTGGAAAATCTACTGGTCTGGCATTACCAAAGTCTCATGGGTGGCAAATTATTGGAGTTTTACTCTAAATGGCAGAAGAAAATCAAGTCTAATTAAGGCTAATCACACTTCAAGGTCTTTCAAACACATTTCAATGTGCTAATGGTTCTAAATAATTATGTGAGAAGTAATCTCAAATTTGAAGTAAAATATGTTTGGCATAGAGAAAAGGGAGAAAATTAGTATGTATTACGCCATGCTGCATGCTCTCAACCTGCTTCTAGAGTCACTGGATAGACATAGTGAAAATGAAAGAGAAAGCTGCTCCCAGGATCTACAGAGCTGGATGTGTCTTATTCCAACAGGTTCATAGCAATCACATCTTTCCTTATGAAGGTTGCATTCAATGATAATAGACCAGTTTTCCAGTTCAGTTATATGGCAGTATGCTAAATTCAACTTAATTAAATAAAAGACAGCCGCTTTCTGTGATGATTGTTATTAACGCTCATTTTTCAAAAGTAATCTTCCTAGTATTTCCAAACTACTCTTGCTTCCTGATAATACTATACCTACATTATGCTAGCGCTCATACTCCAGGGAATTATGGCATGTGATTTATACCACAGCACTGAAATCTTCAATGGAAACAGTTACTATTACTTATGATAGCTCTGATTTCTTTCTCATGGCCATTCAAAACTGAAGGATGGCACTTTCCCCTGATTTACAGCAGCTTTCTTGCGCAATGATGTAAGAGGACACATGGGGCTAATACTCAAAGTATAAAAGAGCTAACTTCCAAAGACATTTGATTAAGTATCACACTGAAGGTTGTTAGGTTACAGACGGGTCATAGGATTAACTGAGTAACATAATAGTCTGGTTAAAACATTGGTTAGAGGACCGAGAACAAATTACAATAAATGGCTCTTTTACAGGTTGGCAAATTCTAACCAGTAGGGTCCTGCAGGGGTCCTTGGGACCTCAGAGATTTGCAACTTATAGTCATGTTTCAATGAAAGAAAGAGTGCATTATGTTCATGTCGGCCAAGTGAGAAACTGAGCTGGGAGGAGTTTGTAAGGAGTCTGTAAAGGGACAGTATATAGATTCGGTCAATCAGTGGGTGAAATGTGGCAGAATATATTATGGGAATTTGTTAGGATCCACACTTTGGTAGGAAGAATAGAAAAACACAAACAATACGAAAATAGTGAGTATACAGAGTGATATTCATTTACTGGTTCATGAGATGCAAAAAGTAAACATATAGGTACAGTAAATAATTAAATATACTGTATTTTAAGAACTTTCATTACACTAGGTAGGAATACAAAAGCGGGAAGCTTTGTTGAAAGTATGCTAAACTTTACTGTGGCCATGTGTGAAATGCTGTACGCAGTCCTGGCCTATCTAAACACAGATTCACTTGCTTTGTGCTCAGTGCAGTATAGACTCACAATGTGATGTGTTCTCAATGAGAGATAATCTTATTGAGGCAATAAAGATTCTGGCTGACAGGATAAATGCTCTGATTCTATTTCCTCTGGGAGCTTATATCAGGTGGGATCAGTGACTAACGAGGTTGGCCATTTTGGACAAGAACATGTGTCGGAATTTGAAATTTGAAATTTTGCATAGAAACTGCTGAATACAGTGACATTAAGTGCATAAACTTCTATCCTGTGCAAAATGCTTCATGGATATTGGGACATCTTGTGTCCACTGCTGACTCTCCCTCCTGTGCACATCTAAGATGGAATAAGACGAGGAGAAATTTCTTTCCACAAATGCTAATAAATTTATGGAAATCTCTGCTGCTTGGATGCTGAGTCATTAAAAATATGCAAGACTGAGAAGATTTTGTTAACTATGGAAATGAGCAGATGCATGGATTAAGTAGGAAACTAGGTTAAGGCATAGTATTAGTCACAATCTTACTGAATAGCGGAGCAGCTTAGAGTGGACATGTGACCTTCTCATGTTCTATTGGTTGTGTTCATATGTTCCTTGGAAACCTCTAATCCTATTGTCCACTCTCCTCTCCTATCAGATACTTTCTTCTCCAGCCCTATCCCGCCCACCTGGCTTCACCTGTCACCTTTCAGCTAGCCTCTGTCCCCTCCTCCCACCTTTTTCTTCTGGCCTCTTCCCCATTCTTCTCAGTTCTGAAAAAGGGTCTCGGCCCAAAACATAGACTGTTTTCTCTTTTCCATAAATGCTGCCTGGCCTGCTGAGATCCACCAGCATCTTGAATGCATTGCTTTGGATTTCCAGCATCTGTAGACTTTCTTGTGCTCGTAGTACAGTTTGTTTCTAAGCCTATTCCTTGATTTCTACTGTGTTTTGTGTGGAGAAAAAACACCTGTAAAAGTACTTGCCTATATAAAAATCGGTTTATAGTACTCCACTCCTGCTTTAATGTGTTTTGTTTAATATATATTTTAAAACAAAGCAAGATGTATGCATAAAAAAATCTCTGCAAGATTGAACCTTCAATCTTGGGACTGTAGTTCAAGGCTGTGAGTTATTAAGTGTAGCATCAGATTTATATTCCAAGTTTACTTGGCACAATTGTATTCCTTTTGGTGCTACTTAAAAGAATATATTTGCACTGCCAGAGCTCCAGGGCAGAATGAAATAAGATGTGTCTCATAATTTAAGAAAAACTTGAAAGATTAATACAGCCATGCTTATTCTATTCAAGGTATGATACATTAAAACCTATTTACCTCCAATTTTTAATGTAAAGTTGATGGCCATAATGTAAATAGACCATTTGGATTAATGTAGAGAAGTGCTGATAATACATATATAAAATATACACCATTCTCAAAGTGTACACAATTTGAACAATATTTAGTGAAATCCCTTTTCATTGCTTCTTCTTTTGATAAGACTACAGCAATAATTTGAAATAGAGATCTAGAAAATCTAAGTCACCAGCACTCAGAATGCCACACATCACTGATCATGTTGCTACAGGATATTCTGAGCTGTTGTCTCACATTTTTCACTGGAGATGTAGCTTATCATCACTGGCAGGAATGGCAGGGTTTCAATCGCTCACCCTGTGGCTGACTCTTCAAATTGTATTTGTCAGGCACAGTGATGTAGAAGACTTCATTCAGTTAGCTGAAACGTTGAGCTGTTTTCTAGAAAAATCACATATTTCAAGGTATAATTGAGAAAAATGTGATTCCACTAACTGCCATCACTTGCATTGTCTGAACATTTCACATGACGAGACAATGTGTTTGTGAAGTATAAAATATTTAATTGTGACGGTTATCCACAAAGCACGAACAAGTTCATCCTGCTCCAGTTCTGAAATATTATGTTAGGGTTCTTTACAACTCAGGTATAAGAATTCCAAGATGATAGAAGTAAAATAAAATCTAAACACCTATCCTTAATAACTTAATATCCTTAATGACTTGCTACCGTCACAAGAAAAAAAAAATCAAGAAACACAGGGTAAGATATTAATAACCCCCGTGCTAATGGGTTGTGAGCACTTGCTCAAGACTGCCTTGATGTTGGGAGTGGCAGAAGGTTGACACGCAGGGGCACCCTCCTTCCTCGATGTTTCATCGATTAGCCCACTACATCTCCAGAGGGCTTGACAACAATTTCTGGCATCCCAGAGTCACTCCCCACACCCCCATCCCACCGATGAGTCTTCCCACTCTCTTGATGCTATCTTGGAGTCCAGAAGAAGTCACTTCGCTTGATCCAAAGCCAGTGACTGCTTCTTTTCACCATCTCTGATGGTTTGCTGTAGAGTCTGACCATGGATCCCTGGCTCCTTCAGCAATTTGATGGTGGATGTGGCTATAAATCCCCTACAACCCACTTCCACAGGACAAACTTTGGTTTCCAGCCCTGTCGCTGAGCTTCATGTGCTAGATCTGCATAGCGTAGCCTCTTGCGCTGATAGCTTCAGCAACTGAATTCTCCCATGGAACTGTAAATTCCACGATGTAGGTGATCTGCAGTGAACTGGACCACAGAACCAAGTCTGGCCTAAGGTTGGTGGTAACCATTTCCGGTGGAAAGGTGAGTTCTTTATTGACATCCACCAGCAATTTCCAGTCACAGGCCATGTTCATCTGTCCTATTTCTGGCTTAGGAAGAAGACTAGTTGGTCTTTTCCCTCCATCCCAGAGAAATGCTGCTGGAGTCAGAGTGTTAGTCATTCTAGAGGGCAAGGATTTGGTTGCCATCTTCTTGGTCTCGATTGCCGTTACCAGACTCCTCAAGACCTGGTTGTGACACCACATGTATCTGCCTTGTGTGAGGCTGGTTTTGCAGGTTGCCAGGATATGCTTGAGGGTTGCTGGAATTGGGCACAAGGAGCAAGTTGGGTCCTCACCGAACCAACTAGTGGAGTTTTTTTTTGTGAGGGAAGCACATCATATGTAGCTCTGATGAGAAAGCCAAGTCTGGTTTCTTCCATCTCCCATATGTCCTTCTGGTTGATTTTCCTCTTCTCAGTGATTTCCCACCACATCCATTGCCCCTGCTTAACCAGGGAGACAGCCTTTGCACTTCTGTCTGGCTCTTCTTGTCGCTGCATTTCCTCGACAACTATCTTCCTTCGCTCTGGAATCGTGGCCTTCTGCCAGGTGGGTCCACTTGCTGCCAGACTAAAGCCTCCCCTGCCCTGTTGGACTTGCCCCACAATATCTCTATGGCTAAGGGCTGCTGTTGCTTGCAGCACCACATCAGCTGGGGTCCATTTCCACCCAGTTGATAAGGTCCGTTCAGCATCACCGATGCTTATGAACTTATGGAATTCTCTGCCGCTTGGATGCAGAGTCATTGAAAATATCCTTAATAACATACGTATCAGTGACTTGCTACTGTCACAAGAAACATTTATTAGGACAGTTGAGTAACTGTTTGAATATACCATTTGTAAAAGTGAAAGAAAACTAATTCACAGCGTCAAAAAATCAGATTACAAAACTTATTACAAAATCATTCAGTTGTGAGATGTTTGGTGTTACACAAACATTAGTGCACACTAGAGTGACCATTTTCAAAGATATAGTGCTCTCTGCTCTTCGCTGTCATTAATGCTGTTGCTACAAATGACCTTCTTATTGAAAGCATTTTTTTCACTTTCTCTGATTTTTTTTCACAGCTGTATGTGCAAGGATTGGAAGAAAAATATAATCTCATAAAAGAAAATGCATATGGGGTGAACTTACAGATGTGCCAGCATACATTCCCCCAGATCTTTACCATGCTGTACCTCTAAATAAAAAAATATAAAATATGTTAAGGACTCAAGAATGCTCCTCTAAAACTTGGTAAATTTAACTTGATGTGCATACTCTTGTATCATATGATCTCTGTCAATTTAACACTGACTAGTTGTATTTTGTACAATAATATGTCATACTTTAAAAGTGCTTACCTCAAAATGCAAGAAGCAAACATTCTAGTTTTGCGAAAATAGACGTTTGAAAATATAGAAATAAGGAATAATTAGACAAGCACATCAAAAGGGAGTAACACAAGGTAAGAAAATCTTATCCAATAGTGGAATGATGAACTGATTAAGTTTTAGGATCTTTTAATTATGAAATTATATATAGAATAATTATGGATTACAGTAGATTCCAGTTAATTGAGCCATTGATTAATTGCAACAGCCATTTATTTGGGACAACTCTTAAAGAATAAAAACTAAATGGAGAAAATAAATCAAATTCCCTTTGTTTATTTAGGACACTATGCCACCTAATTGGGTAGGGTACTGTTGCCGAACAGTTTCTAATTAGCATCAATGGTGTGCACTTTTATAGCCGTAAGTCAAACTTAATAAGTATTTTGCATCGACCTTCACTGTGGAAGACAGTAGCAGTATGCCAGAAATTCAAGAGTGTCAGGGGCCAGATGTGAGTGTAGTTACTATTACTAAAGAGAAGGTACTTGGCAAGCTGAAAGGTCTGAAGGCAGATAAGTCACCTGGACCAGATAAGACATAGGAGCAGAATTAGGCCATTCAACCCATCGGATCTGCTCTGCCATTCCATCATTAACCAACCCCAGATCCCACTCAACCCCATACACCTTCCTTCTGACCATAACCTTTGATGCCCTGACAATCAGGAAACTATCAATTTTCACTTTAAATATACCCATGGCCTTGGCCGCCACAGCTGTCTGTGGCAGAGCATTCCAAAAATTCACTACTCTCTAGCTAGAAAAATTCTTCCTCACCTCTGTTCTAAAGAGTTGGCTCTCAATTTTGAGGCCGCACCCTCTAGTCTGAATACCCCTACCATAGGAAATATCCTTTCCACATCCAACCTATCTAATCCTTTCAACATTTGGTAGGTTTCAATGAGATCTCCCCACACTCTAAATTCTTGTGAGTACAGACCCAAAGCTGCCAAACCCTCCTCATATGTTAACTCCTTCATTCCTGGAATCAGCCTTGTGAACCTCTTCTGGACTCTCCAATGACAACACACCCATTCTGAGATATAGGGCCCAAAACTGCTGACAATACCCCAAGTGCAGCCTGACTGGTGTCTTATAAAGCCTCAGCATTATCTCCTTGTTTTTATATTCTATTCTCCTTGAAGTGAATGTCAACATTGCATTTGCCTTCTTTACCACAAACTCAACCTGTAAATTAACCTTCTGGGAGTCTTGCACAAGGACTCCTAAGTCCCTTTGCACCTCTAATGTTTGAATTTTCTCCCCATTTAGATAATAGTCTGCACTTTTCTTCCTTTTATCGTGCATTATCATGCATTTCCCAACACTGCATTCCATCTGCCACTGTGTTGCACATTCTTCCAATTTGTCTGTTTTGATGCAATCACATTGCTTCCACAGCACTACCTTCCCCTCCACCTATCTTTGTATCATCGACAGACTTTGCCACAATGCCATTAATTCCTTTATCTAAATCAATGACAAATAATGTGAAAAGTAGCAGTCTCAATACTGACTGCTAAAGAACACCACAATTCACTGGCAGCCAACCAGAAAAGGCCCTCTTTATTCCCTCTCGCTACCTCCTGCCTGTCAGCCATTCTTCTATTCATGCCATACTGTAATGCCACGGAATTTATCATGTTAAGCAGCCTCATGTGTGGCACTTATCAAATGCCTTCTGAAAACACAAGTAAATGACATCCACTGTCTCTCCTTTGTTCACCCTGCTTGTTACTTCCTCAAAGAACTCTAACCGATTTGTCAGGCAACATTTCCCTTTACAGAAACCATGTTGACTTTATCTTATTTTATCATTAGTCTCCAAGTACCTCAACATCTCATCCTAATTAATGAACTCCAACACTTTCCCCACCACTGAGGTTAGGAATACACCCAAGGGATCTGAAAAACATAGCTAAGGAGTTTCAGGAGGCATTAGTTAGAGAAGAGTAATTCAAGAATCACTTCATTCTGGAATGGTTCTGGAGGACTGGAAAATTCCAAATGTCACTCCACTCTTTAAGAAGGGACGGAAGCAGAAGAAAGGGAATTATATGCCAGTTACTGTGACTTCGGTTGTTGGGAAGATGCTGGAGTCCATGATTAAGGATTAGATTTCGAGGTACTTGACGGCACATGATAAAGTAGGCCAAAGTCAGCATGGTTTACTTCAGGGAAACTCTTACCTGACAACCGTGTTGGAATTCCTTGAGGATATAACAAGCAGGATAGACAAAGGAGAATCAGTGGATATTGTTTACTTGGATTTCCAGAAGGTCTTTCACAAAGTCCTGCAATTAGAATTAGAATTAGAATTAGAATTAGAATCTCTTACATCCATTTCACAACATGAGGGAGTAAAAATCTTTATGTTGCATCTCCATCGCTGTGTACAAGCAATAAGGAAGGGAAATATGGAAGGACATTAACCAAACACTAAGATTGTATACATCATTGTTTTGAATACATGTGTGTACAGTTAGATACAGTGTACGGTCAGATATGCAATCAGATCAGTGTGTATTGATATATCTGATGGTCTGGTGAAAGAAGCTGTCCCGCAGCCTGTTGGTCTTGGTCTTAATGCTGCGGTACCATTTGCCAGACAGAAGCAGCTGAAACAGTTTGTGGTTGGGGTGGATGGAATCCCTGATGATCCTCTGGGCCCTTTCTATGCACCTGGTGATATAAATGTCCGGAATAGAGGAAAGTACACATCCACAGACGTGCTGGGCTGTCTGTATGGCTGTCTGCAGTGCCCTGTGATTGAGGGTAGTACAGTTCCTGTGCCAGTCAGGATGCTCTCAGTGGAGCTCCCATAGAATGTCCTGAGGATCTGGGGACTCATGCCAAACTTCTTCAGCTATCTGAGGTGAAAGAGTCACTGTTGTAGCTCTTAACAAGATAAGAAGATCCTATGGTATTACAGGAAAGATACTAGCATGTTTAAAAGGATGGCCAACTGGCAGATGGCAAAGGGTGGGACTGAAGGGGGCCTTTACTGGTTGGCTGCCAGTGACTGGTGGTGCTTAGCGGGAATCGGTATTGGGACTGTTTCTTTTCACATTATACAGTATGTCAACAATTTGAATGACAGAATTGATTGCTCTGTGGTCAAGTTTCAAAGGTTTCAAAGGTACATTTAATGTGATAGAAATGTATACAATATACATTCTGAAATGCTTTTTTTTCGCAACCATCCACAAAAACAGAGGAATGTCCCCAAATAATGAATGACAGTTAACTGTCAGAACCCCAAATTTCCCCCAACTCTCCTCCCTCCCACAAGTAAGCAGCAGCAAGCAATGATCCCCCTCCCCCGCCAGCAAAAAACAGCATCGGCACCCACCACCGAGCACTCAAGCGTGCAGCAAAGCAACAGCAAAGACATAGACCTGCAGTACCCCAAAGACTACTCGTTCACCCTGTATTTGACATACCACATGCTCTCTCTCTCTTCCTAATAAGGGAAAAAGAGGTGTCTCCGTTTCACAGTGAGAGGGGAGACATAACAAACAGCTCACTGACTTATAATATTAAAAGTCCGTTGTGTCAACTTTTCCGAGCTCTGTGCCCAAAGATCTCAGGTCTCTGGGCACAAAGCCAGAGATCTTCTGACTCCCACAACACACCGATTTTCTGCCAGGACACCGACCTTCGGTCCGCCTGTCTCCAGAGCCACGAGTTCTTGGACCTCCGAAGGCAAGCTAAGCTCTTAGGCCGCGACTTTGGCATGTCGAATAATGGCACGTCGAGGGCAGGTCCCATTCCCGCAAAGAACCAAAGTCAGCGTGTAGCTCCAGGTTAGGGTCTTCAAAGGCCATCATCACTAAACTTTGCAGACAATACATAGATACATGGAGGGCAGGTAGTGTTGAGGAAGCAGAGAGTCTGCAGAAGGACTTAGACAGATTGGGAGAATGGGCAAAGAAGGGCACCACTGTAGTGTAGCGGTTAGCGTAATGCGATTACAGCTCAGGCCGTCAGATTTCTGAGTTCAATGCAGGCCTCCTCCCCTTGGAATGTGCAGGTTTTCTCCGAGTCCTCTGGTTTCCTCCCACAATCCAAAGATTTTCTGAGTACTGAGTACAGGGTTGTCGGGGTTTGCAGGGTGGTGTGGCTTGAAAAGCCAGAAGAGTGTATTGCAGACTCTGTCTATAGATAAACAGAAAAATACAATAAAAGTAGCTGATGGAATACAGTGCCAGGAAGTGTATGATCATGCATTTTGGTAGATGGAATAAAGGTGTGGGCTATTTTCTAAACAGGGAGAAAATTCAAAAATCAGAGGTGCAAAGGGAGCTTGGAGTCTTCGTGCAGGATTCCCTAAAGGTTAACTTGCAAGCTGAGTGGGCACTAAGAAAGGCCAATCCAAGGTTAGCATTCTTTTTGAGAGGACTAGAATATAAGGGCAAGGATGTAATGTTGAAGCTTTATAAGGCATTGGTCTGATTGCACTTAAGAGTATTGTGGGAAGTTTTGGGCCCCTTATCTAAGAAATGATGTGCTGTCATTGGAGAGGGTCCAGAGTAGGTTCATAAGAATGATCCCAGGAATGAAAAGCTTAACATATGAGGAGCATTTGATGGCTCAAGGTTGTACTTGCTAGAGTCTGGAAGAATGAGGAGAGATCTCATTGAAACCCTTCAAATTTTGAAAGGCCAAGAAAGAGTGGATCTCGAGAAGATGTTTGCTAAGACCAGAGGGCACAGCCTTGGATTAGAGGGACATCCATTTAGAACAGAATTGAGGAGGAGTTTCTTTTACTAGAGGGTAGTGAATCTGTGGAATTCATTGCCATGGGAGTAGCAAGAGGGTCAGGTGTTACAACAACAGTGAGATATATACATTAGCAAAGGGAGTAAAGAAATACATTAATCCCTCGGTAATTTGGTAGCTCTCTCAATAACTTCCTGATTCACTCATCCTTCTCCCTCCCCCTCCCCAGGCGTTTTCCCCCATGACCATAGAAAGTGTCTCACCACCTCCAGGATCCTAAGCAGACCTTCCGGGTGAGGTGCTCATTCACGTGCGTATCTTCCAGCCGAATTTATTATATCCAGTGCTCCCAACATGTCCTCCTCTACCTTGCTAATACCAGGCACAAACTAAGCATTCTTCTTAACTGAGTACCTACGCTCCATCTGCCATGACAGCTTGGATTGCCCAACCAATTAACACAGACACTAGCCATGTTAATTTTCCTCCCCATTTCTACAGCCACACCCACTCCTTAGCTCCTCCTCTACCAGGCTGAGGCTGACTGTAAACCAGAGGAATGGTGCTTCATATTCTGTTGAGAAAGTCTTCAACCTAACAGCATGAACACTGAATTGTACAAGTTGTGGTAAATTGTTCTCCCTCTATCCCTTTTCTTTCTCCTCCTGACCTACCCAGTTCTTCCTACATTCACTCCTGCCTCTGTCACCCCCTTTCTTTCTGATTCTTCACGCGCTCCATCTGCACATTGCCCACAAGTTCCCCTCCCCCTCTGTTGCTCTTTGCCCTCCCCACCTCCTTCACGTGATTCCAGGTTCTACCTTTAACTCCTAACAGATTCCATCATCATCTGCCTTTTGCCATTTCCATCTGACACCTCCCAGCTCCTGGTGCTATTTCTTCTCTCTACTCCTCCGTCTACCTATCCACCCTCCTCACCTAGATCAACCGATCACTTACTCGCTCCAGCTCCATCTCATCCCTCCACTTTTTATACTGGCTATCTCCCCGCGATCTTTTAGTTTACGTTGTTGAATGCCTATTACCTTCCATAAAATTGCTCCTGCCATGCAGATGATTAAATAAAAGTTGCTGAGACATAGTAAATGTTTACTTTCCTGAACAGAAAGTTACACATAAGACCAAAGTAGTTAAGAGAGGTGGTAGAGTGTGTATTCCAGAAACTAAAACCTTACCACTTTTAAAAGCTATCTTTCCTCCAACTTTGCTCCTCATCACACCCAGCTCCTGCCCTTCCCACCCCTCCCACCATCCCAGGCCAGGGGGTCACCTGACCCCAATCTGACCTTTTACATTTTAGTGTAGAACACAGGCTTTTGCCAACACTTCCAACAAAAAGCAGATGGGAGAGTAATTAGCCAAGCAAAGTTGCAGCCTGACGACATTATCAGTGTCTCAACTTAAATGGAACAGGAAGGGAAGGGATGGCTTGAACTCTGGAATTCCCAACAGCTGTTGCCTATACAAGGTAAATGCTTCCCTTAGTTCCCAAAAGGTTTCCGTAGGAGCTTCCTCTCCACATACCTCAAGGAAACCCCAGTCTGATTCCATTTGACGGCCCAATCACTAAGCTGTGCATTTTTGACAGGCAAGGAGGCTCCTCCATCAGATGTACTGTAAATAAGGGTTCTATCATTAAGATCAACAGACTTGCAAACAAGCAGCAAAGCGATTACATTATACATGAGTAATATAAAGGTCTGGAGTAATGATATAGAGTCATGATTTCCACCAAACAGCGACAGAATTTAAATTGTTAATTAAATAAATCTGTAATTTTAAAAATAATTTAATATCATTGCTGGTGATTATAAACAAGTAGATTGTCATAAAATGTCAAACTGGTTCCCTAAAACATTTTTAAGCTAACTTAGTTAATTAAAAGAAAATTGCCTAATTACTATCCCTTGCAGCCATTCCTCTCCAGTAAAATAAATGGACTCGCTCTTCCTGAATCATGTCTAAGCTGGTGTGGGTTTAGTAGCAGATTTCCCAGCAAGCAAATTAAGTGTCCTTACTTGATCTTGCCTGTAAATGACTCCAGCTGATATCAATAAAAGCGACTGCCTTCTGAAAGAATCCCTTTCATTCCAAGGACGTTTAGAGGAATGACGGCTCTGCCATATCCATGAAAGATTTAATAAAAACAGAGGTCATCACATGGATACACATTTAGGTGATAGACAACACTAAAGGAAAGATCCATGCTCTTGTTGTCATACTTGTAATGGCATGCTTTATCTGTTTCATAATGTGTTAGCTGGTGTGAAGTAATAAATATGGTGTGCTGTGAAATATGTCATGCATTATCTATAGAACTACATTAGGAACAGCCTGCAGATGCATTTATCAGGTGCACATTTCTCTCATCACAGATACGTACGAAGCACATATTCAGCAAAAAAAATGCCACACTAGAGTGTCATCATCACTTAAACAGACACCAGACTACAATGTAAGCCACTGATATTTTAACGGATTGAGAGGAAGAAGCGGTGGGGGATCTAGTTTACACAGGTGGCTAGAGGCAAAAGAGGAGAGCTGTTGCTGAGGCAATGCCTCATAAGCTTCACACTTCATACTTGTATACCTAATGATGCAGACATTATTCAAAAATAATCAGAAACACGATTGATACATCACTTGACACCTTACTGAGCTTGTCACAAGCTTGCTTCTTTACAGTTACTACCCAGTTGAGCGATGTCAGGGAGCTCAGATTTTCTGCTTTGACAACTGCCATTAAACAGCATGCAGCCATGCCTTACTGGCAAGAAGCAGAATTGAAAGATTTCACAGTAGAACACATTCTGATATCATTGATGCAGCATATTTTGCACTCCACAGTGTGATAATGGCAGAGAGCAATGACTCATAGCTAACCAATTCAAAATATGATCATTGCAGCAGCTAAATTTTAACATAATTCAAAATAAAAAAAAATTGGCGAGGGAACTTTGACATGAAATGTAAACCCTGTTTTTTTTTCTTTCTCTTTCCACCAATTCCTGCTGAGAGTTTCTTATATTTTCTGTTTTTAATTTTCATTTTAACTGTATTCACATGTCCAAAAACCAAAATGAATCTAACCTTAGTCTTGCTCAATATTAAAATTAATCAAAAATAATTGAAAGTTCAGTGCAAAATCCGAGGGTCATCACTTCCTATAAATTTCCCAGCTGGGTGAGACACATTAAAAATCCCCCTGATGTTTCATCAAATCCTCCTCTTGCATGGAATTTGTTGCAAGATCTGTGCTGAAGGACACAGGGATGGGTATCAGTACAAAGGGTGATGTTCTGTGGAGGTATTTCAGGAACGCATCACTCAACTTGTCTTCACATTGACAAGAGTAAAATTCCTACAATTCCATTTTACAATGAGCATCATTATTACTTTGTTCAATGCAGCATGAAAACCATAACAAAAACTTCCTAAAATATAATTGGCAATTTCACATGTCTTTGAGAGAATGTGGAGCAGTAACAGTTTAATGATACATCAGTGGAGACACATGGCACTCAATTTATGTCAAACCTCTTGTTAATTAAACCAAACTGATCCCTCACGATGATTCACAGCACTCAGCGAGGTGGGGTGTGGTGATGTAGGTGAAGATCTAGGTGTGGGTGTTCTGCAACAATGGATACGGTAAGGGAAATTTTCAACTTAACCTTTAATTTCCAGTCTGTAATCAGTTTCTCATTCCTAGGTTATAAACAATGCAGAAAGCTAATTAATTAATATCATAACTTTAACTACTAATTAAATCTCTCACTGGTGAAAAAATATTTTTTCAGTGATTTCCATTGCAGGAAAACATTTTAGTTTGCTAACCCAAATGCAAATCAATCAACAAATCAGGTAAGTATTCCAGAGAACATTCAAGTTGTCAAATGACCCCACTAAGCATTAATGTAGATATAAAAAAAAACCATAGATGATATGAGTGGAGAAAGAACTAGCAATAATAATGTTGGAAAATGACTCTTGGAATTTTAAGAACATTGGAAATTCCAGTTTAAACAGTTAAATTGTATGATCAGTCACGTGGAGTGCGTGTGTTAAAACCTCTCAAAACAGTTTTGGAGGAACAGTGTTCTTTCAATCTCCGATACGTTAATATTGTAGAATGGGGATACTGCGTCATTAATCCCAAATGTTGGACTGTATTTTATGGAGTCTAAAAACTGAAGTAGAAAATAATTATCAGTGCATGCTTCAATAAGGCAAAATAAAAATTAAGTTTGTTTCGATAGATATGGTAAAATATGGTCAAGGTGCTATGAATGATTAAACATTCCATCATTGCTTTTATTTATTGAGATACGGTGTGGAATAGGCTTTTCCAATCGTTTGAGCTGCAGCACACAACAATCCCCTGATTTCTTCCTAGCCTAGTCACAGGACAATTCACAATTATCAATTAACCTACCAAGTGATGTGTCTTTGGACTATGGGAGGAAACTGGAGCACCTGGAGAAACCTACACAGTCATGAGAAGAACGTACAAACTCCTTACAGGTATCTTAATTGCTATCTTATATGACCATTATCCTAGTAGGTCAAACATCTGCTGAAATCTTGGAGATACATATTTATATGCTTCCATTTTTTATGTATATATAGCTCTGCACTTTACAATACACAGAAAGAATGATTCATTTTTATATAAACATTTATGTCAGCAGAATTACAATGATGGAACTTTTAAATTGCTCTCATTATGTTAGAATTCTACAGTCAAGATGCAAGATTTTGCAATTAGTTGTGGCCATTTTGCCAAGATATAAAATTAATTGAAATATATAAGAGATACACAATCCCACAATAGGTACACGTCTGGGAGTGAGTAGAATCACCTTTTGTTTTCAGGCATGTATGAACAGGAGTAAAGTTGGTGTATCATTAGATGTATTTAATGAGTGATTAGGTTTTTATCTGAGAGACCAGGGAATTGAGGGCGATGAGGACTGGCAGTAAAGAGGAGCTAAGATCTGGGGCAGATTATCCATGAGAATATTGAACGGTGGGGCAGATTGGGAGGCCAGGTAAGTGTTTCCTGGCTTCATTCCTGAGAAGTCTGGCTCTAATTTTAGCCATTTCCTCCTGTTCTAGTCCCCCAATGAATAGAAATAGCTTCTATCCATTCTGCAAGTTCCCCTTAATATTTTGTAAATTTCTATCAAATTACTCCTTAACTTTCTGATTTCCAGGGAATACAGCTTCAGTTTCTGTCATCTCTACTGGTAATTCAATCTCGGAGTCATTTATCATTCTGGAAATCTACACTATAATCCCTCTGTGGCCAGTATATCCTTCCTAAACTCTATTGCCTTGAACTGCTCACATACCTTAGGGTATAGTCTAACTAGGGGTTTGACTGTTTGCAACATAATTTTTACCCCTCCAGTTCTACTTCACTGGTAAAAGGGTAGAATTTCTTTTTATCATTTAGATTAATTTCTGTATCTGTCCATGACATTTTAGTATAAATTTGAATCACTAGGCCTTCTTGGACCTCAACATTTCACTATTTAGAGAGAGTGAGATAGGATATTTCAGGATGGATAGTGCCCTACAGAATTCTGAAAGGAGAGGGGGAAAGAAGTTCCATCATGATATTAAACTACAGATGGCTGAAAACTATCCATTGGGTGATGCACATGATGCTGTTAAAAAAGAGCATATGTTGTGCACTCTCATGTTTGTGAGACAAAGGATGAGGAATAAGTGTGGAAAAGGGGATACAATATATATATTTGTGGACTCTGTAAACCATGCTAGAAAGTCAATCTTCCACTAGGGAGAAATGATACTACAGAAATACTGGAATTGAACAGATGTTTCAGAGGTCGAGCAACTGGGAGAGTGGATTGAAGTCTATCAAAGAGTTGTGATGAGGGAATGGTGATCAAGGTAGCTGTGGAACAAAAGAGATATTGTAGGTTATACAAGAGATAACTGTATTTTTAGAGAGCAAAGTACCTAATAAGTATCCACTAATTTTCAGCTATTCTGACCTGGTTTAATCTAGTAGTGCAGTTAATGAGCCACACGGGCATTCAAGTACATACAGCAGCTTTCCATTGTTTTGATCAAATGTGTCAAGATTTTTTTTATCTTAGTATCTTGAGATAAATCACTTATACATCACCTTGTCATTATATTTTAGAACTTCGTACTGCAAGTTATTAAAGAAAATTTCAAATGTGAAATTTAATTGCAACAGTGTTCACAGTTTGTATTTTTTTCTTTCTTTCTTCCTTTTTTTCTTTCTTTCTTCCTTTTTCAATCTTTTTATTAGTTTCAACATCATACATATTACAAAAAATAAGTACAGAGCAATTGGGATTGTATTAATTAATAATTATTATTATAAAAGTATACAGTGAGGTAACATGTAGTTAGTATACCTCCCAGAGTCACACAGATTAACAATAATGCTTGTATTCATCTGCAAGGCTCCATGAAATTCCTATAGGGCTTTTACTATATCTTTGGGATTGAAACGATCCTTTCAAGAAACTTGAAATTACCACATAATGAATGGTATGGATCTTAAGTATGTCAAACATTGCTATTGAATTATATAGAAACAATTATTTTAAATACCACGGTGTTAATATTAACATACTAGTAATTTCACATGAAAAGTGTCTATATTTTACACTGTTAAGTAAATTTGTTCTCATTCATACTAGACTTTGCAACAATATTATTCCACTATCATTTTGCCCTCTGATCCTCAAATAAAAACAAAAATGAAATATCCTGACCGTAGTGTTCCCTTACGTTTGGAACTGTCGAAAGCTGCCATCCCTTTAGCTTCAACTACATTTGACTAAAGTTCACATTTTCAGACAGATGTCATCACCCCTTGAAAGATTTTACAAGGATTTGATTGTTCTAAACGTCATTCATCTCCTGATTTGTGAGCATAGGGTCATGTTTTCGCTGAACTCTAACATTTGACAGGATGACTGTCATGTGATTTGGGATCCTGCATTTTTGGAGTGCTCCAGAATAAAATATAAAAGTTGAACCTCTGGAAATTATGTACGCAAATGCTCAACCCATTCTCAGCTACATTTATATACATACTTAAAGATACATTACTTAAGCCAAATACCTTTCCTGAAATGCTTGAAGAACCATAAAAACACATTCTTTTTCATCAGCCTATTCAATTTGAACATAATTTTTATTTGACATTATCTTTCTATTTTAACATTGTTTTTGTACACCACTTTCCAATTGTATTCATCTGATATCAATTTAGAAATTAAAGGTATTTTTCTCGAAATGCTCTCCATTCACTAGTTCAGGAAGGATAAGCCTCAAATGGTGATGTTCACTGCCATCTAGTGACTCAAAATAGAGGTATCCTGCAACTTCAGACATCAAATTTACACTTTCCCTCAGGTTACCATATGGAAAAAAAAGTAATAATCATGGTTCCATCTCAATTTTGAAAAAAGAAGGGTAAATCATTATTTTTTCCAACATCCTGAATAACACACCGTTCCTTGCCAGCCAAATATTGTTCAATTACTACCTCAAAGTTAAATTATGATCAAAGTACACATATGTCACCATACACAACCCTGAGATCCATTTTCTTGTGGGCATATTCAATAAGTCCATATAGAATATTAACCATAATAGAATCAACAAAAGACCTCACTGACTTGGGCATTCAACCAATGTGCAAAAGACAAGAAACTGTGCAAGTATAAAAAGAAAGAAATAATAGTAATAAATAAATATCAACAACATGAGATGAAGTGTCCTTGAAATTAAGTCCATACCTTGTGGGATTATTTCAATGATGGGTAAGTGAAGTTGAGTGAAGCTATCCCCATTCATTCAAGAGCCTGATGGTTGAAGGGTAATAATTGTTTCTGAACCTGATAGTGTGAGTCATGAGGCTCCATACCAGACTCTGATAAGGTCAGTCAACAAACTCTCTACGATACATCTGTAGAAGTTGGTAAAAGTTTTAAATGTCATGCCAAATCTTTGCAAACTCCTAAGGAAGCAGAAATGCTGCTGTGCTTAGGATTTGCATTTATGTGCTGGGCCCAGACAGACCATCCGAGATAATAACACAAAGGAATTTAAAGTTGTTGACCCTCTTCACCTCTGATCTTCCGATGAAGACTGACTCACAGACCTCTGGTTTCCACCTCCTGAAGTCAAAAATCAGCTCCTTGGTCTTGCTAACATTCAGTAAGAAGTTATTGTTATGGCACCACTCAGCCAGATTTTCAACCTCCCTCCTATATACTGATTTGTCACCACCTTTGATTCAACCTACAAAATATGGCATTGGAGCTGTACGTAGCCACACAGTCATAAGTGTAAAGCGAGTAGAGCAGGGCCTAAGCACACAATCTCGTGGTGCACCTGTGCTGATGGAGACTGTGGAGGAGGAGGAGATTGTGCACGCATGCTGAGCTCGTTGACTTCATTAACTTTGCCTCCAACTTTCACCCTGCCCTCAAGTTTACCTGGTCCATTTCTGACACCTCCCTACCCTTTCTAGATCTTTCTGTCTCTATCTCTGGAGACAGCTTATCTACTGATGTCTACTATAAGCCTACGGACTCTCACAACTATCTGGACTATTCCTCTTCTCACCCTGTCTCTTGCAAAAAATGCCATCCCCTTCTTGCAATTCCTCCGTCTCCGCCACATCTGCTCTCAGGATGAGGTTTTCATTCCAGGACGAAGGAGATGTCCTCCTTTTATAAAGAAAGGGGCTTCCCTTCCTCCACCATCAACTCTGCTCTCAAATGCATCTCTCCCATTTCACGCACATCTGCTCTCACCCCATCCTCCTGCCACCCCACTAGGAATAGGGTTCCCCTTGTCCTCACCTACAACCCCACCAGCCTCCGGGTCCAACATATAATTCTCCGTAACTTCCGCTACCTCCAATAGGATCCTACCACTAATCACATCTTTCCCTCCCCCCCGCTTTCCGCAGGGATCGTTCCCTATGCGAATCCCTTGTCCATTCATCCCCCCCCTCATCCCTCCCCACTGATCTCCCTCCTGGCACTTATCCTTGTAAGCGGAACAAGTGCTACACATGCCCTTACACTTCCTCTCTCACTACCATTCAGGGCCCCAGAAAGTCCTTCCAGGTGAGGCAACACTTCACCTGTGAGTCGGCTGGGGTGATATACTGCGTCTGGTGCTTCCGATGCAGCCTTCTATATATTGGCGAGACCCGATGCAGACTGGGAGACCGTTTCGCTGAATGCCTACGCTCTGTCCGCCAGAGAAAGCGGGATCTCCCAGTGGCCACACATTTTGGTTCCGCATCCCATTCCCCTTCCGATATGTCTATCCACAGCCTCCTCTGCTGTAGAGATGAAGCCACACTCAGATTGGAGTAACAACACCTTATATTCCGTCTGGGTAGCCTCTAACCTGATGGCATGAACATTGACTTCTCTAACTTCCATTGATGCCCCGCCTCCCCCTCGTACCCTATCCATTATTTATTTATTTATTATATTTTTTTATATATATGTATTCTTTTTCTCTCTCTCCTTTTTCTCCCTCTGTCCCTCTCACTATACTCCTTGCCCATCCTCTGGCTTCCCCCTCCCCCTTTCTTTCTCCCTAGGCCTCTGGTCCCATGTTCCTCTCATATCCCTTTTGCCAATCAACTGTCCAGCTCTTGGCTCCATCCCTCCCCCTCCTGTCTTCTCCTATCATTTTGGATCTCCCCCTCCCCCTCCCACTTTCAAATCTCTTACCAGCTCTTCTTTCAGTTAGTCCTGATGAAGGGTCTCAGCCCGAAACGTCGACTGTACCTCTTCCTAGAGATGCTGCCTGGCCTGCTGCGTTCACCATCAACTTTTATGTGTGTTGCTTGAAATTCCAGCATCTGCAGATTTCCTCGTGATTGTGGAGCAGATGTTGTTGCCATTCCAAACTGACTGGCGTCTGCAAGTGAGGGAATCGAGAATTGAATTACAAAAGGAGCTATTGAGGCCAAGATCTTGAAGTTTATTGATTAGTTTTGAGGGGATGATGGTATTGAATGCTGAGCTGTAGTCGATAAAGAGCATCCTGATGTATGCATCTTTGCAGACCAGATGTTCCAGGGCTGAGAGAGGAGCCAGTGAAATGGTATCTGCTGTGGGCCTGTTGTGACAGTAGGGAAATTTCAGTGGATCCAAGTCACTTCTCAGGCAGCCAGAGTATTATGTTTCATCACCAGCCTCTCAAAACACTTAATCACTGTGGATGCAAGTGCTCCTGGACAATAGTCACTGAGGCAAGTTACCACTTTTTTCTTAGGCACAGGTATAAATGAAGCCTGTTTGAAACAGGTAGGTTCCTCAGACTGACAGTGAGAGGTTAAAGATCTCAGTGAACACTCCAGCTTTCCACTGCAGTGTTCACTCCAGTTTGATAGAGTCCCATTAGACCCTAATAGGCCAAAAGTGGATTTGCAGTAGATTTTTTTCTTCCATTCTGGGAAATAAATTTAACCACAAGATTAGAGTTCATTACCAGGCTATGTTTTGCCTAAGGATATTTTCAGAACATTTTATCTTCAGTACTGAACACATCAGTCTTTTTGCTGTGTAATTAGCATGCAATAATTCATCCACTGCTTCACACAAAGATTTGTATATGTTCAAACTACATTGAGTATTATATATCTACAGGCCTTTTGACCAGTCTTCATGTATTCACTTGGATAAACATTTATTCATTTATAAATGTTGCCCACTATTCAATTGCAAACTAGTATCAGAACACAAGAAAAAGCCCTTATGGGGAAGAAATGTGGATGGCTGTAGGCTTCTCTAAAGCCTTTCACACAAGCTTCACCCAGATGGGTCAACATCACTTACTCATATCTCCAGGCCGAAAATCTCACTTCAGTAGAGAGCTCCATCTAGTGATCTAGCCAGGAAATTTTCTGGGAAGCAAGACAGATGGAGATGGGGGAAGAGATAACAATGTTCTGGGATTGGGAGATGATGTTCCCCAGTCAACAAGAGACTCACTTTCCTTCAAAAGTGCAAATCTCATTAGTTTTAGTGTCTTTAACTCAGCCATCAATTTACATATAAATTCCACCAAAATGGAAGAGCAGATGCAGTGTCAGCATGCAAGGTTTAATTTGAGCATGGGCTTTCAAAGGCACTTGGCAGGCATTACCTCTGAGGTAGTCTGCACTGTGAATGAGATTGTGCGGTACTTCTGCCAAACTTTACCATTGCACTTCTGAATGCCACAGTGGGCCTGCACGGGTAGATGGGAATGTCATTCACTTTGCTGATGAGAGGAAAAATCATGTGTTCTCAGTACAATCCATGGCTGCAGACTGAACAGGCTCCAGTTTCCATTAGTGACCTTGTAAATCAGGAAGGATGATCACTTCACATCGCTGCATCCCAAAGAATCTGTTAATTCAACCTTACTTTATCTTTAATTTGGCCCCTCGTATCAATTTATATTTCACACGGGTGCAGACTTCTTCTACAACGCATATAGATGTACCCCCATCTATGCAACTATCATTGAAGATTCAGTTCATCTTTATTCAACATCATCAAGGCTGACATGAATAAGCAAGCATCCTCAAACATCCATTCAGTATATCGCATTATGTTCTCTCATCTATCTCTCCTTCTAAGGAATGAGAATCTGAAACAATAGAGAAAGACAAAGCACACAAGGGATGTTTCTCCAGCCATTGTCCTGATAACATTTGCCTGATAAATTGGAACATACAGTGATAGATGATGTCTGGTGCTAGCACTTCTCGCTCCAACCACATGGGTTTCTGAATCAGAATACGGTCATGAAATTTCTTGTTCTGTGGCAGTGGTACAGTGCAAGAAATAAAATGCTACTATAAATCACAAAAAATAGTAGATTAATAGTAGAAAAGTGAGGTAATATTCACGGGTCATTCCAAAAAAAAGTTCAAGGACAGTCAGGTGTCTCAGACTATCACCTTTTACAAAGTACACTGCTTTTTTATTCAGCAAAGTGGAAGACTTCACATTTTTTCCGTATAATATTCTTGCCTTACTCACTTAGCTTGTCTAAGTTATCTCAAACCTCTTTACCTTCTCCTCACTGCTCATAATCGCACCTAGTCTTGCTTTGGCTGCTGCTAACCCTTCAGTTGTTGAGACTCCCAATCTACTTAGATTTCGTGTCCAAGATATCCTGAAGTGGGAGGGTGAGGAGCCAGAGGTCGTGGTACATATAGGTACCAATGACATAGGTAGGAGAAGGGATGAGGTCCTGAAAGGAGAATATAGGGAGCTAGGAAGGGAGTTGAGAAAAAGGACCGCAAAGGTAGTAATCTCAGGATTACTGCCTGTGCCACGCGACAGTGAGAGTAGGAATGCGATGAGGTGGAGGATAAATGCGTGGCTGAGGGATTGGAGCAGGGGGCAGGGATTCAAGTTTTTGGATCATTGGGACCTCTTTTGGCGCAGACGTGACCTGTACAAAAAGGACAGGTTACACTTGAATCCTAGGGGGACCAATATCCTGGCAGGGAGATTAGCAGGGGCTACTGAGGTGACTTTAAACTAGAATGGTTGGGGGGTGGGAATCAAATTAAAGAGGCTAGGCGTGAGGAGGTTAGTTCACAACAGGGGGATGGGAACCAGTGCAGAGAGACAGAGGGGTGTAAAGTGAGGGTAGAAGCAAAAAGTACTAAGGAGAAAAGTAAAAGTGGCAGGCTGACAAATCCAGGGCAAGCATTAAAAAGGGCCACTTTTCAATATAATTGTATAAGGGCTAAGAGAGTTGTAAAAGAGCGCCTGAAGGCTTTGTGTGTCAATGCAAGGAGCATTCGTAATAAGGTGGATGAATTGAAAGTGCAGATTGTTATTAATGATTATGATATAGTTGGGATCACAGAGACATGGCTCCAGGGTGACCAGGGATGGGAGCTCAACGTTCAGGGATATTCAATATTCAGGAGGGATAGACATGAAGGAAGGGGAGGTGGGGTGGCGTTGCTGGTTAAAGAAGAGATTAACGCAATAGAAAGGAAGGACATAAGCCGGGAAGATGTGGAATTGATATGGGTAGAGCTGCGTAACACTAAGGGGCAGAAGACGCTGGTGGGAGTTGTGTACAGGCCACCTAACAGTAGTAGTGAGGTCGGAGATGGTATTAAACAGGAAATTAGAAATGTGTGCAATAAAGGAACAGCAGTTATAATGGGTGACTTCAATCTACATGTAGATTGGGTAAACCAAATTGGTAAAGGTGCTGAGGAAGAGGATTTCTTGGAATGTATGCGGGATGGTTTCTTGAACCAACATGTCGAGGAACCAACTAGAGAGCAGGCTATTCTGGACTGGGTTTTGAGCAATGAGGAAGGGTTAATTAGCGATCTTGTCGTGAGAGGCCCCTTGGGTAAGAGTGACCATAATATGGTGGAATTCTTCATTAAGATGGAGAGTGACATAGTTAATTCAGAAACAATGGTTCTGAACTTAAAGAGGGGTAACTTTGAAGGTATGAGACGTGAATTAGCTAAGATAGACTGGCAAATGACACTTAAAAGATTGACTGTGGATATGCAATGGCAAGCATTTAAAGGTTGCATGGATGAACTACAACAATTGTTCATCCCAGTTTGGCAAAAGAATAAATCAAGGAAGGTAGTGCACCCGAGGCTGACAAGAGAAATTAGGGATAGTATCAATTCCAAAGAAGAAGCATACAAATTAGCCAGAGAAAGTGGCTCACCTGAGGACTGGGAGAAATTCAGAGTTCAGCAGAGGAGGACAAAGGGCTTAATTAGGAAGGGGAAAAAAGATTATGAGAGAAAACTGGCAAGGAACATAAAAACTGACTGTAAAAGCTTTTATATATATGTAAAAAGGAAAAGACTGGTAAAGACAAATGTAGGTCCCCTGCAGACAGAAACAGGTGAATTGATTATGGGGAGCAAGGACATGGCAGACCAATTGAATAATTACTTTGGTTCTGTCTTCACTAAGGAGGACATAAATTATCTTCCAGAAATAGTAGGGGACAGAGGGTCCAGTGAGATGGAGGAACTGAGCGAAATACATGTTAGTAGGGAAGGTTAGGTAAATTGAAGGGATTGAAGGCAGATAAATCCCCAGGGCCAGATGTTCTGCATCCCAGAGTGCTTAAGGAAGTAGCCCAAGATATAGTGGATGCATTAGTGATAATTTTTCAAAACTCGTTAGATTCTGGACTAGTTCCTGAGGATTGGAGGGTGGCTAATGTAACTCCACTTTTTAAAAAAGGAGGGAGAGAGAAACCGGGGAATTATAGACCGGTTAGCCTAACGTCGGTGGTGGGGAAACTGCTGGAGTCAGTTATCAAGGATGTGATAACAGCACATTTGGAAAGCGGTGAAATCATCGGACAAAGTCAGCATGGATTTGTGAAAGGAAAATCATGTCTGACGAATCTCATAGAATTTTTTGAGGATGTAACTAGTAGAGTGGATAGGGGAGAACCGGTGGATGTGGTATATTTGGATTTTCAAAAGGCTTTTGACAAGGTCCCACACAGGAGATTAGTGTGCAAACTTAAAGCACACGGTATTGGGGGTAAGGTATTGGTGTGGGTGGAGAATTGGTTAGCAGACAGGAAGCAAAGAGTGGGAATAAACGAGACCTTTTCAGAATGGCAGGCGGTGACCAGTGGGGTACTGCAAGGCTCAGTGCTGGGACCCCAGTTGTTTACAATATATATTAATGACTTGGATGAGGGAATTAAATGCAGCATCTCCAAGTTTGCGGATGACACGAAGCTGGGTGGCAGTGTTAGCTGTGAGGAGGATGCTAAGAGGATGCAGGGTGACTTGGATAGGTTGGGTGAGTGGGCAAATTCATGGCAGATGCAATTTAATGTGGATAAATGTGAAGTTATCCACTTTGGTGGCAAAAATAGGAAAACAGATTATTATCCGAATGGTGGCCGATTAGGAAAAGGGGAGGTACAATGAGACCTGGGTGTCATTATACACCAGTCATTGAAAGTGGGCATGCAGGTACAGCAGGTGGTGAAAAAGGCGAATGGTATGCTGGCATTTATAGCGAGAGGATTCGAGTACAGGAGCAGGGAGGTACTACTGCAGTTGTACAAGGCCTTGGTGAGACCACACCTGGAGTATTGTATGCAGTTTTGGTCCCCTAATCAGAGGAAAGACATCCTTGCCTTAGAGGGAGTACAAAGAAGGTTCACCAGATTGAGTCCTGGGATGGCAGGACTTTCATATGAAGAAAGACTGGATGAACTGGGCTTGTACTCGTTGGAATTTAGAAGATTGAGGAGGGATCTGATTGAAACGTATAAAATCCTAAAGGGATTGGACAGGCTAGATGCAGGAAGATTGTTCCCGATGTTGGGGAAGTCCAGAACGAGGGGCCACAGTTTGAGGATAGAGGGGAAGCCTTTTAGGACCAAGATGAGGAAAAACTTCTTCACACAGAGAGTGGTGAATCTGTGGAATTCTCTGCCACAGGAAACAGTTGAGGCCAGTTCATTGGCTATATTTAAGAGGGAGTTAGATATGGCCCTTGAGGCTACGGGGGTCAGGGGGTATGGAGGGAAGGCTGGGGCGGGGTTCTGAGTTGGATGATCAGCCATGATTATAATAAATGGCGGTGCAGGCTCGAAGGGCCGAATGGCCTACTCCTGCACCTATTTTCTATGTTTCTATGTTTCTACTCCACTCTGGATCCCAGAACAGGCGTGCCTGAACAACACCCATCTTCATGTTATGATACAGACAGCCTTCTCCTGTAAGCAAGTTGTGACGGTGAACAGTAAGATTAGAATTCATCCTCCCAAAACCTTCTCCAGATTCACTAAAAAGACAGCAAATGCAATTCCTGTTCACCAAAGCTTCCACACTGGAGAGCAGTTATCAAGCTGTCATATTTGCTGTGGAATTATTTTCTAAGCTCCTCAGCTGTTAATGCTTCCATTAGGATTTCACTGGCAAGCTTTCAAAGAGTTCAGGGAAACTTGGCGCTCTGCAGTACATCCCAAAGCAGCTTTTAAGGTTTCTCATGAGTTTCTCAATTGCTGACTGACATACTTGGTTTATGTTTGGAAATTGCAGGATCACATAACATGACTGCATTTCCAACTCTGTCCTCTTCCTTTCCCTTCCCTCTTCCCCCCAACTGTCTTTACGGATTTAAGTTAATGCCACTGATTGACTGTATTAACCCACCAATCTACGCAATGAGCCTTTACTTTGCACTTCTATACTCGACTGAAAATGAAACAATTCATAATACTGCTCCCTGACTGTTTTTCTAACAGAAGGCTGAAGAGAGCTGGATTATGCACATCTATACTCATGTCATTCTACAGATGTGCAGTAGAGAGCATCTGAACAAGCTGCATCATTGAATGGCGAGGAAACTGCACTGCAGCAAGTAGGAAGACTCTACAAGGGGTGATCAAAACTGCCCAACACATCACTGGCAGCAGCTTACCTGCCATCAAAGATGTTTACAGGGAAAGGTGCAAGAAAAGGGGCAGTAACATCCTGAAGGATCTCACCCACCCTGCTCATGGGCTGTTTGTCCCACTCCCATGAGGGAGGAGGCTATGTAGCATCCACTCCAGGAGGACCAGACTCAAAAACAGTTACTTTTCCCAAGCAGTAAGGCTGATCAACACCTCCACATTATTGTGTGTTGTCAGCAACCTTATGGACAGACACTCCTGTGCCTGACATCTCTTTATGGACATGTAATCAATCTATATATATATAAGGAATTTTATGCTTTTATATTTATTTTGTTTTTTTTTTAATTACTGTGTTCTTTATCTTATTGTGCTGCATCAGATCCAGGGTACAATTGTGTTGTTTTCCTTTACACTAGTGCACTGGAAATGACATTAAACAATCTTGAATGATTGAATGATTGAATCATTAATCATTAATTTCAAAGCAAGACGTTTTGCACAGTGGTGCAACCCAGAATTTAGATTTTATAATGTCCAAAACTTCGATATTTCCTGCCAGGCTGAACAAACTAAAGTTAAACATGGGTAAAGTGGACATTAGTTATCAATGGTTTAGTGTGATTTAAGCAAAATTAGAATTGAATGAAACTAATGGTACATCCTAGAACAGAAAGGATTGATCTTCCCTCACCACGAGGTAATGAGACCCTGGAAGCGGTGCGCCTCCCACAAGTCGGTGGGAGTTTTGGAAGGCTGGTCGCTGGACCAAGCCATAGATGCACAGGGTGGAAAGGTACGATCGGCGGGAACCTGGTGTGTGTCCGCCCTTGCCTGGGTGCCAGTGTTCAATGTCAGACTGCAGATCTTTATATAAGCATGTAGCACAAGGCATTCGTTTGTGCTCTACTTGATCATCACAAATATGATCTTGGGAGGGGGAGCAGAGTGGGAGCCAAGAAGAATGGATTACACTGATATTCATTCCTTTCTGCTATAGCATATTGTGTCACCTTGGATTGTGTTCCAGTTTTAAGAGAAGGGCTTGTGACTACCAGCAGATTTTCAAGAAAAAAACACTTCATGTGCTTGAATATGTCATGGAACACTCCTCAGGGAGATTATTCCCTGAACCAAGCTCCCCACCCCACCAGGGAGAATAGCAATAATGATTATTATATATTGTGACCTATACAACCATGACATGAAATGAATACCAGATTTGGCCACGGCAAAGAATGTAACTGGGCTATCAGAGTTTGGTGAATTAAGAGAAGGCAGGACATTTAGGGCTAACAGCATAGGATATTACAATGAAAGCTCCTGCGGAGAGTACCAATGAAAGAGTCTGCTATAGTTCTCATTAAATTGTCAGAGATGAATAAAAACATTGCCTAAAAATGTTAAATGTCTGACATTTTAATTACTGGGTCCTGAAAAGCTTTTTAATTATAATGTTTTCCTCAACAATAAATTCCCTTTAGAAAAAAGAACTTTTATTCCCTTCTACTTTAATAATCTGCTTCTGATATGTCTTTCTTTTCCCTCATCAGAGAATTCCCTTCAAACATAGATGAGAGGGTTTGGATTCATCTTGATAAATATTTTTAAGGTCTCTACCTCCCTGGGGTAGAGAATTCCAAAGATCTGAAACCCTCTTAGGAAATAAATTGCTGCTTATCTCCATCTTAAATTGACGACCCCTTATTATAAATTATGCTCCCCTAGATCTAGATAAGGGAAACATCTCAGAATCCATTATGTCATGTCCTCCTCCCTCCACCCCCAGTAATTTACATGTTTCTCATTCTTCCAAACAACAAGCTGTCAACTTTTCCAATACCTTCATTGCAAGTAGTTTTTATGTTTGAGTATTGCTCTTTAAATAACAAATAAATAAACTATAGAACAATAATTGAAATTGGGTCACATCATGGTCTCTACTTTGGAGCAGGTGTACCCTATTTTTCAGTTTGTATCATGATTTCCCAAACTGAATAGTTTCAAGTCAACTTGTGGAATAATTATTCAAAAGGTTAGAATGGAGATAGAACGTATAAATACGAAAGCTAAAAGAATGTTATCAGCAGAAACATGGGGGAAAGAGAAATAAACTCAATGTTTTAATATGAAACCTTTTGTCAGAATTCAGTTCCTCTCTCCACAGATGCTGTCTAATCTGATGAGTATTCCCAGTATTTTCTTTTTCGATTTCAAATTTCAGGATGCTGCATTTTCTTTTATTTTGGAAGGTTAAACTTCAAGTAGAATTGCTTGCAAAGGTAAGGAGGTTACACTTCAGTGATATAGAGTCGGATATTGATGAAAGCCCATGTGGAGTACTACATATGCCGTACTGGTCTCCTTATTTAATGAACTTTGCTCATTGGAAGAAGCTTAGAGAAAACTTACTGGACATATGTAAAATGGATGGTGTTATGAGCAAAGGTTAGCCAAGCTAAGCCAATACCTGTTGAAATTTAGAAGAGTAAGCCTGGACTTGATTGAAACATGTAAGGTCTAGAAGAGTCTTGACAAGGTGGATTTAGAGTTTGTAATTCATATTGTGGGAGCATCTAGAACCAAGTGCCAATGTTTCAGAATAACTTAATGCATTCACAAAATAGAACATGGAAGAGTACAGCACAGAAATAGGCCTTATTGCCCACAATATTGAGCAAACTAGCTAAAACACAAATCAAAAGCATCCAAACACTAATCCCTCCTACCTACACAATGCCTATGTCCTTCCATCTTCCTCACATTCATGTGCCTATCTAAATGTTTCTTTAATCCTCTAATGTATTTGCCTCTACCACCATACTGGGCAGCACATTCCAGGCCTCCACCGTCCTTTGAGTAAAAAACTTACCCCTCACGTCCTCTTTGAACCTATCCCCTCTCACCATTGAAGGCACTCAATGCATGCCTTCTGTTATTAAACATTTCAACCCTGGGAGAAAGATACTCTATCTATGCCTCTCATAATCTTGTAAACCTCTATCAGATCTCCCCTCAGCCTCCAGCACTCCAGAGAAAACAACCCTAGTTTACCCCATCTCTCGTGATAGCACATGCCATCTAAACCAAGCATCATCCTAGTAAATCTCTTCTGCACCATCTCCAAAGCCTCAACATCTTTCTATAGTGGGGCGACCAGAACAGAGTATATGCAATACTCCAGATTTTGATTTTGCTCAGAGGGTCATGAGTTGTTGGAACTCTCTTCTACAAATCGTGGTGGACTCCAAGCCAAGAATATTTTATAACAGAGGCAGATGGGTCTTTGATTAGCAAAGAGTTGAAGAATCACTACAGGTAGACAGGAATACGGAGATGAGATTATAATCTGATCAGTAAGGAGGACAGGAATACAGAGATAAGATTATAATCTGATCAGTAAGGATCTTATTAAACCATGGTGCAAAAGGTCAAAACGTCCATCTTATAACCCCAATTTGTAATTTTCAGTCCAATTTGTCCTCCAAGGTCTCTATTGTTCACCACCAGATCATTCTCTAACAATGATGTTTCCAAAGTAACCAAGTGGAAAAGGAGACCTTACTTCTTTCTTCATCAACAAAGGTCACGTTTGGAAGACCTGGAGAGCAATAATGGAGTATTCCTTTATTAAAAAGAAATAAAGAATTAAAGATATTCTTGTACAGATGTATTTTCCACTTGAGGAGCATTTTCTTTGCTGCTATAAACTGGGACCTCTGCTTTGTACTTTAAATGAAACTAGGAAGAATAATTTTGGCCCCCTTGGTAGCATGGTGGAATGTACAAACAGCCCTCTTGTTATGCTAATAGGAAACTGTTATTTAAACCTGGGCTTGCACATATGCCAGTACTACAATGACCATGTTCTATTCCCAGGACAAATCACTTCACAACATCACTGTCAACCTGCTACATTTTTCAGTTTCTGAAATTTCTTTCCGAGAAGTGGGACCAACACAAATGAGTCACATTTTGACATTACTCTTCACTCTCTCCTCCCATTGACAGTTCTTTTCACAGTAGCAGCAGCATAAACTTCGCATTCTGGCTTATGCAAGCATCTTTGATGGTCCTGGGGACGTCACCCTGATGACCAACAAGGATGCCTAGAATTGCACAAGACATGTTTGGGATTAAGTAAGTTATTTTTGAATGATCCAATATATGCTATGGGGAGAAAATTGTCAAGTTCTTTTGAATAAACACAAGAGTTTCTGAAGATGCTGGAAGTCCAGGGCCACACCGATAAAATGCTGGCAGAACTCAAATGGTCAGGCATCATCTATGGAAATGAATAAACAGTTGAGGCTTTAGGCTGAGACCCTTCATCAGGACGAGAAAGGAAGGGGAAAGAAGCCAGAATAAGAAGGTGGGGGGAGGGGAAGAAGACAAGCTAGAAGGTTTTGGATGAAGCCAGGTGGGTGGGAGAGCGGGATGAAGTAAGAAGCTGGGAGGTGATAAGTGGAAAAGCCCAAGGACTAGAGAAGAAGGAATGTGATAGGAGAGGAGAGTGGATAATGGGAGAAAGGGAAGAAGGAGGAGCACCAGGAAAGGTGATAGACAGGTGAGGAGAAGAGGTAAGAGGCCAGTGCAGGAAAATAAAGAAGAAGGAAGGGGAGGGGTGTAAACAATTACTGGAAGTTAGAAAAAATTGACGTTCAAGCCATCGGGTTGGAGCCCACCTAGACAGAGTATGAGGTGTTGGTCCTCCAACCTGAAAGTGGCCTCACTGTGGCAGAAAAGGGGCAATGGACCAACATGTTGGTACAGAAATGGGCATAGGAATTGAAATGGTTGGTGCCAGGAAACTCCGCTTTTTGTAGAAGGAGCTGAGGTGCTCAACAAAGTGATCCCTAATTTATGTCGAGTCTCACTGATGTTGAGGATCCTGCATCGGGAGCACCAGACACAGTAGATGACCCCAACAGATTTGTGTGTGAAGTGTGAAGTCACTTGAAAAGACTGCTTGGGGCCCTGAATGAAAGTGATTGCAGAGGTGAATGGGCGAGTGCACCACTTCTGCTGCTTGCAGGGCTAAGTGGCAGGATGAGGATTAGTGGGGAGGGCAAGCAGACAAGAGAATCACTGAGGGAACAAGGAAGGTGGAGAATGAGGGGAGATAAAATTATGTTTGTTGGTTGGATCCAGTTGAAGATGATGGAAGTTTTGGAGCATGATGTGTTGGATGTGAAGGCTCATGGGATGGTAGGTGAAGACAAGAGGAACTCTATCCTTGTAAAGGCAACAAAAGATGGGGTGAGCCTTGATGTCTGGGAAATGGAAGAGACACAGGTGAAGGCAGCATCAATGGTGGAGGAAGGGTAACTCCATTCCTCGAAGAAGGAGGACATCTCTGTTCTTTTGAATTATATTTTTCTCAGTGATCACTGAGGTAAGACCTGCCCACACAAGGCACACTATTTTCTTTCACACCATGTCAGCATCAAGCAATCCTTGGTCAACAAGGCATGAAATGGATATATCTGGAGATTAGAGTGTTAATTTGTTGGCAGTTTTATGCATTGGGCTCTTGCCCTTCCATCTGTTCCAAATTCATTTCTTGTGGGATAGATTCAAAACATAGAAAGGAGAGGAAAAATTCATGATCATTATTATTAGGTGATTGAAGTGGATTGGCCAAGGGCTACATTTAATCTATCATTCCCATCGGTGCATATATGTTTACATTAATTATGAAGTGTTTTTCTCATTCATTCATTCATTCATTCATTCATGGGATAGGGGCTTCATAGGTTGAGCCAGCATTTAATTGTCCATCCTTGGTTGCCCTTGAGAAAGTCGTGGTGAACTTTCATTTTGAGTCAATATAGCCTTTGAGGTTGGTGCTCACCCCAGATGCTGAAGATATTTGGGGCTAGGATATTATCCTAAGGAACTCCTCAAGGTAGTACACTAGCAGATGCATAGACACAAAACACTACAGGTGCTGGAATATGGAGAAAGAAACACTTTTCTGAAGGAACTCAGCTGGTCAAGTAGTATTCGTGCAGACAAAGGGATAGTTGGCATTTTGAATCAAGACCTGACATCAAATTCCTGAAACAGGGTTTTAACAAAAATGCCAACTATACCTTTGCTTCCACAAGTGCTGCTTAACTACTGGGTTTCTCCAGTATTCTGTTCCAACAGAAGTATCATGTGGCTAAGATAATAGACCTCTAACCACCACAACCTGCCTCATTTGTGCTGGATGTAATTCTAGCCAGCAGAGGCTTTTGTCCCTGATTCCCACTGATTTTAGTTTAGCCAGAGCCCTTGACACTGTCTTGGCGTCAAGGGCAGTCACTCTCACTTCACCTTTGGAGATGAGCTCCATGTTTGAGCCAAGGTTGTAATGAAGTGAGGATTTTGGCAGAACTCAAGCTAGATTTCTATGAACAGCTTGTTGTTAAGCAAATGCTGCATGAAAGAACTATCAGTTATTACTCTGCTGATGATCGAGAGGAGACGAATGGGGCAGTAAATGACTGTTTCGGATTTGACCTGCCTTCTTGTAGACATGACATACTTCACAATTTTGCATAATTTTGTGTAGATTCCAGTGATCAAGCTGTACTGTAACAGTTTGGCTCAGAAAGAACAGGTTTTCAGTATTTTGCTGGAATGTTATCAGGGCCCATTTCCTTTGCTGTATCTAACGTCTTTAATGATTTCTCGATATCATGTAGAGTGAATGAATTTGACTTAAGATTGGCATCTCTCATGCTGGTGACCACTGGAGGAAGCTGAGATGGTTTATCCATTCGCTATTTCTGCCTGCAGATCGTTGCAAATGCTTCAGCTTTCTCTTTTGTACAGATGGGCTGGCATCACCCATTCTAAGAACATGAGTAATTTACGGAGCCGCCTTCTCAGTGAGTTGCTTGATTGTCCACCACCATTCCTTGTTTGGAAATGTCAGGGCTGCATAGTTTAGGTCTGATCTGTTGGTTGCGGAATTGCTTGGTTGTCCTGAAGAAGGGTCTCGGCCCGAAACGTTGACTGTTTATTTTTTTCCATTGATTCTGCCTGATCTGCTGAGTTCCTCCAGCGTTTTGTGTATGTTGCTTTGAATTTCCAACATCTGCAGACATTCTCTTGTTTGTGGTTGTCTGCTGCATGCTGTTTATGTTTGGCACGCAGGCAGCTCTGTGCTGTAGCTTCACTAGCTTGCTCCCTCATCGTGAGGTATGGCTGGTGCTTCTCCTGGTATGCTCTCCTGCACTCCTCATTGAACCAAGTTTGGTCCCTTAGTTTGATAATGATGGTGGCAATGCAGTGTGACTTACCAAAGCTGCAGTTTGTAGTTGAGTACATTTCTGCAGCAATAGTACCTCATGGATGACCATATCTCTGTTGTTAGATCTGTCTGAAGCCTACCACAACTGGTATGCTGGTAGTGCTATGCGACATTACGAACTGTATCTTTGTTGTCAAGACAGAACTTCACCTTCCCGAGGATTGCACAATGGTCATTCCTATTGATTCTGCCCAAGACAAATCCACCTGATTCAGGTAGATTGGTAAGGATAAGATCAAGTAGGTTATTTCCTCATTGGTTCCCTCATTATGTGCCAGTTTGGCAGTGATATCCTTTAATGCTCAGCCAGCTTGGTCAGTAGTGATGCCACTGTGCCACTCTTGGTGGTAGCCTATGAAACACCCCAGCCAGAGCACATTCTGTGCCTGGACCACATCGAGCGCTTCTTCCAAGTGTGTTCTTCATGGAGTAGCATTGATTTAACAGCTGACTGAGGTGATAGGTAATATTTAGCAAAAGATTTAACCTGATGCTATGAAATGCCATAAGATGCAGTGTCAATGTTGAGGGCATCCAGGGCAGTTCACTCCCGACTGCATATGACTGTGTCGCCAGCTCTGCTGGGTTTGTCCTGCTAGTGGAACAAATATACCAAGTGATGGAGGTGGAGGCATCTGGGATGTCGACTGTAAAATATGATTCTGTGAGTATGACTATGTCATACTGTGGATTGACTGGACCGTGAGACAGCTCTCCCAGTTTTGACACAAGCCCCAGATGTTGCTAAGGAGGAATTTACAGGAGTGAAAGAGCAGTTTTATTTTGTTGCCATTGTCATTTCTGGGGTCCAGATCAATTTCAGGTGATCCTTTCTGTTTTGATTCATTTTGGCCTTCTGGCAGCTAAGTGGTTTGCTAGGACACTTCAGAAGGCAGTCAAGAGTCAACCACATTGTTGGCGGTCTGGAGTCACATGTGAACCAGACCAGGTAGGAATAGTGAATTTCCTCCCTGCAGGACATTAATGACAGGAAAACTCACAGCTCATTATGATAATACTCTTTTACATAAAAATATACAGTAACTTACCTTATCTTCTTCATTAGCATTTCCCAAAGTCACTCATTGCATGAGAAAGACCAGAACAGCAGGTGCATGGAAATGGCTCTATCCAAAAGTTCCCTTTGAAGCTGCACAGTATCTTGATTTAGAAAACTAGGTCAACTGACTGTCCAGGTACGCCCATTGTCTCTGACTGCTCCTGCCTAGTGAACTTATGTCCACTTGACTTGACTCCATTCTATCCTCCTTGTCCAGCCCCAGCTACATCCGTGGCATTTTATATACTCTTGATCTCCTCAACAACTTCCAATTCCCTGGCTGTGAAAGCCTTATTTTCACCATGGATGTCCACTCCCTATACAACAATATCTCCCCATCAAGAAGGCCTTAATGCTCTCCCACGTCTTTCTTGACACAACTGGTATGCTGGTAGTGCTGGCAGTTCCCCTCCATCACCCCCATCCTCTGCCTGGTAGAACTGGTTCTCATGCTCTAGAATTTCTCCTTTGGCTTCTCCCACTTCCTCCAAACTCAAAGAATAGCCATAAACACCCACATGTGCCCTAGCTTTGCAACCACTTTCATTGGCTACGTGCAAATGTTTACCTTCCGAACCTTCCCTGGTAATGCTCAAAAAACTCTTTCTGAATTACATTGAAGTCTGCATTGGTGCTGCTTCATGCACCCATGCCGAACTCATCAATTTCATCAACTTTGCCTTTAATTTTCACCCTGCCCTTAGATTTATTTGATCCATTTTTGATGCCTCTCTCCCATTTCTCAATCTTTCTGTCTCCATCTCTAGAGACGAATTGTCTACCGATTTCAAAGGCTATCTTGACTATACTTCTTCCAACCTTATCTCTGGTAAAAATGCCTGTTTCCAGCTCATTGGTCTCTTCCACATCTGGGCCCAGGATGAGGCTTTCCTTTACAGAACATCAGAGATGTCCTCCTTCTTTAAGAAACCAGGTTCTCAGTCCTCCAGCATTGATGCTGCCTTCGCTGGCATCTACTCCATTTTCTGGACATCCATGCTCACCCCACCTTCCCACCACCTTAACAAGGATAAAGTTCCTTAGATTCTGGAATCATTCTGTAAGACTGGAATAGTACAAATGTAACTCCACTCTTTAAGAAGGGAGGGAGGCAGAAGAAAGGAAAAAATAGGCCAGTTTGCCTGACTTCAGTTGTTGGGAAGAGGTTGGAGTCCGGTGATACTTGGAAGCATGATAAAATAGGCCAAAGTCAGCATGGCTTTTTAAGAGGAATCTTGCTTGACATACTGTTGGAATTCATTGAGGAAATAACAGGCAAGAAAGACAAAGGAGAGTCAGTGGATGTTGTTCACTTGGATTTTTAGAAGGCCTTTGCGAAGATGCTGCATGAGGTTGCATAACAAGATAAGAGCCCATGCCAGAATAGAAAAGATACTAGTATGGATAGAAGATTGGATGACTGGCAGAAGGCAAAGAGTGAGAATAAAGGGTACGTTTTCTGGTTGGCTGCCAATGACTAGTGGTGTTCTGCAAGGGTCCATTATGTCATTCTATGTCAATGATTTGGATGACAGAAGTGATAGCTTTCTGAGATGTGCACAAGTCTATGATGCTTGTTAAACAATGTTGACACAAAATAATCTGCAGATGCTGGGGTCAAAGCAACACTCACAATACGCTGGAGGAACTCAGCAGGTCGGGCAGCATCCGTGGAAAAGATCGGTCGACGTTTCGGACCAGAACCCTTCGTCAGGACTGTAGGAGGAAGGGGCAGAGGAACCTGGAACCTACCAGCCTTCGCCTTCCCACCCTGCCCCCACCTTCTTTATAGGGCCTCTGCCCCTTCCCCCTACAGTCCTGACGAAGGGTTCTGGCCCGAAACGTCGACCGATCTTTTCCACGGATGCTGCCCAACCTGCTGAGTTCCTCCAGCGTGTTGTGAGCGTTGCTCTAAACAATGTTGACACTTATACTCTTTTATCCTCATTTGGTCTGCTTAAGAATCAAGTACTCCCCAACCTTCAGCAACTATTGTTGTTTCTAGGGCAGGCACAAGTGGGAAAATGAATACCATGTCATATCAAAGATATGGAATAACCAAATCGTGTAGGCACATAGAGAGTGGCAGAAGCCAATGCAGAAATTTTAGCGTAGCGGTAATATGAATTTCAACCACGTTGCCTGTCTGAAACCTGGAGGACCAATAGATTGAAAAATTACAAGAAATTATGTGACCGTGACAGAAAAGTACAACTTTTATGGACTGTCCTTCTTTTTATATTTCTTAAAGGCAAAATATTAATGCATGTTATGTGCACAAGAATGATAAACCGGTTAAAGCCATCTTCCACGTGTGTGCTTTTACTTAATTGATATGCAGACACACCAAGGATAAAATATATAAATGAAACTAGCAAGGTGCATATGAAATTAGATATGTTAAAAGGAACAAACATAACTGCAAGTAGTCTTTGAAAATGATAAATTGATTAATCTTCAAAGACTGTTGATTTTTAATTACATTTGTGCTATAATTCTACCATGCCCCTATAATTTTACTGTATCGTGGAGACTTACTGTCTACCAACTCCTACCCACAGACTGAAATTGAGGAACTTCCCCCACCCCACTTTTTACATTCTGAACTACGTTACAAATTCATTTTAGGAAGAAAATGGTGCTTTCAAAACAAGAATCCAATGGAACTAAGTTTGACTAAATCACGTGCCGTATTTTTTGTATCAATTCTACCTTGGAGCAATAGAAATCAAGAATTTGTATGATTGGTGTAATAACAGCCTCTCACTCAACATCAGTAAAACCGAGGAATTGATTGTAGACTTGAGAAGAGGGAAACCAGAGGTCTATGACCCAGTACTTATTGGAGGACCAGAGGTGAAGAGGGTCAGTAACGTTAAATTATTGGGTATCACTATCTCAGAGGACCTGGCCTGGACCCATCATATAAATGTAAATGCAAAAAAAGCACAACACCCTTACTTCCTCAGGAATCTGCAGAGATTCGGTATGTCATCAAACACCATGGAAAACTTCTGAAGATGTGTGCTGAAAAGTGTGCTGACTGGCTGCATTACAGCCTAGTACGGGAACACCAACGCCTTTTTGAGTGGAAGATCCTACAAGAGGTAACGGATTAGGCCCTGTACATCACGTGTAAAGCCCTCCCAACCATTGAGCACATCCACATGAAACGTTGCCGTAGAAAAGCAGCATCCATCATCCAAGATTCTCACTCGTTTCTCACTGCTGCCATCAGATAGAAGGTACCAGTGCCTCAGGATTCGTACCAAGAACAGTTTCTACCCATCAACCATCAAGCTCTTGAAAAAATGGAGTTAACCACATTCATTCTATTTCTGGTCTTCCCACAACCATTGGCCTTACTTTAAGGACTCTTTATCTTGTTATTTCATGCTCTCATTATTTATTGCTTTTATTTATATTTGCATTTGCTCAGTTTGTTGTTCATTGATCCTGTTTACAGTTACTGTTCTATAGCTTTGCTAAGAATGCCCATAGGAAGAAGAATCTCAGGGTTGTATGTGGTGACATGTATGTACTCTGATAATAAATTTTACTTTGAAATTTGAAATGAGACACTCAACTTTCAGTAATGTTTAATGGCAGAGCATTTTTTTATTTTAAAAGCACCATAGAGAAATGTTGAAATATGACTCCGATAATAACCTGTGATTATATTCCTGTTTGTATTTCACAGTACCACTAAGGTTCAGCAACTATTCCCAAAACTATTTTATTAAACTTTTCACTATGTCTCAGCACATGTAATAACAAGAAATGAACATCAATATCAGTAGTCGATGTATTTTGAGAAGTAGTGAAATGGAAATGTTTTGAAGAGTGAACAAGCATTGCCCACATGCCTCCTTTGAGGGTGTGGAGGCTTTGGAGAGGATGCAGAAGAGTTTACCAAGATGTTGACTTGATTAGAAGGTAAATCGGTAAATTGGTTTATTATTGCTACATGTAGTTTGAAAAGTATTATCTGAAAGGAGAGGGTAGACAAATTTGGATTATTTTCTCTGGGACATCAAAGGCTGATGGGTAATCTGGCATAAGTATATGAGGTTCTAAGATGTGAAGACATGGTAGAGAGTCAGAGTCTTTTTCCCAGAATAGGAATATCAAATACTAGAGATGAAGATGAGAAGGGAAAGGATACATAGAAGACAAGTTTATTTTACATGAAGAGAGTTAGGTGTCAGGAATGCATTGTCAGTAGAAGTGGTGGAAGCTGATATGAAAGCATCAATAAAAAGACATTTAGACAGCCACATAAATAAGCAAGGAATGGATGGATAGAAATCAAATGCATTCAAATGGGATTTTCATCATGGTTGGCACAGACATCTTGAGTAAAAAAGCCTGTTTATATGCTGCACTTTTGATGGGCAATCACTTTTCAGGGCCCGAGAAGCTTATTGCTAACCAAAACTTTCTAACACAGCAGCATGACCTTTCCAAAAGGTCCAGAAGGTTTCTGATGAAGTTAAACTTCTACCCAATATTCCTTGCTCAGCTTCTTGTCATAAACAATAATCAGTGTTCAGTTCTTAATGCAAGCTGTAAGCGATAATCAGTCTTAAGTTAAAAGTTAAAAGGACATCTTTGTAAACAGCACCATCTACAGAGCAGAGGCTGCTGGCCTTCTGCAGGTGACCTGGCTACAGAAGCGATATGGTATACAAAGGGAAGAGATCATGTGTCAGCCTGGTCTGCATCAGCTAAGCATAAACAATGGGGTAATGTTAATTGGCCTAATCAAACTGGAGACTATAGCTAAGTTATTTACATAATTGTGATAGAGATCAAGGAAGGTTCCATACCTGACTTACTTTGTAACTTAGCACATTAAACATCAACATAGGTATGATCAATCAACAGATAGGATATTTGTATACCTAGAGTCAGCCCTCATGGTGTTAGTTTATGCTGACTGACATCTCTCTGCCCTGAAGATTTTAGATCACTTGTGACCCACTGCAATTCAGCTATTGCCACAATGGGCCAATGGCAGATGCAATCTCAACGGCTCTTCACACAGCTTTAGACCACTTGGACAATACAAACATCTATGTCAGGATGCTATTCATCGACTATAGCTCAGCGTATAACACCATCATTCCCACCATCCTGATTGATAATTTACAGAACCCAGGGCTGTATACCTCCCTCTGTAACTGTATCCTCGACTTCCTAACTGGAAGACCACAATCTGTGCACATTGGTGATAACATCTCCTCCCCGTTGACGATCAGCACTGGTGCACCTCAGGGGTGTGTGCTTAGCCCACTGCTCTACTCTCTCTATATACCTATGATTGTGTGGCTAGGCATAGCTCAAATACCATCTATAAATTTGTTGATGATACAACCATTGTGGGTAGAATCTCAGATGGACATGAGAGGGCGTACAGGAGTGAGATATACCAACTCCTGGAGTGGTGTCGCAGCAACAATCTTGCACTCAATGTCAGTAAGACGAAAGAGCTGATTGTGAACTTCAGGAAGGGTAAGACGAAGGAACACATACCAATCCTTATCAAGGGATCAGAAGTGGAGAGAGTGAGCAGGTTCAAGTTCCTGGGTGTCAAGATCTCTGAGGATCTAACCTCGTCCCAATATGTCAATACAGCTATAAAAAAAGCAAGACAGTGACTATACTTCATTAGGAGTTTGAAGAGATTTGATATGTCAACAAATACACTGAAAAACTTCTGTCGATGTACCGTGGAGAGCATTCTGACAGATTGCATCACCGTCTGGTATGGAGTGGCTACTGCACAGGACCAAAAGAAGCTGCAGAGAGACGTAAATTTAGTCAGTTCCATCTTGGGTACAACCCTACAAAGTACCCAGGATTCATTTGTCTGAAACTCGTTGGTAAATTAATTTAATTCATAAAAATTTTTCCTGTTGGAAATCCTTTTTAGATTATAAACCTTTTGGAATTCAGAAATGTTTTCTAAAGCAGAAATTCGCTGTGAGTATTAAATAAGTTTTAGAACTTCTTGTCTAAATTTAAATATGTATTATTAATTGTAAAATAAACTATTAGCTAATGTATCTCTTCCTTGATGCGGAGGGGAAACCCACTACTCACACGAAGGGTATTGGCAGCTAAACTTCACCACAGAAACTAGGCAGGGAAATAAGTTAGTCCTTAAGGAATAGATTAGTACAATATATTCTCCCTATAGTCAGAGTACTGTAGATACCAATATCAGATGGGGCTTAAAATGAAATGAAATGAAATGAAGTATCTTTATTGTCATTGCATAGTACAATTTGTCATGCAGCAATACCAAAATCTCCTTTTGAGTTTAAGGCTTTGCAAACAGTGAACCCAATACCATCATACACTATTCTATCTTCTCACACCATCACCATCACCAACCACCCCCCCCGCCCCATCCACTTTGGCCTGAGCAAATAATACTTCAGATCTTTCTCCCCCTCCTATCTGAAAACTGTGTCATCTGATTGATACTGTTCATTTTCCTGAATACAATGGAAGTGCATTTTAAATGTCAGAATAAAAACTGTTAAACTTTGCAGAATCTGTGTTCTGCTGTTGAATTAGGCAACCCCCCTGACATTAATTAACAACAAGTCCTGCATGCCAATATTTCTAATAGTTTCTTAAAACAAAATTTTAAATCCTCTCCCTCCCACTCAACCTACCTGAAAGAAACTATGAGTAAAGAAGAACATAAAGTCCCCTTCAGCTGAGAGTACATCTGTTGGAGACTTCGATTTATTGAAGATTGGTACTTGAAAATGTAGTCAGTGTCTAACTGTTCCTTTTAGAAATGTATGCTTTGTGGCAATATTGACAGAAAGGGTGGCTGACTGTTCCATGTGAATATGGCTGTGTAGTTGTTGATATACTCCAGGAATTTTCTGAAAACATACAGTTCCCCTCATCAACTTGCCTGCAGAGAACTAAACTTTGAGACGGCTCTGAAAGTAATTGGTTGTCTGTGAGGAACAGAAAACTAGGTGACAGTTAGAAGTCAACAGTCTGGGATGTTCATTTCTCCAACAATCAGTCCTTCACATTAGGAGCAAGGTTACATTTTTATTGTATGTATTTAGTTTTGCTTCAATGTGCAAGCATTCTTTATGACATTTGAGCTTGTTAGCAGCTAGTCATGAAGCTGGAGAGAGTAGAGACAAACAGCCCTTTGGCCCATTGACTCTGTACTGATCATTTCTAGAACTGAGCCAACCATGATGACAATTTTTTTTACTAATTCCATCTGCCAGAACATGATACAAATCGCTGCTTGTTATGTGCCTCTCAAACATTGTTATCATATCTGCCCCCACCACTTCACTTTGCAGTGCTCTCTAGACACCTATCACTCTTCGTATAAAATAAATATATATAACTTTAAACTTATCTTTCACCTTAAAACTGTGCCCTCTATTATTTAACATTTCCATCCCAGGCAAAACACTCTGAATATGTACCTATTTGTGTCTCTCATAAATTTATTTACTTCTATCAAGAACCTGTTTACACTAATCCTGCACTAATTATATTTTGATAAAACATAGTATAATAGTGCATGGTACATGCTCTTTGGCCCAAGATGTTGAGCTGACTTCCATGATCAGTCTAACCCCTCTCCTCCCACATAGCTCTCCATTTTCTTCTTTCATTCATGTGTCTAACTGAGAATCTCTTAAATGGCCCTAATGTATCTGCTTCTACCACCAGCCCAGGCAGTGTATTCCACAACCCCCCCCCCGCCATATTTCCTCCAATCACCTTAAAAATATATCTACTCATATTAGTCATTGTTGCTATTAGAAATAGGTGCTGGCTGTCCACTTATCAATGTCTCTTATTATCTTATACACCTCTGTCAAGTCACCTCTCATCCTCTGTCGCTCCAAAAGAAAAGCCCTAGCTTGCTCAAACTTTCCCCATAAGTCCTGCTCTCTAATCCAGGCAGCATCTTGGTAAATGTCCTCTGAATCCTTTCTAAACCTTCCACATCCTTCCTATAATGAAGTGACCAAAACTGAACACAATACTTCAAGTGTTGTCTAACCAGTTTAATAGAGCTGTAACATTATCCTTATGGTTCTTAAACTTAATCCTGTAACTAATGAATGCCAACTCACCATATGCCTTCTTAACCACCCTATCAACATGACTGCAACTTTCAGGGATCTATTAATATGGACCCCAAGATCCCACTGTTCTTCTACACTGATAAGAATCCTAACATTAATTCTGTATTCTACCTTTAAATAAAACCTTCCAAAGTATATCATTTCAGAATTTTCTTGATTGAACTGCCAGTCCAGTTCTGCCTCCTATCAATGTACCATTGTAACTTATAACAATCTTCTACACAATCCACAAACCATTAATTTTTGTGCACTCTGCAAACTAATGAACCCACCCTTTCAGTTTAACAGTTTAGGAGTATTTGGAAACACATTATGCAAGCACCAATGAGTGTTATATTCAGGACGTCTGCTATGTTTTGAATCTTAGGTGCTAAAAATTCTCCCATCCATTTTTATGTAAAGAAGGGGGCAGAAGCCAGAATAAAAAGGTGGGGGTAGTAGAAACTAGAAGGTGACAAGTGAAGCCAGGCGAGGGAGGATGTAGGTGGTTGGAAGAGGGGGAATGAATTGGTAGTTGGGAGGTGATAGGTGGAAAAGATAAAGGGTTGAATAAGAAGGAATCTGATAGGAGTGGAGAGTAGAGCATGGGAGAAAGGGAAGGAGGAGGGGCATCAGGGAGAGGTGATAGACAGGTGAGAAGCAGGAAGAAGGGAGCCAAAGTGTGGAATGGAAGAAAAGGGAAGGGGGAAGAGAAAAATTACCGAAAGTTAGACAATGTTCATGCCATCAAGATGGAGGCTACTCGGACGGAATATGACGTGTTGCTTCTTTAACCTGAGAGTGGCCTCATCATAGCAGTAGAGAAGGCCATGGACCAACATGTCAGAATGCGACAAGAAAAAGATAAATTAAGCATAAATTACACATATTTTTACAAGCAAGAACACAATTAAAACAAAAACAATATCAGTGCAGTGACCAAAGTGGTCATAGTGCTGTTAAACTGTAGGGTGATGAGGGTTTTCTGGTTGGTTCAAGAACTAAACGTTTGGAGGGAAGTAGCTGTTCTTGAACCTAGTGGTATAGAACTTCAGGCTTATGTACTTACTGTCTGATAGTAGCTGTGAGAAGATGGCATGGCCCAAATGATGTGGAATTTTGATGACAGACATTGCCTTCCTGAGACAGCACCTCCTGTAGATACTACTGATGGTAGGGAGGAATGTGAATGTGATCTATCGGGCTCTCTGCAGCTATTTGCAATCTGCACATTAGAATTGCCGTGACAAACTATGATGTAACCAGTCTAGATACATTTAACAGTACATCTGTAGAAGTTTGTTAGAGTGTTAGTATTTGTGTGCCTTCTTAATCTCCTAAGAAATTTTAAAGACACTGGAGTACTTTCCTTATGATTGCATTTTTCGCACATTGGGTGTTTGATGACCTTTCTTTTAATTAGTTTTTTTGGGTTTCTTTGTCTCTGTGGCTGCCTGTAAGGTGACGACTTTCATGGTTGTACATTGTGTACACACTTTAACTCTGAACTTTAAACCACAAAAAAATCTGGAGACACTGGAAATCCAAGGCAAAACACACAAAACTCTAGAGGAACTCAATAGGTCAGGCAGCATCTATGGAAATCAATAAACAGTTGATGCTTCAGGCCAAGACCCTTCATCAGGACTGGAAAAAAGATGAGAAGTCAAAGCAAGAAGGTGGTGGGAGAGGAGCAAGGTGGCAGGTGATAGGTGAAACCAGGAGAGGGGGAAGGGCTGAAGTAAACAGCTGGGAAGTTGATTGGTGAAAGAGATAAAGAACTGAAGGAAGGGGAATCTGATAGGAGAGGGTAGAAGATGATGGAAGAAAGGGAAGGAGGAGGAGGCATGTCAGTCCATGGCTGCCTCTACTGCTGCAGTGAGACCGTGCTCAGGTTGGAGGAGCAACAGCTTATATTCCATCTGGGTAGCCTCCAACCTGTTGACATGAGCATCGATTTCTCAAACATCCGATAATTGCCCCGCCCCTCCCCTTCACCACTCCCCTTTCCTGTTTCCCTCTCTCTCCTGTCTCCTTGCTTACCCATCACCTCCCTCTGGTGCTCTTCCTCCTCTTTCCCTTTCTTCAATGATCTTCTACCCTCTCCTAAGATTCTCCTCTTCCAGTCCTTTATCTTTCACCAATCAACTTCCCAGCTCTTTACTTCACCCCCTCACCCCCTCAGTTTCACCTCACCTGCCACCTTGTACTTTCTTCCTCTCCTCCCCCACCCCACCTTCTTTCTCCGACTTCTCATCTTTTTTCCAGTCCTGATGAAGGGTCTCAGCCTGAAACATCGACTGTTTATTCATTTCCATTGTTGCTGCCTGATCTGTTGAGTTCCTCCACCATTTTGCGTGGTTTGCCTTTGAACTTAATGTGTTGGAAACAAAGTGAGGAATATTACACTTGAAAGAACACATATGAGTTTTTATTTTATGCACTGTAATATGTCATAACAATCTGCAAGTAAGGAAAAAAAAGAAAAGATACATTAATATATTTCCCCAACATATTAAATATACCTTCCACTCACAGTACCAAATGTAAGTTAAGTTACCCATATGTTGCAGTATAAATATAAATTAAGGATGATGCTACACCAAGAGTACTGGTGAAGATTATGTTTACAACCACAGCTGCTATTCATTATTGGGGGATTATTTTAATGACACCATGTTCCTATTCTATCTGATTAAAATTGCCTTTCAGTTCAAATTAATGTCTTTTGCTAAATGATAACAATCTGATAAAAAGGATTTAGTTTCTACCAGAGTCCAAGATAAACAACATTTCCTGAATAAATCTCACTACCTTGCTGCTCAGTGCCAATTGCAATTTGTTTTGCTCCTACAGATGTAGAGCTGCAGATGTAAACCTCCAGCTGTTAATGATGCATTCCGAATTTCTCAGAAAAATGTGTATATTCAAGTTCTCCAACTTTCCCGAGTGTTTCAAACACTTGTGTATCTCTCAAGTATATTTAATTGGTAAGTACTCTGATGAACAGTCATGAACCTGAAATGTTGCCTCTGTAATACAAAGATATTTCTTGGCAGGGTGAGGGATTTGGGGGTCGATTACCAGTTATTCTGGCTGCAAATAACATGGTGGCTACATTAAATTTTTGTTTAAATTCATTTTGGGAATATGTTATCACTAGTCATCTACTCCTCAATTCTAGTTGCCCTTGAGAATGTTATCATGGGTCACCTTCCACAAGGTGCTCCAAACAGTGTTCGGTGAGTGTTTTTAGAATAGTGGCTCAGTAACAATGAGAGAACAATAATAAATGTTCAAATCAGATTGGCGTGTAACTTAACAAACATACATGGAGGTGGTGATATTGTTTTGTATCTTGCAGCTGGAAGTTATAGATTTGGGAAGTGTTACTGAAGAAGCCCAGGTAACGCTGACGTTCGTTCATCTGAGACCCAGTGCTGCCACAATGCATTGGTGCTGAAGGTGGTGGTATTTTGTTGGCAGACTGTTCCTTCATCTCTTCCAAAGGAGGAGCTAGGCTTTATAACACAGCAAGAGATGTTATGATGTATTGCTGCTTTCTGTGATGTGGCACATCTCAAGTTTGTTAGAAGTTGTCCAGGACATTCTGTCTGTGATTCAATGGACTCAGCCATCACTTCAGTCTTTATGAATGGTAATACTAAACTAAATGTCCTTGCAGCAAATCGGTGGAAATCAGTTGGATGCCTTTGGGAATGTAGAGGATACCACACAGAAAGTGATAAGAGCAGGCTACAGATACAGAACTGTTGGTTGACCTCACAGCTGGCTCATGATAAAGCTGTTATTGCCTCGCAGGTGACGTGCTGAAAAAAAAATCTGAAAATTGTCTGCAGATTAGATAGCGTCCATGGAGAGAGAAACACAGTTAATACTTTAAATTGATGAATCTTCATCAGAACCGAAACAATCTCAAAAATGAGGATGGGTAAAGCAATGAGGTCCTTTGAGGTCATTGTCTCGTTCAGGAACCTGGTATTTAGACAACAAGGAATAACACACCCTGCTGTCAGGTTAAACAGATTCTGTATACATTGCTGCAGGGAAGAAGATTGTTCCCAGGGTAGACTTTTAAAGTGCTATCATTAATTGCAAAACTTATCATACAATTAATAATTGAGGAAATGATCAGTTCCAATCATTAATCACATTGTTATAAAGCAATAATCTCAAGTGACTAGATCCAATGATGTAATAACTTCTAGTAGGATAATATGAATTTATTATTCCACAAATCTTACTATTTTGTAATGAGTCAAAAGAAAGCTGCTGTTTTGTGACATAGCATTTCATAATTGCAACACGCACAAAATGCTGGAGGAAATCAGCATGTTAGACAGCATCTATGGGAATGAATAAGCAGTCAACATTTTTGGCCGAGCCCCTTCTTCAGTACTAGGAAGGGAGGAGAGAGATGCCAGAATAGAAAAGTAGGGGGAAGGGAAGGAGGACAATCCAGAAGGTGATGGGTGAAGCCAGGTGGGTAGAAAAAGTAAATTGCTGGAGAGAATGGAATTTGATGGGAGAGGAGAGTGGACCATAGAAGAAAGGGAAGGAGGAGGGGACACAGGGGGACGTGGTAAGCAGTTGAGACAAGTTAAGAGACCAGAGTAAGGAATAGAAGAAGAAGTGGGTAGGGATTTTTTTTTACTAGAAGGAGAAATTGATATTCATACCATCATACTACCAAGACAGAATATAAGGTGTTACACAAGCGAGAGTGGCCTCATTGTGTCACAAGAAGAGGCCATGGGCCGACATGTCGGAACAGGAATGGGAATTGGAATTAAAATGTTTGGCCACCGGGAAGTTCCACTTTTGGCAGATGGAGCTCGACAAAGCAGTTCCCCGAAGTGGAGAGAGAGGGGGAGGTAAAGATATGTTTGGTGGAAGGATTCCTTTGGAGATGGCAGAAGTTGCGGAGAGTGATGTGCTGGAAGCAGAGGCTCCCTTTCTCTGCTTTCTGCAAGGATTGCTCCCTTCATGATTCCCTTGTCCATTCGTTCTTCCTGACTAATCTCCTTCCTGCAACTTATCCCTTCAAACAGCCATAGTGCTACACCTCCCATTCACCTCCTCCCTCACCTCCATCCATGGCCCCAAACAGTCCTTTCAGGTAAGGCAACATTTCACCTGTGGATCTGCTTGGGTCATCTATTGTGTCTGTGCTCCCAATAAGGCCTCCTCCACATTGGTGGGACCCATTGTAAATTGGGGGATTGCTTCGTCAAGCAGTTCTGCACCATACGCGCAAAGTGTAACTACCCGGTACCCAAACATTTTAATTCCCATGCCCAATCCTGTTCTGACACGTCGGTCCATGGCCTCATCTTGTGCCACAATGAGACCACCCTCAGGGGGAGGAGCAACATCTTATGTTCTGTCCGAGTAGCCTCCAGCCTGATGGCATGAATATTGATTTCTCCTTGTGGCAAAAACAACACCCTTCCCCACTCTGGCCTCTTACCTCTTCTCACCTGTCTGTCACCTCTCCCTGGGTCTCCTCCTCCTTCCCCTTCTCCTATGATCCACTCGCCTCCATCAGATTCCTTCCTCGGCAGCTTTTTACTTTTCCTACCCACCTGGCTTCACCTCTCATCTTCTAGCTATCCTCCTTCTCCCCCTCCCTCTTATTTTATTCTGGCATCTTCCCCCTTCCTTTCCAGTCCTGAGGAAGGGACTCAGCCCAAAACATCGACTGTTTCTTCATTTCCATTGATGCTGCCTAATCTGCTGAGTTCCTCCAGAATTCTGTGTGTATTGCTTTGAGTATTATGATTCTACTTTTTAATACGTGACCAATTGCCAGTCAGAAGCTTTGGATTTCTCGTACTGCAGTCTTTCTCGTGTTTGTGATTTAATATTTGTGCTGTTCATCTTCATACTTTCCCAATGCACACCACAACAATGAATATGATGGTTCTCTCATCAGAACTGAGAGGACTCTCTCTACATTATATTTTCAAGTAACTCTTGCACAGGTTATTGTATTTCAATTTGATGGCTTACTGATTTAAAGTGTCAATAAAATGCTGAAGTGCAATATAATATTTAGCAATCACTAAGCAATTACTGCTAACAGATCACTTGCAATACCAGAGGAAACAACACACCATTGCTACACCACCATCAAGAATGCCTACCATGCTATTCCACGCCCTCACTTTGGGAAGTCTGATCACCCAGCTGTACTTCTACTCCCTGAGTATAGGCAGAGACTGAAGACTGCAGCACCAGCAGTGAGGACCAAGAGGGTACGGATAAGGGAAGCACAGGAGCACCTACAGCACTGCTTTGAATCGATGGACTGAACTGTATTCAGGGATTCATCTTTGAATCGGGATGAGTATGCTGCAGTTGTTACCAACTTCATTAAAACCTGTGTGGATGAGTGTGTGCCCACAAAGACTTACTGCACATTCCCAAACCAAAAGCCACAGATGAACCAGGAGGTACTTCGTCTGCTGAAGGCGAGATCTGTGGCATTCAAGTCTGGCAATCCAGACCTGTACCAGAAAACCAGGCATGATTTGCGGAGGGGTATTTCAAAGGTGAAGAGACAATTTTGAATGAGGTTAGACGCAATATCAGATGCACAGTAACTCTGGCAGGGTCTGCAAGACATTACTTCCCGTGAAGTGAAACCCAATAGTATGAATGGCAGCAATGCTTCACTACCAGATGAACTCAGCACCTTCTATGCAGGCTTTGAAGAGGAGAACACAACTACAGCTGTGAAGATCCCTGCTGCACCTGATGACTCTGTGATCTCTGTCTCAGAGGCCGATGTTAGACTGTCTTTAAAGAGAGTGAACCCTCACAAGCCGGAAGGTCCTGATGGAGAACCCAGTAAATCTCTGAACACCTGTGCTGACCAGCTAGCGGGAGTATTCAAGGACATTTTCAATGTCTCACTGCTATGGGCAGAAGTTCTCACTTGCTTCAAAAAGACAACAATCATTCCAGTGCCGAAGAAGAATAACGTGGGCTGCCTTAACAACTATCGCCCGGTAGCATTCACATCTGCAGTGATGAAATGCTTTGAGAGGTTGGTTATGACTAGACTGAACTCCAGCCTCAGCAAGGACCTGGACCCATTGTAATTTGCCTATCGCCACAATAGGTCAATGGCAGACACAATCTCAATGGTTCTCCACACGGCTTTAGACCACCTAGACAACACAAAGACCTACATCAGGATGCTGTTCATCGACTATAGCTCAGCATTTAATACCATCATTCTCACAATCCTGATTGAGAAGTTGCAGAACTTGGGCCTCTGTACCTCCTTCTGCAATTGGATCCTCGACTTCCTAACTGGAAGACCATTGTCTATGCAGATTGGTGATAACATCTCCTCCTCGCTGACTATCAACACTGGCGCACTTCAGGGGTGTGTGCTTAGCCCACTGCTCTACTCTCTGTATACACATGACTGTGTGGCTAGGCATAGCTCAAATACCATCTATAAATTTGCTGATGATACATACATTGTTGGTAGAATCTCAGGTGGTGACGAGAGGGCGTACAGGAGTGAGATATACCAATTAGTGGAATGGTGCCACTGCAACAACATGGCACTCAACATCAATAAGACGAAAGAGCTGCTTGTGGACTTCAGGAAGGGTAAGACGAAGGAGCACATACCAATCCTCATAGAGAGATCAGAAGTGGAGAGAGCGAGCAGCTTCAAGTTCCTGGGTGTCAAGATCTCTGAGGTACTAACCTGGTTTCAACATGTTGATGTAGTCATAAAGAAGGCAAGTTAGCAGTTATACTTTATTAGGAGTTTGAAGAGATTTGGCATGTTAACAAATACACTCAAAAACTTCTATAGTTGTACTGTGAAGAGCATTCTGACAGGCTGCATCACTGTCTGGTATGGAGGGGCTACTGCACAGGACTGAAAGAAGCTGCAGAAGGTTGTAAATCTAGTCAGTTCCATCTTAGGCACTAGCTTACAATGTACCCAGGACATCTTCAGGGAGTGGTGTCTCAGAAAAGCAGTGTCCATTATTAAGAACCTCCAGCTCCCAGGGCATGCCCTTTTCTCACGGTTACCATCAAGTAGGAGAAGGCAAACTCTCAGCGATTCAGGAACAGTTTCTTCCCCTCTGCCATCCAATTCCTAAATGGACATTGAAGCTTTGGACACTACCTCACTTTTTTTAACATACAGTTTTTCTGTTTTTGCACATTTTAAAAAAATCTATTCAATATGTGTAATTGATTTACTTATTTGTTTATTATTATGTTTTATTTTATTTATTATTATATTTTTTCTCTCTCTCTGCTAGATTATGTATTGCATTGAACTGCTGCTGCTAAGTTAACAAATTTCACATCACATGCTAGTGATAATAAACCTGATTCTGATTGCTAGTATTTTTTATGTGATGTATGCAAAAGGTGTATCAAAATGTAAACTGCTATTGAGAGGAGTATGTTCACTGCAGGTGGAACTCTGTTTATGTTTATGTTTATGTGGAACTCATTCCACCAGCTGGAAGGTCAATAAGTAAAGCATTGGTTTAAAAGCACTAGATGGAATGTGAAAAAAATGTGTGGTTGGAATTGGAATGTCATCCTGATCAGCATAGGTGTGTTGGGCTGGAGGTCCTGTTTCTATGAATCCATAAATGGTATGGATCTTCAGAAGGTGCATTACAATGCCTAATAATTGATGCATGTGGGCAAACTGGGAGAGGGGAACTACTGGAATCATGTTCTGAGGGAGAGTAGAAGACTGCAGGGTAACTACGTGAGGTGGGTGCCCACTAACACACTGCATAGTCTGTGACCTGTTCAGAGTGTCTCCTTTTAAGGAGGCCTGACGTGGTGTAAATAACAGTTGCTTTTTCAGTGTTTCTACACCATCTGCAGGCTACCTACGAGTTAACCAAAATCATGGAACTGTTACGTAAACAGCAATAATTAAAATCAATCGAGACAGGTTATATAAAAACAACCAAACATTTATTAAACACGGTAAACAGCAATAATTAAAATCAATCGAGACAGGTTATATAAAAACAACCAAACATTTATTAAACACGTATAAACGATAAGGAAAAAAAAACAAACGAAAACGTTAACCGGAAGTTAACAGATATGCAGCCGTTCATCAACTCGTCGCTCAGCTCTGGTTCTTAAAGCGATAAAGTCAAATATAGTTCTTAAAGCGATAACTTCGAAAGTCCAACAAATTTACACGTTCAATTGGGAGAGACTTCGCTGGAGAAAGATTTCTTCACAGACGCAACTTTACTGCTGGTTCTGTCCACAGGATTCACAATGCCAAAAATAAACAGTTTAAATCAACTGATCTTAAATTCCTTTAGAGAGAGAGAGAGCACCTTTTTGTATAAACTCCTTGCTCATTTTGGCAAGAGTTATCTCGATGCAGGTAGCTATTCCTCCAACGAAGACTCAGTAAGGTCGATCATTTATTAAACTGCCAAACGATGCCGACTCCTCTCGATCCTTCGATCCTGTAACTTTGATAAATTCTTCACTCTCCCTTCTAATGTTGGAATTGAGTAAATCAACACATCTAGCAAAAATTTCCAGTCCAAATACTATGGTATTTTGCAACAGAACGCACACTCCGTTTTAAAAATGAAACTACGTCACCGAAAACAAACACGCAACAGAAACAGAGATACAGCACGTTCTACCTGGAAATCTACAAACTAAAAAGAAACCCTGCGTCACCTGGGTTGACCCTTATATAGTCATGGGGCACATGGGCAGGAAAATCACATCAGGTGACCTCCAAAAGACCATTACATCATTCTCACAAAAAAAACAGATCTCCTTGAGCATGAAACACCTCCCTCCAAAAAAAAAATTTGGTCTCTTGAAGAACAAAATTTTAACAATTTATACAAAAAAATACAAAGGTATAAAATTTACAAAATACACAATACATACAATCTTATCTTTCAGCCCTTTACAAACTAATGTACAGTAGGAGTGTTACAAATGCTAAAATATCACTCCAAAAAAAACAAATTTTCATTGTCCATTTCACACCTAGATAGACAATCAGCGATCACATTATCCTTACCCTTAATATGAGTGATCAAAATATTGTACTCCTGTAACATTAAACTCCAATTTAATAATCTCCTATTTTTGTTTTTCATCTTACTCAAAAACACTAATGGATTGTGATCGGTATAAACTGTGAGCGGTTTATGCCTAGAACCAACATACACTTCAAAATGTTGCAAAGCTAAAACAAGAGATAACAATTCTTTTTCTATTGCTGAATAATTTCTTTGATGGGCATTAAATTTCTTAGAAAAATAAACTACTGGATGATCAACTTCATCACCATCATCTTTTTGAAGTAACACTGCTCCTGTAGCTTCATCACTAGCACCTACAGCTAACGAAAACGGTTTTTCAAAGTCAGGAGATTTAAGTACAGGTTGACTACATATTATAGCTTTCAATTTATCAAATGCCTCCTGACAAGACTCTGTCCAAACAAACTTATCATTTTTCTTCAAGAGATTAGTTAATGGAAGAGCAATGTTTGCAAAATCCTTACAAAATTTTCTGTAATATCCTACCATACCCAAGAATCTTCTGAGAGTTTTCTACCAGTTGGAGTGGGTACTTCTAAAATTGCCTGAACTTTCACTTGATCAGGTGCTAATTTTCCCTGACCCACAACATAACCAAGGTAAGTCAGTGTGGCATGACCAAATTCACTTTTAGCTAAGTTAATAGTTAAGTTAGCTTTTGAAAGTCTCTCAAATAATTTCTCCACTGCCGTAACATGTGCTTTCCACGTATTATTCCCTGTAACCAAATCATCAATATAGGCATCTGTATCTTTTAATCCCTGAATCACGCTATTAATCATCCTCTGAAAAGTACCTGGTGCATTCTTCATCCCAAATGGAAGAACATTATATTCATATAACCCAGATGGGGTTAAAAATACTGAAATCTCTCTACCTCTATCCATCAATCGAACACACCAATAACCTTTCAACAAATCAATTTTTGTAAGGAATTTGGCCTGTCCAACTTTATCCACACAATCATCTACTCTAAGGATTGGATATGCATCAGTTTTTGTCACAGCATTCACTTTTCTGTAATCCGTACAAAATCTAATACTATGGTCTGGCTTAGGCACCATAACACACGGTGAACTCCAATTCGAATTAGAATGTCTAATAATATCATTCTCTAACATATACTTAATTTCTTGTTCAGCAAGTTCACATTTTTCCCTGTTCATTCGATATGGATGTTGCTTTATGGATTTGGCATTTCCAACATCTACATCATGTGTAGCTACGGTGGTTCTTCTAGGGATGTCTGGGAGTAGATCTCTATATTTAAAACTTAACTGTTTCATCTGCTCTCTCTGCTCCAGCTGTAAATGAGCGAATTTTTCATCAATATTTTCCAGAATCTTTGAATTTGGTAACCTGCCTGAAATAATGTTGGGTTTAAAATGAGTTTCAGATGAATCCTCTGTTAAGTTCTCATCAAGATCAGACTCATTATTGATCACAATGATCACAGTAGCAACTTCTCTCTCATAATACGGTTTTATCATATTTATATGACACAACTGTGTTGTCTTCCTCCGATCTGGGATTTTTTACCACGTAATCCACATCATTTACCTTAGATTTAATCTCATAAGGACAATGGAATTTGGCTTGTAATGGGTTCGTTTGCACTGGGAAAAGAACCAACACCTTATCTCCAGGCTTAAATGACTTCATCCTAGCTTCCTTATCATACCACTTCTTCATCTTCTCTTGAGCTAACTTTAAATTTTCCCTGGCCAAGCTACAAGCTTTGTATAATCTGTCTTTAAATTTCAAAACATAATCTAGCAAACTAGTGTGTACTTCCTTATTAATCCACTGTTCCTTCAACAAAGCCAAAGGTCCTCAAACTCTATGTCCAAACACAAGTTCAAAAGGACTAAAACCTAATGATTCCTGTACTGCCTCCCTTACTGCAAAAAGTAGTAAATGTATACCTTCATCCCAGTCCTTTTCATTTTCTACACAATATGTCCTAATCATAGTTTTTAGTGTAGAATGAAATCTCTCCAAGGCTCCTTGTGGTTCTTGATGATAGGCTGAGTAAATAATCTGTTTTGCTCCCAATTTATAAACTATCTGCTGAAACAACCCAAACATAAAATTACTACCTTGATCTGATTGTATTTCCTTAGGCAACCCAAAATAAGTAAAGAATTTTATAAAAGCCTTTGTCACAGCTTTAGCTGTTATCGTCCTAAGAGGTACTGCCTCTGGAAACCTAGACGCTGTGCACATAATAGTTAATAAATATTGATGTCCAGTTTTAGTTTTTGGCAAAGGACCTACACAGTCTACAACGATTTTTGAGGATGGCTCACCAAATACAGCAATTGGTTGCAGTGGGGCCACTGGAGTAACCTGATTAGGTTTACCAACAGGTGACACATATGACATGTTCTACAAAATGACGGCACATCTTGTCTTAAACTAGGCCAATAAAAATGTTTAGAAACTTTGTTCATAGTTTTCTTTACACCTAAGTGACCACCCAAAGGAATACTATGAGCCATAGTCAAAATCTCATTTCGGTAAATTTTAGGAACTACTACCTAATAATTAACTTCCCATTCCTCACTAGCAGGAATTGTAGGCGATCTTCACTTTCTCATTAATACCCCCTTTTCAAAATAATATCCAACTGGTACTTTTTCAACTTCACTATCTAGAAGAGCTTCTTCTTTTAATTTAACTATCTCAGGATCTCTACCCTGCTCTGCTATCATCTCCTTCCGAGATAAAGACAAATCTTCCTGATCAGACTTGCCACCAAAATCCTGATCAAATAATGTAGGTAAGAAAGTTTCTGATACATCCTCAAAATTCGAATCTTGATTTGAACTGTCAAGGGTGACAACCTCATCCTTTACATCAGTCTTTTTAGCCATAGCTGTTGTTACAACACAGGAAGAATCAGTGTTAGAATCCCTCTGTGGTTCCTCAGGATTTGAATTTATTGTCAAATGCACTTCAGGAAAAACTTGTCCACCTGCTAAATCATTCCCTAACAAAAGAGAAACATCATTCACAGATAAACTGGATTGTAGTCCTACTTTAACAACCCCTGTAACTAATCCTGACCTTAAATTTACTCTATGTAAATGTACTGGCATAAAGGCACTCCCTACTCCTCTTATATAATTTACCTCAGTAATGTCAGACTCATCACTAAACCTTAGCACACTGTCTAACATTTGTGATTGCGAAGCTCCAGTATCTCTAAGTATCCTTATTGGTACTGCATTGGATCCTTCTTTCAAGGATACAAATCCCTCTGTTATAAAAGCTTCATATCCCTTCTTAACTTGTTCAGACTCTGACACATCTTCATTAGTATTTACTGAACCCTGTAGCTTTACAGGTTTTTCAATATGCTGCACACAACCATCTGAGGCCACTTCTTTCTCTTTCCATTCCAATCGGAAGCAATTAGCTACCACATGTCCAGGTTTCCTACAATAATTACAAATAATACCAAAATGTCTTTCCTTCACATGCCTCCCTTCATCCTTCGTTTTCTCACTAACTTCAGATTTACTTTCTAGTTTACCTTGACTCTCTGTGCTAGTTTTCCTTTTAAAAAATTTACCTGGGGAAAATTTATTCTTGTGAATTAAAACATACTCATCAGCCAATTTAGCAATCTCCTGCAATGTAACAGTGTCCCGTTCATTTAAGTATGTTCTCACTTCAACAGGAATGCTTCTTTTAAATTCCTCCTGCAAAATCAGCTCTTTTAATTTATTATACTCCCCATTCACATTTTTAGAGGAAACTCATCTCTCAAAACACACAGATTTCTCATAGGCAAATTCCACATAAGTTTTTTCCACTGATTTCTTCAAACTTCTAAATCTTTCTCTATACACTTCCAGAACCATCTCATATGCCTTTAATATTTGCTGCTTAACAATATCATAATCCAGTGCTTGCTCAGCATTTAAAGCTCTATAAACTTGTTGTGCCTTGCCTTTATACACTTTGTAACATCACTGGCCATTGGTCTTTCAGCCACTTTAAACTCAGAGCAAATATTTCAAAATGTTGGAAATATGTGTCCACATCAGCTTCATTAAATGGAGAAGCCAAAATAACCTCACAACTGGCAATAAACTGCTTCGTAGAACCAGAAGACTGATTCCCAGACCTTATTTTCTCCATCTCTAGCTCAAATTTCCTCTGGTTTTCAGCTTCTCTTTCTTTCATTTCCACTTTAAATCTTTCAAACTTTAACTGTTCAAGATGCGACTGCATTTCCAGATTACTCAGTGGAAACTTATCTAACACCTCAGCATCAAACAATTCCAAATTAATATAATGTTCAGCGACTTTTCTTTGTATGAAAGCCTTTGTAGAATTTCTCGTAATTCCTTTAATATCCAACTTCCTAGCAATCTCCAATACCTAGGTTTTCTCACATTCTCTAAAGATACCCGAGTCAGGCGTCTCCAAAAACCTGTTAATATCCATTGTTGCCGAATACAACACACACACCAATCAAACCAAAAAAATCAAAATGGCACTTACCAGCACGTAAACTCAAAATCGGAACATATCCCGGACGAGCCGCCACTGTCTATGTTACGTAAACGGCAACAATAAATATCAATCGAGACAGGTTATACAAAAACAACCAAACATTTATTAAACACGGATAAACGATAAAGAAAAAAAAACAAACAAAAACTTTAACCGGAAGTTAACAGATATGCAGCCGTTCATCAACTCGCCACTCGGCTCTGGTTCTTAAAGCATTAAATGCAAAAACAGTTCTTAAAGCGATAAAGTCAAATATAGTTCTTAAAGTGATACTTCGAAAGTCCAACAGATTTACACATTCAATTGGGAGAGACTTCTCTGGAGAAGGATTTCTTCACAGACGCAACTTTACTGCTGGTTATGTCTACAGGATTCACGATGCTGAAAATAAACAGTTTAAATCAACTGACATTAAATTCCTTTAGAGAGAGAGAGCACCTTTTTGCATGAACTCCTTGCTCTTTTTGGCAAGGGTTATCTCAATGCAGGTAGCTACTCCTCCAACGAAGACTCAATAAGGTTTGCAACAGAACGCACACTCCGTTTTAAAAATGAAACTGTGTCACCAAAAACAAACACGCAACAGAAACAGAGATACAGCACGTTCTACCTGGAAATCTACAAACTAAAAAAAAACCCCTGCGTCTCCTGGGTTGACCCTTATATAGCCATGGGGCACATGTCATCATGTGACCTCACATCGGCGGGAAAATCACATCATGTGACCTCCAAAAGACCATTACGTCATTCTCACAAAAAAAAATCTCCTTGAGCATGTAACAGAACTGTAATCCATCCATCGATCTATACCCCTCCTTGTAGGTACATCAGGCACCATGGAAGTATTGGTCTTAAGTTATTGTTTGAAGTACATTTATTACCAAAGTGTGTGTACATTATATAACTTTGGGATTTGTCTCCTAATAGGCAGTCTGAAACAAAGACACACCCAAACATAACATATATATATAAAGAAGACTGTCTAACACCTAATGTGCAGAGAATAAAAACCACATCATACCCATAAAACCGAACCCATAAAAAAGACTACCAAACACCCAATCAATGTGCAATGAAAAAAAACATGCAGATAGTAACCACATGCAAATCTGAAGTCCGTGAGAGAGCCCCATAGTTCAGTGCAGAGCTGAGTAAACACCGTGGAAGAGCAACCTGAGATTTTAGTGTGATTATTAAAAAATGATTTCACTCAACCCATGTAATTCCACTGTGCCTTTTGTGTTCTTCTCCATCAATATGAGTGCTTCTGGGCTAGACATTCCCATGAGGTAGTGTTGATCATTCTAAGAGGATTTGAGGATGGTCATGAAGCATGACTTCTGTAGTCCTGGAAATCACTTGCTGAGATGGGAGTAATTGTTTTGAAAGTTGGTTGTCATGTATGCAGACAATGTGATTTTCCCACAGGAGTTGGTTGAATACAATCAGAGTCGGTGTAGAAGATATTAGTTTTGGAGAAGATACTAACATTGGTTCAGCTATCCTCCAAGTTTATTTTGAGGTTTTGCCTTTGAAATGCCATAAGACCACAAACATAGGACAACAAGAGGTAAGAGCAGAATTAGGCCATTCAGCCCATTGAGTCAGCTCTGCCATTCCATCATAGCTCATCCATTCTCCCTCTCAACCCCATTTTCCTGCCTTCTCCCTGAAACCTTTCAAGCCCTGACTAATCAAAATATATTAACCTCCACTTTACATATATCCATTGACCTGGCTTCCACAGTCACCTGTGGCAATGAATTCCACAGATTCACCACCCTCTGGCTAAAAAAATTCCTCCTCATCTCCATTCTAAATGGACGTGCCTCTACTCTGAGGCTGTTCCCTCTTGCCATAGACTCCCCCACTATAGAAAATATCCTCTCTACATCCACTCTATCTAGACTTTACAACATTCAATATGCTTGAGTGAGATCCCCACCTCATTCTTCTAAAATCCAGTGAGTACAGGCCCAGAACCATCAAAAGCTCCTCATATGATAACCCATTCATTCCCAGAATCATTCTCGTGAACCTTCTCTGAACCCTTTCCAATGTCAGCACATCTTTTTTTAGATGGGGGCCCAAAACTGCTCACATTTCTCCAAGTGAGGCCTCACCAGTGCTTTATAAAGCCTCAGCAGTATATCCTTGCTTTTATATTCTAGTCCTCTCAAAACGAATGCTAACTTTTCATTTGCCTTCCTCAACACCTACTCATCCTGCAAGTTAACCTTTAGAGAATCCTGCACAAGGACCTCCAAGTCCATTTGCAACTCAGACTTCTGAATTTTCTGCCCATTTAGAAAATAGTCTATGCCTTTGTTTATTCTACCAAAGTGCAAGACTATGTACTTCCTGACCCTATATTCCATCTGACACTTCTTTATCCATTCTCCTAATCTGTCTAAGTCCTTCTGCAGCCTTCCTGTTTCCTCAACACTACCTGTCCCTTCGCCTATCTTAGCATCATCTGCAAGCTTGGCCCTAAAGCCATCAGATCCATCATCCAAATCATTGACATATAACATAAAAAGAGGTGGCCCCTGTACTGATCCCTGCAGAACACCATCAGCAATCAACCAGAAAAGGCTCCCTTTATTCCCATTCTTTGCCTCCTGCCAATCTACCAACTTTTTATTCATGCTAGTATCTTCCCTGTAATACCCTGGGTTCTTACCTTGTTAAGGAGCCTCATGTGCTATACTTTGTCAAAGGCCTTCCAAAAATGCAAGCTTGCAATATCCACCAATTCTACTTTGTCTGTCCTGTTTGTTATTTCCTCAAAGGATTCGAACAGAAATTGTCAGGCAAGATTTTCCCTTAAAGAACTCATGCTGAAATGCTTTCTCTAGGTAGTCTGCATCTCCAGAAGGTTAAGAGAGTGAGGATCAGGGCTCCTTGATGGACCATGTATACTCCAGGCTAGAGGTCTTAACCTTTAAACACGATTTTCTTCTGGCAGCTAAAGGCTGTGATGACTTGTGAGAAACAATTATTCTTAATGTTTGTCCCTGCTGAGATGTGGCTCCTGAGAAATGAAAAGAGAACAGTACTGTCTTGGTTCTTTTTCCAGATCTTGTTAGCTTAGGATTACTATTGCAGGAGAAAGCCTTTGAAAGATACCCCCATTCTAAATGTTTAGTCTAAAGCCTATCCTCTCATACACTCCATGTTTGAGCCTGGCCTCCAACTACTGTACATACAACAGGAAGTGTTGCCTGTAAACTTAATTTAACAGTGAAAGTAACAATTACTAGGGTCCTCGATTGAAGGTAACAAAAATTGAAGAGATGCCTTTTCATCTTGCATATTTACTCTGTTCCAGTGGGGTACTTATTGGTGATGAGATGAAGTAATAGAGTGAGGAAGATTAAGGATGTTGAAGCAAACATGTCTCTGTGCTTGATCTCATTTCTGTGGTGGCAAATTTTAAATAGTGAATATTTTGATGAGGATTCTATTGGAAGGTTATTGTGAGTCAGAATGGGAATGTTGATTATTTTTGTTGACAGCTGTTACATTACACCAAAGGGTTCACAAAGGTTTCTGTCTGGTGAGGCAGAAGGACGCAAACACCAATTATCTACTAAGAGTGACAAAACTTGCTTTATTAGGAGAGAATAGCAAGCATTAAAACATTTATCTAAGCGCGTGCAGGGTCCGCTCCTTGCAGCATAATTCCCACTTGACTGATGGCAGTGTTCGCAACCAGCCTCTGTGAGGTCCTTGACCACTCTATTTTTACATCCTCTCCACTCACATGAAATGCTGCAATAAATGGACCAATACATAGCACCAGCTCAAACATTTATCACTAGTCACCAAATATAATGAGTCCCACCCTTGTGTTCAAATGACTTCCATGTTCTCACTGTTGCATCTCCATTGGCATATTACATTCTCACAGTCCAAGTTACATACAGTACACTCAAGGCCACAATGGTGAAGACATTTGACATGCACAATGATTTACAATACATTTCACCCTTTGAGTGTCACAACACCATTACATTCACCCCTCAGGCTTTCTTACAACTCCCGTGGACACCCATCGTATTCCAAGCAACTTGCAAGTCTCCACAGGTTTCTATAAAGGTTAACTTGTAGGTTGAGTCTGAGGTGAGGAAGGCAAATGCAATTTTTAGCAACAAGAGCAAGGGTGTGATGCTGAGGCTTTATAAGGCATTAGTCAGATGACGCTTGGAATATCATGAGCAGTTTTGGGTGCCTTCCCTAAGAAAAAATGTGCTGGCTTTGGAGAGAGTCCAGAGGAAGTTCACAAGGGTTAACCTATCAAATATTGAAAGGGCTGGATAAGAGTGGATGTGGAGAGGATGTTTCCTATATGGAGAAGTCCAGGATCAGAGGCCATTGCCTCAGCATAGAAGGATGTTCATTTAGAACATAGATGAGAAGGAATTTATTTAGTCTGAGGGTAGTAAATATATGGAATTCATTGTGACAGCCGGCTGTGGAGGCCAAGTCATCCAGTATACTTAAAGTGGAGATTGAGAGTTTCTTGTTTAGTCATGGCATCAAAGGTTATGGGGAGAAAGAGAAAGAACGGTGTTGAGATGGATAATAAATCAGCCATGATGGAATGGTGGAGCAGGTTCAATGGGCTGAGTGGCCAAATTCAGCTCCTTTGTTTTATGGTCTACTAATCATTAAAGCACAATGGCTATAGTAACACCCTAGTGCAGTAAGGTAACATAGAAGTCTCCTGGTGCTCCACAAGCTATAATAGCTATGGAACTGATATCTTACGTTACGTATCTTATTTACCGACTATTCTATAAGGTCAGCCAATTCAATTATATTCTCTGACTCATCAGGAATGTACGAGCAACACTCCTGGCCTATTTTGGCGCAGGCAACTCCTTCCTTTGCCAAGGTATGATCCAATGCCATTCTACTCTGGTTGAAGCCATCAGGATGATTTCCCTTGATAACTGAGCAGTACCATACAGGAAAAAGCTATCATCCAGTGTTGGTACGTTGCTCTTACTCTGATCATATGCTAATATATACCGTCCTTTAAAACAGGAATTCCCAGTCTTTTTCATGCTGTGGACCAATCCAGATTGGGAACCCCTGCCTTAAAAGGACTCCCATTTTTGTCCCATCGACAGTCATAGCCGACAAGTTCATGTCAGATGCATTTTATGCCCAGTATTCAGTGTCATTCAGAGGGACAGGAATCAGTGCTCCCATACCTGAGTGTGTTGGAATCCGGGAGCATACCCTACTCTTCCATATGTTCAGATGAAAAGCATATTCATAAGGAATTCTGAGGAAGGTATTAGTTGAGGTCACCATCGCTGTTGTGGAGAGAAGCAGCAGCAATGACGTGGCCTTCCCTGCAATACTAGGGAAGCAAACTATCACCCTCACACATGGAGGATAAATATTGCAGACCCTTACTTCAATGCTCCTCTTCAGCATGGCTGCAGGGCACTGCCACCCGTACCTTGATGTAGGTATCCACCGTAGTCAACATATAATGACTGTTGACTGCTATTATGCATTGCTAAAGGCTCAGTGAGGTCCACTTGCCAAACCTGGACTGCCCTTGCACCTCTATAGATTCGTCCCCTGGGACCCATCGGCCATTCCCACGGCTTCGCCTACTGGCGAGCTGGAAAATTCGCTACTGCTGTTTAGGTTTCATCATATGTCAGCACCAGCTGTCAGGCCTCTGTTCTTCAGTCCTTCCACTCCTAGATGCCTGCTCTACTGATGCATGCACATCAACCCCGATCTTCCTCCCCTGGGCTCACCGTGGCTGTCATTAACTGAGCAGCTCTCTCAACGGCAGTGGCATGTGCCGCCTTTTCCGTTTCACAAGAAGAGTGGGCATCTATGTGGTGGACAGTGATTTGCCGATGCTGGGCGTTTTCCCATACATTTTCCCAATAGGATCGGCACCAGTGGGGTCATCTATATATCCTGCAATTTTGCCCATGCATCCATACGGCCATCCCATTCGCCATGGTCCAGGAATCGGTGCATATTCATACTGGCCCTGTGACCTCGCTGGTTGGGTCCTCACTCCCCCTCAGCTGATACCACTTTCCCTGTTACAGGATGGAGGGCTGCAACCTTCCACCACTGTTTGTCACTCCCATCAACAGCCGGATCCATCACTGAACCACACGTGCTCTTTCTCCTCCAGGATTAGGTCACCATACGGTTTCCCCATTGTAAAGGTGAGGGGTCAATGGCTGCATCCATAGCAGAGGTACAATGGTCGTAACCTGCTCACTGGAGCCTTTTTCCACCTGACCTGCCGTGTACCATTTCCATTTCACTATAGGCGAGTGCTGAGCTCCGCCTTCTTTGTGGGTCACATTTTCGGATTTCACCCATTGCATAATGGGGAGCTGGGGCTTCAGTGCTGGATGGCTAAGAGGGCCAATAACAGGTTAAGAGCCGTCTCTCAAAAGGAGTGTACATACCTGGTTGCAGCCTTAGAGAGGGTCCAAGGGATCTGACATCCTTTCATTCACTTGAGACCTATAGTTCAAAAGGTACCCCATGTTGTCTTGGGGGTGGGGGGGAGTGGGGGGAGGGCCTGTTCAGCAGCCTGTTTGGCAATCTCAAGGTGGCTTGCTGGTTGGGACCCCTCTGGAAAGGGGTCTTTTTTCCGATATATCCGATATAATGGTTTCAGTATCATCGTTCGTTGGGGAATATGTTGTAGCCAATACCCAAGTAATCCTACAAAATGCTGGGTCTCCTCTTTAGAGGTGGGGACCACTGCCCCAAACGTTTTTCATTTGGCCTCTTCTGGTATCTGCCAATGTTTAGATTTCCATTGAATTCTCAGAAATAAAGCAATCTTGCTGGGGCTCTGGATCTTGTCAGGATTAATAGATCAACCCCTCTCCCTCAGGAGGTAACAATCATATCTAGCACCTCCCTCACCATCCCCTCCAAGGGTCCCTACAATAGGATACCAAGATGGTTGGGTCAAGTAAGATACCTTGTAGAACTCGAACTATAATGCTGTGGCACAAGTTTGGGCTTTGCACATATCCTTGGGGATGACAACAAAAGGTATACTGTCTGCCTTCCCATGTAAAGCCAAACTATTCTTGGGACTTGGGGCTCAGGGAACTGTAAAAGATAGTGTTAGCATACCAATGCTTCCCCTTCCTGCTCCCTATGACTTCTACGGTGGTCACTACATCAGGGACTGCTGCTGTGAGGGGTGGGGTGCAGTTGTTCAATTGTCTAAAGTCCATTCGTCTCTCACCATGTTCTATCCCGTCTTCACCAGTCACACTGGGATATTGCAAGGAGACATTGCTGGCTGAATAACCCTCTCCTTTATCAGTTCTTCCATTATTTCCCCCTCTCCTTAGTGCCACTCAGGATGCAGTTTTGCTTGATGTTCACCACCGTGGTCAGGGACAGAATGCTGAGATGCTTCCACTTGGCCAGTCCCACCAGTATTGTTGCTCGAGCCACCTCAACAATAAAACAGCCCCTACTGGTCTGCAGGGACTTACCTTTCAGCACATACATGCACAAAAGCCACTCCAGGGATATCGCGACCAGCATTGACATGCGTCCTGGCTGTTCTGAGCCAATAGCTGACCTTATTGTAACCATCTGGTCCAGGATGAGTAACACTCCCAGTCCTTCTACCATCACATGGGGGCCTCTTCACCTATTGAGATCACCCGTAGATAATAGTGCGCTTGGTTCCAGTAACAGCCTGAGCCGACATGAGTGACCCTCCCAGTCTTCCGAACATCAGCCAGGGACCTTTTCACCTGTCAGGGTAACCTGGGATAATAGTATGCTCCAGTATCAACAAGTGCAATCCATCGTTATATGTTTCCCTTATCCTAAAGTACTGCAATAGGTACGTAAAGACTCAGGCCTCCCATCTGGGAAAGGGTTTTTGAGAATATACGCTAGGAGCTCTGGCTGTGCCTCGATGGGAGCCACTCACTGCTGGAGTCCTGCTGCTGCAGGTCTCAGAGAGCTCTCTACAACGCCTGTAGGGAGGAGTACAGAGAGTTCGTGCCTCCTCCACTCAGTGAGGGGTCAGCAGCAGCCCCCTTAGCACCTCCGTGATCTGTCTCACTTCTTGTTCTAACAATGGTCTTTCCATAAAGGCTGTAAGGCAGCAGTGGGTATCCCTTCCAACCATTCTTAAGGAATGCCTACCAAAACCATCTCCTTATGGGTCAGGTGGGACCCCCTCCACTTTGCATCTCTATCTGCCTTATCTGGCTACGAGCCCTGTCTACATGTTCCAACCGCTCCAAGAGCCCAGTTACCAATTCGACTGTCCATCCTTCCGCTAGCCTTAAAAGGGACTGTATTATCCTCTTCTGATGGGAGCTGTCGTTTTTACTAGGTACCCTAACATGGTAAAAGATGGATTATCCCACCCGCATATGTCCCAGTAGTCAGGGCCACCCCTGCCCTACCTACTGCCCACCTCTGCTGTGTTCTACTCTTTTTGAGATTATAGATCCCAGTCTAATAGGGAGGGATGTTTAACCTTTGCCATAGACATTACTCTCTCTCTCATAAAGGCCTATCCTCCCTGACCATTGCCCATAGTGCATTATTTACCCATGGCATGATGATAATCTTCCCAGGCACCCATTTTCCAGCCAGTTGAGATCACTCCACCTATCCTTAACAACCACACTACTAATTGTTCCTTCGACTTCTGTCTGTACCGATCTCCCAGCTCCACCAGTTCCCTGGAGGAGTATTCCTTAGTCACCACTTCAGGTCTCCACTCCCATCCAGCTGAACAATAGATGGGCATCCGTTAGTCTCGTGAGACCATGGATTTGCACCTTGGAAGGTTTCCAGGGCGCAGGCCTGGGCAAGGTTATATGGAAGACCAGCAGTTGCCCATGCTGCAAGTTTCCCCTCTCCACGCCACCAATGTTGTCCAAGGGAAGGGCACCGGTGTCATCGCAGAGTAATGTATGGTTAAGTGCCTTGCTCAAGGACACAACACGCTGCCTCAGCTGAAGCTCGAACTAGCGACCTTCAGATCACTAGACCGACGCCTTAACCACTTGGCCACGCACCAACAGCTGAACGATAACTTGTATGCTGGGTTGTCTCAGGGTGCGGGGAGACCCCGCAGGCTGAGAGACGCTTGGAGAGGGAAATTGGTCGGACCATGTTTCTGTGAACATAGTAACCCTAGTTGTTTCTGCTTTTAAGGGCTGGGAAGGCACAGACAGGAGACCAATTTTCTACTGGTGGAATTACTAGGATCCCATCCAGCCTTACCTCGTAATCCTCCCCAGCAAACCAAATATCCACATCCCAGATAGCCAGGATCATCACCCCATAAAATAAGAGCCTGAACCTTCAATGGGTCCAGTTTCCAATTAGCCTTTTGGGCCATTTCCTCCTGCCAGATCTTGGCAAGGTGGCAGGGGATATCGATGCTCTTTTCTTCCATCTCATTAGCCCAGGATTCCATCATGGTCGTGCAGCACTGTTTCATGCCTCAACACCCTGTTTAAGATTCACTAATTCTTTTTCTTACCCTCTCTGGTTCCCATTCTTATCCAGAGACCCTAACCCCTTCAGTATGGACAGGAGACAGAGCCACCTTTATCACTTGGGGGCCTAATACACCAGCACACCATGATTCACCAGCAAACTGGCCAGGCTCCCAAACCCCTCAGGGTTATTGGTCTACCTCAGTACTCGGTATTCTTCGTGCAGGAGGTCATCCTTCTTACTTTTACTCCTCAACACTTTTGCAAATATTTTTGCTTCCTACCACACCCAGTAGATTCTTCGATAACTATGCCAAAATGTTACATGAAAAGGTTTGCAGATTCTGTTCAGTAAGCAGAAAGACACACATTCAAATTATCTACTTGGACTTACAAAATTTCATTTATTAGGTTAAAATAGCAAATTTTAAAATATTTGCTATTTGTACTCGGGGCCCCTCTCACGACAGTTGATCTGTGGCACCATTTGCTACCAGTTCATTGGTGAGGCCTTGAAGACTATTCTCAAGCACCTGACCACTCTATTTTTATACACTCTCCACTGATTTGAAATGCTGCAGTAAGTGGACCAACATATTAGCTCTAGTAGAGTCCACCAAACCAATCATCAGTAGTCACAACACTTCACGAGTCCCACCCATGTTCAAGAGGCCTCCATATTCTCTCTGTTGTATTTCCTTAATGGTCTTGCATTCTCATAGTCCCAGTCACATACGCTCAAGGCCACAATGTGAAAACCTTTGACAAGCACAAAGATTATCTCTTTATAAATCAACAGCCTAATTTAAGATGGATCCTCCTGAAACAGTTAACGGAGTTGATTGTCTTCTGATGTCAAAGAAGATGATCTTATTCTTTATATTTTTCTTTGATTTATTTTGTGCATTGCATATTTTGCAGAATCCACATTGCAACTTTGAGAAGAGTATTTTGGTCATGAGAAAGATGGTTAAGGGGGCTCCTTGCAATATATTTACCTGTGATCAACAGAAGAGAGAGATGCCTCTGTAATAACTGCATTGATCATTTCTTGTGTCATTACCTAAATATGGTTATGATTATTCAAATCCCTGAGATCTCCGAGGATACTCTCTCCTTCATGAATTGTGCCAGATGTACTTCCAACAGTAGTTTCATTGACTCCAGAGGCCTTGTTAACTTACAACTCTTAGATAGCGCTTTCACGATCTTGTTAGGCGTTGGGTGCACCTAACTTGTGCTGGAGTGTTGCTATAGAAAGGAGTCAAAGACACTTGATTCAAAAACAAGAGTCTTGGTTGATGAGATGTTCATAGATCAGTGGATGCTGACATCCTCATTGTTATAGATGAACTTCCCTCTATTTCTGGCTCTTAGCAAGGGTGTTTGGTTGTTACAATTATACTACAGATGGTCTGCGATACCTATATAACCAGGTGACCTCAAATCGTATTCATTATCGTTAAAAGTGAACTTAGGCATCCATCCGGGTAATGCTAGAATAGTTGTCTGTGCCTTTAAGTGGAGATGGTGATGTCATTATGCACGTGCGGGATAGTGTGGAGACCATTTTTGTTTTCTGCAGAAGAAGCTGGTGGGGCTTTGGGGTTAAGTCCCTCACAGAGATACTGAGCATGGTGAGGAATGGTGAGTATTAATTGACGATATCCATGTGAATTCGTTCATGCTTGTTGGCGAATCGAGAATATCAATAATCTGACATGTTTTACATGTGGATGCTTTAGATTTTCACGAGTGAAGGCATCGGCACTGGACAGTGTGGCTTGTGCAAAGTTCCTTACCGGCCAAGTAGGTCGGTCTTCCTGTAATTTAACTACCAGGCAATATCTTGTAAAAGTTGTGCCAAAGTGTACTTTTTGTCTAACTTTATTCTATCATGACTAATTGTGAATGCAATAGCGTAACATGAGTGTTTACTCTCTGTTTGGAAGCTTAGTACGTGTGTACTAAAAAGTAGTAGACATCTTAGATGAGATGTATTCACTTACATTTTCGCTGCTATGTATAAGGTACAGGGTTGGTGGGATTCTAATGTTGTTTGTATTGTGTTCCTTCAGAATTGCCACTACTGTATTAGTTCTGTATTACTTCTGTATTAGTTCTGTGTTAGTTTGGTGTTAGTTCTGTATTAGTTTTGTGCAGTTTGCTTTATGTATTTTTATACTGCATACACAATTCGTCGATACACAAGGGTGTGGATCAAAAGCTAAACTGAGATTGTAACAGCAGAAACTGGTTTTAAATTTGTTCATTTTGTTTTGAGACCCTCTTCTGGAACTAAAACATCTAAAACAGATAAAGGAATTAAAACCCGAAAAAGTATTTATTGTCCTGAGTGTGTACTTTTCCCCAGGTGACAAAATCTAGAAGAATCCACACATTGTGGTTTGCTAGATGGTGGGCTCCATTGCTCCATCTTCCTTTTGTTTGTTTTTAGTTCATGAGGTTTTGACAGTTGAACTGTTTTATTTCCACATGTTTGGGATGTATTACTTCTGGATTTTCTGCTGTTCATTCATCTTAGTCTTCTCTGGTAGATAAACTAAGAGACCATCAAATGTTCTAACACTGATAGAATGACCAGGCACAATGGATATTCAATGAATATCATTAGGTTGGCTAGGCTCCTTTACTATTCATTTTCCTGCAGATTCCATTATCATTTTAGGGTCAAATTATTGGAGGTGATGGAATAGAGGTCATGGAAATAAAACAGATCAACTTCCAAAAACCCATGATCTAAAAACAATAGAGCAAAGGATATCACCATTTAGCAAACCACAATGTGTGGATTCTTCTAGGGAATGATTGGTCTGGCTGCTGTTAGTTCCTGTCATGGTATGGATAATGCAGACGTCCTCACATCCCTTGCTTGGATGAAAATATAATCCCTCAGTGCCTGTGGCTGTTGCAACAGGATGTTGGTGATAACCTGATTGTATTCTAAGCATTTTTGGCAAGAGGAGGATTTCATTAGAGCCTCATTCCTTTACTTGAGATCGAACATTTTGACAGCTGTCCTTTCTAAGTCTAGCACTGAAATTGCCAAAGAGAATCAGTTTGTCTCCAATCAAATTCCGATCAGGGATTGCTCAAAGTTTGAACAGAAATCCTCTTCGGTTTCTTTGCTATTTCCAGAGTCGGGGTTCATGTGCTTATATGCATTTTGTTTCTATGAATGAATGTGTCAAAGTGTCAAAAGCCATTCATTTAACCCCTGGGAATCAGTGGAATAACAGACGCATTTGTTCTCATTGGTGATGCCAAACAAGTAAAGATAATGTCCTTTTTTCTGGGTTCCCCTCCAGAATAAGATGTGTTCTTTGAGCTGTCTATCTCACACCTGTTGTGGGTCTCATCAGGGCAGTGATGTCAATGGCAACTTGTCTGAATTACTGCACCAAGAAAGTGGAATAACTTTCAAGACTGTCATCAGAGTACTGACACTCCCCATCATAAACTTAGTTTTGAAGAGTTCCAGATTCCTGAAAACCACTTCTTTTATTATCCTTTCACTGACCATGTTATTTCTTCTCCATTAGTACCATGTAATGTTTAAAAGTGGCATCATTCAATTTCCTGTTTAAGGAGTTTTCTTAGCCTCCAAAGAGGTAGACCAATTACAGTGAGCAATTAACACCACATCTTTGGGATATGAGCAAACACCAAAGTACACAAAGGAAACCAATATAAGAGGGAGTGTGCAAGCTTTGTATAAACAGCAGCCAAGATGAAGATCAAAACCAGGTCCCTGGAGTGTGAGACTGCAGCACTAACTGTTGTGCCACCATACCCTACAGGTTTTCTTGACCAATATCATTGCAAACAATGGCACAGTAACTTATGTTTAGATAGCATCCCAGCAAATTGAGGTGTCCCTCCTGCATCAGAATGAATTTTACTTAAATCTTTAACTTTAATCTTTTTTTTCACTTTCAACATGTGGCTTCATTGACAAGTCCAATATTTATTCCCCTCCTTGTTTCCCTTTACAGGATGGTGAGCCATTGTCTTATATCATTGAGGAGTTTTTAGTGATGCCCAGTGAAGTTGGGTAGGGAGCACTAGACTTTAGATCTACTGATGCTGAATGGCCGGTATTATATTACTGAGTTGGAAGGCTGGATGGGAACCTCAAAATGGTGGGGTTCACAGGTTCCTGTAATCCCTATCTTCTAGCTGTTAGAGGTTAAGAGTCTGGAAAGTGCTGCAAGAATGGCCTACGCAAGTTACTGCAGTATGTCCTGGAATGATGGTGTTCCAGTTGGTGAGGCATGGGAATGTTTAAGGGTCATTTTTCCATGGGGCTAGGAAAGCAATCATATTTTGTGATTGGCAATCCAGTCCTTGGCTTCAGATGAAGCAATGGGAATGAATGTGATGCTGCCAGAAGTGGCCCACTCTTGGTTGAAGATCAGTATGGGGGTGCGTGGTCACAGGCGCAACGTAGGCTCCTCCCCATGTTAATAGAAATAGAAAACAACGTCAGTCTTCAGATGCTGAGATTTCAAAATATTTATGCGTTCCAAATTGGCTTAGATGATTTGACAATGGAAGCGTCCATTAACATATGGCACAAAATTCATTTTGAAAATTCCCTGCTGAGCATGACCCCAATTTGACTCATGGTTTAATGGAATTGACACTCAGGTTAGTGCTGTTTGTTGTCTGCCAAGGCATGTGTCATTGAGAGGTGGGGCTCTCGTTAGGTTGTACAAATTACACTGCAGGGGGCTATGGCATTTCAGACTAGTGCATGCTAGTGTGTGATTAAGCAAGAGTATTTTGCTGATGAGCAGCCAGTGGTGTCCTTCAAGCACAATGTTGTTCCTGAATACATGAATACGCATAACTGAGCCATCCAAGCTACAGTGGTATTTGTGTTCCGCATGGCTCCTCAGAGCTGGATTGTGTGGTGGTTCTTGAACCAGGTTAAGGAAGTAAATGTTTAAGTGCTACGGTAGGTACCAATCATTCAGTGCTGCATTATCCTTTATTATTCCTTCAAAAAAAGGTTTTTGTTTTACCAAGCAACCCTTATTTTGGAGAAAATGTCAGGGTTATTCACTAGCATAGTAAGTTACTTAATTCAAATTATATCATCGCTTTCATAACAAAGCATTGATCTTTGAGCATCATTTATCATAATAGCTACCCACTGCTCACACGGACAGCCAATAACAAGAAAACAGTGATGGATAACAGCAATTATAAATCAATGATAAGTTATGCACAGCAGGGAATTTTCAATGAATTTTGTGCCATATGTTAAATAACACCTCCAAAGTCAAATCAGCAGAACTAATTTGGAACACATGAACATTTTGAAACACCTTAGTGAACATCAAAGATATAAAAGATATGTATTGTGAATATGATCACAAAACAATATAGTTATAATATCCATTGCCCATGGACACATCATCAGTCTGCCAAGTACAGCAGCACAGTCTGCTATACCTTATGCTTAGTATCATCAAAGTCAAGTATGAAATAATTTTGAGGTTCTGCCTAATGTCTCTTTGTTAATGCAGCATAAATTTATTTTTCAAAGAGGATGTGCTGGATCAGGAACATTATTCTGTTAGTCATTCCAAGTCGTATTTTCTTCATTGGGTCAAATAATATTTTTGCCAAAAGCAACTAAGTCAAAATTCCAGTGAAGCAGTACCTGCAGGCCTGAGAACCAATGACATGAGCAAGGCAAAGCAGGATTTTCACTACCAATCATTTACATACCTCCTCCAGAGTTGCAACACGTATTTGTATTGAAAAATATGACTAAAATAGGTTTTATATACACTTTATTTCTCTATCCCCACTGCTTTCAAAAATGCATTTTAATATACTTCCATACAATGCATCATTGCCAGAAGGAACGTTGCCTCTGTTCGGGTTTCTGTCTTAGCTGCTGTGAAACAGCTGTTGTATTGCTATAAGACAGATGTGAGGAATAGATTATTTTGCATTATTCCCCCACAGCACTGAAGGACAAGGTTCTGCATTCTGATCAGTAAGTCTTCTTGAAGCTAATTAGGAAGGAGGTATTGATGGGACTGCTTCTGAAATAGCAAAATTTAATGATAGGTGTGCCACAGAGATCAGTTCCAAGGCTTTGGTTTATTACAATGTATATAAATTACTTGGATATAAGCATAAAAGTATAGTTATACTTATAAAAGCATCAAAGTATAGTTATGTTGTGACAGGAAGAGTTTGGGAAGTATATTGTCAAAATGAAATCAGGAGGTGACAAAGAAATATAAATGGAGTAAGTGAGTAGGTAAGTACTTAACAAATGAAATGGAACAGCCAATATTGCTAGGAAGGAAGCTAAAATGCAGGATGTCAAGGGTTGTCTTCTCTGGATTGCACACAAGAGATGTAAGAATAGGATGATATGTCAGATGAGTGTGTGGCTGAAGAATTGGTGCTGAGTGCAGGGTTCCAGATTTGTGGATCACTGGGATCTCTTCTGGGACCTTGACAAAGGGGAAGGGTTATGCCTGAAATTGAGAGGGGCCAATATTGCAAGAGCTTTTGGGGAGGATGTAAACTAGGGCTAGGTCAGATAATGAGGCAGTCAGTGTGAAGGGAGATGCAATGTGTAGAGAAACTGAGGAAGGATAGGCAGTAGATAGAGCATAAATTCAGTTAGTTGGATGAGTTGAAATGTGTTTACTTTAACACAAGAAATATCAGAAACAATGGTGGTGGGCTTACAGCATGGATCAGTACATAAACTAAGACATTGTGGCCATTACAGAGGCTTATAGTCATAAAGGCAGAAATGGCTTTAGGATATTTTAGGGTTTTTATGATTTCCAAAGGGACAGGAAGGGAGATAAGAGGTGGTGGAGTGGCATGGCTAATCACAGCTGCAGGGAGAGAGGACATCACGGAGGGATTGTCTGCTAAGTCAGTGTGGTGAATGTCAGACACTGGAAGTATTCTATAGAACTCCTCTCCCAATAGCAACAGGGTTACTGAGGAGCAGATTGGCAGGCAGAATTTGGAAAGATACAAAAATAACAAGGTTGTTGTCATGGGTGACTTCAAGTTCCCTAATATTGATTGACATCTGCTTAGTGCAAAAGGTTTAATTGAGGCAGAACTTGTTAGGAGTGTCGAGGAAGAATTCCTGCCATAGAGGCGGCACGGTGCCATAACGATTAGCATAATGTTATTTCAATACTGCTGTCTATAAGGACTTTGAATGTTCTGCCCAACAACATGTAGGTTTCCTGTGGAGGCTAATTTGTCACATGGTGTAATTGGGTGCCACAGTCTTATTGAGCCAGAAGGTTCTATTATCCTGATGTATCTCTAAAATAAAATGATAACAATATGTAGACAGACCAAAAATGGGGAGGCCATACTGGGTCTAGTACTAGGCAATGCACCTGGAACAGGTGACAGACCTATCAGTAGGAGAGCATTTCAGAGCCACGACCACAATTCCACGACTTTGGGGATGGAGATAGGAGGAGATAGTATGGGAAAATATTTGGGGGAGGGCAAATTGCAGTGCAATTAGGCAGGTAGTTAGGAGCATAAATTGGGAACAGATATTCTTCGGGCTATGTACAATGAGAATGTGGACGTTGCTTAAGGAATAATTGCATTGGGTTCTGGGTAGATTTGTTCCATTGAGGCAGTGAAAAGATGGTAGAATGAAGGAACCATGGTTGACAAGAGAAGTGGAACATTTAGTCAAGAAGAGGAAGGAAGCATACTTAAGGTTCAGGAAGCAAATATCAGACAGGGCTCTTGAGAGTTATAAGGTAGCCATGAAGGAGCTTAAAAGGGGATTTCGGGTATTTAGAAGGGGACACAAGGAAGCCTTGTGTAGGATTAGGGAAAAGCCAAAGGGATTCTACATATATGTGAACAACAGGACGATGACTAAAGTGAATGTAGGGTTGATCCTGGATAAAAGAGGAAACATGCCTGGAGTTGGAAGAGGTAGGGAGGTCCTTTATTAATACTTCACTTCAGTATTCATCAGTGAGAAGAACTTTGAAAAATGTGAGATCAGCATAGAACAGGCTAATATATTGGACCATATTGAGGATAAGAAAGGGGCAGTGTTCAAACTTTGAAAATACTTAAAGATAGTTAAGTCCTCGGGGCCAGATGTGACATACTTCAGGTTACTGCAGGAAGCAAAAGAAGACATTGTCACACTGTTGACAATTATCCTTGCATTGTCACTGGCCCCCAGAGGAGTAGTACCAGAAGATTTGAGAATGGCAAATGTTATTCCTTTGTTCAAGAAAGCTAATAGGGATGATCCTGAGAATTATAGATCAGTGAGTCCAGGACAGGATTTATGAGCAACTGGAAAAGCATTGTCTGATTAGGGATAAGCAGCATGACCTTCTGAGAGACAGGTCATGTCTTTTGAGCCTGATTGTCTTCCCACATGTCAATCCATGGCCTCCTTTACTGTTGTGATGAGGCCCCACTCAGGTTGGAGGAACTGCACTTTATATTCCGTATGGGTAGCCTGCAACCTGATGGCATGAACATCAACTTCTCAAACTTCTGGTAATGTGCCACCCCGCACCACCCCCCGCCCCAATTCCTTCACCATTCCCATCCCCTTTTTCCACTCTCACCTTATCTCCTCACCTGCCCATCACCTTCCTCGGGTGCTCCGCCCTGCTTTTCTTTCTTTCATGGCCTTCTGTTCTCTCCTATCGAACTCCCCCTTGTCCAGCCCTGTATTCTCTTTCACCAATCCACTTCCCAGTTCTTTACTTCATCCCTCCCCCTCTCAGATTTTCCTATCACCTTGTGTTTCTCTCTCCCCTCCCCCACTTTTTAAATCTACTCCTCATCTTTTTTTCTCCGGGCCTACCGAAGGGTCTCAGCCCAGAATGTCGACTGTACTTTTTTCCATAGATGCTGCCTGGCCTGCTAAGTTCCTCCAGTACTTTGTGTGTGTGTGTTGCCTGGATTTCCAGCATCTGCAGATTTTCTCTTGTTTGTACGAGTCTTTGTTATTGCACATGTTAATAGGGTGAATAAGACTGAGTATGGCATGTTGGCCTTCATTAGTCAGAAGATTGTGTTCTATAGTCATCAGGTAATGTTGCAACTCTATAAAACTCTGGTTTGATCACTCTTATTGTATTGCGTTCGTTTCTGGTTGCCTCATTGTGTGAAGAATGTGGAAGCTTTAGTGAGGGTGCAGAGGAGATTCACCAGGATGCTGTGTGATTAGAGTGTGTGAACCATGGGGAAAGTTTAAACAAGATAAGGAATTTCTCTTCGGAGTGAAGGAGGGTGAGAGGTAATTTGACTGAGGTACAAAGGGTGATATGAGGCATAGATAGAATGGACAGCCTACACCTTTTACCCAAGGTGGCAATGACTAATAGGACAGGGCAGACTTTATAGGTGATTAGTGGAAATATAGAGGAGATGCTAGAGGTAGTTTTTTTTTCCACAGGGAGTGGTAAGCGCATGGAATGCACTACTAGTATTATTGGTAGATAAGCACATGGATGAAAGAAAATGGAGGACTATGTGGAAGAAGAGGGTTAGATTGATCTTGGAATTGGTTAAAAGGTTGGTATAGAATCATGGGCCAAAAAGTCTGTACTATACTGTTCTATGCTCTTTAATGCAGAAAAGTGTGAAATTGTCCTATTTATCAGGAAAAGTAAAAAAAAAAATCACATCCTAATGATGAGAAATTGTAGAGCTCTGAGCTGCAAAAGGAACTGGGAGTCCCAATATATGATTTGCGGAAGGGTTGTAAGTAATTAGGAAAGCTAAAAGAATGCTTGGGGAATTGAATATAACTGTAGGAAAGTTGTTCATCAGTTATGTAGGACAATGTGAGATGCTATGTGGAATACTGTGTATAGACATGTTCTCCCTCAGGAAGCAGTTCGGAGAAACTTTCCTCAATGTGGAACTGAGGAATTGTTTGATGACGAAAAACTGGACAAGCTAGCCATGTGACCGCTGGAGTTTTGAAGAGTGAGAGGGGACAATTCCAAAACATGAAGTTACATATACAGTAATAGTCTTATATTTTTCTATTACTTAACGTGGAAGGATATTTCCTTCCCTGGGTAAATCTAAAAGTAGTGGTCACTGTTTAAAGGGTCACTATTTAAGACATGAAGCAAACTGTTTTACTCTCAAAAGAATTGGAAGGTTTGGGAGCTCTCAATGAAGGAGGGAGAGAAGGAAGTAGTTGAAAGTCTATTGTGGATAGACAGAAACATGAAGGTATCCATGACCTTATTAAATGGGGGAGCAGATTCGGGGAATCAGTGGCTTCCTTCTTCACTTAATTCTTATGTTCACATGAACATCCATGGCACCAAAAATGTGTCATCATGGGTGTATAGCTGTCACAGAGGTTGTAATCATAGCCTTTGTTATATGCTTGTAGGCATTGCTAAAGGTGGTAGCTTAACTGTGTTGAATTTTGACCAACTGCTCACTCACCTTCAGCAGAGCCACCACTTTCTTTGTGCAACAAATGTGATCTTCTGACCTGGATTTTGCAGAGATATCAGCATCACCTGCATAAGTAGTAACATTCATCAACTTTGGGATTTCTCTGGAAATGTGAAGATGCAGTCAGAAATTTTTGGTTGCTTCTCCAAAAGTGCGTCAAAGTATGTGATGCTTTTGAAAGATATTGAAAGGTTCTAACATTCTGAAAATGTTTGAATAGGTTCCTTTTCTTTGAGCATCAAAAATATTTAAAGAAATTCTTTGTGTTTGCCAGGGAGGGACAATGGCTTAGTGAGTTGGCAAAGTACAGTATGGCCTCTCTCCCAGATGAACTCAATCACTTTTATGCTCGGTTCGATGTTGCTAACTCTGAGCCTCCGAGGAAAGCCACCGCTACAACCTGCAACCTGGTCATCTCTGAGGCTGAAGTTCGCAGACATTTCCAATGAGTGGACAGTCGCAAGGCTGCAGGACCGGACGGCATCCCAGGATGAGTACTCAGGATGTGCGCAGCACAACTGGCTGGTGTGTTTACTGAAATTTTTAATCTTTCCCTCACCCTGTGTAGAGTGCCCTCCTGCTTCAAATTATCCATCATTGTCCCTGTACCAAAAAAAAACAAGGTAACATGCCTGAATGACTGGCGTCCTGTCACACTCACCTCAATAACAAGCAAACACTTTGAGAGGCTGGTCAAGGACTACATCTGCAGCATGTTGCCGCCCACACTGGGCCCCCTACAGCTCGCCTACTGACACAACCAATAGACAGACGATGCAATAGCCACTGCTTTACATACTGTCCTTAAACATCTGGAGGAGAAGAATGCTTGTGTGAGAATGCTGTTCTTGGACTACAGTTCACCATAATTCCATCCAGGCTCAACAGGAAGCTCAGAGACCTCAGCCTTGCACAGCTGGATCCTGGACTTCCTGTCAGATCGCTGGCAAGTGGTAAGAGTGGGGTCATCTTCACACCTCTGACTCTCAACACAGGAGCCCCTCAGGGCTGTGTACTAAGTCCCCTCCTTCACTCCCTGTATACCTATGACTGTGTTGACATCCACAGCTCTGATCTGCTGATTAAATTTGCTGATGACACTACATTGATTGGCCTAATCTCAAACAATAACGAGGTGGCCTACAGGGAAGAAGTCATTTCTCAGACATAGCAGTGTCAAGAAAATAACCTCTCCCTCAATGTCGCAAAAACAAAAGAGCTGGTTGTGGATTACAGAGCTAACCCCTATTGGCATAAATGGATCTGGGACTGAGAGGGTAAACAGCTTTAAGTTCCTCGGCATCCACATCACCAAGGATCTCACGTGGTCTGTGCACACCAGCTGTGTGGTGAAAAAGGCACAACAGCACCTCTTTCACCTCAGATGGTTGAGGAAGTTTGGTATGGGCCCCCAAATCCTAAGGACATTCTACAGGGGCGCAATTGAGAGCATTCTGACTGCCTGCATCACTGTCTGGTATGGGAGCTGTACCTCCCTTAATCACAAGATTCTGCAGAGAGTGTTGCAGACAGCCCAGCACATCTGTAGTTGTGAACTTCCCATTATTCAAGGCATTTACAAAGGCAGGTGTGAAAAAAGGGCCCGAAAGATCATTGGGGACCTGAGTCACCCCAACCACAATCTATTCCAACTGCTACCATCCGGGAAGTGGTATTGCATCATAAGAGGCAGGACCAACAGGCTCTGGGACAGCTTCTTCCACCAGGACATCAGACTGATTAACTCACACTATGTTACATCCACTGTTCTATTTATTATAAATTATTATAAATTACTATGATTACACATTGCACATTTAGATGGAGACATAACGTAAAGATTTTTACTCCTCATGTTGTGAATGATGTAAGAAATAAAGTCAATTCAATTCAATTCTTGCTGATTGAGCCATTGGTTAATCAGGCAGCCATTTATTTGGAACAACTCTTAAAGGACAAAAACTAATTTGAAAGAACAGCCAGGATTCCTTTCATTTATTTAGGACAAGGTTTCACTTAATTGACTGTTGCCAAAAAGTTTCTAATTAGCGACAGTGGCATGTACTTGTGCGGCTCTTAGACACTACACTGTGCTTAGAGTGATTGGTTTTTTTAATAGCGTCAGTTGTGAGCACTTCTGTTCAAAAAGCCATCATTTTTGTCACTGATAGTTGGCAAGAAATAAGCAATAAGACAATTCAGAACTGTTTTGCTTACTGTGGTTTCAAGCATTCAGGTTTGGAGATACAAGGATGGCCAGGAATCAAAATGAAACAATTTCACCACTTCAACAGCAGCATCTTCAACAGCATGGCCTCGATGCTGGTGACCGCCGCCTGTTCGAGGACTTCGATGTTGGTGATGAAGTCGCTGCAGTGGATGGTAAGGATGGTGCGGAGGCAGCGCTGGTGGAAATACTCAAGGAGTCACAGGTGGAGAGGTAGGTGACCCACAACTCGGAGCCGTACAGGAGGGCGGTCAGTACCAACGGCTCTGTACACGCTGATCTTTGTGCCTTTCTTCAAATGCTTGTTGTTCCAGACTCTTTTGTACAGCCTGCCAAATGCATTGTTTGCCTTTGCAAGTCTGTTGTCCATCTCTTTGTCGATCTTGGCATCTGATGAGATGGTGCACCCCAGGTAGCTGAACTGGTGGACTGCCTTCAGCTCTGCCTCACCGATGGTGATGCAGGGAAGGTGGTAATCTTCCTGAGGTGCGGGCTGATGGAGAACTTCCGTCTTCTTCAAGCTGACTTCCAGTCTGAAGAGCTCAGCAGCCTCTGTGAGGCAGGATGTTATACGCTGCAGGGCTGTCTCTGTGTGGGCAACAAGGGCAGCATCGTCTTGGATGAGTTGCTCCAATGTCTTGGTGTGGGACTGTAATCGCCTCAGGTTGAACAGTCTGCCATCAGTGCGGTATCGGATGTAGACACCGTCCTTTTCATCAAAGTCTTCTATGGCCCTTTCGAGCATCATGCTGAAGAAGATGGTGAAGAGAGTCAGTGCAAGGACGCAGCCGTGCTTCACTTCGTTGCCTATTGGGAAGGGTACTGAGAGGTTGTTGTTGTGTGTGACTTGGCCACTTTGATCTTCATGTAGCTGGATGACCATACTGGAGAACTTTGGGGGGTATCCCAGTCGTTCCATGATTTGCCACAGACCTTCCCTGCTCACGGTGTGGAACACTTTGGTAAGGTCGACAAACATCACGTACAATCCCTTCTTCTGTTCCCTACATTTCTCTTGGAGCTGCCTGAGAACAAATATCATGTTGGTGGTGCTCCTGTTGGCTCTGAAGCCACACTGGCTCTCTGGGAGATGTCCTTCTGCAATGATGGGCACCAATTTGTTCAGGAGTACTCCTGCGAGGATTTTTCCTGCGATAGAGAGAAGAATTATCCCCCAGTAGTCGGAGCAGTCAGACTTCTCCCCCTTGTTCTTATACAGGGCGATGATGACTGCATCACGGAGGTCCTGTGGTAGTTTACCTTGTTCCCAGCAGCAGACAAAGAACTCGTGGAGTTTGGTGTGTAACGCTGGGCCCCCATGCTTCCAAATCTCAGGTGGGATTCCATCAACTCCTGCTGCCTTGCCATTTTTCAGCTGCTCTATGGCTTTGACTGTCTCTTCTAAGGTTGGAATCTTGTCCAGTTCTGTTTTCTCTGGCTGTTGTAGGTTGCGATGAATTGCTAAGTTTTGGACCATACAGTTGGCGCTGAAGAGAGTCTGGAAATGTTCCGACCACCGGTTCATGATGGATGCCTTGTCTGTGAAGAGCGCAAGGGACTCTGGACGTGGTTCAAAGGGCCGTAGACCGCTCTCAGGGCTTCATAAAACCCTCTGTAGTCACCGGCGTCTGCACAAAGCTGAGCTCTCTTTGTAAGGTTAGTCCACCACAGGTTCTAAATCTCTCGAAACTTGCGCTGGAGGTTGCTGCATACAAGGCGGAAGGCTCAGAACAAGACAGCTGAGCAAGGTGCGCCTGTTGGGCAGATCTCTTCTTTTCCAGCAATTCTTGGATCTCCTGGTTGTTTTCATTGAACCAGTCCTTATTCTTCTTCGTGGAAAACCATAGGTTTGCAGGATGGTGGTTTTTAGGTGTTCCCAAAGCACTTCTGGAGAGAAGTCTGTAGGGAAACCGGGATCCTGAAGCCTGGACTGAAGATTCATCTGAAAGTCAGCTTTCACTTCAGCTGACTGGAGGTTGCCAACCTGAATCTTCTTCCTTGGAGCACCTCCTGTCTTTGAAATGGAGACTGAGTTTCCAGCGGACAAGACGACGGTCCGAATAACACTCTGCGCTGGGCATCACTCAGGTGAGTAAGACATCCCGAAGGTCTCTCTGGCGCACCAAGATGTAGTCTGAGGTGCCAATGCTTCGACTGAGGATGCATCTAGGTTGTCTTCAGACTGTCTTTCTGCTGGAAAATGGTGTTAGTGATGGTGAGTTGCTGCTCCGCGCAAAATTCTAACAGAAGGCGCCCGCTGTCGTTGCAGTTTTTAACACCATGTTTGCCAAGTACTCCTTTCCAGGCTTCTGAATCTTGGCCTACTCTGGCATTGAAATTGCCAAGGATGAAGACCTTGTCAGCTGCAGGGACGTTCCGTACGAGGTTGCACAGATCAGTGTAAAACTTGTCCTTTTCTGCAGGATCCGCTTGAAGAGTGGGGGCGTACACACTGAAGAGTGTGGCATGCTGCTTGGTTCGAAGTGGGAGGCGCATGGAGATGATGTGGTCGGATTGACCCGTTAGAAATTTTTCAAGTTTGGAGGCAATGGAGTTCCTGACCATAAAGCCAACGCCAGGAAGGCTTCTCTCAGTCTCTGGCTTGCCTGACCAGTAGAGGGTGCAGTCAGCGCCATGTTCTTGAAGGTTGCCTTCCTCTGGGAAGCGGACTTCACTGAGAGCAGTGGTGTCGACATTCAGTCTTGAAAGTTCATGAGCAGCTAGAGCGGATCGTCATTCTGGGCAACCACTGTCTGCTGTATCGAGCATGGTTCTGATGTTCCAGCATGCGAGCTTTAGTCCTTGCACTCCTTGTGAGGCAGGTGTGTACCTTTTCATTTTTGTTGTTGTTCGACCGCATTTGAGAATGTCCATTGACCGCAGCTAGCCAACTGGGGGAAATGGAAATGAGCTTTGGTTAGGCCACCTTTTCTAGGCCCCTCTCCATGTGGAGCAAGCAGTGCTGTCCCTAGAGAAGGCTGTTTGGTCTTTCAGGGTGCTGCCGATTGATATCGTCGTCTCCAGGGTCAACATCAGACGACCCATACACCTGAACCGCCTGCATGCAGGATCGGAACTGCGGCTTCCAGTGTCATCTTCCACCTGCTGTTTTCGCCCCTTTCCCATCGCTGCAGGGCTTGATGAATGGTCAGGGAGGATGGTTGTAGACATGGGCGTGTCCTTCAGCCTGCACAATGGTATTTTAGGTGGAGTGCGGTGTGTGTGGTACTGGCCCCACCCTTTACACCTAGGGTTCATCTGCCATTGCCTAGCAAGCTGGGACAGTGACAGCGAGGTCCTCGGGTTGTAGGAGTTATGTCGGAGTGTCCTTCTCCGAGGTGGATGGCCTGACAAGGCTAACGAGCCCCACCTGCCCGGGTTAGGAGTCAGAGTTGTCCTTCTCTTCGGCTGGCTGCCAGCCAAGGCCAACAAGCCCAGCCTACCCATCCAGTTATACCGCCGGACACCCGGTCACGCCATGACGTAGCAAGTTCGGTGGCAACGGGAGGCACCAACGAGAAGGTGTTAGATTGTGTATTAGAAACTAACGCACAATCGTATAGTACTGTAGAAGTCTTAGCAGTGTTCTCATTTCTTCTGTATTTCACTTAAGTACATAAATTGTTACTCAGTTAAACAGTAGTTTGTCTTTATACCTTCTCACTATTTCCATGAAACTTTGGCTAATTGGGGCAGCTGCTTAATTGGACCAAAATGTACGGGTGCTGATGTGCCCCAATTAACAAAAGTCCACTGTATTTTAATTTTTTTATCAATGGGTCTTTTGCTAGACCTTTTACATCGTAGAAGGGACCAGTGATACACAAGGTGATTCTGAACTGAGATGTCCCATTTTGTTGAACACTGATCAGGTCCAAAGGTCAGGGGTAAGTGTAAGAACCCATCAGTTCCCAGCAATTATATTTAAGTTGCAATATAGCAACAAGTCATTTGAACCTCATTTATCAGTGTTTATGTTCCACACCAGCTTTCCTCAGTGTTACTTAGTTTAACCTTATTAGCATGTCATCCTCTTCTTTTCACCCTCAATAATTTATCTGACTTTGCCTCAATTTTGGTGAACTTTGAAAACAATTGTAGGAGCAAGAACAAGTGGCAGCTCATTTGCCAGCGCATGGAAGGGGGAGTGCCTCAGAGGTCGGGGAGAGGTCTTGGGGTGTATCAATAGTGGCACTCAGATGGGTGCTGTATCAATTTAGGAAAGAGTAGGTGGCTGGCAACTGGGTAGTCAAGGAAGCAGTATGATGGGAGAGACGGAGAGGGAGGGAGAAGGGCAAGGAATCAGGTCTGAGGGTCTGGGGCATGTTCTGGGGCACCATGCTAGTATGGTGGTTAGCACGATGCTATTACAGCTTGGGGCAATGGAGTTCAGAATTCAATTTCAATGCTGTCTGTAATGAGATTGTATGTTGTCCTTGTGACTGTGTGGCTCTTTTCCAAGTGCTCCGGTTTCCTCTCTCCGTCCAAAGACATACCAGATAATGGGTTAATTGGTCATTGCAAATTGTCCTGTGGTTAGGCATGGGTTAAATAGGTGGGCTGGTGGGCAGTGCTGCCCTTTGAGTGAGAGGGTCCTGCTCTGCGCTGTGTCTCTAACTAAAAGAGAAGGCTGGTGAAAGAAAGAAAAAGAGGAAGATAATGTAGCCAGTTGGTGTATGCATGCGCTGTGTAAGTGTGTATGTCTATCCACCAGACTCTGGTCGCTGAACATCTTGGACCCCATTTAAACGTGGGGATGAGGCTTTACCATACAATTGTGATAGCTCACGTACAGTGGTTATCCCATATAAACAGATGTTCTACACAGTTCTGTTTCACCTTTAGCTGTGGTGAAAACAAGCCATTCTCAATCCAAAAGGAACATTAGGAAAAGGAGGAAATATTCGTTTCATGCCTTTGATGAGGCGTTTCAGGAAGTTGTACTGTGACACTGAACCATACTGGAGTATAGTGTGGCAGATAACTACGGCCTTTCAAAGGAAGATTTAAAGTACAAAGGGCAAAAAAAGCCTGCAGATCAATAACCATATTTTAGATTAACATATATATTATATATGGAAGCTACGTTTATCCATACTATTGCTTTGCTGACCTTTCATAAAATTTGGTACAGAGTAAAAAGTACAGATACATTTTATCATCATGTGCTAAATATCTTGCAATGATTCCAGCTGAACTCAATTCTGCATTTCTGGTTTGATATTTTAAATTGTTACTAGGACACCAGTTGGTTCAGTGACAAATTTCAAGGACATGGATTTTTTCTCGGTACAGCACACGGCTGAACTGCAATAACTGGAGAAAGGGAACAGCTAGTTTGTGTACCACAGGAAAACTAAGAGATATAGTATCACAGATAATGTCATTGGCTTAACATCTGGAACACCAATTAATGATTCGGACAGCAAAGAAATTGAATTTCAATAAATTAAATAAATCTGGGATATAATTTTGTATCACTACTGACAACCATGAACCTCCCAGTTTGTAGGTTTAGGAAAAATGTAAGTCTCATTCTTAGTTAATACTCAAATCACCAATGGTTACCTTGAAAGTCTCAGTTTTTGAAATCTATTTTATTCACTGATGTCTGTCAGGGATGGAGATCTACCACACTTATCTGGTCTGTTCATCACTGCAACTCTAAACCCACAGAAGTACAATTGATCTTAAGGACCAGGACTTCTCATTTAAGACAATAAGACCATAAGATATAGGAGCAGAAGTTGGCTATTCGGCCCATCGAGTCTGCTCCACCATTCAATCATGGGCTGATCCAATTCTTCCAGTCATCCCCACTCCCCTGCCTTCACCCCATACCCTTTGATGCCCTGGCTAATGAAAAATCTATCTATCTCTGCCTTAAATGTACCCAATGACTTGGCCTCCATAGCCACTCGTGCAACAAATTCCACAAATTAACCACACTCTGACTAAAGTAATTTCTCCACATCTCAATTCTAAATGCACGTCCTTTAATCCTGAAGTTGTGCCCTCTTGTCCTAGAATCCCATACCATGGGAAATAACTTTGCCCTATCTAATCTGTTCGGGCCTTTTAACACTCAGATTATTTTTATGAGATCCCCCCTCATTCTCCTGAACTCCGGGGAATACAGCCCATGATCTGCCAGACGTTCCTCATACAGTAACCCTTTTATTCCTGGTATCATTCTCCTGAATCTTCTCTGAACCCTCTCCAATGACAGTATATCCTTTCTAAAATAAAGAGCCCAAAACTGCACACAGTACTCCAAGTGTGGTCTCATGAGTGCCTTATAGAGCCTCAACATCACATCCCTGCTTTATATTCTATACCTCTAGAAATGAATGCCAACATTGCATTCGCCTTCTTCACAACCAACTCAACCTGAAGGTTAACCTTAAGGGTACCTTGCACAAGGACTCCCAAGTCCCTTTGCATCTCCGCATTTTGAATTCTCTCCCCATCTAAATAATAGTCTGCCCATTTATTTCTTCCGCTCCTCCACCTGTCTTTGTATCACCGGCAAATTTAACCACAATAATGGTAACCATTAATACCATAGTCCAAATCATTGACATACATAGTAGAAAGCAGCGGTCCCAACACCAATCCCTGTGGAACTCCACTGGTAACTGGCAGCCAGCCAGAAGAGGATCCCTTTATTCCCACTCTCTGTTTTCTGCTGACCAGCCAATGCTCCACCCATGCTAGTAACTTCCCTGTAATTCTACGGGCTCTTATCTTGCTAAGCAGCCTCATGTGCGGCACCTTGTCAAAGGCCTTCTGAAAATCCAAATGCACCACGTCTACTGCATCTCCTTTGTCTACCCTGCTTGTAAATTCCTCAAAGAATTGCAGTAGGTTTGTCAGGCAGGATGTTCCTTTCAGGAAACCATGCTGGCTTTCGCCTCACTTGTCATGTGCCTCCAGGTACTCCTTAATCTCATCCCTAACAATCAATTCCAACAATTTCCCATGTCAAGCTAACAGGTCTATAGTTTCCTTTCTGCTGCCTCCCACCCTTCTTAAATAGCAAAGTAACATTTGCAATTTTCCAGTCATCCGATACAATGCCAGAATCTATCGATTCTTGAAAGATCATCGTTAATGCCTCCACAATCTCTCCATCTACTTCCTTCAGAACCCAAGTGTGCATTCCATCAGGTCCAGGAGACATCCACCCTCAGACCATTAAGCTTCCTGAGCACCTTCTCAGTTGTAATTTTCACTGCACAAACTTCACTTCCCTGACACTCTTGATTGTCCAGTATACTGCAAACGTCTTCTACTGTGAAGACTGATGTAAGATACACATTCAGTTCCTTTGCCATCTCTGCATCTCTCATTACAATATCTCCAGCGTCATTTTGTATTTAAAGTGGTGAACAAAACAGCCAAGGACTGAATGACCTTCTTCTGGGCTCTAAGATTTTCATGACGTTCTAAAAGCTTGAGACAATACAATACACTGACTGATGCATTAGGAACGACATTAGCTAATGATGCCACAGTTTACTATTGATCAGAACTACACTAAAAGCTTCCCACATATTGGAGTCTGGAAATCTTTGCTTCATATAAAGTGTCAGTATTAGTTAGCATTAGAATTGTTCATGTTCCTTGATATGGTCTTGCACTCAAAATCTATTGATTTCATAATCAATTCTTATTCTGAAAAGAATTTGAAAGACTGAACTTTCTCAGGATTAATAAAATCATATAGAATTTGTCATTGGCTGTGACAGTCTCAACATGTACACTAACGACACATAGCACAGCTCTCATCTCCTCTGTTCTCCTGCTGTCAGACATTTTTTTTCTGCTGGATTGGCTTTGCCTTGTGTTCACCTTTGGTGGGTGCCTGCAGCCACACTTGCAGGCACCTTGGAGGACCTTTTGACTGTTTCTAAATGTTACCGATGATTGGACAGCTTTAGGCCTTCAAAAGATTAAAGTAAATCATATTCAATTCATATACATCAAACAGTTCCTTAATGGTAATTATATCAATGTACTAAAAATGAAGTCTGTAACAAATATATAACTTTCTTTACACTTTGGTGACTATCAGTCACACCATTTAAATCAAGTGCAGCTGACTATTTATATCAGCATGTTAGAGAACACTTTCAGATTCATTGGACTGTCTAGAGATGCAGAAGGGCAGATAAACCTCTACATTTTTATTGAGCTGCCAAAGTGATGTCTGCACAAGCTGGTCAGATATCTTTTACAGCGCTAGGTTTTACCTAAGATTGCCACAGTTTTTGTTCACATTCTGATGCAATTACAATAAAGAACAAGGCAGTCTGGGTGGCTGACATTGCAGTGGGTGAGCATTTAGGGAAATATGACCACAACTCCTTAATTTTCAAGATAGCTATAGATACGGTCCTTGCCAGGGAGTTTTAAATTAGAGTAGGGCAAATTACGGGGGCATTAGGCAGGAACTAAGAAGAGTTAATTGGGAACACTTTTTTTTTGGCAAGTCCACGTGAGACACGTGAAGGCTGTTTAAAGAACAATTGCAAAGAGTACAGGAAAGTTATGTTCTTGTTAGAAGGAAGGACAGAGTTGGAAAGAGAAGAGGACCTTGGATGTCTGGAGAAGTGATGAACTTAGTCAAGAAGAAAAAGGAAAAGTATGACATACAAAATGCTGGATGAACTCAGCAGGCCAGGCAGCATCTATCGAAAGAGTACAGTCGACATTTCGGGCCGAAACCCTTCATCAGGACTGGAGAAAAAAAGGTGAACGGTAAAGTTAAGGTGGGGGAAGGGGTGGGAGAAACACATGGTGATAGGTGAAACTTGGAGAGGGAGAGGTGAAGTAAAGAGTTGGGAAGTTGACATACAGGGCTGGAGAAGAGGGGATCTAATAGAAAAGGACAGAAGGCCATGGAAGAAAGAAAAGAGGGGAGGAGAATAAGAGGGGGGCGATGGGCAGACAAGAAGATAAGGTGACACAGGGGAAAAGATAGGGAATGGTGAAGGACAGGAAGGAGACCATTACTGGAAGTTTGAGAAATCGATGTTCAAGCTATCAGGTTGGAGGCTACCCAGATTGAACCTAAGGTGTTGTTTCTCCAACCTGAGTATGGCCTCATCATGGCAGTAGAGGAGGCCATGGTTAGAAATATCGGAATGGGAATTTGAAATGGAATTAAAATGGGTAGCCACTGGGAGATCCCCGCTTGTTCTGGCAGACAGAGCATGGGCACTCGACGCAGCAGTCTCCCAATCAATGTCAGGTCTGACTGATATAGAGGAGGCCTCTATACTGGACACAGTATATGACTCAAACAGACTCACTGGTGAAGTGTTGCCTCACATGGAAGGCCTGTTTGGGGCCCTAAGTGGTAGTGAGGGAGGAGGAGTATCCTTGTTCCACTTGCAAGGATAAGTGTCAGGAAGAAGATCAGTGGGGAGGGATGAATGCACTCTTGTCCTCACGTACCAGTCCACCAGCCTACGTGTCCAGCACATAATTCTTCGCAACTTCCGTCACCTCCAATGGGATCCCACCACCAAGCACATATATACCCCCCCCCACTTTCTGCTTTCCATAGGGATCACTCCCTATGCCATTCCCTTGTCCATTCATCCCTAACACAAATCAAAGTCTCCCTATTATGGAAGAGATGATCCAAATGGAAATCAAAAAAAATGGACTACACTGTCTCAGGTCTACATGGCAACTCAAAATGGCTGGAATGTGCTGCAAAAACTCCAGTTCTCACATTTTTACCAGCACAGGGATGAACTTGGCCTTGATGGGGATTCCTTATGTGGGGTCTGAGAGTTGTTAAACCATCCAAGCTCAGAGCTAAAGTGGACTTGCAAATCAGAGAAGATGCAGGTTCAATTCTTAACCAGTTCGCATGGCTTGGATAGCATAGTGATACAGTAGTCTGTGCTACTGCCACACAGCTCCAGTGACTCAGTGTTCAACCTGTTATTGGGAATTGTGTGTGGGCTTTGTACAATGGTCCACCCCACCTCAGAAAGATGCACTGGTAGGTTAACTATCCTTCAGTTTGGGTACATAGCAAAAAAATCACAGGATAGTTGATGGGTATATGAATATGAATGGATTGCAAAGATATAAAGAAAGAAGAGATGGAAAAGTTGGACTAATGAGTTTTTTTAACACTGGGAGCTGGCATAAACCCGATGGGCCAAATGTCCCCTTTCTGAATTGTATTATGTACATACGAGGGGTGATTGATAAGTTCTTGGCCTAAGGTAGAAGGAGTCAATTTTAGAAAACCTAGTACATTTATTTTTCCTACATTTACACACTTAGTCCAGTGGTCGTGGAGCATACAGATCCCTTCTTTGTAGAAGTCGGCATCTTGGACCTCCAGAAAGTGGTCCACAGCAGGGGTGATTGATAAGTTCATGGCCTAAGATAGAAGGAGATGAGTCATTAACTTCAAACTTTCTGCGTAATCACTCAAGGAGTTGAACTGCACGTGCATGTAACGAGAGCTGTATAACTCATAGGAGGAGACTATGTTGAAAAATAAATGTGCTAGGTTTTCTAAAATTGACTCCTTCTACCTTAGGCCACTAACTTATCAATCACCCCTCGTAAGTAACTAACTGAGGTCAGCAACTTATCTGTCAGGATGACCTCTGATAATGTGGAGAAAGCATATAATTAGTTAGTGTTCTTGATCCTGATGGCCATTCTAGTTTTTTTTTATCATAAAGGAACAAGATGAGAAAAGATCAGAAAAATTGCTCTCTTAAACTGTTATTACTCAGTAATAAATTATAAATTGTCATTAACAATTGTGTATGAATACAATGAAGTAATTCTACAGCATAGAAAACAGAGCAACCTAACCTTCAATACATTTCACTATTACTAATAAATTAAAAGCAAACTGTCACTGTTAACTCAATTCCTTTTCTACTTCATTTAATCTTTAATTAATTGGATATTTATGGTGAATGACTGTTCCAAACCTCGGGTGTTCCATTAAAAGGTCTTAGCCAGTCAAGTATCACTAACGATAGCATTAATCTTGTCAGTCACATATTCCAAAAGAAGTGTGACGAGAATACACATAAAAATTAAGATGTTTGCTGGCCTGGGTTAGCATCAGTGACATCAGCAAGTGGTCTGCTACCTGCCCTCAGGGGAAGGAGAGATAAGGAACAATGGAGCAGCGTCTGGAGATGTGTAATGAAGGGACGTGGGAGAGAGAGAGCTGTCTGGAGCGGCTCCCCCTTTGAACCCTGAACTGTTTGAAGTGATGGACAGGCGATACCCCAGCAGGGGGATAAAAAGGGACAGGTTCGCTAAGGCAGGACACACACACGCCACCCGAGGTAACGAGACCCTGGAAGCGGTGCGCCTCTCACGAGTGGGTGAGAAGTATCAGACAACGACCAGGGTGGAAAGGTACGATCAGCGGGAACCCGGTGTGTGTCCGCCCTTGCCTGGGTGCCGGGTTCACTGCAGAGGATCGACCGCATCTGGAGGAGGGGTCACAGTCGGTGATCTCAGGTGACATCACCAAGGACCCGCCCAAAAGCTGCTTGTGAGCCATCTCGCCAGTCTGTGAGTGAAGCTGTGCTGAATGATCAGTTGTTCCTGTTCTCTCTGTCTCTCTTCCCCCACGTTGTCCATCCATGGCAACGATTACTGTGAACTGAACTACTAAACTGGACTGAACTTTGAGTCACTTTTAAATTTGGTCATTTACCCCTAGACAACGATAGAGCTTGATTGATGCTGTTATCTTAATTCTGTGCACATGTGTGGTTATCATTGCTGAACTGTTGCATTTATTATCCTTTCGATTACTGTGTTGCTTGTTTCTTTAATAAAACTTTCTTAGTTCTAGTAATCCAGACTCCAACTGAGTGATCCATTTCTGCTGGTTTGGCAACCCAGTTACGGGGTACGTAACAGGTCAGATTTATGTGCATAAAAATATCACTTTAACACACAATTTTTTAATTGATGCTGAATGATATTGTGAACAACTGACATTTTCTTCCAATACACTCTTTTCATTAATAACAATATTCCATAGGTAGTAGAGATTTGTATTTTTACCTGAAAAGATGCGTTAATAAGCTCAAAGGATATGGCTCAATTTGAAAAGCCTTTCAGGAATTACTCCAGTGATGGGTTCTTTGGTCAATATTGCACTGCATTTCCTGTTTTACTTCACTTTCACACCAGAGGTTTCCATGCCCAGTCAATTTGATTAATAAAGTGAGATGTGGTGGCAGAAAGGATTATTGTTGGACGATGTTGTGGGGAGCTATTGAGGAGATGGTGGGATGGAAAGGAGTTAATTGATGATGGGAAGAGTATTTTACAGCCAATTTCAGTCTTACTATACACTCAATGGCCACTTCATTAGGTACCTCTTGTATCTAATAAAGTGGCTACTGAGTGCATGTTCATGGTTTTCTGCTATTGTAACCCATCCATTTCAAAACTCAATGTGTTGTTCAGAGGTGCTCTTCTACACACCATTGTTATAAACACATAGTTATGTGAATTACTGTTGCCTTTCTGTCAGCTTGAACCAGACTGGACATTCTCCTCCGACCTCTCTCATTAATGAGGCATTTTCGCTCACTAAACTGCTGCTCACTGTTTTTTTTTGTTTCACACTATTCTCCATAAACTCTAGTGACTGCTGTATGTGAAAATCTCAGGAGCTCAGCAATTTCTAAAATATTCAAACCACCCCACTTGACACCAAGAATTATTCCATGGTCAAAATCATTTGGATCACATTGGTCTGAACAACAACTGAGCCTCGTGACCATGTCGGCATGCTTTCATGCATTGAGTTACGGCCACAAGTTTGGCTGAACAGATATTTGCATTAACAAGCAGGTGTACAGGTGTGCCTAATAAAGTGAGCACTGAGGGTATGTATTCTTCCTCCTTTCAATTCTACTCTCCTCTTCCATGAAAGTACTTGACTGCTTGATTGATAGTCATTAGATCTAATAAATAAAAACAATTCCACTGTACATACCTTAGTAATCACACTGGTTCAAAATAAAATAGCTCAAGAATATTTGTATATTTCACACTTGCATCCCAATATTCAACCAGTGTCTCCAGAATCAATGCTATAATCTCAAAACACAAACTGGGATGTGTTAATTTTTCCTTCTGTGCATGCTTTTAGGATCTGTTAGTTTTATTCTCACTTAAACTGCTAACTTCCTTCCCCCTTTTCTCTCCATTTTTAATCCATCGTGTTTATTGTATTACTTTATATTACTAGTTCGACAGATAAACCTTCCGACACAGTATCCTCAGGGCCTTGATACGACATGGATATTAGTGTGTTTCTTTGTCAGTTCACATTTCCAACAAATGTAAAGAGGTCTGAGAATGAGGGATGAAATTCATATATGTCAGTCGCAGTGTCACATCAGCAACTTCTAGACCAATTTTGGATAATGATTACTTTGAAGAACCAATGTGAGGAAGAAACTGCTGCAAGAACGTAAATGGAAATGTATGTAACATCAAATTACTCTTGTAATCAGTTATGCCTATCTCAATGCTTAGTCGCATTAGCAAGAACCATTGACATTGACGGCATGTAAGAGCCCAATTAACAAGGGCAATGTTAATGTATAATTCATCCATCCTTGCATCATTTTCAATCATCTATTCAGACTCTTGGCTTTATAAAATGCTCCCAGCCGTGTTCCTTCACTGTGTCACCAATGTTTATTAAATGTTCAAACTGCTAAATGAAAAAGATACAGTACTTAAATTAATCTCGGTTGGAACCAATGAAAAGAATCCCTCCCAATCTCTGTCTTAAGTAGTTTACCCCTTATCCGTTAGACTGTGAACCCTACTCATGAGCTTCCTTGCCATCAGGAACATCCTTCCAGCATCTCGTCTATCCAATTTTCTTTTAGTATTTTGTAGGTTTTTATGAGGTCCCCTCTCATTCTTCTAAAGTAATAAAGTAAACCTGAATGTTCCAATATCTTTTCATGCATCAGCTCTGCTATCCCAAGAATCAAATACCAATGAGTAGGAGTACAAGAAGGAGACAGAAACCTTAGTAATGTGGTGTCATGACCACAACCTTTCCCTCAATGTCAGCAGAGCAAAAGAACAGGTCATTGACTTCAGGAAAGGGGTCAAAATGCTCATATTGCTGACTACATCAATGGTGTTGAGTTTGAGGGCTTCAAGTTCCTAGGAGTGAGCATCACCAGGAGCCTGTCCTGATCCAACCATGCAGACACCACTTCCAAGAAAGCTCACCAATGTCTCAACTTCTCAGGAGGCAAATGAAATCTGGCATGTCGCTGTCGACCCTTACCAATTTTTATCAATGCACTATAGAAAGCTTGGTATTGCAGCTGCTTAGCACATGGCTGCAAGTAACTGCAGAAGGTTGTGGACACAGCTCAGTACCTCACAGGATGCAGTCTCTCCTCTATGGAAACATGAGGAAATCTGGACCTTGTCTATACCTCTTGCTGCCTCAAGAAAGCAGCCAACATAATCAAAAATCCAACTCACCCTGGGCATTCTCTCTGCTGTCTTCCACTGGGCAAAAAATACAAAATCCTAAAAGCATGCACCACCAGGCTCAAGAACAGCATCTACACCACAGTAAAATAGTTTATTAAAAGATTATTAAATGATCCATCAGTATGATAGGATAGTTTCTTAATCTCACCACCTATCTCATTATGATCTAGCCCCTTATTTTTTACCAGCACTGTAAACTTTCACTGCAGCTGTTACTTTTTATTCTGCAATGTTATAATTTTACCTTGTTTTACATCAAAGCACTGTGTAATGGTCTGATCTACATAAACAGTATGAAAGACAAGCTCTTCACTGTATTTTGGTAAATGTGACAATAAGAAACCAGTACTGAGATCTATAATGGACTCCAGTATTTTCCCAGCTCTGAATGTTAGGCAAACTAGAGCTTGTGCTTTATTTTCTCTCCCTCTTTTATTAAATAATGAGATTACATTATTACAAATCTTTGGAACCACTTCAATTTCCAGAGTCTAAGGAAATTTGGAAAATGGCCACCAATGCATTCACTAATCAATTGGTGAGTGGCATATCTGTAAGAACCATGCCTTCACACTGCCAGATACCCAGAGTCAATCTGGACCTTGCTTGGGTGCTGTTCATGTACACTTTGCACATTCTCTCTGAACGCATAGGGTTCCTGGAGGTGGTTTATTTCTCTCCCACATCCCAGAGATGTTTGGGAGGTAGGTTAATTGGCCACAGTCCTTTTTCACTAATGTATAGGTAGAATCTGGAGGGACTTGATGAGAATGTGGGGAGAATAATAAAAAAAAATCAAGATTAATGCAGGGTTAGAGTCAATGTGTGGTCAGAATGTACCATCTGATCTGAAGGGTCTTTTCCATCGTGTATCCGTCTCTCTATTTTAGTGTCACTTCCTTAAGCAGAATATCAGACACAGAGTATTTATCATTCTTTAATACCTTCAACTGGTACAACACAATTCCCCTACTACTGATTCCATTTAGTTCCTCTCTTTCACTTGACCCTGTGTTCCAACATTTCTGGGAGGTTATTTATATCTTCCATTGTGATGGCAGAATATATTTAATTGGGCTGCAATTTCTCTCTTCCCCATTGAAAATATGCATTTTTTGCTGTAAGGAACCTACATTTTTTCTTCAATAATCTTTTTCTTTTCACATGCACTCAATGTTTACTCTCCAGTTCTATTTCAATTAATTCCTGCATCCTCTTTTGCTGAATTCTAAACTGATCCCAGTTCTCATGTTTGCTATGTTTTTATGGCCCTTTTTATATTTCTTCTCCTAGGTCTGATGCTATCTCTTACTGTTTTGTATTCCTGATTTAAACGTGCACTCTTTAACTGCTTGCATTGTCTCCCTGCTATCAACTCATTCAGTACTGCTCTCCAATTTATCATAGCCAAGTCACAACTCATACTTTCATAGTCCACTTTGTTTAGATCCAGGATGCTGGTTTTGGGTGGAGATGGGAGAGTGATAGAAACATGGGAATAAGAGAGAAATAAAAGTGAGATAGACAATAAAAATACATCTCCATCACTCAGTAAATTCCCAAGATATGAGACTGCACAGTTGTAATATCTTATTTTCAGTTCCAGTGGGATTTTTTTGGCAGGCATTTTTACCTTCCCAATAATTATAATAAAACAATTAATCTTGAAGAAATTGCCTTTATTTTTTCTGGCACAGAATTTTTGAAGCTTGGTCATTGTTGCCAAGAACAATCAATGGTTATGGCAGATGGAAAAACATGATCACCCACATCATACGGCACGACACAAGATGATGATGATGATGATGATGATGAAGATGATGATGATGATGATGATGGTGGTGGTGGTGGTGGTGGTGGTGCTGTTGGTGGTCATTGTTGCAGTCTTAGACTCAATGCAACCGCATTGCAGAGCGAGCTCCTGTTGTGTCAATTTGGCCATAAGCATATCATTTGTCTTCTAGTGTTGTCACTTGTCAGGTAAACATTGGCCATGACAGCAGTAATAATCAAAACTCTACCTTGTTTTTTTTCCATGTTCACGTCAGAGTAAAGGCACTCACTTACACTGCATTAGAAAGAAAGCACAGCAGAGTGTGCAGCAACTCCTTAGCAAACACTATGGAGAGTCAGCCAACATTTTCTGCGGAATATTTGCTTAATCCACAGCTTCTGTCTCAGCATTAAAAGTGCCTGTCACTTCTTTCACTAAAGATCTCTTACAATGCAACCTCCAGAGGGTAATGCAAATAGCAGTTCCTTGGCTGCCTCAAAATAGAACAGTATTCATAATTTACTGTCCTCTTCACTACACTGAGTGGCAATAACCACACTGATATTCGCTATTCAGGCCACTGTTTTTGACTTCCCTCTCAGAAGGAAGGGGAAAAAAAGTATAAGGCTATCCATGTATACAAAATAATGTCAGGGTGCAATATCTTGAAAAAAAACAGGATTGAAACTGCGTTAGCGTAGATTTATGTTTATCTAATGAACTAGCTTTATTGAGATTAGTAGAAAATACATAAATTTAAACAGTAGATGTGGCAAATTTTGATTTTCAGAAGGTCTTTAGTAAAGGAGGTTGCTGAACAGGTTAAAGCACATGGAACACCGACTGACATAGGACTTGAGTTGACAATTGGATATTGGACAAAAAGCAGTGTGTGGGGATAAGCAGATGGTGCTGTAAGTACCGTGTTTGGAACCTAGCTATTCATGAACTCTGTTATGTGGAGGTGAAATATTTCCAATTTTGCTGATGGAAACTAGGTAGGATTGTGAACAAGGAAGAGGGTTTAAAGAGGCTTTGAGCGGATGCATGCAGGCTGAATGGGCAAGAGCATGGCCGTGCAATGTAATGCTGAAAATGAAAGGTCATCCACTCAGGTGCACAAAGTAGACATGTTAAGTATTATATAACTAGTGACAGATTAGTTAATGTTGGCATTCAAGGGGACTGTGATGCATCAGTGCACAGATCACTGAACACCGACATGCAGAAAGGCAAATATGCATGTTGTCCATTTTCAAAAGAATTTGTAGAGAAGCGTTAAGATGTCTTAATACTAATATAAAGATCCTTCATGAGAGTTAGTCATAATGACTACAAATCCTACTGATTGCTGCAAGACCAACAGGCCCACAACTGGGGTCTTTTGGTGAGGTGAAGGTTTGGTGGGGAGGGATTTAAAATCTGCCATTTTCACTTAGGGCTAGACTCCAAAACCATAGCAAAGTGGTTGACTCTTAAATAGCCCCAGATTTCATTCTGTTCAGGAGAAATAAATCCTAGCCTTGTCAATAAAAGCCATGTTCCAAAATGAATTAAAAAGAATTATTGATTTTGTACAAAGGAAGTACATCTAGGTTGGTTTAATTATTTCTGATAATAGGTTTACATGGATCAATATTTAAGGCATTTATACTTCCATGATTTGCAGATGAGCTTAGATTTCTGACTTAATTCCAAATGCATAAAATGTAGCAAACTCCACCAGGATTTTGGATTTGCTCTGAAATGGTTTGAGCTTGAGTGGTGTGCTTGACCCCGGCTGTAGCTAAGTTTTCTTGAAAACTGAGCTGTAAAGATTTTACCGTAATAGAAACCGTTAAGCAGTACAGCGTGTTCAAATTGTTTTACTTACCAACATTATAAAAGTAACTGGCAATACCATAAATCGCATACAGGAACTTGTATTAGTAGCTGGAGAAATTGTAAAGTGCACTTCCCTTACAGCAGGGAATCATTGTATCAGTAATCAACAACTGGTGTTTTACAAGTGCAGGACAAGTTTACCATTGTGATACGGTTTCAGAGTCAAATTCAAATTTGCAAGCTGCTCACACAGCTGTAATCAGTTTGTGCACGGAAAGGGAGTCAGGTCCAATTTAAGTACAAATCGAATACAGAAAAGTATGTGGCAGACGTGGTTGGAGCTGACATGCATTGGGTGAACCCTGAAGTAATTTCAGAATCTGAAACTGAAAAATTGGGATTTAAATTCTTTTCCCCTTGCTGGAACAAAAGTTCTGCATGTTTCAGACACTATAATGGAAGATGCCCCAAAATAATCAATCCGTTCAGAAAACCAAATCTTATCTTTGCAAATATAAAGTGGACTTAATGTTATCAATTTCACTCAATGCTAATGTCGGTGTATGTTTTCAAGATGTTTTATTTCCTTGTAGATCTATTGTGCATAAAAGGATTCAGCCTTATAGCAGGAACGCAACAGTATGACTTTTTAAAAATAAATGGTCTCAGCAATGTAGACTCTAACCCAAATATAAAACTTTGCTCTTTACACTTGAGCAGTCATCCAGTAATTACTATTCTGCTCATTTTTTTAATTGTCAACAGTGGAATATTACTTTAATCTTTTAAGCATCTGACATCCCTGCAAAAGATAAAGGAGAACGCATTACTTATATTGCACAGCAGCAATAACAGTTTGTAGTTGCTTTTATGTAGTTCCTCTAAGGTGGTATTTCCACGAAGAGGAGTTTTACAGAACAGATTTTGACACCAAATCACTTGAGGAAATATCGGGACAGGTGACCAAATGCTCAGTCAAGGAATGAACTTTAAGAACCGTTTTAAAGGCGGGAAGAGAGTTTGCGAGAAAAATACAGCACTTCCTGTGAAAAATATAACATAGTTAATACAAAGAAAATAAAATTGAATTGCCTTAATTGCTTCTTGGAATAGGTTTGCATGAACTCGCTTTTGTCAGATCAGGTAGCCGTAAGGCCGTAAGCCTTGTATCATTTAATTTATACCAATATACTTTATAACTTAATTAGAATTCCAGTTCCAGTTCCAATCTCATAGAAATTACCATTCTGTGCCAGGCAGCTGATCTGGTATTTAAATCAAATGAATGTTGTCAGTGTATTCCAGTGGCCCAGTCAAACTGGAAATGAGAGAGGAGACTGCTCATAGGTGTGGAATGCACTGCCAGTGACAGTGGTAGATGCAGATACAATAGGGTCTTTTAAAAGACTCGTAGATAGATACATGGAGCTTAGAAAAATAGAAGGCTACGCGGTAGGGTAATCCTAGGCAGTTTCTGGAGTGGGTTACATGGTTGGCACAACATTGTGGGCCAAAGGGCCTGTAATGTGCTGTAGATTTCTACGATTCTTTGATAGGGAATTCCATACTTAGAAGAGTAGGTAGGAGATTCTGTAGGTATGATACAGACACTCTGATGGTATGTTGCCTCCAAGGTGCCAGGGTCAAGGACATTTCAGATTGAGTTCACAGCATTCTAAAGGAGGAAGGAGAGCGACCAGAAGTCTTGGTATAATTGGTTCTAATGATATAGCTAGGAAAGGAGAGGAGGTCCTGAAGAGAGAATCTGGGAGCTAGATATAAAGCTGAAAAGCAGGACGTGTGGGGTACTAATCTCTGGATTGCTGCCTGTGTCATGTACCGGTGAGGGTAAGATTAGGATTATTTGACAGATGAATGTGTGGCTGAGGAACTGTGCTGAGTGCAGGATTTCAGTTATCTGGATCATTGGGAGGGTTCAAAATAATTTGGCAAGGAGATGGGAAACTGAGTGGTAGGGCTGAGGATAGGCAATTTGGTATACAAGCAGAGGCAGTGTGTAGTGAGACTGTCAGGAATGACAGGCAGATGATAGCAAAATTCCAGTCAGTAGTATGAGGTGCAGTGTAGTAAGGGGGCAAAATTGAAAAGGGTCATGAATACAGGACTGAAGGTGCTATATTTGAATGCACATAGTTTACGAAATAAGGTAAATGATCTTGTAACACAGTTAGAGATTGGCAGGCATGATGTTGTGGGCATGCGGAGTCATGGCTGAGAAAAGATTATAGTTGGGAGTTTAATATCCAAGGTTACACATTGTATTGAAAGGACAGGAAAGTAGGCAGAGGGGGTGGTGTGGCTCTGTTGGTAAGAAATTAAATCAAATCCTTAGAAAGAGGTGACACGGGCCGGCTGGTGACACAACGACATCGGCGCCGGACCCAGGAGCGAAGGTTCTCAGGTTCGAAACTAGTCGGGTCCGCCCTCGAGCACACTTTCCATCCATGCCGGGTTGAGTGTCGAGACTGCAACTCGACCTCATAAAACAAAGGGAAAATACTGCGAAAATGTCTGTGTAAGGAGTGACACGCCACACAGTCTCTCTCTCTCACACTCTGCACCTTGGAAAAAGCCATGAAAAATCCATCACCACGGACGTACGCACGGACACACAGACACGCATGCATGTACACACAGACTCACACGCACGCAGGCACACGCCGAAAAAAAAGAAAGAGGTGACATAGGATCATATGATGTAGAATCACTGTGGGTAGAGTTAAGGAACTGCAAGGGTAAAAGAACTCTGGTGGGAGTTATATACAGGCCTCTGAACAGCAGCCAGCATGTGGGCTACAAATTACAACAGGAGTGTGTGTCAAAAGGGCAATATTTCAATAGTCACGTGAGATTTCAATATGCATATTGGGAAAATCAAGTTGGTGCTGATTTTGGAACCCAAGAAAGAGAACTTGTAGAGTGACTATGGGATGGCTTTTTAGAGCAGCTTGTGTTTGAGCCAACTAGGGGATCAGCTATTCCGGACTGGGCATTTTGTACTGAACCAGATTTGATTAGGGACTTTAGGAGACAGTGATCCAAATATGATAGAATTCACCCTGCAATTTGACAGGGAGAACCTAAAGTCAGGTGTATAAGTATTACAGTGGAAATAAGGGAATTTCCTAAGCCTGAGAGAGGAGCTGGCCAAGGTTGATTGGAAGGGAACACTAGCATGGATGACAACAGAGCAGCAATGGCTGGAGATTCTGGGAGCAGGACAGATACATCCCAAAGAAGAAGCATTCTGAAAGAAGGATGACACAACCATAACTGACAAGGAAAGTCAAAACCAACATAAAAGCAAAAGCGAGGGCATATAATAGAGTAAAAATTCGTCAGGAGTTAGAGGATGGGCAGCTTTTAAACACCAAAAAAAGGCAACTAAAAAAGCCATAATCAATGAGAAATTGAAATATGAAGGTAAGCCTGCCAATAATATCAAAAAGGATACCAAAAGAGTAAAAGATGTAAGAGTAGATATTGGACCACTGGCAAAGTTGAATAGGTTCAGACTTTATTTCCTAGAGTGTAGGAGAATGAAGGCAGTTTTGATAGAGGAACACAAAATTGAGAGGTATAGATAGGGTAAATGCAAGCAGGCTTTTACCACTGAGTGAGATCAGAACTAGAGGTCATTGGTTGAGGGTGAAAGGTGGAATATGTAAGGAGAACATGAGTGGGAATTTCTTCATTCAGAGTGTGGTGAGAGTATGGAATGTGCAGCCAGTGGAAGTGATGGATGCAGTTTCAATATCAACATTTAAGAAAAATTTGGATGGGAGAGGTATGGAGGGTGATGGTTGGATGCAGGTCGATGGGACTAGGCAGATCAATAGTTTGGCATGGACTAGATGGGCTGAAGGACCTGTTCTCTGCTGTAGTATGCTATGATTCTATGATTCCAAGTGCCAGCTGCAATCCTCACAAATCCCACCTGCATTTTGTTCTACATTTGTGTCTTTGATTCCTTGAAGATAAATATCTGCAAAAATAGTTAGGGGCAGTTCAAGAACAAAAACCTCAAGTTGTTGGAAATCTGATTGAAAAACAAGTGCAAGATTTGTTGGCGAGGACAGGTTGCATCTGTGGACAGAGATGCTGGGTCAACACTTTTGGTCAAACCTCAAGTGCTCAAGGTAAATAATCTACTGTTATTGAAATAGTGATTTGGGAAGTTCCAAGTTTTTGAGGGTTATTGGAGGTCAGCTTTTGGAGAAGAAAACCTTAGGCAGAGATTTGAGTTCACTTAAACAGAGTTAGACTTGGATGTACTTTGATATTGTCAAATGGACATAAGAAATGAAAAAAGAGTTAAGGATCAGAAGATTGGTACAGCACAGGAGTAGGTCCTTAAACCCACAATGCTGTGCTGAACCAGAGGCAAGCATCCTTTTTAATATCTATTAACTTAGAATGAAAGAAAGGCTCCATAAATAAGCTGGGAAATTATAGGCCAGGAAACCTGACATCAGTAGTGGGTAAATTATTGGAAGCTATTCTAAGGGTCAGAATCCTATATACAAGCATTTGGATATGGTAGGTCATGTCTAACTAATCTTTTCAACGAGGTTACCAGTGGAGGAAAAGCACTGGTCAAGGCCTTTGACAAAGTCCTGCATTGAAGGCCAGTCCAGAAGATTCAGTCATTCAGCATTCAGGATGAATTAGTAAATTGGATTCAACATTGACTTAGCTGGAGAAGCCAGAGAGGGTTATAGATGGTTGTCTCGCTGATTGGAAGGCTGTGTCTTGTAGTGTGCCACAGGGATTGGTCTCTGGTTTATTGTCATTTGTCATCTACGTTAATGATTTGAATAATAATGTGGTAAACTGGATTAGCAAATTTGCGAATGACACCAAGATTGGAATGTAGTGGACAGCGAGGAAGACTATGAAAGCTTGCAGTGGGATCTGGACCAGGCGGAAAACAGGCTGAAAAATGGAAGATGGAATTTAATGCAGACAAGTGTGAGATGTTGCACTTTGGGAGGACAAAGCAGGGCAGGGCACTGAGGAGTGCAGTAGAACAAAAGAATCTAGGATACAGGTCCATAATTCCTTGAAAGAGACGTCATCGTTAGATAAGGTCATAAGGAGAGCTTTGGCACAATGGACTTCAGAAATCAGGAGTTGGGATACTCTGTGAAGACGTGAGTGAGGCCAAATTTGGAGTATTGTGTGAAGTTTTGGTCACCTACCAACAAGAAAGATATCAATAAGACTGAAAGAGTATAGCAAAAATTTACAGTGATGTTACCAGGACCTGAGGAGCTGAGTTATAGGGACAGGTTGAATAGGTTAGGACTTTAATCCATAGAACATAGGAGAATGAGGGGAGATTTTGTAGAGGTAGACAAATTTATGAGAGGTATAGATAGATTAAATGCAAGCAGGGTTTTTTTTCCAGAGGTTAGAAGAGACTGGATCTAGTGATCATAGGTTAAGGGTGAAAGGTAAAATATTTGAGAAATTTTGGTGTGAGTGTGGAATGAGCTGCCAGCAAAAGTGGTGGATGTGGGTCCAATTGCAACTCTTAAGAGAAGTTTGGATAAGTAAGTGGATGGGAGGAGTATGGAGAACTATGGTTCAGGTTTGGGCTGATGGGACTAGACAGAATAATCATTTGGCACAGACTAGATGGGCCAAAGGGCTGCAGTGCTCTATGACTCGAGAAAATAGTATTTAGTGCCTAAGTAAACAAATCCCTGCACTCCACACAATGTCCATATCTCTCCATTCTCTGCACATTCATGTGTCTATCTAAACCCCCCCCCCCCAAGAGACTCTGTAATGTCTCCCACCAGCACACCTGGAACCATATTCTAAGCACCTGTCTCTCTCTCTCTCTGTAAAATAAAAACTTGCCTCGAAAATCCCCTTTGAACTTTCCCCTTCGCACCTTAAATGGCATCTAGCATTAGACATTTTGACCCTGGAGAGAAATATCAGCTGTCTAATCATCTATGCCTCTCATAATCTTATGAACCGTTGTCAGGAAGAGGGATGAATCTTGAATTGGTTATCTTGGGGACAGAAATGTCTGCCAGAGGACCAGGATAGGATTAATGTGACACAATGATTTTAGAATAGAGTTCTTGAAATTAATTGAAGTCCAAAACACAGTTCGGACTGTATGAGTATCAGGAGCCTAGTTATAGGCAAGTTAGATTTTGGAGTTTAGTAAAAGAGCATTAGAATAATTCAAATAGATAACCATTACTTATTAAGATGTTAGATGCAAGGTGACTTTAGGTGGGATAAATGTTTAAATTTTAGTAAATTCCAAGTTTATTCCTGTGTAAAGGAATTTCTTTTTTCCCAGTGTTGATAAGTTTTCTGAGCAATTCAGTACAATGGGTTCTCGAAGGTGCAGTACAGTTGCAACAGCACAGTGGATACAGGCCGAATTGAGGCACCAGGGCCCAGACCCAGTGCAACGAACAAGACAATGTTTGGACATTGCTGGAGAGGACTTAGAGCTGAATAAAAGCGACAGGGCCTGGTCTCAATGGCACGGAATGAGCCGGTGTTTGGCCAATTTAAGCACAGAGCCAGTCTGAAAAGGTCATAGTGTCGGGGCTGGAGGTAAGGGACAGGCAGCTGTTCAGCTCACTGCTCCACAAATATACACTTTGAAGCAGATGCAACTTTAACTTTAATGAAATCTGATGATTAATTATAAAGAGGGCATTATCAAGTATAGGATATGATACCAACTGGATAGCCCTGCCAAATAATCAGTGTAGAAGAATGGGCCAAATGGCCGTTTCAATGATAAACCATTGAATCTTCACACTTACAGGCTCAGACATAGTGTAAATATGGCTTCCCATTAGTAAGTATGACTTGAGTAAACATATTTCATTCAGATATGGAACCTGGGCAGTCAACTTTCTTTTTTGATCTGCTTTCAGCTGATCAGCAATTGGTAAATAACTATGGCATGATATTTTCGTATATTACAAATTTGACTTTAGCTCAATTTCAAGCTGCTGACAGAGATGGTCATTATGGATTGTTGTAGAGCCTTCATAAAATGAATTTGTATCATAGCCAAAGCCCCTGAAATATCTGCATGCAAAATGTTTAAGGTGCATAAAAAATAGGAAAAGAGCCTACAAGTGTGTTACTGAGGTTACAATCCAGAATCTGGACATAATAGAGTAATAGAAAGATAGACTATTGAACAGATTCTTCAGCCAACCAGGTCCATGTCAACTATCAAGCACCCATTTTATACAAATCCCACACTAATCTATTCATTTTTCTCCCCACAATCCTAGCAATCTCCAGATTCTGTTACTCATTGCACACTGAGCAATATACTGTACAAAGGCCAATTAACCTGTTAACTCATTTTGAGAATTAGGAGAAAATTGGCAACAAAAATGGTGTATCTTGATTATTTTGCACAGGAGGCATTTTGTGCTTCAGTAGCAGTATCAGCCCTATGCTCAAATATGTACAGTGTAGGATTTAGCACTGATCGGCTAATGGGGCTGAATTCCTTTCTCCCATATAATGAAGCCAAGGGTTAGCCATCTCAGTGGAAACCTCCAACCAACTGTGGTCACTGGTAATGAAATAAAATAACTGGGCCCAGAACACACACACTCTTACAACTCAAGTATTCCTTTTATTGTATTTGAGCACAAGGAGAACTGCATGGGCCCCTGTCACCTACACTGTGCTAAAGCCACAAAGGTCACCGTACACCAAGCAGTCTGTGTCACCACCCTCCTTCATAGCCGTGAAGCTTGGGTAACCTACAGCCGTCACATCAAGTCCTTGGAGCACTTCCACATAAGCTGCCTCCAGCGCATCCTGGGAATTACCTGGCGTGAGCGGGTGCTTCACACTGAAATACTTGTAAGACCAGCTGGAGAAGTATTGAGGCCATGATCACCCAGTGCCAGCTGCAAGTGGCTGGGGCACGTGATAAGGATGCCCCCATGTCGGCTACCCCGCAGAGTGTTATACAGCCAGCTACACCATGTTCGATGCTCAGCTGGAGGGCCGAAGAAGCGCTTTAAGGATCAGATGAAGAATGCTTTAAGGAAGTGAAAGATTAGACCCAAGGACCTGAAGGATGTTGCTGCTGACCGTACCACTTGGCGACAGCTGTGTAGGGACGGGGTTCGTATTCTGGAGATGGAAAGAACAACCAGAAGACAGCAGAAGAGAGCCAGGAGAAATGCAGCCATGGTTGCCACCACTACCACATATACATGTCCCACCTGCAATAGAGCTTGTGGGTCCAGGATAGGACTGTAAGATCTCACCGTTAAAGGAGTGGACGTCATCATCGGATTTCGATGGACAACCGAAGATGAAGAAGAAGAAGAAGAAGAGCTAAAGCCAGAACAGAAAATTTGCTATTTTAATACAGAATTTGCTTATCAGTTACAGATATTGACCATTTGGTAAACTGTATATGTTGAATTCCTTGCTTGCAGGATCAATTGCCATTTACAATAGAGATGTTAAAAGCCAATCGAAACTTCAAGCAGACTGATGGTGATATTTTGAAATTAGTAAAGACAATTGTGTTTTAGTTGTTGGGTATGTTTTACATCCTTCCAAGTAATCTTGCCTCATCTGTCTCTGGCATCCCTATTGTGTAAAGTAGTGCTATGCTTTAGGAAGATCTTTCTAGAAAAGTCTCACTACAGAGGCCTCACTTGTCTGGTTTGAGTACACACTGCCACAGTCACCCTATATCATCTGTAGTAAGCAGAGATGTCTCCAGTGGTCTCACTTCAAAGGTCTCGCTGGACTACAATGGCCTCAGGCTATTGATGCCTGGACATTGTCTTTAACCCTTGCATTACCACAACATCCACACTCCCTCCTCTTTGTCCTGTCGAGGACAACATAGATTTTACTGTATTTCCATAATGCAGAGCTGCTGGAATTCCATGACAGTTTTGTTAGGGACAGTTGGCTGCTGATATCAGGGACATAAGTGCAACATTCCTGGCTAGTAATGGCACAAGTACTACCTCTCTCAGACAACAGAAAGTCCAGTGCCAGTCAATTTTGGGAGGTCACAGTGCAGATTGCCATTATTTTGGCAGTAATGTCATTGATGGCCTGGCTGATGACATGTAGAGCTAAGGCTGTGTTAGTAGCCATTTCTCCAGTACTGCTGAGGCCATGTTAATGCTTTCACAACCCAGAAACACTCAGTCTCTGTAGCCTTTCAGTGGCAGCCGCACACAGTAGGATGTAGAGAGGGAGAGAGTAGGCAGGATGTACATCAATGTTACTACGTAGGCCAGCTGACAACAACTCCTCCTTGGCATTGATTCAGGGCAGATTTCTCATTTTAGAAGGGTGGCCAACAATAGAACTGTCATCCATATACGCATTAAGTGCCATTAACAAGATTCAGAGGATCACCAGTAGTTCTGACATTGCATGTACTGTTAACTAAGTCTAGTCTTTCCCTTGATGGTTACAGTAACATGATTCACCCCTATCTCCATGTAGCAGCTTTGGAGCATGGTGGGGGGTGGGGGGTGGTTAGTGGGGTTACACAATCATTATAAGTAGGTTGATACCAACATTCAAAACAGTTGAATTGAATTGAATTGAATTGACTTTATTTCTTACATCCTACACGTACATGAGGAGTAAAAATCTCTACGTTACGTTTCCATCTAAATGTGTAATGTGCAATCATAGTAATTTATAATAATTTATCATAAATAGAACAGTCAATGTAATATAGAGTACGCTCAAGTCAGCGTGAGTTCATCAGTCTGATGGCCTGGTGGAAGAAGTTGTCCCGGAGCCTGTTGGTCCTGGCTTTTATGCTGCGGTACCACTTCCCAGATGGTAGCAGCTGGAATGGATTGTGGTTGAGATGGCTTGGGTCCCCAATGATCCTAGCAGCCCTTTTTACACACCTGTCCTTGTAAATGCCCTGAGTCATGGGAAGTTCACAACTACAGATGCGCTGGGCTGTCCGCACCACTCTCTGCAGAGTCCTGTGGTTAAGGGATGTACAGTTCCCATACCAGGCAGTGAAGGCTGTGCAGTCTCGTGTTCCCTTACAATTCTAATTTTGTTATCATAATAAGAAACAGAATCAAACTCACTATGATTCAGTGGTATAACCAGCTTGGCAACCCATCTTCTGAATGTACAGACATGCTCTAGTGCACAGCCAATAATCTGACCAGATAGTACACAAAAATGTTCATAATTAAGGCAAAGAAAGTTGCTAGGAGTATTAGCTTCATGAGATGCGTCTGCATTTAGGCTAAAAATAGTTCAACAGTTCCATTTAAGATCGGAGAATTTATACATTTTAGGCTGTATATCGTATATGTTCTCTGATATTAAATGGAACTATTGAACTATTGAAAATAGATGTCCAGATTGCCCAAAAGTTTTAATTCATAGTGATTGCTTAAGGTGGAAAATCACAAAAATCAAAAGTTCAGTCAATCAGTCCTTATCATCAATATTGTTCTAGCTACCTATCCTTGTCCCAGTAGCACCACAGCTTAACTTGCAAGGCATGTATCTGTGTCAGTTTTCCTTGGATCTTTAAATTGGTATATGTTGGCAGCAGATCTTGGAAAAGACCTTCCTAGTGGAGCCCCAGGCAGTTCTTTTATCAATAGGCTCTCACGAGTACCCAATATCCCAGCTGGTAGGTCTGACACTCTGCAGCCAATATGATCTTCTGAGTTTCATGTACCTGTTTATGGGAACCTTTAAGAGCTTGTGTTAATGTTATACAATACAGCAAAGTACTTTCACTCATAATATAAATGTCCAGCTGACTAGCGAGTGCATGGGATGTTCCTAAATTATCTGATGTGGAGATGGACCTGTTACACAGTTTGGAACATAGCACATTGTCATGAGGGCCAGTGGAACCACCTTTGGCCACTTTAACTCGGAATTGTTGTGCAACGTAGCTAAACTGCATTTCAGGGCCCTTTCTATATCTCAGCTTCCCTGGAAAATTGAGAGTGGTAAGGACGGGTGAAATGATGCTTACACATCAAGGCTTTTGTCATATATCTTTACCCGTAAAGTGAAATATCTCGAGATATTTCTCAAGAATCCCAAAGCTAGGAATAAATTCTCATGGGTAAAAAATTGTCAACAGTTATGGCATCATTTCTCTGAGTTGGATAAGCTTTTACCAATGGAGGTAACAAACAAAATAACAAGTGCATAATCACAACCAACACGTTTAGGTAACTGTTTAAAGTCCATTGGAATACACAAATAACCTCCTGGGAGAGAGCCCAGCAGCAGCAAATACCAGTAGTGACTTCCAGGATTATGTCTCTGGCAAATCATGCGGTTACTGCTGCTTTTCTCGCTAAGGTTGGGAATCTTGCAACTTCAATTATACCCATCATCGTTATAGTCTTGCACATAGTGTGCTTTAGTCCATAAAATCTGTTCAGTCACTGATGCATCATGATGTAATTGTACTAGTTCATTAAAGAATTTGTAAAGTATTAGCAGCCTAATCACACTGGCATGCTACGGGCCATAAAGATCTGCTGTTATTGCCTTAGAAAAGGCGTCAGCTCTTTTGTTCCCTCTAGCATCAGAGAGGACAGGAAAATTTTTAATTGGAGAAGGGCAAATTATGAGGCTATAAGGCTAGAACTTGCAGGTGTGAATTGGGATGATGTTTTTTCAGAGAAATGTACTATGGACATGTGGTCGATGTTTAGCGATCTCTTGCAGGATATTAAGGAGAAATTTGTCCCAGTGAGGAAGATAAAAAATGGTAGGGTGAAGAAACCATGGGTTACAAGTGAGGTGGAAAATCTAGTCAGGTGGAAGAAGGCAGCATACATGAGGTTTAGGAGGCCAGGATCAGATGGGTCTATTGAGGAATATAGGGTAGCAAGAAAGGAGCTTAAGAAGGAGCTAAGAAGAGCAAGAAGGGGTCATGACAAGGCCTTGGCAAGTAGGGTAAAGGAAAACCCCAAGGCATTCTTCAATTATGTGAAGAACAAAAGGATGACAGGAGTGAAAGTAGGACCGATTAGAGATAAAGGTGGGAAGATGTGCCTGGAGGCTGTAGAAGTGAGTGAGGTCCTCAATGAATGCTTCTCTTCGGTATTCACCAATGAGAGGGAACTTGATGATGGTGAGGACAATATGAGTGAGGTTGAAGTTCTGGAGCATGTTGATATTAAGGGAGAGGAGGTGTTGGAGTTGTTAAAATACATTAGGATGGCTAAGTCCCCAGGACCTGACGGAATATTCCCTAGGCTGCTCCACAAGGCGAGGGAAGAGGTTGATGAGCCTCTGGCTAGGATCTTTATGTCCTCATTGTCCACAGGAATGGTACCGGAGGATTGGAGGGAGGCGAATGTCGTCCCTTGGTTCAAAAAAAGTAGTAGGGATAGTCCAGGTAATTATAGACCAGTGAGCCATACGTCTGTGGTGGGAAAGCTGTTGGAAAAGATTCTTAGAGATAGGATCTATGGGCATTTCAAGAATCATGGTCTGATCAGGAACAGTCAGCATGGCTTTCTGAAGGGCAGATCGTGTCTAACAAGCCTGATAGAGTTCTTTGAGGAGGTGACCAGGCATATAGATGAGGGTAGTGCAGTGGATGTGATCTACATGAATTTTAGTAAGGCATTTGACAAGGTTCCACATGGTAGGCTTATTCAGAAAGTCAGAAGGCATGGGATCCAGGGAAGTTTGGCCAGGTGGATTCAGAATTGGCTTTCCTGCAGAAGGCAGAGGGTCGTGGTGGAGGGAATACATTCGGATTGGGGGGTTGTGACTAGTGGTGTCCCACAAGGATCTGTTCTGGGTCCTCTACTTTTCGTGATTTTTATTAACGACCTGGATGTGGGGGTAGAAGGGTGGGTTGGCAAGTTTGCAGACAACACAAAGGTCAGTGGTGTTGTAGATAGTGTAGAGGATAGTTGAAGATTGCAGAGAGACATTGATAGGATGCAGAAGTGGGCTGAGAAGTGGCAGATGGAGTTCAACCTGGAGAAGTGTGAGGTGGTACACTTTGGAAGGACAAACTCCAAGGCAGAGTAAAAAGAAAATGGCAGGATACTTGGTAGTGTGGAGGAACAGAGGGACCTGGGGGTACATGTCCACGGATCCCTGAAAGTTGCCTCGCAGGTGGATAGGGTAGTTAAGAAAGCTTATGGGGTGCTAGCTTTCATAAGTTGAGGGGTAGAGTTTAAGAGTCGCGATGTAATGATGCAGCTCTATAAAACTGGTTAGGCCACACTTGGAGTACTGTGTCCAGTTCTGGTCACCTCACTATAGGAAGGATGTGGAAGTATTGGAAAGGGTACAGAGGAGATTTACCAGGATGCTGCCTGGTTTAGAGAGTATGCATTATGATCAGAGATTAAGGGAGCTAGGGCTTTATTCTTTGGAGAGAAGAAGGATGAGAGGAGACATGATAAAGGTGTACAAGATATTAAGAGGAATAGATAGAGTGGACAGCCAGTGCCTCTTCCCCAGGGCACCACTGTTCAATACAAGAGGACATGGCTTTAAGGTAAGGGGTGGGAAATTCAAGGGGGATATTAGAGGAAGGTTTTTCACTCAGAGAGTGGTTGGTGCGTGGAATGCACTGCCTGAGTCATTGGTGGAGGCAGATACACTAGTGAAATTTAAGAGACTACTAGACTACTAGACTATACTATATATGGAGGAATTTAAGGTGGGGGGGTTATATGGGAGGCAGGGATTGAGTGTCAACACAACATTGTGGGCCGAAGGGCCTGTCCTGTGCTGTACTATTCTATGTCTATGTCTAGTTATTTTACCCTTCCTGTTAGTATGAGTTGCATAGTTTATAACAATTGCAGAGAGTAATTTAACATCAGGAAATGATTCATCATGTTTTATCATTATTCCAAAGAGGTGAGGAACTCAGAGAGTTTCCCTAATCATCCATTGTCATGTGCTACTCCTAAGGCATAATGAGATTCAGTGTTGTTACAGCAACTACAGCTGCAAGGATGTAAGCTTTTGTTGAGGTGAAAAGGTTGAGCAGAAAAGTAGGGAAGGTAGCTGTGTTACAGTACACGATGAGTGCACACTGCATATCCATTATTGTCCACTATTTTTTCTGCCATCAGATGGGAGGGTAAGTCGACAAAGAAAAAATTACATGCGGGCTTATATCAGGCAGCATTTTACAACGGGTAGAATTAAAATTGTACAGGTCCTAAAGTACAGTTCGGGAACAGATTATTTAATCTGCGTGGTCCATGATGTTGGTGGCAGAAACTGTGATCAAAGTACGAGGGCAACATTCCCTCTAATTTTTTTACAGCTGTGCGGAACATCCATTGCTCTGAAATTTTTACATGGCCTGAAAACTGCGCAGCGCTTTAATTTTTTTTTGTATATGCATATCATGAAGTGAGATTTGAAAACTCAGATACTTTTGCTTTTATTTATTAATTGAAGTGTATGATGGACGCTAAAAGTAATTATTATTTGAAAGCTTTGTTTCTATAAAAGCACTTGCATGACTATGGTTACTTTATTAAAACTATCAATGTTTTGACTTTGTTAAATTTTCAGTATTCTCAAATAATTTTTATTATTTTTAATATTCTAAGGATTTCAAAAAGAAAAGAAGGGTTAAATGCTTTGAGGAACAAAGCTTGTACAAAATTTAAGGTAGAATCACTTTTGCAACTCATAGATACCAAACTACTGCAGAGAGACATTGATAGGATGCAGAAGTGGGCTGAGAAGTGGCAGATGGAGTTCAACCCAGAGAAGTGTGAGGTGCTACACTTTGGAAGGACAAACTCCAAGGCAGAGTACAAAGTAAATGGCAGGATACTTGGTAGCGTGGAGGAGTAGAGGGATCTGGGGGTACATGTCCACAGATCCCTGAAAGTTGCCTCACAGGTGGATAGGGTAGTTAAGAAAGCTTATGGGGTGTTAGCTTTCATAAGTCGAGGGATAGAGTTTAAGAGTCGCGATGTAATGATGCAGCTCTATAAAACTCTGGTTAGGCCACACTTGGAGTACTGTGTCCAGTTCTGGTCGCCTCACTATAGGAAGGATGTGGAAGTACTGGAAAGGGTGCAGAGGAGATTTACCAGGATGCTGCCTGGTTTAGAGAGTATGGATTATGATCAGAGATTAAGGGAGCTAGGGCTTTACTCTTTGGAGAGAAGGAAAATGAGAGGAGACATGATTGAGGTGTACAAGATAGTAAGAGGAATAGATAGAGTGGACAGCCAGTGCCTCTTCCCCAGGGCACCACTGCTCAATACAAGAGGACATGGCTTTAAGGTAAAGGGTGGGAAGTTCAAGGGGGATATTAGAGGAAGGTTTTTTACTCCCAGAGTTGTTGGTGCGTGGAATGCACTGCCTGAGTCATTGGTGGAGGCAGATACACTATTGAAGTTTAAGAGACTACTAGACAGGTATATGGAGGAATTTAAGGTGGGGGGGTTAAATGGGAGACAGGGTCTGAGGGTCGGCACAATATTGTGGGCTGAAAGGCCTGTACTGTGCTGTACTATTCTATGTTCTATGTTCTGCGTACTGCTTTTGCATCAAAAACAAAAAAAATAGGCAGTATTATTACCTATCAAGAATCTTGTAACATTGAATGCACCATATGTGTGGAAGCGAAAGTTGAGAGTGAGTTCAGAAGTGGAAAAAAATGGGAAGAATGGAAGTTAGATTACTTAAAATAACATCTAAACCTGAGAATTCATATAGATGTAGTTAGCAAATTATTCAACCTGAAGTCGATCTTATGAATTCAATCAGATGTACATCCAGAAACTGACTAGAAGTGGAACATTTGGATGACCTGATGAGGATTAAGATTTATCTTTCATCTGGATGTGAAATAATCTGGACATTATTTATAGACAATAGACGAGGGGTGATTGATAAGTTCGTGGCTTAAGGTAGAAGGAGGTGAGTTATTAACTTCAAACTTTCTGCATAAACACCCAAAGAGTTGAACTGCACGTGCATGTAACGGGAGCTGTATAACTCATGGTCCTTCTACCTTAGGCCACAAACTTATCAATCACCCCTGCTGTGGGCACTTTCTGGAGGTCCAAGACACCGACTTCTACAAAGAAGGGATCCGTATGCTCCACAGCCGCTGCATAAGTGTGTAAATGTAGGAGGGGACTGTGTTGAAAAATAAATGTGCTAGGTTTTCTAAAATTGACTCCTTCTACCTTAGGCCACAAACTTATCAATCACCCCTCGTAAAAGAAAATACCTGCTGCACAGCAACAAAGACTGTGTGCGGGAGCATTTCATTTACTGCACAGCCGCGGGAACAGTGCCCGAGGACATCTTCGAGCCCAGTGGCCAGGCTGTCCCCAAACAAAAACATACCCTTCACAGACAAAACCATGTTTTACCCCTTCATTGTCCACCATCCCATTTCCATGTTTGGTGGATCAAAGAACTGTAAACTGTAAACTTTGAAATAAATGTGTTTATTTCACATTTAGAATTTTATTACACTGTTCAAAACAAAAATTACCATTCATAAGTGGGTCACATGAGCCATATGTGGATAAAGCAAGGAATGGTAAAACCAAAGGTTACAGTGACATTTTAAGCAGAAGTTAATCTGGTAATGATTAGCTAAAATTTGGGCACTGTCAATTTGGTTAAATATAAAACAAAGCTGTAAGTGAAAATAACATTCAAATTGTATCTTGCAGCTATCACAATATTTTTTAAATAATGTACAATATTGCCTAGAGGCTATAGTGGAGCAGCCCTGAAACTTCAAAACTTTAAAGTATTGCCCTCATTCCCCTTAACAGTTTTAATCCTTTGATGTTGTAATTGCTTTTGGCAATATTGTAAAACACTCGCAATTTTACTTAACTCTTTTCATCTTACTCAAGTAACAGGGTATGTTTTCCTTTAACCTAGCTTCAAGTTCAAGTTTAATTGTCATTCAACCACACATGAATACCCAAAGATACAGCCAAATCAAATAATATTATCAAATAATATTAATATTACCAAATCAATATCAAACCAAGCGCAGAATCAAATATCGCTATGATGATTGTACGTTCTAGTATCAATTGTTTGGCGACAATGAAGTCTAAAGTATAAATGAAACAGTGTTTCTTCTGGGCCAGGGTGCAGAACATAGCACCAACAGTCACACACAGCACAAGGCACATGTACATATAAGATGGCAAGCACAAATAAGATATCAGTAAAATTCAGTCACACAAAAAGTAGTCTAAGACCCTGAGTCCATGAATGCTGCTACAATCAGCAATCAAACGTAATATTTCTGCCAAGTGGACACTGGGAGCAGCACCAGCTCCAGTTTGGACACCGTGTCACACCACCCCCAACACTCAGGTAGAGTGCCCCGACTGCAGTTCCTCTCTCCTGAGCATCTGTAAACTGGTGACACTGTGGCTTGAGGGCCTCGGCCTCCTCGCTATGACAGAGGCCTCACAGCTCCCCTACTGTCCACCCCTGCACTCGCTATTAAATCAGTAAGTCGCACTTGCAGCATTCAATGTCCAACAGGGTCTCGTGATCACACGAAAAGTGATTAAGATGGTCGCTCACTGTTAGAATGCACACCACCTTGGTGCACCGACAGTCTCCACCAAGTCCAGCTCTTTCAGATTCACCGCCAACAAGCAACTTGCTGGTGGGCAGACCTGCAGTACTTTAAGTTCCTAATGTCCAGCAGAGCCTTGTGATTGGAAAAAATACATACGTTTATAAAAGACAATAGCATCTTTGGTTGACTCCTGTAGAAGCTGCTGCAATCGAACGTGCAGCCATCCTACTGAATGTTAGCTTGCAGCTTATTTACAATAACATTTATAAGACTATAAGACCATAAAACAAAGGAGCAGAAGTCGGCCATTCGGACCATCAAGTCTGCTCCGCCATTTTATCATGAGCTGATCCATTCTCCCATTTAGTCCCACTCCCCCGCCTTCTCACCATAACCTTTGATGCCCTGGCTACTCAGATACCTATCAATCTCTGCCTTAAATACACCCAATGACTTGACCTCCACTGCTGCCTGTGGCAACAAATTCCATAGATTCACCATCCTCTGACGAAAGAAATTTTTTCGCATTTCTGTTCTGAATGGGCGCCCTTCAATCCTTAAGTCATGCCCTCTCGTACTAGACTCCCCCATCATGGGAAACAACTTTGCCACATCCACTCTGTCCATGCTTTTCAACATTCGAAATGTTTCTATGAGGTCTTCCCTCATTCTTCTAAACTCCAAGGAATACAGTCCAAGGGCGGACAAACGTTCCTCATATGTTAACCCTCTCATTCCCGGAATCATTCTAGTGAATCTTCTCTGTACCCTCTTCAACGCTAGCACATCCTTTCTTAAATAAGGAGACGAAAACTGCCCACAGTACTCCAAGTGAGGTCTCACCAGCGCCTTATAGAGCCTCAACATCACATCCCTGCTCCTTTACTCTATTCCTCTAGAAATGAATGCCAAAATTGCATTCGCCTTCTTCACCACCGACTCAACCTGGAGGATAACCTTAAGGGTATCCTGTACGAGGACCCCCAAGTCCCGTTGCATCTCAGAACTTTGAATTCTTTCCCCATTTAAATTATAGTCTGTCCATTTATTTCTTCTGCCAAAGTGCATAACCATACACTTTCCAACATTGTATTTCATTTGCCACTTCTTCGCCCATTCTTCCAATCTATCCAAGTCTCTCTGCAGACTCTCCGTTTCCTCAGCACTACCAGCCCCTCCACCTATCTTCGTATCTTCAGGAAACTTAGCCACAAAGCCATCTATTCCATAATCCAAGTCGTCGATGTACAATGTAAAAAGAAGCGGCCCCAACACGGATCCCTGTGGAACACCACTGGTAACCGGCAGCCAACCAGAATAGGATCCCTTTATTCCCACTCTCTGTTTCCTGCCAATCAGCCAATGCTCTATCCACGTATGTAACCTTCCCGTAATTCCATGGGCTCTTATCTTGTTAAGTAGCCTCATGTGTGGCACCTTGTCAAAGGCCTTCTGAAAATCCAAATATACAACATCCACTGCATCTCCCTTGTCTAGCCTACTTGCAATTTCCTCAAAAAATTGTAATAGGTTTGTCAGGCAGGATTTTCCTTTAAGGAATCCATGCTGAGTTCTGCCTATCTTGTCATATGCCTCCAGGTACTCTGTAACCTCATCCTTGACAATCGACTCCAACAACTTTCCAACCACCGACGTCAAGCTAACAGGTCTATAATTTCCTTTTTGCTTCCTTGCCCCCTTCTTATATAGCCGAGTGACATTTGCAATCTTCCAGTCCTCCGGAACCATGCCAGAATCTATCGACTTTTGAAAGATCATCGCTAATGCCTCCGCAATCTACACAGCTAATTCCTTCAGGACACAAGTACTGTAAATACAAGTATTTATTAAGGCAAGCATCTCTGCTTCTAGAGTTAATCCAGATAATTTTGAAAACACTTGCACACATTTTCTACACATTCATTAACATTATTGCCTCCTGCCTGACACTGCTTTTTAATGACAATCTATTGTGCAAGGGGGACATTTTCTTAGGGCTCCTTCTAGATTAGTTCAATGTACATTTAAATTAACATATCGCTCATTCTTTCTGAACCCCTCCTCCTCCCATCAGCTTCACCAAGTACTCAAAAGGCATCACTTTATCACTTTAGAGGTACAGGACACGGGACTTCCACGCTACCATCCGTGCGCACACACACACAAAAACATACTTACCGAATTTTCCTGTGCTTCTTGCAGGACCCAAACCACAGCAGCACATTGCGTGGACCGCCACCTGGATTGTGGCAACCTCATGCGCAGCACCAAGCCGGACCACGACAGACTCATCTTTTTTTAATGCTCCGGCTTTTCTATGTCAGCAACTAAAGTGGCATTCTTTGACTATTCCACTCAGGGGGAAATTTACATTCCAGCATTAGACTTGGTCCTGTGCTCAAATATGAACAGCATTGGAATTGGCACTGATGAGCTACCGGGGCTAAAACCATCGTCCTGCATAATGAAGCCGAGGGTTAACTATTCAGATGGAACATCCAAGTAACAGTCATAGCCGATAGTAAAATAACTAATACTAACTGGGCTGAGAACACACACACTCTTACGACTCAAGTGTTCCTTTTATTTACTTGTGGACAAGGAGAACAGCATAGGCACCTGTCACCCACACTGTTCTGAAGTCACAACAGAAAATTTGCCATTTTAATACAGAATTGGCTTATCAGTTACAAATATTGACCATTTGGTAATTGTATATGTGGAATACCTTGCTTGCAGGATCAATTGCTATTCACAATAGAGGTGTAAAATTCAATCGAAACTTCAAGTGGACAGCCATTGATATTTTAATGTTAGTAAAGACAATTGTGTCTTAGCTGTGAGTACGTTTCACGTCCTTCAATTACTCTTATCTCATTCACCCCCCCCCCCATTTTGTAAAGGGACACTAAATTTTAGAAAGACATTTCATCTGACTTGAATGCACACTGCCACACACCCCGGTGTAACTCATTTGTAGCAAGCAGACGTGTCTCCAGTGGTCTCACTTCAAAGGTCTTAGTTGACTACAACTGTCCCAGGCTGTTCTTGCCACGTAGGACCACTCAGTCAAAACTTTTATTAAAGTTCTGGTCCAGGTGTTGAAACAAGCAGAATTTCCAAGCTGAAGTGACAATCATTGATCTTCTTGGACTCATAACTTCAGTAAAAGAGATTATGGAGAATGAGCACGGAAGTAGCTGTTGTTGATGACCAATCGTCTCAGTCCCAAGATTTCTTTGCATGAATTCTGTAAGGTAACATTCTAATATAAGCCACCTTCAGTTACTCTCTCAATGACCTCCCATCCACTGTAGCATAAGTAAGGAGGCCATTCATGATGGAGAAACAGTCAATTCATTTTGCAGCACTTCAGAGAAAGGAACATCCTATGCCCACGTGTGGCAAGACCTTCGTTCATTGAAGTGCCAGGTTAGGACCAGCTCTACAAGTAGAGCTTAGCAACCTCCCTATTACACTAAAAAGCAATATCATTGTCAAATTTCCTGTCATTAACATTCTGCAGTCACTAGTGCTTTGAGTCTTTGCTGGACACGCTGCAGAAGTACTTCAGGTATAAGAGGAGTTTAGAAGCTGGGGATTCTGCAAGGTATCCTAGCATACTCCTTGTTTTTGTCTTGCCAGTATTGGAAAGCTATTTGAAATTCAATAGATGAATTTCTTGATTCCTTAAAGGAGTTCCACAACTTACACAGTATAAATCAGGATTACGATGAGTTAGTGCCTGGCAGAATGTAGTTCAATAGCAGTCAGAAACTGTGTTCTCATATCTGGATATAAATGATGCTGTGACATTATTTCAAATATCATTAGAGTTACCCCTGATGTCTGGGCAAATAATTATTCTTCAATCAATCTCAATGAAACAGTTTATCTTGTTATCATCCTATTACAGTTTGTGGAAAATATCTGCACGTAAATTGACAAATGCATTTCCTCTCCTGTAGAAAACACTACCGACAGCAGAAAAGTACATTGTTGCTTGTAAAGCCCATTATGATGACCTGAGATTATAAAGTGCTTTAAATTCAAATCTTTTATATTTTTCTTTTCCTGAACATAACAACAGCTGTACCTTCACTTAAGTCATTCAAGGCAGCAGTTTGTCAAGGCCAATTAGGGATGGAAATGTATATTTCCTTTGCCAGGAACATTCTCCTCTCATAAATGAGCAAAGTAAAATTAGTCTGCAGATGTAAGTCAAAGGAGCTAATCATTTTTGTCAACTTAAACTTGCTGGAGGCCATCTTTAGCATCTAGAGAAAATCTTTGTTTTTGGCAAGGAATGGATTTGCTTTTATTCTTGAAAATTGTACAGATTCGCAGGGGTTTTAGGTTCAAATATTTGATATCCTGCCTGTTGTCAGGAGTATGCTATTCACAGTTGGAATGAACATTCAACAGAAGTTGCTTCAAAACTAGACAGAAGGTTCTTTCTGTACTGCACTTTCTTTCTTGGATTAGGTGAAATAACAACATTGAAGCTGCAGCTGGTATCTTTCTGTTTTAACTAAACAGAACACTTCTTTCCACAAAAGAGATACTTGAACAATTATCTTTCTCTTCTATTTAACATAACTCTCTGTATGGTAAGTTTTATTCATACTGTGCATTTGCAATCAAAGTGTTGCAAAATCCAACATTTTGAAAATCGTTAAACTTGATGGTATGTCTCAATGAGATGCGTTAAGCTCCTGTCTACAGTAGTATAGTGGTTACATTACCAGACTGGTAATCTTGTCGAGGCAAGACAAGCTGGAGATCTGAGTACAAATCCAACTAGATCAATAGCGCAATGTAAAATCAATTAATTTTGTCACAAAGACACATCTGGTTGATTTAGAGAAGGAGAGCTGAGAATAAATGACGACTTTTAGAACTGCACTTTGTTAATTATTGTCATGTACAGATCAATTCATTACATCGTGCACTGAGATAGTACAAAGTACAACAAATAACAGAAAACAGATTCAAAACAGTAGAGCGATCATGATAGAAGTAAAGAGTGGATCTGCAGAGAGCAACTTGCAATGAATGACCATGCGCTGGAGCCGTCTTTCTTTTATGCCAGTAAAGCATGCACCCTGTGGGGAAAAAGTGACCTGCCAAGATAGGTATAATGCAGAACAAAGTATAAAAAAGTATGAATGCGTAAGCTTGGATAAGTAGCAGCTGTTTTACTCTTCTTATAAATATATTTAAGCTTGCTTGTAGAGCTTTGGCTTGAAGGAATTTAGAGAAAGAGTCCTACAGCACAGGAAAAAATTGATGAGCCCATCACATCAATGCTGAACTTGTGCATCTGCATTCATCTTACTTGCCTGCATCAGATCTGCAACCTGTTATACCTTGCCTATTTAACTGCCTTGTCGGTTCAACATAGTGATTGTATCTGATTCCAGCACCACCTCTGGTGGTGAGATCAACCAATCTCTATGTTTGAAAAAACTTTGCTCTTAAATCCCCTTCCTCCTACCTTAAATGTGGGCTCTCTTGTTTATGATACCACTACCATGGGAGAAAAAATTCTGACTGCTTTCCTTCTTCACGTCTCTTGAAATTTTATACACCTACCTGGGGGAAGCAACAGTGGCCATGCCTCTGGCACAGAGTCTGGTCCTGTGGCTCAAAAGGGTAGGGAAAGGAAGAGGATGGCAGCAGTGATAGGGGACTCTATAGTTAGCGGGTCAGACTGGCGATTCTGTGGATGCAGTAAAGAAATGCGGATGGTAGTTTGCCTCCCAGGTGTCAGGATCTGGGATGTTACTGATCGCGTACACGATAACTTGAAGTGGGAAGGAGGACAGCCAGAGGTCGTGGTAAATATTGGTACCAATGACATAGGTAGGAAAAGGGAGGAGGTCCTGAAAGCAGACTACAAGGAGTTAGGAAGGAAATTGAGAAGCAGGACCTCAAAGGTAGTAATCTCGGGATTATGGCCTGTGCCATGTGACAGTGAATATAGGAATAGAATGAGGTAAAGGATAAATGTGTGGCTGAGGGATTAGAGCAGGGGGCAGGGATTCAGATTTCTGGATCATTGGATCCTCTCTTGGGGCAGGCACGACCTGAGCAAAAAGGACGGGTTGGACTTGAATCTAAAGGGGACCAATATCCTGGCGGGGAGGTTTGCAAAGGCTGTTGGGGAGAGTTTAAGCTAGAATTGCTGGGGGGTAGGAACCAAACTGAAGTAACAGAGAAAAAGGAGGTTGGCTCACAAATAGAGAAAGCTTAGAGACAGTGTGAAAGGGAGGATAGGCAGGTGATAGAGAAGGAATGCACTCAGACTGATGGTTTGAGATGTGTCTATGTTAATGCGAGGAGTATTATGAATAAAGCAGATGAACTTAGAGCGTGGATCAGCACTTGGAGCTATGATGTTATGGCCATTACAGACACTTGGATGGTGCAGGGGTAAGAATGGCTACTTCAAGTGCCAGTCTTTAGATGTTTCAGAAAGGACAGGGAGGGAGGCAAAAGAGGTGGGGGCGTGGCACTGTTGATCAGAGATAGTGTCACGGCTGCAGAAAAGGAGGAAGTCATGGAGGGGTTGTCTACGGAGTCTCTGTGGGTGGAAGTTAGGAATAGGAATGGGTCAATAACTCTACTGGTTGTTTCTTATAGACCACCCAATAGTAACAGGGACATCAAGGAGCAGATAGGGAGACAGATTCTGCAAAGGTGTAATAATAACAGGGTTGTTGTGGTGGGAGATTTTAATTTTCCAAATATTAATTGGCATCTCCCTAGAGCAAGGGGTTTAGATGGGGTAGAGTTTGTTAGGTGTGTTCAGGAAGGTTTCCTGACACAATATGTAGATAAGCCAACAAGAGGAGAGGCTGTACTTGATCTGGTATTGGAAAGTGAACGTGGTCAGGTGTCAGATCTCTCAGTGGGAGTGCATTTTGGAGATAGTGATCACAATTCTATCTCCTTTACCATAGTATTGGAGAGGGATAGGAACAGACAAGTTAGGGATATGTTTAATTGGAGTAAGGGGAAATATGAGGCTATCAGGTAGGAACTTGGAAGCATAAACTGGAAACAGATGTTCTCAGGGAAACGTATGGAAAAAATGTGGCAAATATTCAGGGGATATTTGCGTGGGGGTTCTGCTTAGATACGTCCCAATGAGACAGAGAAAGGATGGTAGGGTATAGGAAGCATGGTGTACAAAGGCTGTTATAAATCTAGTCAAGAAGAAAAGAAGAGCTTATGAAAGTTTCAAAAAACTAGGTAATGATAGAGATCTAGAAGATTATAAGACTAGCAGGAAGGAGCTTAAGAAAGAAATTAGGAAAGCCAGAAGGGGCCATGAGAAGACCTTGGCGGACAGGATTAAGGAAAACCCCAAGGCATTCTATAGGTATGTGAAGAGCAAGAGGATAAGATATGAGAGAATAGGACCAATCAAGTGTGACAGTGGAAAAGTGTGTATGGAACTGCAACTGATGGCAGAGGTACATAATGAATACCTCACTAAGATCCTTAAAGACAACATCCACTGCCCCACCCTCATCTATCCCCTTAGTTATTCCTTTTAAAAACTCCAAAGTATTCACCATAAGATCAGAGGAACATAAAATATTGGAGCAGAGTTGGACTGATCGCCCCATCAAGCCTGCTTCAACATTCGTTCATGTGTTACATACCTCAAGGAGATCTTGTGACTTTCTTGTGAGAATGATGTAATGGTCTTTTGGAGGTCACCTGATGTAATTTTCCTGCCGATGTGAGGTCACGTGATGACATGTTCACCACGGGTATAAAAGGGAAGACCCCTGGTGACGCAGTTAGTTTACCAGTTAGAACATCAATGAGATACTCTGCTCCACTACTTATTTGCATTACTTTTAAACGGAGTTTTATGTTCTAATGTAAGGTACAGAAGTCTGAGCTGGCAGTTTGACCAATCGCTGCCAGGTTTGTTAATATATCTTTTCAGTAACATTGGAGAATGAAGATGGGACCCTGAAGGAGACATTCGACAGCTTTGGAAAGGATCGACCATTATTGAATTCGTTCAAGAAAGTGATCTGCATAAGATAGCCTCTGCTAAAAAGGAAGCAGAAAAGGCTGTGCAGGATCTATTCTACGGAGAAGGAAGGTCAGTGTCTTTAAATCCATTTTATTTACGTTGTCGTGAATCCTGTGGACAAGACAGGATCCGACTGGGAGTGGCAGTGACGTCGTGTCTTCAAGAAAGTCGTTACTTCATGAAAGTCTCTCCTAATTGACTGTATAAATCTCTTGGACTTTAAAATTTACCATTCGAGAAACTGTGTTTGAATTTATCGCTTTAAGAACTGGTTTCGCATTTATTGCTTTAAGAACTAGTACTGAGTAGCGGTTTACTAAATGGTCGTATAGCCGTTTACTTCCGGTTAGGGTTTTCATTTTTTTTTAATTGTCTATCAGGGTTTAATAAATGTTTGTTTGTTTATAAATCCTGACTCGATATATTCATTGTTGCCGATCATGTGACACATGGCTGATCCATTTCACTTTCAACCACAATCTCCTGTCTTTTCCCGTAACCGTTCATGCCCTGATTTATCAAGAATCAATCAATCTCCACCTTAAATACACTCAATGACTAGCCTCCACAGATTCACCACCTTCTACCTAAAGGAATTCCTCCTCACCTCTGTTCTAAATGGACATTCCTCTATTTTAAGGCTGTTCCCTTTGCTCCTCGATTCTCCCAACATAGGAAGCATCCTCTCCACATTCACTGTGGAAGACTTTCAACATTTGATAGGTTTCAATAAGATCACCACCCCGCCCCCCCCCCGATTCTTCTGAATTCCAGTGAGTACAGGTCCAAAGCTATCAAACACTCCTCATAAGGTAAGCCTTTTAATCCCAGAATCATTTTTTGAACCTCCATTGAACCGTCTCCAATGTTGGCAGTTTTGTTCTCAGACAAGGTGTCTAAAATTGCTCACAATACGCCAAGTAAATCCTCAGCAGTGCCTTATAAAGCCTCAGCATTACATCCTCATTTTTTCTATCCTAGTCCTCTCGAAATGAATGCTAACTGTGCTTTAGTCTTCCTCACCAGTGATTCAGCCTGCAAGTTAACCTTTAGGGAATCCTGCACAAGGACTCCCAAGTCCTCTTATACCTCAGATTTTTGAAATTTCTCCCCGTGTAGAAAACAATCTACATTTTTCTTCTACCAAAGTGCATGACTTTGTACTTCTTGACATTACATTCCATCTGCCACTTCTTTGCCCATTCCCTTAATCTTTCTAAGTCCTTCTGCAGTCTCCCTGCTTCCTCAATACTACCTGCTCTTCCACCTATTTCGTATTGTCCATAAACTTGGCCACAAAGCCATCAATTCCATCATCCAAACCATTGACATACAACTTAAAAAAGCGTTCCCAATACCAACCCCTGCAGAACACTACTCGTCACCAACAGCCATTCAGAAAAGGCTCCTTTTATTCCCACTCTTTGCCTCCTGCCAATCAGTCAATGCTCTATCTATGCTAGTATCTTTCCTGTAACACCATAGACTCTTATCTTATTAAGCAGCCTTATGTGTGGCACCTTATCAATGGCCTTATAAAAATCCAGGTACACAATATCCATAGATTCTACTTTGTCTATACTGCTTGATATTTTTTCAATTGATTTGTCAGGCAACATTTTCCCTTCAGGAAACTATGTTGGTTTTGCCCCATTTTATCATGTGCCTCCAAATACACCAAAACATCATTCTTATCAGTCGAGTCCAATATCTTCCCAACCACTGAGGTCAGGCTACCTGGCATATAACTTCCTTTCTGTTGCCTCCTTCCCTTCTTGAAGAATGGAGTGACATTTGAAATTTTCTAGTCCTCCAGAAACATGTTAGAGTCCAGTGATTCTTGAAATATCATTATTAATGCCGCCACAATCTACTCAGCTACCTCTTTCAAAACCCTTGAGTATAGTCAAACAGATCCAAGTGACCTATCTGCCTTCAGACCTTTCAGCTGCCAAAATACCCTCTCCCTCATATTAGCAACTGCACTTACTTCTACCCTCTGAAACTCTCAAACATGCAATATACTGTAGTGTCTTCCACAGTGAAGACTGATGCAAAATACTTATTCAGTTCTCCTGCTATTTACTTGTCCCACATTAGTTCCTCCCAAGTGCCATTTTCCAAAGTCCAACATCTATTCACAACTCTGTTTGACTCTTTAAATATCTGAAAATACCTTTGATATCCTCTTTAATATTGTTGGCTAACCTATCATGGTGTGTCATTTTTTCAATCCTCATGGCATTTTAGTTGCCTTCTGTTGGGTTTAAAAGCTTCCCAAACCTCTAACTTCTCAATAATTTTTACTCTATTATATGCCTTTTTGTTTGCTTTTATGTTGGCTCTGACTTCCATTGTCAGCCACAGTTGTGTCATCCTGCTTTTGGAATATTACGTCTTCTTTGAGATATATCTATTCTGCATCTTCTGAATTACTCACAGAAATTACAGCCATTGCTGCTCTGCGGTCATCCGTGCTAGTGTTCCCTTCTAATCAACTTTGACTCAGCACTTCTCTCATGCCACTGTAGTTCCCTTTACTCCACTGTAATACTTATACATCTGACTTTGGCTTTTCCCTGTCAAATTGCAGGGTGAATTCTATCATATTATGATCACTGTCTCCTAAAGGTTCCTTTACCTTAAGCTCTCTAAACAAATCCAGTTCATTACACAACACTAAATCCAGAATAGCTGATCCCAAAGTGCACTCAAACACAAGCTACTCTAAAAACCATCCCATAAGTATTCTACAAATTCTCTCTCTCGGGATCCAAAATCAGCAACAACCTGATTTTCCCAATGACTAGTGAAACATTGCTCTTTTGGCATGCATTTTCTATCTCCCATTGCAATTTGTAACCCACATCCTGGCAACTGTTCAGAGGCCTGTATGTAACTCCCATCAGGGCCTTTTTACCTTTGCAGTTCCTTAACTCTACCCAGAATGATTTAACATCTTCTGATCTATGTAACCTCTTTCTAAAGATTTGATTTCAATTTTTACCAACACAGCCATGCCTCTGGATGCTTGTCCTTTCAATATAATATGTATCCTTAGATGTTAAGCTCCCAACTATAATCTTTGAGTTACAACTGAGAGATGCCCACAGCATCATAACTGCCAATCTCTAACTGTCCTACAAGATCATCTACCTTATTTCATATACAGCGTGCATTCAAATACAGCACCTTCAGACCTGTATCCATCCCCTTTTCAATTTTGTCCCCATTATTTTGCAACTCATCCCAGCTGCTGCAATTTTGCCTGTCCTTCCCGACAGTCTTACTACATACTGCCACTGCTTGTATACCAACTGCCCCATCTTCCGTCCTATCACTCAGTTTCCCATCCCCCTGCCAGATTAATTTAAACCCTCCCCAACAGTTCTAGCAAAACAAACCTGCCTCAAGGACACTGGTCCCCCTGGGTTCAGGAGTAATCTGTCCTTTTTGTATAAGTCATGGCTTCCCCAGAAAAGATCCCAGTGATCCAGAAATCTGAAACCCTGTCCCCTGCACTAGTTCCAGAGATTACTATTAGTACCCTGGAGGTCCTGCTTTTCAGCTTTCTACCTAGTCCCTAAATTCTCTCTTCAGGACCCCCTCCTTTTTCTTACATTTGTCATTGGTGCCAGTATGTACCAAGATTTCTGACTGCTCACACCCCCTTTGCTAATGCTGTGGACCCAATCTGAGACATCCAGACCCAGGAACCTGGGAGGCAACATACCATCAAAGTGGTAGGATTTTCCTAACCTGGGGACCATGGGCTCCTCAGTTAATGGGAGGGGCTCATGGCGTAAAAATGTTGGGAACCCCTGCTCTATTCCATCCACAGAATCTCGTGTCTACTCCTCTAACTATTTAATCCTCTATCACTACTGCAGTCCTCTTCTCCCTCCTTCAGCGAGACTGAAGGTCGTCCAGAATTCCCACATTTCACGCAAATAACATATGACAGCTTCGGGAGCCATCCTTACTGCACTAACTATATACTAACAGAGGAAGAAGCTTACCAGATAGTTGCCTCACCGAAGCTTTTTCGCACCAAAGGCTGATGAGCCAAAGCCTCCACACTCCAACACTGGTCCACTGACACAGTGGCCTCTCTGCTTGACCCTTCCTTATTTTTATTTGCCCTTGCTAATAAATCACATCAGACATGACTTCCCACATACTAAACTATGCCGACTACTGCTGGTCAGGCCTTGACTGTCCAAATAACTGTAGATCCTGTCCTTCAGTAACTTCCTTACAACAGACGTCAGGCTCGCCAGGCTGCTATTCACATGAGGCTATAACCATGTTCCTACACACAGCATCATGTTCTTTTCTATTTCTGCAGGTATGCAGGTAGAGGGATATCGTCTCAGTGATTGAAATGCTCTCTCCACACATGTATTTGTGTAATCTGACTGGAATTAAAATAAAGGGGAAAGGCAACAGCAGCCTGTACTTATTTTATGTTACTTCTTGAGAAAGGAATGTGTTTGCACATTGGAACTGAATTCAATTTACGAGGTAAGATATGCATAGTATCTGAAATACATCTTATGGAAATGTTTGTTTGATGATGAACTTCAATAAAAAATAAATTACAAAAAAAAAGAAGAGACATATGGAGACATAGGGTCATAGAAAAGAACAGCACAGAAACGTGCCCTTCAGCCCATCTAGTCCATGCCGAACCATTTAAGCTGCTTGCTTCCATCGATGTGCACGGGAACCATAGCCCTCCATACCCCCATCACCCATGTACCTATCCAAACCTCACTTAAATGATGAAATCAAACTCGCATACACTACACCAGTTGCGCTGGCAGCTCGTTCTGCACTCTCTGAACCCTCTGTGTAAACAAGTTTTTTATATCATGTCACTTTCACTGCTTTTAAGATATAAAAGTAGAGTCAAACCATTTTGTTTCAGTCTACCTACAAGTGTTTACATTATGTAAAATGTGCATTATAAATACACTCAGTGGCCACTTTATTAGATACCCTGTAAACCCGCTCATAATGGAAATATCTAATCAACCAATCACGTGGCAGCAACTCAGTGCATAAAAGCACACAGACATAATCAAGAGGTTCACTTGCTTTTCAGACAAACATCAGAATTGGGAAGCAAGGCGCTACATCCACACTAGACCGGATAATTCCATAACCGAAGCTTTTTCTCTTCGTTGTGTCCCTCCATCCACACTGAAACGATGTTTTCCTTCCCCAAAAAGGGAGCTTTTCTAAAACGCTCTCCAGAGTGTGTAAATCCGAAAACGCCAGTTGGGCGGTGCAGTGTGTACGGGGTAATCGGAGCTTTTTAAAAACGCTGTCATGATGTGCCGGAACAGAAGGTGACACAACTCCCAGTCCACGTTCTCCACTGCTTTGCTGACTTTGTAGTCGTTCGTAATTTGCAGAAGCAGCTCAACTTCATGGTCTGTCCAAATGAAGAAGTCCGGTCTGATTTTTCCAGCAGAGGTTTTCTTTGTATTCCTCAAAGACATAGTTGAAAACTTTCTTTCGCTGTTGTTGTAGGCACTCTAGTTTTTGACCAATGCAAATAGCACAACACCGCCACGGAAATGGAAATAGTAGTTTCTTCTTCACTTGTTTTCTGTAGATGTGTCCTGCGCATGCCCTGTAGGAGGAGATTCGCCCAAGTACCCATTTTAATGTGGACGGAGGCATTTTCAAAAAAGCCTGGTGTGGACGCCTGTCATTTTTACGCGAAACCGGCATTTTCAAAATTATCCGGTCTAGTGTGGACATAGCCACACTAGATAGTGACTTTGACTGTGGAATGATTCTTGGTGCCAGATGGGGTGGGTTGAGTATCTGAGAAACTGCTGATCTCCTGGGGTTTTCATGCACACCAGTCTCTGGAGTTTACAAACAGAGGTACAAGAACATCTAGGGAGTGGCAGTTCTGTGAGCAAAAATGCCTTATTAATGAGAGATGTCAGAGGAGAATGGCCAGACTGGATCAAGCTGACAGGAAGGCAACTGTAATTCAAATAACCACGCATTTCAACAGTGATGTGCAGAAGAGCATCTCTGAAGGCACAACACATTGAACCTTGAAGTGGATCCGTTATAGCAACAGAAGGCCATGAACATACATTCAGTGGCCACATTCTAAGGTACAGGAGGTATCTAAAAAAAATTGGTCAGTGAGTGTGTATAAACAATGATATCATCAAATGCAATTTATTTTTTTTACTTTCATAAGTTAGGCATTCTCTGCACAATCATTGACAGAATATAAAATTAAAAGGCTTCTACTTTATTATTTAAAATAGCAGATAAGCCTCTTCTGCAGTCATAAGTAGTGTGCTGTCAAATCTTACATTGACGGGATCATACTAAGAGCCAGGTCACCAAACTTGAGTTTCATCTGCTTTCCTGCCAAGTACCAGAGGGATACGGTAATAAAACAAGCTGTTCCTCAGATAAGAAATGAGTTTTTAAAAAGTGAAGAAGTTTATCTCACTATAGGGGATGTGTCTCAGCAGTAAAGTATTTATGAGTGATTGCAATTTTGGGAACTATACATTATAATCAATACCCCTTTATGGTGAAAAGTAAAGGTCACAATCATCAAAAGTCATATGCTTCACTTCTTAGTGCTAAGAAGATTTTGCTGACTTCTGTATTGTTTCAATGAGCAGCAAAGTGTTGTATATGGCATATCTCAGCAGAGACAACCTGCAAGTTTTTTAGAGTGCAAGTAATCCTGAGTTTAATGCCTCGTATATTTGTCTGCCAGATAAATCTCCAGGAAACACCAGGTAAGATGTGTATAACAAGCCCGAAGAGTCAAGGCAGGGCAGATGGGTGAAAATACTGAAGGATCTACTTTTGGCAGCAATTGATGAAGAATTGTGGAGGATTTGGTAATGATCATTTAAGAATCACTAGATTCTGGAATAGTTCCAGAAGACAGGAAAATTGCAAATGTCACTTCACTCTTCAAGAAGAGAGAGAGGCAGAAGAAAGGAACTCAGTGGTCAGAAAGATGTTGGAGTCAATTATTAAGGATGAGGGCTAGGGTACTTGGAATCATATGATAAAATAGGCTGTAGTCAGCATGGTCTCCTCAAGGGAAAATCTTGCCTGACTAATCTGTTGGAATTCTTTGGAAGAAAACAAGCACAACAGACAAAGGAGAATTGATTGATGTGTACTTGGATTTTCAAAAGGCCTTTGACAGGTGCCACACATGAGGCTGCTTAACAAGCTACGAGCCCATGGTATTACAGGAAAGATTCTAGTATAGATAAAGCAAAGATTGATTGGCAGGAGGCAAAGACTGGGAATAAAGGGAGCCTTATCTGGTTGACTGCTGGTGACTAGAGGTGTTCCACAGGGTCCGTGTTGGGACCAATTCCTTTTATGTTGTATGTCAGTGATTATGATGATGGAATTAATAGCTTTGCTGCAAAGTTTGCAGATGATATGAAGAAAGGTGGAGGGGCAGGTAGTTTTCAGGAATTAGAGAGGCTACAGAAGGACTTAGGCAGATTAGGAGAATGGGCAAAGAAGAGGCAGATGGAATACAATGTTGGAAAGAACATGGTCATGCACTTTGGCAGAAGAAATTAAAGGGTTGACTATTATCTAAATGGAGTGAAAATACAGAAAACTGGGCACAAAGTGACTAGGGAGTCCTTATGCAGGATTCCCTAAAGGTTAATTTGCAGGTTGAGACTCTGGTGAGGAAAGAAATTGTGATGCTAGCATTCATTTCAAGAGGACGAGAATAAAAAAGCAAGGCTGTAATGTTGAGACTTTATAAAGCACTGATAAGGCGTTACTTGTAGTATTGTCTGCAGTTTTGGGTGCCCTATCTTAGATAGGGTGTGAAGAAACTGGACAGGCTTCAAAGGAGGCTCACAAAAATGATTCCAGGATTGAATGGCTTGTCATATGAAGACTGGTTGATGGCTCTGGACCTGTAGTCACTGGAATTCAGAAGGATGAGGGTGACCTCATTGAAACCTATCAACTAGTGAAAGGCTTTGGTAGTGTGATTGTGGGGAGGATGTTTCATATGATGGGAGAATCTAAGACCAGAAGGGACAAACTAAGAGTAGAGGGTCATTCTTTTAGAAGAGAGATGAGGAGGAATTTCTTTAGCCAGGGAGAAGTGAATCTGTGAAATTCTTTGCCACAGACAGCTGTGGCAGTCAAGTCTTTATGTATATTTAAGGCAAAGGTTGATAGATTCTTGATTGGTCAGTGCATGAAGGGATACAGGGGAAGGCAGGAGATTGGGGCTGAGAGGAAATTTGGATCAGCCATGATATAGTGTGGAGCAGACTCGATAGGCCAAATGGCCTAACTCTGCTCCTATATCTTATGGTCTTACGGCATTCATACAACACCGCCAATATTGTGCTTTACAAGCAAACTTGGCAATTGGCTATTCTGAAGAAGAATTAGGAGGTAACAAGTATAAAGTGGGTATTCCAGTAATTGAAGCATGGGAGCAGAAAATCCTGGCCATCAGAATTCGAGTGATGAAAATCAGGTTAGTGTAAAAGCAGTGGAATGAAAATAGTTGGTAAGAGCATGTAGAGATAGTGGATAAGGGAGACGTGAGAGGCAGAAGAAACACCAGAGAGTCTGTAAACAGCAAATCAGCCTTTAGAACTGAGGCAATGACAAAATGAGTTCTTGTGTAGCAAAGAAGAGAGAACATAAGTTAGGATGCAGGCAACAGAGCTTACTTGGTTGGAAATGGTGCGGCATAATAATCTGTGTTCAAGCATCATTGTTACATTAGCTTGGATGTGTTTGTTGTTTGATGTTGTAAAGAATATACTAATGTAATAAATGTCTTAGCAATTAAATTTAACATTTATAGATTTATGTTATAACATAATCGGTTTAGTCTCAAATTTTGAACACCAGTGAGATAACAAGATCATGTCAAGGGATATGTCTCCAAGTAGATGAGATATGTCCCCATATTTATGGATTCAAATAAGAGAATTAGGGGCAGTCACACTGCTTTCACGTCAACAGTTGATCTGGAATGCAGCTGTTTCTGAGCAGGGCGGACCAGAAGAGTGGACATTTAGTGGAAATACTTCATAAACTGTCGAGCTTTAGGCAAAACTTCATTTAGACATTTTCTGCTATATACTTTTGGAGAAATAGAGAATTTCTGAGGGGATATCCATCCTTCAACATCGAATAAAAGCCTTTCCAATGGAGGAATGAGAAACAAAAAAAAACTGTTCACCAAGGTTAATTGAACAAAAGGAAATTTTTTAAAAACTGAAAAATACACATCTTCAATGTGGGCAGATTAAGTTTTGAGAAAGAAATCATTCATATGTTCTTGCTTCCCTTAAGAGGTATTGGTCAGATGCTCAGCTTTCCTTCAGTATCAATTTGAAACTTTTCTTCAGTATCAGTTTGGTTGACTCCTGGAATTCCCAATCCAGCAACTCTGCTGTCCCTTCTTCAAAAATGCTGCTGAGGTTCAAGGATACAATTCACCATCACCTTTACCAGGGCAATGAAGGATGCCAGCCTTGCCCATAATGCCCATGGTGCGTTAAAGAGTAAACATTTGACATAGTCTCATCTTACCGTTCCTAAAATGTCTGCCTTAGCCACTTCAAGTGGCATTAGAAGAATTCATTAAGTTTCCTCAGTTATTATTTGTTGGCCTCAGCTGCTGCACAGCACAGCAATGCATCAATTTGTGATGTTCTCTCACAGTTTCAGATTTTCAGGTTCAATCCTGACCTGGGGTAAAGTCTGAGTGGAATTTGCTCTATGAAGTTCTTTCTGTGATCTTGTGAGTTTCCTCCAGGCACTTCAATATCTTCTCTCATCCCAGGGCCACGCTGATAGACCTATTAGTCATTATAAATTATTCCTTAGAGGATGTTAATAACAAGGAAGTATAAAATTGGAATTGATGAACAAGCAAGAGACAATAAGTAGCAGTACTATGGGGAAATAAGAAGATGGGAATTCATGGAATTGCTTCTCTGTATGGACCCAATGATCTGCTGTGTTTTTGCAAGATAAAACATTATTGTCCCAGTACCAGTAGCCCAGCATGTCTCACAACATGACCTTGATCTTGTGATAAATTCCCAGCATATTTTAGATTTTGCAGGAAGAAAAAGGGCTCAAACATACAGAATGATCAAACATTAATTACATTATTGAAATAATCAAATGTAAGAAAAATCAACGCTCTGGGCTGTTTTGAACAGATTTGCAGATAATCACTCATAATTTAATTAGCTCTCATTTTCCTCCAAATATGTTGATTCTTAGTAAAGACAGATCTCTGTATCAGCAGATGTGGCAATGTACATGTATTTATGAGCTATATTGCAATTTACATTTGTGCTGCACTGTAATTACAATATACTGTCAAATGCTTATCAAATGTCACATTAATGTCAGTACTAATCTACCCTGCTGGTAATTTAATGTCAAGTCAAGCTTTAAAGAAACAATTATGGAGAACTGTTATTTAGCTTAGATTTCTAAATTAAATTCTACGTAAATGATTCGCAAATGACTTGTGCAGTGTGCCATAAGAGTTAGGTATTTACCATTTTGCTTTGTGCGTATTGCAGGCCTTTAACATGTAATGTCATCAGGTTTTTTTGTGGCCATATTTCAGGAAAGCATTAAATTAATACCAGATGCACACAGTTGGCTATGTGCCATTCAGCTCCACACTAATACCAAGACAGCTGGTCATGGAACAGAGGCAATATATTTTGCACCAAGGGTCACCTGATTAAATAACATCTACAGAGATGGGTACATAAAATAGTTTCCAATTTTGGTTCAAAAAGGACTTCAGGTGAACTAGCACAAAATGTTGATGTAAATTTCCTCACCCTGCCTTTAAATCCCTCCGGGGCCTTAATGTATCCTCTTTCTCCAATCCTTGTGACCCTCTCAGTCATGAGTACCAGGTGACCTTATTCATTACTCCTTGTTTTTGCTGTATTTAATATATCAGTAACATTTGAGTATTATTGTTTGAATAAGCATTCTTTGTTTGTTTAAATAATTCATTACAGGTTATACATTATGTAAAAATATGTGATTTGCATTAGTCGTAACGCTACAAAGTCATGCATCAGTAGGGTTGCCAACTGTCTCATATTAGCCCGGACATCCCGTATATTGGGCTAAATTGGTTTGTCCCATACAGGACCGCCCTTTTCCTGTATTTCCCCCACTAAGGTAGAGCGTTCCTATGAAACCTTTCATAAGTCGAAATGACGTAAAGCGAAGAAGCAATTACCATTAATTTATATGGGAAAAATTTCTGAGTATTCCCAGACCCAAAAAATAACCTACCAAATCATACCAAATAACACATAAAACCTAAAATAACACTAACATATAATAAAAGCAGGAATGATATGATAAATACAGAGCCTATATAAAGTAGAAATAATGAATGTACAGTGTAGTTTCACTTACCAGAATCGGGAAGATTAAGCCGAAACCGCTTTGCAGAAAAAAAATCGACACAGACATGCATGCGCACGTCACGTATATGCACGTCATGCATGCACACGCAGGTGCCCACGCAAGGCTTCATGGTCATGATACTCTTTCTCAGGGTAAACACAAGTGTCCCATATTTGACCGCTACTTTCATCCCTTATTTGGGAGTGAGAAAGTTGGCAACCCTATGCATCAGTTCCTTGCTTAAAGAAAAAAACAAGCTAAGACACATTCTCCTGGGATCCCGTCTTGCAATTAGTTTCATGTTTTGGAGCTACAAACATAACAGTTTTCCCATTAAGTATCAATCCCTCAGTCCACTGAACTTCTTTTGCCATACATACAACTTTAAAATTCTTTCAACTTGTAAATACAAGTTATTATGATTTTATTTTACAATGTCCCCTTGCCAGTCTTTTTTCTTTCTAACTAACCTCTGCTTTCCCTTCCTGGAAGTGCTGAGTAGATGAATAAATAAATTAATGATTTCTGTAATGGTGCAGTACAGAGTTCATACCTCTCAGCATGCTTTGTCCAAATTCTATTCAATGGAAGTTCCTGTCCTCCTGTCCTACTTGTAGGTCAGCTCACTCCTGACTCTTGTGCCCACATATCAACACATTCAGTTCAAGCACATCTGTGAGGAGAGTGATAAACTCAGGAGGTGGGTTTATCTCAACTGTCCTTCTTCGCAGTTGTGCCTAGATATCAGATTTCAATTGCACAATTCAACTTTAATGAGGATAACAGCAGAACCCAAGTCTAGTTGCTTCCATCAGGAGTTATGACAGAAGATGGTTGGTAAGTCAATGGAGAAGATCCTGAGAGGCAGGATTTATGAACATTTGGAGAGGCATAATATGATTAGGAATAGTCAGCATGGCTTTGTCAAAGGCAAGTCGAGCCTTATAAGCCTGATTGAATTTTTTGAGGATGCGACTAAACATGCTGATGAAGGTAGAGAAGTAGATGTATTGTATATGGATTTCAGCAAGGCATTTGACAAGGTACCCCATGCAAGGCTTATTGAGAAAGTAAGGAGGCATGGGATCCAAGGAGACATTGTTTTGTGGATACAGAACTGGCTTGCCCACAGAAGGCAAAGAGTGGTTGTAAACAGGTCATATTCTGCATGGAGGTTGGTCACCAGTGGTGTGCCTCAGGGATCTGTTCTGTGACCCCTACTCTTCGTAATTTTTATAAATGACCTGGATGAAGAAGTGGAGGGATGGGTTTGTAAATTTGCTGTTGACACAAAGGTTGGAGGTGTTGTGGATAGTGTGGAGGGCTGTCAGAGATTACAGTAGGATATTGATAGGATGCAAAACTGGGCTGAGAAGTGGCAAATGGAGTTCAAGCCAGATAAGTGTGAGGTGGTTCATTTTGGTAGGTCAAATATGATGACAGAATATAGTATTAACAGTAAGACCCTTGGCAGTGTGGAGGATCAGAGGGATCTTGTGGTCTGAGTCCAGAGGACACTCAAAGCTGCTGTGCAGATTGACTCTGTGGTTAAGAAAGCATACGGTGCATTATCCTTCATCAATCGTGGGATTGAGTTTAGGAGCTGAGAGGTAATGTTGCAGCTATATGGGACCCTGGTCGGACCCCACTTGGAGTACTGTGCTCAGTTTTGGTCGGCTCACTATAGGAAGGATGTGGAAACCATAGGAAGTTGAGATTTACAAGGATGTTGCCTGTATTGGGGAGCATGCCTTATGCAAATAGGTTGATTGAACTTGGCCTTTTCTCCTTGGAGCGACGGAGGATGAGAGGTGATATGATAGAGGTGTATAAGATAATGAGAGGCATTGATCGTGTGGATATTCAGAGACTTTTTTCCAGGGCTGAAATGGCTAACACAAGAGGTCACAGTTTTAAGGTGCTTGGAAGTAGGTACAGAGGAGATGTCAGGGGTATGTTTTTTTACGCAGAGAGTGGTGAGTACATGGAATGAGCTGCTGGCGATGGTGGTGGAGGCAGATACAATAGGGTCTTTTAAGAGACTCCTGGACAGGTATATGGAGCTCAGAAAAACAGAGGGCTATGGCTAACCCTAGGTAATTTCTAAGGTAAGGACATGTTCAGCACAGCTTTATGGGGCTGTATTGTGCTGTAGGTTTTCAATGTTTCTATGTTTCTAAGATGACTGAATGTCATAGTCAATACTTACCCAACCTTAGCACAAGCTCAGAAGTCAACTATAGTGTCTGTTTTGTCACATTGGCTTAGAATGCTTAATTCTAACCATTGGTGTTCTGATGTAAAATTGATTAATTTCTATTTTCTTTAGTAATGGCTTGCAACTTTGGGGAGATGCTGTGCTATTAATAATTAACTTGTTAGTAATTATTGCTAATAATAACATTTTCCCTGAGATTCTAACAAAAAACAGTAGTTCATTCATATCTGTAAGCCAGCTGGTGGTATAATGGCATCTGCAGTGGACTCGAAGTGAATGGTCCTGGGTTTACACGCTTTCCGTCCGTGCTGGGTTGAGCATCGTGGTAGCAACTCAGCCTCATAAAAAACAGATAAATGCTGTAGTTTGCCACTCGATGCGCCACAAGGCGCAGAGAGGAACTACAACAACAATTCAAATTTTTAAGTGATTATGTCTTCTTTGTTTAAAATCATGGAAAAAATCATTTTGAAAATTTTCTTATGAGAATCAAAAGTTTTGTTGGCATTTGAAAAAAATTTTTTAAACCATATTTGGGAATGAACTCTCTGCTAATGATCTATGATCTTGATGACTGACATACAGACTGTAACTTTGAAGCTGATAACTTGCACCTGTCTAGGTCAATCCCTTTAACAACATTACAGAAGATGCAAGTGAGGATTAACATGGTCTATTAGTGTATGAAAGTTATGTCACACAGGCACAAGTACTCAACTAGAAAACCTCTCAAATTCTTGCAACCTGAATGTAATTGAGAGCTATACATGACTGTGAAATGGCATCTATTTAATTTACAGTTCTAGCAGTGTGTAACGTCACAGTGAAAAGCTAATAAGTGGAGGTCATATTTCATAATGTGTCTAGTTTTTACCCAGTTCCCTTTGGTCTAAAAGAAAATGTTATGTTTGTTATAGCAGTGAAGCACAATGCTTATACAGAAAATGTTCACTTCAGTCCATCCATTCAGCCCAATAGCACCTACTATACGTTATCTACCTCATAGTAGCAATGTATATTAGTGCCAGCATAGTGACCTAAAATATATTTTATAACAAATTTAGGTTAACAATTGTGAATCATACAGCTGCTGTTTTCATTATCGGTCTGCCCAAATTTCATTTATCTTCCAGTTGGAAAAAAATAATAAACATGTCTTGCAGATATGAATGGCAAGGCCAGTATTCAATACTGATTGATTGGCCTTGAAGATGTAGTGGTCAGTCATCTCAAATTGTTGCTATTCTTGTGGAATATGAGGTATATCTTAATACACAGGTCTGGATGCTGTATGGCTTTTTATTTTATTTTTTATTTAGAGATAGAAGCACGGAATAGGCCCTTCCAGCCCAATGAGCTGTGCTGCCCAGCAATGCACCTATTTAACCCTAGCCTAATCACAGGACAACTTACAAAGACCAATTAACCTACTAACTGGTACGTCTTTGGATTGTGGGAGGAAACCGGAGCACCCAGAGGAAATCCATGTGCTCAAGTGGGGGAATACCAACTCCTTACAGACGGCCCTGGAATTGAACTCTGAACTCTGATGCTGCAAGCTGTAACAGCGTTTTGCTCACTACTAAACCACTGTGGCTGGTGGAGGAGCTTGTAGGTGTCAGTGCTCCCTGTAGTTGTTATTCTCATGTTAGGTGGTGGCAGGAACAAATCTGGAAGGAGATGACACAGAAACATTATGGATTTGTTGCAGTGTTTTCTGTACAGATTACATGCTGCAGCTGTCATTGCGGGGGGGGGGGGCGCGTTAGTGTGGACCCAAATGCAAGACACAGACACTGAAGTACTAGGAACAGGACTTGACTAGAGAGCTGGGTTAAGGACGTGACTGGATACAGACTAGAAGCTGGGACAAGAACACAGACTTGGGCTAGGACATTTGCTAGGCAAGCGGGACCAGGACAAGGAACTGGAAACTGGGAGCCTGGGCTTGGACTCCGAGCCAGAGACTGGACAAGGACCCAGAACCTGGGTATTGACTTGGGTTCAGATCCCGGAACTAGGCGAGGACATGATGTGGCTACAGGACTGGACGTGGCTTGGGTTCCTCAAGGCTTGGGTTCTTCATGGCTTGGGTACCTCAAGGCGAGGACATGACGGGGTTGGGTTCTTCGAGGCGAGGACATGACGAGGCTTGGGTTCTTCAAGGCGAGGACAATGAAAGACAGTTCCTTATCTAGACACAGCAAGGCTCCGGTCCTGCTCTTGCAGTAGAACTTGACAGCGATACAGGCGAGGACACAAGCGAGGTTGCAGGCAAAGACTTCAGGCAGAGGCTTCGGGGGAAGGGAAGGGAACAGTTCAGCCTCAGGGTAACAGCAAAGACAGCCTGGCTTACCCAACAGAGGCAAGGACAGGAAGGGACAGATCCAACCACAGGATAAGGGCAAAGACAGCCTGACCTACCCCATGGAGGCAAGGACAGGATACTGATGAAGACAGGGCCACTTATATTCCCAGCCCAAAGATGAGCATCAGGTGCCTATAATTAAGCCCAAATGAAACAAGGGACAGCCGAAAGACCCGGAGTCCGGCGTCCACAGACCGGACCATGACTGCAGTGTGGAAACGTTATGGATCTGTTACAGTGTTTTCTGTCTAGAGTACATGCTGCAGTGTGGAAACGTTATGGATTTGTTACAGTGTTTTCTGTGGAGAGTACATGCTGCAGTGTGGAAATGTTATGGATTTGTTACAGTGTTTTCTGTGGAGAGTACATGCTGCAGTGTGGAAATGTTATGGATTTGTTACAGTGTTTTCTGTGGAGAGTACATGCTGCAGTGTGGAAACGTTATGGATCTGTTACAGTGTTTTCTGTCGAGAGTACATGCTGCAGTGTGGAAACGTTATGGATTTGTTACAGTGTTTTCTGTGGAGAGTACATGCTGCAGTGTGGAAATGTTATGGATTTGTTACAGTGTTTTCTGTGGAGAGTACATGCTGCAGTGTGGAAATGTTATGGATTTGTTACAGTGTTTTCTGTGGAGATTACATGCTGCAGTGTGGAAACGTTATGGATTTGTTACAGTGTTTTCTGTGGAGAGTACATGCTGCAGTGTGGAAATGTTATGGATTTGTTACAGTGTTTTCTGTGGAGAGTACATGCTGCAGTGTGGAAACGTTATGGATTTGTTACAGTGTTTTCTGTGGAGAGTACATGCTGCAGTGTGGAAATGTTATGGATTTGTTACAGTGTTTTCTGTGGAGAGTACATGCTGCAGTGTGGAAATGTTATGGATTTGTTACAGTGTTTTCTGTGGAGAGTACATGCTGCAGTGTGGAAACGTTATGGATCTGTTACAGTGTTTTCTGTCGAGAGTACATGCTGCAGTGTGGAAACGTTATGGATTTGTTACAGTGTTTTCTGTGGAGAGTACATGCTGCAGTGTGGAAATGTTATGGATTTGTCGCAGTGTTTTCTGTGGAGAGTACATGCTGCAGTGTGGAAATGTTATGGATTTGTTACAGTGTTTTCTGTGGAGATTACATGCTGCAGTGTGGAAACGTTATGGATTTGTTGCAGTGTTTTCTGTCGAGAGTACATGCTGCAGTGTGGAAATGTTATGGATTTGTTACAGTGTTTTCTGTGGAGATTGCATGCTGCAGTGTGGAAACGTTATGGATTTGTTACAGTGTTTTCTGTGGAGAGTACATGCTGCAGTGTGGAAATGTTATGGATTTGTTACAGTGTTTTCTGTGGAGAGTACATGCTGCAGTGTGGAAATGTTATGGATTTGTTACAGTGTTTTCTGTGGAGAGTACATGCTGCAGTGTGGAAACGTTATGGATTTGTTACAGTGTTTTCTGTCGAGAGTACATGCTGCAGTGTGGAAACGTTATGGATTTGTTACAGTGTTTTCTGTGGAGAGTACATGCTGCAGTGTGGAAATGTTATGGATTTGTCGCAGTGTTTTCTGTGGAGAGTACATGCTGCAGTGTGGAAATGTTATGGATTTGTTACAGTGTTTTCTGTGGAGATTACATGCTGCAGTGTGGAAACGTTATGGATTTGTTGCAGTGTTTTCTGTCGAGAGTACATGCTGCAGTGTGGAAATGTTATGGATTTGTTACAGTGTTTTCTGTGGAGATTGCATGCTGCAGTGTGGAAACGTTATGGATCTGTTGCAGTGTTTTCTGTCGAGAGTACATGCTGCAGTGTGGAAACGTTATGGGTTTGTTGCAGTGTTTTCTGTCGAGAGCACATGCTGCAGTGTGGAAACGTTATGGATTTGTCGCAGTGTTTTCTGTGGAGAGTACATGCTGCAGTGTGGAAATGTTATGGATTTGTCGCAGTGTTTTCTGTGGAGAGTACATGCTGCAGTGTGGAAATGTTATGGATTTGTTACAGTGTTTTCTGTGGAGAGTACATGCTGCAGTGTGGAAATGTTATGGATTTGTTGCAGTGTTTTCTGTCGAGAGTACATGCTGCAGTGTGGAAATGTTATGGATTTGTTACAGTGTTTTCTGTGGAGATTGCATGCTGCAGTGTGGAAACGTTATGGATCTGTTGCAGTGTTTTCTGTCGAGAGTACATGCTGCAGTGTGGAAACGTTATGGGTTTGTTGCAGTGTTTTCTGTCGAGAGTACATGCTGCAGTGTGGAAACGTTATGGATTTGTTGCAGTGTTTTCTGTGGAGATTACATGCTGCAGTGTGGAAACGTTATGGGTTTGTTGCAGTGTTTTCTGTCGAGAGCACATGCTGCAGTGTGGAAACGTTATGGATTTGTCGCAGTGTTTTCTGTGGAGAGTACATGCTGCAGTGTGGAAATGTTATGGATTTGTTACAGTGTTTTCTGTGGAGAGTACATGCTGCAGTGTGGAAATGTTATGGATTTGTTACAGTGTTTTCTGTGGAGAGTACATGCTGCAGTGTGGAAATGTTATGGATTTGTTGCAGTGTTTTCTGTGGAGATTACATGCTGCAGTGTGGAAACGTTATGGATCTGTTGCAGTGTCTTCTGTCGAGAGTACATGCTGCAGTGTGGAAACGTTATGGGTTTGTTGCAGTGTTTTCTGTCGAGATTACACGCTGCAGTGTGGAAACGTTATGGGTTTGTCGCAGTGTTTTCTGTCGAGAGTACATGCTGCAGTGTGGAAACGTTATGGATTTGTTGCAGTGTTTTCTGTGGAGATTACATGCTGCAGTGTGGAAACGTTATGGATTTGTTACAGTGTTTTCTGTCGAGATTACACGCTGCAGTGTGGAAACGTTATGGATTTGTTACAGTGTTTTCTGTTGAGAGTATATGCTGCAGTGTAGGAACATTATGGATTTGTTACAGTGTTTTCTGTGGAGATTACATGCTGCAGCGTAGAAACATGCCCTTCGACCTTACTCATTGATGTGAACAAAACTAGTCCCATTTGTCTGCTTTTGGTCTGATTCTATTGAAATCCCTGCTATCTGAGTATATCCAATGCCCCACTGTAAGGTGAAAACAGCTCTGTTGCTGATTATGATCCATAGCAGTTCATGGCTGACCTGAGAAGGTTTGTTATATCTGTGTTCAACCTAGGCATTCAACTATTGTGGCAACTTAACGGAGGGCATCCTCAGCATGAAGAATGAACTTTGTCTTCTTGAGATCTGTATAATGCTCAGACCTGCTGATAATCATGTTCTCTGCTGTTGGTGAGACTGACCCTGACACCTCTGTTCTTCAGTGGTTATAATACCAATTTACTGTTGGTGATGGGCTTTGACGCCCTTCATCCGGTCTGTACGCATGCTGTTCTCCCAAGTGCTGGATGTGATCTGATTCTTCAGGTGAAGGAGGGAGGTATGCAACCGACAAGAGAGCACTTGTCCTTGTTTTACTAGGATGGAGTGGTTATTAGAGTCTGTGGCATCCAGAGCCAATGCAAAGCTCGGGAGGGTTAATGGCATTTAACAGTGACTCCTTTGCTTGCAACTTCGGAAACAGCTCTATTTCCATCTTTAATATCTCTATTTTTCCCTTTCAGGGTTCTATTGAAGATCCTGACTTGGAGTTACACACTGACTATGGTTCTTTGCAGGAAAGGGTCCCATTCTTGGGGTTTCACAACTGGCCGTTGTTTGGTGTGGCAAGGGCTCGGCCTAAGAGTTCGGCTCACCTTTAGAGGCCTGGGATCTTGGGGCTGGAGATAGGTGGATTGAAGGTCAGCATCATGGCAGGAGATCCGTGGTTCATGGGAGTTGGAAGATCTACGGCTGTGTGCCCAGAGACCTGTGATCTTTGGGCACAGAGCTTGAAAAAGCGTAGCAACAGACTTTTAACATCATAAACCAGCGAGTTGTTTGTTATGTCTCCCCTCTTACTGTGAAACAGAGACACCTCTCTCTCCCTTATTAGGGAGAGAGAGAGACTGTGGTATGTTGAATTACCGGGTGAACAATGTAGTCTTTAGCGTACTCAAAGTCTGTGTCTTTACTGTTACTTTGCTCACGTTTGAGTGCTCAGTGGTGGGTGCCGATGCTTTTTTTGCCAGAGGGGGGAGGGGGGATTGTTGTTTGCTGCCACTTACATGCGGGGGGGGGCAGCTGTGGGGGGGACTTTGGGGTTCTTACATTTATCTGTCGTTCATTCTTTGGGGCACTCCTCTGTTTTCACGGATGGTTGTGAAGAAAAAGCATTTCAAGATGTATATTATATACACTTCTCTGACATTAAGTATACCTTTGAAACCTTTGAACTGTCCTTGCCATTCCATCTTGAATATACAGCAGAGAGCCACAATTCCAGATGAAACGATGGAAACTGAGTGCAGTGATGGAGAAATCTAGGTGGTTGGCTTTTGCTTGAGTAACTTGTAAGGCAGCTCTCATGATCTTGGTCATAGAGAGGTGATCTTTGCAGTGTTGGTAGGGCTTATTACAGTTCTGTAATCTCTACTGCAGCGAGTAAATGATTTGAAGAACTTTAGAATAGTTGTCACTGTAATGTTATGAATGTGGTGCCCAGTTAGCGTTAGTTAGCTCCCACAAACAGCAATGTGATACAATGGACTGGATCAAAATCTATTTGCAGATTGCCTATGGAGAAATTTTGATAACTGCTGTTACAGCTCAGAGAGCAGCGAGTAATGTCGCACAGTTTCAAAGTCAAAATCAAAGTACATTTATTATTAAAGTATGTATACTTTATACAACCTTACAATTCCTTTTCTTACAGGCAGCTACAAAACAAGGAAACCCAATAGAACCTTTAAAACAAAAGAAGACCATCAAACACCCAATGGGCAGAGAGAAATAAGGGAAAAAACCGTGTAAACAATCAAAGTAAGCAAATAGCATTCAGAACTGAAGTTCACAAAAGTAAGCAACACACACAAAAAATGCTGGTGAACGCAGCAGACCAGGCAGCATCTATAGGAAGAGGTATAGTCGACGTTTCGGGCTGAGACCATTCGTCAGGACTAACTGAAAGAAGAGATAGTAAGAGATTTGAAAGTGGGAAAGGGAGAGGGAGATCTGAAATGATAGGAGAAGACAGGAGGGGGAGGGATGGAGCTAAGAGCTGAAAAAGTTGATTGGCAAAAGGGATACAAGGCTGGGGAAGGGAGAGGATCATGGGACGGAAAGCCTATGGAGAAAGAAAGGGGGGGTGGGGAAGCACAGAGGATGGGCAAGGAGTTATAGTGAGAGGGACAGAGGGAGAAAAAAAGAGAGGGGAAAAAAGGGAAAGGAGAAAAATAAATAAATAAATAAATAAATAGATAAATAAGGGATGGGGTAAGAAAGGGAGGTGGGACATTAACGGAAGTTAGAGAAGCCAGTGTTCATGCCATCAAGTTGGAGGCTACCCAGATGGAATATAAGGTGTTGTTCCTCCAACCTGAGTGTGGCTTCATTTTGACAGTAGAGGAGGCCGTGAATAGACATATCAGAATGGGAATGGGACGTGGAATTAAAATGTGTGGCCACTGGGAGACCCTGCTTTCTCTAGTCCACACTGTGACAGCTGCAGGCCCCAGCCACAGTTCGCTGCAAAGGTAAGTAAAACTCATGGAGCAGCAATTTAAAACAGCCTGTCCCTCACCTCCAGCACCAACACCCTGTCCTTTACAATCTGGCCTGGCACTTAAACCGTCCAGACATTGCTATCAGACCCAAACCCAGTTGCTTCCATATGCTGACGGGCCGGTGCCCCTCTGCCTCAATTCCGCCCGTACCCATCTTGTCCAATTTGGCTCGGCACTTATATTGGTCAAACCTCGGGTCATCCTTCACTCTCAGGCACAGGTCTGGGCTCCACCGCCTTGACTCTGCATTGCTTCTGCTCTCCTCGCCTCGGTTCTGCCGAATCAAATTACTGCAAGTCCACACCAGCCAAATATTCATCCCCGCTCTCCAGCCTGACCCCAACGTCTTAGTTCATCGCCTACACAATAGGCCACAACCATCCTCCACCTTTGAGACTTCAGCTCCTGCCGTAAAACTGCCAGGCTTTACAGGCAGTTCAAAAGCTCAACTCCAACAGAGAAATTACAGTCTATTATTTGCAATGATCCTTTAGAAATAAAAGTGTAATTAATGAAGTATGAGTTGTTTTCTTTGCTTTATTTCCCACAAGTAAGCAGTCACTGAGCTTCACCAGCACCATCTTAAACTGTAATTAAATGTTAATAAGTAATAGCAATAAGTAACAATTATAATTTACAGCCAATGTAAGCCACACAATAGTTACCCAAGGGAACTGACTTTGATTATTTTTGAAATGGTTTTGATATATCAGAAACCATTTCAGATTTTACTTAAGAGACACATACATGAAAGGGGAAGGGTAGCAAAGTAATTTTAAAAGTTCAAAGTAAATTATCGAAGTCTATATATGTCACCATATACAATCCAGAGATTCATTGTCCGGTGGGCACACTCAATAAATCCAATAGCCATACTGGAATCAGTGAAAGTCCGTAGCAACAGGGTAGACAACCAGTATGCAAAAAGATAACAAACTGTGCAAATACACAAATAAATTTCAAGAACATAAGATGAAGAGTCCTTGGCAGTGAGTCCATATGTTGAATGTTAGGGTTAGAGTTCGGGCAAGTGAACTTGAGTGAAGTCTGGTTCAAGGGCCTGATTGGTGAGGGGTAATAACTATTCCTAAACCTGGTGGTGTGAATCCTGAGGTTCCTGTACCTTCTTTCTGATGGCAGCAGTAAGAGGAGAGCATGCCCTCCTCAAAGAGTCATAGAAAAATACAGCACAGAAAAGGGCCCTTCTGCCCATCTAATCAATGCTGTACCATATAAACTACTGCTTCCATCGACCTACACTGGGACCATAGCCCTCAAAACCCCTACCATCCATGTACCTATCCAAACCTCTCTTAAATGTTGAAATCAAGCTTGCACGTACCACTGGTGCTGGCAGCTAGTTCCATCCTCTCACCACCCTGAGTGAAGATGTTTCCCCTCATGTTCCACTTAAACATTTCAACTTTCACCCTTAACCAATGACCTCTAGTTGTAGTACCACCCAACCTGCTTGCATTTACCATATGAATACTGCACATAATTTTGTATACTCCTGTCAAATCTTCCCTCAATCTTCTACATTCCAAGGAATAAGAGGACAGCGCGGAGAGTTTAAAAAGGAAGGTTGCTACCAACGGCTTTCTTTTGGATCGGGCCTACAGAGCATCGTGGGAGCTGAATTCTGAAGGAAGGCAGTTTCTTTAAAAAACTTCTTCGAGTGCAAGAAGGACGAGGCTGCGCAGGCACGTGACGTAGACAGGACAGCGTGGAGAGTTTAAAAAGGAGACCACCCTATACAGCGGGCAGCTGTCGGGGCGGGCAGCAGAGTGAGTGGGAGCAGAGTGTAGGGCTTTGGCTTCAACGAGCTTCAGCGGTAAACAGGAAGAGGCAAGAGCGAAGCACCAACTCTTTTTTTTCTCCCCCCCGCCTTCGCAAATTGGCCCGGACAGACAGGAACAGCAGGGCTGTCACAGCTAATGGTACGAACTAACGGTTTAAAAAGTTTGTCTGTTTGGCGAGGTAAGTGGGTGAGTAGACTTATTTTTCCTGTTTCATTCCTGTAGAATTAGATAGCATGCCTGCAGGGTTAGTGCTTTGTTCAGGGTGTCAGATGTGGGAATCCTGGGAGACCTCCAGCCTCCCTGATGGCCACATCTGTGCAAGGTGCACCGAGATGCAGCTCCTCAGACACCGTGTTAGGGATCTGGAGCTGCAACTTGATGACCTACCGCTTATCAGGGAAAGTGAAGAGGTGATACACAGGAGCTACAGGGAGGTAGTCATCCCTAGGCTACAGGGGTCAGAAAACTGGGTCACTGTCAAGAGAGGGAAGGCAAATGCCCGGATAGTGGAGAGCACACCTGTGGCTGTCCCCCTCAACAACAAGTATCTTGTTCTGGATGCTGTTCAGGGGGATGACCTGACAGGGGATGCCCACGGTGACTGGGTCTCTGGCACCGAGCCTGGCACTGTTGTGCAGGAGAGAAGGAGGGAGAAGAGGAATGCGGTAGTCATAGGGGATTCCATAGTCAGGGGAGCAGACAGGAGATTCTGTGAACCTGATAGAGATACCCGCATGGTGTGTTGCCTCCCAGGTGCCAGGGTACGGGATGTCTCGGATCGGGTCCAGAATATTCTGAAGGGAGAGGGTGAGCAGCCAGTTGTCTTGGTACATGTTGGTACCAATGACATAGATAGGGCAAGGGAGGAGGCCCTGAAGAGAGATTTCTGGGAGTTAGGAAGGAAGCTGAGAAGCAGGACCTCCAGGGTAGTAATCTCAGGATTGCTACCTGTTCCACGTGCTAGCGAGGGCAAGAATAGTAGGATCAGCCAGATGAATGCGTGGCTGAGAGACTAGTGCAGGGGGCAGGGCTTCAGATTCTTGGATAAATGGGATCTCTTCTGGGGGAAGTATGACCTGTTCAAAAAGGACAGGTTACACCTGAACCTGAAGGGGACCAATATCCTGGCGGGAAAGTTTAATAGAGCTGTTAGGGAGGGTTTAAACTAATTTGGCAGGGGGATGGGAACCGGAATAATAGAGCAGAGGAAGGGGAAAACAGAAATAAATCTAAGATAGTGAGCAGTAAAGATGTCAGGAAAGACAGGCAGGTGATGGGGCAAATCTGTAGCCGTTGGGATAAGGTGCTGTGCAATAAAGTTGCAGTGAAATCAAAGCGAAAATTACCAAATACTGGTCTTAAGGTGTTGTACTTAAATGCATGCAGCATAAGGAATAAGGTGGATGATCTTGTCGTACAGCTACAGATTGGCAGGTATGATATTGTGGCCATCACTGAGACGTGGCAAAAGGATGCATGTCTCTGGGAACTGAACGTCCAAGGATACACGGTGTATCGGAAGGATAAGAAGGTAGGCAGAGGGGGTGGCGTGGCTTTATTGGTAAGAAATGATATCAAATCATTAGAAAGAGGTGATATAGGATAAGAAGGTGCAGAACCTTTATGGGTTGAGCTAAGAAATCGCAGGGGTAAAAGGACCCTGATGGCAGTTATTTATAGACCTCCAAGCAGCTGCAGTGATGTGGACTACAAATTACAACAGGAAGTAGAAAAGGTTTGTCAGAAGGGCAGTGTTATGATAATTGTGGGAGATTTTAACATGCGAGTGGATTGGGAACATTAGGTCGGCACTGCATCTCAAGAGAGAGAATTTGTAGAATGTCTACGAGATAGCTTTTCAGAACAGCTTGTTGTTGAGCCCACTAGGGGATCAGCTGTACTGGATTGGGTATTGTGTAATGAACTGGAGGTGATTAGAGAGATTGAGGTGAAGGAACCTTTAGGAGGCAGTGATCATAACATGATTGAGTTCACTGTGAAATTTGAAAAAGAGGAGCTGAAATCTGATGTGTCAGTATTTCGGTGGAGTAAAGGAAATTACAGTGGCATGAGAGAGGAACTGGACAAAGTTGACTGGAAAGGGACACTAGCGGGAAGGGTGGCAGAGCAACAGTGGCTGGAGTTTATGCGAGACGTGAGGAAGGTACAAGACAGATACATACCAAAAAAGAAGAAATTTTCGAATGGAAGAAGGATGCAACCATGGCTGACAAGAGAAGTCACAGCCAAAGTTAAAGCAAAGGAGAGGGCATACAAGGAAGCAAAAATTACTGGGAAGACAGAGGATTGGGAAGTTTTTAAAAGCTTACAAAAGGAAACTAAGAAGGTCATTAAGAGGGAAAAGATTAACTATGAAAGGAAGCTAACAAATAACATCAAAGAGCATACTAAAAGTTTTTTCAAGTATATAAAGAGTAAAAGACAGGCGAGAGTAGGGATATAGGACCAATAGAAAATGATGCTGGAGAAATTGTAATGGGAAATAAGGAGATGGCGGAGGAACCGAACGAATATTTTGCATCTGTCTTCACTGAGGAAGACATCAGCAGTATATCGGACACTCAAGGGTGGCAGGGAAGAGAAGTGTGCACAGTCACAATTATAACAGAGAAAGTACTCAGGAAGTTGAATAGTCTAAAGGTAGGTGCATCTCCCGGACCAGATGGAATGCACCCCCATGTTCTGAAGGAAGTAGCTGTGGAGATTGCAGAGGCATTAGCAATGATCTTTCAAAAGTCGATAGATTCTGGCATGGTTCCAGAGGACTGGAAGACTCCAAACATCACTCCGCTATTTAAGAAGGGGGCAAGGAAGCAAAAAGGAAATTATAGACCTGTTAGCTTGACGTCGGTGGTTGGAAAGTTGTTGGAGTCAATTGTCAAGGATGAGGTTACAGAGTACCTGGAGGCATTTGACAAGATAGGCAGAACTCAGCATGGATTCCATAAAGGAAAATCCTGCCTGACAAACCTATTACAATTTTTTGAGGAAATTACAAGTAGGCTAGACAAGGGAGATGCAGTGGATGTTGTATATTTGGATTTTCAGAAGGCCTTTGACAAGGTGCCACACATAAGGCTACTTAACAAGATAAGAGCCCATGGAATTACGGGAAAGTTACATAGGTGGATAGAGCGTTGGCTGATTGGCAGGAAACAGAGAGTGGGAATAACGGGATCCTATTCTGGTTGGCTGCCGGTTACCAGTGGTTTTCCACAGGGGTCAGTGTTGGGGCCACTTCTTTTTACATTGTACATCAATGATTTGGATTATGGAATAGATGGCTTTGTGGCTAAGTTTGCTGATGATACAAAGATACATGGAGGGGCCGGTAGTGCTGAGGAAATGGAGAGTCTGCAGAGAGACTTGGATAGATTGAAAGAATGGGCAAAGAAGTGGCAAATGAAATACAATGTTGGAAAGTGTATGGTTATGCACTTTGGCAGAAGAAATAAATGGGCAGACTATTATTTAAATGGGGAGAGAATTCAAAGTTCTGAGATGCAATGAGATTTGGGAGTCCTCGTACAGGATACCCTTAAGGTTAACCTCCAGGTTGAGTTGGTGGTGAAGAAGGGGAATGCAATGTTGGCATTCATTTCTAGAGGAATAGAGTATTGGAGCAGGGATGTGATGTTGAGGCTCTATAAGGCGCTGATGAGACCTCACTTGGAGTACTGTGGGCAGTTTTGGGCTCCTTATTTAAGAAAGGATGTGCTGACATTGGAGAGGGTACAGAGAAGATTCACTAGAATGATTCCGAGAATGAGAGGGTTAACATATGAGGAACATCTGTCCGCTCTTGGACTGTATTCCTTGGAGTTTAGAAGAATGAGGAGAGACCGCATAGAAACATTTCAAATGTTGAAAGGCATGGACAGAGTGGATGTGACAAAGTTGTTTCCCATGATGGGGGAGTCTAGTACGAGAGGGCATGACTTAAGGATTGAAGGGCGCCCATTCAGAACAGAAATGCGAAGAAATTTTTTTTAGTCAGAGTGTGGTGAATCTATGGAATTTGTTGCCACAGGCAGCAGTGGAGGCCAAGTCATTGGGTGTATTTAAGGCAGAGATTGATAGGTATCTGTGTAGCCAGGGCATCAAAGGTTATGGTGAGAAGGCAGGGGAGTGGGACTAAATGGGAGAATGGATCAGCTCATGATAAAATGGCGGAGCAGACTCAATGGGCCGAATGGCCGACATTTGCTCCTTTGTCTTATGGTCTTATGGTCTTATGGTCTTATGGAATAAAGCCCTAAACTATTCAATCTTTCCTTTTCACTCAGGTTCTCCAGTGCCGGCAACATCCTTGTAAATTTTCTCTGTCCTCTTTCCACCTTATTTACATCTTTCCTGTAGGTGGGTGACCAAAACTACACACAATACTCCAAATTAGGCCTCACTATCATCTTATACAACTTCAACATAACATTCCATCTCCTGTACTAAAAACTTTGATTTATGAAAGCCAATGAGACACAGGCTTTGTTTACAATCCTATCTATCTATGCTGCCACTTTCAATAAATTATGGTCCTGTATTCCCAGATCCCTTTGTTCTACCACTCTCTTCAGTGCCCGACCATTCACCATGTAAGACCTTGCTGGTCGTACCAAAGTGCAACACCTTGCACTTGTCTGCATAAAGTTCAATCTTCTATTTTTCCAGTTGATACAGATCCCACTACAAGCTCTGATAGTCTTCTTCGTTGTCCACTACACACCCAATCTTGGTGTCTTCTGTAAATTTGCTGATCCAGTTAACCATAATATCATACAGGTCATTGATATAGATGACCAACAACAATCACAGGTCTCCAGTCAAAAAGGCAACCATCTACTACCACTCTCTGACTTATCCCACAAAGCTAATATCTAATCCAATTTACTACCTCATCTTGAATGCCAACCGATGGAACTTTCCTGACCAACCTCCCATTCCGAACCTTGTCAAATGCCTTTCTAAAGTCCATGTAGACAACATCCACAGCCTAGCCTACATCAACATTCCTAGTAACTTCCTTGGAAAACATTTTAAGATTGCTAACACATGACTTACCATGCACAAACCCATGCTGACTATCCCTAAGCAGTCCCTGTCAATCAAAATACTTACTATCTAGTCCTTGAAAATACTTTCCAATAACTTTCCCTCTACTAATGTCAGACTCACCAGCCTATAATTTCCTGGTTTACTTTTAAAGCCTTTCTTAAACAGTGGGACAACATCCTCACCTGTTGCTAAGGGTGATTTAAATATCTCTGCTAGGGCTCCTGCAATTTCTATACTTGCCTCCCTCAGGATCTAGAGCTAGGAAGTTGATTGGTGAAACAGACAGAAGGCCAAGGGAGAAAGAAAAAAGGGATGGGGGGGGAGGACCAGAGGGAGGTGATGGGCAGATGGGTGGGCAAGGAGATAATATGAGAGAGGGAAAAGGGCATGGGAAATGGTGAAGTGGGGGGTGGGGGAGGCATTACTGGACATATCGGAATAGGAATGGGAGTGGAATTAAAATAGGTGGCCACTGGGAGATCTCACTTGTTCTGGCAGACAGAGCACAGATGCTTGGCGAAGTGATCTCCCAATCTACATTGGGTCAGGAGATGCAGTTGAGGGCAGTGTTGATGGTGGAGGAAGGGAAGCTCCTTTCTTTGAAAAAGGATGACATCTCTTCTATTTGATGCACATCTGCTCTTACTCCATCCTCCCACCACCCTGCCAGGGATAGGGTTCCTCTTGTCCTCACCTACCAACCCACCAGCCTCCAGCACATGATTCTTCGAACCTTCCACCACCTCCAACAGGATCCCAACACCAAACACATCTTTCCCTCCCCCCCACATTCTGCTTTCCACAGGGATCGCTCCCTATGCCACTCACTCGTCCATTTGTCCCTCCCCACTGATCTCCCTCCCAGTACTTATCCTTGCAAGCAAAAAAAGTGCTACAACTGCCCCTGAACCTCCTCCCTCACTACCATTCAGAGCCCCAAACACCCCTTCCAGGTGAGGCGACACTTCACCTGTGAGTCTGTTGGGGTCATATACTACGTTCGGTGCTCCCGGTGTGGTCTCCTGTATATCAGTGAGACCCAACGTAGGTTGGGAGACCGCTTCGCCGAGCACCTACACTCCATCCACCAGAACAAGCGGGATCTCCCAGTGGCCACCCATTTTAATTCCACTTCCCATTCCCATTCCGATGTCCATCCATGGTGTCCTCCACTATCGTGATAAGGCCACACTTAGGTTGGAGGAACAACACCTTGTATTCCATTTGGGTAGCCTCCAACCTGATGGAATGAACATCGATTTCTCAATCTTCCAGTAATGCCTCCACCGTTTCCCCCGACCTCCACCATTTATCATGCCCTTTTCCCTCTCACATGCCATCTCCTTGCCCGCCCATCCAACCATCACCTCCCTCCGGTGCTACTGCCCCCTCCACCTTTTTCTTTCTTCCATGGCCTTCTCTCTCTTTCGCCAATCAACTTCCCAGCTCTTTGCTTCATCCCTCCCCCTCCAAGTCTCACCTATCGCCTGGTATTTCTCTCACCCCTCCCCCCATCTTTCAAATCTACTCCTCAGCTTTCTTCTCCAGACTGTCGAAGGGTTTTGGCCCAAAACGTCGAATGTGCTTTTTTCCATAGATGCTGCCTGGCCTGCTGAGTTCCTCCAGCACTTTGTGTGTGTTATTTTGTCAGGACCTGGTGATTTATCCACCCTAATGTGCCTCAAGACAGCAAACTCCTCCTCTTCTGTAATATATATATATATACGTAATATGTAATATATGTATATATGTAGTATATATTCGGTAATATATATCACCTCGCTGCTGCTTTGCCTCACTTCTATAGACTCCGTGTCCATCTCCTGAGTAAATACAAAAGCAAAAAAATCTATTAAAGATCTCCCCATCCGTTTCGGCTTCAATCATTGATTACCATTCTGGTCATCCAGAGGACCAGTTTCGTCCCTAGCAATCCAATTGCTCTTAACATATCTGTAGAATCCCTTTGGATTCTCCTTCACCTTGTCTGCTGGGGCAACCTCATGCCTTCTTTTAGCCCTCCTGATTTCTTCCTTTCAGTGTTCTTCTGAATTTATTATACTCCATTAGTACCTCATTTGTTCCTTTCTGCCTGCTATGCACCTTCTTTTTGTTTCTAAACCAGCCTCAATATCTCTTAAATCTGAGGTTTCCTAAACCTGTTATATTTGCCTTTTATTCTGACAGGCACATTCAAGCTTCATATTCTCAAAATCTCTCTTTTGAAGGCCTCCCACTTACCAAGTACCCTTTTACCAGGAAACATCCTGTCCTGATCCACTCTTGCCAGATCTCTACAGCTACTATCAAAATTGGGCTTTCTTCAATTTAGAATCTCAACCCACAGATGTGACCTACCTTCCATATTTACTTTGAAGCTAAAAGTATTATGATCACTAGAATGAAAGTGTTCCCCTGCACAAACTTTTGTCACCTGCTCTGTCTCATCCCCTAATAGCAGGATCAAATATCACACATTCTCTCATTAGGACTTTAATGTACTGATTAAGGAAACTTCCTAGAACACATTTGACAAATTCTTTTCCATACAGCCCTTTTACTGTATTGGAGTCCCAGTCAATATTTGGAAAGTTCAAATCACCTACCATAAGAACCTTATGTTTCTTGCAACAGTCTGCGATCTCTCTACAAATCTGTTCTTCTAAATCCCTCGGACTGTTGGGTTGTCTGTAATATAGCCCTATTAACATTGTCATACCTTTCTTATTCCACAGTTCCACCCATAAAGTCTCACTAAACTATTTTTCCAGTCTGTCCCGACTGAGTTCTGCTGCAACATTTTCCCTGACTAGTAATGCCATCCCTCCCATCCTGTCATGTCTAAAACAACAGGACACTGGAATATTGAGCTGCCAGTCATGACCCTCCTGAAACCAAGTCTCACTAATGGCTACAATATCATAATTCCATGTGTTGGTCCATGCCCTGAGCTCATCTGCCTTTCCTACAATACTCCTTGCACTGAATTATACACATTTCAGAACGTAAGTCACACCATGCTCAACTTTTTAATTCCTGACTTTGTCTAAGGTCTAAACAACATTTCTCTCCTCAACCTCTCTGCTATCTGTTCTGGCACTCTGGTTCCTATCCCCTTGCAACTCTCGTTTAAACCCTACTGTGCAGCACTAGCAAACCTTCCCACCAGCTATTAGTCTCCCTCCAGTTCAGGTGCAAACCATCTCCTCTGTACAGGTCCCACCTTCCCGAGAAGAGAGCCCAATGATCCAAAAATCTGACGCCCTCCCTCCTACGCCAACTCATTAGCTATGTTTTAAATAGTATGATTTTCCTATTTCTTGCCTCACTAGCAAGCAGCAGGGATAGCAGTCCTGAGATCACAACCCTGGATGTCCTGTCCTTTAACTTAGCACCTAACTTCCTGAACTCACTTTGCAGAACCTAGTCGCTCATCTTACCTATGTCATTGGTATCTACATGGACAATAACCTTTGGCTGCTCACCCTCCCACATAAGAATGCTGAGGCCTCAACCTCAGGTGTCCTGGACCCTGGCACCTGAGAGGCAACATACCATCTGGAAATCTCATTCTCATCCCCAGAGCCTCCTTTCTGTTCCCTTCACTAATAAATCCTCTATCACTACAGCTCGCCTCTTCTCCTCCCCTTCCCCTCTGAGCCGGAGACTTGACTACTGTGATATTTCTCTGCTAGCTTATATACACCCCTCCCCCAACAATATCCAAATTGGCGTGCCTGTTGTTGAGGGGAATTGGCACGGGGTATTCTGTGCTGGCTGTTTAATCCCTTTCTCTTTCCAGACTGTCACCAGTCTTCTGTGTCCTGTGCCTTGGGTGCTCTCTGGTTCCCTCCTTAGTGAACCAAATGGAGTTTTAACAACAATCTACTAACCCTTTGTTACTGGTACCAGATTTTCTTTGTATATCCCAGCTTTAGCTATTTAACTTGAATTTCTCCTGCTGTTGTGATGGGATTCGAACTCTCACACATAATCATTCAGTTGGTCTTTTGGATTACCCATCCAAGAATACAATTGCCACAATACATTATTAGGAGTGTGAGTTTCCTACAGAACTGATTCTTTGAGGCATGAGAAGAACTACCTGGGGTATATCTGAATGGCATCATTATTGTTATACTAAACTTGCTAGGAAATAGAAAAAAAGTCATTGAATTCATAGCAAACATTCAGCTCAACTGCCCTTGCCCATGCTGATATTGTTGTTCTACTGTGGTCTGGTCTCGAGTCTTTATATAACAAATGTGAAATATGCCAGTGCTAAAATGAAAGAAAGTAGCTTTGGACTTGCATGGCGCTTTTTTGCAGCCTGTGAGATATTCTAGAACAGAAGTCACTGTTGAAAATATGGCAGCCAATTTGCTCTCGGTAACCTTCCACAAACAGCATTATGATAACAGGTCAGATTTGCTAGCTGGCAATGCAGAATTCAGTAACCAGATGAAGATTGGATGCCGGGTCCTATCTGCACTCCCACTCCGCCATTGGGTCCAAGCATGGAACACAAACATCCTGAGATGTGGAGCCGGCTTCATTTGGCTAAAAAAGTAGGTGTAAAAGTCTTGGTATTTTTACTTAATTTTAATTAAACTAAGTAAATTAATTAATTAAATTTAAGTAAATTAAATGAATTCCATCACCTAAATGTCTTCTGTACTTTGCTGACTACTTTATTGTCTTTTGCACAGCTTTAATTTGTTTCCGATAATCATAGACATGCAAAGTAAGTTCAAAGGTCTTTGGTAGCAGTGAGCTATTAAAAGCGCCAGAGGTCTGACTTCAGCATTTCCACCTGAAGTTCAGACATGACCAGCAAAACAGAGGAAAAGCCCAGAGTTTCTTTAGATCCTGGGGCAGTAAATAGTGTAGTCAAGAGGATAGCAAGTTGGGTACCTTAAGAAAAATCCAGTAAATTGAGCAGATAATTTTGGTTCACTGGTATTGCCTGGTGGAAATGTGTATGAACTTCTGGGGTAATTCCGTTTCTGAGAATGTGCCATTAGATCTTTTCTGCCTGGTTGATGGTGCAGAAGGAACCACAGTTTAATTTCTCCTCTGTAAACAACACCACTGGCATTGCAGTGCTCCTTTACTCCTTCACATGACTGATAGCTGAGGTTTTTTGTGATTCCCTGGAGTTGAACTTGAACCTGCAATCTCCTGACTCAGTGTAATATGACCCTTGCATGAAAGTATTTAGGTAATTTTAAAAAATTACATTTACACAAAAGAAATCTGCTTCAAATTGTCTGTTTTCACAAAACGTTATTCTCTTAACAGTTCACTAAGCAATAGATTTAGTATCAATGTGCTTATTAGGATCTGGCAAAGCAAAGCTTGTGACTGACTGTTCTTAAGTTAAAAAGCAGGAATCCCAGAGATGTACAGGTTAGTAGCTTAATTGGTCATGTGATGTAATAGGGTGGTGTGGGCTTATTGGGCCAGAAAGACCTGTTGCCATGCTGGATTTTTAGATAAATAAATGAATCAGTCAAAAAACAAATAAGTTTTTGCAATGCTGAAAATCTTGAGAAACACACAGAAATGCTGGAACAACTCAGCAAAAGGTATGCATAGGTGGCTGCCTGAAAGGATGTATTAGACCAGCACATCTTTGTAACCTAGTCCATTGAGCAGATCATCTGTTTCATTGGCATAGGTTGCAATACCACAGTGAGTCAGGTAGCTGCGGGTTACTTTCCAGAGAAAAAAGTAAATCTCAACTGATACTCATACATAATATTGAAGGAGAACTGCAGTGAAAATGGTGCTGTTTTCGGAGGAGAATACAATGCCATGGAAATAGATTATCTTTGTTAATGGACTGGTTTGCAAAGACGTGACTGGGCTCAGCAGCAATATCTTCAGCAGTCAAAATGTCTGCCTCAAATTCACAAGCAAGGAGTAACGATTTGTTAACGAAGCCAACAGTTTGCCAGTCCCTGTTGATCCAGATCCCGAACTTTAACAAAACTCAAGGTAAAGTCAACATATTGCACCTGACCATATTTTGCCAAGTACAGCATGAATGCAAACTTGTTTTAATGCTAAATATGAATTTATAGCACAGTGTTCACTGTTATATTGATAGTGAATTGGCTTGTACTATGTGTATGCACTTTATATTGAGGTGTATAGTACAAGCCAATTGCTCTTTGGTTTGCAATGAAATCTTGTTTAGTTTTGGGTAGTCAGCTGAAACTACATAAAAATTGAAGTGTGTTACAGTTTTCATTTAATTAATTCAGTTTGTGTTCTCACAGTGGCATATAAAAATAGGTTTCTGTAGCTACTGTATATATATGTTTAATATCATACTGTGTTGAGGTCATGATATAAATCTTTTTGACTGTAAAATGTGCATATTTGAGCTTGCTTAACGTGCAGAATGCCTTAACAAATTAACAAATTTAAGGACATAATTAAACTGACAAAGCAACACTACAATAAGTTGGTGCCTGAACATGGAATGCTCACAACCTCGTACTGGTGGTTTCCATCAACCAAATTTCAAAAAGCAACCCAGATGTTACCAACAGGAAATCACTTCTCATTTTGTGTAGAAAACTGAGAAAAGAAAAACATAAAATGATCTAACTCATTATAAGTTGTGTATTACATTTACAGATTCTTGTAAGCTTTGTTGACAGTTCTGAGCAGCAACATACCATGTAATAGAAGGAAGCTTGTTTAAAATCTGGTAAAATCCAGAGCTGATTCAACTTCTGGGTCTTGTAAGAACAATACCTGTGGGTATCCCACAAAATTGGCTGACCTTACTAGAAACCTGATTATTTCCAGAAAAAAAATCCTGCAGGTCAGTGTGAGGGCTATAATAAAATGTGAATGTACCTTTATTTAAAAGCAAGTTGCATTCCCTTGTGAATCCTTTCATTTCTAAGTTGTTGGAAGAGTTCTCTCAGTAGTTAATCTTGGATATTCCCCATGGTTCTGAAAGTTCTCCAGCACCAATGGAAAAGCAAAAGGGAAGTTCTGTTCCCCAAACGTTTCCCAAGCAAAGATCTTTGGTTGCAGGGGCATGATCTCTTGACATTTAGATATAGTACGTGAATTACTTCAAATGAGGAAGACAAGTTCAGCCTTCTCTATCTACAACTCATGGAAACAATCCTTCACCTTCTCCCAAACCACTCTAAAAATTAATGCCTTCCATTATGTCTTTTACTACCAGAGTATGATGATGAAACTTTGTTAGCCCTGGGCTAACAGTCCAGAGATGTAAATTTAAAACACTGCTTTTTTTGTGTAATTTAAATTTAGTTAAAATTTTATAGAATTTTTAAAAAACTGATTTTAGCTAATTGATTGAATTAAAACCCTGACTTGGTTCACTAATGTCCCACTTCAGCACAGCATATTGAGCAGTTAAAGGAAACCTACCATCCTTACCCAGTATGAATTACACGTAACATTAGGCCTGCAGAAACGTAGCTGGTCTTTTAACTGCTGCCTGAAATAGCCCAGCAAGCCATTTACTTGTGGGAAGCAATTCACCACTACTACCTCATGGGAAGAGCAATAAACACTATATTTGCTGGCAACACCCACATTCTGAAAATTTAATAAAAGAGTCCCAACACACAGCCACAGTACAACATGACATACAGTTATGTACCAAGCTCTTTGTTTGTCCTGTCACAGCAGCCACTATGTGATATTTTTCAACTACTGCCCTTGCTTCAGCTCCTCTTTGAACTATATCCACCATTGCTTCCCAGCTAAAATTTCCTTCTTCATTTAGCTAGCAATTTTGTTTCTTCCTCCTCTCAAGATATTCACCACTTGCACTAATCCAATGTACTTCCAGTAATAACTTCATACAGAATAGAAAGTGATGCTTGAGCCAATCATATCTGTACTAACCTTTTTGCTGATCTACACTAAATCTGTTTGCCCACGTTAGGGCTGTATCTCTCTACAACTTACCCATTTAATTACCTATCTAACTGCCTCTTAAATATAGAAATTGTATCTGATTCCAACATATCCTCTGACACTCTTCTATACTTGCACACTTACTTACTGGCAGCTAATCTCTAATTCATAACCCCTCTTCGGACAATAATCTTGTTTGGACCAGCTTAGTTCATGACTCTGGGAAAATTCTGAGTCTGACTGAGCTATGCACATAAGTTTTGAGTTTGAATTCCTGAATGAATAAAGTTTTTACGAATGAATATGGGCACTAGAAAAGGGTTTGATTTCTCATAGGGGCCAGGCAGTGTTTATTCAGCATTTTACTTGAACTGTGTACCGACCCTGTTACAAGAGCTGCAATGCTTTCATGAAGTGCCTCCTTCTGCACTAGCTTATTGATAAATTGTGACCCTTGGCCTCAAGATCCTGGTCTAAAATAAGGGTTTCAGGAAACAGCAACCCCCACGCTAACCCCAACCAAATACACCCTGCCCCAGCGCACACGTCTGCTGATAGTCTAATTTCCCAGTGCCACTACTACCTTCCTTCTGTTTTAAATAATATTCCAGAAACAACACTAGTGATCAACTCAAAATGTTCAGCTCAAAAGAGTAATGTGAAGAACCATTACTATCACAAAATAATGAACCACTGCCTTGAAAATGCAGTAACCAGAAAGAAACTAGACTTTAAAAAGCCAAATGTACACAAGGTGTGGCTCTCTTTACATGACTTTAATGAGCTTGTTATCTCTGAGGCTAATTTCACAATGCTTTATTGAGTTCAGTTTAAAATAGCAGCAGAGTCACAATAACTTCATCGACTCTCAGTTATAGTAATACTAGCTGGTGTTAGGCATGTTAAGAGTTGCTGGTGTTGCACTCTTCCTTGCTCCTGACTTGTGCCTCATAGGTAGCAGAAATGTTTTGGAAAGTGATTCACTTACCACAGTATATCCATCAGAATTAGGACCAAAATCAGGTTAATTATCATTGGCATATCTCATAAAATTAGTCATTTTGTGGCAGTGGTACATTGCAATACATAATTATAAAAACTATTAATAACAATAAGAAAAGAGAGGGAAATACTGAGGTGGTGTTTATGGGTTTATTATTCATTCAGAAATCTGATGGCGGAGGGGAAGAAGCTGTTCCTGAAATGTTAAGTGTGAGGCTTCAGGTTCCTATTCCTCTTCTGTGATGGTAACAATGAGAAAAGGGCATGTCCTGGGTGATGGGGCTCTTAAATGATGGATGCAAACTTTTTGAGGCATTGTCTTTTGAAGGTGACCCAGCTGTTGGGGGGTTTAGTGCTCATGATGGAGCTGGCAGAGTTTACAACTTTCTGCAGCTTATTCCAGTCCTGTGCAATGGTCCCTCGTTATCAGACGGTGATGCAACCAATTAGAATGCTCTCCATGGTACATGTGTAGAAATTTGCAAGTGTCTTTGGTAATATACCAATACTCCTCAAGCTCCTAACGATATATAGCCACTGTCATGTCTTCTTAGTATTTGCATCAATATGTTGGGCACTAGGTAGATCCTCCGACATGTTGACACCCAGGAACTTGAAACTGCTTACCCTTTCCTCTTCTGATCCCTCAATGACCACTGATGTGTGTTCCTTCGATTTCCTCTCCCTGAAGTCCACAATCAATTCCTATGTCTTACTGACATTGAGTGTAAGGTTGTTGCTGCGACACCACTCAATCAGCTGATCTACCTTGCTCCTGTACGTTTCCTCATCACCAACAAAAGTTCTGCCAATTGGCAAATTTATAGATGGCATTTGAGCCATGCCTAGCCACACAATTGTGGGTGTGGAGAGAGTAGAGCAGTTGGCTAAGCATGTAACCTTGAGTGTGCCAGTGTTGATTGTCAGTGAGGAGGAGATGCTATTTCTGATCTGCACAGACTGTGGTCTCCCAGTGAGGAATTCAAGAAACTAATTGCAGAGGAAGGTACAGAGACCTGTGTGTTACAGCTTGTTGATGAGAAGTGAGGGTACGATTGTGTTAAATGCTGAGCTGTAATTAAAAAAAACAGCAGACTGACATCGGTAGTACTTTTGTCCGGGCATCCAAGGCCAAGTGACGAGCATATATACATGTATGTATGTGTGTATGCATGGATAGGTATATGTGTATCTATGTATATGAATATTTATTTATATACATACATGTGTAAATGTATGGCATGCACTTTGGTGGAAGAAATAGAAGTGTAGACTATTTTCTAAATGAAGAGAAAATACAAAAATCTGAGGTCCAAAGGGACTTGTAAGTCCTTATGCAGGATATTCTAAAGGTTAATTTGCAGCTTGAGTCAGTGGTGAGGAAGGAAAATGCAATGCTAGCATTCATTTCGAGAAGTGTAGAACATAAAAGCATGGATGTAATGTTGAAGATTTTTAAAGCACTGGTGAGGCCTCACGTGGAGTATTGTGAGCAGTTTTGGTCCCCTTATCTTAGAACGGATGTGCTGACACTGGGGAGGTTTCAAAGGAGGTTCACAAAAATTACTCTGGGATTGAAATGCTTATCATACGAGGAGTGTTTGATGACCCTGTACCTGTACTCAATGGAATTCAGAAGAATGAAGGGGGATCTCTAGAAACCTATTGAATGTTGAAAGACCTTGAAAGAGTAGGTTTGGAGAGGATATTTCTATATGGTGGGGGAGTCTAAGACCAGAGGGCACAGCCTCAGAATAGAGGAATGTTTACTTAGTACGGAGATGTGGAGGAATTTCTTTAACCAGAGAGTGGTGAACCTGTAGAACTTGTTACCTCAGGCAGCTGTGCATGCCAAATCATTGGGTATATTTAAGGCAGAGGTTGATAGATTATTGATTAGTCAGGGCATGATGGGATACAGGGAGAAGGCAGGAGATTGGGGCTGACAGGCAAATGGATCAGCCGTGATGAAATGAAATGATTCAATAGGCTTATGGTCTGATGTTGGGAGAAGTGGGGATGGTAATTGTATGTCTCGATTCCCTTGCTAAAGATAGTCATTATGTGATGATTTTATGGTATGAATGCCATGTTAGACATCTTCAGTACATAAAGCAGCCTCTGCCTGAATATTGTGTTGGACTGGCTGCAACAAACTTCTTGACTTCTAAGCTTTTGATGGATGTAAGGGCAATAATGAAACAGCTGTGGATGGTTGGGCCAAGGATATAGTCCTGAGAATCTCTTGCAGAGACACTTAAGGCTGATCTCTTAAACACCACAAACATCTTCCTTGTTCATTTAATTATTCCATTCATCGGAGTGTTTTCCTTTTGATACCCATTAAGTTCAGTTTTACCAGGGGGCTTTGATGTCTCTCTCAGGAACTCAGCATGTCAAACAACATCTGTGGGAGCAAAGGGACAGTTAATGTTTTGGATCAAGACCCTGCTGCAGTCCCATTGAGTACTTCCAGCAGTTTTTGCTTTTTTGCTCCAGATTCCAGCATCTGTAGTCTCTTGTGTCAGCTCTCAGCCAAATGTTGCCTTGATGTCAAAGGCATTCATTCTCACCTCGCCTCAAGAATTCAGTTCTTTGGCTCTTTGTTTATTTAGGAGTCAGATACACTTGCAAGAAATGTCCTGTGATATTTTGTTGTGTTAAAGGTTGATATAGAAGCAGTTATTTGTTAATGCACTTTTGCAGTGGGAATGGCAGAGATTGCATGTGTTCTTTTCCTAACACAGCCTTTCCCAACCTCAATGAGCACAAAAAGTCATGAGAACCATTTCCAAGTTTGTCAGTAGATATGTTATCAGTCGCATATTTAAAAGTTATAGGATAGCTCAAATTAATTTATTATTTTTGCAAGTTTGCAATGATTTTTTCCACATTTTGAGGAACACTTCTAAATATTATAATTTGCAAATATATGTTGAAAAGCTGAAAGCAAATTCCCTGTTAATTCTTCCAAGTGTACTTTCACATTCATAGTTAAGATTACTTAAAACTTGAACAATATTTAAAATAAAATGATGCATTGAAAGTTAAATTTCACTGCAATAACATTTCAAAAATTATTTGTAAAGGGCCAATCACTCTAGTAATTAGTGGATTCAAAATTCAAGATCTGATTAAAGATAAAATTTTGATTCTGGAAATTATGTATTAACCTAAATTGCAAATAGTTTTCCTGAAAATGCAATCTAGCTCGTGAAATTCATGTGTTGGCATTGATCCCTCATTTAGAGCACAGAATTTTAAGAAACACTCTCAGTTAACACTAAATAAGCTTAAAACTTGGCATATGTCTTTGTATATTATGAAAGCAATATCATTTAATAACAAACATGCAAAGATGATGTTTAAAATATCTCATTAGGTAACTATTTCTAAATATGGATGTATGTGACTCTTAAGACTTTGTAAAGCCAGTGCAGTATTTTTTAACTTAATTTTAATAAAAACTCTAGTATGTTTATTTTTCCTTTTCCTCTAAGATTAATTTTCAGTACCTTTCAATTTCATTTCCATGTGGACCACTGTTTGATTTCATCCTCACAAGACTTCAGCTGTACACCTTCTTTCCTTTGATTGCATCTGAGAACCTTCTTCCTTTGGGACTGATTTTTCTGTGGCTGTAATTTCTCATTTTCTTCTCTTTACCTAACACAGTTCTTAGCTTCAAATTAGAAACAAATGTTTCCATAAGATCTGACAATGTTTCCCCTGAATTTACAAGGCCCACCTGCTCCTTCTGTGACTCGATGTCTGATTCGCTGCATTACGACGGGTTTGCACTGCTCCAGAGAACTATTATTCCTTTGCAAAACCTACAATTTCCACATATATAATATGTAAAATGAAAATAGTTCCATTTACAGATTTGCAAATTGGAAATACAATATATAGCTTAACTTAAATAGTATCTCATTACTTTTGAGCAAACACAAAGGAACCCGATCCACTGCTTTATTGTTCAGTTATTAGAGAAGAATTTGGTCATGGCTGGCTGATTTTTTCTCTCTCTCCTTTCTTCTGCTGGGGAAATTCAGGGTAATTGTAGCGTTCCAAAGGATTCGCAGATTAAGATCAGAAAATTCAGTACAGGTGATAGGATCAAAACCAGGTCCTCATTAATCTTGATAGCTGACTGTGCAGTAAATTTATTTAGTTGGTAATCAAAAGTGCTCATAACTCCTGATTAAGATTTATCGAGTAGTTACCTTCATCATTCCTTTGCCCATTATATTGTGGTTCATTTAATTTATAGGACTGATGATGAATAGGACTGATTTAAGAGCAAAAAAGATATTTTGGTGAAATAGAAACTGAGCTTGAAGTCACAGAAATATAATTGAAAAATGTTTCCCTGGAGCATTTAAAACTTCAAATTCTCCTTTGCTACAGGACCAGTGGGGTGCACACTGATAATTGTGCAAAGCCAAACCAACTAAATTGACTGCCATCTTTCCCACTTTTCCGAGTGTAAAGGTATTGGGTTTGCTCTTTGCGAAGCTCTGGACTCCAGCCCTATCCAATATAGATATCTATGGGTACCCTCACTAAAAGGAGGCTATCCTTCAACCACCTGCTCTTCAAAGGCTAAATCACTTCCCTGTTTATCTTCCATGGCAAGTTTAGCTGCCAATAGCTACTATCTGAGTAGTGGTTCTCCCTTACTACCAAGGGGGAGATACCCCCAGCTAGCGAAGTAGATAAAACACAGTTTGTTTCATTTTAGTGATATACAGTTAAACTTAGATAAAACTCTTAACACATGTAAAACTCACAGATGATTTCTACCTTACAAAAGATTTCCAAATTACAGACCATTTCCTAAACACAGGTACAATTCCTATCAGTTAAAAAAAAGACATACAAATGAGTGGCAGACAATTGAGTCTTCCATCAGAGAAATCAAAGGCAGAGTAGTTTTTAGTCACCCAGTTTCTCTGTCATCTTCTTGCTGTTACTTGACCATTTCTAAAAAGCCTGACTGCTCTCTAAAATTTATACTGTTTTATTTCTACTTGGTGACTTCACACAGATGGTCTAAAAGCTGGCTCTGAGTTTTCGGACGGACTCGGAGTCGGACTGTGGTTGGATGCTTCCAGGATGCTGCATCGGCAAGTTTGCGGTGCTGAGGTTTACCGTCCACGTGAGATGATGCGATTTACGAGAGACTTCGAGACTTTTACCGTGCTATGATCTGTCTTTATCAAATTACGATATTGTTTTGCACTGTTGTAACTATATGTTATAATTATGTGGTTTTTGTGCGTTTTTAAGTCGGTTTGTCATGTGTTTCTGTGATATCATCCTGGAAAAACATTATATCATTTCTTAATGCATGCATTACTAAATGACAATAAAAGAGGACTGCGTGTCCTCATAATCTAATCTAATCTGAAAGTTTCTGGGAACAGAGATCTCAGACACTCAAACTTAATGCTGGAGGAGCTGACGCTCTGAGTACACAAATCTCCTAACTTTTGACAGATTGGCTACTTGATGTGTTAGGTTATGTTATCAGTCTGGTCTGCAAGCTTCCTTGAATTAAATAACAGACAGTTTTGCCTGGTTAGATCCGGGTCCAATTAACATCATCCTATTGTTTTACTCTGTACCTCTTGAGCAGCCACTCCAAGCACTGGACCAGCAGCCAGTGCTCTATAGACAGTGCTGTTGTTTACAAAGCTGTCCCTTTAACTTCAGTCTGATTATTACTTGCAATTTACATTAAGAACTGAAGACCGGTTCTTGTTTATGACAAGAAGTTGAGCAAAGGATATTGAATATTAGCTACTTTCCAGCTCTTTACTTCACCCCTCCCCCTCACAGTTTCACTATCACCTTGTGTTTCTCCGTCCCCTCCCCCCACCTGTTAAATCTACTCCTCAGCTTTTTCTGTCCGGTACTACTGAAGGGTCTCGGCCTAAAATGTCGACTGTGCTCTTTTCCATAGATGCTGCCTGGCCAGCTGAGTTCCTCCAGCATTTTGTGTGTGTTGCTTGGATTTCCAGCATCTGCAGATTTTCTCTTGTTTGTGAAAGAATATTGGGTGGGAGATTAACTTACTCAAAAGCAATTCTTGATCCTTCGAAGTGTTGGAAAGCTGAGCTTGGCAAAAAGGACTCCTGGGCCCTGGACAGTGAATATTCATCACACACCTCTCTTGCTAAATGAAGGTTTCTAGCTAGTCTTCTCCTTATGGAAATCAGATTCCTGTGAAGATTCCTCTTGGGAGCAGACTAGCACCCCGCCAACTGTTCCAGTAGGTTACTGGTGCTAGAGGGGCTGTCCTTAATCAGATGCTCAAAGTGTTGTGTCTATGCAAAAATGCATATCAAGTAAAAGCACTATGCAGAAGAGTGGACAATGGTGCATGTGTAGACAACAGCACATGCACAGAGAGCAGATCAATACATAGTGCTAAGGTGGGGGGGGCGGTTATTGCTCTAAAAGAAATAGATTTATACATTACACTTCATCCCTCCCTTTAGATTAATGCAACATAGACTGTATCAGTACAAAACATTCAATTTGCCTTTCATAAACCCATATTCCAAATATACATGCAAACAACAGGAATTCTGCAGATGCTGGAAATTCAAGCAACACACATAAAAGTTGCTGGTGAACACAGCAGGCCAGGCAGCATCTCTAGGAAGAGGTGCAGTCGATGTTTCAGGCCGAGACCCTTCATCAGGACTAACTGAAGGAAAAGTGAGTAAGGGATTTGAAAGTTGGAGGGGGGGGGGGAGATCCAAAATGATAGGAGAAGACAGGAGGGGGAGGGATGGAACCAAGAGCTGGACAGGTGATTGGCAAAAGGGGATACGAGAGGATCATGGGACCGGAGGTCCGGGAAGAAAGACGGGGGGGGGGGTACCCAGAGGATGGGCAAGGCGTATATTCAGAGGGACGGAGGGAGAAAAAGGAGCGTGAGAGAAAGAATGTGTGTATAAGAATAAATAACGGATGGGGTACGAGGGGGAGGTGGGGCATTAGCGGAAGTTAGAGAAGTCGATGTTCATGCCATCAGGTTGGAGGCTACCCAGACGGAATATGAGGTGTTGTTCCTCCAACCTGAGTGTGGTTTCATCTTTACAGTAGAGGAGGCCGTGGATAGACATGTCAGAATGGGAATGGGATGTGGAATTAAAATGTGTGGCCACTGGGAGATCCTGCTTTCTCTGGCGGACAGAGTGTAGGTGTTCAGCAAAGCGGTCTCCCAGTCTGCGTCGGGTCTCGCCAATATATAAAAGGCCACATCAGGAGCACCGGATGCAGTATATCACCCCAGTCGACTCACAGGTGAAGTGTCGCCTCACCTGGAAGGACTGTCTGGGGCCCTGAATGGTGGTAAGGGAGGAAGTGTAAGGGCATGTGCAGCACTTGTTCCGCTTACACGGATAAGTGCCAGGAGGGAGATCAGTGGGGGGGGATGGGGGAGACGAATGGACAAGGGAGTCGCGTTGGGAGCGATCCCTGCGGAATGCGGGGGGGGAGAGAAAGATGTGCTTAGTGGTGGGATCTCGTTGGAGGTGGCGGAAGTTACGGAGAATAATATTTTGGACCCGGAGGCTGGTGGGGTGGTAGGTGAGGACCAGGGGAACCCTATTCCTAGTGGGGTGGCGGGAGGATGGAGTGAGAGCAGATGTACGTGAAATGGGGGAGATGCGTTTAAGAGCAGAGTTGATAGTGGAGGAAGGGAAGCCCCTTTCTTTAAAAAAGGAAGACATCTCCCTCGTCCTAGAGTGAAAAGCCTCATCCTAAGAGCAGATGCGGCGGAGACGGAGGAATTGCAAGAAGGGGATGGCGTTTTTGCAAGAGACAGGGTGAGAAGAGGAATAGTCCAGATAGCTGTGAGAGTCAGTAGGCTTATAGTAGACATCAGTGGATAAGCTGTCTCCAGAGACAGAGACAGAAAGATCTAGAAAGGGGAGGGAGGTGTCGGAAATGGACCAGGTAAACTTGAGGGCAGGGTGAAAGTTGGAGGCAAAGTTAATAAAGTCAACGGGCTCTGCATGCGTGCAGGAAGCAGCGCCAATGCAGTCGTCGATGTAGCGAAGGAAAAGTGGGGGACAGATACCAGAATAGGCACGGAACATAGATTGTTCCACAAAGCCAACAAAAAGGCAGGCATAGCTAGGACCCATACCCCATCTGTTACTTATTTTTATACACACATTCTTTCTCTCACTCTCCTTTTTCTCCCTCTGTCCCTCTGAATATACCCCTTGCCCATCCTCTGGGTCCCCCCCCCTTGTTTTTCTTCCTGGACCTCCTGTCCCATGATCCTCTCGTATCCCTTTTGCCAGTCACCTGTCCAGCTCTTGGCTCCATCCCTCCCCCTCCTGTCTTCTCTTATCATTTTGGATCTCCACCCCTCCCCCTCCAACTTTCAAATCCCTTACTCACTCTTCCTTCAGTTAGTCCTGACGAAGGGTCTCGGCCTGAAACGTCGACTGCACCTCTTCCTCGAGATGCTGCCTGGCCTGCTGCGTTCACCAGCAACTTTTATGTGTGTTGTTCCAAATATACATGCTTTCACAATAACAGCCCTTAACTAACTCCACAGTTCTGAAGGTTCAGTCTTCTGGGCGGCTCTCTGTTTCAGGATAGTGCCTCTGGACCTGTGGAGTGACATCAGGTTTGGTAGGTGTCTTGTCAATGATAATGTTCTCGTCGCACCCCTGGGCCTGTGGAGTGGTATCAGGTTTGGTAGGTGTCTGGTCTAAGGCAACATGCTCGGTTCCCAGTGTCACATGCTATCAGTGACAAGATCATCACTGAGAGGTAAGTTCGGTGACTGTAATGTATTTGTTTTGTTTGATGCAATTGACTCAAGTGTGTTCTTCAGTTGTACATCCACACATGGCAACTGGCTGAACTGTTTAATTCTGTACTTCCCCCTGGAGGTCTGATTTCAGGAGGTCTATGTGAGATCTCAGAGTCCTTTTCATAAACAACATTGCTGGTGTTTCATTTGTCATTGCATGAACAGAGTTCTGATACACAAAAAGAAAGTTGTCCGCCTTGTGTGGTAGAGAAGTGTCCATCACTTTAATGGACTCCATGAAGGTTTAGATAAACCTTTCCACTCATTGCTGGGTGGTGAGGAAATGACTTGAAATGTCTGATGCTATTTTTCTTCACGAACAGTCTGAATTCTTCTGATATGTGTTGTAGTCCATTGTCACTCATAATTTGTTCTGGTAAACCATTTCTGATAAAGATAATCCTCAGTGCAGAGACAGTCCTCACTGAGGTGGTTGACTTCATTGGTATAACCTCCAGTCCCTCGAAAGGAGCATCCACTGCAATCAGAAACATGGAGTTCATGAATGGCCCAGCAAAGTCAATGCGTACTCTTTGCCATGGTGACGACGACCCCTCCCACAGGTGCAATGGTGCCTGTGGAGGATGCATTTTGAACTTTTTGGCATCCTGAACAGCTTTTGAACAAGTCTTCAATTCTTCAATCTGTTTATTTATTCCCAGCCATCACACTTAGCTCCAGGTGAGACTCTTCATCTTGACCTTACGCAGGTGTATTTCATGCAGATTTTCTAACACTCTGGTGCACAGTTTATAGCAGCGGTCCCCAATCATTGGCCGTGGACCGGTACTGGACCACAAAGCATGTGCTACCGGGCCGCGAGGAAACGATATGATTTGGCGATATGAGTCAGTTGCACCTTTCCTCATTCCCTGTCACACCCACTGTTGAGCTTGGATGCATGTGAGGTCATGACCTGCGCATCATCCATGTCAGCGCGGGAAGAAGATCAACTCCTCGAGCTTTGCCAATGACGGTGGGCTGAAAAGTATGTTTGACATAACATCTCTGCCAGAATTCTGGATCAAAGTCAAGGCTGAATATCCTGAGATAGCCACAAAAGTACTGAAAACGTTGCTTCCATTTCCAACCCCCTTCGAGTATTGCTGTCTCCCGTCACCCCTCAATAGGACCGTCTTGTTGCAGGAAAACAAGCCCAGGGCCCCCACTGATTCAGCGATATTGGTATGTTGCAATGATTTTATATGTTCATACGGGGAAGATATGTGCTGTCTGTTTAATATCCAAACGTTACTTAAAATGTTATGATGCTATTGACTTATAAGTGGCTTATATAACCATATAACAATTACAGCACGGAAAAAGTCCATCTCGGCCCTTCTAGTCCGTGCCGAATGCTACCCTCACCTAGTCCCACCGACCTGGACTCAGCCCGTAACCCTCCATCCCTTTCCTGTCCATATACCTATCCAATTTTTCCTTAAATGATAATATCAAACCTGCCTCTACCACTTCTACTGGAAATTCGTTCAACACTTACTTCAAGCTCCCCTGTCCTCCCCTGATAATTGACTTATCACTATATTCATGCGAGGAAAATATGCACTGTGTGTTTAATATTAAATTCGTTAGATAAACCCTCTTAGAAACGAAATTGAGTGTATTAGCCACTTATCACCTATATTCCGGTCGTGATTAACACTCACCCCCGCCCCCCCCGAACAGAATCAACAAAAACGATTGGTAGGAAAAAAAATCGGCAGGTACATGCATGCGCACTGGTGCTCGTGCAAGGTTTCATGGTCATTGTAGTCTTTCTCGGAGTAAACACAATGTATTTGACTGTTACTCTTGTCCGTAGGCAACCCTACCTACCCCCCCCCCCCCCCACGGGGTTGGCCGGTCCGCAAGAATATTGTCAATATTAAACCGGTCTGCAGTGCAAAAAAGGTTGGGGACCCCTGGTTTAGAGGGAACCACAACACAAGATCCACACATCAGCGTTATTTGACATACCAACAGTTGGCCTCATCTTGCTGAGAACTCTGAAACATAGGGTTACCATGAGCTGTCCATCCTTGCTTGGTGATTTCATAAACGCTTGACAATGTTGGGTTATTTCTTGTTTCCATTTGTGTTTCAGATCAATACGATATGGAAAACTTTTGTGGGTCACAGTATGAAAACTTCTCTTCTTCAGTTGCCAGTAATGGTTAGTGTGACTAGCCATCAGTGTTGCTGTGTTGTTTGGTACTCTTGAACTCTATCTCATAAAAATGTCTCCTAGGGATAGTATCCAGCGGTGTAACCAGTTAGCAGTTATCACTGGAGTTCCCTTCCTGGGATTGAAAATGGACAGAAGGGGCTGTTGATCTGTCAATAGCATAAACCTTTGACCATAGTGGTTGTGGTGAAACAACTTTATTCCCAATACTAGAATAAGGGCCTCTCAGTTGCTGTGCGTAGTTGCATTCTACACTCATCAGTGAGCATGAAGCAAATGCAATTGGGCATTCTGATCCATCTTTCATAGTGTGTGACAAAATGACTCCAATGCCATAAAGGAACGCATTGCATGCCAATTTGCATTTGCTTCATGTCCACAATATGAGATTTCATTCTTGAAAAGCTCACATTTCTCTCTTTTTGCGCGCAGACCATACTCACTCGGCCTGGTAAGCACTTTACCAAGGTTCTGGAGGTGCTCTTCAACATTTTTGCCAGTCACGATGATGCCATCAAGGTAACATTGTGTTCCCAGGATATCTTGGAGCATTTGGTCTATTGATCTTTGCCAAATTGCTGAAGCTGATGTGACGCTAAAGGCAAGGCGATTATACTGGAACAGTCCCTTGTGAGTGTTGATTATGGGAAACTTCCTGCTTGACTCCACAATCTCCATTTGTAGATAGGCTTGCGATATTTCAATCTTCTAAAACCTCTCTCCCCACCTGCCAAAGATGCCAAAATGTCTTCTATTTGTGGCAGGGGATACTGCACAGTATGCAGTACTGGGTTGATGCTCACCTTGAAATCCCCACATTTGTGAATGGCTCTAGCCTTCCCTTTCTTGATCACCGGGACAATGGGCAGGACCCAACCACTCCAGTCAGCCTTGGAGTGAATTCCAAATGCCTCCAAGCTCTGCAGTTCAGCATCTACTTTAGGATGTAGTGCATGTTGCACTGGACGTGCTTTATGGAATCTTGGTGTTGCTGTTTCATCCAGTTCAGTTCTGGCCTTAATCCCTTTAAGTTTACCAGTGCTCTTCTCATACACCTTCTCATTAGCGTTAAGTAGCTGTACCAGTCTCTGGTTAGTGCTACCATTTGGGCTGCCGTTGCCTGGTGATGTCACACTGGATCATTGATTGAGTGCTAATTCAGTTGGATTTTTCTCAGCCATTCATGTCCGAAAAGTGCTGACCCTTCACTTTTCAATAAATAAAACTAACTGTTGTGTTTGGCATCCATACATCACCTTTAATTACAGTTTGCCTTTGAGAGACACATTTTCACCTGTGTAAGACTTTAAAATCACTGAGGTCTTCTCTAATAGTATCTTAGAAAACCGTCTGTTGTAGTCAGCCTCTGGAATTATGGACAAATCTGACCCTGTATCCAGCTCCATTTTCAGTTTTATATCAGACACGTCGATTGTGATCCAGATGATTTTGTGAGTTTTCATTAATACTATGCAGTTCTAGGCATGACAGTTCAGCTTTGTCAGACTCTATGTTTTCTGATCCTGTTTCACAATTGGTGATTTTATTCATTTGCTTGGTTTTATGTTAGAGACTTTTCACTCAGTTGTGCTTGTCTCCCTATGTGACCTTGTCTGTGTCACTTTCTGCAGACTTTTGCTTTGAACCAATGGCTATTTGCATCATGGGAGGATTTGCCACATTGATAACATTTTTGGCTTTTTGGACCAGTCAGGGACATTTTGTGCATTTCACATTCTGACCTCCTTTTCTGTAGTTCTGCTGCATTCTTTGCTGCAGTTCCTAACAATATTTCAACGGTCAACCCCCTTCTAAGGTTAGGTCTCTTTCAGACAGTAGCCTCTTTTGAATGCTTTGTGTATAAAGCCTATTCTTTCCTACATCGGAAAGTCCATCTCTAAAGTCACAGTACTGAGAAAATTTGGACTGTTCCGCAATGTATTCAGAAATGTTTTCATCTTTCGACTGGTTCTTTTTGTAAACTCTAAATCTCTCAGCTATTACCAGTGGTTTAGGGCTCAAGTGATTGTAAAATTACAACAATTTCATCAAATGTCTTGCTTGCTGACTTTGCAGGGATTACTAAGTTGTGTAAGAGACTGTAGGTTCTTGGGCCCATTAAGGTAAGATGTGCAGGGGTTTTCTTTTGCTCCTGAACAACATATTTCCAAAGTACATTATATAAGGTTTTACGAACCATATTATGAAAAGCTACCCATGGTACAAATATGTAATATCAAAACTGGTAAGTGCAAAATGTTTATTGACTCAACTTTCCATGGGTTTCTGTTATTTGTCTGATTATTTGCGACAGACCACCATCCCCCACCCCCCATCCTCCCTATCAAGATGAGGTGAGAAGCATGCAAATCCATAGGCAACGCAGTGATCAGGACTAGGAAAAAGAGAGAAGTAAGGATAACATGATCAGGGCAGTCGCTGCTGTTCACTCTTCCAGGGTTGAGGATGAACAGGAGGAAAAGGTAAAAAGGCAAATACAAGGCAGTGCATAGCAAAGCAGATATACAAGAGATAATCCATGGTAGTGCAGATCAAATATTGGAGATAGTCTTAGGAGTGGAGTCATTATGCACTCCACTCCTTTGCAAGTTTGCAGAAGTCAACAAACTTCAGTCCAGGCAAGCTTTAACATTTCAACAGAAGGAGCACCATAGAAATAATAATTCCAATGGCAGGGGAATTGTCTGTTGTTGTTTCATAAGGCAGGTGCTTTTCTCTTCATACCTCTAATTGTTTTTTATCAAACCACTCCTCCAGCTTGTGACCACATCGATGGACTTTGTCAAAGTCATCTCGGATCTTGGTGAGAGAGCATATTTGGATCCAGTGGAGGACGTCCTGGGTTGGGGAACCACAGGGGCAAGCTGGGGTTTGTCGGGCACCCCATCGGTGTAGTGTTTGAACTGTTTTGCCATGTCCATTGGAAGACTGCAAAAAAAAAATCTTTCATCCAATTTAAAGTAGTACTAATCCACCTAGAAACTGCTGCTGCAGAAGTTTAATTTGCAACATCTGGAAAGGACTTAGCTATTGTTTCAGCTATAGAGTTAAGCCAGTCAGGGGCTTGGGATGGGTCTGCAAAGGAAGCTTGTGAAATGAGTTGCCTCACTTGCCTGATTGCTTCAGTTCAGTCACTCTAGTTGTGTATTGAGAAATATTCTTTTGATTTGACTGAGTTTCTTCTAGCCAGTGTTGATGAACATCAACTCCTTCCAGAATACTCTTATCGCTTGTATAATAAATCATTCCTTAAAACTGGACTTCCATTTAAGTCTTGAGATAAGCAACATAGATTGACTAATCAGATCACTCCAAGAATGTTTTCCTTTATAAACCTTAAAAAGTGGGTGATCCTCGGAAAGCAGGAAGTCTGAGCAACCTTTCTACCTTCCAAGTGAACTGAAGGATCACATCAGTGTTATTATGAGAGTGAGCATTGTCAAGGCATGCTGTGCAGGCAGTTTCATTCTAATACTTTTTAAAAATATCATGAAAACTGTTAAAGTCCATTTGTTTGCCTGCTGATGTTAATACCATCAAGCTGAATACAGAACAATGTTATACAGTCTGTGTATGTTACATCATCTATCTGGGAAGTAATGTTATCAGTGCAACCCCAAAATTTAGCATTATCAATTGGTCTCCAACTGTAAAGTTTGTCAAAAGCTTGTTTACCTCCATTTCTTAACTTGTAATCAAAGTCTAGGGGAAATATAATTGGATTCATGAGCACACCAATATTTCTGAATTAATTTTTGTTGTAGGGTACTATTTGCACCATGGCACAGCTGTTTGATGAAAGGCAGAAAGGAAATCTGGGTAAATACAATAGACTAAAGTCTCTAAAAAGTTGATTGGACCTATGAATTTCAGTTGACTAAGGAGGAAAATATTTTCATTTTATCTTACCTTCTTCTTCAGTGCATCTTTCCATCTTATATACCCATGGAAAAAGCGGACCAATGGCTTCACTGAACCAATTAGAAAATAAACCCGTAATGCAGAAAATTTTTACAATAGAGTGGAATAGTGGCCAGAGTTGGAGTAATGGAAATGTCTAAAATCGTTGTAGTTAGTATGGCCAGAAAGTGAAAGTGCAGTGTGATATCCATCTAATACAGAAGAATTATCATTAAAAATGGTTTTTCATAATGTTTTAGTCTAACAGTTTCAATGACACGTCTCCATGAATTCAATGACATAACAGTGTCTACTTTTCCTCAAGTGTAGAGGGATTCCTCCATTAGTCTACCTTCAATATCTGAGCTCGGATCTTTCAGTTTTGTTAGGGTGTCACTAATCATTTTCGCAAGTGATTCTTTGCCTTCCCATGTATTGTTGTTCATTTCATCCGTAATGTGGTCTGAGTGAATGATTAAGTGGATGGGAACAATCACAGCAAAGATTAAGGATTCCAGTGTATTAGTTCACATATGTCCAAGCGGTAAGGTCCATTTTGTGATATTTAAATTAGAATCATCATTGCTCGCAGATCTTCTCTGTCTAATATTCTCTGAGTCATTAAGTCAAATACTAGAAGTAAATTATAGCAAGAACAACATTTCTTTCTAGAACTGAAGTCTTTATTACTTTAAAAGCAACAAGGCTTTTCGGGTGTGGTGCTCTGGCAATGAATCTATGAGATCTTCCTATCTTTTTAGATTTACATATGTACTTTATGTTTTCAATACATTTCAATCCTTTCCACTCGTGTACTAGGGGTTCTGTAGTGGATCCATATACTGGTCTAATAAAAGGCCTCCACTCATTCGTGGGGGAAGAATCCCGCTGGGGCAGATTTTATGCTATAGATGGAGACATGTTTGTTTCCCCTCCCGGTCTGGATTACCACAGTCCGATCATTGATAACCTGGGTAACAAGATGAAGAGGTTTCCATTTAGGATGGAAGTTAGGGTCAGAATTACTCTTATGGAATTTCTTTTCTTGGACCCAGTCTCTGTTTTGCGGTCTCCAAACTTTCGGTTGGATTCTTTGTTGTCTCTTGAATTCCCATAAACTCTCTCAATTCCTTGAGGAGAGTTGTATCATGTTTAGGTGATGGTTGGCCTGAATTAGCGAGTAGGGGTGTATTTAGGTGGACATTGTACACTAAGAAGTAAGGCACAGCATTCTTCTGTACTCCTATTTGCATAATTGTTTGGCAAATTGTTTATGTACTTCATAGACAAGTGTAGATCACTTTTAGCCTCTAGAGTTGACTAATTTTGCCAGGCCTCACTCAATCTCTTGATTCCTTCGCTCCACTATGCCACTTGATTGAGGGTGGGATGGAGTGCTGTCCTCCACTTGGCCTGTTTGTTCCGAAATAGATTGAAAGGCTTTACCAATGAAGGAAGACCCTCAGCTGGGTCATGCATGCTGCGGTGTCAGTATATGGGAATATTGGAGGGTTTTGGAGAGCTGTGACAGTTGCTGCCTCACTACAAGAAGTCATGGAATCTAATCATCCCAAGGTGGTTTGCCTTGGGATGCCAAAAATAGGCCTATATAATCAGTTTGCCACACCTGCATTGGAACAGCTGGTTTTATTTCTCCTGTAGGAGGTGGTCTTGTGAGTGCCCCTTTATTTTAGGTCAGATATTTTTGACAATTTGCAACAAATCGCTTACAATCACTCAATATGTAACTTCACCAGTAAAAAATGGTCAACTTTGCATGAGTGGCTTGTCTGCCACCATGATTGTGGCCGAATCCTTGGTGGGCTTCTTGAGTCAGTGCTTTCCACTTGTGGGCAGGAGATATTTGCTTCTTATTATTCTTAAGGTGGCACACACAAATCTTACCTTCATCATTAACTTCATATTTTTATGTTGTTGGAAATCCTTTGGGATTGGGTTTAGTAGCAGCTAAGAGATTTCATAAAATATTACTGTGGTTATGTTCTATTTGTTGCTTAGTTACTCCCAAAATCCTAGCCTCCCTTATACTGTGGTAAGGTGCATCCCAATAACTTGTTGTGCTTGCTCATCAATTAGCTTATTACCATAGCTGTATAAGTGGCCTGCAGTAAGTCCCAGGATGTGTAACACCTGTGCTAATGGTCTAATCAATAAGTACTCATAAATATTCTTCCAAGTGGACAAATGTGGAAGTAGTTTACCTCTGTGTGTCCTCCATCCAGTAGTTGACCAGATGGGAAGATTTCTTTCTCTTGCATTATGAGAGTCAGTACATTCCAAGACTGGTTCAATTGTATTTACCTGTTTTAGAAATAATTCTAGGGTGTTTGTCTCTGCAAATTGATCTGTATGATTCCCTTAATGGGGATTCCCAATCTGGGGTTCACAGACCCCTCAGTTCGTGGCATAAAAATGGTTGGGAACCCTTGCCCTTAAGGATGAGCTTCCAACTCATGAGGTTCAAATTCAGCTTCTGATGAAAATTTCCTTTTATAATTCCTTCATCTGTCTGCAACTGAGTGGATCCATCTTTCTGGATTTTCACTGCTAATCCATCACAGTACCATATTTGAGAATATTGCTCTAAAGGATGTTGTGCTACATTGGTTCATGGAGGAGATGGTTTGCATCCTCCTTTGCAGGTCTGGATGTAAGTCATGGCTCTCAGGAACGTATTCCCCCTTTAAGGTGTCATCTTGTAAAAGTATTTGCCATTTCCCATATCTAGCTATGGTAGCTCTCTGTTCATTTGTTGTTAATTTGCTATGCATACTCTGTATAATAATTGGTCTGTCTTCTTGCAGGGGTCTTCCTGTAATAAACGTATAGAATACCATAGTAAGACAACATTCTGAGGCAAGAAATTTCTGTTCGGTTAGCGTGAAATTATGAGGCATAGTGTATGTGGGCTTGCATGTCTTCTTGTTTTAGCAGATGGTTACAGCAGCTTTCGGAGAAACATTAATTCACAGAACAAGAGATTTTGTTTGATCCTTTGTCTGAAGATTAATTGCTTGTTGAATTGCATTATTTGATTTCTCTAGTGCCACATTTTTCAGCGTACATCTGTTTTCAGCGTACATCTGTATATTTCAATAGGCCTTCGTGGAACCAAGATGTCAACGATTTTATGTTGCTAGTTGCAGTGCTGTCGCACTTGTCGATAGCTCACTGAGTTGGACTACTGCTAAATTATAACTCTTTCAGAAATAATATGCTTGTTATAACATGACCATGTTGGGTGCCAACTATAATAGTATTGTGTTTGCTATCCATTGTGACGAGAATACACATAAAAGTTAAGATGTTTGCTGGCCTGGGTTGGCATCAGTGACATCAGCAAGTGGTCTGCCACCTGCCCTCAGGGGAAGGAGAGATAAGGAACAATGGAGCAGCGTCTGGAGATGTGTAATGAAGGGACGGGGGAGAGAGAGCTGTCTGGAGTGGCTCCCCCCTTTGAACCTTGAACTGTTTGAAGTGATGGACAGGCGATACCCCAGCAGGGGGATAAAAAGGGACCGGTTCGCTAAGGCAACACACACGCCACCCGAGGTAACGAGACCCTGGAAGCGGTACGCTTCTCACGAGTCGGTGAGAAGTACCAGACAACGGCCAGGGTGGAAAGGTACGATCAGCGGGAACCCGGTGTGTGTCCGCCCTTGCCTGGGTGCCGGGTTCACTGCAGAGGATCGACCGCATCTGGAGGAGGGGTCACAGTCGGTGACCTCAGGTGACATCACCAAGGACCCGCCCAAAAGTTGCTTGTGAGCCATCTCGCCGGTCTGTGAGTGAAGCCGTGTATGAATAGTTGTTCCTGTTCTCTCTCTCTCTCCCCACACGTTGTCCATCGTTATGGCAACGATTACTGCGAACTGAACTACTAAACTGGACTGAACTTTGAGTCACTTTGAAATTTGGTCATTTACCCCTAGACAACGATAGAGCTTGATTGATGCTGTTATCTTAATTCTGTGCACATGTGTGGTTATCATTGTTGAACTGTTGCATTTATTATCCTTTCGATTACTGTGTTGCTTGTTTCTTTAATAAAACTTTCTTAGTTCTAGTACTCCAGACTCCAACTGAGCGATCCATTTCTGCTGGTTTGGCAACCCAGTTACGGGGTACGTAACACCATGAAGTTCTGAACTCAAACAAAGACCTTAAGCCCTATCTGATGTAGGTAGCTATGGCTACCCTCACTAAAGGGAGGTTGTACTGTAGCACCTACTCTCAAAGACTAGTTCACTTCCCTGTTGAACCTCCACAGTGGGTTTACCTGCCAATATCCACTATTTTAGTGGTGGATCCTATCCTTCCTACTGAAGAGGAGATACTTGTAGCTTGTGCAGTAGTTTAAACACAGTTAATTTATTTTTAGTGATACATATTTAAATTTAGATAAAATTCTTGAAAAACATTTAAAAATCGGAGGAGTTCTATCTTATAAAAGATTTTTGAATTACAAATGATTTTTAAAACACGAGTTTACAAAACACAGGTACAATTCCTATAAATTAAAAATACATACCAATGAATTAGAGACAAACAAGACATCCATCATTTAAATTGAATGAATTCTATCCACCCCATCTTTCTATCACTAATCTTGTCATTCCTTGACCATTCCTAACAACCCTGACAGCTCTCTAACAATCATACTGTTTTTTTTTTGGACTACTTGGGTGAATTTACACAGATGGTCTAAACACTTCTGCAAACAGAGATATCAGACACCCAAAATTAATGCTGTGAGGGCTGACTTGCTGAGTACACATAACTCCCAACTATTGATAGATCAGTATTTGATGTGCTAAGTGATAGTATCGGTCTGCAAGTTTCCTTGAACTGATTAACATCAAGTGTTGTCTGGTTTGATGCAGGCCAATTAACATAACCCCATTGTCTTATACTGCATCTCTTGAGCAGCCTGTCCCATGCTGTAGACCAGCAGTCTGTGCTCTATAGACAGTGTTGTTCATTTGCAAAGCTGTCCTTTTAACTTCAGACTATTGCTTGCAATTTACATTAAGAACTGAAGACTGAGTCTTTTTTTATGACAAGAAACTGAGCAAGGAATATTGGTTTGTAATTTAACTTACTCAAAAATAACTTCTCCATGCAAGTGTCAGCTGCTGTGATAAAAAAAAAAAAATGAGCTTGGCAAAAGACCCCCTGGGCCCTGGACTGCGAATGTCCATCACACTAGGTCAACCTCAAATATTAACCCCACTTTTGATCAATGGCTACTTGGAAAGATGTATCCACAATTTCGCAGGGGAATATGGTAAATGAAACTCAAAAAGCTTTCACATGGATGAATAGATCTACTGTTGAAACTTGGTTAGATAATACTTATCACTGCAGTTGCATCCACACCAAAGAAAAATAACTCTCCACAAGTAGGATTAAGAAGTGTAAAATGCAAAATGCCTTCAAAGCATAGAGAGTTCTTAATAACCTATCAATTATAAAATAGTTGGCCTTAAAAGAAGAAGAAAGGCGGCCAAATTATCTTTATTTGAGAGCCATTACAAACTGAAAGCAAACTCTGCATGGCCAGCAAAAGGGTTACTTGAAAGGAAAATGATTCAGAAATTCTAAAATAGCAAAATAATCTGGAAAATAAAACAGAAGAAGACAGGCTGTACCATTTAACATTTTAAAGGAATTATTTTGATCTATCAGTGTTTCACTGATTTAAATTTAATGGGCCAGCCATTCTTCAACATGAGATGAAGACATCTGGAGATCACAGTGAAAGTATATTGGGCAACAGTTTGAAAGCTGATTGGGAGAAATGACTGGCGAGTAACACTGCAAGGAAGTAGGAGAGAGGACTGTAAGTGTGGAGAGCAGATCTTGGAAGGCAAGGGTGTTTGGAACATGTAATTTCTCTCCTCCCTTCCACACCCAACCATGATTTTGATTATGGGAGGGGATCGTTGGAGAAGTGAGCGCAAGAGAAGATTGTGGGAAGCAGAAGTGATGCTTCTAGTGTCTTATATAATTTATCCATTTTTCAGAATTGTTATTGCCAATATTTATTTTCAGTCCCCAGTTCTCCTTGATTGGAAGTGGCCCACCTCCTTGTAAAGCTGCAGTTATTTGTTGAAAGTACTTCTGAAATGTTGAATATGGAATTTCACAATTTAGTAAAATCAATATTGATGAATGAATGCCAGTATGCTTGCAAGCCAGGATGCTGTCTGAATTTTTTTTTTAAATCTGCAGGTGATGGTACTCCAATACATCTTTTGCCTTCTTCCTTTTTGGTAATGCAGGCTATGAATTTTTGAAAATGCTGTGCTTGCTACCTGGCCGAATGACTACAGTGTATTTTGTTGCAACCATTGTGAGGTGTTGGTGGAGAGGATGAACATTTCAAAATGGACGGAGTGCCTGTTAGTGGAGGTACATACATTCAGGCAAGCGATGTCTGTAACTGCAGTGCAACTTGCTTATCAAACTATGACTGAATATTGTCTCAGTCTTGGACTGCTTCATTTACTGGGAGCTTACATATAATATTCAATATTGTTTGCACAGTGCTACTTCTGACCTCATCAGGGAAGGAGATTTTTTTCAAGCACTTAAGGGTGGTAAGCCTTGGACACTGAACTAAGAGGTTTTGTCCTGACACCAGGTAACTATATCCACCTTCCTTTGTATATGTTAAGGTTCAAGATTCAAGTTTATTTGTCACATGCACATCGACACATGCAGTGAAATGTATTATTTGTGTTAACAACCAACACAACCAAGGGCATGTTGGAGGCAGCCCACAAGTGTTGCCACACATTCTGGCGCCAATATAACATGCTCACAATGCTTGACAGAACATCACAGAACACAATAAGCAACAAACAACAACAGAAAAAATTAGCACAGTTCCTCCCTCCCAACCACGCACATTCACAATCCTGTAATCCCAGAACAGTCCTCGAATGGACGCAAACTTGGGCTGACAAACACTGGGCTTCGACCTCCCCAGCAGACTTGCAGAGATTCTCAGATTTGGTTGCAACCTACATCTGGACTTCTAATTCATCTTCAGGCCTCGGTACTTGGCATCAATCTCAGGAGATACCCATCCCCAAACACCAAGCATCTTTATGAGTTTACCATAGAAGTGTTTTCCCACTGCAACTCATTCACTTAAAGTTTTACAAGAGTTTATTCGTGCCACACTTGAGGTGAAGTGAGAGCAATTTCTTTTGATGTCAGGACAGTGTTTGGACCAAGGCTGTGATGAGATCCCAAGCCGACTGGCCTTATTGATGTCCAGATTGATTGAGCAGAATAATGATGAGTAAGTGCCATTTGACAATATCTTCTATAACATTGCTGATCAGTTGGGCAGTAATTAACACATGGGAGTGCTACAAAGGCAAACAGTGATGATGGAACTTGGAGATTAAGTGATGTGAGAGTAAATTGGAGAGGCCAAGGAGATGATTGGGATGCTAAAGATAAGTTTGGGAAGAGATCCAAGGTAATTTGAGGAAATTGTTAGTTGGAGCAACGACTATGGATGAGAAGAAGAAAGGAAACAGCTTGAATTAGACAGACACTACAGACTCCTCAGCAACAATCCTAGAAGGTCTGAACCCTTTAACCATTTACAATGAAGGCTTCAGGCCTCTGAGACCAGTTTCAATGCATGAGGTCTGATTTTGATCCCTGATACACACTATTAAGAGGTTATCATTTGTGTGTTGTATGTTGTTTGATTAATGAGACTTCGCTTTCCCAGCAGTGTCTGTGTGCATCCACTTCATAACCAAAAAGGATACAAACTGGAAATAAAGATATGAACTATATGTTTACCAAATGTTTTGCTTTTAGTTAAAATTCACCTGCAAGATACCTGCATAAAGATGTGCTACTATGCTTATAGACTTAATAGAGGTGTACATGATGATAAGAGGAATAGACTGAGTGGATATCCAGAGACTTTGTTCCAGGATGAAAATGGCTATTGTGAAGCTGTTTAATTTTATGGTCATTGGAGGAAAGTATAGAGGCAAGTGTTTTGTTTTACACACAGAGAGTGGTGTGTATGTGGAATGTGCTGCCAGGGGTGGTAGTAGAGGCAGATACATTAGGGACATTTAAGAGGTTCATACAGAGCACATGGATGATAGAAAAATAGAGGACAATGTGGGACAGAAGTGTTAAATTGATTTCAGAGCAGGTAAAAAGGTTGGCACAACTTTAAGGGCAAAAAGGCTTGAATTGTGCTGTACTGTTCTATGCTAGGTAATGGATAGGCTACCATGTTCATTTTAACTCATAAATAATCTGACATTGTGAAACAAGGGAGAACCTAGATTAACAATTACTGTAAGTTGCTGAAATGCAGCATTATGCTAATTGTGGCAGACCAATCCACATGATCTTTTATTGTCACTAGAAATAAAATAACTCTATCGAAAATGAATATTCTAATCAAAAAGGTGTCACAAGTTCAAACCTGTAATAATTAAAAGACACAACACATAACATTACATGGAATCATCATGAGCTGAAATATTCAAAACACCCTTCTATGGCATGCATCATAATAATTTGTGCTGTTAAAAACTTTAAACACATCCTTCCTTACAAAATTTAGAAAATTTTCAAAAGGACAGAGCAGTTGTTTGGAATGTGCTTTGTGTCCGGAGCAGAATGAGGTTTGGGATGTGACATCATCACCATTATAAAGAATGCGTACAAAATTCTTCTTTCTGTCCTTTCCATTTTGCCAGATTTCAAAGATTAATCGGGCAGCAAATCGAGGGAAATTGGCATTGGTAATGCCCAGAGCACTGAGCAAGGGGGCCACTGTGACATCATGGGCAGAATAGAGAGCAAATATCTCATCCTTTCTTCCTTGGGCAATCCGTTGCATGCGAGTGACAGTCTGGTTTAAAATTGGATAGGTTGCAAGCAGTGCGTATTTATAATATAGTCTCTTTCTCTGCCTGTCTCGCTCATCCTCCAGCTGGTGCGCCTTGATGGCTCTGAAGTGGTCCAAGTTAATGCAGCCATGTTCTGTGCATGGAAATGAGACATTGTGGCAAAGATGGCACAGCAGAGAATCAATGGGGTTAGCTGCTCTTAACTGCCTTGTAGGAACCCCCACAATCTTGGCCATATCGATGTATGTCCGTTCCAACAGGCTATTCTTGACACGCAAGTTGTACTGCCGTCGCTGCTCTTCCTCCAGGTAGTGGTTACGCATGGGGCAGTCACAGCTGTTGGAGCAGAAAATAGTGCTCCACTGGTGCCGGATGCGTATTTTTCCCCAGTCAAATTTCGGCAATAGGCTGTACAGTAGAGCCAGCCCACTTTCCAGTGTCCGGCTCTTTCCCGTAGATTCCACATAGAGTTGCTTCGTTGTCCAGTTGTCAGGAAGCAGCCTGTGTTTCTTAATGTATGTGTCATGAAGGTGGTCTCCATTCAAGAGATGCTGGACAACACCTGTAAGCAAACAATACAGGGTTGAAGAGAAACATTTGTACCATTCGATTCAGTGGCAAGGCTCGATCATCTTTATCTTTGTTCATATCAGGTACACAGTTTATGCTACCAAAAATGTTATTCAATGCAAAATATAATACTGTCATATTTAAAACAGGAGAATGTATATGTGCATACTTTGCTTGGCAATCACTCATCAAAACAATGAATAACTAAAAATTCTCCAGCCTGTTATATATCTTATCCAGTTTTCTGTAAAATGTTGTACCCTGACAGAGTATTGGCACTTTAACAGATGGCATGGTATTAAATGCATTGAATAATTGATATTGCCTGGATCGGAGGATATCAGCTACAAAGAGAAATTGGACAAACTTGGGTTGTTTGCTCTGGAATGTCGGAGGCCAAGAGGCAACCTGATAGAAGTATACAAAGTTATGTGAGGCATAGATAGAGTAGATTTTCAGAAGATTTTTTTCCCTCAGGGTGCGATATGTCAAATATTAGAGGCATAGATTTAAGGTGAAAGGCTGAATGTTTAAAGGAGATGGTGAAGGCAAGTTTTTTTTAAAACAGAGAGCAGCAGGTGCTTGGGCATAAAGGGGAGGTTCACAGGTTCTTGATTAGTAAGAGCATCAAATATTAAGGGGAGAAGGCATGAGAATAGGGGTTGAGAGGGATAATAAATCAACCATGATGGAATGGCAGAGCGGGCCCCGATGGCTTAAATTTGCTCCTATATCATATGGTTTCATGGTCTTATGATAGCAATATGTAAGAGACACTTTTACAGGCACATGAACAAGCAGGGAATGGGAGGGATATGGATCATGTGCATATGGATCAGTTGGCATCAGATTAAACACAAACAGGAGAAAATCTGCAGATGCTGAAAATCCGAGCAACGCACACAAAGTGCTGGAGGAACTCAGCAGGCCAGGAAGCATCCATGGAAAAAAGGCCTGAGACGTCGACTTTATTTTTTTTTTCCATAGATGCTGCCTGGCCTGCTGAGTTCCTCCAGCATTTTGTGTGTGTTGCTGGCATCAGTTTAAGTTGGCATCATGGTCAGCACAAACATCATGGGTCACATGGCATGATTCCGTGTTGTTCTGTTCTGTGGTTCTAAAATATATTAAATACATTTTAGGTAGCTTAGAATGGTGGCAGTTCTCCAACTGTGGCACCAAACTCTTTCCACTGACATACATGTCACACTCCGATTGTTCTTCTGCTAAGCATTACTGTTGGAAAGGCATGCCCAAGCACTATATTGAAATTTCTACCTTGGACCATTAAAATATTTATGAAAAAATGCTGCAATTTGCTTGCTGCCTCACCTGTTTGTGTTAGTTCCCCCATCTCACAAACTGTGTGGCTGGGAAGAAGTGCAATATTGTTCAAGGGGCTGTCCAGTTGACCTTTAGGAGCTTCGTTCCTATTCTTTATAAAGTTTGCCAACAACCTGTGAGAAGGTTCCCTTGTAATAGAGAAAGAGAAAAAAATCACTTCAATTGTCCTGAATTTTGAAGGAAATTTTAAAAAGCAGACAGGAGAGAATGCAGATGCTAGAAATCTGGAGCAACACGCAAAATGCTGGAGGAACTCTGCTGATATGGCAGTATCTATGGAGGGAAATGAACAGTCAATGTTTCAGGTTGAGACTCTTCATTAGAAAGAAAGATGGCGGATGGTGAGTGGGGTAAAGGGATGGAGCAAAAGCTGGTGGGCGATAGGTGGGTCCGGGTGAGAATAGGATAACTGGCAGGTGAGGGAGTAAGGAGAGTGAGAATGATGTAGGAAGTTGGGAAGTGATTGGTGGAAGGGACAAAGGGCTAAGGAAGATGAAATCTGATAGAAGAGGATATTGGAATAAAGGGAAAGGGCAGGAACCAGAGGGAGGAATGTGTGGGTGATAGGCAGAATGAGAGGGTGGGGAAGGGAAAGAGATGGGATAATGGAGCTTGTAGCATAAAGCAAGACAAAGGCAGACAAAGAGGAATGGTTACCAGAAGTTAGAGAAATCAATATTTATGCTGTCAATTTGGAGAACACCAAGATGGAATATAATGTGCTGTTCTTCTAATCTATGTGTAGCCTCAACTTGGCAGTAGAAGAGGCTAATAAGCACTTATAATAATCAGATAATACAATGTATGATAAAATTCAACCTGCAGTTTGAGAGGGAGAAACTAAAGTCAGATATATCAGTAATACCATGGAATAAAGGGAGTTATAGAGGCCTGACAGAGGAGCTGGCCAAAGTTGATTGAAAGTGGACTCTAGCATAGATGGTGGCAGAATAGTGATGGCTGGGGGTTCTGGCAGCAATTCAGAAGGCGTAGGATAGATATTTCCCAAAGATGAAGAAGTACTCTAAAGGGAGGATGAGGTAACCATTCTGACAAGGGAGGACAAAGACACTATCAAAGCAAAAAAAATAGCATATAATATCTCAATAATTAGCGATGTTAAAGTATTGGGAAGCTTTTAAAAACCATCAGAAAGCAACTACAAAAATACATAAAGAGAGAAAAGATGAAATATAAAGGTAAGATTGCCAATTAAGTAGAATACCAATTTTTTTTCAGATATATAAAGAGTAAAAGGAAGATGAGAGTGGATATCAGAATACCAGAAAATGACACTGGACAGGTAGTTATGGGGACAAAGAAATGGTGGACAAACTCAAAAAGTATTTGAGTCAGTCTTTACTGTAGATGATACTTGCAGCATGCAAGAAATTCAAGTGTCAGGGCGCAGAAGTGAATGTAGCTATTCTTACTAAGGAGAAGGTGCTTGGGAAGCTGAAAGGTCTTAGAGCAGATAAGATGCCTGGACTACACCCCAGCTTTCAGAAAGTGGTAGCTGAAGAGATTTTGAAGGCGTTAGTAATGATCTTTTGGGAGCAAAAGAACTGTTAATATTTCCACTCAAAACATACTGCATCAAGAAATTTATTTCCTACCACAGGAAACTCAGCCACTGGACCAGCTGAATTCGCAAAGCAAATTGTTCATTGCTTCAGATTCCAGTATCAATATAGCTGTGCCTAGTCACCCATGCCTGCGTGGCTAAGCACAGATCAAACACCATCTATAAATTTCTGATGACACAACTGTTGTTGGAAAATCTTAAATGGTGACGAAGAGACGTACAGGAGTGAGATAAATCAGCTGGTTGAGTGGTATCACAACAACAACACTGCATTCAACATCAGTAAGACCAAATAATTGATTGTGGACTTCAGGAAGGTGAAGTCAAGGGAAAGCACACCAGTCTTCGTTATGGGATCAGCAGTGGAAAGACTGAGCAGTTTCAAGTACCTGAGGTTAAACATCTCTGAAGGTCTATCCTGGGCCCAACATATTGTTGCAATTACAAAGAAAGCATGTCAGCATGTCACTGCATACTTTATTAGGAGTTTGAGGGGATTTGGTGCATCATCAAAGAATCTAGCGAATTTCTACAGATGTACTATGAGTACATTCTGACTGATTGCATCACCATCTGGTATGGAGATGCCAGTGCTCCAATCGGAACAAGCTGCAGAGCGTTTCAAACTCAGCCCCCTCAATCATGAGCACCAGTTCCCCAGCATCGACAACATCTTCTAAAGGCAACATCTCAAAGAAAATGCATTCGCATTAAGGACTCCATCACTCAGGACGTGCTCTCTTATATAGTGGTTTAAGTTTCTCAAGAACTGCTGATCTCCTGGGATTTTCATCCACAACAGTCTCTGGAGTTTACATAGAAAAAACATCTAGTGGGCAGCAGTTCTGTGGATGAAAAAGCCTTCTCAATGAGAGGTCAGAGGAGAATGGCCAGAAGAGGAAGGTGACAGTAACTCAGATAGCCACGTGTTACAAAGGTAGTGTGCAGAAGAGTAGCTCTAAATACACAACACATCGAACTCTGAAGCAGATAGGCTACAGCAGCAGAAGGCCACAAACATGCACTCAATGGCCACTTTATTAGCTATGGGGTGAGGGGATATCACATGAAGTGGCCACTGAATATACTCTTATTGTAACTCACAATTTTTTTAAAATGTATTGCACTCTACTACTGCAGCAAAACAACTAAATTTCACGACATATGTCAGTGATATTAAACTTGATTCTGATTCCCTTGTCTCATTACCAAATAGTGCCTAATCAATGAGCCTATAGAAGCTACCTATTAACTGTAGTGATTCCATATGACCATAAGACATAGGAGCAGAATTAGTCCATCCAACCCATCAAGTCTGCTCTGCCATTCCATCATGCCTGATTTATTTTCCCTCTCAAACACATTCTCCTGCTTTCTCCTTGTAACCTCTGATGCCCTTACTAATGAAGAACCAATCAACCTACCCTTTCAATATATGTAGTGATGTGGCCTCCACAGCCATCTGTGGCAGTGATTTCCTCAGATTTGCCAACCTCTGCTAAAGAAATCCCTCCTAACATCTGTTCTAAAGGCTGTTCTGAGGCTGTGCTCTCTGGTCCTGGACTCTCCCACTAACGGGAATATCCTCATCCTCTCCTTTTTATTTTATCTAGGCCTTTCAATATTCAATAGGTTTCAATGAGAACCCTCTTTATAATACAAAGAGATTCAAACAGCTAATTAAAAATGAATAATATTAATTATTTTAATTGGCAACGACCAGTTGAGCAGCATTCTTATGGATAAAGGAATTATTGATGTTTAAGGTTGAAATCCTGCATCAGGGCTCTGATTCAATTATTTTGGTCAGTTTTGGTTTCATCTATTAGAGGCATACCAGGAAAGAGGTCCCAAGATGTGGGTTGGGAAGAAAGCTCATGATATGACTCCCTTTGGTAACAGAATGGCTTTAGTGCTGGCTAATGTGGAATATAATGTTGACAACAGCTGAGGTGTAAAGCGTAGCAGGAAAATCAACAATGGAAGATGTTTAAAAAAATGGACCGAAGTTACTTATGTTCTGAACCAAATGGGCTTTCAAACAATTCCTCACTTACTATATACCTCTAGGTATCATTTATCAGCCAACAGCCAGTGAAGTTCTATCTGGTGTACATTCATTGCTGGTAGATAAACACAGAAGCATATTCATAGATATTGAGATCCCACTAGCTGCAAAGATAAAATGAACTCTAAACTCTGCTGCAAGGCAATTCACATTGCATCACCCACAATACAGGATCCCATTTTAATATCACATCGGAAAGATGACATTACTAGCTCAGCCATCAGTGGAGTGGAATGACATTATAAATTTAATGCTTTGTAGTGGGTCTTAAGTTCTGTGACCAAGATCATACAGTACAAGGAACTTAATGGTTAGGTGCAGTACCAACCCTTACATCTTTATCCCTCAGGATGGGATCTGAAGTGACTGATGAAACTAGTGTGGTAGTCAGAGTCTTCCACAGTGCTTAATGTGGTAGTTTGAGTGGTGATCTGTTCCTTCCACCCTTTATTTCAAGACCAGTTTGTACTTCAGCTGCACAGATTTGAGTTCCTCAGTACAGTTGTGAATGTTTCTCCTTCATTGAGCTGCGACAGGCAGAGGCTTCCAGGAACCAGTGTGGATTTCATATATTTCAAGAAGGCTTTGTGTACATCCTTGAAACTTTCCCTCTGCCTGTCCAGTAACTTTGTTTTAAGAAGGAGCTCAGAACAGAGTGGTTGTTTTGGGAATCTGGTGTTGGGCATATGAACAATTTGAATTGTCTGAAAGAGGCAACTGAATAGAATTAAAATTTCAAGGTACAGGTACTATATATGGGACAGAGGTGGAGGAAAGATTGGAGAGGAGGTTGCATGTTGATTAAGGAGAACATAATGTACTCTGAAATAAAATTAATGAAGGATCATCCAGTGAGACTATATGGGAGAGCAGAGAACTTCTGCTATAAGTTTAATGACAGTCTCCAGCAAAGAGACTTGTAGTAGCTTTCTAAAGGCCACCAGAGGGCAATCTGCTGCTACCAGATCATCTTGGCAGACCACAACCTAGAAAGGATACTCAGAAATGTAACATATATTTTTAAAGGATACTATTAAGTTTGCCATTATCAGCCCAATTAAAGGAACCAGAGGTAGCATTTATAAATCTCAAAACTACTTTGTAGTTACAGTCTTTCCTTTTTCTAATCATAAGCTCCTCAAGCCTGTGTTCACATCAAAGGTGGGAATTTCACAGAAATGACACTCCCACTGGCAAAGCTAGAGTGGATGATGTCCTGTACTGTCTAGTTGCCTGTTGGGAATTCATAATCTAGACTTGGACACAAGTGTAGTGTACGAGATTATGCTGGAGGAGAATGACAATTTGCACTACAACAGTATGCCAACATGAAAGTCCATGCTTTAAAAGTGGAGGAGGCCACTAACATATCCATCGAGCTCTGATACTGCTTCTGAGTTTTGCACATTCAGGATGTTTGCATGAGTCAACCTGATAAAGCAAACCACAATCAACAAAGATAATTCAAAGTTTTTGCCGTCTGTTTAGACACATAAATATAGGGCCTTTCTGCTAATTGAACTCAAATGGAAATGGAATGCAAGAACCAGCAGATAGCTGATTTCAGGGGAAAAAAGGGGGATAGAACTGGTACAGTCAACCACAACAAAACCAAACAAAGTGACTGCCTGCACATCATCTTCACTCCTCCCACAGAAAATGTCGAGATGACAGGACTGGCACAAATCCCCCACTTGTTCTCTCAAGTGTGAAATGGGTTTTAAAGAGTCAGTAGAGATAACAGCTGAGAAAGAAAACACAAAATGGGGGATGGAGAATCAGTAACAAATTAGTGGCAACTGAAAGGAGGGTGGGCATATTTCTGCTAATCTCCTCAGTCATTCAATCATCGGACAATTTCATACTTCAATAATTTTGCTTTCTTCCTTAGCACTATTTTCCAACACAAACTAAAATAGAAAAATCCATTCAATACAAGGATGAAGCACTCTCATGGCCTCTGATTCATCTCAGATTTTCTGTCTTAGATAATCCTGATATCTAAGTCAGTCTCTCAGACACTCTGAGTTCACATAAGGAGCAAGCTGAACAAAGATCCCAATAGCAACAGAAAGTGCTGGAGATATTCAGAAGGTCCACAGCATCCATAGAAAGGGAACTTCAGTTATGGTTTCAGGTCAATGGCCATTTTGCATAGATCCCCACATTCCAATGGTTTTAAACCCTACTATCGTCTTCCCAGTTCTCATTACCTCTCCTGCTCTACAAGCTTCTAACATCCAAGCTCTTCCAGTTGATTTCTCTTATTCTAAGTATTTCATTCACTACTCAGTCTTCAACTGCCAATTCACTCATTTGACAGAGGGAGAAGACTAGGGATTACATTTTGAATTCAATCCTTAAACAGCTCCCCTTCTGTTTCCTTTTATGATTCTTCAGAAACGTAATAACCAATGGCATAATGTAACTTAGTATCCAATGCGGAAACAATAGAAAGGGTGCAGAGGAGATTTACAGGAATGTTGCATGCCTTGTGAGAATAGGTTGAGTGAACTCGGCCTTTTCTCCTTGGAGTGGCAGAGGATGAGAGGTGACCTGTTAGAGGTGTACAAGATGATGAAAGGCATTGATCATGTGGATAGTCAGAGGTTTTTTTCCCAGGACTGAAATGGCTCGCACGAGAGGGCACAGTTTAAAGGTGCTTGGAAGTAGGTACAGAGGAGATGTCAGGGGTAAGTTTTTTTTTACGCAAAGGGTGGTGAGTGTGTGGAATGGGCTGCCGGTGACAATGGTGGAGGTGGATATGATAGGGTCTTTTAAGAGACTCCTGGATAGGAACATGGAGCTCAGAAAAATAGAGGGCTAAGGGTAAACCTAGTTAATTTCTAAAGTAAGTACATGTTCGGCACAGCATTGCGGGCAGAAGGGCTTGTATTGTGCTGTAGGTTTTCTATGTTTTTCATAGCAGATCATGTTAAAATTGTTACTTTCCATAAATGAACTGGTGCATCCTCACTTGCATTAAGTCATGTACACATACATCCCTGTACATACTGAATTGTGCTAGCCAACAGTTTAGCAATGCCTTGATTTTGAAATTCTCTCCCTTGTTTTCAAAATCCCTTCATAATTTCAACACTGTTTACTTTTGTAGACACCTTCAACCAATACTGTCCAACATATTCTAGCTTTTGAGCAACATCATGCTTGATTACTCTACCAATGATTCCCACTTCTTCAGCTGCTAAGTCCCCAAACCTAGTCCCCTCTCTTCCCTACCTTAATTTCCTATTTAAAACACTTCATAAAATCTTGCATTCTAAAAACTCTCAAAGTGGCTTGGTGCCAATTCCCATGAATGGCCTTGGGACATGTTTATTTAATTAAAATGTCTGTAAAAATTAAGGTTATTGTTGTTATATAAATGTAAGTCACTGTTCGTACTTTAATTAGCTAATTTAATTTATTATTCGTGAATTTAAAACTAGGGAGGAGAGAAGTGTCCCACATTCCTATTCAGAAACTTGATCTAGTTATTCCAGCCACACGGCGAACCCCTGAGGATATTGAGCAAAACCAGGATTGAACTTATTGTGATCAAACATGGGTCACAATTACTGACATCCATGGAATGACTGTTATTGTGATATATGCACAGGACTATCGGATACAATCAAATTACCTATCATCAGACATGGCATTCAGTTGAAGATTAAATTTTTTTAAAAAATAATGTGAGGCAACAAGTCCGTTGTAAAATAAACAGCTGATATATTAGGCAGTATTTTTCATTTAGGGATCACTACCGAGTCCCCTGAAGATGACAAATTTAGAGATGCACAATACAAACTGCAGTACAAATATATCCAAATTTCTAGGCCTGGGTCTTTTAGTTTGGCAGTGACTACACCAAAATGAAGGGCACATAAACAGTACTGGAATAAGAAGGCAGAAAAGCCCAAAGATTCTTGTAAGGAAAGAAAATCCATTAATTACTTGTTACTTCTTTGACTCCTGGGAACTTCAGTTGAGCCTGCAGACTCTTCTGGCTCAAATTGGACTGCTAGTTTCTTAGATCCACTTATCAAAACCATTGACCCCTCACAGAATCAGGTCCCAACCTTCACTTCTCTAATGCCAGAATGATGACACAACAAATTGTTCACCTGATTATAAGGATATGCAAAAATAATGAAACCCAGCTGAGAAGTAAAAAAAATGCTAATGGGGGTTCTTCAGACCTTGTTAAAGCAAGAAAAGAAATCGTTGACCAGGCACTGTGTTAAACCATCAGTACAAAGTCTACAAGAATAAAAAAACAGCAACATCTAATCACCCCAAAGGGATTTTTTGAGCGATTGCTGACTCTCTGGCCACAGCAATTAGAAACATAAGTCCATGCTCTCTTGGCATTGCAATCCATTTTGATCCTGTTTTCGATCATTTTTGTACCAAGGAAACATGAACTATGCTGAAAGGATTTCAGTTTCTCATACAAACAATTAAGCACGCCGAGAAGGAAGCAGGCATTTATCATTGTCTCCATATTCGAAATACTGTCCTACTGAGACTCATAAATCCAAGTTATCGCTCAACATAACAGATACAATGAAAATGTCATGATCGAAGGAATGCCAAACAATATGCTTGCTCCATTACATTTCGATATCTCCTCTTTACGGTAACTGCAGTATCAACCATGATCGTATTCTGTTAAATAGTGACTGCTCACTTCACTTATTCACAATCCTAGAAGATCAAGTAGATATTTTGTTAAACCTGTATATAAATGAACCTTTGGCCGTAAATTAGAAATCACATTCTTCTTTGGTATGCTATATAGGTTCTTCAAGCACTGCTAGTGCCCAATCATACTTCCCACAAAGAACAAAATCATTTGGGAACTGGTAAAATATCCATTTTTAAAAAATCATTTGAATAGTCTTCACTTAAGATTCATGCATTAAATATTTATTTGTTTGCTTTCTCAACAACAACTTTCTACTGAGCTTGGGATAGGATTGCTCTGACAGGAAGCAGAAGATCAACATCAGTGCCTTTAGTAGGAAACATACTACATAGCAGCCACAGTGCAGCTGAAGAAAAGAACAGACCACCATGGAAGAGAGAAAATCCTTGTTGAGGGACAGAGACTGGGTGGAGTGGTCACTAATATCCGCTGCCCCCAACCCCCACCCATTATTGTCTACAGAGGTCAAGTTCAATACTGCAACAGAGAAACACCACTGTGAGACATTGATTCATCATGCTGATAGAGGTCATAGTAAATGGAAAAGCTGCAGCAAGAGATGGAACATTCAACAATGCTGCTGCAAATATGCCAATTAATGCAAAGTTGAAAGGACTAGATAGGGTGGATGTGGAGAGGGATATTTCCTATGGTGGGGATATCCAGAACTAGAGGGCACAGCCTCAAAATTAGAACAGAGGTAAGCAGGATTTTTATTAGCCAGACAGTAGTGAATCTGTGGAAGGTTCTGCCACAAACTACGGAGGAGACCAAGTCACCCAAGTATGTGCGTATAGTTAAGGCCGAAGTTGATTGTTTCCTGATCGGTTAGGGCATCAAAGAATATGGCGAGAAGGCAGGTGTATGGGGTTGAGTAGGATCCGAGATCAGCCATGATGGAATACTGGAGCAGACTCGATGGGCTGAATGGCCTAATTCTGCTCCTATGTCTTATGGTCTAAAGTGAGGCTGACATCAGTGAAATGATAGGGATCCTTTAAATTGTCTACTTTTAAAATTAATGAAGAGTTTCCTCCTTTTTTGTTACATATGCAAGTCACTTGTTCTACCTTTAACATTCAATTCCTATTGACACTTCTGGCCTAATTCTGCTCCTATGTCTTATGGTCTTAAGGTCTAAAGTGAGTCTAACATCAGTGAAGTGATAAGGTTCCAATCATCTACTTTCAAAATTGATGAAGAGTATCCTCCTTTTTTGTTACATATGCAGGTCACTTGCTCTACCTTTAACATTCAATTTCTATTGACATTTCTGGTAATACCTTGAGATATACCTTTGGTCACAGGTAAACATCAGATATACTATGTTGAACTGAGGATGAAAAAGTGTAGATACCATTAATGCAATCCTAACTTGGAGGCACATTGGGAATGACTTAAAGAAGCAATATTGTGGAGATTTCAAAATCCATTGAATATAGTTATGTAAGACTGAGAATTTAATTGTGGAAGCAAGGTAATTAGTTCATCACAGTTTGACCATTTGGCTGAACCTGATGAATTAGATGATACATTCAAATAGGGTTTGCAATTCTTGAAATAATGTTAATGACAGCACAACCACCAGCAGTATTTTGCATTCCATATCTCTGCTTCTGGGATTACAACTCCTCCCAGAATAATAAAACCCATCCAATACTTCCCAGCCTAGCTTCTATTTATAAAGGTTGTGTCCCTGCTTGACAAGATTAAAGACTGAGGTCATCTAGATTTATGTAAATCCAAAGTGTAGGTGAAGAGAAGCCACTGTTTTAATAAAACTGCCCACTTAGCAGAGTAGAATGTGGCCTTTTATGGAACACACACCTGGAGAAGTCACTAACCTCTGGATGCAGTCACTGTAAGGGATAATGATCATTTAAAAACACAGATGAGGTCTTATTTAATGAAGAACTTTAATGTATTTTTAAAAGTTCAGAGGTGGTGTACCAGATAGATACTTGAAAGAGCAGTTTGCTATCCTAGAAAGGGTTTACGGGCCCGGCTTGGATCCAATACTGTTTAGATGAGTGAGATGGACTGAAACATGCAAGATCCTGATGATTTGGAAAGGATGTTTCCTGAATTGTTTAAAGACCTTGCTTATTCAGGACAGAATTGAGGTGACTGTGAGACAGAATAAAACAAGGAGTTGTGATTCTTTGGAAGTCTTAAAAAAGCAAAATCTTTGAATATATTTAAGGCAGAAATAAAAAGGTTCTTGATAACCAAGGGGTGAAAGGTTAGCCTAAATAGACATGAATGTGGAGTAGTGGCTACATTCAGTTCAGCCATGATCTGTTAAATGATGGAGCAAGCTTTAAGGGCCATATACTACTCTTCTCCCTAATTCATAAGTCTTTTTAGGCTTGGGCAGAATGGACACGGGGGATTTTTCCATTAGAAGGAGATTCTAGGATCCAAGGGCACAACATCAGAATAAAGGGATATCCCTTTAGAAATGAGATAAGGAGCTCCTTCAGCCAGAGGATGATGAATCTATTGAGGACAAGTTATTGGGTGTATTTAAGGCAGAGATTGATAGATTTGTGATTAGTAAAGGGATTAAAGTTTGCAGAGAGAACGCCGGGGAATGATGTTGACAAAAAAAAACACAATTTTGTTTTCAAAGAACAGCCATGATTGAAAGGCAGAGCCAACTCAACGGGCCAAATAGCTTAATTCTGGTCCAACGTCTTGACCTTATATTCTGCAGGGTACAAAAAAACAGTTATAATGGCAAAATTGAACACTTCCAGGTTCCTACCCACTATCCTGCCCCTCACATGCAATTCTTTGAAAAATAGCTCTGATAGGCAGATGTACTGTAAAGACTTTATACCGAAAATCCTATTTTAAATTGTGGGATGGAGAAACTGTGAGTCAAGCTGTCACTAAAGCCAATTCTAAATTTGTTGGATGAGTCAGAAGAACACAGTAGAATGGCAAGCACGTACAATTTCATCTGATTAGTTTAAGAGAGTTAAAGTTTTCGACATTAAAGATTGTCAAAACAAGATTTTAAAGCACCATTTGCACAGCATGGTTCCATTCTACAACCCTTTTTTATTCCCCTTTCATATCTCTTTATTTTGCAATCTTTGATGCAGCTTATGGCACAATGTGCTGACACTTTATCAAGCCTGTATGAATAATGGCAACAGGCTTTATAATCACCACGGAAAATGTTAGCAAAAACCTACTCATCTATCATCAAAATGGAGAGTTATTGAGAGAATTATTTTGAAAATGGCTTGTGCCATGCCTGAATCTCAAAACATTTTTAAGCCAACCTGGGAGATGGATTTAAAATCACCTATCAAATCATTCTCCTATTTCACAGTTGACATGCATAATTTACTTCTCTATAATTTCTGTTGTGTTGCTTCATTGAACCAATGTTTTATTTATTATGGTACAGTGATCCAATAGTTGTTTATCCATAAGGAATGCCCTGGAAAAAGGGTTGACCATTTAAAACAGATGAGGAAATTCTTCAGAGAAAAATTGTGAATCTTTCAAAATCTCTACCTTAAAGAGATTTTAGGGGGACATTAGAAACAGTGGAGGTGAGGATACTGTGTCATTAGCTATATTCATAGATTCAGCACTACAGAGGAATCAAAGGGATCAGACAAGGAAATGGAGCTGAGACCAATGAGTAACTGTGGGATTTTACTGAGTGGCAGAAGAAAATCAAGAACTCATGCTGCTGTTTCTTATTGTATGAAAAGTAATTTAAGTCATGTCAATGGTCACAATAGCACAGTTGAAGTACATTCTGTAAATTACCCACAAAGCTATGGGGAAAATGTCCAGCCCAATTCTTTTGGATCACAATAAACAGAATAATAAATAGGCAATAAGCATTGGACTTCCTTGCAGCACCACATCCTGTGCATAAAATTCTGTCATACAGTACAACTACATTACTCTTATATTTTGTCTTTAAAACGATTTTCCCCTGAAGCAAAGGACGCTGAGCAGTGACCTTGTAAAGATTTATAAAATCATGAGTGGCATAATTAACATGGGATAGTCACAATCCTTATTTCCCAAAGCTAGGAAAGTCAAAAACAAGAAAGCATAGGTTGATGGTGAGAGAGGAGAACTTTAAGTGGAACCTGAGGAGCAAATGTGAGAGGGTGCTGGGTGTATGGAAGGAGATACCAGAGGAATGGTAGGTAGGAACAATTACAACAGGCACATAGATAGGAAAGGTTTGGAGTGATATGAGCCAAATACAGGTAACTGGCATTAGCTTAGACAAGTTGAACTCTACCCTGTATGATACTGTACCCTTCTACGCAAATATTGTTGGGGGCTGGAAACTGAAGTGAAGAGACTGGGGAAGAGGCGGTTGGCTCACAAACAGAGAAAGCTTGTAGACAGTGCAAGAGGGAGAATAGGCAGGTGATACAGAAGGGATGCACTCAGACCGAAGGTTTGAGATGTGTCTATTTTAACTAAGGAGTGTTGTGAACAAAGCGGATGAGCTTAGAGCATGGATCAGTACTTGGAGCCATGATGTGGTGGCTTGGATGGCTCAGGGACAGGAATGGTTACTTCAAGTGCCAGATGTTTCAGAAAGAACAGGGAAGGAGGCAAAAGAGGTGGGGGCATGGCACTGTTGATCAGGGATAGTGTCATGGCTGCAGAAAAGGTGGACGCCATGGAGGGATTGTCTATGGAGTCTCTGTGGGTGGAGGTTAGGAACAGGAAGAGATCAATGACTTTACTGGGTGTTTTTTATAGGCCACCCAATAGCAACAGGGATATCGAAGAGCAGATAGGGAAACAGATCCTGGAAAATTGTAATAATAAGAGTTGTCATGATGGGAGATTTTAGTTTCCCAAATATCAATTGGCATCTCCCTAGAACAAGGGGTTTAGATGGGGTGGAGTTTGTTAGGTGTGTTCAGGGAGGTTTCTTGACACAATATGCAGAAAAGCCTACAGGAGGAGAGGCTGCACTTGATTTGGTATTAGGGAATGAACCTGGTCAGGTGTCAGATCTCTCAGTGGGAGAGCATTTTGGAGATAGTGACCATAATTATATCTCCTTTACAATAGCATTGGAGAGAGATAGGAACACACAAGTTAGAAAAGCATTTAATTGGAGTAAGGGGAATTATGAGGCTATCAGACAGGAAATTGGAAGCTAAAATTGGGAATAGATGTTCTCAGGGAAAAGTACGGAAGAAATGTGGCAAATGTTCAGGGGATATTTGTGTGGAGTTCTGCATAGGTACGTTCCAATGAGACAGGGAAGTTATGGTAGAGTACAGGAACCATGATTTACAAAGGCTGTAATAAATCTAGTCAAGAAGAAAAGAAAAGCTTACAAAAGGTTCAAAGAGCTAGGTAATGTTAGAGATCTAGAAGATTATAAGGCTAACAGGAAGGAGCTTAAGAAGAAAATTAGGAGAGCCAGAACGAGCCATGAGAAGGCCTTGGTGGGCAGGATTAAGGAAAACCCCAAGACATTCTACAAGTATGCGAAGAGCAAGAGGATAAGACGTAAAAGAATAGGACATATCAAATGTGACAGTGGGAAAGTGTGTATGGAACTGAAGGAAATAGCAGAGGTACTTAATGAATACTTTACTTCAGTATTCACTACGGAAAAGGATCTTGGCTATTGTAGAGATGACTTGCAGCAGACTGAAAAGCTTGAGCATGTAGATATTAAGAAAGAGGATGTGTTGGAGCTTTTGGAATGCATCAAGTTGGATAAGTCACCAGGACCGGATGAGATATACCCCAGGCTACTGTGCAAGGCAAGGGAGGAGATTGCTGAGACTCTGGCGATGATCTTTGCATCATCAATCGGGACGGGAGAGGTTTTGGAGGATTGGAGGGTTGCAGATGTTGGTCCTTTATTCAAGAAAAGGAGTAGACATAGCCCAGGAAATTATAGACCAGTGAGTCTTACTTCAGTGGTTGGTAAGTTGATGGAGAAGTTGATGGACAAGGCGTACAGTGTATTGGCCTTCATCAACCATGGGATTGAGTTTAAGAGCCGAGAAGTAATGTTGCAGTTATATAGGACCCTGGTCAGACCCCACTTGGAGTACTGTACTCAGTTCTGGTCGCCTCACTACAGGAAGGCTGTGGAAACCATAGAAAGGGTGCACAGGAGATTTGCAAGGATGTTGCCTGGATTGGGGAGCATGCCTTATAAGAATAGGCTGAGTGAACTTGGCCTCTTCTCCTTGGAGCGATGGAGGATGAGAGGTGACCTGATAGAGGTGTATAAGATGATGAGAGGCATTGATCGTGTGGATAGTCAGAGGGTTTTCCCAGGGCTGAGATGGTTGCCACAAAAGGACACAGGTTTAAGGTGCTGGGGAGTAGGTACAGAGGAGATGTCAGGGTAAGTTTTTTACTCGGAGAGTGGTGAGTTCGTGAAATGGGCTGCCGGCAATGGTGGTGGAGTCGGATACAATAAGGTCTTTTAAGAGACCTTTAGATAGGTACATGGAGCTTAGTAAAGAAAAGGGCTATAAGAAAGCCTAGTAACTTCTAAGGTGGGGACATGATCGGCACAACTCTGTGGGCCAAAGGGCCTGTATTGTGCTGTAGGTTTTCTATGTTCTAAAACAAGACATGACTTTGGCACTAGCCATCCCAATTTAATTAATTCTGCTTGAGAACTTTCTGAGCTGTATCTTTTGAATAATTTCTTTTTCAAGAAAGATGCTTGGTTTTAATATATTCAATAAGCTGAAGGAAGTGCTTACTATGAATAAGTTATGCAAAAGATCAACAAAGTTTACTGTGGGAATTCCTGACCTGGTACTTCCATTTAAAATGGCAGAATGAGCATGCAACTGAACTGAATTTGGATCTCACTTGCTAAATAAGACCAGACTTCTTCTTCATTAAAAAGTACCATAAGACCATAAGACAAAGGAGCAGAAGTCAGCCATTCAGCCCATTGAATCTGCTCCGCCATTTTATCATGAGCTGATCCATTCTCCCAATTAGTCCCACTTCCCTGTCTTCTCACCATAACCCTTGATGCCCTGGCTACTCAGATACCTATCAATCTCTGCCTTAAATACACCCAATGACTTGGCCTCCACTGCCGCCCGTGGCAACAAATTCCATAGATTCACCACACTCTGGCTAAAAAAATTTCTTCGCATCTCTGTTCTGAATGGGTGCCCTTCAATCCTTAAGTCATGCCCTCTCATACTAGACTCCCCCATCATGGGAAACAACTTTGCCACATCCACTCTGTCCACGCCTTCCAACATTTGAAATGTTTCCATGAGGTCTCCCCTCATTCTTCTAAACTCCAAGGAATACAGTCCAAGAGCGGACAAACGTTCCTCATATGTTAACCCTCTCATTCCCGGAATCATTCCAGTGAATCTTCTCTGTACCCCCTCCAATGTCAGCACATCCTTTCTTAAGTAAGGAGACCAAAACTGCCCACAGTACTCCAAGTGAGGTCTCACCAGCGCCTTATAGAGCCTCAACATCACATCCCTGCTCCTATACTCTATTCCTCTAGAAATGAATGCCAACATTGCATTCCCCTTCTTCACCACCAACTCAACCTGGAGGTTAACCTTAAGGGTTTCCTGTAAGAGGACTCCCAAGTCCCATTGCATCTCAGAACTTTGCAATCTCTCCCCATTTAAATAATAGTCTGCCTATTTATTTCTTCTGCCAAAGTGCATAACCATATACTTTCCAACATTGTATTTCATTTGCCACTTCTTTGCCCATTCTTCCAATCTATCAAAGTCTCTCTGCAGACTCTCCGTTTCCTCAGCACTACCGGCCCCTCCACCTATCTTCGTATCATCAACAAACTTAGCCACAAAGCCATCTATTCCATAATCCAAATCGTTGATGTACAACGCAAAAAGAAGCAGCCCCAACACGGACCCCTGTGGAACACCACTGGTAAACGGCAGCCAACCAGAATAGGATCCCTTTATTCCCACTTTCTGTTTCCTGCCAATCAGCCAATGCTCTATCCACGTATGTAACTTTCCCGTAATTCCATGAGCTCTTATCTTGTTAAGTTGTCTCATGTGTAGCACCTTGTCAAAGGCCCTCTGAAAATCCAAATGTACAACATCCACTGCATCTCCCTTGTCTAGCCTAATTGTAATTTCCTCAAAAATTGTAATAGGTTTGTCAGGCAGGATTTTCCTTTAAGGAATCCATGCTGAGTTCTGCCTATCTTGTCATATGCCTCCGGGTACTCTGTAACCTCATCCTTGACAATCGAGTCCAACAACTTCCCAACCACCGATGTCAAGCTAACAGGTCTATAATTTCCTTTTTGCTTCCTTGCCCCCTGCTTAAATAGTGGAGTGACATTTGCAATCTTCCAGACCTCCGGAACCATGCCAGAATCTATCGACTTTTGAAAGATCATCGCTAATGCCTCCGCAATCTCCACAGCTACTTCCTTCAGAACACGAGGGTGCATTCCATCTAGTCCGGGAGATTTATCTACCTTCAGACTATTCAGTTTCCTGAGTACTTTCTCTGTTGTAATTGTGACTGCACACACTTCTCTTCCCTGCCACCTTTGAGTGTCCAGTATACTGCTGATGTCTTCCTCAGTGAAGATAGATGCAAAATACTCTATCAGTTCCTCCGCCATCTCCTTAACTCCCTATCTCCCATTACAATTTCTCCAGCATCATTCTCTATCGGTCCTATATCTACACTCACCTGTCTTTTACTCTTTATATACTTGAAAAAGCTTTTAGTATCCTCTTTGATATTATTTGCTAGCTTCCTTTCATAGTTAATCTTTTGCCTCTTAATGACCTTCTTAGTTTCCTTTTGTAAGCTTTTAAAAACTTCCCAATCCTCTGTCTTCCCACTAATTTTTGCTTCCTTGTATGCCCTCTCCTTTGCTTTAACTTTGGCTGTGACTTCTCTTGTCAGCCACGGTTGCATCCTTTTTCCATTGGAAAATTTCTTCTTTTTTGGAATATTCCTGTCTTGCACCTTCCTCACTTCTCGCATAAACTCCAGCCACTGCTGCTCTGCCGTCCTTCCTGCCGGTGTCCCTTTCCAGTCAACTTTGGCCAGTTCCTCTCTCATGCCACTGTAATTTCCTTTACTCCACTGAAATACCAACACATCAAATTTTGGCTCCTCTTTTTCAAATTTCACAGTGAACTCAATCATGTTATGATCACTGCCTCCTCAGGGTTCCTTCACCTCAATCTCTCTAATCACCTCTGGTTCATTACACAATACCCAATCCAGTACAGCCGATCCCCTAGTGGGCTTAACAACAAGCTGTTCTAAAAAGCCATCTCGCAGACATTCTATAAATTCTCTCCCTTGAGATCCACTGCTGACCTGATTTTCCCAATCTACTCGCATGTTAAAATCCCTCACAATTATCATAACACTGCCCTTCTGACAAACCTTTTCTATTTCCAGTTGTAATTTGTAGTCCACATCACTGCGGCTGATTGGAGGCCTGTATATAACTGCCATCAGGGTCCTTTTACCCCTGCAATTTCTTAGTTCAACCCACGGGTAAGCAGACTTCCTTTTCAGCCTCAATGAAATGAATAAGTCTCCCAGTATGTTTTTAAAAAAGGAATGGTTTATTCAGTGCAAAACATAAAGGAACTGGAGGATCTCGGTGGGTCACAGAACATCTATAGAGAGAAATGAAGTCAATGTTTCGGGTCAAGACTAATCAATCCTGAGATGTCACTGGTTGACTTCCCTCCATGGGGCTGCCTGACGCATTGAGATCCTCCATGTCATTTGTATGTTGCTCCAGATCTCCAGGATCTGTACTCCCTTGTCTCTGGTTTATTCAATAGTTATTAGGATTCATCTTCTTTATTTATTTAATGATACAACACAGTGTGGGCCCTTTGAGCCATGCCAGGCCAGCAACCCCGCAACCCTGGTTCCTCTCTAACCATGGAACAATTTACAATGACCAATTAACCTACCCAGCATGTTTTTAGTCTGTAGGAGGAAACTGGAGCACCCGGTGAAAACCCATGCATTCTATGGGGAGAGGATGGGCAGAGAGTCCTTATGGAATGGAACTGGAATTGAACCCCAAACTGCGGAACACACCGAGCTGTAATTGCATCTCCCTAATGTGGCTCCTAGATGTGAACATCAATATTAGAAAAGGTTTCAAACCAGATAAAATATTGAAGTAAGCATGTATAGGAATTAAGTTTACATTGAACAAAAACAAAACTGAGGTTGTAATAAAACAGAAAATATTGGAAACACTCAGCAGAACAGATGGTTTGTGCAGGTACAGAAACAGAGTAAGGGATTTAATTGATTTCATCAGAAATGGAAAAGCTACAGATAGAAAAGTGAAAGGAGAGAATGTGTGTGTGTAGAGAGGAAAGGAAAGGTCATATTTATTGATCCTTAATCCTTCTGCGTCCATGCCATCTATTTGGATTATTCTCATTTTTCTGCACTTAGACCAAACTTTTCAAAGCCCTGGTGTTTCAGGTACTCATCCAAATATTCCCTAAATGTTGAAAAACCTCCTGCACCTGGGCAGTGTGTTTCAAATTTCAGTCACCCTCTGGATGAAAATATTCTATCTTAAATCACCTGCACTCACGCCTTAAGCACATCCTCCTTGTTTATAGAAGATAATAAAAAAGAAAATTGACAATGCTATAAAAAGAGAAAATGCTTGAAACAGCCCTTGGCTCAAGCAGCAACCTGGGAAAGAGAAATAGAGTTAACATTTCAGATTGAGGATTTTTCATTAGAACAGGGAAAGAGAAAGTAAGCGAGTTTTGCGTTGTAGAGAAGGTTGGGGAGGAATGGATAGAACTGAAGAATCATTGGTGGTCGAGCAGGGGTGAGATCAGAGTAAGTTGTAAACAAGATTAACCGGTCAATGGAGCAAAAAGAGAACGAAAAATTGGAACAAAAGCAATGACATAAGCTAATTAAAGAATGAAAATACAGCCAGATGACGATACAGGCACAGCAGAGGTGTGGAACATATCCAAATAGATATATCCTAGCTGTGCTAATGGAGAGAGTAAAACTGAACCAATATCACAGACTGATGCTTTGGAACAGAAATGGCAGGATCTGATACAAGTATTTTTTTTTTTAAATCATACCGGGAGCTATATTTGTTTCATGAAAGCTGAAGAGAATGACTGTTTCTCCAGAGGCAGAAAATATATGAACTGTTTTAGTATGTGATTTCCTTGGAAGACAAGTTGTACATTCATTCAAGTATTTTAAATGCTAGTATCAAGCCAGGAATTCAGAAAGTAAACCTTGTCAATCTTTTGTAAAATTTATCAACAATAAACAATTCTTCTTCTTCTGAAATAAATTAAAACCACCCTCAGAGGCACAAAACATTTCTTTCTTGTAATACATATCCAAAAAAAATTGCATCCCTCTCAAATTTCTGTATCAGATTTACTTCAATCAAGCAGTGCCAGTGATCTGGCCATGTCTTGTTTTCTGTCAGAGTGGTGACCCCTGTTGACATAGCAATCTTATTCTTCCACTGTTCATGATCCAGGAATGTGAGATACAGATGATCCAAGGTTACCTTCTATATTCCAAAATCACCATTAGGAATTTAAATGTATCAAAAGATATCCAAATTATGTATAGACACAAATAACATAAACGATTTTTCAAATCTTTCCTCTCTCTTTCTCACATGTGCGTCTGCGCGCGCGCGCGCACACACACACACATATTTTATTCTGTCCTTTCCCCTTATATTATCTTTAGCTTTTCAAGTTCAAGTTCACCCATAAACAGGTATATAGCTAAATGCAACCAACTTTGAGCCAATACTGAGGAAAAGTCAGAAATCTGGAATTTTAACTCTCTCTGCTGCAACCCAACAAACTGTGAAGAATTTTCTGTCTCATTTATGGCATCTGCAGTATTTCATATATGCAGCGGGAATGAACAACTAGCTATAACCATAAAAACTATGAGGGGAAATCTGCCCAGAGCAGAGAAACAAAGTCTTTGAAATGACACAGAGGAATTTAGCTTTGAGAAAGAGAATAATCGGTAACATGAACAGAATAAATAGATCATGAGCAATTCTAATTTGGTCATGGTCAAATGATATGAATCTATTTAACTATTCTTTATTATTGAGTATTCTTTATTTGTATAGGGTCAGAGTTATATAACACAGTCCATGCTAATCAAAATACATATCTAAATCTGTGTTTCGCCTGTTTCCATTTAAACTTTTCCTAGCCACATACCTGTCTGAATGCCTTTTAAATGTTGTAACCGTACCCATCTCTGCCACTTCCTCTGCAACTTGTTCCATATACCAATCACGCTGTGTGTGAAAAACTTGCTCTCCTATTCCCTTTATATCTTTCCCCTTTCACCTTAAACCTATGTCCTCTAGTTTTAGACACCCTCGACTTGGAAAAAAACCGTGACTGTATGGGTGAGATTAAAATTGACACAAGATATGAAGTCAACAGATGAGTGCACATTTCTGAATCATCTGTGATTGATGGCACAGCACTTTAAATTTGGCTGATAACAGCTATGTAAATTGTCCGCCACAAGGGATTCTGCAGAAGCTCGAAATCTTGAGCAACACACACAAAATGCTGGAGGAACTCAGCTTGTCAAGCAGCATCATGAGGGATCTCAGCCCAAAATGTTAACTATTCATTTCCCTCCATAGATGATAAAACAATGGAAGTAGATAATTATAAATGACCTGGAGTTGATTCTGGGCACCAGGCTTGTCACTTGGATTAAATGAAAACTTGAATCGCTGAGCAGGTTACACAACATACATAAAGATAGAAACCTTTAACATTTCAGGTCAACTAATGTTAATTCTACAGTACTCCCCCAAGAGAACACTCCTAAGTATTTCACTTCTTTTGTTTTCATTCCAGATTTCCAGCATCCTCATCATTTTGGGTTTGCCATCCAAATCAGGTTTAATTGCACTGGTGTATGTCGTGAAATATGTTATTTTATAGCAGTATATAATAATATATAATAAAAAACTACAAATTATAATTTTATATATATATACACACACACATTAAATTTAAAAAGTAGTACAAAAAGAGAGCAAAAAAGATAGCGTACATGGATTCATTGTCCATTCAGAGATTTGACAGCAATGGAGAAGAAGCTGTTCCTAAAACATTGTTGTTGCGTACTTAGTACATTAACAAGCACAAACCCAGTCTCAGAAGCAGTATGCAAGACAAAGAGCTTGACAGATTGAGGGCTCCTCAAACAAGGAGGTTCAATGTTTCACTCCTGGACAAGCAATCCTGGCGAAGAACTACAGAGGTGATCAAAAGTGGGTACTCGGAAAGATTACAGACAAAACTGGACAACTCTCCTTCACAGTGGAGATTGTGTCTGATATCATCCGGAGACGACACGTCAATCAGTTGAGGAGAGCAGTGGCAATTGTTAGAGTGTTACAGAAGAAAGTGGCTAGAGCTGTCAGAGCCACTTCCTGCAGTCCTTGAGTCAGCTCCTAGAACCACCAGGGAGGAGGGCCCAGAACCTAAGATTGTTTCACAGCCACAAGTCTCACCTGAGAAGCATATTGATCCCCCTTGTCAGGAAAGACATCATCCCACAAGAGTAAGAAATCCTCCACAGTGATTACATCTTTGGGCCTGAATGGGACAATTTAAAATTACTATGCTGTCGATATCTGTATAGTAGTATATAGTATTTAGTGTACATAAGTTTCAGATGCATTCTATATTGAGTTAGAGTTTATAGCTAAGCAGGGAGGAGTGTTGGTCATGCCTCAACACGTGATACACGGGCACCTTGGCTTAGAAGTAAAAAACCTAAGTTAGACTCGCCTTCCCGGCTCTCTGTTTTCCTTTCAATTAATTGTATGTTTTGGCGTTACAAATCCTAACAGTTGAGTGTGTGTCTTCAGGTTCCTGTAGCTCCTTGATGGCAGTAATGAGAGGAGGGCATATCCTAGATGATGGGGGTTCTTAATGATGGATGTCTCCTTTTTGAGGGATTGGCTTTTGAAGACATCCTCGATGCTGGGAAGGCTAGTGCCCATGAAGGAGCTGGCTGAGTTTGTAACTTTCTGCAGCTTTTTCCGATCCTGGTTGTTTGCTTGGCAGCATTTTGTTTTAAATTTGCTTGTAGGGAAGAAGGGTTGACAGCAGGGAACAACTGAAAAGCTGAGTCCACATCCATCACCATTTATGCCAAGTGTTCCGACTTCCACCATTCCCTCACCGTTGGTAAACTCCCAGGATTTTCAAAATCGTCTGTTGCTTGCAGCATCTGAGAGATTGTCCGCCGTAAAAAGAATACGCATGCCTTGAATGTGGATTACACTTTGGTCAAGTGGTTGAATCAGTGATGTTGTGTTAAGCGGCAGGAAACGCACTGTTATGTTAGGATGAATGCTGTCCAAATATTTAGGATGGGCTGGCTCGTTGTCAAGCAAGAAAAGAACTTTAAAGGCAAAATTCTGTTCCTGGCAGTAGCGTCCCACAGCTGTGTTACCTTCAGCTGATGCCACGCTGTTTATAATTTCCAACTTTTTTTCAAGTGTTAAAGCAGTTCTCTGCCGCTCGGCTGACGGCCCAAGACATGACATCGGACGCTTAGGAGGCATAGTGAAATATTTCAAGCACAAAATCACTGCACCGTAGGTAAAACCAACAAAAGTTTAAGATCACGCATCCACACCTTGCCAAAACCAATGCGAGAGTGGCGGGAGAGAGATTGTGAGGCACGCGCACCTGACTTGTATTGGCGAGAAAGCGGTGCTTTTCATCCCAACAGTGAGACTGTGAAGCATGTGCATGTGACTTGTATTGGCGGGAAGGCAGTGCTCCTCACATAACTGTGAATTTTGGACGCATATAATGAGACATTGGTAGAAATAGGTTCCTCGCATAACTGTGAATCCGCATAGTCTGAAGACGCATATAACGAGGAGAGGGTGTACCTGTACTCAGCTGGAAGCCCAAGAATATTTATGGGTCCTATATGCCAGGAAAACACTAGATCCTTTTCCAATCATAAAAGGTGTTCAGCTCCTCTGGGATTGAAGCATGACAGCCATTTACAATATTAAGTTTTGCCTTGTAGGAAATAATGGCCTGAAAACCCTGCCAGAGCTAACATGCATCCAATTTTGTCTCTAGCTTCATTCGGAATCATTTATTCACTCTTAAAATCTGGATTTCTAGCATGGATCATCTGTCCTGAATGCCACAAATCTTGTCCTGACCGGACGATGAATTTCTTAGTTCATCCACGGCCATTGGTTTGGGTATGCCCAGTAAGTTCTCGAAGGCACACACTCATCCACTCATATCTTCATAAAGTTGGTGACAAGTAAGGTGTAGTCATTCAGATTCAAAGATGAAACCCTGAATATTGCTCAGTCCACCAACTCAAAGCAGTCCCGTGACCATACCTGCTTGGTCCTCACCACTGGTACTGCGTCTTTAGTCTCTGCCCACGTGCCAGGAGTAGGAGTACAGCCAGGTGATTGGACTTTCCAAAGTGCAGACGTGGAATGACAAGGCAAGTGTTCTTGATGGTGGTATAACAGTGGTCAAGTGTTTTGGCTCCTCTTGTTCCATGAGCAATATGTAGGTGATAGTTGTTCAGACAATGCTTCAAGATGGCCTGGTTGCAATCCCCCAGAATGATAGGAAAGACATGAAGGTGTAGTGTTCCGTGCCTGCTGATCACGGCGCACAGCTCCTCCAGTGCTGGCCTGATGTTGACCTGAGGTGAAAAGTACACCACTACCAGAATGGTGGTCGAAAACTCCCTAAATGGATGACGTTTTACTGCTAGGTGTTCCAGCTTGGGTCAGCAAGACTGAGAAGGAACCGACACATCTGCGCACCACCATGAGTTAAACATTAAGCATACTTCCCCGCTGCATTTAAAAAAACTTGACTGATGAATTTACGATGAATGGTGAAGCCATCATTCTGTAGTGCTGCATTCAAAATGGCGGAGGCATTTCGTGAAGCAGTCCCTGATATCCCTCTGGTACTACAATCTCCTCTGAGGTCTTCAATTTTATTTTTCCAGGACTGTATATTTGCCAGTTGGATAGTCGGAAGTGGGGATCTAAGGCCTCTGCATTTCCATCGTACCTGTAGCCCAGCACGTCTTTCACGTTTCCATTTTCTTTAAGGGGAACTGCACTCATGACCTGAGTCTGCTGTCCAGCATCTGCCAATTTTGAAGATCAATAATTTTTTAAATGTCTTAAAACAATGTTGCTTACTCAAAGAACCCATGGCTGTGACTGTGAATTTCAGCTGTAGTAGTCTTAAATTGGAATATTTGATAATACCCATGAAGCTGCGCTCAAAGACTCACCCATTATTGCACCATCTTAATGTATCTGATACATCCAGATAAGCAAGCACAAAAAATACATTGAAGATTAGTGGAATAGGGTTAAATGAACCTTTGTTCACTGGAGTTTGAATTTCTAAAGAGAGATTGTCAAATTTGTTCAGTCAGTTAACCTAAGTATGCACTCAGACAAGAACAAATGTTATTGTTAACATATATGAACCAAGTACTGCAGTGAAATATCCCTTAATTGAAAATATTTTATGGGCAAATTAAACATTATAATAATTAATTCTGCATAAACCCATCCTTAAGTTTCTTGTTCAAGGGATAACTGACTTATTTGTGTATCACAAGTAATATTTCATCTGATATCCTTGCTAATTGGTACTTTGTATTGCTAGTTTCATAAGGTTTCTTATGGGTGAGGATCTGAACTGTTAACCTGAACTTGAGAAGGTAAAAAAAATTTTTTTTTAAGTTTATTTAATGTACATTGGCTGCTGAAGCACTGAATTCTGTCTGAGCAGTGGATACAAGATTTGGCAAAAATCCTGTCCAAGACAAGTGGAGGTGTTGGAATTTCCATCAAATTTTATGTAGGTAGTTGTCATTTTAGGATATTGTGCAGTCTGTGTAAAGTGTAAGAAAGAAGATTGTCCTTGCCATTGGAAACAAAAGTGGAAAAAAAGAGAAGACTTTAAAATTAAATGACTACACTTCAACTTTCAGATCCTTTTATGAAAGAGAAGTACATACCTAAGAAATAATTAGAAATCCTGGAAAATGCTTTGAATACTGCAAATTGTGCAAAATAGTAAACACATTGATTTTACACACTTGCAATTCTCAGGGAAAGGAATGAGCTCCATTATTTGCATGCAGTGAATAATGATTCTTTTCCAGTGTTATGCATCAATTGAGGAACTCACCATTCATTTCAAATGGAAACTAGTATGATAGGGAATGCAAATCTCTGTAACTAAAGGCTTGTAAACAAACGATGACTTAATTGTAGTGCTGTATCATTCCAATTGATGGAAACGGTGCATTGCCCTCCAAAGGGATTCTGTGTTCTGAGTTTATAGGGGAAACAAGCAATTAAAAACCAGACTGATTGATTTTGCAACGAATACCTCAAGGAACATGAAGGAAATGGAAGAGAGTAGAATACCCAATCAGAGATGCAGGAAGGATTAGGGGAGCGAGGAAGACAAAGATGGGGAGGGAGGGGGAGAGCGGAGGGAGATAAAATGGAACAGTAAAAAACCTTTTAATTTAAAGTAATTCTTCAGCATCAGTAATCTTTGGACTACAAATATAAAGTAACCTCAGTTACTTATTCCAATTTCAAACATTATCTCAATTGCATAATTTTAATGAGCATTTACTGCTGATTTAATGTAACATAATTGAACTGCCTTTTAGTCTTCAACGTATCAATTAACCATGCCTGATGTCCTAGTCCATGGAATCCAGAATACAGTGGTAAATTTGATCCAAAACTAGCTGAGCAACAGAAGGCAAAAAGTAGTACTGTATAATAAGCAATTTGCAGATGTGACAACAGTAATTCCTGGGGCTGACAAAAAATAGAGGAAAGCTTTTGACTGGAGGGGCGGGAGGAATAACACTGGAGCGGTCAATCAGGTAGAACAATTTCAAATGGAATTTAATGCAAAAAATGAAGTGTCCAACAAAGCAAGGGTTCATACAATGAACTGGGGGACACAAAGGTGTGAGGCATCAGACAAGGAGACCGTAAGATATATAGTACAATGCAGCAGGTACCTTTACTTGCAGTTCATCATGACGAAAAGACTGAAAAGCTCCCTGCTTCTATGCTGGATATCAAAGAGCTGAAGAAATCCTACTGAACAAAATAAAATTAAAGAACACTTGAAAAGAGGGAGCTTGAAGTGATGTCAGAGAGGACAAATCAATAAGGTGGTTAATAAGGGATATGGAATACTTTCCTGATATAGCCAAGTAATAGAATATAAAACACTAGTTAGGTCACAGCTTGGGTACGGCATACAGATCTGTCTGTCAGTATACAGGACAGACTCAACTACACTGGAGTCAGTGTGGAGAAAATATAGAAAATAGATGATGTTACCTGGTTTAAAATTTTTAGCTAAGATAAAAGATTCAAGACTTGTTTTCTTTGCAGCAAAGGAAACCGAGAAGAGACGTTACTGAGATCTATAAAATTTATGAAGAACCTAAACAGAATTAGAAGGAGGGACTCATTTCTTTCAGCAAAAGGGTCAACAACCTGGGGTCAAATAGTAAAAGAAATTAGTAGGAGGTCTTGCCCCAGAGGATAGTAGGGGTCGGAACTCCTTGCCTGAAAGAGTTCAAGAGGCAGAAACCCTCATTACATTTAAAAGGTTTCTAGAATGTGTACTGGAAGAGCCATGGACAGTGCTGAAAGATGCCATTAAGCTGGAAACCTCTTTCTCAGCATTGCTGGTGATAGGTTTTGTTGTCATAACCAGCAAAACTTGATTCTTATTTCAAAGTTGAAACTTTATGTGTGTTGCTTGAATTTCCAGCATCTGCAGAATTCCTCGTGTTTGATTCTTATTTCCCGGTTTTCCACAATTTGCACATTAGCTGCTTGTCCTGTTTCATCTCCAAGACCTAAATCAGCCAGTATTCTTCATATCACTGAATTAGAAACAGTTTTCAGGGCATTGTTATATTCTCCAGTCTAAAAGAAGATAGACAACATCGCATTCTTCCTTTTCCAGAACTCCAAAGACTGGCCACCCCATCTTTTTTACATTGTTTATTGGCCAATTCCTCACACTTTAATTTCTCGAATTTTCATTATCCATTCATTCCATGGTTCATGTGTTGATCTTGCTTCATCCTTAGGATCAAGGTGATGTCTAAGGTGATGGACATATACACTTATTGTAGGTGCCAGTTTGACTGGTATATTTTTGGCAACATCAGTGGTAGTTATCATGGTCACTTAATATTTAATATCAACAGCTTCCCATGACACTACATCTCACTGCTACGTGCTGATCACAGCAGCTGTACGTAAGGCCACAGTTAGCAATAAAGCTGAAGGAAAAGCAGAGACAGAAAGTACCTAAAATGGTAAACAAAAAGGAAGTTTGATATATTCTGTAGTCCCCAACAGGGAACCTAATGCCACTCCACACTTTGTCATGCAGCATCAATCAAGAATTTGTACTAAGCATTATGTAGAATACACAGATAAATTAAGTTCATATATTTTAATAGTTGGTTCTGAACTCACATCCCTCCCTCACCATCATCAATTCAATCCAATATTAAATGAAAATAGTCTGTAAATAAACTTACCTGCCAGGGATCAATGTACAGTCAATGGCAGGTGCTTTCGTTTTTGGAATAGCATAGAGAGGATATCTGTCACCATGGCGAATCATCACATGAACTGACATCAATTTGTAGTCTGGAGGTGCATGGCCTGAGGATGTAGAAACAAGTCAAAGATTAATACTTGGTATTTCCAATAGATCAAAAGTATTTATTTTAGAGAAACTACACTCAGTGGTCTCTTTATTAGGTATACCTGGTTGTTAATGAAAATATCTAATCGGACTTAAAAGTAAAATGAAAACTGGTAACTGAAAATAATCTAGGCGGAATAACTTGAATGATAGCAATATGGTCGAGACATAAATAGGAGAAAATTCTCTATGATTATTCAAACTGCTGAGGGCCCTCTAACACAGGGTGAAGATAGAGGTTATCCCTCTGAACTGAGGCGGGTCGGTGCTCAGGCCTCACTGTGGGAAGTCGGGGAAAATTTTCAAATGTTATACGTTCAGAAATGTCTGGGGTGTGGTTATATGTTTTGGTTTACTGTTGAGAAGGGATTGCTTACTGTTTGGTTAGAAAAGGAGAGTGCTTTTTTTCTACTAGAGAAAAATGCAAACTGAATTGGTAAAAATAATTTCCTATAATGTTAATGGGGTTTTGAATCCAATTAAAAGAAATAAGATTATGTCTAAATTGAAAAAAGAGAGGGCACAAATAGCTTTCCTCCAGGAAACACATATGAGCCAATCTGAACATGGAAAATTAAAAAGAATGGGCTTTAAGCATGTATTTTATTCATCATATAAATTGAGTCACAAAAGAGGGGTAGCTACTTTAATATCAAGTACTCTTAATTATGAACATATTTCGGAGACTAGAGACAAAGAAGGACGGTTTGTAAAAATCACAGGAAGAATAGAAGGTACAGAAATAACATTGTTGAATGTTTATGCTCCTCCAGGTAGTGAATGGTCATTTTATAGACACATTTTTGACGTAATGGTCAGTTCTCGAGGGGTAGTAATTTGTGGAGGGGATTTTAATATTAGATTAAATCCTATATTAGATTCTTCAAGAATAGTTACTCAGAATAAACCTCTGACTCAGAAAGTGAATTCATTGATGGAGGAGTTGGGAATTATAGATGTCTGGAGGGAATTACACCCTACTAGTAAAGATTATACATATTACTCTTTCCCTCATTCAGCCTATTCAAGGATAGACTATTTCTTTATCTTTAATACAGATAGACTCAGGATAAAAAACTGTAATATTGCAACAATTGATCTGTCGGATCATAGCCCAGTCTCTATGTCTCTAATCCTGGAAAGGAAAATGAGGAAAACACTATGGAGGCTAAACTCACATATACTTAATAACCCAAAAGTAATGGAGAGATTAAGGGGAGAAATCAAAGAATATCTAGACCTTAATGACACGGGAGAAACATCACCAGTGATTTTATGGGATACATTGAAAGCTGTACTGAGAGGGAGAATTATTTCCATTACTACTCACATGAAAAAAATCAATGCACAAAAATTAGCAGACCTTCAAGGAAAATTAAAACAACTTCAAGTAGGAGATAGCAACAAAAGTAATTCAAATCGAAAACAGGAAATTAGGAAATTGCAAAGTGAAATTGATGATATTTATACGTTGGAAACTCAAAGAAATTTTCTTTACCTGAGACAAAAGAATTATGAAGTAGGAGGTAAATCAGCTAGATTATTAGCATATAAATTACAAAAACAACAAGCAGACAATACAATTCATAAAATAAAGAATCCAAAGACAAAGCTTGTGGAGAGTACAATAGGGAAAATTCAAGAGAGTTTTGAAACGTATTATCGAGAGCTGTACTCCCAACCCCGGGCCCCCAATGAGCCCTATATAGACAGTGTATTGAATTTTTTAGATCTACCTAAACTTACAGATTTACAAAATGAAAGTTTATTAGAACCAGTAATTGTCAAAGAACTGAACGTGGCCATCTCTAGGTTAAAGGCTGGAAAGTCCCCGGGTTCTGATGGGTTTACCTCAGAGTGGTACAAGTCCCTGAAGACACAGTTAGCCCCATTACTACTTAACACCTTTAATTGGATCTTGCAGAGAGGAGAAACTCCACCTTCCTGGAGAGAAGCGATTATTTCAGTTATTCCTAAAGAGGGTAAAGATAAACTAGAATGTGGCAATTATCGGCCAATTAGTGTGCTTAATTTAGATTACAAACTATTTACATCTGTATTAGCGCGCAGATTGGAAAAGCTTTTACCTGGCCTAATCCATTTAGACCAGACTGGATTTATTCAACAAAGACAAACACAGGACAACATAAGGAGAACTCTGCACATATTAGAACAGGTTAATAAGAACGAGACAGAGACAATGGTAGTAGGATTGGACGCTGAGAAAGCTTTTGATTCGGTTAGTTGGGCATTCCTATACAGAGTGTTAGGAAGATTCGGCTTTCAAGAAAGGTTTATTAAAGTAATTCAGACTCTGTATGACAGCCCAACAGCCCGAATTAAGATAAATGGGGACCTCTCTGACTCCTTCATTTTAGAGAGAGGCACTAGACAGGGATGCCCAATTTCTCCTCTCCTTTTTGCGCTATATATTGAACCACTTGCCCAACTAATAAGACAGAGCGAAATTGTAAAAGGTATCAAGGTGGCAGGGATTGAACAGAAAGTGGCGTTATTTGCAGATGATGTTTTGGTCTATCTGAGTGAACCAGAAAAATCATTTATAGGATTGTTTACACTGTTGGATGACTTTGGGAAAATATCAGGTTATAAAATAAATGTAAAGAAAACGCAGGTTATGTCCCTAAATTATACACCATCCAAAAAATTGCAGGATACATACGATCTTAAGTGGGAAGCTAAATCATTAAAATATTTAGGAGTAACCCTGCCGAAGGATCTTTCAACACTGTCACAGGTAAATTATGGGCCATTAATCTCAGAGATAAAAGCAGATATGCATAGATGGAATCTTATCCCCTTTTTAAGTTTAAATTCAAGGATAAATACTATAAAAATGAATATTCTTCCTCGGTTATTATATCTTTTCCGTACTTTACCAGTGGAGGTGGATGATAATCAATTCAGGGAATGGGACAAATGGATTTCCCGCTTCATTTGGCAAGGAAGGAAACCTAGAATTCGATATAACACCTTACAGTTAGGGAAGGAAGGAGGAGGTATGGTTCTTCCTTGCCTGAGAAATTATTTTTATGCCTCACAGATAACCCCTCTGTTATATTGATGTAATAGGGAATATAAGGCTAGATGGAAGGAAATAGAATTTGGATTAGTTGACAGTTTTCCTCTTCAGGCCTCAATAGCTGACAAAGGATTGATGGCCCAGTTGGAAAAATTTAATAATGCTTGGATAAATCTTACATTAAAAGTATGGCAGAAGGTGGTTAATTCATGTGGAATTAATAACATGTTAAAACTCTTTAGATGGTGTGCATATGATACCGAATTCCTTCCCAACAGAGGAGATAAAAGATTTGAGCTATGGATAAAGAAAGGTCTTACAACCTACCTCTCATTTATAGATAAAAGAGTATTACAAAGTTTCCAAATCCTGCAGGACAAACATGGCCTAGAACATAATGACTTTTTTAGGTACCTTCAAATACGAAACTATGTTAACCAGAGTTGTAGATATACAGACCTATCAACAGTAGAATTAGAATTTTTCAAGATTCTGAATTCGGCTTGCAGTTCAATACCTAGTAAATCAGTTTCTCGCCTATATAATGCACTCTCCCATGCTAAAAATGTAAATACACTGTATATTAAAGAGAAGTGGGAGAAAGAAGCGGGGTTGGTACTTTCAGAGGAGGCTTGGGGGAAAATCTGCAGCTTTCAATGGTCCTCGACTAATTCTTTGACTTGGAGAGAACATTGTTGGAAAAACATTATAAGATACTTCAAGACCCCATATCAGGAAAACTATAAAGATACAAATGTGATGTGTTGGAGAAGGTGCGGCTCCAAGGAGGCAAATCATTTTCATATTTTCTGGGATTGCCCTAAATTAAGTCTATTTTGGGAAGGTATTCATAGAACATTAGTTAAGGTACTTAGGTCCCAGATACCTCTGAACTTTGAGACGCTCTATTTGGGGCATGTATTGTTCCTTGAACAGAAGGAAGATATAAAGTTGCTGCAGGCCCTCTTAGCGGCAAGTAAGAAATCAATCACTAGAAAATGGCTAAATCCAATACCACCTACATTAGAAGATTGGTACGAAATTATCTTGGAAATATTTAAAATGGAAAAGTTGACCTACTCCCTGAGAACTCAAAAAGAAACATTTTATCAAATCTGGAATAAATGGATTGAATATATAACCCCAATGCGAGCAGACTTTAGATGACTCTCCTAATGATTTATATTGCTCTTCTCATCAACACAGTAATATTGCTAACGTAAGCACCCCTAGTCTAAATGTTTGTTGTTTTTTTTTGGAAAATAGAGAATTAACACAAGTAAAGGGAAAGATTTGGGAAAGGGATAAAAAAAATGAAAAAATTAAGTAAATAAGTACATAGGGATTGGATAATTATGTCTGCGGGCAGGAACAAGCACGAACAAATTGGGATATAAACACCTACAATGGTTGGTATATAGGCTTGTATGCAACATTTTGGACCAGTGGAAATGGTCCAGAGGGGTTGTATGGAAACTATTATTACCATTTTTCTTAACAACTAATTTCATTACTTAGCCTAATAGGTTAGATTTACCACAGTACATAATTATCTATTTAAATATTTATTTTGCTTTTATATCATCTCAATGTGTACTTAAGAATGTATAAATAATTGTAGTTTTATACATATAAAAAAATGGAAAAGGTTATATGTGTGAAAAAAGTACATGATAATTGTGAACTCCTTATCCAAATAAAAATAAAATTAAAAAAAAGAAAGAAAATATCTAATCAGACAGTCATATGGCAGCAACCTAATGAACACAGACGTGGTCAGGAGGTTCAGTTGTTGTTCAGACCAAACATCAGAAAGGGGAAGAAATAAGATTTCAGTGACTCCGACCGTGGTATGATTATTGGTGCCATACAGGGTAGATTGAATAACTCCGAAACTACTGACCTCCTGCAATTTTCAAGTACAATAGTCTCCAGAGTTTTCAGAGAATGGTGCGAGAAACAAAAAAACATCCAGTGAGTGGCAGATCTGGGAGCAAAAATGCCTTGTTAATGAGAGAGGTCAGGAGTATGGACAGACTGGTTCAAGCATACAGGAAGGCAATAGTAACTCAAATAACCACATGTTACAACAGTGGTGTGCAAAAGAGCATTTCTGAATGCACATGTCGAAACTTGAAGTAGATGGTCTACAGCTGCAGAAGACCATGCACATACAATCAGTGGCTACTTTATTAGTTACAGGAGGTACTTAATGAAGTGGCCATTGAGTATATAGTCAATTATTTGGTAAAGATATAAGACTTTAAAACAGAACTCACTGTAGGATGATTCAATTATGATTTAGCAGACCAGCCAACACTATCACCAACCACTGTTACATCGAGCCATTGAAACAGCAAACACCCAATTCTGGAAGGATGTAATTTGCTCACCTAGTTGGAGTATGAGAAGAGGTATTTATTAGCAATCTTGAAAATAAAATTTATTCAAAGGTTTACCCAGGCACAGGCCAGGCATCTTCTCTGGAACTTTGGAAGTTCCACTCCTTTCCATTAGCCAAACTCTGCTTTTCTCACTTCAAGCAGAACTTCACTCAGGAAGCCAACGTAAATCACAGTGAGATTATTTGAAGTTTCTCCTCTGATGTGTAAGAGTATATATAGCCATGCTGCTCTGAAATACTGTCAGGAGGCATTAGGAAGCTGTGGAGTGTGAGATAAGTCAAGCACCCAACAATGGGAGGTCCCAGCAAAACAAAGTGTCTTTGAATCTTTGCATTTTTTTTCACCATTAATCTGTTAATGTTGATGGTGAAGCTCAAACACTGGTTTACATAAGTATATTACTTCTGCTTGTCCAGGTTAGAAGATCAGTTTAAGAATTCTTTAAAGGCAGGTTTTATGCACCTTAGTACTTCCAGATGGTCAGAGATTCTTGAAACCACTAGAAAATGCTAATAGTTTCAGCCGTATTTGCTAGGGGATGTTTTTTGCATCTGCTGCTCAACAGCAGATGCAAAAACATCTTCTAGCAACTACGTCTGGAACTCGGCTTATCAAATCAAAACTAACATTCAGAAAGCAAGTTGTAAGCTAGCCTTTAGTAAACACTTACAGACTTCTCACTATAAGTGTTATAAAGGTGTTGCACAGATCAAAACTTTTGCATCAAAAGTTCACGGGAGATTTCAAGATTAAGGTCAAGTTGCCTCAAAAATGTAAAGTAACCCTTCTTCCACAGTTTAAAAAAATCCAACAGTGAATAGTCACCAAACACACTAACACTAATTGTTTTTTTAATTATATATGTGGCTTTCTCATTTTTTTAAATAAAGGATTCTTTATTTTTCTTATTCATAGTAATACACCTAACCATACCCATACAAGTCAGGAGTGTGATGCCATACTCTTCTCTTGCCTAGTTAAGTGCAGTTTCAACAACACGCCAGAGTCTTGGCACTATATAGGACATAGTAGCCAACTTGTTAGGCACCATACCTGCAGTCATTCACTCACTCCATCATTGATTCACAGTCGTGGCCTTATGTGTAATCTACAGGTTGCACTGCAGCAAGTCACCAAGACTCCTTAGACAGCACCTTCCAGACCCATGACCTCTACCAGCAAGAAGGAGAAGGACATCAAAAGCAAGGGAACCCCACCTCTAGAAAGTTGCTCCTAAGCCACTCATCATTCTGATTTCCAAATATATCACTGTTCCTTCAGTGTTGCTCGGTCAAAATTCTGGACTTCTCTCTCTGAGCAACGCACACAAAATGGTGGAAGAACTCGATAGGTCAGGCAGCATCTATGGAATGGAATCAAAATTCAACATTTCGAGCAGAGACTGGAAAGGAAGGAGGAAAATGTCCCAATAAAAAGGTGGGAGAGGAGGAGGAGGACAAGCTAGGTGAAGAAGGTGGGGTTTGGGACAAAGTAAGAAGCTGAGAATTGGAGAAGACAACGGGCTGGAGAAGGAGGAATCTGGGGATATTGACACCTCAAGGACTGCAGCAGCTCAAGAGGTAGCTCGCCATCACCTTCTCAATGACAACTAGGGCTAAGTAATTAACTGTTGGCTCAGGCTGCATCCATTCACGTCCTTTGAATGAATATATTAAAAGACATATTACAATTGCACATCATTCCCAAATCAACTGTACTGTAATGTAATTTTCTCAATACTGAATTTAAATATAACCCACATATTTATTGAAAGACAGTTGTACTTTGTAATTCTCTGAATACCGAGTTAAATATAATCCATGTTTATTGAAAAACTGCGGTATATATTAGACATTCAACTACAGTATATTTCATTAAATGGTATTTCACTTTATTATCTGAACATTTGCTCTTAATTTCTGATAGTTTCACTTTGAACACAAGTATGGAAATGTAGATTCTCTAATATTTTGTGCACAAGCTAGCTCAAACCATGATTTTGTTCATAACAGGCAAATACTTGAAAAGTATATGTAGTTGGAATAATCTATGCCTGAGTAACCCAGGACCAAAGGTGAAATGCATTAGGGAATAACAAAGAGCATGACTTGAGTGGTTATGTATTCTAAGCACCAGATGGAATGCAATGCATGTGACATTAACATGGAGAAACAAAATGATATTTTAAAAGAAATAGACCAGAGATGTTTATGTTATGAGCATGGCTGGGCAGCATAAGACCATGACTAGAATAAGCAATGGGTCAGAATTAGTTTTAACCTACAGGTGCTGATATACACTCAGACATAGTGCAAGAAACAGAGTTCCTAACAGAGCAATGCCAGTAATCCTGCAAACAAAGACTCACAGAAAGCTTTGCCAAATACAGCTCAAAGAGTAACGTAACATTTTGTCTCTGGATCTACGTACCTGCCACTTGTGTCTAAGTGAATTAATGTTTAAATCAATTAATCATGCTGGTTTACCAGAAATAAAGATGACAGTGCTTAATTGCACTGCCAAATAGAATACTCTTTCATCATGAAAAGGAGGGTCTCAAATTTCATCTCTTCTTCATACTGAGTCTGTTGATCTTAGCTAAATACCCAGGGATATACAGACTTTATCATCAGAGCATCTTGGTACAAGAGTTCACTTCTAACTATCCTTATATGAATTTGAAACAAGTAGGACCGTCAAGGTGGACAACACATGCTAAGCCATGTCTGACTAACCATATAACAGAAAGGTACTCACAATCTAACAACCTAGATAAAGGCAGGTCAATTTGTTTAGTGGTAGGATGACTACCAATGAGTCTCAGATTAATTCTAATCAGGAAGCCGAGAAGATAAAAGCAAAAAAGAGTGAAAAAGGTACACCATGCCAAAATAACAAACAATTATTCATTGACGCAGAATCAGAAATTTATTATCGCTCACATACTCTATTTCATGAAAATTGTTGTTTTGTGAGACAAAAATTATTATAAATTACAATAAATAAATAAGTATTGCAAAAGATGAATAATGAGGCACTGCTCATGGGTTCATGGACCATTCAGAAATCTGATGGCAAAGAGGAAGAATCTAAAATACAGGCAGTATGTGTGCTTCTGCAGGACCTCCTCTCCAATGGTAGTAATAAGAAGCTGGCATGTCCCAGATGGTGAGGGTCATTAATGATGGCCACTGCCTTCTTGAGGCACCATCCCTTGGACATGTCCTCGATTATGGGGAGGGTTGTACCCATAATTAAGCTGGCCCAGTCAACAACCCTCTGCAGCCTCTTATGATCCTACACTTTGGAACCTGCATACCAGGTAGCATTGCCACCAGTTACAATGCTCACCACTGTACATCTGTAGGAATTCACAAGTCTACGGTGGCATACCAAATCTCCAAAAAAACATCCTAATGAAATAGTGTCTTTGTGACTGCATCAATGTTTTGGGCCCAGTATTTTGTAGGTCATCTGAGATGCTGATTCCCAGGAAATCAAAGCTGCTCACCCTTTCCATCACTGACCCCTCAATGAGGATTTATGTGTCTTCTCCCAATTTCCCTTTCCTGAATGCCACAATAAATTTCTTGGTCTTGCCGATGTTGAGTGTGAGGTTGTTGTTGTGACACCACTCAATCAGCTGATCTATCTCACTCATGTATACCTCCTCACTGTCATCTGAGATTCTGCCAACAATAGCAAACTTAAAGATGGTATTTGAGCTGTGCCTAACCATATGAGCTCCACAGAGAGTGTAGAGCAATGGGCTAAGCACACATTCTTGAGATGTGCCTGTATTGATAATCAGCAAGGAGATGTTATTACTGATCCATACTATTTATGGTCTTCAGATAAGAAAGGCGAGGATTATATTTCTGAGCTAGGTGCAGAGCACCAATTTTGTAGCTTGTTGATTAGCACTGAGGGGAAGTTAGTGTTGAATGCCAAGTGGTACTTGATAAACAGTAGCCTGTTGTCTGGATGCTACAAAGTTGAGGAGAGAGGCAATAGGATTGCAGCCACTATAGACCAGATCTTGGGTAAGGGGAGTCAAATTGCAGCAAGTCCAAGTCCTTGCTCAGGCAGGAGTTAATTCTAGCCATGACAAACCTCTCAAAATGCTACCATGCAATAGTTACTGAGGCAATTTGCTCTTTTTGAGCGCTGATGAATGCTCTTTAAGATTGTGGAAACTTCAAATCACACTAGTGGGAGGATGAAGACATCCTTGACACTCTAGCCAGTTGGTCAGCTTAGATTTTCAGTACCTTAGCAGGTACACAGTTGGGGTCAAATGCCTTGCAAGTTTTCACCCTCTTAAAGGATGTCCTGATGTCAGCCTCCAAGACAGAAATCACAGGAACACCAGATGCTGTGAGGATTCACATAAATCTAGTGTTATTCTCAAAGCATTCATTGGGGAGTGAAGCGTCACAGCCATTTGAGCTGTTAAGCTTTGCTTTATGGGAAATACTGGGTTGCAAATTCTGCCACAGCTGTCATGCATTCAACTATAGGCTGAACTCTACACAAAATTGGCTCTTAGCTCTTACAATACCCCTCTATAGGTCATAATTGGACTTATTCAAGATATTGATTGTATCAACTATAACAATGGAACTGCTACAGAACAGTTTGAATAAAATACCTGTCTAGATCGTTTAAGATTTTAAAGGTAACCACTGAGGTTGAATAAAGTGCGTTGTTGAAACAATTTTTGTTGCAGCATTACATTAGCATTACAGAAATTGAATGGTTTTTATAAAATCTTTGGCTCAAATAAGATCAAGATAATTGTTCTATTTTTATTTTAACCAGGTCTTGCCTTGTAAAGTATTACTTGTATACCCCTGGATTAGAGGAAGGTATTTTTGTTAAAGTAATGAAAATCTCACATTGTGATGGAGCTCGGAAGAAAGGGAGGAGACTGGTTTTAAAGCATGTGGACAAAATGCCCATCCATCAGGCCAGTTAAGTGTAACTGGAGCTGTGGTGTGGGTATCTTGGCCTGAGAGAGGACACTGAAGATGAAAAGTCCCAGAAACCTTTGCACATGTGCCTGTGAAACCTTACACAGTGGCTCTCCCCTAAGTTTGTTAAGTGCCACTATGGTGAAATTTTGTAGATGGATCTCTAACAAAAACTGCAGAGACATGATCCCTTCTTCCATCAACAAGAATGATATAGAGTGATAAAAAGGTTTATAGGAGTTAGAAAATACAGGTTTTAAATTTAATGGTACAATGTTGGAAATATCTATTGATTGCAAAATAGGCTGCTGACAAATACCTATAAAAAAATATGTGCATGAAGTCTGTCCTTCCTTGCTATCAGGCACCAATTTCTAGAGTTAACTAGAGTTTTTCTTTATTTATTAATTTACAGGATGTGGGCATCGCCAGCTAAGCCAGTATTTATTGCCCACCCTAGTTGCTCTTGAGAAGATGGTGATGAGCCGCCTTCTTGAACCCCTTCAGTCCCTGAAGTGTAGGTACACACACAGTGCTGCTAGGGAGGGAATTCCATGATTTTGGCTCAGCGACAATGAAGGAACGGCGATATGTTTCCAACTCAGAATGGTGAGTGACTTGGACGCAGATTTCCAAGTGGTGGTGTTCTCAGGTATCTGCCGTTCTCGTCGTTCTAGATGGTAGTGGTCATGCCTCTGGTAGGTATTGCCTTAGGAACTTTGGTGTGCTGTTGCAGTGCACTTTTTAGATAGTACACACTGCTTTAACTGTTCGTCAGTGATGAAGGGATTGGATGCTTGTGGAAGGGGTACCAATCAAGTGGACTGCCTTGTACTGGATCGTGTCAGACTTCTTCAGTGTTGACGGAGATGCACTCATCCAGGTGAGTGGTGAGTATTCCATTACACTCCTGTCCTGAGCCTTGTAGATGGTGGACAGGCTTTGGGGAGTCAGGAGGTGAGTTATATGGTGCGGGATTCCTAGGCTTTGACTTGGTCTGGTGGCCACAGTGTTTATATAGTTAGACCAGTTCAGTTTCCTGTCAATGGTAACCACCCCCAGGATGTTGATAGTAGGAGACTCAGTGATGGTGATGCCACTGAGTGATAAGAACGATGGTTAGAGTCTCTCTTGTTGGAGATAGTCATTGCCTGGCACTTGTGTGGCTCGAATGCTACTTGCCACTTGTCAGCCCAGGCCTGGATATTGTCCAGGTCCTGCTGCATTTGGGTATGAACGGCTTCACTCTCTGAGGAGTCACGAATGGTGCAGAACATTGTGCGGTCATCTGCGAACGTCCCCACTTCTGACCTTATGATGGAACAAAGGTCATTGATGAAACACCTGAAGATGGTGGGTCCAAGGATACTTCCCTGAGGAACACCTGCAGTGATGCCCTGAGGATGAGATGATTGATCTCCTACCACCACAACCACCTTCCTTTGTGTCAAGTATGATTCCAACCAGTGGAGTGTTTTCCCCCTAATTCCTATTGACTCCATTTTAGCTAGGGCATCTTGATGCCATACTCAGTCAAATGCCGCTAGATCTGTCCGAAGTCTATCCCATTTAGCATGTTGGTAGTGCCACACAATATGGTGCAGGGTTTCTTCAATGTGCAGATGGGACTTAGTCTCCACAGATACTGTGCCGTGGTTACTTCTACCAATGCAGTCCTGGACAGAAGTTTCCGCAGCAGGCAAGTTGGCGAGAATGGAGTGAAGTGTGTTTCTCCCTCTTGTTGTTTCCCTCACCACCTGCTGTATTCCTAGTCTAGTAGCTATGTCCAGTAGGACCCGGCCAGCTCAGTCTGTGGTGGTACTACTGAGCCACTCTTGCTGATGGACATTGAAGCCCCCACCCAGAGTACATTCTGTGCCCTTGCCACCCTCAATGCCTCCTCCACGTGCTGCTCAACATGGAGAAGTACTGATTCCTCAGCTGAAGGAGGACGGTACGTGGTAATCAGCAGGAGGTTTCCTTGCCCATGCTTAACCTGGTGCCATGAGATTTCATGGGGTCCAGAGCAGGGGACTCCCTCTCTACCATATGCCACTGTGCCACCACCTGTGCTAGGTCTGTCCTGCCAGTGAAACGGTACATACCCAGGAATGGTGATGGTGGAGTCCAGAATGTTAACTGTAAGGTATGATTCTGTCAGTACAACTAGAGTCCACTAGCTGTAGTTTAATCAAACAGACTGAGCACATTGAAGAATTCTCACATTCAACAAAGCAAACTTTAATAACTTATTAAATTTTCTTGAATGCAAAATATCGACTGGAACAAGCACAGGTTCAGGTGAAAACAGATAAACTATCAGTAAACTTAAAGACAAAAATCCAGTAATTTTTATTTTCAAATCCATGGAATATTGAAAACCTTTGAGGTTATTATGATCCACACAATTGTCTTGCAGCTGGAGACATAGTGAAGCAGCAACTGAGGTTTAGAATGCATTAAAAGCTTTCTTAAAACTCATTTATCAAAGCACAACATTTTTATGTTTTTTCTTTTAATATTAAGAATAACGTGCAACACCATAGAAGAGCAGGGAATCTTCATCAACTCTTGATTTGTCCATTTAGCTCAATACAAGCTTAGTCCATATTGTACTGTTAAGGCTTTCTCCATTAGTTCTTACTGCAAATTACAGGCCATTATTTTCCATTTGAAAATCTGTTGGTTGCCTGGAAACTCAACTGTATGGCAAAACTGCAATGTGTGCAGCCTGTATTTATGTAAAATAAGAGCTTGCTTGAGCCTTTCAATGAATATGCATTTCCTGATGCAAATTTGCATAAACACCACAATAAAAATTCAGATGCCACATTGTTAAAGTAATAGGAATAAAGCCAGAGATGGCCAACTGTGCATGAGCATTGAGGCCCTCCATTGGTTGGGTTGACCATGAATGTTGTGTCCCAGTTGTCTACGTGATACACAAGCCAGTATGCAGTATCCTGTTTCCCATGTAGCAAGCTCCCCCTCTCCATACAGCTGATGAATCCAAAGAAACAGCAGAGACCAATATAGTTTAGCACCAGTGGCATTGCAGGAATTGCCAGTCAGCATTGAACTTAACGTAGGGCTGCTTTAGGGACGCCAGCTCTGGATTTTTCTTTAAGATTTTCTCCCGAAGCCTTCCCCATGTCTGGGTATAAGTGTAGGCAGTACAGGTTTGAGATCAGAGCTTTTCTTCTCCTGGATGAGCTGCCAACCAAGATGACAAGCCCCATCTGCCCAAAGCAACTGGTTTTAAGGCACCAGTAACCCATCTTGCCCCTTCTCCTGTCAGTAAAAATTTAGTAGCTACGCCCAAGTAAAGGCCAGGAGCTTGATTGTCAAAAGCTATTTGAGGTGCATACCATTGGAAGCATTTAATAAGTAGTGAGAGCTTATCCCTACTACTGCTCTGTTACAAACTGTAACATTTTAGAAACAAACCAGCAGCAAGAGATTTCACATTGAGTCAGGTTTTAATGTTAAAACCACTATCTTTATTAGTATCTACTTATCATATAGTAACTCGACCAAGATGAACAAAAGTTAACAGTGTTATGTGTATATATACACACATATATACACATAACTCCCAAACTATTGAGCTTGGGGGAACAAGGCTTAGAGTCCTGAGATGGTAAAGTAAGAAAGTTCAGTAATCCACGAAGTAAATGATGGGAGAGAGATATTTGTGATCCAGGGTGAAACGTAGAGAAATGGTAAGTATGAAGTATTCCACAAGTTCCACGTCAGGTAAAACTAGATAACAGTCGCCGTAGATTTTGTCCGTCGTAACGTTCCAAGTCCACATACGAATTATCACCGAAAGTGACCTGTCACAGGAATATCGTCTTCCAGTGGTTACCACACAACAAGGGCTATACAAGTGGTTCCATAAGATATCCACAAAAATCCATTCCTATGGATTATACGAAGTGACAGTCACACATTCATTGTGCACTGTGTGCCAGTGTTTAACCCACTCTTCTGGGCTTAAAAGAGTTCCAAGCCTCAGCTGTGACAAGCTGAAGCTACCGGCTTCCCCAGTTTCTCTCTACTACTACTGAAAGTCTCCCTCTCTCTCCATGTTTAAATCCACAGTCAGCAGTGTCAGCCTGTGACTGACATCATAGTCCCGTCTCACTCAGGCGCTTAAAGCGACAGTCCACAGTAAACGAAACCTGTGGGTTCATAACAGCTCCCATACTGTAGCAACCTTAAGGAACCATGTGAGCATTAAGTAGCTGCTGAATTAGTAATACATCCAACAAAGAACTGGAATAGATAATAATTAAATTTTGTGTTTGTCCTCCATATCTCCATGCTCCACATGTGAAAATCATGCAGATGCTAATGATAATTTCAAAATGTCCAACCTTCTGCTGAGAAATCCTCTCAGAGTAAAGAATGTAAAGCTTGTAAAGAATGTTAAATCATTTCAGAACTTAGTACTGTTTAAATGATATTTTTTCTAAATCACAGTTCAAATCCAGTCCAAATCCAATGCACATCATGTATAAGCAATTGTATCAGTGGTGACTGACTGCAAGAACCCAGTGTAAGTCAAAAATACCAATGAAGAAATGTCAAGGTACCAGCATTTTCTATTCTAGGTTTACGCTATTGGCAAATAAACTGTATTTGTGGGAGTACTATTTTATATTTTGAAAACAGGAACACACAACTCCAGTTAATACTCAGAACCAGGTGCCATCAGCACCATCAACAATACTATCCAAACAGACTTGCCTTTTTAACCACCCTCCATACATGCTGCAAAGGCAACACCTATTCTTTTCAACATGGCTTACTTTCACACTGGCCAGGGATGTACCAGATATTTTAGTTCCTTATAGCACAGAAAGAAACAATTTGGTACATCTAGTGTATGCCTATCTCAGTGAACGCCTACCAGTCCTTTTCTCTCATTTACCTGCTTGTAGCCTATTCTCTCCCAAATACTCGGTTGATTCTCCTGACATGAAAACTAAGTCAGGGTTGATTTCTAAATCTAAATAATTCACCAGCATGAGTTTGAGGTATGGGAGACACTGGAGCATCTGGTGGGGAGGGAAGGGGAACACAAATATTCAGAGGAAGAACATATACAGAACAGATAAGTCTGAGGGACCCTAGATTTGTGATATAAGATGTGTTTTAGATGTTTATTTTTTGTCTTCTGCATTAGTATAGCAGTAGAAAAGAGCAAATTTTAGATATCCAAACATGCATTTTCAAAAAAATAAATGTTGCAGAGATTTTTTTTTATTTTCTTAGAGACAAAACATTAAGACCACTTTTCAAGTAAAAAGTTGATTAGTTTGTAGGCACATTATATAGCCCAGTGCATGATTAAACAGAGATAACAAACAGGTGCTAACGATCAATGACATAGTAATTCAATGACCAAAACTGATTAACTGAAACGGAAATGGATGTAGGAGGAATCAAACTGGGTGAAGGACAACCAAACTAAAATTGTGGTATGTGGCAGATGTGACAGTTTAACTTTCAAATCATCAACATGATACAAGGTGGTTATTCTGCATCAGCAAGGTCTCTCCCAAACAGAAATGTTGCAGCAGACAGGATTTACAATATGTGCTGCCAAAGCTCTTCTGAAGAGGTGCAAAGAAACAGGCAAGGTTAAGGACCAGAAAAGCAATGGCTGGAGATGAAACTGATTGCAGCAGATGAAAGATACCTCAAACTGATGTCCCTTCTGAATTGGAAGTAGTCCAGCAGTGCTATCAGCTCTGAACTCACAGAAGCCACCAGAACCTAAGTACACCCCTCTACAGTCCAGAGAACTCTTGTCAGAAGTGGTCTTCATGGAAAAGTTGCTGCCAAAAAGCCATTTCTCCAAAGAGGAAACAATGTCTAGTCTTACCTGTGCACAAAAATACAAAGATTGGGGTGCTGAACAATGGAAGCAAGTGCACTGGACTGATGAGTCAAAGTTTGAAATTTTTGACTCGAACAGAATGGCAGTGTGTCAGTAGAAGAGCTGAAAAGCACTACATGGATGAATGTAAGCACAGTGAAGCAAAGCGGAGGTTCCCTGCAGGTTTGGGGTGTATTTTCATGAATGGAGTTGCTGACCTGCTCTGAATTAACAGAATCCTAAAGCTGAGAAGGACAAGCAGATTCTTATCCATTTTGCAATACAATCAGAGAGCATCTGATCAGTTCCAACTTCATTCTGCAGCAGGGAAATGGCCCCAAGCACATGGCCAAGGTCACAAAGAACTATCTTCAGCGAGAAGAAGAACAAGGAGTTCCGCAATAGATAATATGGCCTCCACAGAACCCTGATCTCAACATCATTTGGGCTGGCTGCGATTACCTGGCGAGACAACCAAAGTCTGCTGAAAAACTGTGGCAAGATCTCCAAGATGCTTGGAACAACCTACCAGCCAATTTTCTTATAAAACTGCATGACAGTGTACCTAAGAGAATTGATGCAGTTTTAAAGACAAAGGGTGATCACTCCAAATACTGACTTGATTTAATTTTTTTTTCCGTTTACTGCTCTTTATTGTATTTTTTAAATATTTGGATATTTCTCATTTCATTACTTTTCAAAGCATCTTCACTATTCAGAATTTTTTTGCACTTGCCTACGACTTTCACACAGTACCTGAGATCAGGATCAAACTTGTGTCCCTGAAGCTGTGAGGCAGCTGAGCAACCTAGTGTTCAGCTGATAATAATCAAGTCTCATTTGAATTTGTGCTGTTATTTAAGATAGCACGTACATCAGTAGTAGATGAAAAGTGGGGGAAGAGAGCTTCCAAACCAAAGAAACATAATGTTGTGTACTTCCTTAATTATAATATTTTAAATTTCATTTGCAGTGTTATCACAAAAGGTTCCCAGTTCAAAGTAAGGAATCATACCTGATTACATAACAGACTTCAAGATTGTACCCAGCATCAACATATCCCAGAATAAGAGCATGCTATTCAGTTAAACTTAATACAGTATAAACATCTCATCCATCCACCCTTTACTGTACTTCTACTGAAACCCTAGTGACAGAACTACAATGCTATCATTGACGTAGTGCTATATCATAAACTACGATTCCTAAACAAGCATAATGTAAGTGTTTATACTACTCCAGTAATGTTTACAGTATTTTTGCTAAATAGCTTTTTTCTTCTAAGTGGACAGAAAATGGTTAATTACTGCTTCTCCTCAAAATCATTAACTGAGGTTAGAGTAAAGTTTCACAATTATCTTCAATAATGCCGTCACCACTTTACAAAGTGAATGTAAGACTTAATCATTCTATTAGACACCAGAGATTGCAGATGCTGAAATCTGGAGCAAAAGACAAATTACTGGAGGATCTCAGTGGATCACACAGCATCTAATACTACTCAGTTTGCTGAGTTCCTCTGACAACTTGTCTCTTGCTCTTAATCAATCTGCTTCTATTGACACCAACTTGAACATTATTCAATAAACTCCTGAAAGGGTTTCTGATGACATCATGATGTGTTTCAGAGAGGAATCGAATGCCTGGTGCAGAGAAATTAAGTGGAGTATGATCAAATCCCTCTGGACAGCTGAAGAACTAAGTTATCTTAAAAATTGTATTTTGACAAGCTTTCTGAGAGCGATCAATTCCACTAATGATTAACTGTCAGTGATGTAAAACTGATAGCCCACACACCCTACCCTGCACGACTTACCTACAGTGAACATTACTACACAGTGACCTGAAATGTAGACAACAGGGATATCCTGACAATTAAGAAAAATTCATCAAGTCATCAGTCCTCGTATTAGCACCAAACTTAATAGCATTGGAGTGGTTCCTCACCTCACAAATATACCTTGATCAATGCAGTAGCTACAATAATCTTTCCAAACATGCTGAGCACTATCATAGGAAAAATCCATTTATACATATAAAACATGTAGTGACTTGTTCCTCAATTAACAAGGCATATTAACAAACATTTATGCCAAAGCATATGCTCATTCAGCTGAAATACCTATATTATCTACATTACCTGCATATGAATGTTTCTAAAAAGTTAATCTTAAAGTAATACACATCCACATCTTCATATAATTAGTATATTTATCTGATGTCACTAAGCAGCAGCAGAACATTTTCAGAGAGGTAGATGAACAACTAAAACATATATAGTCAAAGGTTAAAGACCATGTTCACCAGGAAACAGAAGGATAAGGCTCCATAGGTACTTTACAAGGAGTGATTGAAGAGATTAAAAGACAAAGATCACTAAAAGTGCAAAGCACTAACAAGTAAGAAGCTCAGGTAGATGAATATATGTCTGAAGTTAATGGCGTGGGGGGTTTTAAGTTCTTAGGACACAACAACCTGTTCTGAGCAGAATGGGATTGTACAAGCTGGCAGATGTTATATTCACAAAATAATCTGCAGATGCTGGGGTCAAAGCAACACTCACAACACGCTGGAGGAACTCAGAAGGTCAGCCGGCATCCGTGGAAAAGATCTGACGAAGGGATCCGGCCCGAAACGTCGACCAATCTTTTCCACGGATGCTGTCCAACCTGCTGAGTTCCTCCAGCGTGTTGTGAGTGTTGCAGATGTTATATTCAACATGTGATGATATTGAGTGTATCCATTCTCGATTCATAAACATCAGACAAGACCTTAAGTCTAATAGATATCTATCAGTACCCCTACCTTTAGGAAGATTATACTATACCTACTTATAGTGCAAAGACTAATTTACTTAACTACTTTAGTCTCTTTCCTGAAGGGGTTTAGCCAGCAATAATCACTATTTCGAGTGGCGGGTCCCCCCTACCAACCAAGGAGGAGTTACTTCCAGCAAATGAAACAGATTCAACACAGTTATTTTAATTGGAGCACATTTATTGTGAGGAGTAGTTCTACCAAGTATTATAATTCTGAAAGGATTTCCAAACAGAAATACAATATTTACAAACTAGAAAAACATACCAATAAGTTGCAGACAAATATTATGTCCAACACAGAAATTAAGTTCCTGGAAGAGGTCCTCTTGAGTTGAGACTGAAGAGTGGACACTACGACTTCATCTCTGTAACTCCTCACTACTGTACTTCCTTCTAATAATTATATCTTTTTTTGCCAGACATAGTGATGATCTCATCCGCAAATGATATGTTCACAACTGCATTGATATGTTCAGATGGCAGGAGCTTGGGTATACATAGATAATGCTGTTTTTACTGATTAGGTAGCAGTTTCAGTTATCAGCAATAAGCTTTCTGAGACAGGACAGTATTGTTTCTCAAGGATGGATAAAGGGGTACATCATAAGACCATAATAGAGTAGAGTAGAATTAGACCATTTGGCCCATCAAGTCTACTCCACTATTCCATCATGGATGATTTATTATCCCTCTCAATCCCAATCTCATGCATTCACCCTGTAACCTCTGATGCCCTGAGTAATAAAGAACCTGTCAACCTCTGCACTAAATAGACCCAATGACTTGGCCTGGACAGCCACCTGTTGCAATGAATTCCACAGATTCACCACCCTCTGGCTAAAGCAATTTTTTTCCTCATCTCTCTTCTAAATGGATCTCCCTCTATTCTGAGGCTGTGCCCTCTTGTCCTAAACTCCCTCACAATAGGAAACATCCTCTCCATATCCACTATGTCCAGGGCTTTCAATATTTGATAGGTTTCAATCAGATACCCTCCCCCATTCTAAACTCGGCAAGTACAGGCCCAAAGCCATCAAGTGCTCCTCATATGTTGATCCTTTTGTTCCTGGGATCATCCTTGTGAACCTCCTCTGGACCGTCTCCCATGGCAGCACATTGTTGCTTAAATAAGGAGCCTAAAACTGCTCACAATACTCCATGCAGTGTGACCAACACCTTATAAAACCTTAGCATACCATCCTTGCTTTTACATTCCAGTCCTCTTGAAATGAATGCTAACATTGCATTTCCTTCCTTAACACCAACTCAACCTGCAGGTCCCTTTGCACCTCTGATTTTTAATTTTTCTCCCCATTTAGAAAGTAGCCCACGCCTACCAAAGTGTATGACCATGCACTTCCCTACACTATATTCAATCTGCCACTTCTTTGCCCATTCTTCCAATTAGTCTAAGTCCTTCTACAGACACCCTACTTCCTCAACACTACCTGATGCTCCATCTACCTTTGTATCAGCTGCAAACTTGTCCACAGAGTGATCAATTCCTTCATCCACATCACTGACATATAATGTGAAAAGCACACCCAACACCAACCCCAGTAGAACACTAGTAGCCAACTAGAAAAGGCTAGTTTTATTCCCATTCTTTGCCTTCTGCCAGTCGGCCAATCTTCTATCCATGATAGGATCTTTCCTGTAATATCATGGGCTCTTATCTTGTTAAGCAGCCGCATGTGTGACAGCTTGTCAAAAGCCTTTTGAAAATCCAAATAAACAACATACAGTGACTCTCCTTTCTCTATTCTGCCTCACTTCTGCCCCCTGACACAAAATGCTTATTAAGTTTGTCCACCATTATTTTATCCCCCATTCCTACCTTTCCAATGTCATTTTCCAGAATCCAATATCCATTCTTGTCTCTCTTTTACTCTTTATATATTTGAAAAATCTTTATGTATCCTCTTTTATATTATTGGCTACCTTACCTTCATATTTAATCTTTTCTCGCTTTGTGGCTTTTTTGTTGCCCTCTGTTGGTTTTTAAAACCTTCCCAATCCTCTACCTTCCTACTAATTTTTGTGATATTATGTGTCCTCTCACTTGCTTTTAAGCTGTCTTTGACTTCCCTTGTCAGCCACAGGTAACAATGCACTTTCTGAATTGCTCCCAGAACTCTGCTGTCATCCCTGCTAGTGTCCCCTTCCAATCAACTTTCAGCTCCTTTCTTATGCCTCTGTAATTCCCTTTACTCCACTGTAATACTGATAGATTGATTTTCAGCTTCTCCTTCTCAAACTGCAGGTGAATTCCATCATATTATGATCACTGACTCTTAAGGGCTCCTTTACCTTAAGCTACCTAATCAAATCTTGTTCATTACACAACACCCAGTCCAGAATTGCTGTTCCTCTTGTGGGATGAACCACAAACTACTCTAAAAAGCCATCTTGTAGGGATTCTACAAATTCCCTCTCTTGGGATCCAGCATCAACCTGATTTTCCCAATCTACCACCATATAGAAATCCCCCATGACTATTGCAACATTGCCCTCTTACATGCCTTTCTATCTCCCATTGTAATTTGTAGCACACGTCTTTGTTACTGTTCTGAGGCCTGTAGATAACTCCCATCAGGATCTTTTTACCCTTGCAGTTTCTTAACTCTACCCACAAGGATTCTGTATCTTATAACTCTAAGAGCAACTCCATTCCCCTCTGCCTACCTGCCTATCCATTCCGTTTAGTCTGTTTAGTTCCCTGTTTAGTCTGGGAAATGGGAACCTGCAGGTAAAGCAGGAAGAAGGGATTAGTGAGTAGGATTGTAAAGGAAAGGAAAAGAACCAACTACTGAATAAAGGGCAACAAAGAAGTCTGACTGTGCTTAACAGTCTGTTGTTTGGTGCGAGGAGTTTAGGAAATGAAGCAGGTGAATTGATGGCTGAGATGGAGGTGGAAGTTTTTTTTAAATCCTTTTTTTAAGGATATATGCATCAAAGGCATTGCCACTATTTATCACCAATCCTTAACTGCCCTAACCAGAGTGATTTCCTAGGCCAATTCAGTCAGCCATATTTCTTTGGGTCTGGAGTCACGTATATGCCAGACTATATCCAGAAGGCAGGTTCCTGTCCTGGAGGAAATTATTGAACCATATGAGTTTTATGACAATAGATGAATAAGGAGTGACTGCTCTCCAGCTGAACAATCCAATGGATACCAAACACCATGGTAGCGTAGTGGTTAGGTTAGCTCGGGTTTGTCAGAGTTCAGAGTCCAATCCCGGTGTCCTCTGTAAGCAGTCTCTGTACATCATCCCTTTGGAATGCATGGGCTTTCTCCGGTTTCAGTACTCCAGTTTCCTCCTGTAGTCCAAAGGCATACCAGGTCATTGGGTTTAATCGGGGTTGTCGGTGGTTGTTGGGTGGTGCGGCTCAAAGGGCTGGAAGGGCTTCTTCCGTGTTTTATCTTTAAGTAAATAAAATAAATAAATATAAACAATCCAGCCGTTCTGTGGTCATTCGTAAGGGAAGCTTCTTGATATTGCAATAGTCGCTCTAGCGGGGTTTTAAGAACAAGAATAATCATTTAATATTCTTGCCTAAAAGCAAGACGGAGGAGGATGCAAAAGAAAACTACGGAGTGGCAAATAAGTTATGGAAAAACTGTAATCATCTTAGCCACCCATTACGGGAGAATGCAACCATATTAGTGTGGGTACAGTGGAAATTGGAAGGTTGTTATCATGACTGGATAATTGTAGTTATGAAATTGTCCACACAGTGATTGTTTTCTTATGAATAAACAAGGCTGAGAGAAAGTTAATTTAAATATAACTACTACGTCGACTCAGGCCTAGGGGGCCGGCGTCGGGCATAATTTTAATTTAAATATAGATCGTATGAAAAGTTAGAACACGGTAATGGGTGTGAACTGGATCCTTTAACAGGGAATCCAGCAACTAGCAGAAAATTTAGATGGAGTTGAAGCAAAAAAATAGTTCACTCAAAAAGTGGGCTGTGTATGAAACTCATTGGTTTTGCTGATGACTGAAGCAAGGATACCGAAGGGTCGCAGCCCAAAATGTCGATTGCACTCCCCCCACACCCCCACAGATGCTGCCTGGCCTACTGCTGAGATCCTCCAGCATTTTGTGTGTTGCTTGGACATATACATTAACTCAGTTTCTCCTTCCACCGGTGTTGCCCGTTTAGCTAAATGTTTGTGACATTTTAGTGTTTTTATTTCAATTTCCACAATCTGCAGTTTTATGATTTATTTTTAAATTCTGTCTGTACAGGCATGTGATGTGCTAAATCTTCCAGACTTTGGGCTGGGAAGTGTGACTTCGTTTTTATGATCTAATTAATTGGACCCATTCTTTACATGTGGTAATTCCATCTTGGATTCAGTTTCCTCACTGAGAATGTGTTCCATTCCTGATCAGCCCAGGTTTCAAGGGCTTTATGTGAAGCCAACAACGCTGCCTACAGTGCCTGATCAAGTTCCATGGCACACACATTTGAAGCTGAGATGTGAAGAGTGACCATTGGAAGTAACTTATGAAGAAGCTGCAAGCTTTAGGCTACGTCCACACTACGCCGGATAATTTTGAAAACAAAGCTTTTTCTCTTCGTTTTGACCCTCCATCCACACTGAAATGGCGTTTTCATCCCCCAAAAACGGAGCTTTTCTAAAACACTCTCCAGAGTGTGTAAATTTGAAAACGATTGTTCGGCATTGCAGTGTGGATGGGGTAAACGGAGATATCTGAAAACGCTGTCATGACAACACCACAACAACAATACTTTTTCTACTTCTGCTTGGTACTGCGCAAGCACTGCCAGACGGCTGTTATAATGCGCAGTCGGTGTGAACGGCGTGAGAGTTAAATTGTAAAGAGAGCTTTTTTGACTAGATCCCCTAAATCGATTTGATTGAGTCTATCTTTAAAAATATTAATGTCAGAAATACTGCACAGGTCTGGTGGCAGAAGATTCCACTCTCTTGTTGATCTTGGATAGCGGACGGCTTCATGCGTGTGTTGTTTAATTTATTGTTTACATTAATAGTTTGTTTGGAATTAAACATCTCCACATTCTCCACTGCTTTGCTGACTTTGTAGTCGTTTGTAACTCGCAGAAACAGCTCGACCTCATTGTCTGTCTAAACGAAGAAGTCCGGTCCGATTTTTCCAGCGGAGATTTTCTTTGTATGCCTCGAAGACATTTTTGAAAACTTTCTTTTGCGGTTGTTGTTGGTACTCTAGTTTTTGACCAATGGAAATAGCAAAACGCCGCCACGGAAACTTAAATATTACACAGTTTCCTCTTCGCTTGTTCTCTGTAGATGTGTCTGTGCATGCCCAGTAGGAGTACAAATATTCATTTTAGTGTGGAAAGAGATATTTTGAAAAACACGTAGTATGGACGCCTGTCATTTTGACTCGAAACCGGCGTTTTCAAAATTATCCGGTCTAGTGTGGACGTAGCCTTAGAGTCAAAGAACCAAGGCAAGAGATCTGCCTTCTTGAGAGACTCTTCTAAAAAATCACTGGTATTACAAACTATTGAAGGGTTATTTACTTCCAATTTACCAGTGATGAAACAGTAATTAATGCTCAGCCAAGGAGTTGCCACTAAATTAGCTGTTTTGTGAGCTACAGTGGCTGGAAAACAGTTGCCTTGAATTAAGTGACAGAATGCATAAAAAGCAAACATCTGTTGTAGTATTAACACTGAGGTCAGTGCAATAGTTTAGGAGTAAAATTGACAGTACAGCCCTTTTCTGATTCCATATGTGCTTCCACTATTACCTGTTACAGACCTGTTTATTTCATTTTCAATAAAGTCTATGTTAATAGAATATAATTACAGGAAAATCTAGTATGGCAGTAATCAAACTGTAAATCAGAAACTACTAACAAATTATTGACTAAATAGGAATGTTATTCCTAAATTGCTCAACGTTCTGGTAACAAGTTGCACAGATTTTTAGGTTAAATTTGCACTGGAGAAGTTACAGCTCTAAGTTATTCAAAGTTCTAATTAAAATGCCAATCAAATGTTTGGTGACTGATATTTTGAGCAGGTCTAACTAGTTTTGCACCAACATTTGCTGTTAAAACTGAGACTTTATTTCAATGAAATGGACTGATACAGTTGATCAAAAATTCTCTGTAATGCTGATCAATTACTTATTTCTGTCCAGAAACTGTGAATGCTACAAATCATCTAAAACCTCCTTACAAAAATAAATCACAAACCAGAGAAAGTCCGCAGATTTCCTGCTGGAAATCTAAGTAACGCACACAAAATGCTGGAGGAACTCAACAGGCCTGGCAGCATCTATGGAAAAGAGTAAATAGTCGACCGTTCAGGCCAAAACCCTTTATCAGGACTAGTCGGAGGGCAGCAGAGATCACAGAGGGAAGAATTGAACTTTTTCAGGGTAGACATCCCTGGAAGAGACTTTGTAGTATGTAGTCGAATCACAAACAAGAGTCCTGATGAAGAGTCTCAGACCAAAACATTGACTGTTTACTCTTTTCCATAGATGCTGCCTGGCCTGCTGAGTTCCTCCAGAATTTTGTGTGTATTACTTACAAAAAAAAATGTTGTTATTTGTGTGGATACATAATGCAAAATTAGGCACATAAACATTGAACTTTTGAAGACACAGTATGTACTGTACTATGTAAAAAATACTTTAGTATCGCTTCTTTCATTTACTGATAAAACCAAACGGGTTAGTGTGGCATAACTGAAGAAACCATTTTAAGTCCTGACGAAGGGTCTCGGCCTGAAACGTCGACTGCGCCTCTTCCTATAGATGCTGCTTGGCCTGCTGCGTTCACCAGCAACTTTGATGTATGTTGCTCAAACCATTTTAATCCTTTTTTCCACGGATGCTGCCCAACCTGCTGAGCTCCTCCAGCGTGTTGTGAGTGTTGCTTTGACCCCAGCATCTGCAGATTATTTTGCGTTTACATTTTAATTCTTGTCTAGAAACTATCAAATCTCCTACTTAAATTTTGCTGTACAGTGGACCCACAGTAATTTCTCACATTCACACAAATAATTTTCTTATGACCATGATTTGGATGGAACCATGTATATAACCATTGTCAGTTTCAGGACTGGTTATGTGCAGTCTCACACTATGATGAGGGCTCTCAATGGAAATTAATTTAATGTGCAAATCCAAATTGAAGAGCTGCAAAGTGAAATAGGCATCGCTCAGTTCCAACAGACAATTATCGCAATCGCTGCAGAGGTGGAAGCACAAAAATAACTATGGTCCCCATCCTCAGAGAAAGGATACAGCCATACTTCAGCCTGTAAGATATCCAGTCCATTGGTGAACAGTCCTTGGCAAGCTTAAATGGCAAGCTTCCTCAGGGGTGAAATAACTTAAAATTCTTACTGGGGAGGTTGTACTGTGAATATTGCTGATTTAGCCCATTTGCATTAAGTGTATTGGTCACTTTCCTCCTGGTCTGTGCCAGATTACTTTTACCTCAACCAGCTCAAATAAGAAAGGGTCCTTTAATTTATTCTTGAGTAGGCCTTTGTTCTCCCAGTAATCAAGGACAACACGGTTCCTTCTTGTATGTACAAACTTCAGTTTGTCATCAGTGACCAGAAAACATTGTTTTAGGGAGACTAACATTCTCCAAGTGCCATGTCACCTCGGTGCACAAGTACATAACATGAGGCTGAATGTGTAATCTTGCATACTGAAATTATGTTAAATTTTGCAAGCCTTCTGCATTTCAACTGAATAACCAAGGGCACTTTTATTTTTTTATGCTAGACAATTGATTTTGCATCATATCAGTCTTCACTTCATTAGAAAAATGCAATGCACAATTCCATTTCTAAACCTGATTGTGGTACTTGCTGAAAGTGGGGTTAGTTTTCTAAACAATGAGTATCATTGCAATAAGAAATGCTAATCATTTTACCTATTTTTATTTAAATTCCTTGATATCACATAGGTAAATTACACAATAAATTATTATAAACTGCATGACATTATTCCCTTTAAAATCTGTTACAAGACTTGTCTAAGTTTTGTGCAGCAATCATACCAGTAACAGATAAAGGCTTTAAGTATGGGGTTCCCAAACTGGGGTCCACAGACCCCTCGGTTAATGGTAGGGATCCATGGTACAAAAAAGGTTGGGAACCCCTGCTCTAAGGGATCTTTCCATTACGTAATATAGGAAGACAGGAGATAACTCAAACCATCAAACCAACTCACTGATCAAATGAATCACAATTAATTTGAATTTCAACTCTATTTAACTGTGTTTCCTTCCACCAACCTAGTAAAAAAATTACCTTAATCTTGAAAATTTCTATTGACTAAGCACAACAGCCTTATTTATTTATTGAAATACAGCGCAGAATAGGCCCTTCCGACCCTTCGAGCTGCATCGCCCAGCAACCACTGATTTAACCCCACCCTAATCAAGGGACAATTTACAATGACCAATTAACCTATCAACTTGTATGTCTTTGAACTCTAGGAGGAAACCAGAGCACCTGAAGGAAACTCACGCAGTCACAGGGAGAACGAGCAAACTCCTTACAGACAGCAGTGGGAATTGAACCCAGGTCACTAGTACTGTAAAGCATTGTGCTAACCACTATGCCACCATGCTGCCCCTTTTAAGAGAGATACATATTTCTAGTTATTTACTATGTTTTGTGAGAAAAATGCTTCTGGATTTTACTTCTAACAGAATGACCTTAAATTATACCTAAATTATCACCAGTATTCAGGATGCTCCCGCTAAGCTAATAAATTTCTCTTTATCGATCCTTTATTTTATTTAGGTGCTTAGTTACATTACGTACACGCAACCCAGGGGAAGGTACCGGTTACATGCACACAACACTGTAAAAGTATCAGCAGCAATAGAACACACCTGGAGTCTGGTTTTGATATTAAAATCCACTATCTTTATTAGTAACTACTAAATATAGTAACTTAACCTGGTGATCAAAAGTTAGCAGTGTTAGTTAGATTATGAGAACACTCAGTCCTCTTTTATTGTCATTTAGAAATGCGTACATGCATTAAGAAATGATACAATGTTTCTCTGGAGTGATATCACAGAAAACAAGACAGACCAAAGACTAACACTGACAGAACCACATAATTATAACATACAGTTACAGCAGTGCAAAGCAATACCATAATTTGATAAAGAACAGACCATGGGCACAGTAAAAAAAAAGACTCAAAGTCCCGAGTCGATCGACTCCCAAGTCCCCAATAGCAGGCGGCAAAAGGGAGAAACTCCCTGGCATAAACCTCCAGGCACCGTCAACTTGCTGATACCTTGGAAGCAACTGACCCCAGCCGACACTGAGTCCATCCATCCGAAAACTCCGAGCTTCCAACCAGCCCCTCCACTACAGCCTCCCGAGCGCCATCCTCTGCCAAATGCCTTCGACCTCTCCCCAGCTGCTGAAACACGCAAAGCCGAAGATTTTGGGGCCTTCAGCTACGGAGATTCCAGTTACCACACAGTAGCAGCAGCAGCGAAGCAAGCATTTCAGAAGTTTTCCAGATGTTCCGCTGTGCTCACGTCTGTCTCCATCCAATCAGAATTGTGCACGATACCTTACTTGACAGATGACAGATATTCATCACCGAAGTGGCTGCATGAGCTGTTGTTGCACCGCCATCTTCTCCCCCCTCCAAGTGTTATGCATGTATAGGAGTATAGATAAAGTTCCCAAACTTATTCAAGCTCAGGTGGCAAGAGTTACAGCCTTACGATGGTATGTAAGAAAGTTCAGTTCAGTCCACGGGTTAATTAATACGAGATATTTGTAATCCAAAGGCGAATGTTGTGAGAAGGCAATTACTTCGATATTCCACAGATTCCACGACAGCAATACAAAATAACAATTTGTATTTATCTCTGAAGTTGTTCCACTCCACACACAAGGTATCACCGACAGTGATCTTCAACAAATATCCTTTCAAGACAAGTGGTACCACACCTGAATTCAGCTACAGGACATCCCAAAGTGGTGGCCACAGGACACTCAAACCGAATCCACATACCAATTATCACCAACAGTGGCTTATCACAAAGGGGACCCTCTTCCAGGGAACTGTAACCCAGGCAAGGGTAGACACACCGGTAGATTCCACAAGGTTACCCTAACCACACAACGTGATAGCCACTTATCCAGTTCCACAACATACGAAATAACTCCAACAGTGATTTGCCACAGGGGTGCCTTTCTTCAGTGAACTACCACACCCAGACAAGGGTAAACACACACGTGATATTCACAAAGGTCTCGCCTCACCAGAGAACCCACTCCTGTGGATTAACTATGTAACAATCACACTTCCATATTCGAATGGAATCAAACTCACCCTTAGGGGCTACTCGGAAGAGGGTCCAAACAGTGACCTCTTTGTCACTAGGTTTCTTCTGTTTCAAACCTTCCTCTCCCCTCCTCTTTCTCTGCAAACTCCTTCTAGTTGCAGTACTTTGTGAGAGTTGTTTAACAATACTCTGGATCGATCTCAACTCACCCTTTTTGGGCTACTGAAAGTTTAAACCAGCGACCCCACTCACTGGTGTCTTCCATTGATCGAAACCATTTTGACTCTGAACTGTGTCTATCTGTGTCATCTGACCTTGCTTACTCAAAACAAGCCGCAAGAAACCATAAACATTCATTGTCCATCAAATAACTCCACCTCTCTCACCATAGTAACCAAGCAATTTTGCTGTCAGTAGAAATCCAACAGTATCCCAAAGGTCAGTCTCATTCTTTCGGCATTTTAAAGTGACAGACCACAGAAAAAATGAACCCTAGGTGTATACAACAGTTAGAACATCCCTCTTACGAAAGTAAAACATTAAAAAAGTGTTCTATGGTACAGGAAAAGGTATTCGGCTGAAAAACAAAAAAATACTCCAAACACATCATTCCTCTTGACCTAATTTGGACTTTATAAAGTTACTTTTTGGAGTCCGCAAGAATAAATTATCATATGCTTCTGAATTGACGTCAACTGGTTTTCTGTGGTATGGCTTGTGCAAATGAGTTCCATTACTCTTCTTTTTAGAAGATCTGAAATAACTAAAATCTAATGTCCCTTTGATTTAAGTAGAGTTATCCTGACAGCAGAATTGATTACATGAACGTTTGAAATGCCTGACTTCCAGCTTGGGAGTCATAAAATCTAGAAAACTCATAAAGGTTGCCAGAACAGATCAGTATATTTGCAATTCTTCAGATTTTTATTAAACAAGTAAATTAACAAATTCTTCCACTTGTCCACCAGACTCTGGATATAATCAGGTTCCCATTTGTTGATTCCTCTATTCACTATGCAGGAAGGTGACAATCCTGTCCCATAATACCCCAGGTGATGAAGGTTATATCTGCTGTCTTAATGTCAATTCAACACTGAGAGTGTGCTATAATGTCAAAGATACTGCATTTGGATGAAATGTGAAACACTAGGCATCCCCTCTCCATCTCTATCTGCTTTTCTAATGGGCATTTTAAAAAAAGATATTTGAAGGAAATCAGTTGGTTAGAATCTGCTGATTTTTAACCAGTGGTTCCACAGAGATCCATGCCTGTAGGTCAGCTGACTTCAGCATCAGTGCGTTGCAGTACAGGATCCAGACACGAGCTGGAGGTCGGATGCCATGAATCTTTCCACCCTCCAGGGCTCAACCACAAATCCAGGGGAAAAACACACACATATTACTGAGCTGAGGTACAGGGAAAGCTGGTATATGTATTACAGAGCCATTTCTTTGAGTGAAATCACTGCCCCAAGATCATAGAGGTAAATCCAGGTATGTTTTTTTGTTTCCACTGAATCAATGTTTTTAATTAATTTCCAATTTTAAATAAATTTTATTTATTCTTCCTAAATTTTAGGAAATTATTTACCTAATATTTTTATTCTTTAAATTATTTAAATCATTTAGAATAGCTTTTGAATTGAAAAGGATATGTTGGGAGTGCATTCTCAGGAACCATTGGCAGGGTAATTCAGCGTTACTGATGAACCAACCCTCTACATTTCTGTTTAAACAGTAAGTGCAGCCATTGGCAGGCAATGCAAATCAAGCAACTGGAATGAAACTTAGGGAAGTTCTATAATGGGAGTCAGTCAATTCTGTCAGATGATCATGGAGGCAGAGAAGAGAAAATCACCAGCATGATTCATCAGTAGTGACCAGAAAACAGAACTATGACAAAATGCATTGTGTTACTAAGTTTAACAGTTTTGCATTATGTAATGATGTGATGTTTGCAAGATATTAAAACTTCACAAGCAACAAATTACTTTTTCTGAAGTGTGACAGTGCCCAGTGTGGCAGTCAGACTTCAAATAGAAGATTGAATATATAGATATTTTTTGTGACTGCATTGATTGAAGGAATACACATACCTTATATATTAATTTTCAGGACATGGGCATCACCAGAAAAACCTCCATTTTATTGCTAATTCCTAATTACCCTTGAGGAACTGGTGATGCACCACTGCTTTCAACTTCTAGCAAAGTAAGTCCTATAGTGCTGTTGTACAAGAAGTTATATCCAGGACTGAGATCCATTGATACCGTTTTGACTCAGAATGACAAACAACATGGAGAGGAATTTGCAAGTAGTGAAGTTTTTGTGTGATTGGAACCTTTTTGTTTGTTTAGCAGTGGAGGTCAGAGGTTTTGGGCTGTGTTAAGGTCCAGTTATTAAATTTCAAATGTAATTCTTGATTCTTATTGCAGGCAGGTATAGTGAGCAAATACTCAGAGTATTACAAACAGCAATTAGCTATGTCTTATTTAGTAATGGAAAACTCTGTTGTTGATAGCCAGTGTAAGCTGTGCAGTCCATGTTTACTAATACGGTGGCATCCATTTTAAATTCATTTTATCATGAAGTCTAGCATTTATTTATAATTTGCACATCCATATTGCCAGGTAACAGATTTGCATTAAGATCATACCTTCCAGACCTCGGTCAGTCTTATTCGGCATGTTACAGTACAGGTAAGCTTCATAAATGGGATCCAGGCGGGGAGGCGCAGTGTACATATCTACCAAAATTCGCTTTCGGTTTTTAGCCACCATTCTATGCTCTTTTGATTGCGTCACAGGAATCAGATGCACTGGAATGAAAAATTAAAGATGGTTACTCAAGTTGCTTTTAAGAGAAATCATGCATTCCAGTTGAAGAACTTGCTGTGTTGCCTGACAATACAAATCACCAATAATTAGTTGTTGCAGCAGAGACAACTTTATCAATCTTTTGATTAAAGGGAAAGTTTTTTTTCACCATTGCCTCCTTGCTTTTCTCAAAGTCCCTGGCTACATCAATGAAGTGGTCATTTTTATGTCTAAGTAGTAAGCAACAGAAGACCATTAAGATTTAAGAAGCCACCCAATTAAATAAAGTCCTGTTATCACTAAGCATTCCCAGGTGTTTAAAGGATAACTGAAAGTCAGGCTGAATTTCCTCATTGTGACTAAGATGAGCAAGAATAACTGTTTGATAAGAATAACAGATGAAATCGGATCATTCAGAATAATATTTTCCTCGCTCTTAAAGCTCTTGATGTATCCAGCTTATTATCCCACACTTCATCGGTCCATAGTGCTTACTGAGAGAAAGCTTAAAGTGCTGAAAATACTCAGCTGGTCAGGAAGTATCAGTGGAATGAGAAAGAAGGTTAATGTTTCAGGACAAGACACTTTAAAGATCAGGGAAAGAGAAAAGAATTTGATATATCAGGTAACACACACAAAATGCTGGTGAACGCAGCAGGCCAGGCAGCATCTATAGGAAGAAGTACAGTCGACATTTCGGGCCGAGACCCTTCATCAGGACTAACAACTGGTAGTGAAAGATTTGAAAGTGGGACTGGGAGGGGGGAGATCCAAAATGATAGGAGAAGACAGGGGAGGAGGAAAGAAGTTAAGAGCTGTAAAGTTGATTGGCAAAAGGGATACAGAGTTGGAGAAGGGGGACGATCATGGGATAGGAGGGCTGGGAGAAAGAAAGGGGGAGGGGAGCCCAGAGGAAGATGGAGAGCAGGCAAGGAGCGATTGTGAGAGGGACAGAGAAAGAAGGAAAAAGAAGAGGGAAAAATAAAAATAAATAAGGAATGGGGTAAGAAGGGGAGGTGGGGCATTAACGGAAGTTAGAGAGATCAATGTTCAAGCCATCAGGTTGGAGGCTACCCAGACAGAATATAAGGTGTTGTTCCTCCAACCTGAGTGTGGCTTCACCTTGACAGTAGAGGAGGCCATGGATTGACATATCAGAATGGGAATGGGACATGGAATTAAGTGGGTGGCCACTGGGAGATCCTGCTTTCTCTGGCGTACAGAGTGTAGGTGTTCAGCGAAACAGTCTCCCAGTCTGTGTCGGGTCTCACCAATATATAGAAGGCCACACCGAGAGCACCAGACGCAGTATATCACACCTGCCGACTCACAGGTGAAGTGTCGCCTCACCTGGAAGGACTGTCTGGGGCCCTGAATGGTGGTAAGGGAGGAAGTGTAGGGGCAGGTGCAGCACTTTTTCCGCTTACAAGGATAAGTGCCAGGAGGGAGATCAGTGGGGAGGGATGGGGGGGACGAATGGACAAGGGAGTTGCATAGGGAGCAATCCCTGTGGAAACAGGGGGGGGGGGAGGGAAAGATGTGCTTAGTGGTGGGATCCCGTTGGAGGTGGCAGAAGTTACGGAGAATTATATGTTGGACCCGGAGGCTGGTGGGGTGGTAGGTGAGGACCAGGGGAACCCTATTCCTAGTGGGGTGGCGGGAGGATGGGGTGAGATTGAACCGAACTGAGCTGAACCAAATGTGCCTGACTCTTTCAATAACTTTTATGGGTTGGTGTTTTATATTCTGTGTTTTTCTTTTTTTTCATCATTGCATTTTTTTTTTGTGCATTGACAGAGGGGTTTTCATGTTTTTCTTTGAATGGTCTGCATGGTTTCCTTCGTTTCGTGGCTGTCTGTGGGAAGATGACTCTCAGGGTTGTATACTGTATCCATACTTTGATAATAAATGTACTTTGAATATTTAAGATAAGGTGATAAAGGCATACTTGTCTTCATTGGAAGTGGTGTTGAGTATAAGAGTATAAGGAAATCATGCTGCAGTTCTGCTTGCCCCATTATAGGAAGAGATAGTAGGAAGATTACAGAAGAGGTTTACTGGGATGCTGCTAGGAATATAAACTATGAGCTATTAGAAAAAGTTAGGCAAACTTGGGTTGCTCTCTCTGGAATGTCAGAGGCAGAGGAGAGACCTGATAGTTTTCAAAATGTTGAGAGGTGTAGATAGCCAGTCAGAAACATTCTCCAAGGTAGAAATGTCAAACACCAGAGCCTATGTTTTTAAGGTTAGAGGGGGGGATTTTAAAGATAATGTGTAGGGCAAGTTTTTTTTTGCACAGAGAGTGGTAAATGTCTAGGAAAGGTTACCATCCGTGGGTGGTGGCAGGAGCTGCCAGTTTAAGAAGTGTTTAGATATGAAAGGATACGGACAAAGAGGAGTATAAATTGGCATCAAGATCAGCACAAAATTGTGGCCCAAATGGCCAGACAGGTACTGTACAGTTCTACGTACGATGAAATTTTTGAACAAAAGATTCAGCACCCCAAGCCAATGTTGTGCTGTTATTTAAGTGCACTGGATGAGTATGAGTTAAAGGAAAGTCTCCCTCTATACCTTCAGTAAAGCAAAAACAGTCTTTTCTTTAAAAGCTTTCAATTCCACACTTAATTCATTATCCCTGCACGGGGATTTGGCAACCCTTGAAGCTATCACTGTACTGAAAATTGCCCCTCTATTAAGATGAAAATTCTGACCTTCTCTTTCCTATTATCGCTTTCCTCCACTCCATGCACCTCATATTCCCAATTCTTTCACTTCTCACATCTCACAGATTATTCTTTATTCACTTAAATGGGATTCTGACCCAGATAGTGGCCAACAGTAAGATTAGCCTGTGCATTGTGTGCTCTGTGTCTGCTCATGAGATTAGTCTGAGAGTTTAAATTCTCTCATACCTTGCACTATTTACCGTCTACCTCAGTCTTCACCCTCCTGATTGCCATCGATAAGATAAAAATCCCAGTATTATTTTAGTCAGCAACTGTAGATTGGGAACTTTTTGATTTACGTGAGGAATACCATGACCTCATCTTGATTCCTGTTCAATAATCTAAGAATTATTTTTTTTAATGTGGAGCCATACTTTGTGATATTAGTGAATGAATATTGGAAAGAGTTTTATCCTGTGACTACACATTGTGCAAAATGAGCTTCCATGTAGTTAAACAATTTTATCTGCTGTATGTTTATGTCAACTGCTTTTTTCTTATTTTGGGAGAAGGAATGTAACTTTAAAGAAAGTTAAAGATTTCCATAAACCAATGCTAATACCCTATGGTGTAATCTCTTGACAACATCTTAAATGCAATAACTAAATCTACATTTAAAATTTAAATGATGTTAATGTTCAAACCATAAAATCCATTTGCCCTGCATGGTGCAAATTCCTCGTCATTTTGCAGAGGTACATATTCTGCATTCAACACTTCTGTATTGTTCTGAAGTACCCACTAATTAACAAGCACATTGAATGCCTTAAATTCATGAAATTCAGCATCTCTATGGATTACTAATAATGAATTAACAGCTAATCTAAGATACACAACTGAGAAAGAACAGCCCCAGCACTGTCTACCTTTGAGGCGAGTATTTTTTTCTTAATAACCACAGCAATTAAATGTAACAGCCATTAGCAGTAGTGGTAATCAGTCTAGAGTTGTGAAAGATAATTTTCAATTTTTTTCTTTGAAATTAAGTGCTATTTAGACTTTCCAAACACTATTACTGTATAGTGTGGATTAAGATCAAACTGTCGTACTTTAATTTAAAATGACTATCCAATTTCTATAAAATGATTTTAACTGTCCTAAATTCAGGTGTTACAATAGGCACACATTATTGCAGCAATATTATAATAAGCAACTATTTTAACTTAAATATGAATTGTAATTCAATATCTTTAAACCTTTAGTTTATTAGTGCATTAACCTAATAGCAATTCTTTCTAGCAAACAATAATTGTCGGACGTGTTTACAACTGAAGTAATTGTGCAAATAAGTTATTTCAATATCTCCATTCAGTGTTTGCCCTGTTAGCTCCAGAACTCTTATTTGTCATGTAAGATGAATAAAAGATGCACTAAGAAAAAAAAACTATTTTTCATCACTGGTTGTATGGAGTGAACTGCCAGCAGACTACTAATAATATATCTTAAAAATATTAACTACACATGAAAAATCCTTGTAATTGTAGATTTTACCAGTAGTTACGCAGCTATAACTATTCTACAACAACATTAATCATTGTACAGCCGGCACAGCAGGAACCAGTGGCATGACAAACCATTACTGGATGACAGTTATTTCACATTTTCCCACAGCTTTTTTTGCCCCAACTAGTTTTCATTTCCCATTAGACATTTCACATTATGAAGTGGTATGATCCTGGCTCATTCTTAATGTAGTCTAAGCAATCTCAGAACCTGCAAAAGGCTTATTTATGCTCCTCTTGCACAAAAAAAATATGGCCCAGAAGTTGCAGCCAGCGATGTGTTTGATCACACTCTACTGCCTGGACTATCTCCAAATTGCTTTGCATTTCATCTTTAGTGACTCAACAACTGTAAACTTGTGGTTTGAAGCTGCTTCCGTCTTCACAGTAAGGTCCAAATCAGTGGGTTAGGTTAAGTCTTGAAATGGCACCAACAGTGTGCAGGGAAGAAGCTTGTGAAGCAGCTGGCAAGCAAAGGGTGGATACAAGTGAGGTTGATGGGTAGATGGAGGCAGGCAAGGAGAGGCAAATTGTAACAGAGGCTGGGAGGTAATGTGGAGACAGAAACCTAAACATTATAAAATATGATGAGAAGAGAAGGAGGTGAATAGAACAAGATGAGGCAAGGATGGTAGGTAGAGGAAAACAAGAGCCTACTGAGTTAAGCGTGGCAGTGATAGGCAGATATAACTAGGTGGTGAAGGGGAAAGAAACTGAGTAACAAGGGATTGGTAGGGGGGCGCGAGAAGATTTGGTTGGAGTAAAAGGGAAGTGTGTATTTCATATTTCAATAATATTTGAGTGATCTTGTATATATATTGTTTAATTACGCATTCTTGTTCACTTAAATAATTAATTAGGGGTTATATATAAAATACACTAATTCCATACATCATCACACAACCACGTGATAGGTGCGCACTTCGTTTAGAGTAAAGACAAAGTTAGACCTGCATCTTGGACTCCTGTGTACTTATCTGAATTAGTTTAACATTTTGAAGTTACAAAACATAACATTGGCAATGGGGATTTTTCAAAACGAACCAGAGACGTCTCCCAACCTGTTGAAGTGAGGCAAGGCTTTCAAATTTTAAAAAAGCTTAGTGCAGCCCAGCATGTGGAGAGACAGTCTTCGCAAGGGAAGTCACGATATGAGTTTTTCTTTTTTAAAGTCAGTAAAAGGAAGAATTCAGGGTTCATAAGGAGTGAGTACCAGGTGATATTAATAATTAGAAAAAAATCAGAGATGGTTGGATACATCAGAAAGATTGATGAATTCAATTACAGAATGGGTAATTGGCTCATGTATATTGAGCTATTGGAACAGTATTTTGAAGCAAATGAAATAGCCAATGAGAAGGGAGTGCCAATTTTGCTCAGTTCATTAGCTTTAAAAGCATACAGCTTGCATTGAAGCTTGACTGCTCCAATCAAACCATCAGAAATATCAAAGTAATGAAGAAACTCCTAGAACCAAAACCGTTGTTGATTGCAGAATGCTTTAGGTTTCATAAGTGGAATCAACAAGGAGGGGAGTCCATTTCAGCTTACATGGCTGAATTGAAGTCAGTTCACTAATGGGCTTAATAGTACACTGAGAGATTGTTTATTTTGTGGAATCTTAAAATAAAGCATTCAAAAATGGCTCCTAACTGAAGCAAAGCTTACATTCAAATGAACAGTGGAAATCGCTGTTTCAATGGTAACTGCAGACATGCAATTGAGTTGCAGTTAGGAATGGAAGTGAGCATGAACAAAATTGCAGCATCTAAACAGAAACCAGCCTGGTCAAACATATTGTGTTACCTTTGTAGCAGAGGCTCAGATACACCCAACAAACGCAGACTTAAAGGTGAAACTTGTAGAAAATGCATCAAAGTAGGATGTCATGGCATGTCAGGCAGACGAAGATGAATGGACTGCTCAGAGAAGGAAAATGAGGAGATTATGAAAGGGATCAAAGTAAATCCAGAGAGAGGAAATGTGTCTGGCAGTCAGAACAACTTCTTTCAGTCTCAGACTCATCTCATACAACAACCATGGAAGAAGCCCCAGAATCCAAGGTTGTTTCCACAGCCACAAGTATCACTTGCTAAGCAAAATGATCCCCCTTGTCAGGAAAGAAGTTATCCCACAAGAGTAAGAAATTCTCCAGAGCAATTAAATCTTTAGACCTGAATAGGACAATTTAAAATTTGCTATGTTGTGAATGTTTATATAAGTGGTTGTATTATATAGCACGTGGTGTATATATTTGAGTTGCATTCTATTGTGTTGGAATTTATAGATAAGCAGGGAGGAATGTTGTGTATTTGATATTTCACGAATATTTAAGTAATTTTGTATATGAATATGTTTTAATTAAGCATTCTTATTGTTTAATTAATTAATTACAGGTGAAATGTAAAAATTTTTACCGGCCAAGGCAGCGTGTTGTGTCCTTGAGCAAGGCACTTATCCACACACTGCTCCAGTCCACCCAGCTGAAAATGGGTACCAGCAAAATGCTGGGGGTTAACCTCGCGGTAGACTGGCGTCCTATCCGGAGGTGGGAGTCTCGTACTCTCAGTCGCTTCACGCCACAGAAACCGGCATAAGCACTGGCCTGATGGGCCACAGGCTCGGGACAGACTTTATATGTAAAAATACATTAATTGCATATATCATCAGGCTACCACATGATACATGCGCACCTCATTAAGGTAAAAGACAAAGCTAGACACGCATTTCGGACTCACATGTACGTCTTTGAATTAGTTTAATGTTTTGAAGTTACAAAACATAAGAGGACGAAAAAGGAACAGGGGGTTACCTGAAATTAGAGAATTTCTGTGCTGTAAGTTGTAGACTGGACAGCCAACAGGAACTTCAAAGCTCCTTACAAATCCCAAAGTTGTTGACTGTTTTATAGGGAATTTCTGGAGGGATTATTAGTATTTTCTTCAGTATCCATCCCAAACTGCTCAACAAAGTCACAGGATTTCAATATAAACACACAAATACACAAATCCAATCACTTTCTGCCAAGGTCTTGCCAGTATTACTTGCACTTCAAAAAAGCACAAAACCCATGAAAGAATTAGAAAAGATTTCAACGAAATATTTATTTATCAAAAACATCTGGTCTTCAGCTTATTGAATTGGCTAATAAAGATAAGTAAGACTAAACATGCACTGTGTGGTTTTACACACAACTGAGCTGGCTATTCAAAGTGCAAATATTTAGTCCCAAAAGATATCTCCAGTTACTCGTCTCTTCTTCAGATATTGCTATAGATTCCAAAATAAAATTCAAAAATCTCTTGAGCTTTGAGATTTGTCTTAAGCTTAGAGAAATAGATTTGTTCATTGTATTAAATCTGAAGATTTTGACCTGGTAACTGTCTGCAAACACTTTACCACAAAAGCCAATTAAATGAACAACAGATTGTGAACCAAAGCATGTTCCACATGAGTGCCCACCAATGCAAAATTTCATGCACCTCGGGTCTAAGGAACACATTTACTGTGCAAAAATACATTTCTTTTATTTTCTTTGACACCACAGAGCCAGTGAAGGAAAGAAGTAGGTGTATATTATGGTAAACTGGGGGAAAAGTACTGCCAAGGGTGGAGATTAGAAGTCAAGTGTCAGGTCATAGCATCAGGAGTGTTTCAGTACAGTCCACTGAGGTGACGCTAGGCTCACAAGCAGACTGCAATAACAAATGAACAAGCAATTCCTCAACAATACCGTGTGTGTGTGTGTGTGTGTGTGTGTGTGTGTGTGTGTGCGTGTGTGTATATACACACACACACACATATACATAATCTGTGGAAATCACTTAAATTCAGTTGACATTGTTGAATTAGTCCAAAAAAGCTCAGTTTCATAGACAAAATGTGAGCAACTGCCCTTGACTACAAGGCAGCATTTTGAAAAGTATGACAGCAAAGAATCCTGATAACATCATATTCAAAGGGAATTTTTTTTCCCTGGTTAGTGTCAAATCTTGCTTAAAGGAAGATGGTTGTGCTTACTGGGGCTCGAGTCTTCAGTACAGGAGTTCCTAATGGCAGTTTCTTAAATCAGCTGCTGCATCAATGACCTTCCCTACAGATCACATAAATTCACTCCACTCACAACTCCTCAAGCAATGGAATGCAAAAAAAAACTATGCAACATTAAGGTTTGATTTCTAAGCTGTAAGACCAAATATATCCAAGTAACATCCAGTTTCAGCAGGAGACTAACAACAGCAACATCATTACTCAGTCATGCCACAGTTGTTAGATGGAAGTAACATCCAGTTTCAACAGTTCACTTGTTGTAGACAACAATCGGTTTTTTTGTTATTACTCTCGACATTTTTCCCTTTGTCACGTTCTTGGGATCTGAAAAATACATTTTTGTAAGTGTGGCAAGAACAGTCATGAATCTCCAACCCACAAATAGACAAGGTTCTATCAGTATTCTTTCAGAACCTGGCACTTGTCTGCAACCCACAGAAAGTGATGTTAAAGCATAGCCACTATATAGGAATGTGTGCTGCAAAGACTAACCGTTCAGAAACTTCTTTTCCACCTTTCACCAAATGTCCTCATGCTATGAAGTACAACTGTTGTTACAATTATGCCTTTAATTTGGAAAGCAACAGATGAACAACATGCAAAATAGAACATATTCGGGAAAGACAGTATAAAATAATTTGGGGGGGGGGGTCGGTGGGTTAATTCAGCAATATAAATGATGCCCAACAGATCAAACACATATAGTAAATTGTCCATAATATGTAGGTAAGTGATAGAGTCTGAATTAGTGGCTGAAAATGTGGAGGGAATTACTAAAAGATTAATGTAAACAGCAGGTTGATAACCAGTGCAGACATAGCAGGCCAAAGGGCCTGTTCCCATTCTGTTTCTATTATTTGAATTGTATGATTAAACTTGAAAGCAGGTGGTAATTAAATGGCTTGAATAGGAGGCAATCACGAAAATGATGAAATAAATTGAATGTATTATGTTGCACAGGAAAGGTGGAAATACTTGAATGGTGAGCATGCAGAGTAAAGAAAATATATTATTGACCTGCCTATCACAATGAACTACACATTATAATAAATTTCAGTATAAAACTGTATCAGGAATAATGTGGAATCAGGAACATTTGAGATTTGCTTGAGTGGAGAATTCACTGTTGTGCTTACTAGACATCCAAACATACACAGGCTTTATTTCACATAATTAGTGATATCTGTTGAGCTTTCTATATGAATAATTCACACATAGCTTTCAGCCCTAAGTAAGTAGAAGACCTGCTCATTTCCAAGTGGACAGACTGATACTGGATCTATTACCCCCTTCACTAACAGCTGCATAATATATTTATCAAAAAGTTACATCAAAATTTAGTTCATAAAAGAGCAATTCTTAAAAATTTCTTAGCTGGCTTAGAAATCCATCATGCAAGGTATTCTGTGGGGAAACAGAGGCTTCTACCTATTAACAAGTAGAAAATGTTCATTACTTCCAACTGTAGAGTTCTAAAGGACAATAAGTTACCAGGGCAGGACTAGTCAGTTCAGGGTAGGTTTATCTTTCAGCAGGGAATTCAGAGCAGGAACAAGCATTTCTGTAGTTCAATGGGACGTTGGGACATTCCACTGACAGAAATGGACACATGAGGCAGTAATTTCTGTGACTACCCCAGCCTGCGCACCCCCCCCCCCCCACCACCACCTAACCTCACAACGAAGGAACACAATCCATAAAGCTTTGGCACAATCCATAAAGATTTCAGATTGTCTTCACTAGTGAGCTCCCCGACAGCAGTTCATGTAGAGACAGGCCTTTTAATGTACAAAAGAGCATGATGTCACCGCTGGTGAGAGCCTGCACTGAGTTCAATGCACTTGTTATGTGAGAGGTTTATATTCATCTTAGAATATTACAGCGGTTACATCAATTACAGTAAATGTTCAATTGATCAAATTTCAGACAAAAGAATTAACATGTATTGCATAAGGACACAATACAGCAACAGTGGTTAGCTAGCAACGTTATCTGCTCACAACTCTAGTCACCCAAATTCAATTCTGACTTCTGGTGCTGTTTGTGTGAAGTTTGCATGTCTCCTCTTGCTGGAGAACTGGAGTACAGATAAGATGTCCCTTTGGATACTCTGGAGAGATTGTTAACTATGATGGCACAGCTTTAGGACGAACCATCTTGAGGCTTGAACAGACTCTCAGAAAACTGCAAGGGCAGTGATGGGGTACCAAGGAAGGAAGTAGAACCATTGAGAAGAGTGGATGGCTGTTCCATGGTTTTCATAATGCAGCTGGCCAGCCAGCATTGTGATTCAATGGACAAGTGATCATGGGGCATTTAAGACACTAGAACTAAAGGGTCTATGGCATCCTCTTGAGCTTCCATTATATTACTTTCCCCTTTACATTTTTGGTACTGCTGTTGTGAAACTTGTTTTGCAGCAGCAATACAATGCAAAGACTTAAAATTATAATAAGCAACAACATAAATAACTACTGCAAAATTGTGGAATAACTAGATGTTCATGGACCGTTCAGAAATCAGAGGACAGCGGGGAAGAAGTTGCTCCTGAATTGTGAAGTGTAGTTCTTCAAGCTCCTGTAGCTTCTTCACAATGGTAGTAACAAGAAGACAGCATGTCCTCCCACATCCCTAAAATGTGTGGGTTGATGGACTATTTGGCCACTGTAAGTTGATCAAGAGTGCATGTGAGGGGGTGGAATGTGTTGACGGGGATATGGAAGAATAAAACTAATTAGGGTAGGCTTTGTTCAAGTGTTGGTGCTCAATGGTTGGTGCACAATCATTGAGCTGAAAGGTTTCTTTCTGTCCTGCATCTCCATAGTTCTCTGTTATTTTATGACAATATCCAACCCTCTTTGAAACCACACAAAATAGACAGAGGTTTATTGTAGGTATTCACAATATCACTTACTACATGACAATTGCTCTGAAAATGGAGCATCAGTTAGGCATACTGCAAAATGACTGGCATGAGGAAGAGATCTATCATAGTGAATTTAAATGTTAGTATTGTCATCTTGTTTGTACAACTATAGTTGATCTTTAAATGGAACATACACAATTTTACTAGATTAATGTTTCACAAATAAAAGTAGAAGTTTAGGAACATGCTTTTTGAGTCAAAATCCTTGAGCGTCAGAAGCATACATTGAGGGCCTGAGCACACAGGTTAGTAGGCCTCGCGGGCTATTTTTTCAATTAAAATTAATGTAAGAAAAGTCCTGTGGGCCCCAACAGCACAATTCTCTGCACTGGAAGTAGAAATATGTTGAATATACATTCAACGTCCACTTTATTAGGTTCACCTGTACACCTTCTCATTATTGCAAATATCCATTCAGCCAATTATGTGGCAGCAACTCAATGCATCAAAGCACATAGGCATGGTCAAAAGCTTCATTTGTTGTTCAGACCAAACATCAGAACAGGAAAGAAATGTGATCGAAGTGACATTTACTATGATATGGTGCCAGATAGATGGTTTGGGTATATTTGAAACTGCTGACCTCCTATGATTTTCATGCACAAAATGGTGCGAGAAACAAACAGAAGAAAATCCAGTGATCAGCAATTCTGAAAGCCTTGTTAATAAGGGAGGTCAGACTAATTCAAGATGAGAGGAAGGAGACTGTAACTCAAATAACCATGTGTTACAACAGTACATGCAGAAGAGAACACAACACATTGAACCTTGAAGTGGATGGGCTTTAGCAGCAGAAGACTACACCAGATTAGACTCCCAAGTGTATGTGGCTTTCCAACCTTATTTAAAACCAGTTACTATAATTGAATCTCCAAGCTGCTTGTCCTCAATGGCAGAGCTCCATGCTCAAAGTATTTTGATTGCCACTAGATGGTGGATTCAGAGTTCAATACATAATGAAAGCAAGAATTCTTCCATCAGTGTAAAAGCACATGCTACTCTGCATCCTGAATAAGACAGTCAGCCTTCACGTTGCCAACTGAATATCTTATCTTTCTGATATTCTGAAGTCCACCGCATCTATATGAAAAATATCGACAACACCTACAGAGACTCTCTTGTCCACTATGTTTTGAAAGTTTCAAAGGTACGTTTAATGTCAGAGAAATGTATTGTAACACCCTAGGATAGGTTTCACTGGTTGTTCTGTAGCAGCAGTGTTTGGGTTATGACTAAAGCATTGCCCTGAGCATTGAACCAGTGGGCTGTGTGTTTAAGTCCGTGCTAGTATTGATGCTGCTGGGATGGAGTAGTGGTGTGCATCCGCGGGGTTACCGGTAACTAGTGCGTGCGTGTTGGCTGGGGTAGATATTCGTACTCCGGATGAATTGTTAGTTCGACTTTTAAGTACTGTTAAAGCTGTCAGCAAAGTTACGATTGTGGGGCGGAGGTTTGATAAAATGGCGGGCACAGACCATGTTTTAGATCAGACTGGCGCTGACGTAACGGCAGTGGAACTGTCTGGTACTACTGGGGCCCCTGGTGAGGGGGGTGCCATGAACTGTCCATACTTTCCAGGAGAAGGAGAGTGTAGCATTTGTTGAGTTGATCAGAGAAGTACGAGAGGAGGAGAATGCTTTGACGGCACGAGAGGCCTTCGACAGCAGGGTACAGTTCTCAGTAGTGGTCCCCTGTGGTCAAGCAACCACAGGTTCCCTGCCCCGAGGAGCGGTAGAGGAGATTGTGGCAGAGTTGAGAACTGAGATGTCCCGGTTGTTACCAGTGGGTGTGCCTCCCCCCCAATATGATGGAGCTGATAGGGAGGCGGATCCTCTAAGGGGGCGGACTATGTGGAGGGCTGCTGGCAGCCAGTGTCAAGTGAGAAGGGGAGCAGCCGCTATTGTCTGTTATAACTGTGGTGAAGAGGGACACTTCAAGCGGAGTGTGGACAACAGGAAATCCCTTGGAGAGTGAGCCCCTGGCTCCCTAAGCAGAGAGAGTCATTGAGAAAACTTAAGCGACCCAGTGAGGGGATGGCCTGGTGTATCGAGGGGAGGAACACATTCCCAGCAATATATCAAGGAAAACCCTAAAACAAAAAACCCTATTCCTGAAGGCTTAGTGGGGCCAAGCTCCAGTGTATCGCTACAGATAGAGGGTATTTATGCTAGACACAGGGTCACAGGTCACTTTGCTGTACCATTCATTTTGCAACCAGTATTTGATGCATTTACCATTGACACTACTCAGTGCACAAGGGATATGGGGTCTTAGTGCTGGTGATTATCCATATGATGGTTATTTGTCAGTGAAGCCGGTGTTTTCAGTGGACAAAGTGTTATGGGAGAGTAATTCATTTATTATAGCCTCCCCAGGGGGATACATAGTGATCAGGGATGGGATCTCGAGGGTAGACTCATCCATGAGTTACTGTGCATGCTCGGAGTCAAGAAGTCAAAGACTACTCCTTATCACCTGCAGGGTGATCTGCAGCAGCCAGAGAGGTTTAATCAGACCTTGCCAGACATGCTTGGGACTCTGGAGATCAGCAAGAGCAGGTGAAGTCAATGTATTGGACATCTGGTCCACTGCTACAACTGTACTGAAAAGAAGCTGCTGGGTACTCGCCATATTATCTGATGTTTAGGCGTGAGGTGAGGTTGCACGTCGACCTTTGTTTTGGGACTGATGAGGATGACCTACCACCGAAGACTCGTCTGAAATATGTGTCTGATATGAGAAGGGAACTGGAAAAGGCTTATGAATTAGCTGGGGTCGTGGCTGCCAAGCAGAATCAAGGAAATAAGAGGAGGTATGATCAAAAGGTGAGGTTCTCCCAACTAATACCAGGAGACTGAGTCCTCATAAGGAATTTGAGGCTACCTGGGAAGCATAAGTTGGCTGACCACTGGGTGGCTACGCCCTCTGTAGTGGAGAGTCAGATGCCAAACGTACCAGTTTTCCAGATGAAACCAGAGGATTGGAATGGGCTTGTTAAGATTCTCTATTGGAACCACCTCCTGCCTCTGGTGCAAGAGGTGCGGGTTGACCCAGAGCCCGACCTGGAGCCTACACCTAGTAAGAGGACTCTGCGGCAATGTGGGGTGTCTGAAGGACCAACAGCAGGAGAGATTAGATATATCTCCGCCCCTGAATGGGATACGACTGGGAGGATGAGGAAATGGGGGGGGAAGGGGTGGTATATGTCGCCTTTTGCTAACTCCCCACTGATTGAGGAAGAGATTCCCAACCCTTCTCACATAGTCAGGTGAAATCAGGGTGGGGGCGGGGGCTATCTGTGGACAGCCTGGGGTTCAGTGGGACCCTGCAAGGGATGAAGCAGGGCTTGACCAAGGGATAGAGAGGTCCAAGTTGCAGGAGGGCATGAGTGATAGACCAGGCGAGGCCTCGCCAGGTAGACCCGAAGTATCCCCAGTAGGTTCAGAACATGAAGGGGTAGATGAGGGGATACAGAAGTCTCAGAGAAACAGGAGACAGCCGGATAAGCTGGCCTATGTAGCACCGGGGGGACAGAGTGTGGCCCCTACCGCTCTGGGGAGCTATGTCACTGCTTTTTACACCTGGGTTGGACTTTTTGCTTTGCAGAAAGGGTTGGAAAATTATCTCAAAGTCATAAGGACATGACTAAATTTGGTGGGGGGAGAGTGTAACACCCTGGGAAAGCATTCACTGCTAATGTAATGGTTTTTCTGTAGCAGCAGTGTGTGGGTTATGACTACAGTTAACGTGGGCCTTGGAATGTACGCCGTCTATTGAAGGGAGTATTTTTTCTTGTTGTGTGCCTGAGAGCAAGGTGTTCTAGTTCTTTTGTTCGGCAGGAGATGAAGAGAGAAGATGCCAGAAAGGAGTGGACTTGGAGTGGGGCCGGGAGTCAATGAAACCCAGCGAAATCGATAGAGGACCATCGGAAGGGAAACCGTGAGCTCCAACGTGTGCATTAGACTGTTTCATGAAAATGGGCTCTTTTCTTTTTGTTTTTCTTTACAAACCCTCTAGTCAAATTAAGAATTATAAAGCTAAATCGTTTAATTGCATACAGTGTACTGTCTGTTAGTGGTACTGATTTGTAACAGGAGAACAAATTACACAGCATCCACAAAAACAAGAGGTTTTGCACCTCAGATTTCACACGTTTGGCAGGGCCAGAGACCATCTTCCCCAGACTAACACCGCCAGCCGAACCGGAGGGTTACATATACAATATACATCCTGAAATGCCTTTTCTTCGCAACCATCCACAAAAACAGAGGAGTGCCCCAAAGAATAAATGACAGTTAAATGATAGAACCCCAAAGCTCCTCCCCAGCTATCCCCCCACGCGTTTGCAGCAGCAAAGCAATGATCTCCCTTCCCCCACCAGCAAAAAAACATCAGCGCCTCACACCAAGCACTCAAGCATGCAGCAAACCACAAGTAAAGACACAGACTTGCAGTACCCCAAAAACTACTCGTTCAACCAGTAAATCAACATACCACAGAATCTTTCTCTCCCTAATAAGGGAAAAAAGAGGTGTCTCTGTTTCACGTTGTTCAATGTTGTTTCCTCAAAAGAAAATCAATCAAATTGGACAGATTAGGCATACATAACCTAATCTTTACTAATTTATGTTATTAATTGCTCACACTCACTTAAATATCTGTCACCTTATCCCTGAAGTAAACACCTTCCTCAGGTAAACTGACAGTCTTTCATTTCACAATTTTTCCTTCTCTTAATATGCAAAAAACTGGCTGACCCATTCAAATGATTAGGACATTGTCTGAGCAGAGAGGACCATGTTATATAAAAATTTTACTTTCCTTGACCCCTCAGTTTTTATTTATTTACCACGCAGCACACATTAATTAAAACTTGTGGGCACTGTTCTGTCCAAGGTCATTGACAATTTTATAAGATTAGACACGAAATCTCACTACAGCAAAATATAAAATGTACTGGACTGTATGACTATGATTTGTCTTTTTAAAGACATTGACTTTTCAAGACTCCACTTCAGAGATGACAGCACCATTAATTCACTAGGTTAGCCAACAGCACTCTTTGCTCTGGAGTACAAGATTGTGAGCTCAAACCTCATTCCAGGGACTTCTGAACAAAAACAGTCTGATACCAAGGGAGAACATCAATGCAGGAGGATTCAATTCAGGATTTAAAAAAAAATCCTGGAACACAATTTCAAAGAAGATCAGAGGTGCTTTGTCTTTATACCTGGTGCTTTGTCCAATATTCATCCAGCAAATAACAACTTCACTAAACAGAAAACTGTAAGCTGAAGCAAAGGAAGAGAAGTAGGCCATTTAACCCCACACACTTATATGTTGTTCAACATGATCATGATTAATGTGTGACTTAACTGCATATACAGATACTTCAGTAAAAGCATTCACATATTGGGTTATAAAGGACCACACTTTCAGAATTAAAATTAACAAATAACTTAGAAGAACTAAGCAGAAAAGAGTTTTAATTTCAACTATCCATTATGTTGAGACTCTGGTGAAAAAAAAGAATACCCTCTCCACCATTCTGGATCTTTCTTAGAACCTACCTCAGGTTGAGGTAGTCTGCTTTTGATCTGAAGGACCTATCCAACCATAAATTAATCCTCAGACCATTACAAAAATGCAACTGTTCAGATCATTAAGTGAATCGAGAATCGTGCATACAGTTTTCGTTGCCACATTAAGGGAAGGATATAATTGCACTGGATGGATGACAGAGGAGATTCACCTGGTTGCCAGGAGAGAGTGAGACTGATCAGGCTGGGTTAGTTTTCCTAGGAGTGAAGAAGGCTGAGGGGGGAGCAGAGTTGAAATAGATACAATCGCGAAGGACAAAGATAGGATTGGTATTGAGAAATATCTTTTAGCAGAGTAATCCATGACCAAAGGGCATATGTCTAAAGTGAGAGAGGATTCCCTGATGATTTTTTTCACCACTTCTTTTGGAATTCTCAGCTGTTCAGGCAAATCCATGGCAAAAGAAACAAGAGTAAAAATTTCAGTCCAAAGATCTTTCATAAGTATCCTGAAAAATGTTAACTGTTTATTTTTCCATGAATGCTGGAAATTGAATGTTTCCAGCATTTTCCATCTTTATTCCATTACACTTATCCAAGTCTGCACCATATTCACCCTGACTGCCTCTTTCTTTTTGCTTCTGATCCCACATAGTTCCAAACAATTCTACCTAGCATTTAAACCCCTTCATAGCTCTACTAAATGGAGTAATGTCCTCCATCTTTACAACTGCTTCCGCACCCAACAATTTATTGATTTTGCTATTTAGGGCTCCTTTATTGTGCATTAGAATATTTCATTTTGAAATTTCTGATGTCTACATTACTAAGAAAGGACTAAATTTCTCTTCCCGATCTAGAAATTCCTTAACAAGAGAAAATCTGCAAATGCTATTAATCCCGATGAAAAGTCTCAGCCTGAAATATTAACTGTTTACTCTTACATCCACAGTTGCTGCCTGGCCTGCTGAGTTCCTCCACCATTTTGTGTTGAAATTCTTTCATCTAGGCCACAAAGCAGTTCGAATGCTCAACTATTCTTATCTGATTAAAAAATGCATATGTTGATGTGTGTCATAACTAAGAATAAGCATTTTCCATACATTGTCACCCGTCTTCCAAATGATTTTTGTTCATAATTTTCCTAACCAATTGTGCCTGTCAATTCTCTTTGTACACTGTACCAAAGAATACTTACTGAGTACTTTCCAGTGTCTTTGTTCAGAAAGAAAGCTTGATATTGAATATTGCCTTGTATCTCAGTTTATCTTAGCTCTGTCTTCAGATGCTATCCAACCATCTCCTCTTCTCCCCCTTAGGTAGACCTTTGGGATATGCCAAGGTGGCTAATGGAGGCAACGCGAATAATGCAAACTTTTCCACAGAGGGGAGATGGGGCCAGGAGAGGGATTAAATGCAAACACAAAGTACTCTGCAGATGCTGGGGTCAAAACAACATGCACAATACGCTGGAGGAACTCAGCAGGTCAGGCAGCATCCATGGAAACAAACAGTCAATGTTTTGGGCCAAGACCCTTCGTCAGGACTGAAGAGGGAGGGAGCAGGGGCCCTATAAAGAAGGTGGGGGGAGGGTGGGAAGGAGAAGGTTGGTAGGTGCCAAGTGAAAAACCAATAAAGGGAAAGAGCAAGGGGTGGGGGAGGGGATAGGCAGGAAAGCCTATCTCGACTATACCTCTTCCCACCCTGCCACATGCAAAAATGCTATTCCCTATTCCCACTTCCTCCGTCTCCATCGCATCTGCTCCCAGATTGAGGCTTTCCATTCCAGGACATCTCAAATGTCCTCTTTCTTTAAGGATTGTGGTTTCCCTTCTGTCGTCATCAATGATGCCCTCACCCGCATCTCCTCCATTTCCCACACTTCGGCCCTCACCCCATCCTCCCGTCACCACAACAGGGACAAAGTTCCCCTTGTCCTCACCTACCACCCCACCAGCCTCCGGATCCAACACATTATCCTCCGCAACTTCTGTCACCTTCAACAGGACCCCACCACTAAGCACATCTTTCCCTCTCTACCCCTCTTTGCTTTCCACAGGGATTGTTCCCTCCACGACTCTCTGGTCCACACGTCCCTCCCCACGGATCTCCCACCTGGCACTTATCCCTGCAAGCTACACCAGTCCCTACACCTCCTCTCTCACCACCATTCAGGGCCCCAAACAGTCCTTCCAGGTGAGGCAAAACTTCACTTGTGAGTCTGTTGGGGTCATCTATTGCATCCGGTGCTCCCGGTGCGGCCTCCTGTACATCGGTGAGACCCAGCGCAGATTGGGGGACCGCTTCGTCAAGGACCTCCACTCCGTCCGCCACAACAGACAGGATCTCCCGGTTGCCACCCACTTCAACTCTGCTTCACATTCCCATTCGGATATGTCCATACATGGCCTCCACTGCTGCCATGATGAGACCAACTCAGGTTGGAGGAGCAACACCTCATATACCGTCTGGGTAGTCTCCAGCCCCTTGGCATGAACATTGAATTCTCCAACTTCCAGTAATTCCCTCTCCCTCCCTGCCTATCCCCTCCCCCACCCCTTGATCTTTCCCCTTACTAGTTTTTCACCTGGCACCTACCAGCCTTCTCCTTCCCACCCTCCCCCACCTTCTTTATAGGGCCCCTGCCTCTTCCCTCTTCAGACCTGACGAAGGGTCTTGGCCCGAAACGTTGACTATTCATTTCCACGATGCTGCCCAACCTGCTGAGTTCCTCCAGCGTGTTGTGCGTGAGGGATTAGTGCATCATTTGTGAGGTTTGTGTTTATACAACGATTCTGTGTGGTCTGATGCATGGCCTTGATGTTCTCAATAACATCCCAAATGTTTCTCTTCACTTATCAGAGTCACGGGCCAGAGATTTCTGGGAGTCAGTAGAGATGCTATATTTCTTCATGGAAGCTATGAGCACATTCTTGAATTGTCCATCCATCCAAATCGATGGACAATTTAACTTGATGGTATCATTGTAGCACTCCTGCCATGATATCCAAGATAGGTTAAGCCACTACAGACTGTGAGTCAGAAGTCATACATCCCTAAGTTGAACAGCAATGTAAATATTCAGATGTGCAAATACACACACACACACACACACACACACACGGTGGCAAGCTGGTTTGACCTTGCACAAGTTTTTGTGGCTATTCCCTTGCCGGAACTTTCTGGACAGCAACTAGTTTGATCCTGCACAAATTTACCTTTATCAGTCAAAACAGCAGATGATAAAAAACAAGATTTTGTGCAGGCAGCTTATGAAATCTCAGCCAATGTTTTTCTGTTAATTATTCCATCTTCAATATATAACTGATGTTTCAAATAAATAGATTGCACAGCTGCAGTACCAATTCATAATGAGTATGGCTATGGATAAAGAAAATATTAACACCTGACCTACTGCATTTTTGCTGAGACCATATTACTACTGACCTTGAGTTACCCATTTGTTACCAAAGTTGAAACAAGTCGCAAAAGCGATAAAAACTGCATTGAGCTGAAATATATTTAAATTGGAAACACATTTTAAATTTAAACAGCAAATTTTGATCTTGGAATTGAAAGGCCTAATAGGGTGCTGAGTATCAAGGGACTGCAAGTTAAAAAATAATACCTTTTTGTAATGAAATTGAGCAATAAGTTTCCAAAGTTAATAAAGCAAATGTTGGAAAGCAGCACCATTCATCATTATACATGCCTGTAAACTTAAATTTATCCATGACGACCTTAATATTCCATTCCATCTCCCCAGGAGTTTCAGGAACATTTATAGGCTACCTCAAGGGTAACCGCGGCTCAGTACTAACTCTGGTATTTCTGTGCAAGTTATAACTACTGCATATGTGCTGTGCGATTTCCCCCCCCACCCCCCACTCCGTCGTCCCAGCAATTTCTTCGTCATGCCACCACACTAATAACAGGAGATATAATACACAATATTGTCGGCTATCCAGAGAGGTTAGCTGTGAACCTTGGAGATTTTGTAGAGTTATAATTTCCTTTCAATGAAGTGTGCTGCTATAAGCAAGTTTTCTGAAAATCCTTTGTATGTCCACATTATTATTAGATCTCCATTAATGAGTGCTATTGTAGGTCTTTAAGTATTACTTTTTCATAGATAGACGAACTGGTTATGTGAGTACTTCCTCAATTGACTTTATCTGGGAGTGTGAAATGCAGTAAAGAGTTTGATGTCATCTTTCCAAATTCTGAAGAAAACCATGTTTATCAATTTGGCTATCTCTATTCAATACTGCATTGAATTCTGAGATATGTACATGGGCACACTTTCACATAGCTGATATTGTAATGTATCCCGTACATTTTAAATTCCCGGAAGCACATTAAAATTTCACAGTCACTTTCATTAAATTGCTTAAAAATGTAACCACACGAAAAATAACACGATGAAAACAAAATATTGTGGATGCTGGTAATCTGGAAGAAAATGTGAAAATTCAAGAACTGCTCTGTAGATTAGGCAACGTTAATGGAAACAGAAGCAAGTTCAAATTTCAGATCGGTGACCTTTCATCACTGGTCATTTACCTAAATTGCTAACTCTGTTTTCTCCCTCTACGGTACCAAGCAGAATTTTCACTGATGAAAATTCTATGGCCAGGGCTCTTTCCGAACAAAAAAAAAGGCCAAGTTGCATTCGCCAGGCAGAATATATTTTTCACAGTGAGGGCCATCACTGACAAGATCAGCATTCATTGTCCATACCTAAATGCTCTTGAGAAGGTAACGGTGAGATACTCACAACAGTGTAACCTTTCTGTTAAAGGTACTCACCCAGTGCTATGAAGAGGAAGTTGAAGGATTTGGATCCTGATCAGGTAGCTATACACCATAGTAGTGGGGGAATCTGCAGATAATGAAGTTCCCATGCACCTGATGTCTTTGTCCTACTTGGTGTTAGGTGTCATAGGTTTGGGAAATATCATCAGAGTCTTCCAGCTAAGTGATTGTGCTACATGTTGGAGATGTTACGCACTGAAGTCGTTGTGCACCAAGACTAGAAGGAAGGTATACTCAAGGTGGTGGATAGGATACCAACCATGTAGACTGTTGTATACTTCTGGATTGTGTCAAACTTTTAAACAGATGTTGTAACAACAAGTGGAGAATGCTCTATTGCACTCCCAACTTGTGCCTTGTTGTTTACAAAAAAGCTTATGGCTGCCATGACATGAGTTATTTATTGCAGGATAGCCATTCCTGCTCTTGCAACTTAAGTATCTAAGTAGCTAATTTTTCTGTCCTTTTGGTTTGTGGATACCCCCAGATCATTAGTTTCTTTGGGATTCAACCAAGGTTTGTCAAAGGTAAATTTGTCTTTTTCTTGTTAGAGATGATAAACACTTGTGGATTGAATTTTACTTATGATTTATTAGCCTCTGCCTGAAAGCCTTCTAAATCTTGTAGGTCTGGACTTAAAGGCATCCATTAGTCTTGCGAGACCATGGATCTGCGCCTGGAAAGTCTTCACTCTCCAGAGCACAGGCCTGGGCAAGGTTGTATGGAAGACCGGCAGTTGCCCATGCCGCAAGTCTCCCCTCTCCACGACACCGATGTTGTCCAAGGGAAGGGCATTAGGACCAATACAGCTTGGCATCAGTGTCACCGCAGAGCACTGTGTGATTAAGTGCCTTGCTCAAGGACACAACATGCAGCCTCGGCTGGGGCTCGAACTCACGACCTTCAGATCGCTAGTTGAATGCCTTAACCACATGGCCATGTGCCCACACAGGTCTGGACTGCTTCCATAATAAATGGAACTAAAGACTGTGCAATTATCAACATCCCCACTTCTAAGATTTTCAAAAGGCAATGCCTCAAAAAGATGGCATCCATCATTAAGGACCCCCATTACCCAGGACATGCCTTCTTCTCATTGCTACCTTCAAGGAGGAGGTACATGAGCCCGAAGACATACATTCAACACTTCAGGAACAGTTTCTTTCCCTCTGCCATCAGATTTCAGAATGAACAATGAACCCATGAATACTACCTCAGTATTTTCTTTCCTCTCTTTCGGCACTTCTTACTTAATTTACTTCAGAACAAATACCCATGATATTAAACTTGATTCTGATACTGACCTATGTTAGAAGGCAGCTGAAGATGGTTGAAGCTAAGATACTGATCTGAAGAATTTCTGCAGTGATGGCCTGAGGCTGGGGTGATTAACTTCTAACCATCATAAACAACAGGAATTCTGCAGATGCTGGAAATTCAAGCAACATACATCAAAGTTGCCGGTGAACGCAGCAGGCCAGGCAGCATCTATAGGAAGAAGCGCAGTCGACGTTTCAGGCCGAGACCCTTCGTCAGGACTAACTGAAGGAAGAGTGAGTAAGGGATTTGAAAGCTGGAGGGGGAGGGGGAGATGCAAAATGATAGGAGAAGACAGGAGGGTGAGGGATGGAGCCGAGAGCTGGACAGGTGATAGGCAGAAGGGGATACGAGAGGATCATGGGACAGGAGGTCTGGGAAGAAAGACGGGGGGGGGTGACCCAGAGGATGGGCAAGAGGTATATTCAGAGGGACAGAGGGAGAAAAAGGAGAGTGAGAGAAAGAATGTGTGCATTAAAAAGAGTAACAGATGGGGTACGAGGGGGAGGTGGGGCCTAGCGGAAGTTAGAGAAGTCAATGTTCATGCCATCAGGTTGGAGGCTACCCATACGGAATATAAGGTGTTGTTCCTCCAACCTGAGTGTGGCTTCATCTTTACAGTAGAGGAGGCCGTGGATACACATGTCAGAATGGGAATGGGATGTGGAATTAAAATGTGTGGCCACAGGGAGATCCTGCTTTCTCTGGCGGACAGAGCGTAGATGTTCAGCAAAGCGGTCTCCCAGTCTGCGTCGGGTCTCACCAATATCTAAAAGGCCACATCGGGAGCACCGGACACAGTATATCACCCCAGTCGACTCACAGGTGAAGTGATGCCTCACCTGGAAGGACTATTTGGGGCCCTGAATGGTGGTAAGGGAGGAAGTGTAAGGGCATGTGTAGCACTTGTTCCGCTTACACGGATAAGTGCCAGGAGGGAGATCAGTGGGGAGGGATGGGGGGGACGAATGGACAAGGGAGTTGTGTAGGGAGCGATCCCTGCGGAATGCAGAGGGGGGGGAGGGAAAGATATGCTTAGTGGTGGGATCCCGTTGGAGGTGGCGGAAGTTACGGAGAATAATATGTTGGACCCGGAGGCTGGTGGGGTGGTAGGTGAGGACCAGGGGAACCCTATTCCTAGTGGGGTGGTGGGAGGATGGAGTGAGAGCAGATGTACGTGAAATGGGGGAGATGCGTTTAAGAGCAGAGTTGATAGTGGAGGAAGGGAAGCCCCTTTCTTTAAAAAATGAAGATATCTCCCTCGTCCTAGAATGAAAAGCCTCATCCTGAGAGCAGATGCGGCGGAGATGGAGGAATTGCGAGAAGGGGATGGCGTTTTTGCAAGAGACAGGGTGAGAAGAGGAATAGTCCAGATAGTTGTGAGAGTCAGTAGGCTTATAGTAGACATCAGTGGATAAGCTGTCTCCAGAGACAGAGACAGAAAGATCTAGAAAGGGGAGGGAGGTGTCAGAAATGGACCAGGTAAACTTGAAGGCAGGGTGAAAGTTGGAGGCAAAGTTAATAAAGTCAACGAGTTCTGCATGCGTGCAGGAAGCAGCGCCAATGCAGTCGTCGATGTAGCGAAGGAAAAGTGGGGGACAGATACCAGAATAGGCACGGAACATAGATTGTTCCACAAACCCAACAAAAAGGCAGGCATAGCTAGGACCCATACGGGTGCCCATAGCTACACCTTTAGTTTGGAGGAAATGGGAGGAGCAAAAGGAGAAATTATTAAGAGTAAGGACTAATTCTGCTAGACAGAGCAGAGTGGTGGTAGAGGGGAACTGATTAGGTCTGGAATCCAAAAAGAAGCGTAGAGCTTTGAGACCTTCCTGATGGGGGATGGAAGTATATAGGGACTGGACATCCAAGGTGAAAATAAAGCGGTGGGGGCCAGGGAACTTAAAATCATCGAAAAGTTAAAGAGCGTGAGAAGTGTCACGAACATAGGTCGGAAGGGATTGAACAAGGGGTGATAAAACAGTGTCGAGGTATGCAGAAACGAGTTTGGTGGGGCAGGAGCAAGCTGAGACAATAGGTCGGCCAGGACAGGCAGGTTTGTGGATCTTGGGTAGGAGGTAGAAACGGGAAGTGCAGGGTGTGGGAACTATAAGGTTGGTAGCAGTGGATGGGAGATCCCCTGAGCGGATAAAGTCGTTGATAGTGTGGGAGACAATGGCCTGGTACTCCTTAGTGGGGTCACGATCGAGGGGTAAATAAGAGGAGGTATCCGCGAGTTGTCGCTGTGCCTCGGCAAGGTAGAGGTCAGTACGCCAGACTACAACAGCACCCCCTTTATCAGCGGGTTTAATAATAATGTTAGGATTAGTGCGGAGGGAGTGGAGAGCAGAGCGTTCCGAAGGAGTGAGGTTGGAATGGGGACAAGGTGCGGTGAAGTCGAGACGGTTGATGTCCCGTCGGCAGTTGGCAATAAAGAGATCCAGAGCAGGCAGAAGACCAGAGCGGGGTGTCCATGAAGAAGAGGAGGGATGAAGACGGGAGAAGGGGTCATCGGTGGGGGTGGAAGAGTCCTTGCCGAAGAAGTAGGTTCGGAGACGGAGACGGCAGAAGAAAAGTTCCGCATCATGGCGAACACGGAACTCGCTGAGGTGTGGGTGAAGGGGGACAAACGTGAGGCCCTTACTGAGAACAGAGCGTTCTGCCTCCGACAGTTGAAGGTCGGAGGGGATGGTAAAGACCCGGCACGGATGAGAGCTGGGATCAGAGGGGGGAGGGGGGAGGCTGGGGGTGTCAATGGAGAGGGGAGGGTTGGGGTGAGAGGAAGATGGAGCCTCTGAGGGCCCAGGAGTTGACGGTGGGATCTGAGGAAGACGGGGCTGCGGAGTGGTGGTGGGGGAAGGGGAGACGGGAGTCACAACAGCAGCACATAAAGACCCGGCCTGGAGTTCAAGGCTGGAGTCGCAGTTGGTGGTTGCGCGATCGCTTTGAATGTCTCCATGGTCGTTGCTGGAGTCCGGGTTTTGAATATGTCCTGAGGTGTTGGAGCCGCCGAGACCAACGGCAGGGGCCGCAACCGAAAGTTCATGCCTGCTAGCGTCGGGGCCGGCAGGCTCTGCAGTCCGTAGATGTAAGATCTTGCGATCTTTGCCTAACATGACAAAGTCAAAGAAACGGCGATTGCAGGCGTGGATCCGACGGAGGATGAAATAGCGGGTAGGACCATTACAGACGGCGAAGAAAGTGTCCCGAAGGTGTGGAAGGGTCTGGGATAGGGTCACCAAGTACCTCCTCATGGCGGAGAGAGTCGCCTTCAGAGCTTGACGGGAGAAGCGGCGAGAGGCAGAGTCAATGAAATGTGAGTACCTGGGATCCGCAGAAGGTCCAAATTGAGAGGCTTTGAAATGAATCCTAACCATCATAGGCATTTTCCTTTGTGCAAGATTCAAACATTGGACAGATTTCACCTTGATGCGCAGTGACTTCATTTTTACCAAGATCATCAATTGTCATATACAACCATGATTTGGAGGGCTGTCAGTTTTTTCTCACCTCTGGAGTTCAACTCTTTGATCCATGTTTGAACCAAGGCCAGAGTTGAATTTTCCAGGGAAAGTACTAACTGAGCAGTGGTGACTACATTGTTTGGTGAGTTGTTTGTTTATTTATTTATTTATTTAGTTAGTTACCGATTCAGCGCAGAGCAGGATCTTCCAGCCCAATGAGTGGCACTGCTCAGCAATCCTCCTATTTAACTAAGGTCTAATCACAAAACAATTTACAATGAACAATTAACCTACTAACTGGTACGTCTTTGGGAAGAAACTGGAGCACCCAGAGGTAAGCTCATGGGAAGAACTTACAAACTTTCTTACAAAGATTGCTAGAATTGAACTCCAAACCCCGATGCTCCAAGCTGTATCACGCGAACCACTACACTCTTAGTCTCACCTTCCACCTCTTTGCTGATGACTGATTGGAAAAAAAACATGCCAGATCAGATTATCATTCTTTTTGAGTACAGTATGTACTTGGGCTACTTTCCATGTGGTCAGTGAGATGCCAATACTATCATTAGTAAAACTTGACCATAGGTACAATTAGTTCTATAACAGAATACTTCAGTTCTCTAGCTGTCAGATCGACCCATTGCCTTTACCATATCCATTGCTCTTAGTCTTTTCTTGATATCAAATGGACAGAATCAAACTGGGATGGTGGGGATCTCAAGAGGAGTTCAGGGTGATACTTCTGGCTGAAAATGTTTGTATTTCAGCAGGTACATTTTGAGCCCACCATCACTGACAATGGGGATTTTTTAAGCCCTCTTCTTCCATTGGTTGTTTAATTATCCACCCCCAATCATAAGTACATTAGTTTTCAGTTTGTTTGGTTCTGTCCAAAGTGTACTGTTTTGCACATGTTGTTCAGGGTTAAATTTTGCCAGATTGACAATTCATTTTCATGTGTCCCTGCTGCTGCTTTTGGCATACTTCTCAAAGCATCAGGATTGATCTCCTGGTGGGATATAAGAGGCCAGGAAGTTATAGATTGTGGTAGAGTACAGTTCTGTTGCTAATGATGGATAATTACATCTTAAGGATGCCTTGTTTCAAGCTGACAGATCTATTTTGCATTATCCTGTTCAGCATGATAGTCACACCAGACCACACAATGAAGAGTGTCTTCAGGGTGAAGACAGGACTATATGTAGTTGTCACTCCTGCTGATGTTATCATGGACAGATCAGATCTGTAACAAGTACACTGGCAAAAACAGAACCCTGCAGGCACAAGCTCAATGTTCTGGAATAGTTTCTTCCCCTCTGCCATCCAATTTGTGAAAGGACATTGAACCCTGGAACACTACCTCACTGGTTTCTCATTACTCATTTAATTCAACTATATATTTTCTTTTAATTTATTGTAATTCAATTTTTTTCTACATTATTTATTCCATTATATTGCTGCCACAAAGTTAACAAATTTCACGACATATGCCAGTGATATTACATCTGATTCTGATTCTGAAGTGATTTTAGAAACATAGAAACATAGAAAATAGGTGCAGGAGTAGGCCATTCGGCCCTTCGAGCCTGCACCGCCATTTATTATGATCATGGCTGATCATCCAACTCAGAACCCCGCCCCAGCCTTCCCTCCATACCCCCTGATCCCCGTAGCCACAAGGGCCATATCTAACTCCCTCTTAAATATAGCCAATGTACTGGCCTCAACTGCTTCCTGTGGCAGAGAATTCCACAGATTCACCACTCTCTGTGTGAAGAAGTTTTTCCTCATCTTGGTCCTAAAAGGCTTCCCCTTTATCCTCAAACTGTGACCCCTTGTTCTGGACTTCCCCAACATCTGGAACAATCTTCCTTCATCTAGCCTGTCCAATCCCTTTAGGATTTTATACGTTTCAATCAGATCCCCCCTCAATCTTCTGAATTCCAACGAGTATAAGCCCAGTTCATCCAGTCTTTCTTCATATGAAAGTCCTGCCATCCCAGGAATCAATCTGGTGAACCTTCTTTGTACTCCCTCTATGGCAAGGATGTCTTTCCTCAGATTAGGGGACCAAAACTGCACACAATACTCCAGGTGTGGTCTCACCAAGGCCTTGTACAACTGCAGCAGTACCTCCCTGTTCCTGTACTCGAATCCTCTCGCTATAAATGCCAGCATACCATTCGCCTTTTTCACCGCCTGCTAACCTGCATGCCCACTTTCAATGACTGGTGTATAATGACACCCAGGTCTCGTTGCACCTCCCCTTTTCCTAATCGGCCACCATTCAGATAATAATCTGTTTTCCTATTTTTGCCACCAAAGTGGATAACTTCACATTTATCCACATTAAATTGCATCTGCCATGAATTTGCCCACTCACCTAACCTATCCAAGTCACTCTGCATCCTCTTAGCGTCCTCCTCACAGCTAACACTGCCACCCAGCTTCGTGTCATCCGCAAACTTGGAGATGCTGCATTTAATTCCCTCATCCAAGTCATTAATATATATTGTAAACAACTGGGGTCCCAGCACTGAGCCTTGCAGTACCCCACTAGTCACCGCCTGCCATTCTGAAAAGGTCCCGTTTATTCCCACTCTTTGCTTCCTGTCTGCTAACCAATTCTCCATCCACATCAATACCTTACCCCCAATACCGTGTGCTTTAAGTTTGCACACTAATCTCCTGTGTGGGACCTTGTCAAAAGCCTTTTGAAAATCCAAATATACCACATCCACTGGTTCTCCCCTATCCACTCTACTGGTTACATCCTCAAAAAATTCTATGAGATTCGTCAGACATGATTTTCCTTTCACAAATCCATGCTGACTTTGTCCGATCATTTCACCGCTTTCCAAATGTGCTGTTATCACATCTTTGATAACTGACTCCAGCAGTTTCCCCACCACCGACATTAGGCTAACGGGTCTATAATTCCCCGGTTTCTCTCTCCCTCCTTTTTTAGAAAGTGGGGTTACATTAGCCACCCTCCAATCCTCAGGAACTAGTCCAGAATCTAAAGAGTTTTGAAAAATTATCACTAATGCGTCCACTATTTCTTGGGCTACTTCCTTAAGCACTCTGGGATGCAGACCATCTGGCCCTGGGGATTTATCTGCCTTCAATCCCTTCAATTTACCTAACACCACTTCCCTACTAACAAGTACTTCGCTCAGTTCCTCCATCTCACTGGACCCTCTGTCCCCTACTATTTCTGGAAGATTATTTATTCACTTGTGTTGGTCTACTTGCTCCCTGCTAGTTACATCCCCTTCAGGGTCAGTTACTTTTGATGATGGACATTAACGGCCACACCCAGAACATATTCTGTGCCTTTGATACTTCCAGTGCTCCTTTCGAGTTTGGTTCAATGTGGAGAAGCCTGATCCGTCAGCTAAAAGTGAAAAGTAGGTGGTAATGGGGAAGAGGTCTTTTCTTTGCCTACATCTATCCTGATGTTCTGAGTCTTTGTGAGGTCTAGAGTCAATGTTAAAGTCTCCAAAGAGTATTCCTCCCACCAGTTTGGTATTCGGACCTGTTGGTGGAGCAGGACAAGCCAATGATTTGTGATGGAGGCATCTGACACACAGAGACGTATCATTCTGTGGCTTCCTGAGTGCTTTGTGAAACAGCTGTCTGTATTTGGACACTAGTTCCCAGGTGGTAATGAGAAGAATTTTACCAACAGCTGGTTGGTTGGGAGCAATATTTGAACTCAATGTACAAGTCTGAGCTGCTGTTAGAAAGACCCCTTCCAGTATATTTTCCACCTGCAATAAATGATTTCCATCCACGTATGTACCCTAAACATGTCATATACCAATTAACACAAAAGATCCTTACAATTAAGGCCTCTTCCGTTCTCACCTAACATCACTGGATCATAGTCAAAATCTTTAAACCATTTCCTTAACCAACCATGACAACTGATGCTAACTCTAATGCTTCTCCCAACATCCTCACATTGACTGATATTTGAATTTGGTACTGACAGCCTGTGCACTCTGCTAACTCAATAAATAAACATGTTTGTCAATGGGAATCCACAACAGCTTCAAGTCTGACAAAAAAATACAACACTCCATTTGTAGTGTAGAATTCCATTTCCTCAAGACTGCCTAACAAATGTGGATATCGTTTCAAATCAATGAACTTCGGTTGCTACTTTGATGTATATTGTTGCCATGGGGAAGGAACAGTTGTATATCTTTACAACGCTGCTTGATGCCATCGAGAATAAAGGAGGTGCATAAAAAATACACACGAAAGGCATTTTCTTCTGCCTTGATGTCTCAGTTGAGAAATGAAATGAACCACACACTGTGCCAAGTTCACTGCATATTAGCTGACTGTCAATAGAATCAAGTGGAACTGCTAAAACAGACTTAAGATTTTTTTTCGCAAACAACAGGAATTCTGCAGATGCTGGAAATTCAAGCAACACACATCAAAGTTGCTGGTGAACGCAGCAGGCCAAGCAGCATCTATAGGAAGAGGCGCAGTCGACGTTTCAGGCCGAGACCCTTCGTCAGGACATTAGGGTCTCGGCCTGAAACGTTGACTGCGCCTCTTCCTATAGATGCTGCTTGGCCTGCTGCGTTCACCAGCAACTTTGATGTGTGTTGCTTAAGATTTTTTTTGCCGACTAAGAAAACAAGAGCTCCTTAGCTAGAATACAGACAATACTCACGTGAGGGCAGAACTACATCAGGTTATGATACCATTTGTCAAGCAGCAGATTTATTCACACTGAAAAAATGATACAAATTAGTTCCCATGTGTACAAAGCATTCTTGTGTAACTGACAGCTTCAAAGCTACAATTCAGAAAATATGTGTTCGGGAGATCAGTGGAAATGACAACACTGTGTGACGACAAACCAAGTTATCAGAAGATTGATGCTGATGAGAGAGATAAGGGAGACAATGGAGAAACACTCAAAATGCTAATAAGAGAGAAGAGAGAGATTAACGAAAAGAGACACAGTTCCAAGTATTGACAGACCGGTTGCTTTGAACCTGAACTGTTTGAAGTTTGATGGACAGGCGATACCCCAGCAGGGGGATAAAAAGAACAGGTTTGCTAAGGCACGACACACCACGAGATCACGAGATAATGAGACCCTGGAAGAGCGATGTGCCCCCACAAGTTGGTGGGAGTTGGAAGTCTGGTCGGAGGAACCGACCATAGACGCACAGGGTGAAAAGGGTACGATCGGTAGGAACCTGGTGTGTGTGTCTGCCCTTGCCTGGGTGCCGGGTTCACCACAGAAGAACGGTCGTATCCAGAGCAGAGGGGTCACAGTCAGTGAGCACAGAAGACATAACAAAGGGTCCGCCCGAGAGCTAACTGCGAAGAACATTAAAGGTCTGTCTGAATCAGATTTGCATATTCCCTCTCTCTCTCTCTCTCTCTCTCTCCAACGGCACAACAGCGAGTACTGCGAACTGTACTAAGCTGAACTGAACTCTGCGTCACTTGAGACTGATCATTTTACCCCTAGACTGCGATAGAGCTTGTTTGATTCCTATTACCCTAGTTCTGCATACATGTGTGTTCTATCATTGCTAACCTGTTGCATTTATATCCTTACGATTAGAGTACTGTGTTACTTATTTCTTTAATAAAACTTTATTAGTTCTGTTAAACCAGACTCCAACTAAGTGGTCCATTTCTGCTGGTTTGGCAACCCAGTTATGGGGTACGTAACAACTGATATTATGATTATCAATTAGGAAAGGTGAAAGGTACCTTATCTTCTTTTGATGCCTTTCATGACTGAACAAACTCCAAGTACTGATTGTCTGGTCTCATTTGAACAATGGCCACCTGGCTGCGCCAATAAAGGATTTCTAGAACCTGCAGAATGGGTATCAGCAGGAATCAAGTGGGGAAATGCATTTGAAAGCAAATAAACTTCATGTCATTTAAATCTGATTATAATTCTGAAATGGAAAACACAATCAATGTTGAGTGCACCAGACATGTGCACTCCCTGGAAATTTTAGGAAACGCCAGAAATGACTTTCAACTGCAATGCATTTATGAATAAAAATTCTTAACAGCTAACCACAAAAGCCCATTCTCAGAAAACATTACATTCATAGCTTTGCACCAAAATGCAATTTATTTTCCTTTGCTCCTTCACATATACATCCCACCCCATCTACCTACATACAAGAGTATCACACCACCATGAAATATCCAAGTGTCTGACACTGGCCCTTCTGATGTTGCACAAATGTTGCTTTGTTCCTTGTACATTTTCTATGCTTGCTCCAGATTCTGGACAAAGTATCCCTCAAATGTAACTAGAAAAAAAAATCTTAATTTACTGAACTGCCGCTCTAATTAAATCACAACATATTTCTAAACAAATATGACTGCTTGCAGGGTCCAAGATATGTACATATTCCAGGATGTTTATTTTCTAAAGGAAGTCATTAGTCAGCTTTTGGTGAAGTTCAGAAATACTTGTAGTTCTCCTTACAGTTAGATATGTGTGATGCAATGATTTTTTTTTTAAATAAAAAGCATCAATATTCAACAAAGACCCTGAAGTGAAAGGATAAATATGTGAAGAAATTTAGAATTGAAATAAAATATAAATAAATAAACGGATGGTGAGAAAATGTACTTATTACTCGATTAGTGAAAAATAATTCCAATCTTTATAAAGGTACTGTTAAGCGATTGGTTTATTTTTTTCTCAAAGTCTGAAATGGAGTCACTACAGAATGCACAATGGGGTCCTCTTAGTAAAGGATTTATTTTTCTTCCACGGACTTCAGTTATCTGAATTATTGATCACGAATTAGTGCAGGAGATGCAGATCAACAGACTTGTGTCTATGGGCACTGGCATTAGCTCTGATTTTGTGGTGTTTTCCTATGCCATGCGGATGAAGGGAGTATTGTACATTGATCTTGACAGTGAACACTTCTAACATAAAAACACGTTTAAAAACTTAAACTATAGGAGGATCTAAAGGATCAAAATCAGGCTGAGTTGTTTTCAAAGACACAGAAAGAATGATATGGAATCCCAAACACAAACATTATTTGTGACTATGCCCACTACTGACCAGCTTTATTTTTGTAATTAACCTGCAAGTTTACCATTGCTCCCCATTATTAATAATAAAGAACATCCCTATCCTACCATACAACAGGAGGTAGTAAGTCGGCTCAATAACTGAGAGAAGAAATCGTGGCATTCGGTTGAAGATAAATGTTATAATTGTGACTTCCATGTGTGGAGACACCCAGAGTCCCTCAATTGGCAGAAGCCAAGTGGGTCTCCAGGACTTCCTAAATCCTATCAGAAATCAGGATGGAGTGGAAGGAGATTGAACTACAAAAGGAGGAAACTGCTCTTTCTGCATCCTTTCCTGCTATATTTTTCAAACAAGGAACCACACAGAAGACCCACAGTATGTCTGGCCTTTCCAAGCACTTGGGCATTGACAGTTCTTGTAGCTGGATACCAAAACTCAAAATGACACCAGTCACAAAACTTACATGAGAACTCAAGTCAGTTTTTCTGTAGTGCACTGGGATTCGACAGCAGAAATCTATGTATATGCCCCAAGGCACTCGGAGCATTTGTGATAATTTCAGATGATTGTATGCTCTCTGCCTGCTCCTGGAGGTGATCAATTATACTGTTTCAGAAAGAGCAAATGTATTCTACAGCAGTATTTCTGGCTGGGACCCTGTTCCCTGTACGTATATCCTTCCCTCCTGCTCTGCTACTACAGTGCTCTGGCTCTCCTCCTGATACATAAATACTTATACTGCGACATTATGCAGTTATTCATGTTCATGTTGAACACTTCTCAATATGTTAAAAGAGCATTATGCACGAATGATCTAAATAGCACAGCCATTACTTTAGAAAAAGAATGGAATGCACCATGATGGTTCTGGATGCAGACATGGGTTTCAATTTATATTACTCTGCCTTTGGTTTTGCTGTATAATCAAAGGATGACCCAGACAAAAACAGTGAATTCTTTTTGGAAAAAAAAAACCCTCTCACATGGTGTAATTTTCAGATTAAGAGCAGTCAAAAGGGCAAGAACCAGGATTGGTTGGACATCCAAACCAATATTTGAAGAACCATGAGTTCTACTGACCCTTATTATCTCAGTCAGCATCAGCCAAAAATTAAGTACAGAGTAATCATTCATCTCATTATGATATTGCCTGTCCTATCTGCACTTCATCACAATATATCAGATGTGCCACACAATTAAGTTGTGTAAAAGCCTAAGCTATAACATGATAGTGTTGATGATAAACTTTGAGTTGTATATATCATTTAACTAAAACTACCTAGGACATAATTAACGTTATATATAACATTTTCATTAAGTAAGGAGCAAAAGTGTACTTTCTCAAGTTCAGCTTCACAATCTCATTTGCTGTAGACATTAATACATTTATGACAAATTAAAGTTCAATTCCACAGAAATATTGTATTCAACTTGGGTTATATATGACATTGTGTTATGCAGATGACAATATTCTGAAGATTGACAATTGCATTCTTTACTACTCTAATGCTTGATGTGGAATTACTATCAAGGAGACATCTAATAACCACACAAACACGAGGAAATCTGCAGATGCTGGAAATTCAAGCAACACACACAAAAAATGCTGGTGAACGCAGCAGGCCAGGCAACATCTATAGGAAGAGGTACAGTCGACATTTCAGGCCAAGACCCTTCATCAGGACTAACTGAAAGAAGAAGATAGTAAGGGATTTGAAAGTGGGAGGGGGAGGGGGAGATTGGAAATGATAGGAGAAAATAGTTCAGGGGAGGGATGGAGCTAAGAGCTAGAAGGTTGATTGGCAAAAGGGATACAAGGCTGGAAAAGGGAGAGGATCATGGAACGGGAGGCCTAGGGAGAAAGAAAGGAGTTATAGTGAGAGGGGCAGAGGGAGAAGAAAGAGAGAGAGGAAAAACGGGGAAGTAATTAATAGATAAATAAATATGGGATGGGGTACGAAGGGGAGGTGGGGCATTAACAGAAGTTAGAGAAGTCAATGTTCATGCCATCAGGTTGGAGGCGACCCAGACTGAATATAAGGTGTTGTTCCTCCAACCTGAGTGTGGCTTCATCTTTACAGTAGAGGAGGCCGTGGATAGACATATCAGAATGGGAATGGGATGTGGAATTAAAATGTGTGGCCCCTGGGAGATCCTGCTTTCTCCGGCGGACAGAAAGTAAGAGTTCAGCAAAATGGTCTCCCAGCCCACGTCGGGTCTTGCCAATATATAGAAGGCCACATCGGGAGCACCGGAAGCACTATATCACCCCAGCCAACTCACAGGTGAAGTGTCGCCTCACCTGGAAGGACTGTCTGGGGCCCTGAATGGTGGTGAGGGAGGAAGTGTAAGGGCATGTGTAGCACTTGTTCCGCTTACACGGATAAGTGCTGGGAGGGAGGTCAGTAGGAAGGGATGGCGGGGACGAATGGACAAGGGAGTCGCGTAGGGAGCAATCCCTGCGGAAGCCAGAAAGTGGGGGGAGGGAAAGATGTGCTTTGTGGTGAGAACCTGTTGGAGGTGGCAGAAGTTACGGAGAATTATGTGCTTGGCGGTGGGATCCGGAAGTCATTACGGCCAAGAAGTTCTATTCAAAAGGTTCAAAGGAGCATCTAAACAAGCCTGATGCATTTTGGAAACAAGTCATGTGGACTGATGAAGTTAAAATAGAACTTTTTGGCTGCAATGAGCAAAGGTATATTTGGAGAAAAAAAGAGTGCAGAATTTCATGAAAAGAACCCCTCTCCAACTGTTAAGCACGAGGGTGGATCGATCACACTTTGGGCTTGTGTTGCAGCCAGTGGCATGGGGAACATTTACTGGTAGAGGGAAGAATGAACTCAATTAAATACCAGCAAATTCTGGAAACAACCATCACACCGTCTGTAAAAAAGCTGAAGATGAAAAGAGGATGGCTTCTACAACAAGATACTGAACCTAAACACACCTCAAAATCCACAATGGACTACCTCGAGGCACAAGCTGAAGGTTTTGCCATGGCCTCCACAGTCTCCTGACCTAAACATCATTGAGAATCGGTGGATAGACCTCAAAAGAGCAGTGCATGCAAGACGGCCCAAGAATCTCACAGAACTAGAAGCCTTTTGCAAGGAAGAATGGGCGAAAATCCCCCAAACAAGAATTGAAAGACTCTTAGCTGGCTACAAAAAGCATTTACAAGCTGTAATACTTGCCAAAGGGGGTGTTACTAAGTACTGCCATGCAGGGTGCCCAAACTTTTGCTTCAGGCCCTTTTCCTTTTCTGTTATTTTGAAACTGTAAAAGATTGACATAAAAAAAGTTTTCTTGCTTAAAATATTAGAGAAATGTGTCATCTTTAACTTTATGCCTTTTGGAAATCAGTTAATCTTTTACTTGCTTAGCTATTCACAGTAACAGAAATTTTGACCAGGGGTGCCCAAACTTTTGCATGCCACTGTATATGGGAATGTGCACCTTGGGGAGTTACACAGTATTAGAATGCGAAACATGTTCCTTAGCTTCAGGCAGTTTTAGATATAGTGCAGGAAGCTTAAAGGAATTTACTAACCTTAACTACTGGGCTCTGTTCTTATTTCTTGTTACTTATGTTGTGATATTATTTTATAATTTATTGACATAATTTACATATTACTATTTAACTATTTATTACTATTTTCTATTACTATTCTATTACTATTTATCATTTCTATGACTATTATTATTTACTAACAGTAATATTACTATTACTATTTCTATTACTATTTATTATTTATGGTGCAACTGTAACAAAAAGCAATTCCTCCGGGATCAATAAAGTATGACTATGACTATAGGTACAAAGTTTCATGCAACAACTTCAATCCAAACATCAGCAGACTATCTATCACCTGAATAGAGGACTACAAAGATATGAGTATCACCCACACTTGAGCAGGGGTTGATGAATGTTGGACTAATGACCACCTACTTTGCTTTGTTATCCCCATCCACTTGAGTCCAAAGTGGCAACAAGAGATACATTGCTGCAGAAAATCAATAATCAAAGTATTCAAAGACTCTGGATATATAGTTCTCTTAAGACTAAGCCTTACTTCCAACGTGATGAACCCTAACCAGAAGGAGCCCGAGCATCTGAACTATCTTGAAATCCACCTCAGTTAGCTGGCTGAACATAAGAATATAAGAAGCAGGAGCAGGAGTAGGCTATCTGGCCCATCAAGCCTGCTCCGCCATTCAATAAGATCATGGCTGACCTGGCCATGGACTCATCTCCACCTACCTGCCTTTTCCCCATAACCCTTAATTCCCCCTACTATGCAAAAATCTATCCAACCTTGTCTTAAATATATTTACTGACGTAGCCTCCATGCTTCTTTGGGCAGAGAATTCCACAAATTCACCATTCTCTAGGAAAAACAGTTCCTCCTCATCTCCATCCTAAATCTACTGTCCCAAATTTGAGGCTATGTCCCCTAGTTCTAGTCTCACGTACCACTGGAAACAACATTCCTGCCTCTGTCTTATCTATCCTTTTCATAATTTTATGTTTCTATAAGATCTCCTCTCATTCTTCTGAATTCCAGTGAGTACAGTCCCAGGAGACTCAATCTCTCCTCATAAACTAACCCCCTCATCTCTGGAATCAGCTTGGTGAACCTCCTCTGCACCGCCTCCAAAGCCAGTACATCCTTCCTCAAGTAAGGAGACCAAAACTGCACACAGTACTCCAAGTGCAGCCTCACCAGTACCCTGTACAGTTGCAGCATAACCTCCCTGCTCTTAAATTCAATTCCTCTAGCAATGAAGGCCAACATCCATTTGCCTTCTTGATAGCCTGCTGCACCTGCAAACCAACCCTTTGTGATTCACGCACAAGCACTCCCAAGTCCCTCTGCACAGCAGCATGCTGCAATCTTTTACCATTTAAATAATAATCTGCTCTTTCATTTTTCCTTCCAAAGTGGATGACCTCGCATTTACCAACATTGTACTCCATCTGAGAGACCCATGCCCATTCACTTAACCTATCTCTCTCTCTCTGCAGACTCTCTGTATCTTCTGCACAATTTGCTTTTCCACTCAATTTAGTATCATCAGCAAACTTAGATACACTAAGGTCGGTTCCCTCCTTCAGATCTTTAATGTCTATCGTGAACAGTTGTGGGCCCAGCACCAACCCCTGAAGCACACTGCTCACCACTGATTGCCAACCAGAGTAACACCCATGTATCCCAACTCTCTGCTCTCTATTACTTAACTAATCCTCTATCCATGCTAATACAGCATCCCCAACTCTATGCATCCTTATCTTATGGATAAGTCTTTTACGGGCACCGTATCGAACGCCTTCTGGAAATCCAAGTAATTAACGTCCATTTGTTCCCTTCTATCTACTACATTTGTTATATCCTCAAAGAACTCCTGTATGTTTGTCAAACAGGACCTGCCTTTGCTGAATCCATTCTGCGTCTCCTGATGGATCCATTTCTTTCCAGATGCCTCTTTATTTATTTATTTTTATTTATTATTAATCTTCTTTATTGATAGTTTAAGGATTTTCCCAACTACAGATGTTAAACTAACTGGCCTACAGTTACCTGCCTTTTACCTACATAAAAGTGGCATGACATTCACTGCCTTCCAATCTGCCGGAACCTGCCCAGAGTCCAGAGAATTTTGGTGAATTATCACTACTGCCTCTACTATAACTTCTGTCATTTCTTTCAGTACCCTGGGATGAATTTTACACTGGTTTTAGATCGAACTATTGCAACCTCCATTTTATATTAAATCCAGTCATACTGTGATCAGCCTTTCCAAGAGGATCCCTAACCACAAGATCACTACATGCTGTTCAAGAAAGCTATCACGGATGCATTCTATGAAGTCCTCCTGAAGACTGCCTCAACCAACTTGATTCACCCAATCTATGTGCAAGTTGAAGTCCCCCACGATAAGGGCTGTTCCATTCTTACACGCTTCAGATATTTCTCTGTTTATTGCCTGTGCCACTGTAATGTTATTATTAGATGGCCAATAGACAACTCCCACTAGGGATTTTTTCCCTTTACTATTCCTAATCTCTACCCAGATAGATTCAACATTCTGCTCCTTATATGTTATATCGTCTCTCACTATCACCCTGATCTCATTTTTAATTAAGAGCACTACCCCACCTCCCTTATCTGCCTGCCTATCCTTCCCTATTATTAAATACCCTTGAATATTTAATTCCCAATCCTCTCCACCCTGCAACCTCATCTCTGTAATGACCACTGAAGCATATCTCTTTGTACTGATTTGAGCCTCAAGTTCACTGACCTTGTTTCGAATACTACAGGCATTCAAATAAAGTGCTCTTACACTCATTATGTTTTTAAAATCATGTGATCTTTTACTCTTTTGCACTTGACTTTTCTACACTCCACTCTTACTTTCCTCTTTTTTATCTTTTGCTCTTTTCTTTTTTACTTTCTCCATACTTCTCCAATCTGTTGAACCTACCCCCTACTCCCCTTACTATTTAGTTTAAAACACTATCCACTGCCTGATTTATGCGATTCACTAGGATCCAGGTCCAATCACGATTCAGGTGGAGTCCATCTCATTGGTACACCTCCCTCCTTCCCCAATACTAGTGCCAATTTCTCACGAATTCCAACCCACTTCTCCCACACCAATCCTTAAGCCATGCATTTAACTTTCTAATCTTCTTGGCCCTATGCCAATTTGCACGTGGCTCATGTAGTAATCCAGATATTACTACCTTTTTAGTTCTGCTTTTTAATTTAGTCTCTAGCTGCTCTAATTCCCTCAGCAGAATGTCTTTCCTTGCTGGCTGTGAGGAAACCTTTGGCTTCACCAACAATAGTAGGACCCTTGACAACAATGATGTACAGAGAAATCTTCAGATCCAAGTCTGTAGCTCTCTACAAGTGGTCACACAAGTTGATAGGATGGTAAAGAAGGCATATGGCATACTTGCATTATTAGTCAAGATACTGAGTTTGAGAGTTAGTGAGTTATGTTGCAGCTTTATAAAACTTTGATTAGGATGCACCTGAAATATTGCATTTGATTCTAACCACTCCATTACAGGAAAGAGGAGGCGGCTGTGGAAAGGGCACAGAAGAGGCTTACTAGATTGTTTCCTGGTTTAGAGTGCATGTGCTTCAACGAGAGGTTGGACAAAATAGAATTGTTTTCTTTGGAGTGGTGGAGGCCAAGGGGGGACTGATAGACATCTATAAAATTATGAGAGGCGTAGATAGAGTAGACAGCTGGCATCTTCTCCCCAGAGCTGAAAAATCTAATACTGAAGATCATGCATTTAAGGTGGTGGGAAACAATGTTCGAAGTAGATGTACTGGACATCTTTTTAAACCAGAAAATGCATTGGCAGAGGTGGTAGAAGGGATAGATACTGCAGAGACTTTTAAAAGCTCTTTGATAACCACTAGAATATGCAGAAAATGGAAGGATATGGATCACTAGAAGCAGAAGGACCAATCTGATGACATTACCAAAAGTTAATAGGTTGGAAACTAAGAAGTTCCTGGACAAGGAACACCCTGACAGGAAAAAAGGAAATAGATCTAGAGGAATCTAAAAGCTGAAGTCCAGCAAAAAAACTCATTCTGACAGAATGCATAATAAGTGGAAGGAGCTCTGGCGATCCAGCATCCAGCCAACAAACACAACATAGATTCTTCAGTGCTGTCAAGATCATGTCATTCATCTGCGAAAGAAAAGCATGCATAATCATAATCAGCTTAAAAGAAAGGAAGTGCATAATTTTATAATCTCTCCTACCAAACATAAACAAAGTCATGTCTTGGCGCCTTTGCAAACAGCATGATTTTTTTCTCCAGTCCCACTGAAGGGTCTTGTCCCGAAACATCGACTGTACTCTTTTCCATAGAAGCTGCCTAATCTGCTGAGTTCCTCCAGCGTATTTTGTGTACAGGATGAGCACGGCACTCTTCAACCTTCATCATTTTGGCTTGAGAGCTACAATCAGTCCAGGACCTGCCATTACAGATTCCATTGTGGTCCTCGTCTTAAGCATCCAGAAGACAAAGGCACTTTTCAAGGTCAGTGTGATGGCCAAGGCTTTCCAAAATAATGATTTCCTGATATTTCAAGGAAGCCGAACATCTGCTTTTAGAACAAGTTGGTGAGCTACGAGCCTCAACTAATTCCATCTCCTGTGAAGTTCTGAGTATCAGCTGCTCATCTCAACTCCCATCTCAGCTTCAAAACAAGTAGCATCACTGCTGATTGCAGGTCACGATAACCTCTCAGTCCATACCATGAACAAGTCCTTCACTCAAGCAGATGAGAAAGCAGGCAAGGTTTCTCACAGTGTTCCTGCTTATACATTTCTCTTGTCTTGGCCTCAGCCTCCTCAATGCTTCTTTCTTCTTGCCTGACTTTTACTGGCAAGTGCCAAACACATGAAGGTCTCAGAAGCCAAGAATCCACTTTCAGTTACTTGAATTGAGGAGATCAACATATTAAAAATCTATGAATTGCTTCCACTCACATACTCAGACACAGTCCAACATGTTGTAGATTAATGTGTGATTTATAACTTCACCAAATTCACACACACCCAGGCACTCACCCACTTTTATGTTTCCTTTTTTGAATGATCTACTTTTATTTTTATTCAAGGTTTAAAACAGACTGGAATTGAGGACATTAGAGTTAGTAAGAGATTCCATTGCAGCATTAGGATACAGCTAGGATAAAGGGAATGAGCAAAATATTCTGGGATAGAAGTAAGAAATAGAACATAAAACATAGAACACAGTACAGTGTAGTACACACCTTTGACACACAGTGCCGTGCCAACATTTTAATCTACTCCAAGGTCAAGCTAATCCATCCCTCCCACATAGTTCTCCATTTTTCTTTCTTCCGTTTGCTTCCACTTACACGTTCGCTTATATAAAAATAAAAATAAAACGGGAAGTCTTACTCAATGTTAAGGGCACATAGGAAAAAAAAAATTGTTTTGTAAAACAACAGGAAGAACAAAAGCTGTCAGTTATAAATTATGTCTACAATTGTCCGAGAAAGTTTCAAGTACACTGAAGATTTTTGGTACTAAATTCTCCTTCACTGCATGTTTAATCCAGCAATAATTGAGACTGAGTTGAATTAAGTTCTGCAACACCTGTGGCTATGAAAATATAGGAAATATATAAAGAAGAATTAAAAATCTGATGATATTTGAGATGAAAATCTTTGGTTATAAGTGATTAAGGAAACTTATTAAAACAGTGAAAGCTAAGAAAAAAAAATTCAACCATGACAAGACTATAAGTTGAGCAAAAAACAGAAAAAAATGTCGGAGGAACTCAACAAGTCAGGCAGCATCTATGCAGAGGAATAAAAAGTCAACATTTCAGACCAAGACCCTTTTCCCACTTCCCACTGTCAGTGAGTTAGTAACAAAAACACAGTTGTGCCGCAATCAATATTCTTCAGAGAAAGAAATCTGATGGCCTTGCCCAATCTCAATTGTGTGTGACTCCAGCTTCAGAGTCATGTTATTATTTCTTAACTGTATGTGAAATAATTGGCAAGGCACTCAATTCAAAGGTAATTAGGAACACGCACAAAACGCTGGAGGGACTCAACAGGTTGGGCAGCATCCATGGAAATGAACAGTCAACGTTTCGGGCCGAGACCCTTTGTCAGGACAGAAACGTTGATTGTTCATTTCCACGGATGCTGCCCGACATGCTGAGCTCCTCCAGCGTTTTGTGTGTGTTGCTTTGACCCCAGTATCTGCAGAGAATTTTGTGTTAAGGATAATTAGGAAGTGGGGATAAATTCTGATCTGGCTGCACAATCACATGCTATGTCCAGCCAACACTGTCCAAACATAGAAAACATCAAACATAGAAAACCTACAGCACAATGCAGGCCCATTCCACACCCTCACCACTCTCTGCGCAAAAAGCTTGCCCCTGACATCTCCGTCATACCTACTTCCAAGCTCCTTAAAACTGTGCCCTCTCGTGTTAGCGATTTCAGCCCTGGGACTCTAACTATCCACACGATCAATCAAACGTATACACTTATCTAACTTAGTTATTGTATTCTCCATTGACATTGCCTGACCCACTGAATATTCCAGCATTTTCTATTTTTCCTTTGAGAAATTCTTTTTTTTTATAATTTTTTAATTCAATTTTCAAACTTGATTACATGGAATAATAATATCTACCCTCCCCCCTCTCCTTAACCCTTCCCCCCGATACATACCCCTACCTAAAAGAAAGAAAAAGAAAAAAAAACAGAAAAAAAGAAAGAAAGAAAGACTGCCTGGATATTGGAAGGTCTCCACATGCTCCATGGGATTAGAAATAAATTTAATATATGTATTTGTTTCTTTCCCCAAAGGACCAACATCTTTATCATCGGAGCACCTATATATACAATCCTATCTTTTGTAAATAAGGGCACCAAATATTCAAAAATGTATCATATTTATTGATGTGGTCAACAATATGGCACTTAATTGTATAAGATATCTCAATAGTAAAATGATTTTATTTAAGTATCATAAATAAAAACACACACATTCTGGTAAAGGAGGGTTTAAAACTGATGTTAGATCAGTGCAGAAAAATAATAATGGTTCATTTACTTGTTCTTGTGTTTCAGTGGAAACAAATTGGTCTCATAGTTGTCTGGTGCTTTTTTGTCAACCAATAAATTTTGAGTGATGCAAGGAATGATGCAATGTTGGAATAAATTCAAATCAGCTTCTGAATACTCTGAGAGATTGTATAATGTATTAACCTGGAGGTCCTGACGAATGAGTTCACCACCTGAAATGCCAGCCAAAAAGTGCAAGTTTATTAAATAAATAGATCTGAAATGAAAAAGCTCTTGACAGCAGCTGTAACTTGGAAACTACAGTATTGTTGTAGCAAGTAATACAATGCCCTTCAGTTAAGGTAATTTGTTTTCCTTACTCACTCCAACTACTTTGCAACTCAAGATCTGCAGCAATGTAATTGACTTTCACCTGCCTTCTGACCTACTTTAACAAGCTATTTGAGTTCAAGTGCAATTCAAGACAGGCAGAAGATACCTTTTTGAGACCACCCATAAATGAATAAGAAATAAAGCTTAACAGCAATGTGAATCAACTTCCGCCACAAGGCCATGTTTTCAATGTGTTCCTGTTTGAAACAGTTATGTCCATCTTCCAAGATAAAATTGGTTAGTCTTTTGCATTAGCTTGACCAGCTGAGGGAGGATGAATAAATTTTGGGGTATAAAAGAACACAAAGATGGAATAATGGAATTAACTCAGAGATTTACAGGACCTTTATACTTTATCTTTTATTGTCGCCAAACAATTGATACTAGAATGTACAATCATAGCGATATTTCATTTTGCGCTTCCCGCTCCCTGGATTACAAATAGATAGTAAATATTATAAGTTTAAATTATAAATCATAAATAGAAAATATAAAAATGGAAAGTAAGGTAGTGCGAAAAAACCGAGAGGCAGGTCCGGATATTTGGAGGGTACGGCCCAGATCCGGGTCAGGATCCGTTCAGCAGTCTTACCACAGTTAGAAAGAAGCTGTTCCCAAATCTGGCCGTATGAGTCTTCAAGCTCCTGAGCCTTCTCCCAGAGGGAAGAGGGACAAAAAGTGTGTTGGCTGGGTGGGTCGTGTCCTTGATTATCCTGGCAGCACTGCTCCGACAGCATGCGGTGTAAAGTGAGTCCAAGGACAGAAGATTGGTTTGTGTGATGTGCTGCGCCATGTTCATGATCTTCTGCAGCTTCTTCCGGTCTTGGGCAGGACAACTTCCATACCAGGTTGTGATGCACCCTAGAAAAATGCTTTCTACGGACCCTCTATAAAAATTAGTGAGGGTTTCAGGGGTCTGGCCAAGTTTCTTTAGTTTTCTCAGGAAGTAAAGGCGCTGGTGGGCCTTCTTGGCAGTGGACTCTGCTTGGTTGGACCAAGTCAGGTCATTTGTGATATTGACCCCGAGGAACTTAAAGCTTTTGATCTGTTCCACTTGCACACCACCGATGTAAATTGGGTCGTGTGGTCTGCTACTCCTTCTGAAGTCAACAACCAATTCCTTCATCTTGCTGATGTTGAGGGATAGGTTATTGTCTTCACTCCATGCCACCAGGTTCTTAATTTCCTCTCTGTACCCAAACTCATCATTACCTGAGATACGGTCTACAATTGTTGTGTCATCAGCAAACATATTAGATTATGAGAACACTCAGTCCTCTTTTATTGTCATTTAGAAATGCAAACATGCATTAAGAAATGATACAATGTTTCTCCGGAGTGATATCATAGAAAACAGGACAGACCAAAGACTAACACTGACAGAACCACATAATTATAACATATAGTTACAGCAGTGCAAAGCAATACCATAATTTGATAAAGAACAGACCATAGGCACAGTAAAAAAAGAAGTCTCAAAGTCCTGAGTCGATCAACTCCCGAGTCCCCGATAGCAGGCAGCAAAAGGGAGAAACTCCCTGCCATAAACCTCCAGGCACCATCAACTTGCCGATACCTTGGAAGCAGCCAACCCCAGCCAATATATTGAGTTCGATGGAAACTTGGCTACACAGTCATGGGTGTACAGTGAGTACAGCAGGGGGCTGAGTACACAGCCTTGTGGGGCACCGGTGCTCAGAGTGATTGTAGAGGAGAGCTTGTCCCCTATTTTTACAGCCTGGGTCCTGTCTGTGAGGAAGTTGAAGATCCAGCTGCAGATCTGAGTGCTAAGGCCCAGGAGATTACAAAAGCAGGGAGGAGTGTAGGAAATGGTAAAGTGCTTCGACTACTTCAGGTCAATCTAAACGAACATCACAGCCAATGACCCCACTCTCAAAAACCACCTCCTTCACCAAAGCACTAGTATCAGCAATTTTATACTTTTTTTATTGCTAACTTCTCCCAGGTCAAACCTTAAATTATTAACTGAATGCGTTAACATGGTTCATAAATCTAAACATGGAGAAAATGGGAAGAATTTCTCTTGTATGCAGTCATGAAAGAAAATTATCTAGCATGCTTCCCATGCCATTGTACGGCACAGGTAATAACATTTGTAAATAGGCAACACCATTGGACAAAATACCATGCAATCAAATATTATCCCAATGAATGCCTGTAGTATATCCAACCTGAATTGAAACTCTTTTGTATGGGGTGTGTTGGCAACAAAAGCATAATTTCCTTAGGATTTCTAAGACACATTGCCAGCTCAACTTATCAATAAAATTGAACTTAAAAGTATTACCTTTTAGTATATTCATGCAAATCCCCATCTATCCATCCAATAATCAAAAACCTGAAATGTAACATTGACCAACTACTTCCAGGTCAAACAAGATCTTCCTATCCAATTTAGAAGCTACTTTTCATAACCGGTCAGCAGATGGCAATAGTCACATTCTTTATCATCCAAAAGGTACAGAACTTATTTACTCAATTTTTATTCCTAAATACAGTTAAAGTGATCTTAAAATCTATTCATCTTATCCATACTCTAGTTACTAAATATACTTAGTTTATTCCCCAGACCAGTTTCAGCAAAATTAAAAATCTATTACCACTGCAACTTAATTGATTTCCAAACTGGCAATTGTTCCTCATTTATTTCTACATAATTCAAGCAATGGCTCAAAATGCAAACATCATTAGTACAGAGCAAAGCAAATAGAATATTAAAGCAACAGAGAGGTGCTACAGCATATATCAGTCTTCAATAAAGTTTGTTTTGAAGAGTAATTGGGGAAACATGGGCTTTTCAGGGTCAAAAATAAGTCGATATATAAAGAAAATAAGACTGTCAATTGTGTAGAGTTAAAACTGAACATTAAACTAAGATTGAGAACAATCAGTTCTGAATTCAAACAAATGAAAGACAAATTTATCAGGAAACCCCTTACACAATAAAGATCAATATGGTTCCATGATCAAAAGAGTTTTCAGCAGACTTGTGAATGTGGAAACTCTGAGAATGATCAAGAAGCAAGTTGGTGCAACTGATTAAATAAGATGAAAATCACCTGGATTCTGCAATAGGTACACAATCTGCTCTCCTGAGTGACAAACCTGAAATTAACACTCAACATACAGTAACCTAGATATTTTGCATAGAACCAATATATTATGAGAAGAACATTAAATTAGAAGTCTGATCACTGTGCAAGCAACACACACTCCCTCCACATCGCAAGTCTCACTCAACCCCTGAATCTCTCTCAACTATCACCCTACTTCCCCACCACCTCCATGATAAACGACTGTAATTTACCCATTTTCCACTTCCAAATCTCTAATGAAATAACGAGTTAATTCTAAAGGAAACCCTTGCCCAAAACCGGCATTGACACCCCACACACTGTTGTTTTAAGAGACCTTTTGAGACTCAGAACACCTTCTGGCCAATGTAAAACTCTATCTCACTACGGTGTAAGGCTACTTTGATCTCTACCAATGGCAGTAAGAATCCAAGGGTTCTTCCCTATATACTAATATTTTTAATAATCACAGAAATACATTTTAGTCAATTTAAAGTTTTGTATAAAACCTAGCTGTAATTATTCAAACTGTTCCTGCTTTTAATTATCTTGCAATCATTCTGATCCAAGCCAACTGCAACTTAATGCTCTGCATTCAGTTGTTAAGTTGGATCAGAGTGGGTCTCACACGCACCTGCTCTTGGACCATTTCTGCGCCCTGGTTTCTCCTGGACTCTCCAGCGCGGGTTTCCCACTCGCCTTTCTCTAGCTCTCCTATCTCCAGCTGGTCTCATGCTGACTCCTCTGCGTGTTGAGGATGCTGCGCAAAAATACAAACATGCTGCATGAAAGCAAATGGAATTTGAAAGTCACCACTATTGAAAAAAGGGCCAAAATGCTACTGAATCATGGAATGAGGATTGAGTGCTCATACACAATTACATTTTACAGACACTTCTTTCATCCTTTCTGTTGCTTCTCTCCTGTCCCAGAAAGCTGATACTTCCCTTCCTCCTGCTCCAAAAATATATGTGGATACATACTTTTCTATGACAACAAAGTCAAAAAAAAACCCTTACCATCATTCCCTTTCAAAGGGACACAGAGGGATCCAAAATCCGTTGACACCCATATTCACAGTATTAAGGAATATTTTATGAAGAAATGCTTAATAATTTCATCGGGTGTATTTCATGACATCTGACGAATGCTATTTGACTTTGTCTCATTATCCAACTCTCCAACTCCCTTGCATCCTTCAAGGTATAAAAATCAGCAGCATGTCCATTTAATGTTTAAAAAATACAATTAAATTCCTCCAGCAAAATACATCTTTCTTATGTAACAAGCAATCTTCTGAAGGAACTCAGCAAGTCAAGCATCATCTGTGGGAGGAAAGGAACTGTCAATGTTGGGTTCAAACCTCAGATATGTTGTTTGACCTGCTGAATTCCTCCAGCAGATCGTTACTCCACATTTCAACATCAGCACCCTCTGGTGTCTTCATTTTGCCCATTCTGGGAGTATCGATTTGATTGTTTAAAATAGTTTCATGGAATAATTTCTTTTGATAATGGTTCACATCCTAAAAACATTCACTAAAACCCAAACAGTGCACAGATGTGCTTCAGCTTTTTATTGAACAGAGCAAACAGTCTGCATTTGAAATGCATTTAAATTCATTTTTTCTTCATAATTGCAATTCAGGAATATTCAAAGTTTATCACTAGCCTATGCCAGTCTTCATTGCTATAATAATACCAATAGTCCTCCTAATAGTCAATGATGTAAATCACATACACTATCTGAAGTACTGGTGAGGCCTCACTTGGAATATTTTGAACAGTTTTGGGTCCCTTATCTTAGAAAGGATGTGCTGACATGGAATGGTGAAAGGCCTTAATAGACTGGATGTGAAGAGGATGTTTCCTATGGTGGGAGGGTCTAGGACCAGAGGACACAGCCTCAGAAAAGAGAGGCATCCTTTTAGAATGGAGAAGAGGTGGAATTTCTTTAGCCAGAGAGTGGTGAATCTGTGGAATTTTTTGGCTTCGGCAGCTGAGGAGGCCAAGTCTCTATGTACATTTAAGGCAGAGTTTGATAGATTCTTGATTGGTCAGGGCATGAAGGGATACGGGGAGAAGGCAGGATATTGGGGCTGAGGGGAAAAGTTATCAGCCATTATGAAATGGAGGAGCAGACCCGATGGGCCAACTGCGCTAATTCTATATCTTTTGGTCTTATCTGAGCAATGCATGTACGGCAACTAACATTTTATGCCGAAATAATATTATATGAAAATAAAGACAATTTTTATACTTAACCAAGAAATAGAAAAGTTGCTATCAGATCAGAAATGAATTCTAAATTTCAAAGGGTCCTGTCTCCAGTTTATCACTTATAATTTCCAGCAAATAACCTAATCTTACAAAAACACAGTCCCCACTATAACATAGTTTACAAAAGAATTAAAATTACATTTTCAAACAATGATTTTTTTAAAAACTACAAATCTCTACCCTTTTCTAATGACTTTCACATACTTTATACATACTTTTTCTCCCTTCACCCCTCCTAAACAATCTAAATACTTTTTTGAATACTCATGATTTAATTAGCAAATATTCTTTAATTAGCATTTTATTTCTCAGACATGGCTCATCCCTCTCATCTTAACTAGTGTCAAAATGATTACAAAACCACAAAGGCACCATTTCTGATAATCCTCAGTAAACATCACATGGAAATTATTACACCAAAGTTGCATTACTCACTGTATAATTCCTATTGCATTTTGACACTTCTTTTCCAGCAAGCACCTAAAAGTTACAATAATGAAACTTCTTTGCACGAGTGACTTTGGGAAGAACAAGTTAATTATTGTTTGAAGTTATCACATTCAATTCAGATCTAATGCTCAAGGTTGTCAGTTGGATGCTAACCAAGAGGCTGCTTTGTGCTGAAATGCATTGAGTTTTCTTAAAGATGTTGGAACTACACTCATCCAGGCAGTGTATAGTATTTTATCATAATCTTGACTAATACCTTCTACTTGGTCAGTAGAATGTTTTCACCATGTCACAAGGTGACTCACTGAACATAGAATGCTTGAGGTTTCCCTGTTCTTGTAGTCACAAGATTTACGTATACAAGATCCTGTTTTTGTATTACAGGTTTCCCCCACCATCCGAAGGTAGAGCATTCCTATGAAATGGTTCGTAAACCGAAATGTCGTAAAGCGAAGAAGCAATTACCATTTATTTATATGGGAAAATTTTGTGAGTGTTCGCAGACCCAAAAATAACCTACCAAATCATGCCAAATAACACATAAAACCTAAAATAACAGTAACATATAGTAAAAGCAGGAATGATATGATAAATACACAGCATATATAAAGTAGAAATACTTCTCTACAACGACTGCCTGCACAGATCTCCGTAGCGAAAATCTCACGCAAGCGCTGTTGGCATAAACACGCTCTCCAGTAACCTTTAAACTATGAAGCTGCCAAATCTACCAAATAACACGTAAAAATACACAGCCTTTATAAAGTAGAAATAATGTATGTACAGTGTAGTATCACTTACAGGAATTGGGAAGACATTGAGCACACTGATGATGGTGTGTTAGACTGAGTCGTTGCAGGCTGGGTGGTGCAGTGGCCCCCACCCTCCAGGCTGCCGACTGATACATTGCCGTGAAGCACGCAGGGGTAGCCGGGAGGCACACAGCACATCGTTAAGAAAAAAGCCGAAATAAACATGCTAATTAATTAGGTGCTGCCCAGCTCGTAAATGTCAGCGCAGATCAGAGGCGATTGCCGATTGCATTGGCACTGATCTGGGCCGACAATTACGTCTAGGCGGCACCTAATTAATTAGCATGTTTATTTCAGCTTTTTTCTTAAAGATGTGCTGTGTGCCTCCTGGCTACCGCTACATTCTCTGCGAATCAGTACAGTATCTGTCCGGGGCCCCGGGGCTGGGGTGGTGGGACACGGGGGTGTCATCTCATCGTCGATCAGGGCAGGCAGCTCATCTTCTCCTATGACTGCCTACCTCGATGTCGAAGGTCGAGGTTTGTCGTCTGCTGTAGCTGATGTGAAAGGCTTGCTTGACTGCTGAGCCTCAAGCATTTTTCTATCACACAGTTCTTTGTAAGGACTCAAAACATCCTGCAAATATCCCCTAAGTCTACGTACCCTTTCAAAATTAAAGTCGTACTTTATCATGGCAGCGAAAATCTCACCCAGTTGCTTCACGTTCAGTTCCTGAACGACTTCACTTTCGCTACTGCATTCGGTTTCGATTGTTATCCTTTCCTCTTCCAATTGCATCAGCTCTTCATCTATCAGTTCTCGGTCATGGGATGCCAAAACCTCTTCAACATCATCTTCGTCAGCTTCCACAAGCCAAACTCACTTTGTCCTTGCTTCGCTCACCATGATTGAAACGCTTAATTATGTCTAGTTTTACACTAAGTGTAACACCCTTACAAGCTCTTTTAGGCTTTTCCGACACCTTAGAACTTATCTCGCTAATGGCTGCTCAATGAAATGCGTTAAAGCAATGCCGTTCCGAATCCGGGGGAGAGCAGCTGCTCGGGGTGCGCGCTGCCTTTCTTCGTAACAGTGAAAACACCTTCTGAAAGCGAAAACAGGGTACTAATAATGTAGGCCTTTCGTAACAGTGAGTTTTCGTAAAGCAAAGGTTCGAAAAACGGGGGACACCTGTATAGGATTATATCCAGATCTTGTGGTGCAACCTCTTCTACATCACTGAGACATGACATGGATTGGGTGACCACTTTGTCAAACACCTTTGCTCCATCTGTCAAAAAAGGCGGGATTTTCAGGTGACCACCCATTTCAACTCAACTTCCCTTTCCAACATGTCAGTCTATGGTTCCTCTACTGCCACAATGAGGCACAATGTTCTTTTCTCCCTGCTGCCATCATGTAGAAGGTACAAGAGCTTCAGGACTTGCATCACCAAGTTCAAGAACAGTTCTTACCCCACAACCATCATGCTCTTGAACAAAGGGGATAACTTCACTCGCTTGCTCATTCATTGAGGTGTTCCCACAACCAATGACCTCACTTTAAGGATTCTTTATCTTGTTATTTCATGTTCTCATTATTTATGGCTATTTATTTATACTTGCATTTGCATTACTTGTTGTCTTCTGCACTCAAGTTGATCTTTCAGTGATCCTGTTATAATTACTATTCTATAGATTTGCTGAGTATGCCCACAGGAAAATGAATCTCATGGTTGTAAATGGTGATATTTATGTACATTGATTATAAAAGTTACTTTAAACTTTGAGGCCACTCTGAGGTTGGAAGAACAACAACTCATTCCATTTGGGTAGCCTCCAATGTGAAGGCATGAACATCGATTTCTCTAACTTCCAATGATTTCTTCCCCTCCCCCTTCTCTCTTTGCATTCCCCAGTCTGGTTCCCCTCTCACTCCTTTTCCCTTCACCTCACTCCGGTGTCCCTCCTTCTTCCCTTTCTCTTATGGTCCACTCTCCTTTCCAATCAAGTTCCTTCTTCTTCAGCCCTTTATGTCTTCCATTCATCACCTCTAGCTGCTTACTTAATTCCCCCTCCCCCACTAACTGACCTTTCTCCAAACCTGGTTTCATCAATCACCTGCCCCAAAATGTCAACTATTTATTCCCCTCCATAGGTGTTGTCTGACCTGCTGAGTTCCTGCAGCATTTTCTATGTGTTGCTCAAGATTGTCAGCATCTGCAGAAACTCTTGTGTTTATGTAATAGTTCTACTTTTGTGCACAGCATAGATCTGAACAGTTTTGCACTTTATCTGGTAAATAGCGTGTTTACTGTGAATGCACAGGACCATTATGACTAGAAGAGCAGCTGCTTCTAAAGCATTTTTCTGGCACTTCAGCTGGGATGCCATCCGGACATATAACCTTTACTATATCTAGACCACATTGTAATTTCTTCAAAGTGTGGAGATTATCAAATTGGCCTTGGATAACTTGTGGTTGTGGTAATAACCCTAAGAGAAAGAAAATGGATCATCCACTCAGCACAAAACAAATATGTGTCTTTTTTTGTCTGTGTTAGGTTTTGTCTGCATTGAGGATGCAATATTCATGCTGCTTCCTCTCCTAATGCTTAATTCTCCAAGGCTACTGATCACTGGATGACACAGGCCTGCAGAGCTTTGAACAGACTAGAGTGTATTTCTTTCCTCACCTGCTGCACACACTGCTCACCATAAATGGTTCCTTTGATATAGCTCCATCATCTAATTTTCAGCTACGTGTTGTGTTATTTCTGGCAGGCTCTCTTACACTATCCATTGAACAAGTATTGATGGGAAAAGGCAGGTTATGAGGTTACAGATTTTCATTAAATATATGTCTGGTACTGCTAATGGCACAAATAGCTCCTGGATGCCCAGTTTTTAAGTCCATATCATTTGGCAAAGGAGATACTGTCCAAAGTGGGCAAAAACCTTTTACCTTTAAAGAGATGTGCATGCTCATTTCCAAAAACCCATCATGGACAGTTGCATCTGTGACAGAGAGTCTGATGGGAATGAGATCATACAGTTTTGCCCATAGCGTTACTTCATTTAGCACCTGCTACAGAACCAGTCTGGCAGCTCGATCAGTAATGGTACTTGAAAGAATTGTTGAACATTGGATAGGTAAAGTGATGATTAAAAAACCAAGATCTTTAACGATGAACATTTTAAATTAAAATAGAAAGTATTGGAAATACTCAGCAGGTTTGTTATCACCTGTGGAGAGAGAAGCTAAAGGTAGGGAAGCAAAGGGCTGGGGAGATCAAAGGAAAACATCTATAATAGGGTGGAGACTGAGAGAGGCTGAATGCCAGGGAGGGAGTGGTGAAGAATTGTTAGTCACAGCTAAGGAGAGGATATACAGATAAAAGGAGATAAATTAAAAATAGAGGCAGAGAGAAAAAATGATGCAAGCAATGCTGGAACTGAGAGACACAGATGATGAAAAATAATTTATTTATTTATTTATTGGGATACAGCACAGAATAGCCTCTTTCAGTCCTTTGAGACATACCATCCAACAACCCCCAATTTAATCCTAGCCTATTAATGGGACAATTTACAATGACCAAATAACCTATGAACCAGAATGTCTTTGGACTGTGGAAGGAAATTGGAGCACCTGGAGAAAACATGCACTTTCCATAAGGAAGGCATTCAGACTCCGTACAGATGTTGTCGGAATTGAACTCCGAATTCCATCACCCCAACTGTAATAGTGTCATGCTAACTGCTACACTACTGTAACGCCCCAATCTGACATCAAATGGAGCACACTGGACATGCCCAACAGGTCAGGCAGCATCTGTGGAAAGAGTAAAATAAAGTTACTCTTAAGAATTAATCTTTGATTGGTGCTTGTCGACTGGAAAGGTTAGCTATCTGAAATTGCTGAATTCAATGTTAAGTGCCTACTCCTCCAGCTTATATTCAGCTTTGTTGGAATAGTTCATAACACCAAAGACAGGGAGGTCAGTGAGGGAGCAGAATAGTGAATTAATGCGACAATGATTGAAAGCTCCAGGTCACCCCCAGAAACTGAATACAATGTTCTGCAAAGCCATCACCCATTCCTCATTTGCTTTGTTCATTGTCAAGAAGATATCATTGACACCAAATGCTCTACACTTAAGCCTGATTTATACTTCTGCATCAACACGACACCGTAACCTACGCAAGTGACCAACGCACATTGTGAGCATTTATACTTGTGCGTTGGTGTGTCTGCGTCGCTCTGCAATTTGGGCACATCACGGATGCGCACACACCTGCCCGTGCAAGGCTTCATGGTCATGGTAGACTTTCTCGGTGTAAACAAGAAGCGAGCGTCTTTGTTCGCAAAAGCAAAATGTGTCCTCCATAATTTCAGAGGTCTGTAAAGCTTTATGGAAAGCATTGCAGCCAGAGTTCCTTCCCTGCCCTTCAGTCACCCTATGGGAAGCTATTGCAGCGTAGGAGGAAATGCGATGCTACCAAGTGGACCAATCACAGTTGTTGCGTCTGCGTTGCCTGACGTGCGGTTACATTTTGGGAGCGGTGCGCGTCACGGCAACGCAGGCTCTGGCATAGGGTTCCTCGTCGGCTTTGCATAGGGTTTGTGGCGATGCAGTACTTATGGCGTCGCGCTGACGTAGAAGTATAAATCAGGCTTAAGTTGGAACGAGCTGCTTTATCTGAAAGGAATATTAGATAAAGCAGCTTGTTCCAACTTGGATGGTGGGAAGCAAAGGAGTAAAAGGCAAGTATTGGACCTCCTGTCGTTACAAGAGAAGAAATTGCTATTGTTGGAGATGGAAGAGTGAACAAGCGAGTAATGGAGGCAACATTCTCTTTGGAATACTGAGAAGGAAATTGTTTTTCTCTCCATATAGATGCTGCCTAAACTACCAACGCTTTTTCAGCATTCCCTATTTTATTTCTGATCTTTAACATCTTCAGCATATTAAATGCCATTGGTTCAGCATTATTTCCTTTCTCCTTCTATCTTAATTCCTCATCATTGAGCTGCACCTTCTGACAGCTCAGATGTGATTAAAATGCCTCTCTCAGTCAACAGCATCACCTATGGGTATTACACAAAATGCAGGTGGAACTCAGCAAATCAGGCAGCATCTATAGAGGTGAATAAATCATTGACATTTCAGGTGGAGACTCTTTGTGACAACTTAAAGTTGCAGTAATCAAGAATTAATGATGAGGCAAATTATTAAAGTTGATGCTTCCATCTTATAATGAGATACTTAATCTTTCATAGCATGAACCTCATTCAATGTGCAATTTATACAACATCATCATGCTTAAAGCTGCTGGCAACCTTTTACGAAGACAAAAATCCGGAGGTTGTCAAGCATATTTGTATGTTACTCCTCATGGTGGAAATTATGTTATTGCAGCCAAGGTGATAATGGAGGGACCAATGAAGGTATTTACATACCACATACTCCTTCGCTCTCCCTGGTTCTTCACTGAATCCTCTTCTGACTCACAACATGCAGATAGCATAATTACAAACTTCTTAAGATCTTTTTTGTCCTTTTTGATAGCATTTCATTTGAGATGCTCAAGAATTGCTGCCTTCCCACTGAGAGGAGGAAGGAGATGGGGAAAATAATCACTTGATGTTATAAGCACCAGCTCAGAGACTTCGCACCATGCTTACTTTAGAGAGCAAGATAGAGGATGATATGCACAGTAAGACATTGGACAGGTGCTCAACTGCACAGAGAAATCACAGTGCAGGTGAAATGAGGGCTCCTTTGACGGACAAGACTACAAAGGAAAACTGAAGCATCTGCTGCACTGGAAAAGGTGCATGAGCACATGTATACTGCTAACGATCACGGATAAGAATTGTGTCCATTTGTCACAGAGTATTCTGAAAAGTAGAGCCACAATAATGCAGGGTCTCATGACCAGCACTGAAGGTGAGAAGAGGGTGTGAGGTAGTCTGCCATTTTTGTCAACTCTACAGAACAACAGACTGACTCTGAATTTACCTCATTACAGTTCTTGGAACTTTGCTGTATGGGAATAAACTGCAGGATTTGCCAAAAGAAACTACTATAACTACAGCTTAGAATAATTCGCTGTCTGTGAAGTCCTGTTATTTCAAAGACACTATATAGATAGAGAGTACTTACTGTATATAGTAACCAGAGTTTTCCAAAATTATGCCATATACTATTAAAACTCTAACCTGAACTTCTGCAAAAATTCTGCGGCTAAATCAGTGCCAGACAAAAAGCTCTCAGTGATAATTCAGCAAATCTGCATAACCTCTGCTAGTTGAACCCTGTGTTTTTCCTACAAAGATAAATTCAACCCCATAGCATGGGCTCTCACAATACATCCATACAGGGCGTGGATTGACACGTGGAATTATGACGTTGTAGCAACTACTGAAACTTGGCTACAGGAGGGGCAGGACTGGCAGCTCAATATTCCAGGGTTCCGATGTTTCAGATGTGATCGAGGCAGAGGAATGAAAGGTGGGGGAGTGGCATTGCTTGTTAGGGAAAATATTACAGCAGTGCTGAGGCAGGACAGATTAGAGGGCTTGTCTACTGAGTCCTTGTGGGTGGAGCTGAGAAACAGGAAAGGTGTGGCCACATTAGTGGGATTGTATTATAGACCACCCAATAGTCAAAGAGAATTGGAAGTGCAAACCTGCAGAGAGATAGCAGGCAACTGCAGGAAACATAAAGTTGTGGTGGTAGGGGATTTTAATTTTCCATATATTGATTGGGTCTCCCATACTGTTAGGGGTCTAGATGGCTTAGAGTTTGTAAAATGTGTTCAGGAAAGTTTTCTAAATCAATATATAGAGGGACCAACTAGAGGGGATGCAATATTGGATCTCCTGTTAGGAAACGAGTTAGGACAAGTGACAGAAGTCTGTGTAGGGGAGCACTTTGGTTCCAGTGATCATAACACCATTAGTTTCAACTTGATCATGGACAAGGATAGATCTGGTCCTAGGGTTGAGGTTCTTAACTGGAAGAAGGCCAAATTTGAAGAAATGAGAAAGGATCTAAAAAGCGTGGATTGGGACAGGTTGTTCTCTGGCATGGATGTGATCGGTAGGTGGGAAGCCTTCAAAGGAGAGATTTTGAGAGTGCAGAATTTGTATGTTCCTGTCAGGATTAAAGGCAAGGTGAATAGGAATAAGGAACCTTGGTTCTCAAGGGATATTGCAACTCTGATAAAGAAGAAGAGGGAGTTGTATGAGTGTATAGGAAGCAGGGAGTAAATAAGGTGCTTGAGGAGTATAAGAAGTGTAAGAAAATACTTAAGAAAGAAATCAGGAGGGCTAAAAGAAGACATGAGGTTGCCTTGGCAGTCAAAGTGAAGGATAATCCAAAGAGCTTTTACAGGTATATTAAGAGCAAAAGTATTGTAAGGGATAAAATTGGTCCTCTTGAAGATCAGAGTAGTCGGCTATGTGCGGAACCAAAGGAAATGGGGGAGATCTTAAATAGGTTTTTTGCATCTGTATTTACTAAGGAAACTGGCATGAAGTCTATGGAATTAAGGGAAACAAGTAGTGAGATCATGGAAACTATACAGATCGAAAAGGAGGAGGTCCTTGCTGTCTTGAGGAAAACTAAAGTGGATAAATCCCCGGGACCTGACAGGGTGTTCCCTCGGACCGTGAAGGAGACTAGTGTTGAAATTGCAGGGGCCCTGGCTGAAATATTTAAAATGTCGCTGTCTACAGGTGAGGTGCCAGAGGATTGGAGAGTGGCTCATGTGGTTCCGTTGTTTAAAAAAGGATCGAAAAGTAATCCGGGAAATTATAGGCCAGTAAGTTTAACGTCGGTAGTAGGTAAGTTATTGGAGGGAGTACTAAGAGACAGAATCTACAAGCATTTGGATAGACAGGGACTTATTAGGGAGAGTCAACATGACTTTGTGCGTGGTAGGTCATGTTTGACCAATCTATTGGAGTTTTTCGAGGAGGTTACCAGGAAAGTGGATGAAGGGAAGGCAGTGGATATTATCTACATGGACTTCAGTAAGGCCTTTGACAAGGTCCCACATGGGAGGTTAGTTAGGAAAATTCAGTCACTAGGTATACGTGGAGAGGTGGTAAATTGGATTAGACATTGGCTCAATGGAAGAAGCCAAAGAGTGGTAGTAGAGAACTGCTTCTCCGAGTGGAGGCCTGTGACTAGTGGTGTGCCACAGGGATCAGTGCTGGGTCCATTGTTATTTGTCATCTATATCAATGATCTGGATGATAATGTGGTAAATTGGATCAGCAAGTTTGCTGATGATACAAAGATTGGAGGTGTGGTAGACAGTCAGGAAGATTTTCAGAGCCTGCAAAGGGACTTAGACCAGCTGGAAAAATGGGCTGAAAAATGGCAGATGGAGTTTAATACTGACAAGTGTGAGGTATTGCACCTTGGAAGGACAAACCAACGTAGAACATACAGGGTTAATGGTAAGGCACTGAGGAGTGCAGTGGAACAGAGGGATCTGGGAATACAGATACAAAATTCCCTAAGAGTGGCGTCACAGGTAGATAGGGTCGTAAAGAGAGCTTTTGGTACATTGGCCTTTATTAATCAAAGTATTGAGTATAAGAGCTGGAATGTTATGATGAGGTTGTATAAGGCATTGGTGAGGCCGAATCTGGAGTATTGTGTTCAGTTTTGGTCACCAAATTACAGGAAGGATATAAATAAGGTTGAAAGAGTGCAGAGAAGGTTTACAAGGATGTTGCCGGGACTTGAGAAACTCAGTTACAGAGAAAGGTTGAATAGGTTGGGACTTTATTCCCTGGAACATAGAAGAATGAGGGGAGATTTGATAGAGGTATATAAAATTATGATGGGTAAAGATAGAGTGAATGCAAGCAGGCTTTTTCCACTGAGGTAAGGGGAGAAAAAAACCAGAGGACATGGGTTAAAGTTGAGGGGGAAAAGTTTAAAGGGAACATTGGGGGGGCTTCTTCACACAGAGAGTGGTGGGAGTATGGCAGGTCAGTGGGACTAGGCAGAAAATGGTTCGGCACAGCCAAGAAGGGCCAAAAGGCCTGTTTCTGTGCTGTAGTTTCTATGGTTTCTACCCTGACTAACTAAATACTTATCAATCTCCCCCTTAAACACCCTCAATGATCGGACCTCCACAGCTGTATGTGGCAACGAATTCCATAAATCCACGACCCTCTGGCTAAAAAAATTTCTCCTCATCTCTGTTTAAAATGGGTAGCCTCTAATTCTAAGATTGTGGCCTCTTGTCCTGGACTCACCCACCAAGGGAAACAGCCTTTTCACATCTACTCTGTCCAACCCTTTCAACATTCGATATGATTCTGTGAGATCCCCTCTCATTCTTCTATACTCTAATAAATACAGTCCAAGAGCCAACAAATGCTGCTCATATGTTAGCCCCTGAATTCCAGGAATCATCCTCGTAAATCTTCTCTGAACTCTCTCCAACATCAGAACATCCCTTCTAAGACAGGGGGCCCAAAACTGCACACAGTATTCCAAATGAGGTCTCACCAGTGCCCCATAGAGCCTCATCAACACCTCCTTACTCATATACACTATTCCTCTTGAAATGAATGCCAACATAGCATTTGCTTCCTTACTGCCGATCCAACCTGGTGGTTAACCTTTAGGGTATCCTGCACGAGGATCCCCAAGTCCCTTTGCACTTCCAATTTTTGAATTTTCTCCCCATCTAAATAATAATCTGCCCAATTATTTCTTCTTCCAAAATGTACAACCGTACATTTCTCAACATTGTATCTCATCTGCCATTTCTTTGCCCACTCTCCTAAACTGACCAAGTCTCCCTGCAATCTTTCCATTTCTTCAACACTTCCTGCTCCTCCACCTATCTCGATGTCATCCGCAAATTTAGCCACAAAACCATTTAATCCATAATCTAAATCATCTATATACATTGTAAAAAGAAGCGGCCCCAACACCGACCCCTGCGGAACACCACTAGTAACTGGCAATCAATCAGAATAAGATCCCTCTATTCCCACCTTTTGCTTTCTGCCTATCAGCCAATGCTCCACCCATTCCAATATCTTTCCTGTAATTCCATGGGCTCTCATCTTATTAAGCAGCGTCTTATGCGGCACCTTATCGAAGGCCTTTTGAAAATCCAAATACACAACATCCACAGCCTCTCCCTTGTCAATCTTATTTGAGATTACCTCAAAAAATTCCAATAGGTTGGTGAGGCAGGATCTTCCCTTCATGAAACCATGCTGGCTTGGGCCTATCTTGTCATGCACCTCAAGGTATTTCATAACCTCGTCCTTGAGGATCGACTCCAATAACTTTCCAACTATCGATGTCAGACTGATAGGTCTGTAATTTTCTTTTTGCTGCGTCCCTCCTTTCTTAAGCAGCGGAACTACATTTGCAACCTTGCAGTCCTCCGGAACCATGCCAGAGCCTATTCATTCCTGGAAGATCATTTCCAATGCCTCCACAATCTCCAAAGTCACCTCCTTCAGAACCTGTGTGTGCACCTCATCCGATCCGGGAGACTCATCTATTCTTAGTCCATTTAGCTTCCCAAGCACTTTCTCTCTAGTAATCTGACTGTACCTAATTCTATTCCCTGAGACCTCTGGCTATCAGGTATGTTGCTAATGTCTTCCACTGTGAAGACTGATGCAAAATACTCATTTAGTTCCTCTGCCATCTCTTTGTTACCCATTATAATTTCTCCAGCATCATTTTCAATCGGTCCTATATCTACCCATGTCACTCTTTTACTCTTCATATATTTAAAAAAAACTCTCAGTATCCTTTTTTATGTTAATTGCCAACTTCCTTTCATAATTCATCTTTTCTTTCCTAATGACTTTCTTAGTTTCCTTCTGTAAGTTTTTAAAAGTCATCCACTCCCTCAGTATTCCCACTAATTTTAGCTTCCTTGTACGCCATCTCTTTTGCTTTTATTTTAGCCTCAACCTCTCTCATTAGCCACATTTGTGCCACTTTTCCATTCGTGATTTTCTTTTTTCTTGGAATATATTTTTCCTGCATTTTCCTTATTTCTTGTAGGAATTTCATCCAATTCTGCTCTACCGTCCTTCCATCTAGCTTACTTTTCCAATCGACTTGGGACAGTTCCTCTCTCATACCACTGTAATTTCCTTTGTTCCACTGAAATATCGATACACCTGATACGAGCTTCTCCTTTTCAAATTTAAAACTGAACTCAATCATATTATGATCACTACTTCCAAGGGGTTCCATTACCTCCAGCTCCCTAATCGCCACAGGTTCATTACACAACACCCAATCCAAAACAGCCGATTCCCTGGTGGGCCTATGGACAAGCTGCTCCAAAAAGCCATCCTGTAGACATTCTACAAGTTAGTTAATGCAATGGCATGTCAACCAAAGTGCATCTAGTCAGAGGCAAGAATCACTTTTATTGTCCTCATGTCTCCTTTCCAATGATTGTCAGTGAGAGTACACAAAGCTGTTTTCTGCCAAGATTGGTGAAAATCCAGTAAAGCCAGAATGAGGAGATGGCAATTTAAATTAAAAGCATAGTTTTAGATATCATTAAAAGGAAGATATCTGAAATTCAATTTGGTCATTAGAAATAATATTTACATTATATCTCCAAATTGGCCAAACACTATGATCATATATAAAGTAAAAGTCTTTTATCAAACTACAAATAAAAAGATTTTCTGCAGACAGTTAAATCCGATCCTTTTAATATTTTGTCACTGAGGATTATACGAAGTTTAATGCTGACCAAATGTAATCTCCTTAGGAATGATAGATGCTAATACCAATCTAAATAAAATTTATTCATGCACAGTGAATGATTCTGACCTTGTTTATACTGAATTCTTCACCTGCAAGAAAACGGAATTAAAAAGTGGCCACATGGAGATAGAAACATGAGGAAATCCGCAGATGCTGGAAATTCAAGCAATACACATAAAAAATGCTGGTGAATGCAGCAGGCCAGGCAGCACCTATAGGAAGAAGTACAGTCGATGTTTTGGGCCGAGACCCTTTGTCAGGTCGGTAATTATCTGCCAATTTTCTCAATAAAATAGTTAACAACCTTCTCATGATAGAGATCAATTGTTGCAATGTTTGATTTGTCAAATTCATCAACAATAATTAGAAAAACTCTTCATTACATTCTTCTAAAAGCCTAACTAGCAGAATTTCAAACAGTCTGACTGGATGGAGTCCCTGACAAGTCCTTAGATCCTGTGCCGATCAGCTGATGGTGGTATCTGCAAACATATGGGTCCAGAGGATGTTCACAAGAATGATTTGGGGAATGAAAGGGTTAACATACAAGGAGCGTTTGATGGATCTGGGCCTATACTCTCTGGAGTTTAGAAGAAGAGTGAGGAGAGATCTCATTGAATCTATCAAATGTTGAAGGTCCTAGTGTTACATACCCTGTAACTGGGTTGCCAAACCAGCAGAAATGGATCACTCAGTTGGAGTCTGGAGTACTAGAACTAAGAAAGTTTTATTAAAGAAACAAGCAACACAGTAATCGAAAGGATAATAAATGCAACAGTTCAGCGATTATCAACACACATGTGCACAGAATTAAGATAACAGCATCAATCAAGCTCTATCGTTGTCTAGGGGTAAATGACCAAATTTCAAAGTGACTCAAAGTTCAGTCCAGTTTAGTAGTTCAGTTCACAGTAATCGTTGCCATGGCGATGGACAACGTGGGGGAAGAGAGAGAGAGAACAGGAACAACTGATCATTCAGACACGGCTTCACTCACAGACCGACGATATGGCTCACAAGCAGGTTTTGGGCAGGTCCTTGGTGATGTCACCTGAGGTCACCGACTGTGACCCCTCCTCCAGATGCGGTCGATCCTCTGCAGTGAACCCGGCACCCAGGCAAGGGCGGACACACACCGGGTTCCCGCTGATCGTACCTTTCCACCCTGGCCGTTGAGGCGTACCGCTTCCAGTGTCTCGTTACCTCGGGTGGCGTGTGTCCTGCCTTAGCGAACCTGTCCCTTTTTATCCCCCTGCTGGGGCATCGCCTGTCCATCACTTCAAACAGTTCAGGGTTCAAAGGGGGGAGCCGCTCCAGACAGCTCTCTCTCCCCCGTCCCTTCATTACACATCTCCAGACGCTGCTCCATTGTTCCTTATCTCTCCTTCCCCTGAGGGCAGGTGGCAGACCACTTGCTGATGTCACTGATGCTAACCCAGGCCAGCAAACATCTTAATTTTATGTGTATTCTCGTCACACTAGACAGAGTGGATGTGGAGAGGATATTTCCTATAGTGGGGGAGTCTAGGACCACCACCTCAGATCAGAGGGGCAACCATTTTGAAGAGATGAGGAAAAATTTCTTTAGCCAGAGGGTGGTGAATCCATGGAATTCATTGCTGCAGATGGCTGTGGAGGCCAGGTCATTGGGTATATTTAAAGCAGAGGTTCATAGTTTCTTGATTAGTCAGAGAATTAAAGGTTGTGGGGAGAAAGCAGGAAAATGTGGTTGAGAGGACTAATAAATCATCCATGATGGAATCATGGAGCAGAATCAATGGGCTCATTCTGTTCCTATGTCACATGGCCTTATTTTTACTTCTCACTGCTTCTGTCTAAGGTTCCAATCTGCTTTAAAAAGACCACTATTGTCCTGGCATTTACAAAGAACAAGGTAATGTGTCTCAACAACTACCACCCAGTGGCTCTTATATCCACCATCCTGAAGTGAGTTGAGAGACTGGTCATAGCACACATTAATACTGGGTTCCCAGACAACCTTGAACCACTGCAATTCACCTCCCCCTGAATCAGGACTATGGAGGACACCATCTCCCTGGCCCTACAAGTATCCCTGGAGCACCTTCACAGTGAAGACATCTATGTCAAATTATTGTTTATTAACTATAGCTCCACCTTCAATACTATAATTCCAAACAAATTTACCACCAAACTCCATGACCTGGGAGTCAATCCCTCCCTCTGTAACCGGATCCTCAACTTCCTGATCAGTATAATCAGGCAGCAACACTTATGCCACAATTATTCTCAACCCTGGTGCTCTGCAAGGCTACATCTTCTCAGCACCACTCCTCCCAGTGACTCTACACCCTGTACACTAATGACTGTGTGCCCAGATTCTGCTCAATCCATCAGCAAGTTTGCAGATGATACCATCGTAATGGACCGTATCCCAAATAATGATGCATCAGAATATCGGAAGGAGATAGAGAGCTTTGTAACTTAGTGCCTTGACAACAACCTTTCGTTCAAAGTTAGCAAAATGAAGAAGCAGGAAGCGTAGTTATGCATATCGCAGACATCTACAGTGGCTCATGCAAGGCATAATGTTGTAAGGTAGAGGGGTTTGGGATGGAGGGTGCAAACTGGGATGAATTTGGTTCATAGAACAAAGAACAGTACAGCACAATGCAAGCCCTTTGTCTCACAATAATGCTCTGACCCTTTAAACCCACTCCAAGATCAAACTAACCTATCCTGCCCACACAAACCTCCATTTCTCTTTCATCCATGTGCATCTCCAAGAGTGTCATAAATATCCCTAATGTATCTGCCTGTACCACCACCCCGGAATATACCACCCATGCACCAACCACTCTGAGTAAACAACCTGTCTCTGACATCATCCCTATACTTTCCTCCCAACACCTTAAAATTATGGTCCCTTGAATTAGATATGTCCACATGGGGAAAAAATTCTGTGTGTCCACTCAATCTATGCCCCTTTTCATCTTGTTACAACTCTATCATCTCACCTCCCATCCTCCTTTGCTCCAAAGAGAAAAGCCTTAGTTTACTTAACCTATCCTCATAAGTCATTCTCCCCAAATGAGGCAGCATCCTGGTAAATCGCCTCTGCCCTCTCTCTATAGCTTCCACATCCTTCCTATAATGAGGTGACCAGAACTGGCCACAATATTCCAAGTGTGGTCTAACCAGAGTTTTATAGCAACACATGCAAAATGCTGGAGGAACTCAGCAAGCCACACAGCGTCTATGGAAAAGAGTACAGCTGCCAATTCGCAGGGCTGGAGAAAAAATCTTGAGGAGTAAATTCAAAAGGTGGGGGAGGGAAGGGAGAAACACAAGGTGATAGCTGAAACTAGGAGGGGGAGGGGTGAAGTAAAGAGTTGGAAGTTGATTGGTCAAAGAGATATCGGGCTGCAGAAGGGGAAATCTAATAGATAGATAGATAGATATACTTTATTGATCCCGAGGGAAATTGGGTTTCGTTACAGCCGCACCAACCAAGAATAGAGCATAAATATAGCAATACAAAAACCACAAACAATCAAACAACAAAATGCAAACTACGCCAGATGGAAAATAAGTCCAGGACCAGCCCATTGGCTCAGGGTGTCTGACCCTCCACAGGAGGAGCTGCAAGTTCGATGGCCACAGGCAGGAATGACCTCCCATGCCACCCAGTGTCGTATCTCGGTGGAATATGGCCAGAGTCCAACAGCAAAAAGTTCAATATCTGGTCTACAAACACATTACTCGATTGTAATATGACCTGGATTGCACCATCTGTTGTTAACCAGAACAGTAAGCACCCAACTCCTTTACGCTTACCACTCTCAGTGCACCTCCGGTCAGCCCGAACGGTCTGGAAGCCGTCCATGGAGAAGTTTTAATCAGGTATGTCCTCGTGCAGCCCCGTTCCGGTGAAACACATAACACTGCACTCCCGAAATGTTCTCTGACGCCTGGCTAGCGCCATTAACTCATCCATTTTATTACCCACCGAACTCCTCTTCTCCATAAGTCTCTGTTGTCTCGACCCGGTCCTCTTTCCTCGCCTTTGTGAACCCCCTCTGCATCCTCTGTGTGTTTTCCTCCAGATTTCAGCAGGGGTGTCCGCCGCTCTGCTCACTAAACCAGCCGGTATATGCTCAATCAGCTGGTCCCCGGAATACACAATGCTACCATGCATCTGTCCCGCTAATGAGACGTGTCAGAATGTAACTATTTCCAGCGCTAAAAACCCAAATAAAACTCTCTCTACCAGCATGTTAGAGAAGGTGCAGCTTCGACGTGTTACCGTGCAAAAAAAAAATACAAAACATAACGTAAGTTAAAAAGTAAGAAGAAAAAAGTAAGAATAGTTTGGAAGGGCTGTAACAGGCTGCATGCACGACCAGCGCATGTGCACCAATGCACTAATAGGAGAGGACTGAAGGCCATAGAAGAAAGAAAAGGGGGAAGAGCAACAGGGAGTGCAGGCAAGGACATAAAGTGAGAGAGGGAAAAGGGGGGATGAGAAATGATGAAGGAGAGTGGGGTAGAGGGCATTACCAGAAGTCCAAAAAAACCAGTGTTCACGTCATCAGGTTGGAGGCTACGCAGACAGAACATAAGGTGTGGTTCCATGGAATATAAGTGTGGCCTCATCACGACAGAAGAGGAGACCATGGATAGACACATCGGAATGGGAATGGGAAGTGGAATTAAAATGGGTGGCCACTGGGAGATCCCACTTCTTCTGGCTGATGGAGCATAGGCGCTCATCAAAGTGGTCTACCAATCTACATCGGGTCTCTCTGATATACAGGTGGCCACCAGGTACAGTAGGTGACCTGCAACATTACCTTGCAGTTCTTGAACTCAATCTTCCAACAAATGAAGGCCACCTGTTGCTTTCCCAACCACCCTATCAATTTGTCCACAACTTTGAAGGACAATGTACATGGACTCCAAGATCCCCCTGTTCTTCCATATTGTTAAGAATCCTACCATTAACCCTGTTATCTGTCTTCCAGTTCAACCTTCTGAGTGAATCACTTCACACTTTCCCAGATTGAATGACATCTGCCACTTCTGCATCCAGCTCTGCATTCTCCCAATGTCACATTGTAACCATGACAACCTTCTACACTATCATGGACACAAGAAATTCTGCAAATGTTAGAAATTCTAAGCAACACACAAAAAGTTGCTGGAGGAACTCAGCAAGTCAGGCAGCATCTATGGAAATGAAGAAATCGTTGATGTTTCAGTCTGTGACCTGCAGACTCTTTTGCAGGTCTGGAAAGGAAGGGGGAAGATGCCAGAATAAAAAGGTGGCAGGAGGGGAAGGAGGATAGCTGGAAGGTGATAGGTGAAGTCAGGTGATAGGAAAGGTAAAGGGCTGGACAGGAGGAATCTGATAGGAGAGAAGAGTGGACCATAAGAGAAAGAGAAAAAGGATGAAGGGAAGGATAAGAAAAAGGCAAACCTCCTACACTATCCACACCTCCTGATGACTTGTGTATTCCGCACTCTTACATATCCACCCTTCCATAAGACCAGAAGACAAAGGAGCAGAAGTCGGCCATTCAGCCCATCGAGTCTGCTCTGCCATTTTATCATGAGATGATCCATTTTCCCATTTAGTCCCACTCCCCCACCTTCTCACCATAACCTTTGATGCCCTGGCTACTCAGATGCCTATCAATCACTGCTTTAAATACACCCAATGACTTGGCCTCCACTGCCGCCCGTGGCAACAAATTCCACAGATTCACCACCCTCTGACTAAAAAAATTTCTTCGCATCTCTGTTCTGAATGGGGGCCCTTTAATCCTTAAGTCATGCCCTCTCGTACTATACCCCCCCACCATTGCCACAACTTTGCAACATCCACTCTGTCCATGCCTTTCAACATTCGAAATATTTCTATGAGGTCCACCCTCATTCTTCTAAACTCCAAGGAATACAGTCCAAGAGTGGTCAAACGTTCCTCATATGTTAACCCTCTAATTCCTGGAATCATTCTAGTGAATCTTCTCTGAACCCTCTCCAATGTCAGCACATCCTTTCTTAAATAAGGAGACCAAAACTGCACACAGTACTCCAAGTGAGGTCTTACCAGTGCCTTATAGAGCCTCAACATCACATCCCTGCTCCTATACTCTATTCTTCTAGAAATGAATGCCAACATTGTATTTGCCTTCTTCACCACCGATTCAACCTGGAGGTTGACCTTAAGGATATCCTGCACGAGGACTCCCAAGTCCCATTGCATCTCAGAACTTTGAATTCTCTTCCCATTTAAATAATAGTCTGCCCGTTTATTTCTTCTACCAAAGTGCATAACCATACACTTTCCAACATTGTATTTCATTTGCCACTTCTTTGCCCATTCTCCCAATCTATCAAAGTCTCTCTGCAGACCCTCTGTTTCCTCAGCACTACCAGCCCCTCCACCTATCTTTGTATCATCAGCAAACTTAGCCTCGAAGCCATCTATTCCATATTCCAAATCATTGATGTACAACGTAAAAAGAAGCTGCCCCAACACGGACCCCTGTGGAACACCACTGGTAACCGGCAGCCAACCAGAATGGGATCCCTTTATTCCCACTCTCTGTTTCCTGCCAATCAGCCAACGCTCTATCTACGTATGTAACTTTCCCGTAATTCCAATGGCTCTTATCTTGTTAAGTAGCCTCATGTGTGGCACCTTGTCAAAGGACTTCTGAAAAACCAAATATACAACATCTACTGCATCTCCCTTGTCTAGCCTACTGGTAATTTCCTCAAAAAATTGCAATAGGTTTGTCAGGCAGGATTTTCCTTTAAGGAAACCATGCTGAGTTCTGCCTATCTCGTCATAAGCCTCCAGGTACTCCGTAACCTTATCCTCGAAAATTGACTCCAACAACTTCCCAATCACCAATGTCAAGCTAACAGGTCTATAATTTCCTTTTTGCTTCCTTACCCCCCTTCTTAAATAGCAGAGTGACATTTGCAGTCTTCCAGTCCTCCGGAACCATGCCAGAATCTATTGACTTTTGAAAGATCATTGCTAATGCCTCCGCAATCTCCAAAGCTACTTCCTTCAGAACATGAGGGTGCATTCTATCTGGTCCAGGAGATTTATCTACCTTTAGACTATTCAGCTTCCTGAGTACTTTCTCTGTCATTATTGTGACTGCACGTACTTCTCTTCCCTGACACCCTTGAGTGTCCGGTATACTGCTGATGTCTTCCTCAGTGAAGACTGATGCAAAATACTCATTCAGTTCCACCACCATCTCCTTATACTTTATACTTTACTTTACACTTTATACTTTATGCTTTTTTGTCGCCAAACAATTGATACTAGAACATACAATCATCACAGCGATATTTGATCCTGCACTTCCCGCTCCCTGGATTACAAATATTAAATATTTAAATATTTAAAATAGTAAAAAGTTGTAAATATTAAAAATTTAAATTATAGATCATAAATAGAAAAAAGAAAAATGGAAAGTGAGGTAGTGCAAAGAAACCGAGAGGCGGGTCCAAATATTTGGAGGTTACGGCCCAGAACCGGGTCAGGATCTGTTCAGCAGTCTTATCACAGTTGAAAAGAAGCTGTTCCCAAATCTGGCCGTATGAGTCTTCAAGCTCCTGAGCCTTCTCCCGGAGGGAAGAGGGACGAAAAGTGTGTTGGCTGGGTGGGTCATGTCCTTGATTACCCTGGCAGCACTGCTTCGACAGCGTGCGGTGTAAAGTGAGTCCAAGGACGGAAGATTGGTTTGTGTGATGTGCTGTGCTGTGTTCACGATCTTCTGCAGCTTCTTTCGGTCTTGGACAGGACAACTTCCATACCAGGTTGTGATGAATGCTTTCTACGGTGCAGCTATAAAAATTAGTGAGGGTTTTAGGGGACAGGCCAAATTTGTTTAGTTTTCTCAGGAAGTAAAGGTGCTGGTGGGCCTTCTTGGCAGTGAACTCTGCTTGGTTGGACCAATTCAGGTCATTTGTGATATTGACCCCGAGGAACTTAAAGCTTTTGACCTGTTCCAATTGTGCACCACCGATGTAAATTGGGTCGTGCAGTCCGCTACTCCTTTTGAAGTCAACAACCAATTCCTTCATTTTGCTGATGTTGAGGGATAGGTTATTGTCTTCGCACCATGCCACTAGCTTATCTCCCATTACAATTTTTCCAGCATCATTTCCTATCAGTCCTATATCTACTCTCACCTGTCTTTTACTCTTTATATACTTGAAAAAGCTTTTAGTATCCTCTTTGATATTATTTGCTAGCTTCCTTTCATAGTTCATCTTTTCCCTCTTAATAACCTTCTTAGTTTCATTTTGTAAGCTTTTAAAAACTTCCCAATCCTCTGTCTTCCCACTAATTTTTGCTTCCTTGTATGCCCTCTCCTTTGCTTTAACCTTGGCTTTGAATTCTCTTGTCAGCCACGGTTGCACCCTTTTTCCATTCGAAAATTTCTTCTTTTTTGGAATATATCTGTCTTGCACCTTCCTCACTTCTTGCATAAACTCCAGCCACTGATGCTTTGCCGTCCTTCCCGCTAGTGTCCCTTTCCAGTCAACTTTGGCCAGTTCCTCTCTCATGCCATTGTAATTTCCTTTACTCCACAGAAATACCGACACATCGGATTTCAGCTTCTCTTTCTCAAATTTCACAGTGAATTCAATCATGTTATGATCACTGCCTCCTAAGGGTTCCTCCACCTCAATCTCTCTAATCACCTCCTGTTCATTACACAATACCCAATCCAGTACAGCTGATCCCCTAGTGAGCTCAACAACAAGCTGTTCTGAAAAGCTATCTCGTAGACATTCTACAAATTCTCTGTCTTGAGATCCAGTGCCGACCTGATTTTCCCAATCCACTCGCATGTTAAAATTCCCCACAATTATCATAATACCGCCCTTCTGACAAACCTTTTCTATTTCCTGTTGTAATTTGTAGTCCACATCACTGCGGCTGTTTGGAGGCCTGTATATAACTGTCATCAGGGCCCTTTTATCCCTGCGATTTCTTAGCTCAACCCATAAAGATTCTGCACCTTCCGATCCTATGTCACCTCTTTCTAATGATTTAATATCATTTCTTACCAATAAAGCCATGCCACTCCCCCTGCCCATCTGCCTATCCAACCGATACACTGTGTATCCTTGGACGATCAGCTCCCAGAGATATGCATCCTTTAGCCACGTCTCAGTGATGGCCACAATATCATACCTGCCAATCTGTAGCTGTACGACAAGATCATTCACCTTATTCTTTATGCTGCGTGCGTTTAAGTATAACACCTTAAGTTCAGTATTTGGTACTTTTTGCTTTGTTTGCACTGCAACTTTATTGCACAGCACCTCATCCCAATGGCTGCAAATTTGCCCCATCACCTGCCTGTCCTTCCTGACATCTTTACTGCTCGCTATCTTAGATTTATTTCTGTTTTCCTCCTCCTCTGAACTATCATTCTGGTTTCCACCCCCCTGCCAAATTAGTTTAAACCCTCCCTAACAGCTCTATTAAACCTTCCCGCCAGGATATTGGTCCCCTTCAGGTTCCGGTGTAACCTGTCCTTTTTGAACAGGTCATACTTCCCCCAGAAGAGATCCCAATGATCCAAGAATCTGAAGCCCTGCCCCCTGCACCAGTCTATCAGTCACGCATTCATCTGCCTGATCCTACTATTCTTGCCCCGACTAGCACGTGGCACAGGTAGCTATCCTGAGATTACTACCCTGGAGGTTCTGCTTCTCAGCTTCCTCCCTAACTCCCAGAAATCTCTCTTCAAGACCTCGTCCCTTTTCCTATCTATGTCATTGGTACCAACATATACCAAGACAACTGGCTGCTCACCCTCCCCCTTCAGAATATTCTGGACCCGACTTCCTCATTCAAGTCACTCATAAAAATCACAAAGAACAGGGGTCCCAGAACAGATCCATGAAGAACACTACTGGCCTCTGATCTCCAGAGAGAATATGCTCCATCTAATACCACCTACTACCTTTTGTGGGCAAGCAAGTTCTGAATCCACATAGCCAAGTTTTCCTATATCCCATGCCTCCTGACTCTGAATTAGCCTATCATGGGAAACCTTGTCAAATGCCTTATTAAAATCCATATATAACACACCCACTGCTCTGCCATCATCAGTATGTTTTGTCACTTCCCCTACAAAACTAGCTTAAACTCTCCCAAGTAGCATCAGCAAACCTCATGGCCAGGATATTGGTTCCCCACCAGTTCAGGTGCAACCCGTCCTTTCTATACAGGTCATCCCTTCCCCTGTACAAGAGGATCAAGGGAAGATATACCACTGATTGGTTTTCAAAATACAGAAAAAATATTATTTCCCACACTAATAGATGGATAAATAAATGGAACATTTATATGAAAAATATTCATTTGAATACTAGTTGTTTTCTGATGAATAAATACCTTTTAAATAGATTTTTAATTATTGAAAAATACATCAATCATTTAGATAATTTAATAGTTTTTGAAATTTAAACATCTAAATAATTAAATACTTATTTAGAAATACACAATTATTTTGAACATGATTATTTAGCTTTCCTATGCCTATAGAATTTGTTATTCCCCACACCTTTTAGACACGTATGCACAGTCCTGGACGGTTGAACTGAAGACAAGATCAAATCCCATCATTTAGCTGAAAAATTTAAAGTAAAATAACATTGATAGTAATAAAAAGGTAGTTTAGAAATTTTTTTAGGGAAGGAAATCTCCTCAAACTGTTCAATACTCAACGCCCTACCAACCGCAATACTGTGGTTTCTTCACTCTCCTCTAAAATATCCTACCTGACCATTCAGTTACATTCCGGAAGTGAATGAGTTATTTCAACTTTTGCAATTTAATTTTTTTTTAAATAATAATATACAGCAGGGATTCAAAAGTTCATACTTCGATTTCCTTTAATTCTTGGGTTCCTTGAAAATAGAAAAATAACTATACTTTATTTAATAAACTACCTCAGAAGTAAGCTCATGAGTCTGAATAGGTTACTTGATCTGCTGTACAAGAAAGTCATAACTGATCTCTTACCTCTCTGCCACTTCCTGTTCTATCCACTTACCCTTGCTTCTCTCAGTATTCTGTCTTGAATATACCCAGCAACTCCAATGACCTCTTTCACCAGTGTCTTGTATAGTCATCTGCTTATTTTGAGACAGTGGCCCCTGTTCTGAACACTACAACCGGAAGAAATATCATCCACACATCAACCTGTGAAGCTCTGTAAGAATTTTAAATGCCGTAAAGTCCCTACATTAGCTTCTATGCAGGTTCTAAAAAAACATGAAATTATTGTCAGCATTTTCATACAAGTAGGCATTTGGGTTTTATGGGCTAATGAAGGAAACAGAAATGGGAGTAAGCGAAGATCATGCCATTCTTCAAATCTGCGCTATATTAAAAAAAATCATGGTTAAACTGATTTGTGGTTTCAGATCCAATTTCTTATCCAATAACTGTTACTTTTGAATTCCTTACACACCAAAAGTCCATCCATCATAGCCCAATATCCACAGGCCTCTAGTGCAAAAATTTCCTAAGGTTCATAACCTTCTAAGAAAAACATCATCCTTATTGCCTTTATTACTGTCTCCTAGTTTTCTATGCTCTTCTGAGTCCCCTCAGAATCACTGTCATTCTTCTAAATGTCAGCAAGTAGAGGGACATTTTGCTCAATGCTTCCTTGACATACAAGCTTCTCATTGCAATAATCAAGTGTGTATACAATTACATTGCGAAGTTTTCATTATGCAGTAATTATTAAGGAATGTTTCTGAGATGCTTCTGTTTAAAGATTGCAGATCCGAAGCTCATTGTGGGCACAACAGCAATGGGGAGAGCAGGTGAGTAATATAATGGCTAAGCGACCAATAGCTTATATCAGGATGAGACAACAAAATAGAAAATGTAGCAAACTTTGTCAAAGTTTCTCCATCATCATAACAATTAAAGGACCTGTATCACTTTTCTTTCAGTCTATGGCAATCTTGGGCATTTAGCTTCCTTGATGTTGTAACTTTCTTCTGTGAGGGGTATTGGAAGTGAGGAGCTCAATGACGACAAAGAGCATGGTGACTGGGGAACATCTGCTGGAAATGAAAGTCAATCCTATTCTAATTATATATTTAAAAAACACAAGAAATTCAGTCTACAAAATTCTTTTTAACAGAATGAATGGAGTGAATCTTTCCTTTCACTTCTGTGGGGGAGGCATAGATGAGTGGTCAGTAAAATATCTGCTCCTTGTTTTACCAATGCACCTGATTCTTGTTTCACCCATAGTGATGAAATTCAGACATGAAGGGAAACCAGTGACTACAAAGTGAATGAAAATTCACCTGAGAGCAAATGGTACAATTAAGGAATTACCACAACTATGTGAAGTGCAGAACCATAAAGTCAGCTGATTCCTAGTAATGAAACTGGAAAACACTGACTGGGGACCTAGAAGGAGAGGCACAATTGTTCTATACTTATTGCTTTGAGGCAATCAGACTCCACATTGTTTCATCCATAAAACATTTGAACAGGAATTTAAGGGGCAATTATGACCTTCAAATATCACAACCTTTATGAAACATTTCCTCGCAGAGACATAATCTTACTTTTCTATCCCAATTTCTTCAACAGCTTCTCATTTAATCAGACAAGCTCTTTGTGTACCTCCAAACATGAATTCCCACTTTAAATATCACATTTCATCAGAATGCTCGGAGAATTTAAACTGGGCTGAAGTTGAGACAGCTGCTTGGCAGCTCTTATTTTCAGATTACAACATAATTTCTTATTAAACAGCTTTTGAGTGATTTTTGTAGTAATTAGCCCATTAGTCAAGACAGATTTTCACTGCATGAGTTCACACACACAAATGCAGATGCTGTTTTTCCAATTTAGCAAAAGACATCTCATTTGCAGATGCTGAATATATACTTGTGTTCCATTTGAGCTTGAACAGATTCCACTCAGCTAAAGTGATCCTAATGATGTCGCACAGGAGGAAGTCATTCTAACTATTGTGCTTATAGTAAAGTCATTAAATTAATCCCACACCTTGCTCTTTCCCCAAAGCCCTCATTCTTTTTTTTTCTCTTCAACTATTCATCCAATTCTCTCCTGGATCTCTATGCTGAGCCTAGTTCTACACCCAGTGCATTCCAGATAAAAATGTGACATGTAACCAAAAACTACTTGTTCACCTTGCCTCCAATTCTGCCAATGTACCAATTGCCGTTGAAACAATTCTTCCTTGTTTACTCTAGCAAAGCCATTCTTGACTTTGAAAAACTTCATTAATTCCCTCCTAAACTTTATCTGTTCCAACCCGACCACAGATGGTCCAGAACCTTCATCAAACTAAATTTCATCATCCTTAATACGATCCTTATTGTTCTGATCCACGCCCTCTCCGAGGCCTCAACTTTCTCAGCAATGGGGCCCAAAATTTTGCACTGGGATCAACACAGTTTCCTCCATAAAAACTCTGGCTTCTTATACACCTTTTCAGAGACGCAATAAACTGCAGATGCTGGAATCTGAAGCAACACACAAAATGCTGTAGGAACTCAGTGGGTCAGACAGCATCCAAGGGGGGAAATGGACAGTCAGCATTTACTACCATAGATGCTGCCTGACCTTTTGAGTTTTTCCAGTGCTTTGTATGTTGCTCCATATGGCTTTTCAGTAGCATTAACCTTTCAAACCAAAACTTTTCTTTTTTTACAGCAGGGTTTCACAACCTGAGGTTCACGGACTCCTTGCTTAATGGTATATAGTGGCCAACACTAATTGCCCAAGACAGGGAAGTGATAACATAACTGCTCAATCCACCACCGTCTTTCTTTGATTGAATTAAACACTCACAGTGCTGTTGGGGAAGGTGTGTACCATCAGACAGTCAGCAGCCACATTTTCTGTCATAGCTAAAAGATATTAAAACCCAAACCTCTTTATATCACAAAAACACCTTCTTTCTCAGCAACAGCAATAACTAGCAAGTGGAGTAGGTGCTGGTTGGTTGGTAAAGGGGAAACCAAGTGAGAGGTTTGAAATCGAGGGGAAAACATTTAGAAACACATGGGACTTAGAGGAATAGAGCTGCCGTGATTGGCCACAGGTAAACTAGATGTGATCAGCTTGCCAATAAACTGGATGAAATGAATGGCCACAGTAGGATCAGGGATGATCTGTAGTCCACAGTTGGCTGAAGGTTGTCTTGGGTCAACAACCAGACATGGGTTGAGTTGGGGAATGTGATTCCATCTTGCATCATAGGAAACATATATTTTAAACACAATAATGTACAAAATGGAATGATTGATAGAATATTACAATGGCACCCTTGTAAATCCTGCCAATTTCATTACTTTCAGCCTGCTGTGATAAAAAAGGTCATTAGAATAGTTGTAAATCATGACCTTCTGATCAGATTTCTGCCACTAATAAACACCACATACAATGACGATGCCATCACACATGAGAAATAAGAAAGAGAAGTGGCAGAGGTATTCACATAAATTACCACAGCTGGTGCTTGATCCATTTTCAGGACTTCAAACAGAAATATGTACAAACATTTCAAAGTATGTTTTATAAGTACAAAAATAAAATATAAACAAATGTATTTTGTCTGATCCAATGCCCAAAGAGTACAACAGGAAAGTAGTGTAACGTTCAGTTATATTGGCTCGTGTATGTCTCGGGGAAATCCAGCCCAGCATCCGCCTCAACACTCCCCACAGGGTCGGTTGCCGCCCGAATCAATCACAAACATCAATCATCAGCCAGCACACCCAGTAAATTTTAACAAATACACTTTATAGATATTACTAATTCTATGACATTAATATACATTTGATACAGAGAGGAAAGTAATGAAAAAAAAAGGCGCCAACACTTATCAAAGTCCAAGTTCTTTGCGCGCTACGTTGGAGCTCAATTCGACTTCAGACGACCACCCAAATTCCGTCGACTCACGGCTCGGGACCACCCTGAGTGATCGACCGGAGCCTCTCCAGACGTCCGCGGTCTTCCTCGTCTCTCCTCCGACTCCCCACCAAAACTTAAAACTCAGTCCACAGTCATATCATACAGCATGGCATCCGAAAATAAAACGATACATAACCACCCATTGGCTAATAGAACCCTGTTATCTCATTTTAAAGTGAACAAACTGCTAGCGCAAACTCTCTTCAGCGTTAAAGCACAACAAAGCCACATTCCCCAGATTAACATAACAAAGTCGCCATTTTAAATGTAACAAAAGAAAGACCCCATACACTATCCACCCACCACAAAAAGTCATGCCCTCATGACATTAACAGAGTTCATCAGTGCTCCTTGTAAAACACAAAACCCAACCCAGGTGCATAAAGCAGTGACATAACTTTGCAGGGCAGTAGAGATCACATCCTGCTCTCCCGGCGCTATATAAGTTAGTCTTTCCGGGGGATGCCTACTCCTCTGAGGCCTCTGTACTTCCTCTGCAGACTCTCCCTGTTCAGACACCCCAGTTGACCCCTCGGGCCTATCTGTCGGACCTTCCCCTTCACCGGGATCCCTCTGCCCCTGTGAGGCCTCTGGCTCAGGTTCTGCCTCCACCCTCTCCTCCCCCAATCCCGGCTGTAATACAGGCGGCTCTGCAACACCCTCCCTCGGTTCTCCTGACTCAGTGAGGGAAGGGCCAAGAGTCTCTTCTCCCGGCACCGGGGAATCAGCGAACGGAAGCAGGTACCACACATCCGACTCATCATCTTCCGATCACGTATCCCTTCTCGAGGTGGGGACCGGCCCCGTTTTCTTCGCAGCGGGCTCTTCCCGCGCCCCGCGCCCTCGCAGAGTCCTTGTAATAGGCGTAAACTCCCATTCGGGCTCTGGGTCCATCTTCACCTCTCGACCCAGAGGCAACAGGTGGTTCCGATGGAGTACCTTGACAGGCCCCTGCCCGCCCTCAGGTCTCACCCAGTAAACCGGGAGATTCGGCATCTGACTCTCCACCACACAGGGGGTGGCTGCCCAACGGTCCGCCAACTTGTGCTTACCCTGTAGTCCTAAATTCCGGATAAGGACTCGGTCTCCCGGCAATAGCTGGATGAACGTTACCTTCTGATCATACCTCCTTTTATTCCGCTAGTTCTGCTTGGTGGCTGCCGCCTCAGCCAACTCGTACGCCCTTTTCAACTCTCTCCTCATATCGGACACGTACCTCAGACATGGCTTCGAAGGTATTTCCCCCGCTTCAGTCCCAAAACACAGATCAATGGGCAACCTCGCTTCCCGTCCGAACATCAGATAGTAGGGCGAGTACCCCGTAGCATCATTGCGAGTACAATTGTAACAATGAACCAAATGGCCGATGTGCCGACTCCACCTACTCTTCTGTCTGATCTCCAAGGTGCCGAGCATGTCCAGCAGGGTCCGGTTAAACCTCTCGGGCTGAGGATCACCCTGCGGGTGATAGGGGGTGGTTCTGGACTTTTCAACCCCAAGCATATCCAGCAATTCATGTATAAGCCTGCTCTTGAAGTCCCGTCCCTGATCACTGTGGATCCGCCGGGGAAGGCCATAATGAACAAAGTACTTCTCCCATAACACCTTCGCCACTGTAGTCGCTTTCTGATCCTTAGTGGGAAAAGCCTGCGCATATCTAGTGTAGTGATCCGTGAGGACCAAGACATTCGCGGTGTTGCCGGTGTCTGGCTCAATAGACAGGAAATCCATACACACCAGGCCCAGAGGTCCCGCACTCTGCAAATGGGATAACGGGGCCGCCTGCGCAGGCAAGGTCTACCTCCTGACACAACGGCTACAGGTCTTACAGTATTCTTCCACCTCCCCCCTCATCCGGGGCCAGTAAAACCGGTCCTTGACTAATCCACAGGTCTTCTCTACCCCTAAGTGCCCAGAATCATCATGTAGAGCCTGGAGCACAGTCTTCCGATACTTCTCAGGCATGACCAGCTGCCAGCGCCGGGGGTGGTCCGGGGGCGACGTGACCCGGTACAGGACGTGGTTCTTCAGCTTCAACCGGGGCCACTCCTTCAGTAGTAGGGGAACGGAGGCATGTTTCGCCTTCTCCACCTGCCCCATATCACCCCGGCTAACCGCGTACCAGATAGTGCCAATGCTTGGGTCATCACGCTGAGCCGCCTCCACTTCCTGGGGACTCAACTCCGGCAGCTGCCTGTTCCTCAGAGCAGTCACATTACAGTAAACAGTGGGCAGCGCGTCACCTTCAGCCCCCAGTTGATCTACTGCCCGATCCGTTCCCATCTGTGCTCCTACTTCCTCATCGCTCCCAACTTGACACATGGCCTTTACTCCCTGGGCGGGGACACTCTTCCACTCCTCGGCCGTGCCCGACTCGTCGCGCGCCCGACGAGACAGGGCATCTGCATCGATGTTCCGACTCCCCGGGCGGTACTTCAGGCTGAACTCATAGGCAGACAAGGCTGCTAACCACCGGTGCCCAGTAGCATCCAATGTAGCCGAGGTCAGGATATAAGTGAGAGGGTTGTTATCAGTTCTCACCTCAAACTGGGCCCCATATAGGTAGTCACTCAACTTGTCCACCACCGCCCATTTCAACGCCAAGAACTCCAGCTTGTGAGTGGGATAGTTTCTCTCAGATGGCGACAAACTCCGACTGACAAACACTACCGGCCTCAATCCGTTTCCCTGTTCCTGGTACAGAACAGCCCCCAGACCGTCGTGGCTGGCATCAGTGTGTAGAACATACGGCTTCCAGGGATCAGCAAATGCCAACACTGGGGCCTGCGTCAGCGCCCTTTTTAGAGATTGGAACGCCTCCTCACATACAGCATCCCACCTCAATCCAAAAGGCTCTGCCGGGTTCAAGTATCCTCCTACCTCTGACCCTCGGTCTCCCTTCCTCCTCCTCCCCACAGGTGGATAGCCACACAGCAGCTGGTTCAATGGATGACTCATTTTCGCATATCCTTTCACGAACCGCCGGTAATATCCGCAAAACCCCAAAAACGAGCGTAAGGCGCTCACCTTCTGAGGTCTCAGCCAGGTGGTGACTGCGGCTATCTTATCCGGATCGGTGGCCACTCCATTTCGCGAGATTATGTGCCCAACGTAATTGACTGACGTCTTGCAGAACTGACATTTATCCAGGGAGAGTTTTAATCCTTCCTCCTTCAGCCGACTCAGCACCTTCAGCAGCCACTCCTCATGTTCCTCCAATGTAGATCCAAACACTATCAGGTCGTCCAGGTACACCAATACCTCCAGCAGGTTCATGTCCCCCACTGTCCGCTCCATGAGCCGCTGGAAGGTGGCTGGGGCCCCCCGAGATGCCTTGGGGCATTCGTTCGAACTGGAAAAACCCCAGGGGGCAGATAAAGGCTGTCTTCTCCTTATCAGTCTCGCTCATCGGAATCTGGTAATACCCACTCCGCAAATCCAATACACTGAACCACTGTGCACCACTCAGACAGGCCAAGGCATCTTCCACCCTCGGGACTGTATATTGGTCGGGAACAGTGCAGCGGTTCAGGGTCCTATAGTCCATGCACATGCGTACCTTCCCATTTTTCTTCCTTGCCACCACTATGGGGGACGCATAGGGGCTTCGGGACTCCACAATAATCCCTGCGTCTTTCAACTGCCGCACATCTTCCACCTCTGCTGGGGCCAACCGCCGCGACCTCTCCCTAAACGGGGTGTCATTTGTTACCCGAATGGTGTGCTGAGTACTCTTGGAACACCCTACATCAAACTCATCCTGAGAAAAGACACCCCCTAACTTCAGCATCTTCTCCACCAACCTGCTCTTATACTCCGGCGGTACAGGGGAGTTTTCAAATTTAAAGGCCTCCTCGGTCAGCCGCCCCCCATTTCCCAATAGTTTCCCTCCAGTGGGCTTCACGGGGGCGCTGGACATCACCGTCACCGGGAACAAGTGCGCGAGGGGCATCCCGCGCTTAAAGGTGATCTCCCTCTCCGTTATGTTCCTTACCATCACCCCCATCCGCCGTGCCTGTACAGCTGAGGGCCTCTGCAATTCAGGTCTCACTAGCACCCCAGCCGGGAACCGGGACTCCCTTTCCAGGTCGTCAGGGGCGTCTACTAGCAAGGCCTCGCCCGGCAGTAATCCGGGGAATCTGGGGGTCCCCATCACTAATGCCGCCTCCCCTGGCCATATCACCTTAGGCCTCGCCTGAGTGCACCACACTGTCCCTCGTTTGCACTCAGGATCCAGCCCCTGGGGGTCACTCACTCCTTCGTACACCGCTCGGAACACGGGGTGTACCAAGAGGGTCTCCAAAAAGTTCTCCCCCCCCTTCTTCTTACGGGCTCCCAAGAGCTGTCGCACCAGAGGGGAGTTAGTCCCCAGCAACAGGGCAGCACCACCGGTCTCCACCGGGTCCGGACAAACCAACACTAGCGTCTCAAAGGCTTCTGATACTCCCACATCTCCCTCCGAAAATTCCAATCTCACTGACAAGTATCCATCGTACGGGTAATCACCATCACTTATGCCCCAAATCTCCAATGCTTTAAACGGAGTGACTGCCAAATGTTTCAGATATTTGTTGTAGAACGACCGGTACAGTAAGGTAACCTGCAACCCGGTGTCAAGGATGGATTTCGCAAAGATTCCCTCTATCCGTAGGTACACGCTGGAACGGGGTCCCACCAGTCCATCGGGAATTTGGGCTTGTTCTTTCTGGGGTTCCATAGCGGTTTTCTGGGAACGTGTTCCTCCCGAGACTCCAGTCCGTTCCCTCATTGAGCCTCTCCTAAGTTTCCCAACACCTCTCCCTTCTTAGTGGCCCGGGGGCCCTCCCCCCTCGGCGCATCTCGTCTCTCACAGTCCTGCCGCAAGTGGCCAGCTTCCCCACAGCGGTAGCACGCCCCTGGCCACTCACATTCCCGCCGGAAATGCCCCTCTCTCCCACAGTTATAGCACCCACTACTTGCCGCCTCTCTCCTCCTGATACGGCCCCCCAGAGACCCCTTGGATTTCTCTGGTCTCACCCCAACTACTACCTCCTGAACCGCTGAAGATCGTCCCTGAGGGTCCGAGCCCCCTGGTCGGCCCAAAGCACACTCCTCGGCCCGTACCTCTCGGATCAGCTGTCCGAATGATGGAGGGGGGCTCTGCTTAAATGACTGCCGTACACTCCAAGCCACTCTGTCATCCTCCCGGGAACCGCTACATATCTGGCTCATCCTTAACTCCGCCACTTCGTCCTCCTTCACTACCCCTCATCGCAGCAATCCCATAAGCTTTCCTTCCAGCCTGAAAGCATAGTCTGAGAGCTTTTCCCCTCTGCTTTTCCCCTCTTCTCTGCCCCATCCGTTGAAACTCCGCTAAATGCCGCCAGGGATCCCTTAACAGTCCAAACACTTCCTCCAAAGCGTCCAAACACTCCGATAGGGAAGCCAAGGGGCGTGCCGCTCTCAGATCGCGGGCCACCCGGGCTGCCCCGCCCCTTAAGCTTTCCACCAATTGCTGTCTCTTTTCCTCATCCGAAACTGGCCACACCTCTAACAATTGGGATGTATCTTCAACCCAGATATCATAGTCATCCTCCCCTTCCGGGGTGGGCTTGGCTCCCGAGAAAATTCTCAGCTTTGGGCGGGGCCCCTCAACCCTTCTCGCCAGGGAGGTAATGGCAGCCGTTAACTCGGCAGTCTCATCCCACCCATGGGGGCCGGGCCTGGCCAAACCTTCCCACTCCACACCTCCACCCCTGGCTACTGGCACCTCCCTTGGGGCCTCATCTAGCTCCTCCTCCTCCGACACCTCCTCACTTGCGTCCTTGGGGAGAGTGTGGAGACCCCACGGCCCTGCCACCCCCGGGGCATGGACTGTCGCTGGTAGTTCCAAAGTCATGACGTCGGCACTCGTCCACACCAACATCCAGCTAGCCTCCAGTTCTTTCCCACCCCTTCTAGCTACAAGTTCTACCTGCCCGATACCTTTAATCAAACTCAACCCTCGCACCAGTACCTCTGCTGGAATGCGATAATCGACCCCGCTTACCACACATGCATGATTCACCGGTACCTCCTCCAATTCACACCGACTTACAATCTTATCTCGATCCATCTTCACACCCCCACTTGTAACGTTCAGTTATATTGGCTCGTGTATGTCTCGGGGAAATCCAGCCCAGCATCCGCCTCAACACTCCCCTCAGGGTCGGTCGCCGCCCGAATCAATCACAAACATCAATCATCAGCCAGCACACCCAGTAAATTTTAACAAATACACTTTATAGATATTACTAATTCTATGACATTAATATACATTTGATACAGAGAGGAAAGTAATGGAAAAAAAAGGCGCCAACACTTATCAAAGTCCAAGTTCTTTGCGCGCTACGTTGGAGCTCAATTCGACTTCAGACGACCACCAGAATTCCGTCGACTCACGGCTCGGGACCACCCTGAGTGATCAACCAGAGCCTCTCCACACGTCCGCGGTCTTCCTCGTCTCTCCTCCGACTCCCCGCCAAAACTCAGTCCACAGTCATATCATACAGCATGGTATCCGAAAACAAAACGATACATAACCACCCATTGGCTAATAGAACCCTGTTATCTCATTTTAAAGTGAACAAACTGCTAGCGCAAACTCTCTTCAGCGTTAAAGCACAACAAAGCCGCATTCCCCAGATTAACATAACAAAGTCCCCATTTTAAATGTAACAAAAGAAAGACCCCGTACAGTAGAAACTGAGCTCATGAACCACTTGGATCAGTGGGAGGACCCCTCGACACTCTAATTCAGCTGAATATCGTTAATTTACTTAATTGCAGCTTGTTTTACCTGTTAATTGATCCTTGAATTTTACGCGCACTGAGCATTTGTCGCTCAATCTTAAACTAGCCTTTTCACGGTGATTTACATTCCGAGTGATCTGTGATTCTGTTTATTCTTCTGTGAATAAACTCTCATTCGTGTTTTATACTCAGTTCTCCAGTTACTCCATGCCTGGGTTCACTGGTCTGAATGCATCATTACATCAAGACTGAGCCATCATCGACCAAGCAGGGTTTGGTCAATTATGAACAGAACTGATCTCTCCAAGGAGACGCAGTTGGATGGCATGAATATTTACTTCAGGAGATACCAGCATCATTGGGTCAATTATGTATGCCATTAACCTATCATGGAGAAGCTTATGGGAGACATGAATGCATGTTCCAGGAGAACTAACATCACTGCAGAAGTTCTCCAAACCTGGTATGCGAGATTTACGTCCTTCTGAAATTGGTTCTTCTTCCAAGCACTCACCCGTGGGTCCTGCCACGGATTCATTTAACTCCCACGAAGATTCATTAAACATACTGGCCCCTGAGTGGTAAGATGGCAACCCTGAGTCTTGCCAGGGGTTTTGATACAAAGCCTTCCAAGTTGCCTTCAGATTGAAGTAAGGTGGCATACATCTCACTCGTTTTGAGCAGGGCCTGCTTTTGGGCAATGGCACTATGGGAGGTGGATTCGCCCACCTGCTTCGATGCAAACCTCATTACTAGAACAATGAGAAGGGTCTTCAATCACCTCACTGGTGATTAGGCGGCAGTCAACAGGCTCCTCCATCTATGTCAAGGTGCCCTGTCTGTGGTAGACTACTCTACAGAATTCCGCACTTTGGTTGCATTGTGTGGTTGGTACTTGGAGGCGCTAAACACCATATTTCACTGGAGTCTTAATGGTGATCTGTGGCTTTAGCAGCCACACCCACTGAAGATTTGGAGAGTCTCATAGACCTGGCAATCTGGATTGATGTCCAACTATCTGTGAAGAGGCAAGAAAGGCTTGGTGCATTTGCCTAAAGAGCTTTCCTTCATGTCTATTCGACATCTTCTTTATTCCCACATTCAAGGACTCCACTGGCTCTCCTGAGGAACTAATGCAAGTAGGCAGAGCCAAACTCTCTCCGTCTGAGTGGGAGAGATGAAGGAGAAAGAGATGCTGAGTTTACTGTGGTAAAGCTAGCCATTTTTGAGTTTCATGAACTGAGTTGCCGGGAGACTCCGAGGACCATCCAGTGAGAGTAAGAACTATGAAAGCAACTAGTCTGTCTCCCAGTTCGAAAAATTCTGGAGTGGTGTGACCTTATCTATTTCTCCATGCCCCATTCCCTCATCACCCAAAAAGACATTAGCGCGCCCTTGGAGCCTTTGTTGACTCCAGTGCTGTGGGGAATTTCCTCGATCTTGGGCTGACAGACGACATTAAAGCACCAACACAAAATAATCTGCAGATGCGGGGGTCAAAGCAACACTCACAACACGCTGGAGGAACTCAGCAGGTCAGGCAGCATCTGTGGAAATGATCAGTCACGGTTTCGGGCCAGAACCCTTCGTCAGCACTGAAGGGGGAAGGGGCAGAGGCCCTATAAAGAAAGTAGGGGGAGGGTGGGAAGGAGCAGGCTGTAAGGTTCCAGGTGAAAAACAAGTAAGGGAAAAGATAAATGGGTGGGGGAGGGGAAGCAGGGAGGGGAAAGGCAGGAAAGGTGAAGAAGGAATAGGGGAAAACACAATGGGTAGTAGAAAGAGGCCGAACCAGGAGGGAGGTGATAGGCCACTGGGGAAGGGGGCAGAGTGAAACTGGGATGGGGGAAGGGAGGGGGAGGGAATTACTGGAAGTTGGAGAATTCAGTATTCATACCAAGGGGCTGGAGTCTACCCAGACGGTATACCGACCTGTTGGGTTCCTCCAGCATGTTGTGAGTGTTGACTTTAAGGTGCCCCTTTCCACCTAGACACCAGCCACTCTTCACCACTGTTCTGGTGGGATGCGGGGAGGATTTGTTTTCTTACCTCTCCTCTCAAACTTACTATTGACCAATGTGTGGATCCTGTTCAATTTTATCTTATCCACTCTCCTGAGATTACACTCATCCTTGCTTGGTTTTCCACAATCCTCTGATCAATTGGTCCACTGGTGCCAAACAAGATTGCCTGCCAAGTTGCCTGCATATATATGTAATATTTGATGAATGGGAAGGATATGGTCTAGGGAAGAGATGCTGGGTTCCACCTCAGTGCATTTTGGACTCTGAATTGACAACCGACTTTCACAGCACCATGCTGATTGTTTTAGGCTATCAGGAGCCAGCCATAGGAGGGGTGATCCTGTCATGAAGCCTATGGATCAGCAAAAGGCCCCAGATGGCTCCAGACCTCAGTGCTCTACTTCACTTGAATATCATTATTTACCTAACTGTGGCTTGTTTTATCTATTAATTGCTCCCTGAATCTTTTTTCATGCTATTTATTGGTAACTGTGGGATTCTCGTGTGACTTTGTACTATTTAAATTGCATGCGCTGAGCACTCATTGCTCTGTCCTGAACTCGACCTTCCACCATAACACTCGTTCCAGGTAACCTGTGTAACCTTATTGATTCTTCTGTGAATAAACTCTCATCTGTGTTTTTATACTCGATTCTCTTGTTACTCCGCATCTGGGTTCGCTAGCCTGAGTTCATCGTTACATCTGAGAATGATGGTGATCATGATAACAATGAAGCAAGTTGTGAACAACTGTGCATTTTATTCAAAACTGGAAAGAAAGACTACCCCAGTTAACTAGCGGAATTTTCCAACTGTGAATTTCATGAATAACATCTTGTCTGAATAGAGTTTGAAAGACAAGAATGGTTGGTCTGTTAGAAACTCATTTTGGAAACCAACAAGTTTGCATATTGAAATGCACTTTTCCCAGCATGTTACAGAAGGACACAAATAGGACTTTGGAAACTTCGACCAAATGGTAATCCATGGTATATGAAAACAGCCAAGGAATTAACCACAACATACAAGTTTCCCATGAGCTGTGATTTATTTAGTGGTTAATGCTTCCTTTCATAGCAGTCTGTGCATTCTCAGAAGTCAGTGTAGCAAGAAGACATTGCCAGTGCTGAAGTAAACGAACATTTCACGTTTCCCCACCCACATTTGTTATTTCTTTTCCTTCCACGAAAAATAATTACTTGTAAAGAATAATGCAATATAAGATCTAGGATTATGATGCAATAAAATTCAATTATATTTCATGTAATGATTAAATTTGTCCTTGGAGAAACTAAGGAAATACATTGAAAACACCAGAACTTTGACACAGTTTGAATCTCTTCAGCAATTCTTACTGACCACAGGATTCCAAACCAATTTATCCAACAGAGCTCATATTTACCTTTACAACTACAACATTTTTATTCTGTCTTTTGTGGTTTTATCTGCAGACACAGGATAATCACTAAGGCGCAAAGAATTTAACTTTTACTTCTCTCACATATTATGATAACTGCTAAACCATTACTAGTGACAGAGAATTGCAGCAATACTTTTGTATGGTAGTAGCAGAACTGTCAAATTTACTCGTCATGAGACTGGATCTTGAGGTAGCCTTCAACTACTTTTAATGGTTCTATGTGAACATTTGATTAAAAGTAACCAACTTTGAAATCATCTTCACAAATATTAAGCACTTCCACAAATTTCGTCTCATTCTACACACATCAAAGTTGCTGGTGAAAGCAGCAGGCCAGGCAGCATCTCTAGGAAGAGGTGCAGTCGACGTTTCAGGCCGAGACCCTTCGTCAGGACTAACTGAAGGAAGAGTGAGTAAGGGATTTGAAAGTTGGAGGGGGAGGGGGAGATCCAAAATGATAGGAGAAGACAGGAGGGGGAGGGATAGAGCCAAGAGCTGGACAGGTGATAGGCTAAAGGGGATGCGAGAGGATCATGGGACAGGAGGTCCGGGAAGAAAGACAAGGGGGGGGGAGGGACCCAGAGGATGGGCAAGAGGTATATTCAGAGGGACGGAGGGAGAAAAAGGAGAGTGAGAGAAAGAATGTGTGCATAAAAATAAGTAACAGATGGGGTACGAGGGGGAGGTGGGGCCTTAGCGGAAGTTAGAGAAGTCGATGTTCATGCCATCAGGTTGGAGGCTACCCAGGCGGAATGTAAGGTGTTGTTCCTCCAACCTGAGTGTGGCTTCATCTTTACAGTAGAGGAGGCCGTGGATAGACATGTCAGAATGGGAATGGGATGTGGAATTAAAATGTGTGGCCACTGGGAGATCCTGCTTTCTCTGGCGGACAGAGCGTAGATGTTCAGCAAAGCGGTCTCCCAGTCTGCGTCGGGTCTCGCCAATATATAAAAGGCCACATCGGGAGCACCGGACGCAGTATATCACCCCAGTCGACTCACAGGTGAAGTGTTGCCTCACCTGGAAGGACTGTTTGGGGCCCTGAATGGTGGTAAGGGAGGAAGTGTAAGGGCATGTGTAGCACTTGTTCCGCTTACACGGATAAGTGCCAGGAGGGAGATCAGTGGGGAGGGATGGGGGAGACGAATGGACAAGGAAGTTGCGTAGGGAGCGATCCCTGCGGAATGCAGAGAGAGGGGGGGAGGGAAAGATGTGATTAGTGGTGGGATCCTGTTGGAGGTGGCGGAAGTTACGGAGAATAATATGTTGGACCCGGAGGCTGGTGGGGTGGTAGGTGAGCACCAGGGGAACCCTATTCCTAGTGGGGTGGTGGGAGGATGGAGTGAGAACAGATGTACGTGAAATGGGGGAGATGCATTTAAGAGCAGAGTTGATAGTGGAGGAAGGGAAGCCCCTTTCTTTAAAAAAGGAAGACATCTCCCTCGTCCTAGAATGAAAAGCCTCATCCTGAGAGCAGATGCGGCGGAGATGGAGGAATTGCGAGATTCCTCTGTCTCCGCCGCATCTGCTCTCAGGATGAGGCTTTTCATTCTAGGGCGAGGGAAATGTCTTCCTTTTTTAAAGAAAGGGGCTTCCCTTCCTCCACTATCAACTCTGCTCTTAAACGCATCTCCCCCATTTCACATACATCCGTTCTCACTCCATCCTTCCACCACCCCACTAGGAATAGGGTTCCCCTGGTCCTCACCGACCACCCCACCAGCCTCCGGGTCCAACATATTATTCTCCGTAACTTCCGCCATCTCCAACGGGATCCTACCACTAAGCACATCTTTCCCTCCCCCCCTCTCTGCATTCCGCAGGGATCGCTCCCTACGCAACTCCCTTGTCCATTCGTCCCCCCCATCCCTCCCCACTGATCTCCCTCCTGGCACTTATCTGTGTAAGCGGAACAAGTGCTACACATGCCCTTACACTTCCTCCCTTACCACCATTCAGGGCCCCAAACAGTCCTTCCAGGTGAGGCAACACTTCACCTGTGACTCGACTGGGGTGATATACTGCGTCCGGTGCTCCCGATGTGGCCTTTTATATATTAGCGAGACCCGACGCAGACTGGGAGACCGCTTTGCTGAACATCTATGCTCTGTCCACCAGAGAAAGCAGGATCTCCCAGTGGCCACACATTTTAATTCCACATCCCATTCCCATTCTGACATGTCTATCCACGGCCTCCTCTACTGTAAAGATGAAGCCACACTCAGGTTGGAGGAACAACACCTTACATTCCGCCTGGGTAGCCTCCAACCTGATGGCATGAACATCGACTTCTCTAACTTCCGCTAAGGCCCCACCTCCCCCTCGTACCCCATCTGTTACTTATTTTTATGCACACATTCTTTCTCTCACTCTCCTTTTTCTCCCTCCGTCCCTCTGAATATACCTCTTGCCCATCCTCTGGGTGTCCCCCCCCCGTCTTTCTTCCCGGACCTCCTGTCCCATGATCCTCTCGTATCCCCTTTTGCCTATCACCTGTCCAGCTCTTGGCTCTATCCCTCCCCCTCCTGTCTTCTCCTATCATTTTGGATCTCCCCCTCCCCCTCCAACTTTCAAATCCCTTACTCACTCTTCCTTCAGTTAGTCCTGACGAAGGTCTCGGCCTGAAACGTCGACTGCACCTCTTCCTAGAGATGCTGCCTGGCCTGCTGCGTTCACCAGCAACTTTGATGTGTGTTGCTTGAATTTCCAGCATCTGCAGAATTCCTGTTGTTTGGTCTCATTCTGGCATTTTAATGTAAGCTTAACTAACGTTACATACATTTCAACTGGATTTTGAACCCAAGGCTGGTTCTGGGTAAATTCACTCCTCCTTTTCCATATAGAGCAAGAAAAAGTCAGGGTAGGGTGATAAAACTGAATAGATGCATAATATATTCCTAATCCACTGCCAACACTGGGTTCAAAACTGGAGCAATTTTAGAGTTGGCTAATTCCAGTTTTAACCTTTACTGGAGCGTTTCCACTTAAGTCAACCATTGCTATGTTCTTCCTTCCTCTTCCCCAGTGTATTTTTCTTTCCACCTTCATGATCAGCTGAGAGTTTGTCAAATCAGTGGAAACATGGTTAAAAATTGCTAATCATTCTTCCCTCCCCTCACCTTGCTCCATCTGTCTCTCCATATTTTTCTGTTTCTCCCTGTTTGCCATTTAACTTTCATCTGCCACTGTCTCCTAATTCCACCTCTGCTATCCTATCTAACACAACCTGCCTGTCCGTCATCTTACACCCTTCCTCAATCCACCAATCACCTCAGACTCCTTCCTCGGCACTACTCTCTCTCACTCTGTTGACCATCACGCCTCTCCACTCAGTCCTGAAGCAGAATTTCAAATCAATATGTTGACAATTTCCCTATTCCCACAGATGCTGCTCAACCCACCAAGTTCCTCCAGCAGATTGTTTGTTATTTTAAACATGTTAATTATGTCTTGGCATTAAACTTAGTAGGGCTTGTGCATTTCAGGTCACTGCAAATATCTGTCCTCACTTCCTGTGCTGATAAATTTCACAGTCATTATGCCTCATATTAAAAAACACAAATATAAAGCAGGTTGTTATGTGTACAACATATCAAATATTCTAATTGTCTGTTCAGTGATATGACAATTTGGAAGCTTTTATGTAAACTTATGTTACATTATTCTTACCTTTCTCAAATAAATTCAATTGATAGTATTTAAAATGGATACACAGTAGTCTGTTAATGAAAAAGGAGAGTGGATACCCTGAGATGGATTCTGTATTACAGGCCCATGAGAAGGAAATTAGTTACACTAATGACTGGCCTAGAGCCATCCTTGAGTCCATGTATCCCTACAATATATTACTGGCAAGAAGCAAACTTCAAATTTGCAAAAACTAATTAAATCATAAGACCATAATAAGATAAAACAAAGGAACAGAATTGAGCCATTTGGTCCCTCGAGTCTGCTCCGCTATTCAATCCTGACTGATTTATTTTCCTTCTCCCAATCCACCTGCCTTCTCCCTGTATCCTTTAATGCCATGACTGAATCAAGAACCTATCAACCTCTGCTTTAAATATACCCAATGACCAAAGCATTGGTGGCAATGAATTTCAAAGATTAACCACCCTCTGGCTAAAAATTTCCTCCTCATCTCTGTTCCAAAGGGAGGTTCTTGTATTCTGAGGTTGTGCACTCTGGTCCTATACCCTCCCACTATTGAAAACATTCTCTCCATGTCCACTAAATCCATGCCTTTCAGTATTCAGTTTCAATCAAAATATTACCACCTTTTTGGCTCTGCATTTTAATTTAGTGCCTAGCTGCCGAAATTCCTTCAGCAATACCTCTTCATTGTTTGTACATCATTGGCACTCACATGGACCATGGCAACTAGTTCTTTCCCCTCCCATCCCAAATCCCTCCACAGATCAAATGAGATGTCCCAAACCTGGACATCAGGCAGAAAATGTAGCTTAAAGACTCTTGATTCTTGCAACAGAGAATTGTCTATTCCCCTGACTATGCTATCCCCAATTACAACTACATTTCTCTTCACTTCCCAGTCCCATCTTGGATGGCCTCCTCAACCTTTAGATGCTCATCCTTCCAATAACACCACTCATTTTGGTATAGTGAACAAGAATGTCAGACTTGTTGGGTAAGATCAGGGGCTGATGCTCCTCCAACATTATGTCTTGGATCTCCCTACCTCCCTCACTTCAGTCACATCCTCTTCTCCCTGACCACAGACTGAATTTGAAGTAGTAATCTAACTGGTGTGACTTCCTCCTGAAACACAGTTTCCAGATAACTTTCCCACTCCCTAATACATAAGTGTTTGAAGTTCAGACTCCACGTCATCGACTCTATGCCTGAATTCCTCAAGCAACCGACATTTGCTGCAGTTGAGGTCACTAGGAACCACAATGGGGTCCACAAAGCTCCCACATCATACAGCTAGAACACATCACCTGATAAAGCATTCTTACTTTATTTAATAAATTGTAATTTGGTGTCTTTTTATTCCTCTACTTTTTCTTAAAATTTCCCTCTTCTTATCTCCTACTCATATGTGCCTCCTCACCAAAGCCTCAGATTCCCTCACCTACACACACCCACTCATTTTTATTGGCTGAGTTACCACACACTTAGCCAATCAAACACCTAACAAAAAGCTGCTAGCTCTTTCCATCTGCTAATCTGGCCACTGGAAACAAGCTCCCAACTGAAAAAAAAACAACTTTTAAAATGTCTTCTCCCTCTGCTGCTCTGAATGCAGTTTGTGGTTTGGTGTCGAAAATTGCAAATGTCATTCTACTCTTTAAGAAAAGAAATAATAGACCAGTTAGCCTGACCTCAGTGGTTGAAAAGGTGCTGGAGTCAATTGTTAAGGATAAGGTTATGGAGTACTTAGAGACACAGGACAAGATAAGACAAAGTCAGCATGATTTCCTTAAGGGAAAATCTTGCCTGATGAACCTGTTAGAATTCTTTGAGGAGATTACACCTAGGATAGATAAAGGGGATGTGGTGGATGTTGTACATTTAGACTTTCAGAAGGCCTTTGACAAGGTGCCACACATGAGACTGCGTACCAAGTTAAGAGCCCATGGTATTACAGGAAAGTTACTAGTATGGTTAGAACATTGGCTGATTGGTAGGAGGCAGCGAGTGAGAATAAATGGGTTCTTTTCTGGTTGGCTGCCAGTGAGTAGTGGTGTTCCGCTTGGGTAGGTGTTGGGACCGCTTCTTTTTATGCTGTATATCAATGATATAGATGATCAAATAGATAGCTTTATTGCCAAGTTTGCAGATGATACGAAGGTTGATGGAGCAGCAGGTGGTGTTGAGGAAACAGGTAGACTGCAGAAAGACTTAGACAGATTAAGAGAATGGGCAAGAGAGTGGCAAATGAAATACAATGTTGGAAAATGCATGGTCATGCACTTTGGTAGAAGAAATAAAAGTGCAGACTATTTTCAAAACAGGGAGAAAATCCAAAAATCTGAGATGCAAAGGGACTTGGGAATCCTTGTGCAGTACAACCTAAAAGTTAACTTGCAGGGAGAGTTTGTGGTGAGGAAGGCAAATGCTATGGTTAGCATTCATTTCAAGAGGTCAAGAATACAGGAGCAGGGATGTGATGCTGAGGCTTTATAAGGCACTGGTGAGGCCTCACCTTCAGTATTGTGAATATTTTTGGGCTCCTCATCTAGGAAAAGATGTGCTGGCACTGAAGGAGGCTCATAGGAAGTTCACAAGGATGATTCCGGGAATGAAAGAGTTATCTTATGAGGAACATTCGATAGCTCTGTGTCTGTACTCACCGGAATTTATAAGGATAATGGGAGGATCTCATTGAAAGGTTTCAAACATTTAAAGGCCTAGACAGAGTAGATGTGGACAGGATGTTTCCCATGGTGGGGGAGTCTAGGACAAGAGGGCACAGCCTCAAAATAGAGGGTTGTCCATTTAAAACAGAGATGGGGAGAAATTTCTTTAGCCAGAGGATGGTGAATTTGTGGAATTTATTATCACAGGCAGCCGAGGAGACCAGGTTGTTGGGTATATTTAAGGCAGAACTTGATAGGTTCTTGATTTTTCATGGCATCAATGGTTACAGGGAGTAGGCCAGGGAGTGGGGCTGAGGAGGGGAAAGAAAAGGATCAGCCATGATTGAATGGCAGAGCAGACTCGACAGGCCAAAGGGTCTAATTCTGCTCCTATGTCTTATGGCCTTATGAATAAAGAGGAGCAATGAAAATACAGATGGTCAATATCGTATAGGCACTTAGTGCCAGAACCAACAATCACACCCAATAGTGGGTCAAATTACATTCAATGAGTATAAACACCTTGGTGATTAAAACAGTTCTAGGGTCTCTACAGTCTATACTGCATTTTTTTAAATTTCAGCCAACATAATGATATTTAAATGAAAATTGACATCAGCATTAGTCAATGATGTAGAAAAACATAACTGCCAGAAATTCCTACTTCTGTTTGCTGCTAGGCAGCAATGTACATATACAAGTGTGTCCTGATGTTCCAGTGGGGTTCAATGCCTAATACAGTCAAAATAGTTACTTGATAAGATTCACCATGGATGGTCACCTAGGACATGCACAGGGGAATCTGTCAAAACATCTGACAGGTGAGGAATACCTTTTGACAGCAAGAGATGAGAAAGATGAAAATGTACTTTAGCTTAATTGACTGGATAGAACTGCACTATTTTTAAAACACTTAAAATAGCACAGCTACCTAAAAGATGAAATCATTTACTTTGCAAATGCAAATCAGCAAATGCAAAATTACATAAAGTCAAGCAAACATTGAATATCAATGAATACTTACCTGTGGCTTAGAAATAGAAAGTTTGATGGCTTTTGCTTCCCCTCCCTGCATCATGGGGAGAAATTTAACAAAGTAATGGGCTTATTACTTTATGTTTATTCTTTCCCTGCTGGTTGCATTTTATTCACCACAATCTTAAATTGTTATTAGCTACCATCCTCCACTAACATAGACTACTTTTAAAAACTGTTTTCTTTTGAAGTGTATGTCAACATGACTAGTAAAGGTAAAGGCACAAACGCGCCAAAATGTAAATATGGCATTAGCACAATAAAATTGCTGGCAGGATTGTAGGGAAGTTATTGATGTAATCAATTATCTAAGGGATTGTACTGCAAACATTAGCTTTGCTTTCATGTTTCCTCTAAATAGAATTGATAAGTATCAATAAAATGGCCACTACCTTCATAGTTTGCATTCAACCACACATGAAGCCCTATAAAAATCATCAGAATTTTCAGATAAAAATCCAAGACAAAAGAATACAAGTCAGCTCTGGACAGTAGGTCACACCAATGAAATCTAGCACTTTAATGCTAGAACTTTGAATTAATATTTTTTCAAGTCAATCTTAACATTTTCCACTTTCTCCTTATTACAACTTACTCAAAAAAACACTCTGTTGCTGGGAGCAACAGTTCTGCCAAAGAAGAAGGAAAAATATTGATATATCCATCAACTAATCAGGTTTGTTTCATAAGGGCTTGTGTTTTTCACCATAATTCAAGGATTTTACAGCAATACAAACGCATCAGCGCTTGTGCCATAGGAAATAGAGAAATCAGTGTCCTATCATAGTTCCATCATTTGCATCACTGTCCAGTTGGAAAAGCGTGATGTATGGATGCAGAGAGAACAAAACATTGATCGGTTGTGATACATTTGCAAGATTAAAAATAAAAGGATGAAATAGGGAGCTTGCTATTAGGATATTAGGATTCCTTTCAAAGTAGAGCAGTAATGACAGTTAAAAGCAGTATCAAGATTATTCTTCCTGGCATCATGATAGAAAATCACTTAAAATGATAAAACTTCAGAGTGAAGTAATCAATTGATGTCTTTTTAGTAAGACTTTTGAGCTCTAGAGACCAGAGTCTGCATCAGAAAATAATAATTTGGAACACATTACATCAATTATGTATTTTGGTTACACAACAACTTGCATTTATGTTGTATTACAAAACAGTACAAGCATCCCACAGTGTTTCACAAAGTTAATTGCTCAACTTTGACATAAACCAAAGAAAAATAATTTATTTGGAAAGATGATGAAAGATTTAAGAAGGCACTTAAAGGAGAAGAGGAAGGTAGGGGCAGCTATATATGTAGTTTGAGAGCATTTATCCTTGACAAGCTGAAATGAAAGGCTCCTAAGGCAGCAGTAATATTTGGGATTAATGAAGAGCACATCATACGAGACAATGGTGCCTAATGGCAACTCCTTTGCTTTATTTCTATCTTTAATATCTCTATTTTTCCCTTTCAGGTTTCTTTTGAAGACCCTGACCTGGAGTTACGCGCTGAGTTCTTTGCGGGAATGGGACCCACTCTTGAGATCTCACAACTGGCTGTTATTCGATATACCAAGGACACGGCCTAGATTAGCTCACCATTGGAGTTTCGGGATTTTTTGGCTCTGAAGGCGGGCAGACTCAAGGTCAGTGCCTCTGCAGGAAATTGGTGTGTCATGGGAGTACACAGAAGATCGAAAGCAGCAAGCTGGCTGCTGACTGTGTGCCCGGAGACCCAAGTTCTTTGGGCACACTGCTCGGAAAAAGCAACGCAACGGACTTTTAACATCGTAAATCAGCAAGTTGTTTTGTTATGTCTCCCCTCTCGCTGTGAAACGGGGCACCTCTTTTTCCCTTATGAGGGAAAGAGAGAGAGCCTGTGGTATGTTGAATTACTGGATGAACGAGTAGTCTTTGAGGTTCTGCAAGTCTGTGTCTTTACTGATGCTTTGCTGAATGCTTGAGTGTTCGGTGTAGGGCACCGATGCTTTTTTTTTGCTGGTGGGGGAGGGGGGATTTTTGCTTTGCTGTTGCTTACATGTGTGAGGGGGGAGCTGGGGGGGGCTTTGGGGTTCTAACATTTAACTATCATTCATTCTTTGGGGCACTCTGTTTTCATGGATGCTTACGAAGAAAAAAAATTTCAGGATGTATATTGTATGTATTTCTCTGACATTAAATGTACCTTTGAAACATTTGATTAGTTACAGCTCAGTATTTCAACACAATATTGATCAAGAGACCATTACCATAGTATGAAGAAGGAAAGCCTAATAAGTTCTTCAAAGGAGGCAAAATTAAAATAAGAGACGATCGCTTTGTTTGGGTTAAACTACAGACCTGCATAAGGAGACAGTGGAGCAGATAGGTGGGTAAAACACAGAGAAGGGTAAGGGCAATGTGATTAGAGTTGTAAAGGATTTCTAAAATCCCCGCATTAACTGGAATCATATTACCATGAAATGTTTGGAAGGTGTGGAATGTTTCAAGTGCATTCAGGGAAGACTTTCAGATGTAATTCTATTAGAGGAGAGGTAGTGCAGGGTAACATAACTGGGAGAAATGTACATAATTCACAACCACTGACATTGAGTTGGGCTTTCAATTCAAGAGGCCGTGTTTAGATTTTGGAGTTCAATAAAATGTGTTACAGGTTTCATTACACATAAAACACCTCACTTCGCTTTATTTGCAAAAACCTACTTAATCTGAGAGAATGAAGCTGTGCTTGTAGTTTGATGAACAAATCAGAATCGGGTCTAATTATCACCATCTTATATGATGAGAATTTTTTTTTTGTTTTGCAATTCCAATACAGGGCAGAGCACAAATTACAAACTAAGTAAATAGTGCATAAAAATGGAACAATAAGGTAGTGTTTATGGGTTCATGGAATGTTCAGAAATCCGATTATAGAGGAGAAGAAGCTATTCTTGAATCATTGAGTTTGGGTCTTCAGGCTCCTGTACTTCTCCTGAGGGAGGAATCCTCCATTTTTGGGGTAACTGAGCATAATCCTATAAGTTTCAAAGTAGTAATGAAAAGGGATGATGGTAGTCCAAAAAGGTAGCCCAGGTTGCTATAAGAAGCAAAGGAGGAGATGACTGGGAACTAAATGGAGATTTATGTATCCTTACTGGTCGCAGTGAGGTGTCAGATGACCGAAGGCCTGCAAATATCGTCCCTTTATTCAAGAGGAACAGCAGAGATAAGGAAGGTCAGTGAGTTTTACACAAGTGGTAGGTAAGTTACTGATTTTAAATAATCTCTGGAGCAACAGAGTTTTTCTATACCTGGAAAGGCAGGAATTGATCAAGCTTTATTGGTTGAAGGTTCTTCTTAATAACTTGATTGAACTTTCTGACGAAGTTACAAAATATATTGGAGAACAGTACAGTTGTTGTGAGGTACATGAATTTTGGTAAGGCTTTGTCAAAATCTATTTGGAAGTTAGGTCCAAACAATTAAACCCCACAGTCTGAAGTCAAACTGGGAAATTTGATACAAAGTTGGCTTGATAATAGGATGCAATAGATGTTGGTGGAAGATTGCTTTTGCGATTGGAAGCCTGTGATCATTGGTGCACCACAGGACACCAACTGTCATATTTATTAATGATTTGGATCAAAATGTAGTAGGTACCATTCATCAGTTTGCAAATGGTGCAGAAACCAGTGGTGTTGGTGATAGTAAAAAGGATAGTCATAGGTTACAAAACAATGTTGATTTGTTGGTAAATTAGGTGAAATAATGATGGATGGAATTTAATCACAGTAAGTGTGAGATTATACATTTTCTGACACCTAATAATGGGTAGAACATACACCATTAATGGTAGGGCCCAGTGGAATATTAAGGAATAGGAGGAACCTCAGTGTACAAGTTTACAGATCCCCAGAAGGTAGTAGCAGGATAGCTGAGATGGTGAAGAAGTTATACTGATTACTGGCATTCATGAAACAGGGCATAGAATAAAATAAGCTCGTGGTCATGATACAACTTTATAAAATAATAGTTAAGACACAGCTCAAAAATTGTGTGTGGTTCAAGTTGACTCACTATAGAAAGGCTATTATTGTACAAAACACAATTCTAAGGAGAATTACCAGGATATTGCTTTAGATAGACCATTTCAGTCAAAAACAGAGACTGGATAGACTGCATTTGCTTTCCTTAGAGTGGAGGATATTAAGTACTAACATAACAGAAGTACACACAACTACCTGAAACGTAGATAGGGTGAAGAGTAAGAAATATTCTCAGAGGACGGAGTTTGAAGCTGATATGTAAGAGGACTAGAGGAGACTTGAGTAATTGTTTTTCACTCAAAGGATGGTTATAATCTGGAATGCACTGCCTAAACTGGCAGAAGCATTTGAGTTCCCAAATCATGGAAGGTGGCAGACCAAATTCTGGTAAATGGGATTAGACCATAAGACATAGGAGCAAAATAAAGCCATTCAGTCCATTAAGTCTGCTGCGTCACTTGATCATGCATGGCTGACTTCCTTTCCATCACAAAGCCATTCTCTTGCCTTCTCCCTGAACCTTACTAATAAAGGATCTATCAACCTCTACTTTAAATATATGCAATAACTTGGCCTCCATGGCCATCCGTGACAATTAATTCCATAGATTCACATGGCTAAAAAAATTCCTCCTCATCTCTGTTCCTAGACTCTTCCACCATTGCAAATATCTTCTCCACATCCACTCTATTTGGGCCTTTCAATATTCAGTAGGTTTCAATAAGATTCCCCTCATTCTTCTAACCTCCATTCAATACTGGCCCAGAGTGAACAAACATGCCTCCTACATTAACCCTTTCATTCCCGGTATCATTCTCATAAACTTCCTCTGGATCCTTTCCAATGCCCGCACATCATTTCTTAGATATGGGGCCCAAAACGACTCACAATATTCCAAATACAGTCTGACCAGTGCCTTATAAAGTCTCAGCATTACATCCTTTCTTATATATTCTAATCCTTTCAAAAGTAGTGCCTACATTGCATTTGCTTTCCTTTACTACTGATGCAACCTGCTAGGTAACATTTAGGGAATCAAGGACCATATCTCCCAAGCCTGTTTTCATCTCCAGTTTCTGAATATACCCCCTGTTTACGAACATTCACTTCTGTACTCTGTATTCCATCTGTCACTTTTATGTCTGCTCTCCTAATCTTCCCAAACCCTTCTGCAGATCCCTTGCTTCCTCAGCACTACCTGTATCTCCACCTATCTTTGCATCCTTTCACTGATGCCCAGTTGAATTTGTGTCCCTCTCAATCTTCATGGGTAGAGACGAGGGAGAGTTGGTTATGCCACTCTATTGCCAGTTGATGTTCATTGATCCTTTCTCCCAGCTTGGCCAATGTAATATTTGCTGCAGTTCTTGTTTTGGATTTTGTAGACTTCTTGATCTTGTCCAATAGTTTGCTTCATTATTTTGGTCTGAAAAGTACTCTCCTCAAGGTTACTGTTGGCTTAAGTGCGACTGAAATTGCATGTTCTTGGAGCAGTCAGGTCGTCATTTCTGAAAGATTTTGAATGAACAACTCAACCCAACCATCAATCACCTGAGCTACACATTTTCCAAATTATTTCCACAAGAAGTCAGATTCTGTGTGCCATGAGAGCCAGCAAACAAGAGAATCTTGAACTGGGTGTCAGAAAAGGACACATGGTTCTCCTTTTGCCATTGAAGAAGAAAACATCACAAACCAGGGAATAGATAATCAGGAGGAAAATGGGGAATTGAAATGAAACAATAGGAGAGAATCCAGTGTTAGTTAAATGTTCCATTGCAGGACAGGTATCAGCATGAATGATCCAAAATATTGTCAATTTGAAATCTGTGTGTGGCTATATCTTTAAACAACTTTAAAGATTTCCGGTGTACACACAAATTCTTGCAGAATTTAAAGATTAGTTGTGGACAGTAAATTAAAAAAAAAATTAAAGATACTTAAAAGATCTTGCAGCAACACAGAAAACTCTAGCAAAAAATGCTGGTGAACACGGCAGTTACCCCATCACTTACTTACTTACTTATTTACTTACTTACCTATCTATCTATCTATCTATCTATCTTAATTTTTTTCTCTCTTTTTTCTCCCTCTGTCCCTCTCTGTCCTTACCCATCCTCTGGGTTCCCCCACCTCTTCTTTCTCCCTAGGCCTCCCATCCCATGATCCTCTCCCTTCTCCAGCCTCGTATCCCTTTTGCCAATCAACTTCCCAGCTCTTAGCTCCATCCCTCCCCCTCCTATCTTTTCCTATCATTTCGGATCTCCCTCTCCCCCTTTCAAATCTCTTACTATCTCTCCTTTCAGTTAGTTCTGACGAAGGGTCTCGGCCCAAAACATCGACTGTACCTCTTCCTATAGATGCTGCCTGGCTGCTGCGTTAACCAGCATTTTTTGTGTGTGTTGCTTGAATTTCCAGCATCTGCAGATCTCCTTGTGTTTATGTGAAGAAACTCTAGGCCCATTTTACAAACACAAGAGATTCTGCAGATACTGGAAATCCAGAGCAACACACAAAAAATGCTGGAGGAACTCAGTAGGTCAGGCAGTATCTATTGAAATTTATTATACAGTCAACGTTTCAGGCAAAGACCCTTCATCAAGACTGGAAAGGAAGGGGGAGGATGCTGGAATAAGAAGGTGGAGGGAAGGGAATGAAGACCAGATGGAGGGTAATAGTTCAAGCCAGGTGGGTGAGGGAGGAGAGATGAATTAGAAAGCTGGGAGGTGATAGGTGGAAAGGAAAGAGCTGAAGAAGATGGAATCTGATAAGAGAGGACTCTGGACTGTTGGTGAAAGGGAAGGAGGAGAAGCACCATGGGAGGTGATGAGCAGGTGAGGTAAGAGGCCAGAGTGGGGAATAGAAGAGCATGGAAAGGGGAGGGGGAAAAAAACAAAATACTGGAAATTGGAGAAATCAATGTTCATGCGATCGAGTTGGAAACTATCTAGACAGAATATGAGGTGTTGTTCCTCCATCCTGAGAGTGCCCTCATCATGGCAGAAGAGGAGGCCATGGACCAACATGTCAGAGCAGGAATGGTGATAGGAATTAAAATGGTTGACCACTGTGAAATACACATTTTTGCAGATGGAGCGGAGGTGCTCGACAAAACAATCCCCAAACTTTGTTGGGTCTCACTAATGTAAAGGAGGCTGCATTGGCAGCATCGGACACAGTAGACGACCACTGCTGATTCACAGATGAAGTGTTACCTGACCAGGAAGGACTGTTTGGGACCCTGAATGGAGGTGAAGGAGGAGAAGAATGGAAAGAGTTACATGTAGTTTTAAAAATTTGTAATAGTCATTGTCAATATTGCCCTAAAATCATACAACAGAAATTGATGAGATAGAAGGAAGGTGTTAGTCAAATCAATTCAAAGCTAATCTTAAATTCATGCTTCTCTCATAGGGCTGTATTTTTTCTTGCTTCAAATATTTCTATTTTTCTCTTACAAGAAGCAAGAATCTCCTCATTGCAACAAAGTATTTCTTGCTCAAAGAGTCATTGCATCATATCTTTTCTAAAAACAACTCTCTTTATTTTCTTAGCAATAATTTTAGAATTGATAACACTTCATTACTGTTTTCTAATCATCCTGTCAAATCCCTTTATAATTTTAAAAGCATCTATGATCAATTTTCATAGCCCTCTCATTTATCTCATGGACATCCCAGTAACTTAATTAAATCTGTCCCTGTATCTAATTTTTCATCCCTGAACCCCTCCTAGTTGATGATATCTGAATTCACACAGAAGACTGATGGAAATTTGTCGTTTGCGTGTACTTATAACATCATGGTTGGCACAAAAGGAGTGAGCTATAAAAAGGAGTAATTAGCATAGAGTCCAAGAGAAGTACAGCACAGAAACAGGCCACTTGGCCCAGTTAGTCCATGCCAAAACCACTTAATCCGCCTGCTCACAACAACCTGCACCTGGACCATAGGCTTCAATATCCCTAAAATCCATGTACCTATCCAAACCTCCCTTAAGCGTTGAAATCAAGCTGACATAGACCACTTGTGCTAGCTGCTCATTCCACACTCTCACGACCAGTATTCCCTCATGTTCCCCTTAAACTTTTCACTTTCACCCTTGAGCCATGATCTCTGGTTGTAGTCCCACCTAATCTCAGAGGAAAAAGTCTGCTGTATTTACCTTATCTATATCCCTCAAAAATGTGTATACCTCTCTCAAATATCCTGTCAATCTTCTGTGTTCTAAAGAATACAGACCTAACCTATTCAATGTTTCCTTATAACTCAGGTCCTCCAGACCCGGCAACATCCTTGTAAATTTTCTCTGTACTCTTTCAACCTTGTTTACATCTTTCCTGTAGTTAGGTGATAGCACACAATACTCAAAATTAGGTCTCACCAAAATATTATAAAATCCTATCTTCTGTACTCAATACATTGACTTATGAATCCCAATGTGCCAAAAGCTTTCTTTATGAACCTATCTACCTGTGACACCATTTTTAGTGGATTATATACCTGTATTCCCAGATCCCTTTGTTCTGCCATATTGCTCAGAGGCCGAGCATTCAGCGTGTAAAATCTACCCTGGTTGATTCTACTGAAGTGCAAAACCTTGCACTTGTCTGCATTAAATTCCATCTGCCATTTTTTCAGCCCATTTTTCCAGCTAATGCATATCCTTCTGCAAGCCATGATACCCTTCCTCACTGTCTACTACACACCCAGCCTTGGTATCATTGGCAATCTTGCTGATCCACATTATTATCTAGATCATTGATATAGATGACTAACAGCATAGGACCCAGCACCGATCCCTGAAGCACACCACTAGTCTTAGGTCTCCAGTCAGAGAGGCAACACTCTACTACCACTCTCTGGATTCTCCCACAAAGCCGATGTCTAATCCAATTTACTATCTTATCCTGAATGCCAAGTGACTAAACCTTCTTAACCAGCCTCCCATGCAGGATGTTGTCAAATCTCTTACAAAGGTCCATGTAGACAACATCCACTTCCTTTCCTTCATCCACTTTCCAAGTAACTTCCTTGAAAAATTCTACAAGATTGGTTACTCATAACCTGTAGACGGGTCATATTCTGCATGGAGGTCAGTGACCAGTGGTGTGCCTCAGGGATCTGTTCTGGGGCTCTTACTCTTCGTGATTTTTATAAATTATCTGGATGAGGAAGTGGAGGAATCAGTAAGCAAGTTTGCTGATGACACAAAGGTTGGAGGTGTTGTGGATAGTGTGGAGGGCTGTCAGAGGTTACAGCGGGACATTGATAGGATGCAAAACTGGTCTGAGAAGTGGCAGATGGAGTTCAACCCAGATAAGTGTGAAGTGGTTCATTTTGCTAGGTCAAATATGATGGCAGAATATAGTATTAACAGTAAGACTCTTGGCAGTGTGGAGGATTAGAGGGATCTTGGGGTCTGAGTCCATAGGACACTCAAAGCAGCTGCACAGGTTGACTGTGTGGTTAAGAAGGCATATAGTGCATTGGCCTTCATCAACTGTGGGATTGAGTTCAAGAGCCAGGAAGTAATGTCACAGCTATATAGGACCCTGGTCAGACCCCACTTGGAGTACTGTGCTCAGTTCTGGTCACCTCACTATAGGAAGGATGTGGTAGCTATAGAAAGGGTGCAGAGGAGATTTACAAGGATGTTGCCTAGATTGGGGAGCATCCCTTATGAGAAAAGGTTAAGTGAACTCAGCCTTTTCTCCTTGGAGCGACAGAGGATGAGAGGTGACCTGATAGAGGTGTATAAGATGATGAGAGGCATTGATCGTGTGGATAGTCAGAGGCTTTTTCCCAGGACTGAAATGGTTGCCACAAGATTTAAGGTGCTGGGGAGTAGGTACAGAGGAGATGTCAGGGGTAAGTTTTTTACTCAGAGAGTGGTAAGTGTGTGGAATGGGCTGCCGGCAACAGTGGTGGAGGCGGATATGATAGGGTCTTTTTTTTCATTATAATTTTTATTGTGTTTTCAAACTTGATTACATGAAATACTAATATCTACCCTCCCCCCTCCCTTTAATCCTTCCCCCCGATATATACCCCTACCTAAAAGAAAGAAAAGGGAAAAAAAAAGAAAGAAAGACTGCCTGGATATTGGAAGGTCTCCACATGCTCCATGGGATTCAAAATAAATTTAATATATTTATTTGTTACTTTCCCCAAAGGACCAACATCTTTATCATCGGAGCACCTAGATATGCCAACCTATCTTTTGTAAATAAGGGCGCCAAATATTCAAAAATGTATCATATTTATCTCTTAAATTATAAGTAATTTTTTCAAGTGGAATACAGCTAAAAATTTCATTATTCCAACGATCCATACTTGAATACGAATCTGATTTCCAAGTAACTGCTATAGCCTTCTTGGCTACTGCCAATGCGATTTTTATAAATTCTTTCTGGTATTTATTCAATTTAAGTTTCGGTTTTATCCCTTCAATGTCATCTAATAAAAATAATATAGGGTTATGTGGAAGTTGAATTCCAATAATTTGTTCCAATAAAACTCTTAAATTTATCCAAAAAGGTTGAATTGTGGAACAAGACCAGGTAGAATGTAAAAAAGCACCAATTTCTTGATTACATCGAAAACATTGATCAGATAAGTTTGAATTTAGTCTATTTATTTTTTTGCGGTGTAATATATAATTGGTGTAAAAAATTATATTGTACTAATCTGAGACGAACATTTATTGTATTTGTCATACTGTCAAGACATAGTCTTGACCAATTTGTTTCATCAATATTAATACTCAAATCCGTTTCCCATTTTTGTCTTGACTTGTGAATTCCTTGTTTAAGTGTCTGTTTTTGAATCAGATTATACATAAAAGAAATAATTCTTTTAATTTTTCCTTTTTGAATTAAAATTTCAATTTCATTAGGTTTCGGCAAAAACATTGTTTGACCCAGTTTGTCTCTTACATAAGGACAATAGGGTCTTTTAAGAGACTTTTCGATAGGTACATGGAGCTTAGAAAAACAGAGGGCTATGGGTAAGCCTAGTAATTTCTAAGGTAAGAGCTTGTTCGGTACAACTTTGTGGGCCGAAGGGCCTGTATTTTGCTGTAGGTTTTCTATGTTTCTATGTTTCTATGACCTACCACGCACAAAGCCATGCTGACTATCCTTAATCAGTCCATGTCTATACTAATACTTATATATATCAGGTCCCTTAGAATACCTTGGAATAACTTTCCCACAACTGATGTCAGACACACCAGTCTATAATTTCCTGATTTCTGTTTACAGACTTTTCTAAACAACGGAAAACCATTGTTTTTCCAATCCTCTGGTACCTCTCCTGCTGCTAAGTATGATTTAAATATCTCTGCTAGGGCCCTGGCAATTTCCGCACTTGCCTCCCGTAGGGTATGAGGGAACACCTTGTCAGACACAAGGGGATTTATCCAGCTTGATTTGCCTCACAGTAGCAAACACCTCCTTCTCTGTAAACTGTACAGGGTCCATGAAGTTGATGCCATTTTGCCTCACTTCTATGGACTCTGTATCTGTCTCCAGAGTAAATGCAGATGCAAAGAATGCATTTAAGATCTCCCCCATCACTTTTGGCTCCACACATGGATTACCATTCTGGTCTTTCAGAGGACTTATTTTGTCCCTAGCAATCCTTTTTTCCTAATATGCCTATAGAATCCCTTAGGATTCTTCTTCACCTTGTCTGCTAGAGCAATTTCATGCCCTTCTCTTGCATTTCTTGTACTCCAAAAGCACCTCATTTTTTTCTTACTTGCCTATATCTGCTATGTACCTCCTTTTTTTTAAATCATAACCAGGGTCTTGATATCTCTTGAAAATCAAGGTTTGCTACACTTTACATCATTATCTTTTATTCTAACAGGTAGATACAAGTGTTGTACTTTCAAAATTGTGTTTTTGAAGGCCTCACACTTTCTAATTACACCTTTGCCAGAAAACAGCCTGTCCCAATCCACACTTGCCTGATCATTTCTGATACCATCAAAATTGGCCTTCCTCCAATTTACAGTCTCAACTGGCAGACCAGACCTATCTCTTCGCATATTTGCTTTGAAACTAGTGGCATTGTGGGCACTGGATGCAAAGTGTTCCCCTACACAAAGTTCTGTCACCTGCTCTTTCTCATTCCCTACCAGCAGATCCAGTATCGCACGCTCTCTTGTCAGGACTTCTACGTATTGATGAAGGATATCTTCCTGAACACTTCTGACAAACTCTATCCCATCTAGTCCTTTTACAGTATAGAATTCCCAATCAATATCATATCTGCAAAGTTAATATCACCTACTATAACAACCTTATGTTTCTTGCAACAGTCTGTACCTCTTTGCAAATTTGTTCCTCTGAATACCTAGGACTGTTGGGTGGTCTGTAATATAGCCTCTTAATGTGGCCATACCTTTCCTACTTCTTAGTTCCATCCATAACGCCTCACTATTTGATTTCTCCAGTCTGTCCTGATGGAGCAGTGCTGTGACATTTACCCTTACTAATATTGCCACACCTCCTCCTTTAATCCCTCCCGCTCTGTAACATCTAAAACAACGGAACTCCAGAATATTAAGCTGCCTGTCCTGCCCTCCCTGCAACCAAGTTCCACTGATGGCTACAACAGCATAATTCCAGGTGTTGATCCATACCCTGAGCACATCCTCCTTTTCTACAATACTTCTTGCATTGAAATATATGCAGCTCAGGACACTAGTTACACCACAATTTTGATTCCTAACATTGTCTAAGGTCTTACCAACACCTGCCTCCACAACCTTTCAACTAACTAACTAACTGTTCTGGCACTCTGGTTCCCATCCCGCTGCAACTTTAGCTGGTCAAAGCTCTATTATGTTGCTGCCTTTTTTTCACTCTGGCAGTGGACCTGCGTGAAATCTCCTCCTCTCAAATTTCCGACATCCGGATTGGTCACTGCTCAAAGCTCAATGTCCAGACTGACATTGAAAGCATCTTCTCAAACTTGCTGCAAAACCTTTGTTAATTTATTTTACATAATGTTTTTCTGTTTATTTGTATTTCAGAATGGGAGCATCACTGGCAAGGCCAGGTTTTTTTGCTATGCCTAATTGCACTCTGAAAAATGGCTGTAGAACGGGGATGTATTTCCAAGTCACTTGAAAGAGAAGTGGTGCTCAAAGTGCTTGAAGCTATCACCCTTATTGGTTATTGAGATTGGAGGCTTGGAAAGTGATATTGGAGTAGCCTTGGAGAATAACTACAGAGCTTTTTGTATATTGTACACATTGTGGCCACAGTGTGACTAGAGAGGAGGAAATTACTGTCTAGCGTGCCAGTCTAGCCAATTTATATCCAGCTCAAATTCATCCAGGCACAAATCACACTAGCAGTGGTATCCTGGATAGTATTAAGCAGCTCACAAATGGAGAGTACACTATCACACTCTTCATGTGATGATAGAAAAATCTTGTGGTGGAGTCATTCAACAAAAGGTATCCAGCCTACAACCTGCACTAGTAAATGGTAAATGGTGTTTCCAGGGGGGTGCTTTGATGTTCATTGGGATTGCTTTGATCAAGGATAGGTAATGAGTCAGTCTCTCTCTCTCTCTCTCTCTCTCTCTCAAAATGGAGGTGCATATTGCCTTGGCTGCTTTGTGGTATGAACTTTATTTGCTATTTATTAGCCTAAGATCTGCAGGCAGGTATGAGTTGCTTCATCTACAAGGAGTTGTAAACAGAACCTCAAAACGAATTCTCAAAATGAAGACATTTATGGATTCATTTATTCCAAATGCCTGAATGCAAATTAATTTGGATCTGAGATACTAGCACCTTGGATGTTTGAATATATTTTTGAATTTGAAATTTGAGATCTAATTTATCCATAAAATTCAATAATGCATCCTTATACACAACCCATGCAAAATTTAAACCGATCGCATGGTAAATTGTGAACATTTACATGTTGACTCAAAAGAAAATCTAGATTTTCAATCATTTTTGCATCAGAAAACAGATTGAAACTGCGAAGCCCATTTGCTTCCTTATTTCTAGAGCACTAAATGTTATTTATTTTTGAAAGAAATATTGCAATATTAAATCAAGATGGATCCAAAACAAGATGAAACCTTTGTCCACCTCTGCTCATTTTGCAAAATAAATCCCTAATGGCTTCACAAGTCTCAGAAATTAGTATGTACAAAGCTACCCCAGCTATATTTCACATTGCTCTTCATGCTTTGTAACGATCCCCCATTTCCTTGTGGTTTTTGATCACATACAAAGACTCTACGCTTTGTTCTCTATCAAAGGACACAAGACCCTATTAGTAAATGGTGAGACTAGATCACCCTCAACAACATTGATTTATTTTTCCAAATAGCTTAGCTGATCTTTGAAAAGTGACAAGTGAAAAAAACGGTATCCTCAACCCCACCCCCCCAGAACTCACCCATCTCTCCTGCAAACACAGAGCAATTGAGAAGAAAGCGGCTCCATAGCAACCGGGAAAAAAATTACATTTCGATGTGTAATAATATCTTGCTGCATTTGTGACAAACCTAATTCAAATCCAAATGAGAAAATGGAGTGTGGGCGAGAAAAGGCAGATTTTGAAACGACATTACTTGGAACTGTGATGTCTGATGCTATTTTAGCAGTACTATATGTTAAGGACAAGGCTACAATTGTACTGTTAGGATATTGCACTCTTCCCCATGGAAATGCCACCCAGTATTAAACTGAAGACAGAATGACATCTAAAAATTACCCAGTTCATTTTATTAGCATGCATACTCATGCTGAATTTATATTGCCAAGATATCATCCATAATGCAGTATTGAAATATCAGAAACACTACCAACTGCAGCAATAGAAAGAGCTCTCCCTCAAGTAATTGGAGATAACTGAGTTGGAAGAACAACAAAAACTGTCATTTTAAATTATTGCATGATTTCCTAATTGTCAACAACACTATAGAATCTTGCTGCAGTTTACAAAGAGATTAGCCATATCAACTCCTACCATATAAACAATTCTGCTCAGTAATATAAATGTGATTGTTTTTACTAATAGTGTATGTATAACAGTCGTGCATTGACACACTGATGCATCACCTAGCAAATTTCAGGTACAATTGGCCTGTGTATGAAATAAAGGTAAATTATGGTCTCAAACAACCAAAAGATGGAATTGATCCAAAATAAAAGTTTCAAAATTAAGACAAATGCAAATCACACAGCTTAGATAAAAATGTCACAGAAAACTCTAGTCACTTGAATACTTTAATTTGGTGTTGCAGAAGTGTTGAACTGGGGGAGGTACTGACAAGAAGGAGCTGCTAATTTCAGCAAAGTTGTTGGATAGAATGCCGAACTACATACCCACCTAAACCTGTGGAATGCAATACCACTGTTTAAAAACTCATCCTAGGCTTCCATATCACCACCCATCTCACCTGGTCTGTCCACATTGATATGGAGATCAAGAAAACACATCAGTGTATAGTATATACTTCCTTAGGCATTTGAGATGATTCTGTTCATGCACAAGGATTCTCTTGAGCCTATAGAGATGCAATCCTGGCAGTCACATCACGGTCTGGTATATCACTGCTCCGGTCTGTCAGAATCAGCAGAGAGTGGTAAACATTGCACAGTCCATCAAAGGCGAGTCACTCCAGCGTATTGTGAGTGTTGCTTTGACCCCAGCATCTGCAGAGTATTTTGTGTTTACGAGTCACTTCCTTCCATCCAGTCCACCTTTATGGTGCGTTGCATCAAGAAGGCTAATAAGTATCATCAAGGATGCCTACTACCCTAATCATTCCCTTTCCTCTCTATTTGCCTTCTAGGAGAAGATAAAGGAGCTTGGAAACTCCAACCAAAAAACAACCTATTATTCATTGCTATCAGACTTCTGAACCAATTACCTCTTTTGCATTTCCTTCGCAGTGGAGCCTTCATGTTCTTGGACTATTAATTTTGCTTTTCCTGATTTTCTGTTATTGTCGTTTCCTTTTGCACTGCTTCAGACTGTACTCCTTGCACCATTTTGTTGTTTTGAACTTGTCACTGCATTTATTGTGTCTGCCATTCACTATGAGCTTTATGTGGCCAAGAAATTTCAATGCAATCTGGCGTCTATGATAATAAATTAATCTAATCTAAAAACAAATTTGGATGATGTAATTTAGTAAATTGATTAACAATTATGGGCATTCACAGTTGCAACCGCTTCTAGACATATTCTACCAGAGCAAATCCCATCTGGATTGATCTCTTAGATTATTTCCCATTTCCATTCTGGAAGCACTTAGAAAAGACATAACAATCCTAGTACCTCAACAACTGGTGTCTTATCAGTTCTTGAGGTTTATGACAATACATTTTAAACTTCAAAAGGCTGTTGCTCTTCATTATTATATAACATATTTTTGAACTTGTACTGAATAGCTTGTAATGATGAATTATTCCACAGAGAATACCAAAAAATAAGCTGAAATTCTAATTAATGACCAAGTTGGTAATTCAGTCAGTTACTGGAAAATAACTTTAAGATGGTTTAACCTCTGAGTTTGCAACAGACTAACCATATTCATATGGTTTGTTCTATGACTACTTAGAAAGGCAAAGATCAGATGCAGGACTGGTGTTCAATTGCTAGTTTATAGATACCTAAGCAACACACACAAAATACTGGAGGAAGTCAGTAGGCCAGGCAGCATCAATGGGAAAAAAGTACAGTTGATGTTTCAAGCCATGGAAGAAAGAAGAAGGGAGGGTGGGGGAGGAGCACCAGAGGGCAGTGATAGGCAGGCAAGGAGATAACATGAGAGAGGGACAAGGGAATGGGAAATGATGAAGCGGTGGGGGGAGGGAAGGTAGGGGTGGAGGCATTACTGGAAATTTGAGAAATCGATGTTCATGCCATCAGGATAGAGGCTACCCAAACAGAATATAAGGTGTTGTTCCTCCAATCTAAGTGTGGCCTGCCCCGAAAGTGGAGAAAGCCATGGATGGACAAATCAGAATGGGAATGGGAAGTGGAATTAAAATAGGTAGCCAGTGGGAGAGCCCACTTGTTCTGGCAGACAGAGGGTAGATGCTTGGTGAAGCAGTCTCCCAATCTATATCGGTCTCACCGATATACAAGATATATGCTCTTCCTCCCATTCCCCCCCCCCCCCGCCCTTCTCCTTTCTTCCATGGCTTTCATCAGTCAATTTCCTAGTTCTTTGCTTCATTCCTCCCCCTCCAAGTTTCACCTATCGCTTGGCGTTTTTCTCTCCCATCCCCCCACTTTTCAAATCTACTCCTCAGCATTTTTTTTCCAGTCCTGCCGAAGGGTTTTGGCCTGAAATGTTGACTGTACTTTTTTTCCATAGATGCTGCCACTCCTGCTGAGTTCCTCCAGCACTTTGTGTGTGTTGCTTAGATTTCCAGCATCTGCAGATTTTCTCTTGTTTGTTATAGTTACCTAGTTTAGGTACTAAAGGTCAAGAAGCATGACGTAGTCCACAGGGAATCCAGTGTCCTTGTGTGTAGCCTTTGCCTTTGTTACCAGGTATCATGTTTATAACCTTTTAATTTTTTTTCTAAATATTTCACTATAAAGATTCAAATTAAATCCTCCTGCGAAGATGTAACGGTGTGATGAAGTTAAATCACAAAATAAAGTAAATGCTGTACTTTAGAAGGCCTGTCTTGGGCCCAGCACATAGGTGCAGTTACGAAGAAAGCACAGCAGCACATCTACTTCCTTAGATGACATCTAAAACTTGGACATACTTCTATAGACGTGTAGTGGAGAGTATATTCAATGGTTCCATCACAACCTGGTATGGAAACACCAGTGACATTGAATGGAAAATCCTACAAAAAAAAAGTGGATACAGCCCAGTTCATCACAGGTAATGCCCTCCCCATCACTGAGCAGATCTACACAGAGTATAGTTGCAGGAAAGCATCACGGACACACACCACACTGGTCATGCTCCCTTCTCACTGCTGCCATCAGGAAGTAGCTGTAGGAGCCTCAGGACTCACACCAATAGATTCAGGAACAGTTATTACCCCTCAGCTATCAGGCTCTTGAACCACAGGGAATAACTTCATTCGACCATCACTGAATTGTTCCCATAGCCTATGGACCCACTTTGAAGGACTGTTCATCTATTGTTCTCAATATTTATTACTTATTTATTTGTTATTATTATTTCTTTTTTTCTTTTATATTTGCTCAGTTTGCTGTCTTTTGAACACTGGTTGTCCTCCCTGTTGGGTGTGGTCTTTCATCGACTATTATGTTGATTGGATTTATTGAGTATGCCACAAGAAAATTAATCTCTGGGTTGTATGGTGACATGTATGCACTTGGATAATAAATTTGCTTTGAATTTTGAACTTTGTAATTCAAATATACAAGGTGTTTCAGACCACGGAAATCATGAGAATCTGTTCCATGCAGTTTTTAATTAGCTCAGCCATCCCTTGCATAATATTTTAATGCACTTCAAATTACAGACTGTGGTCAAATTCAATTCAAGAATAATTGCTCAGAGTATATAATCCAATCACAGGAGAATTTAAATGACCAAGTAACCTACTAACCAGGATGTATTTGGACTGTGGTTGGAAACTAGGGTACCTGGAGGAAACTTATGCACATAAGGGAAGAATGAACTCTGAACTCCAATGTCCTGAGCTGCAATAGTGTCATGGTAACTGCTACACTACCATGGTATGAACTATATTTTAAAAAATGAATTAAATACAGTTGAAGTCAGAAGTTTACATACACCTTAGCCAAATACATTTAAACTCAGTCTTTCACAATTCCTGACACTTAATCCTAGAAAACATTCCCTGTCTTAGGTCAGTTAAGATCACTACTTTATCTTAAGAATGTGAAATGTCAGAATAATAGTAGAATAATTTATTTCAGCTTTTATATCTTTCATCACATTCCCAATGGGTTAGAAGTTTACATACACTTTGTTAGAATTTGGTAGCATTGCCTTTAAATTGTTTAACTTGGGTGAAACATTTTGGGTAGCCTTCCACAAACTTCTCACAATAAGTTACTGGAATTTTGTTCCATTCCTCCAGACAGAACTGGTGTAACTGAGTCAGGTTTGTAGGCCTCCTTGCTCGCACATGCTTTTTCAGTTCTACCCACAGATTTTCTATCAGATTGAGGTCAGGGCTTTGTGATGGCCACTCCAAAACCTTGACTTTGTTGTCCTTAAGCAATTTTGCCACAACTTTGGATGCCATCATTCCTCATGATGCCATCTATTTTGTGAAGTGTACCAGTCCCTCCTACAGCAAGCACCCCCACAACATGATGCTGCCACCCCCATGCTTCATGGTTGGGATGGTGTTCTTCGACTTGCAAGCCTCACCCTTTTTCCTCCAAACATAACGATGGTCATTATGGCCAAACAGCTCAATTTTTTGTTTCATCAGACCAGAGGACATTTCTCCAAAAAGTAACATCTTTGTCCCCATGTGCACTTGCAAACTGTAGTCTGGCTTTTTTATGGCAGTTCTGGAGCAGTGGCTTCTTCCTTGCTGAGCAGCCTTTCAGGTTATGTCAATATAGGATTCGTTTTACTGTGGATATAGTTACTTGTCTACCTGTTTCCTCCAACATCTTCACAATGTCCTTTGCTGTTGTTCTGGGATTGATTTGCACTTTTCACGCCAAAGTACGTTCATCTCTAGGAAACAGAATGCGTCTCCTTCCTGAGCGGTATGACAGCTGCGTGGTCCCATGGTGTTTATACTTGTGTACTATTGTTAGTACAGATGAACGTGGTACCTTCAGGCGTTTGGAAATTGCTCCTGTTACATACCTCATGGATATCTTGTGACCGTCTTATAACCATGATGTAATTGAGTATCTGATGAGCATGAGGTAATGGTCTTGTGGAGGTCACATGATGTAATTTTCCCGCCGGTGAGGTCTCGTGATGACCTGCTCACCACAGGTATATAAGGGGAGACCCCTGGGGTGACACAGTTAGTTTCAGTTTAGATCATCAGTCAGATACTCTGCTATGCTACGTATTCGTCTTATGACTCAGTTTCGTTTTAAAGTGGAGTTCTACTTTCTATTGTAAGTAGTATTGGAGAGTGAAGACCTTACCAAAGTACAGGAATTTGCCGAGTCGAGTAAAGCTGATATCGTTTGGCAATTTTGGAGAGGATCTACCTTTATTGAATCTTCGTTCAAGAAAAAGTGACCTGCAACTGAGATATCGCCTGCTAAAGCAGGAAGGATAGTGCAGTGTCTATTCTCCAGAGGAAAAAGGCAGTTCCTTTAAACCATTTTATTCCTGTCGTTGTGAATCCTGCGGACAAGGCAGGTTCTGGCTGGGATCAGCTGTAACGTCACGTCTTCGAGGAATTCTTTACTTCAGGAAAGTCTCTCCTAATTGACTGTATAAATCTCTTGGACTTTCGAATTTACCATCTTAAGAACTGTGTTTGAATTTACCACTTTAAGAACTGTTTTTGCATTTATCCTTTTAAGAACTGTTCCAGAATTGCCGTATAGCAGTTAACTTCCGGTTAAGTCAGTCATTTAAATACATTTCACTATTTTTTTGAGCAGAGTTTAATAAATGATTGTTTGTTTTTTATAAAACCTGACTCAATTCTATATTCATTGTTGCCAGTCACATGACACTCCCAAGGATGAACCAGACTTGTGGAGGTCCACAATTTTTTTTCTCTCTGAGGTCTTGGCTGATTTCTTTTGATTTTGTTTGTAAACTTCTGACCCACTGGAATTGTGATATAGTCAACTAAAAGAGAAATAATCTGTTTGTAAACAATTGTTGGAAAATTTACTCATGTCATGCACAAAGTAGATGTCCTCAACGTCTTGCCAAAACTATAGTTTGCTAATATGAAATCTGTGGAGTGGTTAAACAATAAGTTTTAATGACTTCAAATTATGTGTATGTAAACTTCTGACTTCAACTGTACCTCATCAGATCAGAGTATAGCATCTGCATATTGCAAATATGCACAACATCATTGCAGCAAATTCACTACATTGTTGTAATAAATTAACTACAGAAATATCATCAATATGTAATCATAGGCAACAAAATAAAGGACGTGCTGCCCAGAATTAAAATCAATATTGTAAATCTGATCAATACTGAAAAGAATAGAGTACCATTAAAGCAGACAACCAATTATTCAGTGACTTCAGAAATCACAGATACACTGTGTACATACATCTATTGATGCTTCTGGACACATCTTCAGTGATGTTCCTGGAATCATCGGGTGTTTCAGGTCTTCCAACATCATACAACCTCCTCCAGGTGACCCAGCCAGGGCTGATCAGACCCCAGCTTGTGTCCAGATGGCTAGCTACTTATGCCTCCATGGCTCCCCTCTTTTGAGCCACAGCCATCTTGAGGCCCCCTCTGCCACATCGGTGGTACTGCGGATGGCTCTCCTCTTCCTCTCTCCCTCAATGCCCAAAATGCTGACGGCTCTAACTAAAGAATGGGCTACGAATCCCCTACAACCAACCTCCACTGGGAGACACCTCGCTCTCTATCCAGCCTGCTGACAGTTGCTGACCAGTCCTGCGTACTTGGAGAACTTCCTTTCAAAGGCCTCTTCCAAGCTATCTTCCCATGGGACTATCAGCTCCAGCAGCACCACTGGCTTAGTCGACTCACACACCAGGACAATGTCTGGTCGCAGGGTGGTGGCTGCGATATGGTTGGGGAACTTCAGCTGCCCTTCGAGGTCCACCAACAGCTGCCAGTTCCTTGCAGAGGTCAGAATGCCTGCAGATGTTCTTTTGGCAGGTATTGGCTGCTCCCCAGCTCTGACAAAGGCAATGGTCTGCTTGGAGGGTCGGGACCGCTTCGCCCACTCAACTCCTGCGCTGACGGCTTCAGCGATGGTCTTCAGGACCTGATCATGCCTCCACCTGTACCGTCCCTCACCAAGTGCCCTTGCACAGCCGCTGAGGATGTGCTCCAGGGTTCCTCGCTTGGAGCACAGTGGCCACACAGATGACTCTGCCTTGCCCCATGTGTGCAGGTTTGATGGGCTTGGAAGCACATCGTACACTGCCTGGATGAGAAATTGGATGCGGTGTGGTTCAGCTTTCCAAAGATCAGCCCAGGTCACTTTCCTCTCAACCGCATTCTCCCATTTTGTCCAAGCTCCCTGTTGCTTCATCCCCACCACCTTGCAGGCTTTCATCTCCTCCACTACTGCTCTCACCTCCTCCTGAACTAGACGACGCCTTTCCTTCCCTCTGGTGTCTATTTGGGGAGTTGGAAAGGATCCTAGCCCAGCTCGGCCTCGTGTGACCACTCCCACCAGCCTCCTGTGACGCAGCCTCGCCTCTGCCTCCTGAACAGCTTCCTCTGCCCTCCACTTCCTGCCAGTACTTACTTGGATCCCTCCTCTAGCCACCTTCAGGTCACTTGAGTCCCTATACTGTAGTACTTCTCTACACATTTATATGTTGGAACAAAGTACAAAATTATGAGAGACCTATTTAGGATGAATATGATGGATCAGTCTCCCTTTATTGAGGAGGTCAATAAATAAGGGCAGAGATTTATATCACTAGTAGAAACAAAGAATTACAGAAGATACAAAATCAGAGTGGTAGGCTTTCCAGTCTATCAAATCTGCTCTCCCATTGAATATAATTATAGTAGGTCCTATACTTCTCTACTATATTCACACACTATCACAATATTCCTTGATGTCTATTGAAATCTATCTGCCTGCTTCATGAATGTATTGTATTTAATGCTTTGACCTCTATTATCTTATGTGGTGGAGAATTTCACAGGTTAAACCTTCTCTGGGTGAATAAATTTCTCCTTATCTCAGTCGTCAATATCTCACTCTACATCTTGATGCATTCTATACCTCTAAACCAAGTGAAACATACTACCTACATTCAGTCTGTCAGCCATGTCTGAAATTTGTATGCTTCAATGTGATCCTCTATTATTCTCTAAAACTCTGGTGAATACAGGATTAGTCAATCCAATTATTTCTCATGAAGGATATTAGAACAGGATAGAGCTCAGTAAACAAAAATCAGATAGGTTTGTGGAGGTCTGGAACTCTGGTTGAAAGGTTGGTAGAAGCAAAAACCTTTAGTCCATTTGAAAAGTACTATGCTGAAAACGTAATCCCTTGTAACCAGAAAGGGAATTGACTAAGAATTGGAAAATGTATCAGGATGGTAGCTTTTTTAGTTAGCATTGAAATGATGGAACAAAAGGCCTCTTTTTGTGCTGTAAATGCCTATGATTGTCTGAAGTTTTCTAAATATAGTACTTATATTCATCCAATGTGTTTGTGAAAATCTCCACATAGCAATGATGCACATCCACAATATGACAATATTGCACAGACTTAAATATATCTGACTGTCTTCTTGCAGACCAAGTTAAAAATCTGTCAGCAGTACATTGACATGAACTGTCACAGGCACAACAGAGTAATGAAGAATTTATCAACTCAGACACAGTAAGTGGTGTTATACAATTAGTAAATTCTTACCAGTTAATATTTTACGAAGTTTGGAGGTCAAATATTTATTCAAAGTGCAGTTTCATTGCTTAACTATCATTTACACATTAGAACAGAAGAAGCATTAACAAATGTTTCCTTTGATTGTCTTCTGATGCTTGAAATATTGTCTTTTAAATTTATTTTTAACTTGACTATATTTGAGTTGACTCCAATTGTGTTTGGCCAAGGTTATTCTTTACTAAAATGTTTCAAAACAATGTCAAATGATTTAACTCATTATACTCAATGAAGAATAGAAAGGAAAGAGGGGCAAGAGTGGACAGTGTGTCCCTGGAAAACACCACCGCAGAATTAGTAAAGGGGAACAAAGAAATGGCAGAACAGCTGAATAAGTAGTTTACATCAGTCTTCGCAAGCAAAATGCAAGAAATTCGAAAGAGTCGGGGGGGGCGGTGGGATGGTGGCAGGGGTGCGACAGAAAAGAGTGTCATCACTATTATTAAAGGGAAGGTGATAGGTATAAAGGTAGATATTGGAAGTGACCACAGAGATAGATAGCTGAAGAAACTGTAGAAGCATTAGCAATGATCTTTCAAAAATTACTGGAGTCAAGATTTTACATCCATTATTAAGGACAAACTTACAGGGCACTTGAGAAAATAGACAAAAGTCCACATGGTTTCCGTAAGGGGAGATCTTGCCTGAAAAAACTACTGTAATCCTTGAGGAAGTAAAAAGCAGAATTGATAGAGCCAGTGGATGTTCTTTACTTGGATTTACAGACAGTCTTGACAAGGTGCTGTACATGATGCTGCCACCTACTAAATATTGAAAGGCCTGGATAGAGTGAATGTGGAGAGGAGGTTTCCAATATTGGGAGAGTCTAGGACCAGACGGCACAGCTAAAGGATAAAAAGACATCCCTCTAGAACAGAGATGAAGAGGAATTTTGTTCATCAGATGGTGGCAAATCTATGGAATTCATTGCCACAAATGGCTGTAGAGGACAACTCTTTGAGTATGTTTCAAGCATATTTGTCAGTATCTTGATAAGCGAGGTTGTCAGAGGATATAGGCAGAAGAGAAGACAACAAAGTTGTGAGGAAATAATGAATCAACTATGATTAAGTAGCATAGAAGACATTGCCTAATTCTTTCCTAATGACTTCTGCTCCTATGGTTTTATAGAAATTACATTTTTTCTGGAACATGTGCATTTTGTTAACTAAACAAAAGGCTCAGAAAAGTTAATCTACAGCATCTCTACAGGAAACAGAACATTTGTTTCAGTTGAAATAAAAACAGATATTTGAGAACACTCAACAGGTCAAACAGCATCTGTGGGAAAAGAAACAGTTACCATTTGAGGATCCACACATGCTGACTGACCTCCTGAATGTTTTCAGTATTTTCTATTTAAATGTAGATTCACATTTGACGGTGTCTTGCTGGATGTGAGAAAGCAGAGACCTCCATTATCTCTGACAACATCTGCAAGAAGTGTATCCAGCTGCAGCTTCTTAAAGACCATGAGTTGGATGAATTTTGAATCATTCAGAAGGCTGAGGGGTTGATTGACAGAAGATACAGGGAGGTAGATAAACCCAAGTTGCAGGACACAATTAACTGGTTGATCACCAGGAGAGGGAAAGAGGATAGGCAGCCTGTGCAGGGTACACTCAAAAGCATGTACATTGTTTTGGATATGACTGGGGGCAAAATGACCTAGCTAGAGTAGTCAAGACTCTGGCGCCGAGTCTGGCTCTGTGGCTCAGAGGCTCAGAATGGAAGGAAGGAGAAGTGGTGAGCAGCAGTAGGGGATTCATTAATTAGTGTAATAGACAGGGGGTTCAGTAGATAAGAATGAGATTACTGGATGGCACGTTGCCTCCCAGGAGTCAGGTTTAAGCATTCTTAAGGGGGAGGGTGAGCAGGGAGTGGATGTGGTCCATATCAGGTACTAATGACTTAGGCAGGAAGAGTGACTGAGTTTGGGAAGTTAGGAATTAAGACAGAGGACAGGACCTCCAGGGTGATGATCTCAGGATTGCTACCTGTGCCGTGTGCCAGTGAGGCGAGAAATAGGAGAATAGGAAAATAATACAGTTTAACACATGACTAATGAGATGGTACAGGAGGAATGGCTTCAGATTTTTAGATCATTTCACTCCTATCCAAGGCAGGTGGGACCTGTGCAGACAAAACAGTTTGCACCTGAGCTGGAGGGAGAACTAATATCCTCAGGGGTAGTATTGCTCCAGAGGCTTTAAGCTAGAGGTGCACAGGGGTGGGCCGCAAAGTGTCAGGGCTGACAGTGGAGAGGTTTTGAAGAAAGTAGATATTAAGCCTACATACAAAGACAGGGACCAAAAGGTTGTGCTGGTAGGACTAATGTTCTGAGGTATGTATGTTTCAATGCAAGGAGTATTGTTGGAAAGGCAGGTGAGCTTAGGGTATGATGAGTGCTATTACTCATCATGGAAATTCACCCTGCACTACTCAGATAGGGCGGACTGGAGGGCTGTCTACTAAGGCTACATGAGTGAAACTAAGGAATAAGAACTGGATGACCGTGTTATATTATAGACCACCCAATAGTCAGTAGGATTTAGAGGAGCAAACTTGTTGAGAGATAGTCATAGTCATAGTCATACTTTATTGATCCCGGGGGAAATTGGTTTTCGCTACAGTTGCACCATAAATAATAAATAGTAATAGAACCATAGTTAAATAGTAATATGTAAATTATGCCAGTAAATTATGAAATAAGTCCAGGACCAGCCTATTGGCTCAGGATGTCTGACCCTCCAAGGGAGGAGTTGTAAAGTTTGATGGCCACAGGCAGAAATGACTTCCTGTAACGCTCTGTGCTGCATCTCGGTGGAATGAGTTTCTGGCTGAATGTACTCCTGTGCCCAACCAGTACATTATGTAGTGGATGGGAGATATTGACCAAGATGGCATGCAACTTAGACAGCATCCTCTTTTCAGACGTCAGAGAGTCCAGTTCCATCCCCACAACATCACTGGCCTTTGGAATAAGTTTGTTGATTCTGTTGGTGTCTGCCACCCTCAGCCTGCTGCCCCAGCACACAACAGCTAAGATTTTGTTGGCAATTACACGATATATGACAAGACTCTGTGTAGTAGTTGAAGTCTGAGGTGTAACTGGTGAAGAGAAAGGGAGACAAGACGGTCCTATGTGGAGCCCCAGTGCTGCTGATCACTCTGTTGGATGCACAGTGTTGCAAGCACACATACTGTGGTCTGCCAGTCAGGTAATCAAGAATCCATGATACCAGGAAAGCATCCACCTGCATTGCTGTCAGCTTCTCCCCCAGCAGAGCAGGGCGGATGGTGTTGAATGCACTGGAGAAGTCAAAAAACATGACCCTCACAGTGCTCGCTGGCTTGTCCAGTTGAGTGTAGACACGGTTCAGCAGGTAGATGATGGCATCCTCAACTCCTAGTCGGGTCTGGTAGGCAAACTGGAGAGGGTCCAAGTGTGGCCTGACCATAGGCCAGAGCAGCTCCAGAACAAGTCTCTCCAGGGTCTTCATGATGTGGGAGGTCAATGCCACCAGTCTGTAGTATTGAGGCCGCTGGGGCGCAGCGTCTTCAGCACAGGGACGAGGCAGGACATCTTCCACAGTACAGGAACCCTTCGGCACCTCAGGCTCAGGTTGAATACATGGCGAAGTACTCCACATAGCTGAGGGGCACAGTCTTTGATCACCCTGGTACTGACACCATCCAGTCCTGCAGCCTTGCTTGGGTTGAGACGTTTCAGCTGTCTTCTCACCTGTTCAGCTGTGAAGCCCACCGTGGTAGTTTCGTGTGGGGAAGGGGTATAGTCATGAGAGCAGGGTGGGGGACTGTGAGGAGGGGTAGGAGGGGAGAGTGGAATATATGTTGGTTGGGGGCCAACAACAGATGGCTCATGTGTAGGATAGGCAGGGGCCACAATGTCAAATCTGTTAAAGAACAGGTTAAGTTCATTGGCCCAGCAGAGAATTGCAAGAAAAATAAGGTAATTTTAATTTTCTACATACTGAATGGGACACCCATACTGTAAAAGGACTGCATGGGATAGTTTGGCAGCATATATGTCCTTGAGCAAGGCACTTAACCACACAATGCTCCAGTCTACCCAGCTAAGAATGGGTACCGGCAAAACTGCTGGGGGTTAACCTCACGATAGACTGGCATCCTATCCTGGGGGGAGTCTCGTACTCTCAGTCGCTTCACGCCACAGATACCAGCATAAGCACCGGCCTGATGGGCCACAAGGCTCATGACAGATTTTAATCTTTACTTCATATTATATTAGCCTTGGAAAGCTGTCAAGTGTAGTTTTGGAAATTTAGGACACTTTACAAAGACACAAATCTCTGACATGCCCTCATATCCAAAGCACTGGGAGTATGGTAGAAATCCAGGCCATTCTCCTTCATGCCTGGTTACATAAACATGCTTTGCTGGCTCGTCATTCTAGGGAGTCCAGTCCATTCAAGATTGTTTTATGTCATTTCCAGTACACAAGTGTAAAGGAGAAGGAGAAAAGAAAATATACTGGCTCTGATGCAGCACAAAAAAAAATAAAGAACACAATAATTTAAAAAAATGACTATGAGTACGTACATCAGAATGCTTATATACATACATTGATTGTACGTCCATAAAGTGACACTAGACACATAAGGTGACTCTGACAGGTAATGATAAAGTAGTGGTGGTGATGGGTTAGTGGCTGGAAGTGTTGATCAGCCTTACTGCTTGGGGAGAGTAACTGTTCTTGAGTCTGGAGGTCCTGCAATGGATGCTATGTAGCCTCCTCCCTGATGGGAGTGGAACAAACAGTCCATGAAGATATTGGGTAGGATCCTTCGTGATGTCTTTAGCCTTTTTCCAGGATCTTTCTGTATGTATGCAAAGCTACAATTGACAGAATTCCTAGCTCATCATATTTCATTTTGGATAACAAGCAGAATGCAAAATGAAGTAGTAGGGGTCAATCCACTTTTTGCCACCTTGCTTTTCCGTGAAAACAATGGGCAATGACCTGTAGTCAACAAGACAAATAGGATTTAATTGCTGAAGCCAAACACAGCCTAAACTCCACTTACTCAACTTCTGGGCCTTCAAAGCAGAGTCAATCCTCCACTGGCCTTATCTTGATCCCACATTCAGTATCAGAAAGACTAAGGAATTGATTGTGAATTTCAGGAAGGACAACACAAACCTGCCCTCATTGAGGGGGCAGTGGTGGAAGGAGTGAGGAGCTTCAAGTTCCTAGGCATCAACATCTTGGAGGATCTATCCTGGGCCTAACACATTGATGCAATTATGCAGAAAGCATGCCAGTAACTCTACTTTGTCAGGAGTTTGAGGAGATTTTGTATATTGACTCAACAAAGATCCTTACAAATTTCAATACATGTACAGCCTTGATTGATAGTTCCAATGCACAGGATTGCAAGATGCTGCAGAAGATTGTATAATCAGCTAGGTTCATCACCGTACTTTGAGAACATGGTGATGGCCCCAAAAGGTGATAGCCATCATTAAGGATCCTCACCATTCAAGATATGCTCTCTTCTCATCAGGAAGTGGTAAAGGAGCTCGAAGACCCATACTCAGCAAGTCAGAAACCACTTCTTGCCTTCCATCATCAGATTTCTGAACTATTCGGGAACTATGAATATTACCACAACATTCCTTTTTTGTTGCACTGTTTGTATTTGCAATTTATAGTATGTAAGACTCATTGCATCTAGTGGCATGATCTCAGGGGTGGCGTCCCCTCCCTGACCAAAGTCTAGCACTTTTGTTTGGGTGGATGCTGTGTGTTGTGTCCCCTGTGTAACATCAGTACCCCGAAATAACATTCAGTCCACAATGTGTGGTTAAACAATTAAGATTTTATATTTAAGTATGGGGTTAGTAGAGTGTGACGAATACACATAGATAAGATGTTAGCTGTCCTGTGTGATCAGCAGTTGGTCTGCCACCTGTCTTCAAGAGAGAGATAAGGGACACAATGAAACAGCACCTGGAGATGTGTAGAGAGCTGTCTGGAGCGGCTCCCCCTTTGAACCCTGAACTGTTTGAAGTGATGGACAGGCGATACCCCAGCAGGGGGATAAAAAGGGATAGGTTCGCTAAGGCAGCACACAAGCCACCCGAGGTAACGAGACCCTGGAAGCGGTGCGCCTCTCACGAGTCGGTGGGAAGTACCAGACAACGGCCAGGGTGGAAAGGTACGATCAGCGGGAACCCCATGTGTGTCCGCCCTTGCCTGGGTGCCGGGTTCACTGCAGAGGATCGACCGCATCTGGAGGAGGGGTCACAGTCAGTGACCTCAGGTGACATCACCAAGGACCTGCCCAAAAGCTGCTTGTGAGCCATATCGCCAGTCTGTGAGTGAAGCCGTGTCTGAATGATCAGTTGTTCCTGTTCTCTTTCTCTCTCCCCCCACGTTGTCCATCGCCATGGCAACGATTACTGCGAACTGAACTACTAAACTGGACTGAACTTTGAGTCACTTTGAAATTTGGTCATTTACCCCTAGACAACGATAGAGCTTGATTGATGCTGTTATCTTAATTCTGTGCACATGTGTGTTTATCATCGCTGAACTGTTGCATTTATTATCCTTTCGATTACTGTGTTGCTTGTTTCTTTAATAAAACTTTCTTAGTTCTAGTACTCCAGACTCCAACTGAGTGATCCATTTCTGCTGGTTTGGCAACCCAGTTACGGGGTACGTAACAAGAGAAACAAAAGAAAAGGAAAACAAATAAAAAGCGCCAGTAATTTCATGAACATGTCCAGTGCACAAACATTGGAGCTCACGGATTCCCTTTCGCTGCTCCTCCTTCACCAGTCAGCCCCTGGGCTCCTGCCCGGAGCTCAGGCCCAGCGGGTCCGGCAACCGTCTCCTCAAGCCACGTCTTCTCTCTTCATCCTCCTTGCGCCTTCTCCCCCAAATTCCGCGCAAACAACAGCTTTCAGATACACAATAACATCTATCCGAATTGGTTAGCAAACAAATACAAGTTCTGTTATCACTAATTATAACCCAAACATGCTGCTACAAAGAACATTACCTCATCAATTAAAATTACAGAGAAGCCATTTTATTAGCCTTAGCAAGCAACATCAAAGAAGAAACTCCTTACAAGTAATTTTGTGTCTTTGTACTGTACTGCTGACACAAAACAACAGATCTCATTTCTTAGAAGTCAATGATGATAACCTGATAAGAATCTGAATCAAGATCAGAATTACCAGTCATCTCAGAACCCACAGAACTGAAACAGAAACTAGTCATTCTCAATTCAAGCCACTTTTTAAGAAGAAGAAGAAGAAGAAGTCATAATTGCATTTTACTTGAAATAAATTTATCTAAATTAAAGTAAAAGTTCCCTTTGTATTGCAAGTGACACAGGATGGCAGAGACACAGACCTGTCCTATTAAACCACATAAAACAGATTTCAAAGGCAATGGGCAACCATTAAATGCAATCTGCTCTTCTGCATGTATCAACCGGAAACTGTTTCACATGTGAATACAGGAAGATTGCACCATGCATACAGCAAGGCTATCAATTAACAACGCTATACACATCTGAATTCACTACTACTACATTTTGATTTTGTTCAGAAGCTGGCACAAAAATAAAGGGCCTCCTTGAATTTAAGCTAAGCCATTGTTGTTGAATCTACCACAAGAATACCAGCATATAATTTGCGAGGGACCCTCCCATATCCAATGTGTTAGTTCAGTTAGTTATTTAACTTTGCCCTCAATTATTCCAATCCTTGCTCCAAATGTCCCTAATAGCACAATGTCCCATTATCTGTTGTAGATATATGATGCTCAGTTTCATTTCCAATCCACCTACAACAAGTATGAATTTGCATTTAAAGATTGCTGCTTAAAAATCTCTCACTATGGCAGGAGATTGCACTGAAAAGTTTGTGTTTATTACATGTAAGAAAGCCCAATGAACTCCAAATAAACTGCAAAATATACAAATATTAATTTATTGCAAAGAAGAATTTATAGAATTAATTTTCTGTTACTTTTTAAATCTGCATTAAATTCACTCCCACTTTCACATACAGAAACAGACAGCAGATTCTTTAGCAAATAACTGCAGGGCTCATACATCCTGGCTCCGCAAGTATTCTATTACATTTACAGTGGTATGCAAAAGTTTGGGCACCCCTGGTCAAAATTTCTGTTACTGTGAATAGCTAAGCAAGTAAAAGATGATCTGATTTCCAAAAGGCATAAAGTTAAAGATGACACATTTCTTTAATATTTTAAACAAGATTACTTATTTATTTCCATCTTTTACAGTTTCAAAATAACAAAAAAGGAAAAGAGCCAGAAGCAAAGGTCTGGGCACCCTGCATGTTCAGTACTTAGTAACAACCCCTTTGGCAAGTATCACAGCTTGTAAATGCTTTCTGTAGCCAGCTAAGAGTCTTTCAATTCTTGTTTGGGGGATTTTCGCCCATTCTTCCTTGCAAAAGGCTTCTAGTTCTGTGAGGTTCTTGGGCTGTCTTGCATGCACTGCTCTTTTGAGGTCTATCCACAGATTTTCAATGATGATTAAGTCGGGGGACCATGAAGGCCATGGCAAAACCTTCAGTTTGCGCCTCTTGAGGTAGTCCATTGTGGATTTTGAGGTGTGTTTAGGATCATTATCCTGCTGTAGAAGCCATCCTCTTTTCATTTTCAGCTTTTGTACGGACAGTGTGATGTTTGCTTCCAGAATTTGCTGGTATTTAATTGAATTCATTCTTCCCTCCACCAGTGAAATGTTCCCTGTGCCACTGGCTGCAAAACAAGTCTGAAGCATGATCAATCCACCCCCATGCTTAACAGTTGGAGAGGTGTTCTTTTCATGAAATTCTGCACCCTTTTTTCTCCAAACATACACTTGCTCATTGCAGCCAAAAAGTTCTCTTAACTTCATCGGTCCACAGGACTTGTTTCCAAAATGCATTAGGCTTGTTTAGATGTTCCTTTGCAAAATTCAGACGCTGAATTTTGTGGTGAGGACACAGGAAAGGTTTTCTTCTGATGACTCTTCCATGAAGGTCATATTTGTGCAGGAGTTGCTGCACAGTGGAATAGTGCACCACCACTCCAGAGTCTGCTAAATGTTCCTGAAGGTCTTTTGCAGTCAAACGGGGGTTTTGATTTGCCATTCTAGCAATCCTATGAGCAGTTTCTCTCGAAAAGTTTTCTTGGTCTTCCAGACCTCAACTTGACCTCCACCATTCCTGTTAACTGCCATTTCTTAATTACATTATGAACTGAGGAAATGGCTACCTGAAAACGCTTTGCTATCTTCTTATAGCCTTCTCCTGCTTTGTGGGCATCATTTATTTTAATTTTCAGAGTGCTAAGTAGCTGCTTAGAGGAGCCCGTGGCTGCTGATTGTTGGGACAAGGTTTCAGGAGTCAGGGTATTTATAAAGCTCTGAAAGTTGCATCACCTGGCCTTTCCTAATGATGACTGTGAACAAGCTATAGCCCTAACAAGCTAATTAAGGTCTGAGACCTTGGTAAAAGTTATCTGAGAGCTTAAATCTCTTGGGGTGCCCAAACTTTTACATGGTGCTCTTTTCCTTTTTTTCCACTCTAAAATTGTACAGAATAAAAATAATACACTACTCTTGCTTAAAATGTTGAAAAGAATGTTTCATCTTTAACTTTATTACTTTTGGAGATCATTTCATCGTCTACTCACTTAACTATTCACAGTAACAGAAATTCTGACCGGGGTGCACAAACTTTTGCATGCCACTGTATATGTCATGTATTTTGGAATATTTTATTACATTTAACATCATTGCTTAAATACAAATTGTTTGAGTAAAGTTCCAATGTCATTTATTTGGCTCTCCAGATAATAAATGGAAACCAGAATTTGAGGTTTGACAAATTGTGCAACCATTCCGCAGATGCATTTCAAGTGAGAAGAAATGGTTCAAGTGAGAAGAGATGCTTCAAGTAAAAGTAATCAAATGGCTTGTGAAAAATTCAATGTTTTCTTGACTCTAGACTTCAGCCTCAAGATAATATGCAGCTATTTTTCCAGAGCCAGTTCTTGTTGTGTCAGATAGTTGATAATTGCTTCTTCAGTGAAACAGCGTTGAAAAAGAATGGAACCAAACAATCATGTACCTAAAGCAGGGTTCCCAACTTGTGGTCTGCAGACCCCTCCAATAATGGGATTAGTTATGGCAGAAAAAAAGTTGGGAACCCCGGATCTAAACTATCCACCAGAATTCAGATGGTCTTATTTGACTGAAAAAGAAGACCATGAACATCCACATCATCTTAGTAATCATGTTCATTGATTGTTTGTTATAACTGCAATGGAAGAGAAAAATACATAAGGTACGACATCAATCCAAAACTAACAGAATGAATTACTTTCAAACTTTAAAATACACCAGGGACAAATTATAAATTTTACCAACCAATAAAGGTCAGGACACATCCAAATATTTCATTTCAGAGCAAGCAAATTATGGAGAATGAAAGATTTGGATTTCTGAAGGAACAAGAAGGAACTAAAATTGATATTCCAAAGAATTCTGAATGTATCCTGAGCAGGTGAGGTGTTAAGTCTTTAATAGTCTGTGGCGAGTGGCTCAATACAAAGTGAGACAGCAGTACAATCTTTGTACTCTGGATTAGAGAAATCAATCACTGCAGACACCCCCCAGTCGTTGTCCAGTGATCACATCCCCTGCCATTAGACACCCAACTCCAATTCAGGAGGTTTCAGATACAGGAAATGATCACTTTTTTACTACTTATTGGGAAATTTATTGGTGGGGTCCTTTGTAAAAAATGATAGACAATATTATATAAATGTAACCCGCTACAGTCACATCTGTTGTAGCATAATCTAGAAAAAAAACACGAAAAGAATAATTCCTTTTAAACACAGTCTCAAAAATAGCATTGCAAGAACTTGTCCAGAAGACCAAAGAAAGGACTAATCTAGCAGCTGTGCTACATTAACATTAAGATTTACGCCTCAGGATTATGACTCATGCAGCACTTTGCTATAGCCAATGCTTATTCCCAGAATTTCCACAGGCCATACATTGTTTTCAAGGGATGCAAGGTCAGGTTTGCTCAATCATTCAAGCTAATGAAGGCTGAACCTAACGACTACTCGGTCAGCTAAAATCTGTGCAGATTTATTTCATTCATCTGTTGAATAAATCAAAAATAACGATCAGCCATCGTACACCACAGGAAGTAGCTGTGAGTAACAACTTATCATTGAAAGCCTGGAATAGCAAAAAAAAAGGAAAATGTGCTGAACTGTACTGAAAGCAATTGCTTTCCATTCATGCACACATCTCCATCAGTGTGCCGGCCACAATCTCATCACTTTAAGAAAAAAATGAACAATAAAACCAAGCTGTTCAATTCAATTTTCTCCTGTCATCTCTCTTAGCACATTTGCTGGGCTTGACTTTTGATATAAGTAAATAACATTCTAGCTCTGATATAATTTTACAGGGGGGGGGAAGCACACTAAATTGGGATTCTGATGTTAAGCTGGTCAGAGCAGGCAGAGAAGGCGGGCCCATGAAATTAAGTGACTTCTTACTGGAAAGTCAATCTTTAACAGCATTTTGCAAGAATAGTAGCTATCAACTATTTTGTTAACACTCGAGGAATAGCATGGAGCAATTTTCCAAGTTCTCCAAGATCTGAATGCGGTTAGATCATTGGCGGTATTTAAAGAGAAAACGGATATACTTTTGAAAAATTGGAGAATTGAAGGCAATGGGGAACTGGCACAGATGAAGAAATAAGGTCTGAGGCAGATAATAATATTGAATGACAGACTGAACTTGAGGAGCCAAGTGGCTGGCCCCTGCCCCTATTTTCTTATGTCCTCTCTATCACCATCACATATACAGAAAATGTGTACTTCTTTCCTTCATTTTCCACTCAATAAAATGAACAGATGGAAAATTGTGGTAGAATAGAATCAAATTCTTGACATAATGTGCTGGTGAATGAGGCTCCCTACCGTAACATGGGTAAACAGAGATCAAAGGATTTCAGATCTATTGGAAAATAAATTTACTAGCATTTAGGAAGGCAGAAAAATGAGTGCCCATGGAGACCTTTCAACATGAAGATTTTGAAATGGGGGTGATGGATATGTCCATGAGTCAAAAGCCCGAAGTCTTTTTTCTATCTGGATTCTCTACAGACCTCAATAGCTGACAAAGGATTGATGGTCCAGTTGGAAAAATTTAAAAACAGTTGGATAAATCTTACATTAAAAGTATGGCAGAAGGTGGTTAATTCATGTGGAATTAATAACATGTTAAAACTCTTTAGATGGTGTGCATATGATACCGAATTCCTTCCCAACAGAGGAGATAAAAGATTTGAGCTATGGATAAAGAAAGGTCTTACAACCTACCTCTCATTTATAGATAAAAGAGTATTACAAAGTTTCCAAATCCTGCATGACAAACAGGGCCTAGAACATAATGACTTTTTTAGGTACCTTCAAGTACGAAACTATGTTAACCAGAGTTGTAGATATACAGACCTATCAACAGTAGAATTAGAATTTTTCAAGATTCTGAATTCGGCTTGCAGTTCAATACCTAGTAAATCAGTTTCTCGATTATATAATGCACTCTCCCATGCTAAAAATGTAAATACACTGTATATTAAAGAGAAGTGGGAGAAAGAAGCGGGGTTGGTACTTTCAGAGGAGGCTTGGGGGAAAATCTGCAGCTTTCAATGGTCCTCGACTAATTCTTTGACTTGGAGAGAACATTGTTGGAAAACCATTATAAGATACTTCAAGACCCCATATCAGGAAAAATATAAAGATACAAATGTGATGTGTTGGAGAAGGTGCGGCTCCAAGGAGGCAAATCATTTTCATATTTTCTGGGATTGCCCTAAATTAAGTCTATATTGGGAAGGTATTCATAGAACATTAGTTAAGGTACTTAGGTCCCAGATACCTCTGAACTTTGAGACGCTCTATTTGGGGCATGTATTGTTTCTTGAACAGAAGGAAGATATAAAGTTGCTGCAGGCCCTCTTAGCGGTAAGTAAGAAATCAATCACTAGAAAATGGCTAAATCCAATATCACCTACATTAGAAGATTGGCACGAAATTATCTTGGAAATATTTAAAATGGAAAAGTTGACTTACTCCCTGAGAATTCAAAAAGAAAAATTTTATCAAATCTGGAATAAATGGATTGAATATATAACCCCAATGCGAGCAGACTTTAGATGACTCTCCTAATGATTTATACTGCTCTTCTCATCAACACAGTAATATTGCTAATGTAAGCACCCCTAGTCTAAAGGTCTTTTTTTTTTGTTTTCTTTTGGAAAATAGAGAATTAACACAAGTAAAGGGAAAGATTTGGGAAAGGGATTAAAAAAATGAAAAAATTAAGTAAATAAGTACATAGGGATTGGATAATTATGTCTGCGGGCAGGAGCAAGCATGAACAAATTAGGATATAAACACCTACAATGGTTGTTACATAGGATAATATACAACATTTTGGACCTGTGGAAATGGTCCGGAAGGGTTATATGGAAACTATTATCACTATTTTTCTTAACAACTAATACCATTACTTAGCCTAATAGGTTAGATTTACCACAGTACATACTTATCTATTTAAGTGTTTATTTTCCTTTTATATCATCTCAATGTGTACTTAAGAATGTATAAATAATTGTAGTTTTATACATATAAAAAAATGGAAAAGGTTATATGTGTGAAAAAAGTACATGATATTTGTGAATTCCTTATCCAAATAAAAATAAAATTTAAAAAAAAGACACTGGACAAAAATGTTAAAGGTTTCCAGTATCCAAGAAAGAGTACTGTAATTTCATTCATATTGTCATTAAATAAGGAAGGGGAAGGGATAGATTTTTGATTAGTTCACTTGGAGGAAGGAATTGGAGCAAGGAGTTGGGTAATAAACCTCACACCTATTGACATGAATCCAAGTTAGAGAACGTACAGAGACAAAATAGTGCAAGTGCTGGAAATGGGAGCAGAAATTTATTATTAAAATTATATTTTCCCACAAAGCTCAGTTTTATTCACACATTAGTTTTACATTCTGTGCGGCAGCTTTTGTCTTTTCCAATCCTTCAGATTATAGCTTTCCCTTACTCAGATCTTATCTGTTTCCCAAAGAATACAGCCCCTTTGTACATTGTGCAGAGATGTAATGTGTAGGAAGCAATTTGGAAATTATTACACGATACCTCAATTTTCAAAATTCAGCATTTTACTTTTGAAACACCTTCATGCATACTTTAGCCCTTTGTTCAAAAGTGGATCAGAACTGTTGTCTAATCTCTTCTTTCTTTTTACCCATTCCATAATATCTTTAGCTCTGCCATTGGAGTGAAACGCACCTATTCGAAATTCTTATTAATTATTACTACAAAAAATAACATTCACCCTTTTGACTAAACTTCCAAAAAATTGTCCTATTCTGTCTCTCACCACTCTCCCCAGTCACCCTGCTCCATAGTACAGAAGTATACTGTAAAAATCACTCTCCAAGTAGAGACAATGTTTAACTCATGTTCTTCTAACCAAGGGAGAACTGGACAGCTCCGGCAACTCTAAAATCTGTTCATCTCTATAAACCTAACTCAAAGCCACATTTTTATTACTACACCGTAACTGCAACTAAAATGCACTTTCCATTTGAGATTTCAAATATTTAATAAAACAATACTTTTAGTCATAGTCATACTTTATTGAATCCAAGGGAAATTGGTTTTCGTTACAGTTGCACCAAAAATAATTAAATACTAATATGTAAATTATGGAAATAAGTCCAGGACCAGCCTATTGGCTCAGGGTGTCTGACCCTCCAAGGGAGGAGTTGTAAAGTTTGATGGCCACAGGCAGGAATGACTTCCTATGACACTCAGTGTTGCATTTCAGTGGAATGAGTCTCTGGCTGAATGTACTCCTGTGTCCAACCAGTCCATTATGTAGTGGATGGGAGACATTGTCCAAGATGGCATGCAACTTGGACAGCATCCTCTTTTCAGACACCACCATCAGAGAGTCCAGTTCCATCCCAGCATCACTGGCCTTACGAATGAGTTTGTTGATTCTGTTGGTGTCTGCTACCCTCAGCCTGCTGCCCCAGCACACAGCAGCAAACGTGATAGCACTGGCCACCACAGACTCATAGAACATCCTCAGCATCGTCCGACAGATGTTAAAGGACCTCAGTGGTTCATAAAATGTACAGCGTAACACTTAGGAATACGGGCAGGGAAATAAGGGAACACAGAGTATTAAAATGAGGAAGAGAGTTTTGAAATCATAGTGCTGATCATGAATAACAACCTCCTAGGATGTTTCTTTTTAAAGTCTGGTGGGAGAACACTGCAGGATCCTAAATAGAGGCTAAAGCCATGAAATTTTGGCTTCACACCAAAGAGGGAATCCATCTAACTTTATAAGAAGCATAGCATCTATGCACATCTTAAAACTAATTGTGTAGGAAGCGGAGGGAGACATCTAACTTTCCAGACTAGAGAAACTGTAGAGCAGGGTGTGTCAAACTAAAATAAGGAGATCCAATACGCTCAGGAATTGGAGTTACAAGGCCCATACTAGAAAGCATCCAATATCCAGGTTCTTTTCTAATAATAGAATTTTAACAACCCACCATCTCCATCGCTTTCCTCTTCCAACACATCCTTTCTCTTTCTCTTCACCATTTACACCTTGGACTTCAACTACTGCACAGAGTCTTGTCATCTTCAGAAGTTTTCGGATGACTCTGCCATAGTTGGATGCATCAGCAAGGGAGATGAGGCTGAGTACAGGGCTATGGTAGGAAACTTTGTCACATGGTGTGAGCAGAATTATCTGCAGCTTAATGTGAAAAAGACTAAGGAGCTGGTGGTAGACCTGAGGAGAGCTAAGGTACCGGTGACCCCTGTTTCCATCCAGGGCGTCAGTGTGGACATGGTGGAGGATTACAAATACCTGGGGATATGAATTGACAATAAACTAGACTGGTCAAAGAACACTGAGGCTGTCTACAAGAAGGGTCAGAGCCGTCTCTATTTCCTGAGGAGACTGAGGTCCTTTAACATCTGCCGGATGATGCTGAGGATGTTCTACGAGTCTGTGGTTGCCAGTGCTATCAGGTTTGCTGTTGTGTGCTGGGCAGCAGGCTGAGGGTAGCAGACACCAAGAGAATCAACAAACTCATTCGTAAGGCCAGTGATGTTGTGGGGATGGAACTGGACTCTCTGACGGTGGTGTCTGAAAAGAGGATGCTGTCTAAGTTGCATGCCATCTTGGACAATGTCTCTCATTCACTACATAATGTACTGGTTGGGCACAGGAGTACATTCAGCCAGAGACTCATTCCACCGAGATGCAACACAGAGCGTCATAAGGAAGTCATTCCTGCCTGTGGCCATCAAACTTTACAACTCCTCCCTTGGAGGGTCAGACACCCTGAGCCAATCGGCTGGTCCTGGACTTATTTTGTAATTTACTGGCATAATTTACATATTACTATTTAACTATTTATGGTTCTATTACTATTTATTATTTATGGTGCAACTGTAATAAAAACCAATTTCCCCCGGGATCAATAAAGTATGACAATGACTATGACTAGCCATCCCTCCTCCCCTACTGCCAACCTCTTGGCAAACCTTTGGCTAAAAATTTCTTTCTGTTTAGAATTTGAACCAAAGGGTTATTACAGTAATGCTATTTTGTTTTTCTGAATTGTTCTGTGGGGTGTGTAGGAAGGTGTGAGGAGAATATTAATCCATGTATCTTAGAACCTCAGAAAGCACATATATTTATTACACTTGTGCTAAATCTGAGTCACACATACTTATAAAACTAAAGTACTGTGCAAAGGTCTTAGGCACATCCATATATATAGTTGGGTGCCTAAGATTTTGGCACAGTACTGTAATAATTTTACATCTTGCACTTCACTGCAGTCACAAACAAAAAAAATTGATTTCATAACATATGATGATAAACCTGATTCTGATATGCATCTCTATTTTAGGCTGAGAATGGGAAGGGGGCAGAGAGAGGGCAAACAATGGAATCCTGGTTGGGAAAAGGGGAAGGGAAAGGGGAGGGAATGGGACGCAGCAGAGAGACATTCTGTAATGATCAATAAACAAATTGTTTGGAATCAAATGACCTTGCCTGGTGTCTCAGGGCTTGGAGTGTCTGCACCTGCATCACACCTCCGTTCTGGCAGCCCTTCTCTTTCACCTGTCCCACAATCCTCCCTCACCATTCCCAACATCCTTTGCCCCCACCAGATTTACAAACAAGCACTCCACTCCATGTTGACATATACAGGGCTGTACAAAAGTCTCAGATACACACATATGTAGCTAGGGTGCCTAAGATATTTGAACAGTACTGCAGATTCAATTTATTTTAATGTAAAGAAATTGGGTTACTCATTTGTTGGAAAGAGGAGAATTAACAGCGACGTGAAAAACTTTCCTTTTACACCATGTGTGCTTGGAACCTGGAACACATTGCCTGCAGATGTGGTGGAAGCAGGTTCACATGTAGCCTTCAAGAGGAAGCTGGTTAAGAATATGGTGAGGAATTGTTTGCAAAACTATACTACAGGGTTGTGAAGAGTTAACTGCTCTGATCGAGATCACCGAACAATTTGCTGGAGGAGTTCAGTGAGTCGAGTACCAACTGTGGGAAGAAAGATTGTCCTCCCACAGATGTTGCTTGACCTTCTGAATTCTTCTAGTATCTGCACTCTATTTTTCCTTCTCTGCTCTGGGAGAGAACCAGATTGACACAATGGCTTAATGGCTTCCCTCTGTGCTTTAACCATTCTCTGATATGATAATCCCATAATTTAAAATACTCTGGACTGCATCAATGTAAACAGAAAAGTTTCTTGAAATCTGATTGAACTAATTTTGGTTCTTTTGTGAACTTCTGGCTGTACTACATCCAGATTAATTTGCATGAAAACATTGAAACTGCACAGAACTTTCCATATACACTGCAACTGCATTCTCTTCATGATTAAATTGTTCGAACTGTCTTCTTCCACAAAGAAAAACATACTTCATTCTTTCATCAGATATAACATTGTGGAACTGTAGATTTAAATATATTTTTTTTTATGCTGAGTTACATCCTCGAATGTGCTGGGCACATCATCAGTGATGTAACATGGGGTCCTTAGGCATTTCGGGTCTTTCAAAATCAGACACTCTGGCCCAGGCGACCCAGCCAGGGTTGATCAGGCCCTGTGTTCTGTGCCAGCAGCATTAGCCCAGGAGTCACACCTCTTGATCCATAGCCATCTGGAGGCTCGCTCGCAAGCTTCTGTGATGGTCCAGATGGCTCTTTACTTAGCAGTCCCTGTAATGCCAAGGAATGAGTTGGTGCTACACAGCACACAGCCAGCAAAACCTCCACACTCCACCTCAATAGGCTTGCATCATGCCCTCCACCTCTGTCTCTGGCACAGCTCTACTAGCTTCTGGTATTTGGCTTTCTTACACTCAAATGTTTCCTCAATCCGGTCTACCCAGGGAACTGTCCGTTCTACCATGACCACCTGCTCTGAAGTTTCTAACAGAATAGCCATGTCAGGCCTCAGGGATGATGATGCAATGAAGTCAGGGAACTTTAATTGCTTGCCAAGATCGACTTTCAGTTGCCTGTCAGATGCCACGGTGAGCACGCTTGCTGGTGATCTGGGCTGAGGCTGTGGTTGTTCTCCAGCTTTAACAAAGGCTATGGGCTTTCTGGGTTGGTGGTGGTGCTTTCTGTTATTAATGCTCAAGCAGATACTTTCTGCCACTGCTTTCAGTACCTGGTCATGGTACCAGCGGTAGTGGCCATCTCGCAGAGCTTTCTGGCAGCTGCTAAGGATATGTTTCCAGGGTCCCTCAGCCAGGGCAGAGGACATGATGGTGCCTCACTTTTGCCGCAAGCAAACAGTTTCACTGGACTCAGCAGTGAAAAATAGATTTAATTATACGTTAACATTGAAAAAAATTCTGTCACTTGTATGCAAGTTTCTCCAACCTATAAGAGAAATCTGAAAACTAAGCATTGTTCAACTTCCTGATCAGTCTGAGACTTGAGGAACATCTGCCACTGAGACACATTGGAATAGAATATGGGATTAGTGGGCACTGAACAAACAGTTGGTGCAGCTCACTGTGTGGAGTATGCTGGATGCCAGCTACTTCAGTGGAGGAGCTGATCCACGAGTTTTCGTTTATAGAGAGGGACTGAACCAGTGATGGCAAAGTGAAGTAAAATTCAACCCAGGCAGACATTGTGGCACAATTTTTTTTGGAACTAGCAGGCACATTCCAGCTACCCTTGGCACCACAGGGTTTGAAATTCTTTATGACCGTTTAGAAATATTCTCCAGTGTTCCCTCTGAAAATCATTGGATGAATGCTGAGATTTCAGTACGAGTAACCAGAGTTTACCAAAGGTAAGTCCTGCACAATTATATTGGAATTACACCCAGAATTCTAACAGCATGGACCCAGTTTACATAGCTAAATATCAGGGTGGGTTTATCACCCATTTAGATGCATGTCTCAATACAAATATACATGGGCTTTAAGCCAGCCAAGATATTTCCCCACTCAGAGATATGCTATGAACTCCTGGCAACAATTCTCAGGCTCAGAATTGACAGTCATATTTTTAATTTCACTTTCATGTTTCTGATGCATTTGCGAGTTGGATTAAACAGTTGGCATTCTTTGAAATTTAATTCTTTGAAACATTTTGATTTATGCTATGGTGACATGAGAAAGGGAAACTCAGAAAAACTTATTTCAGCAGTAGCTAAAATTTTATCATTAGAAATTAAGGAAATGATCATTTTTGTTCAGAACACTAACATGAGGATTACAAAACATACTTAAGAAATAAATCATGGAGTTCTTTCTCAGAAGTAATCTTGCTATTAGATCACAGGTATGCTATCTTACAAATAATAGTGTCACAGTCCCAACCATTAATTCCCCATATTCTCCTTATTCCCTTTGATGACGACACACCTGGTTTTCATCAAGTCCTGCAGCATAAGAAGCCGGGCTTTGCACCCACTAGTTGCCAGATCGTTGGTTTTGCCAGTGTGGTAATTAACATTTCCCGGCCGCTTAGGATTGTGTGTCCTAAGTTTTGCTTCAGTACCGAGAATTACCTGTGAAACTCAGTCTCTCCGTGAAAAGATCAGTTTTCTAAGTTCTACTCCAGTTCTGAGGTTTACCTGTGAAACCCAGTCTCCCCGTGTCAAGATAAATTCAAGATAAATTCTGCCTGTCTCCTGCCTTCCTGCTCTCCCTCCTGTTTGCCTTTCAATGCTCACATCCAAGTCTGCATCCTAACTAAATCTCCATGCCTGTGTCCTGTGTTTGGGTTCGCCTCATTCATTGCAACAAATAGATTCAAATTAATTGAAATAAATATATCAGACATAACCTCAAAATTTAATATGAGTATATTATCTAACATTTCAAGGTTGGTTTTCAGGAACAGATTACATTTAATCCAAAAAGAAGATTACCACAAATGCATTAAACTTTAATCCTCACCAACTTCATGGGGACTCATCACTGAAAATACACACAGAGTAAAAGATAAAATTCAATTGCATAGCACTGTTAATTTAACAAATAAGTATTCCTGAAGTAATATGCAGTGAACTGTCATCTTCATGTAATTTCACAATACTCCATAAGTTCAACTAAGCATTGTTTCACTGAAATCAAAGATCAGTAGCTGAAGTAGAAATCACATCAAAAGGCTTTATAACTCGTGCAATATTCTGTTTGTAATATTGTAGGGAATATAAGAGCAAGTCATTTTCAGGAGCTGCGCTCAGCTGCATCATATTTGGATGTATTCAATCCAATTTCATGTAGAGCAGGATTGCACCAGGCAATGGTCACGAAGCATAAAATGGCTTTTATGTATGACTTATGCATCAAAATGGTTGCAGGTTGGCCCATTTTTCTAGAGTTAACGTTGTTCCAAATTAACAAAAAACTATTTTGTTGACCTTCATACTTGCTACCTCATTGTTAACCAGTGAGTGCTCAAGTATCTGGACACCTGCCACGTGAGCAATAGGGAAATCTGTTTCCAGAGTTCACTTCTATTTTCATACCTTGCATCATCATTACTGCTTATCTGCTAATTGGAAATAAATCAGCAATAGCTGTACTTACAGAACTGCAGGCTGAGGCTCAGGACAGCCAGCAAGGCAGCAACTGCCAGCAGAAATAGAAAACGACTTCGTAATAACATTGTCATAAACGTTTTCACATTTCCATTATGACTGGACTTCCAACTCGCTCCCTCCTGTGAAAGCAAATACAATAAGGCAGTCATGCACAATAAAAAAATGAAAATGTCAATTCTCAAGGTACAACAATGTAATTGGGTACTGGAAAGAACTTAAAGAATGAAGCCTCTGTTGCCATGGCAATTTTCCTTACTTTTGAATAGTTTTTAGTTCCGACTAATGGCTTGTATTTACTCTAGGATGAAGTACAGGCACATTTAATTATAAGATCAAACTCATCAGCTAAGGAATTTCTGCTACATTCTTCTAAAATACATGCTCACATGCAAATTTAGTCAAGACTGTTTAGTCTCTTCTCTCTTCTCCCAGCACATCCTTAGGTTGTGTTAGTTGTTAACGCAAATGATGCATTTCACTCTGTGTTTTGATGCAAATGTGCAAAATAAATGTATTTGATCTGATCTTCTCTTCTAGTGAGCGGAAGGTACAAAAGCCTAAAGCACTTATCACTAGACTCAAAGACAATATCTACGCCACTGTTATAAGACGATTAAATAGTTCCCTAGTGCAATAAATTGACTCTTAAATTGACAATCTACCTCAATTCACAGGATCTTGCACCTTTTTGCTCACTTGCACTGCACTTTCCCTGTAGCTGTTATACTTTATATAGAAGGGAGATTAAAAATCTGGCTTAGACATGCCACAACAACCTCTTACCCAAAGTCAGCAAAACCAAGGAAATAATTATTGACCACAGGAGAACAAAAGCAAAAGGTCCATGAGGCAGTCCTCATTAGGTGATCAGAGGTGAAGAGGGTCAGCAACTTCAAAATCTTCTGTGTTTTGATCTCGGAGGATCTGTCCTGGGTTCAACATGTAATTGCCATTACAAAGAAAGCATGGCAGTGCCTCTACTTTCTTAGAAGTTTACATAGATTTGTATTGTCATCTAAAGGTTTGACAAATCTCTACAGATGTGCGATGAAGAGTTCATTGACTGGATGTATCATGACTAGGTATCGAAACACAAATGCCCTTGAATGGAAAAACCTACAAGAAGTCATGGATACAGCCCAGTCCATTATGGGAGCCCTCCCCACCATTGAGCACATCTACATGGAGTGCTGTCACAGGAATGCAGCATCTATCATCAAGGACCACCAGCATCCAGACCATGCTCTCTTCTCACTGCTGCCATTAGGAAAGAGGTACAGGAGCCTCAGGGCAACACACACAAAATGCTGGAGGAACTCAGCAGGCCAGGCAGCATCTATGGAAAAAAGTACAGTCGACGTTTCGGCTCAAAATGTCGACTGTAAGTCCTGCCAAAGAGATTCAGCCCGAAACGTCAACTGTACTTTTTTCCATAGATGCTGCCTGGCCTGTTGAGTTCCTCCAGCATTTTGTGTGTGTTGTTCGGATTTCCAGCATCTGCAGATTTTCTGTTGTTTGTGACAGGAGCCTCAGGACCCACACCACCAGGTTCAGGAACCCAAACCTTCAGACCCTTGAACCAGAGGGGATAATTTCACACAACCGAACACTGAACTGATCTCACAACCTACGGATTCACTTTCAAGGACTCTTCTTCACAATTTCCTGATATTTATTGATTATTTATTTTTGTATTTGCACAGTGGTTGTGTGCAGTCTTTCATTGATTCTATTGTGTTTCTTTGTATTACCATGAATGCCCACAGAAAATGAATCTCAGGATTGCATATGGTAACATATATGTGCTTTGATAATAAATTTACTTTGAGTTTTATTCTGCATTGCTATTGCTTTACCCTGTTGTACCCCATTGCACTGTGTAATGATCTAATCTGTATGAACAGTATACAAGATTTTTACTGTATCTCAGTACATCTGTCAATAATAAACCAATTCCAATTCTAGCATACAAACATACATAGTGGACCACTCAGCCTCTCAACCTTGCTATACCATTCAATAAGATTATGGTGAATCTCATTCATATCTCCCATTCACTTCTGCATCTACCTACAGTTTTGTCCTGTCCTCGCTTACCTACCTCTGTCTTAAAGGTATTTAAAATATTTAGTTTCTACTTTCCTTTAGGAAGGGTATTCCAACTACCTCTGAAACTCAGAGAGAAAAAAACAAAATTAGCTTATCTTGGTCTTGAATGGTCTTATCTTAGTCTTATTTTTAATCAATTATTCCCAATTCTGGATTCTATCCTATCCATGTCGACCCTGTCAAACCCCCTCAGGATCATAAACATTTCAATGAAATCCTAATAAAGTGACAATTAGAAAGAATGAATGCATACACCTCTAGACATGAACAATAAGTATTCCCTTTTCATGCACTGCAATCAAATTCAGATACTGCTAAACTGCTAGCATATAATGAGACAGGCAAGCTTTTACTCAGAGATTTTCTATGGAGAGTTAGCAAACAGCCAAGACAGACAGAGCACAGTTCAGTACCAGACAGTACACATCAGACAGGAAGTCACTAATTTAAAGCTGTACTTTTGAATTGATTAAATAACATTAGCATCAAATAACATGAAACATTAAGAAGATATATCAGTGAAAATGACAACTTGAAATATATGACTTAATTAGGATTTCTAAATCAACAAAGTTATTTCTTCCCTGTTTGGTACTCACAAGGAATGGGAATATGAAATACAGAATTAGTGTAGTTTATTTTTATTTAGTGTTACAGAGGTCAATTCTGATCTTTAGGCAACATATCACTGCACTCAAAATGTTATCATGCTCAGTGAATGAAGTGATATTATAATCATAAATATGCTGGTGTAATTTAAAGACAAAAGCCACTATTTTAATAACAATGAACCATTTAGTTTGGACATTAATTTTCTTAATTATAGATCATCTTTCCATTCAATCATTTAACAATTTTCCTTTTCCCTGCTTTATCCCTCTGTAATAGATACTGAAATACAAAGTGCAGCTATATGCAAGATCATTTGGAAGCAGCTGCTGAGAACGGGCTTCAAAGGCCAAACACAGAGGAAGACCTATACTCAAGGAGCTACATGAATGAATATTGATGAATAAACATTCTTCTTTGCCTGAAGGCACTCATTCATTGCAGGATTGCATATGCATCAAAATATTCCTCATATTTGAACAAGTACTTGCATCACATAATAGAAGTACAAGTAATGGCCATGAACATAGGGCTCCCTGATGTCTCAATCTGAAGGCTGATTTATTCTTGTGTGTCAAATATATGCCGCAGGTACGGCATAGTTGTACTCTATGCCAACCCTACGCTGTAGCCTAACGTGCACCTCTCCCAAAATGTAACTACGCGTCGCGGCGACGCAGACCGAACAACAGTGATTGGTCTGCTTGATAGCATCACATTTCCTCCTACGCTGCAATAGCTTCCCATTGGGCTTCCATAAAGCTTTACAGAACTCCAAAGTTATGGAGGACCCTGTGCTTGACGCCAGTTTGTAGCTAGCTGCTACAGCCTGTTGACTTCCACCTGAAGCTAAAACTCGAATGGTGATTGCCAGTCTCTGAGTATACCGTGCATACACTGATGCAAAATAAATGGTTGGAGACGATGAACCAAATCGTTAAATCTACCTGCTGACATCCGAAAATATTTGAAATGCATTTCCTCGTCCATGTCTCTCAGTGGCCGGACAAGCACAGAAAATTTACCCTCCTTCAGTTTCAGTTGCCATTGTTTGAAGTTTGAGTTTCTTCGTGTTGTGTTTTCAGTGGCATAGAAACCCCACCGTCAACCAGCGTTTTGGCAGTGAATTGCAGAAAGATGCTGACACACTAACGCACAAGTATAAATGCTCACAATGGCGTAGCCCACTTGCGTAGGCTACGGCGAAAGCTAGTACGCACAAGTATAAATCAGCCTTAAGGCAATGAACAGCTGAGGAATATAAATCCAGGTGGCCTGGATTACGTTCCTAGTTTATGCTGAGAGAATTGATCTGAATTAATGACAGTACCCTATTTACAAACCCATCCTATTACTGCAATCTTTGGTATACCAATAATAGAACAACATCATCTGACTCCCTCAAATTGTCGGATGATTGCTCTTGTTACACTAATGGCTAGAAGATCCGTACTATTGAATTGGAAAGAGATTAATCCTCCTACTACGTTCCAATGGTTTTCGCAAACTATGTCTTGTTTAAATTTAGAAAAAATTAGAAGCGTCATTTATGACCTTTCTATTAAATTTGAAGAGATTTGGAGACCATTTATTCAACACTTTCATATGATGTAATTTGACCATTTCCAATTCTACTTTGTTATTCTATATACGGGGAGAGGAGCGGAGTTACCGACACTAATGGTCTTATCTGAGGTATCATTATAGCCCATTCTTTTTCTTTTTGTTAATTTAGTTTTCTTTCAGCTGGTTTAGATTTTTTTTCTTTTTTTGGGGGAAATTTTTTTTCCTCTTTTTTCATGATACTTTTTCTATTTTTACCTTATATTTCCCTATATTAAAGTTGTACTTTTTGAGACTTTGGGAGGCTCATGAATTATGTGTCAATGAGGTTACATTTGTATAAAGTATTTTTTCAATAATGTAATCCCAGTTTCTCTGTATCTATTTTTCTGTAATGTATATGATGCTGAAACTAATAAAAAGATTGAAGAAAAGAAAGACAGTACCCTAGTGATATACACAAATCTAAGCAATTTTGATATAATATCCTAGCAAGAGGTCAATGCCTTCAGAAGAGGAATTGGGGATCCAAAACTGATCAGGAAAGGAACTGAAAAGAAGTTTGGCATTTATACTCTTTAGACACATAGCAGATAAAGTTAATGGTAAAAATCTAAGTAAGAGATTGACTCCCACTGTGCAGGGTCTGAATTGATCTTAGCTGGGTCAGCAATTAGGATGCCAAGGGCTAAAGAAGCAAAGCAAGTTTTCCCATTCCTATGGCCTCTATCCAAAAGGCTATGTGTCCATCACCCCTAATTAATCAAATTTCACTGCAGTCTGCGCACACAAATGCAATGAATAATATTTCTCAGGACAAACACTGTTCACTGAACTGGATTCCAAGCAAGGGGCAGTGGCTTCGAAGAGAAATTTGACCACAGAAATAAAACATTTGTTTTGGGAGGACACATGCATTGCTCTTAAGGCCAGCACTTACTGCATATCCCTAATTCCCCTTGAGCCACCTTTGTGAGCCACTATTAGCCTTCTGGTAAAGGTACTCCCAGAATGCTACTATTCATAAACATAAAACATTTTGCGGATGCTGGAAATTCAGAGCAACACAGCAACCTAGAATGCTGGTTGGTAGTGAATTTTATGACTTAAATGCACTATTGATGAAGGAATAACAACACACTTACAAATCAGGATGCTGATTTTGGAGTAAAATCTGAAAAAAAAAATCAAAGAGTAACAGACTACCCTGAAGGGAGTTAATTAGATAAATCATCAGATATAAATGATTTTGTCCAAATTTAAATCTAGGAGATATTGTGCTACATCATGGAATCTGCTGAACTTCCTGAATGCCAGAAGCTATGCAGACCAAATTAGCAGCATATTATTTAATCTTGTCTTTGAGAAGTTTTGAACTCACTGTGGGAATACTCCTGCCAAATGAAAAGTTGGTTGTACTATTGCCCTGGCTTAGATTAGCAAACAGTGTAGACCAAAAAAAAACATTGCTCAAATATACGGTGTACATAACTGCTGAGTCATCAGTGGAGTTTAAACCTTTTATTTTTAATTCATTATTTTTGAGCCAATGTATACAGTTTATACCAACAAATGCTCTCCCACAGAATATTATCACAAGTATTCCTTTGTACAGGAATGTTCCTACTCTGAACATCTGCTTGAAGGGCTCTACCTATCCAAAATTCTGCTTTTCTTCTCTTGGACATATCTGCAAAAGTTTTATATACAATGTTGTAGCATGGATGAAATCACCGGAGAGATAGAGTCACTGGTAGATACAAAGCAGCTTCTTTATCTGACACAAGGTACAGCAGGCATCTACCGACGGAGACACTTTCAGTAGAAAAGGTCTGCTAGCCCAATGTGGGCTCGATATTTATCTGCTAAACACAAAGGCAATCACTACTTAAAAAGTTATAGACAATGCATATACAATGCTTCCTATTGAAGCTACATACAAAATATCACACCACCTAACTTCATCCTTTCCTTCTGATGCCAATATGTCTGGGTTGGTATCCACAGCCTTTAGGAATGCAGTTAAATCCACAATACATTTATTTGGCATTTTATGTGCTAACGTAGAAGACAATTAATATTTATAATGTATAGATAATACTGTCTTCGAAACTACAGCATCTGGTCAAACTACGGCACCAGAAGCATCTGGTATTCACACTTTTTAGGAAGCGCATTGTTGTGGACTCAATCCACAGTACTTTGTCAAGTAGTCAAATAGAAGTCTGGTGGCCAAAGTCATTTAAGTGTAAACAAATCATCTATCCAAAAAAACTCACTCTAACATACAATGACTGGATGACTTTGCTTATGTAAACAGAGGAGGGAACATGGAACTGTTTTTTGTAAAAAAAATGTGGTTATTGGGGGATTTAACTAAATTGTTCTAAATTACAATGTTTGACAAGACACACATTATGGTCATACTGCTTCATAAGAAAATGGAACAGTTAGAAGCCAATCAAAGCTTTCAACCAGCCCCTATATTCAATATGCTCACATCTGATCCAACCTTGGCCTCAGTCCCACTCTTCCATTCTGTCCTGATGCAACGTGCTTCCCTTGTAGTTAAACATTTGTGATCCACCATCTTGAATATGTTTACTGACACTGAATGTGTTTACTGTCTTCATGGTACTCCAATGCAGAGAATTCCAGAGTCGCAGCCCTTGACCATAAGACAAAGGAGCAGAAGTAGGCTATTCGGCCCATCGAGTCTGCTCCGCCATTTTTTCGCCCTTGAGAGAAAAAAGTTCCTCATCTCCATCTTAAATTGTGAACTCTTGTTCTTATGCATAGTTTTTTTTTATAAACTCTAGTATATTTATTTTCCTGTTAACATTTGCAAAAGAAACTAATCTTAAGGTAGTATATGATGGCATATTTATACTTCGATAATAAACTTACTTTGAATGTTTAACTTTTTTAGCTTATTCGGAAACTAAGCCCCCTAATTCTAGATAACTTCAGTTGGGGAGACGTTGTTTCACCATTCAACCTGTCAATCTCTCTGAATGTTTCAATATGATCACATCTCATTCTTCCATATGCCACTGAGCATTGAAGAATGAGAGTCAACCTACTCAACTGTACTTCATATATCAAGCACTTCAACTCAGGTCCATTTCCAGTGAAATTTCCCTAAATTATCTATTCCCTTCCTTAAAGATGCAGTTCTCCAACTGTGGTCTCAATGCCCCTGGAAAGCTGCATCAAAATTTCTCTTCTTTTGTGCTCCATACTTCTTATAATAAAGACCACACAGTGCCAGAGTCAACTTTCATCTGTCAGGCTCTGGAAATGCACCTATAAATGTTTTACCATGTTAGGTCAGCTACACAAATTAAAGTTGTTGCATAATTTGGTATACATTTCCAATTAGCCCAATCAGTGCTTAAATACTAAAGACCTAAAAAAATACAGGGGGTTATTCCAAGAACTAATTTTCATTGGTGATCTTGTTGGTTATAAGGACTTAGTTTAAGATATAGCTAAGGAATGTTGGAAGATAAAAGAGTTGTGAATCTTTGAAATGCCAAGTAGATGTCTGCAGAATAGAATTATACCCCCTCCCTGAGAAATACTGAATAGCTGACTGACAGGAATAGTTTTATTTCACTTACACATCACAATAAGTATTTAGTTTAAAAAACTACATAATGATCTTGATATCGAAATTTATCCCAAACTAAAATTGTACACTGTCCCTCTCATTTGAATGCCATACTCCAATTTATTATCATAAGTGGCCCAATTTGCATAATACAGACATTGTGAACTATAATAGCCAGGATATTGTTACTATCAGTCTAAGAATGTCTGAGGACTGTTGCATCTCACGTATTTTATTTGATTGATAGATTGATAAAAACTTCATTATTTGAATGAAGCAGATGATAAAATATCTGGCAATCACAAGCATAATTTCAATGTAAATTATTAATATCTTCTTTTGTGGTTACTTGGATTGGAGGATGATTTGTTTCCATGTTGATTTTGTAGATTCTGAGGTGGATATTGGGACCAATGTAGGAACATAGCCTCTTTTGCAGAGGGGCTGGTGTAGCCAAAGGGGTGGACAGGTGGGTAGTTTGTAAGGTGATCTGCTCTTTCTGTTGCATATGTAAAACCCCAGTGTGTTCCTTTTTCACAAACTTAAGGTTCTTTGTATGATTCCAAATGGCTCTTCCCCACTTTAGGCAGTCACGAATCAAAAATTCTCAGTAGACAGTAGGAATGCAGCAGTACATCAAGGTGGCCTTGGGCACAACCTTGAATCTTTTCTTGTCTGCCATGTAACCTCTTCTCATAACAGTACTTAGAATAGTAGTGTCTGCTGCCAAGGATGCAAGTGACATGAACTACCCAATATTGTCAAATGAATGTAACCAAGACCTCAATACTGGTGTCATTGGTTATGGAATTGCTTCACGTTGGTATGCTGGATCACGTTCAAGGACTCATCAGAGAACTAAACCATTATCTTGGAATACTTACTTTAAATGCAAGTTGACTTAGAACATTTACCAAATCAGTATCGGGCAGAAAAAACTAAGATCATTGTTCAGTTGTTCATAGGAATCAGCAATTAAAGAACGACTTGATAAAATCATGGACGACCTTAAGTGGATTCTTGATTTCCCCAGTCGCAGACCCCAGTCAGTTTGGATTGGCAACATCATCTGTTCCACAATCTCCATCAGCACAGGTGCACCACAAGGCTGTGTGCTTAGCCCTCTGTTCTATTCCCTTTGTACTTAGAACTGTGAGGCTAAGCACAGCTCTGTTGCCCTATTTAAGTTTGCCAATGACACCACTGTTATTGGATGAATCAAAGATGGTGATGAATCAGCATGTAGGGGGGAGACTAAACATTTGGCTGAGAGAGGCCACTGCAACAACCTGTCTCTCAATGTCAGCAAGACCAAGGAAACGACTATTTGTTTCTGGAGGAAGAAACTAGAGGTCCATGGGCCAGCCCTCATCAGAGGATCAGAGGTGGAGAGGGTCAATAATTTTAAATTCTTTGGTATTATCATTTCAGAAGATCTGTCTTGGGTCTAGCACATAAGGGCCATTACAAAGAAAGCATGGCAGCACTTCTACTTTCTCAGAAGTTTGCGAAAATTCAGCATGTCATCTAAAACTGACAAACTTCTACAGATGTGTGGTGAAGAGTATATTGAGTGGATGCATCACGGCCTGGTATAGGAACACCAATGCCCTCGTGCAGAAAAGCCTACAAAAAGTAGTGGATACACCTAGTCCATCATGGGTAAAGCTTTCCGCACCATTGACCACATCTATACAGAGCACTGCAGCAGCAAAGTAGCATCCATCATCAAGGACACCCACCATCCATGCCATGCTCTCTTCTCACTGCTGCCATCAGGAAGAAGTTACAGGAGCATCGGGACCTGCACCACCAGATTCTGAAACAGTTATTACCCCTCAACCATCAAGCTTTTGAACCAGAGGGGATAATTTCACTCAACTTCTCTCGCCCCCATCACTGAACTGTTTCCACACCTATGGACTCACTTTCAAGAACCCCTTATCTCACTTTCTTGATAATTATTGCTTACTTATTTATTATTATTTATTTTTTTCTTTCTTTCTGTGTTTGTATAGTTTGTTGTTTTTTATTTGCACATTAGTTGTTGTCCATCGTGTTGGGTGCAACTTTTCATTGATTCTATTTTGTTTCTTGTATTTACTGTGATTGCCTGTAAAAAAAAAACTCAGATTTTTATATGGTGACATATATGCATTTTGATAATAAATTTACTTTGAACCTGAACTTTTTGTATTTTGAGAGAAGACTCTGACATTGATTTGCTTAGCCGTTCAGTGAACTTGGAGGATTTTGTGAAAACAGCACGGTGGTATTTTTCCTGTGCTTTTGAAGTGCATTTTGTAGGTAGCCCAGTACCCAAAAGTGCCAAATATCATTTTCTGCATAGAACAAAGAGTGTGCTGGCGCATGTAAGGTAATGGTGAGTTGCATCAACAATACATGCCTTCACTCAAGCACGACTACAAATTTATGGAAAGTGATCCACATCCACCATTAACCTGCTGTCAGAGAGCAGTGTGGTAGAGCACAGACCCATAGAACCATACAGCATTGAAACAGGCCTGTTAGCCTAACTGCTCCATGATGTCCCATCTAAGCTAGTCCCATTTGCAAGCATTTGGCCCATAATCTTTGGAACAATCCAGGTACCTGTTCAAAGGTCTTTTAAAAGTTGTTATTATACTTCCTTCAGCCAATTCTTCTGGCAGCTGATTCCTCACAGATAGGTGCTTTTGTGTAAAAACGTTGCACCCCAAGTTCCTGTTAAATCATTTCCCTCCTCTTACCTTAAGCTTCTGCCCTCTAGTTCTTAATACCCCAACACTGGGGAAAACGATTAACTGCATTCACCGTCTCTGCCCCTCATGATCCTATACACTTCTATAAGATCACTTCTCAGTTTCATACACTCTAAGGAATAAAGTCCTAGCTTGTCCAACCTCTCCCTATAACTCAGTCCCTCTAGACCCACTAACATTCTTGTAATTTTGTTCTGCACTCGTTCCCCTTTGATAACATCGCTCCTATAGCAGCACAACAAAAATAGAAAGTAATACTCCAAGTATGGCCTACCAGTGTCCTATACAATTACACCATGTTCTCCCAATTTCTATACTCAATGCAAGGACAGGTTGGCATGTAAATGTTGATCAATTAGTATGTTTTTTGTATTCTTTAAGAAAATTGAGTTCAAAACAAACTTTGCATTTGTGACTCTTTGGATCAGGTACTATTCAGGCACCAAATCCAAGCTGTCTGAGCTTTGCTTGATTGGTAGTAGTGCGCTCCTGAACCTCTTTCACAATTCTAGTGTGATTCTGCTCATTCTACTCTCTTCTGTCATTTAGACAGACCGAGCTGAAGCCCTTTGATTTGTCACTCTATTTAAACTCCTTTCCCATTTTCAAATTAATTATTACTCCCTCTCCTAAGCTCTTCAGGCTGCTTCAGGATTGTAGCAGGTTGAAGGCAAATAATTCTAATCTTGTGGGTGCCCCATAAATTGGATATTGTGGCATTCAACCACCAAAAAAAAACAGAAACATGAAGTAAGAGCTGGAAGCAACCAAGCCACAGGTCTCATTTTTATCGTCATTCAAATTTGGCTTGAAAACACTCAGCATAAGTAAGTACCAAACCTGTTCTTCCACAGCTTCTGCCAAATCCATTTGTTAATGGAAATCATTCCACTGTGGCCCATCCAATCTTTTACTTGAAGTGAATATCACCATGAGCTCTCCACACCGTTCAGTTTCTGCAGCTAAAGTAAATTTAGCCAATTCATTTAACAAAATTATAAATCCTCTAAATTAGCACTTGTAAGAGATTTTCCCTGAAGCCTGATCCTGCAAGTGAGATGTTTTACTTATCTTGAACCAAGAGACCGGAAAAACTATATTACATATATTTCATATCTACTAGATGAATTTAGTCAAGAATAGTAGAGATACAGCTTTTTATGTAATTATTGTTTGAATGTAAAAGGAATGGCCACTGGAATTAAAAAGAAAATTATCAGTCTTGCATTGGAGATAAAAACATTGCTAGGTTTAATGATGCATAGGTTAAAATGGCTTGCAGATGTTTGAGCACCTAGAAAATCAGCAGAAACAAAGCATGTCCATATTTGAAATCAACTGATCAATAGTTAAATTATGTGTGGAATTAAATCTCATGACATTATCAACAAATATCAGGAAGAGCTGATGTCCTTGTCAGTATCTAACTATTAATCAACAAATCCCAAAATAATCATTATTTCTCTTCGTGGAGCCTTGCTCTGTGCAAATTGGTTGCCACATTGGCAACGAGTCAAGACCACATTTCAAAGATAGCTAATTGCTCATAAATCAATATGGGATTTCCTGTCTCTAACAGTGAAATGTTGTCTTGATTCAACCCAGATGGTTCTGAGGCCGTGAATATATATAGTAAATACTTTTTTCTTTGGTGCTGGGGAGCCCCTGCCATTGTTTATCCAGTTTACCCATTTCTAAGAGCACAATGTCTAATCAGGCAATGAAGGCCAGATTGCTCACCCTTCTGACTGGTGACGTGAGGCAGACTCATTGGAATTCTGTAAAATGGGATTAGTGAGGTTTGATTGAATACAGTGGAATTCAGTATAATGAGATTGGTGAGATGTGAATGGATACTTTAAAATTCTAATCAATAATGGGCTGCCACATATCCTCACCTATTTCTTTCTCTTCCTCTGACTAGCTCAAGTATCCATGAAAGGGGAAAAAAAAGAGGAGCAATTCTTAAAGTTACAGTTTGCTTGTCTACATGATCCTCTACATGAGCACAGCTCCAATCTGCTGGTCAAATTTGCAGGTGACATGACATTGAAAAAGCCTCATTTCCAACAATGATGAGACAGCCTGCAGAGGAGGCACCCTGACACAGTGGTGCCAAGAAAACAGTCTCTCCCTCAGGAGCTGATCATGGATTATGGGAAGAACTGACATAGGCTTGCCCCTATTGACATCAATGGGACTGTAGTTGAGAAGCTAAGTAGTTTCAAATTCCTTGGTATACACATCACCGAGGATCTCACTGAAGAAGTTCGGCATGAGTCCCCATTTCCTCAGGACTTTCTATAGGGGCACCATTGAGAGCATCCTGACTGGCTTTGTCACTGCCTAGTACGGGAACTGTACTACCCTCAATTGCAAGGCACTGGAGAGAACGACGCGGACAGACCAGCACATCTGTGGATGTGAACAGTCCCCTATTCAAGACATTTACAGCAGGAGGTGTGCTAAAAAGGCTCGGAGGAGCATTAGGGACTCCAGCCACTCAACCACAACTGTTTCAGCTGCTTCCGTCTAGCAAATGGTACTACAGCATTTAGGCCAGCACCAACAGGATCCCAGAGAGCTTTTTTCACCAGGCCATCAGGTTGATCGATACTCATTCATTTGATTGCATACTTGACTGTAGATACATGTATACAAAACAATTATGTATACAATTTTAATGTTTGGGCAATATCCTCCCATATTTCCCTTCCTTAATGCTTGTACATAGCGACGGAGACCCAAAATAAAGATTTTTACTCCCTCATGTTGTGAGATGGATGTAAGAAATAAAATTCTAATTCTATATTCTGCTGAACTTTCTATACCCAAGTTTCCTTCACGGACCTACCCTACATGTCATTTTTGAATGAAGGAGGTTGTAAGTATTGAAAATTCTACCTCATATCAAGCAATGCGCGACAACAGATTGTCTACTGCTTTACAGAGCACTTGATTTTTGGGACTGTTTGGTACTGGTTTATTTTTTGATTTTGAAAAGAATTATTGACATTTAAAGATAAAAAACTCTCTTTGAACCAATAATGTTATAACAAGGATAGGATAGCAAACATGAATGGTGGCTGGGAAATTCAGGTGTAAAAAAATATTATTTTTTTATTGGAATGACAAGTTTGCATCAGTAATAATACTCATGAAACTACCAAATTACTATGAAACCCATCTGGGTTAAGGAAGAAATATGTCATCCCTACTCAGATTGATCAATGTCTAACTCCAGATCTAGAGCACTGTGGCTGGCAAGTAATTGCCTTCTGAAATGAACAAACAGGCCAATTGGCTCACGTCCATTGGGAATGGGTGTTAAATACTGACAATGCCAGTCCTACCTATATCCGATGAATAAACGATGACCTCAGTGGGTCAGATCACTATGATCAATTATTTAATTTTAAACATCATATTAATGGCTAGCAGTCAGCTTTCAAGATCCACTTTAATTCCAAGGAGTCTTCCTACACCCAATTAAAATTTCAGAACAGAACTCAGACCATCACTGGATAATCAACAGGTTTTGTTTTTACAGATATTCTGAAATCAATTTTGTCCATACCTCAGAAAATGCAAAATATTACTCAATATTGTAACATTCCTCAACAGCACTATAAGTGGCATCAAAACACAGAAGACTGATAAGAAAGAATAATTATTAACAGTGAAGAGAAAGAGGAAGCTACTTCTGCCATTCATAGGAACAAGCATTTATATGTACATTGTACCATTGAATTTAACAATACCATAGGAGCTCATTTGTATGTGTAATTCTTCATAAGTCAGGTGCTTATAACCTTGGGACAGTCTGTATTTATCATGTAGATACTTCTGAAATTTGCAATGAAAGTTGACAGTAAAATACAGCATTATTTTTTCTTCTATTAATTTCTTCAACTCTTTCTGGATTGTTGAATCTACAAGGAAGCAGCATTACTTCATAGGAAGCAGCATTATCCAAACCCACAAGTGTTGCTATGACAGCAACAGATTTGGTATTTATATTATCTGGTCAGTTAGATAATAAAAGGAATTTCCTGTGCTGCTATCTGAAGCATATGTAATTTAGGATGAAGAGAATTTGGGCTGGGCCCAGTTGAGGAAGTTGATAGTCATAGAGTAATACAGCACATAAACAGACTCTTTGGCCCAACTGCCCAACCATATCATCCTCCCTATTAGTCTCAGTTGCCCACATTCAGCCCATAACCCTCCAAGCCATTCCCCTCCATGTACCTAACCAAATCCCCCTCAAAATGTTGAAACTATACCTGTCAACAACTTCCTCTGGCAGTTCATCCCGGTTACTCACTGCTGTCTATGAAAGGAAATTATCTCTCAGGTCTATTTTAAACCACTATCCTCTTATCTTGTATCCGTGTCCTTTAGTTTTGGACTCCACAACCTGGGGGAAAAATCTATGACCATCCACCTTATCCCCTCATGATTTTATAAATATCAATGAGGTCAACTCATTCTCCTAGGCTCCAAGAAATAAAGATCTAGTGAGGCCAACCTCTCCCTTTTACTCAGACCCTCTAGTGCAGGCAACATCCTCATAGATCTCTTCTGCATCCTCTCCAGCTTGACAATATGGGAGAATGGATCAGCTCATGATAAAATGGCGGAGCAGACTCGATGGGCCAAATGACCGACTTCTGCTCCTTTGTCTTATGGTCTAATATCTTTCCTATAACAGGATGACCGAAACTGTAACAATATTTTAAGTGCAGCCTTACCAATAATTTATATAACTGCAACACAATTTCACTACTCCTAAGCTGGATGCTCTGACTGATAAAAGCCAACATGCTTAACATCTTCTTCACCTCCGGACTACTTTAAGCAAACTTTGCACTTTTACTCCCAGGTCCCTCTATTCCACCATACCCGTCAGTGCCCTGCCATTCACTGTACACATCCTATTCTGGTTTGAATGTCTAAAATGCATCACCTCACACTTACTTAAGCTGCAAACTATATACCAAACCATTTCTCAGCCCATATTCCTAACCGATCAAGATCTCTTTGCAATTTATTGTAACCTGCTTCACAATCAGCAAGACCCACCGCCCCAATTTAGTACCATCACTCTCACTAAATTGCATCATGTAAATTCACTCCAAATCATTCATATAAATAATAACTAACAGTGGCCCGACACTGACCACAGTACACCCCACTTGCCACAGGTTTTGAGCCAGAGAATCAGCCTTCAAACTTCAACACACACAAAAGGCTGGAGAACTCAACAGGCCAGGCAGCATCTTTGGAAAAGACTAAACAGTTGACTTCTCTGGCCAAGACCCTTCATCAGAACTGGTGAAAAGTCTCGGCCTGAAACATTGACTGTTTACTCTTTTCCATTGATGCTGCCAGGCCTGCTGAGTTAGTCCAGCATTTTATTTCTGTTGCTTTGGATTTCCAGCATCTGCAAATCTTCTTGTGTTTGTGCTACTACCATCATCTCTTCTTCCGATCATCGAGACAGTTCTGAATCCCCTTTGCTCCCCCTGACCTTCCAGATCAGCCTTACTCAAGTCCAGATAGACAACATCCACTGTTCTGTCCTTATTTATCTCCTTAATTAGCTGTTTGAAAACTCCAAAAGATAAAAAAAAGATAAAGATTATTTGATCACAAACAAGAGAAAATCTGTAGATGCTGGAAATCCAAGCAACGCATACAAAATGCTGATGGAACTCAGCAGGCCAGACAGCAAATTTGGAAAAGAGTCTCTTTCGCTTCAGGTTATTTTTCCAGTGCAGTAGTTTGGAAATGGTGCAAGTAATGGTTTCCAATAACACTGTTCGAAGATCAGGGTAACCCTGCTCACTGCTCTGGCTAAAATTTAAATCTCAGTCAGTATCAACTAAAACATTATCTGCTGCTTTGGGAACTTTGCTATGATCAATGTGCCTGTCACCTTTCCCCAGTTACAGCTCTCTCATCTTCAAATTGTTGTCTTCAAACTGCTTTCGTGTCTTTTGAGCTGTTCTAAGATTGTGAACAGGTCTGTAAAAGCAGAATCTTTCCTTTCTTTCAAAAGCATGTTTATCGAACAATACAAATAAAACCAGCAGATCATTTATTTTGCTTTCTTCTGCTGAAAATTTGGGATGAAATCTCTGCTGTGAGTCAGCTAAAGCTAATGTTGCATTTTTTTATTTGCCTGTATGACATGGGTATTTTGGTATGTTCATCATTCCAGGTGCGGGAATTGACACAAATACCATGAGCTAGTTTGATTCTTCAGTAGTATTTCCTCTGCATTTTCCCACAGGTAAACTTTTAGGTATTTCATTTGCTGCTTGTTCTTTATGTATGAAGTTTTACAATCTCGGGATATTAATAATTATTTTATTTATTTAGCGATATAGTACGGCCGTTCGAGCCATGTTGCCCTAGCAACTGCACCCCAATGAACCCTAACCTAATCAGTGGGCAAATTTACAATGACCAATTAACCTCCCCATGTTGAGTGATGCAAATTGTTCCTGGCATTTCCTGTTTGTGTTTATAGAATGACTTGTATCTCTGCAAATGGTCTCTGTAAAGTTACATCACCTACTATACTCGTTGCCTTTTGTTGTCAGGTACGAAGTTTGTTTTAAATACTGAGGTCAAAAAAGCATAAACAATTAATAATAATGCACAAGGCATTATTGTAATAAACAGTTTATCCTTATAAAATTCTGTGTACAAATGTTGCCATAGAGAAAGCACCCAACAAAAAGAATCATAAACACATTATTATAATCATATTATTCCCAATTCTTTCGTTTTTACAACAGGTTAGAAGTATAACAATCAGCACATTGTAGCACTTAACAAACCGCCAATATGATGCATTATTAACAAAGAAGCATCTTAGAAAGGACTGTAAATATATTGTTGCCCCCAATAACCCACCATCACTGCACTGCTAGAAGTATGAATCTTCTATAGACTGTTATCTGTGTAGAGGTTAAAAATAATCCGCAGATCCACCTTAAGCGTGTTGAGTGAGGAACATCACTTAGATCATACCGTTCACTATCCAAGCCAACCTTTTCTTTAATATTCAAACTGTGGAGTGAAACAGCTGTTACTCGATCTAATTTCACCAAATTAAGAACCAACTCTTTACACCCCAGGGCAGCTCGGGTGTACAGAGGGGCTAGTCGTGAAGCAGTAGCCGAACCAATTGAGAGCGCTTACCTTGCGTGGTTCTGGAGTGTGACTGAGCAAAGCTGACAGCGTAGCTCGCGCCCAACTCTTTGTGCTCCTTTTGCTTCCCTTTGACAGATGGTGACGCGTTGGGGGTGGGGAGAGCTCCAGTCGTTCCCATACTATCAGAGCCACGTCTCTCCAGAGACTGGAGTGAAAGCGGTTTTCAAAGCTATGAGAGGGGGTGCAGCGGTGAGCGAGACCTCAACCACAGGCAAACATTGAGAACAGCAGAACTCCCAAACCAGAGCCACCCACTCACCTATCTCCACCCAGCTCCCCACCCTCAAATCGTTTTCTCTCTTCTTTCTCTCGGTTTGCCTCCAGCTTCTAGGGAAAAGAAAGTATTTGTTTGAGTAAAATGTAATTGGCTGCCATCTACCGGTCGGGACAAAATACCACACCTGGAGTCAAAACACCTGCACACATCGCGCAGGCCACCCAGATTCACGGCATGACGAGGGAATTAAAACCAAGGCTTTTTTCCAAAGGTTTATTACTCTTATAATTTCGATACTTTTTAATATTGTACATATCTCTCCCATCTATTTTTTCCAGTTTTTTTCTTCAATGTAATTGTTGCCACTGGGGTAACTTTCTTGACCCTGCAAGATTGTCAGCCATCAGAACGGAAAGTGCTTGGAATACTTGGGGGAGGGGGGCAGTCAGCACTCTTGGAGCAAGAAACTGAGCTGACGTTAGAGTTCTAAGACCCTTCTTCAGAAATTTTGTCAGCATGTGTTTTTAATAATCAACACAAAGTCCAGGGACCTCTTCCTTTAGCAAAACTTGTGCCTGGTCCTGCGGGAAGTGAAGGTACTGTAATCCTGCTCTCCAGATAGATTAAGTAGGAATTGTCAAAGGGATGGGCCACCTGTCAAGAATATGCAAAATCACATGTATTACACTCTACACAATGTGACACCCAATAGTGACATAATTCAAGAAAGTGTAGCATTTATGGGTGAAGCCAGTGGGGGAGAAAAATGAAATTGTGAGGGAAATGGGTTTCAGTGAATGAAAACTGAGAAATATGTGTAAATAATCAGAGAAATAAACTGGAACATAATTAAAAGAAAGGAGAATACAAACAACTAGCAAAGGGAATGGAGTTTGGAATCTGGGAAGGTGGATGGCATGAGAGGGAAACCAGAATGGGGAAGGGATAAAAAAGAGAAGAAGGGAGGGGGAGAAATTACTGGAAGCCTGAGAAACCGATGTTTATTTGTATTTGTATTTATTTTATTTCTTACATCCAAGGGAGTAAAAATCTTTATGTGGCGTTTCCATCGCAATGTACAAGCAATAAAGAGGGGAAATGTGGGAGGATATTGTCCAAACACTAAAATTGTATACATAATTGATTTGGATACCTATGTGTACAGTCAGATATGCAACCAGATCAATGTGTATTGATAATCCTGATGGCCTGATGAAAGGAACTGTCCCAGAGCCTGTTGGTCCTGATCTTAATGCGGCGGTGCCATTTGCCAGACGGTAGCAGCTGAAACAGTTTGTGATTGGAGTGGCTGGAGTCCCCGATGATCCTCTGGTCCCTTTTTATGCACCTGCTGCTGTGTATGCCATCAAGTCGGAGGTTACCTAGATGGCCACAAGGAGATCCTGCCTTTTGCAGCGGACAGTGCAAAGATTCTCGACAAAGTGGGTCCCAATCTGTGTCAGGTCTGCCCAGTGTAGAGAAGGCTGCACTGGGAGCACAAACTCATGACTTCTCTTCTCCTCACCTGACCTTCAACTCCCGCTAATGGCATGAAGATCGATTTCCAGCAAGTGCTGAATCTCTTGTGTTTATAACAGAAGCAGTTGTTCAGTTCAGATTACATTTCAAATCTTTTTATTGTATATATATAGGAAAAATAACATGAGTACTTCAAAGTAACAACACTTACAATGCCTCAAAAAAAAACCATCTTAAAGATTGAAAACAAAATTTTGTGATAACAAAAAAAACCTACTAAGCAGGAAAGTGAGAAAAAAAAAGAGAACCCCGGAGTCATGTGTCATACAAAAAGCTTCTAAAAATAAACATCAAACTGCCAGCAAGAAAAGAAAATATACTAAAAGAGTTTACAATTAGATTGTGGAAAAATTATATCAATTAACTCAAATGATAATAACGAGCAAATGAGCCCCATCTTTTCTCAAAATCAAATAAAAGTTCAAAGGTTCGACTTCTAATTTTCTCCAAACTAAGACATAGCATCACTTGAGAGAACCATTGTGCCAAAGTGGGAGCTGATGTATCCTTCCACTTCAACAAAATGGCCCTCCTAGCTGACAATGTAACAAGTGCAATAACATGTTGGTCAGACACAGAAATACCATGAATATTTTGAGGAACTATTCCAAAAGGTACAGTTAATTTATTAGGTTGTAAATTAATTTTAAGTGCTTTAGAAATTGTTGAGAAAACCAACTTCCAGAACTGTTCCAATATAGAACAAGACCAAAACATATGTGTCAGTGTAGCTATCTCAGTTTTACTTCTATCACAATGACTATCAACATTAGGAAAAATTTTAGAAAGTCTCTCCTTTGTCAAATGACAACAACGTACAATTTTAAATTGAATCAATGAATGGCTAGCACAAATTGAAGAAGAGTTAATCAATTTCAATATCCGTATCCAATCCTCCATCATAAAAGTCAAATTAAGTTCCTTTTCCCAATCCTGTTTAATCTTAGACAAAGGACGCTTATCCCATTGTAATAATAAATTATAAATTCTTCCAATAGAACCCTTAATCAAAGGATATCTACTCATGATAGTATCTAACAGGTCAGCCTCCAATATGTAAGGGAAATTACTTAAATATTTTTGTAAAAAGTGTCTAACTTGAAGGTATTGCAAAAAGTGTGAATATGGAAGAGAATATTTATCAGTTAATTGTTCAAAGGACATCAATCTATCTTCTTTAAATAAATCCAAAAAGGAATTAATACCTTTATTTGTCCAAAGTAGAAAAATTGGATCACTCAAAGAAGGCTTAAAAAAGTAATTACGGTAAATTAAACTACAAAGTTTAAATCTTGTAAGATTAAACGAATTGCAGAACTGGAGCCAAATTTGTAAAGAATACTTAATCACAGGATATAAGTTTAAATTAACAACTTTACTTAATTGCAAAGATAATGGCCAATCGGTTGGAGAATATTTTGGGTAAAATTATTTGTAAAGATCAAACAGGCTTTATAAAGGGTCGTTATTCCTTTTCAAATGTTCGGAGACTACTTAATATTATATATTCATCCTCTTCTAAAATTCCACAATGTGTTGTATCTTTGGATGCTGAAAAAGCATTCGACCGAGTCAAATGGAAATATTTATTCAATGTTTTAGAGAAATTTGGCTTTGGTGTTAATTTTAATAATTGGATTAAAATGATATATAAAGCCCTTATTGCTACTGTTGTTACTAACAACTGTAGGTCTCCTTTTTTTCAGCTTTCACGGGGAACAAGGCAAGGCTGTCCATTAAGCCCTTTGTTGTTTAATTTAATATTAGAACCCTTTGCTATTGCTCTTCGTGAGGCTAAAAATATCCATGGGATACTTGTGAATGAGACCATGCATAAGGTGTCTCTTTATGCTGATGATTTATTGGTTTATATATCTAACCCTGACGAATCCATTCCTGCCCTGTTAAAATTATTTAATGAATTCGGAGGTTTTTCAGGATATAAAATTAATTTTAGTAAAAGTAAATTATTTCCTTTAAATGATTCTGTTTCTATATATGATAATACTCCTTTCAAAGTTTCAGACTCTTTTAGATATTTAGGTATTATAATTACTAAAAAATATAAGGATCTTTATAAAGCTAATTTTGTTCCCTTAGTAGACTCTATGAAGTATTTATTTAGTAGATGGAGTCCACTTACATCTTCACTTGTTGGTCGTATTCATATAGTTAAAATGATGATTTTACCAAAATTTTTATATTTATTTCAGTATATTCCTGTTTTTTTGACTAGGAAGTTTTTTGATTGGATTGATTCTATTATTTTATCTTTTATTTGGAATAATAAAAGACCAAGAATTAGTAAATGTCATTTACAAAAATTGAAAAAGGATGGAGGTCTTGTTTTGCCTAATTTTAGAATGTATTATTGGGCTGTTAATCTGCGATATATGTCTTTTTGGTTATACTGGGTTGATAAGACTGATCGGCCAGTTTGGGTAGATCTGGAACTAAAAGTTGTAAAACAGTTTTATTTAACTTTGTTATTGGGGGCTCCTTTACCTATGCAATTAGGTAAAGTTCAGATTACATTTGTTACACCCTAAGTTACCAAATAAGTGATTAGAATTTTGGAATGAGTCAACCTCCATTCAAGCAAATTATACCATTGAAATATGCAGCTTCTTATATTGAATCAAAATTCCAAGCTGAGTGTGGCCTGTTTGTGGCAACGGAATAGCGGAAGAAGATAGGAGCACAATTAGGTCATTTGGTGCACCAAGTATGCTCCGCCATTCCATCATGAATGATTCATTATCCCTCTCAACCCCAATCTCCTGCCTTCTCACTGTAAACTTTAATGTCCTTTCTAAACAAGAACCTATCAACCTCTGCTTTAAATGTATTGAATGACTTGGCCCCAGCTGCTGTCTTTGCCAATGAATTCCACAGATTCACCACACACTGGCTAAAGAAGTTCCTCCTTATCTCTATTCTAAAGCAATGTCCTCCTGTACTGAGGCTCTGCGCTCTGGTCCCAGACTCCCCAATAATACAAAGCATCTTCTCCACATCCATTCTAACATAAGGTTTCACTGGATCCTCTCCAAAACTGCTGACAGTATTCTAAATGCGGCATGAGCAATGCCTTGTAAACCCTCAGCATTACATCCTCACTAGACAAAGTTGACCAGCGACCAATCCAGACATCAGAAGTTTTAGAGGAGGGGATTTCACTCAGGTCCACTGACTGAGTGGGAAAAGGCAGCAGCAGATAGCGGCAGCGTTTTTGAGCTCTGACTAGTGACCAATCGGCATCCAGGATTGATTAGCAAGAGCAAATTAGAGGAAGGCAGGGGCAAGCGCAGCGGCCATTGTCTGAGTGGACAGAGTGTTGAGGCTTTAGCTCTTTGAGGCTTCAGTGAAGAGAAACTTCAGTCAGAGAAGGCAAAGAAGAAAAGTTCCAAGTATTTTTTCCTTCTCTTTTTAACATCTGCTTAGTTAAGACAGTAGAGGTGCCAGCCAGGATAGTTGAATGATCCTCTTGCGGGATGTGGAAGGTAGGGAGACCCCCAGTGTCTCTGACGACTACGACTGTGAGAAGGGCATCCAGCTGCTGCTTCTAACAAACCATGTTGGATAAACACTGGATCATTCGGGAGGGAGAGGGGGTGATAGATAGGACATATAGAGAGATAGTCACACCCAGGGTGCAGGACACAGGAAACTGAATGGCAGTCAGGAAGGGGAAAGGGGTTAAGGAGCCAGTGCACAGTACCAGACATCCCACCTCTCCCCGAAGTTCTGGGAGTCTCCCACATATTGATAGCGACTCCCTGATGCCCAGAAATTATATACAATATCCCAGAAATCAATTTTTTTGAGAGGGAGAGGGAGAGCGAGAGCGAGCATCCTGATTTGTCTCTCTTCGTGCTAAGTAGACCTATCAGTTTTCTTTGTTTTCTTTGTGGGCAGGCTTTACAGTCGACCTCAAAAATAATGACAGTGTTGCTCGCTGTACTGTTTGCAACAGTGACTTTTCTATTGCCCATGGTGGGTTAAAATGTAAAAGACATGTTGAGGTGAGTTTCACAGGTGTCATTCGTTCATTAGCATAGCTAATGTTATTAGCTAGCTGTTAAGGAGCTATGCTATTGATGTCCTACGTGATGAGGCCAAACTCCCTGTAGACTTGCTTAAAGTTGTAATAGAATGAACATGATAATATATAAGTACATATTTTAATGTCACATTTTCTGCATATACCCAACTTGGCTTACAGATTAGACAAAATCACTAAACAAAGTATTACATACACCCTTGGTGGTCAACCGGGGGGCGGGGGGGAGATATGGGGTTGCGGGGGGTGGGGGTGCTACCTCCCTGAGATGAGTTTTTGCAGGGTGGGATGTCTGGAGTACCCCTGTGGCCATCCCCCTCAACAACAGGTATATCACCTTGAATATTGCTGGGGGGGGGCGGAATGTCATAACAGAGGAAAGTTACAGCAGTCGGGTTCCGGCACAGAGACTGGCTCTGTGGCTCGAAAGAGATGCGGGTTGTGGGGGGAGTAGAGACGCACTGTGATGATAGGGGACTCATTAGTTAGGAGAATAGACAGGAGGTTCTGTGGGCGAGAATGAGATTCCCGTATGATATACGGCCTCCCAGGTGCCAGGATCCAGGACAACTTGGAGAGTCCTCAGCATTCTGAAGAGGTTGTGATCAATGTAGGTACCAATGACATGGAAAGGACAAATGATGAGGTTCTGTAAAGGAAGTTCAGGGAGTTAGGTGCCAAGTTAAAGGGCAGGATTTCCAGGGTTATGGTCTCAGGATTGCTACCCATGCTACATGCTAGTGAGGCCAGAACTAGGAAGATCATACAGTTTAAGACCTGATTAAGGAGTTATTGTTGGATGGAGGGCATAAAATTTTTGGATCATTGGGCACTCTTCCAGGGAAGGTCAGACCTGTACAGAAGGGATGGTTTGCATCTGAACTGGAGAGGCTAACATCCCAGCGGGAAGGTTTGTAAATGCTGCATGGTGGGGTTTAAACTAGAGTTGCAGGAGGATGAAAACCAAAGTGTGAGAACAGTTAGTGGAGAGGTTGTGGAGAGAGATGTTGGTAAGACCTCAGACAAAGTCTGGAATCAAAAGGTTGAGCATGGTGCAACTAGTGTCCTGAGCTGCGTATATTTCAATGCAAAAAGCATTGTAAGAAAGGCAGATGAGCTCAGGGCATGGATCAACACCTGCAATTATGACCTTGTAGCCATTAGTAGGACTTGGTTGCTGGAGGGGCAGGACTGGCAGCTCAGTATTCTGGTGTTCAGTGTTTTAGATGTGACAGAACAAGAGGGATTAAAGGAGGCGGGGTGGCGTTACTCGTCAATGAAAATGTCACAGCACTGCTCTGACAGAACTCGACTAGTGAGGCATTATGGGTGGAACTGAGAAATAGTAAAGATATGACCACATTAATGGGACTATATTACAGATCACTGAACAGTTCAGGGGATTTAGAAGAACAAGTTTGTAAATAGGTTGCAGCCTTTTGCAAGAAATATATGATTGTTATAACAGGTGATATTTTAACTTTGCACATATTGACTGGGAATCCCATACTGTAAAAGGACTAGATGGGACTGAGTTTATCAAATGCATTCGGGAAAATTTCCTTCATCAATACATAGATGTCCCAAAGAGAGAGCATGCAATACTGGATCTGCTATTAGGGAATGAAACTGGGTAGGTGACAGAGACAATAGGTCTGGTCCACAGGTTGAGATTCCAAAGTGCGGAAAGGACAATTTTGATGGTATCAGAAATGATCTGACAAGAGTGGATTGGTACAGGGTGTTTTCTGACAAAGTTGTCCTTTGTAAATGGGAGGACTTCAAAAATGAAATTTTAGGAGTATAAAGCTTGTGTGTGCTTGTCAGAATAAAAGATAAAGATAACAAGTGTAGAGAACCTTAGATTTCAAGAGGTATTTAGGCACTGATTAAAAGAAAAAAGGAGGTGCATAGCAGGTAGAGGCAAGTAGGAACAAATGAAGTGCTTATGGAGTCTAAGAAATGCAAGAGAACACAGGCTGATTTATACTTGTGCATACGGGCTACGCCATAGCTTACGCCGTAGCCTACGCAACTGGCCTACGCCGTGTGAGCATTTATACTTGTGCGTTGGTATGTCTGCATCGCTCTGCAATTCACCACCAAAACGCTAGTTGGCGGTGGGGTTTCTACGCCACTGCGTTGAATTTCTTCCTGTACTTTAAACAATGGCGACTGAAACTGAGCACATCATGTTGGAGTTGGAGCTAATAAATGTTGAACAAGAGTTTCTTCTCTCTCAGTTCTGAAATGGCAGAGAAGCAACCCGAAATGCGTAGGAGGAAAAGCGATGCTACCAAGCAGACCAATCACAATTGCTGCGGTCTGTGTCGCCGCAATGCGTAGTTACATTTTGGGAGAGGTGCGCGTTAGGCTACGGCATAGAGTACAGCATAGGGTACGCGGCTACACCGTACCTACGGTGTATATTTGATGCAGAGGTATAAATTGGGCTTTAAGAAATAAATCAAGAAGGCATGAAGTTGCTCTAGCAGACAAGGTGAAGGAGAATCCTAAGGCATTCTACAGAATTAAGAACAAAAGTATTGCAAGGTACAAATTAGGTCCTCTGGGATCCATGTGTGGAGACAAAACAGGTGGAAGAGATCCTAAATGAATTATTTGCATCTGTATTTACTCATAAAACAGGCGCAGAATCTATAGTGTTAAGGCAAAGCAGCATCAACTTCATGGACCCTGTATACATTAAAGAGAAGGACGTGTTTGCTGCCCTGAGGCAAATCAGAGTGGATAAGTCCACAGATCCTGACAAGGTGTTCCCTTGGACCCTATGGGAAGCAAGTGCAACAATTGGCAGGGCTCTAGCAGAGATATTTAAATCATACTAAGCAATAGGGGAGGGACCAGAGGATTGGAGGTTAGCCAATGTTGTTTTGCTGTTTAAAAAAGGCTCTAAACATAAACTAGGAAATAACAGGCTGGTGAGTCTGACATCAGTAGTGGGAAAGTTATAGTAAGGAATTCTAAGGAACCCAATATATAAGTATTTGGATAGACATGGACTGTTTAAGGATAGTCAACATGGCATTGTGCGTGGTTGGCCATGTCTAACCAATCTTACAGAGTTTTCTGAGGAAGTTACCAGGAAAGTGGATGAAGGCAAGGCAGTGGATGTTGTCGACATGGACTTTATTAAGGCAATTGACAAGGTCCCACATGGGAGGTTGATCAAGGACATTCGGTAGCTCAGCATTCAGTATGAGGTAATAAATTGGATTTGTCATTGGCTTTGCGGGAGAAGCCAGAGTGGTAGTGGAGGGTTGCCTCTCTGACAGGAGGTGTGTGAATAGTGGTGTGATGCAGGGATTGGTGCTGGGCCCTTTGTTGTTTGTCATCTATATCACTGATCTGGATGATAATGTGGCTAACTGGATCAGTAACTTTGCAGATGACACCAAGATTGGGGGTGTAGTGGACAGTGAGGAAGCCTATAATGACTTGCAGAGGGACCTGCATCTACTGGAAAAATGGGATGAAAAAGGCAAAATGGAAATTAATGCAGACAAGTGCAGGGTTTTGCACTTCATTAGGGCCAACCAGGGTGGGTCAAAGGTCACAGCGAATGCTAGGGCACTGAGGAGTATGGTAGAACAAAGGGATCTGGAACTATAGGTCCATAATTCATTGTAAGTGGCATCACAGGTAGATAGGGTCATAAAGAAAGCTTTTGGCAGTTTGGCCTTCATAAATCAATGTATTGAGTACAGGAGATGGGATATTATGTCAAAGTTGTATAAACGTTGGTGACTCCTAACTTGGGGTATTGTGTGTGGTTTAGGTTACATACCTACAGGAAAGATGTTAGCAAGTTTGAAAGAGTGCAGAGAAAATTTACAAGTATGTTGCCAGGTCTGGAGAATCTGAGTTATAAGGAAAGATTGAATAGGATAGGAATGTATTCTTTAGAATGTAGAATATTCAGAGGATATTTGATAGAGGTATACAAAATTATGAAGGGTATAAATAGGCTAAATGCAAGCAGGCTTTTGCCACTAATATTTGGTGGGATTACAACTGGAGGTTTTGGGTTAAGGGTGGGTGAGAGGTTTAGGGGGAACATGACAGTAAACTTCTTCAGTCAGAGGGTCACAGAGTGTGGAATGAGCTGCCAGCACAAGTGGTGCATGGAAACTTGATTTCAATGTTTAAGAGAAGTTTTGGGTGGGTACATGGAATGTAGGGGTATGGAGGGCTATGATCCTGGTGCAGGTCGACGGGAGTAGGCAGCTTAAATGGTTTTGGCATGTACCAGATGGGCCAAATGGCCTGTTTCTGTGCTGTACTTCTCTATGACTCTATATCCTAGTCCTCTTGAAATGAATGCTAATATTGCATTTGCCTTCCTTACCACCGACACAACCTGCCAGCTAACCTTTAGGGCATCCTGCACTAGGACTTCCAAGTCACTTTGTACCTCTGATTTCTGAATTTTCTCCCCACTAAGAAAATAATCTATGCCTTTATTCCTTCTACCAAAGTGCATGACCATACATGTCCCTGGTATTATATTTCATCTGCCACTTCTTTGCCCATTCTCCTAGTCCTTCTGCAGACTCCCTGCTTCCTCAACACTTCATATCATCTGCAAACTTGGCCACAAAGCTATTAATTTTGTCTTCTAAATCACTGGCATATAATGTGAAAAGAAGTGGTCCCAACCTCAATCCCAGTGGAACACAACTATTCTTAGGCAGTCAACCAAAAAAGGCCCCTTTTTATTCCCACTCTGCTTCCTGCCAGTCAGCCAATCTTCTATCCATGTGAGTATCATTTCTGGAATACCATGTTTATCAGCCTCATGTGTGGCACCTTGTCAAAGGCCTTCTGAAAATTCAAGTAAACATCTACTGACTCACCTTTGTCTATCCTGTCTGTTACTTCCTCAAAGAATTCCACATAGTGACTCTGCCCTATTTTATCATATGTCCCCAAGTTCCTCAAAACCTCACCCTTACTGATGGACTCCAACATCTTTCCAACCATTGAAGCCAGCTAACTGGTCTATAATTTCCTTTCTTCTGCCTCACTGCCTTGTTAAAGAGTAGAGTGACATTTGCAATTTTCCAGTCATCCAGAACTATTCCAGAATCTAGTGATTCTTGAAAGATCACTACTAATGCCTCCACAGTCTCTTCAGCTACTCCTTTCTGATCCAGGTGACTTATCTACCTTCAGACCTTTCGGCAGCCCAACTACCTTCTTCTTAGTAATAGCAACTACACTCACTTCTGCCTCCTGACACTCATATTTCTGGAATACTACTGGTGTCATCCACAGTGAAGACGGATGCAAAATACTTATTAAGTTTGTCCACCATTTCTTTGTCACCCCCATTACTAACTCCCCAGCATCATATTCCAGCAGTCCAATATCCACTCTCGCTGTCTTTTACCCCTTATATATCTGAAAAAAAAAACTTTTGGTATCCTTTTTTATATTATTAACAGGCTTACCATCATACTTCAGCTTTTCTCTCCTTACTACTTTTTAAATTTTGGCTAGGTGAGAGTAAGCGTTCAGCACGGACTAGAAGGGCTGAGATGGCCTGTTTCCGTGCTGTAATTGTTATATGGTTAATTGGCTCTGATGGTTTTTAAAAGCTTCCCAATCCTCTAACTTCCTACTAAATTTTGCTATATTATATGCCCTGTCTTTTACATTTATGCTGTCTTTTACTTCCCTTGAAAACCACAACCTCCCTTTACTTCTTCTTTGGAACGAATGGGATTTCTATTCCAATGACATGTCGAAATGGGAATGCAAAATTGTGTAGATATCCCTCTTTTCTCTTAACCTTGCAAGTGGGACAAGTGCTACACCTGCCCCTACACCTCCTCCCTCACCACCATTCAGGACTTCTGATAGTCCTTTCAGTGTTCCTGTTACAGCCCCCTTTTCATCACTGAGAATCCGCATAGATAGGTGGACTATTTCTTTGAACACCTTTACTCTATCCGCTACAAAAGACAAAATTTCCCAGTGGACACCCATTTCAATTCTCATCCCTTCTCTTCTTCTCACCTGCCCATCACCTCCCTCTGTTTCCTCTGTTCCTTAATAATTCACCTGACTGGGTTTCACCTATCACCTGCTTGCTAGTACTCCTTCCCCTCCCCCACATTTTTATTCTGGCCTTTTCCTCCTTCTTTTCCAGTCCTGATGAAGGGCAACTGTTTATTTCCCCCATCGATGCTGCCTGACTGGACGAATTCCTCCCACACTTTGTGTGAGTTACTTCTTTCACATATTTACTTTTGAAATCGCTAAGAACTTGCTACAGAGTAATTATTTCAAGAAAATAAAATCTTGATGTGAATTGTAAAATGCATTTCTCCCATTAGGAACAAATACATAAGATACTGACAACTCATTTTTGCATAAAGGAATTAAAATAGTTGGCAGGTAATGTTCCAGCCATTAAATCAGAAATCAATCCTAATTAGTCAGAATAGAATAACTCCATTGCAGCCTTGCTTCTTTCTAAGGCTTGGTTTTTAGGACTTCAATATCACCTCCATTGCAGAAATTCCACAATTACCACTAGACCTACATTCCCTCTGAAATCACTCTTCACACAAAGAGATTGGGTGGATTCCAAACAAATACAAGGAGCCAACATCATCTAAAAAATTGCTTATTGTTCCTATTTTATGAGTCTCAACTTCCATTTAAAATATTAACCAGGCTTCAGATAAAAGCATCTTCTTAATCAGATAAGAATATAAATTTTCTATAATATGTTTATTTTCAAATACATTTCATAGATGGAATATTAATATATTACTTTAAGAAACACAGTGCATATGAGTCAGAATTTATTCTCTGTTAAAAAGGAATACATTTTGCATTTGACTTTGCAGGGAGTTGCCCTGAAACATTTGTGTGTTTCACAGTTTATTTCACCAAAGGATCCTTTTTTTTTGGTGATTTGTGATATCTCAAGTATGAATTGCAAAGGGAGATATTCGACCAATTGCCAAAATTTCTATGCCTGCTCCAATGTGGTTACTTGTTACCAGTCCTCACTGAGGGATCAGCAGTGGAAAGGGCGAACAGTTTCAGGTTCCTGGCTGTCAACATCTCTGAAGACCTATTGCCCAACATATTGATGCAATTACAAAGAAGGCACAACAGCAGCTATATTTCATTATGAGTTTGAGGAGTTTTGGTATGTCACCAAGGACTCCTGCAAATTTCTACAGATGTACTGTGGAGATCATTCAACCTAGTTGCATCTACAGTTGGTACTGCACAGGATCAGAAAAAGCTGCAGAAAGTTGCAAACTCAGCCAGCTCCATCATGGGCACTTACCTCCCCAGCACTGAGGACACCATCAAAAGGTGATGCCTCAAAAGGTTGGTCTCCATCACCCAAAATATGTCCACTTCTCATTGATACCATCAAGGAGGAGGTACAGGAGCATGAAGACAGCCAGCCAATGGTTCAGGAACAGCTTTTTCCCTTCCGCCATCAGATTTCTGAATGGACAATGGACCCATGAACACCACCTCACTTTTATTTTTACTCTGTCTTGCACTACTTACCAATTCAAAATTTTTATATATAGTTATCGTAATTTATAGCTGATTATTATTATGTATTGCAATGTACAACTGCTGTAAAACAACAACAAATTTCTTGACATATGCCAGTGATATTAAACCTGATTCTGATTTTGATTTGATTAATGATCTGGATGATAATGTGATTAACTAGATCAGCAAATCTGTGATTGCACCAAGATTGGGGATGTAGTGCACAGTGAGGAAGGCTATCGTGGCTTGCAGAGGGATTGGGATCAGCTGGAAAAATGGGCGTAAAAATGGCAAATGGAATTTAATGCAGACAAGTGCAAGATTTTACACTTTGGTAGGACCAACCAGGGTATATCTTACAAAGTGTATGGTAGGGCATTGAGGAGTATGGTAGAACAAAGGGATCTGGGAATACAGGTCCATAATTCATTGAAAGTGTCGTCACAGGTAGATAGGATCGTAAAGAAATCATTTGGCACATTGGCTTTCATACATCAATGTATTGAATACAGGAGATGGGATGTTATTAAGTTGTATAAGATGTTGGTGAGGTCTAATTTGGACTATTGTGTACAGTTTTGGTCACCTACCTACAGGAAGGATATAAACAAGGTTGAAAGGGTGCAGAGAAAATTTACAAGGATGTTGCCGGGTCTGGAGGACTTGGTTTATAAGGAAAGATTGAATAGGTTAGGACTGTATTCTTAGAACATAGAAGATTGAGAGGAGTTTTGATACAAGTATACAAAATTATGAGGGGTATAGATAGGGTAAATGTAAGCAGGCTTTTCTAGTGAGGTTGGGTAGGACTACGACCAGTGGGCATGGGCTAAGGGTGAATGGTGAGAAATTAAAGGGGAACAGGAAGGGAAAATTCTTCACTCAGGGGGTTGTGAGAGTGTGGAATGAGTTGCCAGCACAAGTGGTACATGCAAGCTCCATTTTGATGTTTAAGAGAAGTTTGGATAGATACATAGATAGTATGGGTATGGAGGTCTATGGTCCCAGTGCAGGTCGATGGGTGTAGGCAGTTTAAATGGTTTTGGCATGGGCTAGATGGGCCAAAGGGCCTGTTTCTTTGCTGTACTTCTCTAGGACTCAGTGATTCCATCTTTTAAGGTTGAATCCATCTATCTAACTGCCCCCTTTCTAACCACCACTTATCACCAGCACACAGACCGCCAACAATTCCAGCGAAAATGCTGTGCTAGTTTTGATGTGCAGTTCATCACATCAATTCTAGTTCATCACTTGCCCACATTAACCACTATGTTTTAAGTAACTTATCAGACTGTTTATCCAGAGGAAACAGAAATCTCTTCTGACTAAGCATTGGGAAAACCACATATACTTAGGGCAGCTTCATTCTCAGTCACATACCTTAATTATGAATTTGTATTAAATATGCAGTAATAGCTGAAGATTGCAATGCACTGCTGAAATTCTGCTCCATTGAATTTTAGCGATCTTGATGTATAATATTACTTAAAAGTCATTGAAATATTCTAATAACTAGTTAGGCTGGAGGGTCTATTTTCATGTTGTATAACTCTGAGTCTATGAATAATATTTAAAAAAGCAACATTTTCCAGACGATGTATCCTCATGTATCTGTTTCAGCCACATGTTAACAAACAGAAAGAATCCTGTCTGAATTATTTGTGGAAACTAACTTCTATTCCTAATAAAATCAACATCGACTCAAAAAGGGATACTAGACCTGCAACTTTCTAGCAGTTTTCATTGTAAACACAAGAAGTTCTGCAGATGCTGGAAATCCAAAGCAATGCACACAAAATTCTGTTGGAACTCGGCAGGTGAGGCAGCATCTATGGAAATTAATAAACAGATGACGTTTCAAGCCAAGGCTTCAGGTGCTACCTGACCTGCTGAGCTCCTCCAACATTTTGTATGTGTAGTTTTAGTTGTGCTTCTTTTACTATAGTTTCATTTTTTCATTTAATTTAACTTCACTCACTGAAGTTTTTTTCATTTAGGGATAATTTCACTCAACCCAGCATTGACTCACAACCTATGAATCCCACTAAGGAAAACCAGGCCATCGTCTCCCACACCATCACCGACCTTATTAGCTTTGGGGATCTCCCGTCCACCGCCACCAACCTCATAGTTCCCTTATCCCACACCTCCCGTATCTACCTCCTGCTAAGGTCCACAAACCTGCCTGTCCAGGTAGACCCATTGTTTCAGCTTGATCCTGTCCCACTGAACTCATATCTGTCTACCTTGATTTGGTTTTATCCCCCCTGGGCAGTCCCTTCCTACCTGCATCCATGCATCACACGTTCTTTTGCATCTCCCCCTCCCCCTCCAGCTTTCAAATCCCTTACTCACTCTTCCTTCAGTTAGTCCTGACGAAGGGTCTCGGCCTGAAACGTCGACTGCGCCTCTTCCTATAGATGCTGCTTGGCCTGCTGCGTTCACCAGCAACTTTGATGTATGTTGCTTGAATTTCCAGCATCTGCAGAATTCCTGTTGTTTACATCACACGTTCTGGATCTTTTCAATGATTTCAAGTTCTCTGGCCCTGAGCATCTTATTTTCACCATAGATGTCCAGCCCCCATACACCTCCATCCCCCACCAGTAAGGCCTCAAAGCTCTCCATTTCTTTCTGGACACCAAACCCAACCACTTCCCCTCCACCACAACTCTCAAGTCTAGTGGAACTTGTCATCACTCTCAGTAATTTCTCCTTTGGCTCTTCCCACTTCCTTCAAACATCAGGTGTAACCGTGGGTAGCCGCATGGGTCCCAACTATGCCTGCTGTTTGTCGGCTAGATGGACCAGTCTATGTTACAAGCCTGCACTGGAATCACTCCCCCACTTTTCCTAGGTTACATTAATGACCGCATCGGTGCTGCTTCCTGCACCCATATGGAGCTAGTTGACTTCATCAACTTTGCCTCCATCTTCCACCCTGCCCTCAAATTTACCTGGTCCATTTCCAACACCTACCTCCCCTTTCTCAATCTATCTTGAGACAGCTTATCCACTGATATTACAAACCCACTGACTCTCACAAGTACCTGGACTATACCTCTTACCACCCTGTTACTTGTAAAACTTCCATCCCCTTCTCTCAATTCCTCTGCCTCCACCACATCTGCTGTCAAGCTGAGGCTTTTCATTCCAGAACAAAGGAGATATGTTCCTTCTTGAAAGAAAAGGGCTTCCTTTCCTCCATCATCAACATTGCCCTCAACCACATCTCTTCCATTTCGCGCACATCTGCCCTCACCCCATCCTTTCGCCACCCCACCAAGGACAGGGTTCCTCTTGTCCTCATCTGCCACCCCACCAGCCTCCACATCCAGCACATAATTGTCCCCCTCTTCTCTATTCCCCATTCTCATTTCCCTCTACCACCTTATCTCTTTGCCTGCCCATCGCCTCCCTCTGGTGCTTCTCCCCCTTTTTCTTTCTTCCATGGTCTTCTGCCCATTAGTTTCCCACTTTTTCAGCCCTGTATCTCTTTCATCAACTTCCCAACTCTTTACTTCACCCTTCTCCGTCCAAGTTTTACCTATCAGCTCATGTATCTCCCTCCCCACCCCCAAGCTTTTACTCTGACTCCTCATCTTTTTTCTCCAGTCCTGATGAAGGGTCTCAGCCTGAAACATCAAGTGTACTCTGCCTGGCCTGCTGAGTTCCTCCAGCATTTTGTGTGTGTTAACTGGATTTCCAGCATCTGCAGATTTTCTCTTGCTTGTGATTGGATCACAACCTATGAACTCCCTTTCAAGAACACTTCACCTCATGTTCTCTGTTAGGGTGTATTTTGGAGATGCAATATAGCAAATATTAATTTCAATAGCCACCGGCCTTCATATCTGAATATGGATTGTAAATTGAATTTAAAACGCAGCTCAGAACAATGGTCTTCCTTAAGCTGCATTTGGAGTAAATTGCAGACCAGGAAATACCCAATTGACGTCTGCATTGGCAAGCATGCAATCAACAACCCCATTGCATGAATATGACTCAAATACCATAGCAATTAACAAACAGTTACATTTAACTCAAAAGAAGCATTATGAGGGCATTGTAACATAAATTGTCCTGTTACCTTTGCTCTTTAACACAAAAATGTGTTGTAATGTGGGTCAGAGTGTTTCTCTCTCTCTCTCGTTAGCTCGCGTGTCTCCTGATTAAAAACTTTTATATCTACCAGCTGTGCCTCTCTTGTGGCTTCGTTCACATTCTCAATAGTATTGCTTATTTATTTATTATTACTACTTTGCTTTCCACAAGAAAATGAATCTCAAGGTTGTATTTGGTGACAAATATGTACTTTGATAATAAATTTACTTTGAACTTTGAATGAGAATGATTGTGGTGTGTTTGTGTGACAAGAAGGTCGTTACTCGTGTGATTCCACAGGACAGGACTCTGTACTCAATCTCTTGTAATTTGTAATATGTAATCATAACTTAGACCTAAATATACTAGCTATAATAAATAGATTTGCAAAGGAGACAAACAAAATGGCCATAATCTTGACTGTGAAGGAGAAAAGTTTAAACTGCAGGAAGGTATTGATGGTTTAGTCAGTTAAGCAGAAAAAAATAGTGAACAGGTAGATAGATATTTTATTGATCGCAAAGGAAATTAGTGTCACAGTAGCATTACAAGTGCGCACATATACAAATATTAAAAGAAAGAATAAAAAGTAAGTTACCTCAAACAGTCTTCACTATCCCAGCTAGAAATTGACTCATTGGCCGAGGGTAAGGATGATCTAATATAGCGCTCTTTGGAGTAGCGCAGTTGTCTTAGTCTATTACTAAAAGTGCTCCTCTGTTCAGCTAACCCGGCATGCAGAGGGTAAGAAACATTATCCAGAACTTTCCGTGGGGTCCTTTGTTCTACCATAACCTCCAGTGTGTCCAGTTTGACTCTTATCACACAGCCAGCTTTTCAATCAGTTTATTGAGCCTGTTTAACATTAAATGGGATTTAATCCAGAGTAAGGGAGTGTGTATCACCCAATCACCTGTATGGTGTGAATGTGCATCCATTACTGTATAATATTATGGTAATTTTTGCACTATCATCCTACCAGTGTGAATTTGGAAATCTTGTAAATCTTGTACATGTTATTTTTAAGGTAACTTTTTTTATTCTTTTTTACTTCTCTTCTAATATTTGTATATATGTGCAGTTATAATGCTACTGTGATACTAAGTTCCTTTGGGATCAATAAAGTATCTATCTATAGTACAATGAAAGAGAGGATATTGAGTAGCATGGACAAACAGAAGCATTTTGGAGTGCATCCTCAGAATCTTCATTTATTATGACTTAATATTAGTCATATTAGTAGTGTTAAGAGATTATTCCAGAGTTACAAAATTATATACTTAACAGGTATTAATTACAATGAAACAGTCTTCATGTTGACAATTGAATTTCCACTGACACTTTAAAGCCATTGACACCAATGTTGGATCGGGGACATTCTGATTTGTAATTTTGTATCTCTGCAAGGAAGACAACAGAATGTTCACGTAATTGGAACTCATTAGAACCTTCATGATAAGATCAGGGTGAGATTATTAAAGTAGCCGTCTCCTGTATTAACACATTTTTAAAGGGATATCCCTGCCACTTAATGCATAGCTCAGGACATTAACATTCTGCCTATTTGTATACAGGGAGCTATCCTCAGCACTGTAACAAAAAAGGTTTATTTTGGGTGGCTGGAGTTTTTTTTCTCACAGAAATGCCTGGACCAGCCACCCAGTACATGAATATCCAAACAAAGTGTGCTCCCATTGTAAATATGTAATACTGCTAAATTACCTGTCTACATTCAAAATGTTGAAGTAGATAATTATAGCCATTAGTAAACCTGTCATTGTAGTTAATTATTCATTGTTGTCATTGTGTTTAATAAATATAAAACATTATTGCATGGTTGAGTGTTGGGAGAGGAGAATAAATTCTTTGGAAGATCTGTGTTCAGTCAAGACCTTTCATATCTCTCAGCCACAGCTTCCATGTGTCTCAGTTCAGCAGTCACAACAGTAGGACAGATCAATAAGGTACTTAGAAAACCATATGAAATGTTTTATGTTGTTAAACAAGGCATAGAATATAAGAACACGGGGGTTATGTTGCAACTGCATGCAACAATAGTTAGGCCACAGCCTGCATACTGCTTACAACTCTGAACATCACTTTACACAGAATCTATGACTGCACTGCAGAACACAATGGAGATTAATGAGGAAATTTGCTGTTATGAGGAAAGATGGTGTGGTTTTCATCAGACTAGAGGAGGTCTCGTGCGTGCGCTCTCTCTCTCTCTCTCTCCTCTTTAACCACCCTTCCACCTCCTCTAGTCTAATGAAAACCACAGAGAGAGATTAAATAGGGGAGGGAGAGGGAGAAGTAGAGGGCGAAAGAGAGAAAAAATATGGGAATCTCAATCTCCTGACATAATATTTTATACTTCAACACAAATATGCAGTTTCAATTTCCCTAGTCACCTACATAACTTTAACATTTCAAAAGTAGCCAGCTAAATTTACAGAATTACATACTTACAATGGTAGAATATTCAATATCAGTGTCGGTTCCTGAAGCCTCTGAGTACAAACTCCAGATATGCAAAACACACACCTTTTTGTTACAGTGTTGAAAGATGGTTGTTGAGGAATAGGTCCATGAATATACAACTAACCAGAAGTTTAAGTGACAAAACAGATCTGTCCCAAACGATGAATGAAGTGTTAGGAGTATACTTCAACAACATGCTAATGCAGGAACGTTTATCTGCCAGCTTCACTTTTGTAGTTTCAGTGGGATGGAATCAGAACCTCCCACATCCAATGAGTGGTTTCACCAGTCACTAAGTATCAGTTGGAAGCTCAAAGTTCAATGTATATTTACTGTATTTTCAAAGTATACTATATACAACCTTGAGATTTGTCTTCTGGAAGGCAGCCAGAAAACAAAGATACACAATAGAACCCATTAAAAAACCTCACAATGAAGACCATCAAATACACACAGTGAGGAAAAAAGAACAAATTGTGCAGACAATAAAAAGTAAACAAATAACACGGAGGACATTAACCATAGAGACCCGGAAGGTGAGTCCACAGCCACGGAGGTGAGTGAAGCTGGTCCAGGAACCCGATAGCTGCAGGCCATAACCACAGAGCCAGTTCAGTGCTGAGGCTAGTGTCGATGGTTGTAGACCACAGATGCAGAATCAGTTCAGCGCTGAAGCGAGTAATCACGCAGAGGAGTGAGCTGTTCATACTTCACCTTCGCCACCCCTTGATCTAATTGCACAAATAGCAAAATAAGAGGAAACAAAAGCACATGGAACATAAACTGCAGAGTCCCCGAAAGTGAGTCCACAGCTGCGGAGCCTGTTCAGCGCTGAGGTGAATTTAAAGTCAAATTGCATACAGGTTTTATTTCCTGAAGACTGGTTCTAATTTTAAATTAATCCATAATTATGCTATCCATAAATTCATAACCTCAGAATGATCCCCAGCAGAAGCAAATGCACTGTTGAAAAGCACCTGGATGTGCACTTCAATAGCTGTGACCTGCAGACTGGATGGGGTGCATATTTGGCTTAGAGACCTACCACTGTATTATTTATTTTCTATGATGTAATGATTGACATACATACACCCTTTGCTAAATTTGTATTATTTAATAATATCCATTTAAAATTACATGTAAATTGTATTTTCAATGTTACATTGCCTTGCAGTTAGAATAATTGTAGCAAGGCTTTTGTGCATTTAAATGTACCTACTGAAATTTCTACATCACTCACTAATCACAAATCAGCGAGACACAATTCAAGTTCTCTCATTGTCTTGTCATGGCCATGATAAGCACACTATGATCCACAAGCAGAGGCAATGAAACAGCAAATAATGATGTATAAATGCCAACATCAAGTGTCATTGAAGCATTTGGCAGTGGAAGTCTCAAATCCAAAGCTAACTCTGAAAATCAAAAGAAAAACTTAAGATGCTGGCAGTGTAACATTAAAGACAGAAAATTGCTGGAGCTATTTAGCAGGTTAAACAGCATCTCTGAAGAGAGAAACATAATTAATTAAAAAATGTCAGTCTGAATACCGTAACTCCGCCACTCAGTTTCCAAGGTGCACGTTTCAGCAAGGGTCCTGGGCCCACCCCTCCTCGCTCAAATTACATTGAAAATGATATCCGCTGGACAACAGACTATAAATCTTGGAACTTTTTCCCAATGTTTTTTAAATCAGGTATAAGAAATCATATTAATATTGTCAATAAGATCATTTCATTCATATCTAACATTCAGTAAGATGTTCCAGGTTTCAAATCCCCATTTGTTCTGCGTTAGCTCGTTTGAGATAAAGCATGAGTTCAGTTGATGCAATTAACCTCAGCCTCTCTGGATTTTGGAAGGAAAGTGTAAAAATTAATCAATTTTGCTGATTACGAAGTGCATGTAGATAGAGGCTTTGCAAATGTTATGATTTAACATGGATGTGAAAGGGTAGCCCAGGAGAGTAAACTATCAAAAATCGCACATAAAGAATTTAGTCTTTGCCCTTGTGAGTGTACACAGCCTTAAGAGAGAACAAAGCACCTTTTTTTTCAGAACTAAGCTTCACTCGTTATAAAATTTATACACAAGGATAAAAGCCTACAAAAAAACTGTTTACATTCTTATTGTCATTTGATCAATACATACGGAAGTACTTTACTTAAAACCATAGCACCATTGCCAGTCATGTGAATCCGCACCCCCCCCCCGACCTTTGGGTGATACATCCTTTCATTGTTTAAGGAGTTTCCCCAGTTGACTCATCCCTTCCATGTCCAGTAGTAGAAGCAGTCTAGACTATGGTCTCTCCCTGCAGAGCTCTTGTACCAGTTGCACCAAGCTTCAATCTGCCTGTCAACAGGTACTCCAGCAGTCTGAAATGTGCCAGTCAGCAACATTCTCCAACAGAGAATTTGCCATTTTAGCAAATTCACTGTCTGCCAAGAGATAGGTGATTATCTCTTCCCCACCATAGCCGTCCTGAGGGCAGGGTGCATTGGGATGATATTTTGACTGTACAGGAAGGATCTGATTTTGAGGACCCTCACTGCCAGCCAAGTAAGCTCTTGGTGCTTGCTGGTGAGTTCTGGTGACAGAGCATTCTGCCAGATGATTAGGACACAGAATCATTGTCCTGTGGTGTCTGCAGGATGTTCTGTGCTGACCACTACCTAATGCTTTGTAATCAAAACTGTTAGCTTGGTAGAACTTTTCCAAAAGAGGCAGGTAGTGTGGTAATGTCCTTCTGACTGGGACATTGTTTGGCAGCAGGGCCAGACCTATTCTCTACAACACTGGAGATAGTAGAAGCTCAGCACATAATGACACTTGATGCTCATGTCTGCTCAGTCCTGATGAAGGGTCTCAGCCCGAAACGTTGAATGGTTACTCTTTTCCATAGATGCTGCCTGGCTTGCTGAGTTCCTCCAGCATTTTCTGTGTGATGCTCAAGTACTTTGGTTCCACACACACCATGATGTAGCCACGCACGAAAATGGTCCTCAGGATGAGGGCAACATTAGGTACATCTTTCCCTCATTCTCTGGGGATGTGCATTGTGGTCTGTTGAATCCAGATGAACTGGAAGATGGCCCGGGTGATTACTAAGATGGAAGAATGGAAGATAGACCAAATCTCTGCCAGTATGGCAGCCTCAAGAGCACGTCATCCCTGATGACCGAGTACTTCCAACTTATTTGGAAGGGAGTGCTGTTTCCATAGTCCCTATTTTTGTCTGACCTTTCCAATCTGCTCCAGCCGCTTTTTGTTACACGTCACAGCCCCTCCAAACCATATCCCTAGCACCTTCAGGTAGTCAGACCAGATGGTGAGGGGGTCAGTCAGATCAGTTGCCAAGGAGCATGGTCTCACTGTTACAGCAGTTGACTTTGACCCCTGATGCCCATGCAGAGTGGTTGCGGATGCTAATCAACCTGTGAACTGGCCTTGGATCTCAGCAGAGGATGGCATTGTTGTCCATGTACAGGGAGGTTTTGACTCGCGTGCCTCCACTGCCTGGTGACCTCACCTTCTCATGCTCTTGTTCTTCCTGATGGATTTAACAAAGGGTTCTGTGTCTCACACGATAAGATAGGGGACTGTGGACTCCCTTGACTGATTGCAGACTTGATGGGGAAGCTATCTATGCACAGCAATTAGATCCAATTCCTGTTTCCTTAACCAAAATATATTTTGGAGAGCAAATCCCAACAGGTATATGTGTGATATCCTGTTGCAGGCCTTTTTCTGGTTGAAACTGACCAAGCACACATCTACTCCTCCATCCCGTGTTTCCCTGATCAGCGGAAGGCTCTCAAAGCTTTTCCTGCCATGTCTCACACGTCTGATCCAGCTGAATCACCTGTCCCAGTGCAGCTTTGACCTTGTTGGGGATGGTCTTGGGCAGAATCTTATCATCTACATTTACTGCTTAATGTAATGTATTACTGCTTGATGATGCGAGTAATATCAGTCCTCATGTAGTTTGACATGAACCTGAAAGAAAATAATTGAAAATATGTTTCAGAAAAATGAAGTTGTGTTCCCAAAAAATATTCTGGTTTGATTTTCATCACATCCATTACTTTTGAGTTAGGATGCCAAATCAGTAAAATGAAGCATCAATTTGTAATAGCTTTCAGCAATTTTGTTGGCATGATATTAACAACCCTGATGCACAGACACCACCTACAGGCTGTTTGCCTTATTTAACTCTTATTTTAAGTGATGCTGATTAAGAAAACATTCATCAAAGATTGAACATTTGCTTTAATAAAATCAGTAGAGCCAAGAATAGCAGTGGAACTAACATCAAGGACTGGAAAGGGCATCACTTTTCAGGGTGCATAAAAGCAGCTAAGCCCAGTTGGGAGAGCAGAGGCCTGTGGCAACATCTAAGGTGCCCCAAAGGTGACTGTGCCCTGAAGTCTGACTTGATTGAACTTGGAGCTGCTTTGAAAGTACAGCAATGAAATAACGCATGTTTCTTGTTCAGGTGTATAGATCTAGTTTCTGTATGGTTTCAATAATTCAAGAAAAGCAGGCAACCAATCACCTGTTCTTTATTAATATATAAAATGTTAAAGGTTTGTTCACATTACTTTCCTGGTATTCATTGCCATGACTGATACATATTTGTAATAATCTACTCAGTCAACCCAAAAATGTAGAGGCTATTCAAAATAGCGGTGGCTGTTTTATTGGGAGGATTAGCTTATTAAGGAGATGACCTCTGATACAGATTTTTTTTCTTTAATTACAAAGTCATGCCAAGAACAAGAAAAGTTCTCTTTCATGAAGTTCTTTTGATGTTTTGCATTTCATTTCAAAAGTCCTGTTGCTGTTTATAAAGTGTATTTCTGCTATGACTCCTGAACTATGACAGAAGTGGTTTCCCGGAAGTCCCATTCTACTTGGGCCTGATACCATGTGAACTTAACTTCTTGTTTAAAATGAGTTCAAAGGATTCTTTGAAGTAGTCAGGTATTATTCTTCATATTCTCTGCGTGCTTTTAATTTAAACAAGTAGCAGAGAACCTCTGTGTGTACACGGAGCTTTCGTCCAGGTGGGAGAATTCCACATGGAAAGCCACGCACTGTAAACTAGCGTAGATATCACATCAACACCACAAAGATAGGAAAAAGAACAGCAAATGCTCGTGGTTGAATGAGAAAATGCCTCTTAGCAATACTTATTAAAAAGATACCTATGAGCAATTGAATGAACTGTACATGAGCTTTCAGATTATTGTAGCACGGTGATAAAAAGAACAAATGCTGGAAATACTCAGCAGATCACGCATTTCCATGCAGATTGATGCCTTTCATCAGAAATGCAAAATATCAGAAAAGAATACTTTTAAGTTCCAGAGATACTGAGGATGGGCTATGAGAGCAAAGAGAAGAATTTGTGATAGGATGGACACCTGCAGAGGTTAAAGGAGATGGGGTGGTTGAAAAAGGGCAGTAAAAGTTAGTTAATAACAGAAACAGAAAGCACATCCAAGGGGAGTGTAACCGAGGGAGACAAATGTATCTGAAGTTACCAGGAGCGAGAAAGCAAATTAGCTCAGTGTTAGAAAGGTAATAAATTTGAAATTGGGATTGTGATGGAAACTTAAAGTTTGTAGTCAACTGGAAGTGCACAGTTGCTCTTGTGAAACAAAATAAGAGACATACTACAAAGCAAGACACCAAATCTGCACTTGATTTCCCCATTGTAGTGAGGATCACTTTGAATGCAGTACACTAAATTGGAAGTACAACTGTATTTCTGCTGGGAAAAAAAATTGGTCCTCTGTATATAATTATAACCAGATGTCATGCAGTCCCAATAAAGGAGTGTATATTCTATAGGATGATATCTATATAGGAATGTGGCAAAAGAATAGTTTTTAAGAAGGGTTGATTGTGCTATGTGTACTTTCAGCATACAGAGATTTGTGAAAATCACTGCGTCACAGAACCAATTTGAAGCAAGATATGAGGGATGCCTTATTCTCAAATAATGGAGGCTGATGTTGGGTGGTCTTCCTGCTAATCTGATAAAACTGTTAAAGAAGTCAACATAATTAGTCTGGAGTTTGCGACATCGACATCAATAACCACTACTTATTATTCCAACTGTGGTGTTCAGTGGAAACATTACTGCAATCACACTGATCACCACAATTCTGACTCATTTCCCACAGTAGTTTCTATACCATCAACTGGGAATAGTCTCAACACTACTGAGCTTTTCCCAGGTATTAATGGATGGATATAAAGTAAGGAAAAACCACAGAATTCTGCTGCTTTAAAAAGCTATAAAAATGCTTTGCAAAATATTAGATATTCCAGAATCACGGGTAACAAGTTGTCAGATTATTAGCAATTCAAATTCATTATGATAACAAGGCTAAGTCTGAAATAGAATCAGGTTTAAAATTACTGGCGTGCATCAGGTCGTGAAATTCGTTGGCTTTGTGGCAGTAGTACATTGCGATACATAATAATAGAGAAAAAAAACTATGAATTACAATAAATAGTTATATATAATATAGTTAAATAAGTACCGCAAAAATAAAAACTAAAAGAAGTAGTGAGGTAATGTTGATGGATAAGTTCAATGTCCATTCAGAAATCAGATTGCAGAGGTGAAGAAGCTGTTCCTAAATCATTGAGTGTGTGCCTTCAGGCTTCTGTACCTCCTTCCTGATAGTAGCAATGAGAACAGGGCATGTCTTGGCTGATGAGGGTCCTTAATGATGGATATGATGAATGTCGCCTTTTTGAGGCATTACTCCTTGAAGATGTCCTGGATACTATAGAGGCTAGTGCCCATGATGGAGCTGACTGAGTTTATAACTCTCTGCAGCTTATTTCGATCCTGTGCAGTAGCTGTCCCACCCCACCACCAGGCCAGACGGTGATACAGTCACTTAGAATGCCTCCGAAATAGATACGTAGTTAGTACACCACCGGAGTGAGAAAAAGTTTTTTTTCTAGATTAGAAATGTTGTAACGTGGATGAAATCACCAGAGAGACAGAGTCACTGGTAGATACAAAGCAGCTTCTTTATTCAACACAACAAGGTATAGCAGGCATCTATGTACCGAGACGCTTTCCGCAGAAAGGTCTGTTAGCTCAATGTGGGCTCGATATTTATATGCTAAACACAAAGGCAATCGCTACTTAAAAAGTTATAGACAATGCTTAGACAATGCTTCCTTTCGAAACTACATACAAACATCACACCTTCGGATTTCATCCTTTCCTTCCGACACCAACATGTCTGGGTTGGTATCCACAGCCTTTAGTTCAATCCACAATATATTTATCTGGCATTTTACATGCTAACATAGAAGACAATTAATATTTATAATGTATAGATAATACTGTCTTCGAACCTACAGCATCAGGCACCAGAAGCAGCTGGTATTTACACCTTTTAGGAAGCCCATTGTGGTGGACTCAATCCACAGTCCTTTGTCAGACAGTTAAAATAGAAGTCTGGTGGCCAAAGTCATTTAAGTGTAAACAAATCATCTACCCAAAAGAAACCCACTCTAAGAGGAGTCCCTCCTCTTGGCCCTCCTGGACAAATTAAATTTGTATCAGGAAAGGCCAACCTAGGAGGATCAGCTCAAATAGGGCAGCAAAAATGCCCTATTTCGAAATTCCACCCCCCCCCCAACTTTGTGTACCTCGATATCTATCCTAGCATTACCTAATTGCTACTTACAAAATGTTAAGCACAGAGGCTGTTCCAAGTCTTTAGGAATGCAGCTCCTTTTGTGTGCCTGCAAGCTGACTGCATCTTAATCACATTCCTTTGTCTTCAGCCCTTTATCCTCTGGTCGCTGAAACTCTCCGTCCAGAGCACCCACAGGCTCTCTCATCAATGTACAGGAAGTGGTTGGGGTGGCCTCTACGTAAATGTCTGCAAGGACATCTCCCCGGTGGCACCCCCTTCCAAACTGTTCCATTGATCACTAGCTCAACTGCTGAAAAGGGCCCAGCTCCTCAGACTAGGGGTGACTGCTTTCAGATGCCGTGTGCAGTCTGAAATGCCATCGAAGTGGTGGAACTTGCCATATCTGCTTTAACTCAAAAATCCCTCCCCATCTATTTCCCAAATAATTTTCTATACTATGCTATAAAATTAATCATCTACCTGCAGCACCCAGCCTTCTTTACAGAGTACCATCATCATCACACTTTAGCAGGCTATTCATGGTTTTCCAACACGTTCTCAGTGTCTTCTGCCATGCTCTCAGCCTTTGCGTTTTCTCCGGGTATGTTTTCATCAGCTGTGGTCAGGTCTGCCATGGCCGGCTGGTGTTCCTCTCTTAGGATCTCTGTAATTACATGGTTACTGGGTACGCTTGGTTCCCCACTCTGTCTGTGGGAGCAACAAGAGGGTGAGTTGTACGCTTTAACCTGAGTCCACTGGCTGCCTCGCCAAGTCTGTACACACACACACACGTATTATTGGTTAAGAGTACCGTCTGTGGTCCTATCCACCTGGGGGCAAACCATGGCCTTTCTGGCAGCACCCTCACCATAACTTGGTCGCCGGGCTGTGGAAGAACTATCCCCTTTCCCTCTGGCTCTTTCTGATCAGTGATTCGCTGCTGTTGTTTCGCTCGATCCTTTAATACTTTAAGTTGGTTACAAAGGTTTTTCACATATTGGGTCATTCTATCCCTGTAAGCCCCAGGCTCCCTGCAACCCGTAATTACCCCATAAGGGAGTCGCATTGCTCGCTCCATCAATAATTTGTAGGGGCTGAGACCCAACGTGCGGTTCGGGGTTGCACGCAATCTCATCAAGATTCCTGGTAATACATCCACCCATGTCTTTCCTGTCTGAGCTATAGCTTTGGCTAACGCATTCTTGACTGTTCAGTTTATCCTTTCTAACATCCCTGAACTCTGGGGGTGGTAGGGTACGTGGAACCGTTGTCGAATCCCTAGCTGTCAACACATTTCCTTCATCACTTTCCCTGTGAAATGTGCTCCCTGATCTGAATCCACCTGAACTGGGGTTCCCCACCTTGGGAGGATTTCCTGAACTAGGATCCATGCAGCGGTGTGGACGGTGCAGTCCCTTGCTGGAAAAGCCTCTACCCACCAAGTGAAGTGATCCATGATTACTAGACACTAACTTCTCCCCCTGCTTTTTGGCAGGGGCCCTGTGAAGTCTATCTGGAAGTTTTCCCAGGGTCCCCTCGGCCGAGGCTGATTTGCCAGCTGTAGCTTTCTGCCCTTACCAGGGTTATGCTGGGCACAAATGATACAACGGTGGCAGAATTTCTCAACATCCCCGCCCATCCCTGACCACCACAGTCCTGCCGGAGGGTTGTGATCATGCTCTTCCTTCCCTGATGCATCACTCCATGATATAACTTTAGTAGTATCTGTCTAATACAGGGTGGGGCCACTGCGACTCTTTCCTCCCCGTGTGTCCAGCACCCATCTGGTCCCTCCTTTGCTCTTTTTCTCCTCCATTTTTCCTTCTCTTCTGCCTCTTCATATAATTTTACTAAACTGGCTTCTATCATTTCCTCCTGCACACTTGCAATTTCAATTGCCTCTTGTTCCTCTGCTGCCTCCTTTGCAGCAACATCTGGCAACTCATTTCCCTTCTGCTCCATGCTCTCACCCTTCTGGTGTGCTTTTACCTTAATCACTGCCACCTCTTCTGGCAGGCTCACTGCTTCCAGTAGCTGTTGTATTAGGTGCCCATGCTGAATATTATTGAAGTTATGAATCCTCATCGTGCCCAAGCCATTAGGTAATCCTGCACCACCCCGAATGCATACCGGCTGTCGGTATATATATTTACCCGCCTGCCCTTACTGCAGCGTAGAGCTTTTATCAGAGCTACCAGTTCTGCTACCTGAGCTGAGCAGCCCCCTGGCAGTGGTCCTGAAGCTAACTCTTCACCTCTTTCCTTTACCACGGCCCACCCAGTTCGTGGTTTCCCATCTATGTACCTCCTAGACCCATCTATAAAGATTTCATCTGCTGTTCCTTCCAGAGGTGTTTCCTTCACACCGATATCTTCTTCCTTGACAATTTCTATTTGGCACTCGTGTGCTTCTCCCTCTGTCAGGATAACGTTCACGGGATTCTCCCCTCTGTCTCTAACTATAGTTACTAATTTGTCCTTTGGAATGAGAACTGCCTCCAAAGCTGCTCTTTGGCTGTCGGTGACTGCCCTCATCCTCCCCGTGTTCAGCAGCTCTACAATGGTAGGGGTGTGTGCAGGATCAGTTGCCCCATCATCAGAACTGGTTCACTTACTCGCACAGCCCACACGGCGTGGTCTAAAGCTGCAATGCAGCGGGGAAGTCCTGCTGCAACGGGATCCTGCTTCATAGAGTAATAGGCCACTGGCCTTCTAGTGTCCTCATGGTCCTGCACTACTACCGCGTTGTAGTACCCTCCCTCGTTACTACAGTATAGGTGAAAGGGGCGAGCTGCATCTGGTAACCCTAGCGCGGGTGCAGAAACCAGAGCTTTCTTGATTTCTGTAAAGACCTTTTCCTCTTCTGACCCCCACTTTACTGCTTCTGGGGGGGCTTCCCTCATTTAATCAAGGTCTGTTTCGGGGTCACTAGCGCTGAGAATCCCGGTATAAAATTTCGGCAGTGGTTAAACAAACCCATCACCTTCCTCACTCCCCTTATGTTGACTGGGCGGGGCATGGAGCTGATTGCCAAACGTCTGTCATCTGACATGTCCTTCCTCCCTTGGGAAATGGTGTAGCCCAGGTACTGTACGGTCTGTTTACCTAGCTGAGCCTTGTGCAGACTGACTTTAAACCTCTCATCCTGCAGTACCTCTAAAACACTGGCCATCGCTCCTAAATGGCCTGCTTCATCTTCCAAAGCAATGAGTAGATCATCTACATATTGTAAGATGGTCAACCAGTAGGGCGTTAAATTGAGCTTTTCCAAAGTCTGCGCCATGACCTTATGAAAAATAGCAGGGCTATTGTAGAATTCCTGGGGGAGTCTGGTCCACGTATACTGCCGCCCACCCAAGGTGAAGGCAAATCGGTCTTGGGATTCAGGTGCTAAGGGGAGTCCCCAAAACCCATTAGTGATATCCAGGACTGAAAAAAATTTATGTCCTGGAGACAGGCCATTCAGGATTGTCGCAGGGCTCACTACGATGGGATGCAATCTGGGCATGGTCTTATTAAGGGCGGTATAGTCTATTGTTAACCGATATGACCCATCCGGTTTCTTTACTGGCCATATAGGTGAGTTAGTCGTGGCCGCAGTCTCTCTGAGTATCCCCTGGTGTTTTAGTTCCTTCACTATACCCTGGACAGCTGCCAGCGCGTCTGGTTTTATAGGATACTGCTTATGGGGTTTATGCTGGTCCCCATCTATTTTAACTGGGTTCATCTTTACCTGTCCACAACCTTGCTTGTATCTAGCCCACACAGCTGGGAACTGCTGATAAAGTAACTCATAGACACCATCCTGGCTCCAGTCTCTAATGATCGGGGCAGCTGCGCCTATGCTAGCCAGGCTGTGTATGCTGTTGGTTGTGCGCGTTCACTGCCCCGTCCATATTATTTCTCCTTTTCCTGAATCTATAATGGCTCCTGCTTCCCTGAGGATGTCTATTCCAAGGATCATGCCCTCATTATTTGGACATACCCAGAAATACACTGGAAGCTGCACTCCCCCGATTTCTAGTATTTGCGACTCGCTTCTTTCAGCTTTTACCGTTTTTGCTCCTACTCCCGTAATATAAATAGCCTGTCCGGTTGTTGGTAAGGGTAGGTCAGTTATCGATACCGATGCCCCTGTGTCCACTAACATATTGCATTGCCGGCCCCCTAACAATGCTGTTGTGTACATCCGCGGGTCATCAGCATTGGCAGTGGGGGCCACCGCCAGCTATCTTCCTGACTTAGAAGTCGTCTTTACTAGTTCTATGATCTGATCAGCAGTCAGATTGGACAGACTGGGTGCTGATGGGGTGAGTGACTGTGTGTCTGCCGTCTCCTTCGCCTGGGTTTTCCCCCTCCCTTTTGGACACTGTCTCCAGCTATGTCTCGATAGGCCACAGCTGTAGCATATCAACTCCTTCACTGCCTTATACCTGGTTTGGCAGTCCTTGGCTAAGTGCCCCGGCTGTTGGCAAGCAAAACAAACTCTCTGGGACATCACAGCAGCAGCCTCCACTATACCCACTTTACGATTTCTCTTGCATTTTCTTTGGTCTATCTCACTGGCACATGAAACTATCTCAGAGTAGTTGGACGCTACCGTTAATGCCTAAATCTAAAACTTCATGGTGCGCTGAACTCAGGCCTTCCTTCAGCATTTTCAGGAAGACTGGGTCATCCCTCCCTGGGTTATCCAACCCGGAATACTCCTTGTACACTCGGTATTTACGTTCTGCGTAATCCATGGCTGTCTCGTCAGCTTTTTGAATCACTGCCATTACCATTCCCTAGCTACTCTCGCCTCCCCCCAGCCGCTGCCTCACTTCCCCTTTAAAGGAGCAATATCTTTCTTCATTACTGGCGCTCCCGGTAGTTGCCCATGTACCATCCCGCAGCCCCGGGCCATACTGTCCCACATATTCCTCGGGCACTTGGCTTTCACTAACACATGTATATCTTTAGGGTGCATCTGGTGAATTTCAACCATTTCCTCGAGCTTGCACCAGAACTCTGAATTCCCACACCTTTTAGGAAGCCCATTGTGGTGGACTCAATCCACAGTTCTTCATCAAACAGTTAAAATATAAGTCTGGTGGCCAAAGTCATTTAAGTGTAAACAAATCATCTACCCAAAAAAAATCCACTCTAACAAGAATTGAGGCAGTGTGGCGTGATAGCTTTGGGTAAATTGGGTGATAGGAATTCTTTTCAATGGAACATCACTTGAAGACTTACAAATTGGCTAAAAAAATTAGCCTTCAACCATTTTCCTGTTCCTTTACAAATGTTCAACTGTCTGTCTATTGTGCCTCAATGTATTTTCATTCTAACCTCAGAAACATCAGCTGTATTGATTCTTTACTTTATTTATATCCAACCATTCCAATCAAAATTCCAAATAAAATTTATGACAAGTCATTGTTTGCTGCTGTGTTTCTCCAAACCAATTACCATATTAATCTTTTATATTTCCATGAACGTGCATTAATCTGATTAAAACAGCAAATTTAAGATTCTTTTCCCTTATTTCAGTGCGATAATTTTCTGGTTCAAATTCATCTAATTGTGGGATTTTCATCTCACAGTGAAGTGAATTGGGACAATTCAGTCTGCCTTCTTAAGTCACAGAAAATCTGATAAAAAAATCCAGGACAGAAAACAATGGGATGAAAAATGAAGAATGGAAACAGGTTGTCTGCCAATTTTTCTGAATTGGGCCATGACCCAAAAGGGAGGAAGAGAAAAAGTATACATTTATCCATATCAGCTTTTTTGCTGCTTTCCAAGATGTCAATGAAATACCAAGGAAGCAGGAATTATAGTTCTGCAGTAGCACTCTGTCATCTTACCTCTAGAAGCTTAAACATTGATTGGCAACAGGTTATTTAAACAGTTATTCATACCAGTTTTCTAATCACTGTCAATAAATTGTGTTCAGAAATAAAACTCTGCTTATTTTTGCTTCTCTTTCCCTATTAGTCTCTGAATTGTATGCCATTTATAACACTCTCTCCGCAATTCCAAATGACAAGAGAATATCCATAAGTCAAGAACAGAAGAAATGACTTTATTGGGCACTAGCTGAGCACCATGGTGTACAGTATATCCAAACAGTTATTGCAGAAGTCTACATTTCACAGAGGATGCAGAGGGGGATCACAAAGTCGAGGAAAGAGGACTGGGTCGAGACAACAGAGACCTATGGAGAAGAGGAGTTCGATGGGTAATAAAATGGACGAGTTCACGGTGCTAGCCAGGTGTCACAGAACATTTCGGGAGTGCAGTGTCATGTGTTTCACTGGGACGGGGCTGCACGAGGACATACCCGATCAAAACTTCTCCATGGACGGCTTCCAGACCGTTCCGGCGGACCTGAAGTACACTGAGAGCGGTAAGCATAAAGGAGTTGGGTGCTTACTGTTCTGGTTAACAAAAGATGGTGCAATCCGGGTCATATTACGATTGAGGAACGTGTTTGTAGACCGGATATTGAACTTTTTACTGTTGGACTTCGGCCACATTCCACTGAGATTCAACACTGAGCGGCACGGGAGGTCGTTCCTACCTGTGGCCATCGAACTTGTAGTTCCTCCCGTGAAGGGTCAGACACCCTGAGCCAATAGACTAGTCTTGGACTTTTTTCCATCTGGCATAGTTTGCATTTTGTTGTTTGATTGTTTGTGGTTTTTGTATTGCTATATTTATGCTCTATTCTTGGTTGGTGCGGCTGTAACGAAACCCAATTTCCCTCGGGATCAATAAAGTATATCTATCTTTGTGGGATGTTGCCCTAAGGAAGGCACTTGTCTCATACACTCCATACTATCCTTATTGCATAGGTGTTACTTCAGAGTAAAGGAGAAAGTGCTGAACATACTCTGCAGGTTTGTATGAGTAAATTCATGCCTTTGACAAACCCCATTTATCTCACTGAAATGTGAAAATAAAGACGTTTGACGTTGATGTTTATAATCATCTAGTTATTACATACTTTTTCATGTTTATTTTAATATTGTTAGCTGAACAAATATAAATAAAGGGACAACTGCTGTTAGTCAAAGACACTTTTGATAACAAAATACACTTGGGCCTCAAGCTGGTCATTCTACTGATCTAATCAGAAAACAAGTTGTGTAATGATTCTGTGAGCTTCTGTCATGTATAATATTAGACATTAAAATTGACAAGTTCTAATGCACAAGACATTGCTAGAGGGCACTGTTGCTTTACACATCTATATACTACTAAAACTCTCATGCTCTGTCTGTCTGTTTGTGACCTCCAATTAGTGCAAACAGTGCATTAGAGCGGCACTTTTTTGGCTAAATCGAATTAAAATGTGCTAACTTACAGAATACAGGCAAAATTCAGGGTTATATATTCCTATAACATTGCTCATTCGCCAAAAAGCAACAGGCTCCCTTTCAACACGAGAGCCGCTCCGCCATCATGGAAATCAGGACGCGACAGCCGGACGCATGCGCACAGCCAGCCTCAGCAGCGACACCTACTGGAGCAAAAGGGCAGGGCAGCTCTATTTCGAGCGGTCACATTCTGCTAATCACCACCAGCATGTGCAGGATTGGGACAGATCGAACTGCCACCCATCAATAAGAGATAATTAAATCTTATTGTAATGATGTACTTCAAGACACCCATAAAACCCTTTGCTGCAGTCAAAGGACGGCGGTGATTATATCACGTCCATTTAGGAGAGCGCCAACCACATCATCAAGAATAATCAGCATCCTTTGGTATTACTGCTTCGTATCTTCTACCCAGCATTAGGGTAAAAAAAATGGTCAGCATAATTATGCCGCATGGAAAGGGAAGGGGGTCATTATGGTCAAGAGATGATGCCAAACGTCGTTGGGAAGCGGCAAGGAGAGGGAGAGAACAAGAATCAGATGAGGCCCGGGCTGTACGACTCCAGGATCAAAGAGTCAGGACAAAAAAAGATGAGAGAAGAAGAGACAGAGGAGGAGAGGCTTACACGTCTCCAGGATCAGAGACAAACAACAAACAGCAGAAGAGATGAAGAGACGGGAGATGAAAGGGCTGCATGTCTCCAGAATGACAACGAGAGGCACAGAAGGAGAGATGAACAGACAAAGGAGCTGAGAAATTCACGTTTCCAGGATCAGAGACAAACAACAAACAGCAGAAGAGACGAAGAGATGGGGGGGGGGGAATGAAAGGGCTGCATGTCTCCAGATTGACAAAGAGAGGCACAGGGGTGGCAGATTAACCAGAAATGATCCCATAAAAAGTGTCCTTCGTTAAATGAGGAGCAGCTGTATTTGCTTTGCTACGCCTTGTTCTTCTTTAATAAACTGAGGTTTTCTATTTCCGTTCCCAAAGCAAAGCCATACCAACAGCATTCATGAAAATTTAATGTTCATTCTGCTCACATCAGACTGCATTACCCTTCTCTCAAAGGGTGCCCCAACAGGTCACTCCGTTGTCTAGTTTCTCTTAAGTTCAAGCTGTCTCACTACAGTGAACTTTAGTGATCTGCTGCAATTACTCTGCCCCACAGTGTGTTGTTTAATAATGGGGTTCTTGGCCTTTCAAACTGAATACCCTCAGGCAGCAGCTCGGACTTTGTGCTATCGTGTAGATACAATGGTTGTTGGCAGAATTTTAGATGGTGATGAGGAGCTGTGCAAGAGGGAGACAGATCAGCTGGATGAGTGGTGTTGCAATAATAACCTTGCACTCAACATCAGTAAGACTCAGGCATTGGTTGTGGACTTCAGGAAGGGGAAGTCTAGACAACATGCACCAATCCACATCGAGGGATCAACAGTGGAAAGGGTAAGCAGTTTCAAGTTCCTGAGTGTCAAGAGCTCTGAAGATTTATCCTGGCCCAACATATTGATGCAAGTTCAAAGAAGGCACACCAGCGGGTATATTTCATTAAGAGTTTGAGGAGACTTGGTCCGACACAAAAGGCTCTCGCAAATTTCTACAGATGTAATGTGGAGACATTCTAAATGGTTGCATAACCAGCTGGCATGAAGGAACCACTGTAATAGTTTTGAAAAGAGCTGCAGAAATTTGTGAACTTAAACAACTCCATCATGGGCACTAGCCTCCCCAGCATTGAGGACATCCTCAAAAGGTGATGCCCATCATTAAGGACCCACATCACCCAGGACATGCCCGCTTCTCATTGCTACCATCAAGAAGGAGGTACACTCAACATTTAAGGAATCAGATTTGTGAATGGACAATGAATCCATGCACACTACCTCAATATATATATTTTTATGCTCTCTTGTTGTACTACTTAATTTTTAAAAATATATTTCTTATTGTAATAGACATTATATATTATAATGTACTGCTGCCGCAAAACAACAAATTTCATGACATCTGCAGTAATATTAGACTGATTCTGATTATATGTAGTGGTACAGAAAGTGAACTGCAGTGGACAGGAGGGCTATACAATGGAACTGCCCAACGCATCACCTGCACCAGCCTACCTGCCATCAAGGACATACTGTATATACAGAAAAATGTCATAAAGAGACCAACAATATTATTAATCCTGTTCATGGACTACTTGTCCCACTCCCATCAGGGAAGAAGCTATGCAGCATCCATGGCAGGACTATCAGACTTAAAAAAAATTACTTCTCCAGTCCATCAGGCTGATCAACACCTCCGCCCATTAACCCACCCACCACTACTATTTATCATTTCTTGTCAGAGTCACCTTATGGACAGATGCTCTTGTACCTAGTGCCACTTTATGTACATACAATCAGTCTATATGTATAAGCTAATCTTATGTACCGTATGCATTTATACTTATTGTGTTCTTTATGCGTATTGTGTTCTTTAAAATTCTGCATCAGATCTGGAGTAACACTCAATTTCATTCTCCTTTACACCTGTGCATTGATGAACCTTGAACTGGGTGTCAATCCCTGCCTCTTCTTTCCCGACAATGAATCACTGCACAGGTACGTGTGGGGTGGCTGCTTATGAGGGCAAGTGTTGGATGGGCTGGGGCAAGTCATGCAGCCAGGTTTGAACTTTGACCAGTATAGCTCACCCCAGCCCACCCTAGCTGGCAGGGCATTGCCAGAGACTGGTAGTAAGTACTCCATGTGTTTATATTTCATGATAATCCTATAGTCTCTTGCATCTCCGCCTTTTCCTTGTCTGTTCAAGTGTACAGCTTCTACAAACCCAAAAATTTCTCTGCTGCAGATAAATCCTTAGGATGGGGAGAGTTGTGCAAACAAACAAAGTGAGGCAGAGACAGCAGCTGTCATCATATCCAATATGAGGGCCATAGGATCAGATGGGAGCATTAACACTGAAAAGTGATCTCACCTCACAGTGCTGGCCAAGGGCCCTGATCTAGCAACATGACTTATCAGGCCTCACTACACAAAATAAGAATATATATATCAATTATTTACATTATAAATAGTTACTTATATTATAAATGATGCATTTAGGAGCTGATTCCACTCATGCTCGGGGATACATCCTGAGTGCCAAACAAGGTGGCAATGTACTACATTTGTTCTCCATCTTTTCACATTTAGAGATTTGTTTTGTTTATTTGTGCCACATCTTTCTAACCGTTCCTTGCAACTTGTTCTTTATGTTTGTGCCTGCACATTGAAAAGCAAGACAGATGGCAAATGTTGGCCCACTGAATCCACAGATGAACTGCAGACGCTCTGATAAAACGGGCAAAATGCAAAGGGCACCTGGTCCTCCAGCTTACATTAGAAAATGCTAACCTAGACAATGAATGGACTCTCCAATCTGATTAAAGTGTTTAGCATTAGTATACTAATGCCCCCATTTACTAATGTTTCCACTGTAATTCCACTGGTTTTCTGGGGAACCTGTCTGTTAATTACAAAGCAATTTTGCCACATTTTTCTGCTCATGGGAATATACAATTCTGGAATATCCATAATGCAGATAGATGAATGTCTGTACTTTACATTATCTTCAAGTTGTTAATCAATTTCAGTTTTTAAAGATATTTTAAATTTTGGATTCATTTTAAACTACTTGAATGACTTTGACGTGGCTCTGACTTTCACAGATATATAACAATAGTTCAAAGGCCGTTTACAGCAGTGAGTTGTCACAAATAGGAAAGAAGATCATCTAACCCATCAAGCATACTCCATTGTTCAATGTTATATCCCCACACTTCCCCCATGCCATTGATGCCTGGTGTATCCAGAAATATATTTACTTAAAAAGTGATGATTTGGTCTCCACAATCTTTTGCTGTACAAAACTTCACGAGTTCACCACCTTCTGAGTGAAGAATGGAGGCATTGAGATACAAGTCAGACCGAGGCCCTTTGGTCCATACCAACCAATCAACCACCCACTTAAGTTACTCAGACCCTTATTTTTTTCCTAACATTCTCCTCAACCAAGTTATACCACTCACCTACACACTAGATGCATTGGCCAATTAACTTTACAACCTGCATTTCATTGGGATGTGGGAATAAACCAGAGCACTCAAAGGACATCCACATAGTCATACATAGGACCTGCAAACTCCACAAGGACAGCACCTGAGATCAGGATTGAGCCCCAGTTTTCTGATGCTGTGAGCCATTGACTCGACAAGCTGTGCCATTTCTTACCTCAATCCTAAATGTCTTAACCATATCTTGAGATTTGATTCCTGGATTTAGACCTCCAACCAGAAGAAAAGTTCTAATTGAACTCTGTTAAAGTTATATACAAACCCCATTTCCAGAAAAGTTGGGATATTTTCCAAAATGCAATAAAAACAAAAATCTGCGATATGTTAATTCACGTGAACCTTTATTTAACAGACAAATGTACAAAGAAAAGATTTTCAATAGTTTTACTGACCAACTTAATTGTATTTCATAAATATACACAAAGTTAGAATTTGATAGCTGCAACACACTCAACAAAAGTTGGGACAGAGTTAAAATAAGATTGAAAAGTGCACAGAATATTCAAGTAACACCAATTTGGAAGACTCCACATTAAGCAGGCTAATTAGTAGCAGTTGAGGTATCATGACTGGGTATAAAAGTAGCGTCCATCAAAGGCTCAGTCTTTGCAAGCAAGGATGGGTCGTGGCTCATCCCTTTGTGCCAAAATTCGTGAGAGAATTGTTAGTCAGTTCAAAAGGAACATTTCTCAATGCAAGATTGCAGAGAACTTAGGTCTTTCAACATCTATAGTACATAATATTGTGAAAAGATTCAGAGAATTCAGAGACATCTCAGTGTGTAAAGGGCAAGGTCGGAAACCACTGTTGAATGCGTGTGATCTTCGAGCCCTCAGGCAGCACTGCCTAAGAAACCATCATGCTACTGTGACAATTATAGCCACCTGGGCTCGGGAGCACTTCGGAAAACTATTGTCACTCAACACAGTCTGTTGCTGCATCCAGAAATGCAACTTGAAACTGTATTACACAAGGAAGAAGCCATACATCAACTTTATGCAGAAACGCCGTCGAGTTCTCTGGACCCGAGCTCATCTCAGTTGGACCGAAAGACTGTGGAACCATGTGCTGTGGTCAGGTGAGTCCACATTTCAGCTAGTTTTTGGAAAAAACGGGCATCGAGTTCTCCGTGCCAAAGATGAAAACGACCATCCAGATTGTTATCAGCGAAAGGTGCAAAAGCCAGCATCTGTGATGGTATGGGGGTGCATCAGTGCCCACGGCATGGGTGAGTTGCATGTATGGGAAGGTACCATTGACTCTGAGGCATATATTAGGATTTTAGAGAGACATATGTTGCCACCAAGGCAACGTCTCTTCCCGGGACATCCATGCTTATTTCAGCAGGACAATGCCAGACCACATTCTGCACGGGCTACAACAGTGTGGTTTTGTAGACACAGAGTGCATGTGCTTGACTGGTCTGCTGCCTGTCCAGATCTATCTCCTATTGAAAATGGCGCATCATGAAGAGGAGAATCAGACAACGGAGACCACGGACTGTTGAGCAGCTGAAGTCTTATATCAAGCAAGAATGGACAAAATTTCCAGTTGCAAATCTACTACAATTAGTATCCTCAGTTCCAAAACGATTAAAAAGTGTTATTAAAAGGAAAGGTGATGTAACACAATAGTAAACATGCCTCTGTCCCAACTTTTGTTGAGTGTGTTGCAGCCATCAAATTCTAAATTTGTGAATGTTTACAAAATACAATTAAGTTGGTCAGTAAAACTATTGAAAATCTTTTCTTTGTACTTTTGTCAGTTAAATAAAGGTTCATGTGAATTAACATATCACAGATTTTTGTTTTTATTGCATTTTGGAAAATATCCCAACTTTTCTGAAAATGGCGTTTGTAAGTTTCAAGGATATCCCTCCCTATACTTCAAAACTCCAGCAAATATAGGCCTAGTCAATCCAATTGCTTCTTATATGATTGTCCTATCATTGCAGAAATTGCTCTGGTGATTCTTTGACATACTCAAATATATATTTTCTCAGGTAAGGAGATGGAAATTTCACATTATACACCAAGGCCCTCCATCCTTGCTCCTATACTCACAACTCTTCCAAATCAGACAAGTGCACCAGTTGCCATTTTAACTGCCTGCTGCACCTGCATGCCAGAATTCAGTGACTGGTATGTAAGAGCCCCTCCAATTCCTTTGTGCAGTAACATTTCTGAAACTTCACATTACACAGAATCTTCCATGTATTTGCCCATTTACTTGTTTCGGCACCTTGAAGCCTCTGTGACTTCCTTACAATTTACAATCACACTAAATTTCATGCTATCAATGAACTAGAAATATGTTTAGTTCCCTTATCCAAATTGTGAATTTATTTTGTGATCTGCTGGGGCCCAAAAACTGACCCCTGTGGTACTCACTACCTATTCACACTCTTGTTTCCTGTCTGTCAGCTAACGGTTATTCCTTGCCAGTATTTTACTGCTTATCCCACATCCTTTAACTTTCAGTATTAACTCCATATGTGGGATTTTATTAAAAGGCCATCTGAAAATCTAAGTACTCCACAGCCACTAGTTCTCCCTTATCTACTCTTAGTAATTAGATCTTCAAAAACTCTGGTTGATTTGTCAAGCACCATTTCCCTTTCATAAATCCATGCTGCATTCTCTAATCCCACTGATATTTAGATATTTTTGTCCCGTAATCACATTCTTTATGGTAGTTTTATTTTTCCCTACTACTAATGTTAGGCTAACTGTTCTGTAGTCTCCTGCTGTCTCTCTCCCTATATCTTTGAATAGTGAGCTTACATTTGACGCAACCTAATTTGTAAGAACCATTCTGTCATCCATTAAATTTTGAATAAAGATAATACATCTATAATTTCCATGGCTACTTCTGGTTGTTGATTATTATGACCTGCGAGTTCATCCACCCTCAGTACTATTCATTTCTCCAATATCTTTCCCTAAGAGTAAGGTCCTTTAATTCCTTTTTATTAATAAGGGTTTTGGTTTCCGAGCATTTCTGGGAAAAAATCTGTGTTACCTTCTGCCATTTTTATGTTCCTCACATTATAAATTCTACTCTTTCCGACTCTGATACACCTACATTTGATTTCACGTGGAGCTCTAGCTGCTGCATAGTTGCTCCTTGCAGAATGACTTTCCTATATGAAGCGGCAGCTTGGCAAGTGCTCTGCGCCGGGTTTGGGTCAGTGAGGCTGGGCAGTCACTGCAGGCTAGCGATATTGGACAGCAGGCTGCATCAAGGACACTCCAGCCATTCACTCTCCCAGTGAAGATTTTTTTTTGGCAGGTGAGGCAAAACTCTGAACAAACTTACCCTCTCAATTTGCCCTTCTTATGCAATCTCACGTCCAAATATATTTATTTATTGAGCTACATCGTGGAATAGGTCCTTCCAGCGCTTCGAACCACACCGCTCTGCAATCATCTAATTTAATCCTAGCCCAATCACAAGACAATTTACAATGACTAATTAGCATATCAACTGATTTATCTTTGGACTGTGGGAGGAAACCGGAGTACCTGGAGGAAACCCTTGTGATCATGGGGAGAAAGTACAAACCCCTGACAAGCAGAGGCAGGAATTGAACCCAGGTTCCCTGTACTATAAAGCGCTGTGCTAACCACTATGCTAACACACCACATATACGTAATTATTTATTATTTATGTATGTTTTGAATTGCATAATTCAATTATTGGCTGCAGCCCTCACCCTGATGGCCAGTTTCGTATGTGGCTGCATCAGGTTGTGCGTAGAGCCCAGGTATGTGGGCACCAAGTACCGCTACGTGCCCAGGTTCTACTTGTCGCCCTGGCTACGAAGGATGGGTCTGGCCCCACTCCCGCGCAACGCCCCAGTCAGCTGGTCGTTGCCGGCATACCTGTCCTACGTAGCAAAGTTCTTCCAGGAGAACGCCTTTGACCACAGGGCCATCAGGCAGTGGTCGGCACGTAGTGTCCTGCAGGCACTGCAGGAGAAGGACGTGATGGACACAGTGGGGTGGTTCCCGGAGCAGACTGTCCAGTTCATCTGGCAAAATGCCTCATCGCCAGATCTAACCAACAGGCACCAAGACCTCGCCTGGCTGGCGGTGAGAGGGGCCCTCCCAGTCAGAGCCCTCCTGTACGCCCGGAACGTCGTCTCCGCACCCCACTGCCCACGGGAGGACTGCAATGAGGAGGAGTCTGTGACCCACCTCTTTGCACACTGCCAGTTCGCAAAGAGGGTGTGGAGGAGGATGGATGGGCTAGTGTCACGGTTTATCCCCAGCAGCTGCGTAACAGAGGACTCTCTGATCTACGGGCTGTTCCCGGGGACACACACGGAGACCAACGTCCGGTGCTGCTGGCAGATCATCAACTCGGTGAAAGATGCTATTTGGTCGGCCCGTAACTTGATGATCTACCAGCACATGGAGATGTCCGTGGGAGAATGCTGCCGACTGGCACATTCTCGACTGCAGGAGTACGTGCTGAGGGACGCACTGAAACTTGGTGCAGCCACCGCAAGGGCCCGGTGGGGAAGGACCACAGTATAGGTTTCTCCACCCGTGGGAGTGGGAGGGGTCGGAGGGCGGGGAGTATACCCCTCAACAATGAAATGATATGGTAAGCTGAACTACTGGAGTGCCACGTGGGTGGCTATAAATACGGATAGGTACTGTGTATAATGCAAACGTATGTAAACGATGAAAAGTTATTGAATGGTTTATTGTATATATTTATTTTTGAATAAAGTATATTTTGAAATAAAAAAAAAATTATTGGCTGCAGGAGTACGTGCTGAGGAACGCACTGAAACTCGGTGCAGCCACCGCAAGGGCCCGGTGGGGAAGGACCACAGTATAGGTTTCTCCACCCGTGGGAGTAGGAGGGGTCGGAGGGCGGGGAGTATACCCCTCAACAATGATATGGTAAGCTGAACTACTGGAGTGCCACGTGGGTGGCTATAAATACGGACATGTACTGAGTATAATGGAAATGTATGTAAAGGATGAAAAGTTATTGGATGGTTTATTGTATATATCTATTTTTGAATAAAGTATATTTAAAAAAAAAATTATTGCTTAAAACCACATCCAAAAATAATTTTAAAAATCTAGAATCATATAGAAAAACACTTGTGTATACATTCCCAGGCTGTATTGGTGAATTATTTTACTGCAGAAGACTGCAAGTTCAGACCATTAAACATTAGTGACAAATTTTCTCCAAGTTACTGAAAAGCATTCAATGGTAAAGGGTATGTGGACTAGAAACTGCCAATCCTCCTTCAATCTTTTTAATAATCCAGAGGTCAGGAGTAAGAAGGTAAACCCTGTTCAACTCCAGGAAATCCCACTTCCATAAGTGGACCTTTCCTTTCAACCAGCTCAGGTCATCCCTCACCAAAAATAGTTAATTCCAAAAGCTAAACTTGGTATGAATTTTATCACTGTTATCCCTTATCATGTGATGATCTCCCCTGTGGTTCATTAGCAGATCTTGACGTAACTCAGAAAGCCAAACCTAGATCCACACATGCATCCACAAAAATTCCTGATGATTCCAAAAGCACCATTTGATGCTTCTCTCTCATTTATTTCTGAGTTTGTTTTACTGTTCCAAGTCTTACCACCAAATAGCCAGACATTTGGAGAAAAGATACAATAACTCCCACCATGCCAACTCTAAGCTTTCCCACCGATTTGGACCCCTGGCCAAAAGAAGCACTGTGTGCATTGGGAGAGTAGTGCGTGCACTGGGATAGTGGCACTTCGATTCCACTGGAACCTGAGAGCACATTTTCAGGTGCTGTGTCCTGCAGCTCTGATTGGTTTCTTCAGTTCATTTAGAACACTGGCTTACGTGCTGTCTGTTTCATCAGCACTTTAGCCAAGGTCTTGCCGATTGTTATTGGTTGATCAAAATAGTAGGATCTGCTATTGCTTAGTGATGGAAGTTCTATCAAGCTCTCCTGTACTTCATCAGCTGCCAAGTCCATGACCTTGCTTGCATGAAGTAAAACAAAAATGCCCTCTGGTGTTTTTTCTTTGTAATTAACCTTAATTTAAAAAAGCAGAACTGTCCTGACATTCTGAATTGTCAATGAATGCATAATTAAATAAGCTAATCTGGAGCCAAGCTGTTGAAAGTCAGAGGACAGCCAAGCAACAAAATGTAGTTAATTTCCAAACAGACTGTTAGGAAATCATCATTGTTCAGCATCCTACATGTTTATTATTTTAAATGATATGCTGACAGTGATTTATTACATATTTTGTCACTGTCAATGAAGTATAATACATTCTGTACTGGAGCAACTACTAATCGCATTTTCATATCAGACTGTGCAATATAATTGCTTTAATGAGTTTACTTGCTTAATTAGCTACCTTTTCTTCATTACATGACACGGTTTCCCCAACAGAAAAGTTCTCGTCATTGTTCATCTTGAACTTGCTTACCGGAGGGAAGTAAAAGCAGTTCAAAGTGGCCCAGCTGTGGAAAGACTTGTAGGTGGTTACACGGCTGTGATCCTCTAACAAACAGTTGTCATTATATACATTAAAGGAGGGAATTTTCCACTCAATAGCATGCAAAAAATGTTACATTTTATTATTGTTCCATCAGTGTAGTGAAATCTCTGATAACTACAAAATGGTGCTGCTACATCACGGCTCCTGTGGTCTGCGTTCACTACTGAACTTGGCAGCTATCCTTGTGGAACTTGTGAGTTCTCCCTGCGACTCTGTCGGGCTTCACCCTCCACATCCCACCCCACCCTCACGGTCTGGTTTCATTCCATAAGTTAAAGATACCCCAAGTACTGTATAGCTAAGTGGCAACATGATCAATGAAGTGTTCAGGGACATATGAGGGAGCATAAGGTGCAGTATTATGCTGAAATAAGAGGGGAAGTGGGACTGATGGGATTACTCTCCTGGGACCTGATAGGCAAAATGGCATCCTTCTGCTTTGTAATAAATAAGTAAAATAGGAACAATATTTGGGTAAAAAATGAGAATGGATCAAACAAAAAAGGAAGCATTAGGGCAGCATTAAAATCCTGAGGAGAAAGATAAATTTCAAGGAAAGGCATAGAAGAAGTGGGAGATTTATTAGGTTAGAATATTCCAAAGCACAACGCCTATCCATAATGCAGTGCACAAAAAGGCAGAATTGGCATACTGAGGCAAATAAGGAAGGGAAAAGAATAGTTGGAACAGATATAGCGTATATAATTATGAAAGGAAAAATAGATCATTACAAAAAATAACATAACAATATAAAAATAAATAAATAATAATACAGCCCAAGTCCCTGAGTGTCATGGTCTGTAAACCGATGGTGCATAGATGTTGTCCTGGAGCCACGTTTCAGCAAGAACAAGCTTGCAGCAGTTCCTCATATCACACAAGTACAGCCACAGATGAATGCAATCTAGCTTGTCCTTCACTGAGCAAACACTGGAAAACAACACTGATGTGAGGGGCCAGCTCCCACCCTAGCGCAGAATCCAGCGACACAAAGACAGCTCCTGCGTCTCCTTTCCCAGCAGTTGCAACAGGTAACCCCAAGAGATGAGGGCCAAGTCTGCGACACTACTGAGGCAACACAGCTCCCCTGTCCTACCAATGAACCAGTGAATCCGAATGGCAGTATTGTACATTACCGATGTGCAACAGGGTCTTGTGATGACAATAAAAATCACCTGCATCATCTGTTGGATTGCGCACCACCTCTGATGCCTTCTTCCCTGGGTGTAACCCTGGAAGCAGAAGGTCAATCGCTGCATAGGAGGTAGTAGATAGTCTACATTGTTGAATACCAAAGGTTCAAAGGTTTCAAAGATACATTTAATATCAGAGAAATGTATACAATATATAACCTGAAATGCTTTTTCTTCGCAACCATCCACAAAAACAGAGGTGCCCCAAAGAATGAAAGACAGTTAAATGTTAGAACCCCAAACTCCCCCCCAGCTCCCCTCCCTCTCATGCGTAAGCAGCAGCAAGCAACATCCAACAATCACCCCCTCCCCCCAGCAGCTACAAAAAAGCATCAGCACCTGCCATCAAGCACTCAAGTGTGAGCATGGCAACAGCACAGACACAGACTTGCAGTTACTCCAAAGACTACATTGTTCACTTGACATTCGACATACCACAGGCTCTCTCTCTCCCTAATAAGGGAGAAAGAGATGTCTCTGTTTCACAGCGAGAGGGAAGACATAACAAACAACTCACTGGTTTACGAAGTTAAAATTCCATTGCGTCCCTTTTTGCGAGCTCCGTGCCCAAAGATCTCAGGTCTCTGGGCACACAGTTGTAGATCTCCCTCCTCCTGTCATGACACCGACCTTCGATCTGCCCGTCTCCAGAGCCACGAGATCTCGGCCCTCCGAAGATGAGCTGAACTCTTAGGCCAAGCCCTTGGCATGCTGAGCCATGGGTAGTTGTGAAACCCCAAGAGCAGGTCCCATTCCCGCCAAAGAACCAGAGTCAGCGTGTAACTCCAGGTCAAGGTCTCCAACAGAACCCTGAAAGGGAAAAATAAGGATATTAAAGATTGAAATAGAGCTGTTTCCAAAGATGCAAGCGAAGGAGTCGCCGATAGGCGCCATTAACCCTCCTAATGCTCCGCAATATCATACATAATACCAGGAAGAGTGACTAATTAATAATCACAGTGCTTGGGACAATCATGTAATAAATGGGACCAAGTAACATCCAAACAATATCAAGATAAGTTTATCTTACCATTATTTGTTCAATATTTCTGGCACCTATGTACTCTTTATACAGCAAGTGGAGGTTGTAATATAAATCCTATGGCTTTGAAAAGGGATGCTAACACTTCTTAAGTCAATAATGTTCCTGGTTCATGATGTAATTAATTTGGCATTTTCAAGTAAAAACATGTTTCCCCCTAAGTAAAACAGCTTTATGTTGTTGGCAACACACACAAAATGCTGGAGGAACTCAGCATGTCTGGCAGCAACTGTGGAAATGAATAAACAGTCAAAGCTTCAGACCAAGACTTTTCTTCAGGACTGGAAAGGAAGGGGGAAGATACCAGAATTATGTTGCTGATACATTTATGGCTCTATCATACTTTACACTTGTGAAATATTGGCTAAATCATAAGTGTAGTTTAGCCAATGCCATATTCAAGTTTGCGGACAACACTATAGTCATAGGCCAAATCAGAGATGGTGAAGAATCAGTATAAAGGATGGAGATTGAAAATCTGGCTGAGTCTTGCCATAACAATATCTTACTCAATGTCAGCAAGACTAAGAAGCTGATTATTGACTTTAGGAGGAGGAAACCAGAGCCAGTCCTCATCAGATGATCAGTGGTGGAGAGGGTCAGCAGCTTTAAATTTCTCAGTGTTATTATTTTGGAGGACCAGTACTGGGCCTAGCATGTAATATGAAGAAATTACAACAGCACCTCTTCTTCCTTAGGAGTTTGCAGAGATTTGGCATAACATCTAAAACTTTGAATAACTTCTATATATGTGCAGTGGAGAGTATGTTCACTGGCTGCATCACTGCCTGATATGGAAACACAATGCCCTTTAATGGAAAATCCTACAAAAAGTAGTAGATAAGGCCCAGTCCATCATGGGTAAAGCTCTCGCCACCATTGAGCACATCTACTCAAAGTGTTGTCACAGGAAGACAGTATTGATCATAAAAGAACCCCATCACCCAGGACATGCTCTCTTCTCACTGCTGCCATCAGAAAGAAGATACAGGAGCCTCAAGAGTCACACCACCAGGTTCAGGTACAGTTATTACCCCTCAACATCAGGCTCTTGAACCAAAGGAGATAATTTCACTCAGCTTCACTTGCCCCATGATTGAAATGTTCCCACAGCCTACAGACTCACCTTTTTACTGCTTATTTATTTATGATTATTATTTAATCTTTTCTGGATTTGCACAATTTGTTGTTCTTTGCACACTGGTTGAATGCAAGCTCATGAAGTGTTTAATTGATTCCATAATGGTTATTATTCTATTAGGGAGTTATTGAGTATGCCCACAAGAAAATGAATCTCTGCCCTGATGGGTTTACCGTAGAATTTTATAAATGTTTTGCTCCTTCATTAATCCCTTGGTTCTGTAGGGTTTTTGAGGCTTCATTAAAACTTGGTAAACTTCCTGAATCTTTCAATAGAGCGTCAATTTCTCTAATATTAAAGAAGGATAAAGATCCTGCTCAATGTGCATCTTATAGACCAATATCTTTATTAAATGTTGATTCTAAAGTTTTTTCTAAGTTATTAGCAAATAGATTAGAAAAAGTACTTCCTTCTATTATTTCAGAAGACCAAACGGGTTTTATTAAAGGTCATTACTCTTTTTATAATATTCGCACACTGTTAAATATTGTTTATACTCCCTCACAAAATGTTCCTGAGTGTGTTATCTCTTTAGATGCTGAGAGAGCTTTTGATAGAGTAGAAAGGCCTTATTTATTTAAGGTGCTTGAAATGTTTAATTTTAGCTCGAAATTTATATCCTGGATTAAACTGTTATATCATTCTCCTGTGGCCTCAGTCCGTACTAACTCTTTAAGTTCACCTTTTTTCCCTCTTTTTCGAGGTACTCGACAAGGTTGTCCTCTTAGTCCCTTATTATTTGATATTGCATTAGAACCTCTTGCAATTGCCATTCGAGAATCTCCAAATATTACTGGGATAACTCGGGGCTTAAAGTCCCATAAAATATCACTCTATGCTGATGATTTACTTTTATATATTTCTAATCCCCAAAAATTCATCCCGGCTGTTTTAGAGCTACTAGCACAATTTGGTCTTTTTTCAGGTTATAAATTAAATCTTAGTAAGAGTGAACTCTTTCCGATTAATAAACAACTTCCCTTATATTATAAATTTCCATTTAAATTGATTAATAATTATTTTTCATATCTTGGGATTAAAATTACTTGTAAGTACAAAGATTTATTTAAGACTAACTTTTTACCATTAATAGACCATATTATTCAACTTTCATCTAAATGGTTTCCTTTATATTTAACTTTGATTGGTCGTATTAATGCAGTTAAGATGTTTTTTTTGCCAAAATTATTATATATATTTCAGGCATTACCAATCTTTGTTCCAAAATCTTTTTTTGACAAAGTCGATTCTAAAATTTCTTCATTTATTTGGCAGAATAAAAACCCGAGACTGGGTAAAATACATTTGCAGAAAGCTAAGAGAGATGGAGGCTTAGCATTACCTAACTTTAGATTTTATTATTGGGCAATTAATATTCGACATATGAAATTCTGGTTACTTGACCAGGATATACTATCCATTCCTAAATGGGTAGCATTGGAATTACAATCTGTTCAGGGTTTTACACTTGGCTCTATTTTAGGTTCCTCTCTTCCTTTTGATTTGAAACGCCTTAAACAGGTGTCTAACCCGATAGTTAAATATACCTTACGTATTTGGTTTCAATTCAGAAAATTTTTTGATCTTAATCAATTTGGGTTAGCGATTCCTATTTTAGGTAACATATTTTTTCCTCCCTCTTTTACTGATCGTGCTTTTCAAATTTGGAAGACTAAGGGTATTTCACGGTTTTTGGATTTATTTTTAGATGGTTCCCTTATGTCTTTTGAACAATTATCTAATAAATATAACTTATCAAGAATACATTTTTTTAGATATCTACAAGTTAGAAATTTCCTAAGTACTATACTTTCTTCCTTTCCAATGCTTCCTCCTACATACATTTTAGATACTATAATTAACCTTAATCCATGTCAGAAAGGTGCATCGGCTATGATTTATAATATTATTATGAAACTTAGGAAAGCTCCATTTGATAAGATTAGGGTAGATTGGGAACAGGAATTGGGGTTTATCATTTCCGTGGATGACTGGGGGCAGATTTTACAATTAGTCAATACTTCCTCTATCTGTGCTAAACATTCCCTAATTCAATTTAAAGTTGTTCATAGAGCACATATGTCCAAAGATAAGTTAGCGCGCTTTTATTCTCATATTAATCCTTTTTGTGATAGATGTCCAGGGCAGATAGCCTCTTTAACTCATATGTTTTGGTCTTGCCCTACTCTGGAAACTTTTTGGAGAGACATTTTTAATATTATCTCCAAGGTATTGAATATAGATATCTCTCCTCACCCTATTACTGCTATCTTTGGACTACCTAAAATTTCCAGTAATCTTTCCCCTTCAGCCTGTAGAATGATTGCATTTCTTACTTTAATGGCGAAAAGATGTATCTTACAACATTGGAAAGAGCTTAATGCTCCAACTACCTTTTTTTGGTTTTCTCAGACGATATTATGCTTGAATTTGGAGAAAATTAGAAGCAATCTTTATGACTCCTCATTTAAATTTGAACAGACTTGGAGATCTTTTATTCAATATTTTCATTTAATGTAATATATACCCTTCTTGTTTTTTTTTACTGTTTTTAATGGAGGTCGGGATTGAGGACGTGATTTTAAGTTTTTTAACTCTGTTTGGTTTCAAGTTAGCCCATTGCTTTGCTTTGCTTTGCTTTTAGTTAGTTGCACGGTGGGTTTTTTTTGGGGGGGGTTTCCTTTTCTCTATTGATATATATATAAAAATTAGTATACTATTATGTTACCTTGGTATGTTATGTTTAAATTACATTGTTTGTAGTATTTTTTTTGTATTAATATCTTCTGTAATTTTATTATATTCTAACAGTGTATTAGTGTCTATATGGCTTACCTTTTTGTATACTTATTCAATAAAAAGATTTAAAAAGAAAGAAAAGAAAATGAATCTCAGGGGTGTATGTACTTTGATAATAAACTTACTTTCAACTTTGAACTACAGAAGCAATCTGAGCAAAAAGAGGTAATAGGCATAAAATACTAGAATTTAGTGTTCCTAGGTTAAGGAGGCATCTATTACAGACATCATTACCAATTAGAAAGCTAATAAAATGTTAGTCTTCTCTCAGTAGAGCAGAAACACACAGAGACAGAAGTTACATTAAATTGTAATAACACCCTATTGCCTATAAATTGGAATCTATCCCTTTTTAAGGTCAAAGTTATACAGCATTGAAATTGGTCTTCCAGCCCAACTGGCCCCACCTGCCTATATTTGCCGAATGTCTTGTTATCCTTGTGCCTAAGTGTCTTTGAAACATTGTAATTGTACCCAGTTCTGCAGCTTCTTCTGGCAGCTCTTTCCAAGGAGCCAGCACCCTTTGTGTGAAAACATTTCCCCACAGGTTCCACTTAAATCTCTCTCCTCTCACCATAAATCTACATCCTCTGGTTTCAGACTTCCCTGCTCTTGGAAAAGGTCTGTGGCCATCCACCTTATTCTACATCCCTCATCATTTTATAAACCTCAGCTTCCAGTGCTCCAGGGAAAAGAGGCCCAGCCTATTTCCCCTCCCCTTATAAACCAACCCCTCCAAGCTCAGTAACACCCTCATGAATCGTTTCTGCACACTTTCCAGTTTAATGGCATCCTTCCCATAGATCGATGACCCGAACTCAACACTGTACTCCAAGTGTGGCCTCACCAATGTCTTACACAGTTGCAACATGACTTCTCAATTCCTGCACTCAGTGCCCTGACCGGAGGAAAGGATGCAAAATGCCTGCTTCATCAGCCTGTCAACCTGTGCTGCCACTTTCATGGAACTATGTACAGTACTTGTATTGCTACATCTCTACAACACTCACCAGGGCCCTAGCACTTACCGTATAAGCCCTGCTTAAGCTTAGCTGATCAAAATGTAACATCTCCCACTTGTCTGAGTTAAATTCCACCTGCATGAAACATAAAATGCTAATGACATCTGACCTCTTGAAAAAGTTACTGAATTTGGACAAAAAATATGATAAAGGTAGTAGATTGTGGGAATCTAATTCTTCTGGTTGGAGAGTACAGAATAAAAGATATATGTAGAATGAATTATAAGCTATTTGGCCATGATGTTAGAACTACTTTGTCAGCTCTGGCAAGGTTTGCAAGACATTACTTCCTACAAAGCGAAACCCAATAGCATGAATGGCAGTGATGCTTCACTACCAGATGAACTCAGTGCATCCTATGCATGCTTTGAAAGGGAGAATATAACTACAGCTGTGAAGATCCCTGCTGCACCCAGTGACCCTGTGATCTCTGTCTCAGAGGCAGATGTTAGGCTGTCTTTAAAGAGGGTGAACCCCTAGCAAGGCGGAAGGCCCCAACAGGTACCTGGCAAGGCTCTGAAAACTTGTGCCAACCAGCTAGCGGGAGTATTCAAGGACATTTTCAACCTGCTATGGGCAAAAGTTCCCACTTGCTTCAAAAAGGCAACAATTATACCAGTGACTAAGAAGAATAATCTGAGTTGCCTTAATGACTATCGCCCAGTAGCATTCACATCTACAGTAATGAAATGCTTTGAGAGGTTGGTCATGACTAGACTGAACTCCTGCCTCAGCTAGGACCTGGACCCATTGCAATTTGCCTATCGCCTCAATAGGTCAACGGCAGATACAATCTCAATGGCTCTTCACACGACCTTAGAACACCCGGAGAACACAAACACCCACGTCAGGATGCTGTTCATTGACTATAGCTCAGCATTTAGCACCATCATTCCCACAATCCTGATGGACAAGTTACAGAACATGTGTCTCTGAAACTCTCTCTGCAATTGGATCCTCGACTTCCTAACCGGAAGACCACAATCTATGCATATTGGTGATTATATCTTCTTGCCAATGATCAACACTGCTGCACCTCAGGGGTGTGTGCTTAGCCCACTGCTCTACTCTCTCTTTACCCATGAGTTTATGGCTAGGCATAGCTCAAATATCATCTACAAATTTGCTGATGATACAACCATTTTTGGTAGAATCTCAGATGGAGACAAGAGGCCATATAGGAGCAAGATAGGCCAACTAGTGGAGTGGTACCACAGCAACAGCCTTGCACTCAACATCAGTTAGGACAAAAGAGATGATTGTGGACTTTAGGAAGGTAAGACGAAGGAACATATACCAATCCTTATAGAGGGATCAGAAGTGTAGAGAGTGAGCAGTTCCAGGTTCCTGATGTCAAGATCTCTGAGGACCTAAGCTGGTCCCAACATATCGATGTAGTTATAAAGAAGAAAAGACAGCAACTATACTTCATTAGGAGTAAGAAGAGATTTCGTATGTCAACAAAAACACTCAAAAACTTCTATAGGTGTACTGTGGAGACCATTCTGATAGGCTGCATCAATATCTGGTATGGGGGCGGCGGGGGTGGGGGGGGCTACTGCACAGGACCGTAAGAAGCTACAGAAGGTTGTAAGTTTAGTCTGCTCTAAATTGGAATGCCAAACTTTACAATAGTTAGGGTTTTACAAGCAAGCACAAACATGGAAATCTTAGATTTTCTTAGTTAGTCGGACTGCATTCACCATGGAGCATAAACTCACTGCAACTACCCTGCAGTTGTATTGGAGGAGTCTAAAATGTGCAAGATTCACCCTTGTATAGGTTAAACAACTCTATTGGAGTTCTATGGAGGAGAATGGATATCAGGGAAAACAGTACATTTCATGCAATTTACATTTTTATATACTAGAGTTAATTTAAATGTATTTAAATATTTTCTACAAGGTTTTAATTTTACTTTTATATAATATTTTTGATTAACATTACATTCGTTTAAAAAATTTTTGACAGTTCAGCCAGGTGATACAGCTTCAAACCACTTTGGTGGTGGATATTGGAAATTCCTGAGCATTTTAGGTCACCCAGAATGAAGCCAACTTTGGTGAGCAGATTCTTGCATGTGGGTTAACGAATGGAATCAACTACAGATTCAATATATTCTAGTTCATTCTCAGGTATATACATTTGTGCTTTATTTAATTCGAAGTGTACATATGTTTTGTTGATCATCTCGTACTGTTCGATTTACTTAAAGCAAGGAGACAGAAGCTTATTGTGCAACTACAGGTAATGAGGTATGTGGGAGTAATAAAATACCTCCAAATGGTCAAAGTAATAGCACACAGGTAGTGAACCCCCTTTCTGAAATTTAATTCCATTGACTTAAATGGAGCTGAATGTGAGAAGCAAGAGTTCAACACACACACACACACACACACACACACGGTATGTAGTGCAAGATAAGTATATGAATTAAAGGACCAATATCAATTCCATATAATTTCTGAATCAGTTTTATTATCACTGATTTTGTAGACTGTGCAATTTGCTGTTTTGCAGCAGTAGCAGCACAGTACAAAGACATAAAATTACAAATAAATTCAAGGGGGTTGTGAGGGGGAAGTTTTTTTACTCAGAGAGTGGTGGATGTTTGGAATGCGCTGCCTGGTATTGTGGTAGAGGCAAATATCTTTGAGGCTTTTGAGAGACATTTTGGATAGGCTCATGGATATAAGGAAGACGGAGAGATATGGACATGGTATAGCTAGCAATGATTAGTGTTTAGGTGTTTTTGATCTGCTCTTTAGCTGATTTGGAACAATATTGTGGGCTAAATGGCCCGTTTCTGTATTGTACTCTTCTATGTTCTATCTTCCAAATAGCACAAATTAATAACAAAGTTGTGTTAATGGGTTCATGGCCCATTCAGATAGGAACATAGAACATAGAACATAGAATAGTACAGCACATTACAGGCCCTTCGGCCCACACTGTTGTGCCGACCCTCAAACCCTACCTCCCATATAACCCCCCACCTTAAATTCCTCCATATACCTGTCTAGTAGTCTCTTAAACTTCACTAGTGTATCTGCCTCCACCACTGACTCAGGCAGTGCATTCCACGCACTAACCAGTCTCTGAGTAAAAAACCTTCCTCTAATATCCCCCTTGAACTTCCCACCCCTTACCTTAAAGCCATGTCCTCTTGTATTGAGCAGTGGTGCCCTGGGGTAGAGGCGCTGGGTATCCACTCTATCTATTCCTCTTGTTATCTTGTATACCTCTATCATGTCTCCTCTCATCCTCCTTCTCTCCAAAGAGTAAAGCCCTAGCTCCCTTAATCTCTGATCATAATGCATACTCTCTAAACCAGGCAGCATCCTGGTAAATCTCCTCTGTACCTTTTCCAATGCTTCCACATCCTTCCTATAGTAAGGTGAACAGAACTGGACACAGTACTCCAAGTGTGGCCTAACCAGAGTTTTATAGAGCTGCATCATTACATCGCGACTCTTAAACTCTATCCCTCGACTTATGAAAGCTAACATCCCATAAGCTTTCTTAACTACCCTATCTACCTGTGAGGCAACTTTCAGGGATCTGTGGACACGTACCCCCAGATCTCTCTGCTCCTCCACACTACCAAGTATCCTGCCATTTACTTTGTACTCTGCCTTGGAGTTTGTCCTTCCAAAGTGTACCACCTCACACTTCTCCGGGTTCAACTCCATCTGTCACTTCTCAGCCCACTTCTGCATCCTTTCAATGACTCTCCGCAATATTTGACGATCCTCTACACTATCTACAACACCACCAACCTTTGTGCCATCTGCAAACTTGCCAACCCACCCTTCTACCCCCATATCCAGGTCGTTAATAAAAATCACGAAAAGTAGGGGTCCCAGAACAGATCCTTGTGGGACACCACTAGTCACAATCCTCCAATCTGAATGTACTCCCTCCACCACCACCCTCTGCCTTCTGCAGGTAAGCCAATTCTGAATCCACCTGGCCAAACTTCCCTTGATCCCATGCCTTTTGACTTTCTGAATAAGCCTACCGTATGGAACCTTGTCAAATGCCTTACTAAAATCCATATAGATCACATCCACTGCACTACCCTCATCTATATGCCTGGTCACCTCCTCAAAGAACTCTATCAGGGTTGTTAGACACGATCTGCCCTTCACAAAGCCATGCTGACTGTCCCTAATCAGACCATGATTCTCTAAATGCCCATAGATCCCATCTCTAAGAAACTTTTCCAACAGCTTTCCCACCACAGACATAAGGCTCACTGGTCTATAATTATCCGGACTATCCCTACTATCTTTTTTGAACAAGGGAACAACATTCGCCTCCCTCCAATCCTCCGGTACCATTCCCATGGACAACAAGGACATAAAGATCCTAGTCAGAGGCTCAGCAATCTCTTCTCTCGCCTCGTGGAGCAGCCTGGGGAATACTCCGTCAGGCCTCGGGGACTTATCTGTCCTAATGTATTTTAACAACTCCAACACCTCCTCTCCCTTAATATCAACATGCTCCAGAACATCAACCTCACTCATATTGTCCTCACCATCATCAAGTTCCCTCTCATTGGTGAATACCAAAGAGAAGTATTCATTGAGGACCTCGCTCACTTCCACAGCCTCCAGGCACATCTTCCCACCTTTATCTCTAATCGGTCCTACCTTCACTCCTGTCATCCTTTTGTTCTTCACATAATTGAAGAATGCCTTGGGGTTTTCCTTTACCCTACTCGCCATGGCCTTCTCATGCCCCCTTCTTGCTCTTGTCAGCCCCTTCTTAAGTTCCTTTCTTGCTTCCCTATATTCCTCAATAGAACCATCTGATCCTTGCTTCCTAAACCTCATGTATGCTGCCTTCTTCCATCTGCCTAGATTTTCCACCTCATTTGTCACCCATGGTTCCTTCACCCTACCATTTTTTATCTTCCTCACGGGGACAAATTTACCCCTAACATCCTGAAAGAGATCTCTAAACATCGACCTCATGTCCATAGTACATTTCCCTGCAAAAACATCATTCCAATTCATGCCCGCAAGTTCTAGCCTTATAGCCTCATAATTTGCCCTCCCCCAATTAAAAATTTTCCTGTCCTCTCTGATTCTATCCTTTTCCATGATAATGCTAAAGGCCAGGGAGCGGTGGTCATTGTCCCCCAGATGCTCACCCACTGAGAGATCTGTGACCTGACCTGGTTCATTACCTAGTACTAGATCTAGTATGGCATTCCCCCTAGTCGGCCTGTCCACATAATGTGACAGGAATCCGTCCCGGACACACTTAATAAACTCTGCCCCATCTAAACACTTGGAACTAATCAGGTGCCACTCAATACTAGGGAAGTTAAAGTCACCCATGATAACAACCCTGTTATTTTTGCACCTTTCCAAAATCTGCCTCCCAATCTGCTCCTCTGTATCTCTGCTGCTACCAGGGGGCCTATAGAATACCCCCAATAGAGTAACTGCTCCCTTCCTGTTCCTGACTTCCACCCATACTGACTCAAAATTGGATCCTGCTACATTACCCACCCTTTCTGTAGCTGTAATAGTATCCCTGACCAGTAATGCCACCCCTATTCCCATTCCCCCCCCCATCCCTCTTAAAGCACTGAAATTCAGGAATATTGAGAATCCATTCCCGCCCTGGTGCCAGCCAGGTCTCTGTAATGGCCACTACATCATAATTCCATGTATGTATTCAAGCTCTCAGTTCATCACCTTTGTTCCTGATGCTTCTTGCATTAAGTTACACACACTTCAGCCCTTCTACCTTACTACCTTTACACTGTTTATTCTGCTTCTCTTTTCTCAAAACCTCTCTATATGTTAGATCTGGCTTTACTCCATGCATTTCTTTCACTGCTCTATCGCTCTGGGTCCCATCCCCCTTGCAAATTAGTTTAAACCCTCCCGAACCATGCTAGCAAACCTATCTGCAAGGATATTGCTCCCCCTCGACTTCAGGTGCAACCCATCCAATTTGTACAGGTCCCACCTTCCCCAGAAGAGATCCCAATGATCCAAAAATCTAAAACCCTGCTCCCTGCACCAACTCCTCAGCCAGGCATTCAACTGCCATCTCCTCGAATTCTTACCATCTCTATCACGTAGCGCTGGCAGCAATCCTGAGGACGCCCCCCCCTTGAGGTCCTGTTCTTCAGCCTTCTGCCTAGCTCCCGAAATTCACACTTCAGGACCTCATCCCTCTTCCTTATCTGATAGTGGAGGAGAAGTTGTTTTTAAATTATTAAGTGTGGGTCTTCAGGCTCCTCTACCTCCCCCCTGATGGTAGTAGCAAGAAAAGGCAAATCCCGGATGGTGAGAATACTTAGTGATGAATGCTGTCCTCTTGAACTACCACCTCTTGAAGATATCCTCAGTGTGGGAAAGGTTGAGCCCATGATGAAGCTGGCTAAGTTCACAGTCCTTTATAGTCTCTTACACTCCTGTGCATCGCAATCTCCATACCAGGCCATGGTGCAACCAGTCAGAATACTCTTCACTGTACATCTACAGAAATCTGTGAGACACCTTGGTGACATACTGAATCTCCTCAAGTTCCTCACAAAGTAGAGCTACTGGCATGGCTTCTATGGCTTCTTCATGATTACATCAATGTGTTGGGCCAGGATAGATCCTCTGAGATGTCGATACCCAAAAAAACTTGAAATTGTTCAGACGAGGAAATCTGCAGATGCTGGAATTTCAAGCAACACAAATGAAAGTTGCTGGTGAATGCAGCAGGCCAGGCAGCACCTCTAGGAAGAGGTACAGTCAACGTTTCGGAGACAGAGAAAGAATATATATATAAAATAAATAAATAATGGATGGGGTAAGCCCCTCACACCCCATCTGTTATTTATTTATTTATTTATTTATATTCTCTCATTCTCTCTCTCCCTCCCTCCCTCCCCCTCTTTTTCTCCCTCAGTCCCTCTCACTATACTCCTTGCCCATCCTCTGGGCTTCCCCCCTCCCCCGTTCTTTCTCCCTGGGCCTCCCGTCCCATGATCCTCTCATATCTCTTTTGCCTATCACCTGTCCAGCTCTTGGCTCCATCCCTCCCCCTCCTGTCTTCTCCTATCATTTTGGATCTCCCCCTCCCCCTCCCACTTTCAAATCTCTTACTAGCTCTTCTTTCAGTTAGTCCTGCCGAAGGGTGTCCACCCGAAACGTCGACTGTACCGCTTCCTAGAGATGCTGCCTGGCCTGTTAAAATTGTTCACCCATCTTTCCCTTGTTGAAATCCACAATCAATTCTTTGGTCTTGCTGATGTTGAGTACAAATTGTTGTTGCGACATCACTCAACCAGGCAAAGCATCTCACTCCTGTACACCTCACCATATGCACTATATACTAAAGATGTATGTCCTCACAGAATTACCATGGTTGCTGCTTGACTAATATATCAGTTTATAAATTATCTTTCTCATGATGAAATGCCCTCCTTTGATTCGCTGTTTACAATTGCCGAAATATTCTTTTGATCTGAAGTCTTCAACAACATTTGCCTCCTAGACAGAATCTTCATTCTGTCATCGATGGAATACAGACTCTAGGTCTTATACTCTTAGAGTTTCCATTCTAACAATTCATGCTCACTCTACCTCTGTTAAGATGCTCCTAAATCAGAGTTTAGTCTCTGATCCTAATACCTTTCCTTGTCTATGAATATTCTCTTTATCTGGGTGCGCTCCATTAAATTGTCAAAGGACTTCTTCCAAAAGTAAACCCTTTATTTGTATGAGAGGTGATTGATAAGTTCGTGGCCAAAGGTAGATGGAGTCAATTTTAGAAAACCTAGCACATATATTTTTCCTACATTTACACACTTAGTCCAGCAGTCGTGGAGCATACGGATCCTTCTTTGTAGAAGTTGACATCTGGACCTCCAGAAAGTGGTCCACAACAGAGGTGATTGATAACTTCGCGGCCTATGATAGAAGGAGATGAGTTATTAACTTCAAACTTTCTGCATTTTCATTCAAAGAGTTGAACTGCACGTGCATGTAACAAGTGCTGTATAACTTATCTCCTTCTACCTTTGGCCATGAACTTATCAATCACCCCTGCTGTGGACCACCTGGACGTCCAAGACGCTCTCATTACATGCATGTGCAGTTCAACTCTTTGAGTGATAATGCAGAAAGCTTTAAGTTAATAACTCATCTCCTTCTACCTTAGGCCACAAACTTATCAATCACCCCTGCTGTGGACCACTTCTACAAGGATGGGATCCGTATGCTCCACGACCGCTGGACTAAGTGTGTACACGTAGGAGGGGACTATGTTGAAAAATATATGTGCTAGGTTTTCTAAAATTGACTCCTTCTACCTTAGCCACGAACTTATCAATCTCCCCTTGTAAGATGCAACAATGTGTTGGAGGAACTCATCTGGTCATGCAGCATCTATAGGAGGAAAGAAATTGTCAATATTTTGGGTCAAAACCCTGCAGGAATATTCCTCCTCTTTTCATAGGTATTGAGAGGGAGATTGGGAAGGGAAAGGGAGGGTATGACATGAATCTAGCAGGAAAATACCAAGAGTACCCTGTGATCACTGAGGAGAAAGGCATGGTTGCTGAAGAGATAAAAGATATTTGCAGCTTTACAGCACACTATGGTCGATAAATCCCCAGGACCAGATGGAGTACATACTCTGATTTTGTGGGAGGGCTCCGCAGGGATACATGTTCTATTTTAGCCACTGTCAAAGTTCTAGAAGATTGAAGAGTGGCTAAATTGTTCTTTTATTTTAAAAGGGTGGTAAGAAAACAAAACAGATAGAAGAAGGTGAGTGCAAAGATGAGAGACCGCTGATGGCAGGAGATAAGCAAGAACACAAACGTTACCAAAGCTGGATTCAGATATAAAGGATGTGAGAATTTGAGTCAGGGGAAAGATGAGTGACAGATGGATGGACCAGGAAGAGAAAGGGATGAAGATAGGTGAAGAAAGGGGTGGGGTGCATAGGAAGGGGGACAAAGAAAATGAGAGGACCTGATGATGTGAAGGAGCAATAAAAGGGAAAACAACTTCATGAAATTGGATTGTAGATTACGCAAGCAGAATACAATGTGTTGCTCCTACAGTTTGTGTTAAGCTTCATCTTGGCTGTAGAGAAGAGCAAGGATGAACAAGTCAGTGTGAGGATGAGAAAAAGTACTAAAATGGTCTGGAACTGGGAGTTTGGTATGGCTATTGGAGACTGAGTAGAAATATTCTGCAAAATAGTGACAGAATTTGACTGAAGGGGTCTATTTCATAGTGTTTTTGACAACAATTTCATCTGTTCAGATGGATCAGAATCAGATTTATTATCACTGCTCGCCTAAGTCCTCTGTCTTGGTCTGGCAGATGTCAGATTGGCCTTGCGGCTTCCACTTTCACCACACAACTTCATTAATCTTCCAGGCGAAGATCCTTCCTCTCCCAGGCTTGAGGTCTTTGGAGCTTCTGTTGGTATTTCTGTTGCTCTGGGTTCTTACGGGATGGGATTGCTAGCCCAATGTTCAACTCCAGCAGTACAGTGCAATACATTTAAAAATTATTGTAGGTTATAATTAAAAATATGTTGTAAAAGTAGTGCAAAATGAGAGATAAATAGTCAGGTAGTGTTCATGGACCATTCAGAACTAGATACAGTATTACTACTTAAATCAAGGCTAATAGAGAACAAATGAATGAATTGGGTGCTTACACAAAAAAAAAGATTTAAATTCAGAACTCAAAAATCACTGAAGTATTTGAGGTAATGAAAAACCATAAATGAAGCCTTTGTTTTATTCACATGTAATAGAGAAGCCTTTAACTCCAGCTCATACCCACAGATTTAAACAGCAACATAATAACATAAAACTAATGTCAATGCTGCCAACCAATCCACATCGTAATTGCTTTGGTACTAAAATGAACTTGGTTAGAGATGCACCTATTTCAGTTAAAATGAAAAAAAAAAGCCTTCCTTAACTTTTACAATCCAGCCACTAATTAGTACAGAAAATTTAATTTTCTGAATTAAATTAGTTCAAACATGGAAATGATTATAAAGCTCTGACAAAATTTGATTCACAGAATGTGACTTGTATCTTAATGGTAAATTTGAAGCACTTTATTTCTATTTAGTGCAGTTAATTTAAGTAAGGATTTGTGAATACTGCCAAGTCATATGGACATCTTATTGGAAGCACAACGCTAATTATGCCAGAAAACTGCCACAAAGGATTATATTTATATCTAATTTTAGTTTATTGTAAAATATGCTTTGAACACTTCTTATCATTAATACACTTACTTTAGTTTCTATTTCTGTATTCCAGTTTCTCTATTGCAGTGTCGAATTTTCGTTTTACTCAAATTACTATAATTTGCTATCTTTTCAGCTAAAGATCACATACCCCATTTTTCTCCCTTATCTTTTCTCCTCAAGGCTAAAATTTAATTCTACATATAGGCAACACCCCATGAGATGAATCACGAGTTAATTTACATCAATTAGTCCTGTAATAAAACATATGGACATGATAAGTTTTTCATGAATATAACCAAAGAACTAGTGGCAAGCACAAAAGGCCATTTTAGTTCAGTTTAGGAGGAACTCCATGGGTCAGACAGCTTCCATGGAGGCAGGACGGATAGTCAGTGTTTCAGGTCAAGATCCTGCATCAGGATGGGTTTCTACTATAAACATTATCCCTCTACCTCCACAGATGCTACCTGACCTGCTGAGCTCCTCTAGTTGTATAGCATTGATCATGCAAAGACATATGAAGCTATTAATGCTTTACCTGCACAAGTAGATATATATGAGGTACATGAGATTCTACAGTGAACTGTACTGTGTTAACCAGCATATAGACAAAATTGCCCAATTTAGCTTGGATATTTGGACTGGATGTTCTTGCAAATTTACCATTTTTCATTAAATACACCTGAGGGAGAGACTTCCAAAGTTGCAGCTTAATGAGAGTCATTTGGATGGAGTTTCAGATTTGCAGCTCTTTCTGATTTTAATTAGTGAGTTGTCAGTAAAAATTATATTCGAGATTGTTCATTTCTCCCACAAGGTGAGGCGAGAGATTTTGGATGGAGCCACTATTGAATTCAATCATGAGCAGTGGTGAAGGCTTGACATTTGCCTTACTGACAGTGATATTTTAAGGCAAGAACATTGCCCTTTTTGGGCATCATAGCTGCCAAACATCAATTCAGGGTGATTCTTAGATGACCAGAAAATTGTGATCACATCAACCCGGCTCAGTCAATCACATTAAAGAATTTTCACAACAGCCCACCAGAAAGACAGAAGGATCATTTTTAGTCAACCTGTAAATCATTTTACAGAATATTAAACACTTTCACAGCTAATGTAAAAAAAAACAAACACTGTTGGCAAAATGTATTCCCGATCTCAAGGTCATTTACGGTCTGCCATCTCCTTGCTTTCGATTATTAGTTCCTGATACTCACTATATGCTATCTAATGCTCACAATTATAACTTCATTTTGTTTTTTTTATATAATTACCTATACAAGCTCAATAGTTTTTATAGATTTCTGGCAAGCTTACTCTACTCAGGAGTTTCCTTCACTGTTAAGATTTTTATTTATTAGAGCCATAGAAACAGGCTGTTTGGTCCATCCTGGAAATGCCAACAATGGTGCCCACCAAAGTAGTCCCCTTTGCATGCATTTGACCCATATCCTTCTAAGCCTGGGGCTCCCAAACTGGGGTTCATGGACCCGTCAGTTAATGGTAGGGGTTTCTGACATAAAATAGGTTGGGAAACTCTGTTCTAAGCCTTTCTTATCCATGCACGTATTCAAATATCTTTTAAATATTGTAATTGCACCTTTGTCTGGCAACTCATTGCATATACACAGCAGCCTCTGTATGAAGAAATAGACCCTCAGGTTCCTTTTCACATCTCAACTTCAACCAATGCCCTCTAGTTTTTACTTCCTTTTCCCTGGGCTAAAGTACTGTATATGCATTGACCCTGTCCATACCCCTTCATGATTTTATACACCTCTGTAAGGTCACCTCAAGCTCCTGTGTTCCAAGGAATAAAGTCCTAGTCTGTCCAATTCCTTGCCATAACTCAGACTTTGGAGGCCTGGCTGCAGGTCTTCTCTGCACTCTTTTTAGTTTAATGATGTCTTTCCTATAACAGGGTGGTCAAAACTCTACACAGCACTTCCCAACAGGGATATCTTCCCAACATCTTGTACACCTGCAGCAAGACATTCCAGCTCCCAAATTCAGTGCCCTGGCAGTGTGCCTGTCTTCACCAGCCTGTCTACCTGAGCCGCTACTTTCAGAAATCTATGCATTTGCGCTCCTGGGTCTCTCTGTTCCACAACACTCCCCAGGGATCAATCATTCACTACACAAGTTTGACTTCCAAAAATGCATGAGAAGTCAAACTTGTAGAGTGAATAGTTACCTAGATTGAAAGCCATTTACCAATTTGCAACCCAATTACCAAATTGATAAAGATTTTTGTTAATCTTTCCTTTGTTGTTTCCTGTATTCTATTCAGCCTTCTGATCTGTCATCCACCATTGCACAGTCACATACTTTAAATTTTGTTACTAATTTTAACTCCATTGGTTAAGCACAGATGATGTATCGTCCCCTTGAATTTTCTGCTATTGGCAACCTATGGTAATGATCAACAAACCATACAATTATAATCTATATGAGTGAGACTCTTGAAAGCTAACTGTGGCACTATCTGCAACATTACACATGGCTTGAGAAGCAAATGCAGAGGAAATCTACTTCAGTACAGACTGATACTCAAAGTAAGGTAGGCATTGTTAACTCTATACTATGACTATTAAATGCCAAGGCTATTTCAAGAAGTGTGAACATTGGCCTAATTAATATCTCGATACTTGGGGAGTGGAATCAGTGAAATGGGATCCTCAGGAGAATCTCCAGACTATGAGATACACTATTATGCCATATCTATATCATCAACATCTGCTTCTTCTTACTTCTTTCCTGCTGCCGTTCTTCACGCTAAGGCTGACCTCACATTATGTCTAGCATATGAAACATGCAGTAAATGATGATGTGGCGTCTGGTGCTCCTGGAGAGTCCTACAGTGCACTCTTGGAGAGTTGGGACATTGGAACGTCACTTTGAGGATCCCAATGACATGTTCCACTCGGCTCCCATTGGTCTCTTGGCTGTCATTAGACTAGCACTCAGCTGCACAAGTCAGGCCTCAGAACAGGAACCAAAGAGTTGGATGGCTTATTTTCCTGAGAAACAGCAACCAAAAATATGGAAGGAATTATGGACCACCCTAAAATGGCTGATTCATATAATCTCCCAGTAACAATACACTGACCATGAAGAATGACTTTGCCAAGTCCCACACCATGTGAAATTTTGGATGATAGCCTCTGTAATTCATATTGAGATGGGCGGGGGTGGTTAGGGAGTCTAACTCAACACCTAAGTGCAATCCATCACTTTCCAAAGTATCACAAAACTTATAATTCTCTCAAATTCTAGCCCCAAATTCCTACCCAAGAGAAAAACTTTATGCCATTCATTCATTAACAGAATATCAATGATCTTCCTGATTCTTTAGTGGCTTGTGGGTTGAGAAACATGGCACAGATCAGAAGCTCTAGGGGCTTGAAGGGTAAGAAGTTCAAAAATGCAATCTATACACAAGTGCTTGGTTAGATGTTCACACACAATTGGAATCATACAGTATCTCTGCCACATTTGACTCAAAATATGGATGGACAGGTACAGAACAGGATTTCCAGAAGAGCAGGAATACCCTCTGGTTAAATGACATCTTAGAGAACTGGAGATCGAGTGGGCCTCCTTTTATACCATCAAAGGTCAGGTTATGGGAGCATGAAGCCTTCTCCCTCTTCTCTTGAGGAACCCCTGGACATGTGTTGGCTGTTTTAAATTCATGTCCTGTATCTTTGCTTCATGCAGCACCCACAGAAGAGCTATATGGAATCACCCCAGGCAAAGAAGCAATAACTATGTTCCTTGCCCAGAGCTGGTATGTCACAGTGTAATCCATCACACTCCTTATAAAGTCCCAGCATAACAACAGGCCCTTTACCCCAACTGGCCCATGTCAACCAAAGTATAGTTGATGTTTTGGGCCAAAACCCTGCAAAAGGATTCATCAGACATTATCTTCCATGTACAAAACCATGCTGACCATTTCTGATCATGCCATGACTATCCAAGGGAGAATAGATCTTGTCCCTCGGAATATCATCCAGTAATTTCCCTATAAATGAATTTAGGCTCACTGGCCTGAGGTCTCCTCGTCTATTGTTATTACTCTTTTTGAACAATGGAACAACATTAGCCACCCTCCAGTCTTCTGGAACTTTGCCAGTGGCTAAAAATGAAGCAAATATTTCTACTAGGGTCTCTGTGACTTCTTCCCTGTCCTCCCATAAAATCCAGGAATGCAGCTATTCTGCCCTTGGGGATTTGCCCAGACTCTAGTTTCTTAGAAGTTTGCGTAGATTTGGCATGTCACCAAAATCTTTGGCAAACTTCTACAGATATGCACTGGAGAGTATCCTAACTCTGCAAGGATTGGACTTGGACTAGCTGCAGTTTGCCTACCACCATGGACAGAATCTCTCTGGTTCTCCTCTCAGCCTCGGACCATGTGGACAACTACAATACCTATTTAAGCTGCTGCTTATTGATTACAGCTCAGCAATCAACACCATTATCTCCTCAGTACACCTGCTGTGAGTTCCTGAGATCCTGACAGTAATGCCTGCCCTCTGGAGCTTAACTGCTGGTAGGGTCACCAGTAGTGGTAAGTTCAATTGGGGGGGATCCAGACAAAGAGTGATCCAACCAAGACCTCAGCTGTGGAACTGGGTGAAGATGATGGCTTGTCACATCTGCCTGAAGGCAACGGAAGGCTGCATCAGTGAAGGGTCTCCAGTTGTCCTGTAACACCTGCCACTGTACTTGGACCACAATCTGTCAAGGGCAGTGTAGTGACTGCCCATGCATCAGCTTCCCACATTAAACAAAGTCATGCACAGGCATTTTCCATAAACCCTCAGGAGAACACCATACTCATCTCAAGTGATCGCACAACTACTACTACTACTACTATATGGTATGGAACCGGTATGGAACCAGGTTTCCATACTGGTATGGAAACACCAATGCTCAGGAATGGAAAAGGGTACAGAAATTGTTAGATACAGTCCAGCCCATCACAGGCAAGGCCATCTTCACCATTGAATACATTTACATGGAGTGCTGTCACAAGAAAGTAGCATCCATCAGCGACTATAAATATCCAGGCCATGCAGTCTTCTCACTTCTACCATTAAGTAGGAAATACAGAAGCCTTGGGTCCCACACCACTAGATTCAGAAACAGTTATTAACCTGCAACCATCTGGCTCCTGAACCAATGTGGATAACTTCATTCACCATACCTGAACTTTTCTACAACCTGCAGTCTCACTTTCAAGGACTCCTTACAACTCATGTTCTCAGCATTATTTCTATTTGCCCTATTTGTCTTTTGCACATTGATTGTCAGTCTTTGTCTCTTTAGCTATAGTTTTTCATAGAATTCGATTGTATTTCTTTTTATTTATAAACGCCTGCAAGAAAATTAATCTCAAGGTAGTATACGCTAACATATGTACTTCAATAATACATCTACTTTGAACTTTAACCCACTTCTAGGCAGCAAATACTTCCTTCCATGTAATATGCATTTAATCAAAGACCTCAACTCCTTTTATCCTCATTTCTTTGGCATCCATGATCTTCTCCTTAATGAACACTGAGGAGAAACAGACATTAAAATCTCAGCCATCTCCTGCAGTTCCATAAGTAAGTGGCCCTGATGGTCCTTGAGATTTCCTAGTATCTCTCTGGTTGTTGTCGTCGTCATGGTTATCCCTCGAGGCTGAGGATGATGGTCTTCATTCTGAAGAAGTGGCCTATAGAGTGAAGATGCGTGTGCATGTATTTGTTTAACGTGTACTTGATGTTGCACTCCAAGAAGCACACAATACTTCACAAATCAACCAACTGATTCCAATGGCATGGAAACCACGACGATCGGAGCTGATGGATTTGTTGCAGCTTTCATCCGTGTTCACAGCCGTTGAGTTCGAAGTAACTTCATCTGCCTGTTCCACCATTGAGGTCTTGATTAGATTGTTCTTTGTCAGGGACCTCACCCTCGACCTTACCGCCATGGGTGATCCTACCAGGAGCATAGCTCCAGACGCCATTGCTCTCGGGATTACAGGACCACACAAGCTTCTCCACCACGACAAGGTGACAATCCACGGAGAAGTTCTCTCTGGTCACCATTTACTTTTTATATAACTGAAGAACCTCTTGGGATTATCTTTACCTTTGCCCGCCAAAACCATATCATACACTCTTTATGCCCTCCTGGTTTCCCTTTTAATACTGGTCTTGAACTTTTTATATTCATTGAGGGATTCATTCACACCAGAACCTCGATAGCTCTTGTTAGCCACAGTTCCTTGAACGTTGGTATGTCTTCACCTTACTCTAACAGGAACATGCTGTGTCCTTGGACTCTTGATATCACCATTTTAAAAGCTGTCCACTTTCCAACTATTCCATTCCAGTCCACACCAGCTATATCCTGCTTAATCCCCTCAAAGTTGGCCCTGCTCGAGTTCAGCTCCAATGCCATAGCTGATGACACCACTGCTGTTGGCTGAATCAAAGGTGGTGATGAATTGGCATATAGGAGGGAGATTGAAAATCTGGTTCAGGGTGCCATTACAGCAACCCCTTTTTCAATATCAGCATAAACAAAGCTGATTATTGACTACAAGAAGAAGGCACCAGATGTCCACCACATCATTAGGGAATCAAAGGTGGAACGGGTCAGTAACTGTAAATTCCTTGGTGTTACCCTATCGGAGAACCTGTCCTGATACCAGCCCATAAATGCAATTACAAAAAGGACAACAGAGCCTCTACTATCTTAGAAGTTTTCCAGGAATGGAAAAATCTACAGAAAGTGGTAGATACGGCCTAGTACACAGTCAAAGCCCTCCCCATCATGGAGCACATCTACAAGGAGTGCTGCCACAGGTAAGTAGCATCCATCTTCAAGGACCCCCACCAACCAGGCCATGCTCTCTTCTCACTACTACCATTGGGAAGGAGGCCTTTGGTCTCATACCACCAATCACAGTTGACCACTATCCACAGGCTTCATTCACCTCTGCTCTGAACTGATTCTACAACCTATAGACTCATTTTCAAGGACTCTTCACAACTCATGCTCTGTGATATTATATTTTTATTTGTCTTCTTTGAATGTTGGTGTTTGTCTCTGTTTATGTATAATTCTTCATAAATTCTTTTGTATTTGTTTACTTATTTTCCTGTTAATAATAAAATGAATCTCTAGCAGGTATTATGGTAATATATAGATTGCTTGATAATAAATTCTACTCTACCTGGTCTGTCAGGAGCCACAGTTGGGTGCACTTTCCACAGATGTAGTCGCCAGGGACACTGCGAGGTTCCCCACCTTGCAAGAGGAGCATTCTACTACCCTACCATCCTGCCAAGAATAAACAACATCTGCAGTTTCTTCTGTCTCCATATTTGAGAATAGGTTTTCTCAACTTGAATTTTTTTTAAAATGGTAACACTAGAAATGCTCGGCATATCATACAGTTTATACTTAGAGAGAAACGGTTAACTTTCCGGTTGATGACTTGCTTTTTATTTCAGATTCCCAGCACGTGCTGCTTTTTTACTTACTGTTTTTGCTAATTTGACATTTTTATCTGCTCAGAAAGCAAAAAAGCTTTGGGTAGGGGGAAGAGGAAAGAGGAATTAAGGCAAGAAAAATATGGCCTCTGATTTCCTATTTTAAGTGAAATGCACAACCCCAACTTTCCAGCAAGAGTTAGAATGATACTTAGTGGCCACTTATTAGGTGCAGGAGTGGAACCTACCTCCTGTACTTAATGAAGTGGCCAAGGAGTGTATGTTGCTGGTCTTCAGCTGCTGTAGCCCATCCACTTCAAGGTTCAATGTGTTGTACATTCAGAGAAGCTCTTTGGCACTCCACTGTTGTAATGCATTGCTAGTTGAATTACTGTTGCCCTCCTGTCAGCTTGAATCAGTCATGTGACCTCCCTCATTAACAAGGCATTTTTGCCCAATCTGCCACCCATGGAATGTTTTTTTGTTTTTCACACTATTCTCTGTAAACTCCAGAGACTGTTGTGTGTGACAATCCCAGAAGATCAGCAATTTCTAAGATACTTAAACAACTCCATCTGGTACTAACCATCATTCCACAGTCAAAGTCATTTAGACTGTGTTTCTTCCTCACTGTAATGTTTAGTCTGAACAACAACTGAACCTCTTGACCATGTCTACATGTTTTTATGCATTTAGTTGCTGCTACATGATTGGCTGGTTAGACATTTGAATTAACGAACAGGTGTACAGGAATACCAATTAAAGTGGCCACTGAGAACATGCATGTCAAAACTGCTGGAATTTCTTAGTACCTGTAAACTCTCTGAATGAATATTATAGCTGAAGTTTAATGTAATCAAAATCTTTAATAACTTTTTGTCATTTTCCATCACATTTCTGCCTACCTTTCTCATTCAAGGAAAACATTTTCATTTGTTAAAAGAAGTTTGAGAATCTTAAACTAGATGTAGCAATCGTTTGCATCCCACCTAAATCCATTTTGCTGTTTCCAGCAATATTCTACACAATCTATTTTAAAACTAATGCTAGGTTTAAATGAAAGTAACTCTCTGAAAGATGAGATCTGTGTTCATGTTAAAACAGCAAGATATCAGAAGAATTTATCAAATCAATCTTGTCTTTCTAAATATATCCATATTTTTTTTTAGCATTTTTTACACATGGAGAGAAGTTGCCAAAATGTTGTAAGAAAGGATTGTGATATGTTGATTCATGAGACACAGCAATTTACTCACAATAGGAATCAACATTTCTGACCAGTTTTCTCACATACAACTTTTTACTACCTGATAAAATCAGTGGGTGGTTTTTACAATGTAGGTTTGCCCGGGAGATATTATTAATAAATAAAAAGCTCTTAAGGGTATACTAATTTCAGTCTGAATTTGCATCCCATTGCAAAAAAAATCTGCACTGTAACCTTTCCAAATGGACTCCTGACCTTATGATTGATTTTAATTGTGCTGTGGCATAAATACAATCATATCACCTTTGCCAATTAAAATCAGTAACTGTGCACCTACCTGGAACAGTAAGGAGAGCTTTCCTAGATGGTGGAAACTAATATTAAATGAGATATGTGTCTTAAAAAGCCATCAGAAAGTTTTACAAGGGTTTCTAAAAAATATTAGATGAAGACATTTTTAAGTACAATACTGATTTTCAAACTTGGAGGACATATGATCTTTGAACACAAGAGAAATGAGGTAGCAACAATAATATATTAATTTTAGGAACTTTGCCATGGCAGTGGTAGTTAAGTGAATTCCTGCAGTTTCAGTCTCGGAAATGTAATTAATTCAAAAACCACTTATTTAATTAACTCAAATATATAGCAAATCCTCTACAGAATGTTAACTTCATTATGTTATTAAATTTTACACAATCATCATCATGCTGCTTTATTGACCATTCCTTAATTTCCTCATTCACTTTTATCCTTTCTGTCTTAGCTGGTCAACTGTAACCTCCTCCTCCAGCACGGTTTCCCCATGGGCCAGTTACGTGGAATCTTTTTCTTCACTGTCCAATTGTAATTGTAATTCCAACAGCTTCCATTTTCATGTCCACATTATGATCACTGGTCGGCTCCAAAAAGCCATCTTTAGCCCCTTCTCATTGCCTAAATACAGCCATCTCCCTTAGCCTTTCCACTACTTTTGTTTCATTTATCAGTTTTGGAAGAGTCTTAACAGCTAAATGCTAAGAAGCCATCATCAACAACAGAAGCTCTAATCCTTTTCTACCCTTACCACTTTTCTCCTTGGCCAATGCTTCGGAATGAATCAGACAGCTTTCAAATTTAGCAACCAATGCTGGAAATCAAAAATAAAAGCTGAAGATGCTGATAACAGAGTTAATATTTTATTGAGCTAGTTCTGATGAAAGGTCACTGAGCATAAATGTTAGCACTGCCTTCCTCTCCTGACCTCGTAGATATTTCCAGAGTTTGCTGTTGTTACTTCAACATCAGCACTTGTTCACCTCTCCTATGAGCATGTGTTTGCCTGCTTCTATCTCTGTAGCTTGTCTCTCGCTTACGTCTCAACTATTCCATTTTTGAAATCCTCATCAAGGTCTTATCCCCTACCACTTAAACTATTCCAAGTATAGTTGATGAAATCCCCTTCAGCACAATCAATATGTTTTGTTGCATCTAAATTACCCTTGATAAGTTGACACCATTTTCGATATGCCATTCCTGCTTCCTGAGGCTGGTCAATGTTATTCAGTAACACGCACTGAATTTGCTTGGGAGACTTCATTTTTAAAATACTTATATAAAGATAATGTATTGTTAGCTTGTATTGAACAGCTTTCAACACAATCTGGATCTTATTCATTAATCAACTGGTCAATCAACTCGCCAGCTCATTTACTTTCTGAGTCAATCACATAATGATTAAAATCCATCTTATTAACGCATGCCAGTAGAGAATTGAAAAAAGAAAGATTTTCCCTTATTTCGTTTAATTTTTCTTTCTTAATGCATGGCCAAGGTAAACAAAGACAGTCAGCAAACCATTTAAATATGACACCTAGCCAATACTTACCCTATTCCCAACCAATGTTCATACACATTTTTTATTAAAAGCGGTAAAAGAACTCCAGCTGACATGAATTTCTCTAGCTTTAGAGTCCGGAATCAGAAGGTTGAGCATAGTGCGACTAGTGTTCTGAGCTGCGCATGTTTCAATGCAAGAAGTATCGTAGGAAAGCTCAGGCCATGGATCAACACCTGGAATTATGACGTTGTAGCCTTTAGTGAGATTTGGTTGAAGGAGCGGGCAGGATTGGCAGCTCAGTATTCTGGGGTTCCTTTGTTTTAGTTGTGACAGAGTGGGAGGGAATAAAGGAGGAGGGGTGGTGTTACTAGTCAGGAAAAATATCATGCAGTGCTCTGTCAGGGCAGAATGGAGAAATTGTCTAGGGAGGCATTGGATGGAAATGAGAAATAAGAAAGGTATGACCACATTAATGGGGCTATAATACAGACCACCCAACAGTCCTAAGGATTAAAGGAACAAATTTGTCAAAGATCCCAGACTGTTGCAAGAAACACAAGGTTGTGATAGTAAGTGATTATAACTTTCCACATATTGATTTGGAATCCTATACTGCAAAAGGACCAGATGGGATAGAGTTTGTCAAATCTGTTCAGGGAAGTTTCCTTCATCAGCATACAGAAATCCCAACAAGAGAGTGGGTGATACTGCATCTGTTGTTAGAGAAAGAGAGAGGGCAGGTGAGAGAAGTTTGTGTCGGGGAACACCTTGCATCAATTCATTAGTTTCAAAGTAAATATGCAAAAAGACAGATCTGGTCCACAGGTTAAGATTCTAATTTGAAAAAAAGGCTAATTTTTGATGGTATCCAAAATGATAGAAACACAGAAAACCTACAGCACAATACAGGCCCTTCGGCCCACAAAGTTGTGCTGAACATGTCCCTACCTTAGAAATTACTAGGCTTACCTATACCCCTCTGTTTTTCTAAACTCCATGTACCTATCCAAAAGTCTCTTAAAACAGGGGTCCCCAACCTTTTTTGCATCGCGGACCAGTTTAATATTGACAATATGCTTGCAGACCGGCCGACCGGGGGGGTGGGGGGGGCGTTCAAGTAGGGTTAAACTCACCTCAACATGTCTTTTACAGTTAGAGTTGCCAACATTCTCACTCGCAAATAAGGGACAAAAGTAGCAGTCAAATCCCGGGACACTTTACCCCAGGAAAGACCACCATGACCATGAAGCTTTTGCGCGGGCACCTGTGTGCGCATGTGTGCCGTGCGCATAGTCATAGTCATACTTTATTGATCATGGGGGAAATTGGTTTTCATTACAGTTGCACCATAAATAATTAAATAGTAATAAAACCATAAATAATTAAATAGTAATATGTAAATTATGCCAGGAAATAAGTCCAGGACCAGCCTATTGGCTCAGGGTGTCTGACCTTCCAAGGGAGGAGTTGTAAAGTTTGATGGCCACAGGCAGGAATGACTTCCTATGATGCTCAGTGTTGCATCTCGGTGGAATGGGTCTCTGGCTGAATGTACTCCTGTGCCCAACCAGTCCATTATGTAGTGGATGGGAGACATTGTCCAAGATGGCATGCAACTTGGACAGCATCCTCTTTTCAGACACCACCGTGAGAGAGTCCAGTTCCATCCCCACAACATCACTGGCCTTACGAATGAGTTTGTTGATTCTGTTGGTGTCTGCTACCCTCAGCCTGCTGCCCCAGCGCACAACAGCAAACATGATCGCACTGGCCACCACAGACTCGTAGAACATCCTCAGCATCGTCCGACAGATGTTAAAGGACCTCAGTCTCCTCATGAAATAGAGAAGGCTCTGACCGCGTGTACGTGCCGATTTTTTTTTCCACACAAATCGGTTTTGCCTTCATCTTCACGACTATACTGTACATACATTATTTCTACTTTATATAGGCTGTGTATTTATCATATCATTCCTGCTTTTACTATATGTTACTGTTATTTATTTTCAGTTTTATGTGTTATTTGGTATGATTTGCTAGGTTACTTTTTGGGTCTGGGAACGCTGAAAATTTTTTCCAATATAAATTAATGGTAATTGCTTCTGCACTTTACACCATTTCGGCATGAACGGTTTCATAGGAACACTCTACCTTAGCGGGGGAAATACCGGACAAACCAATTTAGCCCAATGTACAGGATGTCCCGGCAAATACGGGATAGTTGGCAACCCTATGTTCAAGTTCAACAGTGCGTGGCAGGGAATGAGGAGAGGTGCAGCTGACTCATATCATTTCCTCGCGGCCCGGTAGTACATGCTTTGCGGCCTGGTACCGGTCCGCAGCCCGGTGGTTGGGGACCGCTGTCTTAAAAGACCCTATCGTATCCGCCTCCACCACCATTGCCGGCAGCCCATTCCACCCACTTACCACTCTCTGAGTAAAAAAACTTACCCCTGACATCTCCTCTGTACCTACTCCCCAGCACCTTAAACCTGTGTCCACTTGTGGCAACCATTTCAGCCCTGTGAAAAAGCCTCTGACTATCCACACGATCAATACCTTCCATCATCTTATACACCTCTATCAGGTCACCTCTCATCCTCGGTTGCTCCAATGAGAAAAGGCCAAGTTTACTCAACCTAATCTCATAAGGCATGCTCCCCAATCCAGGCAACATCCTTGTAAATCTCCTCTGTACCCTTCCTATGGCTTCCACATCCTTCCTGTAGTGAGGCGACCAGCACTGAGCACAGTACTCCAAGTGGGGTCTGACCAGGGCCCTATATAGCTGCGACATTACTCCTCGGCTCCTAAATTCAATTCCACAATCGATGAAGGCCAATACACCATATGCCTTCTTAACCACAGAATCAACCTGCGCAGCTACTTTGAGCATTCTATGCACTCGGACGCAAAGATCCCTCTGATCCTCCACACTGCCAAGAGTCTTACCATTAATATTATATTCTGCCATCATGTTTGAATGATATGGCAAGCGTGGATTGAGACAGGTTGTTTTCTGGCAAAGGTGTGCTTGGTAAGTGGGAGGCCTTCAAAAGAGAATTTTTTAGAGGACAACGCTTATGCCTGTCAGAATAAAAGATGTAAAGTGTAGGGAACCTTGGTTTTCAAGAGATATTGAGGCCCTAGTTAAGAGGAGAAAGAAGGTACATAGCAGGTATAGGCAAGTAGGAACAAATGAGGGTGCTGATGGAGTATAAAAAATGCAAGAGAACTCCTAAGAAATTAATCAGGAGGACTAAAAGAAGGCATGAAGTTGCTCTAGCAGACAAGGTGAAGGAGAATCCTAAGGGATTCTATTGGTATGTTAAGAGCAAAATAATTGCTAGGGATGAAATAGGTGCTCGGAAAGACGAGAATGGTAATCCATGTGTGGAGCCAAAACTGATGGGGAAGATCTTAAATGCATTTGTTGCATCTGTATTCACTCAGGAAGTGGACACAGTCTATAGGAATGAGGCAAAGCGGGATCAACTTCATGGAACCTATATAGATTACACGGGAGGAGGTGTTTGCTACCCTGCAGCAAATCAAGGTGGATAAATCCCCAGGGCCTGACAAGGTTTTCCCTTGGACCCTATGAGAGGCAAGTGCAGAAATTGACAGGGCCCTAGCAGGGATATTTAAATCATCCTGAGTGACAGGAGAGGTACCAGAGGATACACATACCAGGTAATTGTAGGCCAGTGAGTCTGACATCAGTTGTGGGAAAGTTATTGAATGATATTCTAAAGAAATAGGTATGTAAGTATTTAGATAGAAATAGACTGATTAAAGATAGTCAAAATGGCTTTGTGCATGGTATAGCAGAGCATGTCTACCGATCTTACAGTTTTTCGAGGAAGTTACCAGGAAAGTGGATGAAAGCAAGGCATATTGTCTACGTGGACTTTAACAAGGGAATTTGGTCAAAAAGGTTCAGTGGCTCAGCATTAAAACTGATGTAGTAAATTGGATTAGGCATTGGCTTTGTAGGAGAAACCAGGGAGTGATAGTAGATGGCTGCCTTTCTGACTGGAAGACTGTGACTAGTGGTGTGCCGCAGGGATCAGTACTGGGTCCTTTTTGTTTGTCATCCATATCAATGATCTGGATGATAACATGATTAAATGGATCATCAAATTTGCAGATGATACCAAGATTAGGAGTTGTAGTGGAGAATGAGGAAAGCTATCATGGCTTGCAGAAGGATCTGCATCAGAAGGAAAAATGGGCTGAAAAATGGCAGACAGAATTTAATGCAGACAAGTGCGAGGTTTTGCACTTCGGTAGGACCAGCCAGGGTAGGGCTTACACAGTGACAGTAGGGCACTGAGGAGTGTGGTAGAACAATGGGATCTGGAAATACAGATCCATAATTCATTGAAAGTGGCATCACAGGTAGATAGGGTCATAAACAAAGCTTTTGGCACATTGGCCTTCACAAATCAATGTATTGAGTCCAGGAGATGGAATGTTATGTTGAAGTTGTATAAGATGTTAGTGAGACCTAACTTGGACTACTGTGTGCAGTTTTGGTCACCTATCCACTGGAAAGATGTCAACAAGGTTGAAAGAATTACAGAGAAAATTTATAAGGATGTCCCCAGGTCTGGACAATCTGAGTTATAAGGGAAGATTTAATATCTTAGGACTGTATTCCTTAGAAAGTAGAAGATCGAGAGAAAGTTTGATAGAGGTACACAAAATTATGGGGGTATAGACAGGGTTAATACAAGCAGGTTTTTTTCACTGAGGTTGAGTGGGACTACAACCGGAGATCATGGGTTAAGGGTGAAAGGTGAAAAGTTTAAGGGAAACTTGAGCGAAAACTTCTTTACTCAGAGGGTCTGTGAAAGTGTGGAATGAGCTGCCAGCACAAGTGGCGCATGTGAGCTCAATTTCAATGTCTAAGAGAAGTTTGGATAGGTGCATGGATAGTACGGATATGGAGGGTTATGGTCCCGGTGCAGGTCAATGGAAGTAGACAGTTTAAATGGTTTTGGCATGGACTAGATGGGATGGGCAGAAGGGCCAACTTCTGTGCTGTACTTCTCTATGACTCTATGACTGTAAAGCACAATAACAAATGAGTAAGCTCAAGACTATTTAACACAGCCAGGATCAGCGTCCTAATACTCCACCATGAACAAGCACATTTACGAATGGGCGTATTCAAAGTGAAATGTATAATAATCAAATGATCTAGCAGCCCACATGTCGCATAACTGAGAGAAATTAAAATTCATTGTAAAATAATAACTCCAGAGATCAACAAGTAATATGCTGAAAATCTTACAAGTGCATGTGTTGTGTCAAAATTTCACATTATAAAAATTTTATTATCCTATGCAATATACTCATGTCAACGAATAATTATACACTTAACCACTACTAATACTACACCTCACTGTTCTACTGAGTTCAGTGACAAATGTGTAGGCTTAAATTGTACACTCCCAGGAGTTTATTTATCTATACTCCCAAAATCAAGTAACATGATTTGAGGGATGGTGGATAAGACTTAAAAATGGGGTTTGCTTTGCTAAATGATTTGGCTAATATAATTCCCACAGATGCTTTTTCATGCACTTTAGTGCCTTACTACAGTGCAGTAGTAACAGGGTATTCCATAATTAGAGGAGCAGAAAGCAGATCCTGTAGCTGTGAAAGTTCAAATAGTACGTTGAATTGGTATGTTGCGTCCCAGGTGCCAAGTTCAGGAACATCTTGGATTGGGTCCACGACATTATAAAGGGGGAGGGTGAACAACCAAAAGTTGTACTGCATATGGCACAAACGACAAAAGTAAGAAATGGGAGGAGGTCCTAAAGAAAGAATATAGGGAGTTAAGCAAAAAGCTGGAAAACAAGGCATCCAGGGTAGTAATCTCTGGATTGCTGCCTGTGTCACATACCAGTGAGGGTAAGAATAGGATGATTTGGCAGACAAATGTGTGACTGAAAAATTGGTGCAGGGGACAAGGTTTCAGATTTCAGGGTCATTGGGTTCTCTACTGGGGAAGGTATGACCTATACGAAAACAACAGCTTACACCTGAACCCGAGCAGGACCAATATCCTTGCATGCCCATTTGCTAGAACCATTGAGGAGGGTTTAAACTAATTTGGCAGGGGTATGGGAACCAGAGTGATAGGCCTGAGTATGGACCAATTGTTATACAACTAGGAGCAGTGTGTAGTGAGATTGTGAAGAAGGACATGCAGATGGTAGGGCAAAATTGCAGTCAGTGGGATGAGTTAATGTATAACAGGGAGCCAAAATTGAAATAGGTGATGAATACAAACTGAAGGTGTTATATTTCAATGCATGCATAAATGGAGTAAAGCAGATGATCTTGTAACACGGTTAGAGACTGACAGGCATGAAGTTGTGGGCATCTCTGAGTTATGGCTGAAAGAAGATCATAGTCAGGAGCTTGACATCCAAGGATACACACTGTATCGAAAGGACAGGCAGGTAGGCAAAGGGGGTAGGATGGCCCTGTTGGTAAAAAATTAAATCCTTAGAAAGAGGTGACATACAGTAGGATCAGAAGATGTAGAATTGTTGTGGGTTGAGTTAGGGAACTACAAGAGTAGAAAACCCATATGGGAGTTATGTACACCTCCCAGATCAGTGGCCAGGATGTGGGCTACAAATTACAACAGGAGATAGAAAAGACATGTCAATAGGGCAATGTTATGACAGTCATGGAGGATTTCAATCTACAGGTAGATTAGGAAAATCAGGTTGGTGTTGGATCCAACGAGAGGGAACTTGTAGAATGCCCACGAGATGGCTTATTTTGAGCAGTTTATGGTTGAGCCCACCAGGGAATGTCAATACTGGACCGGGTGTTAGAATTCTATCTTCTTATGCAACACACACTAAATACTGGAGGAACTCAGCAAGTCAGGCAGCATCTATGAAAAAGGGCCAAGACCCTTCTTCAGGACAATCATCTTATGATCACTGCTTCCTGAGTTTAACAGGGAGAAGATAAAGTCAATGTATCAGTCTTACAGTGAAGTAAAGGGAATTACAGAGGCATAAGAGAAGCTAGCCGTAGTTGATTGGAAAGGGACGCTAGCAGGGATGATGGCAGAGTAGCAACGGGTGAAGTTTCTGGGAGCAGTTCAGAAGGGGCAAGATACTGTCGATCCATCCCAACAATGAAGAAGTAGTCTAATGGAATGATGATACAACCGTGGCTGACAACGGAAATCAAAGACAGCATAAAAGGAAAAGAGGAGGCATATAATATAGCAAAAAATAGTGCTAAGTTAAAGGATCGGGTAGCTTTAAAAAAACAACAGAAGCAACTAGAAAAGCCATAAAGAGAGAAAAGTTGAAAGATGAAGGTATGCTAACCAAAAATATAAGATACCAAAAGTTTTTCAGATATATAAAGAGTAAAAGAGAGGCAAGAGTGGATATTGCACCACTGGAAAATGATACTGGAAAGGTAGTCATTTGGTGTAAAGAATTGGCAGACGAACTTAATAAGTATTTTGCATCAGTCTTCACTGTGTAAGACACTAGCAGTATGCCAGAAATAGGAGAGTGTCTGGAGGCAAAAGTGGAAGTAGCTGCTATAACCATCTTTGGGAAGCTGTAAGGTCTGAAGGTAGATCAGAGACCCAAAGCAAATGGACTACACCCCAGGATTCTGGAAGAGGTAGCTGATGAGATTGTGCAGGCATTAGTAATGATCTTTCATGAATCACTATATTCTGGAATTGTTCTGGAGGAAGGGAAAATTGCAAATGTCACTCCACACTTTAAGAAGGGAGGGAGGCAAAAGAAAGGAAATTATAGGCCAGTTAGCCTGACATCAATGGTTGTAAAAATATTGGAGTCTATAATTAAGGTTGAGGTTTGGAAGCACATGATAAAATAGGCCAAAATCAGCATAGTTTTCTAAATCTTGTCTGACTAATCTGTTGGAATTTTTTGAGAAAGTAGCAGGTAGAATGGACAAAGTAGAGTCAGTGAATGTTGCTTATTTGGATTTTCAGAAGGCCTTTTGACAAGGTGCCACATATGAGGCTGCATAACAAGAGCCCAAGATATTAGCATGGACAGAAGATTGGCTGACTAGCAGGAGGCAGAGTGGGAATAAATGGGGCCTGTTCTGGTTGGCTGCTGGTGACTGGTGGTGTGTCACAGAGGTCAGTGTTGGGACCTCTCCTTTTCACATTATATGTTAATGTGAAGAAATTGATGGCTTTGTGGCCAAGTTTGAATATGATACGAAGATAGATGTCTGCAGAAGAACTTAAAACTAATTTAGGCAAATGCGCAAAGAAGTGGCAGATGGAGTATAGTGCAGGGAAGTGCACAGTCATGCACTTTGCTAGAAAGAATAAAGGTGTGGACTATTTTCTAAACTGGAAGAAAATTCAAAAAACAGAGGCGTTAAGGACTTAGGAGTCCTTGTGCAGGGTTCCCTAACAGTTAACTTGCAGGTTGAAATGGTGGTAAGGAAGGCAAATGCAATGTTAGCATTCACTTCGAGAGGACTAGAATAAAAAAGTGAGGATGAGACTTTATAAGGCATTGGCCAAACTGCACTTAGGGTGCTGTGAGCAGTTTTGGCCCCCTAATCTAAGAAAAGATTGCTGGCATTGGAGAGGGTCCAGAGGAGGTTTGCACGAATGATCCCCAAAATGAAAGGGTTGACGTATGAGGAGTGTTAGATGGCTCCGGGCCTGTACTTGGTGGAGTTCAAAAGAATAAGGGGAGATCTCATTGAGACCTATTGAATACTGAAATGCCTAGATAGAGTGCATGTGGAGATGTTTCCAATACTGGGGGAGTCTGGGACCACAGGGCACAGCCTCAGAATTGAGGGATGCCCATTTAGAACAGAAGATGAAGAATTTTTTTTTAGCCAGAAGCTGGTGAATCTAAGGAATTCATGGCCACGGATGGCTGTACAGGCCAAGGCATTAGGTATATTTAAGGCAGGGCATCAAAGGCCAAGGGGAAAGGGAATGAGAATGGGATTTCAATCAGCCATTATGGAATGCTGGGGCAGACTCAATGGGCTGAATGGCCTAATTCTGCTCCTATGTCTTATGGTATTATCAATCAATCAATAAGGCTAAGAACATGAGCTGTACAGTCCTTGAAAGTTATTCCACAAGTTATGAAATCAGGTCAGATTTGAGTTATCCACCATGGGCCAGATGGTTGAACGTTAACTGTTCCTAAACCTGGGGCTGTGAGTCTTTTAACTCCTGTACTTTATTCCCGGTTGCAGCAGCCTTGGCACTCGTCCTCCCTACACACCCCCACTCTTTCAAATTATACCTTGCCAAGGAGTGTGCCTTTTCATATGCTAGTGTTCACGTCACCCTGAACAATCCCTCTAGAAAGCTGACCAGTGTTTCTTTCCCCAAGGTCAGTCAAAATCCTCCTTGGTTTTCATTTCCAAATTATGAGTACTGTATCTTTATCCAGATAGTCAGCTGACCGGTTAAAACTTGGCATGGCGCTTTTGTTAACGCATGTGCAGGAAAAGTATCAGGGAGAGCGAACCTCTTCAAATTGTCCTTGGTCATTTTGATAATACTTTTAGATATTAGTTTAAAAAAAGTCCTTTTCTCATTGCCAAAATTTATATTCTTTCCCAATTTGATTTTAAATCCTTAAGATGCTATTTTGATAGGCAAGTTGTATTTAGCTTTATGATTGTAAGTCAGTTAAATAGAATTGATATGCATTTCAGGTATTATCAACAGACTGAAGGTGTTAAATAGCCTAATTCGCTCCTGTGCATCTTGCAGTTTTTAAACCCTGAACGAAAGGAAGTGATAGTGGATCTGACCTTTTTAAAACAGAGACTGGCCGTGGCTCGGCATCTACTCCTCGCGATACTGCCATCGCTCCACGCCTTGCAAGCGTGAGCAGTTGCTAAACTTCAACATTGCACGGCGCCGACACCGTGACCGCATCGCGCACGGTGAATGCTCCCAGCGTGATTGGATGAAACCGCCAGCGAAAAAAATTATTACGAGGAGACAGGCAGCCCCTTGTGCTGGAGATTAATAATAATTGATCGCAGCGAAGCAGCAGGGTGACGGTGTGCAGCTGCTTCTCTCCGGTCAGTGGCAGCGGGAGCGACGGTGGCTGGCGGCTCCGACACAGTGCGAGCGGCAGCGGCGCCGGCCCCGGGCACAGAGAAGGCGGCGGTCCCGCTGGCTCACGACAATAATGATTCACCATGAATCAGAGGGAGCCCTTGATACATCTCTTTGCTGGCGGGTAGGTTGGGCCGGGACGTTTGCCTCTCGCCCCGGGATTACATGTCTGCGTTTGGGGGGGAGGGGCTTGGATTTTTTTATTTTGTCATGAAGGTTGTGCTTCGGTCCTCACAGAGGCAGGCGATCCGAGGTGATCTCTTCATCTATTTATACATCGTTCGTGTCCGATAAGAAGTGTGAGTGCGTATTGTGGTTATGGTTGCTTGTGCAGGCCCCGTTCCATCCGCGGGCTTGCCTGGCGCCCTTGCCGACCTGCTGACTCTCAGCCGCCGACTCGAGGATTACGGCACGGCAGGGCTGTGAACTGCAGCCTGACTGACAGTGGCAGTACTCCAGCGCCAGTGAATGCAAATTAATTATTTATACAGTTTTTAAAAAAGACTTGTCTGTGGTGATCTTTGCAGTGGATCTCTTCTGTTGTGACTCCATCATTCATTTGGTGTAAAAGTTCAAGATTTCAAGAATTGTTTCTTATTTTACACAAGCGATATTATATATGCTTTTAATTTGGAATCTAACTGCTACTAAACAAAATATTGAAGGGAAGAAAACCTAAAAAACATGAAATCCATAAACTGCAAGTTACTTTGTATGTCAAATTGATATTCCTTCATTTATCCTATTTCTTCCCATCAATATTTAATGCAAATAGTTCGAATAGTTTGCTTGACCCAGAAAATGATACACCCAGTTCATTCTCAGCTGTGTTGCAGTTCCATTCATAGTAGATCAAGCTAAACTTAAGTTCCCACATTCAGAGCTTTAATTTTACTGTTTTAAAAAAAATACAAGAAACTGCTGGAAGAACTCAGTGGGTTAGGCAACATCTGTAGAGAGAAATGGAAAATGTTTCAGGTTGAGACTATTAAGTCCATATGAAGAGTCTTGATCTGAAAATGTCCACTATCCACTTTCCTTCTCAGATGCTGCTGGAGCTTGCTAAGTTCCTCCTGCACTTTTTTTTTTGCTCCATATTTCAGTATCTACAGTTTCTTGTTTCTCTGAATTTTTCATGTTGGTGGTGGAGTGAAGAGGTCTCTTTTGATCTCGTACAATGAAACCTATATACAGTGGAAAAACACTGATCCTGAATATCCATCCCATCATGAAGATTTAATTGGGGTAAAGCTGTGGGTTAGAGCTAGTTAGTAATAACTTCTACAATGAAGAATGTTGTTTGACAGTGGGGGAAGAGTACGTGGAGAAAAGTTTTGTAACTGCTATAATAGTTTTACTTTATGCAACAAGCAACACAAACTGCATCACAATAATTATGACTAAGAAATAACATTAAATTCTTTCCTTAAAATTCTGAACACCTTAAGCATTACCTGAAATAACCTGTCATTTATCATGCAACACACATTAAAGTTGCTGGTGAACACAGCAGGCCAGGCAGCATCTCTAGGAAGAGGTGCAGTCGACGTTTCAGGCCGAGACCCTGCGTCAGGACTTGTTTGCTGTCATTTATCATATTTGTTTTGTATGCTAATAATAGTGATTCTGATCATTCATTGTAATTTGTTAACAAGGGAAACTCTGCAGATGCTGGAAATCTGAGCAACACACACAAAATGCTGGAGGAGCTCAGCAGGCCAGGCAGCATCTGTGGAAAAAAGTACAGTTGACATTTTGGGCCGACTGTACTTTTTTTCCATAGATGCTGCCTGACCTGCTGAGTTCCTCCAGCATTTTGTGATTGTAATTTGCTATTGAGTTGCCATGTTTTCTCTTTGCAATTTTGACAGAAAGTGGGATGGGTAGAATTTAATCTTGGTTCTTGGGGAAAGATAGGTGCTCTAAACCAAATTTTTGCATGCCGGTGAGGATAATGTCTCAGCTGTGGTGTAGAAGTATTGCATTATAGAACTAGTCCAGCTTTTTGTGCAATTATACCAATGATATCTACCGCACAGAGGGGAATATTGAACGGGTATGTGCTGTCTATGAAATCGGGACAAATCCAATCCAGTTACTGTCCAACTGGTCTCCTCATCACCAAACGGTGGAAACAGTCATTGACAATGTGTCAAATAGCATTTATAAATAACCACACCAATTCTCAGTTTGAGCTTCACTCCTGTCCAGGCATACATAACAGCTTTGATTCAACAAACTTATTTTGAGGAAAGGTGAGATGACTGGCCTATACGTCAAGACATCATTTCATTGTGGTGGTTAAGTGGAAACAGCTAGCATCATGGGAAAATGCTAAAATGACTGAGTCATACTTTGGATAAAAGATGATAGTTGTTGGAGATCAATCATCTAGCCTGAAGACGTCAATGTGTGTATTCCTGAGTGATGCCCCCAGTGTGTCCTAAAGCCAACTTTAGCTGCTTCACCTCATTCCCTCATAATAGCAAAAATAGGAATATTTCCTGATGATTGCACATTATTCACTTTGCATTTACAATCTTCAGCAAACCAAACAGCTTATGTCTGCATGCAGCAAGATTAAAGTAACGTTTTGGTATGATCTAATGAGTGATAAGTAACAACTGCCACGGAAGTAGCAGGCAATATCCATCTTCAACAGTTTTTCTTTATATTCAGTAACATTGACATCACCATTACCGAGTTCCCTACCAGAAATGCCTTGGGGTCAACATTGAATACAAATTCTGCTAAATCCGATAGATAAATACAAAATCTATAAGGGCAACTTGAGAGTTGGGTATCCAGTGGCGAGCAGTTCTCCGGGACACTCCAAAACTGTTCCAGTGTTGAAATTTGGAAGAGGTGAAATGCTGCTCACTAGAGGAGTGTATGTCATCCAACACTAAGTATTCATTTCCTCCATCTGTTGTGTATGCCGTCTACAAAACACACTGTAGTTTCTTGCTGAAGCTTCTCCAAAAATATTTACCAAGTCCATCGCTGCTACCAATAAGGAGGACCCAAGCAGCAGGCAGATAGAGCCACAATCACTTGTGGGGATTTGATTTGGTCAAATGCTGCATTGATGTGCAGACCAGTCACTTTTAACTTGAATTCCATTCTTTGCTTGTGTTTGGGCCAAGGCTATTTTGGTGTCTGGAGTTCTAGTGAAATCCAGTCTCTGCATTGTTGAGCAGCTTACTGGCAGTCCTTCAGGTTCCTTCCAAGGAACTGTTCAGAACCTGATTTTTTTTTTTGGATGAATTGGAAATAAACAAAATCATCCTGCTGGTTTCCCAAATGCTTGCTTATGTGTATGGAGTGTCCATAAGTTAGGCTTTCGTAATTAAGGGAGAACCTGTACTCGTAAGTGTAACTTGGCAGTGACATTTTCCCATCACTTTGTCGATGATGAATTAGCTCGATTGGATTTGTCCTGCCTTTTCTCAACAATACTTAGCTGGGTAATTTTCCACAATGTTGGATGGATGCCAATGTTGATGGCTTGGTGGCAAAGCAGTTGTTGATGCCTTGTAGCTTCGAGAACCCAGGTTTGATTATCACTTCAGTATATCTTGTGTGGTGTTGCATGTAACGAGTGGGGTTTCTGCCATTTTCATTCCAAATCCCAAAGATATGCTGATGGCTTACTTCACTCCTTACATTACCCTTTAGTTTAGTTGCCTGGCAAAAGAACCAAAGGAGAGTTGATAGGATAACGGATTGCAGGGGTATAGGGAAATAAGGAAAAGGGGATGAGACTGATGGGATTGTCCTTTTCAGTGCTGGCATGAACCCAATCGGTTGATTAAGCTACAGTGGTATAATAAGCAATCTGAAGTTTTTCTATGTTTCTAAATTTGACAACTTTGAAAAGTCAGTATAGAATAACAAAAAAAAAATTGCTTCTCTGTAAGTTAAATTTGAGGGGGAAATGGAGCTTATGTGTGGGAATAATCTTACGAAAATGTTTTACTATTCCTTCATCATCCTTGGATATAAATGCTACAATGTTGCAGATGTACCTTCTACAAAAGGTATGCAGTGGCTGGGAAAAAAAGAGGGTCACCACCATGTTTCAAATATATTTAGAGGTAGGGGATATATAATTAGTGACCACTGTATTTGGTACAGAAGTGGAACCTGGTGTGATCTTCTGCTGTGGTTTAATGTGTTTTGTGTTCAGAGATGCTCTTCTGCACACCAATGTTGTAACACATGGTTATATATTTTACTGTCACCTTCCTGTTAGCTTGGACCAGTCTGTCCATTCTCCTCTGAACTCTCATTAACAAAATGTTTTCACCCACAGAACTGCTGCTCACTGATTTTTTTTTGTTTTTCGGCACTCACCTCTGTAAGCTCTAGAGGCTTGTGTGTGAGAATTCCAGATCAGCAGTTTCTGAGATACTCAAACCACCCTGTCTGGCACCAACAATCATTCCGTTTTCAAAGTTACTTAAATCGCATTGTTCCCCCATTCTGATGCTTGGTCTGAGCAACAACATGAAACTCTTGACCATGTCTGCATGCTTTTGAGTTGCTGTTAGATAATTGGCTGATTAGGTAGTTGCATTAACGAGCAGTTGTACCTAATAAAGTGGCCACTGAGTGTGCTAAGGATGCTTGCATTCTAAAAAATATTTTTTATCTTATAAATATTCTATTGTCATCTGTCAGCATTACATAGTTTTATCTTGCATAGAAGTGGAGGAGGAAAGATGTTGGGCACTAATGGACTGTGAATATAATTTACAGTAATGCAGGTAGCCAATTTGAATTTATTGTCTTTCACTTGTAACAACTTTCTATGTAAACTGTTACGTATATATTTCTTTGTGCTTGAAGAAGGATTATGAATTTTCCCAGATTACTCGATGCCTACATTAGAAATATAAACTTGTTTGGCCTCTGTATATGTAAAACTTCAATGGATTTTTTTTTGTTTTTAAGTTGTGCTCATTGACACTGTTCCAGATTGTTTCTATTTAAAACTTTCTCCTCGTCATTTAGCACCTATTGTAGTAAGGTCACTCTGCAGTAAAACTTAGTATTTTACATTGTTATTACAGCATTAGTTTACAGTTCCAAGGTGGTGGCATCTGTTAGTCTCGTGAAACCATGGAGCTGTGCCTGGAAAGTCTTGCTTCAGTCTGTGTTGGTAGAGCAGCATCTGTTGTGGCTGTAGAGGCCCACACAGGAGTGACAGTCTCAGCTGCAGCAACTGCACTTGAAGGCACTGTCCTCCAGTGTCGTCTTGGTGCTGGTGCTGTTTTTTTCGGCGACTGCGCTTTTCTTCAGCAGCAAGCCTCAGCTTCTCTTCTCTTTTTAGACCTCTGCATAGTTCCAGCCTCCAGTGAGAGCGATCGCTTGCAGTGTCCTCCCACCTCTGGACATTCATGTTTTTTAAAATATAATTTTTATTAAGTTTTCAAAGTAAATACAAGAGGAAAAAAAATCTACCCTTCCCCCCCCAATATATACTACTACCTAAAGAGAAAAGAAAAAAAAAGAACCGCCTGAATATTGGAAGGTTTCCACATGCTCCATGGGATTAGAAATAAATTTAATATATATTTGTTACTTTCCCCAAGGAATCAAGATCTTTATCATATCTAAAACATTACTTAGCTTCTCAACTCTCATAGTTCCCTGGGGAATCTCTTTGAACTTCACCATGTTGCTATGTGTTTCCCTCCCAATTATCCAGGCAAAAAGAAAAAAAATAGAAGAGATACAAAAAAAGAAAAAAACAAAATACCCCCCCCCCCATTAATGTTATGAATGAAAAGATACACAACACTACCCCCCTCCATTGTGCAGGTCGTGGTTATTGCCACGTTGCACACATGAATAACGTAGCGATTGGTCAGTGTTTCTTCCAGCTCCCCCGTAACAAAAAAATTGTATATATATATAAAAAATTAATGTCATTATTCCCAACTAGTATTCCTCAAATTTTAACCTTTCTTCCCCTCCCTCATATAATTAATAATATATTTATATATTCATCTGCCTAAAAATCCATCAGGCCTATTCCTTGATCCAGTCTTCATCTTCAATCCATCTCGCTCCCCTGGATTTGTTCTTGTATCTGGTGAATATTCAAAGAATCTCGCACAAACTCCTCTGCTTTCCGGTAATCATCAAAAAATCTTTTTTCTCCCCCAGTCAAAAAAATCTTCAAGGTTGCAGGATAACACAATATAAATTGATAACCGTGATCCCATAAGGCTTTTTTCACTGGATTAAATTTCTTCCTTCAAAAGTTCATAACTTATGTCAGGGTAGAAAAAAATTTTCTTCCCTTCTATCATCAGTGGCCCTTTTCTTGGCAGCTTGGACAGCCGCCTGTAGAATCCTTTCTTTATCTTGAAATCTTAAGAATTTTATTAAAATTGATCGTGGATATTGGTCTTAGAGCTCGATGTACCTGCTCAATTTCAATTGATCGATCTTCCTCTTTCATTTGCAAGGTCTTCGGGATCCATCTTTGAAAAAATTCTATTGGATTATCTCCCTCTATACCTTCTTTAAGACCAACAATTTTAATATTATTACATCTAAAATTTTCCAACACATCCACTTTCTCCAAGAGTCGATTTCTTTCCGTGTTCCAGACGAGCACATCATTTTCTGTTTTTTCCACTGTGGTTAATATGCTCCATTGTTCTTTCCATCTTCTGAAGTTTCTTATCCATTTTATCCTGTCTTTTCATAGCTTTATCATAGCACATCTTCATGTCTCTAAGCTCTGTTCTTAACTTTCTTAGTTCAGCCGTTAATTGCAATAAAGCCTCTCTTATGTCTCCGTCGTCTTCTTTACTTCCAGTGCCTTCCAGTTCTTCCTCTTCCTCTTCATCTGTATTCTTTGCAGAATCCAATTCTGACTCTGAGTCACTTTCAGTTGCAATGGCTGTCGGTTCTTGTAGTTTAAGTTGTGTCGATTTGTGCATGCGTATTTCCGGCATCTTCTTCCGAGAGACCGCTACCGCCGCCATTACTCCCTGTTCTTTTACGCCAGAGATAAAATGTGTCTCCTCCGAAGGAGCTCCAACCTGAATCCGAGGCTCCATCGCTGCAGTAGGCCCTTTTTCCTTCTCATCTCGCGGCGACTTCACAACAACAGACTTCTTCTGTTGCGGTTTACGAGGCATATTGTAGAGTAGTCTTACGAAGTTTATAAGTAGTTTTCGGAAAGTATTTAGTAACTGTACCCTGTTTAAACGGTACTTTGCTGATTTTTTACGGGAGAGCTGGATTTACACGTCTCAATCCCACGTCATCACGTGACGGCCCCCGGGACGTTCATGTTCAGTGACTTCATGTCTCTCTTGCAGACATCTTTGAAGCGAAGATGGGGCCACCTTTGTGCTCTCTTGCCGGAGGCCAGTTCCCCATACAGCAGGTTTTCGGGATCCTCCCGTCTGACATGCGGTGTACGTGGCCTAGCCAGCAGAGACGGCATTGTTGGAGCAGGGTGAAGAGGCTGGGTATCTGGGCGTGGGCCAGGACCTCATTGTAGGTGACTCAGTCAATCCACTTGATGTCCAGGATGCATCTCCGGCTGCGAAGGTGGAAGACGTTGAGGCGCCGCTCTTGTCTGGAGTAGATGTTTCAGGTCTCGTTGCCGTAAAGCAGTGTGCTGAGGATGCAGGCCCTGTAGACTGCAACCATGGTGTGTGTCATCAGCTTTCTGTTCTCCCAGACTCTGTGTCAGCCTGGCGAATGTTGAGGCTGCTTGTCCGATCCGTCTGTTGATCTCGGGGTCTGTGATGGTGGAGCCAAGGTATGTAAATTCGTGAACTACCTCCAGCTTGTAGTTGTTGATGGTAATGGCGGGGGGTGCTCAACGCTTTGGCCCAACGCGTTGGTCTTCTTCAGGCTGATGGTCAAGCTGAAGTCCTGACAGGCTCTTGAGAAGCTGACCATGAGGCATTGCAGTTGCTCTTTAGAGTGTGTTGCCAGTGCCGCGTCGTCTGCAAACAATGTGTCCCTGATGAGTACTTCACAAAACTTGGTTTTCGCCCTCAGCTGGGACATTAGTTTATAGTTCCAAGGTGTTGGTTGAAATACCACTCTAATAATTTAGCAAAAAAAAAACTAGGTGTGAATCAGTGTTGTCACTGCTTTACAGTAGCATCTGCAGTCTTTTTGGCATAACTATAAAAATAATTATCCCAACCCTTGTGTTGGCAGAATATCAGCTGGTTGGGAGTTCTGCTGATATTTGCGATGAATATATAGTAAGTGGGTACCTAGCTAATTCTATCTGAAAGTAAAGTTTAATGTGTTAGAATGTGGAGTCAGAATTGGTGAAGTTTGTTGACCTGTACAAGCTTAATTTTCCTCCATACATTCTCAGAAATGGCAAATCCAACAATACTACTACATGAGCACACTCGTGCTTTGTTGTAACTTCTTTAATGTCCTCCAATGACTTAAGCTCCTGCTAATAACTTGAAATTATGGAACACTAAAGGAGACCAGCCCATGGTGTTACAAGGAAGATGTTCTTCATGTGCATTGTAATCTAAAGTGATTGAACTGCTTTTAATTTGCTCTTCCATTTAATATTCCAAATATGCTGTTGCAGATTAACAGAATAACCTACAGAATGCCAAAACAATTCTTGTAAAAACAAATTATATTAAATTCAATTCTCATTCAACCATTCATGAATACAGCCAAGGTGCAAAACACAATACCAACAGTCATACGCAGTACAGGGTACGTATAGCAGTAAACATACAGTTGCACAAAAACTAATATTGCCCAAGTCCCTGAGTGTTATGTCCTATAGATGGTGCATGGATGTTGACAGCAAGAACAATCTCTTAGCAGTCTGCAGATGAGCGCAGTTCTGCTTGTCTTCCACTGAGCGAACCTTGGAGGGCAGCACTGACGGGAGGAAACCAGCCTCTAACCCAGCATGGGTACTGTGCCACACCACCTCCAGCATCTCCTTTCTTGGACAGCTGCAACAGGTGACCCTGCAGCGTGAGGGCCCAGTCCGTACTACACCCAGGGCCACACAGCGCCCCTACCGATGAGCTTGCCAATGGACCAATGAACTGGAATTGCAGTATTCTACCTTACCATTGTACAAAAGGGTCTTGTGATTACGAGAAAAACGTCTAGGACTATCACTCACACTGTTTGTTAGATCGCGCACTGATTCCGATGACCCCCTGTGTCAGGCTGCAATACAGCCCGTACCAAATCCAGCTCCTCTGCTTTCAAACAGACCTGCAGTGTTAGATGTTCATGGTCTCCAGCAGTATCTTGCGATTGAGAAAAAGACATAAAGGATGAACAATTGCACCTTTGGTTAGACCCGGAGAGGCCACTGCGTCTGAGCATGCTGCCATCTTACTGGATGTATTTTCCACTGCGTTAACTGGGTTGTGGTTTCCCCCTCCTCTGGTATTTTATAAAGAATGAATGACTGCTGGCAGAACAATTTTTCCTTGTGTAATGTCCCGCAGTTATTCTTGGCTTGGGTTACGATTGTCAGAGACCAGTTGATCACAGGGTGTTTCAGTGCAGCCTGATTTTGTATATTTGGGAGGGCCTCTAGCTAATATTAAATAGAAAATATGTTTAGGAACTATTTTTTCTCTTGTCTGAGCAAGTAACATTGCAAACAATTCTACTGCACCCTATTGGCCTAAAGTGAGATCATTTTATCTAACCCATGCCATCTTTCCAGCTTGAGAATTTTCTTAGCTGGAAGACAGATGCTTGTTGAAATTGGGTTTAAGTTGCTAGTAGTTGCAAATGTTGTTTACTATTGAGATTACAAGGTTCATTCATGGTTGCAGTGCATTAAAAAAATTGTAAACATTGAAGGATATTACCTTAATTTAAAAAAACACTTTCCTTTTGGCATATTGGCATGATACTGGTAATTACTAAATGTTGTTTAGTCATAATTAAGACTTGTAATTGAAAAATAAAAACATTCAAATGCTGAAAATATGAAAACAAAATAAACCATCAAATTTGCTATTAATCCATCTGATATTCTCAAACAGACAGCAAAAGAGGTCATGGAAAAACGGTATTAGGGCAACTGGAATCCATCAATGCTGGCTGATTATTATTGAACACTTGAGGGAGAAGCCTCAGACACTGGAGGAACATTGTATCATTTCTTAATGCATGCATTACTAAATAACAATAAAAGAGGACTCTGTGTCCCCATAATCTAATCTAAAAAAAAATCAATAAAACATGTAAGCTTAGTTGAACTACTGCAAAGCATCAGCATTATTATGCAATTAAACACATCGTGTTCGATAAAAGTTAATTTTTTGTTTCTCCAAATTCTTGAGTGGCATAAGTAGTCTGAAACTATATTTGTATTCAGCTTCAAGCAATTCATCACAAACAAAAAAAAAAGTTCTCGGGAAGTAACACTTTCAAAAAAAAAATTGTCCAATGTAATGTTTCACCTCAAAATTTAGATTTGCAGATTCACGCATTATTTAAAAGGGTAAAGAGGTGGCATATGATTTGACAATTTATATATAGATTTTCTGCATAATGTGTACAGTTGTGAGCAATTATTCAACCAGCTTATTCATCTAAATTGACCTTGAACTTGATATAGTTGGAATCTTCCATTCCCCATGAATGCCAGATGGCTGTGAGTATATTGTATGTTCAAGAAATGCAGCAGTCAAGCACAATTGGAAAGAAACAGAAGATGTTTCTGGTCAATCAGCTTTCATCAGAACATTTCTGACACAAGGCCATTGACTTGAAATATTCATTCTTCATCTCTTTCACAGATGTTAGCTGATCCGCTTGAGGATTTCAGGATTCTTTGTTTCTGAGACCGTCTCTATTATTCCAAGTGCGTTTCTGGATGAACTTGAGCCTTAGGGCCTGCTGATTTATTTTTGTTTTTCTTCTGATCTCCATTGGGGACATGAAGATTAGCCTTGGTTACTTAATAACAGATCTTGTAAATTTTAACTCTTGTAGTTAGTTCCTCAGTTCACAAACATGTTACACTGAGGCAAAAAAATACATTTTTTTCCTAAAATGGAGGTTCTCCAGCAGCCAGTGAAAAGGTGATAGCCATGATGGCCACTGTTTTGTTACACCTTTGCTTTTATCCTGTTGTATTTCCATGGATTTTTGAGGAAAGTTGCTCTTAATTTACAAATCAAAGTGACGCAGTACACTGAATAGAAAATCTGGCACCTGACGTACTGCAGCAAGCTGCTAGGTACTGTATCATCATCATCATCAATTATGCTGAAGTTTGAATATTATTATCTGCACTGGGAATATTATCTGCACAAGTTAGATTAATGAATACTGTAGCTGATACAGAGAGGAAAATAGTAATTGGTAATTGTAACTCTGCAATGGCATTGAAACATTAAAACAAAGGAGCTCTATATTCAGTGGACACTTGTTAGTTACCTCCTGTACCTAATGAAGTGGCTTCTCCAATTTGTCAAAGTTTCATGGAAATATTTTAAAAGATATAAAAAAAAGACAAGCTGCCGTGTAACTTGAGTAACAAATTATGTATTTAATTGAAATACAGAACAAATTAGAACAGTACAAACGGTGCTTCAGTACTATAAAATTGTATATTAGTTTCTAATAATTATCAGGGGAGGAACTCATCCAGTGTATGCTGCCATTTTCTTTTGATTGAACTGATTTTTGTTAATTTACAGACACCTAATGAACATAGCAGGCTGCCTTCACACATTGCTTTCGATAATTGCATCCTCCAAATTTTCATTTTCATTGTAACATTAAAGATGATTGTCGATACATAAATCCTTTGGTAGTTCCTAACTTGTTGAAGTAGTGAAATCATTTCATTTTCACTCTCAGCCGTTTCTGAATCTCCAAGCCTGAAAGCTTGAAACAGCAGTGAGCAAAGCAGTTCTGAATTGCCTTACAGCTCGTTTCTCACCATCTATCAGTAACAAAAATCACTGGTTTTTGAACGTTTATATGCACATCTGATGCTATTTCAAATCTGTTCGCTGCAAACACAGTGTAGAATCTAATGGCCATGCAAGTGCACGCGACTGACACTAGTTAGAAGCTATTCTGCAACAGACTCCTGTCCCAATTAAGCAGCATAGTGTCCAAATAAACAAAGGGAATCCTGGCTATTTTCTTGATTAGTTTTTGTTCTTTAAGAGTTGCCCCACATAAGCAGCTGTCCAATTAACTGATAGCTCAATTAACCAGAATCTACTGTATATAATAAATTAAAGTAGTAGTCCAAAAAGAGAGGAAAAATAGTGAGGTAGTATAATGAATTCATTATCTGATCAGAAATCTGAGATGTACAGGAAAAAAGCTGTTCCTACAATGCTGAGTGTGTGTCTTCAGACTCTTGCTGCTTTAACCCATTCGCTTCAAGGTTTGATATGTTGTGCATTCAGAGATGTATGATAATTTGAGTACCTGTGAGCTTGAACTAGTCTAGCCATTCTCTGATCTCCCTCATTAACAAGGCCTTACTCCCATAGAACTGCTGCTCACTGGATGTTTTTTAAAATTTTTTCCACCAATATTTGTAAACTCTAAAGACTGAAAATCCCAAGAGATAGCAGTTTCTGAGATACTCAAACCACCCTGTCTGGCATCAGCAGTTGTTCCACGGTCAAAGTCACTTCATCACTCTTCTTGCCCCCCCCCCCCCATTCTAATGTTTGGTCTGAATAACAACTGAACCTCTTGACTATGCCTGCTTGCTGTTATGCACTGAGTTGCTGCCACATGATTGGCTGATTTGATAATTGCACTATGGTAGTGTAGCAGCGTGATCCTTTTGCTTCAGGCGCCATCTTTAAGGAGTTTAACGTTCTCCCTGTGAATGTGTGAGTTTCTTCTGGGTGCTCTGGTTTCCTTCCACTTTCCAAAGACATACCAATCTCAGTAGGTTTATTGATTATTACAAATTGTTTTGTGATTAGGCTAGGATCGATGGGTGTGTTGCTGGGTGGCATGGCTCACTGGGCTGGAAAGGCCTGCTCCACACTATATCTCTAAATTAAACTAACTTAATGATCATGTGTACCTAATGAATTGGCTAGGATGTATACTCCTCCTCGTCAATGTTATAGAGAGGTTACCAAATAATAGGTAAGGTGTAGATTGTTGTTAAAGGTACTTAAACTGAAATGCACTTCCCCTTGTTCTAGCAAAGCAAATTCACTGTATCTACAGTGCCTATAAAAAGTATAACCCCCCCCCCCGAAGTTTTCATGTTTTATAGTTGTACAACATTGAATCACAGTGGATTTAATTTTGCTTCTTTTGGCCCTGATCGACAAAAAGACTCTTTATGTCAAACTGAAAAATGATCTCTAAAAAGTGATCCAAATTAATTACAAATATAAGACACAAAGTAATTGATTGCATAAGTATTCAGCCCCTTTAATATGACACACCATATCAGCTCTGGTGCAGCCAATTCGTTTTAGAATTGGAATAGTCAAGGTGTTTCAATTGACTGTAGTAAAAATACACCTGTATCTGGGAGGTCCAACTGCTTGTGAGTCTGTATTCTGGCAGAAACTACACCATGAAGACAAAAGAACACTCCAAGAAACTCTGTGAAAAGGTTATTAAAATGCACAAGTTCAGGAGATAGATACAAGAAAATTTCCCAGTCAGTGAATGTCCCTTGGAATACATTTAAGTCAATCATCAAGAAATGGGAAAAATATGGCACAGCTGTAAACCTTCCTGGAGCAGACCATCCTCAAAAACTGAGTGACCGTGCAAGAAGAGGACTAGTGAGGGAGGCCACCAAGACGACTCCGGAAGAGCTACAAGCTTCAGTGGCCGAGATGGGAAAGTCTGCACATACCACAGCTGTTGCCCGGGTTCTTCAAAAGTCACAGCTTTATGGGAAAGTGGTGAAGAGAAAGCCACAGTTGGGAAAAAAAACTCACATGAAATCTCGGCTAGAGTTTGCCAGAAGGCATGTGAGAAGTCAGATGGAAGAAGGTTCCATGGCCTAACGATACCAAAATTGAGCTTTTTGGCCATCAGACTAATTACTGTTTGGTGCAAGCCAAACACTGCACATCATTAAAAACACACCATTCCTACCGTGAAGCATGGTGGTAGCTGCATCATGCTGTTGGGGTGCTTCACTGCAGCAGGCCCTGGAATGCTTGTGGAGCAAAATACAGGGAAATCCTGGGGGGATACCTGATGCAGTTTGCAAGAGAACTGTGACTTGGGAGAAGATTTTTTTCCAACAAGACTATGACCGCAAGTGTAAAGCCAAAGCTGCACAGGAATGAGTTAAAAACAACAATATTAATGTCCTGGAGTGGCCAAGTCAGGGTGCAGATGAGAATCCCAATGAGAATGTGTGGCTGGATTTGAAAAGGACTGTTCACTTACGATCCCCATGTAATCTGATAGAGCTTGAGCAATTTTTTAAAGAAGAATGGGGGAAAATTGTAGTGTCCGTATGTGCAAAGCTGATAGAGACCTATCCACACCGAGTCAATGCTGTAATTGCTGCCAAAGGTGTATCTACTAAATACGGACTTGAAGGTTGCAATCAATTATTTTGTGTTTAATAATTATAATAAATTTAGACTAATTTATAGAAATTTGTTTTCACTTTGACACAAAGTAGTCTTTTCTGTTGATCAATGTGAAGAAAACAAATTGCATCACAGTGGATTTAATGTTGTAAAACAATAAAGCATGAAAACTTCTAACAGGTGTGGGGGGTGGTGAATACTTTTTATAGGCACTGTACGTGTATGTGTATGAACTGCCCTCTGCCTAATACTTTTCTAGATAGTTGGATGTCATATTTGCAAAACTGCAAGCAGAGTTTGGTCAACTGTTAAGCTTATCTGTGCATCTATCCTTGCTAAAGTTATACAGTTTGCACATAAGTAAGTGCTTACTCTCATTTATGAATAATAAAATATAATGAAATAATAGAGGCAATGAAAACCATATCAATGCATCTAGTGTCTTCAATATTCATAATGTTTTACTCAGTATATGAAGGTTCGTAGGTTAGTATTTGTAAGTTTTCATGGGATCACCTGGACTTGTGGTTTGTCGTTACTAGCTCCATCCACTTTGAAGCCCCGTGCTGTTTTTTTTTGAACTACCGATTGTTTCTGTCTACATTTTCACCATCAGTCACATAGCAGATGGAACCACATTTCACAGACTGACAGATGTTAAAGGAATCTTCTGATCTGTGATCTAATAGAATCAGTTGGGATAAATGTAATATTTTCAGTGTTAAATAAGAAATACTGTAACAGGAAAAAATCCAGCAAATTGATTTCAGTATTTAGAAGAAATTGTGGTGGAGAAGAATCTTCTCAGACATTTGGACCAATGTATATAGAAATTTACAGAGGGGAATATTTCTAATTTGCATTCTGGGGGAAAAAAGTTCTTTCAACATTGCAGTTTCAGTTGCAGCTTTTCAGCTGGAATTGTCATCGTAGGACCTCTGCATGGAACAGTGGAACAACTTAACTAATAATACATTCATTGCTCCATTTACATGTATCAAAAAGATCAATGCTACCAAAAGAGCACAACTATTATGTATGTCAGTGGATGAAAAAGCTACACAAGGGTATTGTTGTCATGCTTACCTTGTCACCTGTTAGATTATTTCATAAACAGCTTTCAGATCAATTTCAGGTCATGTAAAAGAGAATGCTGGAAGAACAAGCAAGTTAAACAGCTTCTGTAAGGGCAGAATGTTTAAGCTGACATTTTAGATGGAAACCCTATATCACAGTGGTCCCCAACCTCTGGACCGTGGACTGATACATTGCCGCAAAGAATGCAGCGGTGGCCAGAACGCACCCATCACATCTTTAAGAAAAAAGTCTGTATTCATCAATTCAATCAAAACTGTATTCATCAATATTTCTGGGATACCGTGCATGAGCAGCTCTTCTGGTAATGTCACAGCATTTCAATTGGGTTAAGGTCTGGACTCTGATTTGCCTGTTCAGAAACACAAATACTTGTTTTAAGACAAAGTAGTACAAACAAGTGCAGATTTTGGTCTAACCGTCAACTGTAATAAATAGATAGATAGATAGATAGAAAGATAGAAAGAAAGAAATATCAAGACAGCAGGATACTCCCGACTGCCAATTGTACATCGGTAATCAAGAGATTGAACAAAAGACCAGCTTTAATTACCTTGGTAGTTTTATATCACAAGATGCTAGAAGTAAAGTAGGAATAAAAAAAAGAATTGCCATTGCCAAAACCAACTTCCAAAAAATGAAACCCATTTTTACCAACAGACACATTTCTATGACAATAAGGCTTAGGCTACTAAAATGTTACATCTGGATAATTTTGCTGTATGTTTCCGAAACATGGACTATAACACCAGAACTCCAAAGAAACTTAGAAGCAACAGAAGTGTGGTTTCTTAGAAGAATGCTGAAAATATCATATAGAGATAGGGTAACTAATGAGACAGTACTCCAACGTGCCCATATAAAAAGGTCTTTAATGAGAGGAAACTTCAATTCCTGGGCCATGTAATCAGAAAGGGAGAAATAGAATGCCTTACAGTACAAGGCCGTATGCCTGGGAAACATGGAAGAGGAAGGCAAAGAAGAAAATATATGGACACTGTGAAAGAACTAACAGATCTAAGTGTGCGAGATATCATTAACGCTGTGAGGGACCGTTTGATGTGTAGTGCCATGATCGCCAAAGCGTGTATCGCGCAAGGCAAATGAAGAAGTTGTTGATTTACTCATTTCGGATCATTGTCTTGTATCATCCAACTTTTATTAAGCTTCTGGTGACAGACTGCGACCCTGATCTTCTGTGATACAATTTTGAATTTATTGCTCCCTCAGTGATTGCAACCTGTTCAGGCCCTGAAGCAGCAAGGCAGTCCTAAGCTATGGTGCTCCTTCCACCATGCTTCACAGTTAGGATGAGATTTTGATGTTGGTGTGCCCTTTTTCCTCCAAACATAGCAATGTGCATTTCTGCCAAAAAGTTCAACTTTTGTCTCATCTATCCACAGAACATTGTCCCAGAAGTGTTGTGGAACATCCAGGCAGCAATATTTTTTGGGCAGTGGTGGTGTCCTTCCATGAACATTCTTGTTCAGTGTTTTACTTATAGTAGAAATGTGAACAGAGACTTTAGCAAGTTCTAGGGATTTCTGCAAGTCTTTTGCTGTTACCCTTGGATTCTTTTTCACCTCCTTCAGCACTGCACGTTGTGCTCTTGGTGCAATCTTCGCAGGACACCTACTCCTAGCAAGAGTAGCAACAGTACTGAATTTCTTCCATTTGCAGACATTTTCTCATACTGTAGATTGATGAACAATTGGATCTTTAGAAATGCTTTATGTAGCCTTTTCCAGCTTCATGCATCTCCACATTTCTTCTTCTAAGGTTCTCTGAAAGTTGTTTTGATCAAGGCATGGTGCACATAAACAGATCTTTCTTGAGAAAAGCAGGCTCTGACTTTGTGTGTCTTTTTTATAGGGCAGGGCTCCTCTGCAACCCACACTTCCAATCTCATCTCATTGATTGCAACACCTGACTCCAAATAACTTTTGTAGAAGTCATTACCAAGAAGTTCACATACTTCTTTGAACCTAGACTGATGGTGTACCCAGTCTTGACAAAAAGTACAATCATTTGTGTGTTACAGTTTAGGCAGATTGTGTTTGTCTATTATTGTGACTTAAATGAAGATCAGACCACATTTGAGTCTTTTTAATGCAGAAAACCAGGCAATTGTAAAGGGTTCACAAACTTTTTCTTGCAACTGTATATCTACTCAGCTTGCTTCATAAAGATCACCAGCTGAAAGTGATTAGAATGCTTGTGTCTTTTACCTAGTGGTGTGCTGTAATTATCAGTAGATATTTGTTTTTATCTTTTTTTGAACATCATTAACGGGATCTATTGTTTCTTCAACTAAGTTCTAAATGGTTCTGTAACTTTGTTTTTCGTATGAAGTTATTGAACACGTTTACTGTTATCTGAATGTTGTACTTTCTGGGAATGGAAACTAAAATTTAATAGAAGATGAGTTAAGTGGCAGTATCGCTTGACTCATTCTACTTCTAAGTTTTTTTCCTCTTCCTTAACATGTACATTTTTATTGATTACAAGTTCAGAGTTCCCCAGAATTGTTAGACTTCAGAGCATAAGTTTATCAATCATTTCAGCTGTATAGGTGGCCCTTTTTCATCTGAATTTACTGCGAATTCTGATTAATTAGACCATCGATTAATCGGGGTATTGGCCGATTTGGGTCAACTCTTTTAAAATAAACACAAACACAAATTGCGGAAATAGCTGAGGTTCCCTTTGTTTATTTGGGTCTGTGCTGCTTAATTGGGGCAGGAGTCTGTTACCAAACATTTTCTAACTAGTGATATTCACTTGCATGTCGTGTGGCCAATAGACATTACACTGTGCTTATCGTGAACAGCTTTTAAATAGCATCATTGCATGTTCAAAATGCAGTGATTTTTGTCACTGATAGTAGGCAAATAATAAACAGTAAAACAATTCAGAACTGTATTGCTCACTGCAGTTTCAAGCATTTAGGCTTGGATATGCCAGAAACAGAAGTGAAGCTATTTCACTTCAACAAGTTAGGAACTACAAAGAATTTGAAGGTATCTTTAATCATCCTGAATGTTTCAATTAAAATGAAGATTTATAGATGTAGTCATTGAAAGCTCTGCTTGAAAGCGGTCTACTATCTGTACTAAGTTTTAGCACTGATTTTGTTTATTTACTCTCAATCAAAAGAATATGACAGCGTACACTGGATGAACTCATCTAGTGACTGTTAGGAAATAATACAGTTTTATAGTATTGTTGTTTTGCTAGTGTTCAAATTTGTTCTGTATTTCATGTAAATATATAATTTGTTACTCAGCTAAATGGTAGTTTGCCTTTTTTAAAATACCTTCCCTTTTTTAACTATTTCCATGAAACTTCTGCAAATTGGGGCAGTTGCTTAATTGGGCCAGCGTGTCCCGGTGTGTCCCATTTAACTGGAATCCACTACATTTGATGCTCAAGCTAGACATGTTGAAACTTATCTCACATGGTAATAGTTAAACATCAGATGAATAGTACCTACCAATATTCTTCATGGGTAAACGCAGTGGTGTTTCCAACATCGCTGCCTCTCTCCCAGATGAGCTAAATCTTTTTTGCTCTCGGTTCAATGTCACCAACACGGAGCCCCTGAGGAGAGCCACTGAAGCAACCTGCGCCTTAGTCATCTCTGAGGCTGAAGTACGCAGGTGTTTCCAATGAGTGGACGTTTGTAAGGCTGCAGGACTGGATGGGGTCCCAGAGCAGTTACTCAGAGTGTGTGTGGCACAGCAGGCAGGTGTGCTTACAGACATTTTTAATGTCTCCCTCTGCCAGTGTAGAGTGCCCTCCTGCTTCAAGATATTCCCCATTATTCCTGTACCTAAAGAGACCAGGTATTGTGTCTGAGCAACTGGAGTCCAGTTGCACTCACCTCAGTAATAAGCAAATGCTTTGAGAGACTGGTCAAGGACTACATCTGCAGCATGCTGCCACCTGCATTGGACCCCCTACAGTCCACCTACCAACACAACCGATCAACAGCTGACACAATAGCCATAGCTCTATACACCATCCTTACACAACTGGAGAAGAAGTTGCTTATGTGAGAGTGCTGTTCTTGGTCTACAGTTCAGCATTCAACACCATAATCCCCTCCAGGCTCGACAAGAAGCTCAAAAACCTCAGCCTTCACCTTGTCTTGTGTAGCTGGATCCTGGACTTCCTGTCAGATCACCGGCAGGTGGTAAGAGTGGGCTCTGTCATCTCTGCCCCTCTGACCCTCAACACAGGTGCCCGTCAGGGTTGTGTCTAAGCCCCCTCCTTTACTCTGTTTACTCATGACTGTGTCACCATCCACATCTCCAATCTGCTAATTCAATTTGCTGACGATACTACATTGATTGGCCTTATCTCAAATAATAACAAGGCGGCCTATAGAGAAGAAGTTATCACCCTGACACAGTGATGTCAAGAAAACAACCTCTCCCAAAATGTTGCAAAAACAAAGGAGTCGGTTGTGGACTATAGAGGAATGAAGACAGGCTAGCCCCTATTGACATCAATGGATCTGGCATTGAGAGGGTGAACGGCTTTGAGTTCCTCAGCTTACACATCACCGAGGACCTAACGTGGTCTGTACATACTGGCTGTGTGATGAGAAAAGCACAACAGCACTTCTTCACCTCGGACGGTTGAAGGAGTTTGGTATGGACCCCTAAATCCTAAGAACTTTTTACAGGGGCACAATTGAGAGCATCCTAACTGGCTGCATCACTGCCTGGTAAGGGAGCTGTACTTCCCTTAATTGCAGGACTCTGCAGAGAGTAGTGTGGACAGCCCAGTGTATCTATAGATGTGTATTTCCCACTATTCAGGACATTTACAAAGACAGATGTGTAAAGGGCCCGTAGGATCATTGGCGACCCAAGTCACCCCCAACCACAAGCTGTTCCAGCTGCTACCATCCAGGAAACAGTGGACAGTGAGGAATGCTTTCAAAGCTTGCAGAGGGATCTGGACCAACTTGAAAAATGGGCTAGAAAATGGCAGATGGAATTTAATGCAGACAATTGTGAGTTGTTGCATTTTGGAAGGACAAATCAAGGTAAGACATACATAGTAAATGGTAGGGCACTGAGGAGTGCAGAGGGACAAAGGGATCTGGATGTTCAGATACATAATTCCCTGAAAGTGGCGTCACAGGTAGACAGGGTTGTAAAGAAGGCTTTTGGCATCCTGGCATTCATAAATCGAAGTATTGAGTATAGGAGTTGGGATGTTATGGTGAGGTTGTATAAGACATTGGTGAGGCCAAATTTGGAATATTGTGTGCAGTTCTGGTCACCTAACTATAGGAAGGATATCAGTAAGATTGAAAGAGTGCAGAGAAGGTTTGCTAGGATGTTGCTGGGTCTTCAGGAGTTGAGTTACAGGGAAAGATTGAACAGGTTAGGACTTTATTCCTTGGAGTGTAGAAGAATGAGGGGAGATTTGATAGAGGTTTACAAAATTATGAGGGGCATAGACAGAGTAAATGCAAGTAGGCTCTTTCCACTTGGATTAGGAGAGATAAATACGAGGAGACATGGCTCTAGGGTGAAAGGGGAAAGGTTTAGGGGGAACATTAGGGGGATCTTCACTCAGAGCAGTGGGAGTGTGGAACGAGCTGCCATCTGACATGGTAAATGCGGGCTCACTCTTTAAGAATTAATTGGATAGATACATGGATGGGAGAGATCTGGAGGCTATGGACTCGGCGCAGGTCAGTGGGACTGGTGGAATAAAGTTTTGGCACGGACTAGAAGGGCTGAATGGCCTGTTTTCTGTGCCGTAGTATTCTGTGGCTCTATGGAAAGAGTACCGCGGCATAAAAGCCAGGACCAACAGGCTCCAGGACAACTTCTTCCACCAGGCTATCAGACTTATTAATTCATGCCAATAACAATTGTATTTGTATGTTATATTGACTGTCCTATTGTACATACTATATTTACAAGTAACTATAAATTGCACATTGCACATTTAGACGGAGACATAACATAAAGATTTTTACTCATGTATATGAAGAAAGTAAGTAATAAAGTCAATTCAATACAATACATGGTACTATATCAAATGGCACATATTTAAGGAACCAAGCTGTCACTTGGTTTGTTTTGAAACGTGTAAAGATCAAATTAGTTACAGGCATATCTTTCTCTGCCATGTCATGTTCACGTGCATACTTTTGGATTCTTGGAATGGTTGCTAGTGCCTGTAAGAGTTGTACGGTTTCAGTGTGAGTTAGTGCCTTATGAATAATGATGTGAGGGATGAGGATTGAGGAAAAAACTTTATTAACTACTTTGATTGGACTTGTAGATAAGCTTCAGGAAAATACGAATGAGAAAGCTGATAGTTCTTTGATCGGCTTCAAATATTCTCATGAATTAATTAAACAGAGGCAAAGAGTTGTTATTTACCTGTTTTTGATATATTTCTTGGTTCCCTGGGTTTTCCCTGAATTTCCATTGACTCACTATCCAACAGACCTTTTACAAATTTCTTCTATCCTTCTAAGCGATAGAGTTACTGTGGATTCTGGGTAACAGACACATCGGGACACCAGTACATTTTGGCTCAATTAAGTGGCTGTCCCAATTAGCCAAAGTTTCATGGAAGTAGTTTAAAAAAGACAAATTATGTTCAACTAAATAACAAATTGGATATGTAGTTGGAATACAGAATAATGAGAACACTACCAATATTACTACAGTACTATACAACTGTATTAGTTCCTAATAGTTACACAACAGAGGAATTTGTCCAGTGTATGCTGCCATGTTTTTTATATTGTAAATAAACAGAATCAGTGCAGATAATGGACTGCCTTCCTGCATGAAATTGTGTCAAAAATCACTCCTTTTTAATTTAGCATCACTCGACCCAAATGAACAAAATAACACAAGCATGTGCAATTGATGCTGTTTAAAAACTGTTCACTCTAACACAGTGTAGTGTCTATCAGCCACATAAAAGCACGTGTTTGAAGCTAGTTAGAAACTGTTGCAACCTCCAAATATTCATTTTCATTGTAGCACTCAAGATGATTGTCAATTCCTTCAAATTCTTCATAGTTCCTAACTTGCTGAAGTCGTTAAGTCATTTCATCTTCACTCCTGACTATTTCTGGCATCTCCAAGCCTGAATGCTTGAAATTGCGGTGAGCAAAACGGTTCTAAATTGTGTCTTACTGCGTACCTTTTTGCCATCTATCAGTGACAAAAATCACTGCTTTTTGAACACAAGTGCACACAACTGAAGCTATATAAAAACTTTGCTCTGAAAATTGTGTAGTGTCTAACAGCCATAAAAGTGCACATGACTGAAGCTAGTTGGAAACTGTTCAGCAACATTCTCTTGTTCTAATTGTGGTGTCCAAAATAAACAAAATAAATCCAGGCTACTTTCTCAATTAGTTTTTGTTCTTTAAGAGTTGTCCCATGCAAGAGGCTGCCACGATTAACCGATGGCCCAATTAACTGGAATCCACTGCGTTTTTTTTTAAATTTTGAATTGTTATTTAAGTCATTTGTTTTAGGATCTATTTTAGCTTGATGATATAACTTGCATTGTTTCCATGGGACCTCTTGATTAATGGTAAGGCTCCACGGCATAAAAAAGGGTTGGGAACCCGTACTTTAAAGTGTTCCTTTATCATTTGGTTTTAAGTGTACAGTGTGCACTATTCAGAAAAATTATGATTTGATCTGGTCTGTTTTATGTCATTTGAAAATATTATCCTGCTTATATTATAAATGCCGCAGACCCTTTCTCTTCTGTACCATCAGTAATAATGTTACTGCTATTCAATAAGATTTTCATCCTATTTTAAACCATTGAATGTATATACTATGTGTCTTAGCACTTTTCCCTGAACAACTTCTGTTTAGCTCCCAGTCATGTTCTGGTTGTAGTGGTTACTGTGTCATAAGGTTTAAGATGGATTTGTGCTTCTAGCTCATTTTGGGTTTTTTGGTTATTTGTGTATTTGCAAGGTTAACAAGGATTACAGCAGTTTCAAAATACATTTAAATATTGAAGGTATGTTCTGAATTTCCAAAATAAGTCCAGGCAAACAGTGAAATTGTTGGAAGAGCAGAAGATGGTACAGCAAAAGAACTGGCAGCCAGGACCTTAGTGCAACTGATATGGGGTATCTTATAATCCAGTCACATTGAAGAATTGGGAAGTAAACAGTAGAAGGATTAAGAAGTACAATTTATTAGGTGACTTCCAAGATATTGAGGGGAAAAGAAAAATAGTATTTTTCAACAAATTATTAAAATTGTTTTCATTTCTCCAGTAATTAATGGCTGAAAGAAGGACCTAATTTTCTGTGGCAAAAGTGGATTAGCATGATTGATTATTAGTGCTACAAGCTCATTTGGATTGCTAACAATGTTTTATTCTGTTGTGAGTTTAATATCGATCTCAAAATTGGCAACTTGATGCTATATCAATGAAGAAATTGACTCTAAAATTGGTCATTGCCTTTTGGGTATTGTGGATCCTTTTCTGAATCTGATGCCTTAATCAGTTTGCTAAATTTGCAATTTGTTTTGTCTTGTATTTTGTTGCTCTGCTGTAGCCACTACAATAATCTTTAATTTGAGCTACATTCCTTCATGCACTTCGTTTCTGTTATTCTTTAACTTTCAAACATTAAATGGCCTTGTTGCATCAAATCCATTTGTAACTTTCGGTCCCTTTCTGAAATAGAGTAATGTGACATCAAACATTTTGCTTCAGTTTTATGTGGTTGGCTTTGTGCATTTGGACTTTGGTCATTTTTTTTGTTTACTATTTTTAATTTAAAGCTGAAGAGCACCACTTAGGCAAACAAAAGTTGTAATGAAATGGATTTTTTTTCATAGTTGCATTTTCTGACTCATCTCTGTTAATGTAACTTACTATTCAGTATTCAATTTGAGGTAGATTTCCAAAACCTCTACCTGCACCGGTAAAGTAATTGTAATGTTGCTATTTTAAACGTAAAATGTCCTTCTGTTTTAATTCTTTAATTTGGTCGAGTAACCTCTAATGTGTTTCCAGTGTTGATGTGTCAGGTGCTCACTATTAAATCATAGTTGTTATATTAGGTTTTCATTCTTGAAACCTGACTGTGTATAGAGCTGTCATTGCAGGAATAATGTTTCCAATAGCTTAGACTGAGCATGCTGAAAGAAGTACCAAAGTTGTTTGCACATAATCTGTTCAGCTTTTAGTTCAGTTAGCATTGTAGTTTATAACGGCATAAATAGATAATTTAAAAATCCATTTACATTTCCATGTGCACACAATAGCTTTTTTTTGTTGCATGAACCTTGTGTGCAAAGGTCATTCTCCATTTCAGAAATCCACGCTGAGTCCACCAGTAGCACGGTGACAGGATGCGGACTGATTCCCAGCACACACAGATTTTGATGCTGTTTTTTTTCTTTATTTTCAAGTGATCAATTTCAGTAAGAATGTATACAGCAGAATATGCAAAACTGATAATTGTCAAAAAGTAAAATTCTATAGTTTTATTATTCTGGTTTTAAATAATTTTCTAAAGAGCCAAAGTCACCCAGTGCAATTGCACTAGATTTTATGCACGGAGGCAGAACTCTAATCACTATAAAGGATAAAATGGAACTGACCACCTGGCATTGACGAAAGCAACAAATTTAGACATGGCAAAGCCAGTAGTAGCACAGTTAACCTGCAAATATCCTTTTTACAAACATCTGGTGATAGGACATTCATCCTACTGACTATTCAAGTAAGAGCTTGATATGTACTGTATACACAAAATCAAACCTTGCATACAATTTGCCAGTCTGTTCCAGTGCAGTCCTTGGTTCTGTCTTGTTTCCACTTACAGGTCAGTCCCAACAGAGGTGGTAGTATGGCAATATATAGGCAAGGTGGAGTTGCCCTTGAAATCCTCAATGTTTGCATACCCCATGAAGTCACATGACATTGATTCCTATATGGCAGTGAAATCAACTGTCAGTGCTTCACTGATGAATTTATTTATGCTCAGTGTTGTACTAAACCTGGACAAAGTACAGAAAGTAACAAGAGAAATAAAAGGACTCTTGGTCTGGTCTTCTGTGTCCAGCACAAAGCTGGCTCAGCCCTGATGACACAGCTGGCAGTTTGTCTGTATCTTTTTATAGGTCGTGAGTCTATTATCCCCAATCTATTTGTAGCAGATGCAAGAAGATGTTGGGCATAATGAGCATGCTATCCTCAAGAAACCACATTAAGCGGCCTCCATTTATAACCCAAAATATTTATTCCCTCCACCACCAGCATAGCGTGAATGTATTGTGTCTCCTCCACGAAATTCATTGCATCTCCTCCACGAAATGCATTGCAATTATTTGCCTAAGCAACTCTGACAATTCTTCCTTTGTCCATTACCGAGGAAGTCAAGGTGAGCAGGCAGATGAGAACACCACATGCAGCTTCCAGACAATCCCAACTTGGAAGTACAGTGGACTGTGGTTAATTGGGTCATTGGTTAATCAAGGCAGTCGCTTATTTGGGACAACTCTTAAAGAACAAAACAAATTAAGAAAATAGCTGGGATTCCCTTTGTTTATTTTGGGGCACTATGCTAGTTAATTTGGGCAGGAAACTTGCCAGACAGTTTTTAACTAGCATCAGACGCATGGACTTGGGCGACACTACACCATACTTAGAGCAAACAGCTTTTAAATAGTGTCATTTGCAAGTGATTGTGTTCATAATGCAGTGATTTTTGTCACTGATAGAAATAAACAGTAAGACAATTCAGAACTATTTTGCTCACTTCGGTTTCAAGCTTTCAGCCTTAGAGATGCCGGAAACAGCCAGGAGAAAAAATGAAATGGCTTCACTACAAGTTAAGAACTATGAAGAATATGAAGGTATGACAATCATCTTGAATGTTACAATGAAAATGAAGATTTGGAGGAAGCAATCATTGATAGCATTGTATGAAGGCAGTCCATTGTCTACACTAGCAGTCTGCACTGATTTTGTTGATTTACAGTCAATCAAAACAAAACGGCAATGTATGCTGAATTCATCTGTACTGTTTGTCTAGGTACCATATTGGATGCGGACTTTGGTGACCATGGTTTTCCATATAGATCTATCCTTCATTTTTTGGATGGCTTCCATTTCCTCGATGTGTAGCCACCTGGCTGTGCTTTTGATGTACATAAGCCGAGGTCTTCCTCTAGGTTTACTCCCCTCAATCTTTCCCAAGAGTATGAGTTTTTCTAGTTCATCTTTCTGCATGATGTGTCCTAGGAATCTGAGTTGTCTTTCTCTTACTGTTGGTAGAGCTGACTAGAAGCAGCGGAATTATGGTTCTACAGGAGAAGGTTAAAAATATCATGGACCACACACACATCAAATGAAGAAGTTCTCAGAAGAGCCCAAGTAGTTCGATCACTCATACCAACAATAAGAGAAAGACAACTATATAATAGTATTGATAACGTGCTCTAATTTGTTATGTATTTCATTTAAATACATAATATGTTACTTAGTTAAATTGTAGTTTGTATTTTTTTTAAAAACTATTTCCATGAAACGGGCTAATTGGGCCAAGATGTACTGGTCCCGATGTGTCTCAGTTAATCAGAATCCACTGTACATTGCTAGTCCTCCATCAGCACTAGGTTTTCCATACCCAGCAGTGCTGTGGAACTGCCTTCACTGAAAGCATTGCAGTGTTTTGAGAAGGCAGCTCACCACTGCCTTCTCTCAATGTTTGGAGAAAGAAGAATGAAACCTACTTCATCTGGAACAGGGCAGTGGAAGATGTTTGTGAGTGACATAATGCATTATCCTCTAGATCGGGGTTTCTCAAACGGGGTTCAGTGAGAGGTCACTCGGGGCTCTGTAAGAGATCATGATTTTTTTTAAATCTCTTTTTGAACTTCAGGTGATGCTCGTGGTGGGCAGTGACCGAGCAGACCCGTTAGCAATCTATTTAGAGGTCTCTCAGCCCCTTATGGCAATACACTGCGTTGATGGACCATGTCTATTTGGTTGAGTCCATTCTCAGTTTTTAACGCAAGAAAGGGGAGGCGATTGATAATTGGTGAGTGCTGTATTGCATGGAGGGGAGGACAGCAGCTGATTATTGGTGAGCACTCTATTGCTTGGAGGGAACGCTAGGCTGATGAGGAGCATGAAGTTCATTTTCCAAGCATTGAGCGGACTCGCCCATTTTTATGCTTTATTAACCCTGTGTTTCACAGACATGTCTGACAGTCCATTGTGACGATTTTTGAATTGCAATCTTCTGAGTCATTTCACTGTACTAGTGCAACAATGGACACAGAAAAGTCCATCTTTACAACGAAAGCTACTTATCAATGGGTTTTACATACACTGGTGATCCAAGTTGCCCTATTCCATTGTGCCTAGACTGTAGCAAAGAACTTACAAATGCAGCAATGGCTCCAGCAAAATTGAAAAGACACTTATCAACAAATCACAGCTATATGACACATAAAAGTGCTAATTATTTTAGAAGGCTATTGGAATCTCAAAACAGAGTAAAGCTTTTGTTAATAAACTCACAGTCAGTAAAAGGGAAAAGGAGGTAAGTTATTTAGTAACAGAGCTCATTACCCAGAAAAGGAAAAGTCACGCAGTTGGTGAGAACCTAATAATGCCGGCATGTAGTTATAGTGGTAAAATGCAGTATGAGTAATTGAAAAGGTTTCACACTCAATGATGCTGATGGCTGGTTCTTCACTTGCGAAGATCAAGTGGGAAGAAGAGTCCTCGGGAGTGATGGCATGATTGTTGGTGACTGTAGAGGCCAATTCTGGATCTGCAGACTCTGAAGCAGTAGGTACATGGGAACGGGTGGTATATGGGGACTTGGGTAGTAGGATCCTTCCTGCACCTGCGGTTCTCTTCAGCAATCGCTCTTCTGTATTCTTCAGAATTCTTGGCTGCGCCGTGGATCAGCATTCTCCAGCAGTCTCTATTACAAGCCAGCTGCTGCCACTCATTGACCTCTATCATGGGGCACCACGATCTCTCTTGCTCTGAGAGAGTTCTCCGTAGAATGCTGCTTTTGGTAACCTGGAGCTGTCTGAGCAGCAAAGTGGCTTCAATGCTTGGAAGTTAAGCCTTCTCCAGGACCTCATTGTTGGAGACACTATCCTGGCAGCTGATACACATGATCGAGCGGACGCAGTGCTGATCATAGCACTCGAGCAACCAGATTTGCTTCCGGTATAAAGCCCAGGCTTCAGAGCCGTATGGCAGTCTTATGTCAAGGACAGCCCTCCACACCTGGATTTTTGTGGACAGACAACTGGTGGTTCTTCCACACAGGTTTCTGGCACCCGAAGTCACTGCTAGCTCTGGCGAGTCAATTGTCAATGTCCCCTTCTACCTTAGTGTCGTTGTAGATGACACTGCCCAGGTAGGTGAACTGCTCAACTGTGGTGAGAGAGTGATCGTCAAAGGTGATCCAAGGTGGGGTGTAAACGCCACGAGGGGGCTTCTGATGGAGGATCATTGTTTTCTTCAAACTGACCGTTAACCTGAAAGCCCTTGCAGCCTTGATGAACTGTGACTGCAGCCTGTAGCATGTCCTCTGTGTACATGAGAAGAGCACAGTTGTCCACATATAGTAGCTCGAATATGGGCTCTTGCATGGTTTTTGGTTGGGAAAGGTGGCCACTCTCAAACAGTATGATAGTCAACATATTGTCATTGAAATATCATGTTGTAGCATTTGTAAGATTTGTAAATGATGGTGAAATTCAAGAGAACTTTTTCTGTTGCAAAGAGGGATCCGAAACAAGCAAACGCCAAGACGTATTTATTGTTTTGTCTTCATATCTGGAAACAAAAGGTCTTGGAGGAACTGTGTTGGCATCTATATTGATCGTGCCCCATCAATGGTTGGCTCCATGAGAGGTTTTGTTTCTCGTTTAAAAACAAAGAAAATTCTGACGTCGTCACAACACACCTCTTCACAGAGAGGTGCTGATGTCAAACACCATTGGAGATTAAATGAAAAAAGTTCTGGATGATGGTACAAAAATGATTAATTTCATTAAACAAAAACCAGTTCACTTGAGAATGTTTAAAAAAAGTTGTAGGAAAGCATGGACAAAGAGCACACCAAACTCCTGCTACATACAGACATCTGGTGGCTTAGCAGAGGAAGAGTTCTCAACAGGGTATTTGAGCTGAAAGGTGAATTGCAGGAGTACTTTCAAGAAAATAGAAAGCCAAATTTTGCTGAGTACTTCAGAAACAAAAACTAGAGCACAACGTAGGCCCTTCGGCCCACAGTGCTGTGCCAAACATGAATTACCGAGGGTTACCCATAGCCCTCTATTTTTCTAAGCTCCATGTACTTATCCAGGAGTCTCTAAAATGACCCTATCATATCTGTCTCCACCATCGTCACTGGCAGCCCATTCTACGCACTCACCACTCTCTGCGTTTTTTTAAAAAAAAGAACAACTTACCCCCGACATCTTCTCTGTGCCTGCTTCCAAGAAGCTTAAAACTGTGCCCTCTCAGTCTAGCCATTTCAGTCCTGGGGAACAGCCTCTGACTGTCCTCACGATCAATGCCTCTCATTATCTTATGCACCTCTATCAGGTCACCTCTCTTCCTCTGTTGCTCCCAGGAGAAAAGGCCATGTTCACTTAACCTATTCTCATCAGGCATGCTCCCCAATCCAGGCAACGTCCTTGTAAATCTCCTCTGCACCCTTTCTGTAGTTACCACATCCTTCCTATAGTGAGGTGACCAGAACTGAGCACAGTACTCCAAGTGGGGTCTGACCAGGGTCCTATATATCTGTGACATTACCTCCTGGCTCTTGAACTCAATCCCACAGTTGATGAAGGCCAATGCACTGTATGCCGCCTTAACCACACAGTCAACCTGTGCAGCTGCTTTTGAGTGTCCTATGGACTCGGACCCCAAGATCTCTCTGATCCTCCACACTGCCAAGAGTCTTACCATTAATACTATATTCTGCCATCATATTTGACCTACCAAAATGAACCACCTCATACTTATCTGGGTTGAACTCCATCTGCCACTTCTCAGCCTAGTTTTGCACCCTATGAATGTCTGGCTGTAACATCTGACAACCCTCCACACTATCCACAACACCCCCAACCTTTGTGTCATCAGCAAATTTACTAAACCATCCCTCCACTTCCTCATCCAGATCATTTATAAAAATCTCTTAAGAGAAGGGGTCCCAGAACAGATTCCTCTGGCACACCACTGGTCACCGACCTCAGTGCAGAATATGACCCATCTACAGCCACTCTTTGCCTTCTGTGGGAAAGCCAATTCTGGATCCACAAAGCAAGGTCCCCTTGGATCCCATGCCTTCTTACTTTCTCAATAAGCCTTGCATGGGGTACCTTATCAATTACCTTGCTGAAATCCATATACACTACATCTACTGCTCTACCTTCATCAATGTGGTTAGTCACATCCTCAAAAAATTCAATCAGGCTTGTAAGGCACGACCTGTCTTTGACAAAACCATGCTGACTATTCCTAATCATATTATGCCTCACCAAATGTTCATAAATCTTGCCTCTCAGGATCTTTTCCATCAACTTGCCAACCACTGAAGTAAGACTCACTAGTCTATAATTTCCTGGGCTATCCCTACTCCCTTTCTTGAATAAAGGAACAACATCTGCAACCCTCCAATCCTCCGGAACCTCCCCGTCCCCATTGATGATGCAAAGATCATTGCCAGAGGCTCAGCAATCTCCTCCCTCACCTCCCACAGTAGCCTGGGGTACATCTCATCCGGTCCCGGTGACTTAGCCAACTTGATGCTTTCCAAAAGCTCCAGCACATCCTCTTTCTTAATGAATAAATGCTCAAGCTTTTCAATCTGCTGTAAGTCATCCCTACAATCGCCAAGACCCTTTTCCGTAGTGAATACTGAAGTAAAGTACTCATTAAGTACCTCTGGTATCTCCTCCAGTTCCATACACACTTTTCCACTGTCACACTTGATTGGTCCTATTCTCTCACGTCTTATCCTCTTGCTCTTCACGTACCTGTAGAATGCCTTGGGGTTTTCCTTAATCCTGCTCACCGAGGCTTTCTCATATCCCCTTCTGGCTCTCCTAATTTCATTCTTAAGCTCCATCCTGCTAGCCTTATAACCTTTTAGATCTCTGTTATAACCCAGTTTTTTGAACCTTTCATAAGCTTTTCTTCTTGACTAGATTTTCAACAGCCTTTGTACACCACGGTTCCTGTACTTTACCATCCTTTCCCTGTCTCATTGGAACATACCTATGCAGAACGCCATGCAATATCCCCTGAACATTTGTCACATTTCTGCTATACACTTCCCGTTTTCAATTTATGCTTCCAAGTTCCTGCCTGATGGCTTCACATTTCCCCTTACTCCAATTAAATGCTTTCCTAATTTGCCTGTTCCTATCCCTCTCCAATGCTGTGGTGTAGAATTGGGATCACTATCCCAAAAATGCTGTCCCACTGAGAGACCCAACACCTGACTAGGTTCATTTCCCAGTACCAGATCAAGTATAGCCTCTCCTCTTGTAGGCTTATCTACAGATTGTGTCAGGAAACCTTCCTGAACACACCTAACAAACTCCACTCCATCTTAACCCCTTGCTCTAGGGAGATGCCAATCAATATTTGGAAAATTAAAATCTCCCACCATGACAACCCTGTTATTATTACACCTTTCAGAATCTGTCTCCCTCTCTGCTCCTCAACATCCCTGTTGCTATTGGGTGGTCTACATAGAAAAGGAACACCCAGTAAAGTTATTGACCCCTTCCTGTTTCTAACTTCCACACACACACACACACTCAGTAGACAATCCCTCCATGACTAAAGCTGATCAGCAGTGCCACGCCCCCACTTCTCCCTCCCTATCCTTTCTGAAACAACTAAAGCCTGGCACTCTTTAAGTGACCATTCCTGCCCCTGAGCCAGCCAAGTCTCTGTAATGGCAACAACACCATACCTCCAAGTACTGATTCACGCTCTAAACTCAACTGCTTTGTTCATGATGCTTCTTGCATTAAAATAGACAACATCTCAAACCATCAATCTGAGCGCATTCCTTCTCTATCACCTGCCTATCTTCCTCTCGCACTGTCTCTGAGCTTCCACTGTTTGTTAGCCAACCGCCCCTTCCTCAGTCTCTTCAGTTCGGTTTCCACCCTCCAGCGATTCTAGTTTAAACTCTTCCGCAATAGCCTGAGCAATATTGAGCAATAGCCTGCCAGGATATTGGTTCCCTTCGGATTCAAGTGCAACCCATCCTTTTTGTACAGGTTATGCCCATCCCAAAAGAGTTCCCAATGATCCAGAAATCTGAATCCCTGCCCCCTGCCCCTGCTCCAATCCCTCAGCCACGCATTTATCCTCCACCTCACTCTATTCCTATACTCACTATACGCACAGGCAGTAATCCCGAAATTACTACCTTTGAAGTCCTGCTTCTCAACTTCCTTCCTAACTCCCTGTAGTCTGTTTTCAGGACCTCCTCCCTTTTCCGACCTATGTCATTGATAGCAATATGTACCACGACCTCTGGCTGTTCACCTTCCCACGTTAGGAGGCAAATTACCATCCGCATTTCTTTCCTGTGTCCACAGAATCACCTGTCTGAACCCCTAACAATAGAGTCCCCTCTTCTTTGAAGATGAAGAATAGCTGCAGAAACTAACCTAACCTACTTAGCAGACATTTTTCATCATGTGAACCAGTTGAACAAGTCTCTGCAAGGCCCTGGACAAAATGTTTTGACTTCAAGTGACAAAATTCTTGGATTTAAAAGTAAATAGAATCTTTGGAAAAATCTTGTTGCAAAAAGAAATCTTGAAATGTTTCCACTGTTGTTTGGGCTTGAGAGTGAGGAAGGACCAGAAAGTCTTGAGTCTTACTGAAAACCACCTGGAAGAACTGCAGAACAACATTGAACAGTAGTTTTCCTCCCTTCCAACTCGTATCTGTGTGGGTGTGGGACTTTTTCTCTGAATCTTCTGCTCAGCCTGAGAATTCGACTTTGAGAGAGGAAGAAGATGAACTTTGTGAGCTGTAGTCTGATCATGCACTCAAGATGAGATTTATTGAGGGGACAAGTTCTAAATTTCTGTGAAAGAAGAGTATCCTGTCATAGGAAAGCAATTAACATTTTGCTGCAGTTTTCAACTTCTTACATGTGTGAGCAAGCTTTTTCTTGTTTAACAAGCATCAAGAGCAAAGATAGGGATCATCTCATTTCAGTTGAAGGTGAAATCCGTGTGTGCTTATCTCAAGTTCAACCCAGAATTGAGTATTTGTGCAGTATAAAAAAATAAGCACAGGTTTCAAATGCTAGGCTTACATTTGAGCCTGATCATTACACTTCGTAAGGAAATGTTTTTTTCAAAGTTTTGTCTAAAATTGTGCCTTGGGCTGTATTTTCATTCGTATTGCTTTGGCTTATAATTTTTAGTAACTTTACTATTCAACATTGTCAATAAATTTTCATGTTGTAAATAGCATTAATTAAAATCATTTTACAATCTTTATTTAAATTAAATCTACCAAGCCTACCTTTTGAAAGAGTAAATCCCATTTTGGCTTAAGCCAGTTATCTAACAGAAATTTATTATTTTTGCCTCATGAGTTTTTCAGATTTATGAAAGGAAAAGATTTATTTCAAGGAAGATAAGCTGAGCTACCTGTTTTCTTTTCAAGAAAGGTTGGCTAAAAATTCATTCTCTACTCAAAACAGCACTGGCAATTACTTTTGGATTACTATATCTACAACTTACTGATCACACTAACATACCGTGAGCTGCAGACATAATAATTTTTACACAGGGGTTCTCTGAGACCTGAAAATTATTTCAAGGTTTCCTCCAGGGCAAAAAGGTTGAGAAAGACTGCTCTAGATATTGGGGTATGTACTATACTAGTAAATATAGAAGATAACAGCACAGTACAGGCCTTTCGGCCCATGAAGTTCAGCATACTCTTAAGATCAATCGATTCCTTTTCTCCTTCATAGTCTATCAATTTTCTTTTATTCATGACCCTATCTAAGAGTTTCTTAAATGTCCGTACTGTATCTGCCACTACCACTACTGCTGGCAGCACATTCCACACATCCAGCAATTTTTTTTAAAAGAAAACTTGTTTCTGACATTCCCCTCCCTCCCCCCATACTTTCTTCCAGTCATCTCAAGATTATGCCCTTTTCTTTTTAGCCATTTTCACCTTGGGAAACTGTCTCAAGCTATCTACTTGATTGTCTTATACACCTCTATCAAGTCACTTTTCATCCTACTTTGCTCCAAAAGGAAAACCCCTAGAGCTTGCTCAACATGTCCTCATAAGATATGCTCTCCAAATCAAATAGCATCCTGGTAAATCTCCTCTGCACCCTCTTTCTAAAGCTTCCATATCTTTCTTAAAATGAAACCAGAACTGTACACAATATTCCAAGACGCAAACAATATTCCAAGTGTGGTCTAACCAGAATTTTATAGACTGCAACATTTACGTTGCAGCTCTTGAACTCCAGTCCCCTGACCAATAGAGGCCAGTACAACGTACGCCTTCTTAAGCCTATCAGTTTGTGTGGCAACTTTGAGGGATCTATGGACCTGGATGCCAGGATCCCTCTTCCATCACACTGCTAAGATTCCTGCCACTAACCTTGTATTCTGCCTTCAAATTCAACCTTCCAAAGTGAATCACTTCACTTTTTTCAAGATTAAACTCCAAGTGCCACTTCTCAGCCTATCACTGCATCCTGTCAATGTTTTGTTGTAATTGAATAACCTTCCACACTGTCCACAGCTCCACCAACCAAGGTGTCATATACAAACTTACGAACCCACCTTTCTACTCCAGGGATTTGCCCACCATTGAAGTAAGACATGCTGGTCTGTAATTCCCAGGGTTATATCTACTCCCTTTCTTGAACAAAGGAATAGCATTTGCCACCCTCCAATCATCTGGTATCCTCCTATGGCTAGGGAAGATGCAAAGATCATCGCCAAAGATGCAGGAATCCCCTTCCCTTGCTCCCCATAGTGGTCTGGGGTATAACCTATCCAGATATTTTTCAAAAGTTCTAGCACGTCCTCTTTCTTAACATCAACATGTTCTAGCATATCAATCAACCTGTTTTATACACTGACCTCTCAAATGTGAAGGTCCCTCTCGCTGGTGATTTTTGAAGCAAGGTATTCATTAAGGACTTCCCCTACCACCTCTGACTCTAGGCACATTTCCTCTTCTATCCCCGAGCAATCCTACCCTAGTGATATTATCAGAGTAAGCTGTAGTGCTTTTCACTGTGCAACTGGCATTCTAGCTATCTGTGTTTCATGGGAGGAGGCTGGAAAGGGATCACAATCACCGGCAGATGCTGGAAACCTTGAATAACGTACTCACAATATGCTGAAGTTCAGGCAGCATTTTTGTAGTGAAATAGACAGTAGCCATTTCAAGTCAAGACTTTCTTAAGGGGAGGATATTGGGAAGGAAAAGTGTTTAAAGAAAAGGGAAAGGAAATTCAATTGATCGGGCCTGAACGAAACAGTTTTGGTGAAATAATGTGTTTTGCAAATAATCTTAGCTTTTGACAATGTCAAATTTGAGTGATATTTAAAACTAAAACATTATCATGTTTTAAATAGTTTTTTTTTAAACCAACTTGAAATCAATGCCAAGTTTTCTAAATCTTATGTAGAGGCTTTAGGTTTAAATTGAGAGGGGAAAGATTTTAGAGGTGTCTGTGGGGCAACTTTTTCACACAGAGGGAGGTGGATATATGAAATGAGCTGCCAGAGAAGTCGGAGGTTGGTATCCAATACGATACTAAGATGACATTTAGACATGCGTATATAGATAGAGCAATGTTGACCAAACACAGGAAAATGCAACAAGCTCAAGTAGACAACTTGGCTCGCGCAAATGAGCTAGGCCTGTTTTTGTGCTGTGTAATCTTAGGAATCAGTGCCTCTGCAGGAGAAAGCATTTCTGTTTCTGCGAGAAATAACGGGACACATAACATTATGCCCTCTGACTTTTATGTGAACGATACATAGGCAAACTTCCTTCAACATTTGCATGAGACATTTCGTTTTGGAAATGACATTAGATGTTCCTCTTCTGTGCCAACATTGACAGTATTGAGAATCTAGTTATACTTGGTTGTAAATGGCATGGTCTGTCTAAAATCTAACATCAGCCATTCTTATTTTATATTCCAAAACATACATTATTCCAGACTCTGTTCTATTCCTTGAAAATGATTCAAGGATCTGCCCAAAGTATCCTTGAAAAAATGTAGCATTCCACTGCTTCTTGGATCTATTGGGCCTTTATCAAAAGAATATTTGGAATGGGATAGATAACCTTTGCCATGTATTGGGAGCACACAAAAACGCATCTCATAATCCAACCACTGCATTACCCTGTCACCTACTTCCATCCCCATCTATAAAGAGTTGAGTTCTGATATTCCTCTCATTAATCACATCCAGAAGCTACAAAACTGGAATGCAAGCAAGTTGCCCTTTATTCTAGGCGACTGCCAAAAACGAAGGTGGTTCCAAATAATCGTATAAATAAGAATCTTTCATTAAGTTGAATATGAACTGTTTTTTATTTAGACAAATCTTTGATTTAATCTTTCTGGTACATGTCCAGCCAGAGTCCAGAAGTAGGCTATTTGAGTAATGTGGGTGTTGCTGCATATTGGTACAAAGTTTACAGTGGAAAATCCAAGGGTTGACAGTAGGATTTTCCTGTTTTGCATCAGCATCATAAAGGCATCGATATAGTGCCTTGAAAAAATATTTAGCCCCCTGTGAGCATTGCAAGCATGGATTTCGATCAATTTAATTGAGAATTTTTATTTGTGAATCACATACTCCTTATTTCACAGAAGAGTCCCATAAACAGGGAAAATTGTAAAGCATGAAAAACTAAAAACTTAAAAAAAAAACTGAAATGTCACGCTAGTCATGGTGTAAAACTTGATGATATGAAGGTTAAACTGTCATATCTGCTACACCCTCACCTTTTAGTTTGATTGTCCTTCACCCATTTTGATTCCTTCTACACCCATTTCTGTTTCAGTTAATCGGTTTAGGTTATTCAACTCATTAAGTTATTGATCATTGGCAATCTTTGTTTAATCATGCACTGTGCTGTATACCTACAAAGTAATTAAGTTTTTTAAATTTGAAAAGTGATCCATTACTCAATTTGTTACTTTCTTTAACAAAATACAAAAATTACTCTCACATTTTGGGCGGGGGGAATTAATATTTGGATCTAAAGTTTGCTCTTTTCTACTGAAACACTAATGCAGAAGACAAAAATGAACATCTGAAACAAAATTTATATAATAAATGGAGGGTGCCTAAGCCTTCACAGTACTGTAACTTTTTTTTCTCTCTTTTGGCAGCTGCGGGGGTACAGTTGGAGCCATTTTAACGTGTCCTCTGGAAGTGGTGAAAACTAGACTGCAGTCATCATCTGTTACATTCTATATCCCAGAAGTTCATCTCAGCGCAATAAATGGAGCCCGTGTGGGTCGGGTGGCTCGTGTTTCGCCTGGCCCTCTGCATTGTTTAAAGTAAGTATTGGATGTTTCCAAGATGTGAATCCAGCTTCAGGGTACCTTTTAGCTTAGACTGATTTGAAGTTTAAATTAAATCATCAGTTACAACTAGAATGGATGCCTTCTGATACTTTAATCAAAGTGGGCATGTTTCAAATATAAACCTAAATAATGTCAGCTAGTATTTTACCCAAGTATAATACCATAACCAAATTCATCTTCCAGTGAGAGTCTTGGGAGTCAGGAGTTAACAAATCTGGTTTCCAGCTGGAAAACCTGGGAAGAGTTTATTCATCGTATATGCCGGGGATTCAAGAGACCCATTTTCAAATCTGGTTTATTTCTATTTTTATTTCACTAATGAATAATATCTTACAAGCCTTACCTTTGCATTTTTATGCACTGATGTGTCCAGCAAAGAAACTCATTTTATTGTATGTCCCAGCAAAATTGATTTCACAAGAATCTATAGTTTAGCTGAAGCAGGTGATAATGGTGCCTCATTTCTTGTCTGTTATTTGTGAATACTGTTTACATCTATGAGCTAAGTTGAAGGTATGTAAGTCTCTCAAAGACATCTTCGTATCTGACCTTCACCAATTGACATCATTCTTAAAAGTCTGTCCCTCATACCGGATTGCTGTGCGTATATGTCTGAACCCACCAGCTGGCAGACTTCCAGTCTTGGGATCCAATCTGATCATTATTCCATTTTCAGAGTGGTAATCAAAATCAATCATTCACTAAAATTTCTTACACCTATCGTTCCTCATATACTTACCATTTATGCCTTAAAATTTCGGGCAGAGTTTTCACTGCACTAGGAGACACTATTTCTTTCAGCATAATCCTCGACGTGTTATTCCAGTGACATCCCAGCAAGTAGATTCTTTTACTGAAGGTGCTGTTTGCACAAGGGCCTCTTCTCTGCATGCTTCTCTAACAGAAGTAGAAGGTGTGTTGGGTAGAGGAGAGGGTTTTAGAGCAGAAGAATTGTTGGAAATCAGTTGGATAAACAATGAAACACCCAATAGTTTTTCTAATTTTCTCTTTGATGATAATTATAAGAGGAAAAGCCTAATGATCATCCAGACAAAGTGCCTATAACTGTAGTTAGGAGGACTTCTAGATCCAGTGAGCAATTAATTTGTGGGAAAAAGTCGTATGGAAAGCACAACCTTACTCAAGCATGCGAGTTTGAATGTCTTGTAAGGTTACAAGTTCCAGGCAAGGCTGTCTGTATTTTTTTTTATAATTCAAACATCAATTATATGACTTCCATCCGAAAATATCAATCCCATATTTGTTTGTTAATGACACATGATCTTGCAAAAGTTGGAAAGGGAATTAGAATTCAAAACTGAATAAAGGGAGGAGACATAAAAGTAGAAAATGTAGGAATTACTTGCAGGTCAAGGTGCTTCTATGGAAAGTGAAATGATGTTCCTGTTTTGAATCAGCGGCTATTCATTGTGCCTCAAATGTAAAAGTTAAAGGTTTAGGCCAATATCCATTCATTAGAGCTGGCCATGTTGGAAAGAATTGGTCGTACAAGATTTTGGATTGAAGTTCCCGTGACATAAAAGTGAATTATAGGTGTTTCCTATAATTATATGTTAGGATAGTATAAAAGTTTAGACAGGTCCTAGTGGGATGGAGAATTTAAGGGATAGGTAAATGGAATTTCAGGATTACCTTTGTAAACTCCGTTCTGCAAAGTTGTCACCTTCTCTTCATCTGATAGTGGTGTCTGGCTCTTTGGTGGGCAGAGAAGAGGTGAAGAAGCAGATGTTGCACTATGTTTTTTGATGGAAAGATGCAGTGAGAGGGATATGGTTGGTGGAGACGGAACAATGCGTTGCTCTGTTGTCAAGTCAATTGAGGAAATACGTGGACTTAAAATCAATATTGGGCACTAATCCATTGCCCGTCAAGCAGGGAAAAATCTTGACTTTGGGCTATGTGAATGTGAGAGCAGGGTTGAAATTATATGTAAAGATGATAAATGATTTGACTTCAATGTACAAGTCAAATATATAGAAATGTAGTACTCAGATCACTTGAGTCATCAGTGAACCAGAAAAAGAGGAATGGAATGGTTCTGATTAGGGCTGGAAAATAACTGTTTCATGTATCTCACCTGGAAGATGACATGCAGGATCCTATAGCTACACCTTTAGTTTGGTGGAAGTGAGTGAGTCAAAGAGGAATTGTTCATTGTGACATTGTTTGCCCACGTTTGCGCCTGTGGAGAGAAGCCTGTTGAAACTCCGTTCAAAGAAGCAAAGAGCCGTGCTGCCATTTGTAATTTTTAATCAGGTTTGCGGGTCTGGCAAGTGTGACATAAAACACTGACTCTGAATAAGTATATTATTCATTTATTTACAAACGTTTGACCAAATATTCATGTTCCCCAAGTTACGGAAACTACAAACATTGCTTAGTTAACAACGTGAGCAGAGCATACCTTCCATGCACCACTTGTCTTAAACAAAGGAAGAGAGAAAGAACCATCCTTAAGTACTCTGTATACCCAGGATATTTGAAACTGGATACCAGGCAGCTATCCAAAGGGACCAAACACTAACAAATCATTCGAAAAAGGATCTTTCAATGAGGTCATACTCCTCATTCTTCTAAAAATCCAGCGAATACAGGCCCAAGCTATCAAACACTCCACACACATTAATCCTTTCATTCCCAGAATCATTGTTGTGAACCTTCTCTGGACCTTCTCCAGTGCCAGCGCATCATTCTTGGATAAGGGGCCCAAAACTGCTTGCAGTACTCAAAGTGTGGTATAACCAATGCCTTATGAAGTGGTAGCTTTACATCCTTGCTCTTATATTCTACTCCTGCTGAAATGGCTGCTGCCATTGCATTTACCTTCCTTACTACTGGGTCATCTGCAAGTTAGCCTTTGGGGAATCCTACACGAGGACTCCCAAGTCCTTTTGCACATTTGATTTTTTTTTTTAATTTTGTACCAGTTTAGAAAATAGCTTTCACCTTTATTACGTCTACCAATGTGCATGACCATATACTTCCATAAACTATATTCCACCTGCCACCACTTTGCCCATTCTCCCAATCTATCCAAGCCCTGCTGCAGACTCCATGCTTCCTCAACATTACTTGCCCCTCCGCCTATCTTCGTTTTGTCCACAAACTTGGCCTCAAAGCCGTGAATTCCGTCATCCAAAGCATTGACATATAACCTAAAAAGTCGCCCAACACAGAACCCTGTGGAACACCACTACTCACTGGCAGTCAACCAGAAAAGGCCCCCTTTATACCCATTCTGTGCCTCTTGCCAGTCAGTCAATCTTCTATCCATGCTAGGATCTTTCCTGTGGTACCTTGGGCTCTTATCTTGAGTGGCACGTTGTTAAAAGCCTTCTGAAAATCCACATAAACAACATCTATTGACTCTCCCTTGGCTATCTTGCATGTTATTTCCTCAAATAATTCCAACAGATGTGTAAGGCAAGATTTCCCCCTAAGGAAACTATGCTGACTTTGGCCTGTTTTATCATGTGCTTCTAAGTATCCCAAAACTTGATCCCCTTAATGATGGACTTCTTAACCACTGATGTCAGGCCAACTGGCCTATAATTTCCTTTCCTCTACCTCCTTCCATTCTTAAAGAGTGGAGGACATTTGTAATTTTCTATACCTCTGGAGCCACTGCAGGATCTGGTGATTCTTGAAAGATCTTTACTTACAGGATTTGGAGGGTCACCAGTAGTTTAGAAATTGCTCATAGTGTTACTAAGTCTAGTTCCGTCCCTTGATGGTTACAGTAACATAATTCACCCATAGCCTCATGAAGGAGCTTTGGTGCAGGGTGGGAGGCAGGGTGTGCAATCGCAGTAAGTAGGTTGATACAGTTGCATTGGCAAGAATCATTCCTATGGGCAGTGCAGACCTGTGCTCTCCTTACAGTTCTAGTTTAGTTACTAAAGTAAAACAAAGAATTAAACTCACTATGATTCAGGGGCATAAACATACTGGCAAGCCACCTTCTGAATGTATAAGACACCTGGAGCACACCCAACAACTTGACTGGGTAGTATGCAGCGCATATTCATAACTAAGATAGTGTTGGGATAGTGGATCTCTGTTTAGTTTCTGATCCTTGGGGTTCTTTCGGGAGTCAAAAATGGCAAATGCTCTTAATTCAAGATTTAAGTTTGTTTCAGAGTACAAACGTACAAATGCTAAGCAAACTAAATAAAGAGCTGAGAAACAATGCTGAGAAGGGAATTAATGCTAATGGGTGTAAGTGAGAAAAGGGCGTGCCCTGGGTGCTGGAGGTCCTTAATAATGGACACTGCCTTTCTGAGACACCACTCCTTGAAGATGTCCTGGGTACTTTGTAGGCTAGTACCCAAGATGGAGCCACTTAAATTTACAAGTCTCTGCAGCTTCTTTCAGTCCTGTATTGTAGCCCCCCCCCCCCATATTAGACAGTGATGCAGCCTGTCAGAATGCTCTCCACAGTATATCTATAGAAGTTTTTGAATGTACTTGTGCACATACCAAATCTCTTCAAAGTCCTAATGAAGTATAGTCGTTGTCTTGCCTTCTTTATGACTGCATCAATATGTTGGGACCAGGTTAGGTCCTCAGAGATCTTGACACCCAGGAACTTGAAGCTGCTCCCTCTCTCCACTTCTGGTCCCTCTGAGGATTGGTATATGTTCCTTTGTCTTACCCTTCCTGAAGTCCACAATCAGCTCTTTCGTCTTACTGATGTTGAGCGCCAGGTTGTTGCTGCGACACCATTCCGTTAGTTGGTATATCTCGCTCCTGTACGCCCTCTCGTCACCATCTGTAGGTAAGATAAAGAAAATTCCTTCGAAGTAAATTAGGTAATAGGCTACATAAATAAAACAGTTACATCACGTGGGTAATGTGCTAATACTTAACCAATGAAAAATGAGAAAGGTGATAAACTGTTAGTTTAGCTACTACACTGCTTTCTGCCAGTGAGTGTGAAAAATACATGAGTTTCTTAAAAAGTATACATCTTATAAAAAGTATCTTTAAAAAAAAAGACAGTTGTTTCCAACAGGAGTGTTAGTGTCATGAGGTAGTTCACCAGAAAACACATGCACAAACTATCCTTCCAGGCAGTTCTTGTATCGGTTATCACTTGAGATTTTCTCAAGGATCTCAAACCTAGGAATAAATTCTGGTCATCAGGGACTTACTAAGTTATGACATCATTTCTATGAGTTTGATAAGCTTCTACCCATGGAGATAACATACACAATAACAAGTACATAATCGCAACCCATACGTTTAGGTAACTGCATAAAGTCCATGGGAGGTGCACAAATAACCTCCTAGGGGAGGACCCAGCAGCAGAAATACCGGCAATGTCTTTCAGGATTGTGTCTCTGGCAAGTCATACAGATACTGCTACTTTTCTTGCTAAGGTTGAGAATCTCTCATCAATTATAGCCATCATCGTTGTAGTCTTGCACATAGTATGCCTTCGTCCATCTGTTCAGCCACTAATGCATCATGCTGTAATTTTACTAGTTCATTAAAGGATTTGGAAAGTATTGCCAACTTGATCACTCTGGAGTGCTGCGTGGCCATAAATATGTGCTCTACGTTGCCTTAGAAAAGATGTCAGCTCTTTTGTTCCCTCTAGCTATTTCAGGCTTCCCATTAGTATGAGCCGCAGAATTTTTACAATAATTGTTGTAAGTAAATGAAAAATAGGAAAATGTTCGTCGTTAATTCACAGTGTTTATCAGAGTTCCGAAGAGGTGAAAAACCCATGTGTTTGGTCATAGCCCACAATTGTCCATTGTCATCTACGTAACAAAATTCAGTGTAAGTGCTTACAGCAGCTAGCTGCAAGGATGCAGACTTTGTTCAGCTGCTATATGAGGTGGAGGAAAAACCAAAGAAAATAACATACAGACTTACACCAGGTGACATTTTACAACAGGCAATTAAAATAGTACAAGATCTTAAGTACTATTCAGAAATGGGTTACCTAAAGTAAACTGCGTAGGCTATGGTGCTGGTGGTGGTAGAAGCAAAAACTGTTACCGAAGATGCTTTGGCCCAGTGGCCAGGCTGTCCGCAAACAAAAACATACCCCTTAGGACATTCCCATGTACCCCTATCGTGACCACCATCCACTTTCCATTTTTGTGGGCCTGAATCAAAGGACTATAAAATTATACATTTAGAATAGCTCAATGGCAGGACTTTGCGTGCAGAGTGGTGCAGACAGCCCAATGCATCTGTAGATGTGAACTTCCCACTATTCAAGACATTTGCAGAGACAGATGTGTAAAAAGGGCCCATGAGGTTGCTTAACAAGAGCCCATGGTATTACAGGAAAGATACATAACATGGATGGAGCATTGGGTGATTCGCAGGAGATAAAGAGAACAACTAATGGAAGCCTTTTCTGATTGGCTACCTGTAACTAGTAATGTTCCACAGGGGTCAAAATTGGGACTGCTTTTTAATGTATGTCAATGATTCTGATGAAGGAATTGATGGCTTTGTGACCAAGTTCGTGGGCGGTACGGTGATAGGTGAAGGTGCAGGTAGTGTTTAAGAAGCAGGGAGGCTGCAGAAAGGCTTGGACAGATTAGGAGAATGGGTAAAGAAGTGGCAAATGGAATACAGTGTCAAGAGTTGTATGGTCATGCACTTTGGTAGAAGGAATAAATATTTTCCAAATGGGGAGAAAATTCAATAATCCATAGGGCAAAAGGATTTAGGAGTCCTCGTACAGGATTCCCTGAAGGTTACTATGCAAGTTGAATCAGTGCTGTGGAAGGCAAATGCAATGTTAGGATTAATTTTGACAGGACTGGAATATAAAGGCAAGGATGTAATGCTGAGGCTTTATGAGGCAATGGTGAGGCCTCATGGAGTATTGTGAGCAGTTTCTTGTGAGAGTTGTGTGTTGCTTCTCAACATAATGCTTTCTGGGGTCCATAATGTACAAATATGCATGCTGCCAGAGTCCTTTAGAGGTCCAGGACAGGGAACTTTCATGCTGTTATTTACAAGCACATGCATGGACACGCATACCCAAACACCCACGTCCATATGAACAGAGGCACACACATTTATTGATTTTTGCACTGGACCGCAGCAATTTTTTCCTTGGCACAGGACCTAACCCGACCGCAGTAACATCTCCATGTGCTTCCTACAGGACCCAACCCAGACTAGGGCACCCCTTTTCCCTGTGCTTGTGTGAGACCCTACTTGGACCATGGCATTCCCCTATATTTTAAAAGGTGCAGCTTTCCTATGTCAGCGACTAAGATGTTGGCATACATTGACTACAGGAGCAGCAGCAGACTCAGTCCCCCTTGCTCAAACATGAGCAACATAGGATTCAGGACTGATTGGGGCTGAATTCCTTTCCCCCGTATAATGAAGTCAAGAGTTGGCCATCTTGGTGGAACCTCCAACTAATGTCATCACTGATAATAAACTAAAATAACTGGACCCAGAATAAACACACCCTTATGCCTCAACCATGCTGTATTTTACTTGTACACAGGAGAACAGCATGAACCCTGTCACCTCACTGTTCTGAATTCTGAACAGGGAAATGCCATTTTTATGCAGAATTGACTAGCAGTTATGAATGTTGACAATTTAGTAAACTGTATGTATGAATTCATTGCTTGCAAGAATAATCACCATTCACAATATAGGTGTTAAAAGTCAATAGAAACTACAAGCTGTTAGTGGCTGGTGCATTGTTAAGCAATTGTCCCTTGGATATGTTTGCCTTGGATTGCTTATCTTGACTGCAGACCCCTGGTGTGCAACACGGAGCTATGCTCTTCAAAGACCTTCTTGCCTGTGCTGTCTGCACTCCATTTGCAATCTGTCCTTGTCTGGACAATATGTTAACCCTTGCTTTCTTGCAGTTACCACAATATCTCAACCTAAATCATCTTAAGTAGACATGTTAGTGGAGCCTTTGAGTGTGTTTATGTACTTCAGTCAGTATGTGTAAACAGAACTTCTAAAACTTCCACATAGCTAGCTAATGGATAGTTGACTAATTGCTTCTGCAATTGAATATCTTGTCTTGCTAGCAGACTTTTGTTTACCATTTAGAAAGAAGCTTCTTGGCCCATTTCCTTCATTTCCTCAAGGCAATTCCATTAGCCCCACTTTCTACCTCCACTCCCCATTTGATTCTTCCATTAAGGGAATAATAATCAGAAAATGCTGAAAATTTAAGCAAGTCAGTCAACATCTATGGAAAGAAAAATGGTTAATGTTTTCAATAGAAGACTTGATGAACGTAGAATCTGAGAAAACTAGTACAGGTTTCCCCCGCTATCCAAAAGTAGAGTGTTCGTATGAAACCTTTTGTAAGCCAAAATGGTGTGAAGTGAAGAAACAATTACCGTTAATTTATATAGGAAAAATTTTTGAGCATTCCCAGACCCAAAAAAACCTACCAAATCATACCAAATAACACAAAACCTAAAATAACACGAACATATAGAAAAAGCAGAAATGGTATGATAAATACACAACCTATCCTTCGATGCCTTGTGTCCCTTAGCCTGCTTTTCTTCTATTGAAATAAATGTCTTGCTCGGTATTTTTTTTCAATAAGTTGCAGTTTCGTCACAATTAAACACTTGCTTATATGAATAACCACCTTCTGTAATTATTTTCTTCAGTTTTTTTGGGAACTTTTTGGCAGCTTCAGTATCAGCCGAAGTGCAATCTCCAGTAACCTTTAAGTTCAACGCACGCACAGTGTCTTTATTTCGTTCACCACAATCGAAATGCTTAATTATGTCCAGTTTTATGATAAACACCCTTACGAGCTCTCTTAGGCTTTTCTGATACCTTAGGACACATCTTGCTAACGGATGCACAAAATAAATCAAGATAAAGCACAGATGCTCACAGACACAGTTCAAAGCTATGGCGGCTTGATGCCGAGATGTTGAGTGTAGTTCCCAGGAAAGGAGCTTGGCGGCACCACTCTCGCTGCTTGGGGTGCGCGCTGCCTCTATAACGGCTCGTTGCAAAACAAACGCTGAACACTATTTTCGCTTTTCTCCTTTTTTCGTAAAAGTGAAAATCCTCTGGATTTCTTTTGATTAGTGAAAACAGGTATTAATGTAGGTCTTTCATAAAAGCGAAGTGGTGTAAAGCGAACTTTCGAAAAGCGGACGATACCTGTATTAAGTTGCAGAGAGTGGGGGGGGGGCGGGCTATGCAGAGAAGAAAAATATTCTTAAGGTTTCCTATGTGATACAGATATGTACACATCAATTTAACAAAACATGGCAGTTTGAGAGATAGAGAAGGTGAAAAAGAAAGTTGTGCACTGCATGTTGATTGTTACTGAAACAAAAAAAGAATATTGAAAACTGCCCAACTGATCAGGCTGTGTCTGTGGAAGGAAGAAAAACTGAGTTAATACAAATAGAAAAAGGACACCACCTGAAATTGCTGAATTTAATGTCGAGTCTCAACTGTTGCCACATGGAGGATAAGGTGTTTTTCCTCAAACCTGCTGTCATTCATTCTACATTTGGCTTCTATGGAGACCAAGATGCAAGTATAAAATTCAGTACATTAGATTAAAGGTGATTGCTTCTCCTTGAAGGACTGTTCGTATCCATGGATGGTGGAAAAGAGTGACAATAAAGAACAGCTGTTGTGACCTCTGCAGTTGTAGAGGAAAGTGAAAAGGGATTGGTTGATTAGGTTGGAAGAGTGGACCTGGGATACACTAAAGTGAACAAAGCCCTTGGGTGGGGAAGGGAAGATGTCGGGTATTGTATCCAGTATTCTTCTTTTTAAATTTCAGATCATTAGTGATTGCAATTTTTTTAAAAAGCTTTCAAATGTCTGCATTAAGGGATCATTTACAATAGCTGTTCAACGTGCATTATGGCTTTAGAATGTGCAAGAAACCGCAACGTTTTTGTTAAACATCTGACAAATCAAACTTGGGTACCTAAAAATTGATGACAAGAGACATGAGGCATAAATGGATCTTTCACAGTAAATGTGATGCAATTAGTTGTATGCAATACAGGTTGGAACTTTTAAATTTTATGAATAAACTGCCTGAAGTCACTCAGAGTGTGGCTAAATTTGCCAGTGATACAGTTTTAGAAAGGAATGTATTATCCAAATGTTAACATGGAATTGCTTTTAAATGCGGAGGGATCTGCATGATAAGGGGGTAATGCAGGTAACTCCATATTATAGGGTGAAGTTCAGAATACATATCTGTTACTATACCCACCCCTGAGATTCTTTTCCTTGTGGACGTACTCAATAAATCCAATATCCATAATAAGAATCAATGTAAGATCACGCTAACTGGATGTACAGCCATTGTGCAAAAGACAATAAACTCTGCAAATACAAAAAGAAAGAAATAATAATAAATAAATCAGCAATAAATATTGTGAACATGCCTTCCTTGAAATCAGCCTGCTTTTCCATTTTTGTAATGCCAGACTACGTCATCTGTACATGAATCAAGAAACAGGAAAGGTTTATTTGCAATTTTTTCACATAAATTCTTTGTAAGTTACTTTTATCCTAATCTCCAATTTTTGGGGTCGTGATTTGTGAATTCTGTAAAGGCATATTGTCAAATAGCTATAAATATGGATCACATGTATTCTCATTCCCTAAATTTTTTGTTGGATTTGGATATTTGGTTTCTGTAATTTTCTTTTAATTAGATTGTAAGCCTGCAGTAATGAGCATGTTTGCAATAAGTAGCTTGCAGGAACAAGGTCTTTGTTAAATTGTATGCAGTCTATGTGTGAATGATTAACACAACTGAATGCTTTTTGTTTAGTTTTGCTCCAAATTTGTAGCAAGCAGTGTGAAACTTCCTTCACAATAATTGAAATGGTTTCTTATAGTTATCATAGTGTGTAAGCTTATCACCGTGATAGTTGAAGTAGAGCTGAATTCCAATTTGCTATGTGCTGAAACCTTCTCAAGGCTTTAATATGAAATAGTAAGTATATATATTTGTGAGATAGCGGTGGAACTGTGGACCATCAAGGACATAATTTCTTGAATAAAGGAGGATTTATATTTAGTTTTTTTTCATGCTTGACAGGAAGCCAGCATTTAAATTATTAACTGTCAAGTGATCTGAATTGTAATGTTCAGGAATGATTTTTTTAAAATGTCTTGTATGTTCTTGCCTTTTTGCTGGCCGTTCTGCACAAATTGAGACAATCTCTATGTACTGTTCGCCTCTGATTCATGTGATTGTACATTGCTCTGCGGAAGTCAGGATCAAGCTCAGAGCTTGATGACAGCATATCTAATTTTCTGTTCTTGTGTCGAGAGCAGAGTGTAAATTGATAAGCCTAAGCTCTTGATGAACTTTGTATTCGGCCCTAACTGTGATATGTGAATGAGACTGCATGCCTTGATTGCAAAAGTATTTGTCTTCTCATTTGTATTATCTTAATAATTTTAGTTTATTTCAATTTAATAGGTTTCACGCTTTTATATTATTTTATTTTTTAAATCTCCCAAGTTGTAGCAAATATTTACAAATTGTTTTAAAAAGGTCTGACTGTGGGGAAAAACTGTCAAAGTCATTATGGTGTCATGACATTTGCACCTCAGTACCTGCTGCCTAAGCCACCAGTTACAGATTGCCCCACTTTAAGTCTGGTCACAACAGTGAGTCTTGCAAAATGCATGGATGCATGAGCCGCATGGATGCAGTGTGGGGTAAGAATGAGGAGTAGACCAGAGCATGTCAATGAACAAACCCAAAATCATCACCTAACAGCAACCCAAGCAGACCCAGGTCAGTGCTTTCTGAGGTACTCCTGGTGCAAAAGCTTAGATGGGTAGCATTTGTCAAAGCATCTAAGAATTATCTTCACCTAGAGATAAAATAGGATCAGAAAAATATATCTTTAATCAAAGTAAACCAAAGATTAGTATGTAATTAAGTTGAATTGAGTTGTCTTTATGTTACATCTCCATCTAAATGTGCAATCGTAATTTATAATTTATCATAAATAGAACAGTAAATGTAATATAGAGTACACTCAAATCAGCGTGAGTTCACCCAGGCTTGGTGGAAGCTGTCCCGGAGCCTGTTGGCCCTGGCTTTTATGCTGTGGTACCGCTTCCCGGCTGAAATAGATTGTGGTTGGGATAGCTTGTGTCCCCAATGATCCTACAGGCCCTTTTAACACACCTGTCTTTGTAAATGTCCTGAATCATGGGAAGTTCAGAACTACAAATGCGCTGGGCTGTCCTCCCCACTCTCTGCAGAGCCCTGCGATTAAGGGACATACAGTTCCCATACCAGGCAGTGATACAGCCAGTCAGGTTGCTCTCAATTGTGCCCCTGTAGAAAGTTCTTAGGATTTGAGGGCCCATACCAAACTTTCTCAACCGTCTGAGGTGAAAAAGGCACTGTTGTGCCTTTTTCACCACACAGCTGGTGTGCACAGACCACGTGAGGTCCTCGATGATGTGGATGCCGAGGAACTTGAAGCTGTTTACCCTCTTAACCCCAGATCCACTGATGTCAATAGGGGTTAGCCAGTCTCCATTCCTCCGTAATCCACAACCAGCTGCTTTGTTTTTGCGACACTGAGGGAGAGGTTGTTTTCTTGGCATCACTGTGTCAGAGAGATGACTTCTTCCCTGTAGGCCACCTCGTTATTGTTTGATAAGGCCAATCAATGTAGTGTCATCATCAAATTTAATTAGCAGATTGGAGCTGTGGGTGGCGATACAGTCATGGGTATACAGGTAGTAAAGGAGGGATCTCAATACGCAGCCCTGAGGGGCTCCTGTATTGAGAGTCAGAGGGTTGGAGGTGAGGGAGCTCACCCTTACAATCTGCTGGTGATCTGACAGGAAGTCCAGGATCCAGCTGCACAAGGCAGGGTCAAGGCCGAGCTCTCTGAGCTTCTTGTCGAGCCTGGATGGAACTATGATGTTGAATGCTGAACTGTAGTCCAAGAACAGCATTCTCACGTAAGCATCCTTCTTCTCCAGATGTGTAAGGACTGTGTAGAGCTGTGGCTATTGTGTTATCTGTCGATCGGTTACGTCGGTAGGGGGTCCAGTGTGGGTGGTAGCAAGCTGCAGATGTAATCCTTGACCACCCTCTCAAAGCTTTTACTCATTATTGAGATGAGTGCAACAGGACACCAGTCGTTCAGGCGTGTTACCTTGGTATTTTTTGGTACAGGGACAATGGTGGATAATTTGAAGCAGGAGGGCACTCTACACTAGGAGAGGGAGAGATTAAAAATGTTTGTAAACAAAGTAAGATGGAATCTGCCAAAATCTGATTTGATTTTTTGCTGGTTAAATTATGTTGTGTTTTTTTTTTCAGAATATTCAATCAACAACTTTTTAATAAAGTTTAAAATCTACAGTTAATTGGAGGTGTGTGTTTCATGATAAATTCTCAGTGGTGCTCCAATGTGGTAGTTTTGTTAAACTCGTGGTCCCCTGCAATGTTCCCTCTAATTTTTAGTAGTCAATGTGTGCATAAATATTATGTTGTGTAAATTTTTTTCCTGTGACAAAAGTATGTGCGCTCTGAATGCTCACATGGTACAGTTTATGTACAAACATTTGTAGGTTTTTTGACATAAAACTGCACAGAATAATAACAAAATAACATACATATTTAAGTCACTCAGTTATTTTTTTTTCTCTCTCCTGACTTTGACATTTACCCATTCTTTGTAAGCTCTATCTAGACTAACAGAACTTCCATCCAATTGATAGCTTTTGATTCTCATTAAGATATCCAAATGACATTCACCTAAACAGTTTCTCAGCTTGTTTTTGAGTTGATTCATTAGGCTAAAACCTCGCTCACAGTCCGCACTAGACGCAAGAAAGGTTCCCCCAATGTCCATCAACTGTGCAAGGTCACAAAACTGTTCATTTTGAAGTACAAATGCCACCATTTGAGCCAAGTTTGAAAGCAGTTTGGACTTAATTTTTTCTTGCATGGAAAATTTGAAATTGTTAAACTGTCTAACTATTACAATATTTTTAGCCAGAAAATCATGATATTTTAGACATAAGGCATTAACTTGTCCATCACCAAATGTGAAGTCACAATCTGCAATTGCGGAAAAATCAAAAGCTGACCATTCTTGTACCTCGACTTCGATCTCCTCTGTGTTTGATCGTTTTTGCTCTCGCTCATCTGCACTCATCCGTAACATGCATAGCATTTCTGTAATGGGTAATGACGGGTTCTGTTGCCTGAGCTTTTGTACACCATCCAAATGCGATTTACTTGCCAAATGACACTTCAAAAAGTCAAGTTTCCAAATATCATCCCACTAGCAAGTTCTCCAGCAACTTTTGCATCACGACAATGCAAACAGATAACTCCAGTTTCCGAATCCTACATAAATATTTCTCGTAGCTGAACGTTCATGACCTCATGAGCATTTGGTGTAGCAGTTTCTACTATTTTGTTAAACCATTCAACTTTAAACAAATTTGCAGTTCTTTTGCGCTTCACGCCTGTCGCTTCTTTTGAATTCGACATAGTGAATCAATAATTTTTCCAATAAAAACTTAGTAAGCTATCTACAGAATTTGAAACAGATCTTTGTAAACTTTACGATATGAACACTATCCGCCAAACATGACTGCCGCCATGATGCAGCCGTACAAACCGGAACAGGAAAGGTGAGGTGACGTAAACTAGTGACGTGCATTGTGGTATTTGAAAAACAGACCAACTAGTTAACAGAAGCAGATAGCTAAAAGATTATTTTCAATAAGTATAATTATTAATTACTACATTATTTTAGGTAACTAACCTTTTGTGCACACATTAATTTCCTTTGTGTGCTGGGTGAAAAACGTGTGAGCACGCGCACATGCGCACTGCTTAGAGGGAACTATGGTCCCCTGACCCTGAACACCTAATGATCAAATCGCGTCAGTTCTATTTACCTAGAGAATTCTCCACAATCCTGATAGTTTACATGGTACCAGCCGCTGACTATAATCAAGCACTTGAGATACTGCATGATGCCATGTCCAGAAAAGAAACAGTCCATCCTGGCACATTTCAAATCATAGTTCGGGACTTCAACCAGGCTTGTTTGAAGAAATTCCTGCCCAGTTACTGTCAGAAGAGCAGTTATGGGATTGCTTGGAGTTGGTGGACTTATCAGTAGATCTGAATGATAGCTCCATGGTTATCACAGGCTTTATTAAAACTGTTCTAGATTAGTGTATCCCCACAAAATAATTCGGAGTCTTCCCTAACCAGAAGCCTTAGATGGACCATGAGATTTGCAGTATGCTGAGAACCAGACCAAAGGCATTTACATCTGCTAACCAAGTAAATTGGATGAGGTCCAGATATGATCTACAGAAAGCCATCTCATGGGTGAAGTGGCAGTTCTGGATGACACTTGAATCACCGAAGGATGCTGGATATTTGTGGCAGGACATGAATGCTATCACCTCTTATAAAGTAAAATCAAATGACATAGGTGCAACAGGGCTTTGTTTCCATATGAGCCAAATGCATTCTGTGCTCGCTTTCACTATCAAACCAGGGAGGAACCAGCAGGAACTCCCACACCCCTTGATGATCCTATGATTTCAGTTTCTGAGGCCGACGTATGAACAGCTTTCAGGAGGATAAACCCATGAAAGCTGCCAGCCCAGATAGGGTACCTGGCCAAGACCTCAAGACCTGTGGTGATCAACCAGCTGAAGAGTTCACTGAGATCTTTAACTTCTCACCTCAGCAGTCTGAGATACCCACCTGCTTTAAGCAGGCTTCGGTTATACCGGTGCCCAAGAAGAACTTGGTAACCTGCCTCAGCCAGTACCACTTGCATCCACTGCGATGAAGTGTTTTGAGAGGTTGGTGATGAGACATATCAATTCCTGCCTGAAAAGCAACATAGATCTGCTCCAATTTGCCTACCAGAGCAATAGGTCCACAGCAGATGCCATCTGCTGAGCAGAGGGGCAGAAACTGTAAATTCCTCATTGTTATCATTTCAGCAGACCTGACCTAGGCCCAGCATATAATTGCATTTATAAAGAAAGCATGACAGTGCCTCTACTTCCTTAGGAGTCTGCAAAGATTCAGTATGATATCTAAAACTTTGACTTCTATGGATGTAGTGGAGAGTATATTGAAAGGTTGCATCACAGCTTGATATGAAAGCACCAAGGCCCTTGAACTGAGAATCCTATAAAAAGTAGTAGATGTGGCCAGTCCATCACAGGTAAAGCCCTCCCCACCACTGAGCACCTCTACATGAAGTGTTATCACAGGAAAGCAGCATCCATCATCAGGAACCTCACCACCCAGGTCATGCACTCTCCTCGCTGCTACCATCAAGAAGAAAGTACGGGAGCCCGACGAAACACTCCACCAGGTCCAGGAACAGTTATTAACTCTCAATTATCAGGCTTTTGAACCAAAAAGTTAAGTGAAGTCAACTTCACTTGTCCATCATTAAAATATTCCCACAACATATGGACTCCATTTCAAGGACTCATCATCTCATGTGCTCGATATTTATTGATTGATTTATTATTTATTTTGTGTTTGCATAATTTGTGTTTTGCACACTGATTAAACGTCCAAGTTGGTGCGGTCTTTCATTTATTCTATTATGGCTTTTATTGAGTATGCCCACAAAAAAACTAATCTCAAGGTTGTATATTGTGACATATTACAGGTTTTCCCACCAGCCGAAGGTAGAACGTTCCTATGAAACGGTTCGTAAGCCAGAATGTCATAAAGTGAAGAAGCAATTACTATTTATTTATATGGGAAAAATTTGTGAGCATTCGCAGACCCAAAAAATAACCTACCAAATCATGCCAAATGACACACAAAATCTAAAATAACAGTAACATATAGTAAAAGCAGGAATGATATGATAAATACACTGATATATAAAGTACAAATACTTTTCTACAATCATTGCCGCACTGTTCTCCGTAGCGAAAATCTCATGCAAGCGCTCTCGGCAGAAACACTCTCTCCAGTAACCTTTAAGCTATGAAGCTGCCCAATCATACCAAATAACACATAAAAATACACAGCCTATATAAAGTAGAAATAATGTATGTACAGTGTAGTATCACTGACCGGAATTGGGAAGATAGCAACGAGCACACTGATGATGGTGTGTTAGGCTGAGTCGTCGGAGGTTGGGGTGGTGCAGTGGTCCCCAACTGCCGGGCAGCGAACCAATACCGATCTGCAGAGAATGCAGCGGTGCAGTGGTACAGCAGTAGTCGGGATGTACCCAGCACATCTTTAAGAAAAAAGCTGAAATAAAGCAGTTAATTAATTAGGTGCCACCTGGCACGTAAATGTCGGCCCAGATCAGAGGCGACACAATTGACAATCACCTCTGATGTGGGCCAACAATTACGTGCCAGGCGGCACCTAATTCATTAGCTTGTTTATTTCAGCTTTTTTCTTAAAGATGTGTTGGGTGCGTCCTAGCTAACACGGCAATGTATTGGTCCGCGACCCGGGGGTTGGGGTGGTGGGACACTGAGGTGTCTTCTCATCGTCGTCTGTTTCCTTTAGGGCAGGCAGGTCATCATCTTCTATGTCTGCCTGCCTCGATGTCGAAGGTCAAGGTTCGTCGTCTGCTGTGGCTGATGTGGTAGGCTTGAAAAACGACAGTATGCTTGACTGCTTAGCCTCATGCATTTTTCTATCATCTCATGCAGTTGCTTCACGTTCAGTTCCTGGACGACTTCACTTGCGGTCTGTTCACTACTGCATTCGGTTTCAATTGTTATCCTTTCCTCTTCCAATTGCATCAGTTCTTGGTTATGAGATGCCAAAACCTCTTCAACATCATCTTCGTCAACTTCCACAAGCCAAACTCACTTTGTCCTTACTTTGTTCACCACGATTGAAACGCTTAATTATGTCTAGTTTTATGCTGCTAAGTGTAACACCCTTACGAGCTCTTTTAGGCTTTTCCGTTACATTAGAACTCATCTTGCAAACGGATGCTCAAAATAAATCGACATACATGTGTTTAAGCAATGCTGGCTTGAATGCAGTTCCGAGGGAGGAGCTTGGCTGCTTGGGGCACGCGCTGCCTTTTATCGCGCACTGCCTTTTTTTGTAACAGTGAAAACACCTTCTGTTAGCGAAAACAGGTAACTAATGTAGGTCTTTCGTAACAGCGAGGTTTCGTAAAGCCAACATTCGAAAAGCGGGAAACACCTGTATGTACTTTGATAATAAATTTACTTTGAACTTAATACTTTGGTTAGTTCACTAAAATGTAAATGGTTTAGTGAAGCTTTAATCAAGTAATGATAAACCCATTACAGGTGAACTACTGGGGCATATAATATATAATTTTAAAATGTAATAAATATTTCAAAAGCAATGGATTAACCAAGGACAATTGGTATGGATTTGTTGAACTCAAGTTGTATTTAACATTTGTTCATTTTCTTGACTAAGAACAGCATGCAGTAATTGTAACTAGCATAGGTTTTCTCAGACAGTTAAGGCTTGCAAAACTTAGAATAAATTAATTATAGTAAATAGCCATCTTCTATGTGTTAAGTTGATTTCTGTTTTGATGGAACATATTGTGTATTATCCACAAATGTACCTTTTCAGATGCACAATCAGTCTCTGAACTGTGCAACTTGACTTGCAGGATGATTCTGGAAAAAGAAGGTCCCCGGTCTCTCTTCAGAGGGCTAGGTCCAAATCTGATAGGCGTCGCACCATCCAGGTAAGCAGTAGAATGGGATATTATTATTTGGGAAAACTTTTATCATGAAATCCTCTGCTAATGAATTCACAGAGTTTTTTGAATTGCTTGTTTTGATACTCTTTGTTATTTAACAGGCCTTGAAAAATTGTAGTCACAACTATTTTTCAAATATAAACAAGAAATTCTGCAGATGCTAGAAATCTAGAGCAACGCACACTACTGATCAGGTCAGGCAGCTAATAAACAGCTGATGTTTTAGGCCAAGAACCTCCTTCAGGATTGGAAAGGACTGGGGGGAAAATGCCAGAATAGAAAGGTGTGGGGAGGGGAAGGTGGACTAAGGTGAAAAGTGAAGCCAGGACAGTGGAAAAGGTAAAGGGCTAGAGAAGAAGGAATCTGATAGGAGAAGAAAATGGACATTGGGAGAAAAGGAAGGAGGAGAGGCTCCACAGGGAGATGATAGGCAAGTGAGGAGAAGAGCTAAGAGGCTAGAGTAGGGAATTGAAGAAGGAAAAATATAAATTACCAGAAGGAGAAATCACTATTCATGCCATCAGGTTGGAGACTACCTAGACAGAATATAAAATGTTGCTCCTCCAGCCTGAGAAGATGGTAAAAGACATGGACTGACATGTCGAAATAGGAGATGTGATGGGAATTAAAATGGTTGGCCTTTGTGAAATTCCGCATTTGGTGGATGGAACGGAAGTAGTCGACAGTGGTTCCCTAATTTATGCTGGGTCTCAAAAACCTAGAGGAGGCTGCCTCAGGAGCACCAGATACAATTAACGACCTAATGGAGATGAGGGAGGAGGTGAATGGGCAAGTGTAGCATTTTGTGTCGCTTTTACAGGGATACGTGGCAAGAGGGAGATTGGTGGGGAGGGACAAATGGACAAGGAAGTCACTGAGAGTGATCTTAGTGGAGAGTGGAGAGGAGGTAAAGATGTGGTGGGGGTGGTGTAGAATGATGTGTTAGTTGCTGAGGCTCATGGGCTGGTAGGTGAGGACAAGAAGAACTCTATCTCTGTTAAGGCAGTGGGAAGATGTGATGAGCGCAGATGTCTGGGAAATAGAGGACATCCAGGTGAGGGCAGCATCGATGATTGAGCAAAGGAAACCCCATTCTTTGAAGGAGGAGGATATCTCTGATGTAAGGAAAGCCTCGCCCTGGGAACAGATGTGGCAGAAATGAAGGAAAGGAGAAAAGGGAATAGCATTTTTACTGGAGACAGGGTGAGAAGAGGTACAGTCAAGATAGCCTTGGGAATCGGAAGGTTTATAAAAGATGTCGATAGACAGTTTGTCTCCAGAGATGGAGACTGAGGGATTCCGAAAGGGGAGAGAGGTGTCAGAAAAGGACCGAGTGAATTTGAATGCAGGGTGAAAGCTGGACACAAAGTTAATGAAATTGACGAGTTCAGCATGGCTGCATGAAGCAGCACTAATGCATTTGTCAGTATAATACAGGAAGAGTTGGGGAGTATTAGGCTAATTAATTTCATCTACTTTGCCTCCAACTTCTACCTGGCCCATTCATCCCTCCCCACTAATCTCCCTCCTGGCACATATACCTGCAAGCAACAGAAATGCTGCACCTGCGCATTAACCTTGTCCCTTACATCCATTCAGCACCCAGACGGTTCTTCCAGGTGAGGCAACACTTCACCTGCAAGTCTATGTATTGATCACTTATTGTATCTGGTGCTCCCGTTGCAACCTCTTCTACATTGGAGAGACTGGACGTAAGTTGGGGAGCGGCTTTGTCAACCACCTATCTCTACTCCATCTGCCGAAGAAGTTGTTTTGTGAGGCCGATCATTTTAATTCCTGCTTCCTGCCCCCATTCCTGTTCCGACATGTTGGTCCACGGCCTCATCTTCTGCCATGAGGAGGCCATTCTCGGGGTGGAGGAGTAACACCTCATATTCCATCTAGATAGCCTCCAGTCTGATGGCATGAAAATCAATTTCTCCTTCCCGTAATTTTCCCTTCCTCCCTCCCCTCTTCTTCTGTTCCCCACTCTAGCCTCTTATCTCTCCTCTTCAGCTGCCTATCACCGCCCCCTGGTGCCCCTCCTTCTTCTCTCGGTCCTGTGGTCCTCTCTCCTCTCCTATCAGATCTTCCTTCTCCAGCACTTTACCTTTCCCACCCACCTGGCTTTACCTCCTTGCCCTCCCCTCACCTATTCATTCTGGCATCTTCTCCCTTCCTTTCTAGTCTTGTAGAAGGGTCTCTACCCGAAACTTCAATTGTTTATTCAGGTCCATAGATGCTGCCTGACTTGCTTGAGTTCTTCGATCATTATGTGTGTGTTGCTCTTTATTTTTCAAAAAAGTTTTTTTTTAATGTTTCACATTTTTGAATGCAACTCTCTTGCAGAAAATTAAATGGTTTTCTAAGCCACTTTCAACACCTGTACCTTGCTAAACTAAACAAATCAAAGGTTTCTCTTGTTAACTCATATTCAGCAGTTTTGAGCAATTATGCTGTAGGCAGATTTTGAATGTGTGCCATGGATGTCAGCTGCGATATAAATTGGACAAAGACTAAGCAGAGCAAACCTAAAGTGTCAGGCAAATGAAGATGGATATGGAAAGAGTTTTGAAGAAGAACCAGTAACGACAAATATTGGGGGTGTGTAATATTTGAAGGCTTAAATTCATTGTGCTTTATTATAAGTAAATAATAGGGGTCTTAATACTCATACTTTCAGAAAGTTTTGGAGTAGGGTTTTAAGCAGGGAAATTGGGGAAATTGAAGAATTTCGGTGTATCAGCTTTAAGTCTTGAAAAGATGTTGCCACTCTGATTTTGTTAACAAGGCAATTTTTTTTCAACTGGCACTAACTAATGGATAGCAATCTGAAGTTTCATTAATACAGTTAAAATTATTTTTCAAAAGTAACCACTTTTAGTCCTATCTTCTACCTGTGAATACCTAATTTTGAATCAATGAATTAAAAAAAATACATTCAAGACCATTTACCACACTTCATTTGTATGCAGTATTTATATAAAAGCAATTTCAAAGTACATCTTGACTGAATCCTTCATTGAACTGGTATACAGTGAGTGAAAACTTTGTATCCTTAGTATTTCATTCTTTTTGTGTGGCCAGTTCTTAGGAAAGTACTGTAAGCAAAAAGACTTTTAAACCATTAAAATTTGCCAAATTTGTGTTTTGTGTGCTGACTTGGCTAGTTTGTGCTCACAACTAGCAAGTTAATTTGTTTATCTTCTGTATATAAATGCATCAAAACAGGCTGATATAATTAGACCATCTATTAGCCTATTGGAAATGAAATTTGTAATTTGAGAGAGAAAATGGCTTCTATCCATTTAGTAGAATTAGGGTTATCTGATTTCTTTTTCCGCTGAGCATTAATTGACACCACAAAATAAGTGATTTGCTTACTAAAGTAACCTGTTGCAGACGTAATATAAATATGATTAATGATGTGTGTTCAAAATTATCATAAAGCTTAACAAGCTGTATGTGATATAGTTGAACTTTTCTTTTTGTGACTAATAGCTGTAATAGGTTGGTGAGTTAAGTAGCAACAATTTCTCCCTATTTATTGACAAGAGCATTGGTTACCATGGACTAAAATGTCATGGATACCTCGCTTTAGAAGTAATTCATTAACGAACATGAATACAAGACATCTGTCAATATCCAAAGTACACTTCTAAGGCTTGTTCAGTACATGTAATCAACCTGCTGTTAAGGGAATTCTAATGAAATAATGTTTTACTAAAGTTGAATATAGGAGGAAAATTACCAAAATCATATCACAAGCCCTTGTGTTTAAAATAAAAGCAGTATGTCACCATTAGTACAACATAGAGTTGGAAAGTTTTTGTAGCTATTTATGAAAAGTATTAAACTGCTTCTTGGTGGATACTTTTAGTTTGATAGATAAATTATTTTGCTTTTCACTTAACACAATGTTCAGGTCTGACTGCAAAATAAAATAATGATAAATGTTGAACGTTACCCTGGAATAATTAAGAGTGAGCTTTGTTTGAAACCTTTGCAGTCAACTGGTGTTGGTTCAGATGATCAAATCTTTTACTTTGTTCTTTCTACCTTGGATAAGAGGAAGTAGAACTTTGGCCATTTGACCTTGGCTTGATGTGACCAGCTGCCATGATGTGTCAGTTTTGGGTCAACACTGTACTCTGATAAACAACAGGAATTCTGCAGATGCTGGAAATTCAAGCAACACACATCAAAGTTGCTGGTTGAACGCAGCAGGCCAAGCAGCATCTATAGGAAGAGGCGCAGTCAACGTTTCAGGCCGAGACCTGACGAAGGGTCTCGGCCTGAAACGTCGACTGCGCCTCTTCCTATAGATGCTGCTTGGCCTGCTGCGTTCAACCAGCAACTTTGATGTGTGTTGACTGTACTCTGATAATGCTTTTGGACTAGGTCAGCTTACCAGGCAGGATGGTTGTGTAGTTAAAACTACATGTATTTTGTTATCTGAGTCAATATTTGATGTTTCATCCTTAAATTGGTAAATGTCCAGGAAGAAGATGCCCTGAAATTGTTCAGTTTTTTGTAGAAAGTTGAAAAACTGGAAATGTCCCAGGCAGCATAGATTTAATGCCTGTCCTACTAATAATTTAAAGTAAGGACAACATTCTGCATCGACTTGGCTGAAGTGTCTGCATGCCAAACATTAATTGTCTGTTCTTTCCACAGCTACTGATTGATGTGAATATTTCCAGCAGTCTCTGTTTTAGTAGTTATGCTATGAAAACCATTATTGAGTAGCTCTCATCTGAACCTATGGCATTAATATGACCAGCTTGGTAAGGTAGTACATATCTGTTAGGGCTGGAGATCTAGTTGCAGGCACTTTGGATTAATGGAACTGATTTTGATGTACAAGAAGAATACAAAAACTGTGGAGAAAAGTTAGTGGGGGGGGGAGGATGTTAACAAAATTGGTATGTTCTTTCTAAAGAAAACTGGTGCTAGTTCTTTAACCTAACTTACAGCAACAGCTAAAGGTACTATTATCTACATCCATAGCATGATGAGTTGGGGTATTACAGATGCACACAATATCCTCCAAATAATTTCTATGTGGAAATCAACAATGGGTTGATGTTTTATGTATCTGTTTCTCTGATGTTCGTTTAATGAAAAATAATTCCTAAACAGTAATATCAAAAAGCATTTCATAAATTAAAAAGACATTTTCTGCAAGGTAATATTAAATAGATGAGGAACAGAACAGTAGACAAAATTTTTGCCTTCTGATATGGAAAAGAGCAGAGTTAAATTAGTTGCATTTAAATTCTTAAGTTAATGGATTACACCTAAAACTAATTTTTCACTGGTTACATGATCTTGCTCTTTCTTGTAGAGCTATATACTTTGCTGCTTACTCCAGTTCGAAGGAAAAATTGAATGCCATCCTGGAACCTGATTCAAGCCTGGTGCACATGCTGTCTGCTGGAATGGCAGGTATGAGTGAGAAGTGCTATTATTATCTGCAGGTTTTTGTAGCATGCTTAACAGTATTTATAGGAACTGGTCTTAAATCTCCACAATATTTGTGATTTTCAAAACACAACAATTAAACACCAGACAACTTTACCTATGCAACATTTATAAAGAATTGCTATTATACTTTCACTGTTGATTGCGTTTCTGTTCCAATATCAAATTGAAAACCAAAGTTTATTTGGGTGTGCATTATTTAACTTTAAAGTGCCCATACATAATACAGAAATCATAATTTCCAAGAAGTTTAAGACATCTGAAAATCATATCCTTTGTATGTGAGAATTGATTACTTGCTATTTAAAATACAACTGTCAGAAACCATTATTATTTGGATTTGCTTTATCTGTGTTTCAGATACAGAATCATTTGAATATTTTTGGCAAGTTGAGGATTGGGCAGTTGACTCTTTTAATTGACATGGTTGAGTTGTCTAACTTTCTTAATATCTCATATATTTAAAATAATCATTGTTCGTCTTTTCCTTGACTCATTCCCAGTTTTCAAAGTTTTCAGCTACATTAATCTTGTTAGTGAGCAAATAATCAAATAAAGAATGTCAGTATCTTTAAAGCAATCTATAGTATTTCAACCAGTTTCACAATTATTAAATTTTACTAACTTAATAGGAAATGTCTTTTTTCTATTCATTAAACTTTTTAAAAAAGACATAAATGGGCAATGTTTATTTTCTCTTGCTTTTCTGTGTAATTGTTAACATTAGTATCACAACATCATGACAACAAACTTAAAAACGTGACACACCCAAGAGAAAGGATAATTGCTGAAAGGTTGGATATGTGTAAGTATTTGTATAACCGGCTGTTACCGTGGTAGTTACAGGAGCCCTGCACTTTAGTCAGAGTGTTCAAAAAGGAAGAAGTGATTTTGTATTTTTAAAAAATTCTAACATTAGATGCAGATTTGATGTTCCCTTAGATGCTAAACTGGATCTTGTGAACTTCATTCTAAAAGCAACAAAATACCAGATTTTAAAAGCTTGAAAAAAAATCAAAATATTGGAGATGGTCTGAAGGTCAGGTAGCAACATTTCAGATTGATGACCTTTCATTGGATCTGAAAAAAGTGAGAAAGTGTTTTTTTTAAATTGCATGGAGGGAGGTTTTGAAGAGAACAAAGGAGATGTCTATGTTAAAACAGACTAACCTTATGCTGCTGGTGCCATTTGAGAACAGTGAAGACTTGTTAATAGCTGATCAATCTGGAGGGTGTGTTAATGGAATGTGAAAAGGACAAAAAGGAGAGCTGAAACTGAGATGCAGAAATTGATGATTCCTGAAATACTGAGCAAGTTAGGCAGAATCAGTGGAGAGACAAAAAACATTATTAATAAACCATGTTGATAGTTGTACATGAAAACTGGCCATTCTTGATGTAAGCAAGAAAGGCTTCATCTGAAATTGTTAAATTTAATTCTGAATCTTGAGAGCTACAATATGTTCTCTCAGAAAATGTCATCATTTTCCTTGAGTTTTTGTTGGGCTTCATCTGAATAGAATGGGAAGCAAAAGATAGAAGTCAGAGTGGGAGTGTGATGGAACATTGATGTGATAGGTAGCCTATCAATGTAATTCTGTAATATGCTTTTTTGGTCTCTCCAGTATAGAGGAGGTCACTATGAACACTTGTATCCAGTACATTAAATTGAAAAATCTGCATGTGCTTCATCTGTTTTTTTAAAAAAAGACAATGGGTTTCCGAATGGGAGAGAGGGGTGGTGAAGGTTAAGACCATAAGACAAAGGAGCAGAAGTAGGCCATTCGGCCCATCAAGTCTGCTCAGCCATTTTATCATGAGCTGATCCATTTTCTCCTATTTAGTCCCACTCCCCTGCCTTCTCACCATAACCTTTGATGCCCTGGCTACTCAGATACCTATCAATCTCTGCCTTAAATACACCCAATGACTTGGCCTCCACTGCTGCCTGTGGCAACAAATTCCATAGATTCACCACCCTCTGACTAAAAAAATTTCTTCGCATTTCTGTTCTGAAAGGGCGCCCTTCAATCCTTAAATCATTCCCTCTCGTACTAGACTCCCCCATCATGGGAAACAGCTTTGCCACATCCACTCTGTCCATGCCTTTTAACATTTGAAATGTTTCTATGAGGTCTCCCCTCATTCTTCTAAACTCCAAGGAATACAGTCCAAGAGCGGACAAACGTTCCTCATATGTTAACCCTCTCATTCCCGGAATCAAAAGGGAAGGCATTAGAGAATGGGAAATGGAGTGGATGCTTTAGAAAGAAAGGCCTGTCAAATATGGTAAATATGGCTTCGTTAAGGGAAAACAAAGTCCTCTTGGAAACACTGTTGTGCGAAGTCTTGTCACCAGCTCAGAAATGTTGGCACTAAAGAACAGAATGAAATCAAAATAAGCAACTAGTTGTCCCCAAAACCAGTATCAAAATTAACGGTTTAGGCATAGAGTGAGTCAAGAAGTTTGTGTATTTGGGACAGATGGTCACAGAAGATGGGAAATGTGATACAGAAATTAGAAGAAGAATTGAGACTGCAAGATCAATGTTCTGGAGCCTGAGTGACGTGCTGTGTGGCAAGAGGTTGGACTTTGGGCTGGGTTGTAGAATTTGGAAATGCTACGTTTGGAGCAGTCTCTTGTATGGAGTCGAATTGTGGACCTTATGCAAGGAAGTGCAACGATGTCTGGAGGCATTTGAAATGTGGTGTTTAAGGAGAATGCAGAAAATTAGATGGGTGATGAAGGTCAGTAATATGGAAGTGTTGAAGAGAGTGAGGAGAGAAAAGGAGTTGTTGAAGAATGTGCAGAAAAGGAAGCTGGGATATGCTGGTCACGTGTTAAGAGGTGGTGGACTGCAGAAATTGTTATTGGAAGGGATGATAGAAGGAAAGGGGGAAAGAGGAAGGCAGTGAACCACTTGGTACGATAATGTGAGGCAATGGACTGGGTTGAGTTATACTGAGGCCAGAAAAAGAGCGCAAGATCGAAGAAGATGGAGGTTCATAGCCACCAACCCCGGATTCGGGACGGCACCCACTGACTGACTGACTGTTCCCATAACCATTCAATATGAATAGTGAATATAGAGCTTTGTTTTTTAGTAGGATAATATCACTGTAATTGGAAATGTGATCACTGGCCCATGTTAAATTAACAGGCATGGAAACCAAACAACTGCTTTTGGCATTCTGAGTAAAATATCGAAGGTTCTGAAAATCAGCTAGCATCCCAACCTCTCTTATGCCATGGGCCAATACTATTAGGCAAAGGGTCGGTGGACCCCAGGCTGGGAACCCCCGAGAGAGAGAAAATCATTACTATTCCAAATTGGTGACTTTTCGTTAGGAATGAAAAGTCACATATTTCAAATTGGCAGAAGTTTAAAGATGGAGAAAATGAGTGTGGTATAGGTGGTAGTCTGTGACAAGGCAGAGAAGGAATTAGAAGCTACAAAGGATCATTGGACAAGGCAAAGGGTGATAATTGGACTAGTGAAGAAACAAAAGAAGGGTTGTAAGTAGATGTAAATAGGCATAGCAGACCATTGTTTTAAATAGTGATCACAGTATTCAACCTGGGCTACATAGTTTAAATGTGTCTACTCAAAAGACCAAGCTATTGATCAATCTTCTTCTAAACATCATTGAAACAGGAGAAGAATAGAGAATTAAAGTAGCAAAAAGGCAGCAGTTCAGTTGTCCTTCCAGACTGACAGATATTTCTTAAAGTGTTTACCAATTTCTGTTTTGATTTACCTGAGTCAAGAAGCTGCATGATAACTTTGCCTAATGTTTGTTAGTTGGGACAGAGGGAAATGTAAAATGATATTCATTCTCTATTCATTACTTTTCTTATTTTCCTCAAAGCACCGTTCCATCCAAATTTAATGGTGGTCTAAACCTAGTTTGTTGCACTTCCTGAACCTCTTTCCTTGCCCATTTTCCTCTTTTCTAAAAACATGAGAAGATGTCTATAATTCACATGCCGCTTTTCCAACTATAAGTCACTATTTTTTCTGATATCTCACATAATATTGTTGCCAAGCACTGACAAGTGGTGACCAGTATTGTCTCTAGAGTGTCTCCAAATCCACTGGCAGAGTAAATTAAACCCATGTCATTGCCCTCTTCCAACCCAATTTCTTGTCATTGAGGCTATAATTACATGTAGTTAGCTTCATTATCATTCACATGCCTGACATTAGAGTCCCAAAACAGACTGCATTGAATAGAGTTCAGAACAGAATTTTCCCGGAGGACAGAGGGAATGCTGTGTGGACTTCCACAAAACCACCTGAAAGTGTAATATCCTCAGCTGGTTCATGAAAGTGTTCAATTCATTGTTGACCAATATGAAACCGCATCCAGACTGTCACTGACAACCTGAAATCTCTTGAGATACATGCAGAAGGCCAATCAGAAAAACAAAATTACTACACCATCTCTTATCACTCTGAACGACAACCTGTGAAGGCCAAGCAAGTTTTTTTCCCCATTCCCTTCTACCTTGCAACAATGGCAGATGCAGTATCCAACCTTTTACTATATTTCTTCTCATATTCACCAACCTGTACATTTCCAGCTACAGTAATAGCTCTGATGTACCAGATTTTGTTTCTGCATTTGTTACTCAATTTCCTGTCCTGTGGGGTGACCAAATACCGTTCAGGAGACCATTTTGAAGGAACAGCTTTGTTCAGTTTGCAAGTGTAATCTTCAGTTTACTGTTGTCATAATTTTCTGTTACCCCAATCCTTTCTCCATCCCCCATTTCTCTGACCAACTAAACCTGTTCCAAGAAAACTGAACAAAATGATCAAGGAACAACAGATAATCATTTGAACAGTTTTGAATTCAAGAATTTTAGTCAATAATTTCAATCTGACCTGCCTGCCTTGTTTCCTGCGTCGTTATTATTCACAATTTCCTTCCAACCCCTGTTTAACTTCATCTTGTCTTTTACAGATTTAACTTTTTTTTTGGTCCCCTTTCTCTTTTCCTTCCCGACAACACTTGCCCATTTTTCTGAACTGAAGCATCAACTTGATTTCCTCGGCAGAAGAAACTGCCTTTTCTGCTGAGTGGTTTCAGGATGTTTTATTTCAGACTGCCAACACTGTCAGTATTTTCCTTTTTATATTTTGTGTGCTTAGGCTCAGTTGAACAAACAAACAATTTATTTTTAATTCCTATCCAATGAATCAGGGTTATCTATACAGTTAGGAGAGACATATTACTTGAGTGCTGCATTTCCAGTATCCTGATCATTGTAAAACAAAATAATAAAACTTATTTTGTAGAAAATATGATTATCACTTGGACAAATTACTAGATGATATCTCGTGTCTTCCGAACTTTCCTTCATGTGTCAGTCTGTTCAGAATATGACAAAGTAGGGAAAGAATAACAGTATCAGTATGGAAAAAATCTCTTCATCCTATCACCCACTTAACATATTGTAGCATATTCCATTTGTGGCATGGTGTTTACCAATTTTTATGCAGCCAATACACTGCAAATATTTAGCACAGTTTTGAAAATTCTGATTATTTATATTGTTTTACGAGAATTTTATAGTAAATGTTAAACACACTTCATTGAAATACAAGTGTTTGTAAAATAAATTAGTGCATGGAAATTGTGTTATTTTCTGTTCTGTTAGCTGAAAATTGTTTGTTAATACTTTGGAGGAATATCTTGAAATCAAAAATTGGGTTCAGACTTTCATGTTGGAGATCAGTCACTGAGGATTCCTTGTGGTACGAGGATCCGTCTTCAGGTTGGATTGCAGTTGTTCTCTTTAACTTGCTGGTTAGTTGATAATTTCATATGTGATTTGCATTGCAACATAGCTTTTCATTTTGTATTCTGTTATCGGGGGTGGGAGCTCAAAAATAATGCATATGGAAATATTTTAATCAGTTCTTCTATGGAATAGTAGCCAGGAGTCTCCGATCACTTGCGAAAATGTTATGGAAGCTTTAGTTTGATTTGGGAAAACTTAAGAAGTAGTAATAAGTTTTCACATTTAAAAGTAACTCTTTAAAAATGCTAACCTTGTCATTTGTTGGGAGCATAAAAATCTTCCTTTCTATGTTACTCCTGCAAATTGCTATCATTTTATGCAGCTGTTGCCTAAAATCTCAAATTGTTGTATTGGTCAGAATATCTTTTATTTGTGTGAATACCAGTTGGATTCTAATAAATATATTAGTTTAAATAAAATGGCTAGAAATTCAGAACATTTATGCCATAACTTGTTTCAATTATTGTGTTCAAGTAAGAGTCGTACAGCACAGAAATGGGTGCTTTGTCCCAAATGGTCAATGGAACCATGATGTCCATCTAAGGTGGTCTGCATTCCTCTAAACCCTTCCTATCCATGTGTATGTCCAGGCCTTGATTTACCTGTCTCAACCACATGCTCAAATACCTCAATCTAAATAACGGACTATCCACTAAGTGAAAAAAATTGTCCCTCAGGTTCCTCTTAAACTGGAAGTTGAAAATTACATCTTAGGAATAATTAAATTCGTTGCAAAGTTTTTTATTTATAGGCACTGGAGATCTATCAATGTCAACTCTAGAACATCGCTGTAGGAATTCCTCAACAGTATCCTAAGCACAACCATCCTTAACTGTGCTTCATTAATGTCTTACACAACAATGTGTTCTAAGTAGGGAAATTAGCTAATTACACAACATCATAATTCTGTGCTCAACCCTTAAGATATTGAAGTGTGCCAACATAGTAACACAACCAGTACTTACATCGACTGATAGACGATACGAATGTTACTTGTCACTTAAGTGTCAGCAATAAGTCTTTTAAAAGATGTCTTTAATCAATGCCCTCAACAATCAAAACTATTTCTATTGCTGAACTACTAGCCCCATGCCTGAAGGAAGAGGGCTCCATCAGCACTCAAGTAGCTCGACAGCAGGATGACAGTGTTTTGTTGGCATTTACCAACAGTCTGGAATATTAACTCTCAGGACACTGGAGTTGTAGTTTGTACCTTTATACAAAGTTCCCTGCAGCTACAAGCCAATGTTCTTATTTTTGGCAATAACTTTCCAAACTGACCTTCAGAGCAGTAGACATGTGATAATACTACCAATTTCCTCCAATTGTATACCATCCTGATTTTGAAATCTATTACACTTCCTTTATCAGCAATAAATCAAAATTTCTGAGTTCTTTTCCAAAACCTAATGGAAGTAGCTTCATACATTGGCTGTGGTCCAAGAAAGCATCTAACAATTGCTTTCTCTGTTTGAACTGAGGGTACAATTACAACTTTTATAAAGATATTTAGGCAGGTACATGGTTAGGAATGATTAGAGGAATATGGGCCAAATTTAAGCAGATAGGACTAGCTCAGGTAAGCAGTTCTGTGTTGCCTAACTTTATTATCAAAAGCTGACTTCAGTAGCACCAAGTACATCTCAGAAATGATTGTATTTTTAAAAGCGGAGACTTGATCTAATCCAGATTACTTTCAGGTTCCAATAATAAAATGAACAATGCTATAATAAAGACTAATTTCTCCCTTCTAGCAATTCAATATTTGTAAGTTATTCCAAAAATATATTTTTAATTGTTTTTGTAGTTTTTTTACAGGATCAAACTGAAGTTGTGCCCTGATTATAAATTAGAATGTCATCATGCCAGATGTTTATGTTTACTTTGCTAGAAAAATATGTTTTTTTTTATGCCTTCATCAGAGCAAGTAGTTATCTTTATTTGTACAGGAATTAAGTACAAATCAAAAGGAGAAATGAAGAGACTTCGAGCTGATACTGCCCATTCTCATTTGTGAAAGTAAATCTGCAAAGTTATACACTACCAGGGTTAAAATGTTTAAATTCTGCTTGAATCTGCTCAGCATTTTAGTTGTGGACAATGACGGACAGCAGGTATTCCTGCTATAATTGGTTTATGATGACACCAGCTCTTTGAGAAAATTTCAACTTTAAAATGAATATAGAATTGTGAGGTCAGGTTGTTGCAGCTACTTGTGTTCTATTTTCAATTCTAGGTACTCGTAATATAGAATTATTGTAATTCAGAGAACAGCTTTATTTCCCATCAGTTTTGAAACATGCTCATTAATATTTTATTGCACTTTAATTTATTAACGGATCTTTTTATATTCTTGCCCTGAATATCATGCTGGCTCAGGAGTACAACCCTCTGATACCGTGTCCAAGCAGTAATTCTTCAGAAGAACCTTCAGTGAGAGGCTAAATTTAGTGATCACTGAAAAGGCCAGTTCTGTTTATTGCCCATATGCAGGGGTTTTTGTCAGCATTCAGGCAGAGGCAGCTGTTATTAGGCCCCTTTCTGGTGACTTGGCTAACCAGACTCCAAAGTTTGTTGTTATCTTTGGGCTTTCAAAACTACTGAATAATTTAATTTTATTATTGCTATAATTTTCATAATGAAATATTGTACTGTATAAAAGTATCCCTATTTGATCACAACTTTGTTTCGTTAACATCTCAATTTGATACTGAATAATTTCTGTATATTCAGAAGTTGCTTCAGCAGTGAAACACTTTCTTGCCTTTTACTCTAGTAGGAAAAGTAATGGCAATACTGAGAAATTATAACTTTCCTATCTTTTCCTGGATTAGGTTCTATTCTGAAGATTATGTCAAATGTCTTGGCTAGTTGCACTGGCTAGCAAATAAAATATTTCATTTGTTGCCCCCTGTTGGTTGGGTTGACCATGGATATTACGTCTCAGCTGTCTATGTGATACACAAGCCAGGACAGTACAACATCAAGAGCAAGCTGTTGCCCATGTAGCAGGCTCCCCTTCTCCATGCAGCTGATAAATCCAAAGGAATGGCAGAGACTGATACAGTTTGATGCCAGTGGCATTGCAGGAGTTGCCAGTCTGCATTGAACTCTTTTGGATTTAGTCTCGGGGTTTACTCCTGAAGCCTTCCCTGTGAGTGGTTATAGTCGCAAGGCAGTGGAGGTTTGAGATCAGAGTTTTCCTTCTCCTAGATGAGCTGCCAACCATAGCTGATGAGCCCCATCTGCCCGAATCAACTGGTTTTAAGGTGCCAGTAACCTGCCTTTGTCCTTTCTTCTGTCGGTATAAGTGGTTCCACTGAGCTTAGTAGCTAAGCCACACATGAAGGACAGGAGCTGAACTTGGTTGTTGGAGGCAATTTGAGATGCACGCCATTGGGAGTATTGAATAGGTGGTGGGAGCTTGTCCCCATTACCACTCTCAGCTAAGACATCCTTTACTAGCCATGCTTTAGCTATGAACTATCCCAGCTGTTTTATTTTCACATGATTCCCTCTCCACCATCGTGAACCTATCATCCCCACCTTGTGTTCTTTTGTCCCATGTTGTTTTGTTTGTTTTCCTCTGAAGGATGCTTGGTGATGGTTCCATTAGATGATGAAATGATAAGATGCACACAGTTTTGTGAATTAACTAAATAGGAATTTTTGTTTAGTTATGCAGTATAAAGTTGTGAGAGTGAAACCACAAAACAGATTTGTGAAAGGAGTTCTAGAGTTTGTAGCAAATAATTTTTCATTCTTCTGCCATTGAAAATAGAACATAAATGCAGGGCAGTGTAAAGAAGATACTGAAGGCACGTAACTGATGGTAGTCATAAAGGAAAGGGCAGACAATTGTAAGCATTTCTGTAATGATTTAAAATATTTTAATGTCACTGCGATGGTCCTGTTCAAATTATGCCTCTAGGGTGAAAGAGTATGTTACCTCTTAAAACAAAAGATAATGAGATATTTTTGTACTATCTTGGCCACTGTTTTTCACCATTACTTACATGAAAGTTCAGAATCATTGTGGAATTACCATGATAAGCTACATCTTTTCAATCATAAACGTTGGAGTAAAAAATCTATGCTGATAATTACTGACCTCTTGGATACAATTGCAAAATAATTTTTTGTACTGTAAAAAAGGAAACTTATCCCTTTTGGAATAAAAAAAAGTCAAATTTAGTAACGTAAACACGAGGAATTCTGCAGATGCTGGAAATTCAAGCAACACAGATCAAAGTTGCTGGTGAACGCAGCAGGCCAGGCAGCATCTCTAGGAAGAGGTGCAGTCGACGTTTCGGGCCGAGACCCTTTGTCAGGGCTAACTGAAGGAAGAGCTAGTAAGAGATTTGAGAGGGGGAGGGGGAGATCCAAAATGATAGGAGAAGACAGGAGGGGGAGGGATGGAGCCAAGAGCTGGACAGATGATTGGCAAAAGGGATATGAGAGGATCATGGGACAGGAGGCCCATGGAGAAAGAAAAGGGGGAGGGGGGGAAACCAGAGGATGGGCAAGCGGTATAGTCAGAGGGACAGAGGGAGAAAAAGGAGAGAGAGAGAGAAAGAATGTGTGTATATAAATAAATAACGGATGGGGTACGAGGGGGAGGTGGGGCATTAGCGGAAGTTAGAGAAGTCAATGTTCATGCCATCAGGTTGGAGGCTACCCAGACGGAATATAAGGTGTTGTTCCTCCAACCTGAGTGTGGCTTCATCTTTACAGTAGAGGAGGCTGTGGATAGACATATCAGAATGAGAATGGGATGTGGAATTAAAATTTGTGGCCGCTGGGAGATCCTGGTTTCTCTGGCGGACAGAGCGTAGGTGTTCAGCAAAATGATCTCCCAGTCTGCGTCGGGTCTCGCCAATATATAGAAGGCCACATCGGGAGCACCGGACGCAGTATATCACCCCAGCCGACTCACAGGTGAAGTGTCGCCTCACCTGGAAGGACTGTCTGGGGCCCTGAATGGTGGTAAGGGAGGAAGTGTAAGGGCATTCACACACATCTGCTGTCACTCCATCCTCCCGTCACCCAACTAGGAATAGGGTTCCCCTGGTCCTCACCGACCACCCCACCAGCCTCCGGGTCCAACATATTATTCTCCGTAACTTCCACCACCTCCAACGGGATCCCACCACTAAGCACATCTTTCCCTCTTCCCCCCCCCCCCCGCTTTCCACAGGGATTGCTCCCTACGTGACTCCCTTGTCCATTCATCCCTCCCCACTGATCTCCCTCCTGGCACTTATCCTTGTAAGCGGAACAAGTGCTACACATGCCCTTACACTTCCTCCCTTACCACCATTCAGGGCCCCAGACAGTCCTTCCAGGTGAGGCAACACTTCACCTGTGAGTCGGCTGGAGCGATACACTGCGTCCGGTGCTCCCGATGTGGCCTTCTATATATTGGCGAGACCTGACGCAGACTGGGAGACCGCTTTGCTGAACACTTACGCTCTGTCCGCCAGAGAAAGCAGGATCTCCCAGTGGCCACACATTTTAATTCCACATCCCATTCCCATTCTGACATGTCTATCCACGGCCTCCTCTACTGTAAAGATGAAGCCACACTCAGGTTGGAGGAACAACACCTTACATTCCGTCTGGGTAGCCTCCAACCTGATGGCATGAACATTGACTTCTCTAACTTTCGCTAATGCCCCACGTCCCCCTCGTACCCCATCTGTTATTGATTTATATACACACATTCTTTCTCTCTCTCTCTCTCTCTTTTTCCTCCCTCTGTCCCTCTGACTATACCCCTTGCCCATCCTCTGGGTTTTTCCCCCCCTCCCCCTTTTCCTTCTCCTTGGGCCTCCTGTCCCATGATCCTCTCATATCCCTTTTGCCAATCACCTGTCTAGCACTTGGCTCCATCCCTCCCCCTCCTGTCTTCTCCTATCATTTTGGATCTCCCCCTCCCCCTCTCACTTTCAAATCTCTTACTAGCTCTTCCTTCATTTAGTCCTGACGAAGGGTCTCGGCCCAAAACATCGACTGTACCTCTTCCTAGAGATGCGTCCTGGCCTGCTGCGTTCACCAGCAACTTTGATGTGTGTTGTTCGTCAAATTTAGTGTAATGATATGCTCAGTGCACTCTGCAGTAACAGTGATTTCTACCTCTAGCCATTGTGTCCTTTATAGATTTTTATGAGCATTAGCCAAGGTCCCTTAGGACTTATTTGTTCCATGTAAATTTTTTCATTAAAGCAGGTTGCTTAAACTATTAGAAAGTAAGGTTAATGCATGGAATTTGTAATAGGCCTAGATTTTCCCTTTTTAGAAAAAAAGCCTAAAACCAAAATCAAATCCATTGGTATGGGAGGAGTTCTGCAAAAGTTTTTATTTCATCTATATTAATTGTAATTGTAGACTACGGTATTCGGTATTCTGCATTCTCTGATAGATTTTGATGCCAAGTTCATCCTGGCAGTAAAACTGCTTTGGGTTCAAAATAATGTAACAATATAGCTTTGTTTTCATTGCTGCTTAATACAATCCCTTGTAACTCAAATACCAAAGATAATAAAAGATTTGGCTGTCTTTATACGTTCATTTGTAGAAACCCAGAAAATAAAATGTGCTTTATTAAGTCTCTTAATGTTTAAACATTTATCAATGCATATTTGCTGTATTCGGATGGACAAGGTTAGCATTTTTACGTATTTCTAAAAAAGAAACAAAACAATAAACTTTTTATTAGTGTAATGCACTTTACTTTGTTGTACTAATGGTTATGATTTTGTATGATTACTTTGCAGTTTAAACTTCCATGCTCTGCTGCAAATAGCAAAAACTCGGTACTACAATGTTTAAGTATAAGCCTTTTTTCATTATCTCCTCTTGGCCCTTTCTTTAATTTACAGTTGTTCAAAGGGGGAAAAAACTGAACTTGAATGAGACTTGCATTTAATTATTTGAGTTCTACCATAAGGTACAGTATTGCAAGTTCATCTGATAAGGTCACTTGTCATTGTGATGCAGACAGCCTGTGTCTATTTTAGGTATATATACTGTGCATTTCTCTCGAGAAAAGAGTAAACTTTCTCATCCCATGTTCCACCTTACCAGATAATTTTTCTTTCATCATTACTAGGCATAAATAACAACTAGTTTTAATTCTGAGAGTGCAGGACCAGGTACTGATTGCAGTCTATACACTATAACTATATACTGCAATACAGATTTTAAAAAAACATGTGTCATTCAGAATGCACCACATATTTTCAGTTAATATCCTGTGTGTCTGTGTCTACTTTTTTTAATCGACATTGCAAAAGCTACTTCTCTCTCAGTGTTCAATTCTCAGTCCAGAAATGGGTGGGATAGAGCTAGCCTCTCTTTGGCTGCATCAGTTTCAAATTACATTCAAAAGAAATAGCTACAGTTGTCTCATAATAAACCTGATTCCTCATTAACTATCAAAGCTTCCACCTGATGTGATTAACTCTCTTAGCTGTTATCTGAAGTGGCATGGTAAATTTGTATAATAGATTGTAGGAAATGGTATTGTCAGTATCGTACCATAGGGGAAAGGGCCATTATGAAAGCATTTAGAGATTAGTGAAAAATACTGCTCTTGCTTATGTGGCCAAGAATGAATTTTAGAAAAAGATAGTTTCCATATTATAAATCATTTAATTGGTTAGGTCGTGTAATATTTGGGTAGAATGTGTGAGGTGTATATTAGTGAGTTTGGATTGACTTTATAGTCCTGTGAGCCAGATTTTCTTGATCATACGCTTAAACTGATATGTTCTTCATATTTAACAGAATGCATCAGGCTCTGTGTTCTTGTTGTGAAGGCATTTTATCTTATTTTATTTCCCTCATCATGAATGTACCTTGAACACTTTTGTCAGGGGCATTAAAATTAATAACAGCAACATGATTCAGGGAATGAAATGGGTAAATGCTAATACTATTCTAAGTTGGAAGTTCAAACCTCACAATTGGTTGGTAGGCTGAAGTACAGACTGACCCTAAAATAAATTTGGAAGGCCATTGTTTATTGCCCCTCTTTAATTTATAGAATAAACACAATAAAAACCCAATGGTAAGTGAATATTCTTCTTTTTGAGATTGGATAATTGCAGACATTTAGAATAGATCATCTCCACATAATCCTCATTAAGGTTATTTTTTTGTATTCCACTCATTAGGAATGAGTGATTAGTGCAGTTGAAGTTTGTTGGGCACCAGCAAACAACCCCCTTTGCATTCACACGCACACTCGTACACACTCACGCTCGCACTTCTCTCCATTCCACAGGGTGTTGTCTCATGCTGGTTCCACAGATGTCAACACTCCTGGCAACTCGCCCAACTGGCTGTTCACAAGTGTGAGCTTACACAGTGAGTGTCATTAGGTTATTTGTACCATGGCTGACATTGTAGTTGAGCCTTTTATTTAATCCTCGCCCAACATACATACAACTCTCGCTTTCTAACAGGATCAGTGGCAGGAGCATTGCCTAACTTATATTAACCTGGGAAACTTAAGTCCGTTGACTGCCATTCTGGCAGGGAACAACTAGCATGACAAAATCCAAGGATCAAACCTGGAGGCGCCTTGTTCCCAGTAGTTCAGTTGCACACAGGTTGGTGGCCTTTTATCTATTCAGATATCAGAGGAGCTTGCCAACTGTATTTTTTTCAGTTAGATGTGAAATTAGAACATTCAAAAATCATGTAAATGAAAATTACCTTGGATGACCAATTTAGTTTCCGTCTTAATGTTTCCAAGATTCTAAAAGAACAACTGTTCCATTAGGTGTATTCATCACTGCATTTTTTTCTATTTAATATTGCAGTCTGTGGCACAGGCACTTTTAAACTGAAGAAATATAATACTCAGTTATTAGAACTTTAAATCTCCAGGAGAGTTGCTTTAATCACTATTGATAGTGGAATCATGATTTTTTTTTTAGTTTGAATATACAAGCAATTCTTCCTCTGCCATAGCCATTTAATTTTCTTCAAAGCTTTGTATGTTATGAGAATAATGAGAGACTGGTGCCAGGACAGATACATTTTGATTAAACAGTGGACCTGGTCATTTGTGCTATACTCAATTTGTTACTTCAGCAAAATGAAAACATTTGCCAGATCAAGAAGTAAACAATTACTAATTCAAATTGCCATGCGTAATTTATTTGTAGCAGATAGTAAAATGTGGATTTCTTAAGATTTGAGATTAACATTATTAGAATTGTCTCATGTTCAGAGTTCAAAGGCTATGTTATCAGTATTGTTATTTTTTTCCCAGGCTTTACTGCTATTACAGCCACCAATCCCATCTGGCTAATAAAGACACGCTTGCAACTAGAAGCACGGTAATCAGATCTCATTTAACCTGTTAATTATGGTATTTTTAGGAAGGAAAATAGAAATGAACAAATTGTTTCTTTTTAAATAAATGTAGGAAGTTCCAGTGATGATCAGATTTTTTTTTTAAATATGAATAGCTTTCTGTTTGTATATATCTATTCTCACTACATCCACTTAACATGTACACTAAGAAAATAATTTAATTTAGAAACATTTTGTTTTAAAAAATTTACTTAAATTTCTAATTTTAAAATCCTATGCACTGAAGGTCTTTTGTAATTGGCTGTTAAATTTATTACAAAAGTCCTTTGCAGCAATTTTCCCCCTCCATTGAAGTTAATGGTAGAAAAGTCTCTATAGAACTCTGGTGAGACCAAATTTGGAATATTGTGTTCAGTTCTCTTAGCATCATTTTAGGAAGGTTTTAGAAGCTTTAGTGAAGATGCAGAGGAGATTTACCAGGATGCTACCTGGATTACAAAGCTGGTCTTGGAGGACAGGTTGAGAGAGCTAGGGATTTTCTCTCTGGAGAGAAGGGGGATGAGAGATGACTTGACAGAGGTGTACAAGCTGATAAGAAATTTGGATCGGCTGGACCCCCAGAGACTTTTTCACAGGTTGGAAATGGGTGACATAATTTGAGGTATTGGGAAGAAAGTATGGGGGGATATCAGAGGCAGGTTTTTTTTTACACAGAGAGTGATAGGTGTGTGGAATGCACTCCTAGGCAAGATGGTATAGGCAGCTACATTAGGAATTCTAGACTTTTGAAAGGCACATAGATGAAAGAAAAGAGTTAGATTGATCTTAGAGTAGGTTAAAGGGTTGGCACAACATTGTAGGCCAATCTCTGTTGCTGGAAAAGGATATCCTCACAGCTTTACTTCAAGAGAAACTGCTGGCCACATATACAGGACTTTTAACATTTTCTTTACTAGTGGGAATGAGGTTTTTGCTATTGCCACTGAAACAAAATTGAAAGAATTTATTAACTTGCAGTTTGCTGTGCTGTGTATTCTAAAGAGTATTGAAGATGTGCTTTTGTTTGGAAAGGTCACGCAACTTGTTCTGTCTGCATCTATGAGGGGTGATTGATAAGTTCGTGCCCTAAGGTAGAAGGAGATGAGTTATTAACTTCAAACTTCCTGCGTAATCACTCAGAGTTGAACTGCATGTGCATGTAACGAGAGCTGTATAACTCATCTCCTCCTACCTTAGGCCACAAATTTATCAATCACCCCTGCTGTGGACACTTTCTGGAGATCCAAGATCCGTATGCTCCACAACCGCTGGACTAAGTGTGTAAATGTAGTGGGGGGACTATGTTGAAAAATAAATGTGCTAGGTTTTCTAAAACTGACTCCTTCTACCTTAGGCCACGAAATTATCAATCACCCCTCGTCTCTGTTGCTGCAATTCATGTTGTTTAATACATAGAATATTGAGAAGTTGAAACTATGTATTGGAAAATATATAAATTGTTCATTGGAATTGCCTTTTCTTTTTGTAGGAGCCGAGGCGAAACACGGATGAGTGCTTTTGAATGTGTGAGAAGAGTATATCGTTTTGATGGTATTAGAGGCTTCTACAGAGGAATGTCGGCTTCCTATGCAGGCATATCTGAGACTGTCATTCATTTTGTAATTTATGAAAGCATAAAGCAGAGACTGATGCAATCCAAAACATCTTCAAACATGGATCCTGAAGAAGATTCTGTTAAATATGCTTCAGACTTTATAGCCTTGATGTTAGCTGCTGCAACATCTAAAACATGTGCCACCAGTATAGCATATCCACATGGTACGTAGTTTCTATGCACTTATAAACAACATACTTTTCCATGACTGTTCTAGTTCCTTCTGTAATTAAGCCTAGGTTAGATGTAATGTAATTCTGTGAACCTTTGCTTGTTCATTGAGCTTGCTATCCTCTCTGAACTTAGATTCCCTTTTACTTGATCCTGATCCTTATCATAACACTCTGGAGCTATAGATTATTCATTGCACAAAGCCTGTTTGCCAAAACCTAAATAAAGGATGAAAATCTGAAATAAAATGAAAATTCTGTAGACATTCTGCACCTTTGGAACAAGGAACTGAGTTAATCCTAGTAGATGTTTTTGCATGGTAGGGGAATTAAGGGTGTGGGGAAAAGCTAGGTAGGTGGAGATGAGTCCATGGCCAGATCAGCCATGATCATACTGAATGGTTGTGCATGCTTGACAGGCCATATGGCCTACCTCTGCTCCTATTTCTTATGTTATGCTCTTAAGAATGCCTTTCATTAGAATTTTCTAAAGCCCATTTCTTACTATATTTTCTTAAAATGTGTAATATACTCCAAAGTTCTTAGCTTAAAAGGTCCTTGTTTGCAATTAAGTGTACATACAAACACACATGAGTAAGATTTGGAAGCAGAAGTCCACTTAGCCCTTCAAACCTTTACTGACATTTAATATGATGCCGGCTGATTAGATAGATTGTGATTTGAACTGCACATTCTACTCATAACTTCTTACCCCCCCCCCCCGCCACCCCCACCTCACTTAGCAGGAATTTGATTTCCTCTGGCTTAAAAAGTATTTAAAAACTCAGGACCCAGAAATAAAAATTATTTCTTCATCTCTGACTTCAGTATATAAATTTCATTTATAAAGCTACAAAATATAGAGACCCCAACATAAATCTGCCGCAGTTCGATCTCATCAACCACAATAAGATCTGCTCTATTCTGGCTCCGTTTCTTGACAGCCCATGTTCCATCTCTATTTATCTAAATGTAAATATGCCCATCTTTGATTCTAGTCAAAGAAAACTATTCTTTGTTTTTAATTTTCATCCCAATTTTTTAGATCCCTCTCTTTCTGTAAACCTGCGTCAGCTCTAAAACCATTCAAGGTCCTTTGTGCTCCTTTAATTCGGTCTGCTGGTGGTCCACTAATCATTTTTTCTCCCCATTGGTTCACATTTTACTGCATTTAAAGTTGCCTAGATCCTAAACTTTGAAATTCACCACCTAAATTGACTGATCTCTCCTCTACAATGTACCTTAAAATTTGTTCTTTTGAACAATCATTTGATTATATCTCATCTCATTTTGTGGCTTTGTGTCAATGATTGTTTGATGTGTCAAAATCTCCTAATAACTTGGATTTTAAATTATTACCTTTCATTTGAGAAGAGTATATCACCACAGATTTTTAGTGTTTTTCTAAATCTCCTTTGCAATGTTGGATTATGTAGAGTTTATGAACTTCTGTAATGTAAAGCAAATCCTGCTTGAATGAAGATTTCAATGTCTGCAAAAATTCAATATTCAATATATTGGATAATATAATTGTAAATGTGCAGTTTTTAATCATAATTTGATCCACTTTTTTTACAGAAGTCATAAGAACTAGGCTACGTGAAGAAGGAACAAAATACAGATCATTTTTTCAGACATTTTCCTTAGTAATATCTGAGGAAGGTTACAGATCACTTTATCGTGGTCTCATCACCCATCTGGTAAGACAGATTCCAAACACTGCGATCATGATGGCCACTTATGAGCTGGTGGTTTATCTCCTTGATGGGTAACGAAAGTGATGATCTATTGTGCAAACCTGGAAGACCAAAGGATTTGACTGGACCAGAAACCCCAGATAAATTTAATGCTGAGAAAAATGAATCAATTGTGAAGATTTAAGCTGCTGTTAAGACAAAGAATGTCCAGTTCATGAAAAGAACTTGCTGTGATCAAGGAGCTGCCGGTAGTCATGGCAATGACACAAAATTAGAGAATCACCACTTAATGGGGAACATTTAACAAATCTAAATGTTATATTATCCTGTTATCTTTCATTATAACATCAGTTTTTTTCATCTTGATAAGCTTTCAATTTTAATGAAGTGTCAGGCAATCTTTGTAATAAGAAATGTATTGCTTTAAACCATTTCACTCAAATGATGCAAGAGTCATAGGCATTCTCCCATTAATCTGAGAGGCATTCCACTGAGTTGAAATCCTTGTACCAATTATCTCCCCCGTAGATCAACCTCTAGAAAAGAAGCTTACAAAGGTGGTTAAGTTCATTCGTCATTGAAGCCCATATTAAATAACAGTTGTATATTTCAGTATTTAAACAGTATTTTGAATAAGCCCAGGGATGCATCAATTACAATCTAGTATCCTCATGCAAAGAGTTAAATCTTGGAGGGTGGAGAGAGGTAGGCTGAGATGGTGTTCTTAGATTTTTTTTCCTAAGCACATTATATTTTGCACAGTAACATCATTGCTTAAACTCCAATAATGCTGAAATTTAAATGAATTGCACCTCTTAAATTCTAAATTTAAGAATTTATTCACTTAACATCTAAGGTATGACTAATGAATGTAAAGCAAGATAAATAAGGTTGATTTGTTTACTGTTCCCCTGAAGTATTTGCATACACTTATTGTAGCATATCTATAGACTGTTAATTGCTTCAAAGAAACAGCTATAAGTGTTATTATGTTATGCTTATGTTTGTCTATTCAGTCTGTAGATGCTTACAAAAAGGGATGCTAATGTTGGAAGAGGAAACAAAAATATGCAATACTCCACTATATGTTACAAATCTAAATTTTACGTTATCATAAGTGACTTTGTCTTGAATATTTCCTCAAGCACTTTGTGGCCTTTCTACCTTGTGGGTTTTACTCTTTTCCCCGGATGATTTCAGTTCTTAAATTGTCAAAATAGCTAATAAATCTTTCACAAAAGTTTGTTCGATATAATATAGATGGTTTCTGTTATTAAAGTTGTGCATTTTGCAGTCACTTCTCAATCCATAATTACATTGTATAATAACTTTGTGTACCTTTTTAAATTTTGTTACTATCACTGTGTATTCTTAAATATTTGCATCCTTCAGTTTTTGCATTTGTTGAATCCTGATGAACAAATCATTATATACAAATTCTATGTTTGCCTTGTCTTTTCTCAAATTGTACTTGGAAAGAGTGCTATGATCTTCCCTTATTTCCGTATGCTTTAAACTTGTTTATCCGAATCTGTTATGCAAAAAGCAGATTTTAAGTTGGTGGACAGATACAAACCTGTCATTTGGATAGTTTCAGAAGAAGGATGTGAACACAGTTTATTTAAAATTAAAACGTTTTTCATTGCAGTTGATGGAAGTGTGAGTGCATTTGACAACTTGCATTTGACAACTAGTGCAGAATAACCTCAAAAATAAAACTGGCAAGGCAGTATTAATGTGATTTTACAATTTAGTCATCTGAACCTATTTATAATTGGGGGTGGGGGTCGGAATCGCCATACGGAATCTCAACTACGCAATGTCCTGTTGAGCTACAATGACTTGTATTACTACCTTTTTTTTTAACAAGTCCTTTCTCATCTCTGAGCGTGTCGTAATGTGAAATAGTCCGGTCTACACTTGGGCTGGTATTGTACAGTTTAATTTTTTATTTTTGTTTTCATACCTTGGCAATGTTTGTAATCATGGTCATAAAGCTACAGTATATCTAAATATGCTGCCTTAGACAGATGTTTTGCAAAAACTGCTGTTCATTTCCAGATCTAAAGTGTGTTCGATCTTCTGTGCATAGTGCATCCTTGGGTGCAAGCAATGTATGTACATATTCTGTACAGAATCTTTAATTCTTAAGTCTTCATGTGTTTTGGATGCTTCTATATTGCAAAGGATTAAAAATGAATTAGAAAATGCTACAATGGTTTCATTAGTATACATTGTATGTGGTATTCCTGGATGCCTTTTAATTAGATATCTTGTTGCAAAAGAAATTAACTGCTAGACAAAAATGCATTCACAAGTTCACAGACATGCCTCATGCAGTGATTTTTTTTTTAGATCCACCAGAATTTGTATAATGTAAGGAAAAGTTTTGGTTTTATGATTTGGATATAGCAGTTTTTCGATCATACAGTACAGAGACTTCTCCCTGTGCATACGTTGAATTGAATCTTCATAAATTTCTGTATGATGATCTTGAAAGTAAAAAGATGCTATGTTTCTTTAATGCTAAATTTTTGAGCATCTGAATCCATGTACATTTTATTTGAACAATCAGGATATCCCAAATTATTCGGCAGGGTGGAACAAGCTCTGGTTGCTTTGGAAGAAGAAATGGATTTTCCAGTTGCACAGCCATTATTTCAATTCCAATTCTAATAAATCTTATGAATTCTTTTGGCCAGGCAACTGGATTGAACCTGAACTATCATTAAATGTTTCATCATTAGGGAAGAAAAGTTAGTTCGGTTTATTTCCAGTCAGCTCAGCACAGTAGACAAACAAAAGTCATGAAAGAGTGCCTGTGCATTTGAAAGATTCCAATCTAAGGGGGCGAAGGACAGGGAAAAGAGAGGGTTAAGACAGCTTTAGAACAAATGAAGGTGAGGGCAGTGTGCATATTTAACAGGGTGATGATGATTAGAGGCTCTAGCTTTTACACCAGGATTATGTTAGAAACAAGTTAGTTCCTATATGGTTTGATTTCTTTTGATATTTTCCCCCACTTCATGCAATGGGCTTTGGCCATGATTTTCAACAAAAAAATACACAAACATGCATCATAACTATGTATTCTTTAACAAAAATTTAAAAGTTGTGTTTGCAGTTAATTTTCTTGGCAGTTCTTTGCTTAATGCATTTCTGGGTGATTCTAGTATATTTAAAAATGTTTTTAAGAGCAAACACACCAGATGTCTGATCATGTGATTGTCAGCTATGAACTCTTTCAGTGCAATATTGAATGTCAATTTTCTGTATTGCAAAAAAAAAGTAAGTGACTTCTGATATTTTGTGAAGCAAAGGCAGCTGTTTTAATTTGGAATCTGGTTTATTCTATTTAACAAAGTGTGATGTAGACGTTCATATTTCTGACAATATTCAGTGATTAATGTATAAGAAAACTAGTACATGTTATTGCATATTAGCAAATCTTACTGGGAGTTTGGAGAAGAGCTTCTAATTGGCTTGTTAAATTTGAGGTTAGAAACTGGGTACAAACAATTTTTTTTTGCATAAGGCAATATGAACATCCAATTGCTACAGTAAAAACATCTGGTACTACTGCAGTTAAAGTGAACCTTCTCTTAAGATGTACCTTTTGTTTTCATGTTTGTTTGCACATGAGCATACATAATTCTTCATCAGAAAGGTTGGTTAAGTTAAATGAATCCATGCCATTTCAGTATCTGTGAGTCATAAGCCTTGTTGCCCTCACCCCATGCACTCTCCTTATTTTATATTTTCAAGATTGGAAGTTGTTTCAAATTTTACATTCAATGGATGGATTTTTTTAAGTGAGCTTTCATACTGTGTGAATTTGCACAGAACTCTAACATGTTAACACAAACTCTAAGCTGTTCTAAATCCAAGCAAAATATGCTACATGAAATTTGTCTATGCTTGAGCTGTGTACTTAAACTTCAGAAATCTGTTTTTGCCCTAATATTTATCTATTTTTCAAACTGAATCCTACAAACCGAATGGTCCATGTTTCAATGTGTAGCGTTTCATGTTTGTTTGATTAAACACCCCGCCCCCCATTTATAAATTGTGCTTTATTTTGGAGTGAGAAAATATATATTTGCAAGTCCATGTGTGCAAGTTTTGCAAACATTTACTTTTCAGATAATTACTCCTTACACATATCTTTGAAAACTAAGAAACAGCTGAATGAGATGTAATAGAAGAAATTTACTAATTTGATGCCAGGATTTGGTACACTACTGAACTGATTTGCAACTAATTTTCACTTTGACTATAGTTTTAGCAATTAACTATTTTTGTGTATATTTGTGAATGTTGTGAAATGTCAATAAAATTGAAAATGAATACTGCAGCTAATGTGTGATTTCCTTGTCCAAGATAACAGCCTCTGTATTCTCCTTAAAACCATATTTAAATGTTGCAAGATTTTGAAATGCCAACTATCGGTGCACATTCTACCTGGATTATTAAGATGACTGGAGTTGTTTGTGAGATCTTAAAATTTCCTTTAAAAAGACATGATAGATTGCCAGTTATATATTTTAAAGATCTCTTGTTTTACAGACTTTTGTGATACTGAATTTAAGTTACCAAAGGGATTCAAGAATGAGACTACTGATTCCACATTATTCATCTCAGTCAGAGTTGAAATTTGACTGAGAACTTCCAATGAAATCTGCTGCTCTTTTAGTACATCCAAACAGCATTTAACAGAAGACAAGGGGTCTTTAACTGCTATTCATGATTGCCAGATACTGCTGCTTGGTTGTAAATCCATAGAAAGTTTCCTGGGTGAGGGACCATAAAGTCACTTGTAGAATCTTTGCAGTCTCCAGTGACTACACATAATGAGAGAAAGTCTCACTTTTAAAGCATTGTTCGTTCTTCTGCAGTATATTTATTTTTAGCAATTGTAAAAAGCACTGGAATTTTATGTGGATAAATGGTCTAAAAGGGTAAAAATGTAATACATAATTTAAAAACTATATAGCTTTATGATACTGACTGCATTTAACAATCAATGCTTCACATAAAATACTGTGAGGTGAAATTGAATTTTTAACAGCTGCTAGTATAATTCCTATTTCAGGTTCATGGAGATTTGGGATTTTTGTTTAAACAAACCTTCAACCAGATAATGCCTTAATGAGAGCCTCAGAACAGATCTCAATATAATGTTTCTGTGGTCCAGCAGAAGCAGCAATATCTACAAGATCATCTACAGTATAACTACTAGATCAGACATAGCCCTCATTCTATTGTTGCTATCAATACAGGTGACTGATCCTAGTTCAATGAGAAGTGCATTCCTACTAATGGGGCGCTGATCTGGTGAAGTTGCAATCAAGACTGTAGATGTTAACACAATGTGTCACAATCCTTATTCAATCTTGGATCAAATCAAAGTTTCGTAATCTTGCCATATTTATTTTCAAAAGGTAGCAACGCTTTTGCTATACCCTCAGCAGGCCCAAAACAGATGTGCTATAAGAAAGACAAACTTTTGCAAACCAGTTTAGTGAGAAATGTGGAATGTTCCAATCTAGTCTCCTTCAGATATCTCCCACCATATTGGTGGGCAGTCTTCACCCAGTTCAGTTCACTCCACATAATAATTAGAAAATATCTGAAACATCTACATTAGCAAAGTTAGTGGGATCAAGTGGAATAGCCATGCCTTGGGCTAAGCTGGTCCCACACAGACACAACTAATCTAATGATGAAAAATTGCCCTGATTAGTCTACTTTCACAAAATATAAAACAAATTTAATTATCCTAATTAGGGTTAGTCATCTGCAAATTAACAATCCATCATTAACAATTTTATCAAGCAGCACTTATAAACTAATAAGTGAGTGTCAAGGACACACTTCACTGAAATGTAAAGGAGCCCTGCAAAAATCAAAGTCACTTGGCATTGAGGGTGAAAAAATTCTAATGATGGCTCACACAGAGGAAGATGGTTGTCGGCGCTTAATCATGCTTATAAGGTGTTCCTCGGGGAGTGTTCTCGATCTTAAGGTATTTCCATCAATGGACGTCTTTCCATCTTTGATACCCTTGCTAATAGTGCAAAGTTCAGTTCCATTTTAAACTCTTCAGTAGGAGAAGCAGTCCAGGACAGAATGCAAAAAGGCAGACACAGACTTGTGGAATGAATGACTGCCTCCAATAAGAAAATACCTAACCTCATTCTTGGCATTCAATGCATTACCATTGTCAGGTTCCCCAACATCAACTTCACCATTGCTGACCTGGGCTAGTTAAGGGTATACAGTATACAGAAGCTGGGTATCCGTGTGGAGTAGCTCGCCCTCTAACACCCCGACACCTTCCCATCATCTACAAATCAGGAACATTATGGAACCCTCTACACCCGAATTAGGGCAGCTACAACAACATTCAAGAAACTCAACACAGTGATTGTATGGTGTATCAACTACCAAATGCACTCTCCTACTCTACTCACACCAGCCATTCCAACAGCACATTGCAAACTAATAGCCCATCTTAACAAAAAGGACAAAGCACCAGGTGAACAAGACCACTATAATCTGTATAACCCCTCCAAGTCACAACACCTGACTAGAAAATACATCATTGCTGTTACACCTTACTGCATCTAAATCATAGACCAAAAAGAACAAAAAAACTCTTCATAATCATTGTTACATATAGTACTCTAGCCACAGGGTGGTGCTGCAGGGAAAGGACATTGCGTTCAACATGAAACTATACTGCATGTGTACATTAAAAGTAGTTTAAAGGAGGAGCAGAAATTTAAATTGGTAGAAATTCTAATAGGCCTTTCCATCGTGGTCAGTGAAAGAATAGGACCATACCAAATTTAACCATTTTAAAGAAAAAAAAGAGATTAGCTTTATTTGTCATGTGTATATTGAAACCCTACCATGAAATGCATCATTTGCATCAAATCCAATATGGGCAACCACAAGTGTGGCCATACTTTCGGCGCAAACATGACCATATAACATATAACCATATAACAATTACAGCACAGAAACAGGCCATCTCAGCCCTTCTAGTCCGTGCCGAGCTCTTACTCTCACCTAGTCCCACCAACCTGCACTCGGCCCATAACCCTCCATTCCTTTCCTGTCCATATATCTATCCAATTTAACTTTAAACGACAACATCAAACCTGACTCAACCACTTCTGCTGGAAGCTTGTTCCACACAGCTACCACTCTCTGAGTAAAGAAGTTCCCCCTCATGTTACCCCTAAACTTTTGCCCTTTAACTCTCAGCTCATGTCCTCCTGTTTGAATCTCCCCCATTCTCAATGGAAAAAGCCTATCCACGTCAACACTATCAATCCCCCTCATAATTTTAAACACCTCTATCAAGTCCCCCCTCAACCTTCTACACTCCAAAGAATAAAGACCTAACTTGTTCAACCTTTCTCTAACTCAGGAGATCAAACCCAGGCAAGATTTTAGTAAATCTCCTCTGTACTCTCTCAATTTTATTGACATCTTTCCTATAATTTGGTGACCAGAACTGTACACAATACTCCAAATTTGCCCTTACCAATGCCTTATACTATTTCAACATTACATCCCAACTCCTATACTCAATGCTCTGATTTATAAAGGCCAGCATACCAAAAGCTTTCTTCATCATCTACATGAGATTCCAGCTTCAGGGAACTATGCACCATTATTCCTAGATCCCTCTGTTCTACAGCATTCTTCAATGCCCTACCATTTACCATGTATGTCCTATTTTGATTAGTCCTACCAAAATGTAGCACCTCACAATTTTCAGCATTAAACTCCACCTGCCATCTTTCAGCCCACTCTTCTAACTGGCCTAAATCTCTCTGCAAGCTTTGAAACCTACTTCATTATCCACAACGCCACCTATCTTAGTATCATCTGCATTCTTACTCATCCAATTTACCACCCCATCATCCATCACCCCAACATAGCATGCACACAACTCACTAACCCAAACATACGTCTTGGGAGTGTGGGAGGAACAGCGTAATAACAAAGTTATTCCATATTAGTGTGATCGTGGAGCCGTCGCAGCAGGAGGAGGAGCGAGGGGCTCGGGAGAGCACTGAGTGCTGGGAAGTAGCTGAGGAGTTGAGGTGAGTGTGCTTTAAAAGGAGCGTGGAGAGCAACTGAAGGGTTAAACAGAGTGTTGATTAGTTGATTAGAGGGAGAGAGTACTTGAGATAATTGGCAAGGAAAAATAAAAGGAGGGGTAACTGAAGAGGAGCGGCCAGTGTGAGAGTGGCTCAGGGTAGGAGTGGAGCTTTGAGGCTTTGGCGAGCAGAGGCTGAGGACGAGCTTGCTCCCAGTGAGATAGGGCCAGGTAAGTTCCTTTAATTAATTTAATTAACTTTGGAGTAGGTAATGGAGGCAGCAGTTAGGACAGCCAAGTGCTCCGTATGCAGTACATGGGAAGTCAGGGACAGCACAATTGGCCCTGATGACTACACTTGTGAAAGGTGCATCCAGCTGCAGCTCCTGACAAATCGAGTTAGGGAACTGGAGCTGGAGCTGGATGAACTTCGGATCATTCATGAGGCAGAGGCAGAAATAGACAGGAGTTTCAGGGAGATAGTCACCCCTAAAAGTCAGGAGCCAGGTAGAAGGGTGACTGTCAGGAGAGGGAAGGGGAATAGACAGAAAGAGCAGAGAACCCCTGTGGACGTTCCCACCAACAATAAGTATTCCGTTTTGAATACTGTTGGTGGGGACGACCTACCAGGGACAAGTTGTGGTGGTCACGTCTCTGGCACTGAGACTAGACCCTCAGCTCAGAAAGGAAGGAGGGAAAAGAGGAGAGCAGTAGAGATAGGAGATTTGATAGTTAGGGGCATGGATAAGAGGTTCTGTGGGAGAAATTGAGAATCCCAGATGGTCTGTTGCCCCCTTGGTGCCAGGATCCACGATATCTTGGATCGAGTTCTCAGTATTCTCAGGAGGGAGGGTGAGCAGCCAGATGTCGTGGTCCATGTAGGGACCAATGACGTGGATAGGAAGGAGGAGGAGGTCCTGCAAAGAGAGTTTAGGGAGTTAGGTGCAAAGGTGAAGGACAGGACCTCCAGAGTTGCAATCTCAGGATTGCTCCTGTGCCACGTGCTGGTGAGGCTAGAAATAGGAAGATAATGCAGCTAAATACATGGCTAAGGAGATGGTGCAGGAGGGAGGGCTTCATGTCTCTGGACAATTGGGCTTTGTTCCAGGGAAGGTGGGACCTGTTCTGATGGGACGGTTTGCACCTGAACTGGAGGGGGACTAACATCCTTGTGGGTAGATTTGCTAGAGCTGCTCCGGGGGGGTTAAACTGGATTTGCAAGGGGAGGGGAACTGTTAGAGCAAATAGTGAAGTGAAGGAGGATAAAGGCCATGTGAGGACTGCATGTATAGACAGAAGTCAATGGTTTGTACATGATAGAAATGTTCTCAGGTGCATCTATTTCAATGCAAGGAGTATTGTAGGTAAGGCAGACGAGTTTAGGGCGTGGATTGGCACATGGGATTATGACATTATTGCTATTAGTGAGACTTGGTTGCAGGAGGGGCAGGACTGGCAGCTTAATGTTCCAGGGTTCCGTTGTTTCAGACGTAATAGAGGGGGCGAGATGAAAGGGGGAGGAGTGGCATTACTAATCAGGGAAAATACCACAGCTGTCCGTGGACAGGACATCCCGGAGGGCTTGTCTACAAAGGCCATATGGATGGAGCTGAGGAATGGGAAAGGTGTGACCACACTAATAGGGTTGTATCATAGACCGCCCAATAGTCAGAGAGAATTGGAGGAGCAAATCTGTAGAGAGATAGCACACCAATGTAAGAAATAGTAAGTTGTAATAGTAGGGGATTTTAACTTTCCACATATTGACTGGGACTCCCACACTGTGAAAGGGTTATATGGCTTGGAGTTTGTCAAAAGTGTTCAGAAAAGTTTTCTAAATCAATATATAGAGGTACCTATGAGAGAGGATGCAATGCCTGATCTTCTATTAGGGAACAAGGCAGGTCAGATGACAGAAGTATGTGTAGGTGAACATTTTGGGTCCAGTGACCATAATGTCATTAGTTTCAAGTTAATTATGGATAAGGATAGGTCTGGTCCTCGAGTTGAGGTTCTAAATTGGAGAAGGGATCTAAGAAGGGTGGATTGGGATAAGTTGTTTTCTGGCAAGGGTGTGGTCAGTAAGTGGAAGGCCTCCAAAGGTGAAATTTTGAGAGTGCAGAGTTTGCATGTTCCTGCCAGGATTAAAGGCAAAGTTAACAGGCATAGGGGACCTTGGTTTTCAAGGAACAATAGTGATCTGGTTCAGAAAAAGAGAGAGGTGTATAGCAAGTTTAGGCAACAAGGAACAAGTGAGGTACTTGAGGAGTATAGAAAATGTAAGAAAATACTAAAGGAGGAAATCAGGAAGGCAAAAAGAAGACATGAGGTTGCTTTGGCAGATAATGTGAACGTAAATCCGAAGGGTTTCTACAAGTATATTAAGAATAAAAGGACAGTAAGGGACAAATTTGGTCCCCTAGAAGATCAGAGTGGTTGTCTATGTGTGGAGCCTCACGAGATGGGGGAGATCTTAAACAGTTTTCTTTGCATCAGTATTTACTCAGGAAACTGGCAGAGTGTATATGGAAGGAAGGGAAACAATCAGTAGAGTTATGGAACATATAGAGATTAAAGAGGAGGAGGTGCTTGCTGCCTTACAGCGAATAAAGGTAGATAAATCCCCCGGGCCTAACATGATATTTCCTCGGACCTTGAGAGAGACTAGTGTAGAAATTGCAGGGGCCCTGGCAGAAACATTTAAAATGTCCTTAGCCACGGGTGCGGTGCTGGAGGATTGGAGGATAGCTCATGTCATTCCGTTGTTTAAAAAAGGCTCCAAAAGTAACCCAGGTAATTACAGGTGAGCCTGACATCAGTAGCAGGCAAGTTATTGGAAGGTGTTCTGAGAGATCGGATATACAAGTATTTGGACGGCCAAGGTCTGATTAAGGATAGTCAGCGTGGCTTTGTGCGTGATAAATCGTGTTTAACAAATCTTGTAGATTTTTTTGAGGAAGTTACCAAGAAAGTAGGTGAAGGAAAGGCTGTGGATGTTGTCTACATGGACTTTAGTAAGGCCTTTGACACAGTCCCTCATGGGAGGTTAGTTCAGAAGTGTCAGAAGGTTCAGACACTAGGTATCCATGGAGCGGTTGTAAACTGGATTCGAAATTGGCTGTGTAGGTGAAGACAGAGAGTGGTAGTGGATGATTGCTTCTCAGACTGGAGGCCTGTGACTAGTGGTGTGCCTCAGGGATCTGTACTGGGACCATCCAACACGTCTCATTAGCGGGACAGAAGCATGGTCACATTGTTTATTCCAGGGACCAGCTGATTGAGCTTATGCCAGCCGGTTTAGCGAGCAGAGCGGCGGACACCCCTGCTGAAATCTGGAGGAAAACACACAGAGGATGCAGAAGGGGGATCACAAAGTCGTGGAAAGAGGACCGGGTCGAGACAACAGAGACTTATGGAGAAAAGGAGTTCAGTGGGTAATAAAATGGATGAGTTTACTGTGCTAGCCAGGCGTCAGAGAACATTTCAGGAGTGCAGTGTTATGTGTTTCACTGGAACGGGGCTGCACGAGGACATACCCGATCAAAACTTTTCCATGGAGGGCTTCCAGACCGTTCAGGCTGACCGGAAGTGCACTGAGAGCAGTAAGCGTAAAGGAGTTGGGGGCTTACTGTTCTGGTTAAAAACAGATGGTGCAATCCGGGTCATATTACGATCGAGGAACGTGCTTGTAGACCGGATATTGAACTTTTTGCTGTTGGACTTCGGCCATATTCCACCGAGATACAACACTGGGCAACACAGGAGGTTGTTCCTGCCTGTGGCCATCGAACTTGCAGCTCCTCCCATAGAGGGTCAGACACCCTGAGCCAACAGGCTGGTCCTGGACTTATTTTCCATCTGGCATAGTTTGCATTTTGTTGTTTGATTGTTTGCGGGTTTTGTATTGCTATATTTATGCTCTATTCTTGGTTGGTGCGGCTGTAACGAAACCCAATTTTCCTCAGGATCACTAAAGTATATCTATGTATCTATTGTTGTTTGTTGTCTATATCAATGATCTAGATGATAATGGGTTAGGTTGGATCAGCAAGTTTGCCGATGACACTAAGATTGGAGGCGTTGTGGATGGCGAGGAAGGCTTTCAAAGCTTGCAGAGGGATCTGGACCAACTGGAAAAATGGGCCAGAAAATGGCAGATGGAATTTAATGCAGACAAGTGTGAGGTGTTGCATTTTGGAAGGACAAATCAAGGTAGGACATACACAGTAAATGGTAGGGCACTGAGGAGTGCGGACGAACAAAGGGATCTGGGAGTTCAGATACATAATTCCCTAAAAGTGGCGTCACAGGTAGACAGGATTGTAAAGGAGGCTTTTGGCATCCTGGCATTCATAAATCGAAGTATTGAATATAGGAGTTGGGATGTTATGGTGAGGCTGTATAAGACATTGGTGAGGCCAAATTTGGAATATTGTGTGCAGTTCTGGTCACCTAACTATAGGAAGGATATCAGTAAGATTGAAAGAGTGCAGAGAAGATTTACTAGGATGTTGCCGGGTCTTCAGGAGTTGAGTTACAGGGAAAGATTGAACAGGTTAGGACTTTATTCCTTGGAGCATAGAAGAATGAGGGGGGATTTGATGGAGGTTTACAAAATTATGAGGGGTATAGAGACAGTAAATGTGAATAGGCTCTTTCCACTTAGATTAGGAGAGATAAATATGAGAGGACGTGGCTTTAGGGTGAAAGGGGAAAGGTTTGGGGGAACTTCTTCATGCAGAAGGTGGTGGGAGTGTGGAATGAGCTGCCATCTGATGTGGTAAATGTGGGCTCACTCTTAAGCTTTAAGAATCAATTGGATAGGTTCATGGATGGGAGAGGTCTGGAGGGTTATGAACTGGGTGCAGGTCAATGGGATTAGCGGAATAAAGTTTTGGCACAGACTAGAAGGGCTGAATGGCCTATTTTCTGTGTTGTAGTGTTCTATGCTTCTATTGATAGACCTTCTTGTTACCATCAATGATAGGGGGAGCTTGTATAAAGTAAAACAATAGTCTTTGTAAGTCAGCACTCTAACTTGCTCAAGACTGAATAAGCTTGCTTGCATCATATCCACTAAGTTAAGTAATACTTCCTTCAAATTCCACCATTGTACTGCATAGACAAGAAGCACAAAAGGAAGCACAAAGTTTTCTCCAGCAACAGCTCCTGAACAAGTCAGTCTGGAAGGGTAAAGATACTGGGTGTATGGGACCAGAATACTCCTTTATTACCCTTCCTTTTTTCAGTCACATTTTCTCCACCATCTGCTCATTCAGACGTGTGCATACCTGAACCCACACTAATGGTATGGTAGCAAAGAACAAATGTAATGCTATCAATGGCTGATAAAGAAGCAATGTTGCTGGGTATTTGGAACATCAGGTGAAATGGGATCTTAGGGGCTATCTTACCAAGGCAAGTCCACACATTAATTCTACAATAGAGAAAGCTGGATGAAGATAATACAAAGACAAACTTTAGAAGAAGGCCTAGTACACTGGATAGCCTGGAAGTTTATAGCTGAGAATTAGAATCAGAAACAGGTTTATTTTCACTGACATTTGTACGTTGTGAAATTTATGATTTTGCAACAGCCCTAGAGTGTAAAGACATAAAAGTTAATGTAAATTACAATAAAAATTACTATAAATGATGGAGGATTTGGTCTCCAGTTTGTGAATTGAAGCAGATCTTAGAACCAGTCTCGGCTTGGAACAGAGATCAATTCTAGTGAGGAACCTGGGGAGCCTAATTATTCACTGTCAGATGAACAAGCTTGTGGCTTGACTGTATCTCTTGGCTGACAACTATTTTCCACAATCAGTGTAAATTGGTAATAGCATCTCCTCTTCCCTGACAATCAACAAAGGCGCACATCAAAGATGGGTACTTACCCCACTGATCTACTCTTTCCACGCTCATGACTGTGTGGCTAGGCACAGTGCAAATACCATTTATAACTTCACTGATAATGCCACTGTTATTAGGATCTCAGAGAGCAAAAAGGATGCATACAGGAGGTTGAGTGGCATCACAGCAACCTTGCATTCCGTAGCAGCAAGTCAAAGGAACTGATTGTGGACTTCAGGAAGAGGAAATCAGGAACACACAATCAAGTCCTCATTGAGGGGTCTGTGGTGGAAAGGATGAGCACCTTTAAGCTCTGGGTGTCAACATCTCAGAGAACCTATCCCAGCCGAACTCATTCATGCAATCACAATGAAACCATCCCCGTGGTTCGATCTCATTCGAAGTTTTACGAGGTTCAGTATGTCAAAAAAGACTGTTACAAATTTCTATAGATATGGTGGAGGGCATTGTGAATGCTTGCGACGCAGACCGGTGTGGAGGCTCCAATGCATAGAAATGCAAGTGGCTGCAGAGGTTTGTAGACTTAGCCGCTCCATCACAGGCACCACCGTTGTGGATATCTTTAAAAGCCGGTGTCTAAAGGAGGTGGCATCCATCACTAACCAGCCATGATTGAATGGTGGAGCAGACTCGATGAGCCAAATGACCTAATTCTGCTCCTATGTTTAATGGTCTTAGGGTCTATACTAAGTACCCTTACCATCAATGGCATGTCCTCTCCTCATTACTATCATCAGGAAGGAGGTACAGAAGCCTGAAGAACCACGCTCAACAATTCAGAAACAGCTCTTCCCCACCTCCATCAGATTTCTGAATGGTCCATGGCTCCACAAGCACTACCACATTATTCTTTTTTGCACTATTTGTTTATTTTCTAATGGTCATTTTAAGTCTTCACACCTTATTACTGCAGCAAAACAATAAATGTCACATCATATAACTCAGTGACAATCAATAATTCTGATTCTGAACTGCTGTAGTAGAAGTCCAAAAACGCCTGCTGCAATGCAACCAGCCATCATGGAATGAAAATGCAAAACAGCGGAAGCTCAGGAGGATGATATAGACTCTCCAGTTTCAGTGTCTTAACTGTCCTACCACCAGCTGTCCATCGAATCACAATGCTGGCTGACCAACTGCATCAAGAAAACCATGGAACAACAACCAGCTCTCCTCAGTGATCCTTCTCCTTCTTTGGTCCTCCAGCATTGCCCTTGGAGTTTACTGTTCAAACAATAACTGTGCCATCATGGTTAACAGTGCTGAAGAGAATCCAAAAGGTCCTCTCAACTGTATTCCAGATTTCTAACCTCAAGAGAATCCAAAAGATCATCTCAACTGTATTCCAGATGTCTAACCACTCACCTGATGTGTATCTAACACCTAGATAAAATTTCCTGGATACTCAAAAATAGATAAGCACATAGTGATGCTATGAGGGCAAATGGAAGAAATGGTCTTTTGATGGAGGTATGTTTATATCATTGCTATTCTATGTAAGGAATGAATAGAGCAATGGCTAGATTGATTTTTCCTATGCCTTTCATAGATATGGGTTTAAAGCATAGAAATAGTTTTAAACCTTGATGGACTGCTATTTTTGAAAAGTAGAGTGGCAATTGTAGCTACAGAAATGAGGCACATAGAGACTTGCTGGTAGATCTTCTGGTAACTTGCTGATGAATCTCATCAGTACAGATTAGTACATCAGTGATGATTTAATACTTTTTAAACACCAAAAAATAACAACAAATGATTAACTCTCATTTTACTGCCTATAATTTATCATATTTAGCATTTTGAATGCAAACAGATAACTTTTGCAGAATAACATATCTACAATGGGAGCACATCTCAATTGAAGGACTCCTTTCAGAATCAGAATCAGGCATATTATCACCAGCATGTGACGTGAAATTTGTTAACTTAGTAGTAGCAGCAGTTCAATGCAATACATAATCTAGCAGAGAGGAAAAAATGATAATAATAATAATAAACAAAATAAAACATAATAATAATAAATTAACAAGTAAATCAATTTTGTACATTGAATAGATATTAAAAAACATGCAAAAACAGAAATACTGTATATTTTTTTAAAAAGTGAGGTCGTGTCCAAAGCTTCAATGTCCATTTAGGAATTGGATGGCAGAGGGGAAGAAGCTGTTCCTGAATCACTGAGTGTGTGCTTTCAGGCTTCGGTACCTCCTACCTGAAGGTAACAGTGAGAAAAGGGCATGCCCTGGGTGCTGGAGGTCCTTAATAATGGACACTGCCTTTCTGAGACCCCACTCCTTGAAGATGTCCTGGGTACTTTGTAGGCTAGTACCCAAAATGGAGTTGATGAGATTTACAACCTTCTGCAGCTTCTTTTGATCCTGTGCAGTAGCCACTCACCCCCCCCCCATACCAGACAGAGATGTAGCCTGTCAGAATGCTCTCCACAGTACATCTATAGAAGTTTTTGAGTGTATTTGTTGACATGCCAAATCTCTTCAAACTCCTAATTAAGTATAGCCGCTGTCTTGCCTTCTTTATAACTACATCGGTATGTTGGAACCAGGTTAGATCCTCAGAGATCTTGACACCCAGGAACTGAAGCTGCTCACTCTCTCCACTTCTGATCCCTCTATGAGGATTGATATGTGTTCCTTTGTCTTACCCTTCCTGAAGTCCACAATCAGCTCTTTCGTCTTACTGATGTTGAGTGCCAGGTCATTGTTGTGGCACCACTCCACTAGTTGGCATATCTCACTCCTGTACGCCCTCTCGTCACCACCTGAGATTCTACCAACAATGGTTATATTATCAGCAAATTTATTGATGGTATATGAGCTATGCCTAGCCACACAGTCATGTGTATACAGAGAGTAGAGCAGTGGGCTAAGGTGCGCCAGTGCTGGTTGTCTGCAAAGATGACATGTTATCACCAATCCACACAGACTGTGGTCTTCCGGTAGGAAGTTAAGGATCCAATTGCAGAGGGAGGTACAGAGGTCCAGGTTCTGCAACTTCTAAATCAGGATTGTGGGATTGTGGGAATGATGGTATTAAATGCTGAGCTATAGTTGATGAACAGCATCCTGACCTAGGTGTTTGTGTTGTCTAGGTGGTCTAAAGTCGTGTGGACAGCCATTGAGATTGCATCTGCCATTGACCTACTATGGTGATAGGCAAATTGCAATAGTCCAGGTCCTTGCTGAGGCAGGAGTTCAGTCTAGTCATAACCAACCTCTCAAAGCATTTCATCACTGTCGATGTGAGTGCTACCAGGTGATAGTCATTAATGCAACCCACATTATTCTTCTTAGGCACTGGTATAATTGTTGCCTTTTTGAAGCAAGTGGGAACTTCTGCCCTTAGCAGCGAAAGGTTGAAAATGTCCTTGAATACTCCTGCTAGTTAGTTGGCACAGGTTTTCAGAGCCTTACCAGGTACTCCATCGGGACCTTCTGCCTTGCGAGGGTTCATTCTCTTTAAAGACAGTCTAACATCAGCCTCTAAAACTGAGATCACAGGGTCATCAGGTGCAGCAGGGATCTTCACAGCTGTAGTTGTGTTCTTCTTTTGAAAACGTGCATAGAAGGTGATGAGTACATCTGGTAGTGAAGCATCGCTGCCATTCACATTACTGGGTTTCGCTTTGCAGGAAGTAGGCAGACCCTGCCAGAGTTGCCTTGCATCTGATGTCGCCTCCAACCTATTCCCCTTTGAAATAGCCCTCCGCAAATCATAGCTGGTTTTCTGGTACAGGCCTGGGTTGCCAGACTTGAATGCCACAGATCTAGCCTTCAGCAGATAACCTTCCTCCTGGTTCATCCACGGCTTTTGATTTGGAAATTTGCAGTAAGTCTTTGTAGGCAAACACTCATCCACACAGGTTTTAATGAAGTTGGTAACAACTGCAGCATACTCACCTAGATTCAGAGATGACTCCCTGAATACAGTCCAGTCTACCGATTCAAAGCAGGCCTCTAGGAGCTCCTGTGCTTCCCTTTTCCAAACTTGCTTGGTCCTCACTGCTGATGCTGCAGTCTTCAGTCTCTGCCTATACTCAGGGAGTAGAAGTACAGCTGGGTAATCAGACTTCCCGAAGTGAGGGCGTGGAATAGCACAGTAGGCATTCTTGATGGTGGTGTAGCATACATTCCCACAATCATGTATGAACATTCATACATTGATAACTGGTCTGAGAAGCTCTATACAACCAAAATATACTTTTGTTACAGTGTTGAATATACAAACAGCCTAAATATTAAGTGACACACTGATGTAGCCTGAACTGTGCATTAAATAGCGGGGATATGCCTTTAACAATGTATTGATACACGAGATGACCATTTAATTGCTTCTCTGATCACATCATAAAGGTTACAAAGAGCACCAATGAACATAAACATTAATTTATTGGCTTTCTCCTGCTTAGTTACTGTGATAAAATCCCACACCCAGTGATTGGTTTCCTTTGCCTTAAAGTATCAATGAAAGTTGAATTGTGAACAATCTTTATTTTTGGAGACTGATTCTCATTTTAATTAGTGCCTGCTATTGTCATATAATTCCATAACTCTAGCATTCTCTCCAAAAACAACATTTCTCCAAAATCAGATAAGAGCATCGCTCAGATCTAGTCTTACAAATAAATCAAGCAGGAAGAGGAGAAGATGGCGGCATGACGGCAGTGCGCGCGGCCTCTCCGGTGATGAATATCTGTTATCTGTCAAGTAGGGGACGGTGCACAGTTCTGATTTGATGGAGATGGACGTGAGAATACGGAGGAACATCTGGAAAATTCTGAAATGCCCGCTTCGCTGCCATTGCTACTGTGTGGTAACCGGAATCTCCAGAGCAAAGGCCCTGAAATCCTCGGCTTTGCTTGTTTCAGCAGTCGGGGCGAGGTCGAAGGCGCTCGGCAGAGGATGGCACTCGGGAGGCTGTATCGGAGGGCTGGTCAAAGGCTCGAAGTTTTCGGATGGATGGACTCGGTGTCGGCTGTGGTCAGCTGCTTCCAAGGCATCAGCAAGTTGACGGTGCCTGGAGGTTTATGGCAGGGAGTTTCTCCCTTTTGCCGCCGCTATCGAGGATTCGGGAGTCGATCGACTCGGGGACTTTTGAGACTTTTTTTACCGTGCCCATGATTTGTTCTTCATCAAATTGCGGTATTACTTTTGCTCTCTTTTTGCACTACTTATTTAGTGCAATTTTAATATATATTTCTTATTGTAATTTATAGTAATTTTTTAATGAATTGCATTGTATCAACAACTTATGCGATATACTAATGTCAGTGATATTAAGCCTGACTCTGATTCTGAAATATATTGTACTCATTTATATAGAGTAAAATGCCATTATTATCCATTCATAATATGCATCATCAATCCACAAAAATGGGTGTTGAAAAGTGCTCTGCTTTTCTGAAGAGTGATATTTTATCAGAATTTGTGTTCTTAATTTTATTTTAATTCCATAGGAGTTTATATGGATTTTGAAAGGTCAAACAGTTTTAAATGTCTGTTATTTCTTGCTGCTTGATTAAAAATCAAAAAATAAAAGGATCTGACATCTGAAATGACCCTCCTCTCAAGAATTCAACATGAAGATTAGAATCTTTGTGACACACAATGTAACACTCTCAGAATTACTGATGCAAGGTAACAGAATAAGTGAAGATGCAATTTATTACAGTGTATTTTAAGACATTTAACAGTGTTTTGGGGATAGAGTTCCCTGTTCCTCTCAATTTTTCACAGAAAGCAACAAATCATTGTCTTCATTAGCATATATTAATTTTCCCATTGCACCTAATTTCCTGTTAACTATTTATTAAAGGCAAAATGTATCAGGATATAGTTGAGTGTCCAATAATTATTAATCAGCAACACCTCATAATCCATCTGGGTAGCCTCCAACCTAATGTCAGGAACATCGATTTCTCTAACTTACAGCCATTTATCTCCCTCCCCATCTCTCTTCTTCCATTCACCATTCTGGCTCCCCATCTCAGCTCTTCTCCTTTCCTGCAAATCAATTCCCTTTGGCACCGCTCCTCCTTCCCTTTCTCTCATGGTCCACTCTCCTCCCCTATTGGATTCCTTCTTCTTCAGCCCCCTGCCTTTTCCGTCTATCACCTCCCAGCTTCTCATTTCATCCCACCTACCTCCCCCTCACATGGCCTCACCTATTGCCTTCTAGCTTGTGCTACTTCCCCAACCCTCACCTTCTTATTCTGGCTTCTTTCTCCTTTCTTTCAAGCCCCGATGAAGGTTCTCGGCCCGAAACATCAACTCTATTCCTGACCTATTTTGTGTGTGTTACTCCGGATTTCCAGACTCTCCAGAATCTCTTGGGATTATCTCCCACCAATAATCCTGAGCGGACGTACAGATCCACCTGCACAAAAACCTGCAATGGAAATATATTCCCATTCCACCATCGTCACTTCTCTAAATCCTGAAACACCATCCCCATTAACACCAGAAAGACTGCAGCAGTTCAAGAAGGTAGTTCTTCACCTGATCAAGGACAACTGGTGTAGGGGGCAGGGTTTCAGATTTCAGGATCATTGGGACCTCTTCTGGGGCAAGTGGGACCTGTACAAGAGAGACGGGTTACACTTGAACTACAAGGGGACCAATATCCTTTCAGGGAGGTTTGTTAGTGCTATTGGGGAGGCTTTAAACTAGATTTGCAGGGGGATGTGAACCAGAGTGCCAGAGCTGACAGTGTGGCTAGGGTGAAATTAAATGATGTTAATAGTTCAAGCAAAACCGCAAATAGAAAGGTTGTGAGTGGTGGTAAAAATCTTCTGAGGTGTATATATTTCAATGCTAGGAGTATTACGGGGAAGGCGGACCAGTTGAGGATGTGGATTGACACTTGGAATTATGACGCTATAGCAATTAGTGAAACTTGGCTACAGGAGGGGCAGGACTGGCAGCTTAATATTCCAGGGTTCCGATGTTTCAGATGTGATTGAGGCAGAGGAATAAAAGGTGGGGGCAGGGTAGTATTGCTTGTTTGGGAAAATGTTACGGCAGTGCTCAGGCAGGGCAGATTAGAGGGCTTGTCTACTGAGTCCTTATTGGTGGAGCTGAGAAACAGGAAAGGTATGGCCACATTAGTGGGGTTGTATTATAGACCACCCAATAGTCAACGAGAATTGGAGGAGCAAATCTGCAGAGAGATAACAGGCAACTGCAGGAAACAAAATTGTGGTGGTAGGGGATTTTAATTTTCCATATATTGATTGGGACTCCCATACTGTTAGGGGTCTAGATGGTTTAGAGTTTGAAAAATGTGTTCAGGAAAGTTTTCTAAATCAATATATAGAGGGACCAACTAGAGGGGATGTAATATTGGATCTCCAGTTAGGAAACGAGTTAGGACAAGTGACAGAAGTCTGTGTAGGGGAGCACTTTGGTTCCAGTGATCATAACACCATTAGTTTCAACTTGATCATGGACAAGGATAGATCTGGTCCTAGGGTTGTGGTTCTGAACTGGAGGAAGGCCAAATTTGAAGAAATGAGAAAGGATCTAAAAAGCGTGGATTGGGACAGGTTGTTCTCTGGCAAGGATGTGATCGGTAGGTGGGAAGCCTTCAAAGGAGAAATTTTGAGAGTGCAGAGCTTGTATGTTCCTGTCAGGATTAAAGGCAAAGTGAATAGGAATAAGGAACCTTGGTTCTCAAGGGATATTGCAACTCTGATAAAGAAGAAGAGAGTGTTGTATGACGTGTATAGGAAACGGGGAGTAAATAAGGTGCTTGAGGAGTATAAAAAGTGCAAGAAAATACTTAAGAAAGAAATCAGGAGGGCTAAAAGAAGACATGAGGTTGCCTTGGCAGTCAAAGTGAAGGATAACCCAAAGAGTTTTTACAGGTATATTAAGAGCAAAAGGATTGTAAGGGATAAAATTGGTCCTCTTGAAGATCAGAGTGGTCGGCTATGTGTGGAAGATCTTAAATGGGTTTTTTACATCTGTATTTACTAAGGAAACTGGCATGAAGTCTATGGAATTAAGGGAAACAAGTAGTGAGATCATGGAAACTGTACAGATTGAAAAGGAGGAGGTGCTTGCTACCTTGAGGCAAATTAAAGTGGGTAAATCCCCAGGATCTGACAGGGTATTCCCTCGGACCTTGAAGGAGACTAGTGTTGAAATTGCAGGGGCCCTAGCAGATATATTTAAAATGTCGGTGTCTACGGGTGAGGTGCCGGAGGATTGGAGAATAGCTCATGTTGTTCTGTTGTTTAAAAAAGGATCAAAAAGTAATCCGGGAAATTACAGTTCAGTAAGTTTGAGGTTGGTAGTGGGTAAATTATTGAAGGGAGTACTAAGAGACAGAATCTACAAGCATTTGGATAGACAGGAACTTATTAGGGAGAATCAACATGGCTTTGTGCGTGGTAGGTCATGTTTGACCGATCTATTGGAGTTTTTCGAGGAGGTTACAAGGAAAGTGGATGAAGGGAAGGCAGTGGATGTTGTCTACATGGACTTCAGTAACGTCTTTGACAAGGTCTCGCGTGGGAGGTTAGTTAGGAAAATTCAGTCACTAGGTATACATGGAGAGGTGGTAAATTGGATTAGACATTGGCTCAATGGAAGAAGCCAAAGAGTGATAGTAGAGAATTGCTTCTCCGAGTGGAGGCCTGTGACTAGTGGTGTGCCACAGGGATTAGTGCTGGGTCCATTGTTATTTGTCATCTATATCAATGATCTGGATGATAATGTGGTAAATTTGCTGATGATACAAAGATTGGAGGTGTAGTGGACAGTGAGGAAGGTTTTCAGTGCCTGCAGCGGGACTTGGACCAGCTGGAAAAGTGGGCTGAAAAATGGCAGATGGAGTTTAATACTGACAAGTGTGAGGTATTGCACCTTGGAAGGACAAACCAACGTAGAACATACAGGGTTAATGGTAAGGCACTGAGGAGTGCAGTGGAACAGAGGGATTTGGGAATACAGATACAAAATTCCCTAAAAGTGGCGTCACAGGTAGATAGGGTCATAAAGAGAGCTTTTGGTACATTGGCCTTTATTAATCAAAGTATTGAGTATAAAAGCTGGAATGTTATGATGAGGTTGTATAAGGCATTGGGGAGGCCGAATCTGGAGTATTGTGTTCAGTTTTGGTCACCAAATTACAGGAAGGATATAAATAAGGTTGAAAGAGTGCAGAGGTTTACAAGGATGTTGCCGGGACTTGAGAAACTCAGTTACAGAGAAAGGTTGAATAGGTTGGGACTTTATTCCCTGGAGCGTAGAAGAATGAGGGGAGATTTGATAGAGGTATATAAAATTATGATGGGTATAGATAGAGTGAATGCAAGCAGGCTTTTTCCACTGAGGCAAGGGGAGAAAAAAACCAGAGGACATAGGTTAAGGGTGAGGGGGGAAAAGTTTAAACGGAACATTAGGGGGGGCTTCTTCACACAGAGAGTGGTGGGAGTATGGAATGAGCTGCCAGACGAGGTGGTAAATGCAGGTTCTTTTTTAACATTTCAGAATAAATTGGACAGATACATGGATGGGAGGTGTATGGAGGGATATGGTCCGTGTGCAGGTCAGTGGGACTAGGCAGAAAATAGTTCGGCACAGCCAAGAAGGGCCAAAAGGCCTGTTTCTGTGCTGTAGTTTTTCTATGGTTTCTAATTAGGTATAGGGTAGGTAATATTTGATAGCCTGGCTGTCAATGACCAGATCCTAATAAAAATACAATAAACCTTGGCAAATCCCAGAAATTCTGTCCTGAAATTGTCCCATTTTTACAAGTCAATAAAAGCCATCATATCCTTTATTGTTTATTGGCACCAATAGAAAAGATGATGAACTAATTGAACACCAAGGAAGTAATCCATCACTTGAACACATTGTTGCACAGTAGACTCGTGTGAGCCATTGGCATGCCAGCAAAGGAAGCAGTCCAATTGACTGTGCTTATTTTCATCACTCTATACATCACTTCTGAGACTAGGGTTTTAAGTCTTACCCCAACGGCTCAAACCCACTGGAAGCAGATTGCAAAAAAAAACATCATCCATCTTTCAAAATGATCATTAATGCAGCAACACCTTACACTTCTTTGGCACCATTAACGCAATAAGGTATGGCAGAGAGATGTAATTGAACTAAATCTGGCACTGCAGCAGGTTGGTATGTGCAACATCTATGCAGAAGAAGCACATTCACACAGGTACCCCCTTGACCGTGTGGGTTTCCTCCGGGTGCTCAGGTTTCCTCCCACAGTCCAAAGACATACAGGTTGATAGGTTAATTGGTCATTCTAAATTGTTCTATGCTTAGACGAAGATTAAATTGGGGGATTGCTGCCCCATGGCTCAAAGAGCCAGAGGGGCGTATTCCATACTGTATCTCAATACATAAAAATAAATGAAGATAGGCACCGAACAGTAAATGATCAATACCATCTACAAATTACCATGTGATGAACTGGCTGGGAAAAGTCATTCATTGATCAGACACGAGAGGGCGCTAGCAGTCAGACAGTATGTGAATAAAGAACAGAAAGGTAATGAGCTAAATTTTCCATAGCATTTCCCATTTGTTTTATTCACTCTTACAGGTTTGTAAAAAGGCCACTTGTAGGCCTTATATAAATTCGATCTCTAGGGGTCCAGAAGCCAAGCTAATTTTCTCAATGTACCCGCATTTAGTAATCCCCTATGACTATCACAACATTGCACTTTTGACAAGCATTTTCTATTTCCTTTTATAATTTGAACTCCTCATCCTGACTACTAATCGGAGGTCTGTATATAACTCCCATCAAGGTAATCTTAACCTTGCAATTTAACTCAACCCACAAGGATTCTACACCTTCTGATCCTGTGTCACCTCTTTCTAGGGATCTGGTCCTTAGTAAACTAAAAGGCTACTGGAGGGCTGAATAAAGAAATTTTGGAAATGGTAATTATTTAGAATACTTTCCGCTCATATCAACGCATTCCCCATCCTATCATCAACTACACACCTTCTGACTACAATCACTGAAGATGATTGAGCCTTTCAGAATACTGTTATCCAAAGAAAACTGATATAGAAAGCCCAATTCTTTCATCACCAACTGCAAACAAATCCACTTACACTTCTGACTCCTTAATGCTGGAGTTAAGCATAAGTATCACTGGGTTGAGTTGGTGAGAGGCAGACAGGAAATCCTAGAGCTCCTAGTTTTGGAAGGAAGAAGCACATAAGTGTTACCCAGATTGTGGGTGAGTGTTGGGGTCTAGGGAGGCATAAGGAGCACCTGTCTGCCTTAGGAAGAAAAGCCATGGGTATTGCCAGCCTACTTAGCAATAGAGGACCATTAGCTTCAATACCTGTACTCTGGAATACCTTCATATTGCACCAACAGAGCACAGCTCGGGATTCTCCCTATTCAAGCAGATGCCATAGAAAGGAAGAAACTCTGCCTAACTCAAGCACTGAGGTTAATCATTCCGTTCCTCTCTCCCACCTCCCCAGTATTAGGAAAATCAGCATGCACCTAAAGCCATTTTTTACAGTGAGCGGGACTCAAGGGAAAGTAGAGCCTTTTCTTATTTGTCAGTATTTGTATGACTGTAATTGCGTTCAAGTTCCATAAACACACTCTGAAAACATAACTAATGACTTCCCTAAAAAAAATACAGAAATTTATGCTCTAGCATTCACACACATATACTGATATGCCACAGAATTCAAAGGTGAAGTCTTCTAGTTCTTCAATAAGCCAAGTGCAGATTCACAGAAGAAATCTCTTCAATAATTTTCTAGCCTCAGAAAATACTAATTCAGTGACAGAACAAATTCCGATAATGCACTATTTTAGAGCCAGGACTGAGACCCAGCACTTTTATTTCTTTAATGTATAGTCATGGACTGCATACAATAAACTGCTGTCATAATGTAATGATCATAGTTATCTACTGTGCTGTATTAATCGCCATGGAGTAGTGGATGCACTCTCCTACACCACAGTGACTGATATAGCACAGTAGCTAGCTATGATTAGAGAAAATAGCCTTAAAAGAAATATATTTTGAAATCCTGAGAACTCTACTTGACTTGTAAAATCTTTTTGATGATTAAGACTAAAAACAGTTTATATGAAGTATACTATTATGAATTAGTTGAGTAAAGAGAGACCTTTTATTAAATTGTTTTTGGGAACAAATGGAGGTAAGATCAAAAATAAAGTTTTACTTTGCAGAAAAATAAAGAAAGGGAAACTTTACCATTTTGTTCCACTTTTAATGAAGGATTTAATTGTTGCACGTGACATGATAGAGTACTGTGGCTTCCTTGGAGACTCTCAATTGAATCATGAAGTTTGGATTATATTCCCAGATCCTAAGTAACAAAATATCTAGTGCAGTACTGTGTAGTGTTGTCTTGCTGGAGATGCATCTTTTGAACAGCAAAAATAATCTGCTGTCAAGTGGACATAAACATTCAACATCACTACTTCAAAGAAGAGGGAACCTATCTCCAGAGCTCTGGCTACAAAAATCTATCCCTTAATCAAAACCTAAAAACAGACCATCTGGCTTTATTAACATAGCTGCCCGAGAGACCTTTCCCTGCATAAAATGGTGGCCAATTTTCCTGCACTACAACCTTAACCAAACTTTGAAATTAATTCATTGGCTTTGATACATCCCAAGGTCAGGAAAGACACTATAACATATAATGTGTTGTTACTTACCAAGGTGGAAACATTTCAATCTCCCAAAAAAAAGTCTTTAATATTCTTTGCATTAAAACATAGAGCACATAAAACAAGAATTACATAAAACATATAAATGACCCTTATGAGGACTTAAAAATAAAATGTCTTCCACTCTAAGACCTTGAGTTGTGTCTTTTTAAAACAGTCCCAGTTCTGTCATTCATCTGGGGACACAGCTGTAACCTCTTGCATGTTACAACTTTAATATCTGAGCTTCAATTCTGATAGAAAGGTGAACTGAAAGTGAAAGATGCACCCTGAGCAAAATGCTGCAAGCTGTACAAGCTCCGTTTGAAGTGCTTGGTGAGTGTATCCTTCACCTGAGCTCTGAATCTTTAATGTGGATAAACTTAAAGCTTCAAACTGAGAAAGAATCCAGTCTGTTAGGAAGTATAGACTTGAACACCGACTTTGTCTTCTGTGAAGAGGCAAAAACAGTTGTTCTCATTGTCTGTACTACCTGCCTGCCCCGCTGGTACTATCCATATAAGGACTGACAAATTGACCTTTCACATCTGAGAGTCCTTCCCTGGAGGCGGACCAGGTTCTGGATCTTGCGGGACAATCACAGCAATGCACAATGGCCTTGGGCTATTCGCTGGTGCCTGATAATCAAAGATGCTCAAAATAGTCAAGCAGATTTAAATAATAAAAGACTTGGAGTAGCTGAAGTTAATTGAAAACAATACAAATAAGAGAAACGCACAATATCCGTAGCTGCACTTCCCTCCACCCTGGATCAGTGACACACTCAGAGACAGGGTTAGACTACTCACTTCAGCAATGGCTAGCTTAAAGCTGAGAGAAAGTCATGAAATGCATTTCAGTGCTCCGTGACCAGACAGCTGTAAATTAATTTTTTTAAATTATGTGCGAATCCAGGAAATGCTTTGCTAAACTTGCCTTATTAATGTAGATTGATGACTTCATCTGAATGAATAGAGCCAAACTTAATATTGGTGCTGTAAAGCTGAGCACAAATCTTGCCCCTGACTAAGGTCATCACCAAGGCTACCATTTCTGACTTCTGTGTTACCATGCATAGACATGAAGTCAGCGACAGCCTGACGTAAAGAAAACATGGTTGACATTTTCTGTTTAGCAGAGGTAAGGATGATTCAGATCAGTTATGTTGATGAAGGACAGTTGACCTGAAATATCCAGCCATGTCTTGATGGATCTGACTTATGCCTCCCGGCCCCCATTGATCTCATGTCCTTGTCAGCTCAGTTGTTCCATCATATAAGTCATTCTGATGATCCAAAACAACTTGAAACTACAGAAAATCATTTTCAAAACTTTGTAAAACGTAAAATAAATGTGTAACAGTATTTAAAAATGAAATGAAAGTAGAAATATACAGTGTAACTCTTTCCTCTCATCATTCAGATATCCTCCTGGACTCAGTGATAAGTCTGGAGCAGAATGTGATGACTCTGGTGCATTTGCTTGGGGCAGCATTTAGGCTTGAAAATCCAGAATTACTTGACAATCAGCATTCACCAATTCCAGTTAGCGCTCAGCTCAGTCCAGCTCATTTACTTTGCTTCTCAGATGCTGTTACTCGTGTTGAGTATTTTCAGCATCATATATTTTTGTTTCAGATTTCCAACAACTGCAGTATTTTGCTTTTGTGTGATTGTTTATACTGTTAGAATTCATTATGCTTCCCATCTCCACCTTCCATGTTCACACTCAAACTATCACATAGAAGTAAATAATTGTGGCATCAGGAAGAAATGTCTCTAATCACTGAAGGTAATGAATTGTTTTGAAATGCAGTGAGTGGGCAAAACACAGAGACAAGAGCAATCACATTGCAGACATTTGCACAGAGGTGAAATGGCTGATTAGCAATCTCTAAGATTCTGAGTCACCCTACTCCGGTCAGTGAAAATCAATGAATCAGTCAGAGAATGAGCAAGGAAGGACGGGAAGAATGAACTCATGCTTTCCAGTAGCATCACGTCACCAACGTGCAATGGCTCAGAGCTTTTCGCACTGTCAGGTACAAAGTTAACAGAGATGCTCCTGCCATCATCCCTTTTGTGATTCCAATTGCTTCTAAACAGAGAACATTAATTAGCAAAATTTATGTAGGTCATTAGGAACAGATTTGTGTGCCATTAACAAAATCTGCCCTGTAGCAATTTAGACTTGCATCAGAGGCTTAGTGATTGTCTAAGCATTTTGCATGCTGCCACACTGAAACAGTATTAAATGTATAAATGATTATTTTAGAGCACACATCCTGAACATGTTTATTTTAAGGAAGGCCCATGTTATGCAACCTTACCGAGGACATTATCTCAGATACTGAAAATCATCTATGTATATGTGGATGTAGCAGATTATTCATTATCTCTGTTAACATGCCTCAGCCATTTTAGGCATTGAACCCATCAAGGTTCTATCTGTTTTAAAGAGAGAAACAGTTGTTCAATGCAATTCCTGTAGGAAGCTGCCTTCTGGTCTTTTCTGTCATTTGTACACTAGGCAATTATAATTTCCCTCTTTATTAAATGTAGCTCCCTTTTATATTCAAATTGAAGCTCTTCTAAATCATATTAGCCTACATGACACATAAATGGACCCACCAAACCCACTATGAATTTAAAATAACATTCTCTTAATCTCCCTTTGGTTACTATAGGTATTCAATGTATGAAGAACAAAGGGCTTGCACACAGAGCAGGAGCATGTAGATGAAAAAAAAACCAGAATATTCGGATTTACAAGAGAGGAGGAGAGAAGATACCTTGAATGGTGGATACCAATCAAGAACTGGGGAAGTCAATCAATGATGTGGCAAAAAACAACACTCCAGGGCTTCAAGCGATGTTTGAAGGCTTTGAAAAATACATGAAATCATTTATCACTTCGGAATTCCAGTTAAGGGCAAGAACATGAAAGGTAGTTGTCCTGGAATGAACAACAGTGGTTATTCCTCAGAATGTGGTCTAATTTCTCTCTTAATACCACAAAAAGATAGTTGCAGAGGAAATGATTTCAAATAAAATGCTCCTGATGCAGAAATTGCACGAGCAGTGTCAGCATGACTCATGTTATACTGTGTCCAGTGATATTTCCAGTTTAACACAAATGATCCATAATGTTTGATGATAAATTCCAGTCTGTCCAAAATGCATTTTCAATCTCATTGTTCTGAAATGAAAAATGCAGTGCATCAACTTTCCAGTCTCTAAATCCATTTGTAAGTCCATATTTATTCCATATCATGTAAATGGTACAAATTATTGCCTTAACTTGTTGTTATTCATTACAGCAGAACATGGGCCCAGGCCAAATGGCTTCTCAGAGATTATGATTTCAACTTTGCTGAGAAGTCTTCATTTACTCACAAGGGATCAGAGATCTGAGAAACAACCATTATTAAATCTAAAGTTCATTAACACCTTTGAAGTTAAATTACAGGATTAAAGAATGATAACATCACAGGAGACTATTCAACTGATCAGGCTGCTCCCACTCAGCCTCTTACCACAGCTCCTAGTAAAATATTTCCCTTCAGATACTTAAACAACTCTTTTTTCAACATTGCAATAACCCCTTAGGAATGAAAAATTAACAAAAAATATATTGTTTCATTAAGCATTCTTTGTTTACATAATTCATTATGGGTTATATATTAAAATTACATGAATGGTATAAGTCGTTATGCTACCATGCCATATGTGAGTGCCTCACTAAAGTAAACAGAGTACGCACATTTTCTGGGGCTCCCGTGTTTTACTTCCAATTTAGTTTCAGGAGTTACAAAACATAAGAGGCAATAAGGAAGCTGAAAAGCAATTACCTACCTGTTGAGGTGCAGTATGTTTTTTCTTCAAAATGTGAGAGATGTTTGAGCTAAAAAAAAGTGTTTGTTTGAAAGGGGAGAGAACTCATCAACTTAAAAAATGGCAAAAATGGACAAAATTCAAGGATTCATAAATAGTGAGTATGGGTGATAATAATAACAAATAAACAAAGAGCAGGAATGACTGGCTACATCAGAAAAATGGATGCATTCAATTGCACAACAGATAACTGGATGATGTATACTGAAGAAATTGAGCAGTATTTTAAAGCAAACACGAGGAAATCTGCAGATGCTGGAAATTCAAGCAACACACACAAAGAATGCTGGTGAATGCAGCAGGCCAGGCAGCATCTATAGGAAGAGGTACAGTGGACGTTTCAGGCCGTGACATCAACTGTTCCTCTTCCTATAGATGCTGTCTGGTCTGCTGCACCCACCAGCATTTTTTGAGAGTATTTTAAAGCAAATGGAATAGCCAAGAAGTGAGTGCCAGTTTTACTGTGCACAATTGGTGGAAGAGCATACAGTTTGCTTAGGAGTTTAACTATTTCAAATAAACCAGCCAAAATGAGGTTTGCTGATAACATAAATGTTATGCAGGAACATTTAGAACTGAAACAATTGTTGATTGCGAATGCTTAGGTTTCATAAGTGTAATCTAAAGGAAGGGTGTCTATTTCAGATTTTGTGGCTGAATTAACAAAATTGTCTGAACATTGTGCATTCAGGGATGGGCTTAATGATGCACTGAGAGATTGTTTAGTTTGTGGAATCTTACAAGAAAGTATTCTAAAATAGCTTCCAATTGAAGCAGAGCTCACATTTAAAAGAGCAGCTGAAATCACAATATCTATGGAAACAGCAGTTGGTGGCATAATTGAGTTGCAGTCAGGAATAAAAGTGGGTGTGAACAAAATTGTGATGTCTAAACAGAATCCTGACTGGATGAAAAAATTGTGGTACTGTTGTGGCAGGTACACACATATATCGAACCAATGCAAATTTAAAGCTGAAACTTGCAGAAAAGGCAACAAAGTAGCACAAATACAAAGAGGATGTAGGGAGAACAAAAATAAATGGACTGCACAGGAAAGAGAAAAAGATAAAAAGTCAAATCGCAGTTCCAAAAAGAGCACTAATCTACGTGCACAAACACAGGAATTCTGCAGATGCTGGAAATTCAAGCAACACACATAAAAGTTGCTGGTGAACGCAGCAGGCCAAGCAGCATCTCTAGGATGAGGTGCAGTCGACGTTTCAGGTCGAGACCCTTCATCTAGTCCTGACGAAGGGTCTCGGCCTGAAACGTCGACTGCACCTCATCCTAGAGATGCTGCCTGGCCTGCTGCGTTCACCAGCAACTTTTATGTGTGTTACTAATCTACGTGCTATTGATAAAACAAAAATCTAATAATAATGAGAGTGACACAGGACTGAGTGGCTGTAGAATATACAATGCGATAACTAACAGAAAAGCAATATGGCTTACACTAGAAGTGAACAATACATTAGTTAAAATGGAAGTGGTCACTGGTTCAGCTGTTTCACACAAAGTGAGTTTAAACGGCATTTCAAAGATACTGAACTGAAGCCTGCAGATATCCAACGAAGAACTTATTCTGGAGAAAAGATAACTCCTGTGGTAATGACATTTGTAATAGTGAAATACAACAACAAACAAGCCACATTGGGCATGTATGTGGTAAAAACAGGAACACAGGCATTGTTGGGCTGTGATTGGCTTAGACAATTACAACTTGAGTGGAGATCCATCCACTATTTGCATGCCACATCCCTTGCAATAGAGTCAACTGAAAGTGAATTAAGAAAGTTACTGGAAGATGTCACAGCTGTGTTCAAGGAAGGCATTAGAAAACTCAAACATAGCAAGGGTAAAATAGTGTTAAATAAAAATGCCACACACAAGTTTTACAAACCCATCCAGTTACATCTACCATCCATGATAAAGTAGCCAGTGAGCTAGATTGCATGGAGTGTGAAAGAATTCTTTCCAGGTTTGAGTGGGCCCATGGCCAATGCCAGTGGTCCCAGTAGCTAAGAAGGATGGGCCTGTTAGGATCAGTAGTGATTTTATAGTCACTATTAATCCAGTACTGAAAGTATACCTCTGCCCAGGATAGTGGATATCTTTGCAAACCTTTCTGGGGGTAAGCACTTCAGTGAAGTGGACTTAGCTAAGGTCTACAACAGATGGAGATCGAAAAAAGAATTTGAAGTGTTTCTCGCAATAAACACTCACAAAGGACTTTATCACTTTAATAGGCTAAATTTTGGAGTAGCGTCTGCATCTAAACTCTGGCAGAAAGCTGAGGACCAGGTGCTGCAAGGCTGTTCAGCCACTCAGAATTACTTAGATGACATTATTGTTAGCGGTAAGGACGGCAAGGAACACCTCCAAAATCTCAAGACAATGATAAAAAAGATTAGAAGATTATGGGCTCAGAGCAGGAAGCAGTAAGTGTGGATTCTTTGAACCAAGCATCACTTACAGTGGTCACATGATTGACTCATAAGAATTACATAAGTCTGTTGAGAAAATTCAAAAGATGGTGGATGCCTCAAGGCCAAAGGACATATCACAGCTGCAGCCCTCTTTAGGATTTATCAACTACTATAACAGGTTTCTGCCAAACCGGGCGACTGTTCTCCACCCCTTGAATTCATTACTATGGATTTGCAAGCTGAGAGCTAAAGTTTTGGAGGAGTAACAGTGTATGCCGGTCATCTAGTTGTTGTCAAAATGAAAGCTATGGTTCAAAGTTTTCTCGGGTGGCCCTGGATAGATCAGCTGGTTGAGAGACTCACCACCATGCACTATTCGGGATTCCAACACATACAGAAGATGCAAAGAGTAGTGCCTCTACTTCCCTGGGAATGGTCTGCATTGCCCTGGATGTGGATTTTTCTGGGATATTTATGGCCATAAATTTCTTAGTAGTGCTGGATACAGCTACACAGTGGGAGATAACCTCCTCTACAGCTTCACACGTCATTGATATGTCCTCTTTACAGTTACAGTTCTATAGATTTAAACCATAAGACAATAAGACAGCAGAATTAGGCCATTCATCCCATCAACTGCTCCGCCATTCCATCATGTCTGATCCCAGCTCCCACTTAATCCCATACATCTGCCTTTTCGCCATATCCTTTAATGCCCTGACCGCTCAAGAAACTATCAACTTCTGCCTTAAATATACCCACAGACTAGGCCACCACCACAGTCTGTGGCAGAGCATTCCACAGATTCACTACTCTCTGGCTAAAAAAAAATACCTCCCTATCTCTGTTCTAAAAGGTCACCCCAAAATTTTGAGGCTGTGCCGTCTAGTTCTGGATACCCCAATTGTAGGAAACATCTTCTCCACATACACCTTATCTAGTCTTTTCAATTTTCAGTAGGTTTCATTGAGATTCCCCCCCAACACCACATTCATCTAAATTCCAGTGAGTACAGGCCCAAAGCTGCCAAACACTCCTCATATGTTAACCCCTTCATTTCCAGAATCATCTTCTGGACTCTCTCTAGTAACACCACATCCTTCTAAGACGTGGGGCCCAAAACTGTTGACAATACTCCAAGTGCGGCCTGACTAGTGTCAGATAAAGCCTCAGCATTATCTCCTTGCTTTTATATTCTATTCCCCTTGAAGTAAATGCCAACATTGCATTTGCCTTCTTTACCACAGACTCAACCTGTAAATTAATCTTCTGTGAGTCTTGCAGAAGGACTCCTAAGCCCCTCTGCACCTCTGATGTTTGAACCTTCCCCCAATTTGGATTTTACCCCAATGCATTACCAGACGTTTCCCAAAACTGTATTCCATCTTCCACTTTTTTGCTTATTCTTCCAATATGTCTATGTCCTGCCAAAATCGCATTGCTTCCTTAGCACTACCTACCTCTCCACCTATCCTTGTATAACTTGCCAACTTTGCCACAAAGCCATCAGTTCCCCACTGTGGACAGAACTGGACCATTCTCCTACACAGTGGAGATTGCTTCTGAAGTCATCCAGAGACAACACATTGATCAGTTGAGGAGAGCAGAATTGCTGGAGAATAAAGGTGTCCAGAGCTGTCAGAACCAATTCCTGTAGTCCCAGAGTTAACTCCTACAACCACCATGGAGGAAGCCTCAGAACATGAGATTGTTTTTCACAGCCAGAAGTCCCACCTGCCAAGCAGAATGGCCCCTCCCCCTTGTCAGGAAATATGTTAACACACAAGAGTACAAAACCTTCTACCATGAGTAAATCTTCAAACCATTTAAAATTTACTATGGTGTGGATGTGTGTATAGTAGTTGTTTTCTATAGTGTACTGTGAATGTACAGTATATATATGACTATAGAGCAATATTTTACGTATTTGAGTTTATAGCTAAGCAGAGAAGAGTGTAGTGTATTTAATATTTCAGTTATATTTTAAAGACATTGTTTGATTATGCATTATTTGTTTGTTTAAATAATCCATTACAGGTTTTATGTAAAAGTATGTGAATGGCATACACCATTATGTCACCACATCACATGTGAGTGCTTCACTAAAGTAAAACAGAGTATATACATTTTCCCAGGGTCCCGTGTTTCTCTTTCAACTGGTTCCTGAAGTTACAAAACATAACGAGATCCTCCTATCCTAGTAATATCATTGCATCCTTTCTTGTTTAATTACATTGTTTCCTATAGAAAGGCAACAAGAACAGTACGTAGTATTCCAAGTATGGTGTTAGAAGTGCCTTGTACAATGCAGCATCACGTCTGAACTCCTGTACTCAATATTCTGACTGGTAAATGCAAGCACATGAAATGACTTCTTCACCACCCTATCTATCTGTGATGCCACTTTCCAGGAGATGTGTACCTGTTCCCCAGGTCTCTCTGTTCTATTATACTCCCCAGGAGCTTAGCATTTACTTTATAAGTCTGCCCTGTGTTTTTTTCTAAACAAAAGGCAATACCTCACATTTATCTGATTAAACTCCATCTGTCATTCCTCGGCCCACTGGCCCAGTTGATCAAGGTTCCATTTTAATCTTACATAATCTTCTTCACAATCCACTATATCACCAGTCTCTCACTCATTAAAGTGCCAGTAAATCTCTTCTGTACCCTTTCTAAAACCTTGACTTCTTTTCTAAGGAAAGTCATCTAGAAATAGACACAATATTCTAGTTATGACTGAACCAGTGTTTTACAGAGATTCTTCATAACTTCCTTGCCGTTTAGCCTACTTCGAAAGCTCAGGAATCCATCTTTTTAAAAACTGCTTTCTTAATTTACACCCCACTTACAACATTAGGCATGTATCCTCTCAGATCTCTTTTCCTACCTCCCTTGTACCTTTACACATACTTGTTATAATTATGTGGTGCTTGGTATTAGTCAACATTAATTTTCATTTATCCATTCCAACTGCCTTTAGTAATAGACAAAGCCATCTGTGCTGCTCCAAACAGCGCTATATGAGGTCATTAGGCTCTAGAATGAGTCAAGCTATAGCTGGGGAAGCGATGACCTCCTCCTGTTTGAGGTAACTTATGTTCTATTCTTTCTTACTTCGCTTCTAATAATTGTATATCTGTGCACTTGTAATGTTACTGTGACACTGTAATTTCCTTTGGGATCAATAAAGTATCTGTCTAATCTAATCTAATCTCCCTCACAGCTCACTATGGCTTTAAATTTTGTCTCAACTGAAAATTTGGAAACTGCATCTTTAACGTCCAAATCCAGTTATTTGTATATATTAATAATTACAGCAATTCTCTCTAATCCAAAAAACAATCATTTATTGTCACTCTACATTTCCTGTTACTCGGCCATTTTTGTGCATACTGTTACATTCCCCTTCATTCAAAAGGCTTTAGTCTTGATGTCAAGGCTATTACAGTATATGGTATTTTTGAAGTCTATATATACATCGACAACATTCCACTTTCTGCTAGTTCACTAACTCTAACAAATCATTTAGATATGCCTTTAACAATTCCACTATGATTTTCTTTAATTAACCTATTTTTGTCAAACGCCTTTTGATTCCATCCATGATTAACATCCTGAACATGGTTATATGATTCCCTAATTGTTATTTGCTCATGGCTAATCATGCTGATAGTGGATAGTAGATCTCTCTTTAATTCCTCTGGGTGGCAGAATGCAAAAATCAATCAGGGTTCTCAGTTTGATTACGATCAAGCAGCTCCTGGATGGGAGTATTTCCAACTGTGACTCATCAAAGTTAACCTGGCGCCAGAAGCTTAGATTATGTGCTTTTGGGTGAGTAAGCGACCGCAAGCTGTATATTGCCTGGAGAAGAAGCAAGAAATTTTAGTAAAGTAAAATGAAAACACAACCTTTCTGTGTTAATCTACCAACTGAATTCTACTTAACTATGCTGTATAAAGGCCTCATGATGGATTAATACATTAGCAATGTCATCCAATGCAGGCATGTAGAATCTGTACCAGAATCCAGATACAATTCAACATCATGAGAGAAAAAGTGGCATTGAATGTTACCATGGATTCTAAATAGACTAATGTACAGAAGATAGTGCAGCTAAATGGAAATCTTAAGATTTTCATGTAGTGTTTTCGATAACCAGGAAAATATTTCAGGGATTTACATGGAACTGCATAAGAAATGTGTTGAACCATACCAGATGTAATGATCAATAAAACCCATAAAGCTATGTTTCTAACTATTAGTCCTACCTTTAGAGATTAAATAAGGCAAAGATTAATTTTTCTCAGTAAGCTTTACAGAAGCTCCATATTGTACTATATCCACTGGAATTGATTCAGGCAGAATCATGGAGAAAAAACTCTAAAGTAGCATTTCCATTCCAGCATAGCTTCTGGATTAAATGTGAGTAAATAATATAAAAGAAAAGGAATCAAGTTTTCCAAAATACAGTCTCTGAATATAAGCAGATTTCAGATTAAATTGCATTTTAAGATTCAAAATTTCAAAAGAATCGCATTTTGATTTTGCTTCTCACATCATTCCCATTCCCCACCTCTTCCATACACCTGCCTTCGCCCTCTCAACTGGATTCACCCACCGTCTTGTGTTTCAACATTCCACCCGCCCTTTCATTCTTTTTATTCTGGACTGTTTTCCAGTCTCAGCCAGAAATAATAATAATAATAATAATAATAAGGGGTAAGAGGAATAACATACATTAAAAATCTACACAACAGTCAGATAAACCTTCTTTAGATATACTTCCATCAACGAAAACAGGAATCAACACTTCATGCAAACTTATGCAATTTTCATAAGAAGAATATAGCACAAAATTTAAAGGAGAGCACAACCCAGAAAAATGAAGACATTATCTCAATTGAAGAAAAAATCAACCAATAGAAGAGCATGACCCTCCATGGAAGACATCCCCATGATCTAAGCAGACTAGATGTCAACAAGGAAGTGTCGAATGCATGGCTCAGAGTTGGGGACCTCTTCCCAGAAACAGACGGGTTCCTTGTGGCAATACAGAACCAGGTAATTAACACAAAAAACTGTCAAAAACACATAATAAAAGACCAACGAATTCAAGACATTAAATGTAGAAAATGCCAAGAAAAAAACTGAAACGATCCAGCACATGACAGGATCCTGTAGCAATTTAACAATCTGATTACCTACATAGGCACAATCAAGTGGTAAATACCATTCAGCAAAACCTTGCTTTAAAATACAAACTCACAAATAAAATCACACCTTACTGTAAATACAAACCTAATCCAGTTTTCGAGTCAGAATACCACAAATTGTATTATGACTGATCAGTTATTACAGATAGGACAACCCATAATAACTGTCTGGATATAATAATACAGGATAAACAAGCAAGAACAACTTACTTAATAGATATAGCCATTCCAAACATACATAACATACAGAAATCAATAAGTGAAAAACACCAGAAATATGCTGAATTAAAAGTAAAATTAAAGACTTGGGAACACGAACGAGGTATACATTGTCCCGATAGTAATATCTACAACTGGTGTCATCCCAAAGGCACTACACAATAGGAGTAAACAATTAGGGCCACTTAGCAATATCTACGTAGATCGTCAGAAAGCATCAATACTAAGCATCACTAGAATAGTCTGAATGCTCCAAGCAATTGAGAAATGAGCATGCTTGGCTATGCCTGTAGCTCAGGTTTTAGCAGCTTCGGCTGAGAAAAAATAAGATGCAATAATAATAATTACAATAATACCAGTAATATTCTATTTATAGTGCACTTTTCATACAAACCATGTAGCTAAAAGTACTTTTCACCCAAATCTTGCTATCTTCTTTCTGCTGTCATCAGGAAGAAGGTACACCAACCTGGACTCACACCACCAGGTTCAGGAACAGATATTACCCCTGAGCCTTGAAGCTCCTGAACTAAAGGGAATAACTATATTCAACTTCATTTTCCCCACAACCTATGGACTCATTTTCAATGACTCTTCCTCTCATGTTCTCAATATTTATTACTTATCTATTTTTATTATTATTATTTCTTTCATTTTGTATTGGCACAGTTTGTTATCTTTTGCACACTGGTTGAATGCCCAAGTTGGTGCCGTTTCACTGATTATATTAGGTTATTATTCTATGATTTACTTTTTGAGTATGCTCACAAGGAAATGAATCTCAAGATTGTATCTGGTGACCTAAATAGACTTTGATAATAAACTTACTTCGAACTTTTGAACTTTTCCAACAAAAGGTTGCTCTCCAACAACATCTGAAGTGCTGAATGTGTTTTGATTTTATTATTTCATTATTCACTTTGTAAGGTGGTGTAAAGTGGAGCCTATCCAATTGAGCTTGATAAAACCTAATCTTTATTTTAGTTTAAAGGATTTTTTTATAGTTATCATCAATTCTAAACCATGTTTGATATCCTTTGTAAAGACTGCAAAGCACTTAAAAATAAAATCAATAATTATCAATATGTCAGATTTTCTGTGGTGTAATCCAATCATCCTATAATTAAAGAAAAGCGAGCAAATAATATCAAAAAGGATACTAAAAGCTTTTTCAAGTATATAAAGAGTAAAAGACAGATGAGAGTAGATATAGGACCAATAGAAAATGATGCTGGAGAAATTGTAATGGGAGATAAGGAGATGGCGGAGGAACTGAACGAATATTTTGCGTCAGTCTTCACTGAGGAAGACATCAGCAGTATACCAGACATGCAAGGGTGTCAGGGAAGAGAAGTGTGCGCTGTCACAATTACGACCGAGAAAGTACTCAGGAAGCTGAATAGTCTAAAGGTAGATAAATCTCCTGGACCAGATGGAATGCACCCTCGTGTTCTGAAGGAAGTAGCTGTGGAGATTGCGGAGGCAATTAGCAATGATCTTTCAAAAGTCAATAGATTCTGGCATGGTTCCGGAGGACTGGCAGATTGCAAATGTCACTCCGCTATTGAAGAAGGGGGCAAGGAAGCAAAAAGGAAATTATAGACCTGTTAGCTTGACATCAATGGTTGGGAAGTTGTTGGAGTCGATTGCCAAGGATGAGGTTACAAAGTACCTGGAGGCATATGACAAGATAGGCAAAACTCAGCATGGTTTCCTTAAAGCAAAGTCCTGTCTGACAAACCTATTGCAATTTTTTGAGGAAATTACAAGTAGGCTAGACAAGGGAGATGCAGTGGATGTTGTATATTTGGATTTTCAGAAGGCCTTTGACGAGGTGTCACACGAGGCTGCTTAACAAGATACGAGCCCATGGAATTACGGGAAAGTTACACATGTGGATAGAGCATTGGCTGATTGGCAGGAAACAGAGAGTGGGAATAAAGGGATCCTATTCTGGTTGACTGCCGGTTACCAGTGGTGTTCCACAGGGGTCTGTGTTGGGGCCCCTTCTTTTTATGTTGTACGTCAACGATTTGGATTATAGAATAGATGGCTTTGTGGCTAAATTTGCTGATGATACAAAGATAGGTGAAAGGGCCGGTAGTGCTGAGGAAACAGAGAGTCTGCAGAGTGACTCGGATAGATTGGAAGAATGGGCAAAGAAGTGGCAAATGAAATACAATGTTGGAAAGTGTATGGTTATGCACTTTGGCAAAAGAAATAAACGGGCAGATTATTATTTAAATGGGGAGAGAATTTGAAGTTTTGAGATGCAATGGGACTTGGGAGACCTCGTGCAGGATACCCCTAAGGTTAACCCCCAGGTTGACTCAGTGGTGAAAAAGGCGAATGCAATGTTGGCATTCATTTCTAGAGGAATAGAGTATAGGAGCAGGGATGTGATATTGAGGCTCTATAAGGCTCAGTAAGACTTCACTTGGAGTACTGTGAGCAGTTTTGGGCTCTTTATTTAAGAAAGGATGTGCTGACATTGGAGAGGGTTCAGAGAAGATTCACTAGAATGATTCCGGGCATGAGAGGGTTAACATATGAGGAACGTTTGTCCGCTCTTGGACTGTATTCCTTGGAGTTTAGAAGAATGAGTGGGGACCTCATAGAAACATTTTGAATGTTGAAAGGCATGAACAGAGTGGATGTGGCAAAATTGTTTCCCACGGCGGGGGAGTCTAGTACGAGAGGGCATAATTAAAGGATGCCCATTCAGAACAGAGATGCGAAGAAATATTTTTAACCAGAGGGTGGTAAATCTATGGAATTTGTTGCCACGGGTGGCAGTGGAGGCCAAGTCATTGGGTGTATTTAAGGCAGAGATTGAGTAGGGCAGAGGTATCTGAGTAGCCAGGGCTTCAAAGGTTATGGTGAGAAGGCAGGGGAGTGGGACTAAATGGGAGAATGGATCAGCTCATGATAAAATGGCGGAGCAGACTCGATGGGCCGAATGACCGACTTCTGCTCCTTTGTCTTATGGTCTTATGGTCTAAAAGGAGCATTGCTCTTTTTCCATAATTAAAACCATTACAAGGTCAGGAATCATATATTTCAAAACCAAATGTTTTTATTCTCACATTTTGCTTTGAAAGAAATTTCACCCTCAGCCATATGTGTAACTAGCATGTAGCCAAGGTTTTCAGATCAATCCTTAACTGTTACAGAAAATTAGCAATTCAAATTTAAATTAAATTCATCAATTTCCTTCTCTTTTATTGAAGAACCCTATTCTGGAGCCTCAATCACTCTCAGCACCTGCATAAACACTTGTTTGGTAATTATTATTAATAGTTTGCTATCGTGGACCATGGAAACATTACTTTCTGTGCTGTCACATAGTTATTTACTGCAAATAAATAATGACTAAATCATCCAACAGAAGACAATACATTTTGTACGTTGTGCAGTTGGTATCAGCACCAAGATTAAACATTTGTGATTGCCTTTATCACAATTCCTCTGGCACTATCTTCCATACTCTAACCTAAGGATACTCTTTAGTACAACATCTAGATGTCTATTTACTTTTTTGTAAATAATACGTTGTAGGTAATTCAATGGGAAAACATAAGGGAGAAAAATGTCAAATTGAGTCTGAGCCTAACCTAACTGATAGTCATAAACACATTTCAGAGCCCCTCAATTATTGTAGCAATGTACCACCCCAGTATGAATGCTATAGAACTGTACAGTGCACATTGACTATGGATGTAAGGGAAGAAAAGGCATTCAGCAGCTTACTTTTGTAAATATTTTTATGAATAAAATTAATTTTGTATAATTTTTAAATGCTTGGCTAATTCCTGAGTTCTGGGACCCAAAAGGTACAAAATATAATTTGTATTGTCACTATTTAATTTCAAAACAACGTAATGTGATGGCATTGGGTTTGCTAACTGCGAAGTTCTAAACTCAAGTGAAAACCTTAAGCCCTTTTTCATTGTTTACTTCCCTGTTTATTCTCCATGGCGAGTTTAGCTGTCATTATCTACTATTTGTGTGATGAGTACCCTCTCCCTACCAAGAAGAAGATACTTTCAGCTAACAAAATAACATAAAACATAACTCATTTATTTCCAGCATTTATTTTAAATCAAAGTAACACTCTTAAAACACATTTAAAACTCACAGAAAATTTCTACCTTAAACATTTCCAACTTGCAAACCATTTCTAAACTGCAAAGGATAAAGCACAAAGCACAAATAATTTCCAAAACACTGGTACATTCCTATAAACTAAAAATATGTACCAATGATGTAGACAAATAAGTTGTCCGTTGCAAAAACTGAAGCCAGAGGAATGGATTCTAATTCACCCTGTGTTTCTTTCATAGCTTCTTGATGTTCCTTATCCCATTCTAATAAGCTTAAACTGCTCTCTCCATTTATATAGTTTCTTTAACACGTAAGGGACTTTGCAAGTATATAATATTTCCTCATAAAATTTCCATAAAAGCTTCTTTGGTGACATAGATCTCAATTAATGCTGTAAAGCTAACTTCTCTGAGTACACAAACCTTCTGAATATAAACACATCAGTTACTGATATGCTAAATGACTCTTTCCATCTGGTCTGTAAGCGCCTGTGAATTAAACCACTTAGACAGCTTTGTCTGTTTTGAAATAAGTCAAATTAAAAATTAAAATTAAAAAACCCATTGTCTCACACTGCATCTCTGGAGCAGTTAGCCTTGTGGTATGAGCCAGCAAATCTGAGGTATAAACAGAGCTTGTTTGCAAAGCTGTGTTGTTTTTTAAACTTTAAGCTGATTACTATTTTCCATTTACATTTTAAGAACTGAAAACTGACTCCCATTTATGGCCATAAGCTAAACAAAACATGGTTTAGTTATAACCGGTCGATCTTACCTGCTGCTGTGTTTAGAATGTCAGCTTTGCAAAACATGGGATTCTGACCAAGGGGTGAATGTCCATCACAATTTATGAAAGCTCCTGATAACGCCTAGATTAATGGACCTCTAAGTGTTGAGTATTATGTCAAGTTATCTCATATGGTAATATGAGAAAAACATAATTTTTGTCCAAGATGTATCTCATAGCTAATGTGGCCATTTCTTAGGCAGTACTGTACAGTTTTTTTGTCTTTGAGGTAGACAATATGGCAACTATAAACTTCAAGAGTTGGGGCAAGCAGATGGATAGTAAGGTGGTTCATTCTTTCTACCACTTTTGTAGGCCCAAAGTTTTCCCAAAGAGTGGCCTCAATGTTCCCAATCTTTCTCGACCTTGAGTGGACCTGAGCTAGAGATTCCTGGGAGTCAGCGAGGATGTTGCATTTTTTCCAAGAGGCATTTAGTTCGTCCATGAATCTTTGCCTATATCAAAGCTGGTATGACAAATTGTGCAAAATAGAATATCTGTTTTGGAAGCCTGGTACTGACGATGTGAAAGACATGTACTGCCCCGCTCAGCTAACTGAGGCAGAGTGGTTTACCAGAGGAATTGCAGAACTTAAAGCCTTGGCAGTTGAGTTAGGAACCAAAGATGAAGTTATTTTAAAATCAGGAATGTGCAAGAGGTCAGAATTGAAGGAGCAGAGATATCCCAGATGACTGTGCTTTTTTCCATAGATACTGTCTGGCCTGCTGAGTTCCTCCAGCATTTTGTGTGTGTATCCCAGATGTTGTAGGGCTGGAGACGATTATAGAGAAAATGATTCAAGAGAGAGGGATAGCTGTAGAGGAACACATATAGTAAATATGTCTGAGAATTTTATTCTTCCAGTTTGTATACCCTGGCCTGAAGGCTCATAGTTTCATGGCTTCAATATTGATAACACATTATGCAGTCAAAGAGACTGTACATGATTGCATCTCCAACTCTGCTTCCATCAACCCTTTGGACTCATCCTATGAGACAATCACTTTGTTCTATCCATTTCTTTCCTATGTATCTGCTACTTATAGGAACACATTTTTGACCATTTCCCAGGGAAACAGAGAAAAATAAGTTAGTAAAATTAGCAGGGATGGTAGATTCCAGGTCCACAATGTTGACAGTTTCTCTTTGCACTGATGCCACCTAACGCACTGAGTGTTTCCAGTATTTTCTGTTCCCTGAGAATTTTAATATAAAGTGAGGCATTAATCAAATAAATTAGTGAACTGAGGAATGCTTAATGAAACAAATTGGAGAAAAATTAGAATCCAAGAAACATGATTGTAGATGATGATGGTCCCATATTTCCTCAGAGTTGCCATTATTCTTACTGATCACTGTGCCCACTGGACATGTTGTTACCTTGATTGGACCCTTTGATCACATTTAGCCTTGGTTCCCCAACTCAAGCCCAATAATTCACTGGACAACAATTTTTTTTCCAAATGTGTTGCTTCCTCAAAATTTTTTTTTTGTTTAGCCATAGTCATACTTTATTGATCCCGGGGGAAATTGGTTCTCGTTACAGTTGCACCATAAATAATAAATAGTAATAAAACCATAAATAGTTAAATAGTAACATGTAAATGTATGCCAGGAACTAAGTCCAGGACCAGCCTATTGGCTCAGGGTGTCTGACCCTCCAAGGGAGGAGTTGTAAAGTTTGATGGCCACAGGCAGGAATGACTTCCTATGACGCTCAGTGCTGCATCTCGCTGGAATGAGTCTCTGGCTGAATGTACTCCTGTGCCCACCCAGTACATTATGTAGTGGATGGGAGATATTGTCCAAGATGGCATGCAACTTAGACAGCATTCTCTTTTCAGACACCACCGTGACAGAGTCCAGTTTCATCCCCATAACATCACTGGCCTTACGAATGAGTTTGTTGATTCTGTTGGTGTCTGCTACCCTCAGCCTGCTGCCCCAGCACACAACAGCAAACATAGACTGCTTGAAGATAAACACAAATATAATTTCAGACTACTTGTATCACGTGTGAATTTGGAGAAACAACAAATTAACTTTTATTGAATATAATGTGTTTAATTGCATAACAGGGCTGATGTTTTGCAATAGTTCAATTGTTAAAAATATTTTGTTCATGATTTTCATTTGTACTCAGTGTCTGAGGCTTCTTGTTTAAGTGTCCAACAATAATTCACCAGTATTGATGGATTCCAGTTGCCCTGGTATCTTTTCTCCATGACGGCAATGTCCTGGTGAAACCTTTCACTAACAGCACCAAGGTTTGCAGGGAAGAAGTCTAAATGGGAATGCAGTATTCAGAAAATGAATCTTTAGTGACATGTTGCATTTCATGGTTTTACATGCTTGAAGCATGCTTTCAACCAGCTGCATGTAGTTTGGTGCTCAGTAGATGCCGAGAAAAATTTCAACAACTTCCTTGAATGCCTTTCATGTGATTTTCTCCAGTCACACTAGAAATTCTTCAAACTGCCTGTTATTGATGACCTGTTTGATTTGTGGACCAACAAAAATGCTTTCCTTAATCTCAGCATCAGTTATTCTGGGAAGCATCTGTCTCAAATATCAAAATTCTTCATAGAAATTTTTGTGCCTGGTGATAGCAAATTCCATCCTCACAGTCCTGAACCCAATAATTATTACTAAAACCTGTCCTGCCATGCAGCAGCCTAAGCATGCTCAAGCATGCCTCGAGAAGATAGGAAACTTTCCAACTCACATTGTAGGCAACATTTTAATTGACTTGAATTATGAATTGAAAAATAAACATAAGTGATTTCAAAAAATGGTGCGTAATAAAGAAATTTCATGGTGATTTTCATGATCAGTAGCCCAAAATTCATAAGATACACCTAAAGAGTATTCAGGAAGCAAAATCTGTGCTGTCCAGTGTAATATTTAATTGTAACAATCAGGTTTGGTCAAGTCAGGAATGGCAAAAATATACAAGTCCTCAAGCTAAGGTAAGGATGATTTGGTTCTTCACTGCACTAAAATCCAGAAATCATATTTTAGGAAATGTTATTTTTCACAAAAATTGTGTCCTGCCCACAACGTTGAATCTGGTGGACTCATACTGCATGCTTACAACAGGATTCTCTGGACAATAGCATTTATTGTGATGTCAAATCACATTGGATCAGATGTAGAAATTATGTCTTTATCAGGCTTGGAGTAATTTTGGATTGGCTCAGATCAAGTTTCAATGTTATACTTAATTAATTCACCCGATCAAATTCCTTCCACAAATCCATGTACTCTGTACAGAATAGTGTCTTCTGCCCAAGTCCCATTGAAAATGTTGACAGCTATTAACCTGCCCTCCATCCATCACGTGCACCTAGGCTAAATTTGAACATTTATACAAATGTTCATTTTAAAATTTATTAAAAATTAAACAGAGCATTTTCTTTTTAATTAACACAACATGTGTCATGCTTCAACATACAAATTGGTCACATTTACATGTTTTAGGATGGGGTGGGGTTACAGTTTGGACTGGTTAACCGATGATTAGAATGCCTTTATTTTAACTCACATTGAAAAGATGTTAATTACCTTTTACACCCCATTCTCCATCATCAGCATTCCTCTCCATCAAATGAACTGAGTTTCTGAAAATGTATTAGGTCTAACTGAGTGCATGTTCCATAGATGAAGTCCCCAGATTAACTGCTGGGAAACTTTAGAAGCCTACGCACTGCATTAGACTCTTGTGAGTAAATCTGTTCCAGTATACAACCAACTGTTGGTGTCCATCAGCCGTGTGGAACTTAAAGCGTTGCACAATCAGTTATGCTTGCCTCAGAGTCCTGAATTTCCTTATAGCTTCCTGTAGTGCTGCTGAATATTCATCAGGCACTAGGCCTAAGGCTACATCCACACTAAGCTGGATAATTTTGAAAACACCAGTTTCGAGTAAAAATGACAGGTGTGCACACTAAGCGTTTTTCAAAATATCTCTGTCCACATTAGAGGGATATTTGGGTGAATCTCCTCCTACTGGGCATGTGCAGGACACACAGAAAACAAGCAAGGAGCAAACGGTATACTTGGTGCACGTTTGTCCAGTTACAGAGTAGAAAAACTTAAAAGGAATTGCTCTTGGCTCTCGCGCAGGAGGACTTAAAACTAAAAAGAAACAAATACCGGAGCGTATGGAGGCAACCGACAGGGAGTTCATGGACAGTATGACCCGGCTGACGACAAACATTGAAAAACTGACTAACTCTGTTGCATTAATAAAACACCTTATTAAATGTATAAAACATGTCTGCTTCAGTGTTATCTTGTATTTCCGTACAATGTTATATTAGGCTGTTACACATCTATTGTCAGAGAAGTACTTGCATAAATAGATAAACCACCTTGGTTCTCGGTTCTTGGTTCTTGAACCTCCAAAATATTCCTCACGGAATTTAAACTGGAGGTGGCGGAGGGTGTTTTCTGTCCTTACCTTCATACAAGCAAGGACAGAAAAGAGGGCAAAGTGAGTATCTTATTTATTCAGTAAGCCATGGGTCAAAGTATTTGGGGAGTACATTTCTAACTCTTCTGGCTTCAGTCTTGTTGCCGTCTGTTCTGAAATTGTTAGGTTCTGCGAAGCGCAGAATCAAATATCGCTGTGATGATTGTACGCTCTAGTATTAATTGTTTGGTGACAATAAAGTAATAATAATAATAAAACAATGAAACGCTGCGCTGCTGCCATCTGTTGAGGCACGTCAAGACAGCGGTTTTAAAAAGCTCCATTTACCATGTCTACACTGCAACGGATATTAGGCATTTTCAGATTTATTCATTTTGGAGACCATTTCTAAAAATCTCCATTGTTGGGGGATGAAAACACTATTTTAGTGTGGACAGAGGGTCAAAACGAAGAGAAAAAGCTTCATTTTCAAAATTATCTGGCGTAGTGTGGATGTAGCCTAAGTAACATAGTGGAGGTTATCCTGACATGAGTGGAAATAGGGAAGGCTTGAATGAAGATTTCCACATTTCATTAGGGAGTTTAAGGTAAACGAATCCTTAGGAGGCAGTGGTCATAATATGAATAGAATTCACTCTGCCGTTTGAGAGAAAGAAGCTAAAATCAGATTTATTGGTATTACAGTGGAGTAAAGAGAACTACAGAGGCATGAGAGAGGAGCTGGCCAAAGTTGATTGGAAGGGGACACTAGCACAGATAATGGTAGAGGAACAATGGGTGGAGTTTTTGGGAGTAATTTGGAAGACGCAGGATCAGTTCATCACAAAGGGGGCAAAAGTGAGTGCAGTGGCTATTACTAAGCAGCTGCTATGGAAGACAAGGCAGATAGGTCACTTGGAACAGACAGGCTGCAGTCCAGGGTTCTAAAAGAGATAGCCCAAAGAGACTGTGGAGACATTAATAGTGATATTTCAAGAATTATTAGATTCTGGAATGTTTCCAGAAGATTAGCAAATTGCAAGTATCACTCCACTATTTAAGAAGGGAGGGAGGCAAAAGACGGGAAATTATAGGCCAGTTACCTAGATGTCATTGGTTTGCAAGATCTTAGAGACCATTACTAAGGATGAGATTTCGGGGTACTTGGAGGCACATGATAAAGTAGGCTGAAGTCAGAACAGTTTCCTTAAGAGGATATTGCCTGACAAACTGGTTGGAATTTTTCGAGGAAATAATAGACAGGAGAGGGCAAGCCAGAGGATGTTGGCTACTTGCATTTTCAGAAGGACTTTGACAAGGTGCGGCACATGATGATGCTAAACAAGGTAAGATTGTGTTGCTGGAAAGATACTAGCATGTATAGAAGATCGAAGAACTGGCAGGAGGCCAAGAGTGGGAATAAAGGGGTCCTTTTGTTGTTGGCTGTTGGCGACTAGTGGTGACCTGCAGGTGTCAGTTTTGGAACCGCTTCTTTTTACATTATATGTCAATGATCTGGCTGATGGAATTGATGGGTTTGTGACCAAATTTGCAGATGATACAGATAGGTGGAGGGGCAGGTGGTTTTGAGGAAGCAGGAAGTCTGCAAAAGTACTTAGGCTGATTAGGGAAATGGGACAAGAAGTGGCAGATACAGTGTAGGAAAGTGTATGGTCATACATTTTAGTGGAAGGAATAGACTATTTTATAAATGAGAAACAAATTCAGAAATCACTGGTGCAAGAGACTTGGGAGTCCTATGGCAGGATTCCCTAAAGGTTAATTTGCAGGCTGAGTCAGTAGTAAGGAAACCAAAAAACAATAAAAGCATTCACTTTGAGAGGACTAGAATATAGAAGTAAGGATGTAATGCTGAGGGCTTATAAAGCATTAGTCACGATGCATTTTGAGTATTGTGAGCAGTTTTAGGCCTCGTATCTGAGAAAAGATGTGCTGCATTGGAGAGAGTCCAGAGAAATTTCACAAGAATTGTCCTAGGAATGAAAGGGTTAACGTATGAGGAATGTTTGATGGGTCTGGACCTGTACTCACTCAACTTTAGAAGAATGAGGGCAGATCTCAGTGAAACCTAGCAAGTATTGAAAGGCTTAGAAAGAGAAAATGTTTCCAACAGTAAGGGAGTCTAGGACCAGAGAGCACTGTCTCAGAATACAAGGACAGAGTCCAAGTCATTGGGTTTGTTTAAAACGGAGATTGATAGGTTCTTTACTAGTAAGGGCATCAACTGTTACTGGGAGAAGGCAGGAGAATGGAGTTGAGAGTGATATTAAACATCACCGAGGATCTCATGTGGTCTGCACATACCAGCTGTGTGGTGAAAAAAGCACAACAGCACCTCTTTCACCTCAGACGGTTGAAGAAGTTTGGTATGGCCCCCCAAATTCTAAGAACCTTCTATAGGAGCATGATTGAGAGCATCCTGACTGGCTGCATCACTGCCTGGTATGGGAACTGTACTTCCCTCAATCGCAGGACCCTGCAGAGAGTGGTGCGGACAGCCCAGCACATCTGTTGATGTGAACTTCCCACTATTCAGGACATTTACAGCAACAGGTGTGTAAAAAGGGCCTGAAGGATCATTGGGGACCCGAGTCACCCCGACCACAAACTGTTCCAGCTGCTGCCATCTGGGAAACAGTACCACCGCATAAAAGCCAGGACCAACAGACTCCAGGACAGCTTCTCCACCAGGCCATCAGACTGATTAATTCATGCTGACACAACTGTATTTCTATGTGATATTGACTATCCTGTTGTATATAATATTATAAATTACTATAATTGCACATTGCACATTTAGACGGAGACGTAACATGAAGATTTTTATTCCTCATGTGTATGAAGGATGTAAGAAATAAAGTCAATTCAATTCAATTCAAATTGAACATGATTGCATGGCAGAGCAGACACAATTGACTGAAGGTCCTGTTTCTGCTCCTATGGCTTCTGGTTTATGGTCTTAAATATAAGACTACACTACCACACCATGGCTGCAAACTCTTGTTCAACCATAGGCAGTTACCAGGATCAAGAATAGGAGAGTAGAAAGGAGCTTGTTTTACTGTTGTTGTTTCATTGCTTGTTGTGTTCTTAATTGTGTGTGTGGAAGTTGTAGTAAGGCAAATGTAGCCTGCGGTAGTTGTAGTCAAGCAAGACCTTTGAAGTGAGACTGCTGGAGACACCTCTGCCTAGTGCAGACCATATAGATTTCAGCAGTGTGTACTCCAGTCAAACAAGTGAGGCCTCTGTAGTGAGACTTTTCCAAAAGGTCTTCCTGAAATATAGTTTCCCCTTGCATAATAGGGGAAACATGCCCAATAACCAAGGCTCTATTACCTTTTCTAACTTCAAAATATCATCGGCTGACCGCTCGAAGTTTCGATTGATTTTAACATCTCTATTGTGAATAGCAATTAATGTCAGGAGTAAGTATTTCAAGCATATACAATTCATAATACTCAATAACCATAACTGATTAAGCCAATTCTATATAAACATAGTAGATTTCTGTTCTAGCTTTAGCACAGTGTGGGTGACAGGGGCACATGCTTTTCTCCTTGTGCACAAGTAAAAGGAATGTTTCAGTTGTAAGAGTGCGTGTGTTCTGGGCCCAGTTATTTTAGTTATCTTATTTAATCGTATTTTAGTATTGGCAACAATAGTTACTTTGTTGATGTTGATGTTGGAAATGGTGGTAACATTTACGGGCTACCCTCAGCTCATCCTTAAGTGTATTGGTCATTATTGCAAATTACAGATTTCATTGTATGTTTGATGTGCATATAATAAATAGATCTGATTCTGAATCTGGAAAAGCATTAAGCACTATTACTGTCTCTACAAAATTAATACAGTGGATTCCAGTTATTTGGATCAGAATTTTGGCCCAATTATGTGGCTGCTCCAATTAGCTGAAGTTTCATGGAAAAGTTACAAAGGCATAAAAAAGACAAACTAGGGTTTAACTGACTAATAAATTAGATTAGATTATAAGGACATGCAGTGCTCTTTTATTGTCATTTAGTAATGCATGCATTAAGGAATGGTACAATGTTTTTCCAGAATGATATCACAGAAACACATGAAAAACCAACTTAAAAACTTACAAAAACCACATAATTATAACATATAGTTACAACAGTGCAAAGCAATACCATAATTTGATAAGAACAGACCATGGGCACAGTAAAAGTCTCAAAGTCTCTCGAAAGTCCCATCATTTCACTCAGATGGTGAACCTCCAGCGCCACCAACTTGTCGATGCAGCATCCTGGAAGCATCTGTCCGACTCCGAGTCCGTCTGAAAACTCCGAGCCTCCGACCAGCTCTCCGACACTGAGCACCATCTCTGCCAAGTGCTTCAACCCCGGCCTTGGCAACAGGTAATAGGCAAAGCCAAGGATTTGGGGCCTTCCCCTCCGGAGATTCTCGATGACACTGTGGCAGCGAAGCGGGCATTTCAGAAGTTTCTCCAGGTGTTCCTCCGTGCTTCTCACGGCCGTCTCCATCAAATCAGGATTGTGCACGGCCCCCTAGTTAACACATATCGATATCATTTGGAACGGCCGCGCATGCTGTGTCGCGCCACCATCTTCTCCTCCCTCCTTTACCCATACTACTGCAGTAATATAAATCAGTGTATTAGTTCCAAATAGTTATTGACAGAGAAAGTTACACCATGCTCTTTTGATGACTGTTAATGAACAAAATTAGCGCAGACACCTAGTGCAGATAACGGACTGCCTTCATACAATGATTTTGATGATTGCATCCTCCAAATCTTCATTTTCATTGTAACCTTCAAGATGATTGTCAGTACCTTCAAATTCATTATACCTGTAGATCCTAACTTGTTGAAGTAGTGAAATTGTTTCATTTTCACTCCTGGCTATTTCTGGCATCTCCAAGACTCAAAGCTTGAGATCACAGTGATCTAAACAGTTCTAAATTGGCCTACTGTTTATTTCTCACCAACTATCTGTGACAAAGATCACCTCTTTTTGAACAGAAGCATGTGCAAATGACCCTATTTAAAAACTGTTTGCTCTAAGCCAAGGGTAGTGTCTAACTGCCACATAAGTGTATACAACTGAAGCTGCCTCAATTAAGTAGCCTAGTGTCCCAAATAAATTAAGGGCAATTTTCTTGATGAGTTTTTGTTCTTTAAGAGTTGTTCCAAATAAGCACCTGTCCCAATTAACTAATAGCCCAATTAACTGGAATCCATTGTATTAGGAAACACCAACTGGAAATTATAGTTTCTGCATTTACTTCATTGGTCATGTCCAGGCCTCACCATCTGACCACATGCACAACGGTGTTTTGATCCTAACTGCTCTCCCAAAGTACTTGTCTAGCATTGTTCTTGTCTACAGCAACCTAAAAATACAAAGGAAATCTGGAAATTAACTGAAACGATCAAGAAATGGGCAGAACCAGTAGATGTCCAGTTTTGGGAAGCTGACAGTAATCTCGTAAAATCAGCTGGGTAAACTATAATATATTAATAAAATATATCCAAATGAATATGGCATGTGCAGACATCATATGAATATACTTACCCAAAAGGGCCTAACATATGGGAAAAGTTCCCCATTTAGCACCTGCTTCAAACAGGTGCTAAGCATCTAGAGCAGTATTAAAGCAATCGAGGCATATTATTGAACCATTTCCTAATTTAAATAAAATTCAGGCTCACAATAAACTGAGGCACAACAGATGTTCTGGCTGTCAATGTTACAAGCGCTTCACTGCATCATTGCTTAAACAGGCTTCAGTGCTCTATAACGAAGTTTAATTATTGCACAAGACTTTTGGTTCTAAAGCCTTGACACTTTTTTATTTGTGGGCGATGATAAAAGAGCAAATGCTAATTAAAAATATTGTAATCTATTAAAAATATTGTAATCTAATCTCAAAATACTATATTACTCTTATTTAATTCACTGAGTTCAATAGCCTCAGAGCAGGGCAAAACTCCAGAAAGTGTATTTTGATTTACATACATCATCTCATTATATTTCTCAATACAAATTGGATACATAATAAATACACCGAAAACATATTTATCTGAAGAAATTGCCAGAACTGGCACCCAATAATCACACATCCCCTGCGATGTACTGCTTGCAGACTGAACAAAGCAAACATCCAATTGTATTCAGTTTTCCCAATGGATTGGTGGTGTTGTGAATGTAAATATAGAATGCTAAATTTAAGGGATATAAGAAAACATAGTTTCATCTGGAAAGAGCATTTGGAACGCTGGAGGGTGGAAAGGGAGGAGGAAATAGAATAGGGTGGCAGCATGGGAGGACGTCGGGTTTGAAAAGATTAAGATGATCACTTACATCTAAATACAGAATCACAACATGGTGGAAACTAAATTACACTTGGTTGCATGTAATACAGTATAATCATTTACTTGTAAGATATTCATACAGGGAATGAAATAATTATTTATATGTAGTCACAAAGATCTGGGTGTAAAGTAATTCCATTGTTTGAAAATATAAATATTGTTTGCCAATTCTATTTCAGACAGCAATTAGTATCCATACAGCCACAATACTGTCCTTGTGTGTGCTTCAACAATCCCAGGAATCTTTAAGAGATCAGGTTGCTGGAAAACCCTGAGACCTTGGAAGTTTCTTTGAAGTTTTTTTTTGTGTTGCACTGAATTGAAGGAGTTCTTTTTCTTGAATATCAAATAATTTATTTTCATTCTCATTTTCCAATGTAAACGATAGTATTGGTTGCTAAATCTTATCACAAAGCACGTTCAGACAGTGTAGCTACATCAGATGGTGAACAACAAAAAATACCATGGTTTTTATTGTAAGTACATAGTACTTAAATAAATTAATTTTCCCGTTTGTATTCTACTCACAAGTTTCTGCTCAGATACACAAAACTGTGAATGGTCACTTGAAGAAAGAATTGGAAGTCAGCTTGAGACACTTAACTACACCACATGATGAGTGACTGGAGTCCAGAGTGGAAAACAACATAACAAATAAGATTGGAACAAAATGCTGATTTTTCAGACACTTCTGGGAATATTTGACACACAAGATGACTTAAATTGACAGAAAATAATTGAGATTATACAGTTTTGTATTAGAGCTGCATCCTGTAGCTATCAAAATATGTATTTTCATTAAAGGGAATAAAAACAAAACAACGGACAGTCTTTGTATTGCCTGGCATTCAACCATAAGACTTCTGGGCTCAACTTTTAAAAGAACAATAGTGTAACAACTGGTTGGGCAAGCTAATTATTATATCAATAAAAGATAAAGGGGAATAATATTACATGTGGCAAAGTATTGTAAGTTTGGGATCCTAATTCTGAAAACTGCTTCATTTCTCAGAAGAAACATCAAGGAGATGGTGCAAGCTAATTCTGCAAGAAGTGGATAAGATTTAGGCCAATGTCCCAGTACAGAAAAAGGAATAAATAAGATATGATATATATGCTTCAACAAGAAAATCACATCAATAAAACCATAAGATCATAAGATATAGGAGCAGAATTAGGCCATTTGGCCCATACAGTCTGCTCCGCCATTTCATCATACCCGATTCATTTTCCCTCTCAGCTCCAATCTCCTTCCGTCTCCCTATATCCTTTCAAGCTTTGACTAATTAAGAATCTATCAACCTCTGCCTTAAGTATACCCAATGACTTGGTCTCCATAGCCACCTGTGGCAACAAATTCTACAGATTCACCACTTTGGCTAAAGAAATTCCTCCTCATCCCTGTTCTAAAAAGGATGTCCCTCTACTCTGAGCTGTGTCCTCTGGTCTTAGACTTCCCACCATCAGAAATGTCTTCTCCGCATCCACTCTATTGAGGCCTTTCAATATTTGATAGGTTTCAATGAGTTCAATTCTTATTTTTCTAAATTCCAGTGAATACAGACCAAGAGCCATCAAATGCTTTTCATATGACAAGCCTTTCAATCCTGATTTGAAGTTCAATCTGGTTAGGTCTCCTAAAAAATTTTATTACAAGGGTGCTTTCCATGTAATGAAGTATAAATGTATACATTGGAATGTAAACAAACAAAAAAGATTTCTAATTGCATAGGGCTTTGACGTGTAGTATGTGATTTAGGAATTTGGAAACAAATAAGAGTAGAATTGATGCATGCTATCATTGAAGATGAATAGGAACAGTTTTAAAGACAGTGAAAGGAGTTAGGGGTCATGCTAGAGGTTAGGGACAGGTATATGGAGAGTTACAAGTCAGGCTAGAGTCTGCGCTCCATTTCAAAGGCCTTCAATGACGTGGAAGAAGGACATCAAGCACAATGTTGGACTGCAAGTGCAGCGAACAAAGACCAGCAAGGAGGACAGTCCTCCAGTTCAGTGAGTCACCTACAGGATCAGCAGGATCAGAGTGGGAAGGTCTCCAACACCTATTGATCCTGTAGGTACTTGAGTTGATGAGCCCAGAGTTTGACGCTGGGAGTTCAAGGTCCCAGCATGGGCAAGTCTGGAGTTTGAGGCCTGAGGTTTGGGTTCTGTCATTGGCAAGTACTGGGGTCCATTCTTAAGAATGAAATCTGAAGGTCAGAAGTCTTGGAAGCCAAAGCCAACTTGTTGAAAAGGCCTGAATCTGCAGGATTGTGAGTCTACTGGAGAAGTTGGAGGCTGATATATGAGAGCCTGCGAGGTTGAGGCCTGTTCTGTCCAGAGGTTGCAGGACTCTCTATATGTGTGAATGGGTAGGTGGATGGATGGAGGAAGGAAAGGGGATTGTTTCATTGTCGTTATTCTTCTGAACACAATATGTTCCCGCCGGAATGTGTGCAGACACTTGTGGATGACCGCAGTGCACCCTTACGTTACGTCGGTTGTTCATACATGTTTCACTGTGTGTTTCATTGGATATGGATTAAATAAATGAGTCTGAGTCTGAATCTGATGTACTAATTGTGGAGCACAGTTGGGTCTGTCTGAAACATTTCACACAACTCTCCATCTTTGTCTATTGAACTCCTCCCCTGGTGTACCCTTCAGAAAACTGAGGTACAATTGCCTTTTGTTTTGTTTTATGGTTAAATTTTATAGTCACATCCGGTTTAAGATGGTGCTGGTGAACCTCTGCGACTTCCGGACGCTGGCGAACGAAACAAGGGTAGCAACTAAGTACTTTGCTAAACACACTTTTTCATGCAAATTAATGTCATGAGTAATAATGGAAGTCTATCACTCCTCTTTGGACTTGGAGGCAATTCGATGTTGCAGAACAAAGACAAGGTGAGGTGACAGGCCCATTGCTGTGAGTGTGAAAGGGCATGAAAGATCAGGCACAGGCCATGGGGTCCAGGCAGCAGACACGACTGAGCACGATGAGCGGACAAAGATTTACAGGCCAAGTTGAAGTGGCAAAGTCCCGTGTATCAAGTGGCAGAACCTGTTGCTCAGATGGAGACCTATGCGCAGGGCAAGATTGAAGAGATCAGGGAGTTGAGGCTCAAGGCGAGGTACGAGCTGGTTCAGATCACTCCTGGAAGCAGCAGAACCTAATGTTCAGAAGAAGCGTTAAGCACCAGGCCAGATTGAAAAGGTCAAGGTATTGGAAAGGTCAGGGTTCCAGGGCCCGAGGCGAGGATACTGGCCAATTAAGATCATGGCTCCACAACGTTTACTCAGCTCTCTGCTGAACAATGGGACTTTCTTGGGGACTTCAGTTCAGAAGCACTATTTACTTGCGGTTACTGTTTGCATGATGTTTTTTTTGCCATTGCACATTGGGTGCTCAACGGTCTTTTTATGGGTTATCTTATTCTTTTATTTTCTTATGGACATGATGCGGTTTTTTATTATCTGCACGTTTGCGTGTTACACAATCTTTTTTCATATGTATGGAGTTTGTTTTTGAATTGCTTTGTTTCATGGCTGCCTGTTAGGCAACAAATCTCAAGACTGCATAATGTATACATACTTTGATGATTAAAGTACTTTGAACTTTGAAGTTGAAGGTCGGTTAAACCCTTTCATATTAAGAAAGAATAGCTGGAATTCTTATTTTCCTCACCCCCTCTCTGTGAGGGACCCAAATAGATGGAATTCTCTTGTGGAACTATATAAAGCACCTCCCCATGGTTCCATTCCAAAGAGCAGTCTGTAACCCAGATAATTCAAACTTCAGAAATGCATCTGTGAACGAAGATGCCGGATACCACTGAGCTGTGGCAGCCAAAAAATTCATACACTGGTCATCCAAATGCTGGTTCATATTTTCATGCTGTAGAAGTTGGTGTGTTTGTAACCTGGGGAACACCTGTAAACAGTACTTGACATAATTGTAGGAAGGAACAAGAGATATAACTTAAAGTCTATCTTTTCTTTACAGTTGATTTCAACTACCTAATCTCAAGAAATAATTCCCTCAAAAGGAATCTATGATGAGTAAGTCAATGAGTAAGAGAAAGCAGTCAACATTTTGTGCTGAGACCCTTCATCAGGACTGAGAGGAAAGGGAGGAGGTGCCTGAATGAAAAGGTGGGGGGAGGATGCGATGAATATCAATTTTTCCTTCTGGTGAACAAAATTTCCCCCCTCCTTCCTCTATTCCCCACGCTGACTTTTAACTTCTCATCTGCCTACTTCCCCCGGGTCCCCTCCTCCTTCCCTTTCTCCTATTGCCCACTCTTCTCCCCCATCAGATTGTTTCTTCTCCAGCCCTTGACCTCCCCCACAACCAACCTGGCTTCACCTATCACCTTCCAGCACCTGTTCTTCCCCCACACCCCCCCCAGTATCTCCCCCCCTTCCCTCTCAGTCCTGAAGAAGAGTCTCAGCCCAAAATGTTACACTTTTCCATAGATACTGCCTGACCTGTTGTGTTACTCCAGCATTTTGAGAGTTGCTTGTGGAATGCAGATCCAACATGAAGCAACATAAGGAACATAAAATGTTTAAGAAAATTAATGTTTGTGATTTCTAACTGCAGACTCACCCTCCTAGCATTGAATCCATACTCTTAAATGTTTCCTAAAACAAGAGAAACTCCAAGCTTTCATATGGAGAATGTGGTGTTCCATTGCCCAGCTCCAGCATCCCTAACTCCTAACTTTGTAGGAACACTGCCCAGCTGGTTTCCATTACAGCAGCAATCATGCCTTGTTGCAGTTAATGATGATGAGGACTTTGCAGTTGAAGCAATGCATAATGTAGCTGCTGTTGCACCACAAATAGCACAACCTTAATAAAAGCAAACACAAAATGGTCATGTTCCTGAGAGATAAAAGCCACATACATGCCTTTCAGATTTCAAAAGCATCTTGTGCATCAAGCAATGACAACAAACAGTGATTGATCTGCAATAAAAACAAAAAAATGTTTGAAACACCCAGGAGGAGGTCAATAGACATCTGTGGAGAAAGTCAGGTTATGACCTATTGGGTGTGTTTGCAGGTCATTTAAGATACTAAGGCTCTGTGAAAAGCTTTCTTGCTTCCCTTGTAATTTGAAGATCCTTTTGTTAAAGAAGCCTAGTTTTCCCTCTGCAAAGCAGTCTAGTTCCCCTCAAAGACTGCTTTCCTGAGAAGTAATCCTTCTACATTTATCTGTTACATTCTCAATTAAAGTTGACAGCTTTATGATCAGTTGCTTACTTATGATCAGCTGCTTACTTTAATTTTTGTACCTTCCACCAGCTGGGCTGAAATGGATAGAAAACTAGTTTACTTCTTGTGTCTGCTTATACCTGCTACACAGGAAAATGATTCAAGAAGTGACACATTAGACTGCCTGACATATATATATTGTCACTAATACATGTTTCAGACATTAATCTCTTGTTTGCCCTGTCACAGCTCCGTATCAATCTCTTGGTAATATTCCATTATGGCGGGTACTTTCCCATAGCAGCTCATCTCTAAGCCACATCCTACATATATCTGCCATCCAAAACCACTCAAGGACACTGCAATGGAATCAAATTTTACAAGCAATATGCAATTCATATTTGATTACATACTGTATAATATCAAATTCAGATGAAAGCAGATCCTTTGCCAATTGACAGTCCTTTTCTTTCAGAAATATATTATTGTAACTCTTCCTGTAAAAGAGTGTCAACCTATTTTCCCCATGTCACTCCTGAAGCTCAAAACCTCTGAAAGGATGGTACAGGGAGGCAGCAGGTAGAGCTACTTGCTCACAGCTCCTGCCACACAAGTTCAATCCTGACTTCCCATGCTGTCTGAGAACAAATTTATGTATTTTCCTTCTGACTGTGTGGGTGCTTCAGCACCCTCTCTCATTGCAAGGATCCAGTAAGAGGTGAGTTAGTTAGTTAACTCCTGATGTAAACAGGAGGCAGGAGAATCAGGGCATGAAAATGAAGAGCACATGAGACAGAATAGGACATAGAACATGGAGAAGCACAGCACAGGAACAACCCTTATAGACTACAATATCAGTGCTGACCAGGACACTAATCTAAACTAATCCCAGTGCTTGCACACAGTCTATATCCTTCCATTCCCTGCCTGTTTAAGTACCAATCTAGAGAATTCTTAAATGTTGCTATCGTCTCTGCAGTACATAACAGGCCCCTACTATGTTTTAAGTAAAACATTTGCATTATAACTCACCTTTAAACTTTTCTTCTCTCCCCTTAAATCTACGTCCTCGCATTTAGCCCATAAGAACGTACGATGTAGAAGCACAACCATTTGGCCCATCAAGTCTGCTCCACCATTTCATCAATCTTAGCCCCAATCTCCTACCTTCTTCCAGTATTCATTCACGCCCTGACTAATCAAGAATCTATTAACTTCTGCCTTAAATAGACCCAATGACTTGGGCTCTGCAGCCACCTGTGACAAAGAATTCCACAGACACACCACTCTCTGATTAAAGAAATTCTACCTCATCTCCATTCTAAATGGACAGCCCTCTATTCTGAGACTGTGTTCTCTGTTCTTAGATTCCCCCACCATAGGAAATATTCTCTCCACATCCACTCTAGCAAGGCCTTTCAACATAATAGGTTTCAATGAGATTCCCCTTTCATTTATCTGAATTGCAGTGAGTACAGGCCCAGAACCAATAAAAACACTCCTCATAAGATAAGCCATTCAATTCCCTCAAAGATTTTATTTTATCACCACAGCCCTGGCAAGACTTCAATCACCTGCCTTTCTAAATTAGTGGAGTAATGGCCCTTGAGCATATCTACGGCACCCTGTGAGAATAGACCAGTACAATAATAGGTCCATTCACAAAATCCAACTTAGGTTCACCTTACACCACCTGTTTAATCTAACTTTCCCTGTGCTGAATAATTTTGGAGTTTCTTCTCTTTCCAATGTTGAACTATTCCATGTACTGTGGTTCAGAAAATATTACAAAATCATATATACCCTGACTGTTGCCACACAAACATATTTTAAATTCGGAAGTAACTGATAATCGGCACACAGTTGCCCTGTGTATTTTGGGGATTTTTAAATTCATTACAGGGTACCTCCAATGCAATTATTTTCAAAAATTAGTTCTCTATTCAGCTCCATATTCTTCCTTTCAGCTAAAACTTAATAATGGAATTTCCTGGTAATTTGTCGTGATGTGGAGACCAACATGATTAATTTGTCCCTATTATTATCTATAATTAAAGGCTTCTAACGTTACCTGTACCATTGAGTGGACTTTATTACTCTTGGGTTAATAAAAATTATAATTTTCACAAATACTGATTACTTTCTTTAGACGGCCATGCAACAGTTTAATTATCTAACAGTTTGATTTTCAGAACAATCCATGCATGACAGACAATTACCAGCAAAAGAAGAAATGTTGTCATGACAATGTCAGGGCCACCAAATCAATACAGTAATCTGTGGTACTGAAGCTAGTCAACAAACAGTCATCCAGAGAGACAAACCAAGCATCTTTGATGTTATGAGCAACTCCATAGTTTAAAAAAATATGAAGATCATGGAATACTGAATAGCACAAAGAGCAAGTTAAGTTTTATTTGAACACATTTTATTCAAGAATAACTGTGCCATTGCTGACAGAAAACAATTATGTATGTCCGAAGTTTCAATGTTACTACAACGAAAGAAAAGCAACATTAATCCTATGAACTCACCCAATGGTTAGAGTTTTGTAAGATCCCAGAGTTTTATAGAAATATTTCGTAAAAATACATTACATAATATTGACTTGAACATAGCAGTCAGTTGTACCAGCAGGAAATCCTGGAGATCTAAAAATAAAAACTGGAGCAATTTTTGGATAATGAAAATCGTTCTATAGATAGTGTCCATGTTAATGGCTAATTGAACACTGGGGACCTAACAGTGCAGAAATGTGCATAATTGTACAAGTTTGTTGATTTATTGTCCTCCTTTGGCAATCTAGTATGAAGATCAACTAACTCATTCACAGAAAAGTGTGACAGAAGTATAATTCATGATTGCGTTATTCTGCCAACAGATAGAATGTCAAATATTTCTGTAAAATTGTGGAAATATTGCTACGTTGATTGTACTATGAAAATGGACATCAGCACAGTAAAGGCCCTTGTTACGTAACCGGCAACAATGAATATCAATCCAGTCAGGTTATATAAAAACAACAAAACATTTATTAAACATGGATAAACAATAAAAAACCAATGAAAACCTTAACCGGAAATTAACCGCTATGGGGCTGTTCAACAAATCATCACTCGGTGCTGATTCTTAAAGCAATAAATGCGAAAACAGTTCTTAAAGTGGTAAAGTCAAATACTGTTCTTAAAATGGTAAATTCAAAAGTCCAACAGATTTATACATTCAATTGGGAGAGACTTCTCTGAAGAAGGATTTCTTCATAGACACGACTTTCCTGCTGGTTCTGTCCAAAGGATTCACGATGAAGGAAATAAACGGCTTAAAACAACTGAACTTAATTTCTAGAGAGTACCTTGCATGAACTTCCTTGCTCTTTTGGCAAGAGTTATCCTTAATGCAGGACGCTACTTCTTCAACGAAGACTCAATGAGGTCGATCCTTTATTAAACGGCCGAACATTCCTGACTTCTCTTAATCCTTCATATCCTGTACTTCGATGAAGTCTTCACTCTCCAATACTACTGAAAAAGTACATCAACACAACTAGCAGAAATTGCCAGTCCAGCACTATTGTATCTTGCAACAGAACGTAACACTTCGTTTTAAAATGAAACTGCATCATAAAACAAATACGCAATGGAAACGGAGACTCTGACTAACGTTCTAGGTAGAAAACTAAAAAAAAACTAATTGCGTCACCAGAGGTCTTCCCTTTTATACCAGTGGTGAACATGTCATCATGTGACCTCACATCGGCAGGAAAATTACATCGGGTGACCTCCAAAAGACCATTACATCATTCTCACAAGAAAGTCACAAGATCTCCTTGAGGTATGTAACACCCTTCAGCCAACATTGTTGTGCTGACCTTTTAACCTACTGAGACCACTCTAATCTTTCCCTCCTACATAGCCCTCTGTGTTTCATTCATACATATGCCTATTTAAGAATTTCTTAAATGTCTCCAATGTATCTGCCTCTTTCACTACTCCTGGCAAGGCATTCCATGCACTCATCATTCTCTGTGTAAAGAATTTACCTCTGAGATACCCCCATCCCTTCCTCTAATCAATTAAAATTATGCCCCTTTGTATGAGCCATCTCTGCTCTGGGAAAAAGTGTCTGACCACTCCGGCCCAAGCCTCTTATCATCTTGTACACTTCTATCAAATGACCCATCATCCTTCCTCAGTCCAAAGAGAAAAGCTCCCGCTAGCTCAATGTGTTTTCATAAGACATGCCCTCTAGTCCAGGCGGCGTCCTGGTAAATCTCCTCTGCACCTTCTCCAAAGCTTCCACATCTTTCCTGAAATGTGATGAGCAGAAATGAACCCAATATTCCAAGCGCAAACACGAGGAAATCTGCAGATGCTGGAAATTCAAGCAACACACACAAAATGCTGGTGGAACGCAGCAGGCCAGGCAGCATCTCTAGGAAGAGGTACAGTTTTGGGCCGAGACCCTTCATCAGGACTAACTGAAAGAAGAGATAGTAAGAGATTTGAAAGTGGGTGGGGGAGGGGGAGATCCGAAATGATAGGAAATGATAGGAGAAGACAGGAGGGGGAAGGATGGAGCCAAGAGCTGGAAAGTTGATTGGCAAAAGTGATACAAGGCTGGAGAAGAGAGCGGATCATGGGACGGGAGGCCTAGGGAGAAAGAAAGGGGGAGGGGAGAGCCAGAGGAAGATATAGTGAGAGGGACAGAGGGAGAAAAAAGAGACAGAAAGAAAGGGGAAAAAATATAAATAAATAAATAAATAAATAAGGGATGGGGTCAGAAGGGGAGGAGGGGCATTAACGGAAGTTAGAGAAGTCAATGTTCATTTTCTGTCTGGGTAGCCTCCAACCTGATGGCATGAACATTCCTCCCCCTCCTGTGTTCTCCTATCATTTCGGATATCCCCCTCCCCCTCCCACTTTCAAATCTCTTACTATCTCTTCTTTCAGTTAGTCCTGATGAAGGGTCTTGGTCCGAAACGTCGACTGTGCTTCTTCCTATAGATGCTGCCTGGCCTGCTGCGTCCCACCAGCATTTTGACAATATTCCCAGTGTGGTTTAACCAGATTTCTACAGAGTTGCAACATTACCTCACAGCCCTTGAACTTAATCCCCTGACTAATGAAGGTCAATGCACCATTCTCTTTCTTTACAACCCTATTATCGTGTGTGGCAACTTTGAGAGATTATAGACACATACCCCAAGATCCCTCTGTTCCTTGACACTGCCAAGAGTCCTGTCACTAACCCTGCTTTCTTCCTTCACATTCAACCTTCCAAAGAGAATCATTTCACTCTTTTCTGTGTGGAACTCCATTTGCCACTTCTCAGCCCAGGTCTGCATCAGCAGCCCTCCACTATGCATAACGGCACCAACCTGCATGTCATCTGCAAACTTACTAACCCACACTTCCACTTCCTCATCCAAGTCGTTTATGTAAATCATAAACAGCAGCAGGCCCAGAACTGATCCCTGTATAACACCATTGGTCACCAACCTCCAGGCAGTATATATTCCATTTATTACCACCCTCTTCCTTCATTGGGCAAGACAATTCTGAATCCGCTTAGCCAAGTTTCACTGGATCCCATGCCTCCTATCTTTCTGAATCAACCTACCATAGGGAACCATATCACACACCTTAATAACTCCATGTACGCCACATTCACTGCTCTACCTTCATCAATAAGCTTTGGCACATCCTCAAATAATTCAACCAGGCTCGTGAGGCATGATCTGCCCCTCACAAAGCAATGCTGACTATCCCCCAATGCTCATAAATCCCGTAGCTAAGAGCCTTCTCCAATAATGTGCACACCACTGAAGTAAGCCTCACTAATCTATAATTCCCAGGATTATCCCTATTCCCTTTCTTGAACATTTGCCACTCTCCAATCATCTGGTATTATTCCTGTGAATATTGAGATCATAAAGATCATTGCAAAAGGTCCAGCAACCTCTTCTCTTGGTTCCTATAGGAACTTGGTGAATATCCTATCTGGCCCTGGGGACCTATCTATCTTAATGTTTTTCAAAATTTCCAGCACATCCGCTCCTTCATATTGACATGTTCAAACATATCAGCCTGTTTATGCTGTCCTCACAAACAGCAAGATCCCTGTTATCGGTGAATACTGAAGCAATGTATTCATTAAGGAGCTGCCCTACCTCATCTGACTCCAGGCACATTTTTCCTCTTTTATTCCAGATCAGTTTTACCCACACCCTGGCCTGTTCTTCACATACATGTAGAATGCCTTGGGGTTTTCTTTAATCCTACTTGCCAAAGCCTTCTCATGTCCCCTTCTAGCTCTCCTAAGTCCACTTTTCAAGTACTTTCTGGCTATCTTGTAACTCTCAGGAACCCTGTCTTATCCTTGCTTCCTAAAGAAGTAAGATCTGATTCCATCCTAATACTCATATTCCACTAGATATAAACCTAATGGTACATTTGGATGCACATTTTGACTAAGGAATCTACCAATAAGTCATGACATTACTATATGTGATATGGGATGAGATAGGGATTTTAATTATGGGCATTATGTTTATGCTTTATTTTTCTGGCTTCAAGGATTAATAACTGAATTTCGAGAGTTTGCACTCTTTAAAAATGATAAGTGCCAAGGTCAATCCCTGCTCTATATACAAAATGAGAAGAGACACAGAGCAAAGAAACAGGCCCTTCAGCCCATTAAATCAATGCCAACAATCATGAGCACATCCATACTAATCCCATTTATCAGCTCTTGATCTGTAGCCATTCATGCTTTGGCAATTCAAGTATTTGATTACTGTACCTTTTAATTGTTATTTGATTTCCTGTTCATAGTACATTTATAGGCAGTGAGTTCCAGAATACAATTACGCTTAGTTTGGAAAATTTCTTCCTTCAATTTCCTCTGCCTTCTATTTTCTAACATTAAAACTCTGTCCACTATTATGGAGAAACATCTCCACTTTATGGAAAAGTTTCTCATAACCTACCCTATCCATCCTTACATTATTTTCTATACCCCTCTCTGGATTCCCCATGACCTCTTCTGCTCTAAAGAAAACAAACTCAGCACTCCAAGACTAGTATGTGGACATGGGGGTAAATGACATCCGTACTCCAGGCCTCCACTCCGTGCTTGAAGGCCAGCGATATGGACATGGGGATGAAAAATATCCAGTGTTTAGGCCTCAGCTTCGTTCTCGAAGGTCAGTGACATTGACGAAGGACAACTGTGGATGTCGGGCTGTCCCAGGTCAGTGGGTCCGAGGATCGGATGTTGCTGTGAGCAGGAGGCTCAAGGACAAGTCGGTCAGTGAGTCCAGATGTTGGCCTTGGAGTTCTGGATCCCGTCATTGGCTAGTCTAGGAGATGATACCAAAGGCTGAACTCTTAAGGTCGATTGGAAGCCAAGAAGTCAAAGCCAAAGCCGGGAGAGCGGAGACCGGAGACCAGAGGCCTGTTCTGAGCCTGGAGGAGTGTGGATTTGTGGGTGGGAGGGAGTAAAAGGACTTAATTTGCTGTTACTGTTTTGTTGCTTATTATGTTGTGCTTTATGTTGTTCTGCCAAACATTGTGGACATGCAATGTTGGGGCTGGAAAGTATGCTAACACTTGCGGGCTGCCCACAGCTCATCCTTAGGTGTGTTGGTCATTAACACAAATGATGGATTTCACTGTATGATTTGATATGCATGTGTTAAATAAATCTGAATCAGAATCAGAATCTGTCCAGTCTCATATCAATGCTGGAACATTTCATCTCTGTCCCCAGGACCTGATGGAATCTATTCCAGTTTTTTGAGTGAAAATCAAGAGAGGAGATTGCAGGGGCCTTGCACAAAGATCTTTTCCACAGACAAGGTGGCTGGGGACTGGAAACAGTTAATATTTTTGCTCTGCTGAAGAAGGGCGGTAGAAACAAACCAGGAAGTTATAGGCCTGTAAGCCATTCAACATCAGTAGGGAAAGTATTGGAGAAGATTCTTAGGGATAGAATCTACTTACATCTAGAAAATCTTAGACTTATTAAGGGTAGCTGGCTTTGTGTGGTGAGGTTATATCTTCAAACTTTATCCAGCTTTTTGAGGAGGTGATGAAGATCAAGTGTTTGACTAGTTCTCTCATGATAGGCTGATCCAGAAGATAAAGGCACATGGATTCGTGGAGATTTAGCAGATTGGACTCAAAATTGGCTGGCAATAGAAAGTGGAGTAGGGTGGTAAAGAAGGCATATAGCATACTTGCATTCACTGGTCATAGTGTTAAACATAAAACATGGGAAGGCATATTGCAGCTGCATAATACTTTGATTAAGCCATAGTATTATGTGCAGTTCTGGTTGCCACATTAGAGGAATAATGTGACTTCGGAGAAAGTGCAGAAGAGGTTAACCATGGTGTTGCCTGGATTGGAGAATACTGGGTATAACTAATAGGATCTATTGTGCTTCTGGTCAAGATGGTGCCAGCATACAACATTCCCTTGGTCGACATCTTCCAGATAGCTCATAAAAATGTCTTTTTTACTTGTCCTATGTCAGATTTTCAAATTAAATGGGTCTGTTAGAGCCTGCAATTTACAGTTTGGAGATTGTGTGAGTGACCCAGCACTTTACTGTCTCTGAGAAGATTCTGGAAGCGTGCACTTGGGCTGCCTTGATGCGAAGAAACTTCGAGATGGTGTGAGCCGATGTGTTATTCCTTTTTTATGCCTTGGGCCCCTACCATTAACCAAAGGATCTGTGGTCCCCAGGCTGCGAACTCCTGATTTAGAGTATAAGGGGAATCTGGGACAGAATGAGGGTAACTAGGATGCAGGGTTTTTACCCCAAGCATCAGCAGATTGTTGTTAAATATTAGGAACTATTAGACACAAAGGTTGGGAACCCCTGCTCTAAATGTTGTCGTAATCACTACAGTTTAGAAACATTATGACCACTTTGATCACTTTGCACTTAATTGTGTTCTTGGAAAAAATAGTGCATAATTTATGTTTAATTTATATTTTCCTTCTGAATGCTGCTTATGTGATGCACTGTACCTGTGATGCTGGTGCAAATAAGTTTTTCATTGCACCTGAGAATCCATGCACTTGTGCAATTGACAATAAACTCAACTTTGACTTTTATATACATCAACATCCTGCACATTCCGAACTCCTGAAGGGTCTCTTTCAATAAAGGTTGAACACCCATTATCTGAAATGCTTGGGGCTGGAAGTGTTTTGGATTTCGGCCTTTTTTTTTGGATTTTGGAATATTTACATCCTATATAATGAGATACCTTGGGAAACACTTAAAAACTTCTATAGATATACCATGGAGAGCATTCTGACAGGCTGCATCAGTATCTGGTATGGGGGGCGGGGGGCTACTTAACAGGACTGAAAGAAGTTGCAGAGGGTTGTAAATTTAATCGGCTCCATCTTGGGTACTAACCTACAAAGTACCCAGGACATCTTCGAGGAGTGGCGTCTCAGAAAGGCAGTGTCCATTATTAAGGACCCCCCAGCACCCAGGGCATGCCCTTTTCTCACTGTTACATTCAGGTAGGAGGTACAGAAGTCTGAAGGCATACACTCAGCAATTCAGGAACAGCTTCTTCCCTTCTACCATCTGATTCCTAAATAGACATGGAACCCTTGGACACTACCTCACTTTCTAAAAAATATATGGTATTTCTGTTTGTTGCACAATTTTTAATCTACTCAATATGTACATGCTGTATAATGTATACTGAATAAGATTTACTTATTTATTTATTATTATTACTACTTTTATTTTTTCTTCTTCTATATTATGTATTGCATTGAAATGCTGCTACTAAGTTAACAAGTTTCATGTCACATGCCAGTGATAATAAACCTGATTCTGATTCTGAATGGGACCCAAGTATAAACACAAAATCAATATACATTACATATACAGCTTATACACTAGACCAATCATTTTCGAAACACAAGGATCCTGCAATAAGCACTAATTGGGAGCCTGCTTTAAATAATCACAGTACACAGAAAACCTGTGCCAGCTAAAACAAACTTGACAACATGAAACAGAAAGCACAAGGGTTTAACGGCTCTAGATAAGACAACAATTAACAAACACAGGTGCAAGGCTGGCAGGGCTCAAGACTGTATCTCTCTCTCCTAAAGCTGGTACCTGACAGCCCAGGAAGCCCTGTAACTTGAGACAGGCTTGGCAAAATTGAGACAGACCTGATGCTCTTGAGACAGGGGTGGTAAACTTGGGAACATTGCATATAACTTGGGAACATAGAATCAAATTTGGAAACCTGGACCCAAGAAATCTTGATGACATAGAACGTAGACTAGAGAAGCTTGAAACATGGACTCAAGAAACTCGAAGGTAGCCTTGGGAAACTCAGAACATAGCCTTCAGATAGGCACCAAGAATAGAAGGCACGCTCGCCTTCAGCTGACCAACATCCAAGCCGCTGTTTGAACTCCGCAGGGTCTGTTTACGGTGGGGTCCTACTCCCACGGTGTGTGGTGACAGACAACTGAACCCAGGTGCAGAGGAATGACAGGCTCCCATGTAGAGCAGGATCAAGAGCTTATTCATAGTAATTCCACCTGAACATCGATGGCTTGACTTGCTGACGCTGCAAGACTAATCGTTCTTGAAACAGAAGAATTAGCGGCAATCGCTAATTGAGTGTCTGCTTTAAATAATCACAGTAAGCAGAAAACCCGTGCCAGTCAATATAAATTTGACAACATTAAACAGAAAGCACAAGGGCTTGATGACTCTTAAGATAACAATTAACAAATACAGATGCATAAGCCGGCAGAGTTCATGACAGATGCAGCCGTTCAGTATGTTAGACTTTTATCAGCGATAATCTTGGCAAACTCGTCAATGAATTTCTCTGCTGCTTTGTGATCAGGAGATGTTTTATCACCATAAATCTTTAAAAATTTAATGCTGTGCCTTTTCTTAAATTTCGGCAACCAACCTGCTGAATATTCACATTACCTTCAATTTTCACTTGATCATGCTAGATCTTTGCTTGTTTCATGATCAGTATACCGTCACTTCTGTGGTGCGCAGAGACCTGCACATTGTTTGGGAACCTTCCCAGCACCTTGTGGAATTTTCCATTTTGTGATGTCATCTCAGTGCTCGAAAAAGTTTTGGATAAGGGATGCTCAACAGGTACTCTACATATCCTCTTTTTTTCACTCAAATGCTCAATATCCCTTGATATCCAGCATTCCCTGAACTTGCTTTCATTGCCTTTCACCCTTACAGGAACATGTTGGATTTTCACTCTCAACGATGTCTCGGCGTGTCTCTCTTTTGATGATGTTGGAGGATGTTACCGAAGTTCTGCATTTGTGGATTTGAACTATGGACTACGGACTTTTTCAGTCTTAAGGTTTTTACAGTATATTCTGTGTTGTCGCCCGTTCTTTCGCTTTTTCTTTTGTGCGGTGGGAAAGGGATTTGGGGATTTATGTTTCTGTTGCATTTTTGTCAGTTTTTTGTGTTGGAAGGCGGATTTGGGGGCAGGTGTTCTTGTTGTGTTTCATGTGGGAAAGGGGGATTAGGGTGGTGATGTTCTTGTTGCATTTTGTGCGGAGCAGGAAGGTTGGGAGGGATTTGATGATCGTGTCATTGCTATTTTTTTGTGCAGGGGATGGATTTGCTGTTTCTCTTTGAACTAACTTCTATGGACTTCTTTGTTTTTTGGCTATCTGGAGAAGAAAAATCTCAAAATTGTATACTGCATACGTACATTGATAATAAAGGAACCTTTGAACCTCTAAAAGACACCTGTCTGATGTGAATTTATTGCTCAGTCTACCTTGACAAGCCCTATCTTATCTTACTGAAATCAGCTTTCCTCCAATTCAGGACCTTAATTTCTATATCAACCTTTTAAGAGTTACGGACACTATTACAAGTAAGGGCACCAACAGACGCTTTAACTACTGGCTTGGCTTTATTCCTAAATTTAGGCCCGATACTTTATCTCCTCATCTGGGTTATCTACAAACTGGTCCAAAAGGTTCTCCTTTGTGTACTTTAAAAAAATTACATCTTTCACACTCTGATTTTAGATGCCATGGTCATAAAATTACTTCATTTAGCACCAGAGTCAATGTAACAGAACAAAAGACTTTGAGGTTGGGTTTCAGCTGATATTTATCCTGTTACTTTTGCTGGGAGGAGAACATTGGATTATGATCAGGCTTAACGATAAGGCAATCCTATGCTTGAATTGCACTCTCATTTTATATCACCTATTACTCTTGGAACCAAAATATATTGACTTGTTTTCCAAATTTAATTTGTAAGGGAGCACACACATACACACACACACACACACACACACACACACACACACACACACACACACACATACACACACACACATGCACACACACACACGCACACACACACACATATATACACGCATACACAGCCACGCACACACACACATGCACACGCATACTGAGATACACGCACACACAAGCTCACACACACGCACACACACATACAGAGATACTCACACATACATACACACAAACACACACACACGCACGAACACCCACCCACACATGCACACACACATACACACATGTATACAGACACGCAAATGCACACGTACACATGCACACACACACACACACACACACACACACACACACACACACACACACACATATACACACACACAGGCACACACAGACACTCACTCTCACACTGGCACGCGCGCGTGCGCACATTTTATTTAGCAATTCCGTATGGAGTAGCTCCTTCTAGCCCTTCGAGCCATTCTGCCCCAGCAACCCCATATCCCCAATTAATCATAACCTAATCACGGGACAATTTACAACGTCCAATTAACCTATCGGGTATCTTTGGACAGTGGGAGGAAATTGGAGTAACTGGAGAAACCCCAAGCATTCCATGGGGAGAATATACAGAGACTCTTTACAGAACGGGTGCTGGAATTGAAAATTTGGCTTCAGCATATTGGCTTGAAAACAAGATGGTTACAATAATAATGTTGGAATCAATATCCCCTATTAAATATGCAAAGTAATTAAACTTGAATGAAGCATCAAAGATATTCATTTAATCTGAAGCAGAAGACTGCCTGTTTTGCATTGAAGTCATCAAATTGGTTCAATAACTCACATTACATTTCATGCACAATTATGTTCTTATTTTTAGATACTTGTTTATAGTTGAAGATAAGCGTTGTGTAGCAATTACCCTTATCTCACAGATGAATTTCCAAAGCGATACATCCCTCCTGACATGTATCTCTGCAAGTGACAGAAATGCTACTCCTCTTCCCTTACTTCCATTCTGGGTCCCAAACACTTCTTCCAAATGTGGTAACACTCCCCTCTGAATCTGTTGGGGTAACCTAGTCTATCCAGTGATTACAGTACAGCCTGCTCTACATTAGTGAGACCCAACTTAAATTGGGGGATCGCTTTGTCAAGCATCTCTGCTCCAGCTGCAAAAAGAGGAATTTCCCGGTGGCTGTACATTTTAATTCCTATCCCCATTTCCATTCTGACATGTCAGTCCATGACCTCCTCTTCTCTATGATGAGGTCACTCTGAGGGTGGAGGCGCAATACCTCATATTCCATCTAGGTAACCTCTAAAGAGATGGCATGAACATCAATTTCTCCTTCTGGTAATGTTTTCCTCCTCCTTTCCTCTCTCTAGCCTCTTAGCTCTTCTCCTCACCTGCTATCACCTCCTCCTGATGCCCCTCCTCCTTCTTTTTCTCCAATGGTCCATCCTCCTCTCCTATCAGATACCTTCTTCTCCAGCCCTTTGTCTTTTCCACCTATCACTTCCCAGTTTCTTATTTCACCTCCCCTCCCCCAACAACCGGCTTCACCTATCACCTTTTAGCGCATACTCCTTCCCCACCCCTAACTTATTATTTTGAAATGTGCTCCCTTCCTTTTCAGTCCTGCTGAAGGGTCTCAGCCTGAAATGTCAACTGTTTATCCATTTCCATGAGATGTTGCCCAGTCTGCTGAGTTCCTCCAGCACTTCGTGAATGTTACTCTGGATTGCCATCATCTGCAGAATCTCTTGTGTTCCAAAGCAAATGTTTGTCAGAAACAAAATTCAGTTGGAAATTTGAGTCTTGAATGTAAATTTATTCAATTACATAGATGTGAAAAGTGGGTTAGGTACATTGGGAAATTAGACTTTAAGAAGTTTACCATTAGACAATTAAAAAAAAAAATTCATAATTATCAATTAATTTGCATTTCATTGAGAAATAATAACTCCAGTGGTTAAGAGATACAATTAAGTCAAAAGAAGAAGCTCATAACTGATGCTACTGTCTATCGTGCGCATGCAGCCTGTTACAGCCGTTCCGATCAGTATTCTTACTTTTTTCTTCTTACTTTTAAACTTACATTATATTTTTTTTCACGGTAACACGTCGAAGCTGCACCCTCTCTAACATGCTGGTAGAGAGAGTTTTATTTGGGTTTTTAGCACTGGAAATAGTTACATTCGGACATGTCTCATTAGCGGGACAGAAGCATGGTCACATTGTTTATTCCAGGGACCAGCTGATTGAGCTTATGCTGGCCAGTTTAGCGAACAGAGCGGCGGACAGCCCTGCTGAAATCTGGAGGAAAACATACAGAGGATGCAGAGGGGGATCACAAAGTCGAGGAAAGAGGACCGGGTCGAGACAACAGAGGCATATGGAGAAGAGGAGTTCAGTGGTAATAAAATGGACGAGTTCACGGCGTTAGCCAGGCATCAGAGAACATTTCTGGAGTGCAGTGTTATGTGTTTTACTGGAATGGGGCTGCACGAGGACATACCCGATCAAAACTTCTCCATAGACGGCTTCCAGACCGTTCCGGCTGACCGGAAGTGCACTGAGAGTGGTATGCGTAAAGGAGTTGGGTGCTTACTGTTCTGGTTAACAACAGATGGTGCAATCCAGGTCATATTACGATCGAGGAACATGTTTGTAGACCGGATATTGAACTTTTTACTGTTGGACTTTGGCCATATTCCACTGAGATACAACACTGGGTGGCACGGGTGGTCGTTCCTGCCTGTAGCCATCGAACTTGCAACTCCTCCCGTGGAGGGTCAGACACCCTGAGCAAATAGACTGGTCCTGTTCTTATTTTCCATCTGGCATAGTTCGCATTTTGTTGTTTGATTGTTTGTGGTTTTTGTATTGCTATATTTATGCTCTACTCTAGGTTGGTGCAGCTGTAACGAAACCCAATTTCCCTCGGGATCAATAAAGTATATCTATCTATCCATAATCACTCTCTAAGTGAAAAAAATCTTTTCCCTCCGATCCCCTTCAATCGTCCTTCCTCTTAGTTTAAACCTATAACCTTTTGATACCCCTACCATAGGAACAACTAAAAAAAACATATATGATACTTTTGTGCAGAATATCAGGAAAACCAGGATTTTTTAATCAAGTACTGCTATGGGAGTTGCTGGGACAGAGGAAACTCCACTTGCAAAGATGGTCAGCTTCCACGTGTCAAATGATATTGAAGCCAACCCGGTCGTCTGGGCATTTATAAAAGTCTCCAGCAATTTAATCTTTACATTATTGGTATAAGTAAAAACAATCTTTTCCACAATTTATATATCATTGACAAATCAAATCATTTATATCTATTTGGTGGTGCGCAAGTGGAACAGGTCAAAAGCATTAAGTACCTCAGGGTCAATATCACAAATGACCTGACTTGGTCCAACCAAGCAGAGTTCACTGCCAAGAAGGCCCACCAGTGACTTTACTTCCTGAGAAATCTAAAGAAATTTGGCCTGTCCCCCAAAACCCTCACTGATTTTTATAGATGCACCATAGAAAGCATTCTTCTCGGGTGCATCACAACCTGGTATGGAAGTTGTCCTGTCCAAGACCGAAAGAAGCTGCAGAAGATCGTGAACACGGCGCAGCACATCACACAAACCAATCTTCCATCCTTGGACTCACTTTACACCGCACGCTGTCGGAGCAGTGCTGCCAGGGTAATCAAGGACATGACCCACCCAGCCAACACAGCTTTCGTCCCTCTTCCCTCCGGGAGAAGGCTCAGGAGCTTGAAGACTCGTACGGCCATAATTGGGAACAGTTTCTTTCCAACTGTGATAAGACTGCTGAATGGATCCTGACCCGGATCTGGGCTGTAACCTCCAAATATCTGGACCTGACTCTCGGTTTTTTTGCACTACCTCACTTTCCATTTTTCTATTTTCTATTTATGATTCATAATTTAAATTTTTAATATTTACTATTTTTAACTATTTTTAATATTTTAATATTTAATATTTGTAATCCAGGGAGCGGGAAGTGCAGAATCAAATATCGCTGTGATGATTGTACGTTCTAATATCAAATGTTTGGCGACAATAAAGTATAAAGTAAAGTGATTTTCAAGTTATTCCCAGTTAAGAGAATAGGAATGACAGAAAATGTTCCTATTTTAAGTGCCAACATCATAAACGTTAAAAGGAACATACATATTATCACTATTTTATTTCTGCATTTCTTGAGACTTATGTAAGCTACTTTCTATCACTTCCATTATTATAGCTCTCAGAAGTTTAGTTTCCTTAGCAATTTTGTATGTCTAAATTTTATTGATTTGCTGCATGTTAAGAATGTTTATATTTAAGTTTCCATTTAAAAGTACAACTCGTTTGTCACTTGCCACTTTTTCATTATGATTGCCCATTGCACCAGAACAAGGATATTTATGATGTTTTTCAGAATGCTCACTGTAATAAAAACCATGATGAACAATAATGAGTACCATGAAATATAAATTTATTTGACACACGAAATCATTGTTGTTGTTTTAATTATAGTGCATGAGTCATGTTAGTCAACCAATAACAGGCATGTGGTTACATTTATCTAAAAGGAAGACTGAACGACATCTTGAATAAATAAATAAGTAAACTTCACATGCCAATTGTTCAACCGTATTTAGAGGACTATGTACAATTCTGAAGTCAACAGGTTCTTGATTAGTTAGGGTGCCAGAGGTTACAGTGAGAAGGCAGAGAATGGGATTGAGAGAAATAATAAATCAGCTGTGATTGAATGGTAAAGCAGACACAATTCTACCCCCATGTCTTATGGTCTTATGATCATTCAAGCCACCGATAGTATTAAAAATTCACCAAGATGGCAGCAGATTTAAATATGTTCGTCCATCGTCGTCATCGATGAAGACCTCGACACCATTGATGATGTCAAGACTAGCGCATGACTTGGATTTAAGTAAGGGAGAGTTGTGCAGCATCAGACTCACTCTATCTTTCCAATTCCCATCTGAATCCAGTTTCAAGACAGAGTCCAGACGGCTGGAGATGGGACTAGGTGCAGTGGATGAACATACTCTACACGTTCCACGACGCTTGCAGAGACCGCCTTCTTGACCGTTGGACCTTCCATTGGTCCCGTCCGCTCAATCCGCTGGAGTCTGTCTTCACATGCTGGGATAGACAACTCCCTATCTCACCGAGGGTTTGAGACTTTGGGACGGGAGATGAAAATAATTAACTTGTGAAAAAAATTGAAATAGAGGGTGGTTTTCACTGAATGGCGAAAAGCTTTTCTTTAATAAGGTTTATTTTTAATTATAAAGGGTTTGTTAGAAAAACATGGAGAAAATTGGTTTTCTTTCTGATTAGCTAATACTAGATCAATTATCAATTTTTAAATTGTAACTACAAGAACAAAGAAAAACATCATCAGGAACGTGTTGAGCAGAAAATTGTTTGATCATGGAATATATTGTCACAAAAATAGTACAGAAGAGATTATTGATCAAGTACTGTAAGAATTTGAGAAAATACAAGATAATACTTTCTGGAAGGGAATAAAGCTAACTGTTTAATATTTCAGATTGCTTTTACAAAGATTGCAGAATCACAATGAACCTAATAGCTCCAAAATTTACTGTAAGCTTAAAGACAACGTATTGATGCAGTAAAGAAGGCAAAACGTAAAGAAGACAAAACAGCGGCTATATTTCATCAGGACTTTGAGGAGATTTGGTTTATCACCTGAAACACTCCGAAATTTCTACATATGTACCATGGGAAGCACTCTGACTGACTGCATCACCGTCTGGTATGGGGAGGGGCGTGGGGGCTATCACAGAGGATCGAAGTAAGCTGCAGAAAGTTATAAAATTATTCAGATCCATCATGGGTACTAGCCTCCAATGTATCCAAGACATCTTCAAGGGGCAGTGCCTCAGAAAAGCAGCTTCCATCATCACGGACCCCCACCACACAGGACATGCCCCCTTCTCATTGTTACCATCAGGAAGGAGGTACAGAAGCCTGAATGCACACACTCAGTGATTCAGAAACAGCTTCATCCCCTCTGCCATCCGATTCCTAAATGGACATTGAACCCATGAACACTACCTCACTACTTTTTTAAAAAAAATCTCTTTTTGCACTACTTACCTTAACAATTTAATATACATTTGTATATATACTTACTGTAATTAGTTTTTTTCTGTATTTAGCATTGCGCTGCTGCCACAAAGTTAACAAACTTCATGACATGTGCAGGTGATGTTAAACCTGATTCTGATTCCAGAGCAACGCATGGAAAATGCTGGCAGAACTTATCAGGTCAGGCAGCATCTATGGAAATGATTAGCAGTGGACGTTTTGGGCAGAGACCCTTCATCAGTCAATAATATTGTTTCTATTTTACTTAATCATATTTTGTGATCTGGACATGTCTGGCAATGTGAGTATTTATTATAGCAATTCCCTTTGTGAAGATGCTAGTGTCAATCATTTCAAAGACTGACAGAGAAAATCTGCAGATGCTGGAAATCCAGGCAACACACACAAAATGCTTGAGGAGCTCAGCAGGCCAGGCAGCGTCTATGGAAAAGAGTACACTGTGCACTTCACCTGTAAGTCTGTAGGGGTCATCTACTGTATCTGGTGCTCCCAGAGTGGCCTCCTGTATATTGGTGAGACCCGGCGTAGATTGGGAGACTGCTTTGCTGAGTGCCTACACTCTCTCCGCCAGAAAAAGTGGGATCTCCCAGTGGCCACCCATTTTAATTACACTTCCCATTCTCATTCTGACATGTCAGTCCATGGCCTCCTCTACTGTTGCAATGAGGGCTCTCTCAGGGTAGCCTCCAACCTGATGGCATGAACATCAATTTCTTGAGCTTCTGATAATGTCCCACTCTTCACCATTCCCCTCTTTCACCTTGTCTCCTCAACTGCCCATCACCTCCCTCTGGTGCTCCTCCCCCTTTTCTTTCCTCCATGGTCTTCTGTCCTTACCTATCAGATTCCCCTTCTCCAGCCCTGTTATCTATTTCACCAATCAACTTCCCAGCTGTTTACTTCAACCCTCCCCCACCCAGTTTCACCCATCACTTTGTAGTTCTTCCTCCCCTCCCCTCTGCCTCCTCATCTTTTTTCTCCAGCCCTGATGAAGGGTCTCAGCCCGAAACATTGTCTGTTTACTTTTTCCCCACAGATGCTGCCTGGCCTGCTGATTTCCTCCAGCATTTTGGTGTGTTGCTTATTTCAAAGACTGATCCCCATTTGCTATGAACAGCTTTGAATATGTGCCCCTGGATTGTTAGCCCTGTCCTCCAAATTAGCGGCCAGGTAATTTGACTGATGCACCCCCATCTTCATCCTCTCTTAGCGTGTCAGCCATAAATTATATTGCAAGTGTACTCTCGATCCGACCTCCTATAAATCCTTCAAACTGTAAACTTTGCAACCTCTAGCATTGTTTGATATTGAAAAGCACCTTGCAGTGATTCATAAAAAGGGCTCTGAGTGAGTGTGTGCGTGTGAAAGTGAGACGAGAAGAGAGGGTCTATCTTAAAAGAGGAAGGAGTAGCTTAATGAGACAAACCAAATTTTATCAATTAAATATGGTCCAAGTATTTTTTGCTTTACATCTTAGACAAAGCCATACCAATATTTTAAGATGTTTGCATGATTGTAGTTGTTACATAATCACATGAGTAATTGAAAGGAATTTGAGACCAATAATGATATGAAGATTGCATTTCCATATAAGACATGTTTGAATATGTAAACATATTAATAGGTGAAATGAACAAATTCAAGATTCAAGGTTCAAGTTTATTATCAAGTGTACATGACATATACACACAATTGCATAATTTGCATTAACACAAGTCCTTGAGCAACATCTTCCTGATAGTCAATCATTTCATTTTTTTCTAAGTCTTCTACTTAATCTTTTTATCTTAGTTTTGTTCTTTCAACTACTTATATGGTTTTCTGTATTTATGGCTAACTGGAAAACACAAACTTCGGAGTTCTATCCTACAAACATACTTTGATAATAAAATGAATCTTTGGACAACCAGCACACCCAAGGGTGCCTTGGATCCAGTTCACAAGTCGCCACACATTGAGTGCGAACATAGCATGCCCAGAATGATCCACAGAACACAGAACTCAAGCAAACAGAACAAAAGCAACGTATCGTTTAAAAAAATAGGAGGCAGATAGATAAACAGATCAAACAGCGAGTTTAAAAACATCCAAATTGTGTACGTGTTTCACAATACAGTATATAAAGAGTTTTTACTGACGTACAGTTGACCAGAAAGAAATGAAGTTAACACTGGAGATATGAAATACATGAACGGCAGTATTTCGGCTTCTGTCAATGGCGTTCATGTATACAGTAGTTTTCAATAATACAGGGAAACCTGTTGTATTTGCTATATCTCCGAAGATATCTCCTTTTATGTAAGCAAAAAGTCCAAAAAACAGAAACACAATTGAAAATACTGGTATTTGAAAATGAAACAGATGTAGATAGAGGAAACACTTAATAAGTCAGGTAGAACTTATGGAGAGAGAAAGACTTAACATTTCGGGTCCAGGTCTTCTATAATCTGAAGAAGTTGGAGATCGAATCAAAAAAGCCGATTCTATGTCTACAGGTGCAACCTGACCTGTTTAGGAGCTTTTAATTTCGCTTTTCCAGCTTCTGCATTTTCTTGCTTCTTAAACTGATTTTAATCACGTACTGAGACGAGGCGAAAAATCTCAACCGTTTAAATTACTCCCAATGCCAAGGTCAGAAGGCTACCGACCGCTCCACGTGCGTAATCGAAAAATGATGTGGTCTTCCTAGAACTTGAATCATGCTTCACGGTTTTTTTCAGAGGATTCTCGTCAGAGTAATATTCAAAGGATCTATTTAGAAATTACGTCCGTCTCCGCTTTCCTCTAGAGGTCACAGTGTTCGCACCGTTAGCAATGACTGCTGCAATTTAACCTGCTTCACGGACACGGAGGCCTCCCCAGTCAGGTTACAATTAATGTTAATCTCGAGGTTGCAGCGTCCGATCGGGTTTGAATGAACGACTGGGTTAATGCAGGATCGGTTCGGCAACGGAGTGGCTGGTGTGCAAGAGAAAGGACACAAAGCGTGTCCAGTGCAGGTTGGAGTGAGGGAGCGCGCGCGGGCGCGGGCGCGCCGGGTCCGCCTGTCAATCTCCGAGTCCGTGCGGGCGAGGGGCTTTGTCCCCAGAAGTAGGGAGCAGCGATAGCTGCCAGCGGGGCACCGCGCACCAAAGTTCCCCTCGGAAGCACATTAAAGGGACACGGGAGATTTATTTTCTTAAAGCAGGCAAACATTTCTCTTCTGACTCCTGCCCGGTGAGTTGCCCGCTGAAAGTGGATTTTGTAAAAGAATTGTAATTTTTTTTTGCATTACTTTATTACTAGAAATGTGTTCTTAGCTTTTACAAGAACATGTTCCAGGCTCGTGTATTTTAATACCCTAGCTCGGCTTCCTCGGAAGATTCTGGTGCCTTTCCATCATTATTTTGTTTGGTACGTTCCTTTCAGGTTGAAGTAAATTCCTGTTTAAATATATTATTTGAGATACCATAGGGCAGTTAGGAGTTTTGCTTCAGTTTGGCGTGCCCTTTCCAGATACTCTGGATCGTGCATCTGAAGGGCAGGATGCAGTCACTGGAGTGAGCTGGTCGTATCTTCCGAGGAGTCGGACTGGGTCGGAGTCCCCGGGGAGCCGCTTGAGTACGGGGCTTCATCTGGCGTTTGGGTCATTTGGGGACCTGGCCGGGACCAGCAGTCGCCGCGGGGTTAGAAATTCCCCAGGCATGGAAATTTAAATTTAGACATTTAAATTCAAATTAATCGATCTCGCGATTTGGACCCCCGCAGGCTTTTAGTGGTAAGATTTTCTTCCTTTCCTCTCCCTACCTCGCTACTGTGTCAATGTTTCCAGCTCGTTATTGCGAATAAGACATAAAAATAAGAATTTCTTGAAATCTGTCTTACAATTTTAAAACAAGCAACATTCCATGGACAGCTCGCATATTCTTAAACTATTAGCTGTTGCGCTATCTTAGTAGTTCTATACAATCTCTCCTAACCTTTAGGCATAGATATACATTTTACATTGCTTCTTGCTACATTTAAGATATTAACAGACGTTAGATCGTGTTTGGCTTTTTGGGAGAACTAATTTATCAGCTGAGGGGAAAAAAGGTTTGCTTCTGTATAGTGCCTTTTTTACAGGTGCCTTTTAAAAGGTCAAGAAGCAATTTACATCCAGTGATATATTTCTGTAGTTCAGCCATTAGTAATTTAGGAAATGCAAGCCCCCTTTAACAGCCACGTGATAATGTTCAGATAATGTTGTTTTGAATGAAGTGTATGTTGAAGGATGTGTATTGGCCTGGCGCTTGTCTGAAATAGGGCCATGGATAATTTTACTTCCACCTGAAATGGTCTTGATGTCTCATCTGAAACCTGGTACTTCTGGCTTCCAAAATAGGGGACTGAAATGTCATGCTAGAGTTTCATGTTCAGGTCTCTGCAGCAGGACTTAAAGCCGTAAACTTTTGACTCAGATGGTAATGCTACTACTGGGTTAGGGCAGACATCAACAATTCCAAACTGTTGGGACAAAGGTTAAGTAAATTATAGATAAGTGTTGTGGACACCTGCTCCCTCAAAGAATATAATTTATTTATGATAGTTAACTGTGTACCCTGATGTTGAAATAAGAGACACTGCAGACTATCATCGAAACAGTGAGCTGTTGGTGTCTCTCTGTCTCTGTGTCTCTCTCTCTCTCTCTCTCACACACACACACACACACACACACATATATATTAGGGAGAGAGAGAGAGCCTGTGGCATGTTAAACTGTTGGGTGAACGATGGTTTTTGATAGACTGTAGATCTTGGTCTCTTTGGGGGCGGGGGTTTGCTATTCCTTGTGTGTCGGGTGGTGGGGTGGCTGGTCCTATTTGCTGAGGCAGGAGGGGGAGGGTTGATACTTCTGCTGCTGTTTGTGCCCAGGAGAGGGGGGGGGTTCTTTGGGGTTCTAACGTTTCTCTGTTATTCATTCTTTGGGGTTTGTCTTCTGCTTCAAGGATGTCTGCGGAGAGTAAGAGTTTCAGGTTGTGTACTGTATACGTTCTCTGATAATAAACAAAACCATGTAATTGGTAGTCATGGATTGAAGACTATACCATGATAAGAGTTGAATGAGGCATTCCGTTTTGATTAAAAAACAGAAAATCTGAAAATCCTAAGCCGGTCAGCAGCATCAGAAAAGAAAAGAAGATCATTCAATGTTTCAGGTCTGTGAGCCAAACTCTAGCTCATCTGATGAAGGGTTGAAAATCGGAAATGTTGACTATTCCTCTTTCCACAGATGCTGCTTGTTACAGCATTTTCTGTTCTTGGTTTCAGGTTTCCAACATTTGCAAGATTTTTCTTTATTTTTCACTTTCTGTTTTGATGTTGCCTTTTTCACTGTGGTGATGATTGTTGATGCTGGGGAAGCAGTGAAAGAAAGAAAGAGCAAAACAATGCAAACCTTGAAGGTTAATCAGACTTTGATACAAACTTGTGATGGGCATAGCAAGTGGCTTGTCACACATAATATAACCTCCTCTTTCTCTCTTACTGTTTGTCAAAAAAAACCCTTTCCCAAAACCCAAGATAGTGACCATTGCTGGACAAGATTTGATGTACAATAGCAGGGCTACCCACTCATGTTCAGTTAACCATTTCTTTTGCAATGACAGTAGAAGCTGTTGTGTTCTTTACACATACCGTGGGTTACTAAGAACAAACCATATTCTGGAAGAATTAAAGCTAGAACGTTTATTTACAATAGCAAACAGCAAGCATGTCTTTAACATACAGTTTCTAGATCATTCTGTCATTTCTGCGCATGCTCCCGACTCTGTCCAATCACGTTCTTACACGTCACACGTGATATCACCACATCTTCCTTTCCTTAAAAAGAAAAACAATCAGCAACATTGACCAGAACAAATACATAATTTAACATGTCTCTATCAGTTTCCCTGGGGGTTTACAAAATCAAGTGGACCTTCTAAGTGGTTTACACAGTTCTTGTGTTTCATTGTTATTTCCTTGTTTCATCTGGTCTGCATCAGTTAACTGAAACTCTGAAGTTGGCTCTTTCTTGAGGTCTTTGCGATTTCTTCTTAACACTGCTCCTTCTGTTTGGACCATGTATGATCTGGGTTGTACTTCAAGTACTGTAGCTTTCTTAATTCTTCCACTTCCATTTGTAATGAAATACGAATCTTCTTTTCATCTAATTCATTCATTAACTGTGTAATCTCTTTTTTATGCTGAGACTTCTTAATTCCTTCACTTGTGCTTTAACTTCTTCAATTGAATCCTGATTCTTGTCACTCTGTGGCTTCAGGTCAGTATTGTACTGTACCAGCAAGTTTGGTCTCTGTATGACTTCATACTCTTTCATCAAGTCATTGTATTCTGACTCTGTGTCACTGTCCAGGACTAAGACTCTTTTTACCAAATTCAGTCTCTCACAGGCAGATAAACCAAGTATTGACTGTACATTTTTTGGCACTACCACGAATGAAAGCGTGTGCTCAATATTTTTGTGTGATACTTTTGCCACACATGTTCCTTTAACTGGAATGTCTGCACCTGATTACCCAGTCACTTTTATATTTGTCTGATGTTACTCTGGTCTAGGCTTTAATACATTAAACTTAGATTCTGCATGAACATTTACTTGTGCTCCAGTATCAAGTTGAAACAGAATATTGTTTTGATTCACTTGCAATGGAATAGTCCACTCATTCTTACTTTGTTTGTGTTCACAAAGCGCATCTATATAAAACTCCTCGCGTTCATTTTCAAGCACTACATTGATGTGTTTTATTTCCTTTCTACTTCTACAACAGCGTGAAAAATGATTACTCTTACCGCAGGTGTTGCACATTTTCCGTTACGCTGGACACTTTTTTAAGATGATGTTGCCACCCACAGCCATCACAAAGTTTTTTTTTCTTTCAGATGACGTCTTGTTCTCTGTCGGTTTCATTGTCACTGCATTATTTTTTCTAATATGTTCGCACTTTACAGCATCTATGCAGCTGTTCTCGATTAAAAAGCTCTTTAGCCTGCAACATCACGGTCTCAGAAGCTTTGCAGAGTGCCACAGCTTTTTCAAGTTCAAATCTTCTTCTAACCGTCTTTCTATCAATAGACCATTATCCAGAATGTCACAAACAATTCTGTCTTTAATGAGGGAATATGTAAGCTCTGCAAACTCACATCTTTGACTGTGGTTTCTCAACTCCGTAACAAATTGATCAATCGTTTGACCAGGTCTCTGCTGATATTTGAAAAATTTATAGCGCTCTTACGTCACATTACGCTTCGGTATACAAAATGTGTCAAATTTGTCAATTATCGCTTTTAGATTCAAATTATCTCCATTTTCAAAAGTAAAATAGTTATATACCTCAATTGTGACGTCCCCTATCACGTAGAGTAGAATTGCAGCTTTCGTTTTCTCGGTTTTATTTTCTGCTCCGGTTGCCGATAAATAATTTCCAAAACGCTGTTTAAATCTTTTCCAGTTTTCAGCTACATTTCCAGTCAGCTGAAGCATCGATGGGGGTTGCAAAACTTCCATTTTTAAAGCTGTTAGCAAACAATGAAAAAGTTCGCGCTCTTTTTTCGATTATCTTCGCTTCTCCCGTGTTAGCGAAACGAATTATTCTTCCAGACCGAATTCTGACACCATGTTGTGTTCTTTACACGTACCGTGGGTTACTAAGAACAAACCATATTCTGGAAGAATTAAAGCTAGAACCTTTATTTACAACAGGAAACAGCAAGTATGTCTTTAACATACAGTTTCTAGATCATTCTGTCATTTCTGCGCATGCTCCTGACTCTGTCCAATCACTTTCTTACACGTGACCCATGATATCACCACAGATGCTTTTTGGCATCATGTCTGTACCAGTGGCAGTAGTGATCAGTTGAAACAATATGACTCTTTTGAATGTACCCCTTCACCTATAACTAAATAATATCAAGGCCAATATTTACACTGTTGGTTTAAGTGAGTTGAATCGTCCCATACTTGCCTTTGGTTGTGGAATCTGATTTGTATTGTTGATTTTCATTTGGTCTGCTAAAAGTGTTAATGACATGGTTTAATTCTAAGGAAAAACTATTTTCCTTCTTAGGGCACAAAGCAGGAATAGCGTTTTTCATTAATTTGCTCCTTCTTTAGCTTGAATCTAACACACTAGATTATCAGCATGATTTCAGTCTGAAGGTTTTAAATCTCATCTGTAAACTTCTATCAATGAGATATTATTTCAGATCAGTTCAGATTTCTGTTTGAAATTTTAGACTGTAACTGTCACATGGAAATACATTGTCAACTCAAGAAAGGGCTGCTGGAAATTGTTAGGCATTTTGTAGTTTGAAAACTGGTTTACTTTGTGACTTTTATGTTTTATATAACTTGGGAGAGATTCTGGCTTTTTCACCAACTTCTAAAGAATGAGCTGCTATGCGCAAAGAATGCTTTTCCTCACCTACATCTTTTCCAGAAACATATGCATATCGCTGTTGTTGGAAAGTATTCTTCAATCTAAGATTCATGTCCATCCGATTTTCTCCACACAGTTCAAAGTCATACTAGTTAGTAGGAATTGGTTAGGCTAGGGTTAAATAGTGGGTGGCGTGGTTTGTAGGGCTGCAAGGGCCTGTTCTGTGCTGCATCTCTAGTTAAAAATAAAATTAAAAATTAAATTTACAGGAAAATACATTTTGAATTAATTTATCACCATATGGTTTTATCTTCCTCCATCTCTCTGCAAGTGTTGTGATCAGTGATCTCATGTTCCACCATTGCCTCTGTTTATCATCTAGGGGGGAGACTGCCTCATATGGTAACACCCTTACCTTCCAATCTGCTGGCAGGGTTCACTTGTTCATTGCTTGTCTTTTGAATCATGCCATTCCTTTATTTAATTGTTTCCCCATTCTCTAGCTTCTTGTGTATTTCCCAGTTCCTGAATCTACACAATTTCACCCCGCACCCGCCCCCCCATCCCTACAAACATTGATTGCTGCATTTTCAGTGGTTTGGAACCCAAACTCTAGAATTCTCTCCTCACCTGTTTTTATCACAACATCTTCTCTTCCATGTCTAAGACATTTGTTGGATCTTACCTCTGTGACCTAATGCTTGAAATTTTCACAGGTGCACTTCCAGAGGGAAACAGTGCACTGGTAATGCAATGTGTTCCAACTTGCCCAAGGAACTAATGGGAAATATGTTGTATGGTAAAAGTATCCATGTGCCAGTGCATTGTTTTTTCTCAGTCTTATCTCGTGGTGGCATCTTGAAAACATTATTCAAAGACATGCCTTCAGGTTTCTCGTTGTTACCTGAAGGTACCTTGATCACTACCTGGTTCACAACTAAGTGCCACTGCACTGCTTCTAGGCTTCCTTGCCTTCCAGTTTTAGACTAGTGGCAATTGCCTGCAGGTCCCCAATGTCGCCCTCACCCTGATGGCCAGCTTCGTATGTGGCTGCATCAGGTTGTGTGTAGAGCCCAGGTATGTGGGCACCAAGTACCACTATGTGCCCAGGTTCTACCTGTCGCCCTGGCTATGAAGGATGGGTCTGGCCCCACTCCCGCGCAACGCCCCAGTCAGCTGGTCGTTGCCGGCATACCTGTCCTACGTAGCAAAGTTCTTCCAGGAGAACGCCTTTGACCACAGAGCCATCAGGCAGTGCTCGGCACTGCAGGAGAAGGACGTGATGGACACAGTGGGGTGGTTCCCTGAGTAGACTGTCCAGTTCATCTGCAAAATGCCTCATCGCCAGATCTCACCAACAGGCACCAAGACCTTGCCTGGCTGGCGGTGAGAGGGGCCCTCCCAGTCAGAGCCCTCCTGTACGCCCGGAACGTCGTCTCTGCACCCCACTGCCCACGGGAGGACTGCAGTGAGGAGGAGTCTGTGACCCACCTCTTTGCACACTGCCAGTTCGCAAAGAGGGTGTGGAGGAGGATGGACGGGCTAGTGTCACGTTTTATCCCTAGCAGCTGCGTAACAGAGGACTCTCTGATCTACGGGCTGTTCCTGGGGACGCACACGGAGACTAACATCTGGTGCTGCTGGCAGATCATCAACTCGGTGAAAGACGCTCTTTGGTCGGCCCGAAACTTGATGATCTACCAGCACATGGAGATGTCTGTGGGAGAATGCTGCCGACTGGCACATTCTTGGCTGCAGGAGTACGTGCTGAGGGACGCACTGAAACTCAGTGCAGCCACCGCAAGGGCCCGGTGGGGAAGGACCACAGTATAGGTCTGTCCACCCGTGGGAGTGGGAGTATACCCCTCAACAATGATATGGTAAGCTGAACTACTGGAGTGCCACGTGGGTGGCTATAAATACGGATATGTACTGAGTATAATGGAAACGTATGTAAAGGATGAAAAGTTATTGAATGGTTTATTGTATATATTTATTTTTGAATAAAGTATATTTTGAAATAAAAAAAAATTGCCTGCAGGAGTTCACTGGGAAGGTTAAAGTCACTATTCTCACTCCACGCCATCTATTCCATTTATCCTCAATGGTTATTAAAATTAATATATTCCCAGTGACATATCTAATTAGCAATGTGATCTCTCTAATAATGACCCAAATGTGGTCTCGGCATGCAAAGCCTGTGAACCACTTTTAAGAACATATACATATGAAATAATTGAAAGCCAAAGATTGTTTATGGAAAGTTGGCCTCATTATTGTAAAGAATACAGTGGATTCTGGTTAATTGGGATATATCAGGTCCAATACATTTTGGCCCAATTAGTTGAAGTTTTGTGGAAATTGTTAAAAAGGTACGTAAAAAGGCAAACTGAGTAGCGAATGATGCATTTAAATGAAATGCTGAACAAACTAAAACACTACTAATACTACTGCAGTACTATAAAACTGGGTATTACTTACTAAAACTTAAAGACAGCGGAATTAATCCGCATTGCATTCTTTTGACTGTAAATACACATTATCAGCAAAGACACTTAGAGCAGATAATGGACTTCCTTATACCAGGCCATTGCATTTCGAAATCTTTACTTTCATTGTAACGTTCAAGATGATTGCTGATACCTTCAAAATCTCCGTAGTTTCTAATCTGTATTAGTAAAATTATTTCACTTTCAATCATGGCCATTTCTGGCATCACCAAGCTTGAATGCTTGAAACTGCAGTGGACAAACCAGTTCTGAATTGTCTTACTGATTATTTCTCACCAACTCTCAATGACACAAACACGCAACTGATGCTATTTAAAAACTATTCGCTTGAAGCACAGTGTACATCTAACAACCACCCAAGTGCATGTGTGCGCTGCTGAGGACCCGTGACTCCGCCTTCAGAGCAGGCGACAAGGCAGCCCTAACAATTGTGAGGGCCAAACTGTCCTGGGACACCAAAGAGGCAAAGCGTGCACACGCCCAGTGAATCCACAGCCACTTCCAGGACAGCGGTGACATGCGGCGCATGTGGAAGGGCATTCAGGACATAATCAACTACAGGACCTACCTGTGCTGGTGATGTCTCCCTCCCAGATACGTTGAATAACTTCTACGCTCGTTTCAAGGCGGAAAATGACGTGGTGGCGAGGAAGACCACTCCTCCTCCCAATAACCATGTGCTGTGTCTTACTGTGGCCGATGTGAGGAAAACTCTATGCAGGGTCAACCCACGGAAAGCTGCTGGACCATACAATATTCCTGGCAGAGTGCTCAGAGGATGTGTAGACCAGCTGGCAGATGTTCTCACTGACATCTTCAACACCTCCCTGAGCAGCGCCGTCGTTCCAACGTGCTTCAAGGCCACCACCATCGTCCCCGTGCCGAGGAAGTCTTCAGTGTCCTGCCTCAACAACTACCGTCCCGTTGCACTCACATCCATTGTCATGAAGTGTTTTGAGAGGCTTGTCATGAGGCACATCAAGACCCTGCTGCCCCCCTCACTGGACTCGCTGCAGTTCACGTATCGTCCCAACCGTTCAACAGATGATGCCATTTCCATCACCCTCCACCTAGCCCTAACCCACCTGGACAAAAAAGACACGTACGTTCGAATGCTGTTTATAGACTTCAGTTCAGCATTCAGCACAATCATTCCTCAGCACCTGATTGGAAAGCTGAAACTACTGGGCCTGAACACCTCTCTCTGCAACTGGATCCTAGATTCCTTGACAGGGAGACCTCAGTCAGTCCGGATCGGAAGCAGCATCTCCAACACCACCACACTGAGTACGGGGGTCCCCCAGGTCTGTGTGCTCAGTCCACTGCTGTTCACTCTGCTGACCCACGACTGTGCAGTACACACAGCTCGAACCACATCATCAAGTTCACCGATAACATGGCCATGGTGGGTCTCATCAGCAAGAACGATGAGTCAGCATACAGAGAGGAGGGGCAGTGGCTAACAGACTGGTGCAGAGCCAACAACCTGTCTCTGAATATGAACAAAACAAAAGAGATGGTTGTTGACTTCAGGAGGACACCGAGCGACCACTCTCTGCTGAACATTGACGGCTCCTCTGTTGAGATCATTAAGAGCACCAAATTTCTTGGTGTTCACCTGGCGGAGAATCTCACCTGGTCCCTCAACACCAGCTTCATAGCAAAGAAAGCACAGCAGCGTCTCTACTTTCTGTGAAAGGTGAGAAAAGTCCATCTCCCACCCCCCCATCCTCACCACATTCTACAGAGGTTGTATTGAGAGCATCCTCAGCAGCTGCATCACTGCCTGGTTCAGGAATTGCACCATCTCAGATCGCAAGACCCTGCAGCGGATAGTGAGGTCAGCTGAGAAGATCATCGGGGTCTCTCTTCCCGCCATTACAGACAATTACACTACTTACTGCACCCATAAAGTCAACAGCATTGTGAAGGACCCCATGCACCCCTCATACAAACTCCTCTCCCTCCTGCCATCTGGCAAAAGTTACTGAAGCATTCGGGCACTCATGACCAAACTGTGCAACAGTTTCTTCCCCCAAGCCATCAGACTCCTTAATACCCAGAGACTAGACTGACATCTACATCATTTATTATTATACTGTGATTTGTCCTCGACTGTGCCTATTGTCTTGTTTATTATTTATTGTACTGCCCTGCACTGTTTTGTGCACTTTATGTAGTCCTGTGTAGGTCTGTAGTCTAGTGTAGCCTTTTGTTGTCTCACTTAGTCTAGTGTAGTTTTGTGTTGTTTCATGTAGCACCATGGTCCTGGAGCAACGTGGTTTAGTTTTTACTGTGTACTGTACCAGCAGTTTATGGTCGAAATGACAATAAAAAGTGACTTGACTATTTATAAGATGTTCGGCAATAGTCTTCTGCCCGAGCTAAGCAGCATAGTATCACACATAAATGAATAGGGCCACGGTAGACACAATCTCAAGGGCATTTCATGTGGCCTTAGATCGCCTGGATAATACAAACACTCATGTCAGGATGCTATTCATTGATTATAGCTTCGTACGGCTAGATTTGGGAACAGCTTCTTTCCAACTGTGATAAGACTGCTGAACGGATCCTGACCCGGATCTGGGCCATACCCTCCAAATATCCGGACCTGCCTGTCGGTTTTTTTGCACTACCTTACTTTCCCTTTTCTATTTTCTATTTATGATTTATAATTTAAATTTTTACTATTTGCTATCGATTTGTACTCCAGGGAGTGCGAAGCGCAGAATCAAATATCGCTGTGATGATTGTACACTCTGGTATCAATTGCTTGGTGACACTAAAGTAAAGTAAGGTGTTTAACACCATCATTCCTATAGTCTTGATCAATAAGCTACAGAATCTGGGCCTCTGAACCTCCATCTACAATTGGATCTTTGACTTCCTAACTAGAAGACTACTATCTGTGTGGGTTGGTAATGATATCTCCTTCTCACAGACGATCAACGCTCAAGCACCTCTGGGATGTGTGCTTAGCCCACTGCTCTGCACTTTCTATACCCATGACTGTGTGGTTAGGTATGGCTCAAATGCCATCTATAGATTTGCTGATGTTGGCAGAATCTCAGATGGAGATGAGACGGTGTACAGGAGCGAGAAAAATCAACTAATGGTGTGGTTTCGCAGCAACAACCTTGCACTCAGTGTCGGTAAGATCAAAGAGCTGATTGTGGACTTCAGAAAGGATAGAACAGAGGAACATGGACAAATCCTCATAGCGGGATCAGAAGTGGAGAGAGTGAGCAGTTTCAAGTTCCTGGGTGTCAAGATCGCTGAGGATCTAACCTGGTCCCAACATATCGATGTAGTTACAAAGAATCCAGGACAGCGGCTATACTTTATTATGAGTTTGAAGAGATTTGGTGTGTCAACAAATACAGTCAAAAACTTCTATAGATGTGGAGAGCATTCTGACAGGCTGCATCACTGTCTGGTCTAGGGAGGAGGCGGGGTGGGGTTCTACAGCACAGGATCAAAAGAAACGACAGAAAGTTGTAAAATTAGTCAGCTCCATCATGGATACTAATCTTTGTAGTATCCAAGGCATCTTCAAAGAGCTTTGCCTCAAAAAGGCGGTGCCCATTATTAAGGACCCCCATCACCCAGGACATCTCTTTTCACGTTGCTACTGTCAGGAAGGAGGTACAGAAGTCTGAGGCACACACTTAGTGATTCAGGAACAGTTTCTTCTCCTCTGCCATCTGATTCCTAAATGGACGTTGAACCTGTGAACGCTACCATACTTTTTAAAAAAATATTTCTGTTTTTGCACCATTTTTAACTTAACCATTTAATACTCAAGAAAAGGTTTGCAATCACCTGATTATCTGCATTACTTACTCATAAAATGTGGTCTGGTAGTCATCTAAGTAACAATAATAGTCAACACAATCTTCCTAAACTAATAACACACAAACAATTGTACTTCTCATCAACACTGAGTTCACCATTTAAACAATCAGTCTAGGTTCAAAAAAGTATGTAGATGGCCCCGCTTTTCGAACGTTCGCTTTACGAAACCTCACTGTTACAAAAGACCTACATTAGTACCCTGTTTTCGCTTTACGAAACCTCACTGTTACGAAGAAAGGCAGCGCGCGAAAAATTCAGCGGGCGATAAAAGGCAGCTTGCGCCCCAAGCAGCCGCTCTGCCCCGGATTCGGAACGGCATTGCTGAAACACGTTGCATTGAGCAGCTGTTAGCAAGATGAGTTCTAAGGTGTCGGAAAAGCCTGAAAGAGTAAGGGTGTTACACTTAGCGTAAAACTGGACATAATTAAGCATTTCGATCATGGTGAATGAAGCAAGGACAAAGTGAGTTTGGCTTGTGGAAGTTGACGAAGATGATGTTGAAGAGGTTTTGGCATCCCATTACCAAGAACTGATAGATGAAGAGCTGATGCAATTGGAAGAGGAAAGGATAACAATCAAAACCGAATGCAGAAAGTGAAGCAACTGCGTGAGGTTTACGCTGCAATGATAAAGTATGACTTTAATTTTGAAAGGGTACATAGGTTTAGGGGATATTTGCAGGATGGTTTGAGTGCTTACAAAGAACTGTATGATAGAAAAATGCGCGAGGCTCAACAGTCAAGCAAGCCTTCCACATCAGCCACAGCAGACGACGAACCTCAACCTTCGACATCGAGGCAGGCAGTCATAGGAGAAGATGAGCTGCCTGCCCTGATTGACGATGAGATGACACCCCCATGTCCCACCAGCCCAACACCCAGGCCCCAGACAGATACTGTACCGATTCGTGAAGAATGCAGCAGTAGCTGGGAGGCACACAGCACATCTTTAAGAAAAAATCATAAATAAACATGCTAATTAATTATGTGCCGCCGACACGTAATTGTCGGCCCAGATCAGAGGCGATGCAATCACCTCTGATCTGCGCCGACATTTACGTGCCTTGCAGCACCTAATTAATTAGCATGTTTATTTCGGCTTTTTTCTTAACAATGTGCTGTGTGCCTCCCAGCTACTGCTGCGTTCTGCATGGCAATGTATCGGGTCAGCAGCCCGGAGGGTGGGGACCACTGCACCACCCTAACCTGCGATGATTCAGTCTAACATACCATCATCAGTGTGCTCAGCGCTGTTTTCCCAATTCCAGTAAGTGATACTACACTGTACATACATTATTTCTACTTTATATAGGCTGTGTATTTTTACGTGTTATTTGGTAGATTTGGCAGCTTCTTAGTTTAAAGGTTACTGGAGAGCAGGTTTATGCCAACAGCGCTTGCGTGAGATTTTCGCTACGGAGATCTGTGCAGGCAATCGTTGTAGAGAAGTATTTCTACTTTATACAGGCTGTGTATTTATCATATCATTCCTGCTTTTACTATATGTTACTGTCATTTTAGGTCTTATGTGTTATTTGGCATGATTTGGTAGGTTATTTTTGGGCCTGCGAACGCTCACAAAATTTTCCAATATAAATAAATGGTAATTGCTTCTTTGCTTTACGACATTTCGGCTTACGAACCATTTCATAGGAACGCTCTACCTTCGATGGCGGGGGAAACCTGTATCAGTCTAGGTTCAAAAAAGTATGTGAATCTTTGGGGAAATGCTTTCTACAAAAGCTATTTGGAGTCAGATGTTCCAATCAATGAGTTGAGATTGGAGGTGCTGGTTTTAGAGGAACCCTGCCCTATATATATAAAAAAAAGACACATTAAGTCAGGTTGCTGACAGTCTTCTCTTTGCAAGAAAGATCTATTTATGTGCACCATGCCTCGATCAAAATGATTTTTAGAGGATCTTAGATGAAGAATTGTAGAGATTCATGAAGCTATAAAAGGCTACTAAAGCATTTCTAAAGACCTGAGTGTTTGGCAGTCTGCAGTAAGATAAATTTTCTACAAATGGAGGAAATTCAGTACTGTTGCTACTCTCCCTAGGAGTGGGTGTCCTGCAAAGATCACACCAAGAACACAACGTGAAATGCTAAAGGAGGTGAGAAAGAGCCCAAGGATAACAGCAAGAGACCTGTAGAAATCTCTAGAACTTGCTAAGTTCATGGAAGGACACCATGGAGGAAAGCACTGCTCTTCATCTGGATGCTCCACAATGCTTTTGGGACAATGTTCTGTGGACAGATGAGACAAAAATTGAACTTTCTGGCAGAAATGCACACTGCTATGTTTGGGGGGGGGGGGAGAAAAAGCACTGCACACCAACACCAAAACCTTAGAACCATAGAACTATAGAAACTACAGCACAGAAACAGGCCTTTTGGCCCTTCTTGGCTGTGCGAAACCATTTTCTGCCTAGTCCCACTGACCTGCACACGGACCATATCCCTCCATACACCTCCCATCCATGTATCTGTCCAATTTATTCTTAAATGTTAAAAAAGAACCCGCATTTACCACCTCGTCTGGCAGCTCATTCCATACTCCCACCACTCTCTGTGTGAAGAAGCCCCCCCAATGTTCCCTTTAAACTTTTCCCCCATCACCCTTAACCCATGTCCCCTGGTTTTTTTCTCCCCTTGCCTCAGTGGAAAAAGCCTGCTTGCATTCACTCTATCTATACCCATCATAATTTTATATACCTCTATCAAATCTCCCCTCATTCTTCTACGCTCCAGAGAATAAAGTCCTAACCTATTCAACCTTTCTCTGTAACTGAGTTTCTCAAGTCCCGGCAACATCCTTGTAAACCTTCTCTGCACGCTTTCAACCTTATTTATATCCTTCCTGTAATTTGGTGACCAAAACTGAACACAATACTCCAGATTCAGCCTCCCCAATGCCTTATACAACCTCATCATAACATTTCAGCTCTTATACTCAATACTTTGATTAATAAAGGCCAATGTACCAAAAGCTCTCTTTAGAAACATAGAAACATAGAAAATAGGTGCAGGAGTAGGCCATTCGGCCCTTCGAGCCTGCACTGCCATTTATTATGATCATGGCTGATCATCCAACTCAGAACCCCGCCCCAGCCTTCCCTCCATACCCCCTGACCCCCGTAGCCACAAGGGCCATATCTAACTCCCTCTTAAATATAGCCAATGAACTGGCCTCAACTGTTTCCTGTGGCAGAGAATTCCACAGATTCACCACTCCCTGTGTGAAGAAGTTTTTCCTAATGTCGGTCCTAAAAGGCTTCCCCTCTATCCTCAAACTGTGACCCCTCGTTCTGGACTTCCCCAACATCGGGAACAATCTTCCTGCATCTAGCCTGTCCAATCCCTTTAGGATCTTATACCTTTCAATCAGATCCCCCCTCAATCTTCTAAATTCCAACGAGTACAAGCCCAATTCATCCAGTCTTTCTTCATATGAAAGTCCTGCCATCCCAGGAATCAATCTGGTGAACCTCCTTTGTACTCCCTCTATGGCAAAGATGTCTTTCCTCAGATTAGGGGACCAAAACTGCACACAATACTCCAGGTGTGGTCTCACCAAGGCCTTGTACAACTGCAGTAGTACCCCCCTGCTCCTGTACTCGAATCCTCTCGCTATAAATGCCAGCATACCATTCGCCTTTTTCACCGCCTGCTGTACCTGCATGCCCACTTTCAATGACTGGTGTATAATGACACCCAGGTCTCGTTGCACCTCCCCTTTTCCTAATCGGCCACCATTCAGATAATAATCTGCTTTCCTATTTTTGCCACCAAAGTGGATAACTTCACATTTATCCACATTAAATTGCATCTGCCATGAATTTGCCCACTCACCCAACCTATCCAAGTCACCCTGCATCCTCTTAGCATCCTCCTCACTGCTAACACTGCCACCCAGCTTCGTGTCATCCGCAAACTTGGAGATGCTGCATTTAATTCCCTCATCCAAGTCATTAATATATATTGTAAACAACTGGGGTCCCAGCACTGAGCCTTGCGGTACCCCACTAGTCACCGCCTGCCATTCTGAAAAGGTCCCGTTTATTCCCACTCTTTGCTTCCTGTCTGCTTACCAATTCTCCACCCACACCAATACCTTACCCCCAATACCGTGTGCTTTAAGTTTGCACACTAATCTCCTGTGTGGGACCTTGTCAAAAGCCTTTTGAAAATCCAAATATACCACATCCACTGGTTCTCCCCTATCCACTCTACTAGTTACATCCTCAAAAAATTCTATGAGATTCGTCAGACATGATTTTTCTTTCACAAATCCATGCTGACTTTGTCCAATCATTTCACTGCTTTCCAAATGTGCTGTTATCACATCCTTGATAACTGACTCCAGCAGTTTCCCCACCACCGTCATTAGGCTAACCGGTCTATAATTCCCTGGTTTCTCTCTCCCTCCTTTTTTAAAAAGTGGGGTTACATTAGCCACCCTCCAATCCTCAGGAACTAGTCCAGAATCTAACGAGTTTTGAAAAATTATCACTGATGCATCCACTATTTCTTGGGCTACTTCCTTAAGCACTCTAGGATGCAGACCATCTGGCCCTGGGGATTTATCTGCCTTCAATCCCTTCAATTTACCTAACACCACTTCCCTACTAACTTGTATTTCGCTCAGTTCCTCCATCTCACTGGACCCTCTGTCCCTTACTATTTCTGGAAGATTATTTATGTCCTCCTTAGTGAAGACAGAACCAAAGTAATTATTCAATTGGTCTGCCATGTCCTTGCTCCCCATAATCAATTCACCTGTTTCTGTCTGCAGGGGACCTACATTTGTCTTTACCAGTCTTTTCCTTTTTACATATCTATAAAAGCTTTTACAGTCTGTTTTTATGTTCCCTGCCAGTTTTCTCTCATAATCTTTTTTCCCCTTCCTAATTAAGCCCTTTGTCCTCCTCTGCTGAACTCTGAATTTCTCCCAGTCCTCAGGTGAGCCACTTTCTCTGGCTAATTTGTATGCTTCTTCTTTGGAATTGATACTATCCCTAATTTCTCTTGTCAGTCACGGGTGCACTACCTTCCTTGATTTATTTTTACGACCCTATCTACTTGTGACGCCACTTTTAGGGAATTTTGTATCTGTATTCCCAGATCCCTCTGTTCCACTGCACTCCTCAGTGCCTTACCATTAACCCTGTATGTTCTACCGTGGTTTGTCCTTCCAACGTGCAATACCTCACACTTGCCTGTATTAAAATCCATCTGCCATTTTTCAGCCCATTTTTCCAGTTGGTCCAAGTCCCTCTGCAGGCTCTGAAAACCTTCCTCACTGTCTACCACACCTCCAATCTTTGTATCATCAGCAAATTTGCTGATCCAATTTACCACATTATCATCCTGATCATTGATATAGATGACAAATAACAATGGACCCGGCACTGATCCCTGTGGCACACCACTAGTCACAGGCCTCCACTCGGAGAAGCAATTCTCTACTACCACTCTCTGGCTTCTTCCGTTGAGCCAATGTCTAATCCAATTTACCACCTCTCCATGTATACCTAGCGACTGAATTTTCCTAACTAACCTCCCATGCGGGACCTTGTCAAAGGCCTTACTGAAGTCCATATGGACAATATCCACTGCCTTCCCTTCATCCACTTTCCTGGTAACCTCCTCGAAAAACTCCAATAGATTGGTCAAACATTACCTGCCACGCACAAAGCTATGTTGACTCTCCATAATAAGTGCCTGTCTATCCAAATGCTTGTAGATTCTGTCTCTTAGTACTCCCTCCAATAACTTACCTACTACCAACGTTAAACTTACCGGCCTATAATTTCCCGGATTACTTTTCGAGCCTTTTTTAAACAACGGAACAACATGAGCCACTCTCCAATCCTCCGGCACCTCACCTGTAGACAGTGACATTTTAAATATTTCTGCCAGGGCCCCTGCAAATTCAACACTAGTCTCCTTCAAGGTCCGAGGGAACACCCTGTCAGGTCCTGGGGATTTATCCACTTTAATTTTCCTCAAGACAGCAAGGACCTCCTCCTTTTCGATCTGTACAGTTTCCATGATCTCACTACTTGTTTCCCTTAATTCCATGGATTTCATGCCAGTTTCCTTAGTAAATACAGACGCAAAAAACCTATTTAAGATCTCCCCCATTTCATTTGGTTCCGCACATAGCCGACCACTCTGATCTTCAAGAGGACCAATTTTATCCCTTGCAATCCTTTTGCTCTTAATATACCTGTAAAAGCTCTTTGGATTATCCTTCACTTTGACTGCCAAGGCAACCTCATGTCTTCTTTTAGCCCTCCTGATTTCTTTCTTAAGTATTTTCTTGCACTTCTTATATTCCTGAAGCACTTTATTTACTCCCTGCTTCCTATACATGTCATACAACTCCCTCTTCTTCTTTATCAGAGTTGCAATATCCCTTGAGAACCAAGGTTCCTTATTCCTATTCACTTTGCCTTTAATCCTGACAGGAACATACAAATTCTGCACTCTCAAAATTTCTCCTTTGAAGGCTTCCCATCTACCGAACACATCCTTGCCAGAGAACAACCTGTCCCAATCCATGATTTTAGATCCTTTCTCATTTCTTCAAATTTGGCCTTCTTCCAGTTAAGAACCTTAACCCCAGGACCAGATCTATCCTTGTCCATGATCAAGTTGAAACTCATGGTATTATGATCACTGGAACCAAAGTGCTCCCCTACACAGACTTCTGTCACTTGTCCTAACTCGTTTCCTAACAGGAGATCCAATATTGCATCCCCTCTAGTTGGTCCCTCTATATATCGATTTAGAAAACTTTCCTGAACACATTTTACAAACTGTAAACCATCTAGACCCCTAACAGTATGGGAGTCCCAATCAATATATGGAAAATTAAAATCCCCTACCACCACAACTTTATGTTTCCTGCAGTTGCCAGCTATCTCTCTGCAGATTTGCTCTTCCAATTCTCGTTGACTATTGGGTGGTCTGTAATATAATCCCATTAATGTGGCCATACCTTTCCTGTTTCTCAGCTCCACCCATAAGGACTCAGTAGACAAGCCCTCTAATCTGTCCGGCCTGAGCATTGCTGTAATATTTTCCCAAACAAGCAATGCTACTCCCCCACCTTTCATTCCTCTGCCTCGATCACATCTGTAACATCGGAACCCTGGAATATTAAGCTGCCAGTCCTGTCCTTCCTGTAGCCAAGTTTCACTAATTGCTATAATGTCATAATTCCACGTGTCAATCCACGCCCTCAACTCATCTGCCTTCCCCGTAATACTCCTAGCATTGAAATATATACACCTCAGAAGACTATCCCAACTGTGAAGCATGTTGCAAAGTGCATCATGGTTTGGGACTGCTTTGCTGCCTCAGGGCCTGGACTGCTTGCAATCGTTGAGCGAACAATGAATTCAAAACTGTATCAAGACATTTCACAGGAGAATATCAGGGTAGCAGTCCGTCACCTGAAGTTTAATATAAGTTGAATGATGCAACAAGATAATGATCTGAAACACGAGAGTAAATCAACAACAAAGGTTTTAAAAGAAGAAAATTTGTGTTTTGGAATGGTCAGTCAGAGTCCAGACTTTAACTGAATTGAGATGCTGTGGCATGATCTGAAGACAGTTGTTCATGCAAGCTATCCTCAAAAAAAAATGATGAACTGAAAGAGTTTTGTATGGAAGAATGGTCTAAAATTCCTCCTCATCATTGTGCAAGTCTGATCAGCATCTACAGGAAACATTTGGAGGAGGTTATTATTGCTAAAGGAGGTTCTACTAATTATTAAATACAAAGGTTTACTTACTTTTTCCAGCCTGGATTGTGAATGATTAAACAGTGTCTTTATAGAACACATGAAAAGTACAATTGTTGGTGTGTTATTAGTTTAGGCAGGTTGTGTTTTGTTTATTACTGTGACTTAGATGGAGATCAGACCACAAGTTATGAGTAATTAATACAGAAAACCAGGTAAAACATTTTCTTGCAACTATGTGTGTTTATATATATTTATATAATTGCTTTGTGTGTATGTATGTATGTGTGCGTGTGTGTGTGTGTGTATATATATATATATATATATATATATATATATATATATATACGTTTTTTCTCTGTATTATCATGTATTGGTTGCCCCACTTATCTGATGGCCCAATTAACCAGAAACCACTTTAAGCACATCTTCATTCCAACAAATGTGACTGAAGAAGGCAATTGTTAAAGCAGTAGAGGGACAAGATATGTTTTGGCAGTAGATCAACTGGTGTTTCAACTGGAAATACACTCAATTGCCACTTTATTAGGTACACCGGTATAGCTGCTCGTAAATGCAAATATCTAATCAGCTGATCATGTGACAGCAACTCAATGCATAAAAGCATACAGACATGGTCAAGAGGTTCAGTTGTTGCTCAGAACAGGGGAGAAGTGTGATTTAAGTTACTTTGACCCTGGAATGATTGTTGGTGCCATGTGGTTTGACCATTTTGGGATCTGCTGATCTCCTGGGATTTTCACCTACAACAGTCTGTAGAGTTTCAGAGAATGATGCAAAAAGGCAAAAAAAAAATCCAGCGAGTGGCAGTTCTGAGGGCAAAAATGCCTTGTTACTGAGAGAGATCAGAGGAAAATGACCAGACAGGTTCAAGCTGACAGTAACTGAAATAGTGACGTGTTACACCAGTGGTGTGCAGTAGAGCATCTCTGGATGCACAACACATCAAACTTTTGAAATGGATGGCCTACAGCAGCTGAAGACATCACTGTGTTCCAGTCCTGTACCTATTAAAGAGCCCACTGAGTGTATACGTGGTTTGAGACCATTGCACACTCTGGAAACTGGGAGATGAGGTGAGCATGTTAATGATTAGAGTCTGAGTAAATTCTTTTGCCAGGAAGATAGGAAAATGAAATCCACACGGCAGCAAACTGTCTTTGCCGTATGAAGTGAAGTTTGTAGCTTGTTGGATAAAGTGAGCTTGAGGTGGAATCAATTCCATTGGAAGGAAATGGGGATAGTTCCACTTGATGCTCACTTTATTCATACTTCCACACCCACAATGTAGTTCTGCTCTTAACTGCTTCATCAGTCCAGCAGAAACTGAAAATGGAAAATATTTGCCAGAATTGATAGAAATGAGCATGTGTCAAGAATAAGTAAATAGAACGACCTATTTTCAGTGTAAGCCCTTTAATTTGTCAACAGGTTTATCTTCCCTCCAGTGTGCCCTACAATGGATGCCTGAGGGACATTGTGGTCAACAGGGATGATGGTGGACCAATGTGCTTGGACTGTGTACTATTTTCAGGGTTGGCATGGAAGATATCTTAGCTCTACGTTGAACTCTTGAGCAAACACATTCATGCTTTTAGACAAGCAAAATGATGAAGATACCAGAGATATGAATTAAATGCAGAAAAATTTGGAAGTACAAGGCAGGTCAGATCACATTTTTAAACAGACGTATTTGTTATGTAAGATAAGCTTCTTTTTACCAAAACTGGAAAAACTGGATAGGCTTCAAAATCTAAAGTATGGGGTAACAGTAGGAGAGCTGCATTATATCTTCGATAAGCAGGAAAGATAAGGTGACAATAGGGGGTGATTGTATAAGGGTATGGCAAGGAACAACAGTTGTAAATTCTTCTGAAAGAAATATAAAAATGGCTTTAAAATAAATATAATTTAAATATAATTTATGGTTTTAATTTTCTTAAAATACTTTTTCTTAAGTATACCACTATGCTTATTGACAAATTTCTCACTTGTAATTTTTCTCATGGATAAAAAATATAACATCTTTATGGAAGCAAGACACCTTCTTTATTTGGCTGGGAGGAACATTGCTTTGTCATGGTAATAGAATCCTAGTCATGGAGTCTTTGGATAGCTTTGTGGTTCTTGTTGATGATGTCTTAATCTTTACATGTCATGTGAACCATTCATGCCTCATAAAATTAATTACTAATATGTCTGGGACTAATTCAAGTAAAAATTTGTGGACTATCAGGTCAGAGCACAAATGTTGAGTAAGTTTGTTATAACTGGAACTTGATAGAAACAATGGTGTAATTAACTGTGAAGTGGATTGGCACAGTGGCACATCACAGCTGCAGGAACCGTGGTTCATTCATGATGTCAAGTGCCTTCTCCTCCACCAGGTGTTATGTTTCTTTGCCAGAATCCCAACGATAAGCTCGGTGGGTTAATTGGCTATTGTAAGTTACCCCTTAGTGAAATAAGTGGTATTAAAATATCGAAGTGAAGTTGATGGTCATGAGATATAGTAAGTTGCAGGTCAAAGGGACAGAAGGAAGTCGGAATGAAATTGCTCTGCCAGGAGCTGGTGTGAACTCAGTTGTCCAAATGGTGCAATAAGTAAGAAAGTAGATATAGGCAGGTCAGTATAAAGTGATCGGTAAATTACTCAAGCAACTTTTATGTGTGTTGCTTGAATTTCCAGCATCTGCAGAATTCCTGTCGTTTGCGGTAAATTATTCAACTGTTTGCACAAAAATATATTGTAAACTGTGGAAAATTATGTGATAAATTAAGGCTTTCTGTCTGCTTAATATTTGTACTTTGGACAAATCCCTCCAACCTAGAAATCAATCTGGGTAAATCTTCATTGCACTTCCAGTATCTTAACTATACCCTTCTCTCTGGAGGGAGAGCACGTATTGAACAGTATTCAGGCCCCACAACTATTTTCTCATTTTATTGTCTCATTTTCTAAATTTAAAATATATTGAAGTAGGATTTTTGAGGTAATCTACAAAACATTGTGCATCATGTCATATCAAATGAAAAATTCCAAAACCTGTCAATAATCTACTATAAATTAAAAGCCAAAATTGTGAGGCTGAAAAAGTATTTATCCCCTTTGAACTTACTATACTAACATTCCTCAGATGCAATACTGTATGTTAACAACTCACCCAATTTGTTGATGTAGAAAATTGGAGGATCACCTGTTTTCAATTAATTCAAAAGAATAAATACCCCCTCTATCTGTAAGGTCCAACAGTATGGCAGATTTTAGCAGATTAACCTAAAATGAAGACAAAAGAGCAGTCAAGACAAGTCTGGAAAATGATAACAGAGAAGCACAAATCTGGGGAGGGGTACAAGACCATCTCAAAGGCACTGAATATATCTTGGAGCTCAGTGATGTCCATCATGAAAAAGTGAAAAAAATATGAAACTATAGCCTGTAAAGATATGGAAGAAAGTTTGTGGTCAGATGATACTAAAATGGAACTTTTTTGGCCTCAACACTAAGTGGTAAGTGATACGTGTGGCATAAGTCTAATACTGCTCGTCAGGCGGGTAATGCCATTCCTACTGTTAAGTATGGTGGAGGTAGCATCGTGCTATTGGGGATGATTGTCAGCAGCAGGGACTGGAAATCTGGTGAGGATTGATGGGAAGGTGAATGCTGCTAAATACAGAAAGATTAGATTAGATTCAACTTTATTGTCATTGTGCCAAGTACAGATACGAAGCCAACGAAATGCAGTTAGCAGCTGACCAGAAATGCAAAGAATAATGTTATTTACAAAATAACTGCGAATAAAAAGTAAGGGCTACAGCACACAAATATAAAAGTACTGAGACAGTACAATACGGATGCAATACTGCTTAGCGCTGTGATGAGAGGTTCAGCAGGGTCACAGCCTCAGGGAAGAAGCTCTTCCTGAGCCTGCTGGTGCGGGAGCGGAGGCTCCTGTAGCGCCTACCGGATGGGAGGAGAGTAAAAAGTCAATGGTTAGGGTGAGATGCATTCTTGATAATGATTTTCGCCCTGCCCAGGCAGCGTTTATGGTAGATGTTCTCAATGGTGGGCAATTGGGTGCCGATAATCCGTTGGGCAGTTTTCACCACACGCTGGAGTGCTTTGCGGTCTGATATGGGACAATTGCCATACCACACTGAGATGCAGTTGGTGAGTATGCTCTCAATGGTACAGTGGTAAAAGTCCGTCAGTATCCTGGGACAGAGGTGAGCTTTCTTGATGCTCTGCAGGAAATAAAGATCCTGGATAAAAACCTGCTCACCTCTGCCAGAAAGCTTAAACTGGTGAAGAAGTACAATGATTCAAAGCACACTGCTAGAGCAACCAGGGAATGGCTTGAAATGAAGAAAATTGAAGTGCTTGAGTGGTCCAGTCCGAGTCCTGACCTTAAGCCAATTGAACATCAGTGGCAGCACCTCATGGTTGTTCTCCACCACCGCTCCCCAACTAACCTGGCAGAGCTTGAGCAATTTTGCAAGGAGGAATGGGCAAATCTTGCTCCATCAAGTTGTGCAAAGCTCATGGAGACTTACCCAAAAAGAATACAGGCTGTAATAGCTGCAGAAGCCAGTTCGACTAAGTACTGAGCAAAGGGAAATGAATACTTGTGAAGTTCCGACATAACAGTTCTTGAATTTTAGTTTTTCATACTTTACAATTTTCCCTGTTTTTTAGGCTCTACTCTGGAGAAAATGAGCATATGATTCACACATGAAAATTCTCAGTTAAATTGATCAAAATCCCTAGTAGTAATACTCATTTGTGTGAACAAAGGGCTGTGAGCTGAATACTTTACAAGGCACTGTATGAGCAAACCCATATTCATAACCTAATGACTTACTCACTGATGTACTCCATACTTTAATTTGTAAAATCCAGAATCTCATATGCCCCTTTATTTGCTGTCTCAACCTGCCCTGCCCTTCTAATGGTTTATACATTCGGTATAAAGCCCGATATTGCTCCTCCTGTACTCTCATACAGTTCTCCCATCTGCTCTCCGTGTTTATATCCTGAAGTGTAACACATTTAAATTTTCTGTTTTAAATTTAATCTGCCACATCCTCTCCATTCCTCTTATCCATATTCTCTTCAGATGTATTAATATTCTGCTTATGGTTCTCTATGCTTGTAAGTTTTGTGTCAACTGTAAATTGAAAGTTTTGCATTAAACATCCAAATCATTTGTCTGTCTTCTTACTTAAGAACATCAGGAATAAGAGCAGGAGTCAGCCATCTGGCCCATTGAGCCTTCTCCGCTATCCAATAAGATCATGGCTAATCTGCCCATGGATTCAGTGCCACCTACCTGCCTTTTCCTCATGAGCCTTAATTTCCCCTGCTGTGCATGAATCTATCTAATTGTGTCTTAAATATATTTAATAAGAAAGCCTCTACTGCTTCCCTGGCTGGAAAATTCCACAGATTCACTACTCTGGGAAAAGAAGTTTCTCCTTATCTTCATCCTAAATCTATTCCTCTGAATCTTGATGCGATGTCACTAAGTTCTATTCACTTTGGAAAAAGCATTCCCACCTCTCTTACATATTCATTTCATAATTTTATGTTTCCTTTATATCCCTTCTCATTCTTCTGAATTCCAGAGACCTAGGCGACTCAATGTCTCCTTATAGATTAATATCCTCATTTCCAGAATCAACCTGTTAAATCTCTGCACCATTTCCAAAGCCAGTATGTCTTACTTCAAGTAAGTTGATCAGGACTGCATGCTTATACTCAGCATAGAAGTATCTTTCAGGAGGGTGAACCTGCAGAAGGATTTGATCCAGGCAGGGTACCTAGCCAACTACTAAAGACTTGTACTGATCAACTGGCTGGAGTGTTCACCCATATCTTTAACCTTGCACTTCAGCAGTCTGAGGTAACCACCTGCTTCAAATAGGCCTCACTTCACACCGGTGCCTAAGAAGATGGTGGTAAACTGTCGTTGGCCGAATCAAAGGTGGTGATGGAAAGGAGGTAGAAAATCTAGTTGAGTGGTGCCACAACAACAAACTCTCACTCAATGTCAGCATGACTGAAGAGATGATTATTTACTTCAGGAGGAGGGAACTGGGGGTCCATGAGCCAGTTCTCATCGGGGGATCAGAGGTGGAGAGGGTCAGCAACTCTAAATTCCTTGGTATTATCATTTCGGTGATCTGTCCTGAGTCAAGCGTGTACGTGCAATTACGAATAAAATTTGACAGTGCCTCTACTTTCTTCGAAGTTTGTAAAGATTCGCCATGTCATCCAAAACTTTGACAAACTTCTATAGATGTTTGCTTGAGAGTATATTGACCGATTGCATCACAGTATGCTTGGCATGGAAACACCAATGCCTTTGAATGGGAAAACATATAAAAAGTAGTGCATATGGCCCCATCCATCAAGGGTAAAGACCTCTGCAGCACTGAGCACATCTACACGGAGCGCTGTTGCAGGAAATCAGTATCCATCATCAAGGGCACCCAACATCCAGGACATGCTCTCTTCTTGCTTCGGCCATCAGGAAGGAGGTAGTGAAGCCTCAGGACCCGCAACACCGAGTTCAAGAACAGTTATTAACCCTCAACCATCAGGCTCTTGAACCAGAGGAGATAACTTCACTTAACTTCACTCGCTCCGTCACTGAACTGTTCCCATAACTTATGGACTCACTTTCAAGGACTTTTCATCGCTTGTTCTCAATATTTATTGCTTATTTATTTATTTATTTTTCTTTTTTTGTATTGGCACAGTTTGTTTTTTTCACACATTGGTTGTTGTCTGTCCTGTTGGGTGTGGTCTTTCATTGATTCTATTGTGTTTCTTGTATTTACTGTGATTGCCCTCAAGAAAATGAATCTCTGTATATAGTGACATATATACACTCTGATAATAAATTTACTTCGAACTTTGAACAATATGCCAGGTATAACCTCACCAGAATCCTGTACAGGTGCAGCATAAGCTCCTTACTCTTAAATTCAGTCCATCTAGCAATTAAGGCTAACCTTCCATTTGCCTTCTTGGTAACCTGTTGCATCTGCAAACCAACCTTTTGTGAATTATGCACAAGCACTCCCAAGTCCCTGATGCTGCGATCTTCCAAAGTGGATGGCTTCATTAAAGAATTATCCATAAGATAAGGTTAACCAATAGCTAGAGGATTGAAATAAATAGGATATATTGATCTCCCCAGAGCTCCTCTGTACACTGTCTCCTAATCTGAAAAACAACTGTTCAGGTCACTTGGCCAGTTTACTATTGATGTTGCTTCTGCTCTTTTACTCTGAGTTTCAGCCTATAATGTGATGATATATCGAATGCTATTTAAAATCTACATACATTACATCGAATGTATTTCCCTCATTGACGATCTTTGTTATCTCATCCAAAAACTCAATGAAGTTAATTAAGCATGTGTGACCTTTAATAGATCCATGCTGACTTTCCCTAATCCATCCACGTGTTTCCAACTGATTGCTATTTATATCCTGTTGATGTTTCCCTTTCAATAAGGTTAAACTAAAACAGATTGCTGGAGTGCTCAGCAGGTTAAGCTGTGTCAATGGGGAGAGGAAAAAGATCCACATTTTAGGTGAGGACCCTTCATCAGGACTAAGGTTAACCTCCCTGCCTCAGAGCTATGGGGTTTATTTTAACTTACCATCTACTTCTAACCCTATAGAAGGTTCTTAGAATTCCCTTTTGCAATCAGTCTTTTACTTTTTCTCTTTGCACTTCTTGTTTCATTTTAACATGCCCTCTGAGCTTTCTACATTTAACTGTGTTCTCATTCATATTGTCAACCTGATGTTTGTTGTACACCGTTTTTCATTGAATTACCTCTCGTTTTGACTTACTTTTCCTCATGATAATGTACCTGGAAAATAACTCACATATCTCTTTAAAGGCCCATTAAAAAAAAATGATAGGTAAGAACAGATAGTAAATGTACCAAAATCTGTGTGACCTGTAATGGTTGTACATTAACGTTTCAATTTCAGAATCCGAATCTGGTTTATTGCTGGATCCAGGATAGATCCTCTGAGATGTTAATGCCCAGGACTATGAGGTGCTCATCCTTTCCACTGCTGATCCCTCAGTGAGGATTGTTGTGTCTTCTCAAGACTTCCCCTTCTTGCAGACAAAAGCAATTCCTTGGCCTTGCTGATGTTGGGTCCAAAGTCGTTGCAACGCCATTCAACGAGCCAATCAATCTCACTCCTGTATGCCTGCTTGTCACTATTTGAGATTCTGCCAACAACAATGGTGTCATTTGCAAATTTATAGAAGGTGCTGAAGCTGTGCCTAGTCACGCAGTCATGAGTACAGAGAGAGTTGAGCAGTGGGCTAAGCTTTTGCATTTACCTTCTCATTTAAAAGCTGTCTAGATTTAAAATGGACCAGTTATAAACATCTCAATCTCTTTGCTTTACTATCTTGTATTACCAGCTTTCTGTTCTAATTACTTTGTTATGTGGTGGATGGATGAACAACATAAAATGCACTTTGTTTTTCAAGAGTTGTGAGGTCTTGGTGTAAAGCATTGAGGCTTGAACCTCATTGTAATTTATGGAGTTGGTGATTTTTTTTTGTCAGCTGAGTTTGCTATGTGCTATTGCAAAATTTTTGCTATAAAATCATATATAATTACATATTCCTGCATTGAATTTTGACATAATTGGCGTCATTTTTGTAACTTCTTTTAAAATCAGAGCCAAATGGAACTTGTAAGAGGCATAATGATTGTTTATCTGCATCATTGCACACTGATCTTCCTTTCAAAGTCATAATAAATCAGAGCGTAGTGGCTATTAAAGAGGAGGAAAATCCTGCAAAGGACGAAATACAAATTTATCCAGTTACTTGGAATTCTCTTTTACTCTGAAGGAACTTTGCTAAAAAATCAACCAAAGAATCCTTAGACTCTGGAGGGCCTACAAAATTACCAAAGCAACATCATTTGTAGAAATAATGCTCTGATAATATTTCAGTTTAAAAATTGTACTGTGCCACATGCTTAGATACATACATTTATTATTAAAGCAATGTAACTCTTTGCTAAACCAAATTTCTACCGATATGCTTCTACTCTTGATCTTTGGAAAACTAATCTTGTATGAGATGATATTCCAACATTTCCATGCTGAAATTTTTGAATCCTTGTTTTAATAGGAGAAGGCCAGTGAGCCATCAGCATATTAACCATGGGACCCAATGTTCCACTGGAGCTGTCATATCACGTTGCCTAATAATGTTAAGTTAGTAGGAATGTACTGGGTAGGGTGCACAGTGAATTGCAACAAAATGAAATTCTCATGTGACAGAGGTGGTTGTAATCATAAGATAGATCTAGATTTTATTCAAGACAAAGCCATATAAACTTATTTTTAATCAACTTATTTTTAACAAAACAAGTTATTGTGACACGACTGAATTTGCACAGTTTTGCAGAAGCTTGCTTTGATCTGGAATTAAATGTCCCTGTTAATCATTAAATTATATATATCTTTTTCTTGATGCTCAGAAACATCCTAGGATGTGCTGGGATGCCCTCGTGAATGATGTAACCTGAGGTCATCGGGTGTTTCGGGTCTTTCAGCATCAGACACCCTCACCTAGGTGACCCAGCTAGGGTTGATCAGGCCCTGATTGGTGTCCCAGCAGTATTGTTCCAAGGGTTGCATCTCTTGATCCATAGCCATCTGGCGACTTGCTTAGCAGCCTCTGTGACGGTCCTGATGGCTCTTTTCTTTGCAGTCCCCATAATGCCAAGGAGAGAGTAGGTTCTGCACAGTAAGCTGCCATCAAATCCTTTACATCCCACCTCTACAGGCTTGCATCATGCCCTCCACCTGTCTCTGGCACTGCTCTACCAGCTCCTGGTATTTGGCTTTCTTACACTGAAACACCTTCATAACCTTTTAAAGAGAAAACTTTCCTTTCCTTATATTAAGATAGAGTGAATTTCTCCATTGTCTTTGTGTAGTAAATTGTATACAACCCTAATTTACTTTGATTTCATTTGCCATTATGAAAGTTGTTGATGCTCAACAACTATATCACTTTGGATACTGTTTGCGGGGGTGGGGGAACTAATAGAGGAAAGTAACAGTGGTCAGGTCTCTGGCACTGAGTCTGCGTCTGTGACTCAAGGGAAGTGGGGGAGAAGAGGCACACTGCAGTGATAGGGGATTCGTTAGTTAAGGGAATGGACACGGCGTTCTGTGGGTGAGAACAAGATTCCCGGATGGTATGTTGCCTTCCGGGTGTCAGGGTCCGGTATACATAGGATCGAGTCCTCTGTATTCTTAAGTGGGAGGGAAAACAGCTAAAGGTCATGGTCCTTGTAGGTACCAATGACACGGGTAGGACGAGTGATGAGGTTCTGTTTAGAGTGTTCGGGGAGTTGGGCCTAAGACCTCCGGGGTTGGGTCTAAGACCTCAGGATTGCTGCCTTGTCAGGTGCTAGTGAGGCTCGAACTAGGAAGATTATACAGTTTAATATGTGGCTAAGGAGTTGGTGTACGAGGGAAGGAATAAGATTTTTGGATCATTTGGCTCTCTTCCAGGGAAGGTGGGACCTGTACCGAAGAGACGGTTTGACCTTGAACTCAAGGGAGACTAATATGGTAGTGGGAAGGTTTGCTAATGCTGCAGGGTTGGGTTTAAACTAGAGTTGCAGGGGAATGGGAAACAGAGTGCTAGAACAGTGAGTGGAGAGGTAGTGGAGACAGATTTTGGCAAGAACTTAGACAAAGTTAGGAATCAAAAGTTTGAACGTGGTGCAACTAGTGTCCTGATTTGCCTATATTTCAATGCAAAAAGTATCGTAGGAAAGATGGATGATAGTGCTGAAGATGAGGTAGCTGGTTTACAAACCAAGGCAATGTGTAGAGAGGACAGGCTGATGATAGGACAAGATTGTGTGCAACATTGAGTTGCAACGTAAAAGGTGGACAAAATTGAAATGGTGAATACAGGACTGAATGTATTATATTTGAATGAGCGCAGTATAGGGAATAAGCAAGTTGAATTTGTAGCACAGTTACTGATTGCAGGTATGACATTGTGGACATCACTGAATCACGGCTGAGAGCTCAATGTCCAAGGATACACTTCGTATCGAAAGGACAGGCAGGAAGGGAGTGGAGGTGGCGTTGCAATGTTGGTCAAAGTGAAATTAAGTCATCAGAAAGAGGTGACATAGGTTGGGAAGGGATTGAATCATTGTGGATAGAGCTAAGGAACAGCAAATGTAAAAAGACCCTGATGGGAGTTGAATACAGACTCTCAAACATTAGTAAGGATGTGGTTTGCAAGTTACAACGGGAGATAGAAAATGGATGCCAAAAGGGCAGCATTACAATAGTCATGTGCGATTTCAATATGCAGCTAGATTGGGGACATCAGGTTGCTGCTGAATTCCAAGAGGGGCAATTCCTAGAATATCCATGAGATGGCTTTTTAAGAGCAGCTCATGGTTGAGTCCACGAGGGGATCAACTATTCTAGGCAAGGTATTGTGCAATGAACCAGAATTGATTAGAGAGCTTAAGGTAAAAGAACCCTGAGGGGAAAGTGATCATATTATGATCAAATTCACCCTGAAATTTGGGATGTTGAAGCTAATATCAGATGTCTCACTATTACAGTGGAGTAAAGGGAATTACAGAGGCATGAAAGAGGAGTTGACCCGAATTGATTGTAAAAGAGCACTGGCAGGGATGATGGCAGAGCAACAATGGCTGGAATTTCTGGAAGCAGTTAGGAAGGCACAGGATACATACATCTCAAAGAGGATGAAGTATTCTAAATGCAAGATGACACAACAGTGGCTAATGAGAAGTCAAAGCCATCATAAAAGCCAGGGAGAGGGCATATAATAAAGCAAAAATTACTGGGAAGTTAGAGAATTGGTAAGCTGTTAAAAACCAACAGAAAGCAACTAAAAAAGTCATTAAGAAGGTAAAGTTGGAATACAAAAGTAAGCTAGCTAATAACATTAAAGAGGATAACAAAAGTTTCTTCAGGTACATATGTGCAAAAGTGAGGCAAGAGTGCATATCGGACCGCTGGAAAATTATGCTGGAGAGGTAGTAATGGGGACTAGGAAATAGTAGATGAACTGACTAAGTAATTTGCATCGGTTGTCACTGTGGGAGACATTAGCACTATGCTGGATGTTCCAGGTGTCAGGGGTCATGAAGTGTGTGAAATTGCATTACTAGAGAGAAGGTTCTTGGGAAATTGAAAGAGCTGAGGGTAGATAAGTCACCTGGACCAGATGGTGGACTCCCCAGGGTTCTGAAAGAGCAGGCTGAAGAGATTGTGGAGGCATTAGTACTGATCTTTCAAGAATGTCCAGGTTCTGAAATAGTTCCAGAAGACTGGAAAATTGAAAATGTCACTCCACTGTTCAAGAAGGGAGAGAGGCAGAAGAAAGGAAACTATAGGGCAGTTAGTCTGACCTCAGTGGTTGGGAAGATGTTGGAGTCAGTTATTAAGGCTGAGGTTCTGGGGTTCTTGGAGGGACATGATAAAATAGGTTGTACTCAGCGTGGTCTCCTTAAAGGAAAAATGTTGCCTGACAAATCTGTTGAAATTCTTTGAAGAAATTGCAGGAGGCGGGTAGCTGGGTGACTATCAGGAGGAGGAATGGGAAGTTGCACACCTGTGGCCATTCCTCTCACTAATAAGTATACTGTTTGGATACTGTTGTGGGTGGCCTCCCAGGGGAATGCCACAGAGCCCAGATTACGGGCACTGAGCATGGGCCCGTTGTGCAGAAGGGAAAGAGGGAGAAGAGGGCAGCGGTACTGATAGGCGACTCAATAGTCAGAGGAACACGCAGGAGATTCCGTGCACACAAAAGGGACACCCGGTATGTGCCTTCCAAATGCCAGGGTCAAGGACATCTCGGATCATGGCCACAGCATTTAGGAGGGGGAGGGAGAACAGTCTGATGTTGTGGTATATAATGGTACCGATGACATAGGAAGGGAAAGAAAAGAGATCCTGAAGAGAGAATTTAGAGAGCTAGGCAGAAAGCTGAGGAGAAGGATCTCTCGGGTAGTCACTTCTGGAATGCTACCTGTGCCACGTGCTACTGGGGTTAGAAACAGGATGATTTGGTAGGTAAATGCCTGGCTGAGAAGCTGGTGCGGGGGCAGGGCTTCAGGTTCCTGGATCGTTGGGATCTCTTCTGGGGAGATATGACTTGTTCAAACGTGAAGGGTTGCACCTGAACCTGAGAGGGACCAATCGGACGGCAGAGGGGAAGAAGCTGTTCCTGAATCACTGAATGTGTGCCTTCAGGTTTCTGTAACTCCTTCCTGATGGTAACAGTGAGAAAAGGGCATGCCCTGGGTGCTGGAGGTCCTTAATAATGGATGCTGCCTTTCTGAGACACTGCTCCTTGGAGATGTCCTGGTTACTTTGTAGGCTTGTACCCAAGATGGAGCTGAGTAAACTTACAACCCTCTGCAGCTTCTTTCAGTTTTGTGCAGTAGCCCCTCCATACCACTCAGCGATGCAGCCTGTCAGAAAGCTCTCCATGGTACAACTATAGAAGTTTTTGAGTGTATTTGTTGACATGCCAAATCTCTTCAAACTCCTAATGAAGTATAGCCGCTGTCTTGCCTTCTTTATAACTGAATCAATATGTTGGGACCAGGTTAGATTCTCAGAGATCTTGACGCCCAGTAACTTGAAACTGCTCACTCTCTCCACTTCTGATCCCTCTGAGGGTTGGTATGTCTTCCTTTGTCTTACCCTTCCTGAAGTCCACAATCAACTCTTTCATCTTACTGACGTTGAGTGCCATGTTGTTGCTGTGGCACCATTCCACTAGTTGGCATATTTCACTTCTGTATGCCCTCTTGTCACTACCTGAGATTCTACCAACTGTGCCTAGCCACACAGTCATGGGTATACAGAGAGTAGAGCAGTAGGCTAAGCACACACCCCTGAGGTGCACCAGTGTTGATCGTCAGCGAGGAGGAGTTGTTATCATCAACCTGCACAGATTGTGGTCTTCCAGTTAGGAAGTCGAGGATCTAATTGCAGAGGGAGGTACGGAGGCCCAGGTTATGCAATTTCTCAATCAGGATTGTGGGAATGATGGTATTAACTGCTGAGCTATAGTCAATGAACAGCATCCTGACACAGGTGTTTGTGTTGTTCAGGTGGTCTAAAGCCGTGTGGAGAGCCATTGAGATTGGATCTGCCATTGACCTATTGTGAAGATAGGCAAATTGCAATGGGTCCAGGTCCTTGCTGAGGCAGGAGTTCAGTCTAGTCATGACCAACCTCTCAAAGCATTTCATCACTGTCGATGTGAGTATTACCGGGTGAAAGTCATTAAGGCAGCTCACATTATGCTTCTTAGGTCCTGGTGTAATTGTTGCCTTTTTGAAGCAAGTGGGAACGTCTGCCTGTAGCAGTGAGAGGTTAAAAATGTCCTTGAATACTCCTGCCAGTTGTTTGGCACAGGGTTTCAGGCCTTACCAGGTACTCCATCGGGACCTTCTCCCTTGCGAGGGTTCACTCTCTTTAAAGACAGCCTAACATCGACCTCTAAGATGGAGATCACAGAGTCGTCAGGTGCAGCAGGGATCTTCACAGCTGTAGTTGTATTCTCCCTTTCAAAGAAGTTGTTGAGTTCCTCTGGTAGTGAAGATTGCCGCCATTCATGCTATTGGGTTTCACTTTGTAGGAAGTAGTTTTGCAGCCCTGTCGGAGTTGTCGTGCATCCGATGTCACCTCCAACCTTGTTCAGAATTGTCTCTTCGCCCTTGAATTAGCACTCTGCAGATCATACCAGTTTTCTGGTGCAGGCCTGTATCGCCAGACTTGAATGCCACAGATCTCGCCTTCAGCAGACGACATACCTCCTGGTTCATCCATGACTTTTAATTTGGGAATGTGCAGTAAGTCCTTGTAGGCACACACTCATCCACACAGGTTTGAATGAAGTTGGTAACAACTGCAGCATACTTATCCAGGTTTGAAGATGAATCCCTGAATACATTCCAGTCCCCTGATTCAAAGTCCTGTAGGCGCTCTTGTGCTTCCCTTGTCCATACCCTCTTGGTCCTCAAACTTGCAGGCTGAGTACAGCAAATGCAATGTTAAAATTCATTTCAAGAGGTCTAGAATACAAGAGCAAGGATGTGATACTGAGGCTTTATAAGGCACTGGTGAGGCCTCGCCTTGAGTATTGTGAAAAGTTTAGGGCTCCTTATCTAAGAAAAGATGTGTTGGCATTAGAGACATTTGGGAGGATGTGGAAAGGATATTTCCCATGTTGGGGCAGTCTAGGACAGGAGAGCACAGCCTCAGGATAGAGGGGTGTCTATTAAAAACAGAGATGCGGAAACATTTCTTTAGCCAGAAAGTGGTGAACTTATGGAATTTGTTGCCATAGGCAGCTTTGAAGGTCAGGTCATTGGGTGTATTTAAGGTGGAGATTGATAGGTTCTTGATTAGCCACGGCATCAAAGGTTATGGGGAGAATGCCGGGGAGGGGGCTGGGCAGGGGAATAAAAAGGGTCAGCCATAATTGAATGGTAGAGCAGACTTGTTGGGCCAAATGGCCTAATTCTGCTCCTATGTCTTATGGTCTTATGGTTTAAATAAAAACAAGATAGAAAAAGGAGAATTAGTTGATATTGTGTACTTGGATTTTCAGAAGGCTTTTGACAAGGTGCCCCTTATGAGGCTCACGAGCTATGAGCCCATGGCATGACAGGAAAGATTCTATCATGGATAAAGCAGAGGCTGATAGGCAGGAAGAGAACCTTTTCTGGTTGGCTGCCAGTGACTAGCGGTGTTCCACAGGGTTCTGTTTTGGGAATGATTCTCTTTACGTTATATGCCAATGAGTTGGATGATGGAATTGATGTCTTTGTGGCCAGGATTTGCAGATGATATGAAGATAGATGGAGGCAGTAGAGAGGCTTCAGAAGGATTTAGATTAGGAGATTGGGTAAAGAGGTGGCAGATGGAACACAGTGCTGGGAAGTGTATGGTCATACATTTTGGTAAAAGAAATGAAAGGGTTGACTATTTTATAAATGGAGAGATAGTACAAAAATCTGAGGTGCAGAGCGACTTGGGAGTTTCTGTGCCGGATTCCTTAAAGGTTAATTTGCAGGTTGAGTCTGTGGTGAGGAAGGCAAATATGATGATAGCATTCATTTCAAGAGTACTAGAAGATAAAAGCACGGATGTAATGTTGAGCCTTTGTAATGTGCTGGTGAGGCCTCACTTGGAGCATTGCGAGCAGTTTTGGGCCCCTTATCTTCGAAATGATGTGCTGAAATTCGAGCGGGCTCAAAGGTGGTTCATGATAATGATTCTAGGATTGAATAGCTTGTCATTATAAAGACCTTTTGATGACTCTGGGCCTGTATTCACTGGAATGCTGGGTGACCTCATTGAAACGTAAGGAATGGTGGTGGGTCTTGTTAGAATGGATGTGGAGAGGATGTTTCCTATGATGGGACAGACTAAGACCAGAGGACACAGACTCAGAGTAGAGGGGTGTCCTTTTAGAGCAGAGATGAGGAGGAATTTATTTAGCAAGAGAGTGGTGAATCTGTGGAATTCTTTGCCACAGGCAGTTGTGGAGGCCAAGTCTTTATGTATATTTAAGGCAGAGGGCGATAGATTCTTGATTGGTCTGGTCTGGTCAGGGCAGGAAGCGATACAGGAATTGGATCAACCATGATGAAATGGCAGAATAGGCTCAATGGGCCAAATGGCCTAATTCTGCTCCTACATCTTATGGTCTTATGGTAATGTCTTCTGCTCCATGTGAAAATTTCAAGAAGATTTTAATTTTTCTTTTTCATTAGCTTCAATATGTGTGCTGTTCGTGACAGCCTGACATCACTTGACACTCTTGTGTTCAAGGCAAGTGAAATAATTGGCGCCAATCCAAAGGAATAACAAAATCATTTCATACAACCACTACTTTGTAGGTTGACCAACGTGGTACAGGTTTCATATGTGAAATCTTTTCCAAACTATTAAATTTAAGTATGACACTATCTAAATATTTAAATTAAATGCAGATGGGTTTGAAGGTTCAGGACAAGGAACCCCTTGAGCACTATTTAAATCTAGCCTGACAGTGCACTGGAGTTGTAAATGATGTCAAAACCAAATGGTGTGAGACTGTACCCTCCAGGGGATCTCTGTCTGAAATTAGGTCAGACCCAGACTCTGAATTTATGCTACATTTTTAACATTGCTGCAAAGTGGAGTACAAACAGTGAGGAGTAAATGTGTGCTCAAATAGGACCATGTAACATCAAAAGAATTGACTTTCATTATAAATGGCATACGCAATTGAAATACTTTGAATTTTGGCTGTAGCACAGAATACAATTCAAGCAGTGTAAAGATGTGGTTTCTACTTAAAAACCACCCACCATGTCAGTTTCACAACATCATTAAGAAATTTTCAAATGATCTGTGAAGAAGTTGGTCATTTATTTACTTTGGAAAGAATAATGTAATTGGGTCATGATCATTTGCTGGTCAATTGCTGATGTGGTAATGTAATTGCAATGGTCTAATTTTTGAGTGAAATAATTGCAAGGTATTGATTTTAAAACCTTTATGCAAGACAAGGTGCCTAGTACATAGTTGGGCACATTGCATTTGGGTGTTATTTCAGTAGGGTACAGCAGTTACTGAAATAGAGCATTTCTTTGGAGAATTTTAGGTACAATGAAGCATTTTAAGAAATAGGCTGTCGTTTTAAGTTTTACATACCTCTCTTGCTTAAGAAAACAAGACTAAGTGACATTATGTGTTTTTTTTCCTTTAAAAACTATAACTTGTGGCATTTTAGGTTGGAATTATGGTGCAAAATGGAGAGATTGACACTTACCTTCATTGAATGCTGGTTTCCTCCCAGATCCCAAAGATGTGCTGGTTGGTTAATTGGCAATGATGGCTAGTATAAGTGGGTGGCAGGAATACTTGAAGAGATGAAGGGCCCCTGACAGAGGATAGTTTATAGAGAAATGTGGGAGAATGGGACAGAAGAGAAATCTCTGAGGGCTAGCATTCATTTAGTTGGCTGAATGACTTTCCATGCCAATAGAAAATATGAGAACATACAATAGTTGCATTTGTAAATTTGGGTCAAAGCTATTCTATGGTTATGCAGCATCGCAGATGATAATGAGGTTATATACTCTTCACTGAGTCAACGTGGATGTAGTAATCACAATGAAATATTTCTATTGAGCATACCTTGCAGACTGTAGATTGCACTTGCCCTTGAGGTATTCCCATTACTCTTTATTAATAGGATGACCTTATCAATTAAAGACAGACATTGCATTTGCATTCCTCTCTGTGTAGTGATTGTCCTATGGTTCCTTGCCATCTTGGTCTAAATTGAGGTGACGAAAGGCATTGAATAAACTTTTTTTTAATCTGGGCACAAAGATCTTGGACCAGGTCCTCCGTGTCTCTCAATGTGAATCAGAGCAGAATGCTCAATCTCCTCCTTCTTAGCTTTGCTGTGTGTTGCTAGAGTCTGGTTACTATGGCATGTTTAAGGGTGAATGCCCTTCAGACATTGGTATGCATCAAATTGTAGGTAGCTGGGGCAAACTGTTATCATAACAAAGACTGCATGAGTCTCATTTTGATTCATGTATCTGAATGTAAGCTAACCTCAAGTTCAAGCATCTCTGGCTAATTTTGCAATTTATTTATGTAGGACTCGGGAGGGAGCATTCATAGTAATGACAGTTCGTGCAATAAAGTGCTGAAATCTAGTATCTAGGCTGTTGCTCCAAAATATTTGTCAGCCTGATTGCTTATTGAATAGATGTAAAATCCAACAACGAAACTTGCTGTTTTGGTGGTAAAACATATTATTTTGCTTATATGTTCATTGTCATTAAGTGAATATTAACTTCTGTTTTTTGCATATTGTCCAAGGCATGGAGTAGCTTAGAATCTTTTGTAGTTTTATTTAAATTTGTATGAGGTTTTATATTTCATGCATTAAGGCATTCTTTTAAAAATAAATGTTGTTGTACACTTTGGTATGGGATGATGGAGCTTTGCATTTTTAATAGCAAACTTATATCTGTCATCTGGTGGCGGTATAAACTGACCTTTAAATACAATAAAGGAAATGAACATTGTCAGCATCTGAGGGTAGACTGAAAGATTCAGTTATGTCAGTTACTGTAGATAATCCTCATTGATGAAGATGAAGTACTTTTTTATTACTTCATGATTACATTAATAAGATAAATCATGATGCAATGCTTAACATAAAAAGCAATGGTGTTCGGCTTAGATGGATAATCTTCTAGTGAGAAATTTAAATTTATCCTGTAAGCAGTATAGGATTTCTCAACAACCAAACTCCTTCACTATAATGGGTTTTAGAAAAATATCTCCAGGGTAACAAAAGCCTTTTGAATGTTTGCTGCTGCTGCCATTTATTACTTTGATCAATCATCTTGCTCATCTTTGGAACTGCAGTACTTGAGACTGATTTATTCAGTAAAAGTATTATCGGATGTCACTTCTAATCAAATCTTGATTTGTTTGAGTTCCTAACCATTCTGTTCCTATGTTTTAATGCTGGAAAATGGTTCTGTCTCTGTTTCAAGGTATTCTTTCACAGATAAATGGTGGTGAAAAAGTGCAAATCTTAAAATGTGAATTCCTGTATGTGGACTACGAACATTGATGGGCTACTCGATAGAGCATATCTGAACTCACAGTACCTTGCCAGAATCATATTCAGGTTTAATATCACTAGCATATGTCACAAAATTTGTTCTATGGCAGTGGTACAGTACAATACATAATTAAAAAAAAACTATACACTACTATAAGACATTATATAAACTAAGTAGTGCAAAAAAATGGTGATATCATGTACATGGATTCATTGTCCATTTAGAAATCCGATGGTGGAGGAGAAGGAGCTGTTCCTAAAAGTTCAAAGTACCTATAAAGTATACAACATTGAGATTCATCTGCTTCCAGGCAACCACAAATCAAGAAGCCTGAAAGAACAAAATTCAGACATCCCACCTCTCCCGGAAGTTCCGGGAGTCTTCTGCATATTGATAGTGGCTCCCTGATGCCCACAAATTATATACAATATCTAGAAATCATTTTTTTTTGAGCGCGAGAGAGAATGCAAGAGAGAGAGAGAGAGAGAGAGAGAGAGCGTGAGAGCAAGAGCGAGCGCGCCATGGCAGAGTGTTCCAAAAAGAGAAAATATAAAACGTACGTCACCCCAGACTACACTAAAGTGTACCCCTGCCTAATAGGGGTCAAAAATAATGACAGTGTTGCTCACTGCGCTGTTCGCAACAGTGACTTTTCTATTGCCCATGGTGGGTTAAGACTGTAAAAGACATGTTGAGGTGAGTTTAACAGGTGTCATTCGTTCATTGGCATAGCTAACGTTATTTAAACTAGCTGGCTAGCTGCTAAGGAGCTACTCTATTGCAGACATCCCACCTCTCCCAGAAGTCTCCCGCAAATTGATAGTGCTACCTCCCTGAAATGAGTTTTTGCGGGGTGGGATGTCTGAAAATTTTTGAAAAAGACTGGCATCCAATGCACAGAGAGAGAGAAAAAAAACAAATCATGCAAGCAGTAAAGAAAGCATCAGCATTCAGAATGAAATTGAGTCCGTAAACCCAAAATCGGGAGCAGCTGGAGTAGGCCCAGAGCCTCAGTCTCAGTTCATCACACAGCGGGGCAAATCACCACAAAGCTCGCAGACACTAAGCCCAGAGCATGACACAACCTCAGCCTCAGCACCAAGGAAAGTGAAGTAAAACATTGTGGAGCAGAACCAGCCCTGACCCGTACTTCCAGTCCCGACACCCTGCCTTTTCAGTCCATTAGGCCCAGCATTTAAAATGTCCAAGCACCGGGTCATTGCCCACACTCAGACCCAGGCCCCACAGCAGTGATACACTCTGGGCTGGCCTGTGTTTGAGCTTTACAGACCGGCCCAGCACTTAGGTGCATTCAACCTCACTCCTTGTTCAGGTGGATGGGCTCCAAAACAATTCCGCACCAACTTTTCTCCGCTCTACTCTCAGAATCAGAATCGGGTTTGTTATCACCGGCATATGTTGTGAAATTTTTTAACTTAGCAGCAGCAGTTCATAACACATAATATAAAAAAAGAGGAAAATTAGTAATAATTAATTAATCAATTATAGTATACATGTGTTGAATAGATTAAAAATCATGCAAAGAACAGAAATAATATCTATTAAAAAGTGGGGTACTGTTCACAGGTTCAATGTCCATTTAGGAATCGGATGGCAGAGGAAAAGAAGCTGTTCCTGAATTGCTGAGTGTGTGCCATCAGGCTTCTGTACCTCCTACCTGATGGTAACAGTGAGAAAAGTGTATGACCTGGGTGCTGGAGGTTTTTAATAATGGATGCTGCCTTTCTGAGACACCGCTCCTTGAAGATGTCCTGAGTAGGTTAATATCCAAGATGGAGCTGACTAAATTTACAACCCTCTGCAGCTTCTTTCGGTCTTGTACAGTTGCCCCTCCATACCAGACAGTGATGCAGCCTGTCGGAATGCTCTCCATGGTACATCTATAGAAGTTCTTGAGTGTATTTGTTGACATACCAAATCTCTTCAAACTCCTAATGAAGTATAGCCGCTGTCTTGCCTTCTTTATAATTGCATCAATATGTTGGGACCATGTTAGGTCCTCAGAGATCTTGACACCCAGTAACTTGAAACTGCTCACTCTCTCCACTTCTGATCCCTCTATGAGGATTGGTATGTGTTCCTTTGTCTTACCCTTCCTGAAGTCCACAATCAGCTCTTTCATCTTACTGACGTTGAGTGCAAGGTTATTGCTGTGATACCACTCCACTCGTTGGCATATCTCACTCCTGTATGCCCTCTCGTCTCCATCTGAGAGTCTACCAACAATGGTTGTATAATCAGCAAATTTATAGATGGTATTTGAGCTATGCCTAGCCACACAGTCATGGGTATAGAGGGAGTAGAGCAGTGGGCTAAGCACACACCCCTGAGGTGCACCAATGTTGATCATCGGTGATGAGATGTTATCACCAATCGGCACAGATTGTGGTCTTCAGGTTAGGAAGTTGAGGATCCAGTTACAGAGGGAGGCACAGAAGCCCAGGTTCTGTAACTTCTCAATCAGGATTGTGGGAATGATGGTATTAGATGCTGAGCTATAGTCAATGGACAGCATCCTGACACAGGTGTTTGTATTGTCCAGGTGGTCTAAAGCCACGTGAAGAACCTTTGAGGTTGTATTTGCTGTTGACCTATTGTTGTGGTAGGCAAATTGAAATGGATCCAGGTGCTTGCTGAGGCAGGAGTTCAGTTTAGTCATGACCAGCCTCTCAAAGCAGTTCATCACTGTAGATGTGAGTGCTACAAGACGATAGTCATTAAGGCAGTTCACATTATTCCCCTTATGCACTGGTATAATTGTTGCCTTTTTGAAGCAAGTGGGGACTTAGGCCCACTTGCGAGAGGTTGAAAATGTCCTTGAATATTGGTTGGCATAGGTTTTCAGAGACTTACCAGGTACTCCATCGGGACCTTCCGCCTTGTGAGGGTTCACTCTCTTTAAAGACAGCCTAACATTGGCCTTTTTAGACAGAGATCACAGGGTCATCGGGTGCAGCAGAGATCTTCAGGGCTCTGCAGACCTATCTCTGACTTCTACTTTGTCTTGAACATGTCTTGCTCCAGCCACTCGAACATGCTTTGACCACGCTCCGATTCCGTCTCGCACCTGCACACCTTGACCCTCGGTTGAGCCTCGCCTTTGCATGCTTCTTCATTGTTTGTGGTGATCATTTACCTCAATTTTCCACTTAAAAAGTGTTATTAGTAGAGTATTCAGTCCTATTTCTTGCTTTGAAAACTGCCAGTAGCGCACCTTCAGTGGTGATTTCTTAAACCGGAAATGTTGAGTGTGTGTCTTCAGGCTGTGGTGCCATTATGCTTTAAGATTTGCACAATATATTTGTATAGATTTTCTTTGGTTAGCTAGTTATTTCCATCTTCCTTTCATCGTCTCCCCAAACTTGGTGGGCATAGCTAATTGTAAGAGACTTTTGCTACCCATCATGACATTAGCCATGTCATCAAAGATCTAAAATGAGACCAAAGTCTTTCATCTGTATATGTGGCCTTCCAGTTAAAAATCAATTCTTTGATTACATTAATGTACAACATTAAGTGAATTCAATTTTCCCATCAGATTTAATGCAGGAGTTAATATTTGGAGTTGTCCCATCAGTAAAAAAAAGATACTGTACATGTACAGTACATTTCTAAATAACCAATTTAATTTCTGAAAAAATTATAGCCCTTGTTTTCTTACAAATGGACTCTTAATTGTCACTCATTGGGTGTTTTTTGACTTGTGCTTGTAAGGGATTGAGTTACCGAATCCTGATTCAAAAAGCTGTCCAATGCTTGTTTCAGCTGCCATCAAAATGGCACAGCCGGACTAAGACTGAAGAGTGGTGCTGGGGATGCAATAGCACGATATAATAATTTAATGTCAACAGCACACGCCCCACTATATCTATGTGACATAGTTTGCTGTAGCTTGCTGACATGATAGTGAACACTGATGTTAAAATGCTTTCTGTAACAGGGACATTGGAAAGAATTGTTGTTGATTGATTCGTCGTTGTTGATTAAGTGAGGTATTATCTGTAAAAGGATCAAATTGTTAACTGTGGCCTAGACTTGCCAACTCAACTTGATGATTAGGATATTTGATGTTGAATGCTGTAAGTAATTACATTAAATCGAAAATGGTTGAATTCATTTCCTCTTTGTGGGATGTATTCACTAACTTTAAAGGTCTATTACTTTGTGTTGGGTGTTACATCTTGTGCTCACAAGGGAGTATGATATGACTGATGTGTTTGTTTTCTTGACTCTAGCCAGTGCCTCTTCAACTTCAATTGTGTAATTCAATAGAAATTGCAATGTAGCCCTGTCTGAATGGTTTGTGTGATAAGTGAAGAGAATGTCGCAGGATTTAAAGCTAGCAGTCTGAAAGCCAAAAGCCTTGGATAAATCTATGTTAATCTTATGTCTCACATTCTGTCTCCAGCACCTGCACTAGACAGTTCCCTGCCTAGCTTCTGGCACTGGGTTTCATCCAAGTTCTGGTTTAACTCCATATTGCATCCATCCTGCTTCCACCCTTCATTACCTCTGCACCATGTTCACCAAGTTTTGCTTGCCTATCCCATTCAAAGTTCAATGTAAATTTATCTACCAGGTCTCAGTCCTAAAACAGATTTTGCACTAGAAGCGAGAGATGAGATTGGAAAGAACACGGATATCTGCTGTAGAATCACGCAGTGCAGTGGCTCTGTGTCATGTTGTTTTGGAACTGCAGGAAAGTAGTTTATTTGGCTTGCATAATATGCAAAGAATTGAGTAAATCTCAGGCCTATGGTTTTGCTATGCAGAGTAACCACATATTTGAACAGTGAAGGTGATATTTGTTGAACTAAACAGGAGAGATAGAGAACAGACAAGAGCATGCATCCAGTCTCACTGAATGCTCTGACTCCATGGTGTCATAGATGAGCACGCCGGGGAGACATTGGAGTGATGAACACCTCTCTCCACCCCAAAAATGCAGAAATCTTACATGGAATATGGAGATGCCTGGTTCAGTGAAAAAGTTTCCAAAGTCTCCTTCAGTTGTGGACTCCCTTGTTAACTCAGGCCTGTAGACCTTCAGCTTCCATTATTAAGGTCAACTTTTCAAGTTGAAGCTCATTTTGTTTCTTCAGCTTCTCATAGCTTCGATGACATGGGTTCAATCCAGACCCCTGATGCTCCCTGCGTGGGCTTTGCACATTCTCCCTGAAACTGTGTAGAGCATCCTCTACATCCCAAAAATTTGCAATTGGGCACTGCACATGGCTTCTAATAAGTGGGTGGTTGGTTGAATCTGGGATGAATAGGGGAATGGATTTCTCTGTAAGTTGATATAGTAGGTCACTATGGCCTCTTTCTATATCATAAAGGAAAAAGGGAAATGTATAATCTTATGAGCATTGGAGCCAGTGGTTCATTTCACATTTTGTGCTGAATTGTTGATTTTACATTCTCATTAATGTTGAGGCTCATAAGTAAATGCATGCTGTTCCTATGATACAGACGGTTTGTTCCAAATTGCCTCAGAGAGCAGCCAACTGTAAGTGTTCACCATATTGCAATAGCCTCTATATCTACGAACTGAAGCACAAGCCTGGTTCCTGCAGCCAACTTCTGATCAGTACGATGGAATCATAAGAAACTGCTGATGTTGTAATCCTGCTGCACTGCTTATACTGTACAGGGTCTTGACTGGAAGGGCTTTTTGCCGCTAATCAATGAGGATCTGTGTTGGCCAATTGAAAATGCAAGCTCTGCCTGTCCAGGCAGTTGAGCAATGTTCTCCCTCCCGACCAGCACAGGATTTGTGCCTGGCTGTCTCAACCATCAGGACATAATCTTTGCTCTGACCTCTGATGTTCACAAGCATAAAATAAACTAAGACCATTAACCAAACTGCTAAAAAGATTAAGCTTGCTAGCGACCAAAATCTGAATTAAATAGGTGTTTTTTTCTCTTTGTAAATTAATTTTAAAAATGTGGATTAGCTGAAATGTTGCCTTATCCTTCTTCTCTGTGGAAATGAATGGAGTCACTGAATCTGTGGTGGGACTGACCTAGCACAGACTCAGTGGGCAAATTTCCCAGCACAAGTGCTGGTATACTAATTAAATTTGGTGCCTGGTAATGTGGTGCGCAGTGCTTGAGGACATTCAGAATGGCATCAATGAAGACCTCTCAACGAAGACAGACGCTTGCTTGTACATGTGAGTGGTCCTCAAATGTTTTGAATTGTCAATCTGGCCTAACCATCTAAAATGTTGCATGGACCACCATTGCCTTATGTGATTGAACTTCCAGAATAAAACCACTATGATCCTAACTTTTGATTCTAACCTTTTCTTTTAAAAGTCTTTTGTATTATTTGTAGAGTTAAGAAAATTGTGTTTTTCTGAGTGGTATACTTTGAAGCTCTGCACCTAAATCTATTTATCAATTCTTTAAAAACTAGTAAAAATCAATTATTTGTCTATATTTTAGGTCATTTGTAATTTTGGTGACATTAGATTCTTTACATGTATTGATTAAAACTGCTTGGAAAGGTTTCAAGTCAAATTGCTTTGAAAATGGAGTGACTACTTACTTGAGGCATCAGAAGATAACCTGGGCTGATGTTTCATTGTATTTCTGAGGGAGTAGTGTCCTGTCAGGGTTGGCACCTTTCAAGTGAGAGACTGTGTGGAGATGCGGAAATGGGTAGCTTGTCCTCTCGAGTAAATGCAGCAAATCCTGTGATAGAGTTCAAGCAGAGTTTTCTGCTGGAATCTAGCCCATGTACGAGGACAGATCTTTGACTTAAATATAAGCCCTCCTCTTTCTCTTAATCTAATAGTAAATGGATAGCCTGTTTTTAACACTGAAGACAGATTTTCAAGCCATTTTTCATCTAAAAATCTGATTTTTTTTTTCTCCCCCCCCCCCCCCCATCCCCTCGCCGTACCAAGCCATCTACTATTGGATTGATAAACTACTGGAATCATTGAACCTTCGAAAGAGTATATTTGTGTTTTGATCTCTAGAACAGGATTTTTGGCTTGATTGTTCTTTTTTTCACTATCCAAAACATAATTAATTGTTCAGTTGTAATCATGGAATGTGTACAGCCAAATGTAGAAAAGGTGACAAAAATATCCCAAGAAATAGGTCTCACTCTGAAATTGGATACAAATCCACAAAGGGTTAATCACTTCTGGCTGTTTCTACCAACAGCAGATGTGTTTCAGAAGAATTTTAACATCTTGCTTGTTTCATATGGATAAGATTTTTAAAATCTTTGAACCAATTTGTAATTTTCAAATAACTTGCTAATATATATATAAATACAATTTAACAATGAGAATATAAAAATTGTGAAGCCTTGCAGTTGTACAGGATGCTGCCGAGCACGCACGAAGTATTGCATTCAGTTTTGGTTGGCCTGCCTTAGGAAAGGTGTTATTAAACTAGACAGAGTGCAGAAAAGATCTGCAGGGATTTTGACAGGACTTGAGTTACGTAGGAGGGCTGGAGGAGGACATAAGAAATCCTTATCTAGTAGGATTACGGAAAACCCCAAGGTGGTGTACACATACATGAAGAACAGGAGGATGGCGAGAGTGAGGGTAGGATTGATGAGGGATAAAGCGGGGAAACATGTGCTTGAAGCCAGAGGAGGTAGGGGAGGTCCTTACTGAATACTTTGTTTCAGTGTTCACCAGGGGAAAGGCGCTAGACGAATATGAGGTCAGTGTAGAATAATCGAATGTGCTGGAATGTGTTGAGGTTAAGAAAGATGTAGTATTAGACCTCCTAAAAGACGCTATGATAGGTAAGTCACTGGAATCAGATGAGATAAACTAAAGATTAGTATGGGAAGCAAGGAAAAGGATTGCTGGGAATTTCACAAAGATGCTTGCGACCTCACTGGTCACAAAATGATACTAGAGGATCGGAGGATGGCAAAGGTTGCCCATTGTTCAAGGGAAGAAATGGAGATAATCCTGGAAATTATGAAAAATCCTAGAATTTATGGACCAGTGAGTGTCATGTTAGTGCTGGACAAACTGTTGCAGTTCTGTGAAACTTTGATTAGACCACATTTATATTACTGCGTTCAGTTCTGGTCCCTCATTATAGGAAGGATGTAGAAGCTTTAGAAAAGGCGCAGAGGAGATTCACCAGGATGTAAGCATGCCTTGTCGGGAATAGTTGAGCAATCTGGGGCTTTTCTGTTGGAGCAAAGGGGGATGATAGGCAACTTTTTAAGAGGTGTATGTTCTGAGAGGAATAGAGAAAGTGGATAGCCAGCACTTTTGCCCCAGGGTGACAATGGCCAATTCCAGAGGACATCTGTTTGAGGTGAGTGGGGAAAGTTTGGGGGAGATTTAACAGGTAGGTTTTTTCCACAGAGTGGTGGGTACCTGGAATGCATTACAATGGGTGCTGGTAGAGTCCTGGATAGGCATATGGATGTAAGACAAAAGAAGAGTTGTGTTCTGTGCAGGAGCGAAGGGATAGATTGTTTACGGAATACATTTATATACGTTGGAACACCATTGTGGGCTGAATGGGTCTGTACTGTTCCATGTTCTATGAATTATAGGCAGACACTGGATAAGCTAGGATTTTACTCCTCAGGGTAGACAGGACTGAACTGATCTTATGGAGGCATATAAGAGGGACATGAGGGACATAGATACGGTCTTGGACTTTTACCTGGGGTTGTGGATTCAAGAACTAGAGGGCATAAATTTAAGGTGAGAGGGGAAAGATTTAATAGGAACTTGAGGGGTAACTTATTTTTACACAAAAGCTTGTATTTATGTGGAATGAGCTGTCAGAGGAAGTGTCTGAGACAGATATAATAATTACTTTTAAGTGACAGTTGGACAATCACATGCATTGGAAAGGTTTAGAAGGTGATGCGCCAAATGCTGGCAAATGGAGCTAGCTTGGAGGGACATCTTCTGTCCATATCAAAGTGTTTTGTCAGTAAATTTGAATTGCTTACGTATTTGGATTTGGTGTTTTCATATCATGTACAGTGTATGTTTCAGTCAGTGCTTGTACTTTGAATATTAAACCAGGCTAATTTCAGTGTGTTGATTATACAAAGGGTTTTGTACAGAATTTAATAGTTGGTTATTAATTTAAGTTAATAAATTGAACAGTTGTACCATAAACAGAATTCCTTGCACTTTATTACCAAAAATATTTATACAGTACGTCAACCATGCTTGTTGTTTGTTACTGTTCTCTAAGTAAAGCATTTATACTCTTAAGTACCACAAATCAAAATACAGCAGCAAGGGAGTTTATAAAACAATGTTCTACTAGAGAATAAGATGACAGAAAAATGTTTTTATACCAGATAGGTAGGTAGACATACAATTTAATTGAGTTGATTTTTCATGGTCTGTTTCCTTTCCCTACACTAACTACCCCTGAAAATATATTTGACCATGCTTGAAAGATGAAGAAGACTTTTTTGAAATGTGGTGATTTTTATAAAATCCTGTAAACTTTTTCTCAAACCAAAGTAGAGTAGGGAAGAATCAAGGACTAGGTATGTCTGGAGCCATGATCTGATTGTGATCAGACCCAAATGGATTGCAAATTAATTATTAGGAACCAGAGACAAAATTGGTTTCTGTTGCTCTCCCTCTTCCCTTATGTTGTGAAAGGAATAGACATGTAAAATTTTGTCAAAATTAATTCTGTGTGGAAGTGGGCAGAATATCAAAAACAATATTGCAAAATTGACCTTGCTAATTGAAGGTGTTAAAATCATCATTTGATGCTAAGATGTGTTCTCCTTGAAAGCAATTTATTTTGACAAGCTGCGATCTGGTGAATGAGCAAATTTCCTTCCCAAGTTGAATGACAAGTCTGTTCTGAACACATTAATTTTGTTTGCTGTGCTTCCTTGATTGACATATATACCTTCAATTGAATTCAGCTGATCTAACTGGGTATTGTCTGCAAGCTGGTGTGTCCCCTTCACTACATTGTTCAGAATGCAGACGGCAGAGGATCCAATGCAGTCTGCAAAAAGATCCATTTTCTACTGAAGTCCACTGTCATTTTCATGACTTAGCTTAAAATGCCACAATAAATTTAACCTTTAAATTGATGCGTGATAAAAGAACCTCACCAAATGTTTTTCAAAAAAGTGATTTCTAAATGATTTCTGGACATCGCTTGGCAGCTACTTTTAATATCTGCAGGTCTTTCATTGACTGAGTATGGTGCTAATCAGTGTTTGTTTAACAGCAGATTGAATCACCCTACAGATGGCATTTTCCCAATTAATGTGCAAAAGCAGGTGTTGTCATTCTCCAAAAGAAGCAGCAATTGAGTTATTGTTGTGTTTTGTAAAATCTATTGAATCATCTTTTTATGTAGCTTTTACAGCTTTGGTGGATTTCCAATCTCCTTAATTTCGAAGGACGGGGCTGCAGTAGCAGAGGGAATGGAAGTTTATAGGATCATTCAATCTTTTGATGATACTGTATGCTCTATGTTGATATTCTATCCAGTTCAACACATAAAATGAGGCACAATGATTTGATAAAGGCAGCATTATTTCCATTCTCTATTGTTATTGAACCTTATTAGGATATAGAATTGCAGTGACTAATTCTAATACCAAAACTGAATTAAGACCATAAGACATATGAGCAGAATGAGACCATTCAGCCCATTGACTCTGCTCTGCCATTCCATCATGGCTGACCCCCGATCCCACTCAACTCCATGTGGTTGCCTTCTCGCCATAGCCTTTGATGCCCTGACCAATCAGAAAACGATCAACTTCCACCTTAAATATACCCAAGGACTTGGCCTCCCCCGCAGTCTGTGGCAGAGCGTTCCATAGATCGACTATTCTCTGGCTAAAAAATTCCTCCTTTGTTCCAAAAGATCGCCCCTCAATTTTGAGGCTGTTCTCTCTAGTCCTGGATACCTCCACCAGAGGAGGAATCCTCTCCACATACACCCAATCTAGTCCTTTTTACATTGGTAGGTTTCAATGAGAACCTCCCCGTCCCCCTGGCATTCTTCTAAATTCCAGTTAGTACAGGCCCAAAGCTGCCAAATGCTCCGCAGATGTTAACTCCTTCATTCCCAGAATCATCCTCATGACTCATCTGGACTCTCTCCAATGACAACACATCCTTTCTGAGATAAGGGACCAAAACTGTTGACAATACTCCAAGTACGGCCTGACCAGTGTCTTATAAAGGCTCAGCATTATCTCCTTGCTTTTATATTCTATTTCCCTTGAAATAAATGCCAACTTTGCATTTGCCTTCTTTACCACAGACTCAAACTGTAAATTAGCCTTCTGGGAGTCTTGCAGGAGGACTCCTAAGTCTCTCTGCACCCCTGATGTTTGAACCTTCACCCCATTTAAATAATAGTCTGCACTATTGTTCCTTTTACCAGAATGTATTGTCATACATTTCTGAACACTGTATTCCATCTGCCATTCTTTTGCCCATTTTCCAATTTGTCTTAAGTCCTGCTGCAATCACATTGCTTTCTAGCACCACCTACCCATCCACTTAGCTTCATGTTGTGTGCAAACTTTGCCACAAAGCCAGCAATTCCATTATCCAAATCATTAACAAGCAATGTGAAAACTAGCGGTCCCAATACTGACCCCTGACGAACACCACTAGTCACTGGCAACCAACCAGAAAAGGCCTCTTTTATTACCACTCGCAGCCTCCTGCCTGTCAGCCATTCCTCTAACCATCTTTCCTGTAATGCCATGGGATTTTATCTTGTTATGCAGCCTTATGTGTGGCACCTTATCAAATGCCTTCTGAAAATCCAAGTAAATGGCATCCATTGCCTCTCCTTTGTTACCCTGCTTGTTACTTCCTGGAAGAACTCTAGCAGATTTGCCAGGCAAGATTTCCCCTTACAGAAACCATGCTGTTTTTGACTTATTTTATCATTAGTCTCCAAGTACCCTGAAACCTCATCCTTAATGTTAGACTCCAACCCTTTCCCAACCTCTGGGGTTAGGCTAACTGGCCTATAATTTCCTTTCTTTTGCCTTCGTCCTTTCTTAAAGAGCTAAGTGACATTTGCAATCTTCCAGTCCTCTGAGACCATGCCAGAATCAAGTGATTCTTGAAAGATCATGACCAATACATCTGCTACCTCTTCAGCAACCTCTCTCAGGAATCTGGGATGTAGTCTATCCGGTCCAGGTGACTTATCCACCTTTAGACCTTTGAGTTTGCTGAGGACTTCTACCTGTATAATAGCAATGATACTCTCTCCTGCTCCCTGACACTCTCGGACCTCTGGCACACTGCTAGTGTCTTCCACAGTGAAGACAGATACAAAGTACTCATTAAGTTTATTTGCCATTTCTTTGTCCCCCATAACTACTTCACCAGCATCACTTTCCAGTGGTCCAATATCAACTCTCATAACCCTTTTACTCCTTATTTAACTGAAAAAAATTTTGGTGTCCTGCTTTATATTATTGGCTATTTTGCCCTCATATTGCATCTTTTCCCTTCTTATAGCTTTTTTAGTTGCCTTTTGTTGGATTTTAAAAGCTTCCCAATCATCTGACTTCCCACTCACTTTTGCTACCTTATATGCTCTTTCCTTGGCTTTTATGCAGTCCCTAACTTCCTTTGTCTGCCACACTTGCCTACCCCTGCCAACAGAGAACATCTTCCTCCATGGGACATATCTATCCTGTGCCTTGTGAACTATTTCCAGAAACTTCAGCCACCACTGCTCTGCTGTCATTGCTGCCAGTATCCTCCTACAATCCACCTGGTCAAGCTCCTCTCTCAGCTTTCTGTAATTCTTATTATTCCATTGTGAAACTGATACATGTGACCTGTGCTTCTTCCTCTCAAATTCCAGTATGAATTCAGTCATATTATGATCACTGCCTCCAAAGGGTGCCTTTACATTAAGCTCCCTAATAAGATCTGGGATATTACACAACAACCAATCTGAAATAATCTTTCCCCGAATAGACTCAAGAACAAGCTGCTCTAAAAAGCCATCTCATAGGCATTCAACAAATTCCCTCTCTTGTGATCTGACACCACCCTGATTTTCCAATCCACTTGCATATTGAAGTCCCCCATTACAATTCTGTCATTACCTTTATGACATGCCTTTTCCAGTTCCCTTTGCAATTTCAATCTCACATCTTGGCTACTGTTTGAAGGCCTATATATGATTCCCATTATGGTTCTTCTACCCTTGCAGTTACTTAATTCCACCCACAAAGATTCAACGTTCTCTGACACAATGCCACCTCTTTCTAAAGACATAATTCCATCTCTTACCAACAGACCCACACCACTGTCTAGGCCTTCCTGTCTGTCCTTTCAATACAAAGTATATCCTTTGATGTTAAGCTCCCAACTATGGCCTTCTTTCAACCACGACTCAGTGATGCCCACAATGTCATACTAACCAATCTCTAATCGGGCATTTAAATACAGCACCTTCAGTCTTGCATTCTTCACCCTTTTGAATTTTGCCACTGTGGTACAATATAGCTCTTTGCTCTGTCTTCATTTATACCCAGTCATTGGCTAGTCCTTCCTTACGTTAATGTTACATCCATCATCTACTCATAAACCTGCTGGCTCATCCTCACCCACTTGACATATTAGTTTAAACCACTCTATTGACTGCTGCAATTTGATATTGAAGTCAGAAACTGTTTCTTTTACTTGCTTTTTTTTTACTTTTTCAAAATTGTATTATCAAGTTTCAGAAAACTAAATGGTAAGCAAAAACATCTGTTTGAATTTACAACTCTTCTATGATCATGTAGGTGATGCAAGTCATGTATGATCCTTGCATTCAGAAGGAGACATTGAGTGCAAACACAGTAAGTGTATTGAATCCTGAGAATATAGTAGTTAGTCTCACTGTAGGAAGATTAAGTTTATTTGTTTAAAAATGGCATTTGATTCCAGTCATGTGGACTTTTACTTAAAGTGTTACTCCAGTGAAAGTGGTTATTTTGGAGTAAAATGAGGGTGGTATATGTAATCAACTGAGGGTTTAGATACCATAAATATGAAGAAGCTGTTCCTATTACAGAATAGTTGAGGAACGTGGAGACATTGTTTTAAATTGAAGATCAAAAGACAGAGGGGTTAAGATGAAACATCTTTGGCAACAGTGTTTTAAGATTTGAAAATAAATTCCTGAAAGAGAGATGAAGATCTAGTCAATTAGGGCTTTTAAAGGGGAATTGGACAGACATAGAGGGGAAATAATTTATAGGGATAGAGTGGGGAAATGGAACTGATGCCTAGCATGGCATCCTACAGTAAAAAGTAAGATTCATAAGCTATCATTAATGTTGCACTGAAATCAATGTAACCAAATGTGAAGAAGCTGAATACGGCTGGTTGACAGAACTCTTGCAGGCATTTAATGCAGGTGACTAAAGATTGTTTACATTCTGGCTCTGAAGAATTTTCACACCGATGATTTGCTTATATTAGTTCTCAGATTTGAAAAGAATTGTTGGTTATCCTTGGCCAACACAAGGACCTTCTTTCTTTCAGAAGTGTTCTTGTACACAGTAGCTTTTCTCCTTTCTAGTTCAAAATTTGCACGGCGGGGATGATGAATTTGAATAGATAAGTTTGCATACTTCTGTTCAGAACATCTCTTCCAGCAGGAGAATTTTAAATGTGTTGACAAAATAGGCCACCGTGTCACCACTGTTAAGCATTAAAATTTATCACAGGTCAAATTAAAGCAGTTGGGCGTGTTGAAATTTCTTACTGGGCATTTAATACATTCATTTTAATGTACTGGCTTTTATCCCATGGGTCATTCCAGTCTCATTGTGAGGCTTAAGTAGTTGTAATAATGTGCTTATAATGTTTTGATCTTAGCTGGGGTAAGTGCACAAATTAATTGCTTTTATCTTGACATGAGGAGCTAGCTTTATTGTGCATATGTCTTGTTGTTTCATCCATCATTACCTTTTCTCTAGTATTTGTTTTTTTTGAGCTACATCCCCTTGTGGTATACACAGAATGAATTCTGTAAATCTATGGGGAACACAGCAGACATCCGAGCAAAATCCCACATTACTTGCTATCTAGCATGGGCACCGTTTTTACAAATATTGTAAAGCTGCTGTCGCCAGAAAGTCAAAAGTTTGCAAAGGAGTAAAGTCAGCACACTAAGATCATATAGCTTTTCATTTTTAGATAATTGTTACTTAGCTAAGCAACTGAAAACTTGAGTCAAAACAGTTAAATATAAATTTCTGTATTCTATTACGTGGTGATACTAAAAATTGATTGCTTGGCATTTAACGCCACTGATACAATCTGGTTCTGTTAATTTGAGCATGCTTGATTTCTGTTACTGGATATTTTTCATTCCCTGTGCTAAACAGTAGCCCTCTGCACAAACAGTTTCAAAGTCCTAGAAGAAACAGCAGTGAAAAATAACGTGTAATATCTTTTATACTGTTAAATATACAATCCGCTCATTAATTTCTTTTTTCACCCCTGACATCCAACTTCATAACCAGAATGACAAGCGATGTTACGGTTTTTGAGGAATTCCCATTGCATACATGTGGTCTCTGATCTGTTGCTCGTTGGTCTGTGATGTGCATGTCTCTCAACACCTTGTTTTATCTTTGTTATGACCAACTTTTGTGTTACAACAATCGATTTAACTTTGCCCCGTTTTATTGAACTGGAGCCTTTTTGTCCAGAGAATCAGAGCTCTTGTATAACGTGTAATAAGTATAAATATCCAGAGCTTTCAAACTGACTCAAAACAGGAACTTCAAGTGAGTATTTGGAGAGAACAGTTGTAAGTGAATTCTCTCACTCTAATACGAGGACCAGAGAATGTGGAATCAAGGGCATTTTCTGGTATAATAGATGAAGAAAAAAATGATGGTAACAAAGCCATCATTCCTCTTTTGACCAAATGAGAATGTTATCTTTACATTTCTTTTAATTCCTCTTCAGTTGATTTGTATTCATATTAACTTTTTTCCTTTTTTGCACTAATATTGAGAGTGGACAAAGAGCCACTTTAGCAATGCCAGCTCTTTGAAAGATCTTTTCAGTTACTTGTATTGTTCTGCTCTGTTCCCACACTTGATATTTTTTTACTTTTCTCCTTATCACTTTTATTGAGTTCATTTACAAACGTACTTCCGCCCATCAATTAGTATACTCTGCATTATAACTTATTTAATAGAAACAATTCTCTCATATGACTTAGGCTGACACATTTTGTAAAGCATATCTGGAGACAACCCTTTATCCACAAAAGAAGCTAGGGCAGAAAATGTTTCTGCTGTGTTAGAAGAAGATTTTTGAGGCTTTCCTTCTAGTATTCTTACATGTACCACTCAAATGCAAGTGAGATATATGTGCAGTTATTTAAGAAATGACATCACACAATTAAATGGCCATTGGAGACTATTTAAAAATAAAATATTACTCTACAAACCTTGCATCACCACTGTCTTGGGTGTGCTATGCACTGGCTAATAGTGTGGTGGATGCTGAACATTCAGTATGAACCCAAATTGATTTTGCTGCCTTGAAGTCCCCTTTTACTTCCTATTCCTGGCCTGTCCTCTGATCTTCTGCCCCGTTCTGCTCCACCATCCTCTTTCCTTCAGCTTTGTTCTGTTAACAGTCAGCAAAGGCATCTGACAACAAAGGGGAATCATGCTTCAGGTCACAGCTAGCATGGGGGTGGGGATTATGTAGTGCAAGACAATGTCCTGACCACTTAGATGTGTATGCAGTGCAGAAGTATTCATACAATGTTGTGTTGGTGTCACCTTGAACACAAACAACTCACCAGTAAATCTACTCAACCATCAGGGCTGAATTTTGTGTACTGAAGATATTGTTTGCTTTGAGGCAAGAGTTCCTCAAATTGTGATTGACCCTGGAAAATGGAGACACATTATTGCTCTAAGTGGTCATAAATTAGTATCATTTGGTTACTGACACTTCTGCCAGTGGAACCAATGCCTTCATATATATGGGAGACTTAAATGAGGTGCATAAAATTATAAGGGACGTACATAGAGTAAATAAGGATCAACTATTTCCCTTCGCATAGGTGTCGGATTTAATATAATTGATCAAAGGATTAGCGTGAACTGCCTGGAACTTGCGACTACAAGGCTGGTTGAGGCAGAAACTCTCATCACATTTAAGAAGTATTTGTGTACCTGAAGAACTAAGAACTGCAGTGCTGGAAATTACTATGAGTCATGATATCTCTTAATGGGCCAAATGGCTTCCTATGTGGTAAAATTTCTGATCTGTGATTCTGCTTTGCCAAGTTAGTTGGATGAATATACCTGTAAACTGCAATTGATGCAACCACATTACTTTGTACATCGATTGCTAGAGCTTCCAGCAAATGCACTCCCCATCTCTCCTTCACCATTCTCCATTTCAGTTTCCCTTTTTCACCTTCTCTCCTTAGCTGCCCATGACTTCCTTCTGGTGCTCCTTCCCCTTTCCTTTCTTCCATAGTCTTCTGTCCTCTCCCATCAGATTCCCCCTTCTCCAGCCCTTTATCTCTTTCACCAATCAACTTCCCAGCCCTTTACTTCACCCCACGCACCCCCCGTTTCACCTTTCACCTTTCACCTACCATCTTGTACTTCTTCCTTTCCTTGCCCCACTTTCTTACTCTGACTTCTTCCCGCTTCCTTTCCAGTCCTGATGAAGGGCGCTGGCCCAAAACGCGGCTGTTTACTCTTTCCCATAGATGCTGCCTGGCCTGCAGAATTCCTCCAGCATTTACTGTGTGTGACTTTGTGCTGACCCCTATCCATATCCACTCCTATTGGGCAAGCATTTAACATAAAATGAGTTACACTAAAGAAATACTTACCTGTGCGAAGGTAACAATCATGACACAGGAAGCTAAGGCTAACCAGTCTTGAGATAGTTAGATGTACAGCTGGCCTCTTGTCCTGTATCTACTGACAGACAGCTTCACATGTGCTGTAACGCTCTTACTGGACAAAGGAATGGGCACATTCATGTTGGTTCTTTTTTTCTTGCCCAAATGAAAAGATATTTAATAAAACAGAGAGGGGATCGCTAGTCAAAGGAACATAGTGGATCAGCAATTGTGAAAAAAGATGGAATAAAGATGATCTTACTAGTAACAGAGCACTATCAGTAAAGCTGGAATGGGATTGTTTACAATGGATTTGTGCACCAACAGTACTAATAACAAGCAGCTGCCACGGAGTGCTGATGTCTTTGAGGAAATACTTGGCCTTGCCTTCCAGACTTTTTGTCTCTAATCCAACACCAACATGGTTCATTCTTATTTGCCTGTCTGATGAGTTATGTAAGTAATTGCATCAAACTGCTATGAAGAATTTAAAAAGAAACGCTTTACCACCAATATGGTGGGAGCAGTTGCAGTAGTTCGGTGAGGCATTGACTCTGATCTGTTTATTGCAAATGTAACATGGTAGTGAATGTCAGCTTTTCCAATGGGACATGTCAAAATGGAATTAAATCTAAAGAGATTGAATCTCATGCAAATTACTGAATGCAAGCTAAAACTTGATCTCTCTGATGAAGTATCTTAATAGAAGTCATCACATTTTCTGTATTTCTGTATAAGAGTCAAAAGCCAAGATGTGGCAGAGGTTCACAAAGGATGAGCCAGAGAGGAAATGTGGAAAAATTCAAGTGCTCCCAATCAGTAATATAGCTGGAAAATGCTAGCAATAAGTAATGGGTCAGCGATTCCAGACCAAGGAAAAAGATTAATTGCGTAGTTCTCTTTCTACCCCACATTTTTTATATATCAGCAAAAATCTCAATAAATTTTAAATGCAAAATTTATCTGTATCCAATGTTTAAACCACATATCCCTGGAGTATCCTGGGAAAATAGATGATGTGGTTTCCAAAAACTGCTTAGAAAAGTGTAGGCAGAGTGAAGGAAATTTCATGTTGAACTAAGCAGGTTTATGGAGGGCTTCAAAGTAAATTTATTATCAAAGTATGTACTGTATTTGTCACCATATTTTACTCTTAAGATTCATTTTCTTGCAGGCATTCACAGTAGAACAAAATACAATAGAATCAATGAAAAACAACCAATGTGTAAAACAAAAATAAGACAAGCTGTGCAAATACAGAAAAATAAATAAACTTGTCTTGAAAATATAAGTTGTGGAGTCCTTGAGAGTGAGTCCATAGGTTGTGGAATCAGTTCATAATTGAGGTGAGACTGGTTCAGGAACCTGTTGGTTGAAGGAAAATCTGTTCCTGAAAATGGTAGTGTGGGATCAAAGGCTCCTGTATCTCCTTCCCAATGGCACAGTGAGAAAGTAACATGGCCTGGATGGTGGGGGCCTTTGATGATGGATGATGTTTTCTTGTGGCAGTGCTCCTTGCAGATGTGCTCAATGGTAGGGAAAGCTTTTCCAGTGGTGGACTGGGCTGTACCACTTTTTGTAGGCTTTTCTGTTGTCAAAGTGTAGATGTAGGGGAGGTTGATACGGGCAACAGTATGTCTGAATTACTGTACTGGTGGAAGGAGAATCCTGCACAAGAATGTGGAGGTGAATGTTTTTGTGTATGATCTCCCTATGATTGAACTAATTGGTTTTGGAGGATGTAGCTGGCAGATAAATTGATGGGGGTTGTCCTGGGAAGAATGCCCCAGTCATTTCCAGGAAAGTCAAGTTAGGGAGGAGAGAGGGCAAGTTTACATGGCGACATGGATCATGGTTACTAGAAAATGATCTGGAAGTGGGAGGTTGAGGGGAAAAAAAACGCAGGATGCTAATTGTGATTGTCTCTGTGATGGAAACGTACAAAATGAAAATAAGCCAGACAAAGTTGAGATTAATATATGGTGGAGGGGTATTGAGTGATAAAGGACATGCTTTCAAAAACTCTGAGCTGGGAACTGCAATTCTTTAGAGCAAATGTGCTTTTGATGAAATTAGACTAGACTGTGACAAGTAGTGGGCTGAGAAGTATTGTGGAGGCATTTGTGAGATCACTGGCTTGTAATATTATGATTATGATTGGTCATTCTTTTCATAATTTCTGGAAGTATCCAAGTAGGGTTTAAATTAAGGCTCTATTAAAAACACTTTTATTTTAAAGAAAGCAAGTTTTGGGAGTTTTTATTCTGCTTTCAAAGTTGAGCTCTGTACAATGCTCATCACCAATTTAATAGTTATCTAAAATGTAATTACCTTTGCTGTATCCTTGCATTGTAGACCATGCAGAAGAATGGAATTATGTCCCTGAAAATCAAATTGTAGAACACATTTTTTTCAAATTAATTGTTCTGTGACCGATCTAGATCTATCAGTTGCTGATGTTCCATGGTGAATCTGTAACATTGTCATTCACTACGGACTCACAAGCTGGACTTCTCTCAGTATGGGGAGCTACATTGTATTTTAAAGATTTGTAGATAAAATAATTTTATACAGTTTCATTAAGAACTTTTGGGAGGCATACTTTCCATTCAAATATCTGTTCTGAGACTTAAAATTGAAAAAGATGATGCAATTGATTTTGTCTCTGCTGTTTGTACTGTAAAGACTATTGTCTGGTGAGAATGCAATCAATAATACACAGTCCTCTAGCAGAGAGTTGTTTTGTTCTTTCTTGAACTCTTTCTTTTGTATTTGCATCCTCTCTATTAACGTTGTAGAAATAATTTTGAAACAAAGCACATCATACTCCAGATAATCTTGCACAATACGGCTCTTTGCTCTCAATGGTGAAGTAGATTTAGATTTTCATATGATTCAACTGTAATTGATCAGAAATTGGCATTGAATAATTTAGTCACTATTATTTGGTAGGACTGAGGTAGATTTTATGCAATACTGAAATGTTTTCTTTTAAACTTAAGACTATTGAATCATCCTTCTTACTTTCCCAACTTTAGACCCATTACACCCTTTTTTTTTATTTCTGATTTTAAAAATTGTGCTAGTAGTTAGAGATTTGTCAGTAGTCTTGTCAACATTTTCATATAAAAATAATTTTATGATTCCAGAATTCATATTATCTGGGAAAGGTTCCATTGAAACTTGAGAGCCTGTAAACTCTGAAGTTCAAGATTCTTTTACACCTTTGCTAATCATCTTTGAAGTTGGGGTGAAGGAAAAGCACTTACTTTGAGTCCATTGTATGGTGTCAAATTGTTTTCAAGTTGCAAAGTGTGGTTGAAACAATTAGATAGTTGCTTACTTTGCAGATGCTTCATTACTGTATACATTGCATATTAAGGATATTCTTCAGGGCATTCCTTGTGTTTTAATAAGACTAATTCTTGCCGAGTTGCATTTTTAGAGCAAGGTTTCACCTAGTACATTCACATACCAAGTGATTTATTTTAGATGTTTCGGTCTGAACTAAAACTATTAATGTGTGAATTTTAATTCCAAAGTTCGAAAGAACAAAAGATGAAAAATTTTTCTTTAGAGATGAATACTATTTTAAATTCTCTTTCGAATCTAACTGCATTATGACAGTATTTCATTTTTAGGCTGTTCTCCTTATGGCAATTCTGCAATAGAGTATATTCCACATTGTATACTGTATATAGAGTAGTGTGTATAATCCATTTTCTACTGTCTTGTTTGTGATAACCTAGATTCTAATCACAAATTATTTAGAGATGTTACCATTTTTAGCAAAATCTACACAGTTAAAAACGTTTGTCAACTAAATCAATCATTTCTGGATACTTAATCTGTTTTGCTGTCATGGGCATTAATCTGGTAATGTCTGCTAGATTAAAGACACTGTACAAATGTAAATTGCTGTAAATTTTTATCATTTGCATAATTAATTTAAACATTTGCCATTTTAATTCCCTCAACTAGTGCATCTTAATATGCTAAACTGAAAAACCAATAAGATCTATATTTGCCATTGGCTTTGATTTTATTTCACTCACCTGTGGATGTTAAATTTGGTGGCAAAGTTCACTGCAGCTACTCCTGTTCACTTTCTGGAAATTTATGTCTGGTTCTGTGATTTTTTGAACAATTCTTCATAGGGTTATTCCTCTGCAAACACGAGGAAATCTGCAGATGCTGGAAATTCAAGCAACACACATAAAAGTTGCTGGAGAGGAAGAGGTACAGTCGATGTTTCAGGCTGAGACCCTTCGTCAGGACAGAAACGCCGACTGTACCTCTTCCTAGAGGTGCTGCCTGGCCTGCTGCGTTCACCAGCAACTTTTATGTGTGTTGCTAGGATTTTTCTTGATTGTATTAGTGATGTTAATGTGCTGTAAACAAAACCCTCATATCTTGTGCTTTGAGTGTCTCTATTCTAATTCTAATACTCCAGCCAGATGAATATTATGCCAAGATTGGAATGATGTATTTCTGGACTCGAAGCAATAGGTATAGTCAAGTCATTCAGAGAGTCAACTGACACTTATCATCACTCTATTGATCTCTGTGTGGAGGTGTAATGAGCCGGGGAATATCCCAAAGTCTTTGGGGAGAAAAAATGCAGCATCCCTATTGACTCCTGAGAATCCATTGGCCCTGGTTGTTCAAAGTGAAGAAGGAACACTTACCAGGGCGTTGACACCAGATATCCAAGCATCTGGAGCATACGCAGGTCATGTGTAGTTGGCAGGAGAGCACCACCTTGTAAACAATTCAGTTCTCCTGTTTTATCTGTTTTAAAAGTCTGCAGTTCCCACATTGACTTCATCATTTACTTAATAAACCTTAAAACCAGAGATGAAGCAAATAATCTTTGATCCTGATAAACAACATAAAGTTATCCGGTTTAAGATGGCACTACCGAATGCATGCAGCAGCTCACTGGTAGTTCAAAAGGCAAGAAATTTGACTTAAAACATCACTAATAACACCTTTTCTGAAGTAAATTGTAGTAAATTATCACCACAAGGGATGAAGAGGCGAGCTAAGGCGAGGCAAGTTCAAGGGATGAATAATGCTGGTATGTTGCAGAATCAGTGCAGGTACAGTGAGCCACATGGAGAGGAGAAGTTCAGGCAGAGGGAGTTAGAATGCTCGTACAACTGGTCCAGGTGTGAGATTGGATTACTCTGGCCGCTGAGCCGATTTGGAGAAATCCAGAGTATCTTTGGGCTGGGCCGGGGGCAAGTCACTGAGTGGTGTGTTCTAGGCCCAGAGCCTTTTGCTGCAACTGTGCTCGGATCCCAGTGCGAGGTACAATACGCTGTTTGGACAATTTTAATGATATACTGGGAAGACAGGGCTTTGGGATAGGGGGCAAGAGCCAAATTTGCTCACTCTCACATGATGTACACTCCGCTTGTATGGTGCTAAGGCTATGAAGACTGCTGTGCTCCATGCCCGCTAATATGATGGACTGATACCGAGGCTTGGGCCTGCTCCAGGATTCGGATCTATGGACTTATTTTAGTGTGGAATGTTGTTACTCTCTTCTTTGATTGTATGATTTGTGTTTTTCTTCTCCCTTTCTCTGCGCATTGGGTGTTGGTCTTTATTTTATTGGTTTCTTTCAGGTTTCTTGCTTTGTGGCTACCTGTAAGCAAACAAATCTCAAGGTTGTGTAATTTATACATTCTTTGATAAATGCACTTTGAATTTTTGACTATCAATAACTTAGCAACTAATTCCAAAAAGAATCCCTTCTTTCTAATCAAGAAGCGGTGCTAATATGTTAAATAATATGTTAATAAGCTGATGTCCTCAACACTCTCCCGCGTGGATGTGAAACCTGGACCGTATACAGAAGACATCTCAAAATATTAGAGGGATTCCACATGCGCAGTCTGAGGTCGATCCGTGGCATCGACTGGCAGGACTGAGTCACAAACCTAGGGGACCTTAACAGGGCAGGAAACACAAGCGTTGAGGCCATGATTATAAAAGCTCAGCTTCATTAGACGGGGTGTGTCATATGCATGAAGGGTTCCCGAATCCCCAAGCAGCGGTGATATGGTGAGCTTTCACTGGGCAAGAGCAATGGAGGCAGGCCCCGTAAAAGGTTCAAAGAGTGCGTGAAAGCTAACATTGCACACGCTGGGCTTCTACCAAAACAGCTGGACCAGCGAGCAAGACCGGAGTGGCTGGGAAGCCTTGTGTCGAACTGCTCGCAACCACCTGGAGGAGAGACGCTAAGCAGTACTAATCGCTGCCTGACGAAGGAGGAAAGCAATTGCAGCGGCTCCTCTTCCAGATTCAGCAGAGCTTTCTTGACTTTATTGTGGACTCCTACGCCATTCACAATTTCGACTCAACAGCCACCTATGAACACACAACAGAACTGCACAAACCTATCATCGTCCGATACCATGGACAACCAATCAATCACCCATATGGTGATAGAGAGCCACAGCATAGAAACAGGCTGTTCTGCCCACTGAGGCCATGCTGAGCACCAAGCACCTTTAGTTGCACTAATCCTGCCCTAACACATTTTATTCTCCCCATATTCCCATCAACACCTGTCGGGTTCTACTGTTCGTCTACACAATACATTAGCCAATTAATCAACCGAGCTGTCGTTTTTGGGATATGGGAGGATCCAGAAAAGATCCACGCGATCACGGGGAGACACACGGACAGCACCGGAGGTTATGATTGAAAATGCATTGCAGGAACTGTGAAACAGCAGCTGCAATTCGGTTTCAATCCAAACTTTGGGTGCTGCACTACTTTTCCACTCTTGGTGTTGTCAGGTGTTTTGTTACAGTCTATGATTGGAAATTTCACTGGTTTGAGTCAGTCCCTTTTGCTGTTCTGTATTTTCTCCTTCCTTTGGAATAGAGCAATTTCTGCAATATACTGAAAGTTGGTTCACCTTTTTGGACATCCGGAACTTTTAGTGTTTGAGAAAAAGGAGTGGGAAGAAATCAGGACAGCTTAAGCTGCTCCACTGCTCTGTAAGGTTAGCTGATCTGCTGTTGGTCTTCAGTTATGCTTTCCTTCCTCTTCACCCTATAATCTTAAAGTTTAGCTTGATTATACTCAGTGACTCAGTTGGTATGGAATTCAAAGCTTGGCTGTCCCTCATTCTTACAGGAGTGACTTATTCTGGGATACTGCTTCATTCTGTATGCACACAAGGGGAAACTTTCTCCCATCATCAAACCCTGACAAGCCCCTCGGTCCGTGGCTTGATGAGATCCCTTCACGTTCTTCTGAACGCCAGAGAGCAGAGGACTAATCTTCTCGAGATTTCAACTATATGACATGAGATCAAATCCAGAAAAGAGTTTTACTGTTTCAGACTACCAGCCAGTTACAAAATTTATGGTTGACCAGAAAGTGTTAAGAACTAACACAAACTACTGAACCTGAGTGTGCAAGTCCAAAATCTGCAGCACTTGCTGAAAAGACTTTCTGAAATTGCAGAATTACAATATGGTTCCCTATAGGTGTTGTTATTCATACATTTGGCTCCTGATTGTTATAAAATGGGTTTTAAGAATAGAATTAAATTGGTTTGGACTCCAGTGAACCCTGGCAGATATGGTGAGGCTGATCTTTATCTTGACAGATATTGAGATAATCTTGTGGAAGAGAATATATCGTAATAGAGCTCAAATTGCTTTTAGAATGTTAGCACTTTCCGCTTTTACTGCTGCCAAACAAGTGGAAAGAGTTTGAGAGTGGTTAATTCTAAATCAATTGCTAATCTGCTGTCAGGAATCTCAGAGAATGCCATCATCAGAGATAAAGCACATTAGGAAGTCTTACAGATGAGGATATTATCTCCCGTCCAGAAGGAAGCTGATTAATATTGGAGGCTTCAGTTCTCCTTTGCAAATTTGTTAAGTTGGAAGAGTAAATAGAAGTAGAAAGAAAATCATGGAAATTCCCAGTAGGCCAGAGTTTTGCAGAGAGAAAAATGGCTAACATTTTAAGTTGATAACCTTTTATCATAAGTGACATGCTGAATGCTTCTCATTTCTATCTGCTCTTATTCCTTATTCTCAATTGTCATTTTTTTGCTTTGTAGAAGAAGGCGTGCTTTTGTTTGGATGTCTTTGGTACAAGGGCAGGGAAGAATTTCCTTCTCCAGATGATCACTTAATCCAGGGGTCCCAAACTTTTTTTCACTGCAGACCGGTTTAATATTGACAATATTCTTGCGGACCGGCCGACCCCGGGGGGGGGGGGGGTAGGGTTGCCAACGGACAAGAGTAGCAGTCAAATACATTGTGTTTACCCAAAGAAAGACTACAATGACCATGAAGCCTTGCGCAGGCACCAGTGCGCATGTGTGACCTGCGCATGCGTGTACCTGCCGATTTTTTTTTCTACAAATCGTTTTTGGCGATTCTGTTTGGGGGGGTGTTAATCATGAATGGAATATGGGTGATAAGTGGCTAATACACTCAATTTCGTTTCTAAAAGGGTTTATCTAACGAATTTAATATTAAATACACAGCGCATATTTTCCTCGCATGAATATAGTGATAAGTCAATTATCAGGGGAGCTTGAAGTAAGTGTTGAACAAACTTCCAGTAGAAGTGGCAGAAGCAGGTTCGATATTATCATTTAAAGAAAAATTGGATAGGTATATGGACAGGAAAGGAATGGAGGGTTATGGGCTGAGTGCAGGTCGGTGAGACTAGGTGAGAGTAGCGTTCGGCACGGACTAGAAGGGCAGAGATCGCCTGTTTCCATGCTGTAATTGTTATATGGTTATATAAGTCACTTATAAGTCAATAGCATCATAACATTTTAGGTAACGTTTGGATATTAAACACACAGCACATATTTTCCCAGTGTGAACATATAAAATCATTGCAACACACCAATATCGTTGAATCAGTGGGAGCCCTGGGCTTGTTTCCCTGGAACAAGGTGGTCCTATCGAGGGGTGATGGGAGACAGTGATACTTGAAGGACGTTCCTTATGTCCAGTCTATTCCGCAATTTAATTTTCGTTGCATTCATTGCAGAAAACTCCACTTCACAGAAAAATGTTGGAAATAGAAACGACGTTTTCAGTGCTTTCGTGGCTATCTCAGGATATTTAGCCTTGACTTTGATCCAGAATGCCGGCAGAGATGTTATGTCAAACATACTTTTCAGCCCACCATCATCTGCAAGCTCGAGGAGTTGATCTCCTTCCCGCGCTGACATGGATGACAGGCGGGTAATGACCTCGCGCGCATTCAAGCTCAACTGTGGGCGTGACAGGGAATGAGGAAAGGTGCAGCTGACTCATATCAGCAAATCATATTATTTCCTCACGGCCCGGTAGCACATGCTTTGTGGCCCGGCACTGGACCACAGCCCGGTGGTTGGGGACTGCTGACTTAAACCATACGTCCAGCTTTGTCTGTTCCAATCTTTGGTTAGGGAATGCTGGATTCAATGTGACAGTAACATTTTTTACACAGTGTTAATGATGCAGCTGTAAGAATTGATCAAGTGGATTGCTTGGGGATTTAACTTTTTTTTTAAAAAGCTTAGGTTCTGATGGATACACTTAACAAGAAACAAAGTTTGTGTGAGATTGCCCTTATGTGTTTTTGCAGTTTCTGTTCAAACCAGTTTTGCTGCAGTTTCTCAAACAAGCCACCCATTTTCATGCCTGAGCAGCAGCCTGTTGTATTAATGTCCCATTGATTTCATGGCTATGCTTATGAAGAATAGATGTAGTAATAATCTGATCCTGAGGTTCTCAAACTTTTTAATGCTATGGACCAATACCGTTAAGAAAGGAGTTCGTGAACCCTGGGTTGGGAACTCCTGAGTAATCGAGGACAGGTTTTGACTTGTTACATTGAAATTCCTAAATAAAATCAATTTGAATAATATTGCAAAATGTCATTGCACTGGAATGCTCCTAACTAAATCTGAGTGTTTAGTTCTGGCATAAGATGCCAAAGTTTTTGATTAATTGAACATTGAACATGGAACTGTGGCTTTCACCTACCTACTGCATGTAAGTTTACACAGCTGCATTGGACACTGTCTGATTTGTTTGAGGGCCATTCCCAATACTGATGTGAAATGGTTTTGTTCCCACAGGCACAGTGTTGATGTTAATCTTAAACTGCTGGTACAGTATTGACTATTTGTTATACTATCCATCAGAGATATGGTTCTTTTTAACCTCAGTAGAGCAGAGTATTGGGTGTGGAAGAAGAAACATGACAAAAGTAGTTCTATTTGTGTTTTGTCCCTGCACGTGGAAGCCATTGATATATGATTGTAATGGCATACAATCTTATGCCATATAGTTGTTTGAGCAAACTAACTGAACTAATTTCATCATTTTACTTTATTTTGGTTAATAGTAGGCACTTATATTCCCTTGTAAACTGAAATCAAACTGGCTGATCAACATTCCTTTCAAAGCTACTTTGAAAAATAATTAGTGTATTATTTGTTTTTATGAATGTGTAAACTGTCTTAGGACCAGCCATTACAGGTTGGAGTTACTGGGCTCATGGACTTGTGTCCCCCGTCAGGAATAGAGAATATTTGTGCAAAGCAGTTCCTCATGGATTTTTAACTGCTCAATTCTGAAGCAATTAGGGATTGACATAAATGTCAACATTACCTGTGGTGTCCACATCCTGTGTGTGAATAAACAAACAGAACAGTTATTTATTTATATACACACATTCTTTCTCTCTCTCTCCTTTTTCTCCCTCTGTCTCTCTCACTATACCCCTTGCCCATCCTCTGGGTTTCCCCCCCCTCCCCCTTTTCTTTCTCCCCGGACCTCCTGTCCCATGATCCTCTCATATCCCTTTTGCCAATCAACTGTCCAGCTCTTGTCTCCATCCCTCCCCCTCCTGTCTTCTCCTATCGTTTTGGATCTCCCCACCCCCTCCCACTTTCAAATCTCTTACTAGCTCTTCTTTCAGTTAGTCCTGACGAAGGGTCTTGGCCTGAAACGTCGACTGCACCTCTTCCTAGAGATGCTGCCTGGCCTGCTGCATTCACCAGCAATTTTGATGTGTGTGGCCTGATGTAGGTTGTTATTAGGTTGGGGGATATGGATAACAAAGGGCTTGAGTTCATGACATTGATGTTCTACCGAAACAATGCAGTAGGGCATTGTGGTCATTGGAATAAGTAAGCAAGTGGAGATAAGTCATTCTCTGGTAATTATTTGTGTAATTCTGATGGAAAGTTGCTGTGGATTAGCTATTTGACCATTCTTTATGAGAACAGCTGAAACTCAAGGCTGGCATATAACTTGTGCTGGGCAGTGTGGGGCAGCACTTTTCATGTTGTGTCTTGCTCTTTTGGAAAAGGATAGTATAAGAAAGTTCAACTTAAAAGTGCTGTATGTTTTATATTGAATATTGGAATTAGTAATTAGTACCTGAGAGTTATTTTTAAAACACCTTTGCCTGATACAAGTTGAAATATCTTCCCTCTTTGCTAATGTTTTTAAAAAAAAAACTCAAAGGCACTCTTGCCAATAGGAAGATCAGTGAACTGGAGAATGAGAATTAGATAAAGTTTGTCCATGGCTAATCTTGAGGATAGAATTCCAGTGTCCAGAGCTGTTTAATTTACTTCTATTACATTAGTTTTTAACTGAGGATAATGTTCAATTTAGGATCTTGATCCAAATATAAATTATTGAATTATCTTGTACTCCTTAATATTTAATTTTATACCAATGCACTTAATCTGTTAGCATGTCTTGGAAATTTGAAAGATTCTGTTTAGCTAAAGGCCATGGGCCTAAAAAGATAATTGCTTCATATATTCATTTTGAGGGCATTAAATGAGACTATTATTTTACAAATCTAGTCTATGAAAGATAACACACTCTGATGAATATTGTTTAAAGAATATCAGAAACAACTCTGCAAGTCTTAGTAATGAATATTTTAAGTGGATTCTTTGGCAAAATTGATTTTATTTCCCCTCACTCTCAGTAATAACATAGGGATAAAACAAATTCTCTTAAGAAATTTGTAAAACTAAATGTTCTGATAGCTGGTCATAAAATTCAGCCTAATTCTTTCTTCAACTGCTCCTCTCATCTTCCATCATCACAATTGATGTAAATTTTGCATTTTTTTTTTATCATTGTTGAAGTTTTAGCTGATGTCACTATTGCTCAAACTGCTGCAGAAATTCATAGAGAACACTGTATTTTATCATTATCTTTGATTTAGATAGAAATGGACAATAAACAAGTGCTTTGGATGTCATCATTTGGGTTACTTTACTAAGTTTCTGAGTATTACGTCCAACTGAAGTTCTCAGTGATAAAGCAATGATTTGTAGTTTCCAGTCAAGATGACAAGGATGTCATTTTTTTTACTGCTGAAGTAATACAGGTGATCCTAAGTCTCTATCCTGGCATAGACCCTCAAAATAATTATTGGGTTTGCTATTCACGTGCTGTCATTGATAATGTACTTTTCTATGTTCCAGTGTAAAAAGCAACCTAAAATTGTAGACTAGCATGCCTGACTCAAAAGACACTGGAGAAGCACAGCCTTTTAAAATCTAAACTTGCACAGCCATCCGATGTATCTTCAGTTATTGCTCCTTCAGTTGATATTTTCAAATAAACTATACATCAGATGTTCAGAAACATTATCGGACAGTTTGACGCATAGTATATCTCTGCGAGGGAGGACTTGAAATGGATGCAGCCTCTGAATGGCTGATGAGATCGGTGGTAGTGGTTGCAGCTGAAAACCAAGAGCTGATTACTTGTTTACTCTCGTGGGACCAATACTGTGGGAAAAGAAGAAATCTGGCATGTGTTGCTTTTATAGTGTTGACATTAAATTGAGTCTCAGTATTCAAGCTGTGATTTCTTTGAAAGCTGTCATAGTAAAGGCTCTGAAGGGGACACAGTTATAACCAGCATTGTTTTCTTACATCTGAAATCTTCTTGGTTATTCTTCTCGAATGCTGCTGTGTATTTTGTTGAAAGTGGCAAACTGCAGAATATTCTTTCAAAAATTCACCCAATGTCTACTCATCCTGAAAAATCATTTCTTCTAGAAAGTGTATGTTTTTCAATATGAATTCTTGATAAATTCCATTGATAATGAGACACTCATGACAATTAAGAACAGCGGTCCCCAACCACCGGGCCGCAGACCGGTACCGGGCCTCAAAGCATGCGCTACCGGGCCACGAGGAAACGATATGATTTGGCGATATGAGTCATTCCCTGTCATGCACTGTTGAGCCATTACGCTTGCGAAATCATTACCCGCGTGTCATCCATGTCAGCGTGGGAAGGAGATCAGCTCCTCGAGCTTGCAAATGACGACGGGCTGAAAAGTATGTTTGACGTAACATCTCTGCCGGTATTCTGGATCAAAGTCAAGGCTAAATATCTTGAGATAACCGTGAAAGCACTGAAAACGTTGCTTCCAACATATTTCTGTGAAGCGGAGTTTTCTGCAATGAATGCAACGAAAATTAAATTGCGGAATAGACTGGACATAAGGAACCCCCTTCGAGTATCGCTGTCTCCCATCACCCCTCAATAGGACCGTCTTGTTCCAGGGAAACAAGCCCAGGGCTCCCACTGATTCAACGATATTGGTGTGTTGCAATGATTTTATATGTTCATACGAGGAAAATATGTGCTGTGTGTTTAATATCCAAACATTACTTAAAATGTTATGATGCTGTTGACTTACTTATATAACCATATAACAATTACAGTGTGGAAACAGGCGATCTCTGCCCTTCTAGTCCGTGCCGAACACTACTCTCACCTAGTCCCACCGACCTGCACTCAGCCCATAACACTCCATTCCTTTCCTGTCCATATACCTATCCAATTTTTCTTTAAATTATAATATCGAACTTGCTTCTGCCACTTCTACTGGAAGTTCGTTCAACGCTTACTTCAAGCTCCCCTGTCCTCCCCTGATAATTGACTTTTCACTATATTCATGGGAGGAAAATATGCAGTGTGTTTAATATTAAATTTGTTAGATGAACCCTTTTAGAAACGAAATTGAGCGTATTAGCCACTTATCACCTATATTCCGGTTGTGATTAACACCCTGCCCCCCCCCAAACAGAATCACCAAAAACAATTTGCAGAAAAAAATCGGCAGGCGCACGCATGCGCAGGTTACGCATGCGCACTGGTGCCCGCGCAAGGCTTCATGGTCATTGTAGTCTTTCTCTGGGTAAACACAATGTATTTCACTGCTACTCTTGTCCATTGGCAACGTTACCTACCCGCTGCCCCCCCTCCCCCCACCGGGTCGGCCGGTCCACAAGAATATTGTCAATATTAAACAGGTCCGCAGTGCAAAAGAGGTTGGGGACCCCTGATCTCCTGATTAAGAACATATAAATGTCAAGGAATAAACTCTAATGCAAATATAAGATATTCAGAACATTTAAGTTTATTCATCTTCAGTATCTTTAAGTCTGTAAAGACATAATATCACTTTGTTACACTAGAACCTCATGCATGCACGGTACTCTTGGTACACCTCTCTCACTTCTCCCACAGAGCACAGTGGAGTTCATCCCATTGCCTGGTTCTTCCCCTAAAGGTGCACCACTTCCCCTCTGTTGTCTGAGATTACATCTCAGAAAGTATTACTTAAATATTAAAATAATGTCCAAGTGTTGTGATGTTACAATTTGTTATGTCTTTACCTCTTCATATTTGCCATAATATTAAGCTATTTAAAAAAATTCTTGTGTATTCTAGTCTTGGTAAATTCAGCTTTTATTTGTTAATTTTACACTACTTTTTGAAACTAGTGTTAATTTTACAATTTCAATTTGTATAACTCTGAAACATTTTTGTAGATAGAAGTGCTTCTGTTCAACTCCTGGACCCCCTTCACTGCTTATTTCTTCTTCACTTCACCAATTCGTAGTTGCTTTCCGTTTTGACTGGGCTTCTGCTGTTACTTTAGCTATGGCCTGCAAACAGGGGATTTTGCAGTTATCACCGCTGTTTATAGAATGCAGCTGTGCAGCAATTACAGTGGCATGCAAAAGTTTTGGCACCCTGGTCAAAATTTCTGTTACTGTGAATAGCTAACTGAGTAAAAGATCATCTGATTTCCAAAAGGCATAAAGTTAAAGGTGACACATTTCCTTAATATTTTAAGCAAGAAGACTTTTTATTTCCATCTTTTAGTTTCAGAATAGCAAAAAAGGAAAAGGGCCCAAAGCAAAGGTTTGAGCACCTTGCATGTCAGTACTTAGTAACACCCCCTTTGGCAAGTATCACAGCTTGTAAACACTTATTGTAGCCAGCTAAGAGTCTTTCAATTCTTGCTTGGGGGGTTTTCGCCCATTCTTCCTTGCAAAAGGCTTCTAGTTCTGTGAGGTTCTTAGGCCGTCTTGCATGCACTGCTCGTTTGAGGTCTATCCACAGATTCTCAGGGATAGGTTTAGGTCAGGGGACTGTGAGGGCCATGGCAAAACCTTCAGCTTCCGCCTCTTGAGGTAGTCCATTGTGGATTTTGAGGTGTGTTTAGGTTCATTATCCTGTTGTAGAAGCCATCCTCTTTTCATCTTCGGCTTTTTTACAGACAGCGTGATGTTTGCTTCCAGAATTTGCTGGTATTTAATTGAATTCATTCTGAATTAATTGAACCTTTTGAATAGAACTTTTTGGCCGCAATGAGCAAAGGGAGAAAAAAGGGTGCAGAATTTCATGAAAAGAACACCTCTCCATCTGTTAAGCATGGGGATGGATCGATCATGCTTTGGGCTTGTGTTGCAACCAGTGGCACAGGGAACATTTATTGGTAGAGGGAAGAATGAATTCAACTAAATACCAGCAAATTCTGGAAGCAAACAGCACACCATCTGTAAAATAAACTGAAGATGAAAAGAGGATGACTTCTACAACAGGATAATGATCCAAAACACACCTCAAAATCCACAATGGACTACCTCGAGGCGCAAGCTGAAGGTTTTGCCATGGCCCTCACAGTCCCCTGACCTAAACATCATTGAAAATTTGTGGATAGACCTCAAGAGAGCAGCGCATGCAAGACGGCCCAAGAATCTTACAGAATTAGAAGCCTTTTGCAAGGAAGAATGGGCAAAAATCCCCCAAGCAAGAATTGGAGGACCCTTAGTTGGCTACAAAAAGTGCTTACGAGCTGGGATACTGGCCAAAGGGGGTGTTACTAAGTACTTTTGCTTTGGGCCCTTTTTGTTTTTTGTTATTTTGAAACTGTAAAAGAGGGAAATAAAAGAATTTTCTTGCTTAAAATATTAAAGAAATGTGTCATATTTATCTTTATGCCTTTTGGAAATCAGATCATCTTTTACTCGCTTAGCTATTCACAATAACAGAAATTTTGGCTAGGGGTGCCAAACTTTTGCATGCCACTGTATATGCTTCATCTCCTCTGGAATCATGATAACACGGCAGAAATATTTAATTGACTTTAAGCTGTTTTCAGATAACTGGAAGTTATGAAAGAAGCAAACTACAAGTCATTATTTAGACTTTGTTTTCTCTTGTGCAATTTATTGGCTGATAGTGAGCTCCCACCACTTTCAGGTGGGCTTTATTACGTGGAGTGCTATTGAGTTCTTGTATTTGCTGCTTACATTGGGTAGAAAACACTTCGTTGGAAGCAAGTGGGAAGAAAACCAAGAGCCAGCAGTGCTCAAGGAAAATAGTTCTTGAATGTTTGTGATCAGGGGCTTTTCAGAGAATGAGTCAGTAGACTAGGAAGGCGGCAGTCATTGCTGAGTAAGAGAATGTTCACTGACAGAACATGTTGGGTTTAGCGTGATGATGCAGTCAGCCTAAACAATTTTGCGTGGAAAAAGTGAAGAGCTTGGTGGAGATGAGAGGTTAGTAACAGGTCAAATGTGAAATCAAGTGGAGGGAAGATATTAAGTTTCACTGATGGAGTACACTCCAAACAACTTTGTGTATCTACGCTGTGACCCACAACACAAATGGCCAACACCTAGACCTGGGCTGGATGTGTCTAAGCCTCCCTGCACCCAACATTCTCACCCACCATATAAAATGCCCATTTTTTAGCTCGCAACTCTTTCCAGGAATAAAGGGAAATTTGGAAATGAAATATTAATGAAGGCAGGTGACAGAGATGTTAGATTTTGTAAATAATTTCCTGCAATACCTCAATGGATGAATATTGTTTGTAACATTATTGAGCAATGGGATGAATTATAACTTAATTACAGGGTGACAGAGATCTTGATAACAGATTATTAGTTGAGATAAAAAGAGAGTTGTCAAATATCATTTATTCCTCTCTTCTGTTCGGGCAGTGTCAGAGCACTGGGTTTCCAGGGATCATTTCTGTAGGGTCGGGGTTTCTCAGCCAGTTTTATGGAGTGACATCAGAGAATTGTTACAGCCGAAGAGGAAGCCACACCAAGTCAGAGTAAGAGAAATCCAGTTGGTTTCATTCCCTTTCGATCTCCCCACTGTCCTGCTAATCCTTTCCTTTCAGATACGCATCCATTTTGAATGCAAGTATTAAATCTTCTTTCCTACCAATACATTCCAGACCCTAACCACTTACTGAGTAAAATGTTTTTCCTTCTATCACTTTTGGTTCTTTTTCAAATCACCTTAATTCCATGCACCCCCCACCCCAGTTCTCAACCCTTTTCTGAATGGGAATAACTTCTCCCTCTATATTCTGCCTCTGCCCTTCATGATGTTAATGCCTCTATCCCATCTCCCTTGCGACACCCTCTGTTCCAAGGAAACAACCTTGTCTATCTATTCAGCTAAAGTTCCTCATCTTTGAAATAATTTCCATAAGTATCTCAGCTTTCCTTCTGACATGTTTACAACTTTCCTCAGGTGTGACAACCAGAACAGGACACAACAGTTAGTTATGGCTGAATATGTACTTTAGAAGAGTTCCTCATGACTTCCCTGAATGTTTCCTCAATCTACTCTTGTCACTTCCAATTAATTATGTACACGTACAGCTGGATCTCTGTTTTTGTGCCTTCTTTAGAATAGTGCCCTGCAGTTCATAGAGCAGTTTCTCATTTCTCCTTCCAAAATATAATATTTTACACTTAGCACATTAAATTTCATCTGCCATCTATCTGCTCAAAATTCAGCAAAAGTATGGATTTTATACAGTACTTAAATTATTTCCCCATGGTCTAAGGCATAAGTGGGTAGAGGAGAAATTGACAACGTGGTCTGTTTCAAAGCAAAGTCTGTTGGTTTCAGCAACTTCACCTCATTGGCAAATTTACTTCTTGCCTATCATTTCCTGTTGCTGGGAAGATTGATCATTGACTATGTGATTATCAGGTTCTTGAACCAGAGGCGTTAACTTTACTCAACTTCACTCAGCCCATCGCTAAACTGTTCCCACAGTCTATTGCTTCAGTTTCAAGGGCTCTATAACTAATTTTCTTGATACTTACTGCATATTTTTATTAGTACTATTTTGTTTTTTTTCTCTCATTTTGTACTTGCACATTGGTTGTTGTCCATTGTATTAGGCACGGTCTTTCATTGATTCTACTGTGTTTTGTGTACTTACTGTGAATGCTTACAAGAAAATGTATCTCAGGGTTGTAAATGGTGACATATATGTACTTTGATGATAAACTTACTTTAAAATTTGAACTTGAACTCTCAAGAGTAAAAGCTCTTAATTTCTTCAACCAGTGATAACAGATGGTCATTACATGTTGTGGCCCAATTCATGGCGTATAACGGTCTGTACCTACATTAGAGTCTAAGCGAGTCTTGAGCTAGGTATTTCTGTGATTCATCCAAATGTGTTTCCCATCTCGGTGTAGTGGAGCCTTTGCACACATTGCAATCGCATCCAGATACATATGCTGAGAACAGGCTTTTAGTCTGAAAGACTAGACTCTTCAGTTTACTTCTCAACTAGTTAACTAAAAATGAATAAATATCTTTTGATATTTGACACCAGTCCTGATTGAAGGGTCTCAGCCGAAACAATGACTATACTTTTTTTCCATAGATGCTACTTGGCCTGCTGAGTTCCTCCAGCATTTTGTGTGTGTTGCTTGGATTTCCGGCATCTGCAGATTTTCTCTTGTCTGTGATTGAATATCTTTTGAATAATGTTTTTGCTTGTAATTGTTTTGATTTAGTTCATCATTAAAATGCTCAGCAGTTTAAAGTGCAGCTTGGGTCATAAGATAATCATTGTTTCTAAATTTTAGCACATTGTACTTTGGGTATTTTGGTAAGCTAAAGTGCTGGCCTGGTATTCTGCTTCTGTGAAAAGAGCATATCCTGACATCATCATCGGTGATCAGCCAAATGAGTGACTGTCATGGCAAACTTATTGACTAACAAAACTAAGTATGATTGGTTTGCTGAAACTTTGGTTGAGACGTTACTGAGGTCCCCTGCTTTTTTATGGCTGTGAGTTTGAAAATTGCTATCTTATCCCCTAGAATCGAATGTGATCATATTACCATGTCGAATTATGTAACTTCTGAAATACAGTGGGGTGTATTTGGTCCCAGTTCACCCTGTGTGTCAGTAATTTCTGCCTCAGTTATGTAGAGAACAGACATCCCACCCTGCAAAAACCCATTTCAGGGAGGTATCACCACCATTTCAGGAAGGTAGCACCCCCCCGCCCCACGGTTGACCTCCAAGAGTATATATAATACTCTGTTTAGTGATTTTGTCTAATTTGTAAACCAAGTTGGGTATATGCAGCAAATGTGACATTAAAATATGTACATATATTATACTATCATGTTTATTCTATTGCAACTTTAAGCAAGTCTACAGGGAGTTTGGCCTCATCACGTAGGACAGCAATAGCGTAGCTCCTTAGCAGCCAGCCAGCTAGTTTAAATAACGTTAGCTATGCTGTAACGACACCTGTTAAACTCACCTCAACATGTCTTTTACATTTTAACCCACCATGGGCAATAGAAAAGTCACTGTTGCAAACCGTGCAGCGAGCAACACTATCATTATTTTTGAGGTTGACTGTAAAGCCCGCCCACAGAGAAAACTGATAGGTCTACTTAGCAGGGGTCCCCAATATTTTCTGCACCGCAGACTGGTTTAATATTGACAATATTCTTGCGGACCGGCCGACGGGGGGGTGGGGGGAGGTGTTAATCATGACCGGAATATAGGTGATAAGTCAATAGCATCATAACATGTTAAGTAATGTTTGGATATTAAACACACAGCGCATATTTTCCTCGTATGAACATATAAAATCATTGCAACACACCAATATTGCTGAATCAGTGGGAGCCCTGAGCTTGTTTCCCTGCAACAAGACGGTCCTGTCGAGGGGTGATGGGAGACAGCAATGCTCGAAGGGGGTTCCTCATGTCCAGTCTATTCCGCAATTTAGTTTTCGTTGCATTCATTGCACAAAACTCCGCTTCGCAGCGATATGTGTTGGAAATGGAAGCAACGTTTTCAGTGCTTTCGTGGCTATCTCAGGATATTTAGCCTTGACTTTGATCCAGAATGCCGGCAGAGATGTTATGTCAAACATACTTTTCAGCCCGCCGTCATTTGCAAGCTCGAGGAGTTGATCTTCTTCCCGCGCTGACATGGATGACGCGTGCGTATTGACCTCGCGTGCGTTCAAGTTCAACAGTGGGCGTGACAGGGAATGAGGAAAGGTGCAAATGACTCATATCATTTAGCACCAAGGGAGACCAATCAGGATGCTCCCTCTCCCTCTCAAAAAAATCTATTTCCAGGATATTGTATATAATTTCCGGGCTTCAGGGAGCCACTACCGATATGCGGGAGACTCCCGGATCTTCCGGGAGAGGTGAGATGTCTGAGAGAATGCAGGGGTATTTAGAGAATTTCAGGGAATAGGAGCAAGTTGGAATAATGGCAATTAGGCTCTCCCGGGGTAAAAAAAACAAATCTTTGCAATCCAGTCAGCTGGGACCTCACTTGGTGAAATCCAGCACTAGATTTATCCATCTGGTAAACCTGGTCTCTGATCTCTTTCAACAGACTTAATGAGTGAGGCCCACAGCAGAGGACAGATCTCCACCACCAACACTTCTTGGTCTTAATTTTGGTCATCAGTAATCACCAATTCACTCCACTCTCACCACACCTTCTGATTTGCAGACTCAATCTTTCATACTGACCTAACCTTGGGTCCCATTTGGTCCAATGACCATTCAATGATACAGGTGTCCTCCGCTTTTCAAACATTCACTTTACGAAACCTCGCTGTTATGAAAGACCTACATTAGGTACCTGTTTTCGCTAACAGAAGGTGTTTTCACTGTTACGATAAAAGGCAGCGTGCGATAAAAGGCAGTGCATGAAAAGAGGTAGCGGCGCCCCAAGTAGCCAAGCTCCTCCCCTGGAACTGCATTCTAGCCAGCATTGCTGAGTGATAGTCATAGTCATACTTTATTGATCCTGGGAGAAATTGTTTTTTGTTACAGTTGCACCATAAATAATTAAATAGTAATAAAACCATAAATAATTAAATAGTAATATGTAAATTATGCCAGAAAATAAGTCCAGGACCAGCCTATTGGCTCAGGGTGTCTGACCCTCCAAGGGAGGAGTTGTAAAGTTTGATGGCCACAGGCAGGAATGACTTCCTATGACGCTCAGTGTTGCATCTCGGTGGAATGAGTCTCTGGCTGAATGTACTCCTGTGCCCAACCAGTACATTATGTAGTGGATGGGAGACATTGTCCAAGATGGCATGCAACGTGGACAGCATCCTCTTTACAGACACCACCGTGAGAGAGTCCAGTTCCATCCCCACAACATCACTGGCCTTATGAATGAGTTTGTTGATTCTCTTGGTGTCTGCTACCCTCAGCCTGCTGCCCCAGCACACAACAGCAAACATGATAGCACTGGCCACCACAGACTCGTAGAACATCCTCAGCATCGTCCGACAGATGTTAAAGGACCTCAGTCTCCTCAGGAAATAGAGACAGCTATGACCCTTCTTATAGACAGCCTCAGTGTTCTTTGACCAGTCCAGTTTATTGTCAATTCGTATCCCCAGGTATTTGTAATCCTCCACCATGTCCACACTGACCCCCTGGATGGAAACAGGGGTCACCGGTACCTTAGCTCTCCTCAGGTCTACCACCAGCTCCTTAGTCTTTATCACATTAAGCTGCAGATAATTCTGCTCACACCATGTGACAAAGTTTCCTACCGTAGCCCTGTACTCAACCTCATCTCCCTTGCCGATGCATCCAACTTTGGCAGAGTCATCAGAAAACTTCTGAAGATGACAGGACTTTGTGCAGTAGTTGAAGTCCAAGGTGTAAGTGGTGAAGAGAAAGGGAGACAAGACAGTCCCCTGTGGAGCCCCGGTGCTGCTGATCACTCTGTCGGACACACAGTGTTGCAAGCACATGTACTGTAGTCTACCAGTCAGGTAATCAAGAATCTATGACACCAGGAAAGCATCCACCTGCATCGGTGTCAGCTTCTCCCCCAGCAGAGCAGGGCGGATGGTGTTGAATGCACTGGAGAAGTCAAAAATAATGACCCTCACAGTGCTCGCTGGCTTGTCCAGGTGGGCGTAGACATGGTTCAGCAGGTAGATGATGGCATCCTCAACTTCTAGTCGGGGCTGGTAGGCAAATTGGAGGGGATCTAAATGTGGCCTAACCATAGGCCAGAGCAGTTCCAGAACAAGTCTCTCCAGGGTCTTCATGATGTGAGAGGTCAATGCCACCGGTCTGTAATTATTGAGGCCACTGGGGCGCGGCGTCTTCGGCACAGGGACGAGGCAGGACGTCATCCACAGCACAGGAACCCTCTGGAGCCTCAGGCTCGGGTTGGAGACATGGCGAAGTACTCCACATAGCTGAGGGGCACAGGCTTTGAGCACCCTGGTACTGACACCATCCAGTCCTGCAGCCTTGCTTGGGTTGAGATGTTTCAGCTGTCTTCTCACCTATTCAGCCGTGAAGCCCACCGTGGTAGTTTCGTGTGGGGAAGGGGTATAGTCATGAGAGCAGGGTGGGGGACAGTGAGGAGGGGTAGGAGGGGAAAGTGGAATATGTGTTGGTTGGGGGCCGACAACAGTGGCTCCTGTGGGGGATGGGCAGGGGTCACAATGTCAAATCTGTTAAAGAACAGGTTAAGTTCATTGGCCCTGTCCACACTGCCTTCGGCTCCTCTGTTGCTAGTTTGCCGGAACCCAGTGATGGTCCTCATCCCCCTCCAGACCCCTCTCATGTTGTTCTGCTGGAGTTTCCACTCAAGCTTCCTCCTATACCTGTCTTTAGCCTCCCTGATCCTGGTTTTCAGGTCCTTCTGTATTGCCCTCAGCTCCTCCCTATTTCCATCTCTAAATGCCCTCTTTTTAGTGTTCAGGATGTCCTTAATGTCCTTTGTTACCCATGGCTTGTGATTTGAATAACAAAAGACAGTTTTTGTTGGAACATTGCAGTCCACACAGAAGCTGATGTAATCAGTGATGCACTCTGTGAGCCCATCAATATCCTCTCCGTGTGGCTCACAGAGTGCCTGCCAGTCTGTCACCTCAAAACAACCCTGGAGTGCCTCATAAGCCTCCTCTGACCATTTCCTCACTGTTCTCGAGGTTGCAGGTTTACTCTTCACCAGAGGCACGTAGCAGGGTTTTGGATGCACCAGGTTGTGATCTGACCTTTCCAATGGGGGTAGGGGAGAGGAGCTGTATGCATCCTTAACGTTAGCATACATCAAATCCAGAGTCCTCTCCCCTCTGGTTGTACAGATCACATACAGCGTGAAGTTGGGCAGTATTCTAGCCATGGTAACATGGTTGAAGTCACCCGAGATGGTAATGAGGGCAGTCGGGTGCTGGGTTTGCAATCTGGCTGTGACGGTGTAAATGATGTTACACGCCAACGTCGGGTTGGCAGAGGGAGGGATGTACACAACAACCACAAATGCATGTGAGATTTCCCTTGGCAAATAATATGGCCGGAGTCCAACAGCAAAAAGTTCAATATCCGGGCTACAAACACGTTCCTTGATCGTAATATGACCAGGATTGCACCATCTGTTGTTTACCAGAACAGCAAGCCCCCCCTCCTTTACGCTTACCGCTCTCAGTGCAATTCCGGTCAGCCCGAATGGTCTGGAAGCCCTGTATGGAAACGTTTTGATCGGGTATGTCCTCGTGCAGCCACGTCCATTTTATTACCCAGCGATCTCACATTGCCCATAATGAGAGAGGGGAGACACGGCTTATAACTTCTCTTCTCCATAAGCCTCTGTTGTCTCGACCCGGTCCTCTTCCCTCGCCTTTTTGATCCCCCTCTGCATCCTCTGTGTGTTTTCCTCCAGATTTCAGATGGGGTGTCTGCCGCTCTGTTTGCTAAACCGGCCGGCATAAGCACAATCAGCTGGTCCCTGGAATAAACAATGCGACCATACTGCTGCCCCGCTAATGAGACGTGTCCGAATGTAACTATTTCCAGCGCTAAAAACCCAAATAAAACACTCTCCACCAGCATGTTAGAGAGGGTGCAGCTTCAACGTGTTACCGTGAAAAAAAATACAACAAATAACCTAAGTTAAAAAAAGTTTAAAAAGTAAGAAAAGTAAGAAAACTTTTCTTAAAATGTTAAACACATGCCTGTGAGCATCAGTGCTTTATCTCGATTTATTTTGAGCATCCATTTGCAAGATGAGTTCTAAGGTATCGGAAAATCCTAAAAGAGCTCGTAAGGTGTTACACTTAGCGTAAAACTAGACATAATTATGTGTTTCGATCGTGGTGAACGAAGTAAGGACAAAGTGAGTTTGGCTTGTGGAAGTTGACGAAGATGATGTTGAAGAGGTTTTGGCATCCCATAACCAAGAACTGATAGATGAAGAGCGGATGCAATTGGAAGAGGAAAGGATAACAACCGAAACCGAACGCAGTAGCGAACGGACTGAAAGTGAAGTCGTCCAGGAACTGAACGTGAAGCAACTGTGTGAGATTTTTGCTGCAATGATTGCAGAAAAGTATGACTTTAATTTTGAAAGGGTACGTAGTTTTAGGGCATATTTGCAAGATGGTTTGAGTGCTTACAAAGAACTGTATGATAGAAAAATGCGCGAGGCTAAGCAGTCAAGCATACTGTCGTTTTTCAAGCCTTCCACATCAGCCACAGCAGACGTCAAACCTCGACCTTCGACATCGAGGCAGACAGGCATAGAAGAAGATGACCTGCCTGCCCTGATGGAAACAGATGACGATGAGATGACACCCCGGTGTCCCACCACCCCAACCTCTGAGCTGCGGACTGATACATTGCCGTGAGGAATGCAATGGTGGCCGGGATGCAGCCAGCACATATCTAAGAAAAAAGCCGAAATAAACAAGCTAATTAATTAGGTGCCGCCTGGCACGTAAATGTCGGCCCAGATCAGAGGCGATTTCAGCTTTTTTCTTAAAGCTGTGCTGGGTGTGTCCTGGCTACCGCTGCACCACTGCATTCTCCGCGGATCAGTATCGGTTCGCTACCCGGAGGTTGGGGGCCACTGCACCACCCCGATCTCCGACGACTCAGCCTAACACACCATCATCAGTGTGCTCGATGTCTTCCCGATTCCGGTAAGTGATACTACACTGTATGTACATTATTTCTACTTTATATAGGCTGTGTATTTTTATGTGTTATTTGGTATGATTTGGTAGCTTCATAGCTTAGAGGTTACTGGAGAGAGTGTTTCTGCTGAGAGCGCTTTCGTGAGATTTTCGCTACGGTGGACACTGCGGCAATGATTGTAGAAAAGTATTTCTACTTTATATAGGCAATGTGTTTATCATATCATTCCTGCTTTTACTATATGTTACTGTTATTTTAGGTTTTATGTGTTATTTGGCATGATTTGGTAGGTTATTTTTTGGGTCTGCGAACGCTCACAAACTTTTCCCATATAAATAAATGATAATTGCTTCTTCACTTTACGACATTCCGGCTTACAAACCATTTCATAAGAACGTTCTACCTTCAGATGGCGGGGGAAACCTGTATCTGAACTTTTGGGTCTTAGGGATTGTTATGTTTTATAACTCCAAAACATAAAAACTAATTGAAAGGAAAACACGAAGCTGGGAATAATTTGTGTATGTTCTTAGTTTTACTTTTAGCAAGACACTCACGTACGATGCTGTGTGATGACATATGCCATTTACATACTTTTATATATAACCCGTAATTAATTATTTAAATGAACAAGAATCTTAATCAAACAATATATTTCCTGTCATTGTCAGACATGATAATGAAGTATTTTCCAAAATCGTTACATTTCACTTTTATCAAATTTGAATTTTAAAGCAATATTGAACCAGATGGATGAAGTTCGAATTTCGTACCAGTGATTTCGCCATTTTTAATTACGAAAAGCAGTTCATCCTATGAAAATCATAAAAACCTGTAAGTTCTAGAAATTTTAAATAAAAACAGAAAATGCTGGAAAAGATCTGGAAGATAGGCAGCATCTGTGTAAAGGGAAGCAGTTAGCAGTTTAACAGAAGTCACAGAATCGTACAATATAGAAGCAGACCCTTCAGGTATGACATGTATACATTAATCCTAAATTAATCTCTCAAACTCCCGATGGATTCTCCCACTCACACACGTACCTGGAGCAATTTATAGTTGTCAATTAACCTTCCAACCTACATGCCTTTGGGATGTGGGGTGAAGCCAGAGAACCCAAAGGAAACCCACATGGTCACAGGGAGATTATGCAAGATGCATCTGGACAGAACCCCAGTCTCTGGCTCTGACACAGCAGTTCTGCTAACTGCTATTGCTGCCTAGAAACTCCCTGACCTGCAAAATGATTCATGTGCTTTACCATTTAAGTTCTTGATACTATATATATATGTGTGTGTATATATATATACATATATATATATATATATATATATATATATAAAATCTACCTCTGGAAGAAAAACAGCATCTTTTTCATTAATAGAAATACTAAGGCATTTCATCTGATGAAAAGATGAGAAAATATCTTCCTTGATTTGCTATTTCTTGTAGGTTTCATGGAATGATTGAAATGTTGAAGTATGCTATTACTTTAAACTAATCAATGCAAATTTTCAGATAAATGAAATAATGTTGACTTACTATGTTTTATCGTCAATTACACAAAATTTGTAATGTAGGAGTTGGTTTTCTGGTGTTTATATAATATTTTATTGAATATTCTTGGATTACTATGATGTCTATTATAAAATCGGATGCAGAAGTATACATGTACCCAGCTTAATTAGGTACATTTTTGTACTTGCCTCTAACTGTGTAATTTTCTGTTTCCCATATTTTGCCTCAAATGAATTGTGTCAACTTTTTCCTACTCAACAGTGGAAAGCCTGAAACCATACTTTTGATCTGCATTATAAGTCTTGATTTTTTTTCCCCAGCCATCGATTCCATATACATCACTACTACAGGCTGTGTCTTGCCATTTGCTTTTGCGATATCCTGTTTATTCTAGAGCAATCAGAGCTCTCAATTTTAAATCCTTTACAATAGCAAGAATACATTAACAATATTGATTAGCTCATCCACTTTCCTGTCCCTAACTTCTGAAGACATTATCCAAATCTTTCTCTGTTTCAGAGGTGATGGGCTAGAAATTTGTTCACACACGTCCAAAAGCTAAGTGTGTTATTTTTGAAAATCTAATTAACTAGGACAGAGTGATTTGTATTCATATTTCATGATGAGTTAGCGCCTTAGGGTAATTCATCTCTCTGTGTTTTATTTTTGACAGGATTTTCATTCTTGCACTTCATAAATAATGACAACAGTAGAGTAACGTGCCATCTTTGAAAGTTATGAAAATATTAATCTTGTGGTTCTAATTCTGTTTTATTTATTCACAGCATAAAGAGCTTGCATAAATTGTTGAGCTTCTTGGGAGCACTTTCCCGAATCCTCTCCTGTAATTGCAGTATCCGTTTGTTCAAAAGCAATCCTCCCCTGCAGCTGGAAAAAATGTTGAACCGTGATTTGTCCTTTTGAGTGTTAAATACACAGCTGAAAATTGATGTGCAATATGCTAAGCACTTTCTGAACTTACAACATACTTATAGGAGGGACTGTGCTGGAAATGAAAATGTTGAGCTCCTCATGGCCAGAGACTGGGGAAACCTAACAATGACCACTATAGTACTTCACCACTAAAGCTCTTACTTTTTAAGTACTTTTCATAAACAGGGTCAAATTAACACAAAATATATTAATGCCAAAATAATGGCATGGAACAATTTCTTTACCTGCTTCTCCAATAACCTCCTGAAAAGTCCCTTCCCTTCACTATTCACTATATTCAAATGCTACTGCATGGGGAACTGTCTTCATGTCACAACTTTCTGCTCTCCAGTTTCAGTTTTCTGTCTCTCTCCCTACCCCTGCATTCTTTGTGCACAACTCACTACGGCCACCCTTGATGCTCCGTATGTATACTTTAGGAAACTGCTAACATTCTTACCATAAAATAGCCCACATAATACACATCTTGGGCTATTTTTGCATAATTTTTGTTTGCTTTTATCATGCTTTTTTCATTTACCATATCTCCTCTGAACATTCATGCCATAAGGGTTTGTTTGGGATACAGTTTTTCTCTGCAATGTTAACATCGCTATGCAAAGATTCAAATGAATTGAATCTTAGAATCTTTAATGACAACCCTTCAAAGGAAAATTAGTCAAAGCCATGTCTTAAATTGGTGCTCCAGTAGATTAGTTTGGAGACAAGCTTGTTCCTCTTGAAGTTGATGGTTCTCCATTAGGCAGATTGAACTCTAGCTTCTCATTAAATGTAGAACTGGGTATCTGGGTATAAGCTCATACTTTTTTTTTTGCCTCTTTCCTCACTAATTAACCAGTTTGTTGATCACCAGAGATTATCATGTACAGGTTTCCCCCACCATCCAAAGGTAGAGCGTTCCTGTGAGACGGTTCATAAGCCAGAATGTCGTAAAGCAATTACCATTTATTTATATGGGAAAATTTTGTGAGCATCCGCAGACCCAAAAATAACCTACCAAATCATGCCAAATAACACTTAAAACCTAAAATAAGAGTAACATACAGTAAAAGCAGGAATGATATGATAAATACACAACCTATGTAAAGCAGAAATACTTTTCCACAATCATTGCCGGCACTGTTCTCCGTACTGAAAATCTCACGCAAGCGCTGTTGGCAAAAACACTCTCTCCAGTAACCTTTAAGTTACAAAGCTGCCAAATCATACCAAGTAATACATAAAAATACACAGCCGATATAAACTAGAAATAATTTATGTACAGTGGAGTATCACTTACGGGAATCAGGAAGACAGCGAGCACACTGATGGTGTGTTGGGCTGAGTCGTCGGTGTTTGGGTGGTGCAGTGGCCCCCACCCTCGGGCAGCGACCGATACATTGCCGCGAAGCATGCAGGGGTACAGCGGTAGCCGGGAGGCACACAGCACATCTTTAAGAAAAAAGCTGAAATAAACAAGTTAATTAATTAGGTGCCACCTGGCACGTAAATGTCGGTCCAGATCGGAGGCGACGCAACCAACAATCGTCTCTGATCTGGGCCGACAATTACGTGCCGGGCGGCACCTAATTAATTAGCATGTTGATTTCGGCTTTTTTCTTAAAGATGTGCTGGATGCCTCCTGGCTACCGCTTCATTTTCCGCGAATCGGTATCTGTCCGCGGCTTGGAGGTTGGGGTGGTGGGACACTGGGGTGTTGACTGTTTCCATTAGGGCAGGCAGTTCATCTTCTCCTATGACGGCCCGCCTTGATGTTGAAGGTCGAGGCTCGTCGTCTGCTGTGGCTGATGTGGAAGGCTTGCTTGACTGCTTAGCCTCGCGCATATTTCTATCATACAGTTCTTTGTAAGCACTCAAACCATCCTGCAAATATGCCTTGAACCGACGTACCCTTGCAAAATTAAAGTCGTACTTTATCATTACTCATTCGGTTTCGATTGTTATCCTTTCCTCTTCCAGTTGCATCAGCTCTTCATCTATCAGTTCTTGGTCATGGGATGCCAAAACCTCTTCAACATCATCTTCATCAGCTTCCACAAGCCAAACTCACGTCGTGCTTACTTCGTTCACCACTTAAATATGTGTAGTTTTACGCCAAGTGTAACACCCTTACGAGCTCTTTCAGGCTTTTCCGATACCTTAGAACTCATCTTGCAAACGGCTGCTCACAGGCACGTGTGTACGCAATGCCGGCGAGAATGCAGTTCTGGGGGAGAGTGGCTGCTCAGGGCGCGTGCTGCCTTTTTTATCGCGCGCTGATATTTTTCGTGCGCGCTGCCTTTCTTCGTAACAGTGAAAACACCTTCTGTTAGCGAAAACAAGGACCTAATGTAGGTCTTTCGTAACAGTGAGGTTTCGTAAAGCGAATGTTTGAAAAGCGGGGGACACCTGTATTTTGTTTACCTTTAATGAATTTCGTGTTCTAGTTGAAGGTTTAGTGTATAGAATTAAGTGTTTGCCATTTTCAGTCAACATGCCTTTAACAAACTTTTATCAACCTTATTGAGATTTCAGCCTGCAGGGCTAAGTATCTTGCATTTGAACTAAAAGACATACTTTTTGCACACTAGCTCTTGTGTAACGTATCTCAGGGAGAGCTGATTATATTGACTTAACACATTGTTGTGATTTCCCCCCTCAATATTAGAACCTAATCAATATCTAATCAGCCTGGATAAGTTTGAACCTGGATCAAAGAGGATACAGGCTGCTGTGAAAATGACTACCAACTAGTCTTCTGTTAGATGTGATTGTGTGAAGTACAAAAAAGAGAAATCTGCAGATACTAGAAATAACCACTGCTCCCACCACCCCTCCCGCCCTCCCCATGATCTCTGCTGCCCTCTGACTCTTCTATCATGTGCTCAATGAGACCCACTGTTACAGCCATGTGTCCTTCCTGGGAGCCAGTATTTTGTGTGGAAGTAACTATTACCCCATTGTGATAAGAAGAAACTACTGTATTATCCCTTCCCACCTACATCCATATCATTTCATGTGCTCTCGATCTTCTCAACAACTTCCAGTTCCCTGGAACTGATTGTCTCATTTTCACTATAGATGTCCAGTCCATATACACTTCCGTCCTCCATCAAGAAGGCCATAAAGCTCTCTGCTTTCTTGACAACAGACCTGACCAGTTCCACTCCACTGCCACCCTCCTCTGTCTGGCAAAACTGGTCCTCACACTCAACAATTTCCCCTTCGGCTCCATGCATGTTCTCCAAATTCAAGTTGTAGGCATGGGCCCCACCTATGCCTGCCTTTTTGTTGGCTATGTAGAACAATCCCTACTCCAAGCCATCCGTGGTAATGCTCCCCAACTCTTTTTGTGCTACATTCGTGACTGCATTGGGGGTGCTTCTTGCAGCATGCTGAGTTCATCAATTGTATCAACTTTGCCTCCAACTTACACGCTGCCCTTAAGTTCACTTGGTCTATTTCTGACACCTCTCTTCCCTTTCTTGATCTCTGTCTCCACGTCTAGAGACAAACTATCTACTGATGTATTTCATAAACCTACTGATTCCCATGCCATCTTGACTATACCTCTTCCCACCATGCCTCCTGTAAGAATGCAATTCCTGTTTCTCGGGTCTTTCATCGCCACTGCATCTGGTTCCAGGATGAGGCTTTACCTTCCAAAACATCAGCGGTGTCCTCCTCGTCCAAAAAATGCTGTTTCCCTTCCCCCACCATTGATGTTGCCCTCACCCACATCACCTCCATTTTCCAGACCTCTGGGCTCACATCATCTTCCCGTTCCCTTTACAGAGATGGAGTACCTCTTGTCCTCACCTACTACGCCATGAACCTTTGTATCCAACACATGATTGTCGGCAACTTCCACCATCTTCAGCAAGACCCCACCAGCAAAAACATCTTTAACTCTGCCCCACTTTCCATTTCCTGCACTCTCCTCTGTGATTCCCTTGTCTATTCATGCCTCCACATTCATCTCCCTCCTGGCATTTAGTCATAGTCATACTTTATTGATCCCGAGGGAAATTGGTTTTCGTTACAGTTGCACCATAAATAATAAATAGTAATAGAAATAGAAATAGTAGTATTACTATTAGTAATTAGTAAATAGTAATAGTCAAAGAAATAATAAATAGTAATAGAAAATAGTAATAAATAGTTAAATAGTAATATGTAAATTATGCCACTAAATTATGAAATAAGTCCAGGACCAGCCTATTGGCTCAGGGTGTCTGCCCCTCCAAGGGAGGAGTTATAAAGTTTGATGGCCACAGGCAGGAATGACTTCCTATGACGCTCTGTGCTGCATTTCGGAGGAATGAGTCTCTGGCTGAATGTACTCCTGTGCCCACCCAGTACATTTTGTAGTGGATGGGAGACATTGACCAAGATGGCATGCAACTTAGACAGCATCCTCTTTTCAGACACCACCGTGAGAGAGTCCAGTTCCATCCGCACAACATCACTGGCCTTATGAATGAGTTTGTTGATTCTCTTGGTGTCTGCTACCCTCAGCCTGCTGCCCCAGCACACAACAACAAACATGATAGCACTGGCCACCACAGACTTGTAGAACATCCTCAGCATCATCCAGCAGATGTTAAAGGACCTCAGTCTCCTCAGGAAATAGAGATGGCTCTGACCCTTCTTGTAGACAGCCTCAGTGTTCTTTGACCAGTCCAGTTTATTGTCAATTCGTATCCCCAGGTATTTGTAATCCTCCACCATGTCAACACTGACCCCCTGGATGGAAATAGGGGTCACTGGTACCTTAGCTCTCCTCAGGTCTACCACCAGCTCCTTAGTCTTTTTCACATTAAGCTGCAGATAATTCTGCTCACACCATGTGACAAAGTTTCCTACCGTAGCCCTGTACTCAGCCTCATCTCCCTTGCTGATGCATCCAACTATGGCAGAGTCATCCGAAAACTTCTGAAGATGACAAGACTCTGTGCAGTAGTTGAAGTCTGTGGTGTAAATGGTGAAGAGAAAGGGAGACAAGACCGTCCCCTGTGGAGCCCCAGTGCTGCTGATCACTCTGTCGGACACACAGTGTTATTCCTGCAAGTGGAAGAAGTGCTATACCTACCCACTCTCCTCCTCCCTCACCTCTGTTCTGGGTCCCAAACAGTCCTTCCAGGTGAGGCAGTACTTCACCTGTGAATTTGTTGGGGTTGTCTACTGTATCCAGTGCTCCCGATGTGGCCTCCTCTAAAATGGTGAGACCCAATGTAGATTGGGGGGCTGTTTTATTGACCACCTTTGCTCTGTCAACAGAATGCAGGATTTTAGTGGTTCCCAATCCCCATTCCCATTCCAACAAGTTGGTCCATGGCTACCTTTTCTTCCACGATGAAGCCGCTCTCGGTTGAAGGAGCAACACCTTATGTTCTGTCTAGGTAGCCGCCAACCTGATCGCATGGACACCACTCTCTGAAACTTCTGGTAGTTTTCTCCCTCCCCATTCCCTCTTCAATTCTTCACACTGGACCCCCTTATCTCATCTCTCATCTCCCTGCCTATCACCTCCCCTGGTGTCTCTCCCTTCCTGTCAGGTTCCATCTTCTCCAGCCCTTTACCTTTTCCACTTATCACCTTCCAGCTCCTTACTTTGTCCTCCCTCCCCCACCCACCTGGCCTCACCTATCATCATCTAGCTTGTACTCCTTCCCCGCCCCCACCTTCTTATTCGGGCTTCTTCCCCCTTCCTTTCCAGTCTTCATGAAGGAGCTTGACACACAACGCTAACTCTTTATTCATTTCCACAGACGTAGCCTGACCTAAGTTCCTCCAGCATTTTGTGTGTTGCTGTCGATTTTATAGCAAGTTGGAAAATGACGGTATTCAATTTTTTTCATATTTTCACAAGTTCTTAGTCAAATATGGTTTTGTGATAGATTGAACAAAACTTAGATACAGGAAAAAATATTTCTCCATCCAGTTATCTCCTGAAGTGCATTTGTTACTTCCAGCTGAGACCGAGCTTCCATCATCCTCTCTGTATAGTTTTGAGATTTTCTAAAACTCTATTTGCTACTAAATAGCTACAAGCACCTCCTGCCTTGCACCACCAGGTTCAATAATAATTACTACTCCCCAACCATCAGGCTATTGAATAAAAGGGGATAACCACATTCAGAATCAGAATCAGGTTTATTATCACTGGCATGTGACGTGAAATTTGTTAACTTAGCAGCAGCAGTTCAATGATGTACATAATCTAGCAGAGGGAGAGAGAGAGAGAGAAAAAAATAAACAATTAAATAAATAAATAAAATATAATATAACAATAAATAAACAAGTAAATCAATTACGTGTATTGAATAGATTATTAAATGTGCAAAAATAGTAATACTGTATAATAAAAAAGTGAGGTGGTGTCCAAAGCTTCAAAGTCCATTTAGAAATCAGATGGCAGAGGGAGAGAAGCTGTTCCTGAATTGCTGACTGTGTGCCTTCAGGCTTCTGTATCTCTTACCTGATGGTAACAGTGCGAAAAGTGCATGCCCTGGGTGCTGGAAGTCTTTAATAATGAACGCTGCCTTTCTGAGACACCACTTCCTAAAGATGCCCTGGGTACTTTGTAGGCTAGTGCCCAAGATGGAGATGACTAGATTGACAACCTTCTGCAGCTTCTTTTGGTCCTGTGCAGTCGCCCCTCTATACCAGACAGTGATGCAGCCTGTCAGAATGCTCTCCACGGTACACCTGTAGAAGTTTTTAAGTGTATTTGTTGACATGCCAAATCTCTTCAAACTCCTAATAAAGTATAGCCACTTTCTTGCCTTCTTTATCACTACATCAACATGTTGGGACCAGGTTAGATCCTCAGAGATCTTGACACCCAAGAACTTGAAGCTGCTCGCTTTCTCCACTTCTGATCCCTCTATGAGGATTGGTATGTGCTCCTTCGTCTTACCCTTCCTGAAGTCCACAATCAGCTCTTGCGTCTTACTGACGTTGAGTGCCGGGTTGTTGCTGTGGCGCCATTCCACAAGTTGGCATATCTCACTCCCGTACGCTCTCTCGTCACCACCTGATATTCTATCAACAATGGTTGTATCGTCAGCAAATTTGTAGATAGTATTTGAGCTATGCCTAGCCACACAGTCATGTGTGTACAGAGTGTAGAGCAGTGGACTAAGCACACACCTCTGAGGTGTGCCAGTGTTGATCGTCAGCGAAGAGGATATGTTATCACCAATCCGCTCAGATTGTGGTCTTCTGGTTAGGAAGTCGAGGATCCAATTGCAGAGGGAGGTACGGAGGCCCAGGTTCTGCAACTTCTCAATTAGGAGAAGTGGGAATGATGGTATTAAATGCTGAGTTATAGTCAATGAACAGCATCCTGACGTAGGTGTTTGTGTTGTCCAGGTGGCCATGGAGATTGTGTCTGCTGTTGACCTATTGTGACAATAGGCAAATTGCAATGGGTCCAGGTCCTTGCTGAGGCAGGAGTTCAGTACGTCATAACCAACCTCTCAAAGCATTTCATCACTGTCGATCTGAGTGCTACCGGGCGATAGTCATTAAGGCAGCCCACATTATTCTTCTTTGGTACTGGTCTAATTGTTGCCTTTTTAAAGCAAATGGGAACTTCTGCCCGTAGCAGTGAGAGGTTGAAAATGTCCTTGAATACTCATGCTAGTTGATTGGCACAGGTTTTCAGAGCCTTACTAGGTAGTCCATTGGGACCTTCTGCCTTGTGAGGTTCACTCTCTTTAAAGACAGCCTAACATCGGCCTCTGGGATGGAGATCACAGGGTTATCAGGTGCAGCAGGGATCTTCACAGCTGTAGTTGTCTTCTCCCTTTCAAAGCATGCATAGAAGGCGTTGAGTTCATCTGGTAGTGAAGCATCGCTGCCATTCATGCTATTGGGTTTCGCTTTGTAGGAAGTAATGTCTTACAGACCCTGCCAGAGTTGCCGTGCAGCTGATATCACCGCTAACTTCTTTCGAAATTGTGCCTTCGCCCTTGAAATAGCCCTCTGCAAATCATACCTGGTTTTCTGGTACAGGCCTGGGTTGCTGGACTTGAATGCCACAGATCTAGCCTTCAGCAGATGACGTCCCTCCTGGTTCATCCATGGCTTTTGGTTTTGGAATATACAGTAAGTCTTTATTGGCACACACTCATCCACACAGGTTTTAATGAAGTTGGTAACAACTGCAGCATACTCATCCAGGTTCGAAGATGAATCCCTGAATACAGTCCAGTCCACCAATTCAAAGCAATCCTGTAGGTGCTCCTTTCCTTCCCTTATCCATACCCTCTTGGTGCTCACTGCAGTCTTCAGTCTCTGCCTATACTCAGGGAGTAGAAGTACAGCTGGGTGATCAGATTTCCCGAAGTGAGGGAAGTCTGATCACCTAGCCCCATAATTGAGATGTTTACCAAAATAATCTTACTTGAAGGACTTTTTATCTTATTATTTTGTGTTCTTGTTATTTATTGCAGTTTATTTATGTTTGTATTTGCACAGTTTATTGTCTCCTGTACTCTGACTGATCTTTCGTTGATCCTGCTATAGTTCCTATTTTAATAGATTTGCTGAGTAAGCCCGCGGCAAAATGAATCCCGGCGTTATATATGGTGACATTCAAGTACTTTGATAATAAATTCACTTTGAATGAGTACTGTTGATCAATCACTGGTTTGCATTGCCTTCTGGTTAATTCTCCTTTCTCTTGTTTCAATCCATTTTGGACATCACCCGTCCATGTTTCTGCAACTGTCTCAAACATAACATTCTTGTATTGTCAGTACTCCTCCTATTCTAAGACCTTGTGGATCCCTGATTTGCATTGGCTATGCCTTCACTTGTCTTCTCTCTCATCTTTGAAATTCCCACCACTTCATCTCCACCTCTTTTTCCCAGTCCTCTTTAAAGTGGCTCCTTAAACCCTATTTCTGTGTGTTGATATCTATCCAAAGATCCATGGTGAGCCTGGTTTTGAAATTTCTTGCCAGTGCTGCCCTCCAGTGTTCACTCAGTGGAAGAACAAGGTGGACCGGTGCAACTTGCCATGAATCTACAGTCATGGGACTCCAGGACTTGGGCTTTACTATTTTTTTTGTGACTTTTTTTTACAAGTGTAACCATATGTGCTACTTGTGCCATGTGCTGTTACAGTGTGCTGTGTGCTGTTGGTAATGTGTTTTGCACCTTGGCCCTAGAGGAACAATGTTTCACTTGGCTATATTCATGTATAGTTGAGTAATAATTGAACTTGAACTTGAAGTTAACATTTCTGTGCAATGGCCTGGGGCACATTCCTCCCTTCAAAGCTTTATATGAATGTCAGTTATATGGATCACTGTCTTAGAAGGTATATAATCTAATGGTTAAATAACGGGTGTGGGGAGAATTTGTTATTAGCATTTTAATTTGAACGAAGATGAGAAGCTGTAAGAAGAGGAAGTAGAAAGCAACAAGTGCAACAATTTCAACATGATTTCAGAAGAAGGTTGAATCAGGAGTACTTAACTGCACTTAAAAAAGATGTAGTAGTTGTCAGGGTTTCTGGTTGTGGCGTGCACTTTTTGCAATTCAGAATAAAATTAGTTCAGCTATTGACAGTCTTGTGAATCAATGTGTTAAATTAGCTCTCACTTTTCCCAATGATAGCAGCAAAAATCACAACACTTGAAGAAGCAATGGAATAGCTGTTTTTTAAAAAAAAATAATGCAGGCATGTATGTATGTCTCCATTGTTTAAAATGGAGTTTAAAAGGGTGTTTAAAAAGATTGTTCAGTACTGAATTCATGATGCAATTTGATAATGTAGCTGAGTTCTACATAGAACATAGAATAGTACAGCACAGTACAGGCTCTTCGGCCCACAATGTTGTGCCGACCCTCAAACCCTGCCTCCCATATAAGCCCCCACCTTAGGTTCCTCCATATACCTGTCTAGTAGTCTTTTAAACTTCACTAGTGTATCTGCCTCCACCACTAACTCAGGCAGTGCATTCCATGCACCAACCACTCTCTGAGTAAAAAACCTTCCTCTGATATCCCCCTTGAACTTCCCACCCCTTACCTTAAAGCCATGTCCTCTTGTATTGAGCAGTGGTGCCCTGGGGAAGAGGCGCTGGCTATCCACTCTATCTATTCCTCTTATTATCTTGTACACCTCTATCATGTCTCCTCTCATCCTCCTTCTCTCCAAAGAGTAAAGCCCTAGCTCCCTTAATCTCTGATCATAGTGCATACTTTCTAAACCAGGCAGCATCCTGGTAAATCTCCTCTGTACCCTTTTCAATGCTTCCAGATCCTTCCTATAGTGAGGTGACCAGAACTGGACACAATACTCCAAGTGTGGCCTAACCAGAGTTTTATAGAGCTGCATCATTACATCGCGACTCTTAAACTCTATCCCTCGACTTATGAAAGCTAACACCCCATAAGCTTTCTTAACTACCCTATCTACCTGTGAGGCAACTTTCAGGGATCTGTGGACATGTACCCCGAGATCCCTCTGCTCCTCCACACTACCAAGTATCCTGCCATTTACTTTGTACTCTGCCTTGGAGCTTGTCCTTCCAAAGTGTACCACCTCACACTTCTCCGGGTTGAACTCATCTGCCACTTCTCAGCCCACTTCTGCATCCTATCAATGTCTCTCTGCGATCTTCGACAATCCTCTACACTATCTACAACACCACCAATCTTTGTGTCCTCTGCAAACTTGCCAACCCACCCTTCTACCCCCACATCCAGGTCGTTAATAAAAATCACGAAAAGTAGAGGTCCAGAACAGATCTTTGTGGGACACCACTAGTCACAATCCTCCAATCTGAATGTACTCCCTCCACCACCACCCTCTGTCTTCTGCAGGCAAGCCAATTCTGAATCCACCTGGCCAAACTTCCCTGGATTCCATGCCCTCTAACTTTCTGAATAAGCCTACCGTGTGGAACCTTGTCAAATGCCTTACTAAAATCCATATAGATCACATCCACTGCACTACCCTCATCTATATGCCTGGTCACCTCCTCAAAGAACTCTATCAGACTTGTTAGACACGATCTGCCCTTCACAAAGCCATGCTGACTGTCCCTGATCAGACCATGATTCTCTAAATGCCTGTAGATCCTATCTCTAAGAATCTTTTCCAACAGCTTTCCCACCACAGACGTAAGACTCATTGGCCTATAATTACCCAGACTATCCCTTTTAAAGCACTGAAATCCAGGAATATTGAGAATCCATTCCTGCCCTGGTGCCAGCCAAGTCTCTGTAATGGCCACTACATCATAATTCCATGTATGTATCCACATTCTCAGTTCATCACCTTTGTTCCTGATGCTTCTTGCATTGAGATACACACATTTCAGCCCTTCTACCTTACTGTCTTTACACCGTTTATTCTGCTTCTCTTTCCTCAATGCCTCTCTGTATGTTAGATCTGGCTTTACTCCATGCACTTCTTTCACTGCTCTATCACTCTGGGTCCCATCCCCCTCGCAAATTAGTTTAAACCCTCCCGAACCATGCTAGCAAACCTACCTGCCAGGATATTGCTCCCCCTCGAGTTCAGGTGCAACCCATCCAATCTGTACAGGTCCCACCTTCCCCAGAAGAGATCCCAATGATCTAAAAATCTAAAACCCTGCTCCCTGCACCAACTCCTCAGCCACGCATTCAACTGCCATCTCCTCCAATTCTTACCATCTCTGTCACGTAGCACTGGCAGCAATCCTGAGAACGTCACCCTTGAGGCCCTGTTCTTCAGCCTTCTGCCTAATTCCCGAAACTTACACTTCAGGCCCTCATCTCTCTTCCTGCCTATGTCGTATCACGACTTCTGGCTGCTTTCCCTCTCGTACCAGGACGTCGTGCACCCGGTCAGAGACATCCCGGACCCTGGCACCCGGGAGGCAACAAACCGTGCGGGTGTCCTTCTCATGTCCACAAAATCTCCTGTCTGCTCCCCTGACTATAGAGTCTCCAACCTTCTGACCATTGATCTTTGATCATCTTCTGACCTTCTGACCTTTGATCATCTGTCACAGATTGTTGCTACCTTCATGAAGTTGTTAGTTTGAATATAGCAGAAAATACCATAGCAGAAATTGCCAGTTTGACCCCACTGATGGTGTTAAGGATCCTGCATTGCAATCTATTTCAAGAAAGTTACATCAAATGAAAGCCCAGGAAGAAAGAGAAGATTAGTAAGTTTCCAGGAAGATTTTTTGTTGTTAGTACATAGCAGTAGCAGGATAGGTCCGAGTCATCATGGATTTATGAAGGAGAAATCGTGCTTGACCAATCTTCTGGAATTTTTTGAGGATGTAACTATGAAAATGGACATGGGAAAGCCTGTGGATGTAGTGTACCTGGACTTTCAGAAAGCCTTTGATAAGGTCCCACATAGGAGGTTAGTGGGCAAAATTACAGCACGTGATATTGGGGGTAGGGTACTGACATGGATAGAAAATTGGTTGGCAGACAGGAAACAAAGAATAGGGATTAACGGGTCCTTTTCAGAATGGCAGACAGTGACTAGTGGGGTACTGCAAGGCTTGGTGCTGGACCCCAGCTATTTACAATATACATTAATGATTTAGATGAAGGGATTAAAAGTAACATTAGCAAATTTGCAGATGATGCAAAGCTGGGTGACAGTGTGAAATGTGAGGAGGATGTTATGAGAATGCAGGGTGATTTGGACAGGCTGGGCGAGTGGGCAGATGCATGACAGATGCAGTTTAATGTGGATAAATGTGAGGTTATCCACTTTGGTGGCAAGAACAGGAAGGCAGATTACAATCTGAATGGTGTCAAGTTAGGAAAAGGGAAGTAAAATGAGATCTGGGTGTCCTTGTTCATCAGTCACTGAAAGTAAGCATACATGTACAGCAGGCAGTGAAGAAAGCTAATGGCATGTTGGCCTTCATAACAAGGGAAGTTGAGTATAGCAGCAAAGAGGTCCTTCTGCAACTGTACAGGGCCCTGGTGAGACCACACCTGGAGTATTGTGTGCAGTTTTGGTCTCCAAATTTGAGGAAGGACATTCTTGCTATTGAGGGAGTGCAGCGTAGGTTCACTGGGTTAATTCCTGGGATGGCGGGAATGTCATATGTTGAAAGATTGGAGTGACTGGGCTTGTATACACTGGAATTTAGAAGGATGAGAGGGGATCTGATTGAAACATATAAGATTATTAAGGGATTGGACATGCTAGAGGCAGGAAACATGTTCTCGATGTTCGGAGAGTCCAGAACCAGAGGCCATAGTTTAAGAATAAGGGGTAGGCCATTTAGAACGGAGTTGAGGAAAAACTTTTTCACACAGAGGGTTGTGGGTCTGTTGAATGCTCTGCCTCAGAAGGCAGTGGAGGCCAATTCTCTGGATTCTTTCAAGAAGGAGTTAGGTAGAGCTCTTAAAGATAGTGGAGTCAAGGGATATGGGAGAAGGCAGGAACAGGGTACTGATTATGGATGATCAGCCATGATCACAGTGAACGGCGGTGCTGGCTCGAAGGGCTGAATGGCCTACTCCTGCACCTATTGTCTATTGTGCTGAGAATGGGTTTGGAGTTATTGGTATGAACTGGACTGGAGCTGCAGATTGATGACCTTCGGGTCATATGGGAGAACACGGGAGATGAACACGGATCTTTTAAGAGCCTCTTTGATAGGTACGTGGAGCTTAGAAAAATAGAGGGCTATGTGCTAGGGAAATTCTAGGCAGTCTCTAGAGTGGGTTACATGGTCAGCAGAACATGGTGGGCTGAATGGCCTGTAATATGCTATAAATTTCTATGTTCTTAGTTGCTGTCACTTGAGGACCTGAGTTAGGACTTTATTCCCAAAAACGCAGAAGATTTAGAGGAGGTTTGATTGAGGTATACAAAATTACGAGGGGGATAGATAAGGTAAATGCAAGCAAGCTTTTTCCATTGAGGTTGGGTGAGACGATAACTAGAAAGATGAAATGTTTAAGGTGAACATGAGGGAGAACTTTGCCTGTCAGAGGGTGGTGAGTTTGTGGAACAAGCTGCCAGTCCAAGGGGGGGTGTGGTGTCAATTTCAAGATTCAAAGTACATTTATTATCAATGTTTGTATGCAGCCTGTTCGTTATCTGCAGGCTGCTCTGTTTGTAAAATTGCCCAAAAGTGACAACAAATAAAAGGAGGATCAGAACTTGAACAGATCATAAACCTGAGTTAGAGTCCAAATCCACAAGCCGTGATGATTGAACCCTGTACCATCCTCCGACAGCATCGAGGGAGAGAGAGGTCATTCAAACGCAAGGATCTTCCCTCAGGAGCAGTGAACGAGAGGGAGAGACCTCCACACACAGACACCTTCCTCTGGCAACAGTGAGTGAGAGGCAGGTAGAAGGCACTGAACACTCGCTTGTCCTCCTCACTCACCTCAATGATTTCAATCTTCCTCGGCACTTCAATTGGCCAGAGATGGAGGTGATCATGGGTTTGCACCCCTTCTTCTGGCTCCCTGACCTTCATGTTGCAGACTTTGCTTGCAGACTCATGGAACCTTCTCAGAGAAACCAAAGTGCCAGATCGCCCAATCAGCCTGAAAACGCACCGCTAAAAAGTAGGTAACAGACTCCGACAGTAACAGAACCACTAACGAAATAAAAAGATGTAAAAGAAGTGTAAGGAGTTGCTTTGTGAACCATCTTGAGGATGGTATTGAATTTCCAGCATCTGCAGAATTCCTGTTGTTTGAGGATGGTAGCGTTGTTTAAGAGAAATTTGGACAGGTAGTTGGATGGGAGGGGTACGAAGGGCTATGGTCTGGGTGCAGGTCGATGGGACTAAGCAGATTGACGGTCCGGCACAGACTAGATTTACCAACATGTCCTTTTCTGTGCTGTATTGTTCCATGACTCTTATGACCGAAACACAACTGGCCTGGGCTAGCATCAGTGACATCAGCAGTTGGTCTGCCACCTGCCCTCAGGGGAAGGAGAGATAAGGAACAATGGAGCAGCGTCTGGAGATGTGTAATGAAGGGACGTGGGAGAGAGAGAGCTGTCTGGAGCGGCTCCCCCTTTGAACCCTGAACTGTTTGAAGTGATGGACAGGCGATACCCCAGCAGGGGGATAAAAAGGGACAGGTTCGCTAAGACACACGCCACCCAAGGTAACGAGACCCTGGAAGCGGTGCGCCTCTCACGAGTGGGTGAGAAGTACCAGACAACGACCAGGATGGAAAGGTACGATCAGCGGGAACCCGGTGTGTGTCCGCCCTTGCCTGGGTGCCGGGTTCACTGCAGAGGATCGACCGCATCTGGAGGAGGGGTCACAGTCGGTGACCTCAGGTGACATCACCAAGGACCCGCCCAAAAGCTGTTTGTGAGCCATCTCGCTGGTCTGTGAGCCATCTCGCCGGTCTGTGAGTGAAGCCGTTCTGAATGATCAGTTGTTCCTGTTCTATCTCTCTCTTCCCCCACGTTGTCCATCGCCATGGCAACGATTACTGCGAACTGAACTTTGAGTCACTTTGAAATTTGGTCATTTACCCCTAGACAACGATAGAACTTGATTGATGCTGTTATCTTAATTCTGTGCACATGTGTGTTTATCATCGCTGAACTGTTGCATTTATTATCCTTTCGATTGCTGTGTTGCTTGTTTCTTTAATAAAACTTTTTTTAGTTCTAGTACTCCAGACTCCAACTGAGTGATCCATTTCTGCTGGTTTGGCAACCCAGTTACAGGGTACGTAACACTGTGCTGTATTGTTCCATGACTCTTATGACCGAAACACAACTGACCATGTGTGAGCCTGGATACTCTCAATTTTTGGAGCAAGGACATTCCACTGCAGATTGAAACAATTGTGTAATGTGGACACAACATAGATATCAAGTAACAAGTTGGACCAAAAACATTTCAGATTGAAAAGAGCTAGATCAGATCCCTAAATCTTGCATATATGAACTGTTTCTGAACAGAGTAGGTGGGTACTTGACGTCTGTATGTACACAGTGGGCTGTATGTTGTGTGACTCTTGAGACTTCATGCAAATGTTCAAATCAGTTCAATTATATAATCTAGAACTTAAAGCAAAAAAGATGGTGCCATAAAAACTATCATGACTATCACTGATGTTCTTTAGGGAAGGAAATCTACCTTTGCCCTCTTTGTGACTTCAGGCCATGGCAAATTGTCTATTGTTGTATTTCATTATTTCTCTTGCTACACAAGGGAGTTAATTGACCTATTGAGTCTACACTGGCTTCCTGAGCAGTCCCATCAATCCCACTCCTGCTTTGGTTGAAAGCAGTTTACCACCACCACTTTCAAGGTGACCAAGAAGTAGGCATAAAACTTGCATTTCCCACTTTACTTTCAAAAACATTGGAGCAATTTTCTCAATTTCCATTTTCCACCATTTGTTTTCTACAGGGAATCATGAAAAGAGGGGATTGATTTTATTAACAGTTTGCCCTTTTATCTTGTTCCATAGGCTCAGTAGGAATGTTAACTGAACTGTTTCTAAGTAGCCTTGTTTATTGAGATAATGCTTACCTCGTGTCTGAATTTATCCGGCATTTAGAAGCTAGAATAGTTCCCTTGCTGTCAGTGAAGGTTTGGAGTTCAATGGAAGAGTTCACAATAATAAAGGGATAAAGCGAGTGGTAGAAGTTTGGCAATGAGGCACCATCATGAAAAGCATCAGAAGGGAAATGAGTATTCTCTTGTTGTGACAGATTTTACGTCAAATTTTGAGATCTCTCTTCCTCTCCTTAAAACTGTTTAGTCAAGCTTCTGTTCATTTGAACACAAAACTAGCTGCTGGAAGAACTCAGGAGGTTATGCACATCTTTTGAGGTGGATGCATCGATGATCTCTATGCTCTGAAACATGCGACACATTGACTATCCCTTCGCACTGAAACCTCGGAGACCTCATCTCCCTTCACACTCAAACATCCGGAACATCGACTATCCCTTTGCCTCCACATATGCTAAATTCCTCTCGCAATTTGTTTTTTTTGCTCCAGATCACTGCATCCAGTCTCTTGTGTTTTGTTTGGCTTCATATCACTTCTTTTTTCTTACATAGAAACATAGAAAACCTACAGCACAATACAGGCCCTTCTGCCCACAAAGCTGTGCCGAACATGTCCTTACCTTAGAAGTTACCTAGTGTTACCCATAGCCCTCTATTTTTCTGAGCTCCGTGTACCTGTCCAGGAGTCTCTTAAAAGACCCTATCATAACCGCCTCCACCACCGTTGCCGACAGCCCATTCCACGCACTTACCACTCTCTGCGTAAAAAAAAACTTAGACATCTCCTCTGTACCAACTCCCCAGCACCTTAAAACTATGCCCTCTTGTGCTAGCCATTTCAGCCCTGGGAAGAAGCCTCTGAGTATCCACATGACCAATGCTTCTCATCATCTTATACACTTCTATCAGGTCACCTCTCATCCTCCGCTGCTCCAAGGAAAAATGTCCGAGTTCACTCAACCCATTCTCATAAGGTATGCTTTCCAATCCAGGCAACATCCTTGTAAATCTCCTCTGCACCCTTTCTATTGTTTGCATATCCTTCCTGTAGTGTGGCGACCAGAACTGAGCACAGTACTCCAGGTGGGGTCTGACCAGGTCCTATATAGCTGCAACATTACCTCTCGGCTCTTAAACTCAGTCCCACAATTGATGAAGGCCAACGCACCATATGCTTTCTTAACCACAGAGTCAACCTGCACAGCAGCTTTGAGTGTCCTATGGACTCAGACCCCAAGATCCCTCTGATCCTCCACACTGTCAAGAGTCTTACCATTAATACTATATTCTGCCATCATATTTGACCTACCAAAATGAACCACCTCACACTTATCTGGGTTGAACTCCATCTGCCACTTCTCAGTCCAGTTTTGCATCCTGTCAGTGTCCCGCTGTAAACTCTGACAGCCCTCCACACTATCCACAACACCCCCAACCTTTGTGCCATCAGCAAATTTACTAACCCATCCCTCCACTTCCTCATCCAGATCATTTATAAAAATCACAAAAAGTAGGGGTCCCAGAACAGATCCCTGAGGCATACCACAGGTCATCGACCTCTATGGAGAATATGACCTGTCTACAATCACTCTGCCTTCTGTGGGCAAACCAATTCTGTATCCACAAAGCAATGTGCCCTTGGATCCCATGCCTCCTAACTTTCTCAATAAGCCTTGCATGGGGTACCTTGGCAAATGCCTTGCTGAAATCCATATACACTACATTTACTGCTCTACTTTCATCAATGTGTTTAGTCACATCCTCAAAACATTCTTTCTTTTTCAATATTTTATTAATTTCTTACATAAAAGAATACAGTACAGTAGGATATATAATATATCAATTACAATATATTGAAATCACAGATGAAGTGTAATTACCCCATATCCATATAAATTAAATTTAAACATAATATTGAAAAGAGATAATTTTACTGTATTATACAAAATATCTAAACCAGGGAAAAAAAAACAGCTGTTTGGTTAAAAAAAAGGAAAAAAAATCCTTAACATATGGTAAAACATATTATTAGCCAACATCTGTGCTTAATAGCAAATCAAAGATTTTGAAAATAATTCAAAAAAGGTCACCACAATGTTAAACAATCTTGTCTAAGTTCAGAAATTGAACAGCGAATCTTCTCTAAGTTTAAGCATGACATGACATCATGTAACCAATGAGTATGAGTAGGCAGAGTGGCATCCTTCCACTTCAGCAACAATGCCCTCCTGGCTATAAGAGAAATAAAGGCCAAAATATGCAGATCATATGTGTCCAAAATATTATAATTTCCTCCAACAATACCAAATAAAACAGTCAAAGGATTAGGTTTAAAATTTACTTTAAAAAGCACCGAAAAAGTTTGAAATACTTGCTTCCAATATTTTTAAAGATTCGGACAAGTCCAAAACATATGGATTAATGAAGCTTCTCTATTATTACCTCTATCACAATAGGGAGATATATCCGAATAAAAATGAGACAGCTTATCTTTAGACATATGGGCTCTATAAACCACTTTAAGTTGTAGAAGGGAATGACGGGCACTTAACGATGAGGTATTAATCAATTTAAAAATTTCATTCCAAGTGTCCTTAGAAATTGAAATCTGTAAATCTTGTTCCCAAAGATTTTTAATTTTATCTAAAGGAATATTTCTCATTCTGAACAACATATCATAAATATTAGATATAGATGCATTATGGAAGGGTTTCAAATTAAAAATTTTATCAAGTAAGTTTTTATCTGGACTTTTAGGAAATGTATGTACTTGAGAACACAAAAAGTCCTTTTGTAATCTCTTCTTTTCTTCTTGACTAGACTTACAACAGCCTTTGTACACCACGGTTCCTGTACCCTACCATCTTTTCTGTCTCATGGACTGTATCTATGCAGAACTCCACGCAAACATCCCCTGAACATTTGCTGCATTTTTGCAGTACATTTCCCTGAGAACATCTGTTCCCAATTTATGCTTCCAAATTCCTACCTGATAGCCTCATATTGCCCCTTACCCCAATTAAACGCTTTCCTAACTTGTCTGTTCTATCCCTCTCCAAAGCTCTGGTAAAGGAGATAGAATTGTGATCACTATCTCCAAAATGCTCTCCCAGTGAGAGATCTGACACCTAACCAGGTTCATTTCCTAATACTAGATCAAGTACAGCCTCTCCTCTTTTTAAATAAAAATCCCAAAGTAGTTATAAAATAAGTTGTACAACTTAGTGCATGTTTAGTGTATTGAGCATTATTATGTATTGTACTGAAAGCTGTGTAAATAAATAAAAAAGCTGTTAAGTGGAGCTTGATAATGCAAATTGCCTGATTTCAGTCATGAATGTGATAATTTCGCTTTTCCCCTCCTCTCCCTTCCCCATCATTCTATAATATAATTTTTATTGAGTTTTCAAAAAGAATACATGAAAAGATAAAATCTACCCTCCCCCCTTCCCTTAACCCTCCCGCCCCCATATATAGTCCTACCTAAAAAGAAAGAAGAGAAAAAAAAAAGAAGAGCTGCCTGGGTATTGGAAGGTTTCCACATGCTCCATGGGATTCAAAATAAATTTGGTATAATCCTTCCCCATCATTCTAATAAAGAATCTCAGGTTTTCTCTTTCTGTTAAACAGTACTGCTTGTATGAATCACAGCATATATTTAACACCTATAGTTTTAGATTGGATTAGATTATGAAGACACACAGTCCTCTTTTATTGTCATTTAGTAATGCATGCATTAAGAAATGATACGATTTGTTCCTCCGGAATGATATCACAGAAACACAAGACAAACCAAGACTAAAAAGACTGACAAAAACCACATAATTATAACATATAGTTACAACAGTGCAAGCAATACTGTAATTTGATAGAAGAACAGACCATGGGCACGATAAAAAAAAAGTCTCAAAGACCCTCAAAAGTCCCATCATCTCACACAGACGGCTGAAGGAAGAAAACTCTTCCTGCCATGAGCTTCCAGCGCCGCAAGCTTGCCGATGCAGCATCCTGGAAGCATCCAACCACAGTCTGACTCCATCTGAAAACTTCGAGCCTCCAACCAGCTGTCTGACACCGAGCACCATCTCTGCAGAGTGCTTCGATCCTGGCCCTGGCAACAGGCAATAGGCAAAGCCGAGGATTTGGGGCCTTCCCTCTGGAGATTCTCGATAGCACAGTAGCAGCAGCAGCGAAGCAGGCATTTCAGAAGTTTCTCCAGATGTTCTTCCGTGCTTCTCACGGCTGTCTCCATCAAATCAGGATTGTGCATGGCATCCTACTCACAAATACAATATCAATTCGGAGTGGCCGTTTACACAAGGGTTTTACACTTTCTTGTCAGAGTCATAGAGTCATAGAACAGAAACAGTCCTTTCATCCCATCTAGTCCATGCCAAACCCTTAATCTGCTTAGTCCCATCAGCCTGGACCATAGCCCTCCATGATTCAGTCCCTCAAGTCCTGGCAATATCCCAGCAACTTTCGTCTGAACTCAAACCAGTTTAATGGCATCTTTCCTAGAGCAGTGTAACTAAAACTTAAGTTGCGGCCTCAGCAATTTCAACTGAAATTTAATCACAAAGTATTCCAAATTCGAATTATCCCCTGGATGAAAAATCATCTCTAAACCATCTAGCACTTGCCTAACCAATGCCAATCAGCTTGAAACACCTCTACTGCAGGACAGAATGTTATCTACTACTATCTACCCTGTCATGCCTTTCATAATTTTTTGTACTTCTGGCAGGTGCCCCCATTGTCCGCTACACCGCCAGGTAAATGCTGGTGGGGAGGGTGGGCAGAGGAGAAACTTAAAGTTTTTGAAGAAATAGCTAGACAAGCACTTGATCACTAAATCACAGAATGGCTTGAGATCAGTATGGATGGATTCTTGATTGGCATGGACATAGAGGAAGGGATGGAGAGGGAGCAAAGCCTATTTTGTAGTTTAAATCTCTATGACCCTATAACCACTTCCAGTCCACAAGCATCAAGGAATGTTTGGAAAAAATTGTCAGCTATGGTGTCCCAGTGAGAAAATGAGGAAAGTTATTAAATTTTCTGTCCGTCAAACTCTGTCCTGTGTGGCTGCATTCGGGATGAAGATACAGAATTGAAAATAAGTTAAACACAAAATACTCTGCAGATGCTGGGGTCAAAGCAATGCTCACAACATGCTGGAAGAACTCAGCAGGTCGGGCAGCATCCGTGGAAACGTTGACTGATCGTTTCCACGGATGCTGCCCGATCTGCTGAGTTCCTCCAGCGTGTTGTGAGTGATGCTGAAAATAAATTAAAATTGCCACCTTTTTAAAATGCTCCTGTTAATTTAATGCATTAAAATATAATTTGTTAGTAAGAAACATAATGTGGGAAGCTTTCAAATTGCTCCACTTAGATTTGAAACTCTATTTGTTAATAAATTATGCAGGATAAGAGGTCTGTAGCGGTTCGAGGCATGATGATCAAGTTTTGCAAAGTGCACCCTTTTCTGTCAGTCCATCCCTTGAGGTATCTGGGAGACCAAAAACGGAGTGGTTTTCAAAGTTAGAACTAAATTTCTTATCAATGTACTGTACATGTATGTCAGCTGAGATTCATTTTCCTACAGGCATAGTCAGTAAAATAGAGTTTTGACCAATGACCAATTCAGACATGAGAAGTTTTGAGAGGAGGAGATTTCACTCAAAATGGAGCAGTGGGTTGCTGCAGCGTAATAGTGCTTTGACCAACAACCAATCCATATCCGTTTTGATTAGCAAGAGCAACATAAAGGAAGGCAGGAGCAATTGCAGTAGCCATCGTCACAGTGGCTGTTGTCTGAGTGGACAGAGTCAGAGTAGTGATCCTGAGGCTTTAGCTCTTCAAGGCTTCAGTGAAGAGAAGCTTCAGTCAGAGAAAGCAAAAGGAAAGAAAAGCTCAAGGTTAGATTTCTTTTTCTCCTTCCTATCTTTAGATCTGCTCAGTTAGGACGATACAGATGTTATGGCCCGGTCCGTGAAATCCGCATTCCAGTTCACAGTCTGGTCCGTCGATCCGTATTCCAGGTTTTCCGGTTTTCCATTGTTCTGTTGGGTGCTCTAATTAAGGTACATGATTCTCATTTGGGCAGACACATAAATACCTCCGGAGACCAGGGCTTGGCTGCTGGATTGTTTCTGTCCAAACCTCCTGTCTGAATCCCTTCTCTGCCACTTTTTCCTGAAGCTTGCCCCACCTGCAACCTTTGCCTACACTGCTGTCAAGTTCAACTGCTGGAGCAAGATAAAGAACTGTCTATTGTTGTTTTGAACTGTCTCTGTGCCCATGCCTTCGCTAGGTAGGTCTGACTGTTTGTCGCTACCTAGTGTTGGGAACCATCTTGTCATGTTCAGCATTCTGTGTAGATCCCAGCCCCAAGTCCTGTTCCCAAGGAGGGGTCCTGGCTCTGTGTTCTGCGTTCCTGTCTTTCTCGACCGAGGCTCTGTGTTCCTGTCTCCCTCGATCAAGTCAAGGCTTTATGTTCTTGTCCTGTCCGAGTACCTCGCCCAGCCTGGCGCTGGGGTTCCCTCGTCCTGTCCAAGCCACGTCCAAGAACCTCGTCCTGTCCAAGCCACGTCCAAGAACTTCATCCTGTCCAATTCAAGGCTTTGTGTTCTCGTCCTGTCCATGTGCCTTGTCCTGTGCAGGAGTTCCACATCCTGTTCTGTAGCCACATCCTGTCCTTGCCAAAATCCTAATCCTGAGTCCTAGCCTAGACCTGGGTTCCGGTTCCGAATCAAGACCCAGGTTCTGTGTCCTTGTCCAGGTTCTGGTTCTGGAGTTCCCTGTCACAAGTCCAGGCTCCTTGTTCCTAGCTCCTTGTCTGGGTTCTGTGTTTCTTGTCCATGTCCTCGCCTAGGCCCGGCATCCTAGTCTCGTCCAGGGCCTGTGTCTATGTCCAGCATCCTTTCTTTCCCTCTTCCCTTGCTTGCTTAACTCTTGTCCTAGTCCTATTCCTAGTACGTCAGTGTCTGTGTCTTGCATTTGGGTCCGTCACCAGCTCCCGCCCCTTATGACAACAGATGCCAGGCAGGATCATGGATTGCTTCTCTAGTGGGATGTGGGAAGGCAGGGAGACCTCCGGTATCCCTGGCTACTACAACAGCAAGGAGTGCATCCAGCTGCAGCTTCTAACACTCCATGTTAAGGAGTTGGAGCTGGAGCTGGAACTGGATGAACTCCGGATCATGTAGGAGACTGAAGGGGTGATAGGCAGGACATATAGAGAGATAGTTGCACTCAAGGTGCAGGACACAAAAAAACTGGGTGACAGTCATTCCAAAGAGGAAGAAGTATTCTAAAGGCATGATGACACAATCATAGCTGACAAAAGAAGTCAAAGTCAACAAAAAGTCCAAAGAGAGATATAATACAGCAAAAATTAGTGGGAAATTAGAGGATTGGGAAACTTATAAAAACCAACAGAAATCAAATAAAAACAAGTCATTAAGAAATTAAAGATGGAATATGAAAGTAAGCTCGCCAATAATATTAAAAAGGATACCAGAAGTTTCTTCAGACACAGAGTGTAAAAGAGAGGTGAGAGTGGATATTGGACCACAAGGAAACAATGCTGGAGAGGGAAATGGTGGACAAGTTGAAGAAGTATTTTGCATCAGTGCTCACTATTGAGGACACTAGCAGTATGGTGGAAGTTCCGGGTGTCAGTTCTTGCGAAATTGAAAGGTCTGTATAAATAAGTCACCTGGACGAGATGGTGTATAGCCTAGGGTTCTGAAAGATGTGGCTGAAGTGATTGTGGAGGCATTTGTATTCATCTCTCAAGCCAAAACATTGACTGTACATTTTTCCATAGATGCTGCCTAGCCTGCTGAGTTCCTCCAGCATTTTGTGTGTGTGGATCAGTTGATGTGTACTTGGATTTTCAGAAGGCCTTTGACAAGGTGTCACACATGAGGCTGTTTAACAAGCTACGAGTCCATAGTATTACGGGAAAAATTCTAGCATGGATAAAGCAATGACTGATTGGTAGGAGGCAAAGAGTGGGAATAAACGGAGACTTTTCTGGTTGGCTGCCAGTAACTAGTGGTGTTTTACAGGAGTCTGTGTTGGGACCGATCTTTTTAAAAAATATATGTCAATGATTTGGATGATGAAATTGGTGGATTTGTTGCAATATTTGCAGACAATATGAAGATAAATGGAGGACGTAGAGAAGTTGCAGAAGGATTTAGACAAGTTAGGAGAATGGGCAAATAAGTGGCAGATGGAATATGGTGTCGGGAAGTATATGATCGTGCACTTTGGTAGAAGAAATAAAAGGGTTGACTATTTTCTAAATACAAAAAGAAAATACAAAAAGCTGAGGTGCAAAGGGAGTGGGAGTCCTCGTGCAGGATTACCTGAAGGTTAATTTGCAGGTTGAGTCTGATAAGGAAGGCAAATGCTATACCAGCATTCGTTTCAAGAGGATGAGAATATGAAAGCAAGGATGTAACGTTGAGACTTTATAAAGTACTGGTGAGTCCTCGCTTGGAGTATTGTGAACAGTTCTGTGCCCATTATCTTAAAAAGGATGTGCTGAAACTGGAGAGGGTTCTAAGACCAGAGGACACAGCCTCAGAATAGAGGGCATCCTCTTAGAACGGAGATGAGGAATTTCTTTAGCCAAAGAGTGGTGAATCTATGGAATTTGTTACCACAGGCAGCTGTGAAGGCCAAGTCTTTATGTATATTTAAGGCAGAGGTTGATAGTTTCTTGAATGGTCAGGGAATGTAGGGATATGGAGAGAAGTCAGGAGATTGGGGCTGAGAGGAAAATGGGATCAATCATGATGAAATGGCAGACCAGACTCAATGGGCCAATGGGCTAATTCTGCTCCTATATCTTATATATATGGTCTAATTCCAAGAACCGTAATAGAATCATTGAAGGACTGCACCTAACAGGATGGACATCCAACCAATTTGCGAAAGACAACAAACTGCAAATACAAAAGAGAAGAAAAAATATAATAATAGTTTTCAACTTGCTCTCTAATTTACTTAATTGGATGAAAATAGGGTATCAAATCAGAAACAAGCAAACAATTTATACCTTGACACCTTCTATACATGGATGATTTGAAATTATATAGTAGAACAATTTCCAAAAGATATTAACATGAACTTTGTACTAGATAAGTGCAGAACATTAAATAAAGGTGTGAAATAGCTGCTGGAATATAAAACAGAGCAGCAGGATACAATATAACCCATGGATGAACACGAAACATTTCCGTATCCAGGATATCAACAAGCATCGAAAATGGATCAGAGTGCGATAAAGGGAAAACTTTCAACAGAATTTGTGTAAAGGCTTAAGAACATCTGTGGTAAATACATAACAAAGCTCGATAGCACGTATGATAAAGGTAATAGACACTTTCGTTGTACTCTTATCAATATATTCTGTTGGCATAATATATTGGTCCAAAACCGATCTGGGTAGTTTACAAAGAAAGATAAGAAGGGAAATGATATATTTTAGAAAACACTTTGTACATTCGAACATGCCTACATTAATAGTACCTTGGGCAAAATGAGGAAGAGGAATAACGGCCATAAGAATTTACACGTCAGATAAAACTTCTAAGGATATAATTTCATCAACAAAAACAGGATTCAGCATTCACTTGAGCATGTACAATTTTGTTAAGTAGTACACACCACTAAACTTAAATGAAAGCACAACCCAGAAAAGTGAATAAGTTATCACTGCAGAAGAAAATGTAAACCAGTGGAAGAGAATGACCCTCCATTGAAGACATCCCTATGATCTGAGCAGACTAGGTGTCCACTACGGAGTGTTGAAATGCCTGGCTCAGAGTTGGAGACTTCTTCCTGGAAACGGAGGAATTCCTTGTGGCAATACAAGACTAGGTGGATAACGTAAAAATGATCAAAAATACATAATGAAAGACCAACAAATTCAAGACAATAAATGCAGAAAATGCCAAGAAACCAGAAATAATCCAACATATCACAGGATCATGCAGCAGTTTAACTCAATCTAGTTACTTACACAGGCTCAACCAAGTGGTAAAATCATTCTCCAAAATCTTGCTTTGAAATACAAACTCATAAACGACACCATACCTTATTATAAATACAAGCCCAATCCAGTTTTAGAGTTCCACTAATTATGTAAAGGATGATTCATTTTTACAGATAGTTCAATCCATAATAACCGTCCAGATATAATATTGCAGGAGAATAAAACAAGAACAATTTACTTAATAGATGTAGTCATTACAAACACACATAACATACTGAAATCAGCAAGTGGAAAACGTCAGATATATGCTGAACTAAAGGAGGAAAAACTTGAAAGACTCTGGAACATGGAAAGCGTATACATTGCCCTACTGGTATCATTCCAAAGTCACTACGCAATACTTTATACTTATACTTTATACTTTATTGTCGCCAAACAATTTATACTAGAACGTACAATCATCACAGCGATATTTGATTCTGCGCTTCCCACTCCCTGGATTACAAATATTAAATATATTAAAAATAGTAAAGCTTAGTAAATATTAAAAATTGAAATTATAAATCATAAATAGAAAATAGAAAAATGGAAAGTAAGGTAGTGCAAAAAAAAAACGAGAGGCAGGTCCGGATATTTGCGGGGTACGGCCCAGATCTGGGTCAGGATCTGTTCAGCAGTCTTATCACAGTTGGAAAGAAGCTGTTCTCAAATCTGGCCGTACGAGTCTTCAAGCTCCTGAGCCTTCTCCCGGAGGGAAGAGGGACGAAAAATGTGTTGGCTGGGTGGGTCATGTCCTTGATTATCCTGGCAGCACTGCTCCGACAGCGTGCGGTGTAAAGTGAATCCAAGGACGGAAGATTGGTTTGTGTGATGTGCTGCACCGTGTTCACGATCTTCTGCAGCTTCTTCCTGTCTTGGACAGGACAACTTCCATACCAGGTTGTGATGCACCCTAGAAGAATGGTTTCTACGGTGCATCTATAAAAATTAGGGAGGGTTTTGGGGGACAGGCCAAATTTCTTTAGTTTTCTCAGGAAGTAAAGGCGCTGGTGGGCCTTCTTGGCAGTGAACTCTGCTTGGTTGGTCCAAATCAGGTCATTTGTGATATTGACCCCGAGGAGCTTAAAGCTTTTGACCTGTTCCACTTGCGCACCACCGATGTAAATTGGGTTGTGCAGTCCGCTACTCCTTCTGAAGTCAACAACCAATTCCTTCGTCTTGCTGACATTGAGGGATAGGTTATTGTCTTCGCACCATGCCACCAGGTTCTTAATTTCCTCTCTGTACTCAAACTCATCATTACCTGAGATACAGCCTACAATCGTGTCATCAGCAAACTTACATATTGAGTTTGAATAGCATTCAATAATGCCTACACAGCAATATTGATATAAATATTCAGAAAACCACAATACTGAACACCACTGGAATAGTCCGAGAGTTCCAGGCAATTGAGAAATGAGTGTGCTTGGCTATGCCCATAGCTCAGGTTTTACGAGCTTGAGCTGAGAAAAAGTAAAAATATACAATAATAAAAGTAAATGTGCATTAAATATCAAGAATAAGATGCAGAGTCCTTGAAAGTGAGTCCATAGATTGTGGGGCGAGTGAAGTTATCCCCTTTGGTTCAAGAACGTGCTGGTTGAGAGGTTTCTGAACCTGGCTGTGAGTCCTGAGGCTCCTGTAGCTTCTTCCTGATGGCAGCACTTTCAGGACGTGTCTTTTGATGCTCTTTCAGGACATTCCCTGCAGAGATAAATTTTTAAAATAGGAGTTGAGTTAACGTCTGTTTGAGTTGTGATTGAAATCTCTTGAATTGAGTATTCAATGAAAACTTGAATGAAAGCATTAATATTATTGATTTGTAGAAGACGTGATAAAAGCTTATTCATGTGTTGCGCGCACTGATTAAGAGGATCTGTAGACCACCTGCTGACCCACCATTTGCAATAGATTTTGTATCTACCTCTGATCCATGGTAATAATGACATTGTCCTATCCTTGCAGGTGCCTTGGCCTCGTTCCAAAGATTAGCTGCACATAGCAGTGAGTTTAACTGATTTGTGATGCACCATATGCGCTGTCTAATCTGGCCGTCCCTCCCTCGTCGTTCTCTGAAATTGAATTTGATTGTGGCCAGACAGAAAATACATTGTCAAAAATGTCTATTAATTCTACACTATTAACATCTATAATGTGATACATTCATGTGCTTAAAACGTAAGGTTTATAACAATATTATTTTTCCCAGAAGCAGGCTGGTTTGGTTACAGTGTCGGTTATTTTACTTATTTAAGGCGACCGCGTGTTATCTATGCCGAGACTCGGTCGACTTTATTTAATCTTTCATAAACGTTTCCAAACCCTGTTTCTCCCCGTGATATCTTGTTTCTTGTTCTCATTTAACTGAGAGTAAATCCATTAAAAATAGCTTTTAAAAAGCCAACATTCAACTTTAGATAGGACTTTTTTTTAAAGATAAGAGTTGAAGTTAATACAGGGTTTTGTTTTACAGGCGGAAGTCTGGTTTATTTTGACTATTGGCTTACGTTCATTCTTAAACATATGTTTACAAAATTAATTGGAGTATTTTTTGTTTCCGAACATAATATGTTGCTACTTGAAAATTATCCTGGTCCTGGACGATCTGCTTTCATTGTATTGTTTGCCATCTGTCCTGACGTCTGCCAGCTGAGAGCTCTCGCTTAATGTGCACTTGTGTAATCATATGCCTGCAGCTCCCCTCCAAGAAGGAACAATGGGTGGCTTTTGTCTTGCACATCAACGTGGTCTCAAGGTGCCAATTCATACCTACGCCAATCTGCCGGGGTTCAAGCGGCCCCAGATGGCTTCCTGCAATGGGTCTTCGGTGTCGCATGATCTTTGTCCCGGCTCTAAGAACACCATTTGGTCTCCGTTTTAGTAATCGGTGTAGTGCACGTGTGGACTTGTGCGAGCATATTGGCTTCTAGGGTGTACATGACATAAAGAAAAATGTTCTGCCACCAATTTAATTCTTAGTCTGGTCGTGGACCCGGGCAGCAAGCCTGTGTGCGGTGGTTGAAGGAAAGGGCGTCACCATCTGTTCCTCATTCCCAGATCAGTGAATTAGTAGCCCGATGTGATGAGATCAGCTGGATCAGCTTTCACGGCAGGGTATTGCACTCGCTTCATCTGGAGACTTCTCCATCTGGGCCGTCGGTTATACTCTCCCACTGAAAGCGAGGTCTTTTAACACTGCCCTGTGTTGAAACGGTACACGTTTTATCAGAAGTGATTATTGTGTTCGCCTGCAGGTTTTGCTTTAACTGTTTGTCTGGCTGTCTGACTTCACACGGAGTCGGAAAACACTTTTGTCCCCTTTTGCTGCTAACGACGACACTGACGAGTGTTTCCCACAGTTCTGCAATGCAAGTTGAATTGGTCCAGGATTCTGACTTTCTCTCTCTTTCTTAGATTTCTGTAAGTTGTTTTTCCTCACTGAAAGTGATCTGAGCTTGTATACAGTTAGTGGCATTTCTGCAGAAGTTTCCTGGACACCGCGTGTTTATGAGCCAGGTCTGTTGAGGACCTTCTAATTCTGCTCAAAGTACTGGCACTTTTTTTATGGTGAGTGTTTATTAATATTACTCCCTCAAAGGATACTGTTTGTTCTGTAGTTGGACTTTGGATTAGAAATATAGTTCAATTTGAGCAGTTGTTTCTTTTACGTTGTAGTCGCCAACTTTAACAACAAAAGTCCTACCGAGTGCCTAAAAGGGAAGCCAATTTCTTGTCAGTCTGAAGCAGTGACAGGCCAACTCTGTACTGCAGGGCACGATCGTTAAAGAGTATGAATAAAGCACAGTATTTATCTTTAATATAATGAACTTGGCAAATTTAATTTTGTATGCCTTGCTCTTGAAGGTTACTCGGATTGCAGGAATTTAGTATTATTGCTGTGGCATTAGTGTATTATGCAGAAAGAAGGCCTGTTTCCGTTTCCACTCTCTGATTGCAGGTTGGGTGCCAGTGAATGCTCAAGGCTTAATTTCATGCAAACATTTCCAGTGAAATTGAAATAAACTGAATACACTGCTGGTTCTTAAACCCATTGTTGCTGCAGACACCAAAGTTGGACCTTTTAAAGATGATCAGTGCATTTAGAATTACAGAAAAGTTGGTGTATTTATACATGAGTTAAAATGACCTGAAGACAAATTAGAACATAGAACGTAGAAAACTACAGTACATTATGGGCCCCTTCGGCCCACAGTGTTGTGCTGACCATGTAACCTACTCTAGAAACTGCCTACAATTTCGCTAGCGGATGGCCCTCTATTCAGTTTTGTTGACCTCTGGTGATGAAAGTGTGAATTTGGACTTCAGATTGTCCTTGTTCTGCTATTTTTTAGCATCTGAGAGAATAATGTTAATTATCCTTTTTGAGGTTGCGAGGGGAAAGTCTGCAAGGTGCCCTCTGTTTGGTTGGTATTGAAATTAAACAGATTTAACTAAAAACAATAAAAATCCTTTTTGATTTTGTGGGCGCATGCTTAAGTGCTTTGTCAAGTTTAAGGCAGTGTGTTATGCTTCTGGATACATCAGACCCAGATATTGGGATGGTACAAAGCGAAGTCCTGAAAATCCCACTAGATTCTGTGGTTGGCCTCATGGACCACATTTTGACAGCAAGTTAAGCTTTCCTTTATTAAACACCAGCTAGCACTTACAGAATCAAGGTAGGCATCTAAATAATGACTATGTAATTGATACATCTTGGTGAATGTTGCTCAAGGAGTGATCCAACTAAGAATCAGTCCCATCAGGAGAAACGGGGAGACAAATGGAGGAAAGAAAAACTAAGTTTTTTTTCGACAACTTTCAGAACACAAAGATTCCCTTATTTTTAAGCATATCCTCATCGAGGTGTTGCACTTGAAAATGCAAATATTCTCTAAGCTGGTATGCAGTTGAACTACATTTCTAACTGAGTTTGATTGCAGCAGAATTCTGTGCTTGTGTCTTGTAAACTATTTGCTACTTCAAAGCTACTAATAAAATTTCAATAGAGCTAAATGCTCTATTGCTACATTTATTGTCTTTAATTTCTGAGCTTATCAGAAAATGTATTTGGTGTAGTGATTGAAAGTGTTTTCTTTGCAACCACTTTTGCAAAAGTTCTAGTCATTTTTTTCCTTGTGATTTGTTATGAGATGTCAGAAGTTTTCTCTTCATGTGCAAAAGGATTAAGGCAGTAGCAACAGAGGATTTCATTTAACTGAACGCCAAGTAACGTGGTTAGTGTGAAAGGTGTAGAAGATGCAGAACTCTTAAGTCAGTATCCAGAAAGTCCAGTAAAAGGGCTAGTGGTGGGAATTGGTATAAATTTTGGATAGAGTTCAAGAAGATGAAGTTGGGTTGCTGACAGATCACTTTTGTGGGAGTGTTCACAATTTGGTCTGATTTAACATGATTGTGCAAAATGACTGGGATAAAATAGGATTAAAGGTTCTTAATTGGAGAAGGCCAATTTTACTAGACTGAGGATAGACCATTCACCTCTATAAGAAGTATACTGTTTACCAGTGTGGATCATTGGGCTGTCTCCAGGAAATGTTCAAAAGAGATGGTTTGCACTTGAACTGGAAGGGGACCAATATATAGCGGGAAGGCTTGCTGGTACTGCTCTGAGGGTTTTAAACTAGAATTGCAGGAGGCTGGGAAGCAGCGTGCCTGGAACAGCTAGTTTGGTGGCTTTGGGGAAGGTAGATGTTAAGTCTGCACACAAAGGCAAAGCTGAAAGGCTGAGCTTGAGTGTGGTTGGACTATTGTTAAGTTACATCTATTTCAATGCATGGAGTATTGTAGGTAAGGTACATGAGCTTAGTGCATGGATCAGCACATGGAATTATGGAATTGTGGCTGTTAGTGAGACTTGGTTACAGAAAGGGCAGGACTGATAGCTCATCTATTGAGGCTATATGAGTGGAACTGAAGAATAAGAAAATGGTGGCCACCTTAATGGGATTATGTTATAGGCCACCCAATAGTCAATGGGATTTAGAGGAGCAAATTTGTACAGAGTTAGCAGACAGCTGCAAGAAAAATAAGGTCCTGTTAGTAGGTGATTTTACTTTCCATCAGAGAGGAGGCACAAGAGATATACTCAGTTTTTTAAGATTACCTTTGCCATCAGATTTCTGAATGGGCCATGAATACTACTACTTCAATAGTTTTTCTCATTGTGCATTACTGATTTAATTTTTTTGTATGTATTGCTTATTGCAATATATAACATTTTTATTGCACTACTGCTGCAAAACAACAAATTTCACAACAGATGTCAGTGATATCAAATCTGATTCTAATTCTGTTTCTTTCCACACGTTTACTGGGACTCCCATACTGTAAAAGGACTGGATTGGATAGAGTTTTGTCAAATGTGTTCAGGAAAGTTCCCTCAATTAACATATAGACATCCCAATTAGAGCGCGATATTGTATCTCCTCTTAGGGCAGGTGACAGAAGTGTATGTATGGAGAATTTGGGATCTAGTGATCATAATTCCATTAGTTGCAAGATAATTATGATGAAGGATAGGTCTGGTCATTGAATTGAGATTCTAAATTGGAGTATGGCCAATTTTGATGGCAACAGAAAGAATTAGGCAAGTGTGGATTTGGATAAGTTGTTTTCTGGCCAAGGCATGCTTGGTAAGTGGGATCTATTTATATTTGTAGCACGTTCAAAAACCAAAGGGCAACGATTTAACAAAATTGCTACACCCATTGGGAATATGAAGGAAATGTTTTCACCAGGTTGGTAGTAAGAGTTGGGAATTAACTGCCTGAAAGAATGGTGGAGGCAGAAACTCATATCAAATGTAAACAGTACTTGAATGTCTACTTGTAAAGTAGTAACCAGCAAGACTACAGACCAATTGCTGGAAGGCGGGTAGGTTGGATAGCTCATTTTTAACAGGGAAAGATGCAATGAACAGAATGCCTTTGGTTATAATTTGCCATGCTTCTTTAATCCCTTAATTTATTAACCTTTTCAGGGTGTTGTTGAGTTGCTTTCAGATCTTCAGTTCATTAGCCAGACAGCCGATTAAATTTGGGGGTAAAATGGGGGAAATCCTTATTTAGTGAATTGCTAGATTAGCACAGGCAATGAACAAATCTGTTTGTCATTGGAACAGGCCTAAAGGAGCTACCAGATGCATGTGTGGGTAGTGTAAATGTTGAAGCAGATTTAAAGAAAACCCAGCAGATTTCTGCCAGGGACCTCAAGATATGCAGCACTTATCTTCGTCCTGTGGGGGTTTAAAAGAGCATTTTGTGACGTCACTGTTCTCTTAATCTCTTAACTAGAATAAGAGATTGGGTAATTTCCATGTCGATCAGTACTCAATCTTCCATAGCTATGAGTGATTAGGATTGATCTAAGGCCATGGCTAAAAATTTTCCCATCTTGTTTCCAACCATTGGCTAGTATAATAGCATCGGCTGATTCATTTAAACTTTTGCAGCATTGAATTTAAACCATTCTGTTCAGGTTATAATATATTTGGTTTTTTTATCCCTGTAGCTGAAGAGCTAGAAAAGGAACAAGCTATGGAAAAGAGTACAGGCAGCCTTTCAGATCCTTCATCAGAACTGGAATAAAAGATGAGGAGTTACTGTAAGAAGATGGAAGAGGGGAGGAAGAAACACAAGGTGATGGGTGAAACCAGGGGTGAAGTAAAGAGCTGGGAAGTTGAATGGTGAAAGAGATAAACGGCTGGAGAAGGGGGAAATCTAATAGAGGACAGAAGGCCACAGAAGAAGGAAAAGAGGGAGGAGTACCAGAGGGAGCTGATAGGCAGATTGAGGAGATTAGAGGAAAAGAGAATGGTGAAGGGGTGGGGCACGACCGGAAATTCGAGAAGTGGATATTCATGCCTCACAGGGAAGAACTATTTGGGGCACTTCATGTCATCTACTGTATCTGCTGCTCCCGGTGTAGCCTCCTATATATCAGTGAGACCCGATGCAGATTGGGAGGCTGCTTCGCTGAGCACCTATGCTCCGTCCACCAGAAATAGCAGGATCTCCCTCTGACCACCCATTTTGGGTACATTTCCCATTCCCATTCCGATATGTCAGTCCACGGCCGCCTCTACTGTTGCGATGAGGCCACACCTCCTACCTGAAGGCATGAGCATCGATTTCTTGAACTTCCAGTAACATCCCTGTCTTTCACCATTCCCCATTCTCCACTTTTCTTTCTTCCATGGCCTTTTGCCCTCTCCTATCAGATTCCCCCTTCTCCAGCCCTGTATCTTTCACCAGTCAACTTCCCAGCTCTTTACGTCACCCCTCCCGCCTCCAGGTTTCAGCTTTCACCTTGTGTTTCTTCCTCCATTCCCCTTACTTTCTTACTCTGGCTCCTCATCTTCTTTTCCAGTCCTGATCTGATGAAGGGTCTCGGCCTGAAATGTCGACTGTATTCTTTTCCATAGATGCTTCCTGGCCTGTTGAGTTCCTCCAGCATTGTGTGTGTGTTGCTTGGATTTCTCTTCCTTGTGAAAGGAGCAAGCTGATGTCTTCATTTTTAAAAATCTGGAATTTCTGTAGAGTGGGGCAATCTGGCATTTCAATTAACTGTTGCTCATCTAATTTGCGCTACATTAATGTGAGCCAAGGATTACTGTGTGTTCTGAGAATCTGGTAACAATGCATCTATGCCTTGATATGACCTCACGTAAAGAAATAGTTTGTTTTTCTCGCAAACAACAGGAATTCTGCAGATGCTGGAAATTCAAGCAACATACATCAAAGTTGCTGACGAAGGGTCTCGGCCTGAAACGTCGACTGCACCTCTTCCTATAGATGCTGCCTGGCCTGCTGCGTTCACCAGCAACTTTGAAGTTTGTTTTTCTGGCAGTTTTCAGTGTCTGCAGATTTCCCAGGGGACGTGCAAAATATTATTTGTGATTGTGGTTATGTGTAACTTAGTCATAAACCTTAGTATTGTTTGGTTTATTTGCGTAGGTGTGAAAGTAGTGCTAATTCCAGGCTTCCTGTTACATCAGTGACAGCAGGTAAATCAAAATCAATGTTTCAGCGGAATAGGGATGGCTATAGAAATCAAGGATTAACAGTCCGAGTCCTTTGATGGGCAGGCTGAAGAAAATAAGGATGTAGTAGGTTGATTAGAAAATGGAATAACATGCTTGTAATGGAGGGAAGACGGTGAAATTGAGATGACTGCGAAGTGACCTCTTTACTCAAGTTAACAACAAAAAAAAATGAAACCTTATGTTGGCAAACCTAGTTCTCCGAGGTATTACCTACAGTTTTTGGAAACAGGAATTTTGTTTAATGGCTTAATCCCATGAAGCACCTTCAATTACTCCAAAAGACTGAGGTTTGGTAAAATACCGAAAGGCTTTTATTCGCTGTACAATACGACCTCCACAGTGAGTGTCTGCCCCTGGACTGAGGGGGAAGGGCAAGGTGAACACCTTTATACAGGACTCTGTGGGAGGAGCCACAGGGGCAGTCAGCAGAGGGGTGTGTCCAGACAGGTAACTGCGTTACAACATATATACATGGTTTACCACATTCACCCCTCCTTTTTTTAAAAGAGTCCCGCGGGGTGAAGTGACTGACAATATTTACAATAAGTATATTTACAGGTTAAGTCTATCAGGCGGTCGAGTCCGTCGCTGTGATCTACGTAGCACCGGCGATGGCAGTTGTGCTGACTCCGGTCTGACTTCAGGTGCCGGCACGTTAGGCGTCGGTAATCCCTCGTGCGTGTGTGTCGCGCCTGGTATGGGAGTGTCGTGTGGTGTCTGTATAGGGTTTGGGGTGCACGGTGTCTCGTAGGTACATACATTGGTGGGTACGGGGTCAATAGTCACCATGGAGTGTTCAGGGGAGGGGCCCAGAGCTCCTGCGGGCGTCAGGTCGCGGATGGAGACCGTGTCCTCCCGCCCATCAGGTAAAACCACGTAGGCAGACTGGGGGTTCGCATGAAGTAAGTGAACCCTCTCGACCATCGGGGAGTATTTATTGCTCCTCGCATGTTTCCGGAGCAGCACTGGCCCCGGGGATGTCAGCCAAGATGGTAGGGTGGTTCCAGTGGTCGATTTTCTGGGAAAAGAAAAGAGCCGCTCATGAGGGGTGGCATTGGTGGCTGTGCATAACAGGGAGCGGATGAAGTGGAGTGCCTCGGGAAGGACCTCCTGCCAGCGGGAGTCCGGCAGTCCCTTTGACCTGAGGGCTAAGAGTGTGGCTTTCCACACTGTGCCATTCTCCTTCTCTACCTGTCCATTCCCCTGGGGATTATAGCTCGTGGTCCTACTGGTTGCAATTCCCCTAGCCAGTAGATATTGGCGCAGCTTGTCACTCATAAACGAGGACCCTCTGTCACCGTGGATATAGCATGGGTATCCGAACAGAGTGAAGAGCTTGCGCAGGGCTTTTATAACTGACGTGGTAGTGGTGTCGGGGCAGGAGATGGCGAAGGGGAGCCGCGAGTACTCGTCAATTACGTTAAGAAAGTACACATTGCGGTCGATGGAGGGAAGGGGGCCCTTAAAGTCAACACTCAGTCGCTCAAAGGGGCGGGTGGCCTTGATGAGTGGTGCCTTTTCGGGTCAGTAGAAGTGCGGTTTGCACTCTGCGCAGACTTGGCAGTCCCTGGTCATCATCCTGATCTCCTCAAGGGAGTAAGGCAGGTTCCGGGCTTTCACGAAGTGGAAAAGCCGGGTGACTCCCGGGTGGCAAAGGTCTACATGTAGGGCGTATGGCCGGTCGATCTGCGCGCTGGCGCATGTTCCCCGGGATAGGGCATCGGAGGGCTCGTTGAGCTTCCCAGGCCTGTACATGATGATATAGTTGTAGGTGGAGAGTTCGATTCTCCACCTCAGAATTTTATCATTTTTGATTTTGTTCCGCTGCTGATTATTAAACATGAACGCGACTGAGCGCTGGTCAGTTAGCAGGTTGAACCTTTTGCCGGCAAGATAGTGCCTCCAGTGCCTTATAGCTTCCACTATGGCCTGGGCCTCTTTCTCTACCGCAGAGTGCTGAATTTCAGGGCCTTGAAGGGTACGAGAGAAGAATGCCACTGGTCTTCCTGCCTGGTTGAGGGTAGCAGCCAGCGCAAAGTCAGAGGTGTCACTCTCTACTTGGAAGGGAATGGCCTCATTCACCGCATGCATTGCTGCTTTGGCAATGTCCCCTTTTATGCGGTTGAAGGCCGCGTGGGCCTCAGCAGAGAGGGGGAATGTGGTGGACTTGACGGGGGGCGGGCCTTGTCTGCATAGTTAGAGACCCATTGGGCGTAATATGAAAAGAAGCCCAGGCACCTTTTGAGGGCTCTGAGGGTATTGGGAAGAGGGAGTTCCAACAAGGGGCGCATACGTTCGGGGGTCAGGGCCAATGACTCCATTCTCCACGACACACCCAAGGATAGCAAGTCGGGTGGTCCCAAATACACACTTGTCCTTGTTATAGGTGAGGTTGAAAGATTTGGCCACTTGGAGAAATTTTTGGAGGTTGTCATCGTGATCCTGCTGGTCGTAACCGCAGATGGTGATGTTATCCAGATATGGGAACGTGGCCTGCAGTTGGCACTGGTCCACCATCCGGTCCATTGCCCTCTGGAAGACAGATACACCATTCGTGACACCAAAGGGGACGCGCAGGAATTGATAAAGCCTGCCATCCGCCTCGAAGGCAGTGTAAGGGCGGTCCTCCCGGTGGATGGGGAGCTGATGGTAAGCGGATTTTAGGTCTATGGTCGAGTACACCTTGTACTGTGCTATCTGATTGACCATATCCGTGATGCAGGGTAGAGGGTACGCGTCGAGCTGCGAGAACCTATTGATGGTCTGGCTATTGTCCACGATTCTATAGTCCAGAACCTATTCTTCTCCCCGTTCTGAACAACAACCACCTGCGCCCTCCAAGGACTTGTGTTTGCCTCAATGACCCCCTCCCCGAGCAGCCGCTGCACCTCCGACTTAATGAAAGCTCTGTCCCCCGCACTGTACCTCCTGCTTTTAGTTGCCACAGGTTTACAGTCGAGGGTCAGGTTGGTGAACAGCGGTGGGGGAGGGATCCTGAGGGTGGAGAGGCCGCAAGTGGTGTCGGTAGTGTGGCAGTTGGCATGATGTTGGGTGGGATGTGCGGGTCGGTGTGTGTGGTCAGTAGTGGGGTATGTGACATATCTCTACAAAACGGGATTTATGACAGTAATTGGTGGGAGGGGCCCATCATACTTCATTGTCACGCTTTTCAGGTGGCTCTGGAAGTCCAACCCCAATAGCACAGGGGCACACAGTTGAGGTATGACCAGCAACGTAAAGTCCCGATATTCTGTGCCCTGCACCACTAGCGTCGCTACACAACCCCCCCGGATGTCTGTTGTATGTGACCCGGAGGCCATGGTGACCCTCCGACTTACCGGCCGTATCATGAGTCCACAATGCTGCACCGTGGCCGGGTGGATAAAACTCTCCGTGCTGCCTGTGTCAAACAGGCAGCTTGTCCTGTGCCCCTCCACCAGGATGTCCATCATTGACCTTGCGAGCTGGTGGGGAGCGCTTTGGTCGAGGGTCACGGAAGCCAGGGTGGGGTCGCTGTCTTGGTCCGGCGTGGTGGGGTGCCCCGTGAGCACCCGTTGGTCGTAGGCGGTGGGAGGTGGCGCCAACCAAGATGGCCGCCCCCATGTCTCGCACGTGGTGGTGGCGTGCAGGGAAGATGGCGGCAGGCAAGATGGTGACCCCCACGTCTCGCACGCGGCGCTGCTCGATCCCGCTCGCGGTTTTGACTTACAGACCTTGGCGAAGTGGCCCTTCTTTCTGCAGCTGGAGCAGGTAGCCTGTCGGGCCGGGCAGCGTTTCCGGGGGTGCTTCTCCAGTCCGCAGAAGTAGCACTTCGCGGACTCACAACTGGCGGCAGCCGAGGTCGATTCGCCGGCAGGTTGCGGGGTCTGCGGCACCCACGAGGCCATCGGGGGATCGCGTGCCTGGAGAGCCTCGGAGTTATGCAGAGCGGCCTCCAACATATCAGCCAGCTCCATTGCCGAACTTAGGGTAAGATCGGCTTTTTCCAGCAGCCGCTGGCGCACGTACACTGACCTGGTCCCCGTAACGAAGGCGTCCCTCACTAGGAGTTCTGCATGCTGCGCCGCCGTCAGCTCCTGGCAATTGCAGACCAGCACGAGTGTCTGTAGGGCCTGGACGAACTCAGCACTCGATTTCCCGGGGCATTGTTGCCGTGTCGCTAAACGGTGCCGAGCATAGACACTGTTTATCGGCTGCAGGTATTGTCTTTTGAGTGCGTTCATTGTGCCGTCATATTTCGGCTGGTCTCTGATCAGCGAATAGACCCGTGGACTGACCCTGGAGAGTAGAACTCTATGCGCTTCGCTACAGGGTCGGTCGCTTTAATCTCCTCTAGATACGCTTCGAAGCAGGCCAGCCAGAGTTCGAAAGCGTTTCCAGCTTCAGGTGTTTGCGGATTGAGGTCTAATTTTTCTGGTCTCAGGGACTGTTCCATGTTTTAAAACGTACAGCGAATAAAATTGAAACACCTTCAATTATTCCAAAAGACTGAGGTTTGGTAAAATACTGAAAGGCTTTTATTCGCTGTACAATACGACCTCCACAGTGAGTGTCTGCCCCCGGACTGAGGGTGAGGGGCAAGGCGAATACCTTTATACAGGACTCTGTGGGAGGAGCCACAGGGGCAGTCAGTAGAGGGGTGTGTCCAGACAGGTAACCGAGTTACAACATATATACATGGTTTACCACATCCCATCTGGATAAATTATAAGATATTATGCTTTTTGATGATGAATATTACAAACAGCAGTCCAGTTCCCTTCTCTTGATTTCTTTATAATGTGCCACAGAATCCATTCTGGATTATGTGCACATGTGGGAAGATAATGTCATGCATGCATTGGATACGCAGGTGCTGTTACATTGGCATTGGGAGGAAAATAAAATCTGTTAATATGTAGCCTTTCGTGCATATGTGTCAAATACTTTTCATTAATCTCAATGCACCTTGATTAATCTTGGCTTCAAAAGAAGAAATAGTTGTATTGTTGGACAAAACTTTAGTTTTCTTTATGTGTAGTAATGTTAAAATGTGAAAATTATAATCAGAATCTGACTTAATATCACTGGTGTATGCCATGAAATTCATAAACCTTACGACAGCAGTACAATGAAATTCTTGATTAATAAATAGGGAATAACCTTACATTAAATATATATATTGTCTATTAAACAGCTTAGTTAAAATAAGTAGTGCAAAAAAAACAGAAATAAAAAAAAAGTAGTGAGATTGTGTTCATGGGTGCAATGTCCATTTAGAAATTGGATGGCAGAGGGGAAGAAGCTGTCCCTGAATCACTGAATGTGTGCCTTCAGGCTTCTGTACCTCCTTACCTCCTTACCTCCTTGCCTCCTTCCTGACAGTTGACGTGTGAAGAGGGCGTATTCTGGATGCTGGGGATCCTTAATGATGGCCGCTGCCTTCCTTGGGCACTGCTCCTTGGAGATGTCTTGGATATTACAGAAACTAGTACCCGTGACGGAGCAGACTAATTTTACAAGTTTCTGCAACTTACTTTGACCTTGTGCAGCAGCAACCCCTCTCCTCCCCACCCCACCCCCCCATATGGGATGGTGACGCAGCCAGTCAAATAGAAGTTTTCAAGTGTTTTAGTTGACAAACCAATCTCCTTAAACTCCTAATGAAATATAGCCGCTGTCTTGCCTTCCTTTTAGTGGCATCAACATGTTGCATTCTACCCCATCAAGAAAATTCATCAACGTCTCTATTTTTGAGAAGGCTGAAGAGAGTTGGACTATGCACATCAATACTCGCTACCTTCTACAGATGCACAGTAAAGTGTCCTAACATGCTGCATCATTGCATACTATGGAAACTACACTGCAATGGTCAGCAAGTCTCTACAGCAGGTAGCCTTCCACCATTAGGGCATGTATACAGAAGGTGCCAGAAAAAGGCCAGCAATATTATGATGGATTCTACCCACCCTGCTCATAGGTTGCATGTTCTATTCCCATCAGGGAGGGAGGGCCAGGACTACTAAATGCAAAAAACAGTTACTTTCCCCAAGCAGTAAGACTGATCAGCACCACTGCTCATTAACCCGCCCCTTCATGTCCCCAGTTGCCACTGCTTTATCACTTCCTGTCAGAGTACTTGTGTATTGGGAGTGGCTGAAACAATCCTCAGTCTTCTCCCTTCTACCACCTCAATGTACTGATGTGATGAAATGATCTTTATGGAAGCATACAGAGCAAAGAATTTCACTGTATGAAATTAGGAATAACAGACCAATTTGTCAATTTTTATGCAGGACGGTGTTCAACAAATACTGCACATTAGCAGGGCGTATGATTCATATCCAGAGAGATCTCAAGGAGCATCTTAAAGAAGGAAAGAAGTGGAAAAGTTTAAAAGTGGGGATTCCAGAACTTAAGGCCTTTCCAGCTGAAGGCATGGTGAAATAATTAGATTTGTTTCGTCTGTGTGTTCCATTTTCTCCATTATCTTAAAAGTATGTATGTGGTTGGTCGATTATTTGTCATTGGTGTGTAGATGACTAGTAGATTCGAGAAGTTAAGGAGAATGGAGAGTATTCTGACGCCTCACTATCTGGTATTGGGGGGAGGGGGGGCTACTGCACAGGACCGAAAGAAGCTGCAGAAGGTTGTAAACCTAGTCAGTTCCATCTTGGGAACTAGCCTACAAAGTACCCAGGACATCTTTAGGGAGCAGTGTCTCATAAAGGCAGCGTCCATTATTAAGGACCTCCAGCACCCAGGGCATGCCCTTTTCTCACTGTTACCATCAGGTAGGAGATACAGAAGCCTGAAGGCACAAACTCAGTGATTCAGGAACAGCTTCTTCCCCTCTGCCATCCGATTCCTAAATGGACATTAAACCCGTGAGCACTATCTCACTTTTTAAAGTATATATTGTTCTGTTTTTTGCACGATGTTTATTCAAGATACATATACAGTAATTGATTTACTTATTATGTTATTATTTTTCTTCTATATTATGTATTGCATTGAACTGCTGCTGCTAAGTTAACAAATTTCATGACCCATGCCGGTGATAATAAATCTGATTCTGATATTTTTATGCTGTACCTTCCAGATTCTAATTTAATCAGTGGAGCTAGGGGATGCCAGCTTGCACGACTAAGTCAGTATGGCGGATTCTGGTTAATTGGGCCTTCAGTAAATCGGGGTAGCTGATTATTTGGGACAACTGTTAAAGAACAAATCTAATCGAGAAAATAGGTGATATTCCCTTCATTTATTTGGACACTGTGCTGCTTATTTGGGACAGGAGACTGTTGTTGAACAATGTCCAACTACAGTCAGTCGCATGCATTTGTGTAGGCATTAGACTCTATGCTGTGCTGAGACTGAGCAGTTTTTAAATAGTGCATCTTTTTTGTTCAAAAAGCAGTGACTTTTGTCACTGGTAGTTAGCTGGAAATGAGCAGTAAGGCAATTCAGAACTGTTTCGCTCACTGTGATCTCAAACATTCAGGCTTAGATATGCTAGAAATGACTGGGAGTGAAAGTGAAATGATTTAACTACTTCAAGTTAGGTACTATGAAGAATTTGAGGTATTGACAATCATCTTGAACGTTGCAGTGAAAATGAAGATTTGGAGTGTGCAATCATCAAAAACATTCTATGAAGGCAGGCCATAATCTGCAATAGGTGCCTGCAGATTTTATCTTTTTGCTGTCAATCCATACTGTGGCATGGTCAGAAATGTGATTGCAGAGTATTAGACATGCAGTTTACTAAGTTTCAAGTCAAATCAAATCAAATCAATTATCATTCAAACCATACGTTGATACGGCTGATTGAGACAGCATTTCTCTGGGGCCAAGGTGCAAAATATTCAAAATGGTAAGCAAACATTCAAAAATAGCAAGTGACATAATTCAAAATATCAAGCAAAGCAGCATACTCATTCAAAAAAAGAAGCATATATAGTCCAAGACCCTGAGCGACATTGTCCAGCAATCGATGGTACAGTATCCTGGCAGTGTTCAGATGCACGCAATCCAGCCTGTCATTCCACCACTCGAACACGGGAGGGCAGCACTAATGGGCAAGGCCAGGCCTCAGCCAAGCTCAACCACGCTGTAGCACTTCTGCGTCTCTTCTGCGTTCTTCAGCAGCAGGCAAGCACAAGGCTTGAGACCTAGTTTTTGCTTCAACTGAGGCTACGCAATTCCCATGTCGAAATTTATACTCACCTATGCTAGAATTCTAATATTGGATCACCAGAATGGTTAATGTATGAAAAGAGCTCATTCAGACCATTGAGGACTTTGATCTTAATGAAGAGCAATTTAACTTATTCTGTTACGTGGAAGTGAGACTGCAGATCCTGGAATCACGGAGAAGAAAACCCAAACTCAGCAGATTGATTCATCTTTAGGGTGAAAGGTTCAAAAAAACAGGTAATGATAGAGATCTAGAAAATTATAAGGCTAGCAGGAAGGAGCTTAAGAATGAAATTAGGGGAGCCAGAAAGGGACATGAGAAGGCCTTGGTGAGCAGGATGAAGGAAAACCCCAAGGCATTCTACAGGTATGTGAAGAGCAAGAGCATAAGATGTGAGAGGATAGGACCAATCAAGTGTGACAGTAGAAAAGTGTGTATGGAATCGGAGGAGATAGTGGAGGTACTTAATGAACACCTTGCTTCAGTATTCACTACGGAAAAGGGCCTTGGTGATCGTAGGGATGACTTACAGTGGACTGAAAAACTTGACATACAGACATTAAGAAAGAGGATGTGCTGGAGCTTTTGGAAAGCATCAAGTTGGATAAGTCTCCGGGACCAGATGGGATGTACCCCAGGCTACTGTGGGAAGCAAGTGAGGAGATTGCTGAGCCTCTGGCAATGATCTTTGCATCATCAATTGGGATGGGAGAGGCTCCCTTGTTCAAGAAAGGGAGTGGAGATAGCCCAGGAAGTAATAGACCAGCGAGTCTTACTTCAGTGGTTGGTAAATTGATGGAGAACATCCTGAGAGGCAGGATTTATGAAAATTTGGAGAGGCATAATATGATTAGGAATAGTCAGCATGGCTTTGTCAAAGGCAGGTCGTGCCTTACGAGCCTGATTGAATTTTCTGAGGATGTTACTAAACACATTGATGAAGGTAGAGCAGTAGATGTAGTGTATATGGATTTCAGCAAGGCATTTGATAAGATACCCATGCAAGGCTTATGGGGAAAGTAAGGAGGCTTTGTAGATCCAGAATTGGCTTGTTCACAGAAGGCAATGAGTGGCTATAGATGGGTCATTTTCTGCATGGAGGTTGGTGGCCAGTAGTGTGCCTCAGGGATCTGTTCTGGATCCCCTTTTCTTCGTGATTTTTATAAATGACCTGGATGAGGAAGTGGAGGGATGGGTTAGTAAATTTGCTGATGACACAAAGGTTGGGGGTGTTGTGGATAGTGTGGAGGGCGGTCAGAGGTTACAGCGGGATATCGATAGGATGCCAAAATGGGCTGAAAAGTGGCAGATGGAGTTCAACCCAGATAAGTGTGAGGTGGTTCATTTTGGTAGGTCAAATATGATGGCAAAATCTAGTATTAATGGTAAGACTCTTGGCAGTGTGGAGGATCAGAGGGATCTTGGGGTCTGAGTCCATAGGACACTCAAAGCTGCTGCGCAGGTTGACTCTGGTTAAGAGAGCATACAGTGCATTGGCCTTCATCAACAGTGGGATTGATTTCAAGAGCTGTGAGGTAATGTTACAGCTGTATAGGACCCTGGTCAGACCCCACTTGGAGTACTGTGCTCAGTTCTGTTCACCTCACTATAGGAAGGACGTGGAAACCATAGAAAGGGTGGAGAGGAGATTTACGAAGATGTTGCCTGGATTGGGGAGCATGCCTTATGAGTGAACTTGGCCTTTTCTCCTTGGAGTGACGGAGAACAAGAGCTGACCTGATAGAGGTGTATAAGATGATGAGAGGCATTGATCATGTGGATAGTCAGAGGCTTTTTCCCAGAGCTGAAATGGCTAGCACGGGAGGGCACAGTTTTAAGGTGCTTGGAAGTAGGTACAGAGGAGTTGTTAGTGGTAAGTTTTTTACGCAGAGAGTGTTGAGTCCATGGAATGGGGTGCAGATGACGGTGGTGGAGGCAGATACAACAGGGTCTTTTAAGAGACTCCTGGATAGGTACATGGAGCTTCGAAAAATATAGAGCTATGCGTAAGCCTAGGTAATTTCTAAAGTAAGTACATGTTCAGCACAGCATTGTGGACTGAAGGGTCTGTATTGGCTGTAGGTTTTCTATGTTTCTGTGAAAGGCATTGCCAACATTTTGTGTCATAGCCTTACATCAGATGTTTGAAAATATTTTCAATTGCCTCTTCTCTCTGACAAAATGTAATTTTCTCTGTTATTTATGTTAGTGTCTTGGGCATTGGTAGCAACAGCTGTATTTATTGTCACCCATATTGTTCTTGTGAATGTGGTGATTCAGTTCTTCTGGTGATGTACACCACAGTTCTTTTGCGTAAGGAGTTCTAAAATTTAGACCAAGTGATGAAGAAGGGGAAGTGGTGATCTCGTCCTTTTCAATGGGAGATACTGTGAGACTAGCCTTGGTGAGTAATTACATTGACCATGCACTACTAGTGGGGGGTGGGGGGGAGGTGGAGTGTATGTTTAGTGTTGCATCTGGAAATTACTTGAGCTATTTTAGCAAAGATGGTGCTCTGCTTCAAAGCTAAAACTACATTTATCTAGGCAAGGGGAAGATATTTCATCACACACCTGCATTATTCCTTGGAGTTGGAAAAAAAGCTTTAAGCGGTCAGAAGGGGAATCACTTGCAGCAAAATACTGCTCTTACGGTTACAGTATTTTCTTGACTGGTCTATTTGAGTTTCTGCTGAGTGGTGAGCACCAGAATGGGAGTTCTGATAATGGTGATATTATTGAAGTCAAGTTCAACTGATTAGTTTCTCTCTTTTTGGAGGTGGGAATGCCAGGTGCCCTTTTGTTGCAAATGTTATTTTGCGTTGGTGTTGCCTGGCTTATGTTGCATGCTGGCATGTTGCATTTACTAAGGAGAAGTACATGGATTTGGACATCGTGAAACCGTTGGAGAGTGTCCTGATCTCTGATCTTGTGATGGAAGCAAAGTGTTTGAAGCACTGCCCAGAGAAACTCTTGCTGTGATATTGTGGGGCAGGGTTGATTGACCTCAATAACCATAACTATCTTCTTTTGTTTGTGATACTGTGCCCATAAAAAATCTTCACCTGTCCCTTCCTTGGAAGTTCTAATGTTTTATTGTTTTACAACATTGAATCACAGTGGATTTAATTTAGGCTGTTTTGACAATGATCAACTGAAAAGATTCTTCTGTGTCAAAGTGAAAACAAATTTCTACAAATTGCTCTAAATTTATTACAATTATTAAACACAAAATAATTGATTGCATAATTACTTGCCACCTTCAAGTCAGTATTTAGTAGATACATATTTGGCAGCAATTACAGCCTTGAGTTTGTGAGGATAGGTCTCTCCCAGCTTTGCACATCTAGACACACATTTTCCCCACTCTTCTTTACAAAATTTCTCAAGATCAGTCAGATTACATGGGATCATGAGTGAACAGTCCTTTTCAAGTCCAGCTAAATTCTCAACTGGATTGAGCTTTGGACTCTGACTTGGCCATTTTATTGTATTTAAGCCATTCTTGTGTAGCTTTGCTTTATGTTTGGGGTCATTTCTGGATGGGAAAACAAATCTCCCAATTTTCTGCATTCATTTTACTCTCTACCATCACAAGCCTTCCGGGGCCTGCTGTAGTGAAGCAACCCCACAGCATGATGTAGCCACCACCATGCTTCATGGTAGCAATGGTGTGTTTTCGATGATGTGTGGTGTTTGGCTTAAACCAAATGTAGCATTTAGTCTGATGGTTATAAAGCTCAATTTTGGTTTCATCAGACCATAGAACCTTCTTCCAGCTGATTTCAAAGTCTCCCACATGCCTTCTGGCAAACTCTAGCTGAGATTTCATGAGTTTTTATCAACAGTGGTTTTCTCTTTGCTACTCTCCCATAAAGCTGTGACTGATCAAGCACCTGGGCAACAGTTGCAAGCACAGTCTCTCCCAACTCAGCCACTGAAGCTTGTAACTCTTCCGGAGTTGTCATGGGTCTCTTGGTGGCCTCCCTCACTAGTTCCCTTCTTGCACGGTCACTCGATTTTTGAGCATAGCCCGCTCTAGGCTGACTTACAGCTGTGCAATATTCTTTCCATTTCTCGATGATTGATTTGACTTTATGCCAAAGGATATTCAATAACCTGGAAATGTTCTTGTATTGATCTCCTGATTTGTGCTTTTCAAAAACCTTTTTACAGTGTTGCTTGGATTGTTCTTTTGTCTTCATGGTGTAATTTTTGGCAGGATGCTGACTCACCAACAGATGGACCTTCCAGATACAGGTGTATTTTTATTACAATCAATTGAAACACCTTGACTGCACACGGGTCTCCAAAAACAGATCTCCATTTAACTAATTATGTGACTTCTAAAACCAGCTGGCTGCACCAGTAATGATTTGGCGTGTCATATTAAAGGGAGTGAATGCTTATGCAATCAATTATTTTGTGTTTTATATTTGTAACTAATTTAGATCACGTTGTAGAGATCTGTTTTCACTTTGACACAAAAAAGTCTTTTTCTGTTGATTATTGTCAAAAAAGCCAAATTAAATTCGCCATGATTCAATTTTGTAAAACAATAAAAACATGAAAACTTCTGGGGTGGGGTGTATACTTTTTATAGGCACTGTATGTTACATATCAACTTTAGTTTCATCATATCATGTCATCGAGATGCCATGCCTGGTCAAGAGAAATCTCAATTTCAATGGTATTTTCACCTCCCCTTTAAGTTGGTCCTCATCTATCCTTTGAGGAACGATGAGCATTACCATCCTCCTCATAGTTCCTTATGCCTCCAAATTTTGCATCAACTACAAATTTGGAAAGTGTTTTCTGGCCACTATCTGATCCCCTTCAATCTAAAATTGAAGATTTAACCCCCCCCGCCCCCCGGCCTCCTTTCTCCATTTCCTCTTAGCCAATGCCATATCTGTTACTTGTGTAGCCTATTTCTTTCCATAGGCTACAGTCCTGATACAATTAAATGCCCCCTCATCAAACTTTTTTTGAAGTCCATCAGGTGCTGTAGACAGTGTGGCTATATTGGGAGACCGCTTTGCCGAACGCCTATGCTCTGTCCCCCAGAAAAAGCGGGATCTCCCAGTGGCCAACTTATTTTAATTCCACTTCCCATTACATGCCAACATGACAGTCCATGGCATCCTTTACTGCTTGATGTCCCCCTTAGGTGGGAGGAACAACACCTTATCTTCCGTCTGGGTAGCCTCCGACCTGATTGCATTAACATCAATGTCTCAAACTTTCGGTAATGCTACCCCTTCATTCCCATTTCCTTCTCTCTTATTTCCTTACTCACCATCACCTCCCTCTTCTCCAGCCCCTTATCTTTTAAACCAATGAACTTCTCAGCTCTTTACTTCATCCCTCCCCCCTCCCGATTTCATCTTTCGCCTTCTATTTCTTCCTTCTTTCCCCCCACCTTACTCTGACTTCTCATCTTATTTCTCCAGTCCTGATGAAGGGTCTCTGCCCAACATGTCGACTGTACTCGTTTTCCATAGATGCTGCCTGGCCTGCTGAGTTCCTCCAGCATTTTGCGTGTGTGGCTCTATAGCTGTCTTCTCTGTCGCTCATCAATAACCACTAATAAGGTAGTATGATATGATTTACCTTTAATAAATCCAGCCTAGTTTCCTGTAATCAATGTGTGTTTCTCAAGGTGATGCTGGCTCGGTCTGAAGAGGTAGTTTACAAGGATATCAGCTGGTAATAATACCGTCAGAGGCCACATTATTAGGTACCCTGTACACTTGTTTGTTAATACAAGTATCTAATCAGCCAGTTTTGTGGTAGCAACTCGTTCAAACCAGACATGACAATGAGGAAAGAAATGTGACTTAAGCAAATTTGACCATGGAATGATTGCTGGTGCCAAACATAGTGGTTTGTGTATCTGAAACTGCCGATCTGGGATTTTCATGCAGAATAATTTCTCAAGTTTACTGAGAATCGTGTGAAAAACAAGTCACCCAGTGAGTGTCCGTTTTGTGGGCGAAAACGCCTTGTTGATATGTGTGTGTGTGTGTGTGTGTGTGTGTGTGTGTGAGAGAGAGAGAGAGAGAGAGAGAGATAGATATCGGAGGAGAATGATCAGATTGGTTCAAACTGACAGGAAGGCAACAGCAACTCAAGTAAGCACGCATTACACCAGTGGTGTGTAGAACTGCATCTCTGGATACACTCGCATCAAACCTTGAAGTAGGTGGAGAACAGCAGCAAAACACTATGAACATAATCATAAATAGGAGAAAATCTGCAAATGCTGGAAATCTGAGCAACACACACAAAATTTCCTTTTCTTTTAAAATCTTTTTATTAATTTTCAAAATTGTAAACACAATAACAACGTTAATACAGAGAGATTGGAGTAATCTTATTATTAATAAACATATACTGAAAAAATTTCAAATAACAGGGGTATAATAGACTTCGAAACTCATGATGAAATTAGTCATAAAGAAAAATAAAGAAATAAAAAGAAAAAAATATATATAAACAAAGAACCTCCCCCCCAAAAAAGAAAAAAAACACTAAATACTAAACCCAAAAAAAGCAAACAGAACAAAACAGAGCTAGACCAATATCTTGAATCGAACACGTTCAGTAATGTCGTCAACTCCGCTCCTCTATTCATATATCTTAAGTTAATAAAGAAGATTTGGAAAGGTCATATGAAAACGTTGCACAAAATTTCCATAGATTTTTTCCATAGATGCTGCCTGGCCTGCTGAGTTCTTCCAGCATTTTGTGTGTGCTATTATGAACATAATACCACCTTATTAGGTACCTAATTTTGTTCTACTTGAGTGTATTTCACACAAGCTTTCCCCAAGTATTCTTTTTGAAGTCTTACCCTTGTAACATTTCAATTTTTCCATTTCTCTTTCATATCTGTGTAGTTTCACTTCATTGCATGAATGCTGATTGTGTCAACCACCCTTGAATTCCACAATGTCAGTGGTCCTAAGCAAAAAAAAAAGGCTGTTTCCAGTTTCTTTCTGGATTTATTCAGAACTCTTTATTTATAGCATCAAATTTTGAGTAATCCCAGGAGAAACATCTTTTTTTACATCAAATCTGTTGAAATATATGGTAACTGTAAAAGTCTAGGTGTCAATTGTTTGGTTTCTTTTATATAGAAAAGAATTGCCAGTCTGTTTCTTCTTTCCTTTCGATTTTACCCGTGAACATTTTGCCTAAATTTGGTGTTTTTATTTACAGGTCTGTAGTGGTTATGGGTAGTAAGCTCAAATGCATAGTAAAACTGCGTGGACGTTTTAAGTTATCTTACTTGCCACTGGGAACGGTAATTTCCAATATAGCAAAGTTTATTTTATTATTTACATTACAAATTGAAGTTTAAATATGTGGAATTTTCCCTAAAGCGTGTAGGAGGATGTGGAAACATACAATGTAGGTTTTGTTGGACACAGGAAAATGCATTTCATATGATATGAATGGAAATTTAAATTAATATGTCTGGCAGGAATTTTGACAAAGTGTTCTCTATACAGTGACTCATCACTGCCTGTATAAAGTGGAACAGACTTAAAGAAGCAGTCTAGGTAAATGTCTGCATCATATTGTGAATCATAGGAACTTTTGTCTGAACTTACATTAATGTGGGAAAAACTTCAGTTCTTTTACTCGTTCCAGTCTAGGAGTTGTGTGAATTAGCAAAGGTCATTCAGTTTATACCACATCATTCCATCAAACGAGTATGTATAAAATGTCAATGAAGTAAAATATATGTATGAAAATCTTCCTTTCTTGTTTTTTTTAGATCTACTTAACGAAGCTTGTTCTCTGACTACGAAAGGAACAGTTTGCTTGTCACAATTTTGGATGATTGTGAAGAGCTTACATGAGGTAACAGCAGGTGAAAGCAACCATCTCAGTGGTTTTTGAGTCAAGAAATGGGCCAAAAAATCTCAGGGAATATAAAGTCTGTGGATGTAAGGGAACCAGCCTACAGACCTGTTAAGCGAGAATTACGAGGTCCTGACTTTTGCAAACCAACTCGGCTTGATATGCTACTGGACATGCCATCAGCTTCTCGAGAAGTTCAGCTCAAGCATGCCTGGAATAATGAAGACCGTTCCCTGAATATTTTTGTAAAAGAAGATGACAAGGTAACCTTTCACAGACATCCAGTTGCCCAAAGCACAGACTGTATTCGAGGTAAAGTAGGGTATACTCGAGGCCTTCACGTCTGGCAGATTCACTGGCCCACTAGACAACGAGGAACACATGCAGTTGTTGGAGTGGCGACTTCAGAAGCTCCATTGCATTCTGTGGGATACACCTCCTTAGTTGGCAGCAATAATGAATCGTGGGGCTGGGATCTGGGTCGCAACAAACTGTATCACAACAGTAAAAATCAACCAGCATCAACTTACCCGGTGTTTCTGGAGCCAGATGAATCTTTTGTTCTGCCAGATAGTTTCTTGGTGGTTTTGGACATGGATGAAGGAACATTGAGTTTCATAGTGGATGGACAGTATCTAGGTGTGGCCTTCAGAGGACTAAAAGGGAAAAAACTGTACCCAATAGTCAGTGCAGTCTGGGGGCACTGCGAGATAACAATGAGGTACATCAATGGACTAGACCGTAAGTCAATTTTCAAAATCCTTTTGTATCTTGTTAAGTTTACAAAAGTAAATATATTTTCCATTGTATAATGAAGATTTTTTATATTATGTCACAGTCCCTGTCAGTACCATGTGTAGGATCAAGTTGTCTACAGGTTCTAGGAAGAGAGAAAATGGGGCTGGCTAATCAGCTAGCTTTGGAGTCAACAGAATGATGTAATCTATAAAGGAAATTAATGTCATTGCTTGGAATTAATGTGTATTTATGACAGGGAAATTATGTTTTAGTAATCTATTGGAATTTCTTTGAGTTTGTTTTCTTGTAGAGTGGCGGTGGCATCCGTTAGTCTCACGAGACCATGGATCTGCGCCTGGAAAGTCTTGCTTCAGTCTGTGTTAGAGCAGATGGGGGGAATTAGTGTATAGGGTTTTCAGTAAGATGCACGCAAAATTGATGAAGTAGATGTAGAACAACTGAATTGCTAATGTATCAGTGTGGATGGAGAGTTGGTTATTAGATGGAAAACAAGGTTAAGTGGGTGCTTGTCAGGGTGGCAGGCAATAAATTGAGATACCTCAAGGGTCAGTACTTGCAATCTAGTTCAATGACTTTACCAAGCGGATCAAGTGCATTATTATTAAGTTTCCTGATGCTGGATGTGAGTTGCAATGACAATGTAAAGAAGTTTCAAGCAAATGTAGATGAGCTGAGTTGGTGAACGACAATGTGCAGATAAAGGCAACATGTGAAGTTGTACGCTTCAGTAGTAGAAGAAGACATTGCAGAGTATTTTATTGGTCAGAGATTGGGAAGTATTGAGCAACACTCACAACACGCTGGAGGAACTCAGCAGGTCGGGCAGCATCCGTGGAAACGATGAGTCGATGTTTCGGGCCGGAACCCTTTGTCAGGACTGGAGAGGGAAGGGACAGAGGCCCTATAAAGAAGGTGGGGGAGGGTGGGAAGGAAAAGGCTGGTAGGGCCAGGTGAAAAACCAGTAAGGGGAAAGATTAAGGGGAAAGATAAAGGGGTGATGGAGGGGAACCAGGGAGGTGATAGGCAGGAAAGGTGAAAAAGGTATAGGGGAAAACACAATGGGTAGTAGAAGGAGGTGGAACCATGAGGGAGGTGATAGGCAGCTGAGGGAGGGGGCAGAGTGAAATAGGGATAGGGGAAGGGAGGGGGAGAGAATTACCAGAAGTTGGAGAATTCTATGTTCATACCAAGGGGCTGGAGACTACCTAGACGGTATATGAGGTGTTGCTTCTCCAACCTGAGTTTAGCCTCATCATGGCAGTAGAGGAGGCCATGTATGGACATATCTGAATGGGAATGGGAAGCAGAGTTGAAGTGTGTGGCAACTGGGAGATCCTGTCTGTTGTGGCAGATGGAGTGGAGGTGCTCGACGAAGCGGTCCCCCAATGTGTGTTGGGTTTCACCGATGTAGAGGAGGCCGCACTGGGAGCACCGGATGCAATAGATGACCCCAACAGTCTCACAAGTGAAGTGTTGCCTCACCTGGAAGGACTATTTGGGACCCTGAATGGTGGCAAGAGAGGAGGTGCAGGGACAAGTGTAGCACTTATGCTTACAGGGATAAGTGCTGGGTGGGAGATCCGTGGGGAGGGATGTGTGGATCAGGGAGTCGCGGAGGGAACGATCCCTGCAGAAAGCGGAGCGGGGTGGAGAGGGAAAGATGTGCTTAGTGGTGGGGTCCTGTTGAAGATGGCGGAAGTTGCGGAGGATAATGTGCTGGATCTGGAGGCTAGTGGGGTGATAGGTGAGGACAAGGGGAACTCTGTCCCTGTTGTGGTGGCGGGAGGATGGGGTGAGGGCCGAAGTGTGGGAAATGGAGGAGATGCGGGTGAGGACATCATTGATGACGGCAGAAGGGAAACCACGATCCTTAAAGAAAGAGGAGATTTGAGATGTCCTGGAACGGAAAGCCTCATCCTGGGAGCAGATGCGGCAGAGATGGAGGAACTGGGAATAGGGAATGGCATTTTTACATGTGGCAGGGTGGGAAGAGGTATGGTTGAGGTAGTTATGAGAGTCAGTGGGCTTGGTAGAAGATGTCAGTGGACAGTCTGTCTCCAGAGATGGAGACCGAGAGATCAAGAACGGGGAGAGAAGTGTCAGAGATAGACCAAGTGAATTTGAGGGCTGGGTGGAAGTTTGAAGTAAAGTCGATGAAATTGACGAGTTCAGCATGGGTGCAGGAAGCAGCACTAATGTAGTCGTCAATGTACCGAAGGAAAAGTTGGAGAGCAGTACCAGAATATGTTTGGAGCACAGACTGTTCCACATAACCAATGAAGAGGCAGGCATAGCTGGAGCCCATGCGAGTGTGAGTATTGATGTTCAAGGATGTTCAAAGGCACTTGAATATCAACATGGAGGTGCAGTAGGCAATTAGGAAGGCACATGGCATGTTGACGTCTCTGGCAAGAGAATCTGAGAACGGGAGTAAAGTTAGTTATAAAGATGTAATACCTAAATGAGACAACACTTGAAGTATTGCTTAATTATAGTTCCCTTACAAAAAAACAATGTTGCCTGCTTTAGAGTGCAGTGAAGTTTCTGAGGTGGCAGGTACAATAGTATTATTTAAGAAGTGCATCGATAGTTACGTAGGGGGGCAGAGCTTAGAGGTATATGGGCTTGACAGAGAAAATTGGAATTTAGTCACTAGTTGGACTAAAGGAGCAGCATCTATGCAATATTGCTCTGTGACTCTGGCAGGTCTGTCATATGAGGAGAATGTGATCCGATTTGGCTTCTGTTCTGCTGAGCTTAGAAGAGTGAGAAGGACTTTCTTGAGATTGGCAAATTATTCGGAGGGCTTGATTGGAAAGGAGAAAGGTAGTTTCCTGGTTAAGGAATTAAGACCGTGACTCACAGTCTCAAAGTAAGGGACCAACATTTAGACCCGAGATGAGAAATAGACGCTAGAGTCGTCGGGATTGAGAGGGAGGAGCAGGAAAGGGGCATTTGTGGTTCATTATTGAATCACATTGCACGTTTGTATAGTCAGATGGCCTTCTGCTCCTGTTTCTTATTAATCCTGTACAAGAAATTTTAAAAAAAATACTTCAATTCAGTTTTACATTATAATAATGTATGGTTTTCAAATACTTTAGAAAGAAAGGTCATGTTTTTTTTTAACGTAATTTATCCTAGCAGTGACTGTTGACTCAGGTTCTGCTTTGGACACTACAGCCATATGCATTCACGAGGAAATCTACAGGTGCTGGAAATTCAAGCAACACATATCAAAGTTGCTCCCCCTTCTGTCTTCTATCATTTTGGATCACCCCTCCCCCTCCCACTTTCAAATCTCTTACTAGCTCTTCTTTCAGTTAGTCCTGACGAAGGGTCTCGGCCCGAAACGTCGACTGTACCTCTTCCTAGAGATGCTGCCTGGCCTGCTGCGTTCTCCAGCAACTTTGATGTGTATAGCCATATGCATTTTGTACTTCTGGTACGTTGTTCCATGCAGGAGAAAGATTACTGGCCCAACCTAACTACCTGACCCAAACACCACTTCCCTTTCTATATTCTCGCCTCGGTGGTTGTTGCCGTGACTAATTGTTACTTATTCTCATTCTGTCTTATGTCAACTTCTAAAAGCACAGGCTTTTAAACCAAGACTTGAAGGCTTGTATTACTTGGACAATTACTGGGCAAACTTAAGCTTTGTAAGTGCTGAATTTGATGCTTAGTGTTGTCTGAATAATTAGAAAACTGGGAGGCACAACAATTTTTTGTTCCTATTTTGTAAGAATATCCTGCTTCAAAGTTTTCAAAGGTACATTTAATGTCAGAGAAATGTATACAATATACATCCTGAAATGCTTTTCTTCACAACCATCCATGAAAACAGAGGAGTGCCCCCAAAGAATGAATGACAGTGAAATGTTAGAACCCCAAAGTCCCCCCCCCCAGCTCCCCTTCCTCCTGTGCGTAAGTGGCAGCGAGCAACAACCCCCCCACTTCCCCCTCTGGCAAAAAAAAGTAGCAGCACCCGCCACTGATCACTTGAGCCTGAGCAAGGACACAGACCTGCAGTACTCCAAAGATTACTCGTTCATCTGGTATTCGACTTACCTCAGGCTCTTTCTCTCCCTAATAAGGGAGAAAGAGGTGTCTCTGTTCATTGTTCTGCATTTCACATTCCCACTGAGTTTAGGAGCATCAGCAAACCTAGTAATATGGACATTACAACTATCTTCAGATAATTAGGCTAGAAATTCTGTTGCATAGCACAGATTGTGTTTGTGTGTTATGGATTTTGTTTTAGGAAAAAATATGCATCACCAAGTGGAGTTTGTTGCATAGATTATGAAGCCTGAAATTTTCCTCCCAGGTCCCTACAAAGCAATGTGTGTAAAAGCATTGGGATATTAGCAGTAGCAGTCAGTACCATGACACTTGCATCATTTTCGTAGAGGTGTGCCTGTCAATTGATGGACCACTTATTCAGAAATAGGTTTATGTAAGGTGAGCAAGCCTGCTTTGGGATAAGCATAGGGAGCCCATCTTCAATCACTACTGAGCAGTTTCTCTAATCTAATGACAGTTCCTCCTCTCCCCACCATTGCTCCATTACAACCCTTCAGGTCCCACCTGCAAACAACATGAATTCTGCAGATGCTGGAAATTCAAGCAACACACATCAAAGTTGCTGGTGAACGCAGCAGGCCAGGCAGCATCTCTAGGAAGAGGTACAGTCGATGTTTCAGGCCGAGACCCTTTGTCAGGACTAAAAAAAATAAAAATAAAAAAAGGTCCCACCTGCCTTTTGATCGACAGTAAATGCTTACATTTTCCACATCTCACCTACCTAACCGCCCCACCTCTTACTCTGCACCATGTCAATTGATTCTACCCTCCATCGCCTGTTATATTTGTGCTGCTGTGCAATCAACTTGTTAGAAGTTAAACGTAGATTAAAGGAACAGCACATCATTCTGAGTTTGTAGTCTCCAACCTGATGGCATGATAATTGATTTCTCTAACTTCCATTAACAATCCCCCCTCTGACCCCTTTTTCCCCTTATTCCAGCAGCCCCCCATCACCCTATCTCTTTACCCTACCCAGCCCTTTTGATCTACCCATCATCCACACATTCCTCTCATTGGTTCCCCTGCTCACCTCCTTCATTTTATCTCGTGCTCCTCTGTCCTCTCCAATCAGATCCCAACTCTTGTCACTTCCATCTATCCGTTCCCAGCTTCATACATTGTTCACACTCACCTGCCTATCACCCCCTTTTCACTTGGGATTCGCCTACGGCCTGCCAACTCTTGCTCCATCCAACCTTACAGAGTGGAAAGTGTGATTGCAGAAGGGTTTGCAGCAGGTTTCAATTTTGTCTCTGTTTTGATACATGGCACCTCTAACAGGACGACATTTAGTCATTGTTGCACTGAATATTAGGCTGGAGATTTTGTGTTCAAATCTCTGGGATGGGAGTTAAGAGCAACATCATCTGACTCCAAGGCCTAATGCCACTATCTGCTCCTCTGCTGACAGCTGAAATCTCTACTATTAAAGTGAATAGATTGCAAGGACAATCATGTCATGACTTATAATTGTCACTTCAGTTTGAATGGGTGCACATTTTATTTTTAGTCTTGTTCTTTCCCTGTCCATTTTCATTGGGCATTTAATTTTTTTCTGTGTTTGATTAGTTTTTTTAAGCGCTGGCTGATGATCATTGATCTTGGCAACACTTTACAGAAACCTTGAAAGTTCTGTGATGTTTTGTAAATTCACACTGATTTATGATTGTTTCCTGATGAAGTCTGGAATTGATTTCTAGGAAGTGTATGCTGTAGCTGTCATAAATCCCTCGAGTAACATGTGCTACAGTGTGACTGAATCTGCAAAAAGCTGGTAGTAAATTTAATTTCCTGAACATCTAAATGGAGTGGAAGTTTGTTAAAGTACTATTAATCAAGGGCATTCATTTTACTTGAATCTGATGATGGTTTTGAGATAATTAATTCAAGTTTCATGTGCAATTATATCAATTCCTCTTCCTCTTTTGCCATTTTCCTTTTTCTTCCCTCTCTTAAAGATTGCATAAATTTTGAAGATTGTATCACCAGGAAAGATTTTTAAAATGCATTAAAATAGTAAACTATCTGAATAGCATTGTAATCAAACACTATGATGTCAATTCTAACATCCATTGTACATGAATGAATTTCCTGATGTAGATCAAAGGGTTGGTATTGATAGCTCTGCAGAATCTTGGCCAGTTGCAGCACCTTATGAGGAATGCCAGCTCCCAAAGGGTGAATTTTAGTAGACTTTTCTCTTTTTTGAAATATATTTTCCAAAATTTATTTTTTGAGCTTGTCGTAAAGATTTAGTTTCATTAGGGAGGAGAACTATCAGAAAAAGAGGTACAGGAGCCTGAGAACAGACAGACACACAGGTGCATACACCTTCTTCCTCTTTCTCATCAGATTTCTGAATGGTCCATGAACTCTTTTGGCTTTTTTTCAGTACTTAATATGGATGTATATAATATAGATTTATTGTAACTTATAGTATACTTTATGTATTACACTAACTTCATGACATGTATCGGTGATAGTGGGGGTTTGATATTGTAGTTTTCAAGTCAACAAATTAGCTGCTATCATGTTAAAAAACATTTTATCATTGTGTGTATATGTTGCTTTAGAAAAGAAATACTGATTTTGTTTTTTCCTTTCCATTCTAAAAAAAAACTGCACTTTGGAGGAAAGTGTCTGCCATTGCTAAAACAAAAGCAGCATCTCTGCCTTATTCTCTGCAGATAATGCAGCAACAGAAATGAATAACGTACACATACTTTACATATACTCCTAACTTGGCACAAAAGTTTAATTCCCCAGAAATAGCTATATTCATGTGCAATCTGCACAGAATGAAACCAAAATTTCAGCCAAAAATCATTCTGCAGTGAGCAGTAACTCTATATATTTCATAAATTGAGTTACATTTATTGTCACGTGCACAAGCAAGGTGAGGTACAATTACAATGGAAAAGCTCGCAGCAGTATCACAGGCATGTGGATCCAGGCAACAAGCAGCACAATAAACAAATATAAATTTTACAAAAAATTGCACTAAGTTTTGCTTTTGCACAATAAAAAAACAAAGGTTCAATCAAAGTTAAATCCAGCATAGTGCAAGAGGTGATCCGTAGTGTTCCATTACTGAGGTAGAGTTAGAGATGTGCAGGTGGTTTTAAGAGCCTGGTGGCTGTTGAAAAGTAGCTGTTCCTGAACTTCATAGTGTGGGACTTAACATTTCTGTACCTTCTTGATAGCAGTAAGAAGAGGGCATGGCCCAGATGGTGGGGATCCTTAATGATTGTTGATGCTGTCTTAAGGCAGCACCTCCTGAAAATGTCATCAGTGGTGGAGAGTGCTGTGCCCATGTTGGACCAGGCTGTGTCCACTACTCTCTGCACACAATGGCATACCTGTATATTTGAACTGCTGTTCTAGGTCGTGATATAGTCATTATGCCACAGTAATATAAATCATATAATATGTAATTTTGAGAACAAAAATAGTCCGCTTTTGACGATTTTGCAGAATTGAAAATACTTTTTTTAACAGGATAGATTTGGACAAGTCATATTGATTTATGGTTTGCAATATATAGTTAATCTGACCAAAGTTTGAATGTATCATTTAGCTTACATTTTTCAAAATGTAACTCTTGCCTCTTTTTTGGGTTTACATAGTTTTTTAGAAGGATTATCTCTTTTTTTTGTGATTCACTGTTAATTGATTTGGCGAATTTGAAAAACTTCTGGTTAAGTGTATACATCACAATATTATTTTTTTATATCACGATTTTGGCTTTTAATGTGAAATATTTCTTCAGAGCTAAGCAATACACCACTGAGAAAGTTCTGGACTTCAACAATCCTTATTTGACATTAAATAATACTAAATGGTAAATCAAATGCAAAGAAAAGTCCCTTTGCTATATTTGACAAATTGAGCACTCCACAGGCTCTCAACATTGGACTACTTAAAGCAGTGGACTCAAAGTCCCTCAAGTCATGTTGGTTCTTCATATATTCACCACAAGTACTATATAACAAGTTAATTATGAGACAAAAATTTGCTGTGTTAGGTAAAACATTACACTCACTGTACTTGCAATGTTTTGGAGATGTAGCCAGCATTGAGACTCTTCATTAACTGTCTCAGCAACAACACATAGCTTTGACCAGGTCAAAGCATTGCAAGACCATAAGACATGGGAACAGAATTAGACCATATGGCCCATCAAGACTGTTCTGCCATTTGATCATGGTTAATCCACTTCCCCCTCAACCCCATTCTTCTGTCTTCTCCCCATAACCTTTCATGCCCTGACTTATCAAGGATCTGTCAATCTCAGCCTTGAACATCTTAAACTTCTGGTTTGAGAGGGCAATACCGAAGATGTGTGATAGCGTACTGGTAGATCATAAGGCAAGAAACATCACTTATAACATCTTTTCTGAAGCAAATTGTGGTAAACTATTGCTGTAGACAGCAAGGAGGCAGGTGGAGGAGAGGCTGGGTCAGGGGATGAGCCATGCTGGGGCATTGTGAGGCGCAACGTGCTAGAGCTGGGATCATGGAGGGAGCTCATTTCACTGTTGGAGATGGAGTTAGCGATATGGAGAGAGTAGATATGGAAGAATTTCAGTGCTGTCCACCTAACCTGGGTGCGAAGTTGGATTTCCCCAAGTGCCGAGCCAAGGTGGTGAGATTGAGAATGGCTTTGGGCTGGGCGGCTGGGTGTGACGCTGTGCCTGGATCCGAGTCCTACAGTTTGACACTACTTGGTACTTGGACAATTTATATGTTAGTCCCGATAGACTGGAAGCCCCAGCATCGGGTACAGAGGCGAGGGTTGGGTTGATTTTGCTTGCTGTTCCACAAATGTTTATTCCTTTCTCCACGGCACTGAGGCTATGAATTGTGCATTTCTGCCCCGCTGGCGTGATGTACTGGAGACTGAGGCTTGGGACTACTCCAGCTGCTCCGGGAGCAGATCTGGAACTGGGACAGGATGCTGTTGGTTTGCTTCTATTGTTTGCATGATGTGTGTGTTTTTTCATTCTTTCCTTCTCTTTGCACAGTGGTTTTTGGCCTTTTTTAAAATTGGGTTATTTGGGTTTCTTGCTTTGTGGCTGCCTGTATGCAGACAATTTTCAAGGTGTATAGTTTTTACATTCTTTGATGATTAATGTGCTTTGATTCTTTGGAATACACACAATGACCTGACCTCCTGAGTCGTCTGTGGCAACGAATTCCACAAATTCACTCCCAACTGGCAAAAGAAATTCCTCCTCCTCTCCGTTCTAAATGGATGTCCCTCTATTTTGAGGTTGTGCCCTCTGGTCCTAGAATCCCTCACTATAGGAAATGTCCTCTCCATATCCACTCTATCTAGGCCTTTAAACTTCTGCTAGTTATTGATGAGATTTCCCCCTCCCCTTATTCTTCTGAATTCCAGTGAGTACAGGTCCATCAAATGCTCCTCATAGCGTAATCCTTTCATTCCCAGAATAATTTTCGTGAACTTCCTTTGAACTCTCTGTAATGTCAGCACATCTTTCTTTGGGTAAGTCGCCCAAAACTTCTGACAACACTCCTTGAGGCCTCAGTAGTGCCTTATAAAGCCTCAGCATTACATCTTTGTCTTGATATTCTAGTCCTCTCGAAATAAATGCGAACATTGTAATTGCCACCTTCACCACTAACTCAACCTGTAAGAAATCCTGCACAAGTCTCCCAAGTCCCTTTGCACCTCTGATTTTTGAATTTTCTTCCCATTTATAAAATAGATGGACACTTCATTGATATCAAAGGAAATTGCAGTATCACAGTTGCGTTACAAATGCACAGATATAAAAATATACAAATACTAGAAGAGAATACGTAAATCTTAGAAGAGAAAGTCACGCTTTTATTCTTTCTACCAATGCTGATGACCATACTACCTGACACTATTCCATCTGCCACTACTTTGCCCATTCTCTTAATCTGTTCAAGTCCTACTGCAGCCTCCCAGCTTCCTCAATACTACCTGCCCCTCCACCTATCTTCGTATCATCTGCAAAGCCATCAATTCTATCATCCAAATCATTGATAAACAATTTAAAAAGAAGTGGTCCCAGCACTGGCCCCTGTGGAACATCATTAGTCACCCGCAGCCAATCAGAAAAGGCTCCTTTATTCCCACTGTTTGCCCCCTGCTAATCAGCCAGTGCTCTATCCATGCTATTATCTTTCCTGTAATACCATGGGCTCTCACCTTGCTAAGCAGTCTCGTAGTCAAAGGCCTTCTGAAAATCCAAGTAAACAACATTTGTCTTGCCTGTTGTTTCCTCAATCAATTCCAACAGATTTATCAGGCAAGATTTTTCCTTAAGGAAACCCTGTTGACTTTGATCTATTTTATCATATGTCTCTTAAGTACCCCAAAGCCACATCCTCAGCAATCGATTCCAACCACTTCCCAACCACGGAGGTCAGGCTTAATGGCCTATAATTTGTTTTCTTCTGCCTCCCTTCCCTCTTGAAGAGTGGAGTGACATTTGCTGTTTTCCAGTCCTCTGAAAACATGCCAGAAAATTAGTGATTCTTGAAAGATCATTGCTAATGTCTCTGCAATTTCTTCAGCTACCTCTTTCTGAACCTTGTTGTGCAGTCCTTCTGGTTTAGATGACTCGTCTACCTTCAGACCTATCAGTTTCCCAAGCACCTTCTCCCCAGTAAAGGCAACCGCACTCACTTCTGTCCCCTCACACTCTTGGACTTCCATCATACTACTAGTGTCCTTCACAGTGAAGACCGATGCAAAATCTTTTTCACTTTGTCCACCATTTCCTTGTTCCCCATTACTACCTCTTCAGCGTCATTTTCCAGTCGTCTGATATCTAATCTCACCTGTCTTTTACTCTTTATATATCTAGGAAAAAACTTTTTATATCTTTTTTGTTACTATTGGCTAGTTTACCATCATTTTTCAACTTTTCCCTCCTAGCTTTTTTAGTTGCTTTCTATTTTTAGAAGCTTCCCAATCCTCTAACTTCCCACTAGTTTTTGCTGTATTATATGCCCTCTCATTTGCTTCCTTTGTCATTCATGGTTGTGTCATCTTGCCTTTAGAATATTTCTACTTTGGGAGATCTCTATCCTGCACCTTCCAAGTTGCTCTTAGAAACTCCAGCCATTGCTGCTATGCTGTTTTCCCTGCCAGTGTCCCTTTCCAATCAACTTTGGCCAGTTTCTCTCTCATGCCTCTGTAATTTCCTTTTCTCTACTGTAATACCGATACATCTGACTTTTCCTTCCCCCTCTCAAATTGCAAGGTGATTTCTATCACATTATGATCACTCTCTCCTAAAGGTTCCTTTACATTAAGCTCCGTAATCAAATCTGGTTCATTACAGAAAACCCAATCCAGAATAACTGATCTGCTGGCCTTAACCACAAGCTGCTCTAAAAAGTCCATTTCATAAGCATGCAATAGATTTCTTTTCTTGGGATCCAAACTGATTTTCCCAATCTGCCAGCATATTCAAATCCCCCATGACTATCATAACTATGGGTTTTGGACATGTATTTTCTATCTCTTGTTGTAATTTGTAGCCCATATCCTGGCCACTGTTTGGAGGCTTGTATGTAACTTAGACCATAAGACATAGGAGCAGAATTTGGCCATTCAGCCCATCGAGTCTGCTCCACCATTCCATCATGGCTGATCCCGGATCCTACTCAATTCATTACACCTGCCTTTTCACCATATCCTTTGATACCCTGTCTGATCAGGAAACGATCAACTTGGAAGTTGAAGTTGCAGTCTGTGGCAGAGCATTCCACAGATTCAGTACTCTCTGGCCTCCCCACTAACCCTTCCTTCCCCTCCCCCCCCCCCACCCCCGGCCTACCTGCCTGTCCTTTCGATACAAGGTGTATCCTTGGATGTTAAGCTCCCAACTAAAATCTTCTTTCAGCCACGACTCAGTGATGCCCACAATGTCACATCGGTCAGTCTCTTAACTGTGTTACAAGATCATCCACCTTATTCCGTATACTGCTTTCATTCAAATATAGTACTTACAGTCTGGTATTCATCACCCTTTTCGATTTTGTCCCCCTATTACACTGCAACTCATCTCACTAACTGAAATTTTGCCCTCTCATCTGCCCGTCCTTCCTGACTTTCTCACTACACACTGCCTGTATACCAATTGCCCCATTCTCAGCCATATCACTCCAGTTCCCATCCCTCTGCCAAATTTTTTCAAACCCTCCCCAACAGCTCTAGCAAACCTGCCCGCAAGGATATTGATTCCCCCTGGGTTCACCCTTTTTTACAAGTCATGCCTTCCTCAGAAGAGATTTCAATGATCCAGAAATTTGAAACCCCGTCCTCAGCACCAGTTCCTCAGCCACACATTCATCTGCCAAATCATCTTATTCTTACCCTCGCTAGTACATGGCATAGGTAGCAATCCAGAGATTACTACCTCGGAGGTCCTGCTGTACAGCTTTCTGCCTAGCTCCATAAATTCACTCTTCAGGACCTCCTCCCTTTTCCTACTTATGTCATTGGTGCCAATGTGCACCAAGACTTTTGGCTGCTTTCCCACCTGATGCAGTGGACCTGATCTGGGATGTCATTGACTGGCACATACCATCTGGGTGTCTCTGTCACGACCACAGAATCTCGTGTCTACTTCCCTAACTATGGAATCCCCTATCACTATTGCAGTCCTCTTCTCTCCACTACCTTCTGAGCCACAGCACCAAACTCAGTGCCAGAGACCCAATCACTGCAGCTTCCCCTGGTAGATTGTTCCCTTTCCCAGTGGTATCCAAAATGGTATACTTATTATTGAGGGGAAAGGCCACAGGAGTTCTTTGCATCGGCTGCCCAGTTCTTTTCCCTCTTCTGACAGTCACCAAGGTACCTGTCCCCTGTAACTTAGGGGTTATTATCTCCCTGTAGCTCCTACTTATGACCTCTTCAGTTTCCCATATGAGCCACAGGTTATTAAGCTGCATCTCCCGCTCCTTAACATGTTCTTCGATAAGCTGCAGTTCGGTACACCTGTGGTACGGATATGGCTACCTGGGAGGCTGGAGGTCGCTCAGAATTCCCAAATCTCACATGAAGAATACAGCACAGCCCCTGGAGGCATCCACAATGCCTTAGCTCTAACAGATGGAAAATGTAGGAGAAGAACCTTACAAGCTATGTTTCTCACCCAAGCTGGTTCTCCCTAAAGCTTCCCAATCTAACACTGATCCACTAACACAATGGACGTTGTGTTTGTCCCTGCCTTATTTTGGTTTGCACTTGCTAATTAACCACTACTTGATTGGGCTGCCCGAAAATGCTGAAAGCCCACAAACGCCCCTTTTTAAAATTTCTCTCACAGACCTGTGAGTTGCCCCCCCTCTCGCTTCAGATTTAATTGGTCTGGCAGAAAAAACCTCTGGTATCAGTGTACCTGCAGACATATCTACCGCTATATGTGGCCTCAAATATTGTCTGAAATGTATGTTCCATCCTCTTCAATTTGATTAATATTAAAAGGAATGATTTTGTTTTTGCATCTAACTTGCAGTACCATGCTAAAGGTGTGGTAATAGTGTAGTGAGTAGTTATTAATTAGTGCTGCACTCTTATACGCTTTACTTATTTCAGAACAGAGCCTGCTGTCTGGTAATTGATTTCTAGTTGCTTCGTAATCTAAATAAATTTTAATATAAGTAATGTCTTTGAAGTTATTCTTTCAAATACTACATAGTAATATGCTGTCATTAAACCCTTGGGAAAATCTGCAATCATTGTGACAATTAAAGTGACTATTAAAGACAATTAAAGTGACTGTGCATGTGTTTGAAGATGGATATTATGGATATTAAAAATAGATTTGTTTTGTTATGTGACTGTGTCTATTTGTCAAAAGGTTTTATACATTGCCTAATGTTTGTTCTCCAGTTCTCTTAAAGCATAAATGGTGCTTTTAAACTCCAGAGCAATCTTTAGAAATTGATATTATTTTGAAGACTTGACTAATCCCACAAAGTAAAAGAGAATTCCAGGGCCCCAGCTGAAACTGTTTAAGCAGAAATGCCGTTGCGTCACTGGAAGTGAAAATCTAATTTGTTCTGCTGAGCTGTATGTACCTTCCATAAAAAAATATTTGTGCTCCTTATCTGTTGTTTAATGTTGGCCTTAACATGCATTGTTTGTAGATTGGAGTAGTGAACAGTGGAAATGGGTAATAATGTACCTCTAAATGCAGTTTCCTCTGGCTGGTTTAGGAATTCACAAGTGAACAAAATAATTACCAGTAAATGACATTCAGTTTAATCATTGTTGACTGTGAGGTTGGCTAGCGCCAGAACAGCAGAATTGGTACTCATTTGTCATAATAATGAGAAATATGAATAATGAGAAATAGTATTCATTCACCATAATAATGAGAAATTTCCGAACTTCAATTGTATGACAAGGATGGCAATAATTAGAAAACATATCGTGGAAATTGGCTTCACCTTCTATAAAATAAGAAGCAGTGATCAGATCAGCTGAGATATTGTGGCAGAGTGAATTCTACTCTTCCATGGCCTAATCCTCATACTACTTGTGTCTGTACTGCTTTGTGCCATGTTAGCAGAAGAATTGGGCTTGGCTGAGATGTTCACTGTTGTCTGGCTTCAGACACTGGATCAGTGTTCATGTATCATGAATGAACTAGGGACCTGAGGATGGCTGAATGGCTGTCTTCAAATGATGACCAAGGGGAATTATGAAAGACGGTATCGTCTTTCCATTGACAATCACCAAATTTAGATGATCCATTGATGCTTTTCCAAAGGAACTTTGGATCTCATTGTTTAGTGATCATGAAGTTTTTAAAAAAAAAATCTTTGAAGTAAATAATCTTGGTCTTGTGATCTGTGTTCTGGAATGGCTCCCATAGATTGGAAGGTAGAAGATGTAACCCCAATATTTAAGACAATACTGAGAACCAGTTAGCCTGACGTCACTGGTGGGAAATTATCAGAAATTGTAATGGGGTGCTTCATAAATAACTAGATGGGGTACAATCATCAGATTGCTGAATGGTCCATGAATACTACTTTCATACTTGCCTTTTGCACTATAGAATTTGTATGTCTTGCACTGTCCTACTAGGCAAAACACATTTCATGACTTGCATCTTTGATAATAAACCTGATTCTGATTTATGATAGAGTAATATACTTTACAAATGTATTAGTAATTAATGAATTGACAAGCCCAACCAATGGGTGTGGGGTATTGAGACTTGTGGAATGATTATTAAGACTGCAGGCAAAGTTATCTTTCATAGGAAGATTAAATATTCTAATCTGAAAATTTCTAGAATGTACCAAATCTCACTGAAAGGTCTTAAGGGCTTGTCAATAAAGTTTCAGATACTTTGTTTTCCCTCTAGAGCTTCTATAACCTTGGGGTCACAAGTTGAGGAATGAGATGTGAAGGAATGTGTTCACCCAAAGGGTACTTGAGTCTTTGTATTCGTCCAAGTGCTGTGGAGATTCTGTTACCAAGTACATTCAAAACTGAAATTGATAAACTTTTAGAATAGAGGGCTTTGGGATAAGTGAAGAAAAGAGGCACAAGAATAAAGGATGAATCATGATTTAATTGAATGAAGAGATGGAGGGGAATAGCTCACACCTCCTTCTCATGTTATTTACAATTATGATTAATAGTTTATTTTGGTGTATTAATGTTCTGGTTAAGCCAATATATTTAACATTGATAGCAAATAGCAATTGGTAATCATTTTTAATGTAAGTTGTAAATAGCCTTTGCTTATTTTTGGGCCTTGAGTACACAGTTTGGGTGTAACTCCTTAGGATTTTAAGTATAGAAGAAACCCAGATGGCAGATCCCTGTATCTCATTAAGTATGTTGTGGGAGAAGATATAATTTTTTTAAAGAGTTGTTGGCACTGTGTATGTAAACAGGTAGGTGGAATAGTTTGGGAACTTGAAACAGAAACCCCCATTGGGAGGTTGTGGTAAATTTGATTCCAGATGAAAGTATGGTAGTGTGGACAAAATAATGTATTTTTTTAAGTGATTGAGAGTAAAGGTGAGGGAGGGGAACAATCTCAGTTGTTAATAATTCTGTATAAATTGTGTTGGGCCAAACTTCACTCTGTAGGATTGATGTTATCTGGAATGATCATAAATCAGTTGCTGTGCACAGCTCTTGTATTTCTCAAATGAAGATGCAGCAATATTTATATTCACAAAGTTACTGTGTCAGTAGAGGGAATTACTCTGGGATATTGATAGTAATTTGTGAGCTAAGTTACTTATTTTTGCTGAAAGGATTCTGGGCTGATTCTAGTAAATTGAATTTACTTAACCTGGTGAAAGACTGTTACCTACAGAAATTTATGCTTGGCAATTCGCACTATATTCAGGTGGTTGGACTGTGTGGTATAAACTTACCAGCTGGCTCAGTGTCATCAGGATCTGACCTCAACATATTTTTAAAAGGGGTGTAATGAAGTAACTAAAACACCATCTAATAATTGGTTATTGTGGTAATTGCACTATTAATCAGAATCATAACATTATAGAATAAGGATTTTGCCCTTGATAAGCAGACTTCATAACTTCTAGTTGTCCAAAAATATCCAACCAACAGTGAAGTGCCTCGAAGTCAGGTCACTGTTAGAATGTAGAATTGGAAGGACACATCAGATTGTCATAATGCATACTGCATGCAGTCTGGTTAAGTTTATTGTCATTTAACTATATACATGTATACTGTCAAACAAGACCATATTTCTCCAGACCAGGGTATAAAGCACAGTAGTATACATAACAGACATATAACACATGATCTGGGAAAGTAGGAATAAAATCTACAAATTAATTATACATAAATAAAGTGCATAAATTAAATATTGTAAAATACAGAACAAATGAACTGGTGACACTTTGAATGCGATGCAGCAGGGAGTTCAGAAACCCAGTGGCCTGAGGGAAGAAACTGTTTCCCATACTGACGGTTCTTGTACTTATGCATCGGAATCTCCTTCCTAATGGGAGAAAGTCAAAGAGAAGCTGGATGGATAGTTGGGGTTCTTGATGATACTAGGAGATGTGCATTTGCAGCGCTCTTAATAAATGTTGCTGATGGATGGTAGGGAGATCCATGTGATCCTCTCAGCCAAAGGTAGGACTTCCAGTCTGATGCTCTGCTGCTCTCATACCAGATGGAGATGCAGTTGACAGGACACACTCAACGGTGCTCCTGTAAAATTCAGTTGAGATAGAAGGGAGGGCCTGGCTTGTCTCAATCTCATGCAATTTTCCCAATTAATGTTTATGTGGAGCATATAAATTGCCTTTATCTCACCCTATCAGCAACCGTTATTCATTCTTTCTTGTGTACTGATGCAGTATTTGCTTTGCCTCAGCCACTCTTGATCATTACAAGTTGCATGTTCTGGGCACTGCCTGGGAGATGGCATATATTCCAGACGTATATGATGTGCTCTGGGTGCTGGATGTCTACCATGATACCAAAGGGAAATTGCAATGAAATGCTCACAACATACAATATGGCAAGCTGTTCCAAAAAGATTTTTCTTAGTTCAGATGATGAGCTCCAGCCACCAATATTTTGGGATTTGCTCCCAATCCATATTCTGCCCAAGTGAAAAATCAAAAATAAATTAAATTATCCATCTATTTCGTTGTTTGTGGAAATGTGTAAACTGGCTGGCAAGTTTATCACTTGAGAAAGAAGTGAGAAAAGAATCGGGTTTACTCTCACTGACTTGTGTTGTGGAATTTGTTTTATAGCTGTAGTACAGTGTAAGACATATAAAATTATTACTACAAGTTACAGAAAGAGTGGAAAAGCATTCATGGGCCATTCAGAAATCTGATGGGTGGGGTGGGAGGGGGAGAAGAAGTGGCTCTTAAAACATAGGGTGTGGGTCTTCAAGCGCCTGTACCTCCCTGATGGTAGTAATGAGAAGAGGACACGTCCTGGATGGTGGAGGTCCTTAATGATATAAGAGACATGGCTTTTTGAAGATGAGGGTGGGAGGGTTTTGCCCATGGCTGAGACTACAACCCTTTGCAGTCTCTTTCATTTGTATGCATTGGAGTGTCCATACCAGGCGGTATTGCACCAGTCAGAAAGCTCTCCATGGGCATCACTAGAAATTTTCTCGAGTCTTCGGTGACGTCAAACTATGAATGAAGTATAGACACTAGAGTGCCTTTGTTGTGATTACATCAATATGGTGGGCCCAGTATAGATCTTCTGAGCTGTTGACTTCAAGGAACTTGAAGCCGCTCACCCTTTCCATAGCTAACCCTCCACTGAGGACTGATGTGTGTTTCCCCTAATTTTTCTTCCTGAAGTCCACAAGTGATTCATTGGTCTCGCTGACATTGTGATAGAAGTTGCTGTTGTGATACCACTCAACCTCACTCCTGCATGACTCTTTGCTGCTTTCTGAAATTCTGTCAATAACGGTTGTTTTATTGGCAAATTTGTAGATAGCATTTGAGCTGTTTGTAGCCACATAGTTGTGGGTGTAGAGAAAGTAGAGCCTGGGGTGAGCACACATCCTTGAGGTGCACCTATGTTGATTATCAGTGAGGAGGAAATGTTATTACTGATCTGCACTAATTGTGGTCTCCCAATGAGGAAGTCAAGTACCCAGTTGCAGAGAGAGAGGTACAGAGGCCCAGGTTTTGATGCTTGTTGATTAGTGGTTAGGGGATGATGGCACTGAACACTGAGCTGTAATTGATAACATCAAGTAAATTTTTAAAGTGATTATTGAAAACTTGGATAACTAATCAGTAACTGCATTCAACAGCTTGGAAAAGTATTGATAAAGTCAAAGGAAGGAAAGTGCAGAAGAGGTTATTGAAGTCTCAAGAATGAAGAATGAGTCAAAGGTTAGAAAGAGATGAGAATTTAACTTCAGGTAAAATGGAGACAAAGTTAATGAAGGAAGGCTGAAGGTGTTATTTGAATGCACACAATGTACAAAATAAATAGATGAGTTTATAGTGTAGATAGATTGGCTGGTGTAACATTGTAGTCACCACATTGTCATGGTTAAAGGATCACAGTTGTCAACTAAATCCTATTGAAATGAGGCAGTTGGGCAGAGAAGGTGGGAAGGCTCAGATAATAAAAATTGAAAGATGTGGCATAGGATCAGAAGATACAGAATAATTGTGGCTAGAGTGAAGAAACAGCAAGGGCAAAAACTTCGATTGAAATTATATATAGGATTCCAAATGGTAGCAAGGAGGTGGAGTGCAAATTACGATGAGAGATAGAAAAGTCATGTAACAGGGGTAGTGTTACAATAGTCATTGGGGAACTTCAATATGCAGCTAGATTAGGAAAAGCCAGTTGATACTGGATTCCAAGAGAAGGAAATTTGTAGAATACCAATGCGATGGCTTTATACAGCAGCTTGTGTTTGAGCCCACTAGGGAAAAGACAGTTCTGGATCTGCTGTTGTGCAAGGAACCAGAGCTGATTGGGGAGATTAAAGTAACAAAACTCTCAGGAGGCAGTGATTATAATATGATAGAATTCACTCTGCAGATTGAAAGGAAGAAGCTAAAATCAGATGTATCACTATTACAGTGGAGTAAAGGTAACTACAAAGGCATGAGAGAAAAGCTGGCCAAAGTTAATTGGAAGGGGATACTGGCAAGATTGATACAATGGCTAGAATTTCTGGATGTAATTTGGAAGGTGCAGGATCAGTTCATCCCAAAGAAGAAGAAGCATTCTAAAGGGACAATAAGGCAACCATGGCTGACAAGGGAAGTCAAAGAGAGCATAAAATCAAAAGTGAGGGCATGCAATATAGCAAAAATTAGTGGAAAACTAGAGGATTGGGTTTATAAAAACTAATAGAAAGTGGCTAAGAACCAATAAGAGAAATTATGTAATAAGGTCATAAGACATTGGAGCAGAATTAGGCCATTTGGGCCTTTGAGTCTGTTCTGCTATTCTATCATGATGATCTATCATCCCCCTCAACCCCATTCTTCTACCTTCTCCTGTGACCTTTGATGCCCAGACTAATCAACCTTTGTTTTAAATATACCCAATGACTTGGCCTCGACAACCATCCATGGCAATGAATTCTGCAGGTTCACCGTGCTTTGTCTAAAGTAATTCTCCTCATCTCTGTCTAAATGGATGCCCCTGTATTCTGAGGCTGTGCCCTCTCGTCTTAGACTTACTCACCATAGGATATATCCTCTCCATATCCACTCTATATAGGCCTTTCGTTATCTGATAGGTTTCAATGAGATCCCCCCATTCTTCTGAACTCCAGCAAGTACAGGCCCAGAGCCATCAAATGCTACTCATGCATTAACCCTGTCAGTCCGGGAATCACTCCTATGAACCTCCTCTGGATCCTCTCTAATGCCAGCACATTTTTTCTTAGATAAGGGAATCAAAACTACTCACAATACTCCCAAGTGTGGTCTGACCAATGCCTTATAAAGCCTCAGCATTACATCCTTGCTTTTATATTCTCGTCTTCTCAAAATGAATGCTAGCATTGCACTTGCCTTCCACCGACTCAACCTACAAGTTAACCTTTGGGGAATACTGCACTAGGACTTCCAAGTCCCTTTGTACCTCTGACTTTTGAATTTTCTCCTCATTTATAAAATAGCTGAAGTTCAAAGTACATTTATTATCAAAGTATATATAATCTCTACAACCTTGAGATTCATCTTCTAGCAGGCAGCCACAAAACAAAGAAACAATAGAACCTATTTTTTGTAAGAAACACAACAAAGACTATCGAACACCCAATGTGCAAAAAATGACAAATCATATTAACAATAACAAAGTAAACAAATAATGCACAGAACAGGAACTGCAGAGTTCCCAAAAGTGAGTCCATAACCATGGAACCAGCTTAGTGCTGAGGCACGTGAAGCTGGTCTAAGAGCCTGATAGCTGCAGGCCATAGCCATGGAGCCAGTTCAGTGCTGAGGTTAGGAAACCTTGTGGACTAGTGAGCTGAACATCGGTTTGTCCTTTGCCTTCGGTTTTGACACCTTGATCAAATTACCCAAATAGTTTTAAAAAAAAATTAAACAACACATGGAACATGAACTGAAGATCCCCTGGAAGTAAGTCCACACCTAAGGAGCCTATTCAGCGCTCAGGTGAATGAAGCCTGTCCAGGAGCCCAATGGCTACAGGGCAATAACAGCTTCTGGTGGTGTGTGACCCAAGACTCCTGCACCTCCTGCCCAATGGTAGTAGTTAGAAGAGAGGGAGACTGGTCAAATGTAGGCCGAAGCTCGAGGATTTTAATCTTGCTCAGTGGTTTAATCAGCGTCAAGTAATGGAGCGGACTGTGAGTTTGTCTCCTGACATCAGGCCTTGATGTAGCGTCCACCCCCAGCGATGGTCGCCCTGGCCATATCTGCACTCTCAAGACTCTAGTTCACTGAATCCCCCGGTAGGCCGCAAAAGTGCCAAATCATTTAGTCAGTTTAAAAGCATGTGTTTAAAAGGGAAATTACAGGCTGCAGACTGCATCGATCACGGTTCAGAAATATATCTACCTGGAGTATCTAGTAGTTCTGTGAGCTGTCTGCAAAACGTCACTGTTGATTGCTGGCGCCATCTGTGCCTTCATTCCTTCTGCCAAAGTACATGGCCGTACGCTTTCCTATATATTCCTATATTCCATCTGCCACTTCTTTGCCCATTCTCCCAATCTGTCTGTGTTCTTCTGCAGACTCACTGCTTCCTCAACACTGCCTGCTCCTCCACTTATCTTCATTTCATCTGCAAACCTGGCCACAGAGCCATCAATTCCATCATCCAAAATGTGAAAAGAAGTGATCCCAATACCAACCTCAGCGGAACACACTAGTCACTGGCAGCCAACCAGAATGGACTCACTTTATTTACACATTTGTCTCCTGCTTACCCCCCTTTACTTCTTTGTCACCCATCTACTATCTGAAGCCTGCACTCTGGGTGTGTCCATCTCAGTAGAAGTCTCATCTATGAGGTTTTCAGCTTCCTGTATGGCCCTAAGCACATCCAGCTCCAGCTCCCAGATCCTTGTCCTTGTCATTCAGGTTCTGAAGTTGGGGGCACTTCCTGCAGATGTCATTATAGAACACAGAATAGTACAGCACAGTACAGACCTTTCGGCCCACAATATTGTGCCGACCCTCAAACCCTGCCTCCCATATAAGCCCCTACCTTAGATTCCTCCATATACCTGTCTAGTAGTCTCTTAAACTTCACTAGTGTATCTGCCTCCACCACTGACTCAGGCAGTGCATTCCACGCAACAACCACTCTCTGAGTAAAAAACCTTCCTCTAATATCCCCCTTCAACTTCCCACCCCTTACCTTAAAGCCATGTCCTCTTGTATTGAGCAGTGGTGCCCTGGGGAAGAGACGCTGGCTATCCACTCTATCTATTCCTCTTATTATCTTGTATACCTCTATCATGTCTCCTCTCATCCTCCTTCTCTCCAAAGAGTAAAGCCCTAGCTCCCTCAATCTCTGATCATAATGCATACTTTCTAAACCAGGCAGCATCCTGGTAAATCTCCTCTGCACCCTTTCCAATGCTTCCAGATCCTTCCTATAGTGAGGTGACCAGAACTGGACACAATACTCCAAGTGTGGCCTAACCAGAGTTTTATAGAGCTGCATCATTACCTCGCGACTCTTAAACTCTATCCTTCAACTCATGAAAGCTAACACCCCATAAGCTTTCTTAACTACCCGATCCACCTGTGAGGCAACTTTCAGGGATCTGTAGACATGTACCCCGAGATCCCTCTGCTCCTCCACACTACCAAGTATCCTGCCATTTACTTTGTACTCTGCCTTGGAGTTTGTCCTTCCAAAGTGTACCACCTGACACTTCTCCAGGTTGAACTCCATCTGCCACTTCTCAGCCCACTTCTGCATCCTATCAATGTCTCTCTGCAATCTTTGACAATACTCTACACTATCTACAACACCACCAACCTTTGTGTTGTCTGCAAACTTGCCAACCCACCCTTCTACCCCCACATCCAGGTCGTTAATAAAAATCACGAAAAGTAGAGGTCCCAGAACAGATCCTTGTGGGACACCACTAGTCACAATCCTCCATCAGAAAGACCATTAGGTACCCTGAAATATCACATCTCACAGGAGAGGAATTCTACTGTCTGAACTACCATCTTGCTTATACTTGTTATACCTCTAACTTCTCAGGCTTAAATTCTAGCCCGCATTTGTCCTCACTGAAGCCTGCTGTGCAAAGCCTAACCACTCTATCACTGGCCCACTCCAACAATGGCTGCTCCACTTACACCTTGCTTCTTTTTATTGGCCCATGCCAAGTTTTTAAATGATCGCGATGGTTGTAGCTCACTGGAGATTTATGAAAGGCCCCGAGTTCATTATAAACCTCATGCACCCTCACCAACAAGTGACCTCTTGCGATGATTGCAGCCCTAACTTCAGAATATGAAGTAAGCTAGCAAATAACTTAAAGAGGATACCAGATTTTTTTTTTTCCAGATATGTAAAGGGTAAAAGAGAGGCAAGAATGGATATTGGGCCTCTAGAAAACGACGCAAAGGATGTAGTAATGGGGAACAAAGAAATGGTGGGTGGACTGATTAAGTATTTTGTGTCAGTTTTCACTGTGGAAGACATAAGTAACATAACAGGAATTTGAGAGAGTCGGGAGATAAAGGTAAATGTAGTCAATTAAGGGAAGGGTGATTAGGAAGCTGAAAAGTTTGAAGCCACCTGGACCAGATGGACTACATCCCAGTGTTCTGAAGGAACCTAAATCGCAAAGCTGAAGAAATTCTGGAAGCAATACTAGTGCTTTTTTAAGAATTACTACTTCTGGAATGGTTCAAGAGGACCAGAAAAAGTTCGAGGTACATTTATTATCAAAGTGTGTGTACTCTATACAACTTTGAGGTTTGTCTCCTTGCAGCGACAGAACAAAGAAACACAATAGCTCCCATTTTTTAAGAAAAAGACAGACAAACACCTAATGTGCAGAAAAAAACAACAAATTGTGCAAATAATAAATTAAGCAAATAACATTCAGAACTGAAGTTCATGAAACTGAGTCCACAGCCACGAAGCCAGTTAACACTGCAGCTAATCAAGGAAGCTTGTTAGTTGCAGGCCATGGCCTTGGTTCAGCACAAAGACAAGAAAATCCCACGGAGCAGCGAGCTGAACATTGGCCCACTCTCGTCTCCGGCCCCAAAACCCGGAGCTTTTCAACCTGACCTGGCACCTGAGTCAGCCAAACCTTGGGTTGTTCCTCACTCTTGGACCCTGGACCTGGCTATGCTGCTTTGGCTCTGTCTCATCTTCGTTCGCCTCGGCTCGGCTCTGCCACATCGAATTGCCTCCAGCTGCACTTCAGCAATGGTCAAATATTAGCCTATTCCCTGTTCTCGGGCCCAGGCCCTGTCGCCATGATTCGACCCATAACAACCATGCCACAACTGCCCTGCACCTTCAATACTGCCAAAATGCCAGGTCGTGCAGGTGGTACAAAAGCTCAACTCCAAAAGGGAAGCTGCGGGCTATTGATTGCAGTGATTGTCTCTTAGGAAAAAGTGTGATTGGTACAGCAATTTGTAGTTTGCTTTGTTTGCTACCAACAAGTCGTCACTGTGCTTCACCAGCACCATCTTAAACACTCTTAAAGAAGGGAAGGAGGCAGAAGACAGTAAATTAAAAGCAAGATAGCCTGACTTAAATGGTTGGCAGGAAGTTAAAGTCCATTATTAACAATGAGATTTTAGGTACTTTCGAGCATATGATAAAATAGGCTGAGATAGCATGATTTCCTCAAGGGAGAATCTTGCCTGACAAATTTAGAATTCTTTGAGGAAGCAGCAGACAGAATTGACAAAGGTGAGTTGGTAGATGTTGTTTATTAAGGTTTCCAGAAGGCCTTTGACAGTATACCACATGTGAAGCTGCTAAACGACAATGAGAGGCCATGATGTTACAGGAAAAGTACCAGCATGGAGGCAAAAAGTGGGCAAATTTTAGTTGGCTGCTAGTAACTAGTGGTGTCCTGCAGAGGTTGATTTTGGGTCAGCTGCTTTTCACATCTTGTGTTACTGATCTGGATGATGGAATTGGTGGCTTTGTGGCCAAGTTTGCAGATATCTCAAAGATTAATGGAGAAGCAGCTGGTTTTGAGAAAGTATGAGTCTGCAGAAGGACTTTGGTAGATTAGGAGAATGGGCAAGAAAGTGCCAGATGGAATATAGTGGTCATGCACTTTTGTGGAAGGAATAAAGTCATAGATTATTTTCTAAATAGGGAACAAATTCTGGAATCAGAGATGCAAAGGTAGTCCTAGTGCAGGATTCCCTAAAGGTTAACTCGCAGTTTGAGTTGGTGGTTAGGAAGGTAAATGCAATGTTAGCATTCATTTTACGAGGGCTAGAATGTAAAAGTGAGGATGCAATACTGAAGCTTTTTATAAGATATTGATTGGACCACATTTGGAGTGTTGTGAGCAGTTTCGGGCCCTTTGTCTCAGAAAGGATATTCTGCCATTGGATAGGTTCTGGAGGAGGTTTACAAGAATGATCCCAGGAATGAAAGTGTTAATGTATAAGGTAAATTTGATGCCCATGGGCCCATACGCCATGGAGTTTAGAAGATTGAAAGAGGAGCTCTCATTTTTTTTTATATAAGGAGAGTATTGGACCAGAGGGCACAACCTCAAATAGAAGGTCATTCCTTTAGAACAGAGATGAGGAATTTCTTTAGCCAGAGTATTGTGAATCCTGGAGTTCATTGCTGTTGAGGGCTGTGGAGGCTAAGTGATTGGGTATATTTAAAGTGGAGGTTGATACTCTTTTGTTTTGTAACTCCAAAGCATGAAAGTAATTGAAAGACAAAAACGGAAGCCCTGGAGAATGTGTGCATTTTGTTTTTACTTTAGCGAGGTGTGCACATATCAGATGGTGGCTTGATAATGTATGCCATTCACATACATTTACAAATAACCCAAAATAAATTATGTAAACAAAAAAAGCATGTTTAATCAAACAATACATTTATAATATTGCTAAAATATTAAACCCACAACAATAGGTTCTTAATTAGTGAGGGTGTCGATGATTGCAAGTAGGAGAATAGAGTTGAGAAGAAAAACACATCAGCCATGATAAAATGACAGCATTGACTTGATGGGCTGAACAGCTTAATTCCATTCCTTTGTCCTAAAATCTTGTAAACAGCAGCCTATGTAATAGAAGAATATGAAGATCTGACAAGACACTGAGTGAAAGTGATTCTGTTCTTTTGCAGTCTGGTCCAATTATGTTCTCTTTCTGAAATACAAATTCAGAATTTGAACCAATTCATATTGTTACATGTTTCCCCTTCTCACCCGCACCCCCCCCCACCCCCACCAGCAATGTGTCTGATTTAGTTTTGAGAATGTCTTCATGGGACTGATTTTTTTTTAACCAAAAGTAATTGTCAGATTTTGTTTGTTATTTTATCTGATCTTGGATGTAGATGTTAACAATGTATTTTGCTTCAGGGTACTCCATAATCTGTACATTGTGTGAAGTTATTTTGCAGACCTGACCATTACAATGGTTGACTGCAGTTAAAGTGTTCTGATGAGGCTAAGTTTAGTTATGCTGACGGATCTTGTTTTCGTCAAATAATTTCAACTTGGATTACCTCTGACATCACATCACATGATTAGGCCAGGATTTATTTATAACGAGCTAAACACCATTTTGTCTTCCAATAACACAGATGTGTACTCATGCCAATAGTGTCTAGCAACTGAGTAAGTAGTAAGTGTCTAAGTGGAAAAACACTGACATTATGGTCCATCTTTGCATCTTGTTTTCCTTTTTTATTTGATGCCAGCTTGGCCACCAATTCTCATGTTTACAAAAAAATTACGTTGTGGTGGTTTTGGAGATTTCACAGCTTATTTTGCTTCTCTTTGTTAGTCCGGTCATATGTATGAAAATTTCATTGGTGCTTGATGTTCTCAGAACCTGTGTTCAATTTACTGAGTGTTGTTAGTCTGCATTTGGTGTGCTCAGCGAGTCTGCAAATCAACATGTTAAATATCATAATTTTGAAAAGAATTTAAATGCTGTTACAAATTATTAATATTCATAAACTATCTTGCCACACCATTCATTCTGGCATTTTGCATTTATTGTCATCATGATACTCATCCAAGAACAAAACTAAACATTGTAGTTCACCTTGCTTCAACCTTCATCATGGTCATCTTGGTGAAGCAATGCCTCTACTACTATTCCTTTATTCCAGTATTTAGCTGGTGGCTCTTTGATCTTTGTCAATCAATCTGTGTTTCACAACACTTATAAACCTTGTCTTGTGATGTCTTTTCAAAATCCCTTGTTCCACATTTTTTGAAATGTTTGTTCAGGTTTACTGTAACATAGGGAAGAGGGGGTATAGTTTCACATCACTTTGTTACCCTATACTATATATTGTTTTTCCATTTTTACCCTATACTTAATTTACAGTTAATTTTCATCATCCTGAATGTTTTGGCTGAATTCATAGTTTCCATTATTGCTCTAACTATTCACTGATGCTCTTACTACCTGTAATTTCTCCTTCTGGTATCTCGTTGGGCATCTGGAAGAGTTATTTGTCATGGGGGTTTTGCATTAGCAGTCCTTGTTAAAGGTTCTTTCAGTGCTGTTCTGAGTATCCTGTCAAAGGCCATGCCACCATTTCTATGTTCATGGCAATCTTCTCTCTTTTATCAAATCTGTACCATAGTAGAACAATCATTTTGGACACCTGGGTAAGTTTAGTTTTGCTTTCTCCTCTTTACCTACATCACTATTTTCTCTCTATTTATCATTAAAGCTTTATCCATGCTTGATTATTGCATTTTATATTCATTGATTTTTTTTGTGCATTTATTGTATTCCAGACAAGTTGTAAAAAAAATTAAATCAACATCTTAATCTTGATATTTAAATTCTACTTCCAGTACTTTGATTCCCCACATTTCTCAGTAACGTAGCTAAAGGACATCTCTGTTCCCTTTTAATCTCCTCAATTAATCTATCTTAATAGGTCTGTCTTTCTGCCTTATTAGTCTGATCGTAAGTGGAATTCCCTGATGTTCTCTCTCACCAAAGCTGCTTCTAACAAATTTGCATTGTGTTCCATAATTTCCCTATTTTGTTCCCTTAACAGTGTTTATAAATTTATAAATCTTGGGTAGATTCTGTATTTTTATAAGAAGAAGTGTTATTTACTGACATTACTGACAGTTTGTACAAGGAAAAATGCATGCAGGCTGTTGTTCTATTCTTGCATGACTTGCTCCGAGTGTTTTCTAGTTGGTCAAATCCTTTCTCCATATTTCTAACAGACAGATTGTGTAACTGCTATTCATGCTAAAATATACCTTTTGAATGTCATCAGATAAATTTAATTCACTCCTATCTTTATTTGCTTAGTTCATCAATTTATGTATCCTTTCAGCCATACTCCACTGTATTATAGCATTGAGTACTCACTTGGATATTCACTTTCCAAAATAAAATCTATTTTTGAAACCAAGTCCTCCATTTGTGAAAAGCTTTGTTTATAAAATGACAACTTTTAGTCATTTTAGCTGAAGAAGAACGCTGAAAGAGGGAAAGTCCTCTTCCTGCAGCATCTGTCCACCCCGAGGAACTCATAAGACATCTGAGATGTTTGCCCACTGGTCTTTACAATCATGTCTTCTGTGGCTGCATTCAGAAGTTAACACAGCTAATATAGGTATATATTATATGGGGTTTTATCCTAATGATGTGTTACATTCATAATTGCAAAATTAATTTGTTATAAAATGTTTTGCACAATAATGGATTCCAATTTTGAATGTGCAAATTTTGGAAGTTTTGTAATTTTCATTCATCACCATTTAGTATTGTCATGGTCATACTACATGAAAACAGGTCCTTCGGCCAACTGAAAGCATGCCAACCTTCAAGCGTGTATTTACACTAATCATACTGTCTTCTCCCCATAATCACATGAACTCCCCAAGATTCTGTTGCACACCCTCATCCAATTAATCTACAGTTAATCTACGAGTCTGCAAGTGGTTTTTGGAACATGGGAGGAAGCTGGAGTCCTCAGAAGAAACCCATGTGTTCCCGGGGAGAATTAGCAAACTCCACACATGACTCTAGAGGCCAGGGTTGAACTGTGTGGCTGCGGCTCTACAAGCTGTACCACTTAGCTGTTTCAAGTCATTGTATTTTATTCCCCATCAGTCATGTCATTCATTTTCCAATCCTTTTAAATTTGTGTCCTCAACAGGTGAATACAGATTCTTAATTTTCTCTGAAAATGTACCTAAAGAGAACCCTTTTGAAAATAATGTTATTTTGAATGCTTCCATTAGGTTTCCTTTTTCCATTCCCCTTTCTGAAAATAATCCTCCTTTTTCCTTGCCTCAGTAATTTAAGTCTGTTGCCTGTGGTGTCTTTTTGATTACTTCTAAAGTCTTAAACATTCTTCCTAAAATACAATAGGGAGAATTGACTACATTTCAACAGTTGAGTCTCAACCAGTAATTTAGATTGGATTTGGCAAGTTCTTCCTAGCTTTTGTATTCTAATCCTTGACTTGGAAAACTTGCTGTGCTTTTGCTTTCTTCTTAACATACCCCACCATGCTTGAAGATTTGGTTTTATAACATCCAGTTTCTCTTTTCCTACTCCCCTTCTGTATTGTCCCATCTGCTTTCAGCTTTCATTCCAAAATGATTTGAGTTGCTACTCCTTATTAAATTTAAGTTCAAGTTCCAATTTAATTATCATTCAACCATATTTGAATATAGTCAAATGAAACAGTATTCCTCTGGGGCCAAGTTGCATAACACATTACCAACAGCACATAGCACACAACAGGAATTCTGCAGATGCTGGAAATTCAAGCAACACACATCAAAGTTGCTGGTGAACGCAGCAGGCCAAGCAGCATCTGTAGGAAGAGGTGCAATCGACGTTTCAGGCCGTGACCCTTCGTCAGGACTAACTGAAGGAAGAGTGAGTAAGGGATTTGAAAGTTGGAGGGGGAGATCCAAAATGATAGGAGAAGACAGGAGGGGGAGAGATAGAGCCAAGAGCTGGACAGGTGATAGGCAAAAGGAGATACGAGAGGATCATGGGACAGGAGGTCCGGGAAGAAAGACAAGGTGGGGGGGGGACCCAGAGGATGGGCAAGAGGTATATTCCGAGGGACAGAGGGTGAAAAAGGAGAGTGAGAGAAAGAATGTGTGCATAAAAATGAGTAACAGATGGGGTACGAGGGGGAGGTGGGGCCTTAGCGTTAGAGAAGTCGATGTTCATGCCATCAGGTTGGAGGCTACCCAGACGGAATATAAAGTGTTGTTCCTCCAACCTGAGTGTGGCTTCATCTTTACAGTAGAGGAGGCCGTGGATAGACATGTCAGAATGGGAATGGGATGTGGAATTAAAATGTGTGGCCACTGGGAGATCCTGCTTTCTCTGGCGGACAGAGCGTAGATGTTCAGCAAAGCGGTCTTCCAGACTGCGTCGGGTCTCGCCAATATATAAAAGGCCACATCAGAAGCACCGGACACAGTATATCACCCCAGTTGACTCACAGGTGAAGTGTTGCCTCACCTGGAAGGACTGTTTGGGGCCCTGAATGGTGGTAAGGGAGGAAGTGTAAGGGCATGTGTAGCACTTGTTCTGCTTACACGGATAAGTGCCAGGAGGGAGATCAGTGGGGAGGGATGGGGGGGACGAATGGACAAGGGAGTTGTGTAGGGAGCGATCCCTGCAGAATGCTGAGAGAGGCGGGGAGGGAAAGATGTGCTTAGTGGTGGGATCCTGTTGGAGGTGGCGGAAGTGACAGAGAATAATATGTTGGACCCGGAGGCTGGTGGGGTGGTAGGTGAGGACCAGGGGAACCCTATTCCTAGTGGGGTGGCGGGAGGATGGAGTGAGAGCAGATGTACGTGAACATAGCACAACTAGATTGTATGGTTATGATGTATGTTTCATTTGTCACCTGTCTACCCATTGCACTATATGTTTTTTAGACACATCTTAACATTGCCTGAGTGAGCCTTATGTCAGCCATCTCCTAATGGATAGCCGTTATTGTCTCTGAATCAGAGGTAGCATGTTCAAATCTTAGTCGAGAGAGTCAATCACAAAATTCTATCCGTTCAGTGTTGTTTTCTTCAGATGACATGTTAATCCAGTAACATCTTGTCCTTGGATGCAAATAAAGCTGCTTCTTTATTAAAGATGATTTGTAGGGCTTTGCCATGGTCTTCTGGCTAATGTTGGTTGAACAAATCAATGTTATTGAAAGGTTCATTGTTATGTTGTTATTTATTGTCTGTAAATTGGCTGTTGTGTTTCCTGCATTATACAATGGTTTGCTCTTTGGTTGTAAAACACTCAGAATTCGGCTTATTATTACTGATGGATATGAAATTTGTTGTTTTGCAGTAGTAGGAAAGTACAAAGGCATAAAATTACCATAAATTACAAAATACAAAAGTGCATGAAAAAAGAATAAAGAGGTTATGTTCATGGACTGTTCAAAATTTGCTGGTGGAAGGGAAGAAGCTACTACTGAATCATTGAGTGTGGGTTTTCTGGTTTCGGTACCACCTCCCTGATGAGAAGAGAGCATGTCTCAGATGTGTCTTTGGTGGATTCTGCCTTCTTGAGCCACTATCTCTTGAAGATGTCCTCAGTGGTGGGGAAGATTGTGCCTGTGAAGGAGCTGGCTGAGTGTTTCTCACTCTTGGAGTAAATTGTGGTTATAATGTGCTGCAAGGACACAGTTCTGTTCTTCCTTCATCTTTATACTCCTGTCTGTTGATGATATATCTGCTGAGTTTTTTAATATCAATCATGAAAACAGTACACTCAAAATCTGTCTCGTGTGTTCCCCAGTGCTTTAGCCTAATGAATGTTCCTTAACGACCTCCATGGCATGCATTTGTATCCTCAGGATTAAACTTGCAAACAAAATAACTTTAGGTGTTTTAACATTTGTATACAAAATACTACTCATCTCGATCCTTTTAAACTTAAAACCTAACTACTAGGTCTATAGGTGATTTGTGCTCATGATTGAAAAATGTTGCTCTCCTGATTTTGTCCAGGATCATCATTGTAGTCTGATTAAGATTCACTGAAAATATCAGTGAGAAATTTCATGAACTAAACACCTTGTTAAACATGATTAAAGTTTTCAGCCATTGCTTCAATGAAACTATATACTCACGGTCGTAACCTTTGATTTTTTTTTCCTATCAGTGTGCAATCCCAATGGGGTACATTTTTTTCCGTTAATCATTTCCAAAGTACATAATTAAAAGTGAAGAATCAATTAGATTGCAAACAACTGGTTTGTTGGTTCTGTATGTGGGAAGCTTACTAACTCATTTTCTTTTTTTTTAATAAACTGCTTCTATAAAATTCCACGAGCAGCCCTGCTGGTTTCTTAGTATTCAAATAGCAGTGCAAGGCTTATTAATTTCTGCAGTTCTGGCCTGCTGTCTTGACGTTGACAGTTAAGCTAACAAGAAAAAATGAAATGACATCCTTCAAAATTCAAATAAATTTATTATCAAAGTGTATGTATGTATGTGTGTGTATATATATACACACACACACACACATACATATACATATATAAATAATATATGTATGTATGTCACCATATACAACCCTGCGATTCATTTTCTTGCGGGAACACCCAATAAATGCAATAACTGTGAGTTTTGTTGCATCTCCTGTAGTACTTGGGGGGGGGGGTGTCATTACTGTAAAATAGATCCATACATTACACTTCCTCTTCTTTAGATTAATGCAACATAAAAGTACATATGTACAAAACATTCAATTTCCCTTTCATAAACCCATATTCCAAATAAATATATGTTCACAATAACAGCCTATAACTAACTTCACAGTTCTGAAGGTTCAGTCTTTTGGGTGGTGCTCTGTTTCTTTCAGGATAGTGTATCTGGACCTGTGGTGTGGCTTCAGGCCTGGCAGGTGTTTTGTCAATGATAATGTTCTCATCGCTGTGGAGTAGCATCAGGTTTGGTGGGTGTCTTGTCTAAGACGGTTTCTGGTGTCACGTTGCTGTCAGTGACATCATCACTGACAGGTAAGTATAGTGGCTGTAATGTGTCCATCTTGTTGGATACAATCGACTCAGGTATGTTCTTCGGTTAAGTATCCAGTATCTGGTCCACATGATGTCTCCCTGTCTGATCTCCAACATCCACTGTGTATATCGGTGGTCCAGTTCCTGTAGCTATCCGACTGGGTGTCCACTTGTCTTCTCGGAAATCACGTGCTAGGACTTCCTGTCCAATTACAAAGCTCCTTTCTGCCTGACTTCGCAACTGGCTGAAATGTTTATTCTGTCCTTCCTTCTGGAGGTCTGGTTTCAGAAGGTTTATGAGAGATCTCAAATTCTTGCTGATGAACAGCATTGCTGGTGTTTGATTTGTTCTCACATGAACAGCGTTCTGATACCCAAAAAGAAAGTTGTCCACCTTGTGCTGTAGAGAGATGTCCTCCTTGTCCTTTGCTTTATTGGACTTCTTGAAGGTTTAGATAAGCCTTTCAGCTAATCCATTCGTTGCTGGGTGGTGAGGAGCTGACTTGAAATCTTTCTGTCTTTCTTTCTCTCATATATGTAGTTGTGCATAGACACAACAATCCTTCTAAAATATTTTGCTGTTGAAATTGTAATCTGATTGCAGGTATTTCATTTCTGGCTGAAAATTCTTAGTTCATGGCAGATCTCATCCTCTTTAAAACATAAACAGATTACTTAATGTAAATAGGAAGCTGGAAACTAATCAGCTTTTTTCTTTGACTTTTGACAACATTGGAAGTATCTAAAACATTACTGTATGTGTTTTCATGCTTTAATCATTGTTAAATCTTGCAACTTCTGTCTAGAATTACAAATCACAAGCTGTGCAAACGTATGGGACATTGAAAAATGGCAAACTCTTATAGACAGAGGGTCTGTTCGTTCAGTGAGTTTATTTACATTACGAGCTGCCTGTGATGTAACAGCATAAGCAAGGATGATCTCATGTGTCAGGCCTTCCATGTCTCCAGTGGAGATATGTCAATTCCAGATTCATTTCATCCCCATGGGTGGAAAGGTTATTTTGATAATGTTACATTAAAATCAGGCTTTTAGGCAACCTGAAAGAAGAATTTTTTTTGGCTTGTCCTGTAAGAGGAATGTGCAACATTCTTAACCTGTGACCCTTCTGCAGCCTGGACAATAGTATTTCTATTAGCACAGGAACCCAAGGGTTTGTAATCAAAAGCAAGCCAATTATTAACTAATTTTAAAATCGCGTCATCTGCAAGTGGAAAAAGGTTCAGCTTTTCAAGGCTGTGAGTTGATTTTGTTTGAATGATTCCGCAGCCTGCCTTGGGGCAGGCTTCCTAATGAAATCTTTTAGTCATGCTTTGGGTCTACACTACGCTGTCAGTTTTTTTTTATTTCTGCAAGTGATAATTTTCCAAACTTCTAAACCGCTAGTACGACAAATTTTCTTTAGGGTTTGCTGGAAACGTGAGCTAGTACCTCATTATGTTGTAAAACAGCAGCTTTCTGAAACCAAATGATTTCATTATGTTGTAAGTCAACAATTCTTCAGTTTAGTTGATCTTTATAGTTATTATTCTGTTAACAGATATTTTGGACAATTAGCTGCAAATTATGTATAAAATAATGAGCAATAAAACTAAAAATCTTTTTCCCTCTGATTATGTGTAATTGTTCTCCAACATAATCCAGTCTTTTATCCCTCTTTGATTTTACTTCCTCTACCTGATTTGACGTTGAATTCACCAGTTCTTATTGGCTCCTGTGTTGTATCTTTCCCAATCTTTAAGTTTAATTTAAGCCAGTATGAAGTTGGTTTTAGTGTTGATCCCGGAAGGCCTGCTTTGCTCATTCAAAGTTCAAAGTAAATTTACTTTTATTATCAAAGTACATAATGTCGCCCTATACAATCCTGAGATTTCATTTCTTGCAGGCATACTCAATAAATCCAATAACCCTAATAGAATGACTGCATCACCCAAGCAGACAACCTGTGTGCAAAAGCCGAAACTGTGCAAATACAAAAGGAAAGAAAAAAAGAATATTAATTAAGCAATAAATATCGAGAACATAAGATGAAGAGTCCTTAAAAGTGAGTTCATAGATTGTGAGAACAGTTCAGTGATGCGGCAAGTGAAGTTATCCCCTTTCGTTTAAGAGCCTGATGTTTGAGAGGTAATAAGTGTTGGTGAACCTGGTGGTGTGAGTCCTGAGGCTCCTGTACGTTCTACTTGATTGTGCAGCAATAAGAGAGTATGACCTGGGTGGTGGGGGTACCTGCTGATGGATGCTGCTATCCTGTGACAGTGCTCTTTGTGGATGTGCTCAGTGATGCTGAGGGCTTTACCTGTGGTGGACTGGACCGTATCTACTACTCATTGTAGGACTTTCATTGTCATTGGTTTGCATGTTAAGTGAGAGAGGACAACTAGCACCTTTTTCCCAGCACGGTAATTGCTAATGCGAGGGGACATAATTTTAAGGTGATTGTGGGAAAGTATCAGGGAGGTATTTGAGGTCTTTATTTTTCATACCGAGAGTAGTAAGCACATGGAATCTACTGGCAGAGGTGGTGGTAGAGGCAGATACATTAGGGACATTTAACAGACTCGTAAGATAGTTACATGGATGAAAGAAAAATGAAGGGCAATGCGAGAGGAAAGGGGGTAGATAGACCTTGAAGTAAGTTAAAAGGTCAGCATAGCATTGTGGGCCATGACAATGAATGAAGGCTCATTACCATGGCCAGAAGTGAGGCTATTGGGGGGTGGGGGAATTCCAAGCCAGGCTGAAACGCAGAGAAATGAGACTCCCTCTACCCAGCACTTTGTAGGCAAATGTGTAGTCACAGTCAGTACAGAACAAAATTGAGGGACCGAGGGCAAGATTGGTGTATCGAATGGAAATGAGAGATTGTTGCGGTCTGTGTTTTAAAGAGACATGGCTTACTCCCGACACACCAGATTTGGTGATAGACCTGAAGGCTTCTCGGTACAGAGGATGGAACAAACCTGCTGATTCGGGAAGGGCAAAAGGTGGAAGTGCGTGTTTCATGATGTTGTGCTCCTGTGTGGTGTTTTTTTTTTCAAACTCATGGACCCACCAACTTTGAACATCTAACGATCAAATGCTGTCCCTTCTATTTACCAATGGAATTCTCATCCACGATGCTGACCACAGTGTACATACTTACATAGTGGCCAACTATAATCAAACGCTTGATATTGCATGGTGCATTACCAAACAAGAAACAGTCCATCCTGTCGCATTTCATATCGTAGTTGGGGATTTCAATGAGGCTTGTTTGAAGAAATCCCTGCCCAATTGCCATCAGCATATAACTTGTAGCACCAGAGTTTCCCAACACACTAGACTACTGTTACACTAAAAAAAAGAATGCATACCATTCCATGTCCAGACCACTTTTCAGGAAATCTGATCAGTTGGTTGTCCTTCTCCTATTTACATGCAGGCAGAGCTAAAAAGCAAGGCTCCAGAGATTAGGACAATGAAGAGTTGGTCATGGGAAGCAGAGGAGTGGCTGCAGGACTGCTTCAAGTCAGTGGACTCTGCCGTGTTCAAGAACCCATCAGTGGATCTGAGTGAATACACCATGGTTGTCATGGACTTAATAAAAAAAAATTGTCAACAACTTTATCTCTACAAAATGACTCGGTCTTCCCAACCAGAAGCTCTGGATGAACCATGAGATTCACAATCTGCTGAGGGCCAGGTCAGAGACATTCAAATCTAGTAACCAAGAAAGTTACAAGGGGTACAATTTCCAGAAAGCCATCTCACAAGCAAAGTGGCAGTTGTGAACTAAACTTGAACCAATGAGGATGCTCGACATTTGTGGCAGGGCTTGAATGTTATCACCTGTTATAAAGTAAAATCAAATGACATAGCCAACAACAGGTCTTCACTTTCAGATGAGCTCAATGCCTTGTATGCTTGTTCTGACTGTCAAAACATGGAGGAACATCACGCACTCCCACAGCCCCAATGATCCTGTGATTTCCGTCTGAGGCTGACTTATGAGCATCCTTCAGGAGGGTGAACCCACAAAAAACATCCGGCCCAGATAGACTATCTGGTCAAGTGCTTAAAGACTTATGCTAATCAACTCGCTGGAGTGTTCACTGAGATCTTTAACCTCTTGCTTTGGCAGGCTGATATACCCACCTGCTGCAAACGGGCTTCAATGGTACCAGTGCTTAAGAAGAACCTACTAAGCTGCCTCAATGAATGTCGTCCAGTAGCACTTGCGTCCCACAGTATGAAGTGTTTTGAGAAGTTGGTGATGAAACATATCAACTCCTGCCTGAGAAGTGACTTGGATCCACTCCAATTTGCCTACTGGCACCACAGTTCAACAGCAGATGCTATCTTATTGGCTCTTCACTCAACCCTGGAATGTCTGGACAGCAAAGATGCATACATCAGTTTGCTCTTTATCGACTACAACTCGACATTCAATACTACCATCCCCTCAAAATTAATCAATAAGCTTTAATTTGTTGGCCTTAATACCTCTTTGTGCAATTAGATCCTTGATTTCCTCACTTGCAGACTGCAGTCAGTTCAGCTTGGCAATAACATCTCCACCACAATCTCCATCAGCACAGGTGCACCACATACTGTGCACTTAGCCCTCTGCTCTACTCACTTTACACTTATCACTGTATGGCTAAAGCACAGCTCCAATTCCGTATTTAAGTTTACTGATGACACCACTGTTGTAGGCCGAACCAAAGGTGGTGACGAATCAGCATATAGGCGGAAGATTGAAAATCTATCTGAGTGATGTAATAACAACAACCTCAATGTCAGCAAAACCAAGGAGCTGATTTTTGACTTCAAGAGAAGGAAACCATGAGCCAGTCCTCATCGGAAGGGGGGAGGTGGGTATCAGAGGTGGAGAGGGACAGCAACATGGTGTCATCATTTCAGAGGACCTGTACTGGGCCTAGCACATACGTACAATTATGAAGAAAGCACAGCGTTCCTCTACTTCCTTAGAAGTTTGCAAAGACTTGGCATGACATCCAAAACTTTGACAAACTTCTGTAGATATATGGTGGAGAATATATTGACTGCGTGCATCACAGCCTGGTATGGAAATACCATTGCACATGAACAGAAAAGTAGTGGATACAACCAACTCCATCATGAGTAAAGCCCTTTCCACCATAAATACAACTACATGGAACGTTGTCACAGGAAAGCAGCATCCATCATCAGGGACCCCCACCACCCAGGACATGCTCTCTTCTCATTCCCCCATCAGGGGGAAGGTACAGGAGCCTAGTGCACACATCACCAGGTTCAGGAACAGTAATTAACCCCCAACCATCAGGCTCTGTTACTAAAGGGGATCAATTTCACTTGCCCATCACTGAAATGTTTCCAGAACCTATGGACTCATTTTCAAGAAATTCTGAATCTTATGGAACAAAGAAGACAATCTAAGGAAAATGAAAAAGCCTACGTATCCTTGCATGCACAGATAACAACCAAGTGCAAGGAAGCAAAAGAAAAGTGGCTTAAGGACAAATGTGATTTAATAGAACAATTGCAGAAGACCAACAACAGCAAAAGTATGTGCAACGAGATCAAAGAGGTCACAAATCGGAGGAAAAGCTGGACAACAACAGGATGTATAAAAGCAAAAGACAGCTTTACAGTTATGGAAGAAGGAAAAATAATGCAAAGATGGTCAGAATACATCAAGGACCTATATGACGACAAAGATGGAGAGGACAACTTTGATATTGGCAACAACCACGAGGGCACAGCAATACTGAAAGAAGAAGAGGAACATGCTAGGAAGAAAATGTGAAAGGGGAAATCATCAGGACCAGATAACATTCCGGTTGAACTATATGAAGCGCTAGAAGATTTTGGTGTTGAGAAATTAACAATCTTATTGAATAGAATATACAATTGTGGCCAAAGTACCAGAAGATCTTTTAAAGACAGTATTCATTGCACTGCCAAAGAAACCAAGTGCAACAGAGTGTGGACAACACAGAACAATTAGTTTAATAAGCCATCTCACAAAAATTCTACTTAGAATCATCACGCTCAGAATAAGAAACAAAATTAAACCAGAGATCAGTGAAGAACAGTGCGGCTTTGTCGAAGGCAAGGGTACATCAAACACCACTTATATTCTCAGGAATATTATCAAAAGGTCAATAGAAGTACAACAAGACTTGTACTTCTGTTTCATTGACTACACAAAAGCCTTTGACACAGTTAAACACCAAGTCATCATGAAAATGCTTAAAGACATTATTATCGATAGAAAAGATCTAAGAATAATCAGGAATCTCTACTGGCAACAAAGTGCAGCCATACAGATAGACAACGAGATTGGTGAATATCAGCCAATAAAGCGAGGAGTCAGGCAGGGTTGTGTTCTGTCACCAGACCTGTTCTCCCTGTACAGTGAACATCATGAGAACCATACAAGACCTACCTGGAATAGGTATAGGAGGATACAATATCAACAACCTCTGCTATGTGGATGATACAGTACTGATAGCAAACAGTGAAGTAAATTTACAGAAACTAGTACTTACCATCAACACAGAGAGCGAAAGACTTGGCCTAATCTTAAACAAAAAGAAAACTGAAGTAATGGTAATATCAAAGAAACCTGATGTCCCAAACTGTAGGATCGTATTGGCAAATGAAATCCTGAAACAAGTTCACAACTTCAAGTACCTTGGATCATGGGTAACATCTGATGGCAAATGCGAAACAGACATAAAAGCAAGAATAGCATTTACAGAAATGAGAAACATCCTAACGAACAAGAAAATAGCAATTGACATCCACCTTAGAGCTGTCAGCTGCTACATTCTTCCTATATTGATGTATGGCTGCAAGTCATGGACCATCACAAATGCAATGGAAAAAAGAATCAATGCAGCAGAGATGTGGTTCCTCAGAAGAATGCTATGCATATCGTATACGGACAGGATAATCAACGAAGAAGTTCTACAGAGAACACAAACAAAGCGTATATTACTTAAAAAAACAATCAGAAAACAGCAATCAAAATTCTTTGGACACATCATGCAAAGAGAGACATTAGAACATCTAGTTACAACTGGAAAGCTGGAAGGAAAAAGAAGCGGGGCAGACAGAGAATGAAAATGACAGATGGAATAACATCATGGTTAGAAACAGGGGAGGCAACAACTACAATTCGGAGGGTCAGGGACCATGATGGATGGAGAGGCATGATCACCCGTGCCGAACGGCAAGGCACCTGAATGAATGAATTAGTTCAGCACATCAGAAGGTCTGTTCCTGTGCTGTAATATTTTGTGTTCTAAAGACATGTTTAAAATTATGCAAAAGTTACAGGGTAATAGAATTGGAACTGCTGACAGAAATTTATTTTCAGTGTGCCTTTCACACCACTGCTCATTTGAATACTAGTGATACGATTCCCTCTGTCATGTAGGAATGGTTAAATTTTATTCATTATGTGCATAGATATGCAGACAGTGCAGACAGTACAGTCAGACACGCGCAATCAATTCCACACACCTCTGGCACCCCAAATGGTATCTTCTGCAGTGCCCAAGTGTTCCTAGTAGGTATGCTACACTTAATCCATTGCCCAGCGATCAAGTATGCATACATCCTCTAGCCTGAACAGTCAATAGCCACTTTTCGCATTTTGTGGTCCTGTCACAACAAACTAGCCTGCATTGTCTTGCAACACGCATGGTCAATGGCCCAAGCAGATCTAAGCATATTGTGAAACAATCCTAAACACTCACCCCCTCCCCTTAGACGGTTGAGGTTGCTGGCCATGTAACTGGGTCACAAGTATATCCTGAACAAGCCCCCAAATGTTGTGACCATGATCAAAGTCACCAAAGAGACAGTGAAGTTATGGATATGAAAGTCTTTATTCATCATGACAAACAGACATTCTTCTGGACACACTCTAGGCAGAGCCTCACTAACTCAAAAGTTTATCACGTTTTTATACCCTTATTTTCAAAGGTAACAGTAGGTGATACAGTACAATTTCAATAGTTACAACAGCATTGTTTACTTCAATAACTTGGGTTGACAGTGCTTCCTTTGTGCTTATCAACAGTGGGAGATACCTCTGAGTGTTCAAACATCCCTGCTGGACAATCTAGTTGACACAGATATTCTAAAAGCTTCTGAAGACAGAGAGCCGGATGCCCAAGTTTAGTGTATGTGTGAGCTGACTCTGAGTACACACTAGATCAGCTGTCGATTGCAACTATAACCATGACATGTTTGATATGCTAAGTGACAACATCAGCCCGTTCTGCCAGCTTAAACTCAAATCACAATAGTGCAAATAACTTAGCCCATGTTGCCTGCTTTGATGCAATCCAATTAACATAACCCCTTTGTCTTAACGAACACCTCATGATCACCACTTTGCAAACCACATCTCTTAGTCTGTGGGCCAGCCTGTGCTTTTAGCTTTAATTTACCGCAAGAACTAGAGACTGATTCTTGTTTAAATTAATGTCTGCTTTACTCACATAACTGTAGAATACTCCCTAACATACACTCCTCTTGGCCCCTGGACAGAAGTCTGTCCCAGGAAGGTCAAACTTTAATGAGGATCTAATTAAAAATGCCTTTCACTAACCTGTCATTTATCTACCTCTATGCTAACTGGCTATCTACAAGACTAAGCAGAGATGGCAATAAAACATTCTAGAAGTATGATCACATCCTCCTCTTGTAAGCCTTTATCCTCTCAATGTAAACCCATCTTTAAAATACAGCTTCATGTGTTTGTTGCCTCCTTCCCTGCTGGCCTTTGTGGTTGACGTATCCTTGTCATCACGCCTTCAATATCTGATAGCTAAAACTTAGCAGTGGCTATCAGTAGTTACTCTGTGGGCAGGAGCACAGGAATGTTCACTGGCAACAGTTCACATTCCATACCGTGACAGTGGATGGTCAGAATAATCTGACAACAAGTCTCTCAGTCCCTTTAATTGATCTACAGGAGGGTTTGGGGTGGTTTTTATTTAAATGGAAAACCATATCTCTGTCTGTGGGCCATCCTGTGCTTCTAACTTCAATTTACTGCCAGTAGTTTACAATTTACACCAAGAACTTGGAGACTGGTTCTTGTTTCAATATTCATAGTTCGTAGTTTGAGTCTAATTGTCATTCATCCATACACAAATGCTCTTCAATACAGCCAAATGAAGCAGTGTTACCCTGGGGCCAAAATGCAAAATTCAGTACTCACACACATAGCACAAAATACATGTAAGATTGCAAGCACGTATAAGGTATCAGAATACAGTCACACAGAAAAATATAGTCCAAGACCCTGAGTCCATGAATGTTGCAGAAATATGCAGTGGAACACAATATGGCTTGTTTTCTGCCAAGCATATACGGGGGGCAGCCCTGAGTCTAGCTTGGACGCTGTGCCACACTGCCTCCGCTGGAGTGCACTGACTACGCGTCTCTCCTGGGTGGCTGTGAACAGGTAACACCGTGACTTGAGGCCTAGTCCTTGCTCTGACTGAGGACATACAGCTCCCCTGCCGCCCACCAATAAATCAGTGAATTGGATGCAGCGTTCCACATTAACAATATCCAACAGGGTCTTGCGATCACAAGAAAAGTGACTAAGGCAATCACTCACTGTTAGATTGCCCACCACATTCACGTACTGACTCCTCTCTGACGCAGACAGCAGCACGATCCGCACCAAGTCCAGCTCCTTCACTTTCTTTACCAATGAGCAACTCGCTGATGGGGTAGATCTGCAATATTTTAATTTCTCAGTCCATCAGGGTCTTGTGATTGTAAAAATAAAGTATGTTTAAAAGGTGCTGTAACACCTTTGGTTGACCCTGTAGAAATTATTGCGATTGGACACTTCACCATCATACCGCACATTGATATCTGCTATGCTCACATATGCTCCAGAATACTCCCTAACAATGCCCATGAATATTGTAGAAATAGCTGTTAGAGTATTTGCAAGGATACAAAAATTTACTTAGCCTTGTAAAAAGAGGGATGTGGAATACATGAAAGGATAGTTCAGTTAGAATCAACAGCTTAAAGAAAAATTAGGAATGAGCAAATATTATCTCATAGTTATTATCTTGTCCAATGCAGTCAGTTGTGAGTTTGCATGTGGTGGAATTTTAAGATCTATATACTTGCCATCAGACATGATCTTACTGAAATCATTGAATAGCCTGAGGGGGCAAATGATCAACGACTCCATGTATTTAGATTTAGATTTTGATTATGAGGGCACGCAGTCCTCTTTTATTGTCATTTAGTAATACATGCATTAAGAAATGATACAATATTTCTCCAGAATGATATCACAGAAACACATGAAAAACTGACAAAAGCCACATAATTATAACATATAGTTACAACAGTGCAAAGCAATACCGTAATTTGATAAGAACAGACCATGGTGCGGTAAAAGTCTTAAAGTCTCTGGAAAGTCCCATCATCTCACGCAGACGGTGAACTTCCAGCGCTACAAACTTGCCCATGCAGCATGCTGGAAGCGTCCGACCACAGTCCGACTCAGAGTCCATCTGAAAACTCCGAGCCTCCGACCAGCTCTCTGACACCGAGCACCGGGCACCATCTCTGCCGAGCACTTCGACCCCAGCCCCAGCAACAGGCAATAGGCAAAGCCGAGGATTTGGGGCCTTCCCTTCCGGACATTCTCGATCGCACAGTAGCAGCGGCAGCGAAGCGGGCATTTCAGAAGTTTCTCCAAGTGTTCCTCTGTGCTTGTCACGGCTGTCCCCATCAAATCAGGATCGTGCACAACCACTAGTTAACACATTATAATATCATTCGGAACGGCCACTTGCGCTGCGTTGTGCCGCCATCTTCTCCTCCCTCGAGATTGGGATGAGCTCTGCCCATTAAGCTAGGTGAAGGCATGCCCCAGACTTAATAGGTATGTGAGAAGAATAAAACAGCTTTAGTGTTGGTGGATTTTTGGTGATAGTGCAGTCTTGGTGGAGCAGAGAGTTTATTTCCTTACTGTATGACTCTATGACTTGACCTCAAGTATTTAGAGAATTAATTATTTAAATGAAAAATGTATTTCAATATTTTTGATTGTCTTGTATAGCTAATGTGAATCTGTTTTACAGAGTAAGGTGCTTTCTGAAATCTTCTGATAAAATCTATAAGAAATGCATCCAGTGCCATATTTTCATCTAGTTTCCTCTGCTGGGCAGTCATTCCATGTTCTCGTTCTATGATGATTTCAGATTTTCAGTTAGACTTGTGATGGTTGAATCACTGACTTCATATTCAGGTTTCCAGCTCTGGCCATGCATTTGTGAAGAATTATAATTTGATCTCAGTTTTGTGAAGGAGTGATGTAGTTTTTCCATTGCTGTTACTGCATTGTCTGGGCTACCAAGTTAGAGTAGTTTTGTCCAACCTTTAACAACAGGCCAATAATACAGGCCAACAGAGTCTTTGATGGGTTTAACCACCTGCCAAGTGGAAGGCACAAGGTGTCCAGGAACTGGTTAGAATAATCACATCTAGAGGTAACAGACACATAGTTGAAAGTTCTTAGAAGCTGATTTGAGGCTGGCATGAGTTGGTTGTTGTGGAGGTGGATGTAGTCTGACGTGATGTGTAATGGAAACTTATCTCGGGGTCAATTCCACAAGTGTAGTTATAGGTTGACATTGTAAGTACTAAACAACTGCTAGGTAAAAGCAACACGCACACAAAATGCTGGTGGAATGCAGCAGGCCAGACAGCATCCACAGGAAGAAGCACAGTTGATGTTTCGGGCCGAGACCTTTCGTCAGGACTAACTGAAAGAAGAGATAGTAAGAGATTTGAAAGTGGGAGGGGGAGAGGGGGATCGAAATGATAGGAGAAGACAGGAGGGGGAGGGATGGAGCTAAGAGCTGGAAAGTTGATTGGCAAAAGGGATACAAGGCTGGAGAAGGGAGAGGATCATGGGACGGGAGGCCTAGCGAGAAAGAAAGGGGGATGGGAGTGCCAGAGGAGGATGGAGAGCAGGCAAGGAGTTATTGTGAGAGGGACAGAGAAAGAGAGAAAAAAGGAAAATAGTAATAATAATAAATAAATAAGGGATGGGGTAAGAACGGGAGGTGGGGCATTAACAGAAGTTAGAGAAGTCAATGTTCATGCCATCACGTTGGGAGCTACACAGACAGAATATAAGGTGTTGTTCCTCCAACCTGAATGTGGCTTCATCTTGACAGTAGAAGAGGCCATAGATAGACATATGAGAATGGGAATGGGACGTGGAATTAAAATGTGTGGCCACTGGGAGATCCTGCTTTCTCTGGCGAACAGAGTGTAGGTGTTCAGCGAAATGGTCTCCCAGCGTGCGTTGGGTCTCACAAATATATAGAAAGCCGCACTGGGAGCATCGGACGCAGTATATCACCCCAGCTGACTCACAGGTGAAGTGTCGCCTCACCTGGAAGGACTGTATGGGGCCCTGAATGGTGGTGAGGGAGGAAGTGTAAGGGCATGTATAGCACTTGTTCCGCTTACACGGATAAGTGCTGGGAGGTATATCGGTGGGAAGGGATGGGGGGGACGAATGGACAAGGGAGTCGCACAGGGAGCGATCCCTGCAGAAAGCAGAAAGTGGGGGGGGAGGGAAAGATGTGCTTAGTGGTGGAATCCCGTTGGAGGTAGCAGAAGTTACGGAGAATTATATATTGGACCCGGAGGCTGGTGGGGTGGTAAGTGAGGACAAGGGGAACCCTATCCCTAGTGGGGTGGCAGGAGGATGGAGTGAGAGCAGATTGCTTGAAATGGGGGAGATGCGTTTGAGAGCAGAGTTGATGGTGGAGGAAGGGAAGCCCCTTTCTTCAAAAAAAAGGAGGACATCTCCTTCGTCCTGGAATGAAAAGTCTTATCCTGAGAGCAGATGCAGTGGAGACGGAAGAACTGCGAGAAAGGGATGGCATTTTTGCAAGCAACAGGGTGGGAAGAGGAATAGTCCAGATAGCTGTGAGAGTCAGTAGGCTTATAGTAGACATCAGTAGATAAGCTGTCTCCAGAGATAGAGACAGAAAGATCAAGAAAGGGGAGGGAGGTGTCGGAAATGGACCAGGTAAATTTAAGGGCAGGGTGAAAGTTGGAGGCAAAGTTAATGAAGTCAATGAGCTCAGCATGTGTGCAGGAAGCAGCGCCAATGCAGTCGTTGATGTAGTGAAGGAAAAGTGGGGGACTGATACCAGTATAGGGTTGGAACATGGACTGTTCCATAAAGCCAACAAAAAGACGGGCATAGCTAGGACCCATATGGGTGCCCATGGCTACACCTTTAGTTTGGAGAAAGTGGGAGGAGCCAAAGGAGAAATTATTAAGAGTAAGGACAAATTCCGCTAGATGGAGGAGAGTGGTGGTAGAGGGGAACTGTTAGGTCTGGAATCCAAAAAGAAGCGGAGAGCTTTGGGACCTTCCAGGTGAGGGATGGAGGTATATAGGACTGGACATCCATGTTGAAGATAAGGCGTTGGGGTCCAGGGAACTTAAAATCATTGAAAAAATCCAGAGCATGAGAAGTGTAATGAACTTAGATGGGAAGGGATTGAACAAGGGGGGATAAAACAGTGTTGAGGTATGCAGAAATGAGTTCGGTGGGGCAGGAGCAAGTTGAAACAATGGGTCTACCTGGACAGGCAAGTTTGTGGATCTTGGGTAGGAGGTAGAAACGGGAAGTGCAGGGTGTGGGAACTATGAGGTTGGTGGCAGTGGATGGGAGATCTCCAGAGCTGATAAGATTGGTGATGGTGTGGGAGACAATGGCCTGGTGCTCCTTGGTGGGGTCATGATCGAGGGATAAATAAGAGGAGATATCCGCGAGTTGTCGCTGTGCCTCGGCAAGGTAGAGGTCAGTGCGCCAGACTACAACAGCACCCCCCTTATCAGCAAGTTTTATAGTAAGGTTAGGATTGGTACGGAGTGAGTGGAGAGCAGAGCGTTCAGAAGGAGTGAGGTTGGAATGGGAGCAAGGTGTGGTGAAGTCGAGACGGTTGATGTCCTGTCGGCAGTTAGCAGTAAAGAGATCCAGAGCAGGCAGAAGACCAGAGCGGGATGTCCATGAAGAGGAGAAGGGTTGAAGATGGGAGAAGGGGTCATTGGTGGGGGTGGGAGTGTCCTTGCCGAAGAATTAGGCTCAAAGATGGAGCTGGCAAAAGAGTTCAGCGTCATGGTGAATGCGGAACTCGCTGAGGTGTGGGCGAAGGGAGACAAAGGTAAGGCCCTTACTGAGGACAGAGCGCTTTGCCTGAGAGAGTTGAAGGTCAGAGGGGATGGTAAAGACCCGGCACGGATGAGAGCTGGGAGGAGAGGGGGGGAGGCTGGTAGTGTCAGTGGAGAGGGGAGGGTTGGGGTGAGAGGAAGATGGAACTAAAAGGATAGTTTATGGTAGGGGAACCAAATTTCTGATTGGAGCTTAACTTTTCTCTATATTAGCACCAGGGAAGCAGTCTTTGGAAATGGAGAAACATTATAAATACAAAAGTTGTCAGGTAAGATGTCCGTGTGTGACCGCGTACCACTTGCAGTTGCCAGATAAAGTGTCTGTGTGAGATGGCCTATCTCCTTCGCTGCTCTGACTCTGCATTTGAGTGGTCTCCTTGAGGTTATCAGAGGATGAAACTTAAGTTCTGCAATTTATGTATTGGACTGGATTCTTTTTCAGTTTCACGTCTTTATATTCTGTGTTTTTGCCCCATTCTTTCTGGTTGCCATCTGAGCGATTTAGTTGTGGAGCGATTTGTAATTTTTTTTGTATGGGAGTGGATTGGGGTTTCATGTTCTCGCAATTCTCTGATTTGTTTTTCTCTGTGTGGGGTGGGATTGATGCTTTTTTTTGCAGTTGCAATGTAAGTTTGTGCGGGGAGGGGATTTTTGTTCTGAACAACCTCTATGGTTTTCTTTGTTTTGTGGCTATCTGGAGAAGAATTACCTCAAGAGTTGTATACTGCACCCGTACTTTGGTAATGAATGAACCTTTGAACCATAGATAATACATCAGTGTTAATGAAGATTAAAGAAGGGATAAGGTAATATCTGGCATGATATATTTCATTTTGGAAGTAGTTTTGCATACATATATCAAAGTAATTGTAACAGTGCTATTAGTTTACCTCTGGTTGGAACAATTATTTTTATACTTAGTAGCAACTAATTTGAGCTTTTATTGAATACAGGAAATTAAACACTTTTCTGCCTATGCAGTAATCTAGGCGCAGTTAATTTATGAAAAAATACAAATGATTTCAAAGATTCATTTGACATGGGGAGCTTATTTAGTGGATGTATGTAACTGTCCTTAAATTCTGCTTTTTTAATATCCATTTTATGTCAAGCAATTCAAGTCCATCCCCAATCTAAGCTTCATTAAGAATTTCAAAGTGGTATGGTGGTTAATAGTCTGAGCTTTGAACAGGTTTCCGGTGATTAGCCACTTTCTCTTGCCCTGAAACCTCAATTCAGTTTGTATTTGAATATTTCGAGCTGGATAATTGATAATGATATTGCTGTGAGCTCAGCAATTCTCCTTCGAAAGCCAAACCAGCCTCTTGGAGTTTGAAAGATTCAGCTTTGAGTACCATTTTTGTCACACGTTGTTAGTTAATCAAAGGCTCTTGTTAGATAGAAAGGAAGAGTACCTAGATATTTTGGATTACTGTTCAAATTCTACTGCCTAAGATGTCCCTGACTATGGAGCTTTTGATGCTGTAGTGCAAAGACATTGTGTTCCCATTATATCTCTTATTCTGAACAGAAATTTGAAGAAACACATCAAACAAGCAGATGGATTTTGGTACAATATCCACTGGGAAATAAAAACAATGTTCTTGTGGCCTACTGTACAGTTTACTGATGAATTAATTGTGAAATCACTTTTCAGGATACTGCTAAGACCCGCAATGTGCTGGAGAAGCTCAGCAGGTCAGGCAGCATTGATGTGTAACGTGCTGTAAAGTTTCACTGCTAATGCAATGTTTCTTTTGTAATGTTCACTGCTGAAGTAACGGTTTCTCTGTAGCAGCAATGTTTGGGTTATGGCTGGAGATAACAGGGCTGTGGATGTATGTTAGCCAGTAAGGATTTTGTTGCCCTGTCTTGGGAATCTGGAAGCAGTTGATTTTGCAGGCTTTTGCCAGAGAGAGAGAGAGAGAAGACGCGAATGGAGAGATTTGGTAGACTACCAGACGGGGTGAACTCGGAGCGAGGGTCCAAAGGGCAGCGATGATTGGAGGAGGTCGATGGGGACTGATCGGCCTATGAGTGAGCTCCACTTTGTGCACAGACTGTTTACTAAGATTTGGGCCCTTTTTTAAAATTATTTCGTTTCTCTACTAACCAGTCAGTCAAAGTAAGAGTTATAAAGTTTAATCATTAATCGCATATTGTGTGCTGTTTGTTATTTTGGGGTACTGATTTGTAACAGGGGACACGTCGTGCAGCATCCACCCAAACGAGATTTCTTAAGTTTGACCGGGCAGGGGGTTATCACCCCACTATATTAAGCCACTAGACGAAGCGAGTGTTACATATGTTTGGAAATACAGGTTTCCCCCGCCATCTGAAGGTAGAGAGTTCCTATGAAACGGTTCATAAGCCAAAATCTCGTAAAGCAAAGAAGCAATTGCTATTTATTTATATGGGAAAATTTTGGGAGCATTCGCAGACCCAAAAATAACCTACCAAATCATGCCAAATAACACTTAAAACCTAAAATAACAGTAACATACAGTAAAAGCAGGAATGATATGATAAATACACAGCCTATATAAAGTAGAACTACTTTGCCACAATCATTGCCGGCACTGTTCTCCGTACCGAAAATCTCATGCAATCGCTGTTGGCAAAAACACTCTCTCCAGTAACCTTAAGCTATGAAGCTGCCAAATCATACCAAGTAACACATAAAAATACACAGCTGATATAAAGTAGAAATAGTGTATGTACAGTGTAGTATCACTTATGGGAATCAGGAAGACAGCAAGCACACTGATGATGGTGTGTTAGGCTGAGTCGTCGGAGTTTGGGTGGTGTATTGGCCCCCACCCTCCAGGCTGCCGACCGATAACGATCCGCAAAGCATGCAGGGGTACAGCAGTAGCCCGGAGGCACACAGCACATCTTTAAGAAAAAAGCCGAAATAAACATGCTAATTAATTAGGTGCTGCCCGGCACGTAAATGTTGGCGTAGATCAGAGGTGACACAATCGGCAATCATCTCTGATCTGGGCTGACAATTACGTGCCGGGCGGCACCTAATTAATTAGCATGTTTATTTCGGCTTTTTTCTTAAAGACGTGCTGGGTGCCTCCCGGCTACCGCTGCATTCTCTGCAAATCGGTATCTGTCCGCGGCCTGGGGGTTGGGATGGTGGGTCACTGGGGTGTCATCTCGTCGTCTGTTTCCATTAGGGCAGGCAGCTCATCTTCTCCAATGTCTGCCCGCCGCGATATCAAAGGTTGAGGTTCGTCGTCTGCTGTGGCTGATGTGGAAGGCTTGCTTGACTGCTGAGCCTCGCGCATTTTTAGATCATACAGTTCTTTGTAAGCACTCAAACCATCCTGCAAATATGCCTTAAACCGACGTACCCTTGAAAAATTAAAGTCGTACTTTATTATTACTCATTCGGTTTTGATTGTTATCCTTTCCTCTTCCAATTGCATCAGCTCCTCATCTATCAGTTCTTGGTCATGGGATGCCAAAACCTCTTCAACATCATGTTCATCAGCTTCCACAAGCCAAACTCACTTTGTCCTTCCTTCGTTCACCGCAATCAAAACGCTTAATTATGTCTAGTTTTACGCTAAGTGTAACACCCTTACAAGCTATTTTAGGCTTTTCCGATACCTTAGAACTCATCTTGCTAATGGCTGCTCACAGGCATGTGTTTAAACAATGCCAGCGAGAACACAGTTCCGAATCTGGGGGAGAACGGCTGCTCGGGGTGCGCGCTGCTTTTTTCGCGTGCTGCCTTTTTTCGTAATGGTGAAAACACCTTCTGTTAGCAAAATCAGGGGACTAACGTAGTTCTTTTCGTAACAGTGAGGTTTCGTAAAGTGAACGTTCGTAAGGGGGCGGGGGGCACCTGTAAATAGTCACCATTTTAGGCCAAGACCCTATATCAGTCCAGTTGATTGAGTTTCCCATCCCTAGAAGCTACCTGACCTGCTGAGCTCCTCTAGCATATTGTGTATTGCTCTAGATTTCCAGCATCTGCACCTTATCTGGTGTCTACTCTGTAGGATGGATTACTTCTGAATTGACATTATTTTAAAGATTGCTTTGTAAAGGGAAAGTAATGTACCATAAAACATGCTGTCTAAATATAATTTCTTTGTTCCTTACCACATCTAATTCAAGTAGTAATTTGTCAGAGGACTTTAATTTTAATACTTTGCTGTGTCCTTACTAGATTAAAAATAACTACAAATTGAACATTTTCTAACAGCTCTGATTTAATTCCATAGTGTTTTATCTATTCCTCTATAAGGTGATAGGAACTACAATACAGGTTTCCCCCGCCATCCGAAGGTAGGGCGTTCCTATGAGATGGTTCGTAAGCGGAAATGTCGTAAAGTGAAGAAGCAATTACCATTTATTTATATGGGAAAATTTTGTGAGTGTTCGCAGAACCAAAAATAACCTACCAAATCATGCCAAATAACACATAAAACCTAAAATAACAGTAATATATAGTAAAAGTAGGAATGATATGATAAATACACAGCCTATATAAAGTAGAAATACTTCTCTACAACGATTGCCTGCACAGATCTCCCTAGCGAAAATCTCACGCAGGTGCTGTTGGCATAAACACACTCTCCAGTAACCTTTAAACTATGAAGCTGCCAAATCTACCAAATAACACGTAAAAATACACAGCCCATATAAAGTAGAAATACTTCTCTACAACGATTGCCTGCACAGATCTCCGTAGCGAAAATCTCATGCAAGCGCTCTTGGCAGAAAATCTCATGCAAGCGCTGTTGGCATAAACGCGCTCTCCAGTAACCTTTAAACTATGAAGCCGCCAAATCTACCAAATAACACGTAAAAATACACAGCCTATATAGAGTAGAAATAATGTATGTACCGTGTAGTATCACTTACCGGAATTGAGAAAACAGCGCCGAGCACACTGATGGGTGTGTTAGAGTCATCGCAGGCTGGGTGGTGCAGTGGCCCCCACCCTCCGGGCCGCCAACCCGATACATTGCCGCGAAGAACGCAGTGGTAGCCAGCAGATACACAGCTCATCGTTAAGAAAAACGCCAAAATAAACATGCTAATTAATTAGGTGCTGCCCGGCACGTAAATGTCGGCGCAGATCAGAGGCGATTGCCGATTGCATCGCCTCTGATCTGGGCCAACAATTACGTGCTAGGCGGCACCTAATTAATTAGCATGTCTGTTTTGGCTTTTTTCTTAACGATGTGCCGTGTGTCTGCCGGCTACCGCTGCGTTCTTTGCGAATCGGTACAGTATCCGGGGCCCGGGTGTTGGGGTGGTGGAACACGGGGGTGTCATCTCATCGTCGTTCAGGGCAGGCAGCTCATTTTCTTCTATGACTGCCCGCCTTGATGTCGAAGGTCGAGGTTCGTCGTCTGCTGTGGCTGATGTGGAAGGCTTGCTTGACTGCTGAGCCTCGCACATTTTTCTATCATACAGTTGTTTGTAAGCACTCAAACCATCCTGCAAATATCCCCTAAACCTACGTACCCTTTCAAGATTAAAGTCGTACTTTATCATTGCAGCGAAAATCTCACGCAGTTGCTTCACTTCCTGCATTCGGTTTCGATTATTATCCTTTCCTCTTCCAATTGCATCAGCTCTTCATCTATCAGTTCTTGGTCATGGGATGCCAAAATCTCTTCAACATCATCTTCGTCAACTTCCACAAGCCAAACTCACTTTGTCCTTGCTTCGTTCACCACGATCGAAACGCTTAATTATGTCTAGTTTTACGCTAAGTGTAACACCCTTACTCTTTCAGGCTTTTCCGACACCTTAGAACTCATCTTGCTAACGGCTGCTCAATGCAACGTGTTAAAGCAATGCCGTTCCGAATCCGGGGCAGAGCGGCTGCTCGGGGCGTGCGCTGCCTTTTATCGTGCGCTGATTTTTTATCGCGCGCTGCCTTTCTTCGTAACAGTGAAAACACCTTCTGAAAGCGAAAACAGGGTACTAATGTAGTTCTTTCTTAACAGGGAGGTTTCGTAAAGCGAACATTCGAAAAGCGGGGGACACCTGTATTTTATTGAAATAATATCTTGGTCATGGTCATATCACACTGATGTGGATGGAAGGAAAGAAGACATTGAAGTGCAAAAGTTATTTTGTGCATGTTTAATGATGAGATCACTGAAGAGGTGAAGATCTTAATTATAACATTCTGGGATTGAATGGAAGATTAAAATCAATTTCAAGGAGAAGTCGTATGGAATTTAGCATTGTTTTGATTGAAAGTGACTCAGCTTTCTGGAGAAGCTGATTTATGGTTTTATTACTATTTATTATTTATGGTGCAACTGTAACGAAAACCAATTTCCGCTGGGATCAATAAAGTATGACTATGACTAAGATGAAAAGAGTATTTGTTGTTAGTTAAGTGATCTTGCCCATGATTGTAAATTAATATATTTGCGTTGTGAAGGAAATCATTTGCACTGGGATACATATGCACGGAAACGTCTTTTTGGATTTGAGTGGCAGTTCAATTTGGCCCTTACCAGCATTCAATCAAAATACAGTTACCCATCACAAAATTAATGCATCAAACACAGACTCAACTGATTAAGTTAACAGTAGTGGTCTGCTTAAGATATGAATTATGGTTGCCATTTAAGTCTTGTAAACATTGTAGGGGGCCTATAATAAATGATTAAAGAATTCCAGGAAAATTACCAGAGGCGCTAAATCCAGCTGCAGGCTGAATTAATCACCATTGTGGGATTTGGTTTTCAGCTACAACTTTATTTAATTAAAGTTACAACATTATAGGATGACCTCTTGGAACAGATTAAAATTATGACAAGGTAGAAAGAGACATCCCATGAAGTCTTTTTTGTTAATAAACATTTTATAAATACAGTGGATTCTAGTTAACTGGGACACATCAGGACCAGTATATTTTGGCCCAATTAAGTGGCTGCTCCAATTAGCCAAAGTTTCATGGAAATAGTTAAAACACTATAAAAAAGGGAAATTACAGTTTTAACTGAGTAACAAATTATATATTTAAATGAAATACGGAACAAATTAGAACACTCCCAATACTACTACATCGCTATAAAACTATATTAGTTCCTAATAGTTATCGACAGAGGAATTCATCCACTATTCTTTTGATTGACTGTAAATGAACAAAATCAGCACAGACACCTAGTGCAGATGATGGGCCACCTTCAGTACCTTCCTACATGAAGTAGTGTCACAATCTAGCAGTAAATTTCCTGGCATCCTGTGTAACCACAAGCTTAAGTTCAGATGTGTCATCTTCATCACTTTCCTTGTCTTCATACTTCTTGCCTTGTGTCCTCCAAATCTTCATTTTCATTGTAACTTTCAATATGGTTTTTGATGCCTTCAAATTCTTCTTGGTTCCTAACTTGTTGAACTAGTGAAATAATTTCATTTTTGCTCTCGGCTGTTTCTCACATCTCCAAGACTGAATGCTTGAAACCATAGTGAGCAAAACAATGCTGAATTGTCTTGTATTTATTTCTCATCAAGTATCATTGACAAAAATCACTGTTTTTTGAATCAGTGTCGTTATCCCAAATGGATAACATAACACAAGCACACACCTGACGCTATTTTTGCTCTAAGCACAGTGTAGTGTTTAATGCCCACACAAGTGCACATGACTGACGCCAGTTACAAACTGGTAACAGCCTGCCGTTCCAGTTAAGTGGCATAGTGTCCCACCTAAACAAGGGGAATCCCAGCCATTTTCTTGATTAATTTTTGTCCCAAATAAGCAGCTGCCACAATTAATTGACAGCCCAATTAACTAGAGTCCACTGTATATTAAGATCAAGAGGGTAACCTTGAAAATGTATGGCTGTGGGGTATCTTTATGGAACCAGAGGATATGGATGAGGCCTAAATATTACTTAACTGTACTTTCTCAGGAGATAAACATGGTAACTGTAGGGTGAAATAATGGGAATATTTTAGGGTATGTTTACATTAAGAGGGAGATCTATTCAATGTCTTAAGAGCTTGAAAATAGATCATCCTTAGGACCTGTTGAGGTGTATCAATGGGAGGCAAGGGAGAAGATGGCTAGGCAGCCTGAGTCTTTAGTAGTAAGCTGCAGGATGGCAAGACAGCAGCATATGTGCCATTATTTAGAAAGGGCAGCAGGGATAAAGCAGGTAATTGCAGGCCTGTGAATCTAATGTAAGTTGTTGGGAAATTATTGGAATATTTTGAGGGACAAGGTTAATTTGAATTTAGAAAAGCAGGGACAAATCAGTGCTAATCATTGTGACTTTACTGGGATCCACTCCAATTGATTTGATAGAGATTTTTGAAGAAGTACCTGTGGATCTTAGCCAGGCTTAAGACAAGTTTTCACATGGGAAGCTGCTCCAAAAAATTTAGAGCCAATGGGATCAAAGGCAAGGCGGAAAACTGGATTGAAAATTGGCTTGGTAATGGGGAAGCTGAGGGTGATGGTAGGGGATTGGAAGTCTGATCAGTGGTGTACCACTTGGATTGGTGTTGCAACCCTTGCTGTTTGTCTCATATACATTAATGATTTGGATATAAATGTAGGAGGTATGATTAGTAAATTCACAGATGACTGAAGGATTGGTGATGTTGTAGCTAGTGGAAAAGCTAAGCTTGTGTTACAAAACAATATTGATCAATTGATAAGATGGCTGGAGTAATGGTAGATGGTAAGTGTGAAATTCCACACTTTCAGACATCCAAGCATATAACAATTGAATGGCTGGGTCTTAGGAAGTTTTGCAGAACAGAAGGGCCTTAATATACAAATTCATAGCTCCTAAATGTTGCAGCCTGGGTGGGTATGGTGGGTGAAAAATGCTCATCTTCATTAGCTGGGGCATCAGCGATCAGAGCATGAAGGTCATGCTACAACTTTATAAAGCTTTGGTTAGGCTCCAGCTGGAATATTGTGTGCTTTTCCAGTTGCCAAACAATTGGAAGAGGATACATGTGAGTGCAGAGGAGATTTAGCAGGTTATTGCCTGGGATGGAATGTTCCCACTGTGTGGAGAGATTGGATAGGCTGAATTTGTTTTTGGAATGGAGGAGGCGGGGGGAAGTGGGGATAAAAAGGAGATACAAAGTCATGAGAGGCATAGAAAAAGTAGAATGTGAGAATGTTTTCCGGTTAGCTGTGACATCTAAAGCCAGAGGGCTTTGGTTTAAGTGAGGATTTAGACAGTTAGAGGGCATGTGAAGAAAACGTTCTTAAGCTGGAAGAAGGTTGCAACCTAGAACAAATTACCTGAGAAGGTAGTGGAGGCATTTAAAAAGCATCTGAATGAACTCTTAAAATCACTAAGGCTTAAAAGGCTAAGGACCACGTTGGAAAATAGGATTAGTATAAAGTTTTTGATGGCTGGCATGAACATGATGGGCTGATAGGTCTACTTCTGTGATGATTGTGTGTGTGCTTTATCCTTAAGCAGATCCAGGATCTATGGGGTACTGTGTGTGAGCAGTAGGGAAATAACTGAGAGCAGTTATACCACTTTTTCGTGAATTGTGGAGATTCATGTGGACAGCTTTCTTTCCAAAATATTTCACATGATGTGTTGTAAATATGCTTGGTTTCTGTGTTTTCCACTGGGCAGGAATAATGCCTTTTTAACCTGCTGTTGACTGCTTTGTATCTCACCACCATCAACACTAACATTTGTGCCCACAATTCTGTACATAAAACAGTACAGCACAGCACCAGGCCCCTTGGTACACAAAGTCTGTGCCAAGAATAATGCTAAATTAAGCAATATCTCCTCTTCCGCCTGTAAATGATCCATATCCTTCCATTCCTTAAATTCGTAAGCCTCCTCAATGCCCCCATCATACCTGATTCCATCACTACCCCCAGCAGCCCATCTCAGGCACCTACCACTCTTAGTAGAAAAATCTACTTGCCCTCGCGTCTCCTTTAAACATCCTCTCTCAAATTAAATTAATGTTCTCCAGTTCTTGACATATCTACCCCGGGAAAAAGGTTCTGATCTACCCTATCTATGCCCCTCATAATTTTATAAGCGTCTATCAGATCTCCTGTCAGCCTCTGCTACTCCAGAGAAATAAAACCAAGTTTGTCTCATCTCTCTTTGTTGCTCATACCTTCTTATTCACGCAGCATCCTGGTAAACCTCTTCTGCACCCTCTCCAAAGCCTTGGAAAGAGGAACTTGGACAGTCCCCTGAAAAGTTGATTTCCTCTGTCTGAAGCAATCTTGTAAAGAGGATTGACGAGAGTACTGTATCATTTGTACCATAATCTTTTCTTTCCAATATTACCCCCAGGAAACTGAGTAAATGGTGAAGCAAGCAGTGAGAAAATAATCCAAAAGTGTTTTGAAATTAAAAGCAAATGCTAGTTTAAAAAATGTAGGGGGGGACTAAGGTGAATTGAACCCATCTCTCGATACTAGTTCCAAGTTACCCTCTGTAGTGCAATTATTCAACATCCTCCAGCTCAGGTTACATGTGCCCAATGGCGTGTTGGGGAGGTCCATATCGATCTACTTTGGGAATTATGTCTATGCTGCACAGCTTTCAACACCTGATTTAACCTTTTTTCCTTCCTCCTTGTGCTGTGGAACACATTACTGCATTGAAATTTCCCCAACATGATCGGCCAGGATAGCAGTGATAATATGTATGCCTAATGACAAATTAATCTAGCATGTTTGAGGTTTGGGTGGTGCTGGACTATCAGATTTTACAGAACTATTGAATATTATTCCAATTAATACTGCTACGCTTTTTTTAAAAGATGATACACAGCGGTATAATAAACTTCACTGTGAATCTAATGAATTTAAAGAGAGAGTGGGAGCCATGGCCCCTGACTCTAAAGGGAATGTGAGAAACAGAACCTGGTGTGTTAAAAGGAGTGTGAGGAGCCTTGGGAATCAGGGATCCACTGAGTCAGGTGCTGAGCTATTGGGATTCCAAACAATTGAACAGCAGGTTATCAGAGTTCAATTGTATTTGATTTGCTTTAAAAAAGTTCATATAGTTCTGTTATAGTATTTGTATTTAACCACAAAAATTTGAATTTTCACAACTATGTTTAACATAAAAATTATATATTTGGGTTTTCATTAGGCAAAATGTGATTCCCTATTTCCTTCAAGTGTATTTAAGGTTGCACCAGAAAATGCCAACCTGAGTATAAATACTGAACAACACTGAGTATAAAATACTACTTCAGTTGTAGTGGTGTGTTGTATATCATCAAAATCTGAGACATTAATTTTCCTTGTTAAGTTTGAACATTTCTTGAAGCCTGATTCAGTTTAATGAAGAAAAGAAATAAAATGACACAGTGCAATTAAAGCCACGTGGCCCATAGTGCTTATGCAGTTTTTTGGTACAGCTAACTACTTAATCCCATTCTTCTAATCTTCCCCACATTGTTGCCATTCACATTTTTGTCCAGTTCTTTCAATGTTATTACAAAATGATTTTTGCTGTCCTTGCAGCAATATATGCCATGTCACAACATTTCACTTTGTCTCCGGAGAAAGTGTCTCCTGTGTTGGTTTTGCCAATTATTTTAACACTGTGGGCTCTAGTTAGTGTAACAAATTAATTATTATATTTATGGAAATCTGTTGCAGACATCAGCTATCACTGGTGAACAATTAATGCATGAAAGATGCGTGTAAATTTGTTATTGTGAGTAAAAACTATCTGATGGGTAATGTCAAGCACTGAATACGTTATCACAATATTGTGATGTGTATTACCAACTATTAATATTAGTGATAATAATGAAAATACATATTCAACACGGCTCTGAACTGGCCCATTTTTTCATGTTGACTTGATACTTGTACAGTAGGATGGTTACTATTGTACCCCAAGCACGTCACTTGAATCCAGTGTTTGCAGATACAACATCCATTAATTTGTACCACACCGGCTGCAAACTGAAACAAAAATTTTCTCGTGTAGACCACTTCGGAACATGGAATTTGACAAGAGGTTCTTGGTGAAACTAAAAATAATTCAGATAAGTGAAGGGAACTGGGTGGGCAGTGAGGGGAAAGACAATGAGGAGATGTTTGAAATGGATTTTAAAAATGATGCATCTGAAAATGGCAAGTGGTCGAGGGCAGTAACAAGAGCTAATGTGGGTCAGAGCACTTCATAGGAACATGCATTCATACTCGGCTGGATGAGGTAAATTTTGCATGGTTGATTTCCCGATGTGTGTTAGTGCTAAGAGAGGATTTAGCCCTACAGTGTCCATCACAGTATTGAGTAATACATGTTCTCAGCTGACTCAGTAACTGTTGGCAAGCATGTACCCATCTCCCTTATTGAAGTTACCTTTCAGAAAAGTCAGGGCAATTAACATTGGATTTTAGAAACTTTCTATCTCTGGACATTGACAATTGGATATTGAATAGATACAACCACATCAATACAGTAATAGAGAATTAAATCTTCTTTGGAGTTGATATCCTGCCAAAATTATACATGCAATGTGAAAATTGTGGCCAAAAGCCTCAAATAGTGAAAACAATGACGAGTGATTTTTGATCTGATGTTGGGAACTACTTGCTGAAGTAGTGAAGGAGGGTAGTCATTGTTATATTGTGATGGAATGTAATCCAATTCGGATTACATGATTTTTATTCATTTTTTTTTCTCCTGGCTGACGTTTGATCCATCTTAGAACATTAAAGCAGGTCTTCCATGAACATACAAAATCATGAAATTCTAATCACCTGTGGCTTACTTGACAGTAGTCTCAGAAAAGATTGAGAGTTTATATCCCACATAAAGTGCGGTTGACACTCAGCACTGTACTACAGGAGGCTGCAATCCATGTTAAATGGACCCTTCCTTCTCTGTCAGATGAACGTAGATGATCTCATGGCACTACGTTGACCAACAATTTATTTATCCTGCAGCCAACAGTACTGAAGTGGTATCTTGGGTCATTAAAAACCTGCCATATATGAGAACATTGTACAGAATTATTGTACACTGCTTTGTTTCCAAAACTGACTATATTAAAATGTAACTTAATTAGTTCTAATGGGTGTAGTGTCATACTGAAATGAATGTGAAAGATGATATGTAAATGGAAGTCACTGGTGGCCAAATATAAACCAGAAGATAATGTTTTAATTTATTGATTCAGGTTCAATTATTTATCCCATGTACATCAATCAACGTTAACAACTTGCACATCCTAAAGACATAAACACGAGGAATTCTGCAGATGCTGGAAATTCAAGCAACACACATCAAAGTTGCTGGTGAACGCAGCAGGCCAGGCAGCATCTGTAGGAAGAGGTACAGTCGACGTTTCGGGCTGAGACCCTTCGTCAGGGACTAACTGAAGGAAGAGTGAGTAAGGGATTTGAAAGTGGGAGGGAGAGGGGGAGATCCAAAATGATATGAGAAGAGAGAAGGGGGAGGGATGGACATCCTAAAGTCATGCTGAGTACGGCCACAAGTGCACCAGACATACTGGTACCAACAAAGCATGTACTCAGTGTTCAGCACATTATCATTAATAACAACAATAACAGAACACAGAAAGCTACAAAACAAAACAAGCCCCTTTCCTCCCTCCCTCCAAGCCACACACTCACACAAGACAGGTCTCCAGCCCCAGGACTGGCTGCTTCCGGTGGATTCGTGGACTTGCAGTCATCAGGCCTTCGATTTCACCGGTATAGTTGCAGACTCATAGACATAGGGGTCACTGGCTCTTCTGCCTCCTGCTGTCCCAACCTGGAGTACTCGCCGACCTGGCAAGGGTGGGGGGGCGGGGGTGGCGGAGTCACAAGCCCTTGTCTTCATAGGTCTTTGTCCACAGCACAAGCTGACCCGATATCTGTTCCCAGATATCGTTGGTCTTTGACTGTGGAGGACTCCAGCCTGACCTGTAACCTCCCCTCATCCCTGTCCCTAAACCCTAATCTGACTCCTAAACCCCACTGTCCCCAAAACCATCCCTATGAACCTTTTTTAAAAAAAACAAGTCTCAGCCATAACCTTAAAGGCATCAGTCTTCAAGATTTATAGGAAAATACTTCAGCCATCTCCGCACACTTGATTTGGTCACCGTCCAGACAGAGAATATTCAGTGCTCGCCGAACTGTCCTGGGATTGGCGTTGGATCAGGTACTTTGGATCTGTCTTCACTAGGGAAGACACAAACAATCTCCCAGATACGATAGTGGCCAAAGGACCTACGGTAATGGATGAACTGAAGGAAATTTATATTAGGCAGGAAATGGTGTTGGATAGACTGTTGGGTCTGAAGGCTGATAAGTCCCCGGGACCTGATGGTCTGCATCCTAGGGTACTTAAGGAGGTGGCTTTAAAAATCGTGGACGCATTGGTAATCATTTTCCAATGTTCTATAGATATATTCAGGATCAGTTCCTGTGGATTGGAGGGTGGCTAATGTTGTCCCACTTTTCAAGAAAGGAGAAAGAGAGAAAACAGGCAATTATAGACCGGTTAGCCTGACGTCAGTGGTGGGAAAGATGCTGGAGTCAATTATAAAAGATGAAATTACGACACATCTGGATAGCAGTAACAGGATAGGTCCGAGTCAGCAAGGATTTACGAAGGGGAAATTGTGCTTGACTAATCTTCTGGAATTTTTTGAGGATGTAACTATGAAAGTGGACAAGGGAGAGCCAGTGGATGTAGTGTACCTGGACTTTCAGAAAGCCTTTGATAAAGTCCCACGTAGGAGATTAGTGGGAAAAATTAGGGCACATGGTATTGGGGGCAGAGTACTGACATGGATTGAAAATTGGCTGGCTGACAGAAAACAAAGAGTAGCGATTAACAGGTCCCTTTCGAAATGGCAGGCGGTGACCAGTGGGGTACCGCAGGGTTCAGTGCTGGGACCGCAGCTGTTTACAATATACATTAATGATTTAGATGAAGGGATTAAAAGTAGCATTAGCAAATTTGCAGATGACACAAAGCTGGGTGGCAGTGTGAAATGTGAGGAGGATGTTATGAGAATGCAGGGTGACTTGGACAGGCTAGGTGAGTGGGCGGATGCATGGCAGATGCAGTTTAATGTGGATAAATGTGAGGTTATCCACTTTGGTGGTAGGAACAGGAAGGCAGATTATTATGTAAATGGAGTCAAGTTAGGAAAAGGGGAAGTACAACGAGATCTAGGTGTTCTTGTACGTCAGTCACTGAAAGCAAGCATGCAGGTACAGCAGGCAGTGAAGAAAGCTAATGGCATGCTGGCCTTCATAGAAACCATAAAAACTACAGCACAGAAACAGGCCTTTTGGCCCTTCTTGGCTGTGCCGAACCATTTTCTGCCTAGTCCCACTGACCTGCACACGGACCATATCCCTCCATACACCTCCCATCCATGTATCTGTCCAATTTATTCTTAAATGTTAAAAAAGAACCCGCATTTACCACCTTGTCTGGCAGCTCATTCCATACTCCCACCACTCTCTGTCTGAAGAAGCCCCCCCTAATATTCCCTTTAAACTTTTCCCCCCTCACCCTAAGCCCATGTCCTCTGGTTTTTTTCTCCCCTTGCCTCAGTGGAAAAAGTCTGCTTGCATTCACTCTATCTATACCCATCATAATTTTATATACCTCTATCAAATCTCCCCTCATTCTTCTACGCTCCAGGGAATAAAGTCCCAACCTATTCAACCTTTCTCTGTAACTGAGTTTCTCAAGTCCCGGCAACATCCTTGTAAACCTTCTCTGCACTCTTTCAACCTTATTTATATCCTTCCTGTAATTTGGTGACCAAAACTGAACACAATACTCCAGATTCGGCCTCCCCAATGCCTTATACAACCTCATCATAACATTCCAGCTCCTATACTCAATACTTTGATTAATAAAGGCCAATGTACCAAAAGCTCTCTTTACGACCCTATCTACCTGTGACGCCACTTTTAGGGAATTTTGTATCTGTATTCCCAGATCCCTCTGTTCCACTGCACTCCTCAGTGCCTTACCATTAACCCTGTATGTTCTACGTTGTTTTGTCCTTCCAACATGCAATACCTCACACTTGTCAGTATTAAACTCCATCTGCCATTTTTTAGCCCATTTTTCCAGCTGGTCCAAGTCCCTCTGCAGGCTCTGAAAACCTTCCTCACTGTCTAGTACACCTCCAATCTTTGTATCATCAGCAAACCACATTATCATCCAGATCATTGATATAGATGACAAATAACAATGGACCCAGCACTGATCCCTGTGGCACACCACTAGTCACAGGCCTCCACTCAGAGAAGCAATTCTCTACCACCACTCTCTGGCTTCTTCCATCGAGCCAATGTCTAATCCAATTTACCACCTCTCCATGTATACCTAGTGACTGAATTTTCCTAACTAACCTCCCATGCGGGACCTTGTCAAAGGCCTTACTGAGGTCCATATGGACAATATCCACTGCCTTCCCTTCATCCACTTTCCTGGTAACCTCCTCGAAAAACTCCAATAGATTGGTCAAACACGACCTACCACGCACAAAGCCATGTTGACTCTCCCTAATAAGTCCCAGTCTATCCAAATGTTTGTAGATTCTGTCTCGTAGAACTCCCTCCAATAACTTACCTACTACCGACGTTAAACTTACTGGCCTATAATTTCCCGGATTACTTTTCGATCCTTTTTTAAACAACGGAACCACATGAGCCACTCTCCAATCCTCCGGCTCCTCACCTGTAGACAGCGACATTTTAAATATTTCAGCCAGGGCCCCTGCAATTTCAACACTAGTCTCCTTCAAGGTCCGAGGGAACACCCTGTCAGGTCCTGGGGATTTATCCACTTTAATTTTCCTCAAGACAGCAAGGACCTCCTCCTTTTCGATCTGTACAGTTTCCATGATCTCACTACTTGTTTCCCTTAATTCCATAGACTTTATGCCAGTTTCCTTAGTAAACACAGACGCAAAAAACCTATTTAAGATCTCCCCCATTTCCTTTGGTTCCGCACATAGCCGACCACTCTGATCTTCAAGAGGACCTTCATAACAAGGGGAATTGAGTATAGGAGCAAAGAGGTCCTTCTGTAGCTGTACAGGGCCTTGGTGAGACCACACCTGGAGTATTATGTACAGTTTTGGTCTCCAAATTTGAGTAAGGACACTCTTGCTATTGAGGGAGTGCAGCATAGCTTCACAAGGTTAATCCCTGGGATGGCGGGACTGTCATATGTTGAAAGATTGGAGCGACTGGGCTTGTATACACTGGAATTTAGAAGGATGAGAGGGGATCTGATTGAAACATTTAAGATTATTAAGGGATTGGATACGCTGGAGGCAGGAAGCATGTTCCCGCTGGTGGGTGAGTCCAGAACTAGAGGCCACAGTTGAAGAATAAGGGGTAGGCCATTTAGAACGGAGTTGAGGAAAAACTTTTTCACCCGGAAAGTGGTGGATTTGTGGAATGCTCTGCCCTAGAAGGCAGTGGAAGCCAAGTCTCTGGATGCTTTCAAGAAAGAGATGGATAGAGCTCTTAAAGATAGCGGAATCAAAGGTTATGGGGATAAGGCAGGAACTGGATACTGATAGTGGATGATCAGCCATGATCACAGTGAATGGTGGTACTGGCTCAAAGGGCCGAATGGCCTACTCCTGCACCTGTTTTCTTTTGTCTATTGGATCGCTGTAGGCGCTGAACTGATCTGAACAGCTTGAGAGCTGCTTCAGGCTGTGTGATAGAGTCTGGGCCTGGAGCGAGTCGCTGGGCGGCAATGTCTAGGCTCCAAGTCCTAGTGAGAGGTATGGTTAACTGTTTAAACCATTTAAACATTGGCCCAGATCAGAGGCAAGTGCCAATTTTGCTTGCCTTCTGCAATCTTCCCTTTCTCCAGGGTGCCGGAGCCTTTCGCTGTTCTGCTGTTGGGTCAATTTAAATGCTGGCCCAGGTGGACTGAAAAGACAGAGTGTCAGTCGGACAAGAGCCAGTTTCGCTCGTTCTCTGCAATAGTCATCTCCATGGTACTGAGGCTATGAACATTTTCCCGGCTACTGTGCTCCATGCCCATTAATATGGTAAACTGATGAGCGAGGCTTTGGGCCTACTCCAGTCTGCTCCAGGATTTGGATCTAAAGACTTAATTTTGGTTTGGAATGTTGTTGTTCGCTTCAGTTGTTTGCATGATTTATATATAATTTTTTTTTCTTTCTCTTGCGTATCGAGTGTTGGTATTTTTTTCATTCTAGTTTTTTCTTGAATTGGTTTCTTTCGGGTTTCAGTTGGACCAGTTGGGTTGAAAGGCCTGTTTCCCTGCTACATTACTCTGAAAAATCGCCCAAGAATTAGCATTAAACTTCACCTTTAATCCTGGGATCTGTATGTGTGATGTGATCCCTGCTGCAGCTATAAATAGATCCAGTTTTCTTGGAACAAATACCCAGTTACAACAATCTAATATTTGCTCTGGCAGATATTGGATCAGTCTCTGGCGTCGAGACTGGACCCTCAGCTCAGAAAGGAAGTAAGGAAAAGAGGAGAGCAGTAGTGATAGGGGATTCGATAGTTAGGGTACAGATAAGAGGTTCTGTGGGCGAGATCGAGAATCCCGGATGGTCGGTTGCCTCCCTGGTGCCAGGGTCCGCGATATCTCAGATCGAGTTCTCGGTATTCTCAGGAGAGAGGGTGAGCAGCCAGATGTCATGGTCAATAGGGACCAATGACATAGATAGGAGGAAGGATGAGGTCCTGAAGAAGGAATATAGGGAGTTAGGAAAGAAGTTAAAAAGCAGGACCTTAAGGGTAGTAATCGCAGGATTGCTTCCTGTGCCACGAGACAGAGAGGGTAGGAACAGGAAGTTATTGCAGATGAATGCATGGCTGAAGAGTTGGTGCAGGGGGCAGGGATTCAGATTTCTGGATCATTGGGATCTCTTCTGGGGAAGGTCTGACCTGTACAAAAAGGACGGGCCACACCTGAACTGGAAAGGGACCAATATCCTGGTGGACGGGTTTGTTAGAGTTGTCGGGGAGGGTTTAAACTAGTTTGGCAGGGTGGTGGGAATCAGAATGTGAGTGCAGAGATTAGGGTAGAAGGACTAGGACATGATGCTTTGTGTTCTGAGTTGGTGAGGAAGGACAGGCAGGGGACAAAACATAAATGTAGCCAGTTAGAGGGGTTGAAATGTGTCTATTTCAATGCTAGGAGTATTAGGAATAAAGGGGATGAACTGAGAGCATGGATCAGTACGTGGAACTACGAAGTGGTGGCCATTACTGAAACTTCACTGGAGGAAGGGCAGGATTGGCTGATGCAGGTACTGGGGTTTAGGTGTTTTACAAGGAATAGGATGGGTGGTAGCAAAGGGGGGGCGGGAGTAGCTTTAATGGTCAGGGATAGTATCCCCGCTGTAGAAAGGGAGGACGTTGCAGAGGGAGTGTCAACTGAGTCGGTGTGGGTGGAAGTCAGAAATAGGAACGGATCAATCGCTGTGCTGGGAGTAGTGTATAGGCCCCCAAGTAGCCCTCTGGACACCGAGGAGCAGATCAGCAGGCAGATTTTAGAATGGTGCAGGAAATACAGGGTTGTAGTTATGGGTGATTTCAACTTCCCTCATACTGACTGGCACCTCCTGACTGCAAGGGGAATGGATGGGGCTGAATTTGTCAGGTGTGTTCAAGAAGGATTCCTGACACAGTATGTGGAACGGCCAACGAGAGGAGAGGCCATACTGGATGTAGTTCTGGGTAATGAACCTGGTCAGGTGTCAGACCTCTTGGTGGGGGAGCATTTTAATGAGAGTGACTGCAACTCCCTTAGCTTCAGCATAGCTATGGAAAAGGATAAAAACAGACAAAATGGGAAAGTGCTTAACTGGGGAAGGGCTAACTATGAAGGGATGAGGCAGGAACTAGCGAGAGTAAATTGGAAACAGATGTTCAAGGGTGAAAGCACAGAAGTCATGTGGAGGAAGTTTAGGGACCACTTGGGCTGGGTTCAGGATAAGTTTGTCCCACTAAGACAAGGAAAAATGGTAGGAAAAGGGAACCGTGGCTGACGAAACATGTGAGGCAACTCGTCAAGAAGGAAGCATATGTTAGATATAAGCAGGAAACAGGAGAGGCTCATGAGAAATATAGGGTAGCCAGGAAAGAGCTTAAGAAAGGACTTACGAGAGCTTGAAGGGGGCATGAGAAGGCCTTGGCATGTAGGATTAAGGAGAACCCTAAGGTGTTCTATGCGTATGTAAAGAACTGAAGGATGACAAGAATGAAGGTGGGGCCACTAAAGAATAAAGAAGGCAACGTGCCTGGAGGCGGAGGAGGTTGGGAAGGTCCTAATTGAATACTTCGCTTCAGTATTCACAACTGAAAAGGACCTTGATCAGGGTGAGGTCGAAATAGAACAGGCCTACGTACTGGTCAATGTGGAGACTAAGGATGTTGGCTCTTCTTAAAAACATCAAGATTGATAAGTCCCCAGGGCCGGTTGTGATATACCCCAGGTTGCTGTGGGAAGTGAGAGAAGAGATCGTTGGAGCAGTAGCTATGATCTTTGAATCCTCTTTGGCTGCAGGGGAGGTGCCGGAGGATTGGAGAATGGCAAATGTAGTTCCCTTGTTTAAAAAAGGTAATGGGGAGAATCCTGGGAACTATAGACTGGTGAGTCTTACGTCGGTGGTCTGCAAACTATTGGAAACGATTCTTAAGGATAGAATCTACAAGCATTTGGAGAAGTATAGACTACTCAAGGATAGTCAACATGGCTTTGTGAAGGGAAGGTTGTGCCTCACGAGCCTAATTGAGTTTTTTGAAGAGGTAACAAAAGAAATTGATGAGGGTAGAGTTGTAGGTGTAGTCTACATGGATTTTAGCAAGGCATTTGACAAGGTCCCCCATGAGAGACTCATCCAGAAAGTCATGAGGCATGGGATCAGTGGAATCTTGGCTGTTTGGATAAAAAAAAATTGACTTACAGGAAGAAAGCAGAGGGTAGTAGTGGAAGGAAAGTATTCTGCCTGGAGGTCAGTGACTAGTGGAGTGCCGCAAGGATCGGTCCTGGGACCCCTGCTCTTTGTGATTTTTATAAATGACCCGGATGAAGAGGCGGAAGGATAGCTGAGTCAGTTTGCGGATGACACAAAGATTGGAGGAGATGTGGATGGAGCTGTAGGTTGTCGAAGGTTACAAGAGGATATTGACAGGGTGCAGAGTTGGGCAGAAAAGTGGCACGTGGAGTTCAATCCGGATAAGTGTGAGGTGATGCATTTTGGAATGACAAAACAGAAGGCTGAGTACAGAGTTAATGGTCAGTTACTTAAGAGTGTGGATGAACAGAGGGACCCTGGGGTTCAAATCCATACATCCCTCAAGATCACTGCACAGGTTGATAGGATAGTTAAAAAGGCCTATGGGATGCTAGGCTTCATTAATAGGGGGACTGAGTTCAAGAGTAGAGAGGTCATGTTGCAACTCTACAAATCTCCGGTGAGACCACACTTAGAGTATTGTGTTCAGTTCAGGTCACCTCATTATAGGAAGGATGTGGAAGCTATGGAGAGGGTGCAGAGCAGATTTACCAGGATGTTGCCTGGATTGGAAAACAAGTCTTATGAGGCAAGGTTAGCACAGCTGGGACTTTTCTCTTTGGAGCGTAGAAGAATGAGAGGGGACTTGATAGAGGCCTACAAGATTATGAGAGGCATAGATAGGTGGATAGCCAGTACCTGTTTCCCAGAGCAAGAATAGCAAACACATATGTACAAAGTTAATGGAGGGAAGTTTAGGGGAGACATCAGGGGTAAGTTTTTTACACAGAGGGTTGTGGGTGCCAGGGATGGTGGTGGAGGCTGAAACATTAGGAGTATTTAAGAGCCTCTTGGACAGGCGTATGGATGAAAGGAAAATAGAGGGTGATGGGGTAGTGTGGGTTTAGTACATTTTTTTAAGGAATATATGGGTCGGCACAACATCGAGGGCCGAAGGGCCTGTACTGTGCTGTAGTATTCTAGTGTCTAGTGTCTTGCCACAAGATGTAAGCCTTTTCCATGGGTGTCTTCTGTTTTAATCCAGAATCGTCTGTTGTCTAACAGTTTTGTGAATTCATAACAAAGATAAGCATTTTCCTTTGTCCTCACACATTTATGAATTGAAACAAAACCACTTGTGAGTTATTCCATAAGCATTTCACCAGAGGCCCGAAGTTTATACTTTAATAGGCTCTCTTGGTACTTTAGCCTGATAATCTAATCTGTGATTCTCCTTTGATCATTCCACTGTTTATTGCAATACTTCACACTCCACTTCCTTTCCAGCTTTTATCCTTCTACTGTGTCTTTTTGTCAGACTGCTGGTTTTATTTGACTCTCGGTTTTGCAGAACCCTTGGATCATTCGCTCGAAGCTGGGATAGACTAATATACTTATTTTCAGTTGGAGGAACCTTTGTATATATAAGAAAACCCACTCCAGAAGTGGGCTTTGGAATTCCTTCCGCCCACTCCGATACAGAACGTGTGGTACCGAGGCAAAGCTCACTTGTGTGTGTACTGAGGTAACCAGGCACAACTTGCAGTGCCACAAAAAGCAAGCATGAGGAAGTCGACAAGGAACTCGTATTGATGTGTGTTGCTGAGTAATCTGCTCTGCATAGCGTGCATGTAAATGTTTGTTTAAAAGACAGGTTTAGCAAATATGGCAACAAAGCACACCATTTGTTATTCATCAGCCTCTCCCTACACAATCCCATAGAGTTGGAGTAGCCTGCAAAGAAATCAGATTGCGAGCAGGGAAAGATGCAGCATATCCGAAAGACATTAGAATTTTTTAATTGACATTTCAACTTGCTTCAGTGCTACTGCAATAAAGTTGCAAAGATAGATTGAGATGTTTCAGCCCAAGGGTGTACAATTCTCTTCCGATACTAATTCTGTAACAGTAAGACATAATCTGCCTGAGTGCCATCTGAATGGTTGAAATTTTCAGCTATGTTACTGCAGCTAAGTGCAACATAATTTTCTTTCCAGTGAAATCATATCTGTAAAAATTGACTCAAAATATCTCCTTGGGATAAGGCTGCCAGTAGATATTATCGGATCTTGGCTTGAGAGGTACTATGTTAAAACAAAATTTGATTTCAATTGATGTGTTAATTGAACATGTTGCCCCACTCTTGTAATCGTTTTATTCTGTTTCTATCAATGGTGGTCTATTACAAAGGATGCAGTTTGGAGCAGGGCTACTTACATACTGAGCTCTTTTGTGTTTGCATAGTAAAATTAACTGCAGGATCTACTGATCGTTTTCACTTTCCAGAAGTGAAAACAAGATCCTCTTTAAAAGTGGTGACAACGATAGCTTAGTGTCAACAAGTTGACTGCGAACCATTTTGAAGGCCCCTCAAGTCCTACAAAGTCTGACCTGAACTATGAACTCTGTTTTATTCTGTACATACAGATTAACCTGCTGAGTATCCCAAGTATTTTATGATTTTATTTCAGGTTTCTAATAGTTGCATTTTTTTTGTATTTCAATTCCTTTTCCTTTATTAGGGCCCACCTGTAAACTTTTCATTGACAAGCGCTGAGTTTGTTAGTTAGTACTGTTTACTTGGAAACACCAGCTTTCTTTGCAACATCTCTAATCCGGTCGCTGTTGACTTTAAGTTGTGTCATGTAAGTAAGAGAGCAAAAGGATATCTAGTCACAAACGAGAAAATCTGCAGATGCTGGAAATCTGAGTAACACACACAAAATGCTGGAGGAACTCAACAGTCAGGAAGCATCAATGGAAAAAAATACAGTGGACGTTTTGGCCGAAACCCTTCAGCAGGACTGGAAAAAAAAGCAGAGGAGTAGATTTAGAAGATGGGGGGTGGCATCCATCGCCTCCTTCTAGTGCTCCTCACCCCCACCTTTTCTTTCTTCCATGGCCTTCTGTCTCTTTCACTAATCAACTTTGCTGCTCTTTACTTCGTCACTCCCACTTCAGGTTTCACCTGTCACCTGATGTTTCTTTTTCGCTTCCCTCCACCTTTTAATTCCACTCCTCAGCTTTCTTTCTCCAGTCCTGCTGCAGGTTTTTGGTCCAAAACATCGACTGTACTCTTTTTAATTGATACTGCCTGGCTGCTGAGTTCCTCCAATAGTTTGTGTGTGTTGCGTTGAAAAGGGTATCTTAGACTGTCCCACATGAGGTAATGACGCCCTCTAGATTATCCACCATCTCATCTACTAAATGAAATCCATCCATCTGGCTTCAGAACAATGCTGACAGCAGAAACATTTCCACAAAAAAAAAATCACCATTGATGGACTTGGAGTGCTTTCAAAGATGGCTCACAACCAACTTGTTGACACCAAGCTAACGTTATCACCACTTTTGAAGAGAATCTAGTTTTTTGCTTCCAGAAAGTGAGAATGATCAGGAGATTCTGGAGCTAATTAACTGCAAATGCAAACTTATCCTGCATTGTAAGGGAAAGGAAATAATTTCACAGACCAAAGTCCAACAGAAACTCATTACCTAAAAATAAATGGTGGATAGAAAGAAAGCGGGAAGTTCAGCAATTTACTAATAACTAACATACTAGATTCATCAACTATGTCAAGGTCATAAATGGCCCAAATATCCAGTTGTTGACTCTCTGAGAGCCAAGAATGGAAGTGAATTTAATGTCAGAGAAGCAATTATTGCTTGCTGGAAGGAACACTTTGAAGCTATCTCTTTTGACATTTTAAAACCTGGCAAAGAGGAATCTTGGACAAGTCTACAGAACTTCATGGGATGAAGAGAACATATTGGTATGCTGGAAGACTCTCTAACCACTGCCACATATAGATATAAAAAGAGAGAGGAATCAATTTACTCTGTTATAACTGTTCAGGGAACTTCCTGCTTTCTGTCTTTGAGAATTTCAAAACCAGGGTCCACCCCCCAAGGTGCTGCTCCCTGAATGACAGCATGGGTCCCATCTTTCTGGAGGCATTAGAATGATCTTCACGTTGTATCGACTTCAGGAGAAATACAAGAGAGTTCCATCATACACGATATGTGGCCTTTGACTCTGTTAATAGAGAGGAATCGTGATGCTTTCTTCACAAATCTGGCTGCCACCAGAAATCCATCTCCATCTTCTGCCTGCTTTGCAATTACAAGCAAATTATAATCTTAACCAGTGGGTCACAGCAGAACCAAACTTGTTGCAGTACTGTTCCAAGCAAGTCTGTGTCACTCCCTCTATACTTCCATTCTTTTCCAGTACATTCCTATGCCTCAACTTCCAGCTGGAGTGGAACTAGTCTGTTTGACCGCAACTTCACTGCAGAACCATTGCTATCCTTACTGCAATTGTTGAGCTGTCACACACACACACACACACACACACACACACACACACACACACACATATATATATATATATTCATCATCAAATATTCATTGAACCTGTGGAGAAAATATCTGCAAATTTAAAAACCTTTCAAGCTGCCCTATCACCTAACAAGAACCTATCATGATATATGATGGAAAAGGTGGGCCACCTCCTACCTCTCAGAGGTTATTTCTTAATAAAGATAGCTGTTTGAAAGCTAGTGTAAAGTTTCATGATCTCCCTGGCAGCAGTGACCCGTGCACTCCTGTATGTTTCAGTTTGGTGGTGCAGCCACATCAAAGCACTGAAGAATACCCACTAACACTCTGTCCACAAGAAGCTCCACATTCAGTGGCTAGATAGAAGCATCTTCTCCTAAGGTGACTTCCCTAGAAATATAGGCCCCAATTTCAGTCCATGTTTTGGAAGTTCAACAGACACCAGAGCACCTGCTCAGCACTGCCTGCCTCCTCTATAATAAAGCCTTCCTCAACAGCCACTTCAGAAGGCAGAAAACTGGAGAGGAAGAAAGTCCTCCTCAATCCTAACCAGACCATGTCGAGTTCTACTTGTATTTGCTTCAAGTCAGCAGCAGATAAACTGTGAAAGTGGCATCCATATTGGTCATTGAAGCAGGAGGGGAATATACAGTATATAGAGCTGATTTTAAACTAATCCACATAATGGAAAATGGATTGGTTGCATTTTAGAGACCTTGCACAATATTTTATATTCGACTCAATGGAGAGTTAAAAACAGTGGCCAGCCTGATCCAGCTGGTATCCTACTGCCAGATGATCAAATTTAAGTAACTCCTTGTGAAGCGGAGCTAAACGTAAACATCACATTATGCAGATGCTGGAAATCTTAAGCGATACTCACAAAATTCTGGAGGAACTCGGGAAGTCAGGCAGCAATTATAGAGGGGTGAGAACTTACTTGAAGTTAGGGAAATCGCTGTTTATGATATAAGGTTGGAGGGTACCCAGGCAGAATATGAAATAAGATCCTGAGACCATAAGACAATCGAGTAGAATTAGGCCATTCAACCTATCGAAGTGGTCAGGGACAGAAATGTCAGATTGGGAATGGGAAGTTAAATTGAAATGTGTGGCCTGTTCGAGTGGATTTTTTTGGGTTCATGATTTGTTTACACTTAAATGACTTTGGCCACCAGACTTCTATTTTAATGTTTGACAAAGGACTGTGGATTGAGTCCACCACAATGGGCTTCCTAAAAGGTGTAAATACCAGATACTTCTGGCGCCTGATGCTGTAGTTTTGAAAACAGTATTATCTGTACATTATAAATATTAATTGTCTTCTATGTTAGCATGGGAAATGACAAATAAATGTATCGTAGACTTAACTTACATTCCTAAAGGCTGTGGATACCAACCCAGACATGTTGGCGTCGGAAGGAAAGGATGGTGTGATATTTCGTATGTAGCTTCAATAGGAAGCATTGTCTATGCATTGTCTATAACTTTTAAGTAGCGATTGCCTTTGTGTTTAGCGTATAAATATCGAGCCCACATTGAGCTAACAGACCTTTCTGCGGAAAGCGTCTCCGTTGGTATGATGCCTGCTTGTTGTGTCGAATAAAGAAGCTGCATTTCATCTACCAGTGACTCTGCCTCTCCAGTAATTTCATCCATGCAACAACATGGCCATTGGGAGACCCTGCCTTTTGTGGTGGAAAGAGCGAAGATGCTTAATGAGGTGGTCCCCTAATCTACATTGGTAGCTGGAAGATTTTCTTCCCTAGGGATGGTTTAATTTATTCCATTCACATCCAAACTGAATGATTGCTGAATGTATAGGTTACAAGTGAGAAAGACAAAAGTTTTGTGGTGACATTGCAGTTTGTCACTGAAAATTTTGCTCTTTGTGGAACGTGGCTGAGTACACATCTGCTGCGTTTCTTGACTGAATTGCTACAGTGATTGCACTTCAGAAGGCACTTGCCTGTCAGCTGCCTTTGTGTGTCGTGAGGCGGTGAAAAATGCTGTGAAGGTTCTTTCATCTTTTCACCTTTGGAATAACAAGGAGACCGACTAGATAAGTTATCTTTCTCTTTCAGTGTCTTACCATCAAAGCACCTCCTTCCTTTCAAACTAACAAGTTTATCTCTGAATGCTGTGAGCTAAATGTTGGCACTGGAAGATATGCCCTTTCAGAGATAGGGATGGTTCTGAATATTAACTTTTTTAAAAAAATTCAGATTTCACTTAGTGCATAGCATTTCAAAGCACTGGGTGGTTTTCTTCTCATCCACCCCCCCTCCCCCGCTCCAGTACACTCCCTGGATCTCTAATTCAGGAAGGCATCTCATTGCAAATTTTGCTTTAATCACAGTGCATATTGTTATGGTAGATATATTTATGATAGAATAGAAAAGTGCTGAAAATCTCAAAACTTTTGAGGCCTCTCCATCCCCACAATTTAATTATGTAATTAACACTACCATTTGCAAAATGAGTGATTAAGGTACTGCTACTCTGGACTCTTCAAAAGCAAGTTAATAAAATTTTGCAGCCTAGTCTACTTGTCTAGTGGTACATTTTTAATGCTTTTTGATTTCGATTGGCTGGTGGCGCAGTGACATCAGCGCTGGACTCCAGAACGGAGATTCCCAGGTTCGAATCCAGTCAGGCCGTTGCCAAGTACACTTTCCATCCGTGCCGGGTTGAGTGTTGAGCTCGCAACTCGACCTCGTAAAATAAAAGAAAAATACTATACTGAAAAATGTCTGTTTGAGGAGTGGCCCGCCATACAGTCTCTCGTTCCACACCTTGCAAGGCATAAAAATGCCCAACGCTGGCCTCTCAGGCCTGAGTCGACATCGTCGTCGTCGTCATCATTGATTTCTGTGAAATTGACAGTCCAAAGGCAATTCCCAGTTTCACTATAAATCTCTCCTTTAGTAAGACATTAAAATCATGAGTTCCCAATAAACTGGGCTCATGGGTATCAGGTTATGAATCCTGTGAAAACAAGTATAGGCTGTTCATGGTTCTGGGTAATTTATGTGCTTTGCGCCTTATCCTGCAGCCTAGCTTGTTGTGCTAATGATGCTTATATTCTATATTCTATTTCTAAGATGTGGAGTGCAATGTATTTGATTGGCAAAGCATTGATTTAATTATTTAGGATATTGTTAATTGTTTCAACCTTCTTGCTGTTGATGTATTCAGTCTGAATCTAGTTCTATATGAGTGAATTGATTACCAGACTTCCTCGAGTGACCTAAATTAATTGTGAACTTATTTCTAGATTTATTTAACATTGTTTCTTTACAAAAGCTGAGCTTATTAACTAAAATGAGAATGATTTGTGGTATATTTAATAAATCGCACATTGAAATCTAGGCCCATGAGTTTGAGTTCCTACTTCATTACACTCAACTGTAGAAATGTTGGTCTTAAGCCATTTACTTATCCAGTACACATTTGTCCTTGTTCACTGATGCAAAAATGTATGCTGTATGTCTGAACTGAGTAGGATGTATACAAAAGGTGGCTTTACAGCCTGATCTGGATATACCATGAATGAAAAGTTTATACTGTATACAGAGAACACACTTTTTGAATTAATGGTCTCATAAACTGGCTGTCATCTGAATTTACTGTTGAATTCTGAAATGCTCTGTAAATCCTAACAGAAATTCTTTCTTGGACTTGTCTGAGAGCTGGTTAACACAACTTTCGGCTGTTAACAAAGCATTGGCTTGTCTTAGCTCTGTCTCACTTGGTCCTGAAAAAATGCCAGGGAATCCAAGAGCATTACATCATAATGTTGGGAACCCCTGTGCAGGAGAGACTGCAGCAGGGATACTGTAGCAGTGCAATTGCAGTCAAAAGGAGCACTTTTGAGAAAACTCTTGCTCTTTGTCAGCATTTGAAGATTTAGAGCTAAAATTGCTCAGGTTGAGGATAAATGGTCACAAAACAAAATTTGGGTATTTGAGGTTCAACTAAGAGGATGAGAAAGAAATTGACAATAGAATGAAGACACTTATTGTTTATTCATTGTTCTACTGTTCGTGAGATGAGCTGAAAATGATAATTAGTGAATGGCAAAATGTATATTGCAAACCAAGGTCTGCAGGTATTTCTGGTTAAGTATTAGAGAGAAAGAATTTGCTACACAGGATTTAATGTGGGCTGGTGAGACTGCAAAGCAATACAAAGATCAGAGCAAGGCACACACAAAATGCTGGAGGAACTCAGCGAGCTAGGCAACATCTCTGGAAATGAATAAATAGTCAATGTTTTGGGCCGAGATCCTCCTTCAGGACTGGAAGGGAAGGTGGAAGATGCCAGAATAAAGAGGTGGGGGGAGGGATGAGGAGGAATAGCTGGAAGGTGATGGGTGAAGGCAGGTGGGTGGGAAAGGTAAACAGCTGGAGAAGAAGGAATCTGATAAGAGAGGAGATTGGACCATAGGAGATGGGGATGAATGAGGGGCATGAGGGGGAGGTGATAGGCAAGTGAGGAGAAGTAGTAAGAGGCCTGAATGGGGAATAGATGACTCCATCAGATTCACAGGTGAAGTGTTGCCTCACCTGAAAGGATTGCTTGGGGCCCTTAATGGAGGTAAGGGAGGAGGTGAATGGTCAGGTGTAGCATTTCTGTTGCTTGCAGGGTTATGTGCCAGGAGGGAGATGGTGGTGATGGACAAATGGACAAGGGGATCATGGAGGGAGTTATCCCCCCCCCCCCCCGCATGACTAGAGACTCAAGATGTGGAAAGCAGGAAAAAAGTGTAACAGTATTTGTAAGTTGACTAAAATAGAAAATATGTTACCTTGGGGGACGTGGGGGAGGGGTGAAATAAAAAATAAAAACAGGCCTAATCTCATCTGTACACAGTGTTCTACCTCTTGGCAAAATCCTTGGAGAAAAGGATATTCTATTGTCCTTGTCTGGAACTGATAGGAGTGTTACACTGCTGCAGCTGCAGCTCAGGGGGTGACATCAGCTAACTCGGTAGAGACTGGAGATCAAGGTAGAATCTCAATGGTAGAATCTCTTTTATACTTGCGATTATTTGATTACTTCTCACAACTAAGTAAGAAATAATCAAGTAATTCCAATCATAGTGCTTGAGTGCAGCTGTGAAGGCTTCTGAGTTATGTACTAAATACTCCAGTGTAAAAGTGTTCATGAATTAGGAGTAGGCTGCTCACCCTCTTAAGGTACTTAATGAGACAATAGGTGATCTGGTTGTAATTGCAACTCTGCAGTCCCATCTTCTCTTGGTGATTCTTGCTCCCTTTCTTATCAAGTACCTTTCTACCTTTGACTTCAAAAACACTTCAACGTACTTTAGAAGGCAATTCCAGAAAGAGTCAGTTCTCTAAATGGTTTTTGTCCCCTCTGTCATAAATAGGCAATCGCTGTTTATAAATAGTGACCAGGAGGGAACATTCTCTCTATATCCTCCTTTTCAAGACTTTTAAGTGTTTTCAATTTAAATTAAAGCCAATGTGCTGATTTAAATATTAAACTTAATCTATAAAGTAATTAAACTACTTACAAATATTATCCTCAAAGCAGGCACTTTCAAAATAAGCACTCTTATTACATCCACTCAAATGGGATAATGTAACATCATCCAGAAAGACAGCATCCATCTTGGTTCAATACCACTTTTCTTGAGGCTTCCTTTGTCACTAAAGTATCAGGTTAATCAGTATAGTGTATATATGGACTGAAGTTTCCTCAAATGTCTGCCAGTTAATTTGAAGCCACTATTTCTGTCCCCTTTGCAAACTCTGTTCCAAAGCCAATAATTCCATCTGTCACCCTAGTATTTGTCTAGAAAATGCTTTTTGCAGTTTCTTTGCATTTGAGTTCAAGATTTGCTTTGGACCACAGCGCCAATCCTTTTACTATACCACTCTTTCCACCTTTATAAAGTTGCTCATCACCATGAGTTCTAGATCAAAAGGATGTGGTCAAATTATACCTACTTCTTCTTTGCCTCTCTCATGCCTTCTGCAGAAAAAGCAATGGAGAACTAAAGCCAATGGGGTTATGACAATAGTTCAGTGTTGGGTGAGTGAAGTTATCCTTCTGTTTCAAGAGCCTGATTGTTGAGAGGTAATAACTGTTCCTGAACCTGGCTGTATGGGTCTTGAGGCTCCTATAGCTTCTTCCTGATGGCAACAGCGAGAAGAGACATTTCCTGGGTGGTGGGGGCCGCTGATGATGGAAGTTGCTTTTTTGTGATAGTGTTTCATGTAGATAATGCTCAACAGTGGGAGGCTTTATCCATGATAGACTGGGCGGTATCCACTACTTTTTGTAGTCTTTTCAACTCGGGGGCATTGGTGGGTCTGTACCAGGCTGTGATGCAACCAATCAGTATAGTCTGCACCACACATCCATAGAAGTTTGTCAGAGTTTTAGATGACATGCTGAATCTTCACAAACTTCTAAGAAAGCAGAGGTGCTGCAGTGCTTTCTTTGTAATGGCACTTGCATGCTGGACCCAGGACAGATCTTCTGAAATGACAACACTGAGGAATTTGAAATTGCTGACCCTCTCCACCCAGTGAGGACTGGCTCATGGACCTCCAGCTTCTTCCTCAAGTCAATAATCAGCTCATTGGTCTTGCTAGCATTGAGTGAGAGGTTGTTGTTGTAGCGCTCCTCGGCCAGATTTTAAATATCCTCCTATATAGCTGATTTGTCACCATCTACGATTTGGCCAATGACAGTGGAGTCATCTGCAATCCTAGATATGGCATTGGAGCTCAATCACTGTTCCCCAAGCCAAGCTGCCTTTCATGGATCGGGCCTTGAACTACTTTGTCCAATAGAACTACAGCCTGTTTATCAGGTGCCCCGTGTTTATGAAACACACGGTATGTGTATCTTGAGAACAAGATGTCATGACACCAATCTGCAGAGAGGTTGCCCTATGGTGATCTATATCTGGAAACTACATGGCCACTGCCAGAAGCATTTCCTGGGCAGTAATCAGAATGGAAACTCGGTATTATTTCCCATGAAGGTCAAATCTTTGCTGCCAGCTAGTTTAGGATAGGCTTAAAGTAGAAAATCACAGACCTCATCTACTCATCATCTTGAATTCAATTGAATTATTAGTGAAAGCTCCTCTTTGGGAATTAGTGAATGAAATTGGATGGGACTACAACCAGAGGTCATGGGTTAAGGGTGAAAGGTGAAAAGTTTGAGGAAAATGAGGAGAAACTTCTTTATTCAGAGGGTCATGAGAGGGTGGAAGGAGCTGTCAGCACAAGTGGGGCATGTGAGTTTGATTTCAACATTTAAGATACATGGATGGTAGGGGTTTGGAGGGCTATGGCCCCAGTACAAGTTGATGGGAGTAGGTAGTTTAAATGGTTCACCACAGACTTGATGGGCCAAAGGGCCTATTTCTGTGCTAAACTTTTTCCATGACTCTAAAAGGAATATATTTGCCAAGTATATTTCTTTTGAGGGACGAACCACAGCTTTCCAATTGAACTGATGTGAAAAGAGCAAAAATTTAGGAATAGATTTAATATATAACATGATTAATTAAATACTATCTGGTAGTAATATATTTTGACAATTGTTATTGACATTACCTCAGTAATAAATTTTTGCGAACATTGAAAAGGGGCAGGATAGGCATGGTTATATAAAACACAAATGGATTGGTTGCCTCTGATTAATTCGATGACGGTGTATATCAGGAAGGAATGCAATTGCAGCAATATTTGAGCTCAACATCTTCCAGGGGAAAGCAGTTCAATTTGTAAACACCTTCACCACGGAATTACACATACACTCAGTAATGTGGCTGCAGTCTGTACAAACCACAGAATTGTAATTAATCAAATTACTACTAAAGCAGACCTTTCTCCAAGCTGGGCAGCAATTGGTATGTTGTGACAAGATCATAAATGTTAAGTTTTCCACTAATTTCTCACATCATTCTCACTTGATATGTCCAGGCTTTCACTCATTATCATGGAGTCAATAACAAAGGACATCCTTAATACAATGGTAAAAACTGCAAAAACTCATAGCTAGTTTCTAGCATCAGATTTTAGTAAGGAATCCAGATTTTAAAATTTGGTCAAGGTACTAAGAAAAATGTTTAGAGGTTGATTGTATTAAAATATTAGTAAGCATATGGAAGATTATGTGCACGACAATTCAAACAATAATTTTCAATAGCATTTAACATGTAATTCTACACAATTTCCAGTATGTACTCATTAATGTCTAATATTGTTAATATAGCAATACATTCTTGTCAGAAGTGAATTTTGTGCATTTTTTCTAGTAATAATTTATCCACAGTAATTAAATGAGAGCTCACATGAACGGTATTTTAAATTCAAAACCTCCTGCCTGACTTTGATTTAAAAATCCTTAATTTATTTTAATGTATGACTCTGCATTTGTACCCTCTGGTTTTGATTACTTCTGAAATTCACATCTTACATCTAACAAAACTTCTTGCAGTTTCCACCAGAAACATACTACTGCTTCTGATTTTTTCTATGTTACTATGATCTTTAAATAAATTCTAGGGTGCTTAAAACTTAGTTTTACATCAATTGCCTAAGATACTAAAGTACTGCACAAAAGGAAGAAAATGAGCATGCTTCTGGCCCATTATATAAAAGGATTGCACAGAAAATTCAGATGGTAAAAGCTGCTTTAATTCCACTTTTAAAACTTTGACAAGCCTTGGCATCCAGTGTACACTGTTGATAGCCATTGAGTCAACGTGCCTGATTCGTATGACCAGTAATATTAATACACACCTTGTTAAACCTAATCAAAAAGCATTAACAGCTCCATCCAAAAGCTCTAGAAATCAAATTTATTTTTTTTACTGTGCCAAAATGCTTTAAACTCACTCCACGTACACTGGTACATTAGCAAGACAATTCCTTTTCAAAATCTGTCTGTTGCAGTGATATTTCCACACACTTCCTGCCCCACACATCAAAATGCATTTATTTTAATATGGACTGGAATTTAATACCACGAGCTCCTAGTATTTTATTTTTGATAGTAATGAATTTACTTTCAGTGAACCAAATTCGTGCAGATATAACCAGGTGTCATACCCTCCTGTAATAGCCTACTGCACAGTGAAGTATTATTGTGCATCATTTGAAAACGGATTGGAATCCCTTGTACAAGATGGTGGGTTAATTGAGGATAAATAAATTATAATCATTCACTGATAATCTCTTTCTTACTAAAATTGCATCCATCTTCCTTATGCTAATCAGTCAATTTCATTCAGATGTTTATGCCAAATGCAAATATTTGTGAAAACCATCCATCTTACCCTGCAGAGATGTACTATGATCAATAAGTTACTTTGGTCATAACACTATATCAGTAAAGACAAATTTACAGCCAGTTTGACTTCATTGAGGTCCTACTTATAGTAAATGAATAAATAATCAAATTAATAACACACACAAAATGCTGGAGGAACTCAGCAGGCCAGGAAGCATCTATGGAAAGAGTATAGTTGATGTTTTGGGCCGAGAACCTTCAGCAGGACTGGAGAAAAAGGATGAGGAGTCAGGTTAGAAGGTGGGGGAGAGGAGGTGAAAGCTGTCTTCCATTTTGCGCATGTCTGCCTTCACCCCATCCTCCGGCCACCCCATCAGGGATAGGGTTCCTCTTTACCTCACCTACCATCACACCAGCCTCTGCATCCAGCACATAATTCTACATAACTTCTGCCATCTCCAATGGGATCCCACCACCAAGCGCATCTTTCCCTCCCCACCCCCCCCCCACTTTCTGCAGGGATCACTCCCTACGTGACTCCCTTGTCCATTTGTCCCTCCCCGCTGATCTCCCTCCTGGCACTTACCCTTGCAAGCAGAACGTGTGCTACACCCGCCCCTACACCTCCTCCCTCACGACCATCCAGGGCCTTCCAGGTGAGGTGACACTTCACCTGAAAGTGTACTGGGGTCATCTACTGTATTCGGTGCTCCCAGTGTGGCTTCTTGTATATCGGTGAGACCTGATGTAGATGGGGAGACCGCTTCGCTGAGCACCTACTCTCCATCTGCCAGAAAAAGCGGGATCTCCCAGTGGCTGCCCATTTTAATTTCAATTCCACTTCCCATTACCAGTACGACATGACAGTTTATATCTCTTCTACTGTCGTGTTGAGGCCACACTCAGATTGGAAGAGCAACACCTTATATTACGTCTGGGTAGCCTCCAGCCTGATGGCATGAACATCAATTTCTCGAACTTCCAGTAATGCCCCCCCCCCCACCTCACCATTCCAATCTCCTTTTCCCCCTCTCACCATATCTCCGTGCTTGCCCATCACTTCCCTTGGCTGCTCCTCCCCCTTGTCTTTCTTCCATGGCCTTCTGTTCTCTCCTATTGGTTTCCCCCTTCTCCAGTCCTGTATCTTCCCAACTCTTTACTTCACTCCTCCACCACCCTCCTGGTTTCACCTGTTGCCTTGTGCATCTCTCTCCCCTTGCTCACCTTCTAACTCTGACTCCTCATTTTTTTTCCTTCTGGTTTGCTGAAGGGTTTTGGCCCAAAACATCAACTGTACTCTCTTTCATAGATGCTGCCTGGCCTGCTGAGTTCCTGCAGCATTCTGGGTGTGTTGCTTGGATTTCCAGCATCTGTAGATTTTCTCTTGTTTTTGAGATACAGGTTTCCCCCGCCATCCGAAGGTAGAGTATTCCTATGAAACGGTTCATAAGCTGGAATGTCGTAAAGTGAAGAAGCAATTACCATTTATTTATATGGGAAAAATTTGTGAGCGTTCGCAGACCCAAAAAATAACCTACCAAATCTTGCCATATAACACATAAAACCTAAAATAACAGTAATATATAGTAAAAGCAGGAATGATATGATAAATACACAGCCTATATGAAGTAGGAATACTTTTCTACAATCATTGTCACACTGTCCACTGTAGCAAAAATCTCACGCAAGTGTTCTCGGCAGAAACACTCTCTCCAGTAACCTTTCAGCTATGAAGCTGCCCAATCAACCAAATAACACATAAAAATACACTGCCTATATAAAGTAGAAATAATTACCGGAATTGGGAAGAGAGCACAGAGCACACTGATGATGGTGTTTTAAGATGAGTCGTCGGAGGCTGGGGTGGTGCAGTGGTCCCCAACCTCCAGGCCGTGGACCGATACCGATCCGCAAAGCGTGCAGTGGTGGCCGGGACGCACCCAGCACATCTTTAAGAAAAAGGCTGAAATAAACAAGCTAATTAATTAGGTGCTGCCCGGCACGTAAATGTCGGCCCAGATCAGAGGCAACACAATCGGCAATCGCATTCCTGCATGCTTTGTGGCAATGTATTGGCCCGTGGCCCAGAGGTTGGGATCACTGGGGTGGTGGGACGCTGAGGTGTCATCTCATCGTCATCTGTTTCCATCAGGGCAGGCAGATCATCTTCTTCTATGTCTGCCTGCCTGGATATCAAAGGTCGAGGTTCGTTGTTTGCTGCGGCTGATGTGGAAGGCTTGAAAAACGACAGTATGCTTGACTGCTTAGCCTCGCGCATTTTTCTATCATACAGTTCTTTGTAAGCACTCAAACCATCCTGCAAATATGCCCTAAACCTATGTACCCTTTCAAAATTAAAGTCGTACTTTTCTGGAATCATTGCAGTGAAAATCTCACGCTGTTGCTTCACGTTCACTTCCTGGACGACTTCAATTTCCGTCCGTTTGCTACTGCATTCGGTTTCGATTGTTATCCTTTCCTTTTCCAATTGCATCAGCTCTTCATCTATCAGTTCTTGGTCGTGGGATGCCAAAACCTCTTCAACATCATCTTCATCAGCTTCCACAAGCCAAACTCACTTTGTCTTTACTTCGTTCACCACCATCAAAACGCTTAATTATGTCTAGTTTTACGCTAAGTGTAACACTCTTACAAGCTCTTTTAGGCTTTTCCGATACCTTAGAACTCATCTTGCAAATGGATACTCAAAATAAATCGACATAAAGCACAGATGCTCACGTGTTGAAGCAATGCCAGCTAGAATGCAGTCTGGGGGAGGAGCTTTCTGCTCGGGGCACGTGCTGCCTCTTATCGCACGCTGCCATTTTTCGTAACAGTAAAAACACCTGTTAGCGAAAACAGGTAACTAATGTAGGTCTTTCGTAAAAGCGAAGTGTCGTAAAGCGAACGTTCGAAAAGTGGGGGACACCTGTAATCAAATTATTTCTTTTTAAAGTGTACAAGATATGCAAGTTTTCGAAACTAGTGAAACTCAATCACTGCAAAAAGCTACTAGTTTCCTGAAAGCAGAGAAAGAAACAACACTGGTGAAAGGTGGGTTTTTTTCTGGATAAATCCCTTTCCTAAAAACATTGAATCATTTCAATGCTTCAGTAATCTTGTCCCGATTGTTCAGAGAGAGCAGCTGCACATTTTTGCAGCTCAGATCATTAACTTTAAAGAATTAAATGTTTGCTGGGGTAAAAGTGAAATAGATATCTACTTCTCATTCTTCAGGGTGTGGTTAACTTACTGCTTAATTTGAAATGTTAACTGCAACATGGCTGGCATTGGAGATGGTTAGTTGCTATTGAACTACATTAATCGTTTGATTATAGGCAATTTGCTGAGTTCAAGACACTCATGTGAACAACTCTAAGAGCTCATTAACCTCCAGATCTTTAAGGATAGTGACCCCAATGAAACCAGCACAAAGGGGTACAGGGGTTTTTTATAGGATATGATGGATAAACAGGAATAGGGTACTAGGATGGTCAAAGATGGGAGGGTAAAGTGTAGGTTTGTGTGTGTGTGTGCGTGCGATTGGGTGAAGGGATTTAGAATATATGTCTAGTGCACATTCCGGAGCAGAGGGTGGCGGTAATGCACCATTAAGCTGGATGCCGACCGCCGTAAAACAAGATACAGACAGGCAGAAACCAGCACAATTGAACTTCTATGCCTGGGTCCGTGGTCCTTCTAGTCAAAAGACACACGAGCACAGACCTGGCCCAAACTAGGAGAAATAAATGCACAGTTATGAAATATATCGTGATCACAACTTGTCTTCTTTTGAACTTTAATTATTTGTCATTGTTCATTTATGTATGGTTTTCCCATAAATTCTAATGTATTTTGTAAATGCTTGCAAGGAAGTGAATCCCTCCGTAGTATATGGTAACATATGCATACTTGGATAATAAATTCACTGACTATATTTTCACGAGATTATGAAAAATCTGCAACAGTGAATAAGGCCATTTAGCCCATTGAGTCTGGTTAAAAAAGGCCAATCCCATCTTTGGCATTAACACGCTGGCCCTGCACATTCTAATTCTTTAAGTACACACCTGATGTTGTTTCTACCTCTGCCACCCTTTCAGAAAGCAAGTTCCTGACCCCTGACAGCCTTTGAATGGAAACGTTTTCTCATCTTCTCCTGTTCCCTGGTTGTTGACCTCACTGCAAAGTCCTTTCTGTTGACTCCCCTCATTGCATTACAACTTATTTTTGCAGTCTTCTTATGTTTCAAATCTTATTATGTTTTGGATAGCCACAGTGACCATGCTTAGCTTATTCATGGACATGCTGTTTCTAAAATCTGCTTTGCTAATTTTTCTGGTGTCTGTGTAAGTGGTAATTTAATTTTCATAGTACCACGTTATAAATATTAAATGAGTAGCAGATCCCCCGTGTGACTTGAATGCAAAGCTGCTTGTTATAGCATCTAGCTTCTGACCACCGAACAATGCATTGCCTATTGTATTTCACACTCCATTCCCATGAGTGCTCCTAAACCCGTCTGTGTATAATCTGTTACCACATTGATTCTACTGATACTTTTTAACCAAAAAAACTTCACATTAGTAAATGTGAGATTCGACTGGAAAGACACAGATGGCCAGTACTTTTGATGATATGGAGATGTATTGGTTTTGGCTGCTGGCATATCCATTGAAGTGGCCACCAACCTTGTTTTGTTTGTGCATCACAATGTTGTTGGAAACACTGATACCACAGTAATAAAACTGCAAAGCTGTCAGACTGGAGTATAAAACCAGCATGGGAAACTAAATGCTCATTTTGGGTTTATTTTAACTTCGTGTAGTAGTTTTTCAAACAAAATTGTTATTTTATTTGTCTCAATATTGGTTGACAATCTCTTATTCTCTTCGCTTAATAATGGAGAGGAAGACATTTTTTTGTCAGGCTGAAAGCCTGTTTCAGTGAGCGATAAAGACCTACAAAAAGTTGGCTTTGAGTTTCAATTAGAGGCATTTAGGAAAATGGTCATTTATGTTTCTCCAGTTGGATTCATAGCTATTTGGCTGGAGGAGAAACAGTGACGATCCAGGTTTGCATCATCCTGTCCATTAATTCCAGGCTGGAAGTGCAAGTGACTTATGTAACTCAAAACAGCACCTAACTTGTATGTGACTAACATATCCAGATAGTCTGTTTAGCCACTGCTTCAAAGGATACTTTCTTCCTCCTAGTTTAGTACTGGAGTATCGTTCAAATGTCAGTAATATTTATACATTTACCTGTTTTTGTAGTTGTGTACATTTACTTCTTGTGCTGTTTCGTCCATCATGCAATGATGAGAGCCACTCTAGTCATCTGCGATTTGTAGGGGATGGCTGGAGAGGCCAATCCACACTCAAAATTCTTTGGCAATCTGGACAAAAGATGGCAGCTATGTTGGGTTGGGGGTCACTGGTTGTGGCTTTCCAGGCAGCCTACATCTCTCTGCTGCAATTGTCCTTTTTGCCTTATGTGTCACAGAACCCTTATAGACTGAGCAGCATCATTCAACCCAATCCTGGGAGAGGATTGATGTTCCTATCTACCTGGATTGATGCCAAAGGCCCTGAAGTTTTGCAGGGTGTCTTTATAGCATTTCCTTTCTGTAGTTCACCTTAAAACAGTCTGTTAGGCAGCTGATGGACTGACGTATGAGCTACGCTGCCTACCCCGTGTTAACTGGGACTAGAGCAGGATAGAGTAGATGCTGGGCAGACCCGCCTTGGTCATTGCCTCAGTGTCAGGGATTCTTTCTTGCCATTTTTCTTGAGCTCTCTGAGGCAGTCTGTATGGACATGGTTCCACCTCTTGGCATGCCATTGGTACACTCTCCATGTTTCACAGGCATAAAGCAGAGTGGGAAGTACTTTGGGTCCTACACACCTTCAGCTTCATCTACAGACTTGTGCCTCTTCTGTTCTAGACAAGGCTGCACTTGCTGTGGCGATCCTGGCATTTATGTCATCATCAATGATGATGTTCTGGGACAGTGTGATGCCAAGATACACCAACCTGTTAAGTCTTTGACCGTTGATTGTGGTGGTTGGCTGAAAGTATGATTTTCCTGAAACAGGCTGATGCATTACTTCAGTAGTGGTGTTGATGGTTTACCCAAAGTTGGTACATGCATTAGAAAACTTGTCAACACAGCGCTGCCTATCATCTTTAGAACAGCATTGAGGGCACAGTCATCAGCAAAAAGCAAGTCTCTCTGATGATATCCATTTTAAGCTTAGGTTTTGCTTGGAGCTTCCTGAGGTTGAACAGTTTCCCATCAATACGGAATCTGATGCTGATGCCTACATCGCCGCCTCAGTCAACATGGCAGAAAACACCAGGCTGAATAGCATTGGCACCAAGACGCTGTCCTGCTGGACCCTATTTGAGATGGGGAAGAGCTTGGATGTCTCACTATTATCCTGAATTCGAGCTTACATGCCATCATGGAATTGCGGCCCCATAGTGATGAATTTGCTTGGGCATCCATACTTCACCAACACCTTCCTGAGACCCTCTCTGCTAACAGTGTCAAAGGCTTTAGTCAGATTGATATAGCAAGAGAACAGCTCAGCATTTTGCTGCTGAAATTTCTCTTGCAGCAAACATCATGTCTGTAGTCACACAGTCTTTCCAGAATGCACACTAGCTCTTTGTTAGGAACCCCCGGTCAAGGTCTGATGTGAGACAGCTGAGAAGAAACCTGGCGAAGATCTTGCCTGTGACAGCAAGGACATTCTCCGATACTTGTGACAGGATTGCTTATTTCCCTTTTACTTGTGTGTGTATATAGGTGGATGAGGGGTGTACCTTTAAAATCTTATGGAATCATCTCTTGCTGCCACAGGAGTTCGAAGATCCGATGAAGGGTCTCGGCCCACAACGTCAACTCTTAACTCTTCTCTGCATGTGAATGCACCCTCTCTCCCCTCCTCTCTCCCTCTCCCCCTCCCTCCCCTCCCCTCTCCCTCTTCCCCCTCCCTCTCCCTCTTCCCCCTCCCTCTTCCTCTTCCCCCTCCCTCTCCCTCTTCCCCTCCCTCTCTCTCCCCCCTCCCTCCTCCTCCCCTCTCCCCCTCCCTCCCCATACCCCTCTTCCCCCTCCCTCCCCCTCCCTCTCTTCCCCCTCCCTCCCCCTCCTCCTCTCCCCTCTCCCCCTCCCCCTCTCTCCCTCTCTATCTCCCCCCTCTCACCTCTTCTCCCCCTCTATCTCCCCCTCTGTCCCTCTCTATCTCCCCCCTCTCCCCCCTCTCCCCCTCCCCCTCTCTCCCCCTCTCCCCCTCCCCCTCTCTCCCCTCCCTTGTTTCTTGTATATTATACCTAAAATAATCTTACAAACGATCATTGCATTTACCCAGAGCCACCCATGCTCCACTACAAGTGTAATTGAATCTCATTTGCACCTGGGGCAAAATTACAATAGCAGGTCAGAAGCAGACCTGAGAAGTTCCTCAATCTATCGCTTTATAACAGCTCCACAGAAAGAAGTCTTTATATGTTTCCCCCATAAGACATTTTAATGAAACCACATTCAGATTCATCTCAACCTCTACAATAAGTAATTCTGATACATTCCTGTCTGTCTCTTTCAAAGCTGGATGTTAGATGAATGGTGTGCAATTACACTTCCCATTTCCTTGTAAATTACATTTCAACATTTCAGCAATATGTCATTCCCAGTAAAATTTTTATGGGATAGTTTACTCTCAACAAGCCTTTGGGTTAGCATTGTGTTCAGTTGCACTGCTTAATCTAAATGGATGTGAATGATTTTCAACTTGGGCCATTATTTGTCTATATAATGGCAAAGAAAATACCTAATTCATACCAATAGCCTGGATGATTCTTCTGGTTCATTCATTATTCATGTATATCAAGTTCAAGTTTATTGTCATCTGACTGTACATAGATACTGTACAACCAAATGAAACAAGATTTCTCTGAACCATGTTGCACCCACAGCACATAAAAGACTCAAAGTACATTTATTATCAAAGTATGTCTAAATGTATATATAATTATACAGCCATGAGCTTTGTCTCCTTACAGGCAAAGAACAAAAAACAAGAAACACAAAAGAACCCAATTTAAAAAAAAGACCAACACCCAAAGCGCAGTGAAAGAGGCAAAAAACACAACTCATGCAAACTATAGAAGCAAGCGACAGCATTTTGAAACAAATTGAGTCCATAGACCCGAATCCCCAGAACAGTCAGAGTGGGCCCAAAGCCTCTGTCTCAAGTTCTTCATATAGCAGGGCAAGCCACCGTGAGACTCGAAGGCATGAAACTTGTAGCAGCTGGAGAAGACTCAAGCCTCAGTGCCGCGAAGATGGGCGTGAATGTTGCAGAAGAACAAGCAAAATCGACCCAAACCTCGCCTCTGGTCCCAGGACCCTGCTTTTCAGTCTATCGGGAATAATCATCCAAACACCAGGTCATGCCCTGCTGTGCCCTGGCGCAGGGCCTAGATCTCATCACCCAGCCCAAAGCTATTCTTGATCTCTCCATATCAGCTTCATGCTTAGAGCGATCCAACCTCACATCTGGTTTAGGTGGATGGGCACCAAATTTCTCTGCCTTTACTGGTCTTCGAATTACTCACTCTAACTCTATCTCTGTCTCTGAAACTGGCTCAAACATGATGCGCCCTGACTTTACAGCACATCAGCACAGCTCATCTTTTGAGTCAGTTTCACCCTCATTTGCCTCTTCACTGTTTGCAATGATAATCCTACAATTTACCTCATAAAAAGTGTTATTAATGATGTTTTTGTCATATTTCTTGCCTTCTGAATTACCAGTAAAGTTGTCGCACATCTTCAGTAGCGCTATCTTAAAATAAGAAAACAAAATATTACCATAAAAAATTAAGTAAAATATAATTTAAAACACGTGCACAGCACAGGTAAACAGTAAACAGCTCGGTGTCCTGGTGACAAGACTTTGGTGGTGACAGAGTATTCATTAGTCTCACTGCCTGGGCAAAGAAGCTGTTAGTCAGTCTGGCAGTCCTGGTCCTGATACTCCTGTACCTCGTTCCTGATGGTAGTAGGTCAAAGAGATGGTGAGACGGGTGGTAGGGATCCTCAATAATGCTTCAGACCCTTTGTGTAGAACGCTCCTGGTGAATGTCACAAATGGGGGGAAGAAGTCATCATTGATCCTATCAGCTGTTTTTACTATCCTCTTGTGCTCCAATGCCTTGTAGCTTCCGTACCGCACAATGATGTAGTCAAACAGGACACCCATGATGCTGCTCATGTAGAAAGTTGTTAAAATGGGGACGGGGAGCCTGGCATGCCTCAATTTTCTCCGATGCTACTGTGCCTTCTTGACTAATGAGGTGTGGTAACAGGTTAGATCGTCTGTTAGGTGCACACCAAAGAACTTTGTGCTCTTTACTCTCTCCCATGGCAGAGCCATTGATGCATAATGGAGAATGGTTGACCTTTGCCTCCTTGAAGTCCACAATCATCTCTTATCTTGTCCACGCTGAGATTCAGGTTGCTGTTCTCACACCATTTGACAAGCCTCTCTACCTTCTCTCTCTCTGCCAACTTAATCGTCGTTGCTGATGAGGTCAACCACTGTTGTACCAGTGAGCTAAGTACAAGTATTTCCATCTTCTTTTGAATTGCGTTGCAGAATGATCTTTTGAAGCACTTTCTTGAGCCTCAGGGGAGGTGATTTGCCAGTTCCCTTGTAGTTAAGCACATGTTAAACCACCACTGAAATTTTAAAGTGTGCAACTCTTCCTGATATTCTTTCTAGATCTCAGTGTTTAAAAAATGTTTACATTTGATGGAGACTGCTGCTGTTATGCTGTGACTGCTGCTGTTATGCTGTGTCTGGGTGAATGTCATTAGTTCAACCTTAGGACCATAAAGAAATAAAACATAACAATAAGACCTTCAACCCACTGAGTCTGTGATAACCTCAATAACTATTTGTAAATTAATCCCATTTTTTTCCCTTTATATCACTCTACACATTCTCATTGAACTCTCCTCAGTTTCTACCATTCACTTGCATGGGGGAAATTTATAGTAACCTTTTAATCTATGATCCCACGTCTTTGGGACATGGGAAGAAACCTGAATGCCTGAAATAAAGCACTCGGGGGTCACAGGGAGAGCATGAAAACTCTACATGTATAGCACTCAACGTTGGGATTGTACCTGGGTCTCTGGTGCAGTGAGGCAGTGTATTACTGGCTGCACCGTTGTGCCACCTTTGTGGTATGGGAGCTAGACTTAATTATGTAAACTGGGAAGGCAGAGCTTAACCATTTCTGTCAAAAATGGATCGAATATATTTTACATTGGATTGAGTGAATTCTTGTTTTAGGACATGCATTTGGAAATATTCTTCTAGTCTGTCCTAGATTGAATCTCCAACTCGATACTACCCTTGGTCACACTTTAAAGGATTCCTTATCTCATTATTGCATGCTCTTGCTATTTATTTATATTTGTATTTACACAGTTTGTTGTCTTCAGTATTCTGGTTGATCTTTCATTGATTCTGTTTATAGTTACTATTCTGTAGATTTGCTGAGTATGTTCATAAGAAAATGAACCTGAGGGTTGTAAATAGTGACATATAGGTACTTTGATAATACAATTTTGTTGAATTTTTTGAACTTTGCTGTACCCATGGTCCTTACCTAAACTGTGGTCAAATGTCAAAACAAACAAATGGCATGTGATATTTCCCTCCCCTCCTTTCCCCCTTCAAAAAAAAATACTATTTTAAATGGGGAATGAAAACATGAAGGGAAGAATACATGGGTTTTGAAAGTTGACTGAAATAAATTTTATACAAGAGCTTGAACAATAACTCCTTTCTTTTGCAAATACTTCCTCAACTGGTCTGCTGTTGAGGTGCTTCAGCGGTAGTTGAAAAGGGGAGCAAGATTTTTTTTGGCTGCAGCATTTGATAAACCACACTGTGTATAAATTTGAAAATTTAGATATGGAATTTACCCCAGGAAATGCATGTGGTTTTTGCACTATTTCCTTCAGAAAATTTGTCAGCTGGAATTTGAAAAGTCTTGACGCAAGAAAGGATAGATTTAGAGTAAGGAATTATACATATAGGTTTAAAAAGCAGCTTGATTACATATGATTCAAAAGAGCTGCATCTGTTCCAGCCCAAAGAAGATAAGGTTGCTAGGTACAAATAAATGAGTTGCAGGAAGTAAACATTGTTCAACAAATATTGCAAGGTTTAGTGTTAAAACAGTTTGCAAAGAATCAATACTACTATTGTAGTGTGCCAGACATGAATATTTTATCTTATTGCTAGCCTGTAGGCTAAAGGATAATAGTTTTAAGTGTACGCAGTTTGGTTCACAAGCTCTTATTTCACATCTATTTCAGGTATGTAGAGTTTATCTTCTAGTGTTTTTTGTTCCTGAATGGAATTAGTGTCATTGGGTGGATTGCATGGTGGGGTGGGGGGGGGGGTGGTCAGTGTGGCAGTGTGGGATTTGGAAATATATCGGTGTCGGGTTTCAGAGTTGAGTTCACAGCATCAGAGTTCACTGGCAGGTTATAGCAAGCTTGGATACTTGGACCCAAGGTCACGCCTTTATGGGAGTCTGAAGCAGTCCCACAACACAAGCCCATCAGGGAGTCACTTTAGATCATTCTGTGGTGTAGAGAGTGGGAAAGAATAGGCAGCATGGTTTGATAGCTGATAACTACTGTGAAAGCAATTTATCACTTTGATAGCTAAAGAAGATGTACAAGGAAAGTAAAATCTCATACAGTTCAACAGCCTGTCGGCTGCAAAGCCATGCCCACTGACAGAACTACCTAGGACTGAATAGTTTCAGCATACAAAAGCAAACAGATTTGTCTCAGTTCAGTATTTTTTAATTGAGGCAAGAAAATAAAGGCAAAAGCACTAACAAAAAAATCAAAAAGCCTAAAACCTGCGGAGATTCAATGATCCCCTTCACTGAATTGAGACGTGGTACGGTATGTGATGTTCCCTATTATACACAGTTGCAACTTTTGGGTACAGGAGGTACTTAGTAAAGTGGCCATTGAGTGTATTGTGTATGTTTATGGTCTACTGCTATTGTAGTCCATCCGCTTTGAGTTTGCCATGTTGTGCATTCAGAGATGCTGTCCTGCACTCCACTTTTGTAATGGATGGTTATTTGAGTTACTGTCGCCGTCCTGTCAGCTTGAACCATTCTGGCCATTCTTCTCTGATCTCTCTTATTAACAGGCTATTTTGGCCCCAGAACTGGATGTTTTTGTTTTTCACACCTTTCTCAGTAAACTCTGTAGAGGCTGTTGTACATGAAAATTCCAGGAGATCAGTAGTTTCTGAGAGCAAAAACTGCTGATCTCCTGGCAGCAATAATTATTCCGTGGTCAAAGTCACTTAGATCACATTTCTCTCCATTCTGATGTTTGGTCTGACAAAAATTGAACCTTTTGACCATGTCTGATTGCTTTGATGCATTGGGTTGCTGCCACACGATTGGCTGATTAGTTATTTATATTTACAAGGTGTACAGGTGTACCTAATAAAGTGGCCACTTCGGTGTAAATTGTGAGGAACCTGCACAACTTATCATCATGTGGAACTTCACCAGCTATAAAGAAGGCAAGACAGCAGCTATCTTTCACTACGAGTTTGAGGAGATTTGGTTTATGACCTAAAGCGTTCAAATGGACTGTGGAGAGCATTCTGACTGGCTGCACCACCGTTAGTGCGGGGAGGATCGAAGTAAACTGCAGTGAGTGGTAAAATTAGACAGCTCCATTATGGGTACTAGCCTCCATAGTATCCAAGACATCTTCAAGGAGCGGTGCCTCAGAAAGTTGGCTTCCATCATTAAGGACCCCCACCACCCAAAACATGCCCTCTTCTCATTGCTACCATCAGTAAGGAGCTCCAGAAGTTCGAAGGCACACACTCAGCGATTCAGGTACAGCTGCTTCCCTTCTGCCATACGATTCCTAAATGGACTTTTAAGGAGCAACAGAAGATAACTAAAAAGGCAATAGGGGGGGAAAAGATGAGGTACGAAGGTAAGCTAGCCAAGAATATAAAAGAGGATAGTAAAAGCTTCTTTAGGTATGTGAAGAGGAAAAAATTAGTTAAGACCGAAGTCGGGCCCTTGAAGAGAGAAACGGGTGAAATTACTATGGGGAACAAGGAAATGGCAGATGAGCTGAACAGGTACTTTGGATCTGTCTTCACTAGGGAAGACACAAACAATCTCCCAGATGTTATAATGGCCAGAGGACCGAGGGTAATGGAGGAACTGAAGGAAATTCACATTAGGCAGAAAATGGTGTTGGGTAAACTGATGGGACTGAAGGGTAATAAATCCCCAGGGTCTGATGGTCTGCATCCCAGGGTATTTAAGGAGGTGACTCTAGAAATCGTGGACGCATTGGTAATCATTTTCCAATGTTCTATAGATTCAGGATCAGTTCCTGCGGATTGGAGGATAGCTAATGTTATCCCACATTTTAAGAAAGGAGGGAGAGAGAAAACAGGCAATTATAGATCAGTTAGTCTGACATCGGAGTCAATCATAAATGATGAAATCGCGGCATATTTGGATAGCAGTAGCAGGATAGGTCCGAGTCAGCATGGATTTATGAAGGGGAAATCATGCTTGACTAATCTTCTGGAATTTTTTGGGGATGTAACTATGAAAATGGACATGGGAAAGCCAGTGGATGCAGTGTACCTGGACTTTCAGAAAGCCTTTGATAAGGTCCCACATAGGAGGTTAGTGGGCAAAATTAGAACACATAGTATTGGGGGTAGGTACTGACATGGATTGAAAATTGGTTGGCAGACAGGAAACAAAGAGTAGGGATTAACAGGTCCTTTTCAGAATGGCAGGCAGTGACTAGTGGGGTACAGCAAGTCTCAGTGCTGGGACCGCAGCTATTTACAATGTACATTAATGATTTAGATGAAGGGATTAAAAATATTAGCAAATTTGCAGATGACACAAAGCTAGGTGACAGTGTGAAATGTGAGGAGGATGTTATGAGAATGCAGGGTGACTTGGACAGGTTGGGTGAGTGGGCAAATGCAGTTTAATGTGGATAAATGTGAGGTTACAGCAATTAAGTTTTTTTCTGTATTTATTATATATTGCATTGTGCTGCTGCCGCAAAGTTAACAAATTTCACGACATGTGCCAGTGATATTAAACCTGATTCTGATTCTGATGAGGTGTTCTGTGACAAAGCACAACCACTGAATCTTGTACAAGATGATGATAAAGTTGGTGATGTGTATAGCAAGGAAGGTTGTCTACGGTTACACCAGGATAGAAATCAAATAGGAAGATGGGCAGAACCTTGATGGATAAAAGGTGATCCATTTTCTGGTTGAAATCAAAGTCAAGTTTATTGTCAAATGCAGAAATATGTGTACAGACACAAAACACAGGAAGAACTCCATATCTATGGAAAATAGTAAACATTCAATGTTTCAAGCCAGGTCTCTCCATCAGAACCTGACTCTGTATTTCTAGCACCTGCAGAATCTCTTGTGTTTTCAGTATGTATGCACAGCAGCAATGAAAAGCTTACCTACAGCAGCATTACAGGCATATAGCATTGGAGACAACATTGACTAGGAAAACATAAATTAAACTTTATACAAAATGATATAAGAAAGAACGCTATTAGAACAAAAACAAAGTCAATTGTAATGTAAAACAAGCACGGTGTTGCTATACTGAGGTAGTCATTAATGTTGAGTAGTTTGCTTCAAGAACCAAATGGTGGAAGTGAAGTAGCTGTTCTTGAGTCTGGTGGTGTGGGACTTCAGGCTTAGTAGTTTCTGCCAGATGATAGCTGCAAGAGGATGACATGACCTGGATGACGGATCTTTGATAGATGGTGCCTTTTTGTGGCAGTGTCTTATGTAGATACATTCAATGGTGCAAGAGATTTGCCTGTGATGCATCAAGCTGAGTCCATTACTCTCTGTGGCTTCTTACATTCTGTGCATTTGAAATGTCGTACCAGACCATGTTCTAACCCATCAAGGTTATCTAATACAGTAAGTAGCAGAACATTAAGGGATGTTGATTAACAGAGGGATGTTCGTCAAGCCATAGTTCTGTAACAGTGGCAACATGGATAACTGGGGACATGAGAAGACTTTTGGCATGCTTGTCTTTGTAGATTGAATTATAATTATTTCGCATGGAAGTGAGGCCTTTGGCCCAACTCATTCATGCTGACTAAGTTGCCTACTTGAGGTAGACCCATATGCCTGCATTTGGCCCATATCTATCCAATCCTTTCCAATCTGCATACCTGTCTAAATGTCTTTTAAGTGTTTTGATTATACCTGCTTCTACCACTTCCTCTGCCAGGTCCGTCCATATACCAACCATCCTCTTCTAGTCCCCTTCAGAATACAAAAGCAATGTTGTGTGACAGCTTTACAAAACACTCGTACGGTGACGCTTGAAGTATTGTAAGTAATTCTGATCACCATACTGTATGGGGGTGTGCTTGCACTGGAGAGGGTGTAGAGGATTCATCAGGATGTGGCCTGGATTAGAGTACTCTAATCTCTGGATTAGAGATTGGATCAGCTGGGCTTGTTTTCCCTGGAGCAAAGAAAACTGAGTGATGACCTGATAAAAGTATATAAAACGTCTTGAGAGGTGTCAATAGGGTGGGGAGTCAGAATCTTTCCCCCTTGATTGAAATATCAAAACCAAAAGGACATAGGTTTAATATGAGCAGATGGATTTCTAAAGGGGATTGAGAGGATCTTTTTCCTCAACACAGAAGGTGGTTGATACCTACTTGAGGAGATGGTGGAATCACATACAATTACGATGCTTAAGAGGTGTATAGGTGAGCACTAGAATAGGCAAGGTATAGAAGGATTCGAAACCTAATTCAGGAAAGTGAGATTCATGGAGATGAGCAGTAATTTCAACATGGATGTGATGGGCTGAAGGGCCCATTTCTCTGCTGTAGAACTCTGTTTCTAAAGGCTAATTTGCTTTTTGGGATAGCAGACTTTCTATTCATGGATATCATCACAGTATATTTTTACTGACTTGGATTTGGGGCTTGACTGGATTGACATTCCTTTTATCTGGGTATCTTGAACCAGCGGTTGCCATGTCAAAATGAGGCATCAGCATTCAGGACTGAGGAGAAATGAAATCCCTTCACCAGAGGAGTTGTAAATCTTGGAAATTATTTACCTAAAGTCAGTGGAGGTTCAGTAGCTCGTTAAATACAACAGCTTTTGATGGATGTTTTTGGAAATTGAGGAAATAAATTGTTATTGTCAAAGATCAGTCATGATCTTAATGAATGGTGGGACAAGTGTTAGGGACCCACTACTTCTATTTCTTATTTGCCCAAGAAGTGAGGCAAATAAAAGTGTGATTGGGAATTTCTGAGGGCCTTGTGAATTTGAATAGTTGGGAGGGAAGATGTTAGAAGTAGGTTTTTTTTAACAGAGTGCGAGATTCCTTGAACACACTGCTGGGAATGGTGGTAGAGGCTGATATGATAGATTCATTTCAAAGACTTATAGTAGACAGGCACATGAATGTAAGAAAACTGAAAGATTATTGCTGTGTAGGAGAGAAGAGTCAGATTGATTGTGGAATAGGTTTATTTAGGTTGTCACAACGTGGTGGATTAAAGGGCCTACAGCGTGCCCTTAGAATCTTCTTTCGTTTACACTTCTATGTAAACTTGCATTGAAGTCATTCCATCAGTCCCTCTTAACTTGGAAAGTGAAAGCATGTCTGCTAATTAAACATTAAATATCAGTGGTTACTTTCAAACATCAGTGTGAAAATGATATGCTCAGTGTCATCACAGAAATGTACCCTTGTTGCCACTAGCAGCCATTAATCAACCCTGTTAAGAATCAAAATAGCTAGGAATATACCATAAATAAGAACACATGAGCCTACTCGTTAGGAGCTGAAGTAGGCCACTCAGCCCTGGATTCCTGCTTATTCCCAGTTGTCTTTCACCACCCTGTTCTTGGAGAATCTATATACCTATAATCTTCAAAAATTCAAATATAATGTTTCCATGACCTTTTTTGAGCGAAGGCTTCCAAATCAGTTTAACTCTTTGATCTCATCTCTGTCTCAAATGGAAAACCTGTACTTTTAAACAGTGACCCCAATTCATAGATTTTTCCATTAGTAATGGACGAGGTCCTACAGGATCTTATAGATTTCAGTTAAAACTCCCTTACTCTTCCCAACACAAATGCAAGCTTAGTTTGCCCAAATATTCCTAACAAGCCAACCGAAGTATTCTAGTCAACATTCTTTGAACTGCTTCTAGAGCATTAACATTCCTCCTTAAATAAGGAGCCCAGCATTGCACACAGTACTCCAGATGTAGTCTCAACAATATGCCATATAACTGAAACATAATTTTCATGGTATTGTATTTAATTCACCTCACAACAAACAGTAATTAACTTTTCTAATTATATGCTGTACCTACATCCTATCCCATTATATATGGGTACCTAGATCCTCCTCCCTCTCTGAGCTCTATAATCCCTTATCATTCAGTTTAAAATCTTTCTATCTTTCCTGCCAAAATGGATAATTAACAGTTTGCACATTTAGCCCAATAGTTGTGAATGAACACACACACACACACACACACTGCGTCTTTGTCACAACTTTGATACCTGTGATAATGGTGTGAGGTATGTAATATAATTTGATACTCTAATATTCTAATTTTTAAATGCTGACTTGTAGTTAGCACAGTGTGTGGCTGCAGTAGTATCGCCTGTTGTCCATTAGTGAGAGGACTGTGGGGCAGAGGCTTTGTTTCAGTTTTCTGCCTTTACTTTTTTTTCCTCAAAAGATAATCATGTAGTGATTATACATAATTATTGGATCAACAATTACATGGCTTCAATAATCATGTAGAATATTCAAATCTAACATGAAGCCAGAGGAATTTAATTAAGAGAGGGGAGTGTTAGGTTGCTCTTCCAGCTCCTCAGTGTCAAACATAAAAGTCTGCTTCCACAGGATAATGATGCCTAACATCACTTGATCCTTTGTACCAGTTCCTGTCATCTGTATCTTGACAAAACAAGTCCACGGTAAAGATTTGATCCATCGCATGCGGGGGAATATTTAAAATTGTATTTATGCTCTGTTGTTGTTATGAGAGGTACAATGTTGCTAGGGAATTGAAATATAATCCTCCTTTTGACATTTGTTTCTGTGCTTGGTACTCCAAGGACGCGTGCTACAATTTAACACTGTCTATCCTGCAGTAATGACATGTGTTAAGGCTGATTTATACTTCTGCGTCAACTCGACACCGTAACCTACGCAAGTGGCCTACGCGCATTGTGAGCATCTATACTTGTGCGTTGGTGTGTCTGCATTGCCCTGCAATTTGGGCACGTCGCACATGCGCACACAGCTGCCCGCACAAGCCTTCATGGTTATGGTAGTCTTTCTCGGGGTAAACAAGTTTAAAGCGAGCGTCTTTTTTCGTAAAAGCGAAATGTGTCCTCCGTAATATCAAAGGTCTGTAAAGCTTTATGGAAAGCATTGCAGCCAGAGTTCCTTCCCTGCCCTTCAGTCGGCCAATAGGAAGCTATTGCAGTGCAGGAGGAAATGCAATGCTACCAAGCGGACCAATCACAGTTGTTACAATCACAGTTGTTGCAATCTGCGTTGCTGCGACGCGCAGTTACATTTTGGGAGAGGTGCACGTCAGACTACAGCGTAGGGATCCGCGTAGGCACTGCGTAGGGTTTGTAGCAACGCTGTACGTACGGCGTCGAGTTGACGCAGAAGTATAAATCAGCCTTTGGTCCTGACATTAGAAAGAAATAACTTGCATTTCTATAATGTCTTTACTAGCCTTAGAATGTCTCATTGTATCCTCCTCAATCAGATACAGCTGTATAGCAAGGACACAGGCCATTTGGCCCAGCCAGTCGATGCTGACCACGGTGTCCATCTAGCTAAACCCAATTTCCTATGTTTGGCCCATATCCCTTCAAGTCCCACTCGTCTGTACACCTATTCCAGCATTTCTTTAATGATACTATTGTACCTGCCTCAACTATTTCCTCTGGCAGCTTGTTCCATATTCTCACCACCCTCTTTATGAAAATGTTGCCCCTCAGATCCTTTTTAAATCTTTCCTCATCACCTTAAATCTATACTTTCTTAGTTTTGGCTCCACTACCCTGGCGAAAAGACTTAGCATCTAACTGATGATAATTTTGAATTTTTCTGTAAGGTCGCCACTCCCCACCTAAATACCAAGGAATAAAAACATAGTCAGGTTGACCTCTCCCTACAACTCAGGCCCTCTAGTTCTAGTACATCCATGTAAATCTCCTTTGCACTCCCTTCAGCTGAACGATATCTTTCCTATAACATGGTGTCCAAAACAGTACACAGCACTCCAACAACTTGTACAAGCTCAAAAACAACACAGACAATCAGATAAACAACAAAAGACCTGTTTACTGGAACATCCAGAAGCAATTTACAAACAGTGATATACTGTTGTAATCTGGTCACCATTTGTAATGTAGGAGACACAGAAGTAAATTAATGCAAAATCATCTCTATCAAGCAGCAAGCAATGTGATAATGACTATACCATACCTACCATTTTCCATTCAGCATTTAAGGGACAGTGCTCACAAAGGGCCGCAGAAATTCTCCCACAAAGATAGTAGCATCGATTTCCTGATATTAATTACCAGCTATTAGGGGCTCTGTGATTTTTAGCAGGTTGGATTAGTTGCAAATACATTGAAGAACTCTGCCAAGGAGAAAACCAAGAAGTAAAAGCTTTCAATTGCTGACTAACTTGTTAAGAGAGGATTACAGATGGCATTGTCTGGATTTCTGCATCTGGGTCAAGTTTCCACTTAACTATCAAGAGTGTCAAGCAAAAACTTTGCAAATGAAAAAATTGGGAATATTCAGTGGGTCAGACATCATCTGTGCGGAGAGAAACATAGTCAATCTTTCAGGTCAATGAGCATCATCATTATCTGACAAATTCATAGCTATTAATTTTAATGATGTTTGATGGGATGCCCTTGCTGCTTTGTTACTTTCTGAATCAGCAGAATGTTTAGACATGGTTTTAGTGAGGATTCACAAATATACTGCACAAAATTGGATTTCTCCTTGATATGTTGCTTGTAAAAGATAGTGAAATTAGCCAGTAGTGCATTTGGAACAGTGATTTCTATCCAGAAAAATGAATTAACATGTCTGTGATGGAGCCAGATTCAATTAAATGTAGTTTTTCCAAACACCAGATGATTATGTCAGCTCTTAAAGGTGCACCCTCTGTAGCAACCAGGCACCAGTTACACATGCAGGTCTTCGCCAAATTATGCATGGTTCTATTCCTGAGAACTGTTCATAACCTGAACAGTTTATAAATCAGAAACAAACAAAAATATAGTATTAGAGAGAATAACAGAAACAACTGTGATGGAGTTCATGGGAAGAACGCTGCCAGTCGCTTTCAGACTCAATGAGTGATTGAGCAGGTTGGGTCAGAGTGGGCATGTGGAACTGTCCTGTTTCCACTTGCCAAAAAGATGCCTACAGCCTTGCAGCAGCCAGCAATTCCATCCCAAGAGCCTCCCAAATGCTTGGACAACAGCACAACATGTTGGAGGAACTCAGCAAGCGGGCAGCACCAATGGAGGGGAGCAATCCACAGATCTGGAGATTTAACTTGGGGAGGGTCTGTAGAATGATGGGAAACTGAAAAAGAACCATTACTATGTTTCTTTCACTGAAATTTGTGTTAGTGGCAACTATCTAAGGTCACCATGACAGATGATAATTCCTGTCAGCTCTTCCAGATTGAAAAACTCTACTCACTCAAGCAATGAGTAAGTAAATTCCATACCCTGATCTTATCAGGGTGAGCTGCACTCCACTGGTTACAGTTGTTGGGTTAATGGATTGGGCATTCATTATTTCATCTGTTGCTATCAGTGGTGATTGATCTGCATGTGAGGATATGTAAGATTGTTGTCAGCTGGGTTCTCTGCTGACCACTGCTGAATTCTGTTGGTGTTACAGTATACCATTAAGTTCCTTTCTTTCCCTGGGATGGAGCCCATGATTTAGTAGGCTCCTTAAGGATATCCCTAATTGGCCATGTAGTCAATGCCTCCGTTCTGCACTGCCCTGGAGGATCACACTGACAGCCTTTGTCCTACACCACAAGTTCCCGTTGCTCAACAGACTGTTCCTCGGGCTTTGGATGTACATCATGTTATTCTTTGGGCATGTACTACTGTATTTAATTGATTTAGTTGTGCGGCATGGAGCGCATAATTAACTTTGGAAGGCATGTGGAAAACCCTGATGTCAGCAGTGGTTCACTAAAAATAGATGCTCCTGCTATCTGTAGAGTAGAATGATGTACTACTGGTTGTACTAAGGGTGTTTAATGACAGTCATGGGTTGTACAAAAAAGATTCTGTCCAGTTCACCATGTACTACAGAATGCCCTTAGACCAGTCCATTTATTTTCCTTTTACACAATGTTCTTCTGCTTGCATGAGTTCAATCTAAGTGTGCAAAGTGGTTTTCGTAGGATACCAAATTGGTTAGAGAAGTGGAGAATCACGCTTGTCCGTTGAGTTACAATCCTCTGGCTGCAGAAAATGCCTGGCTGTTCAGGTTCTGAAGATTAATGTATCACTTACTTCCAGAAAAAACTTGCCATTCAAAATCAGGAATTCACTTGATAATCCACAACCACCTAAACTTTGAAGGAGTGGAAAACTTTTGTATTAATGAAGTAATCTGTGTTATTAATGGGAGGTGTAATTGAGCGTGATGCTGCCTTTCTCTGCATTCATGGTAAGCCAGCAATGCTGTCAGATCCCAATCTCTAGGATGCCACCTGTTCCTTACTGAAATGGAAGAGTGAGCTCATGCCTGCAGAAATAGTGTCTGGGTGACCTCTCTGATGCTGGGATGAGAAGCAAATTGTGAAACATTGTAAAGTTCTGTTGCAGCTACTTGGAATGATTCTTTGGCAAGGAAATTCAGAATCAAGGTGACTGTAACCTTGTGGTGGTTGCAGACCAGGCACAAGAGCATAGTTAAGTGTTTTCCCACACCACTGTGATAATGGCCTCAGAAAACCTAAGATGAACCACATATTTGCAGATTAAAAGATCCACATAGAGTACTTTGTCTCTGAAGATCTTCATAGATGGGCATTCCACAAAACCACCATGCATCCAGACATTGCTCTACCAACACCTCCAATACTTCGAGTGCTGCCATCGGTGTCATCACTGAGGCACCCATTAAATAAGTATCTATTTGAGTTAAGGAGAGAGCAGACCCAACTAGCTCAAGCACACTATGAGCTTTGGGAGGTATTTTAGCACACTGTAGTCACTTATGCTGCTGTCCAGTTTTGTCGTGATTTTACCTCTTTACATAAATACACAAGTACTCCTGTTGGTTTGAGTATTTAACAAGGTTGTAAACTGCTGTAAAGGAGTGGTGTAACAGGCCACAGTGTTCAGTGCGTGGTTGATACCAGGAAACAAGTGCATCAAAGTGAATTGACTGATTTGCCCAAGGTTGGCATCATCACTCAGGTTTGACTGTTAACGTTACTTCATTAAACTATTTGCACATGAAAATGGATCTGCTTTCCAAGCTCTATATCCTCCAGCCAAATTGAGGAATTGCTTACTGAAAAGACTTGTACCCAATTATTTCAGATACAACTGTGCTTTCTGGAGTCCAGCTAATTAGTGTTTCATTGGAAACCAAGTGTCTCAGTGAGATGGCCATTATTTACCCCAAGCCGAGGCGGTCATTAAATCAAGAATGTCCTCGATTATTTGCCAATGATGCTGTTTTGAAGTAATTTAAAATCTCTGAGGACGAGCCAGTCATAACACATTGCATTAGCTTGAGACCTATGTGTAGACAGCATGAGTGGACATTTGTAGGGAATTGAAGTGATAACATTTGACGTGTTAATTGCCTATTGCAATTTCAACTTGTAATTATTGAATAACTAACAAATGGCAGCACAAATAGTCTTTAAGCCACTGTGACTTCAGATGTAATTAGCAAGAAAAGTTTCTGTTTTAACTATTTTAATTGACGTGCACCTTCTAAGGGATTATTTAAATCAGTTTAGAATATATTTCAATCAAATCTGTAATGTAAATTATTTCAGTTCTTACATGTTATAAATGTCTGATATTTCTGCATATAAAACTGTTAACATTTTAATTTTAAATGAACTTAAAAAATTCAATACACTTTGATTCAGAAGCAAGCTCCAGAAATTGATTATTAGGGATTGTGAAAAGGTTCAGTTGTATACAAATGGCTTTGTCACATTTGAATAAGAATAGAAAGACGGAGGAACTCATTGGATTAACCTGCATTTGTGGAGGTAAGAGGTGTAAATCATTGTTTTAATCTGAGTCCCTAGACCAGGGGTACCCAATCTGTTTTATGTCGCGGAGCCTTGCCATTAACCCAGAGGTCTGTTGTCCCCAGGTTGGGAACCCCTGCACCTAGACCCCCTGAATTCTTCAAGCATCTGTTTTTGTTCTAGATTCCAGCGTCTGCAATAGCTTTTCATTTATTACACTGGGCTTTTTGTATGGATTGGAGTGTCATCTGAATTATTTTGTGAGACGTAAACAAATGGTGGTGCTGAGGAAGAGCATGATGATGGTACCAGTGTCTGACAGGTTGAGGACTTGAAGTAAATGATCCCACAGTACTGTGTTACAAAAATCTGACCACTTTTATGAATCATACTTTCCAGAAGTAGAAAAAGCATTATATGAGACAAAGTAGGAATGATGTTTGCAAAACTAGGATCTTTTAATTGCCCCCTTCATCTATAATGTTTTTCCTCTTTAGCTTGACTACTCCAGTGTGAGATTTAAGAGCTATAATGTACTACATTATAAGTTCTGAATTCCAGCTAAGTCTTTTATCATCTGTGAGGCACAAGGGGTTTGAACGTTTTTTTCCATTTGCTTGGCTGAACCTGAAAAGTTCAACGATATTCTGGACAATGCCACCCTCTTGACTAATGCCCTAGCCTCACATTAAACATTTATACCCTGCATTACCGGTGGACTGAATTCATTGAGAGTCATCCACAAAATGCTCATTTCTGCCAACAACGGCTAAATCCACAATCTGCACAGCAATGTCACCTCCCGCAGGATCCTCTCAAAATTGCACATTATCCTGGCTGCAAATATATCACTGGTCTGTTCCACAGCATTATAGGAGAACCTTCAAATGCTGGCCTTGCTAGTGCCACCCACAATCTGAAAAATAGATGTAAATAAAATGGTTATTCCACCACTTCCACTGGAAGGCGTATGGGTATTTTCACGGGGTTGTAAATAATACATTAGTGAATCTATACAAAAGTGCAAACTTTTATGAACCTTTTTGTGAATCTATGCAAAAGAGTGATCTGTTAGTTTTTGTTTGAGAGAAAGGGGATTGGGGGTTTGATGCTATTGCTGTTTTTTTTGCAAGGGAGGGTGCTGGGGGGGGTGAGGGTTGATGTTATTGTCGCTGTTTTTTTTTCAAGGGAGAGGTTTGGGGTTTTTTTTCCAGCTGCCATTTTCCATATATAAGTTATTGGGTGAAAGGGGTTTGGGGGTTTGTGAGTTTTGTTTTTTTTTTCCTTTTCGAGTGGGGAGGGGAGCTGATGTCTTTTCTTTCAACGACTCCTGGGGCTTTTCTGTATTTCATGGCTATCTGGAGAAGAAAATATCAGATTTTTATTGTACATACTTTGACAATGAAAAGAACCTTTGAACTTATGGTGTGCAAAATATTCATTTAACTGGGATCATTTTTAATATTAAACAGTCTGTACTGTTTGTTTTTTTTAACTATTCATTGTTTTATTTTTATTTTATTTAAGTATCTTCTATCCATCTGAAAAGGAAAGATAAATTGGAATCCTGCTACACAGTTGAAATCCAGTGCTGGAAGAGCCATTTAAGTATTTATGTCAAATGCAATTAAGTTATATTCCCATGGCTTGTTCATGTGTTAACAAGGTGTTTCTGAAGCTAATGAGTGTTGGCCATATTCTATTACTTTCCCTTATAATAAATATGCACAATAAAACTGCTGGGATTATAACCTACATTGTACTATCAATAGCAATCTAGTCTCACTGCAACCCTACCCCATCTGCATCATTCCTCAGCTTCAGCTATTAGCAATAATAACCTGTAAGTTTCAAATATTGCAATTATGTTATTACTATGTAATATTTGAACAAAGTACCATTTGAATTATTAAGTGACTTTGCTGTAGAAGCATACTTTGGCATTAACTTTCTAACAAGACAAAATGTTCAGATGTCACACAAAAAAAGTTAATTTCATATTGATCAAAGAACCTGTACTGTGTTCAGATACCAATATAAATTGGGTCATTAGTTCTCAAATCAGCTGCTGGTAAGTGCCAATGACTTGGCAGTTCTAAAAAGAATAAAAGATCCTTATGAATTATGGAGACTGATTTTCCGTCATACAGCAGCAGAAAGCAAATCTAATGATAATTTTGACCTTTTGTGCAAAAACAGGCCACAACAAGCAATATGACATTAATGATTTATAAAGTCTAGTATCAGTTGTGCACTGATGCAGTGCTTTTTAGATATTAATGCATTCCATTAATAGTGGATGTAAGCTCTTTCTAGTTGTTTATAATCTTATGAGAGGTATTTGCCTAAAGGTGCTGAATCACGCTGGAGAAAGATTTCCATAGGTTCCAACTGCCTTCTGGTATCTTAGCCAACTAGCCCAGACAGAGTGTATTGGCAGGAGATTTGGGATGAATCCAGGCCAAGACAGTTTCTGCTCTCATATCCATGGACATGCACTGTTTGCTAGTTAATGGACAGCAAGCACTCAGGAGCCATAACCAGACTGTTCTGGCTTTTTATCTCTTGCTCTCCAAATACTTTATACTGTTACCTTGAACAAAAGGTCAGTATAATTGTAGAATTAGGACAGTTAAACAATTAACAACGGGGAAATCCAGAAGCTTCTTTTTCTGTATTTGCTTGTACGGTGTGATGCAGCATTTTTTAGAAACACAAAAAAATGTAAACTGTCATCGGTTACTATAAATGTTTAAAGTAGAACTGAAGCTACTGGCAATGTCTATGCCCCTCCATTCTCTCCTCAAAACATTTCAAACCCAATTTTTGGGGGGAAAAAACATTATGATTGAATATATTCTCTTTTACTGCTATTTCCTCCATGTACCTTCCATATAGAATTTCTATTTTTGAAAATTTCCTTGGAAGTAGTTCACTCTGCTCTCTCCCCCATCTTAACGCAACTCCACTTTCCAGTCGGGATGGGATGTTCATTTTCCTTTGGGACATGTCAAAGGTACTAAGGCAGCTGATCAAATTTTAAAACCTAAAGGTGGTGTAAAATAACTTGTGGCTAATTGTACCTGCATTAAATGATCTGCACAGATGTATGGGTGAGAAATTGTCAACCACGTTCCTAGGCAATTATCATAAGTGTAGTAGTTCAGACTTTTGAGAACTGAAGTTCCATGAAATATGAGCTGTAAGGGGAGGGAGAGTGATTTCTTAGTTTAATCATGATTTTCTTCTCTGACCCCCCCCCCAGTTTTTTTTGTATCCCCTTAGAGCTACAATATTCAAAATACTGCAGAAAGCATGCTTCTTGTGTCACAGTCCTGTTCTTGCAGTTTTTATAAATGCTAATAGATTTCTATTAAATCACGAGCCATTGGAGGAAAAGGGCATCAGAAGGAGCATTTCAGATAGGCAAACCAACAAAAGGCATGTAAATGAAAAGAGAGCAGATGCTGGGCAGCTTTCAAATTGTTGATTTCCCCACTTGGAACACACCCCATTGTAAATACATATTCCATTAAAAATGTTCTTGCACTTGAGGCTTACTGAAGTATTAAGTACAATCCCATTGTAGCTATTCAAACTATGTTTGTCCACATGGAATTTAATTCAGAAATTATGACGTTGTATCATTGAAAATTGTATCAAACAGCTGCCTCAGATGCCAGACAGGAGAGGAGAAAAAGAGCCAAGCACTATTTGCTCACACCAGCAGGTAAGGGCCAGATTGGAACTTAGTCTTAAATCAAGGGAAAGCTAGAATTTTAGTTGTTTATAGCTGGCAGGGCTTCACTTTAAAAATAAGCTTTCTCAGTCACCAGGCCTGCAGTCAAGAAAGGTGAACTGATCAGTCAGTAGCGGATGTTAGCAGGCAGATCACTTAAACAAGGGCTGCATTCAAGAAGAGGTGACTGGGTAACTTCCCTCAATGGATCATCAGCACATTGACCCCAGGGTGGTTGTGAGTATACACAGAGCTATAAAGAGAAAGGGAAGTGTTTCTAGTGTCGGTTCTTAAATTGAGGTTTTGACATTTCTGAACTTCAAGTGATAGTGTTTCACCACAGATATTAAGGAATTTTGTCTTTTGTAAAATTGCAGTCAGGATTTCTGCCTGTCTGGATAATTCAGTTGCAGTCCTTTTGCAAGCTTGGATAAGAAGTGGAGATAATAGATATAAGTGATGTGTGTTCACATTTTAAAACATTCACTTTCTGCTGTCAAACTGTTTGGTAAATCTGGGCTTGACACACATCTGTTTAATTGAATGTTTAATCCATTATCAATTTACCATCCATATCTGCGCTGCTCATCAATGTGCAATCATCCAAATTGTGCATTATCACTTTATGAATGTTATGTATTCTTGTCCAAGGGTAAATTAACTAATGAACTTTCTTCTCCAGAGAGAATGCATACTGGATGCACTTTATGTTGTGGATGTCAATTTCCTTTATTCTCCAAAGATATATTAAAGCTAAATGCTAGTTGTCCACTAAAATGATTGCAAGTTACCTCATTGTTTTAAAAATATATAGCATGGTAGATAAATGTACTGTCCACATTCAATAAGATTCCTCATCTTGATGTGCTTTGTAGCTGTTGATACTTAAATTGGATTACATGCTCACTATACATTGTTTTGTTCTTCCTCTTGCCCCTAAATTGAACAGGACAGGTTCTACACTGATACTTAAAGGAGTTTTAGCCATTCCCATCAGACAATGGAAACAGAATAAGCAAGAAGTTAGGTTGAAGAGATGTCATTTCTCAGTCTCCAAACAATCTCAGATTTATCCCTGTTAGTTTTCTTGTCCTTATCCATTTTTTAGGATCTGGCATCGTAGGCACGGCAAGAAATTTTGTCTATCCGTAATTAAAATGATGTTGAGCTGCCCTTTGAACCACTGCATTTCTTCTGCTGAAGCTACTTTCACCTTGTTATTGGGTGGAAAGATTTGGAATTTAAGCTTGTGAGAAAGCAGGAACAGTGATTTATTTTCAAACTGATAGAGTGTGATATTTGGAGGTAACCTACTGGTGGTGGTAGTGTTTCTCTGCACCTGAAACCTTTGATTAAGATGGCTGATCCCCTTTAATCTTACCAAATCTCCATGTTGCTAATTTAAAATAGTTATCCTGAATGAACTTAAAGAATCCTGCACTTTCTAAACTTAAGCTGATTCACGCCCAATTGATATCAAAGTACATAAAATTCGTAATTGTCTTGTAACTTATGCACTTTTTAGAAACACCTGCATCTTGGAATTTCACCTCCCTCTGGAGATGAGTAACATACACATTCAGTAAAGTTGCATTGTATTTCTTTTTCACACTATATAACCTCGTTTGTACAACTTTCCTGTCCACTATTCTTCTTTGGAACCCTTTATATTTTCTTTAATCAATATTGCTTCCTGGTTCTTTTGTCTTTTGAATGAAAATTTTATCTCATCTGAATATCAAATAATCAAGATAAAAACACTTCAATACACTGCTTGAATAATTATATTTAAAGCTTAAAATATTTGTTGAAAAGTGTAGGTATTTGGGTGCTGGACAACTTTTGCCAAATTCTACTTACTCCTGTTTTTTACTGACATGAGTTCATGAGTTTTGCGCTGTTGAGATCAATATTATTCATGTATAATAACACACAAAGGAACTGGGAGGAACTCAATAGATAGGGCAGCATCTATGAAAAGGAACAAACTGGACATTTTAGGGTCAAAACCCTTCAGGACTATACATAAAATTTGAGATAGTTCATGCAGGTTAATTATAGAATCTTGATACAGGTTTCCCCCGCCATCCGAAGGTAGAGTGTTCCTATGAAACGATTCGTAAGCCGAAATGTCGTAAAGCGAAGAAGCAATTACCATTTATTTATATGGGAAAATTTTGTGAGCGTTCGCAGACCCAAAAATAACCTACCAAATCATGCCAAATAACACATAAAACCTAAAGTAACAGTAACATATAGTAAAAGCAGGAATAATATGATAAATACACAGCCTAAATAAAGTAGAAATACTTTTCCACAATCATTGCCGGCACTGTTCGCCGAAGCAAAAATCTCACGCAAGCGCTGTTGGCAAAAACACGGCGCAAGCGCTGTTGGCAAAAACACGGCGCAAGCGCTCTCCAGTAACCTTTAAGCTATGAAGCTGCCAAATCATACCAAATAACACATAAAAATACACAGCCTATATAAAGTAGAAATAATGTATGTACAGTATAGTATCACTTACTGGAATCTGGAAGACAGCGCAGAGCACACTGATGATGGTGTTTTAAGATGAGTCGTCGCAGGTTGGGGTGGTGCAGTGGCCCCCACCCTCCAGGCCGCCGACCGATACATTGCCGCGAAGTATGCAGGGGTCCTGTAGTAGCCGGGAGGCACACAGCACATCTTTAAGAAAAAACCCGAAATAAACATGCTAATTAATTAGGTGCTGCCCGGCACATAATTGTCGGCCCAGATCAGTGCCGATTGCCGATTGCATCGCCTCTGATCTGGGCCGACATTTACGTGTGGGGCGGCACCTAATTATTTAGCATGTTTATTTCGGCTTTTTTTTTAAAAATGTGCTGTGTGCCTCCCAGCTACCACTGCATTCTCCGCGAATCGGTATCTGTCCGTGGCTCGGGGGTTGGGGTGGTGAGACACTAGGGTGTCATCTCATCATCTGTTTCCATTAGTGCAGCCGGCTCATCTTCTCCTTGATGTCGAAGGTCGAGCTTCGTCGTCTGCTGTGGCTGATGTGGAAGGCTTGCTTGACTGCTGAGCCTCGCGCATTTTTCTATCACACAGTTCTTTGTAAGGACTCAAACCATCTTGCAAATATCCCCTAAACCTACATACTCTTTCAAAATTAAAGTTGTACCTTATCATTGCAGCGAAAATCTCACACAGTCGCTTCACGTTCATTTCGCTACTGCATTCGGTTTCAATTGTTACCCTTTCCTCTTCCAATTGCATCAGCACTTCATCTATCAGTTCTTGGTCATGAGATGCCAAAACCTCTTCAACATCATCTTCGTCAGCTTCCACAAGCCAAACTCATGTTGTCCTTACTTTGTTCACCACGATCAAAACGTTTAATTATGTCTAGTTTTACGCTAAGTGTAACACCCTTACGAGCTCTTTCAGGCTTTTCCAATACCTCAGAACTCATCTTGCAAACGGCTGCTCACAGGCACGTGTTAAAGCAATGCTGTTCCGAATCTGGGGGAGAGCGGCTGCTCGGGGAGCGTGCTGCCTTTTATCGCGCACTGAGTTTTTTGCGCGCTGATCTTTTTCGTAACAGTGAAAACACCTTCTGTTAGCGAAAACAGGGTACTAATGTAGGTCTTTTGTAACAGTGAGGTTTCGTAAAGCGAACGTTCAAAAAGCGGGGAACACCTGTAATTGTAATGAACTTTCTGAACAAATCCACCTGCAAGTAAATCAAGTATGAAATCTAGCCAAAGCTGCTTTCATTCATGACTATACAAAACACTAGAAATACTCAGCAGGTCAGGCAGCATTTGTTGGCAGAAAAAAAACGGAATATTTTGGGTCGATAACTTTTCATCTAATTTTTATAGACTACAGCCAATTACAGCATTATTATTATTAAAGAGAGAACAAGAGATGGAGTGAGAAGTCATGTAATATACAGTATATTGGCATGTGAACTCCAGTTTGTACCATTTGATTGACACATGCTTCAAGAAATCTTTATTTTACACTGCTGTTTTTGAAATGCGAAATAACTAGTGGGCCAGGCAAAAACCTTGTAATAAGTTTACTTTTAGCTTAATGGTTAATTTTAGTCAATGGTGAATTACCAGAATCTCAGTACATGCTTTGAAAATGTGCACTTGTTCTTTGTATTTTATTACAGATGTGGGCTTTTTGCTTTTAGTGTTTAGCTATACAAATGTTTTCATTTTCTCATGACTTTGAAGGAGGCCATTCGGGCTGAGTATTCACTGGCTTGAGTAATTAAATTTTCTTTGCCTATAACCTGTTCCATCAATTCTACTGATTAACCTAGCACCAACCTACATGACGTGGGCATTTACTACAGTAGTCAATTAGCCCACATACATCTTTGAGACGTGCAATCACAGAGAGAATGGACAAACTGGACACAGACATCATTAGAGGTCAGAATGCCGGGTGGCTAGAGATGTGAAGCTGCATTATTGCCACACACTAGAACTTGATTCTGCCTGATTGATTTAGAGAACACAGAGCTTGCATGCTCTGACCATTTTAATGGTAGGAGCAAAATCATAGGAAAATTCTAGGATTGTCATGTTGATGGGTTAATTGGCCTCTAAAATGCCTCTGGTGTGTAGAAGACTGGAAGAATCTGGGGGGGAATTGATGAGAACATGTAGTGAATAAAATGGGATTTGTATAAATGTGTGTTTGATGGTTGGTGGGGATAGAAGGGGCTTTTTTTCATTATGTATGATGCCTGACTCTAAGCTCATTAGATAACTGCTTGGTGTGGTAAGAAACCTTTAGTCGTCTCATGTGAGCTATTCTTAGCTGACATAGCACTGAAATACCACAGTTAACTTTACATGTATGTCTTAGTGAAAGGAATAATAGTGTGGGATTATGGCCCTTACTGGGAAGCACATTTGTAAGGACATCTATGAGGTTGTGCTTGTGCTCAGCTGAATATTTCACCAATGTCACCTTGTGCAGGCAAGTGTGTTGAATGAACATTTGGGGACTTGTGGGGGATTTGCTGTTAGTGTGCTTGAAACTATAATGAATGAATAACTTCTATTGACCAAGAGTTGGACTTCGTGCATTAGAGTAGAAGATCTGAAGTGTTTTCAAACTTGAGTGATATTGAGAGAATTAATTGTATATAAAAATTGTTTCCGCTAATTGGTAGATTAGTGATGTTGGAGGAGATCTTATTTTTAGCTCAAGACCATCACCCACTATCCCTCCAAAATTTGTCTTTGAGGGACAGTGATAAGCTTCTTTGAACTTCTGCAGTTTGTAAGTTAAAGGGATATCAGCAATGTTGTTAAATAGAGCATATCAGGATTTTGACCCGAAGATGATGGAAGAAACAAGAGTGACTGTTACATTTTAAATGGGTACACCTCTTTAAAATGGTGTAAAATTATAAAAAGGTACAATAGAACAGAATTAAGATGCTTCCTTTTTGAGAATTAGCAGTGCTTGTACAAGACAGTTTTCATCCCAATAATTTTGAATTTAATTATTCAGTATTTAACATGTTGACTTTTTGTTATTTTGTTTTAGCGGAGCCGTTGCCTTTAATGGACTTATGCCGAAGATCCATTCGCCTTTCTCTTGGCAGAGAGCGACTGCATGAAATAGAAACGCTACCAATGCCGATTTCCCTGAAGAATTATTTACAATACCAATGATGAGAAAAAACTGGTACTAAGTTTAAAAATCAATGCAAAGAGATGGAAAACTAGAGTTTACATCCTATTTTAATATGTGGAGGACACCGTAGTTGTTTGAAATAGTGACTTCCATATAGACTATGTTTAGCAGAAACAGAATTAGGAGATTCCATCTTCTGAAGTAAGAGAATTATTTCAAACAGTGTTTAAAGAATTTCTTATTTTAACAGAAAAAGAGTACCTCATGATATTCTCTTCATCCAAGAAGCCTTTATATGCATATGTAATTTAGCTAGTCCCTTTAAACTACATTGTTCACATGCATTCTGTGATATTAACCAGGTAGTCTTGCAATTGTTCATCCACCCCCTCCCCCCATTTAAAATTGAACACGCAAGTTAAAAAGATTCTTGATTTTGATAATCAGTTGATGCACACCATCAAGGGGGCTATTAAAATAGCTAAGTGCAAAGATACTGGCATGAATACATTAACTATGCTATTAATTTCAGCATGATTGATTTGAGATCTGGCTGTTCAGGTACAGTGAAAATGTATGCCTCTGAACTTGTATGCAAGAGCTTCTAGTGGCAAATATCCTCGGGAAGCTTTGAATGAATTTAAAAACACCGCTGGAAGATCACACAAAATTCAATCTTACAAAGCTCAAGTCACTTTTTTAAATGAACAAAGTTTTGCAAAAGCCTTTACTTCATTCAGGCTTGTAAACTTTGTTTACTGCAATGTACTGTTGTGTGTGGAATAGTTTGTCTGTGCAGAATGTGTGAGACTCTGCTCCATACCAGTCCTTACACAGGTGGAGTTAAGTCATTTCACTGCTGCTCAGACCAGAACTTTTTAAGATGCTGCTGCTTAATTTGGATCTGTTTTAATAGTGTCTGCCTGATCAATTTATTTAGTTTTTAAACTGGAACTTGTTGCAGTTGTAGGATGTCGAATGTAAGGATGGTGTTGCCTTCAGAGTTTAAAATGTGAATTCACTGAATGACAAAGTTTCTAATAAAGTTTACTGTCGCAATGAAATTGTTCCAATACATGCTTTACAATGTGTGTGTCTGTGTCTGTTTTCTACAGCTAACTGCTAGAAAGAGATGTATTAGTTGATAACTGGTCAGCAGTGCTACTGTAGTTTGGCTAGAAATAAAGTTCGCAAGAAGCATACAAAAGTGGAAGTACATTCTTGTTGTTACAACTTGCCCTCAGAAATGCAGACAATTGAACCTTTCCCTATGTGACTTCACCATATGCGATGATGCCATAAACGAATCCGAGGATAATTAATGCATTATCTGTGTTTCCAATTAATCTTTTTTTAGTTAGGATGAGGGACTTGTTAAATCCCTTACTTACACCCATGATTACAAAGTGAATTCTTCCAGACATACATTCCTTGGAACTCTGTATACCTCTGAGCTATTCCTGTCTGCATCCCTTTGCCTCATCATATGCACTTGGCCATTCATTTGTCTGAGTTAATATTCTTCCACTTGATTTCCTATCCCGCTTTGAAGAATACCTTAAAATACACATCTTGTGCTAAGCTTCTGATGAGCATTTCTAACATATTCTTTGGGCTGTAGGGTTGTCACAATGCCACTGTGTTACATGGATATCCTTTGGCATTGGACAAGCATATTTCAAACCATCTCCACCATATGTCCCACGTGTACTGTACTTTTGATCATTCTATTAAAGCCCTACCTGTATGGAGTCTGAGCATAGAGTGCATCTAGTAATGGGCATCTAGAAAAAACAGGTATGGAATTGAGAACCATTGTTGTGCAAGAGGAGCATTCAAACAATGAGCCTGCTTGGCCATTATGCATCACCTTGGTTTGATTCCATTGGTCTGGACTGTATGGTTTTGCCATATAAAATCCAAGAATTGATTGACTATGATTGAGGCTCCAGGACTAGAGCTGTGAAATCAGATGGAATCAGATTGCAAACTAGTGTCCAAGTAAGTCCTGCACGTTAAACGTCCAATCAAATGGGAAGCTTTACTGGATCTTGTACTTTGCTGTTATTTAAGGATGAAGATCAGCATATTGTAAGGGTAATTTCAGTAAATTATTACTGCTTAATGGTGACATCAAAGGACCTCAGTCCTTCCTGATTCTGAAATCCCTCCTGCCCCCGCCCCCCCTCCCCAAGTCCTACATATCACTTGCTTGTTTTTTTCTCTCCTCTTTCGTGGTCTTAGAAGTCTACACTGGGAAATGGAGTCATTTGTCCTGCTATCCCTCTGCTAACTCAATAAAAGTGCCATCCAATTAGTTCCTCTACCAGCTTTTTCACTGCAGACCTTAATATTTGCTATTAAAGTATACACTCAGTGGCCACTTTACTCAAATCATTACATGTTAATATGCAGAAGAGCATTTCTGAACACACATGTTGAACCTTGAAATGGATGGGCTGCTGCAGCAGAAGACCATGAATATACACTTGGTGGTCACTTTGTTAGGAGCAGGAGGTACTCAGGTGGCCACTGTGTGCATATTCATTTCTTGTTAGTCATTGTTGAAGCTGCCTCCATTATTCTTTCAGGCAGCAGAAAATGCTCGGTCCTCAATATGATTTATCCCACTATCACTGGCACGAAATCACATGCAATTATTCTCAACTGTAGACCAGGCAGTCGGCATTAATCGAAAAATGTTGGTGAACACAGCAGACCAGGCAGAACCTATAGGAAGAGGTACAGTTGACATTTCGGGCCAGGGCCCTTCGTCAGGACTAACTGAAAGAAGAGATAGTAAGAGATTTGAAAGGGGGAGGGGGAGATCCAAAATGATAGGAGAAGACAGGAGGGGAGGGGTGGATCTAAGAGCTGGAAAGTTGATTGGCAAAAGGGATACCAGACTGGAGAAGGGAGAGGATCATGGGACAGGAAGCCTGGGGAGAAAGAGAAGGGGGGAGGGGTGCCTGGAGAGTGGAGAGCAGGCAAGGAGTTATAGTGAGAGGGACAGAGGGAGAAAAAAGAGAGATGGGAAAAAAGGGGGAAAATAAAAAAATAAATAAATAAGGGGCAGGGTGTGAAGGGGAGGAGGGACATTAACAGAAGTTAGAGGTCAATATTCATGCCATCAGGTTGGAGCCTACCCAGATGGAATATAAGGCCTTGTTCCTTCAACCTGAGTGTGGCTTCATCTTGACAGTAGAAGAGGCCGTGGATAGACATATCAGAATGGGAATGGGACGTGGAATTAAAATGTGTGGCCACTGGGAGATCCTGCTTTCCCTGGTGGACAGAGCGTAGGTGTTCAGCGAAACGGTCTCCCAGCCTGCGTCGGGTCTCGCCAATATATAGAAGGCCGCACTGGGAGGACCGGACGCAGTATATCACCCCAGCCGACTCACAGGTGAAGTATCGCCTCACATGGAAGGACTGTCTGGGGCCCTGAATGGTGGTGAGGGAGGAAGTGTAAGGGCATATGTAGCACTTGACCCAGACAGTCCTTTCAGGTGAGGCGACACTTCACCTGTGAGTCGGCTGGGGTGATATACTGCGTCCGGTGCTCCCGGTGCGGCCTTCTATATATTGGCGAGATCCGACGCAGGCTGGGAGACCGTTTTGCTGAACACCTACGCTCTGTCCACCAGAAAAAGCAGGATCTCCCAGTGGCCACGCATTTTAATTCCACGCCCCATTCCCATTCTGATATGTCTATCCACGGCCTCCTCTACCGTAAAGATGAAGCCACACTCAGGTTAGGGGAGCAACACCTTATATTCTGTCTGTGTAGCCTCCAACCTGATGGCACGAATATTGACTTCTCTAACTTCAGTTAATGCCCCTCCTCCCCTTCACATCCCATCCCTTATTTATTTATATAATACATTTTTTATTTTTCCCCTTTTTTCCTCTCTTTTTTTCTCCGTCTGTCCCTCTCACTATAACTCCTTGCCTGCTCTCCACCCTCCAGGCTCCCCTCCCCTCTTCTCTTTCTCCCCAGGCTTCCTGTCCCATGATCCTCTCCCTTCTCCAGCCTGGTAACCCTTTTGCTAATCAACTTTCCAGCTCTTAGATCCACCCTTCCCCTCCTGCCTTCTCCTATCATTTCAGATCTCCCCCTCCCCCTCCCATTTTCAAATTTCTTAATATCGCTTTTTTCAGTTAGTCCTGATGAAGGGTCCCGGTCTGAAATGTCGACTGTACCTCTTCCTATAGATGCTGCCTGGCCTGCTGCGTTCACCAACATTTTTTGTGAGTGTTGCCTGAATTTCCAACATCTGCAGATTTTCTCGTGTCTGAGTCTGCATTAATGCAGTGATTCGTTTAGACATAACCTGTTTTAACCTCCAAGAATTCCTCCAACTCAGGTCAGTAATACAATAGAGCAGATGTCCATATATATATATATATATATATATATATATGATTATAACACTAGAAAGAACATTGAATTTCTTCTGCTACATTAAAGATATTTACTAAAAGCACCATATTGTTTATTAATTTGCCTTTTTCCTTAAATACTTATTAAAGAATAATACAAAGTCAGAAGTTGTTATAAAACAGTGGTTTTCTATGATCTCAAATGTGACCAGAGATCAAGAAGCAGAAAATGTGTAATCTCTAAATTACCTCTGAAGTGAAGTTACGGGAAATGCATGCCGTGTATCTCAATTTGATTGTGCTGTAGAGTTGGTGGTTGTGCTCCACAACAATTTATTCTCTTGTGCTGCTGGCAAAAACAGAAAAATTAACAGACATCGTGACACATTTAAAAAATGTTTGGAAGATAACTAGAAAATAACACCTGTAGACATGAGATTCTTGGAAGGATTTAAGCAGGAAATCATCCAGCAATTACAACAAACTGAATTAAATTATTTTATTTTTCACCCATAGTGTTTTTATCAGCTTTCTCCTTACTTGGCTCATTGTACACATACATCAGCAACTTGCTATTCTCTACTTGATGAAGCCAACTGGGTCATGAGACACTTCTGGGATTGTCACAGTTCCCCTTGCTGCAGATGTGGTCAACTGCCACTGCTGGATATGGAGCAGAAGCTCTGGCTGACTGTTGTGTAAATACCACATTGCATAATAGGTTTTTCAACTGAAGAGCTGTAAGGACTTGCCTTTGAATCCCAAGAACTTGAGGTCCTGTGATGGAACGGAAATAACTGTTTCACCACCCCATGTCTTACCTTCACCCACCCCCATCATTGATTTGAGGATTTTTCCCCAGCTGCTCTTATTCTCTGATACTTCCTGTACCTATAAAACAAGTAAACTATTGCAAAGTCCAATGTCCTTAGTGCCATCTGCACCTATTGTGTGTTGAATGAAAACTATGTGATTGCTGCCTGATTACAATTTGAATAGGATATTTTGTTCCTTTTCCATAAGGCAACTCACTTTGAATTAATATTTAATTTGTGAACTATGCAATTGCATGACTGGAGATATGTTGATTTTTGAAGGTTTATTCATAAATTTGCATCATTATTTGCCTGAATTTTTATTAAGCAGCAACTTGCTTGGTCTTTCCATAATTTTATTATTTAATTTCAAATAAATTTATTTTGGAATTTTGTCCAAATTAATGAAGTTCTGATGAACAAAGTAGCATGATCCAAGTCTAGGTAATAACTTTTATTTCATCCATACACATTTGATTTAGTTTCTGATTTAAAGGGAGTGTAATATTCCTCCAAACAGAAGTGAGGGTTGAGGTCCATGATTGGCCCATTTCCACTGAACGTAGAGAGCATGGCACCTGTGAACTACCTGTTCACCTGAATAATTTACATCTTCATCCAGTGCAAGCTGTGTTGTTTAAGATGGGCTCATCTGCAGATGCCTGTGTTGTAAATGAATATTTGCACTTCCCAACTTAAGATAAAGGTGCATTTGTGAATGAAGCAGGAAGTAATTCCAACTTGGGAAGCGGGAGAGGAGGCAGCAGCTCATAGCTGACAGAGAATTCTGAGGAATTTAGATCATGGACAGAGGCTATGGTGGAGTAAGTACCAAGTAAGGTAATGCCTTCTAACTGCAATATGATTTTAGGCCATTGCCAACTCATCTTCATCTGCTTTTGGAACTGCAGTGAGGACTAAGGCATCAAATGGTTAACATTTGCTTAACATTATGAGTTACTTGGATACTGCTGGAGTATTGAGGTCAATTCCTTGGAAAACTGGCTAGTGAACAACAAAAGTTAATTCCAGGAGTCTAACCCAAAGGAGGTGGAATCAGAACTGTAAGCAGTTTAATGACTTCAAGAACCTCACCATCCAGCCATGCTCTTTCCTTGCAGCTGCTGCTGGGAAGGAGGTGCAGGAGCCTTTGGTCCCACACAATCAGGTGCAGGAGCAGTTATTATCCTTCAACCATCAGGGTCTTAAATCAGCATGAATAACTTCACTCACCTCAACTCTGAACTGATTCCATAACCTTTGGAGTCACTTTCAAGGACTCTACAACTCACATTCTCAGTATTATTTATATATCATTTTAATTTCAGTTTGTCTTCTTTTGCACATTGGTTGTTTGTTAGTCTTTGCTTTTAGTTTTTCATTGATTCCATTATATTTCTTTGTTTGTAAATGCTTGCAAAAAATTAATCTCAGGGTAGTATATAGTCACATTAAGATACTTTGAGTACTTTGTTTAACGTCATGAGTGTGTCTTATCACATTAACCAACCTTGGGAACTGCTGAATGCACCACACTAACATCATTCATCAAGCAATCGTCATTAGGATTCGTACCAAATGTTCCTAGGTACATTCAACTTTGCACACTGAGTATTGTTGTAAGCCCTGCTCGCATATCTCCCAGTTCACACAAACTGTCAATGATTACACCAGGAGAGCCACATCACTCAGGAAATGAGAGTATACTCAATGCCCTACTTTCTTTCAGACCAAGGACACACAAGCTGTGGTAACAGGCACAAATGGGAGGGAAAGAAATACATTTGGGTTTCTTGACTCACCGAGTAGGGAATTATGCTGGCCAATTTTGGGTGGATCAGTACTGAAGCCATATTCAAAGTATGTACAGTTACACAGAATTGTCACATTCAACCTTGTCCTATCCTTAACCACGTTGACAATGTTGAAGGTGTTTGATGTGTTGGCCTTCATCAACTGTGGGATTGAGTTCAAGAGCCATGAGGTAATGTTATAGTTATATTAGCCCTTAGTTAGACCCTACTTGGAATACTGTGTTCAGTTCTGCTCACTTCATTACAGGAAGGATGTGGATACTATCGAAAGAGTGCAGAGGAGATTTATAAGGATGTTGCTTGATTGGACGGCATGCCTTATGAGAATAGATTGAATGAACTTGGCCTTTTCTCCTTGGAGTGACGGAGGATGAGAGGTAACCTGATAGAGGTGTAAAAGATGATGAGAGGCATTTTACGTGTGGGTAGCCAGAAGCTTTTTCCCAGGGCTGCAATGGCTAACACGAGAGAGCGTAGTTTTAAGGTGCTTGGAAGTAGGTACCAGGGGATATCGGGTAAGTTTTACACACAGGAAGTGGTGAGTGCGTGGAATGCACTGCCAATGAAGATGGTAGAGGTGGATACAATAGGGTCTTTTAAGAGACTCTTAGAAAGGTGCATGGAGCTTAGAGAAATAGAAGGCTATGCAGTAGGGAAATTCTAGGCAGTTTGTAGTGTAGGTTACATGGTCGGCAAAACATTGTGGGCCCAAGGACCTGTAATGTGCTGCAGATTTCTATGTTTCTCTGTTTCTATTAACCACTACTGCTTCATAGGCTGCAGATGGTATAGGTTCTCTGCATTCCCTGCACTATAGCTTTGCCCTGTACTAACTTCTCATTTCAAGGGAGTACATCATGACCAGTGATCTTAGGAAGAGCAAGAAGTCAGCAGTATCGAAATATAATTTTGCTCAATTTCATGCTCTCAAGCAAGGTCATGTAATGTCCTTCCACAAAACTGAGGATCAAGTGGAGGTGAGATCTGATTGTTTAGCAAATGTAGTTGACAGCTTGGCCCAGAGCCACAGTGCCAGCTGAAGATCACATTGGAGTTCTCCCACAGAGTTCTCAATGGGATGACCTCCAGAAGTAATTTAACTGGAGTACACAAGGAAATGGTGAGTCGGCACCTTTCAGAAAGTTTAAATCCACAGTCAAGCAGCATTGAGTAATCAACATCAACTGACAACAGAGCCTGGTTCCCATCCTTTCCAGTTGTAGCTAAACTCCATTTGCTGACCTTTGGTCACCCTCCAGTCACTTATCTCTACAATCACGCTAAGGGTTACATCTCCTCCCTTACCACCATGTAGGGTCCTAAGCCGTCCCTCCAGGTGAAGCAGCACTTCACCTGTGAATCCATTAGTGTCATTTATTGTATCCAGTGCTCCTGTGGTGGCCTTCTCTACATCGGTGAGACCTGGTGCTAACTGGAGGACTGTTTCATTGAGCACCTTCACTGCATCCACTGCAACAGCCAGTTAGGGCTAGTGACTAGTCATCCTAATTCCATCTCCCATTCTCACACTGACGTGTCTGTCCACAGTCTCCTTTACTGCCACTTTGAAGCCACATGCAGACTGGAACAACACCTCATATTCAAACTTGGTGATCTCCAGCTTGATGGCATCAGCATCCATCTTTCTAACTCCCCTCTGATTTCGCCACGTCTACTCATTTTCCTTATTCCTGTGGCCCTGTTATCCCCGATTTTTACAATCTACTCATCACCTTCACCTTCCTGCCTCAGGTACTCCACGTTCTTCCTTTTATTCTGTTGTCTGCTGTCCTCTCCTATCAGATTCATTCTTCATCAGCCCTTTGCTTCTTCCACTTGGATTCACCTATCATCCACCAGATTGTGCTCCCCCTTACCATAAATATTTATTCTGGCTTTTGCCCTCTTTTCAGGTCCCGATGAAGGATCTTGGCCCAAAACATTGACTGTGTTAGTTTCTCATCATAAGTGCTGCCTGACCTGCTGAGTTCTGCCAGAATTTTATGTCTGTTGATCCAAAAATAACTTGTTTGGTATTTTTTCTTTTTCCACACTCCCAAACTTTGTCAAAAGTAGGTGACCTTTAAACTCCAAATCTTCACTCTTCCTCATTGCCTACCTCATAGAAAACTCTCAAATCATAATTAATGTAGAAAGTATTATCTAGTGCATTGTTCTTCTTCAGGAAATTCCTAAACGAACTGTTTGTCCCTATTGTTCTTCAGAATTAAAAACATTTTCTTCAGTAAATCAGTTAATATCTCATTTTAGCTATCAACTAACTGTGAATGATAAAATGTTCAGGAAGTGAATTTCATCTCTGGAGAGCATTTACTTTAATCAGCATCTAAATTTAGTTTAATCAGAAGAGCGATTAACTGCTCATAATGGCCTTTGCCTGCATCCAAAGATATGAGAGTTTTCACAATGAGGTGAGAAATTCAGCTCTGTGTTTGCTACTGTTAAATAGGAGTATATCTGTTGAGGGCTACCTGCAATTTTGCAAGGATTCTGGGGCAATGTACTGGTATGTTATAATTAATTGGAAGTCGCATGAATTTTTGGACTTTGTTGAAGATCTGGAAACCATTTGTAAAACATACCAAAGCAGATGGTACTGAAAGTCTCTCTATTTGACTTGTTCTGGTGTCAGATTGCTTTCCTCATCTTTGAACAAATCATTCAACCATGATGTTAAAATGAACCGGAATTGTACTGAAGAAAATAAATGCACTCATTATTGGAACTAAATAGCAAATGATGCTGGATTATCCTTCCCTTTAAATACATACTGAGTCATCGGCTATCCATTATAATTCGGCATGTTGGCAAGGTTGTGGAACTGGCTAAGTAGAGGGCAGATGAAACAAGAAATATTCAGATTCAGAATCAAATTTAGATTAAGTTATCACATGTACGTCAAAACATAGTAAAAAGCTGTGTTTGCGTTAACAACCAACACACCCAATGACGTGCTGGGAGCAGCCTCCCAGTATCACTGCACATTCTGGCACTGATACAACCATGCCCACAATGTTCAGCAGAACAGCACAAATAGCAGCAACAACTGCAACAAAGCAAAGCCAGCCCCTTCCCCACTCTCGCACCACACAGACAAGCCTCCAATACCAGGATAGGCAGCCTCTGCGCCTCCAGTCCCTGGCATAGACTCACAAACAAAAAAGAGGCAGTGTTGGCCTCTAACCAACAGAAAAAGCTGATCCAGGGCCTTTGACCTTCAGGCTTCTACCTCCAGGCTTTAGACTTCACTGACCTCAGGACCCTCCGATTAGTTTTTAACCAAAAGGCCTCGACCCCAAAACTGACTGATCATGGGTTTGACTTTGGGGCTCAACCCCAGGACTAGCGGGAGGTCACCAGCACTCATGACTTCTGTCCTAACAGACCTCCAGTCCAGGACCTGAGGACCTGGGCATTGCTGGTATCCTCACTGTCTGCAACTCAACCTCTGGGATCGCTGATCTTTGACCACAGACTGCGAACACCAGCTCCTACCCTGACTCTTCATCTGCTGCCTCTGACCTCTAAGACCCTCATCTCTGCCCTCAAACCCTAACCTGACCCCTAACTCTCTGTGACTATCCCAAAAACCATTGCTACAAACCTAAAAAACAACTAAGTCAGTGCCATGACATCGATGGTCTTCACAGCTCGGCACCTTGTTAACCTGAACACCAGCCCCTGCTCCTAACTCTTCATTTACTATCCCTGATCTCTGACACTCCCTCATTCCTGTGAGTAAATTCTAACCTGTCCCCTAACATTATTATTTCCTCGCCACATACAGAACAATTACTTGTCATGCAGCATGGTGGCTGTGGCAGGTGAGGTAAACCCAAAGGTTCTTCTTGTCCTTGGATAAATTTATGACCTCTCCTTTCTCTAAGGAAACTGATTTAACATCCCAAAATTTCTGTTCTTTTATTAATGTCTCTAGAATCAGCAAACATTAAGTATCTGTATAATTAAGCCTTGCATCATTGCTATTAGCACTTAATACATTGATGCTTGGTTGTTAAAATAAGTGATTAATTTGTCAATGCCATCAAAATGCATAAATGGAAATATCCATTTACTATTTGAAGTGCAATACTTTGAATTATTAAGGGGAAATTTGGGAAAGAAAATCTAAAGGATCATTTAGTTTAAATGAAACATTTTTTGGTATTCTGCAATCCAAAGGATGAAATATACTTTTGAAATGAATACATGCAATTATTTCTTAGAGAAAATGAGTCCACGTCCAATTTACTCTCATCTGGAATGCCCAGACACTCCATCACACCCAAGTACAGTAGACATTCCATACATTAGCTTAATTAGTGAGAGTTGGTGGGCTTTTAAATTCAAAGGGGAATCAGTTAAGCCAAGCAACACACATAAAAGTTGCTGGTGAATGCAGCGAGCCAGGCAGCATCTCTAGGGAGAGGTACAGTCAACGTTTTGGGCCGAGACCCTTCATCAGGACGAAGGGTCGACTGTACCTCTTCCTAGAGATGCTGCCTGGCCTGCTGCATTCACCAGCAACTTTTATGTGTGTTGCTTGAAATTCCGGCATCTGCAGATTTCCTCATGTTTGTGTCAGTTAAGCCTAGCACAATTTCTGCCCAGTGTCAATGCATATACAGTGGGCTCTGGTTCATTGGGCCATCGGTTAACCAGGGCAGCCAGTTATTTGCGACTAGTCTTAACGAAGAAAAAAAATTGAGAAAATTGTCAGGGTTCCTTTTGTTTATTT